>NC_090213.1:12590912-15485912 GCF_033026475.1 Channa argus | reverse complement strand
TGATCCCCCTGGCTCCTTCACTCCCCCCTTTCTCTGACCACATCCTGACCTCTCCTCCTGTTCTCCCACGTCCCTTTGCTTTCTTGTCCTGTTCTGTGCCAGCCACGCTTTCTCAACAACCTCAAACTCTCCTTCCAGCTCTTTATTTTATCTTTCTTGCTGTCCGGCATGTCAATGTGCTAGTCCCCATACCTCTCTTGAAATCACAGTGACCATACACCCTGCTGTGCAGAACCCACCCTGTCCAATGCAGCAGATGGCTGAGCAACACATGCATGCACACAAACCATCACAACCACCTACACACACACTTAAGCATAAAAAAAAACTTCAGCTTTGGAGAGTTCAAAACTTGATCGAAAAAACATATATTCCTCATTCTCTGAGCCATTGGGGTATAATGCATCATGAATGTATTCATCCCGGCAGCATTTATGCATTTATATAATTCTGTTGTACAGAGCCATGAGCTGCTGTGAATCAATACACACTTCAGCCTGCATAATGGGGCTGTAGGATGCATAAGATATGCACATACCAAATACTATAAAATGGGCCTTGACAGAAAGTGCTTCAAGAAACTGCTGAGAACAAAGAGAAACTACTGGATCAAGGATGAGTAATGGGATGGTGCTGAGCTCATATAATGCCACGAATGTTTTTTCCTCAAGAGGCAAATGATTCTTTACAAGGCCTCATGCGGCTGCATTACAGGCCATTAAAGATGCAAAAATATTAACCTAACACAATTCCCCTAACATTTGTTTACTGGCAAATAAACACACTGGCTGGACAACCGAGTAAGCTGGTAAACTGACCTCTCCATAAAGTCCCATTTGTTAGGCAATTATCTTTATTCTACCAAGCAGAAAATAACTTGAGCTGAGTGGAAAGGTGTGCCGGTGCGAAGCTCATAATACCACGCAGACACTATAATTAGGCAGCTCTTTACAGGGGGAAAGAGTCTGGTCCGAGCTGACCTGAGGGAAAAATGTAAGGGCCAAAAGCAATTTGCCTGCGCCTTCCAATTTCCATGACGGATTTTTTGTGAACAAATATGGTCTTCGAAGGCGTGGACATCAGCAGTGGTCAGAGAACCGACCTGAATGCCCAGCTAGTGTCGAAAAGTTGTTGGGAGATGTTTATTTACGGACTGTTTTCAATAGCCTTTAAAACCCTGGAAAGCTATTATGGTTTTAACACTTCATGGTAACCCCAATCAGGTTCGTCTCCCCTGCCTATTTACTTGACTTTGTAAAGAAGAACCTCACAGGAAATAATAACCTTATTCCCACATGTATGTTTAAGCATTTCCAGTAGTTGTGTGGAAAATATTTTAGCCCACTTTGTGGGCTAACATAAATACTGTGTAATGGCAGGATCAGGATCCCTTGTGGAGACCTGACCTCTGTGTCACCTTGTTGCAGTACAATATAACAGTGGATGTTTCTGTATTGGTGGATAGATGCTGGCAGTTTGTTCTGGGTCAATTAAACTGGTGGGCGGCAGATCATGTCCCTGCCACCTTGTTCTTAGGTCATCCCGGCCAAAGATGAGGCATATTGATTTATCTGTGTGTGTGTGTGTGTGTGTGTGTGTGTGTGTGTGTGTGTGTGTGTGTGTGTGTGTGTGTGTGTGTGTGTGTGTGTGTGTGTGTGTGTGTGTACCAGCAGAAAGTCTCGGTCGGGTCCTGGGTGTCTGCATCTCTTGCCGTGCATGGGGCAGCATGTGGTAACGCTTGGCTTCGTTGACCAGATCACGACACGCCTCAGACGATTTGATCAGCTCCTCGTTGTCCACCACATTCAGTAGATAGGACGGGTGGATGAAGGGAAGACGCACCACTGCTAACAGCTCAGATAAGTGCTGTGAAGATGGACAGAGAGGAGGGAGAATAGTTATAGGCTGCAACCAGAAGCAAAAATTAAGAACGCAAATAAAACAATGATTTCATTACGGTAATTTAAACATGTTAATTTATGGGAGAAGAGATTTTATATGAACATCATTCACCAAATAGCCAATAAAAACATACAGCGTATCGCAGTCAATAAACAGACATAACAGAACAGCTGGAATAATTCCCAACCTCATTATAAAAGTTTTGTTTGCAGTAGAAAAAAGTTTTTTTTTAAATATAATTTACTAAGAAAATTTGAAAAGAATACCTTTGATAAAACTGTAGTTTGTTAGACTAAACTTGTTGCAAGACCATTAGATGAGTTAAGGTCAGTTTCACACATGCCACTTGTACATTTCTATTTCTATCCAGAACAGAACCAAATGCCCGGCAAGAACAAATAAACAAGAACACATTTTTTAACTATGCACCATGATAGGCTTATTAACACTCATACATTTCCAAAAACACCTGAAACCAACTTTCAAGATTTAGAATTCAGTAATTAAAAGTTATTCATCGTTGAATAAGGGGCCAAAAATAAGGTTTTGCTAAAGTTTTTAGTAAGATCCGTTCACCATTTCACTTTCACATGTGCATTTGATTCAGCTGCAAGAGCCAAAATAAGGCAGTGGGGGGTATCTTACCACTTCCACCTTCTGCTTCGGAGTTTTTATCCATCTACCAATTAAATCTTTCATCAGACAGCAAATGCTCTTCTGCTGCTAAATTAAGACCCAGTTCTGATAAATTATAAGCCATTCAAGCCAAGAGACTATCTATGGTAAGATGCCACAGCTAGGGTTTTTAATAAAATAAATATCAATTTTACACCTTTATGATTTACAATTTATAGATTTTTCCTTTAAGGGTGTGAGCATGCTTGCTGATTGGGCTTTGAAAATCCTTAACACAAATATAAACAGAAACACAGTGTGTGCATGTTTGTTCCATTGCTGGTTGTGCATACATCTATGTGTGGTTACTTATAGGTGTTGAAACACAGAAGCAGGACAGGCTGTTGCCATAGCAACCATGTCTATAGCTCTGACTGCTGTGTGTTTTTCCATGTGTATGTGTGCCAGTCTGTGCCCCCATGGGACGCTCATCTATGACAGTAAAAGCTGTAAACAAGCACGGACATGGAGCCAGATAGCTGGGCGGGGACTGACCCTCTTGACCCCTTGGATCAGAGCAATTTGACTGACCTGCGCGGGGAAAATGACAGAAAATCAGACTCAGAGAAATATCATTCAGGCAAAACCAAATAATAAGATGACACTCTGCCTAAGCATCTCCCTCTCCCACCTGAGGCCTTTTTACTCTGGCATGTGTCCCATTTTATCTCTACCGATGTCCTGGGTGCATCTGACCAAAAAGGAGGAAGTAAGACAGCGGAATATAACAAGAGAGCAGGGGCAAAGAGGAGAAGTAGACAGGATTGTACCCGAGAAGAAAGGGACGGAGCAGGATAGAGGTGTAAGTGCAGAAGAAGAGTAGCAGAGCAAAAAAAGGGAAAAGACAACATAAGCAAACTGAAATCAAGTGAGGAGAAGTTTTGAGACAAGATGTGAAGGTTCCACAGGAGTCAGACAAATCTGCTGATGACATCTCCTCTCTGCGAGCATGCTCCGAGCAATAACGCCATCCTGCAGATGGGACTGTCTGCTTCCCTTCTCCACGGATGCACATGGCTTAACCCAACAGTTTATCAAACCAACAACTCAAAACAGACACACTGCAAACAGTGACGGCTGCTCGCTTCACGTCGGCTCAAACGCAGCAGGAAGGTAAGGCCAAAGCCAGCGACTAAGTGAGATATTCTTAAGGGAGGAATCAGTAGCTCAAGAGAAACTACTACTTCCAATTAAAGTGTCTGCATAGTGGGAGATCTGCCCCAGTAGTTACTGAGTCATGTCACACTCAAATGGAGGTGACTTAAGCTTCAGGCGTACTGCCCTGCTTTTCAATTACAAGCTACTTTTCTCCAAGTCTGCTGCAACCTTATGATATGTTTTTATCCTGGTAATTGTGATGTCAACAAACAAAAAATAAATTAATTAATAATTAAAAAAAAAAAAAACATTTTTGATAGCCAATCCTTTTCAGACAAATATCCTTCCCATTTGTACAAAGAACTCAATTTTCACTCAGAATCAGATGGTGCTTGTGTAACTGCAGGTCATCTAAAATAGGGCCAAACTGGACTGTTCTGTCCAGGGCTAAATTAAAGCTATATATGGGGCAGTTTCAGCCAGGTGGTGCCCTTAGTGGCATGGCAGAAATAAATGTGCTCAAATGTCTGGGGGTGCATGATGAAATCTTACTCCTATGTGGAACAGCAGGTGGACTCGAGAGAAGGTCCAGGGATTGAATTTGGTTTATGGCCTTCTCTTGTGTGGCGTTTGTATGCTCCGTGGGGTTTCGTTCAAACGTTCTGGTCTCCTCTACAATCGAAACTTCACAGCTAAGATCGGTTGAGGTGCGTTCCCATTATTGTTTTCCTGCCTCTTGTGTAATCCATCCGGGGATGCAGTAGATATCAGTGACGTTATCATAATAGTATAGTATAGTATGTATAGACAATTTGACATGAGGGAGCTATTTCAGAAAAGAAAAGACTACACAAATTCAGAGCAAACCTATCAGCTGGCCAAGAGTCATAAGACTATTTGACAAACTTAAATGTATAAAGCTCCATCTCATTAACAATGTTGAGATGGCAGATGTAAAACCACACCCACATCAGTGCTCAGTCACGTACAGATGCCTAACAAAGTTTCTCCACCTTAGAAAACCAAGTAAAGGAAAAACAAAAGCATCCTACTGTACCATCTGCAAATCATAACTACAGACAAACGCACATCTGCTTCAGCTTCTCTTCACTTGCCAAACATCTATAATATGGCAGTAAATCTAGCTCAAAGAGACAACACCTGGTCTTTGCAATGAGGTAAGGACTGCTATCACATAAATACCCGCACCAAAAACACACAGCAATATCCATGCAGCAGTAGTGTATGGTGCATGATGGTAATGTATTCTACTCATGTGTTGTTTGTGGTCATAGCTGTTGGTCATCTGTTTGCCCCCGAGTGTGTGTGTGTAGATGGAAATAGGAGGTTGAGAGGATAGCGCCTGGCAGTTTATCCCTCACTTTAATTTGGCTCTTTTCCTTCATCTCTCTCCCTCTGTCCCTCTACTTCTGAAAAAAAGTTACTCTTCATCTCTAATTCTAACTAACTCACTATCTCTCCCACTTCTTTTTTTCACTTTCTGTCTCTCTCTTTTTCCACCTCCCTTCCTGTTCCGCACACTTCCTCCCACACATGCATATATCGGCATGGAAATGAGGGAGAGTTGCACACTTGCTGCTAATATTCAAATCCAAAGTGTCAGACCCCCCCCCCCCCCCCACACACACACACACACAGAAAGTACTCATGCAGAAATTATTACAGATGCTATTCACTCAAGGTTCTTGTTTTTCTTTTTCTTGTTTTTTTAAACCACTATGCAGTTATGTCTACTTTGGTCATTGTATTTTGAGAGAATTTCATAAGTTATTGCATTTTTTCAATTCGTTTTTTAACATATTGTTCTGCAGACTGCTCTATCATGTAGTCACTGACTAACTCGCTGACAATAAATGGACAATTGCCACCACTGTAAATCAGCCAACCAGCCAACAGTTATGCTTCATATAAAACGTTACGAGTAGGTACTGTAAGCTTTTGTAATCACAGGATTAATTACAAACTTGCTTTGCACATCTTTTAAATGCCACTGTGTACCAAAGCTTACAGTCTATAGATCTGTTTCCAAAAACAAAGACTCTCTTCTTTAGTAAAAGGTGAGCTTGCCAGCTGGGCTAATAGCGGGGCTCATGGGATGAAATATATTAAAACCTTTTGGATGAACTGGCAAGAACTGTTGATGTTGGCATGCAACAACATCTACAGTTCACAATTTCAGGTATTTCACTAAATACCTGCAAAATTAGTGGCACTTCCTTCATCCTTAACTGTACTTAAGGTTGGTAATTAGCAATGCTGAACTAAAATGCTGGCTAAAATCATACCTACTTAAAATCAGCATGTTAGCCTCACCTCTGTGAGCACGTTGACAGGCTCCATTAGAATAAAAGCACAGCTGTCCTTAGTGCGGTAAGTGCAGCCTGTTAGCAAGGAACTAACAGAGTCTCCATCTAAAACCTTTGTAGAAGGTGCAAGTGACAACCTGATGTTTTGACATGAAATGATGGGTAATGCATCTCATTTAGCTATGAACTATTATTGACACAGGTATATATGTTTTAGATAAATTATCAACACAGCTGTTAGAATTTTACTCCAGTTCCTTTGATGAGACAATATTAGAAATCTAAACACTAAACTAAAAACTAAATAGTTTAGCCCTTTCATTGCCCCATCTTTTCCTCTTCTTCTTTTATCAAAACGCAAACTTCCATTATTCTCCCACCTGTTGTTTGTGAATGGAATCTCCTCTGTTGTGGCAGTCAAACCCATGGGATTACACCAGTGTTGCCAATGTTTGCCTTCCCTGTGTTGAGTAAAGGAAATTAAATCTCTCCATTCTTGTCTTTTAGGTAGACCTGGACCAGACCAGGATTTTTTTTCTTTACATGAATTTCAGTTGAAACCTGTTTTATTGTATTTTGCCAACTAATCCAAACAGTACGTTTGGTAGTTTTGATATTTAAACAGACTGAATGTTAAGTATGGTAGATACTGATAAAAGCAAACGCATGAAGGCTTTTACCATATTCTCTGAAAGCATGCCAAGTGAAGAGTGCATGTACTGGTTGCGTGACCTATGAACTGTGGGCTAAAGCGGATTCGATTGCTAGTTTTGATCCTGGTCTTTTAGGGCCCTAGGCAAAGATTTCTGCATCATAAGACCACAATGCTTAAGACATGGAAAAAACAATAAAATACACACCACACTACACAATAACTTCCAGTAAGACACCATAGTGATTTATAGTACACTTGTCCAAACTTCTTTGCATCTAAATTTCATAACTTAGCATTCATAGCTTGACAGTTGGCTTAGTTGGGCACAGCTTTCATCAGTTTACTACACAAAAACGATTGTCTGAGTTAGCTGATTATTTGGAGCCTGCTAGCTAAGCAAACCAGTTGTCTTCTGGTGTCCCAAGTCTGACTCACACATTAGGCTGCTCTGCTAACTTAGTTAGCCAATTTAATTAATGTTAAATGTCAAATTAAACTAAAGAGACAATGTCATACCACTGGAAGCTCTGTTTTTCAACTGTCTCTTCACCACAATTACTGTGCGGCTACAGTAGCAGCATTTATCTAATGCTATTTAGTAATATATTTAATCATCTTTATCGCCACTGCTTCACTCTCTTCTTCTCTTTTTTCCCTCCGAGAGTTAGAGTCGGGGTCCTGTTAGGGAGGTTTGTGACTGCTAGTAAAACTTTGCACACAGCCAGTGCTGTACATAGTTTAACTTTTGTCACCCCCCCAGGGACCCCCTGTGGGCATGGGGCCCCAAGCAGTTGCCTGCCTTGCCTACTGGCAAGGAGCACCTCTGTCGATTGGTAATATGTGTGCACGCATGAGACACCGAGCAGGTAAATGAGAATACGGTCAACACTCAGACCTTTGAGTGACATGCATGCACTCAGCAGATGAGAGCAGCCGGCATGTATCAGATTCCTATTTCTCTGCATCTCCAACAAGCTCTTGAGCAATCACTCTCTCGTGCACAGGCATGCTGAGTGAATGTGAGCATTGTCCCTCCAGACAAATAGTGTGACCTGTCATTTCCATCTTTTCGCCCACTCATCTAAGCAATCCACGAACTGTATGCTTTTAAATAAAAATGGCATCTAACGGATGCACATCATAACCGCTACCACGCCAACTGAAAGACACCAAGCACACGAGCCTTTTACATCACTGATGAAGAGTTGCATGATTTTAATATGTGGAGCAAATGTAAAGTATTTACAGGAGTGTGGATATATAGAAAACCTACTTTTAGCATGTTCACACAGTTTTCCCCTATTCCATTGTTTCCATACCAGGGGGACTTTATGAGGAGTCCATTCGCTTATCAACTTAAATTCGGATATGCAACCTGGATACAGTAACACCTTGTGACATCACCTCTCTAATGGCCTCTATCTTGCACACTGAACCAGTAAACAAACACACCAGGTCAACAATCTCGGTGCCAACAGCTGCACATGCCCTGCAGTCCTGTCAGAATGCATCTAATGTTCAACTTGCAAGAGAAATGCTGCACAGTTCATCTCTAAAATTCCTCCCCTTTTTTTAATTCTCACACACAGATACACAGAAATTCAGGCAGGTGATCTGAGGATGTGAATGGGTTGAGCCTGGTGAAAGGAAGGGATAATGTGTCTAACAGGAAACCTCTCAGATCTGTCAGAGGCAGCAGAGAAGCAGCCAGGAGGCTGCCATCCGCTAACTCAGATGACAAACGTCCACTGAGCATTTCCCATTCCACTACTGTCAGTGTAGACTAACGCCTCTTACTGCGTGTGTGTGTGTGTGTGTGTGTGTGTGTGTGTGTGTGTGTGTGTGTGTGTGTGTAGTGATTCAGTACCACAGTGGCCTCAAATAAATGACACATGAACGGTCATATCTATTTGCTTTGCTCTGAACAGATAGGAGCATGCTTCTGCTTTAGTGTGAAAAATGGACAAGCCCTCACTTAAAACACAGCCTGTATGAAAAAAATAAATAAAATAAACCACACACACGCTCACTCACTGACTCACAAATGTGTGTTCAACAGAGCGCGTGCCCATGTTTAGCCTGACAGTGCTAACAAACCCACTCAGCTGAAATGACCACAGCTCAGTGTCCTTTTGAGTGTGTGCAGGTTTCTGTGTGAAAACATTTACATGTGCCATATCTTCCGATAACAAATAATGGACGATTGAAATATGCTCTTTCAAATGGTACTTTATTTGGGTTCAAGAGATGCTTTGCTGAGCGTGTTAGTGTGCTGTTGCGACTGCAAGTCTATGTGTGCAAATCACGCACGTTGCAGCGCGTGACAGAAGCTGAATGCTGCCCTGGGCAGCTGCTGACAGGTGCAATGCTTTCCCCACTGAGACCTATTTCAGCATGACTTTATTCAAAGACAAAATAAAATTGCTCATTTAAAATAGATTTGTACATGTATATATTCTGACTGTTTTCTGTATATTAATATAAAACTTACTGCTTTGACATCAAGGGGTAAATTCTGTATTTTGTCTTTGATGATACAGTGGAGTACATTTATATTATTCCTCATGAATCTTGGGGAAACAGAAAAGATTGCTTCCTTTGAACAGATAGCATTTTTTTTTTTGTCCTTTCAGCTTATCCAGTGAGTTCAGGGTCGCCACAGCGGATCATTGTCCGCATGTTGATTTAGCACAGTTTTTACGCCTGATACCCTTCCTGACGCAACCCTCCCCAATTACTACCGGGCTTTGACCAACACTGCACAGCTGGAGAGGGGAATGGGCTGTTAGGGGTTCAGTGTCTCGCCCAGAGATACTTCGACATATATCCAGGACCCGGGATCGAACCACTGACCCTGTGGTTTTGGACGACTGCCTTACCTTTGAACTGATAGCATAATGTTATTTTTGTATGCATCATATCACTTATGCAACTCTTTTGTGTTTATAGGAGAGCCCAGTAGTAAGGAGGCGACTTGCTCTGGATATGCGGCCGCTATGGTTGAGTGGCTGCGGTTCAACTGGCTGCACACATCAGGACCCAACGCGCTCTGGGACAACAGAGGACACAGATGAGAATGGAGGTCCAGAGTTCACTGGTTTGCATCAGATGCTGTCTACTCTCTAATACGAAAGTCGTACTGGTGCCGATATACAAGTGATACTCAGTCTTGTGTGAACATTTGAGCACAGGCCCGAGATATGAACAGTGACATCATGAGCACTTTGTGTAAATCACTGTGTGTGTGTGTGGGTGCACGCACATGCAGGAATGTGTGCTGGAGAGAAGGAGAAAAAGAGGTGGGGAGGCAGAGAGGCAGAAGAAAAAGCAATGATTGCCTGCTGCATCAATCTCCATTGCCTGACTTTGCCTGGCTTCGTCTCCTCAAGAGTGCGTATTTGTCACAGATCATGCTGGCGGTGTCCTGTGTCACGTTCATTTTAGCTCACTCTAAAACATTTCCAGTTTCCTCTTCATGGATGATTCCTATGGCGTAAAAACTCCTCATCTCAAACAAAACAATTAACCTTTTCTTGAAGGGTGTACAATGATCAAGAGGTTCTGTTTTGAACTGGGAGCTTAAAAAGAAAATCACAAAATTAAGACTGAAGCTTGTGGTGAAAGGGTCATTTGTAGTTTTGAAGGTAAATGAATTGTAAAACAATGAGGGAAACTCAGTTTATATCCCTTCACAGCCTCAAAGCATTTATGTCCTTTGATAATTTTATACTCTAACTACATAATGATGGTATCATTTGTTCTGGGAAAATAATTCCGTTCCTTTTAATGAAAGCTGCAGGGAAAAAAAGAATCACATCACCATATAACCAAAGTCAATCGTATAAACCCCCCACCAAATAATAACTAGAAACTTATGAGCATAAAAACTAATACCTTTAACTATATTAATTCGGCTTGAGAACTGCAAGTGTCAGGACAGGCCATTGTTATTTCTGATGAGTGGACAGCAGGTCCTTGCTAATGGCAAGGCTGGACTTTTTTTTATCACAAAAACACACCATTAACTGTCCTTTTTAGCTGTTACATTAGTTGGCCATTTTCCAAAGAGCCAATTAATCAGCCTCTTTTGTCAGACTGAGTCACCTGGAAAGATAGGATCCTTTATGAAATATGTTGAAGTGAGGAGTAATGGAGGTCCTATTCAGGGATTTGGCAGGGACTGGCCTGTTATAATTGGCACCATGTGTCTGTGGTCATCCCACAAAAGGCAGCAGGGTGAAAAGAACGACAGGTCTCTCTCTGTCAGCACCTTCAGAGTGAAAACATGACGCAGGACGGTGGTTTTGTGTACATGGAACTTATGATGCAGTGTTGTCGACTAAAGACGGAGGCGCATTTAGTTCTCAGGTCGCACAAAACTCCATTATTAGAAATATGTGGACATTAATCTGCGCTCTATTCCAGGGCTACAACTCAAATTATAAAAATCATGTGATTAATCTATAGATACCACAAAAAAGGTCATTTTCCAGTGTTCCAAAATATATATGTATGGACATTAGCGGGGCAGGATCTTCAGTGATACACAAACCCAAAACAGCTCTCTTCCTTCGTTCTGTGGCTTTTTGTCTCATAGCAAACCATTACTAACGCTCAGATGCTCTCAGTCTGTCTCTAAGCAATGTCCGGGTCCCGTTTCCTGGTGCCATCGGATGTTACTGACAGCATAGTGGAGAGAGAAAATTGCATATTATTTACTCAGCGTCTTCAATATGCCACTTTTCCACTCTATAGCCCGCAGCTTACAACTCACAGCACATGCACAGGCCCACAAACGTACAAAGACACACATAGAGCGTAAGCTCAGATGAATGCAAACACACACGAACAGGCCTAAAGCTTTTCTTCCCCCTTGTCTGAGTGTTTCAGCATTGCTGTGACATTCTGCCCTGACATGTCATTAAAAAGTGGCACAGGTTCTGGGGGAGTGATTTCCGCTGCTCTCTGCTTCCAAACGAGAAGAAGGGATGGAAGCGAGGGTGGGAATGAAGAGCTGGTGCTGGACCATGCGTGTAAACTTAGCCCTCTGGGTCACATAACCTTTAACTGTGGCACGACGGAGGCAGCCTATTCTCTTTCTGCCCTCCTTCCCTCCGCAGGCAACAGGCCTTGCTGGTTGCTTTTTTTTTCGGTTACACACGGGCAGGATATTTGAGCTAGATGAGAGCTCAATCACATCTCCACTGCTGGGATGTCATGCTTCTGAACAGAGGCAAAAACCGTTGGATATCAGATTAGTACACAGGAGCTCTTTTTCCATTCCACTATCTTCGTTTATCACTCTCTCTTTTCTTTTCGCGCTCACTCCTTTTGCTCTGCTTCTTTCTCTCCCCACTCCTCCCTCTTTCCTCCCTTTCTCTTTGGAGACGGGCTGACCTGGGTGTCTCGTCTCAGGAACCAGTGCAGTGGGTTGTTCAGACAACCGGGAAAATGTTCCATTTCTTTTTTCTTCTACTTCATCTGAGTAACTCACCTCTGCACCTCTCCATTAGAGTGTGAGATTGCAGGAGTCCGCCAGACTGGCCTGGCTCAAGGTTTTCGACGCAGATTACAGGGATCATGTGTTCTCCTAAAAAACTGTGCATTGGCCTCGTAGTGGCTCTTTGTGAATCTGCAGGGCTGAGTCAAATTTCCTATCAGTCACCCCACAAATTTCTATTTTAGTGGATTTATCAATAAGAGAGTTTGATACTCTTGTCAAAAATGTATTTCTTGCTTATTTCAGTGAGAACCTATGTGAACAACTCTTCTTTCTCATTTCTGACAGGTATAACCACGTGCTTTCAATAGTTCGTCCTTGCACTTTGCAGTGCCTTTAAGAGTCTAATGTGGTCCACTGCAAAACACTTGGCAGCCCTGATTGATTTTACTATGATCTCAGTGCCACATATCAAAGGATAAATGCCACATGTTTAATCTATAAGGTGAGAAATTCAAATATTGACGTATGTGCCACATAAAAGTGGGTGCTAATAAAGTAACATTGATTGTGGAGGTCTGTTCAGAATCTGATCCAGCTGATAGAAGGCTGTTCCCCACTCTTAGTGCTTGATGAGAAGACATTAGTCTGGGAGAATGACTCTTCTACTGATGGACCAGTATAATTTATCTGATAATAATCTCACCTCCATTTTTAAACAGCTATAAAGTACTTTAAATCATATTTTAAATTCATGGTTTTTGTGACTGAATCCATAAAAATCTCAAGACGTGAAGTTTTCACCTGCTGGAAGTCCATTTACCTTTTCATGAATGTCGGCTAGAGTCGACACGCTGACCTTGAGGCACATTGATTCCAGTTGTGTTAAAATTGGACCTGCTGTACCTCAGTGTCAATACCAATTTAAGGGACATAACCTTTGATGATGATTAACATCCTCTAGTAATAAATCAAACACCTCTCAAGCATATGGAAAAAGGACTGTGGTTGCCTGCATTTTTTTTTTTCCTTCTTCATGCTGTACGGTGTCTCACTAACAAATGAAGTGTAACTAAGAATAGAGCCTATTCTGAGGGCAAAGCACCCCTGGGATTATGACCAACTGCTGTGTAAGGCAGCATCTGAAGCACAAAGTTGATGAACACTACCAAGAGAGAACGAGGAGTCACTTGTCTGGTTTTTCATGCCAGGTGCCTCTCGAAACAGACAGGCAGGGTCGATAAAACAGCTACACTAATACAGCTCTGCACCTGTACACATCTGTACTGTCAGTGGTAATGGGGGTTTTGTCTCACTTTTTTGTCTCATGATGCACTTACAATGTTTGCTCTCTTTTTTTATTACCTGCACTCTAGAGTTTGGGTCTTGTTTGATCCATTTGATGACAGTCTCGTAGACGAGCTCCTCTGCTTTTGTGTTTAGACTGTCGTTGGACAGATAGCCCACCAGGTCATCCTTGGAAACACTCAATATCTCTTCCTGTCCTGCCACCTGAAGAAATAGCAAGGGCAAACAGTCAAACTTCAACTATGGCACAAAAGTGGTGCAAAACATTTTCGTAAAATCTAACATCTACCCTAACCTCTTGGGATATTAACAGAATATATTTTCACTGATCATTAAACATTTCTATAGCCCACAATTATTTAGAAATCATTTTAACATATACAGGGGATTTGAATATTTCTCACTGCCACTTTAGTCAACACTGGCAAAGAAAGGTGATCAGTTGTAAAGTATTCGCTAAAAGCAAAGGTTGACACGCATGGCCTCTGACCTTACACAGCTACTGTACATGTAATCAGATTTCCTGTTTCATCAATGTGATTTATCTTCATGAATAATAATCCCATGTGACAAGTGCTAATGACAAGTTGATTACTGACAATCTACCTATACAGACGCTTGCTGCTTTTATTGAAAAGGGTACACAATTTAAAGATATAGAGAATGACTTAAAGAAATAGTTTCACATTTGGGTTACACTTTTCCATTTAGCAGGTACACAAACAGAAAAGTATCAAGGACAAGGAGAGAGTTGTGTGTGTGTGTGTGTGTGTGTGTGTGTGTGTGTGTGTGTGTGTGTGTGTGTGTGTGTGTGTGTGTGTGTGTGTGTGTGTGTGTGTGTGTGAAATCTCTCTACTTCACTTACTCGCTGCGTTCAATATACAACATTATAAAGACTCAGATATTTACAATATAATCAGATGTAAATTCAAATTTCTATTACTTATGAATCGTCAGTTTGTGTCTTCACTGACAGGCAATCAAGCTGTAAAAGGCAATTTTCAAAACTGCAGTGCAAACATTTCACACTCACGCTCAAATAAAAAGATGTTTGTCTAATAAATAGGAATGTATTTCTTGGTGGTTTGTAAGTTGCTGCTGTAACATCCTGAAGTCTTTAATCGTTTCCTGGCAACCTCAGAGCAAAGACAAGACTTAGGGAAATCCCTGTTTTTTTTACAAAGTATATAAAATGTACAAAAAATTAGGTGCAACTTGTTGATCAGTGAACCACTGTATAGCAGTGCTTCACGTTCCGGCCTTTATGCTAAACTAGACTAACAATAGATTCAAGGCAGGCATTGAAGAATCTGTATTCAGAGACACAGTTGACATCACGTAGAATGATTATTTGTCTATTTTCTCCTTGGATAGCTAATGATGAAAATAGCTGCGGCCTCAGTGATGAAGGTGAAGCCAAAAAAGCTATTTTTCTCTCCTACATGATTTGGTGTGATTAGGTCTCCTCGTCATCTTCAAGCAACTTGAAATCATATTAAAACTCATATTAATTTCCTTTGTCTGTGTTTTGCATCTTTGTCTATATTTTTAGATTAAGTTATCAAACAGCTGCTCACTAAAAAGTGCAGTACACTGAAGGGCACTGTGCAACTACAGAAAATGAATTCTATGTGATGAAGCTTAAACCTAAGAGAAACAACTGAAGGTTGCCAACTGAACAAACAAGTCCATGTATTTGATAGTTTTTTACTAAAAATGCATAAAATTACATATAAGACAACAACCTTTATTTGGTAACTACAGACTTTGAATTCAGTTAGTGGAGTAGAACATGCAGTATTTTCCTTTTTGCTTTTAATTATGTAATCTTGCAAAATGGTGCAAAAGCAAAACAACTCCTTGGTTCACTTGCTGGTCTTGACTTAAATATCAACTCTACTCTTTATTGCTCCTTTTTAATTATTTTTAGTAAAAGTGATTTTCTCCACAGGTATCAATGTATTGAGGAAAATTAATCGCTACCCACCTCAGGAAAGTTCTGCAGGGCAAAAGCTTTGGCCATGTTGTGGAGCTCTGTGCAACTCATGGCTTCAGCCATAGCCAGCACTCCCAGACAATTAGCTGCAGTCAGCTGTTTCTCTGGAGTCAATAAACAAGATTGGAGAGACGGGGAGACAGAAAGAGAGACAGAGAGTACCAAACAAGAAACAAAGACAGAGGCAGATTGATTAAGGAAGGTAAAAAAACATGATTCAGACCAGCCATAAAAAGATCACAGATGTAAAATGCTACGGAGACAGAAAATATGGCTGCAGGTAGCGCAGACCCATAGCCTATCGGGGTGTGTATCTGCCTTAGACTAAGGGAGAACACGTATAATAACTCAAAACAGCTCCAGGGACAAACAACGCGGGAAATCGATCCCTCACAGCCCAGGCAGGAGGTGGTGGATAGCAGGGAGTGGGATTTGGGATTAGCTGGGCCACTTTAAAGAAGTCCTGTCAGATCTTAGGGTCTGTCTACTACTACACACACACATACACACGAGAATTTATGAAGCTACCCTAATGGCCATGATGTCTTGAATCGGTGCAACATTTAACATGGTGTGTCTATAATTTTATTTCTAACACACAGTATTTATCACAGAAAAGTATAATCCCTGTAGAAACGTGCGCGAACTCACACACGCACACACACAAAGGAAATGCATGAATCAACTGGGTCAGTGGCCACAGAAAGAGGCCTGACTAAACAATATTATCAAAGCGAAGCAATGCCAGGCATGTTATGGCTAAAAGACAGGGTCTGAGAGGCTTCCTAAACAAATATCCACCAATAAAGGTCAACTGACATCTGCTAAATCACAACTAAACAAAAGCTCAACTAAAGAGCAAATAAAAGCAGGCTTCACGCTGCATCAAACAAAGGCTTTCTGGAAATGCCCCCGTTTAAAGAGTTACTTTTCAGGGCATGCTAACATACTCAGAACAATATGTCAGACAATCCTTTCAACAATGTTCTTCACTGCTAGACAGCCAAGGTCTGCACTTCCATTTGGCTGAGGCCATGGAGATATTTGAAATGCCTAACATATATGAACAATGTCTTCATAACAGCTCAGATAGCACTGAGAATGTTACTAATTCAGTTGGAATATTCCAGGAATGAAGAAGTCATAACTTCTCACCGAAAGGCAGACATGCAATAAGTGACTTTGTTTTTATTTGCTTTTATTTGCCATCTAAGGTTGGCTTCAAATCTGAAGTTGTGTGAATAAAAGTCAAAGTGGCAGAAGTAGGTCGTGCAGATATTTTTTTCTCCACGGTGTATTTGTTACAAACTTCAATAACATCTGACACTGTATCAATTTCTCTTTGCTCAAGGACACACACTTGCGCCTGTATTTCTCCCCATCTAATGTGCTGAAATGTCATAAATCTTGTCGAGGAAGAATGGATTGACGTCTCACTGGCTATGAAGTCTACAAATGGCTTCCCCATTTTCCTTTTCTTTCTTTTTTTTTTTGGGCAAATCGAGAAAAACAAATCAATAACGTGGGCCGCTGCTTCTCCCTATTTCTTTTCAGCCCGTACCTGCCACTGACCTTTTTGCTAACATGCACTTCCCTTGTGTTACCGATACCCCAAACAATTTCTTAAATGGAATGCAAAACTTGACATTTTAGCTTTTTGGCTGGCTGACCCACTAAAATGCGGAACATGCTTTTTGCTTTTCATATGACCCCTTGTGTTGTTGCAAGCCCCTCCCCTCCTTTGCACCACTTTCCATACCTTGTCTAAGTATCAATCTGTTTTGCTACTTTTTGATTCTATCGTGGTTCAGGCCAGAGAATTTGACATTTACAGTAAGTGACAATTGTTCCCTGACCTTTTTATAAATCTGCCCCTGTGCTCAGTCCTTCCCAATGGGTCTAGATCAGAGATACCGTGCCTAACCGAGAACAGGCACAATTCTCACATGGCTGCTAGCTTTGGAAACATGACAAAAAGGAGCGTGATGGGCCACAGTCACAGACGTACTGCACAGGAATATCTGATATGATAAGCATTCACACTAGCTGACATAAGCATGTAACACTAGCCCCCACACACATACACAACCTCCTTTTTATCTGCTCCTACCTAGAAAAGAGACACAGACTTTACAGAAGGTGTTGAACTGGAACTTGTTGGCGGCCTCCAGAAGCGTCTTGGCGTTGGCCGAGTCGATGACCAGCGATCCCGTGTAGACGAACTCGAGCAGCAGCTCCAGCACATCCGCGCTGATGTTGCTCATGTTCAGCTCCAGCGTCTCCCCGCTCTTCGTCTCCCCTGACGACCTGATCAACCAATCAAGGCGGAGAAAGGCAAATTAGAAGAATTCTAAATAAACAAACAAAAAAATCAATCAAGCCAAAAATAAATAAATAAATAAAAACCAAAAAAGAGGATAGGGAAACAGATGTGTATGCTACACACAACACCTATAACACACCTTGGCCAATGCAAGAGTGGGGGAAAAAAATAAGAGAATTACACATAAGTTAACATAAAGTGAAAAGGGACAAAAACAGAAATTTTGGATGTTTTTTTACTTTTTAATGGGACTAGCAGATTTACAACTACAGTGCTGCATCTGAAACAAAATGTCCTCCTTAAACGAAGATTAGGAAAACCAAAGTTATTGCTTTGTTGGAACAGGCATGCATATCACACACGTTTTCATGTATGCATAGTTTTAGAGGTAGACATGCATACATGGCAGGGTACATACTGTATGAGCTTTCAGACAGAAAACTGAGAGAAAGAAAGTGATGGCACAGTTCTTACACTGACACGTGACAGTACATAAAGTATGTTTGTTAAAGCAGGCTGGTCAGGGAGAGCTCAGTCCGTGAGTCTACACTGCTGCCGTGTGTGGTGGATATCAAAGCAGTGTAAAGCACTCCTACTGGCATGGTGTAAAAGGTGCCGGGGAGTGCTTGGATGAACAAATTAAATAGAATATGATATGCCTTCATAATGCAGAGCTTGAGATGTGCTGGGAGTGGAGGTCTGCTTTCAGATCTGGGCCAAGTTGTGACTTCACCGGGATCAAATGGCCGAGATTAGTTCACATGCAGGATCCCCCCGGGGAGGTATGAGAGTGTTAAATAACATCTCGCCACCCATGTTTAATGTCCCATGTGAAACAATAATCCACTCAAGGGCAAAATAAATGGAATCAAAACCCCGCAGAATGAACGCCCCCACTACTGTGTCTCCCTCCCTGCGGCTATGGACATCAACAATATGAAAAGTAGTCTACATTAAGATGGATGGAGGCTGTTTGCATCTGTCAGTCATGGTAGCACAATAACACTCTGTCTGTCTCTCTGTGTGTGTTCCTTTTCTATTGGAGCCAGGTTGTTGGATTAGAAATCATGACAAACAGTCAGCATTTAGTGAGGCACAGACAGCAAAACAAACAAGACGAGACAGGTAGATGGAATGGTTAGGGTGAAGATGAGAGAAGAGAGGGTGAAGGGAGGGGAGAGTCGATGAGCGGGAAGCAAAAAGGAAGGGAGGCAGGGCAAGACGGTTCTTCCACAGGGAGCCAGCAGCCATCCTTCTGAGAGAGGGGTTGGGTTGTTCCATGACTGTGCCTTGGTCTTTTAAATGAGAAATATCCCCACCCACCCCCGAGAAACAAAAACAATCCACCATCACTCCTAAACAGAGCCTTTGTCCCCGCTGCAATAATCATCAGTAGCCTGTAGTGTATGAACTGAGACATTAGTTGTCATTTAAAGCGCACTCAGGAGATGACAGGGGAGAAGGACATCCAAAAATAAAATAAAAGACAATGGCATTTGTCTCTGGATGGACATACGCTGGAAAAACCAAAGTAGTTACTCTTTTTCCTCCTGCAAAGCAAAAAGCCACATAGTGTTATTGCTCTTTTTCCGCACAAAGCCCTGCAGTGGGGGCTAGTAGTAAGACAGAAAGAAGGGAAGGGGAGTGTTGTTTAGGGTTAAAGTGATGGAGGGAAGTGGGGAAGAAGGGGGGGGAGCTAAAAATAAAAGAAGCATGCTCATCAACCTGGTCAATTAGTGCAATAAGAACCAGCTCGAGTGGCAGTTTGTTTTGTCTGAGCACTTATGTTATGGAAATGACTTTTTCCGGAGCTTCTAAAAGTGGTGGATATTTATGCTGCGTCTGATTGCAGACTTGAATTTAAATAGTGAAAGAGGGAGGCAGGGAGGACAGGAGAGACAGAGGAGTAGAGATAGGGCGAGTGGGGGGAAAACGATGGGCACACTCAGGCAAAGAAATTTGTTTGTGAAAAATGCACCACTTATTCAAGAGGAAATCTTAAAATCAGCAGAGACTGTCAAAATGGTGGTGAGCAGAGGCGGAGAGGAAGGAGGGGAACAGCACGTGCACACACACAGTTTCTAATACATCCCTCAACCTAAAAAAGCCTATTTTTCAGGGAATACATTTAGCTTGTTCTTCCAGGACCATTTATTCTGTGGAAGTACATACACTACCAAGACACGTTAAGATAGAAGCTTATTCAGATGCAAAGCCTACGCTGTCTGGGCTAAAAATGGCCTGCATTTACATCTTCTGTCACAACATAAATCAGGAATAAATTATAAAAATAAACAAACATAATGTGGTTGCTTTATCAGTGTTGGGATTTATGCTTCATGCTTTACAGTATTGAGGCCAAGGTATTCCATCTATGACATCAGATATGATATGGGAGACATGAAGACTATCTGGCTAGAGCAAGTCCATTTTGTGTCAGACGCTCTAAAGGACAAGGAGAACAAGGTGACAGGTGCAGACTTCAAAAGCCAAACCCTCCATTCAAGTGTGAACACAGGCCTATCAACATGATGGAAAAAAGTAAATGTGGACATTGGATTGACAGAACTCTTACAAAAACTTTTCAAGTTCATTTTAAGGACTGATGACAGAAAATGGAGGGAAAAAAATAGCCATGTTTGAAAATGGAGTGGAGAACAGCAAAATCTGACCATAACATTTTCAGTTTTAAAAGGCAAGCTCACACGTTAAAAGAAATCCAGCTGTGCGGAAAGTATTTTCTGCCTGTGACCTACTACAATAGAGGTCAATGAAATTTTATTTCTGGTTCTCACAGCCTCACTTCTATCTTTTTAGACATGTGGGAACAATCCAGAGAACTACTGTGAACTGAAATTCATACAGGAACATACATCACATGTGATTTGTGAAAATGAATTCATTATTGTCACATAATTATGTTGAGCTCTTGTTTGGTTTATAATGAATTTAAATGCGTTAATCTGATTCAATCTGGAGGTTAAATGTGTTACCAATTGAAGCGGAACAAATAGCCTTGTATGGTCATTTAGGGGAGTTGATTACCTGGCATTTATTAGGTTGAAATTACCAATTTATGAGTCTATGCAGTTCAGAGAGTTTGGGCATTTACATAAAAATGTTCTTGCATTAAGTCCATTGTTTGCTGAAATAACCACTGCTGTCATTTATTTTTACAGTACAAGCATCTCTGTTGTATTAGAGCAAAGGCAAAAATCACACAGACAGATATCTCAGTGCATGATTAAATACCATTCTCTATAAATGTTTTTGTATTTTAAAATTTGATGTACCAATCCTTTAAATACAACTGGTCACAATTATGTGGAGGGGAACATTACAGTGTGTTTGGTTCCCCTTCAGGCTGGAGCAGCAGAGGGCTGAACAGTGCACTCAGGGCTCAGCTGCAGTGATCACACAGAGCAGACACTGTAATGGGCTTTAACACAGCTCTGTATCCATCTCATAGTCATAACACTCTCTGACTCACAGGCATTGAAAAACCATGGCTCGACAGAGAGGGAAGAAGAGAGAGAAACCAATGGCATGAAAGTGTGTGTCAGGACTGCTCAAAGATTCTGGAGCTTTTTACATTACTTTGGTGTGGAGATGCTCTGGCCATAAATTAAATGCCTGCAGAGCACACTTATTGGAAAATCCCAAGGGGTAAAATGGAATTACCGGAGATGATCTGTCTCTCTGCTCTGTGCATCGGCCTTTTAAAGGGTAGGGTAATAGGGTTTTTGGGTGGGGGCAAGGGCGGACGTGTGCGTACATTTGGGATCGGCATTACTTCCTTCAGGTATCATAGGCTAAAATGTCAGGATGAATGAACACACAGTGCAGGAGAGGCCTAAATTCTCGGGGCAAGAGTTGGCAGCAGAGCAAGTTAAAACGTACAATGACTTAAGTGTGTGTTTTGTTTTCGAAATGGTTTTTTGGTATCATTTTAAGCATCTCCTCTCTTTTGGAGCATGAGGACTGCCTTACAAAAGTACAAAAACTTCCAAAATTCAAAAATTAATTTTCATTATTACTTTGCCACTCCATGCTGCTAAATGTTAGCTATTTGCCAATTACTGCCTTTAAGTTCTTAAGTGAGTCACTAGGTTTGGTGTGTGAGTGAGTGTGTGTGTGGGCAGGCCATAAAAAAAAAAAAAAAAGCAGCGTGATGTGCACTCCCTCACCCTTCAGTATTACATCTCTACTTTTTCTTCAGCTAATGGCAGCCTGCCGGGATAACACACAAGACTTATGTCCTTGCTTCCTACACATGCACACAATGCATGGTTGCATGCATGCAATCAAACACATGCACTTTATATGAAGTACATTTGCATGTGCACACACACACACACACACACACACACACACACACACACACACACAGACCCTCTTTCCCTATCTCAAGCACATAAATACTCTGTGGTGGTTTATAGCAGCCTGACAGGTGTGTATGAATGGCAGTGGCTGGCTCCTGAATGAGCTGGGTGAGAGTGGGTGGATGCAGAGCGTAGAAGGAAATTACGTCTCATCGAGAGTCTCATTTTGTCAAGTTTTTTTTTTTTTCAAATCTTTTTTGACCTCAGAAATATATGGACAGCAGCAAGCTATGTGTAGCATCAGCATAAATCCAGCTGCACTGAAAAGTGAACTGAGTGACACCTGGGAAGCAGTGACTCAATGACCCCAGTGGCGGGCAGGTGTGTGGCTCTCTTTGCTGCTCTCTGACCGAACTAGCAACACACTGGCTGGTGACAAACTCCTCACTGCTATGATCAAGACACTCTCGCTCCGCACATGCTCATTGTTCACATTCATGTCTTCCCTCCTTTTCTCTCCTTCTCTTGTCACTGCTGTCCTATTTTAACACAGCTCTCCATTTCATAAAGTCAAGGTTCCACTTAGAAAATCAACAGCCGTCACTGTTCATGATGGGGTGGTAACATAATGCTGATGATCCTGATTTTATTACATCAAACCAAAAGCGTTTTCTAACATTAGTATGACAAATTAATTATCATCGCTATCTCCAGTGTGAAGTCAAATGAGAAATGTTTCTATTTTAGACATTATTACCTGAAAAACTGACAGTGTTGTGACACTAAATTTATGTAGTTATGAAGCAATTTTGAGAATTTGTTCTATTTAACTGTTGAGTTAAATAGGGGAATCAGACAATATCAGCAGCAGCAGACATGAAGAGGAGCTTACTGAAATTCAGCCCACTGCTCGTGGGAGAACTGTTGTCTTTCAGGGGTCCCGTCTTTATGCATAAATGATCTTACTATGTATTGGATAAGAGGCTGAGCCGAGACAATCTGATAGACAGGTTGACCAGCATGGGGGCTTCAGTTCAATCTAAAGTCACTTCAGTCTCTCAGGAAGTTTCTCTGCTATTGTCAAGGTCAAAGAAAGTCTGAGCGCCTCCTTTTTATTCATGGGGTGTGGAACGAGTGTAGCTGTCATGGAGATGAGTGGTCCTAGAACAGACGTGGCCTTTCTCATCCGATTCTCTCGCTGGCCTTCCTCAATCCATCTCCATTCATGAAGAACAAGTGTATCAGTGCCACGAGAGGCGGCCGCAGCAGCTGATAAGCAGCTCTCGGCTCTCTGATGAGCTTACTGTGGAGGCAGCATGGCTGCGGGGCAAATCGAGAAACTTCCCTAAGGCATTTCAGCCACTGCTACCGACCGTGTGTCTCTCCGTTTGTCTTTGTCCTTGCTCAGCACTTCATTTCTGGCCATGCAAGTAAAAACAAACACACACACACACACACACGCACGCACACGCACTACACCAAAGTGGCAAAACAACTTTGGGTCCAGGAGACTCTCAATCAAGCTGAAACACCTGCAAGGATTTGAAATAAGGATGAGGACGTTGGGGAATTAAAGTATTCCCTCGCCAGAAAACAAGGCAGATTAAAAAAAAGACATATTTGCGCTATTAGACTTTACACAGTCACACTTAAGTATGTACGCACACATCTAAACACACTAAAAAGGTCTTTAGCTTACATACACACACACACACAAACTCCCACTCCGGCATGCAGACAGGCAACCACGGTAGAAAGCTGCCCATGAAGACAAAAAACAAAAAAAATGGAGTATGAAGGGCAGAATAGTAGGGGAATACTTAGATCCACATCAAATGAATACATTAGTGAAGGGTGGCGTAAACCTGTGAAAGTGGTCGTTAAGTAAGCTGCCTTTTGTTTTGTCCTTTGTTTGTGACTCTGAAATGTCTTTCTGATTAGACTAACCATGATGTATTTGCATATGAAAAGGTTGTTTTGCAGCAAAAACTCATGAATTAGTAACAGAAAAATATGGTAGCTTGGGAGACAAAAATCCCTCTGCCCCCAAGACAACGTGGCTTTAGTGAATTACCACCCAAGGTGTAGAATGTATGATTCTTTTGTTTCGGCCCTTTGGTGAGTTTTAAAACATCCCCAGTCATGGAACATTTTCACTGCTCATTAAAATGGAAATGTGGTTAAATTGCCCTACATGGGGAGGAAAGGTAATGACAAGGGTTGACCTTTTGTCTCCAGTTTCAGATACATTCATTTGAGCGGGAAGAGGAAGGAATGGCTGCTGGCCCTGTGCTAGGAACCAAAGTCTTCACACACCTGCAAGAGAGAGAGGGGAAGGGAAAAAAGCGACACAAATGCGCCCTATGAAAAGAACAGATTGGATCAACAGCTGGTGGGAGGGGAAGCAAAGGCAAACCTTTTCACCAGGTCCTTGAAATACAAGCTGCAGGAAGCTAGAACATTTTGGTGGACTTCAAACTCTTTGCCTTCAACAATAATTTTCAGGTCTGTAAACTCTTTCGCTATGCGCTGTTGGTTCAACTCCTTCAACATCTCTGTAGAACAAGAAAAAGAAACAGACAATGCCACATTTTGGGTTTAGAATTTTCTCTCTTCCATACATTTATGTGCATCAAAAGCATTGACAGTAAGAAACGGAACAAACTGTTGAAAAGTGCAGATTGTGGAACACAGTAATACTGGGCAGTCAGAAACAATGTTCATTATATGATAGAGAAGAGATGGCATGTACTGATTTGGTTAAACATTTCAGCAAAAGCAAAAGGAAGTGTGTGTACTTCCTTTTGCAGTACAGTAGGTAGCAGGAAAAAAAAAATCACATGATCTATACTGTACTGAAGATTATGTAAAATGCAAGGAATGCTAGTAGATAACAGAACTAGAAATGAGATAAAAATGTTGGATTATTATAGCAAAAGACACTTATTTGACTATGTTTAACATCTGCAAATTTACATTGCTGCATGAGAACATCAATGAATGAGATTAAAAAGCATCTAAGGGAAAAATGGGCTGGAAACAGAGACACCGTCAGTGAAATATTCATAATGAATTCAAGTTCTTTGGCTTCTCACTAGGGCCCTCACTAGGTGTAGAGTTGACCTTCAAATATCGGCCAAAGAGAAAACAACTGCTTATCCCCAAATCCCACCACCTGCTTCTATTCCTCTCTTAGAAAAATACCCCACACATACCCTTGTCCTCCCCTCTGGAAAAAAAAAAAGAAAAAAAAAAAAGACAAAATACAAACACAGGGACAGACCAAAATCTGAGAAAGCATGCTTGGAGCAAACCGATGTGCCGTTGAAGGCCACAGTACACAGTGAGCTGTATAATGTACTGTAGTAGTACCCATGTTAGGCCTGGCCTTACTGCAGCGTTGGGTCGGAGGCGCTTGTTTCTCTGCGTCTTAATGAGGCACCATGAGGGGATGCTGAGAGTGGAAATCAGCAGGGGACTAGTAACTTACTCTACAGCCTTGGGAGGGGTAAGCAACACTGCAGCTTTGCTAATCTCCTATCGAGGATGCCACTAAAGGAGAACACCAAGAGACTCAAATAGTAGGCGACAGACACGATAATGTAGAACATTATGATTCTAAGGCAGCAACTTCTACACTGTCGTCTTAGCATTAACACAGCAGAGACTGCAAGCTGGGAGGCATAGTAAACACTTATCTGGCACAAAACGTAGTGTGCGTTGTGTAAAGGCACATATTGCACATTGGGGAAAATCAAGAGGTACCCACAGTTTGAGATATGTGCCGATTTAGATAAGAGAGGTGGCAAATCTTCTCTGAGCAACGGGAAGGGTTACTTTTCCAGAAACTCATCTGGAGCTTAAATCTGTTGAGTCATTAGTTGTCAATAGTGTTGTGTGTAACAAGCAAGGTGTGTGTGTGTATGGACGAATGTTTGCTTTATAGAACCATCTAACCATTAAATGTGGGAAACTGATCATCAGGCTTGTGATTGTAGTTGCGGCACCAGAGCTGAAATAAAGGAGTTTTTTTGTTATCATCCTGAAAGAGGTCTGTGTTCACGCCAGACTCAAAGCAGGGATTTAATTAACCTGGAATGACACTCTCCCCTCTATTTGGCTGGAATATCCACTCATTTAGCTCCTTCCATTCTCCTGACTGACACCGTGAGCTCAGTTCTGAATTAATTTGGTAGCTGAAATTATACAGTATAAAGACACATGACAAGCAAGGTGCAATTCAGAAGCGTACTTTGGTAAATGCCTTTTCTCTGAATGACGGATCCTTCAGATTTATAACATCAAGGGAATAATGGCCAGAAAGAAAATGGCTTTGGTTATTAAACATGCTGAATAAGAAATGGTGGGGGGGAAATAATAGAAGCAATGTTGGACTATATGTACTGCTGTACTTTGACCAGATGCACAGCAGAATGACTGGAGAAAGCTGTATACATGCACACACAAAGGCTGTCATTTTCCTTGTCTTTCATCCATCTCTCTCCACTTTCCACAGTCCACTCCACTGCTGCTTGTCAGTCGGCCAGCTATCTGATTACTGTGTGGGCACGGACGGTGAATAGTGAATACACAGTAGTTTTGAGTTTGCATTAGTGAATCTCCAGCGACCGATATGGTTCTCACCTCCAATCAGCCACACTGCATACCATCCATTCACCCCTAGAATAGAAAGAGCGAGAGGGGGAGACAGAGAACTCCACTCGTCTGCAAACAATGGCTGCCACCCTTGGAGCTGTGCAGACACACCTGAATGCCCGATGGAAAGCTAATTGTGGCTTCTTAAGGGTGGATCAGTGAGTGCCCTAGAACAACTCATCACCACTGTGGACCATGAAAGTGCACATGGCGTGACCATTCTCAGGTTTGGCGTGGAGTGTGGTGAGGCACAGCCTTGTTCAATAGGTCCATGGAGGATTTGGAAAACCAAATGTCTCAATACACTTAAAGGAAAATTCTCCTAAGGTCCATCAATTGGAAGAACACAGAGCCACACCAGGCGGATAAAACTGTGTAAGGTTTGTTTCGCAGGAAGTACAAAGATATTCTCATAGGAGTTAATGTGCTATGCTTCTGAAGTGTATCACGGACTGCCAACGGTGATGAAATGTGCTATTGGAGTTTCCTGCCCCTAAGCCTTCTCCACAATAAAAAAACAACACCCTGTGCTGGCTCTTCACGATTGGTTGACACCCTGCACAGGGGGTTTAAGACTGTGCCAACTCGGCTGTTCAGCCTAGTAACTCTACTGTCAAACTGTGGCCAATAGGGTCCTCGAGTAACCTTACCAGTAACCTATCAGTGCACATAAGGTGAAGTAAGTAACTCGCTAAACTGTGATTGGTCGCTATACAGATTTGACTCAGCACACTATTGGTTGCTGAACTTGGAGCCATTTTAGGTTTCTACATGTATTTAGCATGTGCCTCTGTAGATCCACCATTTTGTGTTTACACATGGAAGGAAAATCTGAGATGCGATTTCATGAGTTCAAAATAATTCTTGTATTTTTAGTATTTTAAAAGTAGCCTACCTATTTACCCAAGTTGTTCTGTACAACAGTTAAAAACGTTTTTACTTTCCCTTGCAGATAAATACAGTTTCCTATATATAAAATTCAACAAAAAAATTCCAACAACAAACATGATTTGTTTTTTTAACAATATTATAAATTAGATGTCGATTATTTTTGCTAAATTAAAAAAAAAACACTGCAAAATCCTTACTTTTTTTTGCAGAGTTTAAATTTTGGCAGAGCTACTAAAAAAATTTGGATATGGTGGAAAAGATTTTCAGGGGTGTTTTGGGAAGTGCAGTATACCTATTAAATGTTGACATTTTTAAATCGATCGAATCATCTCACTTTCTCAGCCTTGTTTTCCTTAGCCTTTCTGATAACATCACATGTAAACACATAATTGTCCACATCTCTGTCCAACTGGATGACATTCTATGTTGTGCTGAAAAAGGGACCCTGATGTTTTCACGCTGACATTTTTGCTTTCTGTTAAAACTTTCAACGATCAATTCCACACAAACACTCACAGCTTAATTACCCTGAACAAACAATGCTACCTGATCAATAATTCAATGTACAACACTGCCATAATAGGTTTTCTTCAGCCTGAAGAGGACTTCAGTTTAACAGTGATTTTTTTTTCAAAATGGATGCAGTGAATGAAATTTCTTAGTATTAAAATAAACTGAAATTATATTTATGTTATTTTGGTTACATTTTCTACTCTATTGTTGAAAATCATTCATAAAAAAAAAAAAAGAAATTTCAGTGTGTTCGCAAATTTTATATAAGCACCATCTTTTTTATTTTAAAAAAGTATACAATTTTTTTGATAAACCAATTAAATTGACACATTTAAATATTATTATATGGTAATATAAATAATATATTTTTCTAATTAATGCCTCCACAATAAATGTATTTTTTTTATTTTTTGGTAAAGATTATGTATGAGAAAGCCGCGTAATCATTTAATGTTAACTGTTAAAAAAAGAAAATAAAATCCTCATTAAGAGGTTAAACCAATATTTGACTGCAAACTCATTTAAATGGAAATTTATAATTTACAAAATGATTATTAAAACACTTAAATTGAGTCTACCTATTGCTTATGTTAAAACAGCAGAAGCAGCACTGTTGCAGGAGTGAAGCACACAGAGGGAGTCTGATGAAAATGCGCTTCCTTGTACAAAAGAACAGAGTTCATAAGAAATGCACACAAAAGAACTATTTCTAGGCAGAAAGCTTTCACATTGTTGAGCTCACCAAAAACGTTTTCCCCCTGCAGAGAACAGAAGGCCTGAAACCCTTCCATAAACCATTATGATAATGTCATGAGGATTTATGAGGGTATTCCCATGTGAAGTGGTGCACTAACTAATAAAACAGAATTAAAATGAGGAAAAAAATCTGAAATTAATTATGGGTAACTTGTATTTGTCACAGAATCAGAAACATCATGAAGATCTAAGCAGCATCAAATAGGTTTAAAAAAAAGAAAAGAAAAGAAAAGACAAAAAAAGCTACTTCTCCCTTGCTGACTTTGATATTGCAAGCACTTTAAATGGTTTCTCTGTTTCTGACTGCACATATTAAATCACCCATAGGCAGAGAGATGGTCAAAAGTTCACTATCAGCACAAGTTGTTGGATAATGTAATCTCTCTATTCTGCAACCTCAGGTCCCAAGTACAACAGTTGAAAAGACGCAATATCAGCTCTGAAGCTAAGGGGCCTTTTACACAAAATTCTGAAAAACATGACTTGACTGACTTTTTTTTTCTTTCCCCCTCCTCTTTCTCAATGCAGCTAAAGCTTGCTGATTTATATTCAAGGTCATAACACCATCAGACCATGAGTTTAAAAAAGAAAATAAAAGATTTAGTGAGCTCAGATAACACAAGATTGGTCCATTTGGGAATGAGCTTGCTAAAAGGGCAAAGTGCAGTAAAATAAATAATGAATTATGCTGTATATAGTTCTCTGTTCTGTGTCCCCCTCTCTATGGAAGAAAAATGTATTTCACTTTGCAATAGTTAAATCTCTCTACTCTGCATTGCCTAGCTAAAATCTCAACAATCTCAATCTCAAAAAAGAAAAGTTTTATCATGCTTGCTTTTGTTGTTTTATTTCATGTTTATAACAATTTATAATAAATTTGAAAAGCAACAAACCTTTTTGTTATGTTGAATTTATTCATTTAAATAATAAAGGAATGTATACTGTATTATTGACTAGATATTTGGTATCCGGATCACAAAATTTACTCGTTCACATTCATATCTAATTCAAGAAAACTGTTGGACATATTTGTATAGGTTTTGTGTTTTTTCCTGTCTTGCTCATTTTTGATTAATCATTCCAGTTTTGTTGATGTTCTAGAGTTTAACTCCAGAGTACCAAGTTAGCAGGGATGGTCAGAATTCAGTGAAAGAGTAAAAATAAAAAATACAATTAGAACAAAAAATTCAATATTGAGGAAAAACTCATGTTCTCACACAAGATTAAGTAAAATGACACTGATTTGTAACTGCAGACAAAAAGGAAGGAGGCATTCACTTTTTAAAAGTCATTACTGTTTAACACTACCCCCTTTAGATCAGGTCTGTTCATTTCAAGAGCTATGGGGGCTAAACGTCAGCCTTTAACAGATGCAGAATGTCAGGAACACTATCGGGGTGCCCATCTAGATGCCATCTTATGAGCAATCAATGCTTTCAATTGATAAAAGCCAGCAGACAGTCTAGCTCTCTTTCAAAGCGCAATTACTCTCAACAGACTCTAAAACATACCTCTAACAATCACCATCACATTCATTTCTGGAGACGTCTCAACAGTTTGTGCCTACTCCCAGAAAATCAGCTCATGCAAGGTATCAGAAATCCTCGAGACCCCTCGAGTCTCTAGCTGTCCTGATTTCAGTCTGTAAGAGTGCAGTGGCACCATATATACAGCCTTAGAGAATAGTCCATGATGAGGACGCTTTATGTTTCCCTGCTTGAATCTGCTGAGCTGAGCTGCCTGAGCCTCAGCACTGCTGTCAACAAGCCTGGGCTGAGCTGGGGGGTGGGGGGCACTATGACAGAGAAAAGGAACTTGTGCCCCTCACAGACACTGCCTGGGCCTTTGTTGCATTCTCCAATAGGCAAGCAAGGAAAAACCTGGAGTAGCAAAAAGCACAGAGCCGTCTGTCCCTCACTGCACACTCAAACCTCTATGTATACCCTCTGGTACAAGGGTCAGACGTACGCAAGCAAACAATTGGCACTAGCAAAAGAAAGTTAGCGCAAACAAGTACGGGCTCTGAGGAGGAAGAACATAAACAAAGACAGCCCAGGGGAGCATCCATTGGTCCACTGCAACATTACAGCAGGATGTCAAACAATGTTCCCCCCTTCTTCTCTTGTTTGTGTGTAGTGAGAGCAGGAGAAAGCTTGACAGAGGCAAGATGCTGCCGTCACTTTGAATGTATACAATAATGGTCCCAGAGATCCCACAAATTGTCTTCTGAAGACAAAAAGTACAAACATGTAAGTCATGCATGTCACATAGTTTAGAAGTCAGGCTGTTTAGAGTTCACACTAGGTTAAGGCTTAGACCAAGTGTGACTACATTTATTAGAGAATTATGAGGGATTTCTTAGGATTCGATTAATAAAACAATGTACTGTATAACCAAAGGACTTTATTGAGCCCAATGTAAAATTCACAAGCTTTCTAGCAGCAGATAATGTAATTCAAATTACAGTTATCACAACACCAATTCAAAAAAAGTAGGAAGAATGAGTAAAATGTAAATAAAAACAGAATGCAATAATTTGCAAATCTCATCAACCCATATTTTATTCCCATATTTTATACAATAGAATATAACAGCTCATTTTAAATTTTATGGCAGCAACACATCTCAAAAAATCCAAAAGAAATGGAGGAGCTTTTGACAACTAATTAGGTCAATTGGCAGCACATCAGTAACATGACTGGGTGTAAAAGGAGCATTTCAGACGGGCAGAGCCTCTCGAACGTAAAGATGGGCAGAGGTTCACCAATCTGACAAAATTGTGGAACAATTTCAGAAAAAATGTTCCGACGTAAAATTGTGAAGACTTTGAAGATCTCAACATCTAAAATATATAATATCATTAAAAGATTCAGAGAATTAGGAGGAATGTCTGTGCAGAAGAGACTGAAGGTCAAAACTGGATGCGCATGATCTTTGAGCCCTCAGGCAGCACTGCATTAAAAAACAGGAATGATTCTCTACTGGACATCACTGCATGGGCTCAGGAAAACTTTCAGAAATAACTGTCAGTGAACACAGTTCACTGTGCAATTCACAAATGTAAGTTAAAGATGCATCATGCAAAGAAGAAGCCAAATGTGAACACGATCCAGAAATGCTGCCGTGTTCTCTGGGCCAAAGCTCCTTTAAAATGTTCTGAGCCACATTGGAAAACTGTTCTGTGATCAGATGAATCAAAATGTGAAATTCTTTTTTGAAACCATGGACGCCGTGTCCTGTTGACTAAAGAGGAGAGGGACCATCCAGCTTTTTATCAGCAGACAGTTCAAAAGCCTGCACCTCTGATGGTGTGGGGCTGCATTAGTGCCTATGGTGTGAGCAGCTTACACATCTGGAAAGTCTCCATCAATGCTGAAAAGATAAACGTTTTAGAGCAACATATGCTCCCATCCAGACGACATCTTTTTCAGGGAAGGTCTTGCATATTTCAGCAAGACAATGTTAAACCACATACTGCATCCATCACAACAGCATGGCTTCGCAGGAGAAGAGTCCGGATGCTGAACTGGCCCAGGACTGTTCAGCAACTAGAATCCTGCATCAGACAAGAATGGGAAAACAATCATCTCCTAAAACTCCAGCAACTGGTCTCCTCACTTCTCAGACATTTACAGACAGTTGTTAAAGGAAGTAGGGAGGCTACACAATGGTAAACATCACCCTGATCCAACTTTTTAGAGATGTGTTGCTGCCATCAAATTCAAAATGAGCTAATATTTTCAATAAAATTATAAAATGTCTCAGTTTCAACATCTGGTATGTTGTTTATGTTCTATTGTTAATAAAATATGGTTTGATGAGATTTGCAAATCATTGCATTGTTTTTATTTACATTTTACACATTGTGCCAACTTTTTTGAACTTAGGGTTGTAGAGTCAACATATATGATAATGACAGCAGCATATGTAAGTCGTTAAAGTAAGCTTCACCATTATCAGCTGCAACATTAAAGCAAGGATCACATTAATGCATCAATATTTAAAATCTAATAATATCATTCACTGATTTGAAAGGACACATTCTGCATTAAATATTCTTAGCTTTTGATAGTTTTTTGCAAGGTAATACTTTTGTACTTTTAATTAAACATAATTTGTAATGCAGTATTTTAACACGTAACAGTATTTAGTAATGATGCATTTAATAACTAAATGACATGAGTACTTCTTTCAATAGTGGTCAACATTCATAAGTCGAAAATAACAACAAAAATGACCAAAAATGGAAATCAAAATTACGTATATCATAGATTATTATTATATAATCATGTGCATGTCAGCCTTTGATCACTGTGTCTCTGTAGTAGCACTGGAGGAACGAAAAGATAAAAATAACTTCTTTTCGTTTTGGAGATTTAAATCAGTGCAAGTATATTTCAAGCAAAAATTAGAAGGGTCAATTTAAAAATATTTTTTTTTACAATGATATTTGCCTTACATTATATTTGAGCATATTATCTCAAATTCACCCTAGTGAATGACAAAAATAAAAAGAGGACAGACATACACAAGTATCTTTTTGGCTTTGCAATCACTGTGGAGTAAGTGTAAGCTACAGCAAATGCAGCACAGGAATAACTTTTCCCAAAGAATAACTGGGACATGACTCCTGTTCCAAAATAATTCAAAGGAGGATTGTTGAGTTTATTCCAACTGAAAGCATTTTAAGCTACAAAAACAAATCACATCATGATGCCTCTTTCACTTCCAATTAAAATCTTCCAAGAAAATCTAAGGCACTCCAATGTCTTCATAACAACACACCCACAAACCATGTTTTTACTAAAAACGGGGAATAATTACCTGTCACCCAGTCAGGTCACAGAGGGAAACCCAAGCAAGGTGTATGCAGGCATGATTACATGGCTCTAGATTTATGTTTCAGGAAACCCTTTTTTGTCTTTTGTGTGTGTGTGTGTGTGTGTGTGTGTGTGTGTGTGTGTGTGTGTGTGTGTGTGTGTGTGTGTGTGTGTGTGTGTGAGAGAGAGAGACATTCCTGACTAAGTATATATTAACATATCATGCTTTTATTTTTCCATCAAACTCTGAAAGATTTTTTTGAAATAGCCTAGTGTTAATCGAATGCCTACCACCTGCTTTGTCTGTAAAGCTGACCAACATCTGAGTATAAGAATATTATAAAACATCCAATATTATAAACAATGCATCACATATGGGCTGATGACAGCTCAGTAAGAAAGAGCAACCTGCTCAGACTTATGAATTTATTCTTAGAGTGGGTGAAGCTTGATGTGCTTCACATACACACAATGTTGCTTTTCTTTCACACATACACACAAGTGTGTACATATACACACATATGCACAAACAAATAAAAAAACTCTTATTGGAAAAATATGCCATTTCTGATCATGAAAAACATGACTTTAATTTACATTTGTGGCTAAAAGTTTTTATTCTGTGTGTCATAAATGTCACATCTCAGTAACCTGGGCATCACAGAAAATCACTAATTTCTGTGACATAATCACCCGCTTGCTCACATGATTCATGCAATCTGAACTAAACATTCTGATGGTCCTGACAGCACCTTGAAGGCAGCTTGATGTTAATTTTCTAGGCTGTCGTGGTCACAAATCTATTTACAATTCACCAGTATACAAAAAAAGAAAAAAGAAAAAAATGATACAAACTGCATTAACAGCAAATGTCAGCTCACAAAATAAAGTAAGTGGGGCAGAAAGATGGACTAATGAAATGTGATGAACACTGAATTAACTGATAATTAGAAACTAATTAGTTAAATTAACTGCTGCGATGATAAGTAGCAGTCACAATTCTGTTTTTCTGCCACTGCAAGCAGACACGGTTGTTCAGTCGGGATGAAAGCTCTGATTGGTCAACTGACACCCAATTGCACACAAACGATGATGTTGCTCACGCCACACTGATGAAATGCATTTGGTGTAATCAATCATTCCCCACAGCAAAGTAGAAATTTGTACTTTAAGTATTTCTGTGGCCAAAAGATGTATTTATACTTACAACAGAAAGTAGTCAAACTGTTCCATAACAACTGGGCCTGATTAGACAAGTTATGTTTCCTCTATCATCTGAGCACTTTACTAATTGTTTGTTCATTTCAGACAATGTGTAATAATAAATTCTAATTACTAGAAAGCTTTGAGAGTCTAACTTGTATTTACTTTTCTATCCAAACTATCATTATTATTATAGGTTGGTAGGATAAGCTTCACTGTACATCCAAAAACAGCTGCTTTGGAAAGTGAGATAAAACACTTCAGGAATACAGGCCTGGATGCTTAAAAAGCACAGTTTTTATTACTCAGCCTAAACTTAATCCTTGGATTTCTGAATTGGTTTATTAGTTGTTAAAGTGCCAAACAGGCAAGATGCCAATATGGATTTTAGCTATTTTTCTGACAGTATGCCACATGAAATTGTAGTGGTCGGTGCCTATTGTACCACACAGTTTCTGCTCAACCATAATGGAGGACATCATTGTATGTTTCGTGCACATTGTCACACCAGTTCTGGAGACACACAAACATGCAAAACCAGACACATGCAAATGGACCTACACACCAATACATAGAACACACACATACACACAAACTCAAGGCAAGACAATGTCATAAGAGAATAATCCTAATAACAATGTTGTGCTTATGAGGAGTCGCTGGCTGGTGTAGATAACATACGGGATGCTTGGAGGGGATTTGATTAGAACTGAGTGGGTGTGCAACACTTCTCCATCTTCTTTTTTAATTAAATTGCTACATTACTATTTCATAAAAATTACTGCAAGGGCCAGAGTTCTACCTAACCCACATTATAAACCCCTGTGGAAAAACAAGGCTAATTGAGTGAAATGAATCATTTGGACACAGGTCTTGTGTATCAGTATGAATAAAACCTTTGGAAGAACATCTGCACCAGATGTTTCATTTGTACAGCACTTCACCTTGAGAGGGCTGAGCGAGCAACCAAGTACTTTTGGAGTGTCACTGGTGCATGTGACCAGCTACTGTAAGTGTGCATCACACTTACAGTCCTCCCCCCTGCACATGTGAGAGACTCCCAGGACAAACAAATGCAGATTTCAATTTTACTGGATCAATGCTATTCCAAGCGCACACTGAGGGTGAGATTTGACCTTAAACCACACCATCACATCTACAACAAATACCAAACTTGTCCACGGCCTTCAGCCAAGGAGTTTGTCCACGCCAGCATTTCATCATACAGTGAGTTTTTATCTGACTGGAATTTGTTACACTCCAGGCAGTGGGAGAAAATATTTACGCCCAACCTTTTAATCTTTTAACACTTTAATCTTCCAGTAATAATCATATTTATGCAATAAGGTGGCCTGATTATGAACACATTGACTGACCCAGGGCACGTCTTCCGGACACATGGTGATTGCATGGAGGTGATCCAGTGATTAGACAGGCATTATCAAACCAATCATCATGCCATAGTTTTAGGAACTGTACTATGGGGCTGCAGAGCCTTTGTTTTTATGATTTAGGTGTTGTGAAGCCAAATGATTGCAAATCAGATCCACAAGTTTACAAGTCATTTATTCAACATTTTAAATTTTCTATGTGTTCAATACCACAATCAGCACATTAAAATATGAACATGAACATTTTCTTTTGTCAGTACAACACAAAGGAGCTCTGTAACTGAAGGTCGCCAACATAGTCACTGTAAAAACATAGTGCTTTTCTTTAGGGTCTATTTTAATTGTTCTTGACATAAAAAGCAAGGTGCTGGAAAATACAATTAGTCCTATTTACAGCTTTTCATCAAAGACGCTGGAAAACAGTGCTTTGTCTTTTTAAAAGTTTATGATAAAAAGGGAGACCCCTCACTGCTGCTGTGGTGGAGGATGAAGTACCGCTGTGCCAGCTCTGCGGGTTATACTGGGATAAATTATGCTACATTTTTCATCTGACATGGCAATGAGACCATAAACACAAATATAAAACTTCAAAGATGTGGTTGAAGTTCTCCTTATAAGGAAACTGGCAGAGTTACCGTTAGGGAAATACAAAGTACAGCTGCACTCTCTGTTGAAAATTGAATGTTAAGAATACTCGATGGAAATGCACGCCCCCGTAAGTCAAGTTGTATTAAAGTATTTAAAGTGCAAATATACTTCAAATAAAACAAAGTGCAAACTTCACTTTAAGTACTAATTAAAAGTTTCAAGTTACTTTCAGGTCCGCTAGTTTGGAACCAGCAGCCTCAGCTGTGCCACCCCTCAATTTTAGACGTGTACTGGTGGCTGAGCACAGATCCCAGTGCATGTGTGAGAGAATGTAGATATGCGACCCAGCTTGCATTAGGCCTCTCCTGTGTTTATGAGTTTGTTATGTGTACATTCCTCACAAGCTTTGCACATCGGTGATACTTGCCTCTGTGGGCTAAATGTATTCCAAGATGACCCTTAACAGCAGGACAACGCAACTACGCACACACACACACACAAAAAAAAAACCTACACTCCTAGAAAAACAACAACAAAAAATTCCCATGTCACCAGTGCAGCTTAAGATAAATGTCAAATCTCCCCCTGAAGACAATGTGTGTTTACTGGGTAACTTTGTGAAAGTCACAGCAGTCCAAGCAGAAAGGTTAGTGGTGAGGTTAGGTTGTATGTGGGAGTCTTCTCAGCACATCGCACACCTGAAATGAGCTCCCAGCCTACAGTGGAGTCAGGGGAGCACTCTTTGCATTTCATCTTTTTTTTGTCTCTTTTTTTCTTTCATTCCTTTTCTCCCTGTTCCCATCTGGCGCTCTCTTTCTCTCTTCAGGGACAGACTGGACTGCCCCACAAATTCTGATTGTGGCCAGCATGCTCCAGTGCTTATGTATGGCTGATGTGTCCTTGTAAAGTTGTAATCTAACTTTAACTCTCATACAATACTTTTTTTTAAATCCTGCACTCCAGCAAGCTGCATTACATAAGAATGTAATGTCCGTGTCTAAAAGAGAGTGGCTACAATGACTGCTATAGCAGAATAATGATAATAATCTACACTAGAATTCAGAGCTGCAGCCTCCAGCAACAAAACACATTCAGTAACCGTAATAGGGCAAAAGCATATTGCCGTTTCGACATCTCATTGTGTTCCACTATACTGCTAAGGAAGAATTTTAAGTCTATTTAGCTTGCAGATGCAGCACTGGCCAACAAAGATCTCCTGATTGCAGTTCAGGCCATTATCATTTGTCTAAGTCACAGAATAATTATATATATCTTTGCATGTTAAGCCTGTTGTGAACACTGGAGAATAATGAGTTGGAAAGAGTAGCCATTCTTGCTAATGTCTGGTCCTGTCATTAGTATTTATTAGATGCCTTCCATGCATTATCAAACCCATTTAAAAGTTTCTGGGTAAGGAAAAACTTCTACTATCCACACAGATAAGTGAGCACATCTTTAACATTAGGAAGCTAATACTGCTGAACTTCTTGCAGACTCTTTGCTGAGATGTTGTGCTGCATCTGCTGCTGTTTTTGATACTGAGCTCCCTTCCAGTTGCAATTACGCTTTCTCATTAGAGTGAAACATCCGCTATTGACTGGCTTCCTGGTAACATCTGCTGTGTTTACACTCGGCCTCATTGATAGTGCATCACCATCTATTTCATGGCTGATGTGCAGAATAACGCATCGACATTTGACTTGTGGCAATTAATCTCGTCATATCAGATTGTCTCTAACATGAGGAGTATGAGATTCAGGCCCATTTGAGGGTGTAACCTCCATTCACTTTGACACTACTTTACACACAAATCAATTTACTCCCACACAACCGTGGGACATTTCATGTGGAGTAGGCAAATGACACGGGTACAATTTGAGACCTCCTTTGAATACTCAATGCATGGTGCCACAGCTCTGAGCAACAGAGTGTCACACTTTATCACAAGGCAAGCTACACATTTAGGTTACTGCGTGCGAGTGGCTGCGTGCGTAAATCTGTGATAGGGCCCAGAAGTAAATGAGTTTGGACTCAGATATACATTAAATATTTAAACACAACGAAAGGTAGGGTATTTATGCAGGTACTTGAGTACAGTTGTGTCCTTTTCCATGCTATGCTACTTTATTCAAATTTTATATGAATAGCAAATGGTAAGCTTATAAAATATAAATAGCTGTCATAGCTTAAACTATACTATACCCTAAATCAGTGGCTCCCAACCATTTGGAGTCCCTGGAGGCCGATCAGATGAAGTGCCCCTACATAATCCAAATGTTTTCACAGCTTGGATGTTGAAGGTTTAACATTAAATTACACATAAGTACACAATTTTTGTCTGGGTTTAGGCTAGTTTGGTAAGGCTGTATTTCTACTTCGTCCTTTTAAATTGGCAGAAAATACAAAATATAACTAATTCAGTTTCATACATACAAAAGTTTTTTTGCATAACATTTATTTTTTAGGAAGTTTAAAAATATATAACTTTTACGATTGATACTATGTAAAATAATTGAATGTAAGCACTTCTATCACTGATATGTCATTAGAAAGTTTAGCAGGAAAAAAAAAGCTACTGGCTCTAATACAGAAAATCCCATAGATAAAAGCTGTGGATTTAGCCACACAACCTTGTCAATTATTTATTATTTCAGAGTTAAATGTAGGATAGTAAAGAAATTGCCAAGAAACAGAAAAGTCTGTTTATTTAACAAACAAAAAATTACACTTTACAGTTAAGCTGGGAGGCCATGAGATTAAAAGTTGTATTGTATGTGCTTTCATTATATGCTCAGTTGTCAGTGAAGCTCAAAGTGTAGTAGATTATTTAGACAGAGTAATACAGATTTCAAAAACCTGTGACTGTGGGCAAAAAGTGCAGAGTTTTTGTGAAGGTAATAAGGCAAAAGAGACAGTCTGATTGGGCGTTTTAGATGAAAACAGCCATCTGACACTTGGTCCAGCTGTCAGAGGCAAATGAGCAATCTGGGCTGACTGGACTTTTTTTCTCTTTAATCCTTTCTTCTTCTAAATTTTCCACTGCCACTTTGCTAACAGAGTCATTACAAGGCTTAAAAAAAAAAAAAAAAATCAGGCTATTAGAGAAGTGGCTAACAACTCCCGTATCAGTGAAGTAGAGAAAGCGGGGAGGCGGAGAGAGAAATTAGAGAAGCATGGAACAGGTGGGCTAGTACGGCAAAGATGGACAATAGAGGAAAAGAGATTGAAGGAAAAAAGAAACAGGAGGCAATTGGATGAACAGAAAAGTGAGGGGAGAGGTAAAAAGCAGTCGCTCTAAGTGGGCATGGGAAGCAGGTGGAGGTTAGAATAGTTGGGGGGGTGGGGGGGTTGCTCTAGAAGATGCCGGGAGACACCAGATGTCAGGAATGGGAGTGGAGCTGAGTGAAAAAGACAGACAATTTCAGTGAAGAGGACATGTGGGGAGGAGGCGAGGGAGGAGAGTATAGGTTGAAGAGAGAATTGAGGAGGGAAGGAGGCGTAGATATGGTGCCCCCTCTAGCGTGGCAGGAAGCCGGGCGGCTGCTCCTCGACTGCACTGCGCTTGTGATTATGCATGAAGCAGCCGGGCTGTCAGGCTCAGGGTCCTGTGACTATGTCACCACTGAGCGTTATCTTGAAATCCTGGTGATTAATGAAGCCGGTGCCTCGTTCTGCATGGTGGAGGTGGATGAGAAATGATCAATCTTAATGAGCTATCCGCCATCCCTATATTAACTGTGGGGAGATATAATGTATGGGGCTCCTGGCGGGGCTCCTCTCCTTTAAAATACAATAACAAGAGAGAGAAAGAACAGGGGTGAGCAGCTTTGCTTCCTCTGTTTATGACACACTGCTGCTGCTCACCTCATGTTTCCTCTACTCTCCTCCCCACTCGCTTCCTTTTGCTGAGAGCTGGAGCGATACTAGAAACATCTCAATGAAAGCCATGCATAGAAAAGTTAAAGAGACAGCATCGCGGGGCTGCTAGGCTCCAGCTTCACACAAGCTCAGCGGCCTCCAGATCACTCCTGCTGCTCTAAAATGAGATGCTTGAGTCAATATCATTAATATGTAGGTCCCACATGGACACATGTCAAGGTTACTCATAAGCATATTGCCCTCATACTGCAAAAAATGTGTTTAACAGAGTTACCTGCACATATCGAGTCCACAGTGATTGGAATAAATTTTAACTTCATTAATAATTTCTCAGCTTTTGTGAATCCCAATTCAGATTCCACTCAAGTTATTAAGGAATGTTATGAGACAGAGGGGGAAAAAAACATGTTAAAATCCATGTATTTCCTATTCCAAGTTAAGCCTATTTTGAAATCATAATAACCCTAGTTCTACTTTAGTTAATCCTGATGTGGATAGCTTTAAGATAATCACCCAGCACAACACCGCAGTGACTTTAATTAATTTGCCACTGCTTATTCTGTGTACACTGATCCAAGTCAGCATATTGGAAATTAAAATATATATATAAAAAAAAAAATACCCTACAGCTCTTACACCAAATATAGTATTATATTTGTCTTGGTGAAAAGCAGAGTTTTTTTGTCTAATTTGCAATGAGGATGTAGTCGAGATCATCTGCACTCTATCAAGTAGAAGAGAGACGGAGAGTGAAAAATGGAGAGAAAAGAAAAGGGAGGGTTTAATTAATGTGCTTGCTATGATTAATGGTCGCAGTGTGGCTATCATAAACTGGCTGTGTTTTTAATAACTGGTTCGTACGACCTGTCATGGTAGCAGCATACTCTTGTGGTCGAATTAAAGTGAATATTCATGCATTGCTAATAATACTGCACGGTTTATGTTTACTTAGTAACTGCAGATAGTCTAGCCCACACAAATATCTGCTGAGACACACACTCTGCAAAAGATGTCGAAGAATAAAGCATCACTTTCATATCCAGTAACATCATAAACCAGTTGCAAAGTTAAAACCACTCGATAAAGCAAGCTGAATCCAAAGTAACCTTTGACAAGGTACAGTATGATGAGCCAAGGGAAAAAAAGCACCTAACTTCCATAAATAAATACACAGAGCCAGGCTCTGCAAACAGTCACTATCTTACTAATTTGATGATCTATAATTGCCTGACTGTGTGGCAATATTGCAGCAATAATGTGCGAAGAGCCAATATGCAAGTGGACAGTAATGCTGCAGTGCCAATATGCTCTGTCCAAACGTAAACAAAAATGAATATATAATTAAAGCCTTACTGAGAGCAAAGTTTGAATAAGGCAGATAAGACAGATGAAATGGTCACAGCGGAGGAAAGGTGATCTGGCGCTGGACACCGCAGCAAAGCAAAACACTGATCTTAACTCAGCAAGGCATCTTAATTGCATTCACTAGCAGCTCCAGAACTGCTCGCTCCCCAGATGATGTCTGATGTGAGCTGACTAGAAGATGAACTTCCTGGGCAAAGAGGAGGCAGGGCACCTCTGTGTGCCTGCAATGGGGCCTGTCTATGTGTGCCACTCATGCTCCCTCTTTTTTTACCCCTTGTATGCATTTAATCTATAAGGAAACAATATTAAAAAAACATAATTTTGAGTGACTTGCTTGGGTATCGGTGGTGACATTTAAAAATGCCTGTGATTCGTCTTTTGGTCCAGCATGGTAATTAGTGATGCTCCCTCACAGCTAGAAGGTCACTGGTTCAAATCTACCTGCCAGCTGCAGCCTTTCTGTGGGGAGTTTGCATGATTTCCATCTATGGCTTTGGTGGATATGTATGTTAGGTTAACTGGTGGCTCTAAATTGCCAGTACTGTAGGTGTGAAAGTGAATTTCAATTGTTGTCTGTCTGTGTATCTCCCTCTGTGTTGACCCTGACGTAGACTGATGACCTGTCTAGGGTGTAACCCGCCTCTTGTCCAATGACAGCTGGGATAGTCTCCAGCCCCCTTGCAACCCTGAACGGGATAAGCAGTTGAGATAATTGATGGATAACTTTATTTTGATATTAATGTGCTTTTCACTCATGAGCTGCTTCTAAATGGTGCTCAATCAGGTTTGCAAGGAGCAAGTCCATCCCTGCTGAGCTCGGCACTAGCATGGCCTCAGCTGATATTCATCAGGACAGGCATCGATTTTAATGACTTGGTCAACAGACACACGCTGACTCCACTCTCAGCATATCACTCTCTCTCTAATGTTTACGCCCTCCCTGTATGTCTCTCTCTTAACAGCAGTTGTCCTATATTCCCACATTCCCCGAAGTGCTGACAGTTGTGATTGCTTTGGATCGAGCTACAGATGTTGATATTTAAGTGTGAGATTCTACTTTTTTTTTATTCTGATAAATTCTGCGGTTGAGGGAAATAAAGAAACAATAGGAACTGAGCAAGGAGTGGGTGGTGTGAAAGAATATAACAATCAGCAACAAAGTGTGGAGTTTGATTTGTACACTATGACAGGCAGGTATTATGAAAAGCCCTGCTGTGGATGGAGAAACGAGGTAGGCAGATCACAGCTTGGTGACTGGCATATCTCAGTAGGTGATGAGGTTAAAGCTGCCTTCAAGCTACTCTGTGAATCTCCATAAACACACACAAGCACACTCAGGCACGCAAACATATGGCATTTACAGAGAAACACAACAACACACATAATATATACTGTAAACAGAAAAAGCAGACAAATTCCTAGACAGACACACGCACAAACACCCATAGACACACAGAGAGAAGAGCACACAGTTGTTGATCTGCCCACTGATGCAGAGCGAAGACAAATTGCTCCCTTTGAAGGCAAAGCCAAATCAAACACAGAGTGTGATTTCTGTCACTGTGGTGTTTGGCTTTAAGGCCGTGAGGCTGACATCTGACAAAACATCCACAGAGTCACACCCAAGAGGTTGTGCACATGTGCAACCATACACATGCACACACTTGTGTGCACTTGCACCCATAAAGCGGCCTGTTGTGGAGCTGGATTAAGGGGGAAGAGCTATGTCAGCTCCTCCAAGATTCAGGCTTTTGCCATGAAAAAGCCACAAAACCTCCTCTGCACATCAGTGCGTACTAGCATTGTGTCTGGCGGCTCAAACATTTTTCTTATGCCACAGCACAATCATTTAAGTGGTGGCTTGGGTATTTAAACCACTTGTCCAATAGTCACTTCTAAAAACACTCGTGTCAGGGGATTAGCTTGACCATTGCATTTACAAATTACAAGATAGTCTTTCATTATCCACTTTCTCAATGGCACATATTTTCCAAATCCAAATTAATGCCTAAAAGCTCTCTTTCAGGATGATAACTGATTTATCTGCATCCCAGTTCGTGGCACAGCACAATGTTCAGCATCTCATGTGCATCCTGTGTTGACTTTTACCCCAGAAAACCTGCTTCATCCTGTAAAGGTGAACTGGTGTCCAGTTTTTGTGTGTCTTGTAAAAAAAAAATAAAAAATTGTGTGCGTTTGCAAGAAGCAAGTAGAGTAGCATTTTTGTCTCTCTGTGTGTGGATCACTTCATTTTTCACCTATCTGTATAGCAGATGTGTGTACCCTGCTTTCTCAGCCCTGGGATCAGATTCGCCAACCCGCATCTCAAGCATTAGTGGGCTGCAGAACTCTGACCTCTAAGATGTAGCAGCTTTCTCTTCTTTTCACTACTTCTATTTTGTTAAGTGCTAACAGCAGGTCCAACATAATTGTAACAGACGCAAGCCAGAACACAGGTCACAAGAGCTTACCCGCCTGATTCTACCACGATGCCAGTGTAGCAGGACAGTTTCCACATCGATATGCAGTGTTAACTGATTTAAAACAGAATGCATAAGACCTGTGCGAAGATTGGGATTTTTCGTGTGTTGCAGTGAGTATGAAAGCAGAGGGAAAGAAAGAAATAAGGCAGGAAGTGACAGATATAGATAATTAGAGAGACAGAAAAGCAGTCAATAAAAACAACAGCAGTGAGTCTTTGGGGCAGGGCCTTTGGGATGGCATTGTTGTAATCACAGCTGCAAAGACTTAAGACTTTGTGTCAGCTGAGAGGTCTCCTAAAAAGACGGCATGACTGCTAATTTATTGGTGCCCAATATTTTACCTTTCCTTGTGACTTTACCCCAATGATGTGTCTACTTTTATCTATTCAGTGCCGAGCAAGGATGGAAAAAAAAAAAAAAAACTAAATGGTAGAGGGGGTGTGAGATTCAAGTGCCTGTATTATCAGTTTGACCTTCCTAGAAGCTTACACAAGATTTCAAGTGTATATGATGTCTACAAAGTGAGACGGGGATGTTTTCAATTCTGCCTTATAAGGCAAGATGACAAAAGCTTCGTCATATATTTAATCAAAGCAACAGAGCATCTTTCCTTCCCTGTAAAATTGATCTTTATAAATAATAAATACAAATATATTCTACCTTCTTTGGCCTGTTCCAATAAGGTCAATAAATTTTCACATGTGTGTGGTTAATGGATCGCGACAGCTTATTCAACAAGGCAAAAGCTAAAAAGCTCTCATTCAATACAGACTGGACGATGCCGACAAGCCCATCTAATTATCCATTTCCAATTCTACCTGCAGTCTCATTTCAATGTATTACAGGCAGCTTCCAAAATAATTGCTTTTTTGCAATCTACAAGTTCATTTGCTCGCATTTTATTGATCAAAATGAGTCAGGAAAAGAAAACAATCTAAACCTAAATTAAAAGCTTCATTAAATGTGAAAATTGGTCGGGGAATTGTGAACATCTGTTTCTAGTGCCCTGCATCATAAACTCCAAGGTTAAACCAAACATCCATTTACGGCTTGCAGACTCAGGCATGAGCTGGAGCTGTGAAGCGCCTTCACAAACACAGTACAAGTCAACAAGGCTTCAAACGATTCCGAGAGAGATTTGAGGGCAAGGACTGAAAGCTCTTCCTGCTTCGTGTTTAGTAGGCCTTGGGAGTGTTGCCAACTATGAAAAAGATAAACCTGACACACTTTTAAGCAATTTTTGAGCACAGCAATACAGATGCTGCTGTTGTATAGTAGTTTGAGATGAGTACATGTTCTTTTTTCCAAAGAATCCACTATAGGCAGTATAACAGGGCTTTAGAAGTCCCTGTCTCTCTGTTGCTTTAGGAGGTGCACCTCCATTCTCTGTGACCTTGGAGCAGCTTTGAAGTGAATCAGCTCTGGTTACATATTGTATTTTAACCAACCCTTGCTTGAATGTTTGCAGCCTTGTTTTACGACTGTTGGCATCAAACTGCTTTGGTATACGGGCTGAGAGAAGAGGCCTACGTGTTTCATTCCAGCATGGACCCACATAAGGGGAGGTCACAAGGAATAGAGAGCTAAGAGTACATTGATTTAATACTTAACACCTCCCCAGCTTGGATTCACTTCTGAGTCTGGGTTGTGCCAGCTGAACAAATCTGCTTTGATTTTAGCCTTTGAAAAGTTACTTGTGACAGATCCAACATCTGCTAGACAGTGAATTTAAAAACACCTACAGAGTCTTCCTGTACAGAGTGCTCAGCTCAGACTATCTCTGCTTACCTTTCGGATGTCCTGGGTCACTGAACTCGTACTTCCCCATCCCCACTGTGCGCAGCATTTGAAGCCCATTACAGCCATCCGGATTGTCTGCAGGTGTGGGTTGGGCCTGTGCTGCCGCTGCCTGTCCATTGGTCAGAGGCATTGTCGGGGGCTGGATGAGGCCGGGGTGAGAGGTTAAGTGGCCATTGCCAATCACACCGTGAGGGCTCGAATGAACCACATGGTTGGCTTGGGCAGTTAGCCCAGATTGTGCCACTGTGGGCTGAGCCGAGGGGTAGGGAGGCTGGCTGGGCATGCTAAGCACCATGGAAGGAGGGTGCTGGGTCGACTGTGGTGTCAGCTGGAAGTGGGCGGTCATGAGTGGGTGCTGTGGGGGCACTGGTGTCTGAATAGATGGAGTTACACCTATGATGGGTGACTGGGCAGTCACACTGTGGTTGAATGAGGGTGGCTGGGGGAGGGCGTAGGTGTGGGGTAGGAGACTGGGCTGGCTCACTGCCGCTACTGGTGCAGCCCAAGTCGGACCTGAGGAAGAAGAGGAAAAGCAAGAGATTATCTATCCCGCTTATTCTCCATAACACCACTTGAAAGTGTGTGGACTGATTTTTGAGGGGTTTGCTAAGCTGCAGAAAAAGCTGAAAACAAGGACGAAGTGTCTGTCTTAAGTCAGATATTAGATTAGATGAAACAGAAACATAAAGCAGTGTGAGAACAAACTCCAGCTTTAGTCTGTTGCCTTCCACACCACGACTGTCAGGCTGCTCCACTGCTTCGGTTCAAGATTGTTCTTGACTTGAGTCTTAATATCAAACACAGAACATTTGAAGCGATGTACAGATCTGCACCAAGATCAACATCATAATAAGATTAAAAGATTTATTTTGCAACAAGATGAACGAATGCTTTCCTGAAAACGAAAGTAAATATGCTCAGTGCATGTGGCAGTCTGTACTATTATTTGTGTAGGAGTCTGTGTTTACCCCGACACTGTGAGCCAATCATTTTTTTACCCTGAGGCCTTAGATGCTGAGGGTGAGCTGGGAAGCTGCAGCCATGTTGGATCTAAACACTGCCTCCCTCGCTTATTTGCTTCCCCATCTCTAGCTCCCCTTGCAATGGTCCAAGCTCCAGAAATAGCCCATCATTCTGCCAAGAGGCCAAAGGCTAAATTAAATCGGAGCGAAATTGTACTGGTTATACAATAATTCACCAAGCATTAAGCTAATCGACACCATCACTCTGTTTCTTCCCCCTCCTAGCTTCTAATCAAATGGTGATAACCCATGTTTACTGTAACAAACTCAAAAAATATAATTATATATTTTTTCTCTTCTCCAATATTATGTTCTTGCCCTTGTCTGCAATATTCAATGAAAACTGCTGCTTTGTATATCAATTAAGACCAAATGCACCACATTCCTTTTTAAAAAGGCTCAGCTTTTTTATTTACTGCACAATTTGCTTCATCTTGATCTTGACATCAAAAAAAGAGAACTATTTTTGTACAAAGAAACTAAAGTTAAAACAAAACTTCTTTTTCAAAGACAAAGTTTCTTTAACAGACACAACAGTGAAGTTCCTGTTGAAAGAAACCGTTGATTAATTCTGGCACAGTTGGCAGGAGAACTTTCTGGCAACACGGATCAGTGAAGTGTGGAGAGGAGCTGGCTTCGCTGCAAACGCCAGTCACAGTTTGGAATAGCGCACACACGCAAATCAATATGCAACACTATGCTCGGATTTGAGTGTCATATGCGACAGCGTGCTGGGTCGGTGACATCTCACTCTACTCACGCTTCACTCCAAGCTGCAGTGTGGGTGTGGAAGCTGCAGTGGTGGTGGGAGGGTTAAGCCTCGTTCACTTACACACAATAATAAGCACTCCAGATCTTTGTGGCCGATTCAGCCAGATCCCGAGTGCAAAGAAGGAGGCTGTGGCCACACAGCAGGGGGCGGACACAACACTGCAGAGGGCAAAAACCGGCGCTCCCATCACAACTGCATCCTTCCTCCAAATGACACCCTGAATGGATTCTGCTATGGAAACAATATTTTTCCTGGAAACTAATTCAACTGTTCAATAATGAATCCTCTAAACAATCCATAAGCGACACGTGAACAATAATTAGCAGGGGAGATAAACCGGCAGCACGGTTCAAAACGTATTTTCCGCGTGATGCTTTAAAAGCACAGACTAGCAGCTGTCTATAATCTGGATCTACTGAGCCAGAATTTCCACTGGAACAAGGTCTGTGCCAGTATTATTCTTAAATGAGACACATTTGTGATGAGCAGGAGGCAGAGGCCAGCAGAGCAATGGAAGGAAATTAACTGCTCTAGGGCAGAGCCATTCTGGGTGAGTTCATTACAATAGGAGTAAAAAACTTCAACATTGGCTTAACTCGTTAATGTCGGGTCTGTGCTCTGCACTGCAGTGCCAATGACTGCTCTGAACACGTTTTAAAGTGGCATGAATAGAATAAGGTCGACATCTAAATTAGACCTGGTGGAGATCATTTGGAGGACTTTGAGAGTTATGCTACATACTGTAGGTTTAATACAGACTAAACCAGCTTCAATTGGTGACACGATAACATTAACAAGACCAAAATTGGGGGGGAGGGGGCTATAGGCTTCTAAATGTACAATCTGGACATATGCATTCTGTATATTTAACCTCTTAATATCAGACTGATATTTCTATAACTTAACACATACTTTATGTGTTTTATGTAAAGAGGGTGTTTGTGATGTGCATTATGCATGATTGTGGATGCACGTTTGCATGTTTTGGAAGAAAGCATGTATGTAGGGCAAGGAAGCCAATATGCCTCATTAGCATTGGCTAGCCAGAGTCAACTGCGCTGCAGCACCAAAGTGTGTGTGGAAGTGTCTGATCTGTGTAGATGCATACATCTTCTGTGTACCGATGATATAAACTTTTATTGCAGTAAACTACCATCAGGAACTGGCGGATGTGTGAACGTGTCTGTCAGTACGTATGCATGAGTTTATGTAAATTGTGTGTGTGATTCATTACCGGTGGGCTCGCTGTCTCGATGTTGCTTGGCAGGGGGCTCGTCTGTATCCCATGGTGTGAGTTGGTTGATGGGCGTCTGTCCCCATCTTACCCCTGGAGCCAGCAGCAGTCCTTGGGTCTGGCTTTCACCAGGAGACAGACCAGAGACCTATAGAAAAGTGACAAAAACCATATCTTGATGATCATATAATGAAACGTGTTAGAGTAAGAACAAAAGCAACCCTGATCTTTAAGTGCCATACAATGCAGCTTGTTTGCATGTGACCCTAAAATTCCACCTATTCAACAGCTAATGTATAAAAACATTTCTTTTACTAATCTGAATGAAAAAAACAGCAAATCACAGCCAACTGAACTGTTCTTTAAGGTCCTGAAGTGAGCTGTGATGATGGAGCCTTGCATATAATTAGCAGTGAGTGTGTGTTGATTACAGCCTATATACAATGGGAACAAGGGGGAAAATGTGGTTCATAGCCTCAAGAGTCTCTGAAGAAAGACCAATATTTCTGTCTTTATATACTAATAGCAATTAACTTTCTAGTGTGAATTCCATTCAAATTCTGAACCTCCCACCTGAGATTTTGTCATGCCATCTTAATTTTGCAATGAATAAACATTGTGTTCAGTCAAGTGAGATATAATAGAAATCTGAACACAAATACCAAAAAAATGAAAGTAAATAAAGAAAACCTTGAAAAAAGGGAATGTCTGTACAAAAAAAATGAAAAGCTAGGTGACAACATGTGGATGGGGGTAAATGCAACTTGACTAAACCAAACAAAAGGTCTGCTAAGCCTTTCTTTGCACCCACACCTGTAATATTTTACTCTGGTAGGGGAGTATGAAATGTTATCAGGCAACTCCAGGCTGATGAAAACACAGGGTCAATCACCACTGGACCCCTGAGCAATATTCGCCTCTCCCTATCTGCAGTTTGGACGCTTGGTCTAACAACCAGGCAGGGAGAGGGCAGAGTCGAACCTAATTCCCTTGCTTGCCCCTGCCAGCCTCTGAGTTAATAGAAAAGACCTGGTCACCAGGCCCCTCCTGTGTCCTCCTGGCTGATCCCTCCATCCCTCAATTCCATTATCCTCCCTGACCTGGCATCCACTACATCAAGCACGCCATCGTGCATTCCAACAGCTGTGTCGACAAAGCCCAACAGAGTGTGAGGTGACCACACAGCAACAAAATGCAACCCAAAGGACTCGGTTCACAGTGAATTAATGGGCAGCTTTACATATCAGATCGATCCCATTGCAGGAAAATTTCCCTCCCTTCATTAAGGTGGATTTATCACAGCTTTACAGCCTTTATCACTTGAAGATGTTACATGGTGTTGAGCAACATCTGCTCTGTAATATACAACTTCACAATAGCAGACAAGTTCAATAAGTGATGAATCATTGATCTTGTTGAACTTGCTGAAATCCATGCTGAAAGTTGTCTGAGAATTTTGTAAGTGCTGGGGGCAAAAGAAAAAAAATAAACATCTCAAGGCACAGGAGAAAACAGAGTGATGGAGCAAGAGAATGAAGCTGGTTTTGAGGGGGGAGAAAGGCTGTCGGGTCTTTTTGTCCAGCTCAACCTGTCGACTTCAGACAAGAGAAAACTGAAACAGTTTACTCAGAGAATGCCCTAAGCACTCAATTCCACCTGAGAGCCCTGGAGACACGAGGAGGGAAAATTCTGACCATTTTCAAGGTAAGAAGTTGGTTTCTATAACCCACTTTTTGTTTTAATGATTGTTTTATTCCTCGTCCGCTCTGTATGCTTTACTGTATTCCTCTCCAGCCATGCTTTACCTTCCTCTCTATACAGGCAACTCCTCATTAACTCGCAGCACTGTCTCTTACTTTACTTTAGTCCTGCACCTGCCTCATATTGTCTCATTAATACTCCCACCCATTTACCCAATACAGAGGGGAAAAAAACAACATCATCTCTTCTGCTGAAAGGCAATCCATCTGTCACACTTTTAGTGCACCAGAAAAAAAAAAAGAACAAATAAATAAAAAATACGTTCTTAGTCAGCAGCATCACATTGACAGCATATCAGCTAGCTAGGCTCAGGAACAATCCTGACTTGAAAATGATCAAGGTTAGATAGGAAAGACACACACACACACACACACACACACACACACACAGGCACACACACAGGAAACACAAGTGTGTATGCACACACAGCAGGTGAAACTGTGTGCACGCGCACACACATTCACACAGAAGCCAGGATATATCAGACGGGATGTTTATTAAGATGGCAGACTTGCTGCAGGCAGACAGGAAGGAACTGTAGGTTCTGGGACAGCGCCTGCCATTTTCTCTCAATTTTATTTGCTCTCCCTATTTCCAGTCCCCTCCTCCCCAGCCGCCCATTATCATCGGGCAGCAGATGGTTTCCTCTGACTCGACAAAAACCATGCTGAAAAAAAGGAGGGGAGCCAGATAAATAATTTTTGAGACCTGCCAAGCCATTCTATGTTTGTCGTCAAGCTGCCCGGGGAGGGGGGTTTGCATTGTACGCATCATCTGTGCATACGGACCACATACTGCAAGTGTGGCACTTGCACAGAAACACACAAGGGTGCATCCACATTAGAGGACACGTGTATCCGTGTATCTGCCTGGTTTTATTATCTGTTTATCTGTCCAATACTAAAAGATATGAAGTAACACAAAAAGAAAACAGAAAGTTCCCACATTTGAGTGACTTAAAACAAAACTCGCCTCCTTGCCTTAATAACTCCTAATGGCAAATGGACGCTTATATAGTGCTTTTATACACAGAGCTTTCCATGCTCATACAGCATTTTCTATCTGCTGTAAATTTAATCGGCAATGTTCAATAGTGCACTGTAATTCAAACGCAGCTATCCATTTGTTTTTTCTGCATTGGCCCACATGCAGGTTCGCATGAGCACACATTCCCACACATCCGCACACAGCAAGACCAGAAGGATCCTTCCCTCCTCTCAAACCGCTGAACGTTACAGACATGTCAGAATTCGTGTATTGAAGACAGAAAGATAAAAATTCTGATACATCAGGTCTAAATATATACTTGTCCTCCCCCGTCCCTGCAGCAGAGACAGCAGTCTCATTCTGGCTGGCATATCAGCTATTTTCTCGGACATGGCAAAAACTGACTTCTGTCACTATGCGCACTTTACCATCGTGCAATTGCAAGCAGCATTATGGTGTCTATCAGAACCTCTTGCCACTGGCCACCATCTGCTGTGGGTACATATAGGAGGGGTTTTGCGGTGATCCAGGGCTCTGGGCTTTGATTGCTTTGACTCATCCACAACATCCACATCTAAACAAACAGAAAGTGTTTGCTCATGGCTCTGTGTTTGCCTTTGCATTTTGTTTGAGCCAGCGCTTGTCTGTGTGAGTTATTGCACCAGTTCAATCCTATAATAACACAGCCGTAGCACCAGGCTTCCACACAAAACCACCACCATGGACATTCTGCACAAGCTCCTGCTCTTTGTACCCACTGTGCTCGAGATACAGGCCAGTATGCCTAAGTCTGGACATGCAGCGCTCCCATCCAGTTAAGAGATGTCTTTAGTTTCCCCAGAGAAATTACTTTATTGCTTGTCTTGGTGAGAGAGGGCAAGAGGGATGAGAGTATGTCTATAACACCCAGGTTCCCAGTGGGGTAAACAATGTTACAGCAAAGACTGATCACATTAACCGCTTTAAGATTTAATAACAGATCTTGGTGAAAAGGGGTGTAGTAAGACCAAAGCTGGTTTTAAGAAAGACCAAGAATAAGGTGGAAAAATAGAGGGAAGGGTTAAGGGAGGGCTAGACCCTTAAACTGAGAAAGGAATAGAGAAATACAGACACACACACACACATACACACACAGCGGGACAGTACCAATACCACAGTGAAAAGCTAATCTTGTGAAATGTCATTAGCACAAATGCCAGACACAATGAGGTAGCAGTGTGCAGGGTGCAGGCCAGTGCTACACAGGTTGATTATGTTCTACCTTTTAAGGTTCAGTGTTCTTCTTGTGGCAAAGCTCTACAAACACAAGGAAAATAACAGACCGCAGGCAGGGAGGAGGTTTACTGTCGTGTTATATCACTCAGTGAGCAGTACAATCAAGGCCTGTTAACGTACAGTTGTTTTCCTGATAGCTTTACCCATTTATCTATTCTGAGCAAATGGACCAGGAAGGTCCCTGGATGTTCTGCTGGTCCAGCGTGGAGCTGCTATTATGGTTTAATTTAAATGCATGCACCTTCACAATACACCTTCACAATCAGCTGGCTATCTCTGGGGAGATGCATGTACACAAATTTAATCATAATCAAAATTTCAATAACAGCAGTCGCTGCAGTGTCTTGCTATATTGTACGCACCCATAAAATATCATCACACTGTAATTCAAACCATGAAAAAAATCATAAAAAACACTGTGTGCAGGCAAGGAAATGAATTTCAACTCCGACAGAATGGCTTTTCTTCCCTTTGGCCAGGCATGGACAGATACAGTGAATTTGGCTGAAATGTGGAGGGTGATGGAAATAATGGCTTTCCTCAGAGAAAAGAAACAGAAAGAATGGCACCAAAGGAAGGAGTGAAAGATTGAGAGGCAGAGTAAGACAAACCCATCCATCACATAGCCCTGTATCATTGCCCCTGACAGATCATTTCCAGCTTTTCTAAAATAGAGAGGAAAAAATGTCTCCTTTCCCCCCACCCGATACATCCAAAAGCTCCAACCAAGTGTGGTCTGAAACTGACCAGAAGAGTTACAAAAGCGCACAACTCATTCGCTCGGACATTATTCACTTACTGTATAAAGGCATCTTCTTTCCATGACAACGCGCTGACACCTAAATGTGAAGTGGATTTGTTCTGGGCTTCCGTCATAGTGGTGCTGAATGCTGGAGCCGAACCAAGGAGCTGCTGTGTCCAATCTATTAGACTGGAACATAGCAGAGCATCTCACTAGTAAACAAAAGAGGCTACAGCGCCATTTTCGGCAGCCATTTTAAAATGCTGTGGCGCACCGAGATGCGGAGCAGTGTAGTGCCATAGATGAAGAAGGTGCGTATTCAGTATAATGGCTGCATACTTGAGAGTAACACATCAAAGCAGGTAATATTACTTTTTTTTTTTTTTTGCTTTAAAAAAAATACGCTAAAATATGACCAAATACTGTGAATATCCACTGCATCGCGGCGATACAAAATGTTATTGCAATTTATTAAGCATAAAAAAAAGCTAATCTTGATCTCGTGTTTAAAGATGTCGTTGCAAATTGGAGGAGCTCGTATCTTTAAACAGTGAGGAACATTTGTACGATTAAATGCTGTAGGTCCTCTTCGATGAAACTCGCCTCTGCTTCGTAACTCAGTTCAAATATTCCCTTTCATACGTGACTGATTGCAAAAGCCACAATTAACAATTATTACCTTCTGTTTTCTTATTTTTATTCGCCATAATGAGAACGAAAAAAGAATTACGTTATATTAAAAAAAAAAGAAAAGAATTGAAAAGAATGAAATTTGGCTTTTTAAATACACAACATTTAAATTATTTTACCAAGAACTATTTTCCTAAAACAAGTCAGTTGATGCAGCTTATTTTGTTTTTAGAGAACATTGCTTACACCATTTCCAATAACTAAAAATACAGCATTTGAAAGCATGTCCTGCATCTGCAGATGGAAACAACAGAGGTAACTCATCAATGCAATTTCATCTAATAGCAGACAAATGTCAGCAATTACTAGAAGTTACACTAACAATTGATCTAAACAATTATTTGTGCACAGACTGCACTAAAAACAGTTTTCAAGGCATTGACCCTCAGCGGTAACGAGCATAAAGGTAGCACAAAAGTACCTAATGAGTACAGTGTATATGCTGATACGTCACAGAGAGGGACACAGACGCAGACTTTTTAAAGCCCCGTTCCAAACGACTGATGGGGGACAGACTACACTTCACTCTGGCTCGACACACATTCGACACGAAAAAAAAAAAGAAAAAAGAAAGAGTGATCGCAGGAGCGAGGCCGACAAGCTTCAGTAGAAAAGCAGGACTGAAACCCCGCATAATATCCCATGAGTGCTCTCTGAGGTTGCAAGCCTGTCCACAGAACTCCTCCACCATAACCCCCTCCTTTCCCCATGTTTTCTTTTCTCTATTTAGCTGGGGTGGTACAGCACCCTGAAAACACATCTTCTGTAGCACTCAGCAGCAGTGGTGACGCTTCTTGGAGAGGGCGAATTGTGCCTGGACATGTAAGTTGTGGAGACATCCTTATGTCGTGGTAACACCTCCCCGAGGAGCATGTCAGAGACAATGTTACCCTCCACTGGCATTGACCGGGACAGTGAGAGATGGGTCTCCAACAGGCCATGACCCTGCCTGATATGTGGTGAATGTTTGGGGAACAAAATATCCAAGGCCTGTCACAGGAGCAGCCTCAGAGGCCCGGAGACGACTGTGTAGCTTTGTCTGTGGTTGAATGACTAGTATGAACAGTCTTCTGTGTGAGTGTGAACCCAGAATTCACATGTGGCCGTAATAAATGACTGTTAACTGGGCAAACAGCCATTTAGTCCTAAAGAACAAATTGAGTTTATATTGATATTGCAATATAAACGGAAACAATATCTACTTGGCCAAGAGTGCAGTGTGGGGAGTTTTAAAATGCATTTTACAATGGATGCAATCTGCAAGCCAAATACTGGAATATGTTGGCGGATAGGCCAAAACCAGAGGACCATATGGTACAGTTGGAAATCGTGGAAAAAGCAGGGAAAGATTTATTCCACAGGTTGACAGGTATACACAACAGTGGTTTAAGTTCCAAGTTGGAAGATCATCTGAACAAAAGAACTTTATTAGCACCACGTGCACACCCCACGTGCATGGCTCTCTGACATCCAGTACTTAAAATCTGCCCTGTGAACAGTATTCGACTTACACTCCAGAATGTGCAGCAATGTTTTGTGTTATCAGGTTCCCACTGTAGCAGCTTAATTGTTTTGAATGAATCATTCCTTCTTTTTACGTCTTTCTATCGAGGAAAAAGTCAGCTGTTACATTACATAATCATAAATGACTGGAAATATTTACCTTCTGCCTTTTAAGTTATATGCGTCAGCTAACAGGACTTTCCATTTTGTCGACTCCTGTCCAGTGTTCTCTCAGCTTGACCATAAGCTCACACCTCCACATATTACTCTCACCCCTTCTGCTCGTTTCCTGCTGAAAGACATTTACTGTATTTCACTCGCTATAAAGAGAAATTGCAGCAGGTTTAGGAGCCCACAGCTTAATATTTGGCAAATAATAATTATAAGCATTATCTTCTCAGCAGTTGTGCTCGGCATTCTGTTTATAACAAGTGGCTAACAAGGACTAATGTGCATCATGAGCTGAACAGAATTTGAAACTCAATTTGTGATGCTAGGACCAGAAATTTGACAGAGCAGACAAGCAGGAAGACGGATGCTACTGTCCCACAGAGCCTCCTATTGACTTTCGCTGGACACAGCGTTCTGGCAGACAAAGAAGCAGCCTTTGGTCAACGGGGAACATGAGTACAGCACAGCCAGGTTTTTAATCTTCTCCCAAAAGAGTTCTAAAATATTCTTTTTTTCCACCACAATTGGTATTAAAATAAGCTAAGTTTAATTTCCCCCACCAACACAGATACTAAAGCATTTTCCAGTGTTACATCACCTCAGCACCTAAAAGGAAAAAGTCTAAAAGCAGACAACACGTGTGAGTAATTAAAGTGAAAATACAGGTATAGCCATGGGCAGATATTCTCTAAAAAGTCTGTCTAATTAAAGGCGCAGTGGTTCACAATGGCTCCAATTTATCAGCTCCACCCAGATGAACTCTGGACTTTGAAATGAATATACCAGTTGGCTACAGAGTGCCTATCACCTTTCACTGAGGTTCCCAAAAATAGCAGTATTAAGTGATGTACAGCAGAACGTGCATTACAGCACTGTCAAATCAAAACCTCTCATGACTCCACTAAGGTATATAATTACCAGTGTGCGCCTACCACCCTCTTACTACTGTGTCTGCTATTTTTGCAGCCCTTAAAAAAAAAAAAAAAACACTACAGTCTTTCTGGTAAAGGCATAAAATCCCTTTCAATGTCTACATCTGAGCTTCAAAAGAAAATGTGCTTTTATGATAAATGATGATATATTTTATGTAAGAGACATAACCTGAAATGGGAGAAGGACTTTTGTCTGCAGCTGACACTGCAGACAAAAGACAAGGTCGCATCACCTGTGGTGATGTTCCAACCATTGCAGTCTTGAAGCACTGGCACTGTCCCCCCTGCTCCCCCAGGGTTTGAGAGGAGACTGAAAGACTGGTTTTATCCCCCAAGATGAAGTGGTCAGTACAGCCCTGTGCTCCTGCAGGCACGGGTGGGGAGAGGGGGGGAAAGAGTCCACGCAGCGCACTGCTTGGGGTAAGATATACACTGGGGAGACATGCTGGGATCATTAGACACCCAAGACTCCTAACGAAACTGAGAAATAGCCATGCACTACACTGCGGCAGGTGGATAAACAGACCGCTTGAATTATGGGAGGATTTTTTTTTTAAAGCAAAAGGCTTTTCTCTCTGTTTGGAGCTGCCTTTCAACTGTCTGTGAATGAGCTTCCCTTGATTTGCTCTAATGTTGTTCGTTTTTTCAAATGCTAATTCTATTCTATACAGATGCCAAAAGTAATTTCAAGGTCCATATCCTGTGTCGAAAGTTAGAATTGAAAAGTAAAATTGGGATTTTTATTGAAGATTGGTTGATGTCTTCATGCTTGTTTTGTTTCTTAACAGCATGCAATTTAGTGAAAAAAAATAATAAAGTGACTCAATGTCTAGTTACAAAAGTCAACTCTGCATAAACATTGTCAAGGAAACTACATGTCTAGTCTTCCATATAAAATGCCATTCAATGTAATTCTCAACCGTTAACACTACTGTAAGAATGAAGGAGCTGCATTTATACAAGCTACAAAAATCTGCATCCTTTATGTGCTTGGAGAATGAATGTTTTGCAATGTTTTCCTCTTTTGAAAAATAGCGGAGAAGCTCTATCTAGTCCGTGAGTACACACTTTTAACAGGCAAAATATGATGTACCCGTCAGCGTTGCAGTTCACACACATTCCTTATTATTTCTATTTTCTGTTTGGAAGGTGTCCAGCTCCCTTTAGTGAACTTATACAGTGCAGCTGACACTACAGGGCAACATCAGTGTTGTAGAAACTCAAACACATAGTAAACTTGTCTGGAAATTCATCGGGCTAGGTGGCATGTGTGTTCTTCTTCTTGTTACCCTCAAAACTTGTGAGATTCACAGTTTACCAAGTATTTTATCAGCCCCAGTGCCAGTAAAATGGGCAGACTTACAAAAACTTGTTTTAGATCACTGTGGCAGCTACATGCACAAACCAAATATGTGAAAACTGGGACTAAAAAGCTAAAAAAAAATAAAAAATATAAAAATAAAAAACCTCCTTGCAATACATTTTAGGCCAATATTTTTTCCCTCTTTGGCATTTGAAAATTATTTCAACTTCTTTTTCAGTTACTTATTTATTAAGTGAGAGATGAAAAAAAGTGTTTCTGCTTCATGGACACAGAAAACATTAATATTCATGAGTTCGATGATTAATCACTTACATGGATGAGTCATGTTACTAAAAACTGCTCCTGCACACAAATATAAAATGAGCATATCGATGTTCACTGAAGTGGTGGCTTAACACCTGTGGTGTCTTCCTTTCTCTCATTCGTCTCACTAAAGTAAGACGACACATCACACACCCACTGATCATATAAGGCAGAAACTGAGACCGTTAGCACTTTAAAGGTTTCTATCATTCAACGGTTCAGGATATCAGCATTTGGTCTAAGATATACAGGCACTTCAAAAATGGCCAGTTTTACAAATATCCAAAGGTCCCTCCTGACCAGGAGTGTGCCCAGTCCCCCTTACTGTATCTAACTAAGGTAATGATGCCACTAGAGGTCAATTTTTAAGACACTTCTGTTGTCAGTGCCAGCATCGGTGCTGTCCAACGATTCCCATTTTCCTTGCACAACCTTGCACATTTATTCCCTGTGCACTTGTTGACAGGAGGTTGTAATCTGAAATAGTCTGCAGGGTTGAGCTGTTAAGTCCCATGTAGGAATGGGATACAGTCATAGTGAGTAGGAGAGGATGAGCAGGAATAAGAGGGAACTTCTTTGATCCAAAGCTTATAGAGCTGTCAGGTTTCAGTCCTTATCAGAGAGCATTGATTTCCTGTCACATGTTTGCCTGTATGTACTTTTACATCTGCCTTTGACAAGAGTGCTTCGCATAACGGGTGTGCTCTGGTGGTTATGACCACATCAACAAGCCCATCCACAGATTGATCTGTGTTGACGCCAAGCGCAGTCCTTTATTTAAATTGATCTGTAAGAGAGTAGCCAAGTGCTGGTTTCACACTCTGATCTTTAATGGAAACCATCAGACTGTACACCGAGCGAGACACAGCGGAGTCATCACAAGCAATACGCCGAGCTGACAAGGAGACGACTAATAGTGCTAATATTTCTCAATGTGAAGATTTAACATTTCCCTTTTGCAATGTATTCTCTGAATTCTGAAGAGCTGACTTGAAATTATATTTTGGCATTAGCATTTCAGTGACCTTTTCAGCACTCAATTCAGCTGTCAAAAACGATACTGCTGAGAAGCGACGAACCAAAAGGAGCAGGCTACATAACTGATAAAATTAATGTTTTTTTTTTTTTTTTGGCAGCTACTAAACATTTTTTGCTGCAGACAGCTAGATGAAAATATACACAAATATTATTTTGACTAAAGTCTTCTAAGTAGTCCATTTTACTTTACTTAAAATGTTGCAGAAACTGTAACCTGTAGACAGTGTAACAGAGAAGACACAGCGATGTACTGTAATAATATTAATCTTTAGCAATAGGAGGAAACAATAAATAGGCTGTGTTTTCCATAGAGACCAGACCTCATAATGGAGATATACAATGTGCATGCAGAGGACATTGCTTGTGAGAACAGTCACAATCTATCGGCCATGCCCGGACATTAGTGAGAGTCATTAGGCCTTTTTAAATTAGGTCGTTAAGCCGATGAAATGAGGCCGTATTTAAGCACAGAAACAAAAGAAACAGCCCCACATTTCTCAAGGGTATGCAATTCCTTCTAAGTCAAGTACGCCATAAATCTAGATGGAGAGATGGGCCTGGGTGAGGCATTTTTGGAGGCCAAAAGTCACTGGAACCAGACAGTTACCAACAGCTTCTGTCACTGTCAAATAAACCATAAATACCAGCAATGTGGCAGCTTCAACATGGCTGTCAGTGATGCATGAAGAACTCGGTAACACGGTCATTAGGGTGCTTTCATTAGACCGTTTAATTTTTCCACTATAGCTGGTATTAAGCAACAGGTGGTGACTCAGGGCGAAAGAAGGCGTTTTCCTATCCACACCTATCCTGCAGTTGAGGTGTTTCTACACACACATTGTTTAAGTTCAGAAAGCCATTCTCTGCACTGCACCCTCAGCTAACTTCCAACCAAACCCCAGCTATCACTGAGCGAAAGGGGAAATCACCATAATGGGGAGGCAGAGGGGAAAAATATGTTTTAAAAATCCACAATTCCTATAAATAAAAATGATCAAATGAAACACTTGTGCCCTTATTTCGATACATACAGAATAAGCTTCGTCTGATGTAATACCCCCATCAGGAGGACATCATTGGTCAGTGCCTTCAAAACATTTTCTGATCCTATACTCACACTATGGTTAAGGTGTAATTAGGTCTATGCACAAAAAAACACTTAATAGATAAAGTTTAAGGTGTGTGTGCAAAGAAGAGCTTGTGAATAATAAGTAATTTTTTTTTATATTGTGAAAATGGGGAGAAAACTGTCAAAGACTAAAGTTTGGTTTTAGATTTTGGTAGGTTTAGGCAGAAAAATGACTTGGTTACAATTAGTGCAAAGATCATAGTATAGGCTATAGAGTAACTTCTTGGTTAAAAGTATCTTGTGCTCTGCTTTGCCACTAGAGGGCTCGGTCCTCTAAACACAATTTGTTGTTTGATGAGGATTTGCTGAAATGAAAGACAGTGCCTTTTCTTTTAATGGAAGTTGCTTTGCAGCGTTTCATATTAGAAAGCTAGATGGTCAAAGATTATAAATGGGACTGGTTAGAAGACAAAAAAGAAAAAGAGAACAGAGAAAGACAGAGAGAATGTATTGTCACACCTCTACCGTGAGCTGTCTAAACAGAGGATTGAAAACAATAACTCGTTTAGAGGCAAATCCCACTTTAGCGTTGATCTAGGATTACGGCTTTGATTAAAAACTGTGCTCCATTTGTTGCTCGAGTCTGATGAATCAGTCAAGGGTGATACAGCCAAAAGATGTGCCCTGGAATTAATCACTTCCCACCGCTTTGTATCTGATAAAAGTGGGCCCTCTTTTTTTGTACTGGCTCATTTTCGGTGCAGAGCACTAAGATTGAGGAGGAGCTCACAAAACATTCACAGCAAAGGATCTCAAGAGGAGATAGATGAATTATTAATTACCGGTGTCTTTGTGAACTCTGGAAAATCTAAAATGATCATGTTTGTGGGCTATGCATGATTTGAATTTTTTTTTTTTTTTTTCGTTGCAGGTTTTCCCAATTTCTTGCCTATTTCTGCAGCTGGGTGCAGTTCCATTGAAAATGTGGTGTATGGTAAATAGCCCTTAAATTAGGTCCCTGGCCTTCCAGCTTGGTTATCTATGATGATCGGAACAGTGTGTGCTGCTTGAAAAGACCCATTTTCCCTCTGGCACATCATTTAACATGTCTCATTTACCAGGAAAATATGCAGGTCACACACCAAGAGATTTCTGGTCACATCCTTACCTCGCTCAGTACAAATTTAAAAGGATATGCATTAGAACAACTATTACATTTCTTCTACTGGTTGTGTTTCCACCTGATAAATATTAATGTTTTCTTTTTCTGCTGAAGACACCTACTTAAAATTTATTGTTGTTAAAGAAAAGGAACAGAAAATAGAATTTATACTTGGTAATGATAGCTCAACCTAGATCTTCGAGGGGCACCCTAATATAAAATAAACAACACTGGACACGGTGGAGAACATTATGCCAGGAAGTGAACAAAACCTCAGTTCAGCAACCAAGAGGAGGGGTTTGCATTATCTTTAAAGGTTAAATCACAGATTTAGAGTGAAATTGATTATAATTGTGTAACATGGTTACATCTCATTGTCAGAAAGAGCTCAGGACTACACAAAATCCCTAACACAAGCTATTTTAAAATGTCAGCTAACAATTTAAGAAGACAGAAAACTGGAGTGTCTCTGTTTCATAGACAGCAAGTAAAAAGAAATCTAAAATGTCACCCTCGACGAACAAAGACGCTTTCTGGAGTTAACAGTCTCGACACCTGAAATTCATTAGCGTCATGTCTGTGTTTATCTGGAACTCTTTTACCCTGACGAAGGCTTTTTCGCAAATCGTGTAGGTGTCAGCCATTCACTATTAAACGCTTTAATACTCAGAGTGCCTTGGTATTTTCTTTCATGTTAGTTCTCATTGCTCATGGTTGACTACAGTTCATTAGACCTGTAGCCTTTGAGTTTTGTTAAAGCACAAAAGGTAAAAAGCACCTGCAGTGATACTACGTAGCTAAAGGAGGATTTAAAAAAAAAACTGTTTCAACAGATGTGCTTTATCACATAAAATGTCTTATTCAAAGCAAACAAAAAAATAAAAAATACAAAAAAAGCATACAACTGGAATATAAAATATTAAGAGTTAGTTGTATTGCTGCTACAGGCACAATGACTCCACACTCAATGACCTTTACATGTACTGCAGACCAGTTCATCTACATGACTAAAAATTTGTGTTCTTCTGAGCTTCTCCTCTGTGTACGTTTGTCTGTATAATCTGTTTGTTTCCAGCATCCCATTTTCAGAGACAGGGCTAGAGAACACACACTGGATAAACAACTAGAGGAACGTGAAGGTTTCACTTAACTAAACGAAAGAGGTGAAGAAAATTATATTCAAAGAAAGCAATATGAAGTATTAAAGAAAAGTACTCACCACATCATCAAAGCAGGCTCAGGTAGTATTACACTATTAAATATTACACTCTTAGATAATTATGACTGATGCATTACCATGTAAACTACATGTAAACATGAAACTACAGCTGCCAAAATATGTAGATGCATAAAAGATGACCATTTCCTTATGAAATGTAGTGCAATACATGTATAACATCTCATTAAATTAAAAATGCAAAGTTTAAGTACCTCCCAAATTTAGTTAAATACAATACTTGAGTAATTGTACTTAGTGTATAAGTGATGCCAAAGCAAACCCAACCCATAATTACCTTCATCAACTGACACACTGTTTTTGAGAGTCTTAAAATCCAATTTCCTTAATGTAGCTTTTTGTGAGAGTAAACTCATAGTTTTAAGTCTTTTGAAGCAGGTCGTCACACAGATTCCCAGAGTTCACTGCAATTTATCTGTGCAAATCGCTTAAAATCCAAAATGGTTCAAAATATTTAGTGGTGTTATTTGTGTGTGTGTGTGTGTGTGTGTGTGTGTGTGTGTGTGTGTGTGTGTGTGTGTGTGTGTGTGTGTGTGTGTGTGTGTGTGTGTGTGTGTGTGTGTGTGTTGCAGTCTCAGAGATCAGAATTCACAAACTGGGGACAACTACCTTGCTGAACCAAGGTCATCTGCTCTTTTAGATGGTCAAGCTTATATTGTTGGGGCGTCATGATTCAAAACAGCAACTTTCATTCAATAAATCACAATTTATTCAACTGCAGTTATTAATTTTTTACCTCACCAGGGCAATCATTCTGCCAGAAAACACAGACACACCCCACATGTTCCAACACATAACACATAAATCCAAAATGCTTTGTATAAAATGGTTCATTTCTAAGCTGGCAGATAAGATTTGCAGTAACAAGACAATCACCCTCATTTTCATTAATCTCTATTGTGGGTTCAGAGAAGCAAAGACAATAATTCAGTCAGTTTTCAATTGGAGTGTTCACTTTCTGTTCACTTCCTGGGATTTAATGTGATGCAGCCTTGACTGCCCTTCAAAAAAGGAAATTTTTTTGGCTGCAATTAAACAACAGCCTACTACAAAGCACAGTATACACTGTTTGTGCCCTTGGTAAATGTCAGTCCATATTCTCTGGTCCAGTAGTATCTGAAATGGCTTGCTTGTTGAAATATAATTAAGATTATGCCCATCGAGCGAACAATACAAGTCCTTGATTGTGTCAAACTTAGAACGCCCTTTCGAGCAGAGATATTAACATCCGTTTCTTGTCAAATCCGTGAGCCAAACTGAATCGTGACATGCTAGTTCTAATGGTTTGAGGGCTTTTCGTGTTAATGAAGGACACGATCTTGTCAAATACAAAATGCACTCATTATTCTCTTCATTTCCCAGTCACTGACACTATCGTTGCAAAGTCATTTAAGGTGCTGGCTAGTAGTGTGCATTCTCCAGCAGAAGCAGATTATCAAACCTGCCAGGAGCCACATCATTCATTTGAACAACATACATTATTTGCATTTCAATTGCTGACACATCCTGTTAAAAGGTCCCTTTTAGTGAAATGAAATGTTATGCTAATGACATTTTCCCATACTCCTTTGTGATAGCGCTGAACTTCACTACTTAGTCTGTCCAAGGACTCATGATGGCATCAAGAGTAGAAAAGAAAGACCATCAAGTGATGACTTTGTGGGAAGTTGGTAGTAGATCTGCAACATTTAAATAAAGCTGCATAAAGGACTCTACAATAAATCGCAGCCCTAAAAATAACAAACAAGCAACAAACGCTGTACACTGACTGTATTTGGTGGTGTTTGACAATATTTATTGCCCCCTCAGATGAACAGCACTTCCCATAATACCTCATGATGAAATGGTTCCAATTTCCATCTGACCTTCAAAGTGTTCTCTTTATGCGCCGTTCTGACTTACAGTGCGTCATCAGGAGACACTCAAGATGTGGCAGGACTGCAGAAACAGTCCCTTGAAATCAGCTTCTTAATTGAGATGGCAGCTGGAGGATTTCCAACAACAACCACCACCACATCAACATGGAAGGACAGAAAGACATCTTTTGAGTAAAATGGAAATATGACTCAACTTGGGCCGACACTGCGACAGTAATGTATCACATGAACAGGCGATGGCATAATGGAACGAGGGAGCAGGCAGCAATACAACAGTGATACCTTATATTTTCTTATGTGTCAATTTACCACACACACACACACAGTAAATGACAGGCAATGACAGACAATACCTCCTGGCATGGCTGGCGGAGAGCAACGCTGAATCAGACCGCCAAGTCCACTGGCACAATAGCGCAAGCCTGACAGGAATCACCACTTTTAAGTAAGTCACAGACAACACAAGAAGTGTCCTGTGACCGTTATACTGATGCTGTGATGATGAGAGTCAAGACACACAAGTTGCTCACACACCTGTATAGCAATTTAAAACATAATCACCCCAGTATGTAAAGAAGTGCTCCACTTCAGCACCAAGCAATTATAAAGTAATTACTTGATTTAATAAAGCTGTTACAATGACAATGATTGATTATGGTGGAATTAGTTTACTTCGAGTTTGATGGAACTACAGTAACTTTATAGCTGATGTCACTGCTAAACAAGTTTGGGAATAAACTAAAAAGTTTAAATTAAATTAATACTGAGTTAAAGAGTAGCTGCTGCTCCAGAGATCATAAATTGATATTGTATTAAGCAATAATATTTATTAAAAAAAAGAAAAGAAAATCAATATTTTGTCAGCAATGCTACATTTCATTATTCAAATACAGGATTATTTGATAAAATGTACTATTACACATTACCAATTTCACAGATTACAGTACCTACTTATTGTCAACCTGTGGTGTAATCCGCCAGATTAATCAAATTTAGTAATCATAATCTAATTGCTTTCAATTACTTTTTGATTGCTGTGCCTCTAGACTCAGTAAAATATTATGTTGAACAGACAATTTATTCCATTCCAATTTGCAGACTAATTTGAATAGGGATATTATCCTCCTCTTCAAACATTATCAACTGTTATTTCCCAGAAGTATCTAATCTGATTACGGTTGCAATATAGTTGGCTGTGCTGTTATTAGAGCAGAATTAAGGAAGAATACAAACTGTGTGGTCTTTTGTTTTTCCATTCATTTTGTGGCTGCAAAGACTCTCAAACGTGTCAGAAATTGGGAGGGACTAGAACTTGTAGGCAACTCTGAGGACCAGCTGTTGATGTCAGCAACAAGGATTGTGCAAACTGCACTAAAGAAAATGGATGCAGAAGCACCCATCAGTTTTCTTTGAACACCACCACAAACCTGTTTACTTCAAACCCTCCAAAACACTGAAACAGAGACTTATCCACTTAAAAGACTGGACACCAAAACACAAGAAGAGTAATATATTGTCACGTTCCAATGCAGTGAACACTGTTCAGAGCTCTACATTGGAGAAACCAAACAGCCTCTACACAGGAGGAGCAGCACCCCAGGACCCGAATAATCAGTGTACCTTCATCTGAAGGACATGGTAGTTGGAGGACAATCATGTACACATTTTGGACAGAGGATAGCTGGTTTAAGACAAGGGTGAAAGAAGTCATCTAAGTTCAAGTGGAAAATCCTTCCCTTCAACAGAGGTGCAGGTCTCAAACACAATCTGTCTCCCATTTTCAATCCTGCCTTTTCATCCCTCCCCAGGATGATAAAGACCACTTGACATGTCCTCCAGCTGAAAAACAAAACCACCCTGAAAAGTAAATTTGAAGTTTCCCCAAGCATCTTTCCTCACACTAAAGTAGCAATTTAGCTTGTTTGCTCATTTGTTTTAAATTTGGAGGCATAGTTAAACATTGTTAAAGGGACCTGATTTTAAAAGGGGCATCGCATAACAAAATTCAATAAATTCAATTTAGAAATGTGTTTTTTTTTTTAAAAAAAAAAAAAACCTTGAGACATGGTTGGGTTTTTTTTGTTTTAGTTTTTATTTCAGGCTTGTTTATATTTTCATGCAAGCCATAATTCATTTGAAGCGTGTTTTGGTTTAATGGAAGCTTTTTTAATATGCATGTTTTGTTTAAATCTGTGCATTTGTTTTTCTGATGGACAAAAAAAATAATCCATGTTTTAGCTGAGGGCCACTGTTTAAAACTAACTTTCTCAGTTAGTAAAAACAATAACCATATGCCTGTGCAATTATTCTGATTATTAGCAATTCAATAATGTAATATGCATCGTGTATCATTAACGAGTCATGTCACTTTGCAGTGCTTTCTTTTGACAGTTTAATTACATTCACTAATAGTACATCTGCACTTTTACTGAAGTACTGTAAGAGTCTAAATGCAGAACTCAGAATCGAGTATTTTTACACGGATACTTTTACTGAGCACTTGGCATCCCTGGCTAATTCTGATAATAACCTACACTAATTATCCCATCAGTCACTGAGTGATTTACTGGAGAAAACGAAAACAGAACAACAACAATAGCAACGCCATCATTATCCCTCTGTATTCTGTTCTAATATCAGCAACATTAAACGGTTGATAAATTATGGATCTCATCCACCTGTGTAATGTGATGAGTGGGATGCCATTTCTCATGAAGACTTAGTCTCAACTCTGCACAAACATTTAAACTGAAGGGAAAAAAAAGCACATGTAAAATTCACAAACTCTAAACTGTGTAAAGATTAAAGGAAAACATTTACATGGTGTACACAGTAGTTGTGGTTATGGCAGAGGAGCTCTTGGCAGTGTGATGATGCGTGGAGCTCCTAATGAGAAACACCAAGCTTCCAGTAATTTGTTGGCCTGAGTTAAGGTCAAACCACAAATGCAGCATGATTGAGTCACCCCCAAAGTCCCCATTAGAATTTGCATTTAAAATATATCTATTATTTATGTGTGTATTATTAAAGTGGCTGACTGTAGATCCCCTGAGCACAGCGCACAGGGAAGGCACAGAGCAGCTGGACCACAATACCAGGGACTGACAACTGAATAATAGACAGAGAAATGAAAGAATAATGAAAGACAAAAAGTTGAATGGTGACCTAGAAAAGCACCTGTTACAATAACGAGGTGTGTAGTTTTAGAAGAGAAAAAAATAACCTTAAGCACTATGACTTGTTACAGCACAAGAATATTTAAGCAATAAAACAATCATTTTATTGTAATAGTGACAAAACAGCCACTGACAAATGCTAAATGGCAACATTATCATGCTAACATCTTAATAATGACAATGCTGAGCCGGAACAATATTTACTACATTCATCTTTGTTCAGCACATTAATATGATAACATTTGTTAATTAGCACTAACTGAGGTACGAGGGCTTATGGCACTGATGGCAGGTATTTGATCATAAATCAAAATATTGCACAACTCAAGATAAAGATTAAATGTGCACCAGTGATAAATGCCTAAAGGGAAAAATCTTTCTGGTATCTTGAATGTGGGTCTCAAATTTTATGGTAATCCAGCCAAAGTATTTTTTTGGATGACTTAGAGTCAAAAATGTAATGGGATCCCACAGAGCGAGCAGGTATCACCCTCTGGGAACTATAACTATCTACCCAGACTTTGGTGAGAATCCATAGTTATTGAGTGGTGGACTGGCCAACAGATGTTGGCATCACTGAAGCCTCGCAGTAAAAAAAAAAGGTAAATTTATTTTTCTGTTCTAAAAACTCTGCACTTCAAGTTGTGTGCTCTTCAATGGAGACATCCTAGATCCTCCCTAGATATCAGCTTTTCAGCAGGAGGAGAACGCAAAGTCAAGTGGCTAATGATTTTGTTTCCAGGTATTTTCATGAAAGCTCTCTTAAGCCTATTGTCTCCTTTGTGCATCCAACTGAAAACCTCACCAAGTCAAGCAAAGAAATTTCAAAGCAAGGGCTGTCAATGCCTATTTACAGACAAGGAAAGCTCAAACACGCTTTCGTTCTTACTTGAGAAAGGTGGACTAAGAGTCAATGCCTTCATTTTAGCAGGATTAATCCAAATGCAATTGTCCTTAACTACTCTTACTGTAGTCAAGTTAATTTGCACACGTATTACTTGGGTAGAACACCAGAAACACACGAACAAACCTTTCGGTTCTATTTTTGTATGAAACTAAGACCAAAGGTGTGAGAATAAGCCGGATAAAGTACCAGATGCACCAGAGACCAATGTATTGTTTACCAGTGCATCCTAATGCACTATTCCACCTGTTTCCTCACTCATATCTGATATTCCACATGACATGACTGATGCTTTAAAAGCTTACATTCACCATCACCTTTCGTATGGAGTTAACCTTAAGGTGGCAGCACTTTGAATGTCAACCCCTCCACATGTGGACCTTTTTAAATGCCACCGCTCTTTATTCTGCAATTGTCGAACAGGACAGACAAAGGGATAGGAGGGTGGCTATGGAGGAAGGAGAAACGGGCTAGCAGATAATTTTCCTCTTCCCACCAGACAAAAACCAAATGACATACAATCAACTAAGCTCAGCAGGGGGTTCATTTAACACTTGAAGGGAATATGGGTACTAAGTGGGGGCCTTTGAAGGGCTAGAGAGCTGATCCACTCATTTGATGATGTGCTCAATTACATAGATGGATGAATGGCAGCCTTGAACTAGAGAGCACAGTGTCCTTTTTTGGGCTCATGAAGTTTCTGTCTACTGGTTTGCAAAAAGCATGCGCAAAAACATATGCAGCATATAGTTTTTGTACACTAAACTGATTTCCATGATTGAATCATGAACATGATTTTCTGCTGTGTTAGTGCTTCATGATATTAGTATATACATCACACTTCTCCATAAACCTAAATTGCAAAAATAAACACATGAATTACAAATACACTGGTGTAAACTGAAGTATACACACACAATTTCCAACTTTTTAGGCTTAAAAAAGGTTTTCGCTTAATTACTTCAGACTGCCAATGTATCAAACCAGTATCACTTGTTCATTAGAAAGGGGGCTAGAAAAAGTCTCCTCACTAACAAAACAGCTGTTGTGGAAAGCCAGAGTGCAGTCAAATCATCAGAACAGTTTCTGAGCTTTAAAGAAGATGACAGCTAAAAGTGAAAGCAGTGGCTTGAACCATACCCCACACCGAAGCGATGACCGTATGTTTTGATAATATTTTAACTTAGGAAACTTGCCACAATGACAAATCTATTAACATGAATACAATCTAAGTACAGCTGGGGACAAACTACAAACAGAGCCACTTTTAGAGCCACTTTTCAGGCCATCTGAGACTGTGTATGCCAGATAATCACAAGATAAATTTCTGTGACGTTTCGCTTTTCCCCTTTTGACACACTCTGAGCTCTCACCCGATGCTGGGGAAATAAGGGAGTGAGGTGCATCTGTGGCAGCAGTGACAAATGATAATGGCAAATCTAAGATGACAGCCACTTCAAATTGCCCAGGGATCAACAATGACCTCTTGACACGAGCGAACTGAGCAAATCTGGCAACCTTCCACATGTTGTGGAGTGCAATGTGCCTGACCACACAAGTAGGTTTCTCTTTGTTGTTCAGTGGTATTTTCCTTTATGTTGTCATGAGATTTGCTGAGAGCATTTCCGGCCCTAAAGAGATGGACATAGAGGACATAGAGTCAAGCATCAACTGTGATCCCTTGGTGTCCTGTAACAACTGTCTCCAGCATCAGAGCAGGCGGTTGCCCCTATTCCATGTTACATCTCTGCCACTCGGCGCCAATGGATCAGCAATCCAATTTCACACAAGCGCGCTCAGGCCATGCTGGCGCAGAAATGAGGATCTATGCTGCAACAAAGACATGAAGTTGTTTGAAATGGCTGAAAGGGTAGTGGTCGAGGAGGGGGCGGAGAGAAATGAGCTGAAGATTTAGACCGAGTAATTAAAATGTGTTTGGGGGGGGGGGGGGACAAAAAAAAAAAAAAAAAGGGTTAAAAAGTGGAGAACAGTTTTTATGAAAGTTACTTACATCAATCGAGCTACTGCAGAGAGTAGAGTAAGCTTCCCATTTTTCAAACCATCTGTCAACAGCAAGCTCAGAAGATGGACAAAGGCAGGAAAGATCCCCGACACCAATGTGCACTTTGTAAACACACCTTTGTTTGTGAAGTGCTGTCCAACGCGCCCATTTCTGTTCAGCCAAAGACTAGTGAGACAATGATCTCTGTGTACTGCTGGGAGAGCAGATGTACAGTATTGGATAACACTGCTCAGTCCTTTCAATATCACACACTCATATTGCATAGTCATTGTGACATAAATAGAGAAGGGGCTTGCATCTCGTCTTTCACAAAGCAGAGAGACATTTGAATCAGATATTGAATGACTGCTTATTAGATTGAGCCATCAGGCCGTCAGTTTGGAGCCAGACTCATAAGATAGCCGGTTTGTTAAGAAGGCTGCATTCCATTCCCAATACCCCCCCCGAAACACACACACAGAGCTCCTGCTGGACAAGCTTCTCTTCCCCTGCCAGAGCAGAGCATGCAGTCTTTTGTAGAGCTTGCTGTAACCAGTACAAGCCCATTCACAAGCCAGAACCCTAAAAGGACTCCTATTTTGGGATATCCATGGTTTTCAGAACACTAACCCGTCTAGATTTTATTTTCTCCAAGAGGATTAAAATCCACCAGGTGCATCTAAAGCAAAAGCAGAGAGGACGAGGTCTTGGCCAGGACATAAATTGGCAAGTTTTGCAGCACTTGTGAAAGACAGGATGAAGGTTGGCTAAATGCATCACTCTTTTGTTGGTACCAGAGGTCAGCAAAGGTCTCACCCCCTATAGACAGAAAGACAGATGCAGGAAGACCCAAGAGGAGATGGGGACTGGATAAAGCCTGTGAAACATCCTATCACAGTGAGATTGACACGATAAAGATAACGTTGGCGTTGAATGTTCTTTATCCTGTTGCATTTTTATCATACCTCATCTGCCACCATTTCATTTTTATGTAGGTTTTTTTAAAGCAAGACAATGGCTGTCAATACTTTTAGTTGAAAGTAAAAGATGATAATGTCCTGACTGAGTGATGAGGGTGTGAAATTTCTGATAAATCTGTCACCTGTTTCACACATCCAATTTTCAATCAAAAAAAGTTGAAATGCCGACAAAAAAAGAAAAAAGACAAAGTCCGACAGTTTCCTCTGTCAGTTTGTCAGTGTGCAGTCCTCATGGCTCTCTGTCCGTTTGGCTGTCTGTCTGTCCAAGTCCTTGATTAGCAATTACTGCAGCATAGCCCGGTCTGATTCAGAGTGGAAAAATTTTAATTCTCCCCACATGGTCGCAAGACACCCAGACCCTGATGCAGGTCGCAGACTATCACTTACTCTCATTAACACATAACAAAAGTTTCCATCCCATCCTTCACTTCCTTGCGGTCGAATGTTTCTTAATGACTCTCTAGTAGATTCCCGACAGTAGAATTGTTTGTCCACAAACGCAAATAGTGATGTTTGTTTTTTTTAATGGAAAAAAGTACTATAAAGAATTATTACATGACTAATAAAAATTGTGATGCTAAGTTCATAAACTATAACTATATAATAAAATCAGATGCATGCATCTAATTAGACTACCTACAGTATGAATGTAGTCCTTGAAAACAGCAGGCATAGAGTGCGCCGCCGGGGGGTTACAATCCTGTTTTCCAATAAGATGAACCAAAAAGGAAGTATCGTTGTTAGTAGTGACATGTCTAATATCTGAAGACAGCTTTCTGCATACTAACAGAGTGCTGCCTTTATCTAAGCTGACATTTCTACTGGACGGTCAAGGCATAAAGAGCTGACAGGTTTGTCTCAGCACGGTGTCAGACAAGCCGACTTTCAGAACTAAAATATACTCCGACACACGCACCACTTAACCACTTACAAAGAACAAAATGAGCAACAGACCTCTGGCTCTACATATTTAAAAATGCATAACTGTTCAAACTGACTGAAAGTCAGATAAAGCGACACTTGACTCACCTACAAAAAAAGCCTTCAGATTTTACACGATGGCAGATGGATAATAAATGAAAGCTGCGTTGGTGAAATGAAGTATTCTCATCAATCAGCTTGGACTACTCCTGAAGAATTGTCTCCTGTGAGCTGGAGTTTGTGACATTTTCTGTGTGAATGTAAATGGCACGGAGCAAGCCAGTGACAGGACGACAACACATACAGTAGAAGCTAATAAATCAAATCCAGGCAGCAGAGTGTGAATATTGTTTACCTTGCTGCTCCTAAGAGAAAGATAAAGGCACACCATAAAGCCTGAGCTACTTATCATTTAGGCTAGAATTTTGAGTGTATATTTTGAATTTTAATTTAATTTAAATGTCAGGAATGAGAGAACACAATAGGGTTACTGTTATTGGTGACGTTTTCTGGTAAACCTTTAACATTCAGAATATTATACTACCACAGGATCCATCAGACTTTTATGTCCATTAGTATAAAATAACAAAAAGCAGCTGGGAGAATTGTATTTCAAGCTGTGAAGCAATCATTTTTCTCCCAGTTATGTTTAGTGTTTTTTGGTTTTCTTCCTAAGGGTGCCAGGTTGTCTTTAAGACCGCATGTGGAGTCTGTCTGCTTTGGAAAGGTAAAGTTTCATCTTTCATTATTTTGATGAAGAACTTCCACTTTTTGATAGAAAAAAAAACTACAATTGCTCCATTTGAAGCTAATTCAAAAGCATCCCAACCCCCCACTTCCTACACACACACACACCTCCCGTCTCCATTCTGTCTCCCTCATCCAGCGTACCCAGCACGCTGCCTTCTTAAACTTTAATCATCTCATATTCAATACATTTCACAGCACTCGTCGCAAGGTTATCCCACTTTTCAAAAGACTCCTTCCCCTTTTAGCCTGAACCTCACTAAAGACGCAGTGATTTCAGAATCTTCCAGTTTGTTCATTACCAGGATCCCTGACACAAGAGTGTTCAGGTGAAGATTTTATTTCCCCCCTCTTGATGCAAATTTAAAGACCCAACTCAATACAAAGCTACATAAAGACTAAAAGCTTAAACACTGCTAATGCACTGCGGAGGTAGGGCACAGTCCTAACACATTGTAGACTAACATGCTGAAATGTGGAAATGTTTCAAAAGATGACCAGAATATATTTCGTAGTACTTTGTTCGCCTCGTCACTAATGTCGGGAAAATGACAAATAAGCCTCAAACTGGCTGCAGAAATAAAAAAACCAGAAGAGGGCTGCTTTTGTGAGTTTTCTTTCTTTTTTTTTTGGATTGTGTCAGAGTGAGGCCATGACACCTGTTGTTCTCTGGATACCGTGTTGTGTTGGACACAGCACGTGGCCTGCTTCAATCCATTGTCTAGCTGACCTGGCTAAAATCAATGTCCAACAAGATGCAACGTGTGATTTAGTTTGAAGATGAGTTCTATTGATTGCTGCTAGCCACGCTTGGAAATTGGGATTTCTTTTTCACAATGCTTACCTGATGCTCTTATCAAATTTCTTAAAATCAGTTTTCAAAACAGACCTTTTCAAAAACAAGACAAGAAATACAATCTTTTCTTGGTCTGCACTGATAATGGCGGCAGAGTAACCAGTCATTCTAAAAGAATGGCTGCCAGGTATTGAAATTTGTCACGGGATGATGACATCCTTTCATGAAACGGGGTACAACAAATAAGCCAATCAAAAGAAATGGATGTATAGTGCTTTCTGTCAAGATGTGCTCTGCAGACAGAATGCTTCATTTGGCCTTGCTGGGAAAAACCACTTTAATGTACTGCCGGCAGCAGGTATTACACTGAATCCCTGTGAGCTGAAGATCAAACAGCAGTAGGTGTTGTAGCTGAAGCTGCAGTGACACTCCCTGTTGGCTTTTAATAAGCAGAACTAAAAGATAAATATCAAGTTAATCCACCTTCATTTCTCACATCTTTGCTTTTTTTGGCCGAACTATATAGAAATCATTGAAATATATAGAAACTACTGAAGCTTTGTCAACGTGAAACTCCAACTTCTGGCCAAAGATACACAGCCCCAAACAGCGGAAGAACACTGACTCAGAGTTTATTTGCAACAACATTAACCTAATAAGATGGCTACGGGCTTAACAAATAGCTCATTCTGCTGGCGTGAGACTGCTTTGTAGAAACCAAATTCAGCAAATGTTGCAACAGAGAAATGAATGAGATGTAAACAGAGTGAATTAAAATGCCAACACCCGACCATCAACATTCGCCTACAAGCAAAAACCCTAACAGTTATAAATGTGTGGTACTGCTTAGGTCAATATATTACTTACGTTTCCTAAACCTTGTCTAGCACCATTGCTACTACATATAAATATTAGGGGAGGTTGGATTAAAACTGTTTAATATTAAGGGATTAGATCATGCAGGAAAACCCATGTTTCAGTGGGCCTCTGTGGGATGATACTTTGAGTAATATTACAGAATGTGTAAGCAGTTAAAGATGTTTAAACCATTATTAACCCTTAATAACAACCCATAATGTTAATGTGCAAACATTTACTTCAGCATAGATTTTTTTTCTTTTTTGGATATTATTTTTCTCTTCTGTACATCATTGTTAGTTTCACTGTGATCCAAAGTAATCATAACAACAGCGCTCTCGCTTTAATATCCAATCCGACAAGAAGATATTTTGAATGGCACTGATGGAGCGAATGACACTTATCACTCTAGACAAAAGTAAGTACAAGCATTAAAACTACTGAAAATTATACTGTGCTCTAGGCAGTAGTATAGCATATAAAAAGGAACCTGGACTTATTGGTGATATATACAACTCTTGTTCATCAGGAGGAGACAGAAATAGTTGATTAACAACATAGATTTAGTGAGTGCATCCACTATACCACAGTGGCATTGCCAGAAAACTATATAAAAATAAATTAATGGCCTGGCAGGGGATCACAAAATGTAGCTCTAAATTAACTATAGTCCACGGTTCCATGTGGTTAACTTTACATCAGGATAGACAATGTGGCCAGATGGTACTTTTCAACTCTCAGCATTTGTCCTCCACACACCCACACATATGGAAAGCTACAGAACCACGTGTGTTCATATACACACACAAACACACACACACACACACACACACACACACACACACACACACACACACACACACAAAACCAACCACATAACTCTTTATTGATCAAGGTTTAAGTAAACAATATAACTACAACTGATGACAGACCACAAAAGGGAAAAAAAAACATTCAAATATACCTGGTCAGTTAGCTGTTTTACATTAAAGCAAGTTGTTACCTCAATTATGAATTTATCCCACTGTGTAATATGTGCAGGCCTATCACTTTGAAAAACTGTACATATTCAACAACTGGACTGCGTCCCCACTCAGGCCACTGTGTTTATGAAGAGAGATTCTCCAAACAGAAGAGATCAATAACAGCCTGTCATCTTTTTAGTGTAGCCATGGACAGAGCAGAGACACAGGGACCACGGAGAGAGAGATGCATCTGTCCATCAGAGTCTTTGTCAACCCCAGCAGCTTTGAAGATGACAGAACAGAGAGAGCAAGTGAGGACAGTGGAAAGCTACGAAGAAGACAGAAAAAGAGGCTCTTGACATTCCTGTATCTTTTCTGTAATTAAAGCCGAGGCCAGACTTTTTAAACACTGCTGGTCTCTACTGCCTGCCTTACAAAGGACTGTCAAAGGCAAGACAAAGTAGAAAGGTAAATCCCTGAATAAAGCTAACAAAGTGGCATCTAGGGAAAGATCTGCATAATATGTGCTGCATATAGGCACACGCATTTCGACATACACTGTACCTTTAAACAAATGTGCACTCAAGTGCAAGGCAAGGCACCTAATTGCTCTGGCAGCCATTGAATGATAACAATGGCCACGGTGGGAGTTGGCGAGACTTTGTTGGGATGTATGTAATTATTCAGCCGCACAAAAGAAGGGGCTGACACAGTGCCAGAGCAAATTTACAATCTGTGTGGACAGTGCATTCAGCAAGGTATCTAATAATGTGCACTTACAGGCTAAATTACCAGAGCATTGTTTACCGCTGCTCTTGGAGTACAAGCCCCACTGAGAGCAAGAGACCAATAAGGTGTCAGAGTGAAAAAAAAACAACAGGTGAATGTGGTGAAGTTCAAATTAAAGTACATGTTCTGATAGTGAGGAGGAGTGTCAAAAGAAGACGGAAGACGGATGGCATCCGTGGAAAATAAGGCAGGGGAGAGGCTGAAAGTCTTTTTTGGTAATCGCCCCTCTTTTTACATGCTGCCGACAGCCAGATAGCTCGCAAATCCCCAGACGAGGGGTGGAGTATGCAAACTGTAGGGTTCTTGACTGTATTGCTCAGTTATTTCTAAATAGCAGTTCTCAGCACAAGCTTTAAACACAAAGACAAATATGATTGGGAATGTACACACCAAAGCCACAAAGCCTCAAACATTGTTACTTCTGTCACATGAGATCTCATTAAAAGTTGGTGTTTTATCACATTTCAAATCAGATGTCATAAACAATATGATCAGATAAGACTTAATACATATGATATATCTTAATTAGGACATAGGAGGTTTAAATACTAAGAAAAAGGTGCAGCAGTAAGAGAAATATGTTCTAAAAGTAAGAGCTTATAAAATACTGTGCTCCTGTGTTTGTTTGCCTATTTAGAAAAGTACCACCTCTAACCATCACTTCCAACAGCAGCACCAATGACTGTCAGAGGTCATTTACATAATGAAAGAAGAAAATTACCAAGGAGGCAAAGGCAGGACAAGCCTGCCATTTGGCAGAAAGAGAAAATGAAGATGGAAGGAAAATGGTTTGGCAAGAACAGGGCATTATAGAGAGAGTGCAGAGAGAGCAGCTGAACTGGAGTGAGGGATAAGTGTGGAGAAAGCAGGAGGCAGCACAGAGAGGGACAGAGAGAAAGAGATAGACAGAGACAGAGAGAGAGGGTGAGACAGAGACAGAGACAGAGAGAGACAGAGACAGAGAGAGAGGGAGAGACAGAGACAGAGGGAGAGACACAGACAGAGACAGAGAGACAGAGGGGGGCGAGGTTGAAGAGCTGGGACAGTTGAACCATAAAGAAAGTTATGCCAGTGAGTTGGACAGTGTAGAAATATTCAGAGAATTGGAAGACAGTGAGAGAGAAGGAAGCTGGAAAGCTTTGAAAGCATGAAGGAAGTAGGAGATTATGTCCAGTTGATGGAACTTCACAGCTTAAAAAGTTGACACAGGAAGCAAAGACTAGAATGAAACGTGACAGTAGAGGAACAAACACAGAGGCTTCCAAGACGAGTCAGAGGAAGCAGGTGTCCCAGCATCCATGTGGACAAGCTTCTTACCTTGGACGATGACGGAGCCACCGATCCTGCTGCTGTGATGCCTCTCTTGACCACTATGTCACCGCTAGATGTTGTCACGGCAACTGTAACTGGTGTGGGGAGGAGGGAGGGGATGACTGGGAGGGGAAGGAGCCCTGGACGGTTGTTGCCATTGACAACAGCAGAGGCACAACTATGATTGGCTCCCCCATTGTGGAGGCCAGAAGGACGGATGTCTCTCCGCTCCCAGGGTCCCCGGTAATCCCTCTCAAAGCGGTGGTGGTGGCGTGACATCACTTCCTCTTCCTCTCAGAGGGAATAACAGGGGCAGGCCTGCAGGAAATAGAAAGAACGAGGTCAGGTTCATTTTCTTTCTTATATGTATCCAAATGATGAGATGAGATAAAGACAGAAACATGGTTAAATAGACAGAAGAAAGCCAGATGAGAAAGAAAGAGGCACCAAGAAAAGAGAAGAGAACATGTTGACATGAAGGTGTAAATGCTCAGAGCATCTGCTCCCTCTGCACCTGACTGACACGAACACACTGCAGCTCATTTGTCGCCTCTAATTCCTACTCTCCCAGTTATTAACGAGGGCTGTGACAAGAGCGAGAGAAATGAGTACTGCTGAGCAGGTCTATTAAAAAATAATAATAATTAAAAAAAAATATCAGTGCCAGCACCATAAAAAGTTACATTTGATTGTGTTTTCTTTGGGCTCAACAAAAAGAGGTTAAAACAATATGTCCAAGCCAGCTGCAAACAGGTACATGCTCAATCAACATGTCCTAAGGACAGAACAGCAGTATCATGACCTTGTGGTCAAAACTCATTCATCTGAATAGATAAATACCCCAGCAATTACAGCTCATCTCATACATCTAATGGCTGGTTAATTCAATCAGATTGTCCTTGAAGTACATTTGAGGGTTCTCCCCTTCAAGTACAGCAGGCTGTGATAGGCTAAGAGGCGACACTGAGCTGGAATTACATCAGTATGGGATGCGCTGCTATTGTGTAGCATGAGCAGCGTATCGCTCTATATTATATCATAAATCAAAGCGATTCAGCATCTAAGTAGCAAAATCCATCACTCTGGGGTTTGTAGTGCATTGTACTCCTCCTCACCAAAGGCACGTTATGCTTCCCAAGCCCTTGATAACAGATGAAATAAATAAATAACAACCTCAAACCAGGTTCAGCAAGCCCCATGCAAAATCCCCTGGTCTGTAAAAAGGGAGAATGACAGCGGATGATAAGTCTTTATTCTGCACGCTGGGGTCTGTCACGCTGCTTCTTTGCCTCACAGCGGAGCGAACGCCTTGAAATGCCGCCTTCTCTATGTGTATCTCTGTGTGCGAGTGCACAAAAGCAATATATACACTACAACTGAATGTCTTGGTGGAAGCCAATGAGATCATGCATGTTCAAATCCTAAGTGTAGTACTGTACGTGTGTGCTTGAGTAGGCTGTGGGAAATGAAAGGTTCTTTACAAAGCTTTGATGCAAGTGATACAGCATTCAGCCTGTGGTGGGAGTACTGGCCCTACTGTATTTTTAGCTGTGACCCTCCATTTATTTACCAGCTAAAACACTCGATCTTTCTGCTTTTGTCTCTCTTTGTTCTGCTCCCTTTCATTCTTTTTCTTCATGCATTTTTCTCCTCTCTCAATCCTGTCTGTATTTATTTCTCTCATACAAGATCTGCTCTGTCCAAACACACTGAAGCTGTGACAACACACACTCTCTCTCTCTCTCTCCCCACAGTAACCCCTTTTAATAACCTCACATTTTCCGATAGAATAAGCTTGTATTATCTCTAAAAATATGTGAGACAGAGACTAACAAGTTCCTAGTCCTGAGGAACAATGGCAGAGTTAGTGCCAGGTAATATTTTCTTATCTCCTGAGCTTCACACCTCAGCTAAGAAATAAGAGGAAGGCCAGAAAATTCCTTCACATAAGAAAGCCAAAGAGAAAAGAAAAGGAAAGGGACATTATCTCCACAAAAGTCTGAATTGGGGACAGAGTGCATTTGCATTCACAAATCTCTCTCTTTTTTTTTTTTATTTTTTAAATCAATCCCAATGTGAAGTGGGTTCATGCCACTGTGCATTCATTGTGCTCCCAGGTCTACAGAGTTTTGAGTTCTACAGCAAAAACAAACGGGTTTTTGTCTTCCAGTAAACCACCGGGCACAAGGACACACTGGAGAAAAACTATTAGATTATGCAAAAAAGCCATGCAACTAATCTTTGGAGGTCTCCTCACAAGCGAGCTTTGTGGAATGACCTTTAGTGAGGCTGCAATATACAGGGCGAAGAACCACAAGTATATTAAGTATATGGTATTTCCACAAGAAATGTTAAATAAGAGAAATTACGGTGGCCCATTGGTCTAGGGTGTGGGCAATGTATTAAAACAAGTCTTCAGGTTTGATCCAACACCAAACTATTATCCCACCCTCTCGCTGTCATTCCTCAGTATTTCCTATTATAAGATAGTAGGAAAATAGAAAATGACTTACATTAATGAAATTATTCTATAAAGACATGCAACTCTTCACGTTGTTGTTGAGCGTTTATTTATACCGTTATTTTATTATTCAGTGCGAATCAACAGACACACAACTGTCCAAAGCATTATGCTCTGATTCATACATAAACACCTTAGATATTAAGTGTAAAAGTCTGTCATTCTGCACATTTTGTAAGCGCGTCACAGTGCGAGTGTGTAGTGTGGACAAAGTTTTCTAATGCAATATATGGAATTTTATATCAATATCAATCACACCCATTGCCATCCACAGCTGTTCACTGCCCAATTTCTACCGGGTCCAAGCCCGGTGGAAATTGGGAGGGGCTGCATCTGGAAAAAGAACTGTGCCAAATCAACATGCAGACGTTGAAGCGCTGTGGCGACCCTGAACTCACGGGATAAGCTGAAAGGACAAAAAAAAAAAAAAAATCTATATCAATCACAGTAAAGTCACTTGCTATATTGTGATTGAATTTTCTTTACTTAATGCTCATTTAACATTTTATTTGCTTGACTTACTTGAGTCAAATTATTGTTGAATAAAAACTACAGTTCTATAATCTTTGCCAAAGTGGTCTTTGAACCTAAAACGAATGCAGTCTCTCTGTTTGAATTACAACACTGCCCACAATGGCTTAAACACTGTGATTAAAGAGAACAGTGTCTATCTTAACGTTTTTACTATCTCACAATATATGGAACAACTCCAAAGCAGGCATTGTGGTACAACATCCCCCTTCCTGTAAATATGGGTTGTTTTAAGTATTGTGTACAAATGATAAATGCTGTTGTTTTTTTCTGGAGAGAAGCCTCTCACATTACCATGCTTCAAATTCTATCACTCACTTACCCAAGTGGCATTTTCAGAATCTTGGCACTACATTCCAATATGTGCACAATCCTCTAAGTGAATTCCTGTCATCCTTGGACTATGCACGTCAGTATGTACTGTGTAACCGGAGGCTGGCAGCTGATCCCTGCAGAATGAGTGTCACCGAGACAAATCCCACTACATTTATGGTCCTTGGTGAACAGAAGGATTTAAGCTACTAATTACAGAGACTTAAATTCCCTTCCTAACTATATTTCTGTGACTCCTTTTTTTCTCTGATTGCGCGTGTGCCTGTTTGCGTGCATGCGCTTGCATGTGTATCAATGTATGAGCTCACATCACCTAAAATCTGGGAGTGCGGGCTGTGTGTCCATGAGGGTAAGTACAAAGAGGTTGTAAAAGAAATTTCACTCTCAGAGGTGCCTGTGGAAATCAACATCCAACACACCTGTGGACTCTGCCAGACCAGATAAACCCTTAAATACATCACATCTCCAATGACACTTTGCTCTGTGCTTCAGTGCTCTAGGGAGAAGGTGCCAATAAAGATATGCCCATTTTCTCTCACATCAAATGAAGTCACTGTCAGCCCTGGACGAGACAATGTTCTTTCAAGGAATAGAGGATAACCTCTGCTGCGAGGTTCGCATGATAAGCTTTTCAAGGGTATTTTTTTTTTAATTTTGTAACAAACTAATGATTGAATTTTAGTCATATCCTGCAGCAATTAATGAGGCTATTCAGCCTCTGCAACCCTGTCAGCATGTTAATAATCTTACCTGAAGGAATAAGAGTTTCCCACGCCAAGTGCTATTTTCTGACTCCTACTTAAAATAACAGCTTATGACAGAGAATCCTTTGCCGGGAGATGAAAATCTAAACAAATGATTAAAATCACTAATCCTCTGGAAGCCCAAACAGTAACAAAAAGGCTCTGGTTTCCAACATAGCACAGAGGAGCCAAGGAAGAAAGGGAGAAATACCCTGTCAGCAATCAAACCTAATGAGCTGACTGACTGGTTGACTGGCAACTCCATTGTGTTGTCAGTCACATCATGAGTTAAAAGCAGTCAGCTGCAGCACTGGCAGTGTATTGGTCGCTGCACACTTTCAAATCTCGATTATTAAGAAAACGAAAATGATATTTTAGCACTGCTGATGCATCAGAATCCAAATTGCACCCGGCAAATGATGTTTGAAGTGCGTGTGTGTACATTCTTAAGACAGAGCCGTGGTTAGGGAGCAGAAAAAAGGAATAGGAAAGTGTGTGTCTCTCCATGTGTGCAAGGCCAGTTGTAGCTCCTATCATCATGGTCTCATTGCTATCTCCATGGAGATTCCCTGAATGTTCTTGTGCGAGTCCACACAGTGCACCTCAGGAGTCTTTGACAACTTCTGTTCCTGAGCAGAAGCAGAACGATTAGCCAAAATAAAAAGTTGTCTGGCAGGTGGAAATGTGAGACACACACCCTAAAGAACAGCATCTGTCACTCCAAAGCGGCACACAGCACGTCGGGTGTGTGTGACAGAGCTGTGTTAACAAAGGCACATGGGAATACGAATGGAGCTGCAGATAGACGTGAGGAAAGAGAGAGTGTAACAGATGGACAGAACATGGCAGCGACGGAGAGACAGCAAGACGGTGTGAGCGAGCGAGAGCGAAAAACGAGATAACGGCAGTAAAGTGTGGGTGCAGCTAGAAATAGAGAGAAGGGTGTTAACGATGGGATCGGGGTGGGATGGGTGGTATGTCATACGTCTGTTCTGGGGTGTGATGTTTGCTTTGCTGGCACATTCTGCCCTGTGTTTAATACTCCCAGCTATTCCACCCGCTACTGATACTCCCCAAGAGAAAGGGCTCTGTTTCCAATCTGTAGCAGTGTTTACTTATATTGACCCAGTGACAGCCCAGCTTTAACCACATTCTCTCCCTCACACACGTGCGCACACACACATAAACAACCACCTGCTAGGAGTCTGCGCTAATGACCAATTCATCCATCGGCAATCTGGATGGTACAAATTAGGCCTGAAGAATGTAGGTATGCTGTTACTTTACGACGATATACCGTTACTGTAAATAAGCGGCCCTGTGGGACAGACAACTGCTAACACACACACACAAAGTGACGCAGGTGGACAGCAATACAACCACACACTAGTAAATGTGCTGGCAGGTCCTCCAGGACAACAGAGGTATTCATGCTGATATTTAAATAATGGGAGAGACTGTTGGTACAAGAATAGCCCAGAGCAAAGTGAGCCAGAGTCTCAGGCTTTTTAAATTCTCCTTCTCAGCTAGAGTTCATGCAGCCACAGACACACAAGATGAAGACATTTTCAATTTGGATGTTGCAGTTTTCATGGTCATACAGTACACACACACACACACACACACACACACATTTATGCACAAGCAAAATAAGTCATTTAGCAATATGCTGGTATGCTTAAGAATTGTAGGCAGTGGTTAATACTTTCTTTAGAAGATTTTTCATTCCAGCAACACCGAATGGTTCACTTTTTTAAAGTATTGATTGAGAAACCAACCTGAACCAAGGTTTCCTGGGTATTTTTAGCTTTCTGTCTTAAGGAAGTGATACGGGAGAAATCTATTTGATGCTCCAGTAGAAGGAAAACACAAAAACAACAGAGTGGAAACTAGAAGGAAAAGGAAAGCAAACACAGGAAAGGAAAAGTGGAGTTTTGTCTCATCTCGTGAACTCAAACACGTTGTGTCTCTGTGTGTGTGTGTGTGTGTGTGTGTGTGTGTGTGTGTGTGTGTGTGTGTGTGTGTGTGTGTGTGTGTGTGTGTGTGTGTGTGTGTGTGATCACAGTGTGGGTGTTGCAGAGAGGAAGAGAAGGGCCATCCTCAGAGATCAGAAACAGCGTTGAAGGCAGCTCTATGCTGGCATGGAAACCAAGAATCCTGTTATTGGGATTGTATCTTAGCATCTGAGCAGTTAGTAGGAAAACACTAGTTTTCTACAATTGGCACACCTCATGATTTATCTCTGTGGAATCCACAGGCCATGCTGTCAGCAGTAATTCATAAAAATATAAAGTCTCAAAACAAAGCCCAGCAGGTAAAACATTACTAAGACTAAAAACTAAATATATATTATCTGATTATTAGATGTTTGCATGATCTTACTTAAACAGCCACTGCTACAGGACAACTGGGAAGCATTTGGCACACAAATAAACCCGAACCACAGAGTAATCACCACTCATATTTTGAGCAGTTTGAGAGCTAATCTGAACCCAGCACCACACATTTCCTTATCTCATCTGCCTATTAGGATTTCCCCCAGATGTTTCAGAGGAGACGATAGTGAGAGATGGCACTTTGTACATTAATCTGACACCTTGATGGATGAAACACTGGTGTGTGACTGCCTCGTTTTGCCAGAGACAGACACTTCCTGATCATCTTCTCTTTGATAAAGCATGCAAGTAAAGGGCAAATCATTCCATGCAGATTAAAAGGGGATAAGGTATATTAGGCAGACAGAGAGGAAAATGAAAAGGAAGGAGGGCGAGGGTTATTTTTTCTTTATATTAGGAAATATTGCATATAGCTGCAGCACTGGGAGCAAATAACTACCACACAGTGTGAATCATTACAGTTCTTTTAGCAAAGCATTAACAAGTAAAACTTTCTTCCAGTCTTTAAAATAGCAGCATGTGTGTGTGTCTTGTTGTGGTGGACACAACATGACGCAATGGTGTCCAAGCTGCTTGTTTGCTGTGATTTGAACACACAGGCCGTTTTTTTTTACTTTTGCATGATGAAAACAGCATTGGCCAACAGTCATTTTTCTGTCCAAAATTGTCAGCTCTCACTGGTGCCCATGCAGACAGGAATGACAACGGTTTCATGGAATATTAGAAGGACTGAGTTAGTAACACCCCGCCAGTGTTGGGTTGTCAGTATCCTGGGCATGTGATTAGCCTGAGGAACAGAGGCACAGCTACCTTTACCACTACACACACCATGCAGCTGCTGCTCAGTTAATTAAAACACAGACTTTTAACAAAACGCCACATTATCACAACGGCAAGACACGAACTTGGAGAAAAACCCTGGGGCTAGTGTGCACAATTTCCCATCCAGCTTTCTGCATGCTTTTTCTACAGGGTGTGGGAGCAGCACAATATGCCAATAACGCAGTGTCTTAGTGTTCATGTTTATGTGCATGTATTTGTGTGTTTGTCTCTCTGAGGCCCCTGACAGCTGACGCCTTTGCTCTCCCCGCTGCATCCTTTTGCAAATTTCTCTATTCTCTAGACAAAAAAAAAAAAAAAAAAAACAACAACGGCATCAAAACAAACAGCTCTCACTGCTGATGCCACACACACAGCTACGCATAAAGGCCAGCACACAAAAACACACACAGGGCAGTTGGAATTTTTAAAAAAAATAAAAGCATTTTCTATGAGACTATTGTGAAATGTTGTGTTAATATATCAACAAGCATGTGGGTAGTTTTGTTTTGGTAGTAGGACAAGAGGCAAGTGCAAGAATAGTGACTTAATTATCTAAATGGCTCTGGGGGAGATTACTGAGGGGAGTGAGCATCCATCTCTTTCAACACCACTGGCTTAGAGTGCATGGCCATGCTAGAGGACAGATCAAGAGATATACGTATACATCAATAAGAGTGACAGTGCAACAATGAGAGAGTGAGGAAGAGAACGAGAGAATTAAAGAAGAGCGAGAGACACGACACACTGTGGAAGAGAGCACGAGGAGTGGCCACAGTCACAGCGATTCTTTACGGAGAAGTTTGTGACCGGCTTCTGCTGTAAAAAAGCTGCCATGGCCTGTGGCTGCATCCTCAGCTTCAGAGACTTTGCCGAAAGGAGGGATCATGACATCACCTCTGTTGCCATGGAGATGCCCTGTGCATTTTCAGTTTTGCTCTTCAAATGATTACCATAGAGATGCTCCAAGGCTGGATTGTGTCTTGACCCTCAATGAAGCAAAAGCAGCTCTACTCTTAGAACTGTCGCTCCCTTGCATGCACAACAATTCATGACTTCTCCACAGCCAAGTGGCTCCAGCCCGAAGAAAAGGTCATCCTCAGGCCTCAGGTGTGATCCCCCTCTGTGCACCTAATGCTCCAAGAGACCTTGCGCAACATATTTAACCCCTACTTACGCTAGATGCCCTAGCACTGTTTGTTAACCCCGCATACAAACCAGAGGCCAGTAGGAGAATTTCCATTTAGCGGCTGAATAAAGTATATTGTATGAAAATAAAATAAAAAGATTTATATTGTGAGCATTCATGTGAAGCACCATCCAAGATTGTAGCACTAAAAGGCAATTTAACACGAAATGAAATCGCACCACCACGACCCAAGACGCCACATTCCCTGGCAGAAATTATTAAATGGCTGTATTAATGTTCTTTTTAGGTCTACGTTTCAGAGGAAATGAGTAGGAAATGACAGCTTATACAGCCAACATTTCCCTCGTTAGAACTTTAGGCTCTAGATCCTGACAGCGGGGACAGTGGTAAAGAAAGCATGCTTATGACTGGAAAGCTCACTGGTTTGAATCCATAGACTGTCTGGGGAATATGTCAAAGTGAGCAAATAACACTTTATGCCTTCAACCACTACTGTCAATGAACCACTGAAGTAGATATACTTCACTACAACTTCCTTAAGTCATTCTAAATTGTCTCTACCACAAAATCCAAGTTCAGGGGCAGCCAGTGATTTAATGCTTTGCTCAAGATGACCTCAGGAGTGTGAATCTTTGCCGGTAAGGGAATTAAGGCCCGGCTCCTACAGGTGAGGGATGGTCTTCTCAAACACTGCCTTGCTTTCCCCGGGAGACACCTGGGACAACAGCAGTAATTTGACTGTAACATTTGGCTCCCTGGTGAGAGCATGTTCAACTCTGCGGGAGAAAAGTAAACCTTAAGTCAACTTTTCATCTGAGAAATAACACAAAATGAATAACAGATAGACAGAACAACACTTAAAACCCAATTTCAGAAACAATAACGATCAACCAATTTATTGGCTGCTAAGTGCCTAAGTAATCACTTCCGAAAATTTGAATAACTATATCTGAACACTGCTTAGAGACCATTTTAGTTTAGTGTGTTGTTTTGCTGGATGCACTTATAGAATTTAGTCTTTTTGGAACAGTAAAAGGAAATATCTTATCAAATACCGGTGTTTCTTTAAGATTCAATTACGTTAAAGCTAAAGCAAAATAGAGTTCAGGAAGTGCAGTTCACCAAATTCTCATCTGAGCTCCCGTACTTATTATCATCGTTAATGACAGAGCCTCGAGTCAAGCGGTCTTCAGTGGAAAGTTTGTTGCATCTATTCATTGTTTTTTTCCTACAAAACACAGACACTCGAGTAACAGTAACGGATACATTAATTTATGGAATAAACACACACACAAAAAAGAACCCCTTTACTCCCAACCCATGCAAACACTATCCCTGAAACAGGTACACACACACCCAGGACAGTGCTCTCTCCCTGATTAATCCAGGCCATCTGCTTGAGTCCCCTGTCACCACCGACGGCCGCTGCCTGTCCAGGCTGGCTACAGGTGAGCCAGAAATCCCCCAGTGTGATCCAACAGCATATTAATCTCCTCAAATCTCAACCTTTTCAAAAGGGCAGACACCACAGTAACCTCAGTACAGTTGTTCAGGGCGACATTACCTCACTCTTTCATATACAACAGTCTGTCACTTCCGCCTGAAGTGACATGAAATGTGAAAGGGGGACGAGTGTGCTTTCCTTGCCCTGTATATCCTTCACTTTCTTTCTACTTATCTCGTGTCTCTTGGTGCTTTCTCTAAAAGCCATTCTCTGTCTCTGTCTGTCGTTTCATATCAGTATGAACACAGGGGCCTTTCAGAGCGCATAGTGAGTGGCGCCACAGTCCGGTCTGGCTCAGAGGAGTGGTCGGAGCAGTATAGATTAATGGCCTGGGAGACGGCACAGCAAGTGGAATGGACAAACAGAGAGGCCACTGAAATGACCAAATAAAAAAAAGGGGGGAGGAGAAGTAATGATAAGGAGAATGAAGTTTGTACTAAATTGCATTTAGAGGTACAGACTGAGGGAAAATGTTGTGTCAAAGTATAAAGTAGCTTTATACACCCGTCACACTAACCGAGTGAAGGAAATCTAAATGGGTTGATGTGCATCACTCAACATGAATTTGTGTCTCTCCTTCAGACACATGGAAACTGAATGGAAACTTCATGTAACACCATTTCATAACATTCAGGAACATTTACTTTCTACTCGAAAAAGGTAGAGAAAGAAAATCCCTGAGAGGAGCAGACTGACTGGGCAGATGAAAAAAACATTTTTTGGTACTTATCAGATGATATGTAATTATGCATAATTTTAAGTAATTCTGTGAATTAGCAGTGATGAGCACAGAGCTACAGTTGGAGTCTAAACTGTGGCAAATTGACAGCAGACTCATACAAAGAGACTTCAATATGACTGGAGTCACAACTGTCCATCGATTAGTCAAGGAGCAGAAAAATTAGAAGATTTGAATAAGCAATTAATCAACTGTTTTTGGAAGCAACTACACTCTATAACAACTCTAGAGCCAGGCTGACAGGCTTTCTGATCCTCGGTCACCGCTATATGTCGAAGTGTCCCTGGGTAAGACACTGAACCCCCAACAGCCCATTCCCTTCCCCACCCGAGCAGTGCCGGTCAAACCCCAGTAGAAATTGGGGAGGGTTGCGTCAGGAAGGGCGTCTGGTGTAAAAAAAAAAAACTGTGCCAAATCAACATGCGGACAATGATCCGCTGTGGTGACCCTGAACTCACAGGATAAGCCAAAAGGACAAAAATAATAATAAATAAATATATATAAATATAAATAAGAAATTGTATTTACAGTAATGTGGAACACAGCTTACCATTTAAGACTGGCCTATTTTTGATTGAAGGAATAATGCCCTCCAGTGCTTAGATTGAATGGTTATATTGAAATACAAATGTTTTGCAGACTAATATGAAGTCTCTCAAGCAAGAGCAAAAAATGTGTCCATTCGAGATGAAGGAATGTGGTGCAATGCACATTTCCTCGGTAAACAGTTCCGTTTACTTTAGTTTAAATACTGTAACAGAATACAGGAATGAACATGAAATCAGTCACTGTCACTGATCCCTGTCCTCCTCTGTCCGCTGCTGATGGGGGCTCTCTGCTCACAGCTACAGCTGCTTCAGGGTCCTGCTTGGTTTGAGACTGTGACTGTCTCACAGTCCACCAGAACCAGTTTGTGCATTAAGTGCAACACATCCAGCTTTTTATAAATCCCAGCTTAAGCTCAATGTAAGCTAACGTGTTCATAGCAACTAGCCAAAAGCTTGTGGTGGTGAACACGGTGCGGTTGACGGGGAACTACGGGCACAGGTGAAATAAATGCTTTTCTGTTTATTTACGGTGCGTTTTTAAGCCTGTACCCGAACTAGGACGGATGTTGTCCAGTCGAGTTGAGAAGTGAGTTGGACTTTACCTGAGCGGTCTGCTCCCTCTCTGCTGCAGACAGAGTCGCCTGACTGATCACCGCCCTCGCTCAGACTCAGAGAGAAGAAGCTGCTCCACAAGTTCATTTTCTTATTCGCCAATATCAACGGTGTCTTGAAGAATTGACGACACAAATATTGATAACTTTTAACAACAGAATCCTCAAACTGTGAGATAACTTCTTCATCGTCCCAGGTGCCGAGTCTTTGTGTCCCGTTAATTTCTAGCCAAAGGACGCGTCAAAGCATGTTTTGTAAATCGACGTATTTTTGCAATAGGTTACGTCAACGCGTCGCCCCGCCCCTATGAGCTACGTAAGATGACTTCTCTTAATGAATGTAAAGAGGTGCTGTCAAAGCCCATCTAATCACTCAGAGCTTTACATTTATTTCTGTTTAATTTATAAATTTAGGACCATTCTTATCTAATTGTGATTTGATAATGACAACAACCTGTACTCCTGTGCACAGATTAGCGGAGTGTAGCAGAGCAGGAAAACGATGAGTTTGGCAGAGCAGAACGCAGTGATTTTCAGACTCAAGCTAGCTAGCTTTAATTTCCTCAGGTTTTCTATGACTTTATATGACTGCTCGCTGAATATGTCTTTACAATATTTAAGGACCAATTTACAGAAATCTATTAATTCCCCCCCAAAAAACCACACACTTTTCAAAGACTGAAGACAGTAATCACTAGCTGCAGGCCTATACAGAAGTCCATCATTCTGTGAAGGCCTTCATATATAGCTCTATTGTTTAACAGAGGAGTGTGTGTGTGTGTGTGTGTGTGTGTGTGTGTGTGTGTGTGTGTGTGTGTGTGTGTGTGTGAGTGTGTGAGTGTGTAGTCATATGTCTGTATTCTCCTGCCAACTAAAAAAAATATGTGGTGTGAGAGCCACTGAGGAATTTTGAATGTGCCACAAACCTGTGGTGTCTGCACTATTTGCTTGCGATTATTTGATGGAATGGATTGTGGTGGAGCTACAGACAATAGAGTTGCAATGGGAAAGGTATTTTTTTTCCTTTTTTTTTTCGTTATTGTCACATTCCCATTCCCCCTCCCTGCCTCTCGTTCTTAACCATGCCTCAGCTGTACTCTCACACACAATAAGCCACATGAGTCCAACATAGATGAGACGCAGAGAGACAGAGCTGGATATGTTGTTGGGAAACATCAGAGATAGTAGGAGTGAAGTGAGAGATAAAAGGAAGAGAAAGGGGAGAAGAAGAAGTGTCCAGGGCAGAGGGGAAAATAAGAAAGCCAAGCAAGATGGAGAAAAGGTGAAACATGCTTGCGAATGAATGAACACACACACACACACACACACACACACACACACACACACACACACACAGAGACACGTTCAATATGGTGGAAATGTAGCCTGATGGTAAATCACTTTCCTAGCAATAACAGAGCAGCCACTATCCTTTTTAATATGTTGGCAGAGTGTCAGTGAGTGATACACAGCAATACTGTGTAGTGTTGAAGTGCAAACAGAAACTGGGGGAGTCATGACTGTGTGCATGGAAAAAAGCTTTTTTATTTGATTTTGAATTTCATCACAGTTTTTATCTGGCTGATCAACTATCGACTTAAAATCTCAAGATCTTGCATTTGCACCTTTTTTCAGTAATGTGTGCTGTGTGTCTGTTAAATACAGTGCAAAGCTCTGGTGGGTTCTGGCTCAGTTAGGGCTGCATGTAAAATGTTTAAAATTGTACATGGTCGAAAAGTCGCATAGATCGCAGCTGCTATATAAGCTGCATTCAGCCACGGCAGTACGTCAACTGTAACTTCTTCGGTTACAGCCTAGGTGGACCTGGGACAGTTTATAGGACCGTTAAGGCTCAGGACGGTTAGCTGACTGTGGCTGAAGTTCCCAGGATTTTGAGAAGTACTTTCTGCAACTCTGGTATTTAATCCGAAGTAAATGTATTATCACAAATCACAAAGTGGGATTAGTCAACTTCGTAAACCAAATCGATCCAGACAAACGTAGGCCAATTATATGAAAAACAGAAATGTTTTATACTACTGTATAATGTCACAACCCAGGCAAGGTTGTATTTTGAGTGTAGTTTAAAACATTTCTACTCGTGCATAATTATACAATTGTTGTAGGATGGTACAATGTTTTTTGGCATTTTATTGGTCTGCACTTACATAAAGAGAGAGGAATCATGATTAGGTACGGTGTCCTAGCTGAACACACACACACACACACACACACACACACACACACACACACACACACACTCGCACATGCGCGCAAAGAGCCTGGCTGCTTGAAGAGCCTGGCTGCTTGAAGAGCCTGTCCTCTTTCTCTTACTCGTCTACAACCCACCATATCGTGTGTCCTTTCTCATGAGCTCTCAATACATCAAAACCTGCCCTCCTCAGAATAGGGATCCAATGTTGTATGAGAGGGGGGTGAAAAAATTTCATTACGAGGGTAAAAACTATCACTCTCCTCTTCTGCCCACATCGATTTAGAGGATATTGAAGGCCAGGCAACTTTTCCACCTTGGCCTTACAAATCTGTCTGCCTGTCACCATCCAGAGAGCCACCAGATTACACAATGCCCTGGCAGGTTGACCTTTACTTAACTCTCTGACCACAGGGCACATCATCCACCATGTCGTTTATTGACTTGATTCCATCGTACTCAAGCCTATCTTCTTCGTCTGTGTTTGAGACCGTTCAGCAAATGTTACCGTAAACGAGAACAGCTTCTCAATTGACTTGGATCCCCTTTAAAGTGGTGCTAAATAAGTAATGGGGCATCTCATCTGCTTTGGCTTGTCTGTAGCTGGATGGGTTACAGTAAAGGGAGATTAATGGATGGGCAAAGTGAGATAAATCTATGAGCTAAATGAAAGTGCCAGATCGACCTATGACGAGACCCAGTGACATATACTACAGCATCGATGCACAGTTGGACACCTGTCAATGTGTATGCCGATTTTGGGTTAAGCGCAAGACACAGGTAAAGCACCGTTTTACTTATAATCATAAAACATTGGACAGATGCCACAATATGAGCGAAATCTACACCTGAATATAATTTGTAGAGGTAACAAAGAGATGAGTAATGAGCATCTGGAGAAAAAATTTGCCTGTTACTGTAGATCGCCTAAAATACACAGGGTCTGAAATCCAACCCTGAAGAGCTGACTACAGTTTCATGGTCAGCATATACTAATGAAACAGGCTGGCAATGTTACTCACTTGCAGGTTAAACCCCACACACCAAAACCCCATCTGGATTAGCAATGTCTAAGCTTTATAGTGCTTTAGATAATTGCGTGTGGCTCACAAAGACTACTGCTGTATCATTCTCTCTCTCTTCTAGGTTCCACATATAAGGCTATAATTTGACATTTATGCAGCCTCCAACATTCACAGAAACTTTATCTTTGAATTATCCAGCATCCCATATGCTGCTGATGCCCCCAACTTCCACAAATTGTGTTTACTTCGGCAAAGAGTGTTAAATAACCCAGTTTTTTTTTTTTTTTTTTTAAATATGCCAACACTAGTGCTTTCACTGGGTTTGATTCTCTTCGTCATCACACACAGTCAGATTTAGGATGCCTACAATCTGGATGGTAGGTACGGCTGCATGTCATTAATAGAAATGCAGGAACTGTGTCTGACTATATTTAAACCAGTTGACGAGTTGCCCCCTTGCTGACGGACCCAGGCTACTCTCATCTCTCCTTTGTTACTAGAGTCTTATTATTCTCTGACAGTGCTGTTGAAGGGCCAAACCACACACGGCACAAACCCTGCTACAATCAATTCACTCAATTTAATCTTAATTAGATGACCACAAAGAGCTGCACATTGCTACTGGTGCAGATGGGGCATCGCACTTCTCTTTGATCTTATTCTCTCTTTAAAAGACATTTTTATGTTGGTTAAACTTCACACTACACAACGTGTGGGTAATGAACTGTTTTAGGTACTGGCCTGCGAAAAACCTGTGACACACGGCCAAGACTAACCACTGTGACCCTTGTTTTTTTTTTTTCTTAATTGGCAACAAATGAGAGACAGCTTATATTTGGATTCGCATCAAAGGAATTGCCATGGAAAGCACATGATCTGTCAATGCTCCCTTGTAAGCAGGCGTTTAACTAGTCACTTCTCATTTTGAATGCGAAATACGAACTGTTTGAACCAAGCTTTTTCATAGCGCACGGCTGAAATATGAGCTTCACAATGCTCCTGGGCCCTGTATTAAGAAATGTGCTTAAATCAGATGGGTTCGCGGTGAAAATAGTTTGGAATTCTGTACAACACTCCCCTACCAGTTCCTACAATGGGACTTTGTAACCACTGAATATAATGGATGTCTCTATGGGCACATGTTCATAAATAAAACAAGCCCAGCTACTTGCTTGGTATTAACTGCACTTTTCACCTAGGATGGGGAATCGATGCTAATGGAACACATGCAAAGCAAATAGGGACAGTTCTGTAGCCTTTTGACCTCTGGTGGCAACAAACATGGCTTTGCATGTAGAGAGCAAATTCAGAGAGAAACCTGCATCCAGAGAGGAATAAATATGTGGATAATATTCCCTGCTTTCAGCAGTGTCTGTTTAAAAAAAAAAAAAAAAAAAAAAAAGCTGTGAAATCTAAAATTTGATATGCTGTAAGGGTCAGCCCCAGGTTCTCTGGGAGCGGTGGAAAAGCAGACGAGCCAGAAATGGAGGGGGTGGCATATGTTTGTGTACAGCTGGCAAAATATATAAATAAATTAGGCACACTATGAATTCATATGCTACTAAAGCACGTATGATGAACTGAGGCCTGAATTATAACAGCAGCAACATGGAAAAACATATTAAAACATAAAGCATACAGCTGCTGCTGGCGTGGCTGTATACTGTGGACCTAAATGTTAAGGCTGTTAGAAGTGTGATTTGTGTGTGTGGGAGGTCTAAAGGAAGAGAATTACGGAAACAAAGAGGGATGAGACAGAAAAAAAGTAGGGGCCTTCACAGCTGAACGGTAATTTACAGGTATTGTAAAAGCAGAGCTGGCGGGGACATCAGTAAAACAAAAATGCCAAACCGCTCTCTGGAGGGAGGGTGGTTTTATACATTTCTATAGACATTTGTCATCACAGGAGAGTGTAACACTTTTTCAAGTAGTCCCTCCAGATATTCAAGTAGGAGAAAATGCTTTCTTTAGAGACGTTTATTTAATTGCCCTGTAAAGTTGAATTCAAAAGATGACAAAGTGCAATGATGGGAAATACCTGGATTTTACGGACATCTAAGCCACAGTTTTACATTTTACCTATAATGATAATCCATTATTTGTATGAGAATGTTACCATTTTGCATCTTTGCTATATACCAGTTCACTCATTTTCACCTTGTTTCTTCTGAAACCCAAGCACAGATCAGTGGGTTAGGGGCTGGTTATTTCATATAAAGTTGCACACCTTTGTGCATTTTCAAGACTATTTTCCACTTTCTTTACACAATCCCACCTTACAACCCCTGTCCCCTCACAGCACGCCCTTTCCCTCCGGCACAGTGCAGTTTACCGACCGTGACACAGCGTGCCGGCTGGATAATCCCAGCGAGACTGAAGCACCATTAGGTAAAGGAGGCCGCTAAAATGCCAAGCCATATTAGCAAGCCCTCCTCCTCCTCCTCTTCTACTCGGTTCCCTCACTGTCTCTCCACAGAGGGCAACTAGTACCGCAGCTCTTCATTAATGCATGGGGGGGGGAGGGGGGGTCTTACACAGGCGCACACACCCAAAACTTCTCTTAGCTACTTATCTATGGTGAAAAGCATGACTACAGTGCGGGGACCCTCTGACAATAGGGGCCAGGGATAGAGAAAAGGAGATGTTTCGGTGTGTGTGTGTGTGTGAGGCCTCAGGGCTACAGTCTAGTTTAGAGCTAATCATGCTGAAGGTAATGAAGCTACTTTGAGATACTGTCAGCCTGCAAGGTTAATGGAACACCTGTATGCACACTGTGTAAGAAAAAACAGAGCGAGAGGAGTGATATGTATGTTTTTGCAGAGTCATGTGGCGGGCGCATGTGACTGTGTGTATATTATTCACAGGAAATGCTGTGAGCCTTGAGACACTGCAGCTCAAAGGGAAACGGTAAAAGAGATGCCACCGAGCGCTGCCACTGCTCATATCTGTCAGCATCACAGAAAGAAGAAACCCTACTCCCTCCAACACGAGTGCATTTTCGGGAGAAAGCATGGGGGGGGGAGTGTGTGAATACTGTAGCAGTGCCTGAAGGTGAGACAATTCAGAGAGGTACAAAAACTGTAAAAAGAATTAGGTTAACTTGTCAGAAGAAAAAAAAAATTAAACATTTAACTTTCTGTGAAGCAGATCAATTGAGCTTCTTTGAAATCACTGTCATTTTAGAGGCATATTTCTGTAGTTCTTGCTTCGATCTCTAAACAAATATTCAAATCTGATCAAACAAGTCATTATGTTGACAGCTTTCAATTCCATTCAATGACAGAAGCGTCTGCAGGCAACCTTTGAGGAGGAGAAAGCGGGCAGCTAAATTATGCAAATGTCTGTCAGTTTAACAAATCAGAGGCAGAGAATTAGCAGGCTGTTAGTCTCTCTTAGACCCACAAATGCCGCTAATACAGATGAAGGGCTGGAGCCTGATTTCATTATCGCTACTCTGAAAAAGAGAGGAAGAGAGAGAGGGAATGAGAGAGAAATGAGAGATTGGGAGATGGAGACAAATGTATGTGAAAACACGGGCCTCTATTCAGAGCTCTATCAACTCCAAATATCAAATTAGCCAAATGAATGGTACAAGATAAAGGACAGCGCAGGGGGGGAGTGAGCATAGCAGAGGGGCAAATGAAAGGAGCAGAGGTGGGGGGGGGAAGCTGAGAGGGCATGTTGAGAATGGGAGGGAACGGAGAGTATTTCAATAATCGATAGAGCGTGACGTGAAGAGAGAGACACGGAGAAAGAGAAAGAGGAGCAGGGTATCACAGTTCATTAGTCATAGCTGGTGACAACTACACACTGTAGCAAGAAGATTGTCACTGGGTCTTAATCAGATGAGAAACGATGGAATGCCAGTCGTTAATTCCAACGGCATTATAGCGTCTATTGTCTGCCTCTGAAGGAGCTTATCGCAATCTCTCTACCTCCAACTGCTGCTGCTCCTCCTGCTGCTACGCCAGCAAACAAGCTGCCAGCCAACTCACCAGGGAAACTCTAAAGAGCTGGGGAGAAACTAAACTCTCGCTTTCTGCAAAGTCTCACTCTCTCAACTCTGCTCTCTGTCTCCACGCACACACACACACACACACACACACACACACAGAGGGGAAGTTTACATAATGCTACAGTAGCCCTTGGTGCTACACAGAAGCATCTCTGAGGCAGAAATGAGGAAATCAATTCTCTCTTTTTAAGCAAGCCATTAAATGGCGCCAAGGAGAGTTAAAGCACTTACTCAAGACATACCATTAAAGTATATCATATATTCTGCTCCGAGGCAAATCCTAATGAACACTCACCATTACAGTGCATTGCTACAAAGAAGCTGCACACAAAACTTTTATATACAGTTCCACTTCATGGAAACACTGACTAACAAAAAGGGCAAACAAACATATGTAATAAAATGTCATATTTCTCACTTCTTCCTGTTTTAGCTTATCCACAGACACAAATAAACACTGCAAGATCCTTAGAATGCACATCTCCACCGTGTCTTCCTCTCCCAGGGTCTGTTCCTGTCAGAACCATGGCCCAAAACTCTCAGTCAGCCAGCTCAGCTGGGGACGCCCTCTCTCTGACTCAAACCAGTTCCCTGCCTGGCTGGAAATGTGTTTACTGTGTACCACTACGGTGCACTGCCTGCCTCATTCACCACAACCAAACAAAAACTACAGCAGTCATGCAGCTACAGTGGGCGAGCATTGTGTAAATCCTGTCTGCTGCCCTGTTTGGGGTGTGTGCTGGTGTGCATCCTTCTGTGTGTCACTGTACACAACATGAAGGAAGTAGTAGTTTTTTTATGAAAAAGGAGTAACTTTACAGCCATGCAGGCGTTTGTGCCAATCAGGAATCAAGGTTCAGTTCATCTGTCAAATGCGTGTTTGTCATCTGCGAAGCAGGCTGTTACTACATTTATTAATGGTTTTTAATCGTATGCGTTTCACATATTATGGAAGGAGAATCCCACATTCCCACTGCAGAAGAGACCCACCTATGATTAACTTTACAGAATGTAAATTATGCTGCTCTGTCTGACTGTGAGAGTCTGCGACTGTGTGACTTAATGTGACAATGCAATTCTGTGCTTGGCTGTGTATGACTGTGTGTGTCTGCAATACTGAAGAATTGTGGCTGTGATTCTGTGTTTATGTGCTTTTGCTGTTGTCTGCTGGTGTGTGTACACCACAGTATGTGTGAAACACTTCAGTGTAGTGTGACTGCTTGTGACAAAGTGACTGTGCGTGTGTGTGGAGAGAGAAGTTTGTCAATGGGCGAGAGAGAGAAGGGTAGAGAGAGCTACTGCTTTAGTTATTTGTCAGCAGTGCTGGTGTTTCACTTGGCTGCGAGGACCAGTCAGGAGGGACCAGAGTACCTCCTCCCAGATGACACACTTTTCTCCCTGCACTCTGACTGACCTCAAACACCACACACACATACAGATGCAGGACACACAGAAAAGCACTTACACATGTGTACATGTGAAAGCACCCACACATGCTTGTGCATACAGGCACACACACGCCTCACATGCACAGGCTGCAATATTATGAAACACGCACACTGTGCACGTGCGACTGTACAGCCACACATACTTCTACACATGTACAGTATGCAGGCTACTAGGACAAGCACAGATACAGAACACACACGCGTAAAGTGTAGTGGTGCATCAAAAGTTACTGCAACTATTTTATCCCAGAAACAGAAGCAGGGTTGATCTGAGCAATGATGTTCATCAAAGCATAATAAATGGCCACAGCTATGCACTTGTGTGTCCGTTGAGGCTGCATTGGCAGAGTTAGTGTGGTCACTGTCTGTAGGTTTTTCTGCTTGCTCCAACGCGATATGACACCAGTCCAGACATGAGTACCCCACCCCACCTGGACCAAGGCTCTTCTCCAATTCTCTAGGATTCTCTTAACTTATTTTTCCTCCCACATTCTTTCCCTGCTCTTTATCGATTGTACAGAAAAAAAAAAAAAAAAAAAGGGGGAATGTATGCCTCAGCAATTATTCTGTAAAAGGGCTTTGGAGTTCAAGGTAGGACTATATACTCAGCATTCGTACTAAAACTGCTCTGGGAAGATATTTTCATTTTATTTTTATCTTTGGTTGGCAGCCGCGTGCATTAGAGTACAAAGTCATGGCTGCACACGTTTTCTCTTCGAAATGCTATGTAAGTGTTTTAGAAACAAATTATTTCCTGATGTTCTAGGACTAGGCCTGAAATTGTTCACGGTTTACACCAACTCTGCTGAGGTCTTAAAAAAAGAGACAGACCTTAGGTGAAAACGGAGTCCTGATGTCTGCTTCATACAATATGTAGTGAGGTTCACGTCAAGTGTTAAAACAATCTGCTCCACAGTTGGGAAGCAGAATACCTAAGGAGCTTATTTGTTATGTTATGAATCTGCTTGCAAGGAACCTATTATAATCTGTTTAAAAATGTATGAAAACTATTAAAAAATTGAAAACATTCAATTTAACTATTTGCTGAACCCCAACCAATTACTTACTGTTGCTATGCCTGTCAAACATTCTGTTTTCATGTGGCACATACCCAGTTCACAGACAAGAGTCACAATTACCACTCAATATTCATAAAAGATGAATAAAAGCAGGTTTCTCATTTATAGCCACTGAGTTCCATGTCTTTGTTTTAACAGGATTATTACAGAAAACAATCTTCTAAGAATCTTAGAAGATATGAATTTAAATTCTTGGACATGTTTTACTAAAGCTGCAATAATCCAGTTGTTATAGTTTTATTCTTTGGTGTCATATTTTCCAAAGATCAAATAAAAACAGACTAAGTATTGCTTCCATCAACAGCCACATGGTCAACTGTAAACATTATGTATTTTTGTTAGAGTTTTCTATGAGGGTACCTGTCAAACAGGGAAATGAAAAGATCATGGTGAGAAATGGTGATTTTATGCACATGAATCAAACTAAAGTCTTAAATTGTCAGGTTCAAAATTAACTAACCAGTATTTGTATTATGCATTAATTCTTGGAAAGAGAACCGCAATCAGATTCAAACATCATTATAATATTAATAAAAATAACTTTGAATAACTGTGGGGGGTAATGATACAAGCAGACAGAGTTATCTGTTAGACAATGCATTGGCATGAGCAGCTTTGAAATTGGCTTTATCTCTAAAATGACTAATGTGCATTTGGATGAGAGGGCCTGTACAATCAGGAATACGTGTTAAGTTTATTAAAATATGCACCAAACAAACTACCATCAACAACAAGGGGGAGATTGAATTGGCAGCATTTTCCCTGAGAGCAAAATGCAATTACCAAAGCTGTGTATGACAAATAAATAAATAAGGGAGGAAAAAAGGCTTTATGCTTGACGAGATGAATAATTTTCTCCTTGGGTTGTGGCATCAACTTCCTTCTGTCTCTTCACTGGACTTCATTTCTTATTTCCGGCGACTGCTCCATTCTGTCCACATACAACTCATGACCACAGCAGAAAAGGTCACCCCCAGTGCCACAGGGGAGTCTAATTACCATGTATTAAATGGCTTGACCTCTCTTCATTTGCATCCACCTCTGTTCTTCCCCTGCCATTCTTTGTTCTGAAGTTTTTTTTGGGCAAAGATCACACTTGGCAATGCATGTGGGGGTCTCCAATGGAAGTTCTTATGAGCTCATGAGAGAATTTGTTACCACTACTCCTTTACAATTCACATGTGCTGCATTCTAATGCAGCAGCTCAGCGCTTTGTATTTTTTATGAGTCTATAATGTATGCATGAGCTGAAGGAAATGTTGTTTTGGTGGTGCTGGTGTTTTTGTTTGTCTGGCTTGGGTAATACATCCAAAAGGTATGTCAAACGCCTCCCACAACACTGACATGCTACAATTTAATTTGACCGATTCGTTTGCCTTTATGCCTTCATACCAAATTTGGAGAGGGCATGTTGAAATCCAAAACCGTTTCCTCCACTGTCCGAGCCAGTAATGTGTAAAGTGGGAGTGTCAGTCAAAATATTGACCTCTCATAACCTGTCACTAAATGGTGATGGATAGCTGACATCACTCATGAACTATATTGCACTGCCAAACCCTTCCAAGTACCTGCAGTACAAACAAATAGAATGATATGGCAACAGCTATAGAGATTTACTAGAAGTCAGTTGTTTAAACATTGATTAGCTGTTTGGAGTCTATCAGCAGATAAATTAATCTGACCCAGGATGCGTCTGTTTGCAGATTCACTTCACCAAACGCAGCCCATAGACAAAGCAACCTGCATCAGCACCATCAGCTATTGAAACCACTATTGTTTACTCAACCAATTATGTCCAAACTGCTGAGACAGGTTGAAACGTGGTGAGGGGTGGAGTCGTGGGAGACAAAGTGAAGGTGGAGGGGGTTAGCTAGTATAATAAAGTGCATATTAACACAGCACATCACATAGACAAGAGCCATCTTCAAGGCAATAATGAGGAAATTCAATCAGTGGCGCTGGCAATGTCTGGACTACATGACTGTTGTTCATCTGATTTGCTCATCTATTTATTAGTCGAAATGAAAACAAGGTCTGCATAAGAAATCCAAACTGAGCCCAGAATTAGAGGCAACATGAATATACAAACACTGGTTACTGCACTGCAACAACACACGGCTCTGTGGAGACCACTTGAGTGGTCCAGTGTCTCTTACAGTTCAAGGAGCTGAATACGAGCTTTGACTGAGCAAAACTCTATGGCTGGTGGTAACGCCAGAGCAGCAGAGTGGAAATTAGAAGAGTTCCCTTTAAAATCCCAGTCTCAGTGAGACCAAATGAAAAAAAAAACACACACTGTTTGACATTATTACTAGTCGCACGGAAGCAATAAGTGGGAGAGATTTACAGAGTAATACCTGCTAATATACTTGCGTTCCATGGGGTCTTTAGTCTAGAAATCTTCCGGTAAAAAGAGGCTCTACGTTTCCAAATGACTGCAGTATGAGCAGTTAGTGGAGCATATTGGACTTAATCAACCAAGCAGAAGTGTGGGAGAAACAATTCTACACTCAGCTCAACATGTGAATAGAAGAGACACATATCACATCCCGGTGAACATTTTATTTGACTGACGCTAATTTTCAACAGTTTTTTTGTTGTTTTTAATAATGAAAGAACATAATTCTGAGGTTGTGCAGCTCTGATCAGAAAAATGCATAGGGGGTTCACAGGTTCGATACCTTCAGTCTTTTCAAGTTAATTGTTTTTTACTCTTGTGGCATCTCATGGTCATTTCTCTGAATGACAATGACATATTATCATGAGCCCAGGGATTATTTTTATTGATGAATACTGGACCCTATCAACTTTTTACAGCTATATCCCAGCGCTCCAGTGAATTCCTGGGAAACGATAATTTTCTCCGGTTGACTTGCAGGCTTGCAACAAACTGATATTTAAATGCTGCACATCTTAACATTGCTTTGAACGCTCATTATTTTTCCCCACAATTTACAGACATAAGCAAAACATTTGAAAGTACTACAAAATGCTACAATTTTTCTTCCTCGTTTGTTCTGCCTCAAAGGGATTCTTGTGGTAATTAAAACTGTTTCACTGGCTGCTCTGTGGCTGGACAGCAACTATTGTAGCTGCTTTATAGCCACGAAGATGGCAAATGAGGGAGAGAGCAATTTTTTACCACACACACAAAAAAAAGGCAGCTGGATGAAAGGTGGTTCACTGTGTCCATTATTTTTGTTACGGTTTATGAATATCTCAGGAGATGAAAGAAATATGGCTTCAGGGAGCAGCAGATGGAAAAACTCCATCATATCTCAAGAGGTACAAACACTGACTCTCACACTAGCACACACTGAAGTGCACACACCAAGCACAAGAGCAGATACACACAGAATTTTCAATTTGCAATCAGACCCAGCATGGTGAACTCTCCGTGTTCGCCTCTACTGTCCCTTGTATTTGGCATCAAAGTTCCGCCCTGCCATAAAAGCCAAATTTTCTATGACATGCTGGAGATTGCTCTGTCGAAAATGCAATCAGCCAAAGCTGCCTCAAGTGCTGATGAATTACTATGGCTTAGGAAAGACAATGACTTGTCACTTTTGCAATGACTGGCTCCATCATGAGCAGAGCATAGAGGGGAACCTGCACGATGCGGGTCTGCATCCGCTAAAAGTGAAAGGAGCAACATTATAGAAAATTAAGTTAACTGTGGGGACAATCTATCGAAAAGCTAACTATCTGCTGCAGTATTTAATTAATTCATTTCTGTTTCTGCTGAGGAAAGTGGTTTGCTCAGTAAAACATTTGTGTTATTAAAGTTTTATAACCATAACAGCTGGGAATAAGGAATGGCTTTTTTTGTTGTTGCATAAAATATAATAACTTTTTCCTACTGTGCTGTTTATCTTAAAACAACCTTTGGGAATGTATGATATGAATATCTTAATGTATTTCAGTTAAAGAAGACAATCCCAGTTGTCAGCATTTGTATTTACAGTTATGAGTAAATGTTTGGATGCCCTTATTTTAAACATTTCCCAAAAAAAAAAAAAAAAAAAAAAAAAAGCAAATCCAGTCTTTCATAAAAGCTAATTAATTAAATTTGCACTGGTGTAATTTTTATTATTTTACTGTTATAGTGCTTTGACTTATTTTTTCACTATTATATATTACTTTAATTTTCTTTTTAACACAATCCTTACAGGCCATTTCGGTGTAAGGGGATACAAACGTACAAGGATTGTATAACAAACATTAGAGTAAAAGAATGAAAATTACATTACTGCAGAAGTTTGCATTCCCCTTGGTTATTTAAAAATTAACTTAAATATTTCTAATGAAAGACTGTATTCGTACTAGATAAATGTGCATTAAATGTTGTGTTGATGAAATAGTTTTACAAATTACGGCACTTCAAAATAAGGGGAAGCAAACATTTGCAGCCAACTTTAATTACAAAGTGCAAAAGTTTACACCCCCTTAGAGAAATTTGTTAATAATTAACTTTAATTGCTGATGAAGAATTATTTGCACTAGCTAATTGTGCATTAATATAATATGTTGAGAAAAAACATGTTTGGGTTTACTCCTCTTGCATTTAAAATAATGACGTTGTGTAGTTTTAATTCTACAGAAACTAGTAAATGAATCTTACTTTAGCTGACCGTTGCTTTGATGAGTTGTGCAATTGCAAGCATATTGATCTAGAATGGAGATTCGATTGTCTTTTAAATTGTAAAACCGGGCAAAATGCAATGCCTGCTTTTGATAGTTTTGCTAAAAGTGAATGGGACTTTCTTTGTTTCAGTGATAAGATCTCTCTACTAGTGATGCATGTATGTAGAAGCTGTCATGATTACAATCACTTGGACAAAACCGAGAAAAGTTAACTGATTAGGCTTTCTGCAAGAGAAATAAACGTGAAAATTTCAAAGTCAGCAAATGCTTCCTGAAATGCTCAATCCATGCTTTTGTTTATAATCCAAAACGATTTGGTTATGATGCCATTTACTTACTAGCTCCCATCTTCACTCATCCATTTATATTTTTCTTCTCAGCTTTGTTCTGTCACCCTTGGTTTTCTCAGTCACCTAAAAAGGTTGCTGCAGGTGAAGGTAATTGAAAGTTTGTAGCCGCCCACAAAAAAACAGCTCTGAGACAGAAAAGCAAAGGGGACAAGTGAAAATATGGTGCATTACCTGACACAGAGACAGTTTAGACACTTCAAAGGATGAAAAGATTGTCCAAATAGCATCTTTTATATATATATATATATATATATATGCATTACACCTTTTAATATCGCAGGCCTAATATCACTCAAATCCTTAGATGATAATCAGGTGCACCGTTGTATGTTCATCCATCCATCGGAGCTCAAGCAGGAAAATTGCAAAAATACAATAAAATTTCCAGCGCACTCCAGGGATGTCTAGATCTTAATTTATCAGCAATCGTACATAATTACGATTGCTAATAAATGAAGTAGCAGCTTCTCGCCCATGAGCGAGCCTGAAGAAGCTGCTACGCGAAAAGTGTTCCTTGCAGATTTGTAATTATGTGTGGTTGCTAATAAATGAAGATCTAGACATCCCTTGAGTGTACTGAAATTTTTATGATTGTAAATTTGAAATCACTAAAACTCTCTTAGATTAATACAATCGTATTTGCTTTCAGAAAAAGCTCCAAAAGAACAAAACCAATTAATTTGGGAAACATAAAAATTTTACTTGATCCGTGTTCAACAACCAAATGCACCAAAGGTCAGTTCTCCCTTCATTAGAATTATATATGTGTGCTATCATATTTTCGCACTAATTCAATTTGCCAGGGCATGGATGATTTGATGATATTCCTCATGTTATTCTTTTCAGCTGTTCTTTGCTCGAATGGTTTTGTTTCCCTTAAAATGAGCCAAAAGGGTTCGGTGTGATTTAAATTAGTGGATGTATTTTGTCAGGTCACACTTTTCATTACTTCTTCTTTTAAAAACTGTTTGGGATCATTCTCATTTGTAAAACTTCTCTCCCACTAAGCTTCTAAAGACTGAGTCATTATTTCATTCAGTATGCGGATAAAAACAAACTTGCATTTATGTCCAAGCTTATTACAGCAACCACTTCAATGACTACATTTAAAATCCATGTTGGCCATCTTCACTGTGTTAAAGGTAATAATTAAATTTAACTTCTGTGATCACAACAGACAACATGCACTGGTGAACACAGCTTCATAAATACAAATCCTGTTAGCGATGCGCAAGTCCTTTTAAAAATGGATCTTTTACTGTTATATTCTATTAAATATAAAAGAGGCAGTGGGTCAGCAGGAGTTGATTTTCTTTCAAAGCACCATTCAACATCAGCTGAAAAATCAAAGTAGACAATATCTACACGGAGCAATAAAAAAAAAAAAAAATCCTGCGTATTATGTTATGTGACCTCCCGTTCCCCCCCCAGACCAAAACGGTTCAGTGGGGCATACTCCAGCAGTAAAGTGCTGACCTGCACATGTGCAGTCTATCAATCTTCAACCATGTAAATTCACAGGGGTACGCGTTCATTGGGTGGCTGAAGAAAACAGGCACACACTCGATAGGAGAAGGTGCATTTCCAGGCCTCTGTCTTGGAAACTCTCATTAAATAGTCATGGGTCCCTGTGCTAAGCGGTCTGTGCCATGCTGGGCTGGGCCAGGATGCTTCAGCCTTAGTGCACATGTCATACTCGTCATCGTAGGGGTCAGGTAGAGTGCAAGGCTGCTCCTTACGGGACCGGTTTGTTGTCACTACATACAAACCTCAACACATAACATGCTAAAAGCTCGCACACGTACATTCACCTCACTGTAACCCCACTGGTTTGTCAGCATGGAGTAAGGTCACATCACGGTCATTGAGTGGTTGAAATACCGGACGTCCTCTTCCTATTATTTGGAAAGGCTGACACTCAAGTTGTTGTTTTTTTTTTAATGGTACGTTTCTGTCTGAGTGAGTGTATGTAAGCTGGTTATGTGAAGGTCACCAAGCAAAGGACATGAAAGAGGAAGCAGCCTTTGAGCTCTTATAGGGCAATAGGAGTGTGTTGTCTGTGTTTGGTGCGCAGCAGTGGAGCAGGCCTTTGCTGTGCTCAGCTGTAGAAGCAAATGAGACACATGTTATAGCTTAAAAGACCTGATTCTTGAGGTTTTTTTCCGAGAGCACTTTTTCCTCGTACACTTTACAATGGAAAACACTTTACAGTAAGTCATGAAATGGGGCACTTTTCCTTCACAGTGTGAAAGTGGAAAAAGTTCAGCCCTTTCTGTCACATAACAAAATAGCAAAAATGCTGCCTTTGATCTAGTTGACCAATATTTGAAATTCTGACGATACAAGTGGTAAATAGTAAGAACGTACAAGTTATTCGGTAATTTGTTATGTTTAATAGATTTCCATATTAATCAGGCAGTAAATAATAATAATTATCGTAGATTGCTTTTCAGTTGTTTCAGCCATGCTAGATAGAAATATTGGTTTGTCCACAGATTTGGCCCAAAATAAATCTCAAGTATTATTACTATTACAACTATTACTATTATAAGTATTTTGATGAAATTTGGTACAAAACACTCAAAATACATTCCACTGCTTTACATATTGCATATTCATTCAATCTATCAATCGATCTATAATACTGACCCACATCATTGCACCTTTTAAATAAAGCACTGTAATCGGGTTCCACACAAGGTGACCACAAAGTGGTGCAGCATTTGCTACATCATCATGGAGGATTTCATTCCAGCCACAATCCGAGGCTGGAATGAAGAGACCCGGCGGGGACCTGCCATGGATCGGCCATAGTCCCACTGTGAACAAGCAACTAATTTAAGATGGCTGCATCTGTATAATGCTTTAAGTTTTAGGAAAAAAAGGGCTAATTTCCATCCGACCCCAAATTCCCGAAGCCAGCAGATCCCAGACGATGAATTCAGTTCCTTCCACTACCTTGGTGTGTTTCCCGTCACACCTGCCTAACACTGCCCTGTGGCCCTAAGGCAGGCATCCTGCAAACTCAACATATAAATGGTATGGACTAAATCGGTGGAGTGATGAATGACTTCCAACACACTGTAGACTCAGCAAATGTTAAATATTCTCATTAGCTAGTTGAGAGATTAGACACAAGCCAGTAGGACTTCTACCACCCTTGCATCCCTGGCCCAAGGCAGTCCAAAACAACCCCCTAGTTCCAACTCAGTCAGCACACAAATTTCTGTCTCAATTCATCAGTTACGACAATTTCAGGTGCTGTAGCAATCAGCTATACTGACATTGGAGATGCTGTATGTGTCTTTGTCAAAGCAGGAGCGGCGGGAAACGAAGATCGACGGACACCTGATCTGTTATATCTGGTCCTCCCCTTTGGGACCACTGATGCAGGCTGTTAGCACAAGATTCAAGATTAAATGAGCCAGCTGTTACAAGTGGAGTTACTTGACTTCTGGTCTTTCTTTGAGTTGCATCAACTATGGCTAGAAGTAGAAAGAAACAGTACTACAAAAAATAAAAATATCTTGTAAATAATAATTGTAAACTGTAGTTTGATTTTAGCTTTGTATTCAAATTAGCTTTCATTTCCTGAGAAGTTTTCTTTTCATTCCTACCCTAAAGGAAAACAAGTAACAAGACATATTTGACTCCATTTTCTGCAGTTATCGCTGCCAACAGTGGGTCCATTTAGGAGGAGGGTGTTGTATAAAGAGAGAAGAGGAGCAGGAGGGATGAGCAGCACAGATCTCAGGGTAGGGGTGGCTCCCGGCCATCCATCTCTGGTTTCAGGATTCAGAAAGGGCTGACAGGTCTGGGTCCCCCGGCGCAGGCCTCTGGGCTGTAACCACGGATACCCAGACAAACCAAGAGCTGTCACTCAAGCAGTTCCAGCTAGACAGAGTCACAGGAGATGGGAAAACAGGATAGTGAGAGCTGTGAGTGCGTGCGTGTGTGTGTATGTGTGTGTGTGTGTGTGTGTAATGCAGAACCTATGAGTGCAGATAGTTACTGGTCTAGTGAGATATCAGTCACTCTCGAGAAACACACTCACACAGAGGACACAAAAAACACGATCCTGAAGAAGTTTGTGGAAAACTCTTAGACACACAGACATGCTTATAGCAAACAACAACCTCCGGAAATTTGCAGCTGTCCAAGTCTTCTTGACATTTTTATACAAGTGTGCATTTCCTCTGGCAAGCGCCATTATGCTTCTTTAAAGACAGATAAAGAACACTGAAGTGGGCACAGCAAAACAAAAATAAGTGGGAATGGAGATTGGTCTGAATGATAATATGCTACAATAAAGGTGCAATACTATTACAGGTGACTGTATACAATGAAAAAACAGCATTAAAGGGGCTTTGTGAGGGCATATTAACAATATTAAAGGTTTGAGAGACATCTGTCTTTTCCGGGTCCTCATCACATCTTTAAGAAACACAAAAAACAGCTTTTTTTGAATTTTAAAAAGGCGATTACTAATTTGTACATTACATTACACAGAAACTCAGTGTATACCCATGATACAGTAGTTCTTATCTGTCTTGTAACAAAACATGAAAATCCACAGTTTCCATGAAAACAAGAAAATGCATAATGTATCCCCATAACGTCTGCACATTGATAAATTGTCTGCAGCAGAAGAATAGCAAATAAATTATTCAAATCTCTACCTTGGTAAAGTCAGAAGGGGTTTTCTCTTTGTTCTGCACCCTGGCATTGATTTCTCCCAGTGGCGAAGAGTGGGATGCCTTGAGGTTAGACACACATACTATGTAGATAAATGACTCCTGAGCTCCAGAGTTTGATCCAAATGAAGCAATGATGTAGCTCACTGGGCCGGGCCACATTCGAATAAAGAGTATGCAAGTAAAATTTGCTTTCAGTGAGTGTGTGTGTGTGTGTGTGTGTGTGTGTGTGTGTGTGTGTGTGTGTGTGTGTGTGTGTGTGTGTTAAAAAGTATTTTCCTAGAGTGAGGATATTTTGGCTGGTCCTCACAACTTCAAAGGGCTTTTTCAGGGTTCAGGCCAGGTTTTAGGGTCGGGGTAAGGGTTAGGGGCTTTTACAGTAGTTGTGAAGGTTAGGATTAGGTTAAGGAGCTACGGATCAAGTTATGTCAATGAGTGCCACCACAAAGATAGGAGAAGAGGTGTGTGTGTGTGTGTGTGTGTGTGTGTGTGTGTGTGTGTGTGTGTGTGTGTGTGTGTGTGTGTGTGTGTGTGTGTGTGTGTGTGTGTGTGTGTGTGTGTGTGAGAGAGAGAGAGAGAGAGAGAGAGAAAGCAGAGTACTACTCCCACCTGTATGGTAGACTTGGTACACGTAACTTGTAAACACAGCATTTATTTGGACTGATAGCCAGCCTGTGGCAAAGGCAAAATAGGCCGTTGCCTGTGGCCCTGTGGTTTTCTTCTGAAACAGACCTTTAGGTCCAGTTGACAGCATCATCTCCTCAGAAGTTGTCAGCATGTCAACAAGCTTTGAGCGGGAGTAAAATGGGGCTGGGGCCGACCGAAGCTCTGTCACGGTGGGACACGAATGTCAGCTACATCTCCTTCACTATCACAGCATTGGTAACTTTTATCTTGTATTAAATACTGGGGCTTGCATTTGTGAAATCATGCTGAGCTCAGGGGTCCAACTCCTTTGAAGCTGTCCCTGCATTTTTATTTTCAGCAAAAGTCCAAATATTGTTTACTCTATAGAATTAATTTTTTCCAAGCCTGTCAAGTTGACAATTACAAAGCGTCTTTTCCATTTTTCTTCATATGTGAAATAATATTTGCAGTGAGGGACTAATTCCAAGCAAGGAATTACTTATTCCCTGAAGTTAATAGAAAGCAAGGCAGCAGATAGATGTAATAATGAAAATACTATTTTATTGTACTGTGTCTATTAGTTATTGTAGCAGCCCCAGGCCCAGGATAAGTGTACAGACAAATGGATTCTTCAGTTAAGTCACTCATTCATCACTGTGATGTCCACTCTATCACAGACCCAATAAAAATGTGCATGTGACCAGATCTTTAAAGCTTTCTTTCACAGCAGGATACCCCACCTGCATAGAACTTTCATTCAAAAAAAGAACTGAGACCTTGATCATCACATTTGTTGGTAGAAACACAAATGTTAACTGAACCACGTTTTCACCGTAAATCTGACCAAATGCACTGAACCAGATCCCGTGTAGTTTCTACATATTGTGCTTCTAATTGCAGTATAGACATAGGCTGTCAAGAATTAACGCAGACAAACAATGTGCCACCGTTATGTGGATATGTGTTTGCACAGTATCTGTGTCAGGCTGTGACTGGTGTGATATATATCTTGCTTCCCTCTCCTTGCACTCCATTCCACACCTTAATGATGTTTCTAAATGCATGTGACTGCCTGTGTGCTGGAGTGTGTGTACATGCATGCAATAGTAGTAGGGTTTATGTTTTTCTTCCTTCTCAATTCAATGCCCAACTGTGTTACTGGCTGTGCAGCGCAGCAAAATTGGCCTGAGAGGTTTGGGAACATTTCCCCTTTACAAACAGGGGCAAATCAATAACGTCTCGGTTGAGGGAGCCACTCTCCATACGAAGGTGAGCTGACTCAGCAGTCCCAGCAGCCGAAGGGGGTAGAGAGAGGGAAGTGGGGATGGAAATGATTGCTTTACAAGCGGTAAAATGCATGGCGGTGTTGAGAAGCCTCTGTGGACACCGTGCTACATGCCTTCTTTCAATCCTTCAGGGGAGGATAGAAGAGGACAGGAGAGCGCACGCATACATGCTTGGCTTGTAAATATAACAGCCTGCTCTCTCTTGAGCTGCAAGTGCAATTGAGCTCTATTGGTTTCTCTTTTTCTCACTAATACTTGTTCTCCGTAGGTCGACTCCAATATAGTAGCCTAGCAAGCACTGATTTAGCCTTTGCCAAGTCAATCACGGCTCCGTAGTAGCGCAGAGGAGCCACCAGAGACTGTAGGAAAATTCCTATTTTTACCTTCTCTCTAGTCTATTTATTCTCCCAGGTCTCAGCAGCCAACACTGCACCGATTAAATGTGTGAGTTTGGCGAATATATAGTGATCGGGCAGGAGAACTGTTGGAGAGAGACTGGACACAGCAGGGTGCTCCAACGTCCTTCAGGCTCGGCAGGAAATCTGCAGCAGCAGCCATTGCTAACAATGGAGAGAAGACTCTCTCTCTCTCTCTCTCATTAGAAAGCCTGATAGACTGAATTATTCCTTAACACCACCTACAGGTTGCATCTATTTTTTCTCCCCTTTTTTTAACCTCTTCAGACTTCAGATTTTGCAGTATATTGCTAAAAAACCCACCCTTCATTGTGATGGCTTTGATTATTTTTACTGAAGCAGATGCAGAATGCCGCTGGCATGTCCTTTTTAGACAGCTGATGACTTTCCAGTGTAGGACACATAAGAGATCAAACTACACTTAGCGTGATATAGAAAACCGGTGTTGCTATGAAAAGAGTTGCAAGAGGACCAAAACCTGATGTCCTTTTGTTGCCAAACATGAGCATTCACAACATGATGTAGCCTTAAGCAAAGGTGCATTATGTACTGTATATAATGCACTATTAGGGTCACAGATGCAGATTTGCGTGAGCAAACGTCGGAGAAAAGCCATGGATACTCTCAGGACTCCAACTACATGTGTGTCTGCTGTCGGCAGTAATAACGTCTAGCTGAGGCCTCAGATGGGTCAGATTTTAACGTGAACATCTTTTACTGCCCAAGCCATGCCATAATCTCTTCTGTCTGACATTTAATACTTAGTTGCTAACAATGAATAAATAAATGAAACCCAAACTGTGAGAGCTAAATGTGAAGTGCATTAATAGTGTTTAATAACGGGGTCAATTAGAGGATTGGCAGCTTAAGGCTTACAAATCTGGATAAAGCAAACCTACAAAGAGTTGGTTCTCAGATTGCAGACTGATAGAATAATAGAGTGAAACAGGAAAAATTAAGAATGAAAAGGAGACCTGAGGCATAGCTGAGAGGGAGTAATACATGAAGGAGCAGGGCAGAGTGGGGGAAGTAACTTTGACAAAAAACTAAAGGCAATGAAATGTTCGCTATGATGGATTACTTATTTCAGGCAGAGTCAAAGACGCTGCAAGTTGATTTTCAAAAAATGAAAATAATGGAAAACTGCAGCTCCCTAGATGGAGGCGAATCAACCAAACATCTCGCAGAATGGTATGTTTTGGTGTGCTTTATTTAAATTCATGTAAATGGTCTGAAACATGCAGAGCACTGGTATAATGCTCACTGTGTGTTTCTTCAGACATACAGCAGCAGCTATGCTGCAGCAGTACACCTCTGGGGCTGAAGGTCCTCAATGGCTGCTTTCCTCTACTACAGTTGAAAGAGGTGGTTGTGCAGAGCTCTTAATGCTGCATAGTGACAGTAAAGAATTCTGGCATCAGGCTCCAACATCGCAACTGTAAGAATGGGAGCAGTTGCCATTTTGTCATGTAATACAGGGTAAGGAACAGAAAATATTAAGGAATGCTGTTGGTGACAAGCTGAATGCAGTAACATACCCCTGTCTATCATTTGAATGAAACATTAAATGACATATGCATTGCAATATGTCAGAAAATAATAGTCTACTGCCAAATCTCTGCTGCATTGTATTGTGGGTTAACACCGATCTACTGTGGTGCAGTACAATACAAGAAGAAGAGGAAAAACCCCATAAATGTAAAGATGTAAAAAATTGTTTGGGTCTATGACATACAGCAGCTTCAGAAAGTATTGTGAGCCCTTTTAAATGGATTTAAAAAAAAAACATTTACAACTCCCATTCCAAATTCTATCCCATTATCCCATTCCTACTAGCAAATCTATTGGCCAATGTCAGGTTGGAGAGATGGCATTTGTAAACAGTCATTTTCAAGTCTCATCACAGATGTTCTATGGGGTTTAAGTTTAGGTTTTGACTGGGCTTCCGAAGGACAGTAATCAACTTCTCCCGAAGCTGCTCCAGTGTTGTCTTTTTTGTGTGCTTCAGTTCAATGGAGTGCTGAAAGACTTCCATGTCCCTGACTGCTGAGAAGCACATGCATAGCATCATGCTGCCACCATCATGCTTCACAGTAGGGATGGTATTAGGCAGCTGATGAGCAGGTTTCCAAACCTCTTCAGAAGATTGGCTGATGGAGGAACAGTTGGATTACTGAACAAGGCCCTTCTTTCCCAGCTACCCAGTTTGGAGGGGTCCTGGTGGTTTCACACTTGTCCCATTTCACAATTATTGAAGCCACAGTTCTTTGGGGAGTTCTAAAAATCTTAAAAAATACATTGTTTTTATGCTGGCATGCTATGTGAATAGTGGGACCTTGCAAGTGCACACCTTTTTGACCTTCTTGTCCAATCAATTCCATCTGCCCCTACAATCAAGTTTTTAGACACATTTCAAGAACAATTATATGTTACTTTAATTAAAACTGTGTCAGAACAATTTTTTGGTAAAGAAAGATTTCAAAGTTTCTACATAGTATAAAATTGGGGATATGATAGGTTTAAAATTGTAAATTTTTCCCCTAAGTGAAAAAATGTGTAAAACATTTAGGGGTCTGAATACTTTGTCAAGCCTTATGATAAAAAAAAAAAACATGCCTTAGAGCAACAGGTCTTAATAAAACATAAACCCTATATCACTGGAGTTTCACTCGCTTCATGGGTGATGAAATCATGCAGCCTGGCTACAGCAAGTTGTTGACAGTGTGAAAATACTTGGTGCATATAGCTGCCTGCTCTGGCGAGGGCTAGATGAGCCAACCGAGGTGAATATATTACTTTCACTCAGTGAATGTCACAAATGCCATTTCCAACTTCTGAATGTCACAGAGACTGTTGGGGTGACTGCTAACACTGCGGAGCTCCGTGACGTCTATATTCTCCCTGTTAACATCCTGCATCCCTGCTTTTTGAATATCAAACAAAATTACACTTGCTATGAACCAGATAAATATCAATAAGCCAGAGAGACCAAAGGCGGTCAGTTGGTGTGTTCCTGCTGATTACTGCTTGAGTTTTTTGGGGACCTCTGCTCATCCACACATACCCTGCTATTTTAACTGAATGAGAGGCTTTAATATTGATTTTTCTTTTCCCTTCCAAGCTGATCACAAATAAAATTAGTGTAGGAATGTAATGCTTTATTAGTGCAAATAAACAAACAAAAAGCAGCAGTTTCTATCTGGAATGTCACTTTGTGGTGGAGAAGCAGCCATTTTTAATGACTCCCCCATTCAGCTGGCAAAGCATTGTAGCCTCTGGAATGCACACAGAAAAACAAAGATCGAGCAGAACAAAAGAGAAGAACACACTCTGCCGCAACAGTGAAGCCTATTGTTTGCAGTGCAGTCATCATGGGTACACTGCTGCTAAGTGCCAGGAGCTGAGGCTGATTTCTCACATCTTCAGATATGAATGTTTGACACCAAGGTCACTTTCCTCTAGCTATCCATACCTTTCGTTCAGCCGTCACTTATTACTGCTATACATCATCTCTCACGCTCTCTGCTCTTTGTATTTCTTGATTTAATAAGACGGAACAGTAATTTAGGCTACCAGAGGATGGGCATGCTAAAACTGCAGCCTCATTTTATTGCAAAATGATACGGTTCCGATTGGCAAATATCACCGACTTGACATCATTGTTCATTTGGAATCAGGGCTGATTTAATTATTTTTCTCCTACAGATTAAAGTTATTTTTAATTAAAAGGTCTTATCAAAGCTGAAACAAATGCGTAATTGGCTGAACTATTCTGCATAGGGTTAAAACTGCAACACTAATACCATTCCTAAAGCATATAAAGCACAACAATACAGCACCAAAAAAAAAAACAGATGTGTATTGTCACTGTTTCTTCAACAACATGTAGTAAATACAGGGCCGCCAATAATAGCCAGTTGTATTGACCACACAGCACCCAGCTACAGTATCAGTATAAACCATAATTATAATTTCTGAACCACTGACAATTATACACAAAGACGACACATTTTATTACAACCGCTAACATGTTTTCCTGTATTCACCCATGAAGCAGCTATCAATCCCATACTAAGTAAAACTGTACTCATGCTCGAGCACTGTGCATATATTACAGCAGAAAAAAAGAAGGAAAGGGGCACTGTGATGACCAGCATGTACACCAAGACCAAAAAAAACCTCCAGTAAATTGCCGACCATCAAAGAGACAACTGTGATGCAAAATGCAGGAGGAAGTGAGGCTCTGGCAGCGCAAACCAGTAAAGAACATTGGAGCCATCCATCTTCTAAGAAATCTCAGAGCTAATCAAACTTGGGAAGCAGGGCTGCTGCTGATGGTGGTGAGGTTGGTTGTGGTGGCAACGAGATGCTTCCAGCCATCTGGGGATTATTAGAGCCAGACATGAGGAGTTTATTGATTTCAGACACTCTGTCTATATCTCAAAGCTCACATACGTAGGTTGCATGAATAATACTTTGAAGTGTCTAGATTAAGTCTTACGAGCCGGGCATCACATGATGAGAGAACATGATGTAAACACGGACATGTCTGATATCCAACCATCCATCCATGCATGCATATTATCGATATAAACACATTCACCACTGCTTCAAAAGGAGATAAGTAAAAGATGAATGTGTGCTACCCATAATGAAGAGACATCTAGCAATTAACAACACATTTGCCTGAGTGCAATTTGATTTCTTCCTTGTGTCACATTTGTGGTCAATACTGCAACCTGACATTTTATATTGATCAGTTACCAGCACCCTCAACTCACTGTGGTTGTGAATGGACATGCAACTGTTGGGAGCGTAAACCATCAGTCAAAGTCAACGCGTCCGTTCATACAATTATCTGAAGTGCTACAAACAAACATCTTTAAAAATGCAGCATGCTGCCAAGATGCTGGCGAAGAAGCAGCATTCACAGCTTTCTTATCTTCAGGTTCTTCAAAAAAAAAGGTCTGAGATTAGTTCATGAAAGAATTAAAATCCTGATGCGATTTTAAGACAAGAAGAGAAAAGAAAGAGTTCAGTGCCTGGCCTGAAGCGCATTAGCCTCCCCAATCTTTCAGTAGAAATTGGTATTGGGCCCGGAGAATGTTTTCCCCATAGGCTCATCACGGCCTTCTCCACAGATCAGAGATCATCATCACACATGTGCATTCAATCCAAACCTCAGCCAATACCAGAACAGAAACACTGCAGCACTGGATCAGTGGTCAGGGGCAGTTTCTATGAAGTGTTGCTCATATCACAAGGGCACTGTAACTGCTCTGGTGAACAATCCTGGAAATAGACGTTCGGCTGCTGACCAGCGCCTCAAATACTCTCCAGCAATGATTCATAGACATTGGTTAATCTTATCAGGGACTGCCTGGACACAGCAGTAATAAACTGGAAATTGTCTAGTGAATCTCCTATCAAATCACAACCAGGGGGAAAGTAAAATAACACAGATGCTCAGAGCAAGAATGGACAGGTCTAAGGAATGTTCTTGTCAAGACAAGTTATAATGTGATGACTGTAATTAATTATGTGATAAATAAACACATTTTATTGGAATTATTTATTGGTTATTATTAACATCGAGAGTTCCTGGCTCTTTGTTTTTCCTCCCCATACACTTTTTCAAATATTTATCCCAACTCTGTAACAAATGTAAAAATGATTTACACCTGAGCCTTTAAACAGCATTAAACGGCACGGCTTTGATTCAACCTTCAGGTTAATCAGACAAGGAAATGTAATATTCTCAATCTCCGCCCCTTTCTTATTGAAAACTGCCAGTAAGACCTGAAACTTAACTGAATCTAAAGGTTGTCTGACTGGTCGCAGCTAGAAAATGAGATTCTGAAGAGGATTTGAGTAATGAAGGAAGCTGCTTGTCCTTCAATGATGTGACTTTCTCCCCATCCGCCTCAAAGGAGGTAGTAAAGCCGCCTGCCACAGACATAAAAAAATGACTGGCCACTTCAATTAGCCCAATCATAAAATATAATTTGAGACACATCTATCTAGCATGACCTGGAGACTTTTGCAAAAGAACTGTCCTGTTGTTCATTTATTAAATATCACATTCACTCAAGTTCTGTGGTTGCAAGTGACATTGGAATTTAAAAATTGGGGTCATCGCATAAATTGACTTTTTTTATAATATTTAACAGGTACTGAGGATGTAATCTTGAGGAACCTTAGTAATTCAACTAATTTCTGTGATCCATGAACCAATAATGCAGAGATGTGAGCCTCTGAATTTGACCACATGCTGTATCCAAGCAGTTAAAATAATAATAATTAATTAATTAAGAGAAAAAGATCAGAAAACTAGTAAAATTCTTTATTCATCATTACAAGTTGGAATTATACTTATATTACAAAAAAAATAAATAAAAAAATAAAGCTCTACAGCAACACTAGAATCTTAATGCCAACACCAGCAGGCGTGTAACATGTACTTAACCAACTAAGTTTAAAATGCAGGATGCAAACATTTGATGCATAATTTGTCTTTTCACACAATATACAGCTTCAACCAATGAGAATTAGTCTTAGTCATTAGTCTTAGATTGTAGTTTGTCATAAAGAAAATAAAATGAGCATAGTTATCAGAATAGGATGACCATTGTATTTAAAACCTCACTGTGGAGCTGAATAAAAACAGAAGCATCACGAGCTGTGAATATCTGTATGAAATGTCAGTGCAGTCCACCCGACAGTTTGGAGACATTTTACACAAGAACTAATGATGTGAAGATTCAAGGGATCACCAAAGACACTAAGATTCATCCCAAGGGGACCAAATGTCATATCAGTTTCTTTTTTTAAGTCAATTCATATTGGATATAGCAATCATCTTTCAAAACAACTGCACAGTTGCGTGTCCCAAGTTAAATAATTTTTGTGTCCATTTCCTGACATGAAGTAGATAGTGTCTCACCTCTGGCTGTGCAATGTTTTGTGGATTATTACTGCTGTACATAGTAGTTCAACAGGGTTTACACCACACAGCTGGCCCCGTCAGCGGTGAAAGCAACTCTGAATTTGTTCTCGTTACAATAAATCCCCAGAGATGAGGAAGGGTAATGCTGATGTCACCGTGTGTCAGGACTGATTCTGGATGAACTACTTCATTTCAACTACCGTTTCCCTACACTTCTCTATATAAAAATGATCAAGGATTGATTGAAGCAATTTCATTTTGCCTCTCATACTTGAATATTTTGGAGCACAACATGACCCTGAGTTTGATGTGATCTAGGGAACACAGAATTGCCTGAATAGGCATAAAATCTTTAAAAGGTACTGGTGGTTTTTGTGAGGAAAATATGCCTCTTTCTTTACCACATATTTGTTGGTGAAGTGACTCTTATCTACAGCCTCATGGGAGTCAATTGGTAATGTTGAATGTAATAACTGGCAGTTCAGTGGATACATATATACAGGCTACCCGCAGGCCAATGCAGGCTCAAATAAATAAATAAAGTTAGCTGAAAAGAAATGGAAAGATCATCCTAATATAGATTTGTCATCTTCACTCCCAGATAGTGCTGTTTATTTTCCCCTGTGAGGCTGTGGCCTTGCATAGCAAAGAAGACACCACTCAACAAGCTCATCTTCGAGATGTGTTTACTGCGATGCAACGTAGCACAGGGGGAAATTTGACTCACAAATTCAACCTCAGAGTGTTCATGTCAATGTTCTCCTATCTGATTGTTCTGGCATTCACATATGAATGAGACTGGGAGTGTGAGAGAAACACTGATGCAGCAGGCTGCAGATGGTGCTCCAATGAGAAAATGAGTAGTACTGTTACCAGACACGCTGTGGCTAATCAACAGGAGAACACAGCCGAGCCAAGTCTGTATGTTGGCTGGGCATGGGGCAGACAGTGATAAACAATGTGTTGGAAGCAGCTGCATAATGTCCAGGACTTCTGCTCTCTGCAGTCCTCAGGTGACAATGATGTCTCAATAATAAAACTTCTGTTACTGGTTATTAGGCCTGGCCCAGTATGTACTTGTGATGCTAGAAATAATTACAATAAGTGATATTATTGGGGCTGGGAGAGGGGGGTGGGGGGTTGGGGGCAATCAGTACTCTGCAGTGTCCCTGACCCTTGTGAAAACATCACACTGAGACATTTTCTAGCAGATTTCAATGGGAACATCCTAAGTTCTGAGGATCTTCCCATTCAATTCAGACATAAACCACATTCTTTCACCAATTTTAAATTTTGACTCCTAATGGCAAAATATTAGAAGTGGTCCCATAAGTAGATACAATTTGCTGTAAAGGAGATGGCAATGTCTGTATTCAATTTCACAGCAATACGCCCTCAAATTCTCATGTCCATCTTGTTGAAAAGTCTTTAGGCTGTGACTTTGGGTGATCCCCAAATTCATTAGGAACCATAAACGTCTGTACAAATTACAGCCCTCAACCAGCATGGTGAACCATCTGACATCCCAACATTGCCATTCTCAGAGCAAGGTTAAAGACTATTCAACACATGTTAATGCACTGTTCAAAGACCTGGAAGATTTGCATTTCACCTTGTAATTTGCTTGTCAAGGCTTCTGGTTTAACGTAAACTCGCCTTTAAGGACTTGAGAAGTGATTGTGCCTCAGAATTTAAAAACATCATATTTTATTGTCACCACAGGGTTGACAAGAGTCCAAAAGCTGGCATTTGCTCAGAAAGCTGACTAAGGAGGACAGTGACATCAAAGCGTCTGGACCAATGTAGCCCATATTGGCTTAAATACTTCGAATATGCTGAACTGTGAGAGCAAGTAAAAGTGGCATCACAATTCAGCATATTTAAAGAGATCACAGACTTGGTGCAATGAAGTCAAAACTCTAATATCATGAAAACGTGGTCTGAAGAAAAACACAGGCACTGAGCAAGCAGAGAAACAGTGAATGAGAAACGTGTCTGAGTCAAAAGCTCATTAGTACCAAGCCTGTATGTGGTTTCAACAACGGTGCCACAGATCTGTGAAATCTGGGCATTATTCCCACCAGCAGCATATCCAAAACAACAGGCCTTGTGCTACCCAGAGGATCTGCTTCTATTCAGTTCCCAAGATCCTCCAAACCAAACAGTTTGGGAGACAGCTGGACTTTCATTCCTTACCATAGAGGCAAGGTTTAACTGGACTGTGTTTGGAATCTGCAACTGAAGGCCAACAGACAAATGATTACAGTCTACTGGGAGAGAAAGAAAAGAAAAAGCTTTGCCTGGTCTCACAGGGAGGGATCAGCAGACTGTCAGCTATAGCTTCCAAATGCTCGTTTGCACCTGGACGTGCGAATGCTACATAAAGGAATTACTTGCATATTTACACTAAAGTGCAGCAAAACAACTTAAGGCACAAAACAGGATTATTGCTATTGTTACAGGCCATTAAAAGAGGTGTCTTCTTGTGGAAGTGAATAGAGGCCTGTGAGGCTGAAATGGCAACCTGCAGGAAGGGGCTTACACTAATGCTTTCTCCGGCTGTGCCACCTTAGGCTCATTGTTCCACTGTGCAGGAAAGAATAGGAGGCCATTCGAACAGAGCCTAGGCTGAGGCTGGGGCAGCACACCTTGGCCCTCACATGCTCCATTAAACCAGGAGCGGGAGAAAGTGTGAGGGTCTTGACAGCTTCTGGCTCAGAGCCCTGACGCTGACAATTACTAGCCTCTCGTCCCTCGTCTGTCCTTGTTTAAAATGGCCGCCTATGGCCACGTCTGTGGATGCAAACAGAGAAACTGCAGCCAAGAGAACCGAGCATTCAAAAACCCCATTGAGTAAAATTGTTACCTTTTACAACAAATTTCTATTATTAATGTGTTTGTTGTTTTCCAAAATGCCACTGTAAGACTAGATTTCAGGTTGTTGGGCAATTTTACTATTAGTTGCCATCTGTTCAGAATCCAGATATTACTGTTGTAATATTAAGGTCCACATATAATAAAGGTGTAAGGTTACGTACTATTAAAACTGCAAAGGTGAAAATAGTCTTGGAGAAACGCAAACTCCCCTGGATAAATGCAGAGTATGTCCTAAACCATAACAAGCTCACAAAAGCACACTGAGAATATTGCTATTTTCACCGAGGCAGAAAACAGCTGCTCGGTGCTCCATCCCCAGCACTCACATTATATTCCTCGCCTCCCCGAGAAACACAGAATTCACTGTGCCCACTTTCCTTTAGCCAGCGGACAGCTTGCCAAGTAAAGCTGGAAGGGTAAATTAAGTTTCATCTCAGAAAATGTTTTGTTATGCAAGCCTACTTGGTAGTAAAAATAATTGAAGCATCGACTGATTTGAGACAGAGCACCTCGGTGGGTTGGCACCAATAACTAGGACGCACTTAGTGTTCCAGACTTCACTAAGATTCTTTGTGTTGAAGAGAAAAATATTTTAATCTTGGGAAAGTTATATCGGTACAAATGGCTCACCTTGCATTTTTCCAAGCCATGAATCCCTCGGGTTCTGTTTAAGAGTAACAATGATTGAAATCTGCCTCTAAGCTCTCGTCGGTCAAATCATTGCTACACTTTTCATTTTGAAGTCAGAAGATCAGTGGAATAGGGTTGGGGCTAATTCTACATATCTGACATATCCCCCTGCCCAACCTTGGCCACCAAACAGGCAATTTATTTTTATTGCTTCTAAATAAATGGTTTTGCATAAAAGTTACTGACTGTGGCTTTAAATTTTCCCAACACAATTTATCCTTTTAAATAACAGCAGTGATAGTTAATTATTACCGAGTGTCAACTACACTAAATTTATGCTGCATTCCATCGTGCCTCCCACCAGGTTTCGATATTGCTATTAATTGTTGTATAATCTTAATGGCTGGAACGTAAATATAAAAAGAAACAACAATAAGGTTATTTGCTGAAGTTGTCATTATTAAGTTTTTCAGTTACTACACAGCTTTGTAGTCTGACCTAAAGGTGCTAACAGCAAAAAAGATGGTAGACAAATACATGAGGGAAATAAAAAGGTTAATTCTGGCAAGTCTATTCGCCATCCCAGAGTAGGACAGGGTACATAAATGATAACCTGCGGCCAGAAAAAAATTGGTTCTGATTGGATTAAATCAAACTCAGGTCATTTTGGAAAAAAATATGCAACTCTCAAATTTCTACTGTACACTACATACTGTCTGAGAAAGGGCCTAAAGGGGAAACAAAAAAAGAGAAAGAGTGTGAGAGAGAGAGAGAGAGAGAGAGAGAGAGAGAGAGTGTGAGAGAGAGAGAGAGTGTGAGAGTGAGAGTGAGAGTGAGAGTGAGAGTGAGAGTGAGAGTGAGAGTGAGTGTGTGTGTGTGTGTGTGTGTGTGTGTGTGTGTGTGTGTGTGTGTGTGTGTGTGTGTGTGTGTGTGTGTGTGAGTGAGAGAGAGAGAGAGAGAGAGATCATGAAGGAGAACAGCTCTGGCAGAGGGGTCTCGCTGACCTATATCCAGGCTGAGTGGGGATGATATTAGCAAAGCAATTAAGGGAGATGACAGCCGTCAGGCAGGGTCAGACTGACAGGGATAGAAGTCTGTCTCCCACCCTCACAAACGTGTTCTCTCTTTTTCTCTCCCTTCCTGTAATGGCTATTGATTTTTCACAACCAAAACAAGAGGCCTTCTCTGCCTAGAAGTGGCTGAATTGGTTAAAAAAAAAAAAAAAAAAAGGAAAAAGGAAAAAGGAGGAGTGGATTGAAGTAAGAAAAAAAAAAGGATGGCACAGGTGAAATGTTAGGGGGGACAGACTGAGGCTCACAGGTTGGTGACCCTCTCAGTTCTTTGCCTGGATGTGCAGAAATCACTCCAGGCATGTCAAAAACCTCATTCCCCAGAGATGATAGGGAAGTGAAACTTAAAAAGTTGTTCCATGTTTTGCCATGGGGATGAAAAAATGAGAAGATTTGGGGTAAACTAAGGCAAACTAAACTTTTTTCACCTGGTGTGAGGAAGAGAGAAATTACATGAAGAGGTGTAGAATTGAAATATAAATGCGTATTTGTTGCAACTTCTCTCCACATACACTCACCAGCCACTTTATTAGGTACACCTTGCTAACACCAGGTTGGGCAGACTCAGCAAGATGCTGGAATCGTTCCTTACAATGAAACATTTTGGACCACACTGACATGATAATATCACGTAGTTGCTGCAGATTTGTCGACTGCACATTTTTGATTTCATGCTCCCATTCAATCACCTCCCAAAGGTATGTAATTGCCACATTAAAAGAATCACCTTTCTCCTCCATTCTTATGCTCAGTTTGAACAGTTTGTGATCCTCTTGACCATGTCCACTGGCCTTAATGCACTGAGTTACTGCCATGTGATTACACTCACTAGCCACTTTATTAGGTACAATCCAATGCAGCAGCTCTGCCATGAATTCTACTTTTACAATGTTATAATTTCTCCGTTTTTATGGTGAAACTGTCAGAAATGGGATAATTCTACTCCGTTTATTATTGAGGTCATAGTAGGGGGGTGGAGTTGTACTTCAGTGCATTATAAAAAGAGATTGTTCTAAAGTTTTGGCTCCCTCATTCATTTTACATAAGGTGGCCAAAACATTAGAAACATCTTCAAATAATAGATTAGAGATGGATTAGATTGTACAGGTGTACTTAATAAAGTGAGTGTATATCCCAGTCAGATTTTTCTGTACATAAACTGGCTCCACAGCACACACTTTAACTACTGTTAAGTCTTTTTTTTTTATCAAAACACCCCAGTGGAAAATAAATATATAAACATAGCTTAACATAGAAGACAGTTAGTCCCTTACCATTTTTAAAATACCACAACTAATGATCTTGAAATAAAGGAGAGAATTTAGCAGCAATTTCAGATGATGCTCAGTTCAACTAATTGACTAGTATTATCTTTTAGTGTAGCTTAAATCATAGTGCTGGACTGATAACCAGCAAGAATTTAAAGCAGTCCGTTAAAAAATAAATACATTTTAAAAAGTTATTTTTAAGCACGGGGTACACAGGAACCTTATCACTAAACAAACCATAGAGAGATAATATTGAACATATGTGCAACAATAAGCTAGAGAGAAAAAAAACATAATGGAAAGTCTCTTAAAAACATATTACTAGTGGCTGTATTTTAATGCCCCATGAGCCATATATGCAAAATCAGATATGTTGCAATTACAAGAGACAGTGCAGCTTAAATCACTGGCCTATTCAGCTGTCAGAGAGCAGCATACTGTATGTGTCGCTCCATCCCAGCATGCTTAGCTCTAGGCGTGCAACTCAGTGTTGTTGTGTTTGACATGTCTGCTTTAATCTGATCTCAGTGGGTGGTTGTAAGTTTGACAAAAGCAAAAAGAAATACACATACAGAAAACCAAATGCTACACAAAAACAGCTGAGTGGAACATAAGTGGCATGATGAGATAAAATGGCAGGGAAAAAGGAGTTTGCGACAGGTTCAAGTGAACGCGTTGTGGATGCTTTTAAATTCCACAGTGTGTTGGCGACGGTCTCAAATCAATACATTAAATGAAACCGGTAGGTGGCATCTGTGAAGTAACACCGGTAAGACAACAGCACTGAAGGGCGAAGTGTTTTGACAGACATTTCCCTGACATATCCATTTGCGTTTGATCAGCTCATCTAGCAATAGAAGGTCAGTATTTATAGAAGAGGGCTTGTTTTCGAATGCTCTTTACAGCTAACACCTGCTCATTTGGAACCTGAAGTACACTTCAGACCACATGCCTAGCACGGCACTCACTGGCCACAACACTGTTTTCCTGCTCAGAATACCTAGGTTACAGTGTGATTTTTTTTTTAATCAGCACAAATTTCTGCTTCAATTTCTAAATCAATTTTCAAAGCAGCGCTTTCATTTTTCAGTTTACAACTTGGGGGTGGGGGGTGGGGGGGGACTTTTGAGTTGTGTGAGCAGCTAGGCTGATGTGAATTTTGATTAATTCAAAAAGCAGTGGGAGTTAAAGCTGAAGGTTGATTTGTTTTCCCTCAGTAAAATGTGAGGATTTTGGAAGAAGCTTTTGGGGTTGAGAACTGAAAAATACATGCACATTTATGAGTATGGGGTTACATCTGCTGAGTCCTAGAATCTGCCTGACATCTGCACTGCACATGTGATCAGTCTAGAAAACTGCTGTAATCTTTTTAAAAGTTGCATTTGAGCATCAAATGCACAAATTGCATGCAGCTCAAGAGGTGCACTTGCAAACAGAAACTCCTTACATTTACATTATGGCCAGAGAGAAGCTGAAGGACCAATCTTTGTTTTTTTTTTTTTTTAGGAACCCAGCTAAATAAACTGAAAAGTGACCTATGGCCTGGTAGTGATCACTTAACTACCTAATGTCTGCATTAGCGCCCTCATCTCAGCTGAACGAATTCCGCAACCACCACTGAAACAAATGACAGGAGCCTCGCACATCCTGTTTAAGAGGAAAATGCACTTGTAGTTTTTCCTCTGCCTCAGGCAGAACCAGTGTGTATGCCAATATTGGCACCTTAGTCACGGTTGTGAACAGCAGTGGAAAACACCATAAAATATCTGAGCTGTCCTCTACATATGTAGGGATAAAGATATGTTCCATAATGAGTTGCACTCTGCAGATGGCCATTAAGCCTCATGTCAACATTAGAGAGATATCCAAATAAAGTTTGGCAGATGATACTCGCAATTAATTCAGAGTAAATTTTCGCACGGACCCATTGACCAGAGATGATAAGAAGGTACATCTGAATTCTTTGATAAGAGCCCCTGTTGGGAAATTAATTTCAGCAGAGAACATTTGGTCCTCACAGAGGTGCGATGTAATTAAGGTTAAAAGGAAGTTTTCATACCAGGCATAGGAAATTGCCTCCTTTCAGATGTATCTCTGTAAATCTGACAGGGATAGAGCAGGTGGACGGTGGCCATTCACAATGTAAGTGTGTTTATAAAAGAAGCTGAGACGTTCTGCGACAGTTTTGACCCAGAAGGCAAACAGAGAGGAAATCATATTTCTGACTGGCCAAACAGCTTGAGTCAGCGGAAAATGTTAAACGCTCAATCAAGTTTAGTAAGTAAAAAAAGAGAAAGGAAGAGTTATATATGTTATGATTTTTATCTCCGTCTCAGATATTGCATAATACCATGCGGAGGTTACCGTAAAACAAAATAACGGGTTATTGGCCAGTTGTATAAAAAACAACTATAAGACCAAAAAACACTAGCTTATCTTTTTTTATAGCAGATTTAGCAGAATAGGAAAGAGAAAAGCAATATAGTACATTATAATGTTGTGTAAAGATGAAATTACCTATAACTCTGTTCCTGAAAAACGCACTGTTTTCTACGAAAGCTCGAGCTGAGTGCCGCTCGAGACATTAAGTGAAACAAAATACTTAATCTGCTGTGATAACTATCTTACCATAGCAAGTAATGAGCCACACTAATATATACTGTAGGTATTGCCATAACGACTCTCCACAGCCTCAGCACAGATACCCAGTAAAGAAGTGAACATGGCAGCACTTGCATGGAGTAAAAAGGGGATGTTCAGGTGTAGATAGGCTTAAATAAGACAGCTGAAATAAGAGACACACTGTGTTGCCTGGCAAATGGCTAAGCATGCTGCTTGCCATCACTGGGCTGCAGGACACTGGGCTCAGGCAAACCATGGCCGACAGGATTTTGAAGATGAACAGATGGATGGACAGACAGTTGGTAACGCTCAATGTTTTTGTGCTCAGTTACGTCACTGTGTTCAACTCATATTCCTTGTCTGAATTGCCAATTCAATACTGAAATAAAAGGAGCTGCTTTTAAAAGGGCCATTCATTAAATGCATACAACCCGCAAAAGTACGTTTGTCAATGTCTGACAGATGAATTCAATGATTTTTTTCATTGGAGGCGTGCTTTTGTAAAGCCTCGTCTTTCTGTAGCTCATGGTTCTATCAATAAATTGCACCTGGACTTGTTAAAAACAACAAGATGCCTGATGTGTTTTTATTATAGCTGGATTTCTCATATGCTCAATGTCACTGTGACACCACTGAAGGATTCTTTTTTATTTCAGACTTATATAAGAAATATTTTTTCCTGCAGTATTGTTCAGTGGACAAACAGGTGACATTTCAAACGCTGCTTTCCATAGTGGAAAGCGTATCGGGAAGCTGTGCTGAATACAGTGGGCGTTTTGTACTCTCTTCAACTTACAATGTGTTAACTGAAATACTGCACAGATCAGCCCAGAGGAACTGAACACATAATGCTGACGTCATGGGACCAAAGCAGGTAGCATTATACTCTTACCTGCAACGTAGTTTTATTGTCTGAGCAAAAAACGAGTTGACGTTAATTACTTTGAATTTGGAGTATTGTCCTTATTCTACTTCTCTATGCCGGGGTGGGGACACTGCAGATAAAGCACTTGAATACTCTTCCTTCTTTCCCTCATGATGTGTTTATGCTGTGCAGTGCCTGAGGGCACTTTAAGGAAAAAAGACAACACTGATAGCACTGCTGAAAGTGCCAGCATGCCCCATTCACAGATATTAGCCTCAATGGCCTAATAAGATGCCATGCTAAACCCCTGCTGTGTGCATGTGTGTGTGTTTGTGTGTGTCAGCCTCTTAGGATTCTATGCTCCTTTAACCACGGACCAACCCCCTGCGGTGCCTTACGTCTTAATCACTCCAGGGGCATGTAGAAGACAATGCCTCACTGTTTGTGACAAGAATATAACTGGGAACGTCTGACAGCACAATCTGCAGTCGGTGCTTATGCATGTGTGTTTATGTTCCGCCTCCGTTATGGTCTGGTAACGCAGCGTGTGAATGGGTTCCCAGTGTGCCCAAAATAAAAGGAAGAAGCCATTTTTATCATTAAGGCACTGCTTTGAGAGCCAGAGGTCATCTCATGAATAGTTCGTGAAAAACCTGCCCTCGCTCTCTCGTCCCCCTATTGCGTTCCCTAGAAAGACAGTTATAGTCATGCCCCTCATCGGGGCCAAGTCAGAATTCAAGTCATTAGTCTCTTTATGTTTTTGCTTAAAAAACGCTGGGGTTAGTCCTAAGTAAAGGCATTTTCTGTCTCCATAGTTAAATACCTCACTGCACTGCGTCCAGGATAAATGACCTTCTTGGGGCTTTTTCCCCTTTGTCAGCAGGTGAAGACTCCTTCTTGTCTTAATAATGGTGGTAGGTGGAGGCTCATCCTTCAGCTGACTCCAGGCATCGTTTTTAAACCGAGTGTGAAATATTACATAAGGCTACAGTACAGTGCAGAACTTAACTATGTTGAAAATGAAGATGATGGAGACACATGACAGGCCATGAGCCACAACAAAAAATGTTAAAGTCTGTATTGCCTCATAGCAGGATTGTCCATTAGGTACCAGCTCATGTGTAGTCACTGTATGTATCAGCATGGACAATAAAATCCCCAAATACTAAAAAGGATTGCACAACTACAATGATGATGACGTTAATAGAGTTGATCGATTGATGGGTAGATTTAAGATTTAAAGTCTAATCCTTAACTTAGTGAACAGAATTATGAACCAATTAAAAGCCAAATTTATACAGAATTTGCTGAAGATATTCACGGTTTCCAGACCTACAGTTTTTGTTGAGCCATTCATAGTCTGTAATGTCACCATCAGGCTGAATAATTAGTATGTTGTCTCAATATTGCATTTTCACATTGAATGAAATACAGCTCATTGGGTTAATTGTGTCTCCAGGTCTCGTTTTCATTTGTTACTTAACAATCTGTGGCTCATTTAATGTGACCATAAACTAAACACTATACAATCTGTGCCCTTATACCCATTTTCAAACAACATGACATCTCCGCTCCTCTTTATCATAGCTGGTTTTATCCACCACCCCCAACTATGGCCATTCTGAATGACTATAAACCAGGGCTGTGTTAGGAATCTTTCTCTCGCTCACGCTCGCACTCATACATACACACACAGAAAAGATTTGCTTGACGTGGTTTAAGCAGAGTTTAGAGAATCACATTTCAGTAATCTTACAGTTATATTTTTTTGTTCTGTGTAAATAAAGTTAAGAAGAAAAACATTGATTGTTATTATCATCACCATATATGAATAACACAGCCCTAGTTAAAGCTAGTGCAGGTAAGGAGCCATATTTTGGCTGGCATATGGCAAACCAGCCCTGAATGCACTGATCCGGAGAGTTCCCCCAAACAAGTGCTTAACATCATGAATATAAATAGAGGAATGAAATCTGCATGGTACATATAAAATTAATAATAAAGTCATGAAAATTTAAAGCTCAGTCCAAAGTCAAGGTTAGTCCTGTAGTTTGTTACAAAACTAAAGTTCTTGTTCAACTGAAACAATGTCACCTCCTGGAGTCACTCAACAGCCTCCCTATAATTTACAGCAGCCCTAACAGAACAAACTTAGATTTTTGTCCCTAGTAGCTGTTGCACAGTCACCCCCCACCCCCACACACACCTCACACCCCATCTGCCCCCATAGAATACCAGATGATGGGCTCAGAGCAGCTCTGGGTGCTACCAGGAGACCGGTTTTCCTCTTCGTAGAAGCTTGTCATCTATGATTACTTGCTGAGGCCTTGAGAATGATTCCTGCAGACAGATTCAGCTTACAGTCTGGGGGCCAAACATAAACAGCACACTGCTGGGCAAATGAGGGTGATGATGACCATTACTTCACAAGGTATGCTGACAAAAAAAAATAAAAAAAATTCAACAGACAGTCCTGGCAGGTGGTGGGACATTTTTGATCACTTGGCTTTTGTAACTTTTTCAGTTAAAATTTCTAGTTGACTTTTTTTTTTTGTTCTAACACTGCTGTGATGATTTACAGCAAATTCACGCCAAGACTCATTTCGACTCATTTAAACAAACTCTGATTTACTCATTTGTTTTAGTTACAATGAGAGCACTGAAACTTGGCTCTGCAACAAATAACCACACCAGGGCTGTGAAAATGCAAGTCTGTGTGCTACTCCAAGCTAAATGTGATGCAGTTTGTTTGGAGTAAGACCAGTCAAACTAGCTAATGGAAAAAACCTCCACATGCTCCAGGCTTTATGGGTATAGAGAGATGGATGGTGATGCTTTTTAATGCTCCATGTAGTCAGCAAATAGTGGACCTTAAAAGATTAAATACATCTCTTGCAATATATTAACTGAAGGGGCAAACAGAAACAAAATCTGAGAAAGTTCATGTAGTTGTCACATGTTGAAACCAGTTGAAAATCTCCTAAATGGAGCCATTGTGGCACAAACCATCAAAACCTGTAATTTCCAGCAACACAACATCAGAGTTTGTGAGACTGGTTGCTACATGATTACCTGTTGGATACTAAACATAGGCTCCTGGCCAAAAGTTCTACACTTGAACCCACAATGGGGTAAAACTCAAACTATTCTGGGATCAACTTTACTACTGGCAACAAGCACCAGACTCAGTGTAATGTCCAAAGTTTCTACAGGACACAAGCTGCTGGTGTGATCACATGGGAACCTTTTAAACTGTGTGCAGCAGTAGGGTTAATCTGGCAAACTGGGAAATCTGAATGCAGCATGGACCACACAGGCCACCGTATGAGCAGTCTTCCACAGTGCACACTAAATGCCTCAACTATTATTTTACACCTGAAGCCACCCCCCCCCCCCCCCCCCCCCCGTGAGGGTTGAAGCCCAGTAAAGAGCACGCATAATGAGCCAAGTTCATCAGCCATGCACTGACCCAGGACGGACACACACACACAGATACACACACAGATACACACTAATACACACAGACACAAAGCCCGACCCCCCCATGTGCCTGTGGCGCCCGCCCCTGGTCACCTCACTCGGGGATCAAAGGCAGTATGTCGTTCTAATCAGTCCTCGCAGTGGGCAACTCCATTAATTCAATTCTATTTCATCAGCAGTGAGCAGACCACCAGACGGGTCTGTACATTCTTGGGGTCCTGCGGTCCAGGAGCGATCCTATCTCTTAATGACCTAAGATCAGACTCTAACCTCGTAACTGCTCAGAGACCGGCTGGGTTTTGCTTACCGACAGAATTGCAAGAACTTTGCAGGAGGAGGAACAAAGACAGACATAGCTCATTCTCTGGACACGGCAGGGAAGTCAAGCAGAATTAATGATGCCATATATCAAATAATGCCAGACGATCAACCCCCCACTAAACCAGGCCAACATCACAGAACATGTACACTCACACACACAGTATGCTGTATCAAAAGATCAAGTACTGCACATTAAGACCGGAGAACTGAGATGGCAGGTTATGTTAGAACACAATTTATATTTTCTTTTATAATGAAATTATGTTTTACTATAATGATTGAACAATAATGATAGTGAATTGCTAACATGATAATTCTCCAAAATAGTTTTAATTGAAATAAAAAAAAGTAGGGCACAATAAAATGATGAGTAAGAATAAGTCTGACACAGTTTTATTGCTCTGTTGTGTCGCACAGCCTCTATCATGCTGAGTGGCTTGTCTGTGGCATAATGAAATGTTTGCTGGGACATAAGATAATAAGCTTTTTATATCTTACTGTACCTTTGGTCTCTGGTGGATGGAGATGCTCATCACAGGCAAATTAGACCTTTTGAGTATTGCCGTTGACACCTGCAGAAACAATAACAAGTGGTGAATATGCTGAGGCTTTAAAACACACAATCAAATGACAATGTCTATAATTGTAGCCCAAACATTTCCATCCCTGCCGTCAGTTAATACAAAAAAAAATAAATCTAATTAAATAAAATATGTTTTTTAAATTGGCATCCTTTCACTTAAAATACGCACATAAAAAACAACAAGTGCGGAACATTCAGCATCAAGAGATTTATAAGTGTAATGTTTGGTCTGGAGAACAGATAAACGACTCCACAGAGACAAGCACTACGGAGAAACACCTATCCATAACTCCACAGCTGTCGTGAGAGTACATTAGAGGTCAGTGTCAAATAATACAGCAGTGGAAGAGGTGAAACTAAAGGCATATGGTTTGAGCTGGAAAAGAAATGGTAACAAATAAAAAAGGGACTACAATTACATGCAAACTTAAAGGCTCTGCCCTTTTTAAGATGATGACAAAGTGTGCGTGTGTGAGGGGAGTGCACGGGAGATGACACTTCAAAGGCCTTCATTGTCAAACGTAACAACAGCTCTGGTGTTCATCTGACGGCTTCACTGTGGCAGCCTCTGGAAGTCACCACATCTTGACTTTAGTGTCAGTCTATGTTTGCAAGTGTGTGATTCTGTTGGACTTCAGAATCTGAGAAATCTGTCTCACTTTGAATTAGGATTTAAATCACAGTAAAAGAAATAATCATTGTAGCAAACAAAGGACTGAACCTTTAGTTTAAAACTGTGTTTCAATTTGCATGTTTTGATGGTTTGTGTTTCTTCATTCCACATGTACAATGGCTAAAACCAAGCTGACATTTTAACTGCAGCTCTTGATCTATAAATCAGTGTAAAGCTCACGTTTTGGTGGAATTCAGCCTCTACAGTCTAAAAACTAGGCTTTTTTTCCAGACCACACAGACAGATCCATCATAGATGAGGAGGAGATACAGCGCTCAAGACCCCAGAGAAGGCTCCACTGACCAGAAAGCAATGCAGACACGTTGATCTTTAAAGGCTGTGAAACCTGACATTACTTACGTGGAAAGTGTCACTGCACTGGTTTTACTGGGATTCACTTCTCTATCTGCATATACGTTTAAAAACCAGCTGAAAATTCACAGGCGCATTCATGCACATTTTTAGGAGCTACTCAGAAATCATTCTGGGAAATGCAGGCAATCTCGTGCTGAAGTACGGAGACAGCTTTAGGAAGAACAAAAAGGTAGGCATTTTTCTCTCCTTTCAAACTCCTCGTCTTTCAGCAGGGCACTGACAGGCTCTGATTGTGCTGGGCAGTTAGTAATCACACCATTTGCATTTACACAGGTACTTTTCTCTCTTTCTTTCCTTCAGTCTTTCCACAAGATGTGCTGCCAAAAATGATTTTTTTTAAAATGGCTGAAAAAGTAGAAATGGTTGCTCTCATTCAAAACTAAACACGCTGACCTTATAGACATTTCTCAGAATGGGCTAAAGAGTACAAGTATACATCTGAGACAAAGCAGACAGGAAAAACTTTCCAAAAAGTCAAATGTTATTGAATGTTCATTCATCATGTTGTGCTGGCTCTGCTTCAAGTCACATACATCACATCAGACTTAATAGCCTGTAGAACATGATTCTGACTGCAATTTTTCCTTTTAGGATCAAAAAAGATGGGTGAAGGCACGCTTCTTTATCCTCTTAAAAAAGGTGATTTCCATTGTGATGATTGTGCAGGAATGGAAAGCGAATGTTCCTTGAGAGGATGATAAAAGACAGTAGCTCACTGTTATAAAACCAATTCTTTCCACCATCAGTTTGCAGAGCTAAAAAGAGCCTGCTGCTGCTGCACAGAGAGTGATTCTAAAAAAAAAAAAAAAAAAGAAGTTCTGACATATGGTTGATTATGTAACTGTGCCGAAATAATCCAAAGTGATATCTCATTAAAAGTTAGAATGAGTCTAACTGTGCATATTTTAGAAATATTTAAAGGAGGTTATAATGAATATTATACCTGAATTGTTTTGCTGCTAGCTCACATTTTTTCTTCTTAATGATGTTCAATTATAATAATAAATTACACAAAGACTAATAATAAAACTTCAAATAAAATACTTTAAAAAGGCAACAACTTCCTAAGCAGTTATTATCCTGAGCAAGAAGGCTGTTAAGCATTGTGATGTGCACACAAACTGAAATGTCTTTCTTGTTTTGCTTTTTCCTTTAAGAAAATGAGTGAAAACCCCGTAGGAAAATTTTTTTACTTTGCTTAAATTAAAGATATTTTTTATTGGCTTCACACAAAGCGAGATCATTAACTACCTCATTGACTTCCCCCTATAGATTTATAATTTGTCTCCTCCTCCTCTAATTAACTTGAATATCAATAATGGAAAACATGTAGTTTGTGTCCACAAAGTCACTATTGAGTGAGTAACAGTAACTGATAGGTAAGAAGTAAGTACCTCATAATCAGTGATGGATAATGCAAACAAATGAAAATACTTTATCTTAATGATTTGCACAAACAGGAAACACTGAAACTTTTTAAATGATGACTTTGCTATAACATAAACACACTGTCCAGCAAATCCATTCAATTTATTTCCACACAATGAAGCTGCTCTCTTATTCACAAGACAGTCAAAAAAAAGTTCTACCATGCCAATTATTGCAAACATGTCAAAATGAAACCCAGCAATAAATCATTTATGTAATTATCAATTGATTGAATCAGCTATCTGACTGTGAAAAACACTTGGAAGCATAGTACATCAATTTTAATGGCATTTCTTAATCAGAATGCTCAGCAATCAGCAGAGACCAATTAAGGCCTGAGAGATAGAGACCCACCATTAATAATCAAACTCGGCTGCCATCACATTGGCTCAATTCTCAAAAGGCTGGTGGAGCACTTTTTAAGTGGAATACTCATTTCGGGGTCAAGGTACTTGCAAGATTAACAGGAAAACAAATCCCTGCCCCTAAAACTTCACATTCTGAGCAGCTTTGGTTCTGCCAGACTGTCAAATGACCACTGACTGGCATAACTACAGTCTAAAGTAAGGATGCACTGATAATGAAATTCTGGGCCAATTCCAATGCTAAGAATTTGCGGCAGCTATGTCTTTTTGACCTTCTCTGACACAGCAGCACTGGTTGAAGCCTGGAAAATTTCAAATCAAATTAAGTGGATAGCTCACAGTGGTCTGACTGTTCAGCTTTCTCACATGTGTTGTGTTTAACATTTCTAACTCTGTTTTGCCAACACGTTATCGACAGATTTGAGAAGTCGATGTTGACTAGTGGCTGAGGCTGCATTGTAACTTTACTATAGCTGTACTTACTGACCGCTGGCATTGGTGAATGCCACCCAATTTGCCCTTAGGCCGATGGGGTAAGCAAACAAGGAAAATAAATTAATTAATTAATTAAAAAAAAATCAGCCAATTCCAATCGGTGCATCCCTACTTCAAATATTTGTCGGATAAAATCAAAAGTACCAAATTACTTCATGTCCACAGAGAGGCAACAGATGGTTTTGTCTTGCAAATGCTGTGAAATAAATAAATTAAAAAAAACCTACTTGGAAAAGCTATAAAATCCCACTGAGGCCCGGAGGCACAGAGCAATGACAAAAGATATCATTACAATGCCACCTTCAGCCACCATCTTATTAACATTATGATCACTTTAATCACAGGCTGTGTCTTTGAATACAAAAACCAGCCAAACTGCAACATATAAAACTAAGCAGAATCATTGCCCTTGATGCCTGTCCGAGCAGTTTACTTCTCTCTGATTGTCACTGTTCATTTCCTTGGCTGCTGATATGAGCAGCCCTCACTTGACTCCAGTAAACTGTAAGGACATAAAGGGAGGTTAAGTACCAAGTCTTCCATTTGAGCAATGCCTTGCGATTGCTAATTGATTTTCTTAAAACTATTTTGATCTTTGCATGACCCACTGACACCCAGTTAAAGTAAATGTGCTGCTGACGTGCAAATCTCTCCTCATTCACTCAGTACGAGTGACAATAGGTGGATGGCAAGAGCACATTTTAGCAAACAGTCTCCAAATAAAAACAGCCCGTTTTTTTTATTTTTATTTTTTTATTATTTGTTGCCAGATGTCACCCAGTAATTACTAAATACAATTAATGACCCTGGTCATTGTGCTCCAGGTATTTATGGAGGGAAAACTGCCAACATGAATTAATCAACCCTGGAGTACATGCATCACAGCATTAGCTGGTTGGGATTAGGCCAATATTTTATAAGCTTTTCTTGTCCTTGGATGAATACATCCAGGCTGCTGCAAACAGGTTGTAAATAGAATTATTGCAGATGCACATCACATCTCCTGCAAACACATGATTTATGTGTCCTCTTAACTCAAAAGCCACCTTTCAACTTGCACTGTTGGAGTATGCAAATCCGATATGGGTCTAAGTTGCTGTATACTTCCATTAAGTGTGAACTATTTCCATATTCATTCCTCCCTGAAGATAAATGATTTGAAAGTTTTACATTTGGATAATGTGCAGATTCCTCAAAAATAACGTGCATGGTAGAAGATTAAGAAACAAAATCCTGTCACTGCCGGCCATTCTCCGTAATGTATAATGGTCATATAATGATTTCAGAAGATTACTGGTAAAGCCTGTTCAATATGAAAGATTTTCAAAACATTTAGTACGCTTCTTTCCTTTATAATATCAAGACAAATGACATCATCATGGGGATAAAAAAAAAAAAAAAAAAAAACACACTCCACAAAGCAATTACAGAAACACAAACTGTACACTGCTGTTATGTAGTGGCACCACTCAAATGACATTACAATAAAACTATTGGAGGTTTGCTAATTTCCCACGGTTCTGAGAGGAAAGGCAGGATGAAATTAGTTCTAGTGACTAAAATTCTTTTTCCTCTTGAAGGAAAGTCTGGTTTGCCTCAAGCGGGCAGAGTTGCTTTGATGGCACCTCAAAACCTGCTCCTCAGGTTTCTTCTCAAGACAGATAAAATTATTTAATTCTATATAAATAAATACGTAACACATTCACGTCCTTCTATGGGGAGGTTCACGTCACAAATACGGTCTGCTTTATTATTGTGCTTTTTTAGATTTTACATTATATTTAAAGAATGTTTGTTCCAAAATAGAGTTGAGACAGTAAAATACACATTATTAAAATGACATGGTTTCATAAAAGAGATGGCAGGGGAGCTGCAACCATCATATAGGCACAGTGAAGAAATACTCCTGTAGCCGGACCTAATAGGAGCCTGCATAATAACAAATCATGCAGTGGTAATAGACTGAAATGATTTTCCCTGTCTATCTCCTTCCCATCTCTTCCGCATCCATGGAGAACACCTGTGGTATCATATGGGGCTAACGGACTTAACCAGCTCCCTGTGGAGCCACTCAGCACACAGCAGCCTCACAGACTGCAGGGGCCCGTGAGATAAACCCTCACAAGCCAGAACCCAAACCGTATACACAACCTTGTCCCCAAACACATCACGTGAATTTAAGTTTGTGTGGGTAATACAATTCTGTTAAAATAGGGTTTGGCTTTAATCTATTCTCCTCAGATAGGCTAACTACACAAAGTAGGCTTTTCCAAAGCTATAGTTACATTTGGAATCGGATCCTTATCTGCTAAGTAGGGCCCCTGGCCCTGGCTCTTGGTGTCAGCTTGCTTGCTCGGGGCCTAATCAGTCCTAGTATTTTGTTGGACAGAATTGTTTGGCTCCATTTCCTGGAAAGCATAGCTGATGGACTACATAGAAAATATTCTGACCACAGTAGCACCAGCACATGTGCACAGAACAGTGCAGGGGAACATGGCTTCGCATGCATTTCACCAACTCTGTTATCAGTTGCCAGTTTTGCTTATATTTTAGGGGCCAAGCATTTTTCTTGGTTTATATACATCTGCAAAATGTGTTGTATGTTATATATGCTGTGGTATATTAACACAGTAAACATTACTAACGCAACATAATGTGTGTAACCGAATACTAAATAAATAAAGTCGTAAAAATTATTTTATTTTCCCCTCCACAAATAGAAGTATTCATAATTAAGTTAACAACTCAAATCAAAGTTATTGACATGTGCTTAGTTTCAGAATCAAAAACTCCATTTGAAGGATACAAACTCAGATTCGACAGTTATTGACTCAAATCTCCATGGACGTAGGAGGTTGACAGCTTAGTGCATTTTGAGACCATTTGGGTCTCTGTGTGGAGAAACTGTGGGCTTTTTAGAAATATGATACCAGCATCACTAGCCCTTCGGTGGCTGCGTTGAAGAGGGCAAGTGAAGAGGCTGCCTTTCATAGTTCACTGATCTCTGAAGAGTTGGGGAGTCACAATGTTTGCTTTATGTGCATTAGCAAATGTATTATCCCTTGTAATGCCCTCTGAAGCTAAATATGCAGCGGCAGTTACAAGTATAGATATCACTTTTAGTTAAAACTAAGGAAAAAAAAGAAGCATGACAGCTGAGACTGGTTAACAACTGATGGTAAAGATGCAAAAATCAGCCCTAAACTGTTTACCCGTTTTTAGCCTTTCAGTATTAAAGGACAGTTGTCCTCAAATAGTATCAATTTGTCCTGCAGACCAAACACATGCATCTGTCTGTCCAGACAGTAACGCTGTTTTTCCAGTTGTGCTACATTAAATAAGATGACACGAATATATTTCAAACAAGTATTAATAGAACTTAGAAATATCAGAGTTACAAATTATTTACAGGTGTTACTTTGAAAACATGGCAAAAGAGATGGCCTCAATCTGCTCTGCCTCGCAGAAAAATGAGATCTCCTCCTTTCATTGTAAACTCCTTCATCATCTTAATATCAAAGCTGCAAACAGCCATCCAACTCAAAACAGATCAAGAAATCGCTTAGCTCTGTTGCTATCAAGCTTGTTGCCCAATACGCTAATAAACATGGCCAGGACATCCTGAAACCCACTATGATCAATGAGAGACTGGATCTCTCAGTCTTTGTTTTGATGCCAGAACAACTGACCGACTGTGGGCAGTGGGTAAAGCCTGGATGCAGCTCCAACAGGCGAAGACAAGGTTGGTTCTGCTGTCATTTAACCGATGCCCTCCCCACTTCAGCATGGCTACTTGAAGAGGAAAAAAAGATGCTGCAGCCTTGATAAACATGCTGCACACAGCTACCTGGGTTCACCACTTATGTGGCTGTAGCAATTTAGCTATGATAGGCTGTGTTTCTTAAAATCGATGCTTACTGGGGGAATTCAGATGACAGCTTCAAGTGGAGCAAAAACGAGGATGAGTAAAGAATAACAAGTATATGCTGTGAATAGGTTAAAGTGGAATTAAGGAGGACGTAGCCATAACACAAGACTGTCTAAAAACTGGGTTGTAAAGGAGAAAGAAATGCTGGTTTAACAGCAATAGGAGCAAAACAAGAACTTATCAACCATTTTCATCTGAAACAGCAGTAGCAATGTTTTTTTGCCTATAAAGTCTAAATGTGAACAATGACAACACTCTCGTGTACGGTAAATATGATTTACTACCAGCAAGCAGTTAGATTAAGACCACCTGGTGGTACAGTGCAAGTGGGAATCAGGGATTGTCACTAATTGATGACCAGCATTAGATTTTACCCATGCTGACCCCTGCCTACCACAACATGAACACCTTTAGGTGGCTGATTCGTTTCTTACAAAGAACATATATATACACGTGTGTGTGTGTGTGTGTGTGTGTGTGTGTGTGTGTGTGTGTGTGTGTGTGTGTGTGTGTGTGTGTAAAAAAGCATGTGGGTTATTGGGGGAGGAGGGGGTATGTGCCAGATTAAGTAAATTTTTATTGCTAACTATCAGCAGGAAAGTCAATAAAAATATTTCCCAAAATGTTAACTATACACTAAATATAACATTAATAAATGCAACCATTATGTTTTATTGGTTTGGTCAAAATCACACTAAATTATATAATGTTCAATTATTTATCCATTTAATAGCCAGAACGCACACGGATCATGTGTTTTAATGCATGTAGGATTAATATTTGTAAAATGTTAAGTCTATGGACTGAGCAGAGAAACACCATTGGGGCCGGAGGAAGAAACACTAACACACATTTGCAGTTGGCCGCACAAGGCAGACGCAAACCCCAAAGCTAGAGAAGGCTCAGGTCTCATGTGCCAAGTAAGCAATGTCTGTTCAAATGAGTGGGCACCATTTTTGTGTCCAGTATCCAGCGCCTAGAATACCTCCGTGGCTAAGAGCCGAGGCCAACTCTTTCAGTTTCTTTTACAAATTCAACAGTCTCATTTTAGGGAAAACTGAACTGTATCCTGTTACCAGTATCAATCTGCAGGAGCCACTGTCAAGGGGCAAAAAGTGAATTAGAGTTCAGTGGCAAGTTAGGATACAATCAAAAACGGTAACTTGTCAAATCAAAGAAAGAATACAAATTAAGTAGTTCAGGATGAACCTTTAAAATAGTAGAGTAATGTCACATAATGTTGTTTAAAGTGTTCAGTTTATCGCCTTGTCTGTGCTTTTAGAGTTTAAGTTAGTTAGGAAGTGACTCCACAGCTCCTAACCCGTTTTCACACCACATTAACCTGCTAAACCACAACTACTATAATTAACACTATGCAAGTTGGAGTACTGCTACATGCACTGTCAGATTTTAAAACAGCGAGTGAATGAAGAGATGAGGGGGAGAGAGGGATGCAACGGTGGAGACAGGAACGTGGAGAGAGTAAAGAAGGTGCAAATGATTCCAGATTTAAAGAAAAAGGTGATGGAGGCAGAGAGACACAGAAAATGATTCAGAGCGAGCTCACGACTCAGATGAGAGGCAAGCATGTAGGCTGAGAGGCAGGAATGCTGTTAAGCTCTAACGTACTGGTTTTTAAAGGCTTAAGGGCAGCGGGCAGGCAGGGACATTAGCTGAATAGCTTTGACTAGCTATAGCTACCAAATGTTAACCCAATGGACAAAAACTATCCACAAAACTATCCAGGACCATATGAACCAAAGATGAAAGATAATAAACTGGCTGCATGAATAGCTGATACAGCCCCAATGTGGCTAACTAGAAAAATACTAAATTTTACCAGCACTGTTGAAATATATCCCATCTGAAACACCAACAGACATCATCAGTATTTGTAATACTAATACATTTGCTTTACATTTGAACTACATTAGCTTGTAATGTACTGTTAGGTATAATTACTGGGGATTGCAACAATCTTTCCAGGAACCTCATTGTGTTCTTGTGCCAGTTGTGCTAAAAGTCGTTTTCCGTGTTGAAGCATTTGCTTCTTTGACATTTATTTCCACAGCTTTCCTCCAGAGCTGTTCAAGTGTCACAAGCTCCCGTTAATTTAACGCACACATGAAAGGCAGACATGAGTAACACTATCTGTAACGATTCCAGGGTCATTTTAAACTGTTCCTCCGTCATACACATAAATGCAGGGCTGGTGTCAAATGCTTGTGGATGTGAACATAGCAGCTGCTGAAAAAAAATACTAAGGGAAATAGCGTTTTAAAATATGGCAACACCTTTACTATTTTAATATCAGATTTGTTTTTTCCAGTGACACTTCATTGTCACCTGCATAATAAGCAGCAGCAATTTAATCCCAGTACCACAACTTTTACCTGCAGATAAACAGATTTTACAATGGTGCCAATGACTAGAGAAGCTATGGACATTTCTGTGAGCAAAAAGACACGTTTGGATTAAGTGCGTACGTACTAAAAAAAAAAAAGAATCTACAAACTCACACACCCATATTTTCCTTGTAGAAAATTGATTTCATTGTTTAAGGGAAAAAAAAAAAAAACATACACAGTTGCTCGTCTTTTTCTTTTCGATTAGGGCTGGATTGGACCAGATTGAGTTTCTAATACCCACTGCTCCAACAGAATCAGCGTGATTGCCGGCTGCATTCACACGTTAATATTTGTGATTTGCGGATAAACAGAAGCAATATGTGTGCAATTTTGAAAAAAAAAGAAAGAGAGAGACAGAGAGAGAGCGAAACGGTGGAAATGCCTCCATCTCACCCAAGCTGCTGCCTTACAGCAGCCGAGGCACCATTATGTTTGTCTGACTGTTGTTACATGAAAAACACCGAAAGCCTGGCTCTGTGCGATCATGTTTGCTGGCGAGCCTGGCACATCTTCTGTTGTTTTTTTTTTTTTTTTAAGACACCCTTAAACTACAGTCCAACACCAGAGGCAAATCCAGTGCAAGGATATACTGTACAACATCTCATCTGTCCCAACTTTTTCTCTGCATTTACAGCCCAGGTTTCCACACCAGTCAGTTTATTCGCCTTTTACCCTGCAAAATGCTTCTCCTTCTTGGGAAGAAATCTAGAAAAAAAATAAATGGCCCTAAGCTACACTATTGTGATTTGCTGACCATAACAACAGGAATCATTTTTCGCTTGGCCTTTACTAATTGGATAAATGCCTCAGGGCAATTTCTAAATGAATTCCTCAGGCTAAAGCGGTTCCCCTGGCCAACCTAAATCATGTTTGATATAGAAGGATTATCCCTGATTGAGTTTATTTCAATGCAGCTTGTGACAAACCGGAGAAGCCATAATACTTCCACAGAGGTGAGTCTTTCCTGGCAGTGAGGCTGTGTGGCTCAACACCAAGAAACGGCACGCCACTGTATATCGCTGATGCACTTTCAACCTGTAGTGGCTGCTTACTCTAAATATGCAAAGACATTAAGTTGTCATACGCAGCGGATGAGGGACAGAGACCCATGCTAAAGGGCCTGGAGCTCTGAGGCAAATGCATTGTCTAACCTCACTGAGTGCACAGCTCCCTGCCTGTTCAGGGCGGACTAACCCTAAAGCCCTTAATCCCTGCCTTGATTCATGATAGCCTGCTAGGTTCTCAAATGTCATCACTGGGGAAGTGTGTCCTGCTTCTGTCCCACATGCTCGCGCCATTAGTAAAATAACAACACCCTGGTACATCCTTTTAGAAATGGAAACGCATACATTAAAAGGTGGCCGGACATCTATTTATGTATTGTGACACGATTCACACAAGGGCTCACACACAGGCATCAGACCAGTGAGGACTGACGAGCTGGACAGGAGAGCGGATAATAAATCAGGCTAAATATGGACTAAAGAGTACATGCGTTAATATTATGCTTGGCACCAACTTCATTATTTCATCAATAGCCTCTCAAATGAAAACACTACTTATCATGGACGAGTGGCAGCACTTCTAAATAGATGGCATTAGTATTCATCAGAAAACTTTCTGCCAGGAAAAGACAGTGTCCCTCACAAGCGATGTGCTGCTCCACAGCCAAGGGTACAGCACTTTACTGTAAGGACACATTAGACTTGTGATGAGTAATGCTTTGTTATCTAAGGGATGGATATTGCATTGTACACATCTGTGGAACATAATAATTGGATTTGATCCACTCAGACACACTGCAGACGACATTGGGACTTTAATACACTGAACTATTTCAAATGCAGTCTGTCCACTTGATATTTATTGAATTGTCCATTTGGGGAAAATGTACAAGCACAAGTGAAGCTGCAGCGTAAGGTAAAGCTGGATAACATCAGTAAATATTATACCATTGAGCATATTTGTATAATATTTCCTATAATAAACTGATTGAAGCCAAAAGTCCCAAAAGGAGCTTTTTAAATGTCTTTATATAAAATTTTACTGCTGCAGTCAGCAGCTATTAGTCCTGACCTGCTGACATTTAAATCGACTAATACTTATAATTTCCCCAGCTCAGCTTTAAGCTCTAAAACGTGAAGTTTTTTCCTTCTTGCGGGAGCGCTTGCGCACAACATGCGCGCCGCACACACCATTTGGTGAGCGATGGTCCTCAGCTTAGGGATGGCACCGAAACTAATGATCCTCCTTACATCCATTCACGCTAGGACAAGTGTCCGTGTGCTGTCTGAAGTCCTGCCAGACACAAAGCACGTCCAATGTAAGCGCACACAGTGTCAGCATGGCGACTGTGTTCACCTACGCGGACAGAGCGCTTACCTCCTCGGCCGCTCGCTGCTCCTGTCCCCCGGCGTTTGTCCTTGTTTCGCTACGACGTTGCTTATGTATGAATGCTGTCTTTATCCCGCAAAGAGCGCTGTTGCATTTTACAGGGAAAGGAACAGCACTGTGCACTGTGAAGCGGCTGCGTGCTGCTCGGCCAGTGTCTCAGCTCCGCGGTGCACGTCACCAAGTGCTGTGGACAGGACTTGGCGGACGCGGCTTTCTGTGCTCGGTGCGCGGCGGAGGAGAGATGTAAGCGACAGCTTGGACGGACTGGCACACCGTGTGGCCACTTTACTCCCGATGCTGCTCCTCCCCTTTCACGCCGTTTTGCTCACACAAGCCCCACAGCGCCTCCCGCCCGCCACTATGTGCAAGTGCATGTACCTGCGGCGTTGTAGTCTCATTCCAGCATCAGTATGGACAATCCAGGCGTGCACGTCATAGGCACTTGGGATGTCCAGGAGACACTGAAGGAGATCCAAAGGAACCAGGTCTAAGCAGGTCACGCAGGTCCATATCTGGTGACATTTTCATTCCATTGTCTATAAACAAAAAGAGGGAGACAAAAATCACAGCGATTTAATATCCACTTACAGTAAATCTACTCCAGGCTATGAAGACATGTTTAAATATTAACAGAGGGCTTTCCACAGGGCAAAATCTCACTAAAAGCATACCCTAACACTGGCTCTTTTTTTGATCATGCAGTATCTAGAACACTTTTCCCCTCCCTTCATCTAACCTGGTATTAAAATGCTGATAATTATCCTATTCACTTTGCATCCTGGTTGTAAATTAGCCCCTGATTGGACGGCTAGGATGAAAATCAGCTGGCTCTGTCTGGCTAAAATCAATGCCCTTTTCCTGTCCTAAACCACTTTTCCGTGAACACAATGGCTAAGCTGATGGTGTCAAGCAAAAACACAGAGAAGAAATTATAGACATTTAAATATGTCATAAGATAACACTTGCAAACAATAAAAAATAATTGATGCCGCAATTCAGCAACTCAGCAGCCTTTGGTTTTGGTACTTCTTTTTTAACTAATACGATTCAACTAGCTTTTATCTTGGCTGCCTTTAATGCTATTTGTGGAGCAATTAACTCAGGCAGGAGTCTACTAACCCACAGTTCTTGACCAAATAAGTCCTTTAAATACTGTCCATAGCTTGACAACCTCTTGTTAAGCTTTCCATTTGTTGCTCAGCAGGACTGTTTGCTTTTACCCGATGGATTATTATCCTGTCAATGGCACATGACGTAGAATCCATAACAGTAGCTGTGGCCTTACTGTTATTTTCCCTCACTGCCTCTGTATACTTACAATACTTTAGTGCTTGATTCACTCTGCCCTCACTACTATGTAGGCGTGCACAGGCAGTTTGATTGACATCTCTGTCAATCAGTTAGGGCGGGGCAATGTTATCATGCTTATCCGAGCATAGCTCCAACCACCCTCATTCTCATCAGGCTGAAGTGAAAACTATGTTAACACCTAAAGCACATGCATATACAGTACAATTACAGTATTACAATACCTTGCAATATTTTAGAAATAGTTTTCTTTTTTCACACGAGCATGGGTGTAATAATAAGTTAATGGTTGCTGATTTCAGTTTAGGTGTTTCAGTTTCAGGGTCCTGGTTTCCTTTTGTAGGCTGTAAAAGAAGACCCACATGTAGAAAGCACGTATATGTTCTAAAGTAGCAATAGGCCTGTTCAGCTCTTTGCACATGGGCCCTTTGCCAGACGTTTGTAACAATATGTTCTACTTTATCTGCTCTATATCTAAGAATCCCAGGTGGTTTAGAAGTATTGTAATGCCTTACACAAAGGTACCCAGTCAGGTTGTTGGCTTCTGGTAGCATCACTGAGCTGTTTTTTAAATAGTCCGTTTATTTATTTCTTGCACACAGTTGGTGTTGAAGGGTCAACAAGCATAAAAAACACGGATAAACATATGGTGAAGAAGAAGACTGTTGGGAGGATTTATGCATTAATGCAGTATTTTCAACTTTGCAAAATAGAGAATAATAAAAGTAAATTTAGTTGAGTGAAGTACAGTGAATGTTGAGATGGAAGTATAATGATCCTCTAAAATTAATAATAAGCAATAGCAACTGTGTTTTTATACAACATCATTCAAATAGTTACAAAGTACAATAGTTTCTTTAAACCGTAGCCGAGTATGAATATTATGTTCAAAACGCACTCTAAAATGCTTAGGCAAAATTCTTAAGTGCTCTTCAGCACCAAGACATCCAGCATTGCATCAAAATGTCACAGTCACACTTGGCAGAGTAGATAGTGAGCCTTATCAGGGGTCAAATTCTATTTTGCAGTAATTTCAGAAGCCTTTCAGCTGTGCCTTTCAGCCATGGCAGCATATGCGATGGTGTGCAACGGTGTGTACAAATTTGCTGCAGAGCTCAGCGAGCCTAATCCAAGCCAGCAGGTACTAGTTGGAATTAAAAATGGCTTTTATATTGTACAAATAAATTTCCCTATCTGAGATCTTGGTTTTATGAACTGAATCTCTCAAAAGAAAATGAGTATCATGTTCAATGATGGAGCAAGCTCTGCGGGGCCATTTGATGATGATAGGCTTGCATTCAAAAGTGTGACTCAGCAATCACAAAGAAAGAAAGATGGGGATGAGGAGGGTGCACAGTACAACGCCACAGTTAATGGCAGCCTTCATAAAGATACAATTCAAGATCTGTAAGAGGCAAGGAACAACAATGGGCTATTAATATTTGTTAATTACCAAAATTGTAGTGTATCTGTATCTGCAATGACAGCTAAAAAGAACCTAAAGCGTTTGAAGTGTTCGGTTGGTAGGAAGAGATCAGCAGCTAAAGGGTGCAAACGTTTGCTTAAACTGGTTCGAAATGTTGATGAAAAAAGTTAGTTTACTGTTTTAGCCAATTAAAATTAATGGAATGCAAACTTTTCTAAATGTTCAACGGGAATTGAAAAAGTTTTTTCACTTTTTGTTTAATTTAAGATGAAAAATAGAAAAAAAACACATATATACAAGAACATTCTAAAGGTCATCAGTATATACTGTGTTCTTTTTAATTAAATACAGAAGTGAAGTCTCTTTGGAAAAGAAATGCATATGGTTTGTCTGAATAAAAACACCTTTTGTGTAATTCTCCATTTCTGTAGGCATATTGAAACTTGTCTTGTTATCTTTCACAGGTTATTTTTATAATTACCCACCTAGAATGCGAGTGATTTCACAGGCCACTGTGTTACTCGTGCCCTTTCATGTACTCTATGTATATGTGACCATATCTGGAGCCTGTAAACAACTGTAATTGGGCTCAGGGGGCAGTGGCCAAAAAACAAAATGCATCTGTGAGTTTAATTTTATCTCTTTGTTTGGCGGATTTAGTTTCTGTATAATCCTGAAGAACAGTTTGCAAATAAACTACAACCTGCTAAATGAAAAAGTGAGCATTACGATTTCTATGCAGCAAAAGATTTTTTTACATTGTATAAGAGTTGGAGATCTCCACAGACTGAGTGTTCAAACTTCAAAAAAAAACATAAGAACTGGCAAAAACAGCTGGTTAATTTCCGATTTTAGCCAATTTATCTACTGATAGGTGGCTTATCCACAATACTATACGTCATAATTCATTAGTTATTTAGTATCTGGGATAAGAATTGTCCTTCCATCATCTGTAACCACTTATCCTATTTGGGTCGTGGAGGAGCTGGAGCTGATCCCAGCTGTGGGTGAGAGGCAGGGTAGACTCAGCAAGTACAGTATTTGAGTACATGTACAGTACAGATGACCAATACTTACCAATTTTCCATATATTTATTTATTGATTATTTATTTCAAGCTATATATCAGCCCAGTTGTACTTTGACGTTAGTGCCTTTTCCCATACCAGATGCGTCATTATTGCAGCTCCAGTCCTGTGTGCAGTATATCCTTGTCAAAACTGTGCAATTTTTCTCTTGCTAGTTTGTGTGCACCAAGAGTGTGTCTGTGTGCCCCAAGAAAACAAGTTAAAGTTTTTGTGCAACCTTTGCATTTTAACTGTTGAGAGAAATGATTCTGAATAAAGTGCCTGACAGGGTGTGAAATGGAGAAATGTAAAAATCTGTGGTAGAATTCAATAAATGAACCTCAAGTCAGGTCTCTGGGCATATGCTCAAATCAAATAAGGTGAGCCAAGAGGGTTTGTACTATACATATATGGCCACTGTAAAAAACACATCCAGCCTGAACCCAATTCTGAATAAACAGATTTGGATGGAAACATCTGGATAATGTACTACAGTATGTTTATCTGCTTTATGACTAAATTATAGACTTGAGAATATGAAATGGTTTTTAAAATGTTAATTGTGACTCAAAATACATCAGAAACTGACATTTTGAAGCTATAAAGTGATAACAGTTTGGAATTTCTAAGGTTATTGCTACTGGCAGTAAAGTCTTTATTCACATATTGGAGGATGAAACATATGTTTATCTTTTTGTGATAAGAAAAAAATATTTTCTTACAGGTTGAAAATTAAATTCTTAGAGATTTTTATTGGGTTTTGCAGATATACTTTAGTAGTTCCCCACTGCTTTCAAAACAGCTAGACTGCATTTACAGAGTGTAAAGAGACCTCACCCTTGTATGGGAGGCTCATGTTGGCAATATTGTTTTAAGAGGAATTACAGAAAAGGGGAGAGTCAACACATTATCCTTATAAAAGGAAATGAAGCAGACAGTGAGTCTGTGTTTATCCATTATGAAATCCATATCTGTCTGGAAATAAAAGAGCAAAGTTTCCAAACCACTGCTTTGCAAATCACGATCAAACCACCAAATAACTGGCTTATGAATTAAATGATTAATTAGCTGCTAAGACTTGGAAAATCATGTTAGCATCCTTAACAAGGCTGCACCTGTGAAGAGAAAGAAGTAGCAATGCCAGGATGAAATGCAAATGTTGTTGGGTGGAGAAACACGGCCTGCATTAAATGATGGTGACATTTTTGCTGCTCACCCTCCGAAATTATCAAAGCCTTTCTTGCCTTGTCTTTGTTCAAGAAAGAATTTTTGATGTAGGACATTTCTCTTGTTTAACAGGATGTTCCTTATCTTTCTTATTGTCAGTCAACACAGGTGGTTAGTACGTGGCTGAATGGCTGCCATTGTTGCAGTGATGTTTGAGAGGCGTTTTATATGGATAGAATGTGAATTAAATTGCCAGTCTGAAAACAATAAAACCTGTAAACTGATCATAATGCCCCTTAATGACAAGACGTTTGTAACTTCAGAATATCTAGAAATGTTATTGTCACATTCCTCCTCCACCATGGATGCCTGGAAACCAAAACAATAAACAGGATTATTTCTGCAGAGATGACTACAAACTCACACTCTTGCTGCCGCAGGTGGAGAATGGCTCTCTTCCAGTTAACAAGTCTAATTACATTACATTACAACTCTGCACAGTTGTCTGGCATCAATTGTGTCTGTGTATGTGTGTGTGCATGTTTTACTTGTTACTTGGCTGGATACAAGGCATAAAGAAGATTCAGCAGTCATGAAAATCAAACTGAACTCTTCAGGTTATGTTATGTATTTGTAAAGGAGATGTTACTATAGTCGTCCATAATGGCCATACAGGCCACACACAAGTATTTTTATTAATTCATCATCTCTTTTTTATTTGTTTTGTTTGTTTTGTTGTTTTATATCCAAGTTGTCATAGGACATTTGTATAAATTTACTGTGCAAGATGGAAAATCAATATGGCTGCTTTTAACAATCACTTGAAAGCGTCTCTGATCAATGTTTATTAAAATAGCAATGGTTCCAAATAATCAGTTTGAAAGTCACTTAAAGTGATGAAGACATATTATCACCAGACTCCACATCCCTTGGCCCAGTAAAGGTTTATAGTTTCTTTCAGCTAATGGTTTCTGTTGTCCAGGCCAAAGGTAAACTGTTCTTGGTCCAATCCTGCCACTTTAATTGCACTGTTTTGGGGCACAGCAGGCAGTTATTTCCAGAGACAAGCTATTAAAACACAATGTCCCCTATGCAGGACCAAACTGCAGGCAGATACTGAGTAAGTACGGTGGTGTCAATTTGAGTCTTTCAATTTATTTTTTTCTCAAAAAAAATCTGAAAACATTCTTAAGCCAAGCGTAGTTCATCACACATTTTAATGGGTCCGGACTGATCGTAGCTTGTATCTTCAATGTGTAAACACAATTTTAATTTTGTGAAAAATAGCCCTCAGCCAGTTGCAGGTATGCAAGATGTTACAGTCTCAACTGCCTTATTGAAAACTGTCAACCGAAACAAAATCTCGACACTGCACGCTTCATAGGTTTTACTATCTAAAATGAGAAGTCTATGTTGTTTTCCCCTTTCTCCCACTTCTCCCGTACCTCAGTAAGGCACAAAAACAACCTGTTTCACCCAATTATCTCTCCCACAGGGCACAGTCAGGCAATTTGGCTCAGTCAAGACTCTGATTCATTGAGCCAGATGATTTAAAACTTTTGGGGGCCACAAGTCAGCCCACCAGATTGAAACGGTTCTGTGATTCTCAGTTGATATTTAGCAGAGAGAGTTGCTCCACTAAAGGTTGCAGAGACAAAAATAGCACGCTATTTCTACTTTTCCTTATTTGTCAGTCTGTGGAAAAACAGATTCCTCAGATATAACAAAATACTATCAAGATTAACTGTTAATAAGATATTGAATTGGATATTGACAATAGATTGATCACTGAAATCTCTCGTAATAAAACATGTCTTTTAACTTCATGTACATTTTATATGTCTCTACAAAAGCCAGTTGAGGTTACATACATCTTGGTAACTTGTCCCCAGAGGGCTACTTTTACAGTAGTTACTGTGTGAGGTTTAGTGTTCAGGCACATAAAAAAAGAATTATGCATCATCTCATGCCTGCAGTCAGTATAGCTGTTCTTATATGAACAATGCCTATACCGGCTATATACAGTATGTCAGAGCCAGTGAAATGGTTCGTTGTAGCTTTATTGCCACGTTAAGCCATTTATAGCGAAAAAGGGATTCAAAGAAATACCTTTTTCTGTGAGCCTGCAAAAAAAAAAAAAAGAAATGGTAAAGTTTCTATGATCTCATTTTTGCTCCAGCCTACCTTGCCTATATTGTGGTTAAAACCATTAATGGCTAATCAATATGGCGAGTCAATATGGATTGTTGCAATTATAAAACAATGCCCCTAAAAAGCTATTTTAAGTCGTGCTATCAGCGAGGAAAGCAACAGAGAGGATAATTGGGTATTGACAAAAGATTGCAAAAAGCAAAGACAGCATGCAAAACCTCTCTCCAATTTACTCTGTCATCATGAGGCTCTGATTATGCTGTTTACTGACCCAATAATTGGGGCAAAGAATGATAAAAACAAACATTTTAGGGTGAAGTGTCAAATACAAGCAACGTGCATAAAAATACTTCAACACTTAATTGGGGTGGCACATTTTCTATTTTCTGCAACTGCTTGTGAGGTCTGACACACACACAACTTCCTGGTTCCCTGGAGTGTAATGTACTGTTATTCACTGGGTTGTGCAATTTTTAAAAGCATAGGCGGTTTTCATGCTTCCTTGGGTGTAAACTGATACCAAATGGCTTGTTAGGAGTTAATTACTAGATAAAGACAGCCTTGGTTTGCTCTATACCGCCATTTAAAGGACAGTGACCAATCCAGGTTCTTCTAGTATTAAATAAGTGTATTCCAGGCTAAACACATGAGATATTTTGTAAATGTGATTTTGTCCGGGGTGGAAAATGAGCAGTAGTTGATCGGAAAATAACGTCACATGCCTCCAGTATGTGCACAAGTAAGAATTTTGCAGGCAAAGTCTGCCTGATGGCAGTTGTGTGGTTGTTTGCATGATCAGCCGACTGTGAGTCAAACTACACCCACTCAGTCCTTATGAAGATTATCAGACATTTGCATTGTTTTCTTTCCTCGTATCATTTCTATCTAAATTGTGTCCACTGACGTGAACGGGATGAAAACTGTGCATTGCTGTTAGAAACAGCTTCGTCCACAAACCTCTGTTGCTGAGCACCATCTAGTGTTGAAAGCAATTATTCTTAATCTTATGCAGCTCAAAGGAAGTAGGTGCTGCGTGTTATTTTTACAATGCTTTAAGTGATGAAAAGTAATGTAATGCCTTTTATTTTCAGGAAGCTCGTATTTTTATTATGTGAATTAGATTACTGAAGAACATGTGACCAGAGCCCCTAATAATTATTATTAAAGTGGGATGAAAATATGCTGCCTTTACAAGCTAATATTAGTTGTTACATAATTCATATTGAAATCTTATACTGTGATATAAACGTCTAACCATATTTTGTTTGTTGATCTCTGGCAGTGTAAGGAAACTAGTACACATATGACTCATATACTCCACCTGGCTTCTCTGCATCTCTGTTGCTCAGTGGGTTTTGTAACCCAGAGCCAGCAGAAGCCTCATGGTTGGGTGGAGGACAACAGAGGCCATCTGTTGTCTGTGTGTTTTCTTTGGTGCCCTGCCACAAAACTCTCTTGCCAGAACACCCAAGGGTACCAATGTGCACCACGCTGCGCCTGGGGACCAGCTCTCCGAAGCACCTTTACAGCCTACTGGGTCCACTGGGGGAGGCCTGTATTATGCCAAAGCCCAAAACAATAGCAGCGGTATTTGAATAGAACCTTGTTGTAGCTGGATCGTTACACAACCATGCTATTAACCTTAATTGGAGGAGCTTGGTGGAACACAGAAAAAGTTTAAATGCTCTAAGACAGCAAAGTTGTTCCCCTGGGTTACATAAAATCGAAACTGATCCCAGGCTGAGTTAATTGAATTGCAGAATATTCCTGCGGAGGAACCAAGGAGTAATTGAGGAGTAAGTGTGATAAAGTAAGACATCATTCCCTGGTTCTGTGCCCTGACAGAATATTAAGACTATTATATAAACATAGAAACATGCCATAATTTCAGGTGAAGGAGATTTACCTCCTCCCCCTGGTGCTGGCTAAAACATAATAGACATAATGACACTGCTGAATTAATCCCTATATAGCTTGTTATTGGCTGTGGCTCAGGAAACACACACATTGAAAAAGGATATTAGGGAACATGGGGATAGCTGACTTTAAAACTTCTCTCAAATTGAGTTTAGGATGCTAAGTTAGCCTCAGGGTTAAATAAACGTGTTAATATGAACATCGGCCACAGTACTCTATCATGTGTCTAGATTGATTTTAATTATACAAAACAATAATCTAACTATGCAGCTTGGAGGCCATCTTCTGTTTCCCATATAATTATAAATATATACCATATATCATAGAAAACAGCCCCCAGTAGTTCCCCTCTAAACCTGTTATCTCCCACTGATATTAAGCTCCACATAGATTGGATGGAAAAGGAGATTATTGTGACAGCAGGATTTTCCAGGCCAGCTGGTCACTCTGCACAAGCGTTGTGAAAACCCTTTTGGATTTTGAAATTATAGACAGTGAAGCAATCCATCCACTTAGTAAGCACTGCCAGACTCTATGTTGTTGGTTTGATAGAAAGCAGAGGACCGCAGCTACACACATCAAACACATAGTTTGAAGGGTTTTTCCACTTTAACTAAACAGCTAAGGCACCTCCTCGGTGTTACAAAAAGCAAACACACATCAATTATTTATGTCAAACAGAATCAGAATTTGGGTTGTTTTGAAATGGTTTGTGAATGTCAACTGTCATCCTGACAGATCGGAGAAATGCACAGTAGTGAAAGTGTAGTGTAAACATGAGCTGAATAATTCCTGTCAACTGGCAATGCAAGTAGGCAGAGGAGAAAACATGGCCGTCTGCTACTCTGGGCTCACCTCGCATCAGTCTTTAAATCTCGATCTTTGCAACCAGCTAGAACTTACTTCTAACTAGAATCCTCTGAATGGACTCATACCATTGGTACCTCTAGAGGTCAGGCTAGCATTCATCAGCAAAGGTTTACTTGCATAATAGCAAATAGAGATTTTCAGACGTGCTTCGCTCATAAAATGCAGACAAAAATTAGAATGATTAGTGCTAGAACGATCAATCACTTTCACGTTTGATTAGAGAGAAACAGGGAATCATTTGGGATGTAGCTTGGGGAATGTGGTTGCTCTAGAAAGCCTGTCACAGTACCTCACACGTGAAATTATTTTCAGTCTTCAATAACCCCTCATCAGCTCTCAAGTGTCAGCTTGATAAGGAAGCAGAGCTTGAATTTTCAGGTATTAAAATGTGTCATCATAACGAAGAAATGTAAAGTGGTTATAACAATATATCAGCACTTACTGTTGTGCAGTGACCCAGGAGTTAAAATTGTCATTGTCTGCCAAATGACATTTATTTATCCTTTATTTAAACAGGGGACAGGAAGCATTTGGGCGATTATAGCAGCTGTCTGCCTTGTCTGATAGATCTAACCTTAATCAGGATTACCCTGCACGAACATGACAGGTGGGAAAGCTCTGGGCACACACACAACCACGCATGCACATATGTGCACAGATGTTGGTCTACATGTCCTAACACTATTTGAACAAATGCAATTTGAAGGGATTTTCTTTCTCAGAGGGACTGAAAGACAGCATGAGGTGAGCAGGCCCTGCAAAAATTACACTAGGACACAAAAGAAAAACTCCTACAGATTTTTCACGAGTTCCATCAGGATAATTGTTCAGCTAAAGAGCGTTTGCCTTTTGCTTCATGTGTTTGGATGAAGTGGTGGTGACAAAAACCTTCTTCTCCTTGCTCAGTTGGCATAAATTCAAGTTCTGCAGGTGACTGCTATCTTATGATGGAATTAAAAGTGGGTTTGTTAGGGCACACTAGCTTAGACCGTACTAGAAGCAAAAAACAGATTTATTTTATATCTGGCTCAATCAAATAAGCTGCAAAATCTGCATATCACAGAGATGGAACATATTTCTTCACAACACAGTTGTGAATGAGTGCTTAACAGCCTTCTTGATGAATAGAAAACAGAGTCCTTTGATTAACTCGCTAAATGTTTTTTTCTGAATTAAAATCTGCATTTTAATATTCAGGAGAAGTTGGTAACACAAACAAAAGTGTGCAGTATAGGTTTTATTACATATGATAAGCTATTAAAACACATAGTTAGGTGTAATGCTGCATATTGAATAGGTCTATAGGTCTTATTTTGCATGTAATGAAAAGAAAAACATAAGTCCAATAACTGTTCACAATTTATTTACTGAATAAATTTGGATAAAACACCAGAATCTGTTACGATACAATCAGAACATCTGAGGCAGGTATCCCACCATGCACCACCCTCTATGAAACAAAAAGGGACTAAACATTAGCACCAAATCAGCACCAACTTAAACAAAAGGTAGCTCAGTCTACTAAAAAAAAAAAGAAATAGAAAAAAAAGGCAATAGTTGTTTGTTGAAAAGCAACTCAGAAAAGTAGCAAATTAGGATTTTTTTTTCTTAACAAGCACCCGCTCCCTCCCACCCCTGCCCCGTCCCCTGCTAGGCAGGCTATAGCATTCATGGGGCACATGCCAATGACTAGATAAAAACACAAATTCAAGTAACATTGAGATACGACAAAACATGTCCACTGGTACCCATTCTGACCATGATCGATTTAGAGAACCTACGCAGGCAGAAAACTAACATGAGGTCCTGGAGTGAGCATGTCATAGCAATATTATCACTGAATATCTCGTACCAATTTTTTTTTTTTTTATAAAGAAATGAGTAAGACCTGGTGGCATGGGTTGTCGGGGCACAGGAATACTGGCACAAAAGATATTGTGTTTTCTAAAACTTCAGACAGATATTCTCCTCTTTGCACCTGTCCTGTGTCAAGATATTGCCTACATTATACATGAAAAAGGAATCTCAGAATAAAGAAACACCCTGCAATGTAGTTTTAAATATATATATTTATATTTATTTTTATATATAGATATATATATATATATATATATATAGCTGTTACAATTTAAATAAATGTTACGTTTTCATTTCTACAACTGAAGAATGAATTTAAATAAGAGGAAGCTAATTAAAGAGGTGAAAATGTCAAATCACCTAATACATCAAGTGCTTGATGTCATGTTTGGAGACTTACTGAGAAAACCGTTTGAGGCTGAGGTTGAGGGAGTGATATTAAAGCAGCATAAACAGAGAGAAATTGCTTAAAAAACAAAACAAAAAAAACAACAAGAAGTATGGTTTATAAAAGTAATCATAGTGAAAAATACACAAGTGACTGTGAACAAAGTGATGGGTAAAGGCCTAAGAGACTAAAGAAGAAAAAACATAACATTTACTGAAAATGCCATCAAAAAGTTAAGTGGCTAATCTTCAATAATGCAAAACTGAGACAAGTGAGAGTTGACAAAACAAAACCTAACCATGAAACAAAGTTGAGGTCAAACATGTTGATAAAGATGAATAAAAGAGAAACCCAGGGCTCATTACTGAGCCAATGGTCCCAGGTTAGAAATATTTACCTTATGTTAGTTTACGTTATCTTAGGACTACGTTATGTTAGAACTTAGGCTTGCAATTTCTGAACCTGGGTCTCTGACTTACACCGCCTAAAGCTATGATGAAAAAACTAATTGTGAAGGAAAGGTGTCGTGTTGCAATTTGTCAGTTTATTTTTAATGGTTGTCCTTGGTTCCCTGTGTACTTATGTCACTTCATGCTTTCCATAGTGTCAAAAATGGTGAATATGTCTACTTTTATGAGCACCACATTAGACCAAACAGATCCAAAAAAGAACATTTGCTACATTGTTTGCAACTTGCATGTCTGGTGGCCACATCCCTGAACAGGAAGTGTGTTGCCAGGTGATGTATAGATGCTATTTGTCATGCCAGGCTGAAGGCTTTCCATGAAATGGTGGAAGAGAAAACAGGATGGAAACACCTTTATTATGATTGACAAATGTTCACCTACTAATCTGTAGACTACTGTTTTTGGCTCCGCTGTGAGCGTGGTGAGCCTATTGTGGCGGGAGTCGTCCGTTTGTGCTTTATGTTTGTTCAGCTGAAGAACTGTTCCAGCTCCTCTTCCATGTTCACTTCAGGCACCATCTGCTCCTGGTCTCTTTCACCTCTGCTGTGCACCACAGTGCCCCCTAGGGCCCCAGAGGACGCAAACCAGGGATGCTCCAGTATCTCCCGAGAGGTGAGCCGCTCTGCAGGTTCCCGGCGGAGGATGGAGCGGATCAGGCACTTGGCCTTGGGTGTGAGCGTCTCAGGGATATTGAAGTGACCCCTGCGAATTTTGCTGAACAGGGAGCCGGGCTCAACGTCATGGAAGGGGTAGCGCCCCACAAGAATTGTATAAAGCATGACACCCAGACTCCAGACGTCAGCTGCCTTCCCCGAATAACTCCCATTGGCGTTAAGAATCTCAGGACTTACATAGGCTGGGCAGCCATGTTTGTCTGACAGGGAGTCGTCATGACCATCCAGGATATATGTGTCCTCAAGGCTCTCCAGCTTCACAAAACTTCTGGAGACACACAAATGAAACAAGAAAAGTGATGATACCTCTTTACAAAACAATGAACACAAAGAATCATCGCATAATGTGAATGTTATTAAAGACAAATGCTACCATAATTCCAATCTTTGGATGGTAACTAAAAAAAAAAAGGCAGTACAAAAGACACTCGAGTGTGGTAATTTGCTCAGATGGACATCTTAAGATTTTCAGATCCATCGCTTTCAGATATCAGAGGAAGTAGAGCACATAATGCTCTGGGCTTAAGTTTGACATTTCCTTTCACTTAGATAAAAGCCCAGCCACAAAGCATTGACGTACAAATAGGCTTTCCAAAAGACCTCTGCGATTCAAAAGAAACACAATTATGGGTGACTGATCATCTTAAGTTTCACGCAGTGAACTGTTTCATTCCAAAATTTGAGAACTTGACAATGTGGATTCTTTTGTTTCCTACTCTAGCCCCTGAAAATTACATCCACTTGCAACATTCTCTAAACTCTACAATAGCAGCTATGATACCTCTGAGTGCTGCTAATAATGGCTGGTTGTGTGTCACTAAAGAATCCAGAGTGGCTCAGACAAAAACCAATCTCTACATGCAAGGTAAAAGACCGTACTGTGGTTGCATGTAATGTCCATGATATGATGTACTATACAAAGACCCGGGACGTGTGATGGTATCTGACAGCCACAACCAAAAGGAAAAGCATGAAGCACTGTCTAAGACCTATTTAAAAAGTGTTCTTTGCCATCTACAATAGGGGGGTGCACCTTCACGTAATCCCAATTCTATGGTTCATTGTGAGTATAGTAATTTTCCTTGCTGAAACATGCTGTAGTGTTTCTGCAGTTTCACCTCAGGAGAAATCTATTGTTTCCTTGGGCCACATGCCCATTGTTACCACTGTGAGATAAAAAGGCATGTGCTTCTTTAAATACAGCAAGCTGCTGCTTGGATAATAGCTTATTTGGATACATGCAAACCTGCAATTAGTTAAGACAGCTCAGTAATGCAAAAAGAAAGAAATGGCTCATTTTAAGAGGAGCATATTCTCTTTCTTCAAGCTATACAAGACTTAATGTGTGTTGATCTTAAAATGCTTCCTAGGCTTGGTGTAGAAGAGAAGAAAGAGCTCAACAGAACCTGCATCAACCTTTGACCGGTGCTTTTTAAACAGGCTGCTGTTTGGTCAAAGGCTATCAGAGGTATGACAAAATCAGGTCAAGTTGTTAATGTATGCTGTGTATTTTATGTCTGACCATGTTTGACCTTTTGTCAAATGCTTGGGTTTAAGCTAGAATAGTGTCAAGTCTTTAAAGCAGCTTCATCTTCACCCTCATCACCCTCAAGTCCATCAAGCCAAAAGAACATAAAAGGTGTGAGAGGATTCTCAGCAGGCTGTATAACAAATGTGACCCAACACTGTCCTGCACCATCATTCTTAAAATTCAACCAACATCAATCATTTTATGGGAAGGGAGGGGGCTCGGCATCTAAGACCAGCAGCCTAGTGCAGCATTCAAGGTCACTGGACCTGTAGTGAATATGTGAGGCAGCTCAACTTCCATTTTCCACTGTTAGTGCCAAAGGATGACATCACACTTTGAGACACAGGGCATTGAGGTCCAGTCTGTGTCTCTGCTATAGGGTGTAGGATAATTGGCTGAAAAAAGGTGTCCTCCTTAATCTTTAACATAGAAATCTGTTTGGTCCCTGGTGACATAAGCAAATGGCTAATATAACATTTGTAAAATGAACTGAAAATTTATACACACACACACACACACACACACACACATATATACACAAACACACACTAAATTAAAAAAAAATGCACTTAGGTTGCTGTAGCAACAGATTCCTGAATTTTCTGGATGCATTTCTCACATCCTGCCATCAGGCGTCACCAAACCCGTGCTGTACAAGAGGAATTCCATAGATCTCTCCTGCTGATCGCTACAGAAAACTCACTAGTGGCTTAATTGATTATCTGTCATGCAAAATCTAGTCATGGTAACTCTGTGCAAGTGCAACAGCATTGCTTAGTAGGAAGAACTGCACTGTGTGGCTTTATCCATATAAGTGTGATTACAGGTAACATATACTCTATACATCTCTATGTGTTAAAACTGTATAGCCACTACAAACTATGTGCACAAAACTAGGCACGGAAGAAATAAAAGGCTTAGGTTTCCAGGATTGGAAGTATCTGGGAAATGTCAATCTTGCTGTAATCTGAGATATGACACAGATAACACTGACAAGTTGTCATATCATGTACAATACATAAATGTGAAGCAGAGGAAAAACATGCCACAGTGGCACACTCAGTGTGCTGAACAAATACTATGGTTTCTGCAAAACTCACCTGTCCTCATTCCTGAAGACAAATTTCCTTAGTTTGAGGTCACGGAGGACTAGTCCGTTGTTGTGGCAATGTGCCACAGCAGAGGCTATCTGATAGAAGAGTCTGGCAGCTTCGTCCTCCCGCAACTTCTTGCAGGTGCGGACAAAAGAGTGCATGTCACCATAGCTTCTCTCAAAGAACACATAGGCTCGTGTCTCCCCGAGCAAGATCTCAAGGATTTGGTTAATATGCTGGTGCTGCCCCAGGGCAAAGTAGGCCGCCAGTGATTCCTGGTATCTGCTAATGTCAAAAACCTGAAATCATAAGAAAAGGAGACATTAATACTTATACAGTCTGCATTCAAGCCAATTAGCCATTTTTGCCACTTTGTGTTTCGCACTCTGTTGATACACAATTAAAATCATACTGAAACAGACTTGCCCTTTAATTAAGCAACATGTGAGCAATACTACCATGTTCATGTTTTACCAGACTTGTTTTATTCTTTTGAAGTAAAGTGAAAGAATCATGTTAGTGCACAGCATTCTACTGCAGGCCAAGGTTGCAGTCTCTCTTTTGTTTCCATAGTAACCCCCAACTGTACAATCAGTTCAGATGAGAGGGCTCCTCTGCTTGCAGTCAATACAAATACGCCCCATAGCCCTTGAGATCTTAAATTGTGACCTAGGCTTCCAGCTTGGCAAGAATGATCAATCCTGGAAGTGGGGATTGATTGGTTCTATACTGGAACCAGCACAAAGCAGACGAGGTCAAACAGCAGTTAGCTCACAGGATGTGCCAAAGGCCATTAATTTGTTATTGCTATGAGGAAACATTATCTTAAGTCAAAAGGTACAGGTTATTGGATATGTCATGCCTTATGAGTCCAACGGTGCTTGTAAGTATAGTTTCTATTCATTCAATCACTAAAGCCAAGCTGTAATGTATCTCAGGAACGACCCAAGTGCCCTTATAACCAGTAAAATAGGAACACATTTCCCATGGTTAGAGGGGTCAGTAGAGAAGAGCCAGTGTCACAGCAGCACAACTGTAAAATTCTCTGACCATGTGTGCTTTTCACTTACATACAATGGCCCTCAAAAGATTATAGTCCCACTAACAAAAGGTGTAACATCATCATGTTTATGCACCAATATATACAATGGGGGGGGGGGGGGGGGGTGTAACGCGATTATAGCGCTGCGCTATGCAAGCCAGAAGAGCACTGAGAGGAGTGTGTGCGTGGTTACTCACTCCTTTGTCAACGTTACATCATGCAATCCAAACCACGCAGCTCGCCCCATTCACTTTTTCCATTAGGTTGCTCTGCCAGCTCTCTATTTACAATTTAAGTAATAATTAAAAAGTTGAGCGGGGGACTGGCCTTGCTGGAAATGCCAAGCCAAAGAAACCAGTTCAAGACCAAGTTATTTTTTGCATTACACATTATGTTTACGATGCATGTTGAAATACAGAGCATATCTTTCGTCTGCAAGGTAAATGAAATGCAAAGGTGGCGAGCCTGTGCATGCTCATGTCTCCCCACTGAATACGCTCGTCTGGGACAGACAGAAGACTGTGAGGGCTCTATTTTTGGGAACATAAGGTAGGATATGTCTCCTGTGCTGGCTACTAACCTTACACACCAGCTCTTCCCCGCTGTGCAGGTGGGCGGCTCTGAAAACGTGGTCTCCCTCCAGTGGCTCCAACAAAAGGTAGTCCCCGATGCGGGCGCTACAGTGCGAAGAGTCCGGGGTCTCCGGCGGGCTGGGGGACCCGAGGTTGGGACTGAAACTCTGGTGCGACTCTGTAGTCCGTAAACAAGACAATTCTTCGAAATCGTGCGATTTGTGCCGCGATCTCCCATAACGTGAAATGTTAATTGGATTTGACCTCTGTATGTTCATGAGGAATAAGTGTGATAACTCCACAGTATCGGGGGTCTTCCTCCTGCTTGTTCTTCTCCTTCTCCTCGATTGGGGCACCACTCTGTTGAAAACGCTGTGCAATATAAATTGGGGGAAAAACGTCCAGCTTTAGTAAATCTTTAATAAAGTGTAAAAACAGCTGAAGAAATGATTGAGTTGCACGCTGCTGTTGGCTCGTTGGTTTTCATGCAACAAAAAGAGGTCTGTAATTTTTTGACCAGTTCCGTTCTCTTGCTCCCTTTGTTTTCCATTCAAGGCCAAGCTAAAATGACAGATTTGCTGCTCCAACTCGACCGAAAACCCCTTCGCACGGAGCTGCCGCGGTCTCATTAACGTTAGCAGTGCGAGCAGGGAACGACTAACTGCAACAAAGGCTAACCACAAAAGTCAGCGTTTCTAATGAATGAAGACTGACGAGGCACCCGCAGCTTGTTTGCTAGCTTATATGCCGGTTAATGCTATGGCACGTTTCATAAAACCGAAACAATTTGTTGGAGCTTGCAGGCACAGAAGGAAATGTAAAAAAAAAAAGAAAAATCACGAAAAAAGCAAGTTTTGCAAGCTAATTAGTAGCCACTAAATTTAGCCGAAATCTGACAGCCAAACGATGGCTAGCAGGTGCAAAGCTAACTGGTTAGCTTCATTGGCTAACTAGTACTAGGTCAGTGCACGGCCTTGTTGCCCAGGATCATACCCGTGCACGGGGATTGTGATCTAGCACAGGAGGAGAAAACCCCATCCGGAAAACTGCTGTAGCTCTTTGTGTGCGGGAGTTATGTTCCTCTCTCTCTCTCTCTCTCTCTCTCACTCTCTCTCTCTCTCTCTCTCGGTCCAGTGGAAGCAAAGAGTAGTTTGTCTTAGATGTCTGCTGCTGCTGCTGTAAGCTGTTGGAAGGAAGGGGGACGGCCGGCCGGCCGAATTTCCCAGGCCTATCCCTTGATTCAGCAGGACATCCTCTCTCCCGTTGTGCCGCTGCGCTTCTTACGTGGCTGGGAATCTAGTCCATTCAGTGCGGAGGGAGGCCAGCCGAGTTGCACACACTGCTCACACTGCGCCTGTACACACAGAGAGAGAGAGAGAGAGAGAGAGAGAGAGAGAGAGGTGGTTGGCGGAGGGGGGCTTCGACACGTGCACACCCGCGCGCACACACATATACACATATACGAGCATACCTACCCGCCCCCTGACGTCATTCCACGTCGATATCCCATTGGCTTCCAACCTAAGTTATAATATGCAGTGCAGTCATGTGAGAACCATGTAGCGTGGCTACACCCCCAGGATCTAAATACGTCGCATGCTGGGAAATCGGATGGGGAGGGGAGTAGAGGTGGGAGTGTGAGAGTATAGCTACTGTACGTGCTACAAATGTGTTTCCTCCTGAAATGAAAGAGAGGGGGATCCCTTCCTCACAATAGCATGCAGATAGACACTGTTTAGCTGAGTTGTACAGAAGTGATGCTCATTTGCATCAACACCATGATGGTGTCATGCAGCCCAAGTAAAGACACTACACAGGTGTTCACTTTATTTCAACACAACAAATGGAGCAAACAACTGTGCCACTAGCGTGTCCCACTTACGAACTGTTATCTGTTATCCTCTGCAAGGAAACGTAAGCAACGTTAAAACCGAACATGGCGAACATGCATTATGATGACGACAGCAGGATTGTGAAATTCCATGTAGGAATCCAGGGCGCTGAGAGGAATGCTAGCAGCTGGACACAAGAAACTAACAGAAGTGTTTAAGTTCACCTTTGTTCCCCTGCTTGGAAAGCAGTAGCAGTGCACACATGCATAAACAAACACACACAATTCTAGGCTTTGTGTCTCTCTGCCTCTTTGAATAAGCCCCCACAACATGGAAATTAATTTTTCACACAGAGGCCACTCATCTCAGAAATGGTGGTTAGCAGTTGCAGAATGTGGCAGCACCCACAAGCTTTTATACCCCAGTTCTCAGGTTTTAGCGTACATTATTTTTCTGGGTTTTGTGACCCACCCACTTTATTCTTTGCTGTCACAGCTGGGACATCCTGAAACCAATATGAGCATACTACTAAACTAAGAAACTGTTGCAGGTTACTGCAACCTGAATAACAAGTGTGCTCTTCTGTTTTATGCCACTACATCTCCTATGAATCTAACCCTGGATAGGGATTCTGTTCAGTCTCAACCACAGCTGTGCATGATTCAGACTAATAAAACCCCCCCAAATCCTTTTTGCTCCCATTCCCTGATACACTGTGTGAGTCATTCACAGTGGAGAGCAATTCTTGTGAAAATTCACTGAGGCTCATCAGCTCTCCAGACATGCCTACATGCCGAAGAGTATAACGGCAAGCTGCCTCAGCAGTGCCTTTAAGCAAGAGCTTATGACTGTGTGTGTAAACCATAGAAACAAGATATGTCTCATGAAAGACTACAGAGGTCAGCGAGGATGGGTGAGCATCGTGAATCCCCAGGGCAATGTTAGTCATCACCGTCCTAATAGGCTGCATTGCCCTGTAGATACTGATCTAAGGTCACTTTTCCCTTTAATTTTATCATACAGGGAGGCCTAAGGGTAAGATCAACCAAAAGAACGTCTCTTCTATCATAGCAATCAAATAAAATTATTAGAATGCACCAGCAACCCATTTAAATGAGTTATTTTCCTTGAATTTTACTCCCAGAAAATAGCCAAGTCCCACTGTCACAGATGCAAACCAGCTCATGTAACACCAGCAAGCATCCGTGCTTTAACATCCATGCCCTGCAGGGAACTTCCACAGACAAACTCAATCATACGCAATCATAAGATAGATGCAGAAGCATTGTAGGAATGAGATCATTCAGTGAGAGTGCAAGTAGCTGATGTGAATAAGAGCAAGGCACGAGGATGGAGGATGGAAAAGCAGGCAGTGGGAGAATGTGACAAGTGGATTTAAGTATAAGAAGAGAAAGATGAGGAAAGAAGAATAAAAGTGATGTTCCTCCCCATGGAGTCTTTGGGATACAGCTGAAACATGTGTGAGGGTGTTAGATACCAGCCAATGATTTAGGCAGAGGAACAACGTGTTTAATAAAAATAAATACATTTGAGCAAGGGGCACCAAATTACACCAAGCAAGCATGACATTTTCGGTCAGCGGTGCTGATATAATAGTAAAAGAGTTGCTCCCATTGATTATTTCCATTTATGATAATGTTTACTGTTGGGAGTAAAAAAATTCCCATGATAGTTATTCTTTTTATGACCCATGGTAACGGGCAGCAGCTGTAGTATCCCTCAAGTTCAAATGAAAGAGAGGAAAACAAAACAAGTTATTTTGGGGTGTGTGGGTACATGTGGCACATTCTGCCTTTCATGGCACTTTGGGACCTGAGGCCAGTTTATAACTGACACAGTTTGGGCTGCAGATTCGAGGACAGGAAGGAAGAGAGGAAAGAAGGAGGGCGTGGGGAGATAATGTTTCACTGATTATACAATGATGCTCACTCTTCTTCCCGTTCTTTCTGGCTAATCTGCTTTATACATGCAGCTTGTCACATGGCAATTGTAATCATAAAGAAGCAGCACAATTACAGCTGCAAGCTTCTTTTTAATATCACTCCGTAATCAGATCTACATGCTGAAATGCCTTGTCATATGGTGAAGGAGCTCTTGTTGAAAGCTGTAAAACTGCATAGTAACCTATAATTTTCTATGTTCTATAGGATCAAATCTTTTCTCAGTCATCATAACAGTGAAGACATTTAAAGCTCAGTTGAGCACTAGACAACAAATAGAAGGCGTGTCCACTTGTAGGTAGATAGCATCTACCTTTCATCCTTGAAGAAGGCTGAATGTAAAACTGTGTAAATTATGCAAACTGATCAGTGGGTCAGGAAACTATACACACACAGGCAAATGTCAAAGATTGTCCAGGTAATGTCACAGTAAACCCAAGCAGGCAAAGTAAACACTGGACTTTTTGCAGCCAGCTACTCTCTTAACAACAATGTCTGTTCTGCTGTATTAGACAAGTCAAGAGTGAAAATGTCATGCACTGTGGTACAGGATGTACTGCCTGAAAAGTTTTGTTTTTCGTGAGACATTTTTTCCACTTTCCTCTCTGAGGCAGCAGGAAGTGCGAGTGGCTGTGAGTGGCAGGTCACGCAGACGAGACCTCCTCTATGTGGAGAGGAAGAATCTTGGCTCAAGGGGGAGACAGGATTGGCGTCACTGGCTTGGATCTCTTCTTCATGAAGTCAGACAGCTGAGTGAGGACTTGTGACAGCTCTGTCACTAGACAGGGTGACTCACTCACTCTTAAGTGGTGAGGTTAATAATAGTTGTGCATTAGAGCCACAGAAGTGAAATCACACGGCATTAGTAGCCCAAGTCCTCCAAATGGATCTGCTGCAAAGCAAAAATGTACTTTCCCTCTCATTTATGTTCAGCCTATAGGTTTGTATGACAGTAATGTGAATTTAAATGTGTTTGAAAGACATAACAGTATTATTATACCATGCAATACAGTATGAATATTTTGATGTGACAGGGACATTAAGGAATCATATATGACATGTTCAAACTGCCAAGCAAATGGAACAAAATCTCAGCAAATACTACATCAGTGCTGTCTTGATTTGCATTTTCTTTCTGCTGACTCTGACAGCTGATATTGTCTTCCCCGTGTAGAAAATATTTCCTGGCAACACTACACCGGCACGGAACTGCCTAAGGCGTCACAGGGAAAACCAGACACACTAGCATATTACTGCATTTGCTGGTGATGAGTCAGTCACAACTTCTCTATTCCTACAGTACGGTCCCATTTGGAGGGGTGTCACAGGAACCCAGTACAGTTAAGGAAACACACTCAGTATGCAGTGTTACAGTACAATGACTCATAAAACAATGGGTTGAAATAGGTTAAAAATGCACAAACTCTGACTTAAACTGTGCATTATTGTTTTCCTTTAAATATAGCAGTACCAATGTTAAGATATTACTATATGTTTAGTGACTGGTGCTGATGGGGTTGTAGAAAAACACTCGCTGAAGATCTTTAACGTATGCAAGAGTACAAACAAACACTTGGTGCATCGGTGGTTGTCACAGGTACTTCAAAGCAAAAAGGGTGGTGGATATGTTGAGTTAGATTCCTCTGTGCATAACTCAAAGAGCCAAGGCATTCCTTTCAAAATCCAAGACCCGTAGGGGAACTTCATAGTTTACATCTAGATGCGAAAAACTATAACAAGCTGAAACACAAGGAAAGAATTGTGCAGTAGGCAGAGCCAAAAATCGAGGAAGCTGATGGTCAGATTTGTCTTGAGCAGGGCTGGATTGCCAGCCCAGCAAAGTGAGCTTCTATCTTGCATAGGATCCAAGCCAATAAGGAGGGCCCAAAGATTTAGGTTCAATGACTGAGAACTACTTAGTGGTCATTGGTAAATTTTAATTAGTTTATTGGTAAAAGTCAATGCATGGATAAAGGAAGTAAATAATAAGAAATAATATGAGCAATGAGCATTACTTTAACTTGGGGCCATGACCTAAACAGATAAAAACCTAGTTTAAAGGATTTAGGTTTTTAGTTTTTTTTACTTATATTGCATATTACCTAAACAGATGTTATATGCAGATAAACCAATAACATTTGTTAGCTTGAAGTTTCACAACAGCCCAATCTGGCCTGAAACTTCAGGTTTCACACACACTAAATGGTTAAACTCAATTTGTTATACAGCAAATGGACAATTTTTTTTTATTGTCAGGTCTTTTATGGGATGCTGTACGAATATACAATTTTGATACACTTACTGAACGTATTTACCACACAGTCTTCTCAGATACACATGAATAGTGACATAGGTGAAAGCCGGTCAAAAAACAAAATGCAGGATCTGAGACTAGGCAGGCAGCTATTATGTCCAATGTGGCCACTTTTCAGTCCTTTTGTGGAAGGTTACTTAAAACTGGTCTTTTTCAGTGATTCTGAGTCCCTATGATAAGCTCCGAAAAAGCGAGAGCCCACTGTCCGTGTCTGGCCTCCGCATGAGAACGCACAAACAAGCTCACATACTCAAATACACAGACATCAATGCAATTCAAGCCACATTCAAGCTGCTGCCATGGCAACGTGTCTCCATTCCCAAGGGAATATTGTACAGGACTGCAAACATAAACACAAACACGCTCGCATTAACTCACACTGTGAAATACACACAAGGGACCCCACGCTCTAATCTCGTGGGAAAGAAAATTGTGCTCGGCTTCAAAGCGATTTTGTGCCAAAAGGTGCATCTCATGCCTGTTTAGAAAGGGAAATTAGGGCAAGGACTCATGATTCACTTTCCCTTTGCTATACTATGCACCATGATGTAGTCACAGAACTCCATCATCGCTTGATTATGGTCGGCTTACTGCTGCTTCAATCATCTAAAGTGAATTATCGCTTCATTATGCTGTATTCACTTTATATGCAATATCGTTTCTCCAATGTTTTTTATGGATGGAACAGTCTCTGTAACAGCATTTAGACCATACACATTAAAACTGAAATCCATACATATGAAATTCATTTGCATGGAGGCATTGGCATGTGAACTATTCCATTTTGGAGGGACATTCTGTAATTATTTTATGCTATTTTGTGCAGAACACAAAACACACAACATGTGAAAGCAGCGGACGATACGATGTGGATACAGCAAAACACTGATGAACTGTTGGCAAGGACATAACTTGCCACATCACTTTAGTTCAACTTCCTGTCTACACTGATGTTGTTTTAACTGTAAAAGCCTACTCTCCGCATTTGTACCTTCAAGAAACTGGCAGGTGCAGAGGCGGCTTTGGAACCCCCACTTTTGTGCAATCGCTCATTACACTGTGAGTGTCAAACAGCCCCTTGATGAAGACAGCGGGGATAACTGCTGCATTAGCTCAAACAAACAGGACTGTCTCCCTGTTTACTCTAGACACTGGCTTCAAGAACAAAAAATCAAAATAGGCAAACGCCTTCTATTGTGCTGTAAAATCTAAAAGGGGAAGTGTTTGTTGTAAAATGAGAATCTAGGCCACGAGATTGAGGGCAGCCGATATCAGATAAGAGCATGCATCATTTAGTATAGAAAAAAAGATGGCTTACAGGATGAGATATGTCAAGGGAATGCCTGCCTTTTGTAGCTGTTTCAGAGGCGTGTGTGTGGGCTGTTTGCCACACTGCTTTGAAAATGACATGTATTCTCATATTGGGGATATGCAGCTATTAAGATAATAATTGACTGTCACCTCAAAATGCCCCCTCCCCAGCCGAAAGAGCCCCAAGGCTGACAGAAACTAAAAAGGAGGGTGGATGAAGAGAGAAAGAGAAAGAGTGAGTGAAGGACCTGCGATTACTGTCACTGTAAGTAACATTAACAGCATTAGCTGTGACAGTAATGATCTGTTACTACCATATCTGCCCAACGGAGGATGGCATGTCCAAAAAAACATGCCTGTGGCAATCAGCACTGGGCATGGGTCAGTGTGTTTAGCATACATTACAGCACACGCCAGTGAGAGAAGTGTTCAAGATCCCTTTTTCCTTCTTTTTACTTCAACTCTGTTTTTGAACATGATGGCTTACAATGAAGTGACTAATGATAACGGTTGTCATTTCTCTGACGGCTTAGATAACCATTTCCATAACCTTTCCATCTGCCAGAAAGGTGCTGTCACTCACTTTATGTCTGATTTCAGATTCACTTTAGTAGGGTACATAAAGGGACAAAGAGTTGTAGGTAGATGGAACATTATGGGTAGCAGACTTTTGAGATATCATCTTTGTGCTTTTATCTTTGATGTTTTTTTCTCATGAGAACAGGACAACCCCTTCAGGAGCACACCTCGGCACATAAACCACAGATCAGAACATAAGGTTGAGGATGGGAGCAGCTCAGCTGCTGGTTTCTCACCTCAGTTGCCCCTTTCTGCTGACTCGGACAAGCTCTGCTTTAATGCTGACCTTACAGATTTGTATGTATGTGTGTGAATATGTAGTCAAATTGAAGTAAAAACGAAAGTTGTGCCTACTTTGGCATTTCTGTTGACTTTCATTGTATTCAAAGGTCATAACATAATGTCTCTATCATAAGCTCTGAGGGTTTTCTCTTAAAAATAAGACCAGTATGGTCAGTGTGTGGCCACTCTAACAACTGGGCCACTGCTGCACCATTGATGACCCAATATTTTCTCAAAATAAAATCAGCTGACAAGATCAGTTGTAAAATACTCACCACTACTAAATAAAGTGTGGATTTAAAGAATTGTTGCTAAACCGATTTAGATTATTTTCAGGAAACGATACCTATGTTTTGCCATTTACAAAGAATGACTGACACTGTAAGAAAGAATCATATTAATAAACCTGTGACTCTGAAGGGGAAGTAGGTATGGCTAATGATTGGATGGATAATGAAAAATGTTTCAGCATTATACTGCTACTGCCAAGACAGTAACAATGATCATAATGCCAGGAACAGTGATTAATGTTATGAGAATGTTTTGCTCTCATAACAGGGATGAACAGGGAGCCATGAACAGGGACATTTCATATCTAATATTATTCCCTGAAATGTGTCTTACTGTGCTGCAATTCTGTATCAGATGTGGCAGAGCTACAGGACATATTGTCTGCCTGTCATCGATGCTGCAGCAGTAAATTACTTTAGGGAAGTACTTTGGATGTGGTGTATTATTACTCTGAAATGTGCCCAAAGTGTCATCAGGCCACTGCATTATATGAAATCTAACAGATGGCTTTCTACAACCTGTGCAATATGTTGAGATAACCTCTCTGACTTCAGATGTAATAACTGCCAAAGTGAGGGAACAAACCATAAAGCAATCTCCTCAGACAATAAGAACGCCACACTTTGGAGGCACAGAAAACAAAAGGACAGCTTTGAAAGGAAATTTCAAATATTATATAGCAATCAGTTGCAGATGTGTGCGCAATAAGTCTTTTACTTTGTATCAATTTCAGCTGATCACAGTTAATTACAATTACAATTAAATATAGTGGTATTATGTCCTTTGACTTTCTTTGTAAAATGTCCAACTATTGCATTTTTCCCTGTGGTGTTTCTGTAATCTTTTTATCTGCCTTTGAGAACTGAGAAGAGGTTTATTTACACACACTCCTCTTTCTCTGCCTCTAACTGGCTGAATAAAGCAGACGTGAAATGTGGAGAGAGGCAGATAATATTTTACTTGGTGTGCGTCTGTTGGCCATTGTGATGCTTTTATTAAAAATACGTAGTATGTTTATGTGTAATTTTACATTACTGAATATTTGAATTAAAAAAATAAAGAACAACATCCTGGACGTGTTGCATTCTGTACATTACTGAGCTTCAATTAAAATGCTTGTTTCTCTGTGGATGTGCTAAAATTATGTGATTAGGAACAAATTTCAACAGATGCCAAGCTGGCTAATCTGTAAATTGTGCTGAGTTGCAATTAGACAGCAGATTTGCTCAGACTGTGATGGAATATTTCTACACAGGAAGAGTCGCTCTCCTCCATTTTGGAAAAACGAAAAAACCCACCCTGAGCCAGTCCCCGGCCCTGTCTCTGTGTTACAATGAATCTGACTCAGGCTTCCAGAGGAATGAATGGCTGTTGCCTGCTCACAGCTCCTCCCTCACATGGCCACCTGCCAGGGCTCTAATTTAAGCTACAGGCCTTTTACTGGGAGAGAGGGAGCGTAGAGGGAGCCTAACCCAAGCAAGAGTGCAGCGGGTGGGGAGAGTGCTGGACCCTGCTCCCTAGAGTAGAATTGATGGCTGTTAAGCTCATCAGTGGGGATGAGTCATCTGAGGCAGCTAGCTGCTCCATTCCTCTCGGTCTGCCTGCCTAAGGATGAGGAAAGTCAAAACACTCAGTTACACCCTGCTCTCTATGCAAAATGTGTCTTTCAGACAGCAAATAATAAGGTGCAAATTCCACCATGCACCATTCTTGAGACTGAGATAGTGCAGAAATGTACCTTTGATTGGAAAATATTTACGTCCTCATAATTTGTGTGTTTGCATAGTCACCACGACCTAGTGTATACTGTATGTTTATGTGCAGACTCATGCAGGACATGTGTTTGGGTATTCAGAGCCTGTTAAGCAACAATTTCCATATCCGCCTAATTCTCAAAGGTCAGAAGCTTTTAGGCAGCAAGCAGTAGGTTGATGGCGGTTGGCTGAACATGCATCTGATTCCATTTGGGCTGGTTTCAGTTTCAAAGCCTCCCACCTTCCTGTCTCATAATCACTCCTACAGATTTTCGAATCAATTCAAGCCCAAACTCAGACTGAGATGACTTCTAATCCACAACTGGCAATCGTGACGCTAAAAGAATTTTACTGTGGTCTCAGAAGGAAGTTTGGTGTCCACACAATCTTCTATGATTGCTTCAAATGACTGAGAATGTCCAGAATGTAAAGTCTTCGTTCCAAACTTTCCGTTCCTTCAGCAGAACCTCCATGAAGTGCAGTGCACTATAGCTGGGTGGTGACTGCTCTATAAATGCTATCTTTAATTTCTGTGGCCAGCATGTTACCCTGACTGCTAGCTAAGCCAAGTCTTGCGTGATAGCATCAAATCAAAGCAGATTACCACTAGGAAGCAGGAGCACAATGTACAATACTTTATCACAATCATTTTCATGTAGGCATTCTGCTTATCAAGTCACTGCAACCACAAACACATCTCAGCGCGGCTACAGGTCATTATGTCCTCCGCATATCCTCTTAACTGTGTGTGTGTGTGTGTGTGTGTGTCCATATGCCTGTGTGCATTTGCACAATCTTGTTGGTGCAACAGGAATGTTAAAAGCCATCATTATCTCTATGGAAAAGGCATGATTGCTGACCAGAGTCGTGTTGACATGTCAGGCCTATTATGTGCTATCAGAAAGCATTAAAAGGCTCTGGGCCTGAACTGCTAAGGAAATTTAAGTAAGAGTTAGTGTAGGCTGCAAGCAAGCATGTTTCTGGATGTGAAAGGTGAGTGAGAGAAGATGTGAGGAGACAGTAATAAGAGAGAAATAAAAATCCCCCTCTATGTTGCTATTTGCAGCATCCTTGACTGCCTACACCCTTGATCTGTAAGACAAGCTGCCCACCACACACATGTTTGGGCTGAAGTCTATGCGTGAGAGTACAGGTTAGCTTCTCTTCTCTTCTCTTCTCTTCTCATAATTGTTGCAACAAAGTACTTCATCAGAACAGAATATTGTCAATTTTCCACGGTTCTCAAAAAAAGGGGATTCCTTTCCTTTCTCTAGTTAATTTTTATTCAAAAGTGCACATAGAAATATCATATCATATCAGATTTTCTACATATGTGCCAGTACAAACCCAATGCCCACAGGAAAACACTGTGAATAACATGAAATTGTACATGCATGCAAAATGAAGCCACACATACCTTTAAATATAGAGTTATATGGATGTTCTATAGATTGAATTTGTCCATGCTTAACAGGCAGACACAAACGAACACACAGGAAGCCCTGCAGTGACTCAATGCCACAATGATTTAGGTTCAGAATGGCAAACGAGTGCTCATGACTCAGAATTTCCATTGTGGCTCCCACTCTCCCAATGCAACTTTGCGTGTGTGCGCAGGTGTGTGTGTTTATATGTGTATTTGTGGTGTGTGTAGCATGTCTGCTGCTGTTCATATAACCACTGTGCTTACTCTAGGGCTTTAACAACCAAAGTGGATCAGCACACGATCTCTCTCTCTTTCTTCCAGTCTGCCTAATGCCATGAGTGCTCTATTTATGCTCAGTGTAGGTAAGAGATAGCTGGAGGCTGCCATGAGCACAGGCATCAGGGAGCATATGGTGGCACACAGCACAGAGCCAGGGGTTTAAAAAAGAAATCATTATTCCCAACCTTACAGAGCTTTCATGCTTCGACTCGTCATGTGGCACACTGCAACTATCAGAACATTAAATGAATTCTCGACTTCGCCTGCACAACAAGCGACTTCAAAGTGCAGCAGTGCTTTAGCTGAGAGTTCTTGGCTCCGACATCAAACGTGGTATCACTGTAACTTTGCCATAGATGAAAAGGACAGGATTTTCCTTACTGTGTAATACCTGGAGAAAGTTTCACAAAATCGAGCCTTTGATATGGCTCTGAGAGCCAAATGAGTGCTGGTCGGTATGGTGTGTCACTCAGAGATCAGACATGTATACCAATCACACGTGTCTTTTTCTACAAGTCTGATGCCTACTTTAGTCAAATATTTTATGCAGGCTTTGTGTGATTATTAGGGAAACAAACAGTCAAATTGTTCACCTGAGACAAAACAAGGCTTGGATTCAAACTATACTGTGCAATTACAGCGTGCAGCTTTTTGCTTCTACATTGTGTAGAGATAAGTTTTTCAGTCAGTCTTTGGTGTGGTGGTCTAGACTGCTGTGTCACATGGTTTCCTGCTGGCCAGGTCACGTGGTGTTGGCTGCTCCTTACTGGAAGACAGGAAGCAATGGTCTGTGGTGTCTCACAAGCCTCACATGTCTCTCTGAAGATGCTGGCGGGCTCATTTATATTGCATTAATGGACAGGGCCACAGGAAAGTCTGTCTTCTGATAGGGGAAGACCAGAGCACTTCCATTCATCATTGCTGGATAGGGACACACAGCAGACAGATATATGATGTAGCTGCTCCAGTCAGCAGAATGGTGGCAATCATCAGCTCTGTAAGCAATTAGAAAAAACTACAAATGTAGCAACACAAATGTTTAGCATTTAACCAGTTTTTTCTGGTACTTTTCAGCAATTTCAGACACACCCAGTCGTTTAAAAATTAGTTCTGATGCAAAGTTTTGCAGTTTTTACCTCAGCCCCAAGTGCTGCAGCCTGCTGTCTTTCCAGTGTTATGTCTGTTGTTGTGGCTGTGATCAGAACATGATGCAAGCCAGGGTGGTGAGTGAGAAACGTGTGGCTGGTGGCTCATCTTTGCCTGGGGAGAAGGACCTCACCTTGATTTTTGCTGATGAGGACTGACTTCACTCCAGGCACTCGGGGAGCAAGCTGTGGTCCAGCCCAGAAAAGATAAACTGGGCACGGTGAGGTTGTCTTGAACCGATAAGACAGCAACAATGTCGTGTGATTTCAGAGGAAAATGGGCACATGTGAACTGAAAGTGCAACCTACAGCAACAAATTACTGCCACAGTGACACAAAGATGTTTTTGAAGATCAAATCAAGGCTTCTAGCAAATGTTTAAAATATATGTTTCCCCCGATGGTACAGTTGTGGTGCTACATTGAAATTAAACTCATGTTGTATGTGCACTGTAGACAGACTGATTAATTAACGCGTTGCTACTCATTATGTATGTTTCCAATGGAATCGTGTCACATGAAGGTTGGCTTGGATGGGATTTCTTTTTTCCTTTATTCTTGGAAAAATACTGCATTGATTCTGTCAAACCCTCAGACAAGCAGGATGGGAAGTGCTGCTGATTATTTCTAAGGAAAGAGGTTAAGTAATTCAATTCTGTGGAAGTTGGGGCAATATGTGCGAGCTCAAGACAGTAAATACATTTACTGTCTATGATGGAAGACGTACAGGTGGGAGTGAAGTGTGGTTAGTGGGTGCGAAATTAACATGTTTTTAGTTTTTGTTTTTCCCTACCAATGCACGCTCTTGCAAGGAACACCAGCTTTGCTCATTTCCATCATAATTGCAGTGTTTCCTGCCATCAGTTGACAGTGCACATGTACATAAATGTATGCACGCTCACATACACCTACACATGCAGACACACAGCTCCTAAACACAAAGACATACAAACAGTCTGTTGAGCCTGAGGCATTTGTGTGTGACTCAGCACGCCTAATTTTATAAATGGATGGGGGTTTCAGAAACAGACAAGCTGAAAGCACAATTGTGAGTTGCAGTCATTAAACCACATGCTGTGCAGATAGAGCCCAGTCACTGTTGTGTTCATGCATGATCACGTGTATGGAAAAAAAAAGAAAAACCAGGTCATGTATGGCCTCTCCCTTCAAGTTTTATAACCCAAAATGTAATTGTGGTAGAAATTGTGGGTTTTACATAAATTATTACTTTCAAGGTCAAGGTCAGAGTTGATATTCAGCAGTTAAACAAGGGTGAAGTCGGAAATCTAATGCTCTGGTGAGAGGGGACGCCTTGATGAAAACTCAATTTTTTTGTGAATATGAAACTAATTTAATTCCAACTTTTGATCTCCTTTACATATTTGGTGCTAATTGCAGCATGAGAGGAAATGCCTCCTTTGCATATTTAAAGGAACAAGGACAAGAGAGCAAGAGAGTGACACAAGAAGACAAAGGAAGAAAAAAAGAGGACGATTACATGCTGTTGGCCTCTCTAATGACATTGTCATTACATATTTCAGCCAACATTAATACTACTCTTCTGTGATCCAATTTGGGGCCAGCTTGGATGGACTGATTAATCACTTTCTAATCAGGATGTCTTAGTGAATAATTCACTTCTTGAAAAGGTTTTGAAGTACCAGGGTGACATAGTTTGAAATGTCTTTGTTCTCAGATGCTCTTCTTCCAATAGTTATCACAGAGATGGAAAATTTAACGATTGAGTCCTATACACTGTAGCAGTGGTGACATACTGCAATGCAGTAGAAGATGATCAATGGCCAGCAAGTGACAATATTACATAAACCCCTCATTCATTAAAAAAAAACTCCAAACATTTAATATATTAGAAAAACTTACTTCACAGGTCTTTGCCATTTTCATTCTCTTCCATTGTTTTTTTGGCAAATGTAAATCATAAAGTTTACCTACACATAGATAACACCTTGTGACGTGTTTGCACTGATTTGCTGCATTGTCTAAGACATGTCAGATTCACAAATGACTCATTGAAGGTTAGCTTGTGTGCATCTCTCCCAGGTCGTTTGCGTGCACTTTACATAGATTTACATCATATGACGTTGGTAAGGGTTTCAATGGCACAGACAGCAAACTGGAACAGTCACTGGTTTTAAGTCCCACAGTAATGCAGACAGATGTGCATGTGTGCTTGTTCATGTGAAACATAAGCATGCTCACATGTGGAAAATACATTTTAACGTTTTTGTAATGGTAAGTTTACCTCTGCAGCAAATGAATATTCTATTCAGTTAAAGCCCAACATAGCTTCTGATAGCAGTATTTTTATTTCAGCAGAGGATGGCATGACTACTTGCATATGAAAAGGATCATAACGTGGTTTTGAACCCAGAGGATTATTAGAGAGCTCTGCTGTTCCCCTTTGCTCCATAAGCTTTTAACAGTTTTCTTTGCTGGCTGACAACTTCACTGTTTTACTTCACTCTTTTGATTGTGATTATCTTAGTTTTCAGCTGTACCTTTCAGCTGTTTTAAGGGGAAAAAACCTGCTCAGGACCAAACCGCAGACAGGAGAAGTTAGTGTTTATAATGGCTGAATTCTCAGATATCCCTAATGTAATGCAACCCAGAAATGATGTGAGCTTCCAAAGTAGCACCTGTTTTTATTGTAGATGTCTTGTTTTATCACAGACCAGATGTTCCAAAACCGCCGGGATGATCCGAGGGTTATTCGTTTACCAACATTGCCTTGACTATACTTTGTTGCCTGGGTGAACACCATCTCTGTGTTGCTAAGAGAGCTGTTCATTGCCATCGACTCATCTTAGCTCACACGCCTCATCACAGTTCTCCTGGAGGAGAAAGGCTTCCCCCTTATTCTCTTGTTCTGTCTGACTTTCACTCGTCTCAGATTATTCATTCAAAAGCTAAAAGTCAAAGTTTATCTGTCTTTCCCATTGTGCCTCGATGGCTCTGTAGTCTGCCCCCAGCTCCACTCTAATATTCTTCCATTTTACTTTATGATCTCCCCTCTGTCCCAGCATGAGCTGGGGAGGGTAGAAATTCATCATGCTTGTGATGTTTCGTGGAAAAGTGGGAACAGAGTGGCACAGAACAGTCAGTCAGCCTATCAGTGGGCATGAGTCATGCTGCTGCCTCAGTTAGAGAGACTAAAATAAAGAGAGAAACTCTAACTCACAACAGTCAGGGAGTACAACAGTTAAAGAGAGTGTAATTCAAAGGGGGGGAAAGAAAAAAAGGCATCAATGGACAAAACATATTTTCATTTGGCCATCTGGAGGAGAAATGACAAGGAAGCACAGCCTCCACAGTGGCAGACTTTCAGATAAATATTTCTGCATAAGATTCATGGCAGAGTTACTAAATTGAAATTAGAATCTTAAGGATCAACCTCCATCCATCGCCACGCTCTCCTTTATCACTACAATCTTATCAGCATTGTCTGCCTCTGAGCTGAACGACTAGATTTTGCATATGGCCGGCAGGTTTTGCATGTGGGCCACATTATTGTCACCTTGCTGAATTGCATTATAGACAGTGAGCAAAGACTTCAGAGAGCAGAAAAAAGACTCTCAGTCTTTGCTCTTCTCAAAGTAGAAGTGAATTGAATTGAGGGAACCTTCTAAGGGTGGGTTTCTTTCCTTCCCACCTTTGAATTACAGCACCGATCAGAGTTTGCAGCCCCCATTTCCTACAATTTTACTGCAACGTAGATTAATCATAATGCAATCTGATTCTTTGTTAATAAAGCCTTGGGGCAGAAGTGCACTATTTCTTGAACTAATTATGAGTAGAACTTGCTGTAGTAGCCAAAATGTAAGAGCTTGTAATGTTCAGTGAATCCTTGCTGGGAAAAACTACAATGCATGTGTGTTTGGCCTGCATCTCTGAAGGCATGGGGGGAGTTTGGCCTAGATTTGGCAAAATCAAGTCAGATTATTGATGTGTGGATGCAAGCAAAGACTTTTCTTAGGACAGTTACAAATTTGAGGTTCTGTAAGATATATTTGGCCAATACCGTTAGTTAGTTACAGTAACTACTTCAAATACAATACATATATTTTCTGTCTCATCAGTGTTAATGTCTGGCCTTGTAGATTGTTTTGCGTTGTTTTCAAATCTATGTATCTGTCTTTACCTTCATCCTATTGGTAAAGGAAATTCAGTTTTGGGTGTTTACGCCATTAAAAGCAACTGTTAAAAATGTCATCAACATCAATGCTTTCATTTATCGGGTTAAACACATCTGGTAAAATCAAGATAAAAGCAAAAAGAAATAATATATATATTAATAACTCAACAGGGTTCACCAGCATCATCCCAGTAGGGCTCCCTCACTTGGCTTGACTGTCAGAACATGACATACTGTATAACTTTGCACTAAGAGGGAACACTGTTTCTCTGCGCTACAGTAATGACAAAATCTAGCCATGAACCCCCAAAAAGTAGTTCTGGAGTTAAATAAAACTGAAAATTGTTGTTTTTTGAATTTTGGTTATACTGTAGTATAGATTGAGGTAAAACATAGTAAGTTTGTGGGTAAAATGTGTTATTTTTGCAAAGAGCCAGACTCATGTGCTATCAGTCGTCCAATGTAACTCTTGAGAATAAAAATATGTAAATGTATTTTCTAAAATGTCAAACCATGCCTATAAACATAGCATTAATAGGATTCAGATGTTGTTGTTTTAGCAGTGGGAGAAGCCTGACTTTGTGTGAAAATGTGTTAATATCATTCAAAGTGTGAGCTCAAAAGGGCAGGATTGCCTGTCTGCTTACAGCATGTTATGTTAATGGTGCTTGGGATGGATTCTGTCAACATGCAATAGAACTGAAACTCACATTATCCATAGTGCTGGCTTAAATCTGCGTGTGTGCCTTCGCATGTGAACAGGTGTGTGTGTCTGTGTGTGTGTGTGAGGGTTTAGGAGAAATAAATAAGAGACAGAGAGGAAGAGACGGTCACTGGCCTCAGCTGGAGTTATTGATGTTCAATTGCCTTTGGAACATCTGCAAGCCCATTTGGTCTTGTTAATTAAACAGCACTAATTTAACTCTCGCTCGCTGGCGGAGACAAGGGAGAAGATGCTTGGTGAACTGTGGAGCACTGTGTTCTGACTTGTACTTTATCTCTTGTTCAACCTGCCTGATGGTGATGATGATGATGCTCTCAGCTACGGTACAGCTCCGTGGTAATTATGCAGCCTTTTGCATGGTTAACTGCTTTAATGCCTGGAAATATTATCTACCACTGATGATGAAATAAGAAATCCAGCACGAATATGTTGCCTTTTGGCTAAGATTAAGCAGAGGAGTTTTGCAGTAAATACAGTGAGGGACTTGCTTGTGAGATAAAATGCAAAGACCTCAAATGACCTCTATTAAAGGCCCAATTGCATGAACCATTTCTCATCTAGATTTAGCCATGAAGTTATTACATTCAAGAACATGTATTATTGCAAAAACATTTTTCTTTACACATTTAAATCAAGTGTTGAAGTGGATTTTACCAGAGCAATAAGCAAAAATATTACCATACGATGCTCAGAGACAAACACATCAGCCAGATCTCAACTATACAAACAACCCTGAAACTATGTGTCAAACTGAATGATGAAATCTGAACCCAAACGAAACGGCATCCATAGAGAAAAACGTGTCAGGCATTCTGATTGGTTATATAAGAAGAGCATACGGGGAGAGCAAGTGCTCACACACACACATACACACACTCCTACAGACCCCAGAGGTCTGTGTTTGCCTTTCCTGTAATCTGAGCTTCCGTTCTCTGAAGAATGATGTAACTGAATGCCAGTCCTGAACCAAGTAGGAGAGCCAAGCAGCTAGACACGATGAAATGTGTATGTCTGCATGTTTGTGTGTTCATTCTTTATATGTGTATGAGATTACTTATATCACTATTTACTAATGTTTGACTCAGACCAGTTGTTTTCAATTGCAAACTTTCTTTTCGCTTCCACAGATTTTGCTGCAGTAAACATGATATTTTATTGCATCACGTAGCCCTGCAGATACTTTTACAAGGTCACCAAGATGTGCTAGTGGATCAAGACGTACATAACGCTAAATCTGGCTTGGGGACAATACAAATACAGGTGGTCTGGAGTTAAGAACACACTGGTGGACAGGATATGTGGTTAGAGATCTGAATGAATTTTTTTTCATCCCTCTTTTCTCTTCTTTTCTAATCACCTGTCCTTTATGCCTCTCTCCTTTCAGTACTTCCTGTGCTTTTATCTGCAGTGAGTATTCCCTGCTAACCAGTCATGAGTCACCATGCAGGACTCTCCTAAAGCAAGAAGCAATTGCACAGAGGCCAGTGCCTTTCTGGCCTCCTTCCGGACTTCTGCCTGAGCATCAGGAACAGGAAGCTTAGGCTGCCTCAAAGTGGCGTATGTTAAATTCATAAGTGCTCCTTCAGATACTGTGCACCTGACATCTAAATAGCTTTTTCATCTTGCAAATCTTACAGCCATCTAAGGTATCAATAATAAATGACTTGAAAGGAGAAAGTGCACTAACAAAGTGAAACATCTGTTTTTGGTTTAACTGTTAGAGTTTGTGCAACATAAGCATATGCAAAATAGCGCCACTTATTCTTTTGCCTAGTGGGGAAATAGGTGAGCACTTTCTTTACTTTGTAACACTGTGCTTGATGTTAGGGGTGAGGTCGGGGGGGTGCCACACACGTTTCAAGTGTATGTGTCTGAGCTTGTTTTTCTCTCCATGTGACCCATTTGCTGATCGACCACAGTGTTCCCCGCTCTGGCGGGGTTTCCATGCCAACGCAGCCAGTGGCAAGACAAAAAAGAGGACTCACTTGGTTTTGATCAAAGAGACCACTGCTGTTGCTCTTCCTATCTCGTATGTTCTGTATGAGAACATATTGTACAGATGTAGTTTCATCCAATGCCACAGCCATTTCAGATAAGTTTCATGTTCTAAATGTATCAGTTGACTATAACTCAGATTTTGTGAACAGATTTTGTTTCAGTAAATGCTAGTTGTTGATCATAATGTTAGTTTGATCAAGACTGTCTCTTTGACAGGAGCTGGATGTGCTACTGATTTATTGAGCTATTGACTCAAATGTGTTCATACTTTTAGCTGGTTCAACAGTTTACACCTTTATTACCTGTTTCCTCTTTATTTGTAGCCATTTTTTAAAAGTTTTATACTGTTATTAACTTTTTTTGTTTGCATGAAAGTTTGCCAACTATAGTAACAAATTGAAGTAATGGAACTATTTCAACGGTTTATTGTTCAATGTTTTTTACTAGTGACATTAACTGATTACTCATTCCGTATAAGTAACTATTTCTACCTTCTATCCACAAGCCCATTTTAAGGTGACTCTTTAAACTTGTATGCATTTGTGCTGACCTTCTCTTTGGCACTGTCAGTTACAACATGTGGTTACAGCACTTATGTTGCTGTGCAGCTCACGGGTTATTATAAACATAAGTATAGCAGATTCACACAACTGCAAGCCTATTTTCTTGTTTATTAACAGTGGTATGCATATACCATATGTGTCTGTTTTCACAACTAAATTTCTATTTTCTAAGCTGTGTTAGTTTTTTTAAAGGGTTTCCATGGTTTTTGTTTAGTGTATAAATGCAATTAATGCTTTAAAATGTCACTCTCCCCTATATTAAAATATAACTCTGCTTCTAGCTGAAAGCCTCCTCCAGATGACTTCACCTGGAGGAGTTTTTCATCATCGGGAGTTTAGATGATGTCATCCAGGGGAGCTCTGGAAAAGCAGATTGACCATGATTGCAAACTCCATAGTGTGAGGAACAAGATAACATAATCTGAATTGAAGGTTCCTCCAAATTATTTCACCTGGAGTCATTTTACAGGTAGAAGTAGAGGCAAGATCAAAATCAGTGAAGGTGTCCTTTAAGCTTTTCTTTTCAATTCTAAAGCAATTCTAAAAACTTCAATTCTAATAGTAGGTTTGGAGGTGCATGAAGTGAATAATTAGAAGCGATACAGGAAAATATTATTATGCTGATTCAAAAGAAGTAGCTAATTATTCAGATCTGCAAATACAGAGAACACAGGAGGCGTCCTTGGAGTACTGTGAGAGGACAATCCATACATAATGCTGCACTAACAAGACCAGGATGTTCTAACATGACCAGCAGCAAATCAAATGCCAAACCCCACATCAATATAGATATTTACAGGGTAATTATACAAGTGTGTAATTAATTCCTATTATCATTTGTATCATTTGATATGATAGTATGATTTTGATTTTATTGATCCATATTGTAAAATAGATACACAGCAATTTCTGATGGCTTTCAAGATTTGTTTAATCATTTCTTTATTCTCAGGGAGACATTTCTTTTCTTTGAGCTGTTCTCTGCTTAAAGGGAAAGGAAAAGAGAGAGAATCATACCAACACAAATACACACACACACACACACACACAAAGCACTGACAATGTGCAGGAAATTAATAGTCTCATCTACTTTGGTAACAGTGGTATCATTATTCCTAAAAAAAAAAAAAGCTCTTGCCCAAGTTCCTGCATGTCAGCCGAGTAAAACAAGCTCATTCACCGCGACAATAATTAAAGTATGCATTCACACAAACGGCGGAAGGAGAATAACAGCTGGAAAGTGGAACTGTATTTAACAGCCTTCTGAATGAATGAGTAAAGAAATACCACAGCGGCTGCATTTAGTGATGCTGCGGGTGAACTTTCCACTCCATTCATCTGCAGTGGAAGAGGAAGAGAACAGTAATTGAGTGAGTGGATGGAAAAGGGAGACAAAGATGAAGTGATAATGAGAAAGAGATACAGATTTGATGAATGAGAAGGGCAAACAAGGGGGAAGTAGTAAAAGTGAAAACAAAATGGAGTGCTGCAAAAATTAAAAACCAGAGAAGGTGCTAAAGAAAGAGAAGAAAAGAGGGAAAGTGTGGTGTCTGAAAATTTGGGACATTTGGGAGCGTGAGTCGAGTTCAGACTTTCAAAGAGGCGCAGCGCCTGACTAATTTTCCATTGCAGATACCTCAACCAACTAAAGCCAATTTGTGCAGCTCAAGGTGACCCTTGGGAGAGCAAATCAGTTTGTGTATGTGTGTATGAACGTGTGTATGCGTGTACGTGAGAGACCTAGAGAGACAGAGTGTTCTCGTTTTTTTGATAAGTCCTCATCACTGCCGCTGTAAATAAATAAGTGCTACTTTCACTCATAAAAAAAAAAAAATGCCCCACATCGTCATCCTGAAACACAAACACACACACACACACACACACACACACACACACACACGGCTCTGCATCCTCATCATGGCAGAAGATTAATGATCTAGCTGTTGTCTCTTCAAGATAACTGCCTCATCATCAGCCAGGCTTCCCGCCTAGCTGATCAATCATCTTAATATAAAGAGATAGGCTGTGACTGCTTCAACCAGAGCTGCATGCATCTGATGACTGCTTATTATGGGCTGTGGGAAATCCTCCTGTGAATACCATGAGGTATACATATAACCATAACACAGCCACAGACCAAATGATTCTTAATGAAAGGTGCATGTTTAATCAATACATTAAGTTGACACTATTTATCATAGTGCTTTGCAATATTTAATAACAAGACTATCTAGATTTATTGAGAATGCAATTCTGTCTTATTTATAGACACAAAGATTTTTAAATAATAAAAAAGATGTACATTTGTGAATTAGCTTCTTCCTGCTGCTGCAGATTTTTATATTTAAAGTTACATACCTGACATAGCTGATGAGAAAAGGATGAGATAATTTGAATCTTTGCATAACTTTCTTCACTTGCATCCATGTAGCATTACACCTTACATATTTTTTCAGCAGGCTGATAGGAGACTAAGTTTAGGGGCATGTGATGTAGAATGAGGAATGCTCTCCTGTGTATTGGATTAATGGAGTCAACAATTCCCTGTGGTGTTTCTCTGATTATCCATATACACTGACTCGCTTCTCTCTGCAGGAAGATAAACAAAAACTGCTCAAAGCAAGCTGTCAGTATGTACCCACAGGATACACACATATATACATGTGTGCACATTCACACACACTTATAACATGTGTTTGCATATGCCCTTATGATAACGTGCACGCGGGTACACATGTGGAGACACATGTGTTCTATCAGGGTGAGTCACCAACCTGCCAGTCTTCCTTGGGGTCTCCATCCGGATGACACATTCAATGCAACACACTCCCATTCACAGATCCACTCACACTGCCAAAGAAATGCATGCGCATGAACACACACACCCACACACACACACGCGCGCACACATTTAAACACAAAGAGCTTCCTTTTTCTGTATGCTTGTCAGGGATTTCTTTACGCGTGTAATGCACCATTGAGAAGGAAGGGGAAGCCCCCGGGAGACAAATATGATGTCTTGTGTGTGTGTGTGCCGTGCATTTAGAGACTGATCACATGCTCCATGTGATGAGTCATACACGGGCTGCTTTGCCAGGGAGCGGCAGGCTGGCTGTTTGGAAGCTGTTAGGCAGGAAACTCATCAGCTATGCACCGCTGAGCACAAGACTCCGTTGAGATTCATACGAAGCTCTCTGACTTTCTTGTTAACCAATGTTTGATTTGCAGTTGGCTGCCAAATAGCTGCCTTAACATGTTACATGCTGTTCTGTTATGGAGACAGCCCCACACTTTGCAATCAGTGAGTAGTTTCACACCTCATTAGCTCGTTTAAAGCATTAAAAGATGGATATAGATGGTTTTGTAAAGAGGTAGTTACAGGATTTCATTGCTTCAGCCTTTATCAATTAGGTCAAGGTTATAGAGGCTTTTTATTCCAGCGTCCTATTATGTTGTGTTGAAAAAATATGTTGGCTTGAGGATTGATGGCAATTTCACAGATTTTATAGTAAAATTTTAGTCAACCAAATTGTTTTTGTGTTGTATATAAGGATTAACAATACATTTTGAGCATGTATTAATAACAGCATGGGTAAAGCAAACTATAAATGTCCAAATTTTCACTGTTAAAATAACACACACACATACATACACACACAGAGGAGATGGGTGTTGCTGAAGCTTGACAGTTTTTGGTATAATACTGAGATATTAAAAAACTTTTTACCAGGTTGATTTATTATTTAATTTTGTCTTACTTTGTTAAAAAGATAACATTTCTAAAAATATTGTTTGGGTTGTTGCAAATGAATTTGTCTTGTTGTCTTATTTACAGCCACACATGCTTCGAAACCTCTCTTGAAATGGCAGATAGTGAAATAACAAAAGGCCTGAGGAATCATACTGCAGTGAAGCCATGAAGCGAAGCCAAGCTGGAAAACAGAGGAATATCGTGTGGATGTGGTCCTAACTTTAAGAAATGAAAAGCACATTTCAATAATGGTCTCATTTACTGTACAATAATCTCATGTTCAATCACATTTGTTGCACCACAATGAACCACTTTTAAAAATCGTTGACATCAAAAGCACATTCTCCGAGTGAGGAGGAGTAACTGAGGGAAGGTGTTGCGGGAGACTGATTGTAATGATTAAAGACTTTCACTCTGACAGTGAGTCCACATCAAATGTTTTGAAAATGCCTTTCCAAAGATCCATATGGGGAACGTTGAATGTTGTTAGGCCATATGAAGTCACACACTTGAAAGGGGGAGAGAGGGCTTGTGTGTGTGTGTGTGTGTGTGTGTGTGTGTGCGTGCGTGCGTGTGTGCGTGCGTGCGTGTGTGTGTGTGTACCGGGTTTTACTCACATTGTGGTGACCTAAATCTGACTAAATACTCAATGTGGTGACATGGCTTTCCTCAGGGAGACAAGATGCTGGTTCCCATGAGGAAGTCATTGAATTTTACTGTGATGACTGTAAGACTGGGATATGATTGAGGTTAGGTTAAGGGTTAGGCTTAGGATGTTGTTAGTGTTAGGGTAATTTTCCAGAAAATAAATAATGATCGCCTGAGGTTATAGAAACTAATTATGGTCAGTAGTTCAATCCCCAGCTTCTTCAACACACTGAGTAAACCCACTGTTTCCCAGGCTGCTTCTGTGTCTAAACGTTTTTGCACCTCTCTGGTGAAGCCAAATTGATCATTTTGTCCTCCTACCTGTGAGTCTGGTGTCTTTCTCCCTTCTTCACATCTTTATCATTTGTGCACGCAGAGGAAACACAACGGGGAGGCGAGTGAGGGAGGGGTTGAGGTCATGACTGCAGCCTGTAATACTGAGATGCTAAATTGGTTCTCTGTACTCTGATGTGAGACTTGCTTGACAAATGTGAAAAAGATTGCCTTCTCTGACTTACCGATTTTAGCTGCAGTGACAAAGTCAAGGTGACCCCCACGCTACTTCTGCATCTCCTTTACAAACACACTCGCACGCACAATGTTAAAATAGCTCCAAAGAAGTGTGAACAAAACTGCCACATGACTTCAGTCTCCAGTTAAACTAAGGTTTTAGTTTGTTGTAACTGCAAATTTCACTTTGTGTTACAATGAGGCACAGCACAGATATGAAGGTAAATCTAATCCGACACATAAAATATCTGTAGCACAGTTATCAACTTTATGTTGACAGTTAATGTACAAAGCTCTGAGAGTACCAGTGTCTGTTCGGTCAATATTAGTAACAGCGTGTACTGAACAGTACTGTATATAGATAGACAAACACCCTCTTTGCATCAGTGTTAAGTCCTTACCATATACCACAAGGTATAAACTGTGATCAAAACTGAAACACGAAAAAGTCCCACCACCAAAATTCTAAATGCAGCTTCTAGCGCCTACTTAAAATGATTGACAGCTCTGTAGACACAACCACAGGCAACTCTTTTTTCAATATAAATGTATGACTTCTGTTAAAGGTTTGTTTATCACTAAGGTCCATGATCTAATCAAACACGTCTCTATCTTTGAAGTAATCTTACAGTCATGATAATAAAATGCTGGATGATCACGGTAATAAACTGTACATGATATCTTCCAGAAGGCAATAAAAGTTATATTAAACATACTGTTTAATTTGCATCTTTGAGACCTTTGAAATCATATTTCACCACTTTTACATAAGAACATCAGGTTTATTCATCATGAGTGCTACTACTCTGTCTGTGAAAACAGTCATGTGTTGTATTACAAACTGGTGGCTCTTAAGTTGCATTATGGGAATAGTAAGATCTAGTTTTTTTGGAGCTTGAGCCAAGCTCCATAGTAGTGGCTAAAAGGAAAGAAATCTCAGTATATTTGTGGCACAGTTTCAAGTCGCTGCTCAATGACTTTCACATAGTGAAATAAATGCAAAACAGAGGCGATATACTCTGAGGAGATTCTTCTTGATTTTCTTTTCTTTCTTTTTTGGAACAGGATCAGGATCAAACCGATGAATTTTTTTAATTGTAGCAAACTGACATGCAAAACCACTGGTATGGTCCTTCGAAAGTCTGTGCACAACACTACTGTCCTTGAGTCTAGCTACAGGTCTAATGGTGGTGGATGATCTCACCATCATGCCCACGATGAATGCTGGATCATTCAATTATAGACCAACACAATGAATCATTCTCTTCTCCTCTGACAGTCTCCTCCACACTCCACTCATCTGACACCGCAAACCACAGACGATGGCCCTGTTATCTTCATAATATGGATAAACAGTGACAGTTGTCTCAGACTGGAGGCCATTTCAGTGGCAGCAGATCAAATGATATCTCATTATGGAAAAAGTGACACATCAGTGTCTGTAGCGAGGCTTACAGTCAGGTTATAAAAAGACCGCAGTCCTGCTGTGATGCCTGTGCCTCTGCACAATTCTTAGCCAGTCAGAATAGAATGAAATTAGTAAACTGGAGTTTCAGTCCTGTGATTTCACTCAGCTGAGAGAAAGACATACCACTAACATTTCAATGTGTTTGTGTGTGTGTGTGTTAGAGAGAGCGAGAGAGAGAACATGACATTTCTGTCCTTTCACTCCATGTGTCTATCTCTAACATACAGTCACACACTCTTCTTTTTCGATAGTAAATTAACCATTGAAATGGTTCATGTCACTAGCACAGTCCGTCAGTCCTTCCCCTCCTCTATTGCTCTTTTTCCCCTCTTCTGTCCATTTTTGGACATTTTCAAAAGGACGCTGATGGAAGTCAGGGTTTATACTGTACACAAAGAAAATGGTGACTCTTACAGCAAAGCTGTGTATGGGATTATTAGGTTTTAGTGATGATGCACAGTCATGATGGAATAGGGCAACTTGTTCAGAAACTGTACAGCAAATACGTTCCCAATCTGGATGCATCACATCTTATGAAGGGGTCTTCTGAAGCACATTGACCTGGGTGTGCAGAACTCAAGCAATAGACATCAGTTGAAACAACAAACTGTAAGAAATTAAGAACCGTGATGGGAATAATTAAAAACCAGCGATGTCATCTACAGGCAGACTATATTACAAGGGTTGGTTCAATTGGCAGTATAGTTGGGTTTTTGTTTCATATTGATATTTAAATGTCTGTGGTCTCCTCCACTTCTGGGAGACTACCCAAAGAAAATGGACAAATGCAATATGGAGAACACAGACCTTTGTGAAGTTAAATTGACACTGTGTACTTGACAATTGGTTGCATATTTGAGAACTAATCTGTCTTGAGCCTTTATGTAAACAAGCTCAAACCAAGCAGCTGGGTGAAGCGTTTCTTGAGAGCTATTTGTGGTTTATTTTACTGGGAGAGTCTTTCGACGTTGCTGTTAAAGCACCAGTTCGAAAAAATGGTGAAAACTCTTGTTCTCGCAAGTGATAGTCTCAGCTCGAGGCTACAGATACAGTACCAACAGAACATTGTGGGTGCACACCGCCAGGGAACATTCTGGGTGCACACCTTTTTGTTGCCACCACCAGCTGATAACAAAAACTAATAAGAAAAGTCATATATGGCTACAGCAGAGGATTTAGTTGTACAGAATGTCCATTCATGAGTGAAAGGTTGCATGTGAATTGTGGGTGTAACAGATTTGTTTTAGCATCAAGTTGGAGTCCTTTGAGAGGATTTCCATAAGATCATAATCCAGGCATCATTAAGTCTGGATTAGAAGAAGAAGAAGAAGAAGAAGAAGAAGAAGAAGAAGAAGAAGAAGATGAAGAAGAAGAAGAAGAAGAAGAAGAAGAAGAAGACTGGAAATGGAACCTAAAATCCTTTTACTGTCAGAGTGGATTAAGAAAACCTAATCACAAATAGAATTAAATGAGAAATAAAGTAATCTTCAGTTTGAATTAGTTCACCATAGAGATGCTTCATTGTAAAGCTGGTCTTATATTGTCCTGTGGAAAACCTTAACTTGACATGTGACCGATGTTCAAAGTGAAGAGACTTACTGTAGGGTCAGGACTGTAATTGGGAAAGACCTGTGGACATGAAAGCATGACTGCTTGTACTGGCATTCTTTCAGCCAGCCAAGGCCCATGTTATTGCACAAGTGCTGGGCCGCTGCCATGTTACACAACTCTAGTGAACCCAGGGTTAACCAGTCCACTGACTGTGACACTGGGGAGGAGGTTAAGGATCAGTTTCTTTTATTTACTGTCACTGGGCCATCAGATCTAAGATGGATAAGGTATTTGGTGATGACAATTGGAGCTTAGATAACTATAAGGATGATGATGATGATGATTGTTCTTCCTTCCTTATTGTTCCACATGAGACTAGTCTGTGACCCAAGGTGGGCGAGAGTGAATGTGTAGTTTTAAGGCACACAGACCCGCCTATGCTGATCCCAGCATATGTTTCCTGTATGGGAATACTTAGAGTAGTGCATCACAGTAAGTGTGTGTGTGTGTGTGTGTGTGTGTGTGTGTGTGTGTGTGTGTGTGTGTGTGTGTGTGTGTGTGTGTGTGTGAAGAAGTAAGAGAAAGGAAAGGAAGGGAGAGACAGAAAGAGAGGGAGAGTGAAGGCATATCCAAGGGGATCAAGCCTAACCACAGGATATTTCTGACCTTGAGGGCGAGTGGGCAAAGCAGGGAGGGGGGAGGAAAGAGGAGGAAAGGAAAAGAGAGGAAATCTGAAGGGAAGGAACAAAGAGCCTGAGGGAGAGAGAGAGGAGCGGAGTTGTTGGAGGGCAGCTGGAAATCCTCCAGAATCCTCTGCACAAACCAACCATAAAATTCCAACTGAAGCCACAAAACCAGTATGAGGACTGACGAGGGTGCCTTCTACCCACAATGGCTGTGTGTGTGTCTGCATTTGTGTGTGTCTGTGGTGTGCACACATTTACTTCTGTGTGTGTGTGTCTGTATGTGTGTGTGTGCCATATGTGATTAAAGGGTCCGAGCAGAGGAGGCCAGAAGGCAGACGAGTGATGCAATCCACAAAAGCAAAGGAGAGGACATGAGGGCGGCAGGAAGGAAGGGAGGGAAAAGAGGAAGGAGGAATGTTGCTTCTGGGGATCCAGCTCTCCAGGAATGTGCTGATGGTTATGTCCCACACGGTCGGGGGGAGTGTTGCATTCTGGGAAACTCTGCGGAGGTGACACCACCTGTTTTAGTCTGCTACAGATTGCAAACGCATGAGAGAGTCACACATTCTAAAGGGATAGACTTAGTGAGTCATTGTTGTTAATTTTTGAAGGCACAACAATCGCTTTCCCTGTGCAAACTTTCACTGCAGGCTCGAGGCCTGAGTCCACACTCATACCAGAAGTGGAGATCTATTTTGGTGCAAGCTACACAATGTCCACAAGCACCCACACAGGCTCGGTGGGTAAGGTGATTGGTAAGCCTTGACAAATAGTCTATTTATGAGCATCGCAGGAGTGGGAGGTTGTCCTTGAGCTGGTTCTTCTGCCGTCTGAAGTGCTAAGTGCTGTATACAGTTACAATAGAACATTCACAAGGACGAGTGGAGGTAGGGAGGGGGGTGAGGAAAGGAGGGAGGAGGGTGAGGAAAGGAGGGAGGGTGAGTACAAGAGAGCACTGGGAATAGAGATGGTGAGTCAGAGGCCATTTGGAAAGTAATTTCATCTCTGAATGCTGTATATCTTTTCATCAATGAAAGGAAAGTATTTTCTGAACCAGGCAGGCACGAGAAGAAAAACATCTTTGTTTGGTGAAATAGAGCGCATTCAAGGAGGAGAGGACACATCCCATTCAAAGGCTATTTTTGCACGGTATTTATTTCATGTAGGTGAAGTTGTTTGTTACGACACACAGAAGTGGAAGACATTCGGTACAGGACTAACGGCCAGACTAGGCCTCGAAGTAAATGCTATCAGCAGGCTAACATTCCCACAGTGACGTGGGAACGTTTAGTAGCTAATATTTACTGTGTTCATCAGTTTTGTTTCATGCAAGCATACAAACATTTGCTAATTAGAATGGAACGATAACTTCAACTAAGGCTGGTGGAAATTATTTAGCATGTGATCATAAACCAAAGTTTTTGATAAACATGAATGTTGACCAAATAAGTAGGAAGCAGGATTCTGGGCTCCGCTGACATCTGTAGCAAACTAGAACATGGTGGAGGACTAACTGCCATCCCTGCAGCCACACGTTGCTAGAAGTTGCTTGTTTTAATATACTTGGTTATGTGTGAGGCTGTATCTGATGGTGAAAGCTGTAAATTCCTGTGATTCACAGCGAAAAAATGTCCACATTGTGCCACATAAACAATTATGTTCCCGAATTTCTATCTCAATGTTACCTTCAGGTTTTAAGGGATTTGGTGATATTCTGTAGTCTGGCATGCAGCCAGTCAAAAAGCAAACAAGAAGGGAGTTAAGCTGTAGATGTAGGAGAGTCTACTGAACTGCTGTGTGTATTTTGCCCAAGCAACCTTGGCCTTGACAGGACTGCATAAACATGAGCAATATTTGACTCCTGGCCCATGTTGCCTTTGCATAAAAATGGGGTGGTTTCAATTATTAAAACAACTAAAGCCTAAAAACATCTTTATTAATTCTAGCATCAAAACAGGAACAATCCAGTGATTTAAAAAGTTCTGAAGCCTGTTCAATTATAAGTTTAAGAAGATTAAAAAAAAAATGTGTTTCATGAAATGTGTTTTCTATTAACTGAGTTCACTGACTGGAGGGAAAGAGAAAGACACCACAGAGCACTAAGTTGGAGCAGTTTTTGATCGGTCTGGCATCAACTGTGTGGTTCTATGGGCAAGCACACACAGAATGCTGCGGTTATTCTTGGATCACCAGTGTCCACACTTACATGTAATGTTTTAGTGTTTGGCATCACTGGTTCAGTCCATCTGCTGGGACTATGAGTGAGTGAATGAGCTCTGGTAAGGAGATGCAGAGAGGTCCTGCAAGGACACTGACCAACTGACACTGCATCCAAATTAAAGCGTTTGTATGACTCCAGCGCACAAACTGAGCTGGACATAACCACCACCACCAAACTCTGGAATTCTACAGTGTTTTTCTTTTTACTGTGTGTGCACTCCCTTTAGCCTCAAATTAAAATCGGCTTTGGCTTTGAGATTTGCCTTTTCTCTCACACAGTGCACATTTTGTTATGTTGTTTGTGAGCTGTGGAACGTCAGCACTGATATTTTCAGTTGCGTGGAGGAGTTTGCCCATAGCAAAGCAAACAAGACCCAGCGTCGGCAGAATGTTTTGTTTGCTGAGCCCATCACCTTTCAGCAAGTATTTGCACCTCATCCTCTTCACTGACAACCTGATGGTATAGCTGTGGGAATTCACTGGCGATGCAGCTGGCTATTAAGCATGTCTTGGACTGCCAACATCTGAACCCTTGACTGTAGTTACATGGCATGCAGTTTATCTCTTCCCAGCTCAAATGTGCACCTTTGAAAAAACACAAACTCCCCTGTGGTAATGTGAAAGGTCAACCAGTATCACTGCTGAAAGTAGATTTAAATGGCATGTTTCTGAAATGACTCTTTGACCTTTTGTTATTTTATTCAGCCATGCAGCACATATTCATCTCCATGATTACACACATCAAGTAGCGATGACATGTAGAAACCACTGGCATATCTTCAATCTGACCAAGCATCCTGTGAGGCATCACAAAACAGAAATGCGGAGCTGACATGAGTTTAATATTTACCACTGACATCACCATGAACCTATGCCTGCTTATTTTTTATTATACATGCTGAACTATTGTGCAAAATAAAACATAAATACACTGATCACAATACTAATGTGCTCATAGTGAAAATGTGTCCCTTTCCCTAATGTCAGTAGTGTCAAAATATGTATGAATTATTAATATAATACATTTTCAAGCCTTGTCTGATACATTTTCACCGTCTGTATTCCATTAAAGTATAGGCTTAATTGTATTTTATTACTTTCCACAATATTAATAAATAAGCAAATACAGTACTTAATTCTGATGAACCAGAAAAACACATCATTAGATGTGTTTATATTAGAAAGATGCATCAGAAAGGACCAATGTAGCAAAAGAGTGATGTATAAAATATAGTATTGTGTTTGTATGGTGAAAGAATAATGTAATAAAGACCAGAGGAACACAGTGTTCCAGATCAGAGATCAGTCTGCAGAGCTCTGGTCCGGAGAGGAGCATGAGTCACCGTAACCGAGCAGATGGTTAGCTTGCAGAATTCATTAAGACAAATGTAAGGTATTCGGATTTCCTCTGGAAGAAAAGAAAAACCTGGCAGCTGCAGAACAGCACCCAGGTGAATCCTCAAGTAGCTTTCCATACACCTTTGGAATGACAGCATGCAGCTCTGTAGATGATTTCTCTCGGTATGAATGGAAATTAATTAGCGTCAATCTTTGTGTGCGTTATTCTATTGTGTGTTGGTTGGGAACCATTATTACACAGTCCCAACAGATTATTAGACTATTTGCAATGGGCACCAAACACCTTTTTGTAAGCTGTAATTTTTACACCTATTTCCCTCTAGAGTGAGAGTAAACAGTGGAAAAACTGACCATGCTTGACAAAATGCCAGTTGAGCTGTTAAACAGTGTTAAAGCGTTTTTTCCTCCAACACCAGCAGCTGAAGTGGATCGTGTCGCGTCCCCGTGTACAATGGCGCCCCCGGGTGGTTACAGGGCACTAATGCACTGGTCCCCAGGCCACTGCATTTGAGAATACGGTAGAATAGGTCATTTTCGATTATTTACTAGTTAATACCACTACAGTTCCTGTTTGATATAGCTTTTACATTTCCTTTTTCTTTTTCTAAGGTGCAGGGGTTAGATAAGCCTGCCAACTTAAAATTCCACTTACGGCAGTAACAGCCGTTCCAAATGTACAATAAATTATAGGTTATTTTCTCTTAACACTTAAATGGGATATTGAGAAGATAAGTAGGAGATACGTAAGACAAACAAAAAAATTGTTTTATAGTAATCGTCTGACTTAACTTAATTTGCATGAAATCGATGCATGAAAGAAAACGTTCAAACGAAAGCAAGGGGCGCTATTTTCAGAAGATAAGGTTTTGCGCTTCTAGTCAATAAAGCTGCAACACTGATACGGGAACAGTTGAAGGACCTCCGACCTACCGACTTTAAACGCGACCCTAAATGAAGGACCGATCCTGAGCCAGCAGAGGAGGCGCCGGATGTCGGTAAGTAACCGATCAGAGCTGAGCGACTTCTACAGGAAATACCGTCGGCTGGAGCGAGCATTTATGAAGGGCTGCTATTTTACCGAGCTTACGGTAAGAAAAGCTGCTCCGCGTTGTGTAGTTAGCGGAGTGCGAACATGTGCTTAAACTCGTATCCACAACTTTGTTAGTGTCGACCGTGAACCTTAATGCTAGCTAACCTAGCTTGCTTATCTTTGTCATTGCGTTGCTAATGTTAGCCGTTACTAATCTTAGCAGTTCACATTATGAAGCCAGAACCACAAACGTGTTGTGTAAAGTACTTCGTGGTCCTGGAAGTTGGACTTTAGCAAGATACTGCGATTGGCAGATGACGTAACGTTATTTGAAATGCGTGTCATGTCAGAGTAAACGTTATTTGTTATTTTATAACACACTCGTCAAGCAATAAGCTAAACACTAGCTGCCTCCACACCGAGCTTTTCTTAATGAATTATGTCCCCAATCCCCCCTTTTTGTATTTGTCAGCAGCACAATGAACTATGGGGGTCAAAGTGGTCCAGCTTACCTCTAAATCGCACCATGAAAACATTTTGGCATCTCTGCATCAGCTATGGCTGCAGGGTCAGCTGAGTGACGTGACCGTGCAGGTAGACTACCAGGGGGACGTGCAGGAGTTTCAAGCGCACCAAGTGATGCTGGCAGCATCCAGTGGCTACTTCAAGAAAATCCTTCTCTCTCAGGATGCAGCTAAAAACAAATTAGTGCTCTCAAACATGCACTGCAATGATTTTTCCAGGTTTTTGGAATTTGTCTACACTGGTAAGGTTGAAGTCTCCACAGACAAGATTGGCGATGTCCAAGCAGCAGCACAATTTTTGGACTGTGAGGATCTGTCAGAGGTTTGTGGTGAAGCCATGAGTGCTGGAGTTCTACAAAAAAGTATGAAGAAAACTCCTGTGTCAAAAGTTGTAGATAAACAGGACTCAGATGATGCCAAGAAAGACAAAAGGACCAAAGGGAAGAAGCAGCCGAAAAGCTTATATCTTAAGCGGCATCTCTCCTCACTTAGCTCTACGAAAGATGTAACGTCAAAAAGATTTAAAGCAAACAATGGGGTGAAAGATGAAAAAAGACTAGGAAGAAAGTTAAAAATGAGAATTGGTGTCCGTAAAGTTCTGCAGAGTCGTTTAAAATCCAAAAGAGAGGCTGTAAACCAAGTTACCAGTGAAGACATAGATGAGTATGAGGACCAGACTGAAGCTGTGGCTCAGCCTGAGAATCAAGCAGAGAAACAAGATAAGCCTTTATTAACAACGCCTGCCTCCAATGTGGAAGATTGGGATTGTGAGGAGGATTTGCAGAGTAACGGTCCTGCAGACTCCTTGTTGTTGTCCCCGGGGGAGGATGAGGACGAAGACGAGGATGGAGAGGAGGGACAGCCCAAGGAGGCATCCAAAAGAACATCTAAAGCGCAGTTTCAGTGTAACAAGTGCCAACGGACCTTCCACTATGAGAGAAGCTACCTGAAGCACATCAGGTAGGACATGAGTGTGCACCTGGGTTTAATTTCTACATTGAAATCATGGTCCATTAACGTTACAAGACTGAATCTTGTGCTCTATGATTCTGCCAAGTAAGCACTTTATGACAAAACTAGTCTCAGCTGAAATGCTTGCACATTTTAAGCAGACATTCAAACATTTCTAGCATTTTCTAATTGGTATTATAGTGCCCCACTTCATTTTTTTCATTGTTCTTGTGTCAATAGAATTTTTGTAACAAATATGAGTCATTCAGTGGCCCTTTATACGACTCGGGAAGAAAAGGCCGTCTTAATTCAGGCCTTTAGCATGAGAGGCTGTAAGTAAAAGCACAAAAGGATCTTACTGAGATTTTGAATTTTCTGAGATTGTATTGCGACTACACTTAAATGCAACCATACAAGATTAGAGGAGGCTAAGGTAGATCACGTGTTGTACAAGTTATTATTGTTAAATAAATGTATTCACCAGCTTAGGGATATTAACAAAATAATTGACCTCTAAGGAACTGTGTTAGATCGTCCTTGCATTTTGCCTTTGATTATTGCTGCAACCTGTCACCACTCTTTTGGACAGTACGTACCACGGTGTGAAAGCAGACATTCTCTATCGCTGTGAGACCTGCCAGCAGACCTTCGCCAACCGCAGCAACCTGAAGATTCATGAAAAGCATGTCCACAGCAACGAGAGGCTCTTTTCTTGCGAGTCCTGCACAAAGACTTTCAAACGAAAGAAGGATGTCGTCCGCCATCAAAGACAGGTAGGGATGAAGGAAATTCCAAACACTGCTGTTTTTAAAAGTGATATGTAGTGCCACCGACGTGATAACAGTATTTAAATATGCAGAAATAATCCCATGGATTTTGATGTTTTTCCCCTGATTTGAACATTTCTGTTTTACATGTCTGCTGCTTCTCAGGTACATGAACGTAACATTACGCAACATGTCTGCACTGATTGTGGAAAGGCGCTGAGCTCCAAAACCGCTCTGTTGTTGCATGTGAGGACACACACAGGCACAAAGCCTTTTGAGTGCACGGACTGTGGGTCCAGATTTACCCAGAACTCTGCCCTCAAAATGCACCGCAGGTACAAGTCCTTTTGGCGATGAGCAAGTCATTCAGTCAGTCAGTCAGTTACAGAATATATTGACCTGTTCTGTTCATGCAGAACAGTAAACTAAGTTACTGAGATGCCTCATTGACATGTTCTGCTTAGCTAACAATTGTGAACACCCATATAGCTAGGGAACTGTGAAAACCAGAGAGTAATAATATTTGTGAATATTTAGACATTTTAATAACGTGTGTAAAATAATTGAGTTAATCATGTCTGTGTCGCTGCATGTAGGACTCACACAGGAGAGAAGCCATTTGCTTGTGATGAGTGTGATGCCCGGTTCACTCAGAAGCACATGTTGGCCTATCATAAAAGATCACACACAGGTAGGGGGGATGCAGTATCAGAACTCTTTAGACGTTTGAGTTTCAGCTTTAGTTTGCCAGATGTTTTTTCACATAACTTCCCTGATGTTGGTCTTGGTTAAAGCGTCTTTTTCTCTTGTTAGGGGAGAAGCCCTTCATGTGTGAGGCGTGTGGGAAGAGCTTTGCCTCTAAAGAATACCTGAGACACCACTCAAACATCCACACCGGGTCCAAGCCTTACAAGTGTGAGCAATGTGGCAGAGGCTTCGCTCAGAGGAATTCCCTGCACCAGCATCTAAAAATACACACAGGTAATTGTTGAAATTATTATATTTCTTTTGATCATTTGGGAGGATTATAAACAGTTGGGACTTGGGTTTTTTGTTCATTATTCTTTTCATTTCCATTGGTTTTTCTCTCTGAAATGATTTTTAGGTGAGCGTCCGTACAGTTGTAAAGACTGTGATAAGCATTTCACCCAGCTCAACGCCCTGCAGAGGCACCAGCGGATACACACTGGAGAGAAGCCCTACATGTGTGGTTTTTGTAACCGCACCTTCACAGACAAGTCTACCCTTCGCAGGCACACAATGGTTAGCAGTGTTTATCTTATTGTGATGTTATGGGTGGATTTTTTTGGATAAACTTGTATTTGCTTTTGTACAATAACTACCAATTTATAAGTAAGGTTGCAGTAGTGTGACACCTCAGAAAATAACATTAGCTTTTTTTTTGTTTTTTTAACTTAAGATTCATGACACAAATGCTCCCTGGAAGACCTACCTTGTTGTGCTAGAGGGAAATGTGGAGGACAAGAAGCCCAGAACTCCCACTAAAGGAAAGACTGAAAAATCTGGAGCCGGGGAGAAAAAGAACGCAGCTAGAAAAAGTGTTGGCAATGCAGCTGGTGCTGCTGCTAAAGCCACCCCCGACTCCACCGTGGTTCCATCTGAGGCCGTCACTGTCCCTTCGGAGTGGACTAGTGGAGCAATCACTTTGGTCAGTCACGGTTCCCTTAGTGGGATCACGGTCATCCACACTGAAGTGGCACCTGGGACGCAGATCCAGCCCATTGTAACCACTGACACTGCAGGGACCAGTATCATTTCCTTAGATGGTTCAGCTATCCCTGTCCCCTTCTCTATACCCGTGTCTATGGCTCATTCTGTCCCCGTGTCCTCTGAAGCCTCCTCCACCTCTCTGTACGTACCCTCAGTTCTCTCAGTCCCTGTTTCTGATGGCACGTTGGCGTCAGTCTCCGAGATCTCAACTATTTCAACGTCATCCATGCTGGAAGCTGCTGCATCACAGACTATTTTGGCGCCTGTTTCAGAGACTAAGGCATCTTCTGAGGCGAATGAATTACACCCCAATATTCAAACTGTCATTGTCAGTGACAAGGCTGGTGGACCAGAACAAACAGCTGATAGCAAAGGACAGGAGATAATATCTTAGCTAATCCTGAAGAGGGTTCAGTTCTCTGTGTAGAAATTTAAAATTCCCTTTCATTTCGTCTTTTTCATGTACAATATAATTCAGCAGTGTGTGTGTGTGTGTGTCTGTGTGTGTGTGTGTGTGTGTGTTCTGACTGTGGTGATTCATCATCATTTTGAAGTTCAGTGTTTAATTGTCTGACTTGAATGTGATGTTATGTGTTTAACGCCCTCTTCTTGAACGTTATTATTGAGAAAAAGTTACTAATTGATAGAACACGTTGCTCTTAAGTGACATGATTTAGAGATATATCTAATGTATAATCAAGGTTATATATAAGTAATTAAATAATGTCCATATTTTGTATATAGTTACTGTTAATGCATAGAGGGATACTGTTTATTAATTTCATCGATCAATTTAAACAATATTTACAAAGTATTACTTTTCACAGATTTACTTGAGTCATCCACAACATTAGGTACACCTGTACAAACCAATACAATGCAATGCGGCAGCTGTGCCATGGGTTCTACTTTTACGTGACCATAAATACTTTTTAAATGAAAACAGTCAGGTGATAAATCTACTTTATTATTGACCATCATGGTGGGTGGAGGAGTTGTACTAGAGTGTATTATTTAACAGGTGGTTTGGATGTTTTGGCCACCCAATTTAATATGAATTATAAAAGTTATATAAAAGGGGTTTTCATCAGGGACACTGCTTTAAATGGTTGAAATTATACCTGTCAAACAGAGTCTTCAGTTTCTGAAGGTATTGTAACTTATTACTGTTAACTATTAAAAGCCAAACTAATATCAAGTAAAATTACTACTGAAAACAATGTTGGGGAGTCAATACATGAAATGACAATAAACCTGATTGATTTTTTTTTTTGGGTCAAGTGTGAGGAAATCAGTTTTCCAGATTTTTTCGTTAAAAACGGTGACTGTAGGTCTAAAATGGATCAGCTCCACAGGATCAGGGCTGAGTTTGAGAGTTATAGGATGATTAGTTCATGATTAGTTCATACTAGTTGACAGATTGAGGTGCAGTATGAATTTCCTTTGGGCAAAATGTCCTAAGGATGTGATAACTTAAAACAGCTGGGTCCTGTAATGGCTGATATGTAGACATCAGCTCTTTCAAATGACAACTGCTTACCAGTTCCTTTCTGCTTGTCCACATATTAATATGTACACAAATGCTTATTTGAAAGGAGATAAGCACATATTACATATACTCCAGCTGTTTGATTAGTTCAAACTCAGTACAGTACAACAGACAGCTGAGATATGACTTTAATATTATCCATTTACACAAGCATACAGATCATATCAAAGTTCCATTGTCATTCCACCTGGAAGAAGCTGGACACACAGGGTAACTGACCCTTTAGTAAAAACTTTGGTCTGGCTCGTACTATTTAATGTAACTATACTAAACTATACAGAATGTCATGCTTAGCAACTGGCCATTTGGAAGGTCCACTGCAGTAGTAAACCTTCAGTGATAAGTTCACAACACAACACAGCACAAAATGAGTGACTAATACACATTACCCCGAGATTACTGGCCGGGAATAAGGAGTAAGGTCGTCCGTGTCAGTGCAAATTAAATTCGTTCAAAAATAGCTTTCTAAGACAAACTATAAACCAAATTTGACAGATTCAAAGTATAGTAACATCAACAAATGCTAAATAATAGATATAAATAAATAACAGTAATGAAATCATGAATGCATGGAAAGTTGGAATTAATTACAAATGTTTAACAGTCTACGCTTGGTACATATCATTGCCCTTCAACAAGACGAGTCTTTCCAGTGAGTGATAAAAAGGAGATGACAAACTTTTGTATGGTAATGACTTGAGTTTTGGGAAGAATTCTTTATCCTCCTTCAAAATAATACATATCCATCCATCATCGTTTACCCCTTATCCTCTAAAAAGGTGCTCACATTCACATCTATTAGCAATTTAATCACTAGTTAACTAACTGCATCTTTGGATTGTGGGAGAAAACTAGATGTAACTCACACAAGCACAAGGGGAATATGTTTAGCTACAGCCAAACAATACAAATTACCATAATAAATTAAGATGGTAATACATTTTTTAAATCCATTCAATGTACCACGAACATAAATATTAAATAATTTAAATATAATAAACAACATAAAAACAAAATGCATCTGACTAGGAAACAACTGTACAAAACATGCAGTACTTGTGAGCGATACTATGGTCAGTTTCATTACATTGTACAGCTCTGAAATCCTCCGAAAGATTTCAGCAGAAAAAGATATGCAGCAATCCTCTAGACAGAGGCGAGAGGGCTAGAGGATTTACATTCTGACTATATTCAGATATGTTTGCGAGGAAAGCAAAGATCATACTCTGATAGTATAACATTGAGCAGAATATTCACAATCATCAGCAGACACTCCTCTCCAGATGCTATACACAGTGCAGTGCATGTGTGTTTGTGTGCCTGTGTTTAAAAGCATGCTTGATGGATTTGTCCCTCCATGCTGCATTCCTAAACTGGGATTCTCTCATTTCAGATCTCCTTCATCACCTTGAATGGTCTTTTTGATGCGCAGCAGGAGGGTTGTGTGCCACTGGTCCAGACGTGAGATTGAGTCAAACTCCTTCACCTGTAGACAGATGAGGGACATCGTGGTTTTTTTGGGGGGGCTCTTTTTAATTCCACCATTTTGAATTTTTGTTTCAACCTTTTACTCAACTATATAGATGTGTATGCCACCAAAATTGCAAATGTGTAAACTAACACACCTGTTAAAATTGTGATGCAGTTCTCTGAGCCACCAGTATAAATGTTACTGTGCACAACTGTTCCCGCTCTAACTCTGAGTTAACTTTGAAAAATCTTTCAGGACCTCAGCTCAGAAACACTGGTGCACTGCATCACTCTACTAGGTTCTCATAAACACACAGTCCTGGGAGACTGAATAGTGCCTGAGATCTAGCCTTCCATCTTCTAAAAACACAAGGGATCCGACAAAATTACAACAGCCAGAAGCTGTGGGATTTCTGTGCTCACCAAAGCCTTATTTTAATACCTGAGAACGTCCATAGTGCAATACAAGACTTACTGCCTCTGTGAAAGCTTCGTTGTTCTGTTCCTCATGAGCCTCAAGAAGTTTCTGTTCAAACAGAAAATGTAGGTTACTTATAGAAAGTGAAGAGATTAAAGGGAAAAGTAAGCCATCAGATTCCTCTGTGTTCTTAAATACCTTCAACAACTTGCATTCTCTGGAGTCTGAAAAAGCTGGGAACATCTCCTCATATTTCTCAACAGCAATCTGCGGAGACATGGCGTGTTAAATTATACCAAAACTCCCTGACCCAAATTCTGAGACTGAACCACAAAGTTCTAAAGTCACCTTAGCATTGAGTTCGTCAACAATGAAATGACACAGGGCAGCTTTGAAGAAGTACTCTTTGGCGCTATATTTTAGCAGTGGGTTGTCCATTGTGTTGGCTCCAACCTGGGTACAAGCAAATCATACAAAATGTTCCAGAAACGTCAGCTTCATAACTCAATGTTAATTCACAGCAACACAAGTGATACACACCTGCTCGTAGATCTCAATAGCCTTCTGGTACTGCTCCAGCTGAGCACAGTAACCCCCCACCTTCAGCAGACACTTGTTGGCAGAACTAAAGAAATGTGTGGATATATTAGGAGATGCATATTTCTACAGCGCACAGTGTTTTATTCAATTGGATGCAACAAATATAATTAAAATAAAGATGAATTAAGATTGGAAATGTAATGGAATAGAGCATAGGCCTTTTCATAGAACACCTATAAATATTAAAATGAACAAGAGCTCTGTTCTATTTAGCTGTCCCGAAAGGTCATGGCAGCACAGCAGTGATTCAGCATGCACATTACAAAAACAAAGCAGACATTGTAAATTAGCCAGCCTTAACTTTTATTATGAATATTATTTACATCTTTTTTCCTGCATTCTTTAAATAGGGGCTTTTGTTTAGAGTACAACTTTGTATTCGATCACCCATACCAAAATCTGCTAGCCATATCAGCACTTACTTCTACCATGCATACACTATTCTGCTAAATCTATTAATGGTAAATTTATTTTAAAAAAACTGTTACCCTAAAACCCAATGCTCTGCCCATTGAGACACCAGGCTGCCTAATTATCATTATATTACAGAATAATGCAGAGTAATAAAAAACAATATCAGTGATTTAATGTATCGCCGATGAACTACTTGGGTGATAAATACTACTCTAAAGTGATGGGTGCTTGATATAAACCTATAGAAAAGCTAAGAGTAAGACTTAGAAAATCATTCAATTAAAGTACCAATCCATTCTCTCTTTTGAAGTCCGTAGCCTTATACCTTAATTAATTTGCACACACAGGTTTTGAAAGAAAAAATACTTGTCGCTTTGTTCATAAACAGCAGAGTCACAAAAACAATTTTTTTTGTGGAACAGAATCGTACCTGTTTGATTCTTCTCCTTTGTAGTAGTCTGCTGCTTGTTCATAATGTGCTATAGCCTTAACAAAAGAAAAACAACATACCAGTTGTAACCTTAATTTTTCCTCAAAACAAATATGCTCAAAGAATGGTCATATGAATAATTATTATTAGTATTATCTGTCTATGTACCTTTTCAACATCCACCAGTTCTGACTCGTAGACCTCTGCAACACTGATGTGGTGTTTGGCCGCAATCGTGAATCTTCCCTGGGGGAGAACAGGAAGAGGACATTTCATTACTTAGTAGATGCCTCTAAAGCCAAAGGGTGGTTGTTACATTCTCCGTGCAGACAGGTGAACTTGTAGACATGAAGTTACGGGCTTCAAAGTTTTAGCTTTATCTACTAAGACGATTATCAAATAGGAAATCTGATCAGGGTACTAGCATTTAATAAACTAGCATATGCTGAAGATATGCACATAATGGCCAAAAATTAAATTAGGGAGGGATATGGTTAAAGAGTGTGCGACACTGACGTGTGTAAGGGTTCTTATTTATACATTTAAGTAATAAGGCTGGATTTACTGTTAAAAAGAGAGATAGACACTTTCTATCTTACCATGTCTGTGTATATGTCGATGGCAGCATTTAAACACTTGATTGCCTCTTTTGGCAGCATAAAGGGAAGAGGAGTTAGACAATAATTAGATATGGCTACTTTTGTTAATATCTCACAGACCATTAAAAAACACTTCGTTCAACATCAGTCAACAAGGGACATTATTTAAACAGGGTTAAGAGAAAAACCCTTAGATGACATTAACATTAACTGTAAATACATGTAAAGTGTATATATTTAGTTACATCTCATTTCCAAGAAGATTATGTTAAACAAAATCACAAGTAAGACTCTCCATTTCCATCTACAAAACAAATAACTCAGCTAAGTACCCTCCCCAAAACAAATGGACACATCTACGCACAAGAGCATTAAATGACACCACGTAGGAGCCCTATGAATTACAAGTCGAATGTAATAATTCCTACATAATCAACTGCTTTCAGAAAGAAATCAAAGCCGGATAGTAATAAGTAAAATCTGTATCACACAGCCTTGTAGTGAACAACTCGCTGTAAAACTGTCCCGGTTTCGTGTTAATAACTGCAGTACATGCAACCGTATTAGTCTTTCAACTAAAAAGCCTAAATGTTAGAATTCTACTAGCATATGAGTTTAAAAGGCAACGAAGTGATTGAAGTCAAGTTGAAACTCAGTAATCAAACAGCATTTACCATTGGGGTCAGACTTCTTGTATGCGTTCCCTGCATCAATGAAACTAGTGGCAGAGTCATGTTTGTTCTGCAGCTGCATATGAAGACGTGCCGCTTTGCAAAATGCATTTCCGGCAGCTGTACACGAAGGAAAAAAGAACAGTAAATTCCATGTACACATACTGTATACTTAAATTTAGTTTACATTCTAATTTCAGCACATAATGAATCCAGCTTTGGTGATTTTTTAAAATTAGTATTTTCAACAGTCCCTCATGTTCTGATTTGTCAAGATTTGTAGAGTGCTCTGAAGAAATTAAGACAACCACACATGCCCAAGATCTCGCAGCAGTTTTCAGTGAAGAAGGAAACATTCGAACGCACCACTCCAGTTCTTCACCATCTTGAACATGTTGGCCGCTCTGCAGTACATCTCACATGCTTCTTCCACTTTGTGATGTCCTCTAGAAAAAAAATGTAAAATTCAAAGCAATTGTAAAGAAACTATATCTAATACATTTCTTTATTTAATATTAATGGAAAATGTTAGGATTCAAAAATGTATCAGGCCTACTTATTGTCCAAGAACTTATTCCTACATAATACGATCAGATCGATGAACTGTTTAGCATGTCAAGCTTTTGCATTTCTCAGGGAGATGCAATGGTCAGATTGCTAAGCTAAGCTAGGTACATATCTAAAAATAAGCACCAGAGATATCTGTTCCTCCAAGAAGTGCACCCCTGGGAAGCCCCCTGTAGTTGTACTAACATTCTGACCATTCGATGATGCTGGAGGATTACATCACTGCCTGATCAGCCACAGAATTACCAGTGTAAGGCCTGACAACAGTTATCAGAAACGGGAACTGCCAAATATTAATATCTGGAAGTTACCTAAGAGAATGACAATGCATCACACAGAACAGTAACTATCTTGGGCAACAAAGCCAACAATGCTTTTCTGCCTCAGTCTCTTTTCAGTGGTAACATATTTAAATATATCATGACATGCCAATTGTTAGAAATAAATAACACATATGCAACATATCTACAGCTAGTATAGTACATTTGGTGATAAATAACTCATTAACAAGTATGTTAGTAGATACAATACAGGGACTGGTGATGGAAAAAATGCAACTACGGTCTAAGTTAATAGTTTGAGTGAAAACCAAATCTGCTGCGTAGCTTTCAGGCCAATGCTCTCTCTCCAGGAGAGTCGTGATCTGTTCGCTTGTTTACAATTAGCCAGAACAGCGAACAAATGAGCTAAATTATTTGCAGGAATAATTACACATAATGTCACAAGTTGTCTCCTACGGGTTAAATTGTAACTAAACATTGTCGTGGTAGTTTTCATATGGAAATGGAGTGTTTGTCTAAACAGGCTAAATGCCAACTTTGCTGCTGACAGTGACTGGGGCTAGTTAGCTGTGTGATCTTTGGTGCAGAGCTGTCTTACCCTCCAAACATCCCTCCCAAAAAAGAGCCAGAGGACTTGACTTTTTTGTCAGCGTCGGCCATTAACTGAACCGCTTCCTTTTCTTTCCCAGAGTTGTCCATTTCTTAGTTGTATTAAGAACAAACTTATAGTGAGACAGAAAATCCCCGGAGAAGATTCAGCAATGTACAGTAAGGATTACAGTCGACGGGCTTATTTAGGGTAGGCGTACACCAGCAAAGTGGCTAAGGCGAGTAGCGTGGCATGACGGGAGTTTGAGTGCTGTAAGCGACGAACACAGTGGGCTTCAAGGCATAAGAAACTACAACTCCCAGTTTTTTTTTAACATCCCCTGTTACGTAATATTTTATCAGGTCGCCAATTTAATTTAACGTTCTTCTGTTATTAAATTGTACACAGTTCCAAATTACATTCATTTTCACTTCTCTGTACAGATAAAATACAAAATCTCATCATGCAAAAAATCCCAAGGTAGCGTCACCATGATTGCACGTTGCTTTTTTGTACAACAGAGGGCGATAAACAATCACAATTGACTCGGACGCCACTGGCAAAGCTATTAAACAGTCAGATATTATGTTCGTAATTACACCTGGGCCTATAATGTGAAGTTAAAACTAAAAACTCTTCGATTGAGAAAAGTATGTTTTTAAACTAAAAATTAGGATCCAAAAATGTGAAAAATAAGATCTGAAAAACTATGCTATGTTTTTTCTTTAATTTTCATTTCTTTTTTTTTTATGTATTTTATTTAGTTTTAACCTTGTAATGTGGACACAAAACGATCAAAAAGACAGAAATTTGTAGCAGAGTAGCAAATTTGGTAAAGTGAAAGAAAAGTGGAAATTGTTAGAGCAACAGCAGAAATTCAGATGACACCACCTCAAAGCTCTGAATCAGACCCTAAACTACAAACATCCTGGTTAGATTACTCTCAATGCCAATGAACCAAAATTAACAATGTTTTTAGAGTACAATCACAAATCAGGGTTTTAAAGTAGATCCTTCCTTGAATACATGAATGCACATGAAAGCTATGGGGCATATGTGAAACAAATCTGGATCAGACTTGTACATTCAAGTTTAGCATCAACTTCTCTAGTGTTTTAAACCAGTGCTGTCTTGATATGGGGATTGTAATTAAAGCTTTTTTTTTTTTAAATACTTTAACTTTTCCCTGTTATTGACTGAGGTCATTGTAGTTTTTTGGTAGGATTGCCAAGATGAGTGACAGTATGTAACTAAACTGTTTCTTTTCTTTCCTATTTTTTCAAAAAAAAAAAAAAAATTCCAGCTGTGTCGAATCATCCTTTGTGCATAGAATGTCAAAGAGTTTGTTCAGTTTTACAACCATTTCGAAGAAAATGTGCAGCATCTCGTCAACTTTTGGCTTAAACAGGTTGATAGTTTTACCACAAAACAAAATGTCTATAATGTATTATATTTGAATAAATGGATTAAGATGACTAGGTTCTCTTAGGTTGGACAGGATTTTGAATAGAATTATATTTGACCCAGTTTGTCTATGTCTATAACACTTTAAACTTTAAAGTTTAGCAGAAAAAAAGGTTTCACTTATTCCTTTTCTTTTTGCACTTCTGAAATGGGCTATTTATGAGCACAAAAGAGGCTGTGTGTGTTCGAAACTGTAACTCCTCAATGTTTGTCACTCTTGTTATTCTTAGACCTACCCTTGTCATGTATGAATTTGAAGGAATTAAGCATTCTGTGACTGATCTGTGACACATCAGCTTAAAGCTTTACTCAGCTAACCCTTCTGATAAGGACTGCTGAAAACAATCTAACAGTTATCAGTGGCAGTCATCACTTAATGTCCTTGAGTTACCTGATTAACCATTAACAAATAACACCACTGCCAGCAGCATTACATGGGTGTTTGCTGTAGGGATTGGGGTGTGTCCCTGCTAGATAAAGTGGCTGCTTATGCAGCCAGTGGGGTTTTATTCCCTCTTATCAATAACCTATGAAACACAGGTATACAAATGTAAACAAACACAAAAGCCTTAAAATTAAGTAGGGCTAAAATTTCTAAATGTATAAAACAAACTAGAAAAACCATTTGACATCATTAAAGCAATAATTTTTAAAAATATAAAAGTATATAAATCTTAAGGATTATAAAGGATATTCAAAAAACTGTATACAAGCAATAATTTACAAGCTGAACAATTTCAATTTTTGTGTGTGATCTCCACTGTTTATCATGTGAGAGAAAATCTGTATGGTAAAGTGTTTGGACACAGCTCTGAGGGTGATCACATGACCTGATTTAGCGGTTTGTTACCATGGCAACGACAGCTTTGAACCTGCTGAGTAACTCACAAATGGTGGAGACAGGGTGTGAACTGCTCAGACTTTGCCTGGAAAAATGTGAAATAGTATTAGTCCTGTTAACACAATTAAAAAACTGTGATGTGAAAGTTAATAAGTTAAAGCTGAGAAGTCAAGAGCACATGTGATGTGACCCACTGTAGCTGGGTCAACATTCTGCAATACACACTAATGGAGAAGGTGAAAATTCACCAACAAATACCTCCAACTAAAAGTTACATCATGAAAACAAATTAAAACATATTGCAAACTGGAATAAAAGACTGATGGCTGAAAGTTTGAATAGTCTCTCTAGGCTAACGTATGCCCGACTAGTTAAAGCTGAAAGAGGCTTTTCATTAATTTGAAAAAGAACTAATTGCTAAAAAAAAGCTTCTAACTGAAAGTAGGCTGAACTAGTTAAGTGCCAAAAAACGGAAGATAGAAATCGGAATAATGCTAATAATGCTAATAATAATAATGATTAAAATATCATTACTGTAAATGCTCCAGCATTCACACTAGATGAAGATTAGGATATGATCCTGCAGTTAGAGTGTCACATTTCTCAAGCCTTTAGTCAAAATCTACTGTGATAAATCAGATGTTCTTGTGTAGTCATTCTTAATCACATTTTTAGTTTGTGATTTTGCAATGTGGTATAGTATAAGTGACAACATTTAGACTAATATGTATATAGTAAAAGATTATTAGCCTCAGCATGGAGAAATAAAAACAGCAGAAATACAAAGATTATTAGCTTAAGATCAAAATTATTAGTATCAAGGAGCTATAGAACATTTTCTAAACATTCTGAATTCATTCAAGAAGATTTACATTATAAAACATTTGTGAATGTTGCTGCTACTGTTTGGTACAGTGCATCCACAAAGCTTTCCCAGCCTTCCCAGCATTGTCATTTTATTTTACAGCCTTATTTCAAAATGGATTCTATTCCTTAAAAGTTCAAAAAACAATATCCTTTAATGACAATATGAAATAAGTTTGTTTGAAATCTTTGTTTTAATTGAAATGCAAACATATTAAAAGTAAAATACAAAAAAAAAATCACATGTACATAATTCACCACCTTTGCTAAAAGCTTTAAGGCACCTTTAGCACCAATTACAGCCTCAAGTCTTTTTCAGTATGATGCTACAAACTTAACTCATCTATTTTTGGGCACTACCTCTTGAGCTCATCTGGTTGGATGGGAATCACACAGCCTTTTTCCAATCTCTCCAGAGATGTTCAATCAGGTTGAAGTCTGGGCCCTGGCTGGGCCACTCAAGGACATTCACAGAGTTGTTCTGCAGCCACTCCTTTGTTATCTTGGCTGTGTGCTCAGGGTCGTTGTCCTGTTGAAAGATGAACTGTCGCCCCAGTCTGCGGTCCAGAGCGCTCTGGAACAGGTTTCCATCAAGGATGCCTCTGTACATTCCTGGATTCATCTTTCCCTCAATCCTGACTGGTCTCTCAGTTCCTGCGGCTGAAAAACATCCCCACAGCATGATGCTGTAACCACCATGCTTTACTGTAGGGATGGTATTAGCCAGGTGGTGAACATGACGCATGACATTCAGGTCAAAGAGTTGAATCTTTGTTTCATCAGACCAGAGAATTTTGTTTCTCATGGTCTGAGTGTCCTTCAGGTGGGCTTTCATGTGCCTTTTACTGAGTATTGCGCATATACGGAAAAACTACATGAAGAATTATGGCAAAGGAAAATTTATTCACATTACCATATACACTAATATTCATTGATTCATTCATACATACAATAACCAACCATGCATGGTTCCATTACAGTAGTTTGTGGTTAAGACATTATTGCAATAAGATAGTTTCAAAATGTAGCATTATATTTGAAATATAGTAACACACATCGTAATACTCAATAATGGTGAAATATTTCAAGTATAATGTATGACTAAATTTGCCATGCAAAAATAAAGTATTGTGTTCTGAGTAAAATTGGATGTATAGGAAAAATTGTAGAAGTATTTGTTTTGACTGCGCAGATATTGCAACTTCAGTCTATACATATACATGGTGCCAGAGGTATTGGTGATTTTAAAAGAAAAGGGAAAATATAAATAAATAAAAATAAGACATGGTTTTTATTTCTCCCTTAAGGTTGTGGCATATGTGTGCACTGTTGCAAGTAAAGCATTCTTCTGCTTCTATTAAATCAATATTTAAAAAAAAAAAAAAAAAAAAAAAAAAATCAGATAAGGTAAAGCTATTAACAACCTATTGAAATTGAAATGATTCGCTCTTTTAAGTGCTGTAGTCCATCCACCGCAGACTCATTACTGGCAACCTCCAAATGTTATACAACATACATCTTCAATTATAAGCGGTACAAAAACCCAACCAATGTGTGCAAGACACTCTTCCAATCATTCTTCATACCTCAAATAGCAATCACTATTATGCATTGCTATTTAAGACAATTAAAATAAATGAATGCAATGGCAAAATGCTCAGATAGGACAAACAAAAATCCACAGATTATAAACTTAACATAATATACAATAATATACATATTTTAGAACAGACTGTGAAGAGATGAGACATTATGGCCACATAAATTCCTGCATTAAAATATAGGTAGACTGTTGTGATCCCTAAACCAGCGATTTTAACAAAGAAATAAATGCAAGAACCTGTATGAGAGGCTTAATGTTTTCCATCCACTATTATAACAGAGAGAATAAATAATTCAGCTTCTGAATACAAACTGGACAGTTGTCCAAATTTGTAATTGACCAGAGTGGAGTGGAGATGATTGAAATGGTTTTACTACTATGCACATAAGTTAAGGTGCAAAAAAAAAAAAAAAAAAAGCAATAAAACTTTTATTTTTGAGCAAATATTTCTGCTTAATTAGCCATTCCCACCTTGGTCCTCTTTATTGTGTGAAAGCAATGTCTATTCAAAGGTAGTTCAGATTTATTTATGAGGAGCTGAGGTCAGAATCAGACTCAGCGCTGCCCACCCGAACCTTGGAGGCAATGCATGGTGACACGGAGCAGGGAATCGAGTAGCAGGAACAACTGGAACTGTTTAAGGTCTCCTCTGTAATCACCTCCTGCAGGGAGTGTTGCCCCTCTACCTGGAATATGTTTTGCTGCTCACCTTGTTCTTCACAGATACTAAAGAAAAAGGAAAAAAGAATCCTTCAGTTAGTCTTTATCAGGAGTTAGTGTATTCTGGGGCCTCAATTGTTTTGTTTGAAGAATTCAAAAACCGCTGGTTATTACTGTTCATTTTCCTCAATTTAAACATTGTTTTCTAACAAAAGTAAGTAAGCTCGAAGTTTACAGCAAGAGGGTGACAGGTATAAAAAAAAAGTGAAAACAAATCCTAAAAACAATAAGACTCTCTCTCCATTCTATTTTCCTAGCAAATCAAAATACTGCACATTTAAGCTAAATCTTTTAAGATAATCACTGTATCTTACATTAGACAAAACTCTTTATACCTGAAATGAACCTAAATGCTCAAATATACATTATGGGAATCAACTATTTTACAACAATTGACTGATATTATAGTTTCTCAATACAGTATTATCAATTTCCATAAAATAAAAATGTAACAAATACTTAAACTTAGAACCGTTTAGGAAAAGGTAATTTTACCATACAGTAGTTCCACTCATTTGTTTCATGCAGCCATGGTAATAAAAACAGCAATATCTGCTGTTTTCATTTTGGTTAGGGGCATGATTGCACTGGTTGCCATTTTGGGAGTCAGAAGAGGGTCTTCTAAAGAGTTAATATATTAAAAGGATTCTTAATAGTATTTATAAATTCAGGGAACCTTTTACCTGGCGTGTTTGCTGAAGCAATGCCAGAAAGCATGACCTGAAGTCTGATTTTTAGTAGGTCTGTAAATTCACTTTGGGATGAACCCTTAATTATCAGTTAGAATTGGGTTGCTCACTTTTAAAACCTGTAGCAAGGCAGATTAAGTTGATACCAGATCAAAACCCACACATGGCCTCACCATTCAGGTATGGAAATAAAGCAATCATTCCATTGATTTAGGAGATTAGAGATGGTTCAAGCCATGGATGGGATTAGGGTCACCCAAACAAAAGTGGATCTTTGGCAGACTGAAAGAACAATCTATCTCACATGGGAAGAACTCAGGTCAAAGACATCCCCGAAGTACAAGTTATCAACTCTATCCATTAAAGTGAACACAGTTATAGTAGGACGCCCACAGCTAACTTTGTGACTCCTATAATCCAAGTTTGCATTTGTAAAATTTCTATAAGAGCAAGAATCTAACTAAAACATATTTGCTCAACTAACTTAATGACACAAGATGCTAAAGGCCTCAAAAAATGAAGACCAGCTGGTCTACTTATTTTCTAGAAAGAGGTTTCAGTGCAATCAGCCCTTGTGTGCAGAAACCAATAGAAGCAGATCATTCACAAACTTAATGTGCAAAAAACTGAAAAAATATGCTGTGACATCTGACAGAGTTGCTATTTATGAGGCTCAAGTGCAGGATTGTTTTGGGTTAAGGTTATTTTAGATAAATCCAAATGCATTTTTTGGTTCATACAGAAGCCATTATGACAGTAAGGCTGTCTCATGCACTATACAAGCCATTCGCTGTTGGTGCTTCATTTGCTGATTTAAGTTGTATATCACTGAGTAGCACATAACAAAGTGAGCCTTACAAAGCATACTCAAAATAAACAAAAGGAAATGGTCTAGTTTTCAGCTATGTAAACTGGCCTCAGAAATGATAGGCATGGCAGTTGACCAATCGAAAAGCCGTGTTTGGTGGGCTGTGCAAACATTTTAGGCACTTGTTCTTTGTTTACATCTGTATTTTTTAAACAGCATATAGGAAGGACCTCAAATTTATCTGACAGCATGACAATGATCCTAAATCGCCTGCCAGAGCCTCTATCTAACTATCTCTAGATACATCAACGACAAGGAGTCACACAGCAGATGATCATACCCTGACAGAGTCTTGACCCCAACATCAATGAGTCAGCCTAGAATAATAAAAATAGGATGACATGATGGGATGACAAGCAAAGGCGACAGAAGAATAGAGGATGACAAGCAAAGGCGACAGAATAACAGAGGAACAACCTACCTGCAGGGAGATTTTAAAAGGTTAAGGTAAAACCACATACCATCTTTAAAGCATCCTGATATAACTTCAAGTGCCTAAAACATTTTAACAGTACTGTATGAGCAGTCAACTGTCTTGCATCATTATCAAGGAACATAAATTTGTTCCTGCTGCACATTTATGACTAAAGTACAAACTTTGATGCTGCATTTGAGGGGGCAACCAAAAAAAAGCCAAGGGTTGTTGAGTGAGTAAATAAACAACATAGACAGGAACCAAAGAGACATTACGAGAAGCTGGAGAACTTGAGTCAATATATGTCCCCAAGCAATCACAAATTCTGTAAGAAAGAGGAACAGTTATAACACCAACCTGTAAATTGTTGAGTATGGTTTTGATTTGAGATGTTAAATTAAGTTACATCTAGAATCACCACTGGAATCAAAGTCTATGGCTTGCACAGTCTGGGTTAAAGTGCAAGCATCGTGGTATAGTAAAAAAACAGAACTGAAACAGCTGAACAAAATAGCGCTGCTGACCATGCAGCTTTGCTGGGACCAGAGAAAACTCTTTGACCCTGCTAGCGATAAAAGCTTTATGTAACAGCACTGGCACATCTCGCACACCAGTTTCTCAGTCATACACAAAATGTTCAATGGATAATTATCATAATCAGCTGAGGCAGGTGTCAAGTGATTAACATCTTAATTATGTAACTTTAAACCCTGATAAAAAGGTTTTTTTAAAGGGCAACCAGAGTCAGCACTGTGAATGCAATAATCAAATGTATGAAACTAAAAGTCCTGCTTACTTACTCAGTTGTAGCTTCTGGGTAAACAGACAACACAGGATGCATTGTATATTATTCAGTAAAGGATGTTGAGAAAAAGGCCAATGTAGGTAGAAACACTACAATGACAAGATTTATCAAAACAAGAACGATAGGAAAATGAACTAACTAATTAAATATCTTTTTTGCTAAATTATCTCACTTCCAATAGTTTTTACCACAATAAACCACTTTACACTGAACAGTCACAGGAGATTTTCTAGTCTACACTAGAGTAGTTCAGGTCTTGAAGGGGTTACACGATAACCACAGATAAGCATGTCTTAGTCTAACCTACCTGTCATATATCAGCCCATCAATTCCCTTCTCTCTCAGCGTCCGTCTGGTCTCGTGGTCGTTGTTGTCTTCACCCCAGCTGAAGACCACCAGGCCTTTAGACTGGGCATCGCCAATGTAGGCAAGGTTCTTTAGCAGCTCCTCTGTGTGGGCACTGATTCCCTACAAAAGCAGCCAAGGAGGTCCAATGAGATGAAACAGGTCCTATAGATGCATCTCAAAATTAACTTATCTATCTCCTGTCATTGGGGTTTACACTGGCTGGTTAAGTCTGTATGTTTTCATAAGACATAACAGCTAAGCGAATTCAGCTCTAAATTCAGCTGCTTTTTGGAAATGCGATCATTATCCAGAGTTGCGTGTCACACATCCATCACGCAGCAGGAGATCGTCTGAGTGAGAACCGTCCTTAGGGGTGAAACTCTGTTAGATTTCAGTGTGGGATCAGCGCGCACAAGAGGCACAAAATGATGGAAAAGTTAGGCTGTGGGATACGGGCGTGTTGACATTAGAATATTGTCAACACGCCCATTCCCTCGCTTCTAAAAATCCCCCTGATAATTCGGCACAGCATCACGAATATGATACAGACCGTACACTAGCGGGAAAAAGTCTGGATAACAGCTCACTCGGACATATGCATTCTCACATGCATGCCCTCCTGACAGAGTCAGGAGAGTATCAGAATCTGTGCATGTGTGAAAGGGGCTTTAGTTAAGGCTGACAAAGCACTATGCCTGCTGACTTGTTTTGTTTTTTAATGGAAACTTCTTTAACTGACGTGTTGTGTTTTAAGAAATAATCATTGAAAATAGTATTATGTGAGGGTGACCAAATTTGTGCATTAATACTGGAGTACAACTGTTAACATGTTGTATTTTACTAGTATGAAACAATGTTTTCTTTATTTGGTTATCTAAACACTATATAAAACTGGAAAATTCTGTATTATACTAAATATTTGAATCTCCACAACAACTACTCACCAGAATGTTCTCACTCTGGGCAAAACTTATGGCGATCTGCGTGGTCTGGCAGCGGATGTCCATCAATTCAGGATACTTCTCAGAAATTCCCTGAGTTAGGAAGAGAATGGGGTACTTGTTCTGTTTATGACGCACCCTGGGAAAAACATAGAAAGATGTCAAGCGCTTTGGGAGAATACTGCATCCTGGCTTACTTAAAATTAGACATGTAAAGCACAATAATCTTTAATACATATCGTATCCTAACATGAGCGATAGATTCTCTTATTCTCTTCTTCTTAATTTTTGAATATAGTGATGTGATGTGAAAAATAAATAAATAAAATTTTTAATGATTCGTCTTTTAAATAGTGAAGAAACTAAGGTAATCATGCTCATCAACATTAACACACTGGTAAATTAAAATGTAAAGTATAAATTTATGCAACTTCACTGCCAGGGAAGGTTAATGTGTTTGTGAACAGTCGGACTTTCTACAATCTAATCAAAATGGGGTGCAATTTTTCTAAAATGTCAGTTGTGCTTACATGGTGCAGATGTCTGGGTCGAAGCAGGAAAAGACAATGCGTCTTTTCCCACCTTTCTGTAGAACACAGGAAAGGATGATATCGAGGTAGGTATTCATCTTGAAGTAGGATGATAGATTTCCATCCCATGACCCATCCTATAAATACAAATTAGTAATAAAATAAGTTTATTGTAAAATGGTGATATTAACCATACGAAAAAACAAAAAAAAAACATCACCTTCATCTGTGAAATCCATTTAAGCTCAATGTTGAAGCCCACATGCTCAGGAATAGCATGGAAGATCTGTGAAAAAAAAAAAAAAAAAAAAAAGGTAAAATTGTTTACAGGTTTTATTTTGACAAGACAAAAGTCTGTTGAGAAGGAGGAGAACTAGGGAATAACTGGTATTGAAGTAGAAGTTGGTTAATTGAAAAGGTAATTCACCGTAATTTGGTAAAGGAGCAAATAAATATAGGGGTGTAATGATGATCATGAAAAAATAATTTACTTGTGAGAGTGAGGGGAATGGCTGATGCTCATCCACTTCCTCTTCTTCATCCACCAGATCTGGAAAAAAATCCCAAAACAGACAGACACACAAACGATACAGATCATGTACTGGGGCATCAAACATTATCTATTGACCTAATTACATATTTAGTACCATGTTGTTTAATGCTGATTAGGGCATACAGGCCTTTCGGAAAAACAAAAAACACAAAACAAGCCACTACGTGTAGGGACATACCTTTGTGATCATTTTCTTCCAGGGCAGTAACGTGGACCAGCTGTGCAACAAAACATGGCATGGAATCTATTCTTAGTTGACATAATTTACATTAAAACTCACTTTCCTATGGCTATAGGGCTAGTTTAGGTATAACTAAGCAATAAACGGGCCACAGATTAGGTATAAATTATAATATATTGCCTTGTCCTGGTTGTTGTTTACAGTAGTAAGACACGGTATGTTCAAACAGGGGTGGCTCTAGTTTGTTTTAGTTCAGTTTTAAAAGAGGTGCAGTAAGCAGGATCAGAATCCTGATTTTACATATTAAAAGTTAATTAACTAGAGGATATATTAAGAGGGATGCAAACTCATTATTTTATTATAACATTTTATACATTCCTTGACCATTTTTGTCATTTCTGATGATGCAAGAAAGATTTGTATTCCATAATGTTATTTTAACTTAAGAAGATTTTTTTCTCAACTGCAATTATTAGTAATTTCATCTTAATTGAAATCAATATTTGCAAAGTTTAAAGCCCTAATTCTAAGTTTTTACCTTCAGAAGCTGCAGCTGATCAAATGTCAAATCTTTGACTGGCACCTCAATGAGCTCCAGTTTCTTGTCATTTTTCTGTCGATAGAAGATAAGTACAAGATTACAACCAGGCCTGAAGTCACTTTCATATGTCTTTCATGTCCAGACCATTAAATTACCTTCTTAGTGGATATGCAGCATGTTAGATCATGGTAAATGATAGGAACAGCATCCTTCGAGAGGTGAACATCAAACTCTACATAAGCTGCACCCTAAATGTACACAAATAGCACATACCTTAGACAGAATCTATGTGAAAAAGTAAATATCTACTCGTGCATAACTTAACCATGTGGTTAACTTACATGGTTGGCAGCACTTTTGAATGAGGCGATTGTGTTCTCCCTGATTCTCTGGTGCCTGGAAAAAACACACAACAACATTTTGTTGACAGGGAACAGATGTAGGATAGGCACAAGTATTCACCCTACTGACACATAGTGCTGTGCGAATATCACATGTTACCAATTTATTTATGCAAGGCACACTGTCCTATTCAAGTTAAAGAATTGTTTGTGTGTCTCACTTGGCTGTGTGTGTGCTTCCAGCTCCTCTGTGACCCACATTTAGAGCACCTCGTTTCTTCCAGTACTTTGCGTATGAGGAGCTCATGTCACACAGCAGTTCTTGGATGGGCCGAATCACCAAGTAATCAACTAGAACACAGGGGAAAATGTAGTTTGTTACAGGTTTTCCATGTACAATTGGTAAAGTGTTTGTTTTATTATAAAACACAGAAAAACATTAAAAGCAGATTTTTTTAAGTTTCATTTTCTTTGGATACACGGTCAGCCAGTTAGTATTCTTTTGTTTTTTTTACCTCTGACTTTTCCAATGGTCTGTCTAGAATTTCGTCCCATTATGGGAAGTGTGGTGATTCCATTGTCTCTGCCACTTTCCAAAAAAGAGGAGGAGAGGAGGCAGGCTGTGCCAACATGTCCTGGGTGTTCATCCCCCTGTAGTACATGCTCACCAATATCCTCCTGGAAACCATGATGAGATCATAATTAGTCTGTCCAAATGAAACCCGAAACATCTAATTGCATTGGTAAGTCAAGTAAGTTATCCCTTATTTACATAGGATTTTCAGGTGTTATCAGAGGCAGCATTTCCATCAAAGTTACCTCAAAGAACTCAAAGGTGAGTTCTAGGTTGTATGGGTCCATAGTGTGAATACTGTACTCAGTCCACTGGGATGGCTCTAGGACGTACCCACACTCAGGCTGTGATTGACGTGACTTATAGCCATTAGCACTAATTATACTGATCCCCAGAATGGTGGTCATCTTGTGTCGAGAGGAAGGACTGTGTGGATCATCCTCCTCATCTTCCTCCTCCTCCTCAACGCCCTCTAATGTCAGCTTAATCCTATATGTAGGTAAAATTAGTCATATCAAAAGCCTAATGCATGGATTGTGACTCCTTTCACACTTAAGAAACAGGTGGGTTTGGTAACAGTAGCACAGTAAACCTTCAAGTCAATTTCACGTAAATCTTTCTATGGTTGCTTTTTTCCCCATTCAGGTTGCTTTCTTCCATACCTGAAGCGCGACTTCTTATATTTCTTCTTAGTAATGGACACCGGAGGCATCTTAGAATAGTGCAGACGTAGGCGAATGTCTGTCTGGCATGTGAGCCACCCGGAGTCAACACAATTCAACCCATCTATGGAAAGACAGGACACACGAATGAAGCATTAGATGATTGTGCACATCTAGTTTGTCTCTCATGAATGCTGACCAGAGAACTGGTAGCAAGTAAAAAAAAAAAAAAACTGGTGTCTTGTTCTAACAAACAACTTCAAAACCTTTGCTGCACAATACAGATGAAGTCACTACAATGAGAGGATTTCAATTATTCTAAAGGATTAAACACATCAGTAAGCTTTTTAGTTTTACAGTATTTTATATGGTATGGAGTCTCACAAAAGAATCAAGGGAGATATTTCCTCCGTTATAGGATATGTGTTAGCAGCTCAACATTGACTTAATCATTTGTAAAAATCCAACTTACTATGAATTCCAAATTCTCCATCATCAATTTTCAAGTGTGAATCTGCAAAAAAGTGAAAGAATATCAGAAACAAATTGAAGAATCTCAGCAACAACAAAAAAAATGAGGCCAGATCAAACAGAGCATTTACAGCATGCATATTTGCAAATGTACAATCCTGAACGTAAAAAACAAACAAACAATGATTAATATAGACCTTCGCTCTAATTATAATTTGCCTCAAATTTAAGTTTGTTGACGGTGCAACAAAATACATGCGTTTCCCAAAAGCCTCAAAATACAACTCTGAATAAAAGCATGTCCAGGGGTTAATTTACCAGTGTTTTTTATAAAACACAGAACTCTAAAATACCAGTTTTGGGTTCAAAATAATACATTTCTATTCCAGCAGGGGAAAACACAGTAGCAGCCTTTGTTAGCATAAAAAACAACAACAACAAAAAAAAAAAAAAACATGGTGTGACAAGCCGGGATGAAAAGGGACATCAAACAGCTTTGTCTACGTTTGAATACAATGGGGTTTTCACTAGAGAGCACTATATCATCATGATCAATGTTTCCGGGTTGACCCGAGTCATTGCCAAAGCATAAACAAACTCACAAAAAAACAAAAGCTCATGAAGTTACTACAAATTACATTGCAGTCATGTTCATTTTTACATACAACTAACCGAAGGTCTGAATTACTATCGCTGAAATGGCCCTTCATTAATATTTATGAACAAATGTTATATATATAGTTCTATAGCAGGGGATTGTGGGGGTGGGGTGGTGGGGGGGGCTAAAGGGGGTTTGAATATGATACATTTTATCAAACCCGACCACACTGTGCACCATTTGTTTTTATACCTGTGGGGATCATCGAGCGGGGCAGTTGATGGGTCTCCCACATATTGACTATCACTTGACAGGGACCACTTGCATTCTGCAATTCCAATGTTTGGCACAATGTTAGGATTTTCAAATGAGATACATTGAACTGCTTTTCAGTCGGGTCTCCAAGGTTTCCTTGGTGTGTGTGAGAAAGTGTGAGAAAGGAATTAGAGCTGGTATAGTCACCAATCCCCAGCTAGGGCAGTCAGCCACCATGGGTTGAAATCTGAAAAGTGGATTTGTTAGTAAAAACACATTACACGTTAACCTGCTTTCTTTTTCCTGTAATAAAACCTTTTCCTCCTAATTATTTATAGTAGTGATATATATGGACCCTTGTAATATATCATTGTAGGGTTGCATACAGTATTACACGGAGGAAAAAGAGCCAAACACTTTGTCATTCATTTTGATAGTGCTGCTAAATGTTAGAAATTGAAGTTACTTCCAACCCTTTCAACATACATGGAAGTTACTTAAATTTCAAACGTGACTGACTGCATGAACAAATAAACCACACTGAAAAAGGTTAATTGGTTTGTCTTCGAAACGCCTGCTGAAAGCCAACAACTTCTTGTTTTAGCTCACAGGAGCTAAAATATGTGTATGAGATTTATAAAGTGGGATGTCTCACAAATTACACAGCATATACACGGAAGATAATGCTGGCCGTTGGCAGCGCACTGGCCCTTGGAAGAAGGAAAAAAGAAAAAACAACAGCAACACACTAATACTGCGACATAATGGCAACACAGGGCCACGCTGTAATGCCTTTTCCATAAAGTTCTCCAAAACCTTTTCAATCTTTCAGGGAAATTTGATCACTCATGTGTCTGTGCACAGTAGGGGCTGCAGGCTTTTCCACAGATCTAACCTAAAGCCATTTCCAAGGGCATAAACACAGATGTAGGGTTAGTGATACACTGCTTAAACTCTAGCATATCTAAGGCTTTTGGACACTCTTTAAAAAAATTCAGCCCAAAAAAGAAGCAGTTTTCCCCCTTCTTGCTGGTGAGCTGGTATTAAAAGAAATCAAGAAGTTAATATCTTAAAATATGCAACAGTAGGGATTACATCTCTCTAATTTTTGACAATTATAAGGAAATTAATTAGTGCCATTTTTAGGTCTGCTCACCTTTGACTCCAGAAAGAAGCCTTTCATATAGCGGTACTTGGAAACAACTCCTTTAGGTACAAAAATAGTTGTGGTCCATATATTTCTGTAAGGGAGTGAACAAAACAGAAAAAAGAAAGATACCATTTAAATGTCACCTGACACAGAAAACCACACTGTGCCTTATTTAAAAGCATGTTTTTAATAAGTGTGCGCTACACATAAAGTTCAACCTACTTATCGTTCCCACTCGAATGTAAAGTCACAGCTTTTTGATGGTTCCATTTGCCCAGGGCTTCACAGCTACCAACAACTGCAATCACCTCACCTACAAATGTTCAAAGTAGATTGTCACTAAAGTTGGCATCACTAAACATGTAAGTATCAAATGTGCCTGTCATAACAAACTTGCACAACTATAATATTTTCACATAAACATCATTGAGATGTCTTTTCAAACGAGGACTGGTGGCATCTGCCACAACTAATTTTACATGTTCCTTTAATGTGTCTAATAATAGTTAATGCTATACAAGGAGACAGCTATGAAAACAAGCAGATAACAACACAGTATTTAGTTTCATGAGCTCGGGTTAAGTAGCGTTACGTGGAAAGTTGCATTCTTTAACGATCAGAGGTTTTATGAGGCTCTTTACCAGTATCTACGGTCAACTTTAACAACCATACCTGGGGATGTCTCTCCTCTGACAGCCAAAGTCACTTGAGTTTTTTCCATAGTTGACATGTACGTAGACTGTTTGTGGAAGAAAAAGCTGGACATTTGTGACATGTTTTTTTTTTAAATCAAAATACTGTTTTGTTTTATTAAGTCATAATCAGTCTGATATAGCTCAGAGTTGCAATTAATGTACAACATTAGTAGAAAAAGATGTGGTTTCCCTCGGAATCTGCGTAAATTAAACTCCTATAAAAAAAACAACATCGGCGGGAAGTACCGGATGACCGTTAACACTTATTGTCACCTGCCGAGTAACATGTTAGCAAGCTAACACATGAATACTTTGGAAACGAGTGAGGGGGAATTAACATACTAAAGTGAATCAACAGCTTGTTAACATTAGTTACCTTATTAATGTCAGCAGTTATGGTTGGTCTCGAGACAGCCGTGAAGATGAAGTATCGTTAAAAACACAGTAAAAATCATTCGCCTAACCCGCTGAGAGGCATCTGGCTGGGCGAAAGCAAACGTGTCCAGCCGGTCCCTCCATCGCTATCCTGTTGATCGAACCAAGAACGGATATTACCTCAACCCTAACTGCAAAAAATTCCACGAAAAATAAAATCACTGCGGACAGCCAAAACTCTCCACTGAGAAAATTTGGTACTACCTAGAATTGCCGGGTCATATAGCAACAAAGCCTTAGCTACTTTAAGCAAACATCCTGTTGGTGTGCGAGCGTCGAGTTAGCAAACATGGTAAACTATAACTCCCCGGTACGTACTTTCAAAGTAAAGCGTGGGAACAACTGTGGAGTCGTGTGTAAATCCACTAAATTTAACGTGAAACGTTGAAGTAGCAATGTGTGTATTTATAACGAATCTGTCCACTGCACAGGCCCAACTTCCCCAAAGTTCAGGGAGCTCCTGCAAAAAAGCTAAAAAAAAAACCCATCCACAGCACAGCAGAATAAAGAGCAAAACGTGGAAGGAAAAATGTCACCAGACGGACAACTAACCAAAGAAAGATACAGTGTCTCTCTTCGGGCTTGCGTCAATAGATATCAATAATCATAAACAGGCTGTCAACAAAAACGATCCGCTGTGGCGACCCTGAACTCACAGGATAAAGCCGAAAGGACAAAGATTAGCGCCACTCAACTGTTTTATTTTGAAGTTACAGTAATATCTTTTGAGTTGCGTCTGCTGGCCACTTGACGAAGCAGGTTCATACCGCCCCGCTCCGGATTCCGGCTGTCAGCCATGTCGCATTGAGGAACTTTTGTAAATGGTGGTTTTAAGAGCTGACTACACACTTTCTAACCCGAAGAGTCGGGGGGAAAAAATCTGGAACTGAAAACACCACGCGCCAAGATGGACAGATGGACATTGTGGCTAAAGGCATGGATCTAAAGACATAATTTGTTAGATACAAACAATTAAAGGCTTCCCCTTTCTAATTAATTAGTTAGCCCATATTATGATTAAACAGGGAACCTAAGTTTACATATTTTATTTGTTCCAATTTACCGTCATGCTCGAAAATGATTAAAGAGATAATAAATAATAACGAAGTAACACCCGTGCTTAGATCGTGTTGCGTGTTGATGAAGGAGTTTACGAGGTGTTTACGATACCGCATCAGCTGACTGCATGTTTATTAAAGACTGTGCCACACTGTCCACGGACAAATTTAGCGGAGGAAGGAGGTGGTTATTTTATCGCAAACGTCCCTACACGAGAACAAGGGCTCAACAAGGGCAAACATACACTTAGCAAACGTCGATAAATCAATCAACTGCACATGTAGTTAAAATATGATCTGTTTTTGACGATACGGCAGGATGGTTTGGGTGGGGAATGTTTGTGTGTGTGTGTGTGTGTGTGTGTGTGTTGGGGGGGGGGGGGGGTCTCACTGACGTCATGAACACTGTATCCTAACCTGCTGAATGGAACTCCTTAACACACTCACGTACACGAATAGATTGCCTAGAAAGACCGTTCCACGAAAGACCCCTCTTGCACAGTTGAAATGTGATCATCTGGCTCAGCTGTTCGACATAGGTGGCCAAAGAACTTATGATCACATTTCACCATTTGGCTGCTGGCTGGGACAGACAGGAATCCACTTGGCCTATCAGCTCAAATATCTTTCCAAGCTTACATGCACTTAAGAGTTTAGATGTTTAAATGGCAGATTTACCACCTCCATCTTACGCCTTATTCTCACGGGAAACTTACGTTGTTTGTACACCTGGAGGAAGCCCAGTAAAACCAGTCTGACATGTGACCACTGAGCAGCTTCACTGGAGGATTTGCGATTAAGTGTCTTGGTAATGGTTTAGAAACAATGGAAAGAAATCTGAAAGTGAGGTGCTTTTGTTAAACCTGGTGTATGCAAGGCAGCCAGGGCATTAGCCGCTGAAACATACTTTGGCCAGCTGCTTATCTCATATGTCTGCTTGGGTACTCTGAGTACAGTGCACTCCAATGACGCATGCACGTACACAGCCAAGACGAGTGCATCTCATACTGTAAGATAAGTTTAGGTGTAGGTCTCTTACCAGATAATATTTTAAATTTAGTGTGACTGCAATGCTACTTGACCTCACTCAGTCTGACACAGCCAGGGCATCTGTGTAAGCACAATCTTTGTAAGCACAATCTGATTCAGGATTCATCATCGATATGTGTAAAGCAATGTGCCACAAATAAGTTGTGTCATTTGTTCTAGGAGTGTAGATATTGATATCCATATAGATACTGCAGATATTAGTTTAAAACTGTGACACAGGCAGACTTATGGTCATAGGTGATAGTGTTAATCTTTTCTGCTACTTCTGATTTCCGTGTTCTGTACGTTTTTTGGAACATAACTACTTTACACTTACACTGTTCAAACTTCAAAACGTTCAGCTTATTAGGGACAAGTGTGCAAAATGCTTTTTAAATGTCTTTTATACTTTTTAAACTATTCAGGTTTTTCAGCAATTTCGTCTCATTTAAATGGAGAGACTCTTCAGCTACTCTTCAGCTTTGCCCTCTTTCAGCTTTAACTAGTCGATAGTCGGGCAAACTTTAGCCTAGAGAGACCACTCAAACTTTCGGCAAATCAATTTCAGCTATCAGCCTTGTATTCCACTTTTCAATATCTTTTATCACAGTTTTAATGGAGATGGACACACACACAGACATACACACACAGGAAACACATTTTCAAAAATGAAAGCCCTTTTGATACTTTTTACATTTTCTTAGCATTTAAATGGGAAAATGAGTTTGTGGTTTTACCTGCAGTAATAGGTCCAGGTTTGCTGACTGGACATTGGTTAGAATCTACACATTGAGATGTAAATGGTTCTGCATACTTTGACCTAGATTTCAACTTGATGTTTTGAAAGGGTCATAGTAGTTTATAAAGTCTACTTTTCTTGAGGTGTTTGACTTAAACTTTGCACTTAGCTATTACATTTCTACAGTTTCCAGGATTTTAATGCCGCTATTTCATGTTACATCTTCTCGAGGCAAAAGAGTTAACCTTCAATTCTACTTATAGTCTACTTTTATTTTCTTACATTTATATAGCAAATGTTTCAGATATTTTAGCAAAAGCCATTTTTAAGTAGTTCAGCTTCAATTCAGCTTTCACCAAAAGCTTAAAAGCAGTTCAGCTTTTTTCAGCTTTGCTTGGAAAATCCTTTCGGAAAATCCAAAACATTCACAGTGCATTTTCTTTTTAGAAATGCTTTTTCTAACGCCATTAAACTTTAAAACGTTCGGTTTTTAGCGTTCAGTCGATGACGTCACATAATTAACCTTTAAAGTGAGTACATCACCAATGACATCTTCATGATGTCACATATTTGCCTTTCAAGTTTTAAGGCTAACTGGCTTTGAAGTTTGCCTAACCAGCATATGAGGAAGCAACATTTCGTTTATTATTATATGACTTATTGCTTTGTAAATATCTTTTAAGATTTCTATAGATTTAAAAATTATTGCTTTGATGTCATCAAAACCATCATTGACATTACATAATTGCCTTTGATGTGGCTGAAGCATTTACAGTGCATTGTCTTTCTGGCAATGCTTTTTCTTCTTATTATTATGACTTCCGCAACTTAAGCATTTTGTGGCACAGTTATATAAGAAGTTTTAATGTAACAGTGAAAAAGTATTTTTTTATTAGTACCTGCTTAAACAAAGTCAATATTACACTTAGACCCAAAATTTAGCTTTGTGAGAAAACGTCTAACTTTACCGTAAATGCCATAAATGAGTGGTCTGTCTTAAGAACTACAAACCTGATTCCAAAGAAGTTGGCACACTGTACAAATTGTGAATAAAAAAGGAATAATTTACAAATCTCATAAACTTATATTTTATTCACAATAGAATACAGATAACATATCAAATGTTGAAAGTGAGAAATTTTGAAATGTCTTGCCAAATATTGGCTCATTTTGGATTTCATGTTCGGACATGTAGCAATAAGAGGCCGGAAAAGTTAAATGTGCATATAAGGAACAGCTGGAGGACGAATTTGCACCTTATTAGGTCAATTGGCAACATGACTGGGTAAAAAAAGAGCATCTCAGAGTGGCAGTGTCTCTCAGGATTCAAGATGGGCAGAGTATCACCAATTCCCCCAATGCTGCGGCGAAATATAGTGGGGCAATATCAGAAAGAAGTTTCTCAGAGAAAAATTGCAAAGAGTTTGAAGTTATCATCATCTACAGTGCATAATATCATCCAAAGATTCAGAGAATCTGGAAGGGTCAAGGCCGGAAAACCATATTGGATGCCTGTAATCTTCGGGCCCTTAGATGGCACTGCATCACATACAGGAATGCTACTGTAATGGAAATCACAACATGGGCAAAGGGAGATCTAAGACAGTTGAGCAATTAGAAGCCTGTATTAGACAAGAATGGGACAACATCCCTATTCCTAAACTTGAGCAACTTGTCTCCTCAGTCCCCAGACGTTTGAAGACTGTTATAAAAAGAAGACGGGATGCAACACAGTGGCAAACAGGGCCTTGTCCCAACTTTTTTGAGATGAGTTGATGCCGTGAAATTTAAAATCAACTTATGTTTCCCTTAAAATGATAAATTTTCTCAGTTTAAACATTTGATATGTCATCTATGTTGTATTCAAAATAAAATATAAGTTTATGAGATTTGTAAATTATTGCATTCCTTTTTTATTCACAATTTTTACAGTGTGCCAACTTTTTTGGAATCGGGTTTGTATATGAGAGCCAAAGATTAGCCTGTAGCGCCCTCTAGTGTTCAAATGAACAATATGCACTATGCCACGGAGGAGGAGAAAACTGCAGTATAAATCTGTAGCACCTACTCTGAAAATACACTGTCAGGACTAAAGCTTGTGCAATCCGTTATCTCTGACATGCAATAGGCCAGTAATTATGGAGTACACAATCCCCTTTGTTATGGGTAAAGGCAGATGCTAGGAGAACTAATAAGTGGATTAGAGTTTGTATTTCAAGATGAGCTGCTCCTTAAAATAGGGTGTCTTCATTTCTTGTATGGCTTTGTTAATGAACGCCAATGGGACCCCACTATGATGAGGCAGGGGCAGGTCTCCAGGTGGGAGAGAATTGTCCATCTGACCTGGGAAACGCTGGGAAACTCAGATATTGCAGAGCGCTAACTTGCTATCAGATGCCTGTGTGGGCCCTGATTGCTCTGTGGTCTGTAACAGTGGATCAGTCATGAAAATTGGTTTGATCTGGAGTCTGCCTGTGTTTGTGTGTGTGTGTGTGAGAGAGAGAGAGAGAGAGATGCATGTGAGGGCTGCATGAAAGAGTAAAAGAACAGAGAGAAATCATGATGAGCGAAGAAAGACTGCAGCATTATAAATATTTCAGGTTATTCTCAGCAACCAGCAGTGCTCTCATTATAAACTGCTTTAAGCAGTTACATCCATCAGAGCTCAGTCATTTATATGTGTGTTTGTGCATTTTTCAGTATATGTTTCGGGCATTGTAGCAGGTTCATTAGGAAACAAAACATCTTTGAGGCTGGAGCCGAATTAGTAGAATTATAGTTTACATTAGTGAAATAAGTTGGGGTTGTGATTGTTCTCAGTGTTACTGATCCAATAAATACAATCATTTCTCTTTTTTAAAATTCTGAATATTTCATAAAGCACATACATTGTAAAAATAATGAATAACATTTAGCACCTCTCTCTACATTAAAAAAGCTCTGGCATGTGAGGTAAAAGCCATAACGTTGGCCATACAGTTGGACCCACAGTGTGGCAGCTATGATTACTCAACTATGCTACTTTATAATGCAATCAATTGATCAGACTTCAAATATAGATGGTTAGTTAAAGCAAGGGGCGTTGATGAATGATTATAAGAATAACAGTATACTATAGTGATAAAAAAGACCAGAAACAATGGACGCAGGGACACAAATAAAATAGAAGATGGACAACAGTAATTTAAGATTATCAAACTACTAAACGTTTAGATATTTAAAAACCATGCTTCTTTGCTCACATCAAACATGATTCAGTTTTACAGGTGTCTGGAATTATTCCATATCTCTGGGCACATGTGTTCGTCTGGGCTCAGGAGGTGAACAAACAATTGTGACGGTTGCTTATGGTCCACCAATAAAACTGAAGGCTTAAGATGATTTATATTGTGATAATCTACCACTGTTATTATCAGATGTCATTCTGTGAGTTCATTACAAGATAGTATATTCTCAGAACAAAACACTATTACCAGATGAGTAAACATGCTGTAAAAATGTCAAGTTAGTTTCCCGAATGATGCGATTAACTTGGAAACATCTTATTCGCATATTTTTACTTTTTCTTGGTTTTTGTTCTCCTTGAGCCTATAAAATTGTTGCCTTTAGGTGATCAATAAAGCCACCTTAGAGTTCAAATCTAGAGCGTTTTTTTCTTGTTATATTTAAATACTTAAAACTGCTGTTAATATTGGAATTCCAGCCTAAAGGGCAGGGAAGAAATGTAGAAGTGCCACATTACATACCCATGCAAATTACACTTCAAATATTATGAATATGAAATTAGTAGGTTCGATCCCCGGTCCCGGCAACATGTCAAAGTGTCTCTGGGCAAGACACTAAACCCCCTAACAGCCCATCCCCAGCTGTGCAGTGCCGGTCCAAACCCACTAGAAATTGGGAAGGGTTGTGTCAGGAAGGGCATCCGGCATAAAAACTGTGCCAAATCAACATGTGGACAATAATGATCTTTGGCTACCCTGATCTCACAGGACTAGTCGTAGAGACAAAAAAAAAAGTATGTGATTTACTCTGTGTTGAAAGAGTGTTTGCATGAATGATTCATTCATGCAAACATACTTTCAGCCTGTTCTCCAAAGCCCCGTTAGCAGTAATATGTATGTCAAAAAGATAAACTTATTTGAAGGCTTTCATGGTTTTCATTAGATCTCATGAGATGCCTAAAAGCTGAGAGAGCAGATGTTATAATGTCGATTTTAAAAAGAAAATATATGAGAAATGTCTCAAGGCTGAAGACAGAGAAAGTGGGATGCTGGTAAATTTAAAACCATCTGTGGTGAACAGCAAGTTGCTGAGTTATCATTATCATTTCCCATTGAAATGCAGATCACTAGCACAGTGTTACATAAAACACTAGTGTGCATTACTGTAATATATGCAAATCCTTTTCCAGAACACCACCTTACAAAATTTTATATTCTGTAATGTGTTTTCAGCAAGCAACAAAAACACATTTCCAAAGAAAAGATATCTAAATTACACTTAGAACCTCATGCTATTGTATCCTCCTAAAATAACATTAGTGTGCAGCCAAACAAAGGCAGGCAGCTGCTTGGGGTTCCCAGGGTGGTAGGGGGTCCCTGAGGGCTGACAAAAGTTAAACTATGACTATGTGCAAAGTTTGCAATGACAGTATCAGTCGCAGACCTCCCTAAGAGGCCCCCGACGTTCACTGGCTCAGTTGGTAAGGCAGTCGTCCACGGCCACAGAGTCAGTGGCTTGATCCCGGTCCTGGCTATATGTCAAAATGTCTCCAGGCAAGACACTGAACCCCGAACAGCCCATTGTCATCCCCAACTGTGCAGTGCCGGTCCAAGTCCGGTAGTAATTGGGGAGGGTTGCGTCAGGAAGGGCATTCGGCATAAAAAACAATGGGACAATGATCCGCTCTGGTGACCCTGAACTCACAGAATAAACCGTGAGGACAAAAAAATAAAAAATGATAAATTCTGAAAGTGGAAAGAAGAGAACAGGAAAAAAAGGAAGATTGTGATAAGTGGAGATATTAATTATATATAATAAACTAAGTAGCATTAGCTAAATGCTGCTAGTGTTGCTTTAATTGTGGTGAAGAGACAGTTGAATAACAGAACTTTCATTGGTTTCACATTGTTTCTTTTACTTTGACACTTAACATGAGTTAACTTGGGTAACTGAGTTAGCAGAGGTCAAAATTGTTAGCATAGCTAGCAGGCTGCAAATAATCAGCTAACTCAGACAGTATCTGTTCTGTGGTAAACTGATGAAAACTGCCACGTTATGAATGTAAGTTATGCAATTTAGATGCAAAGAAATTTGGACAAGTGTACTATAAATCACTGATGTACTACTGTAAGTTATCGGGCCATGTGCAGTGTGGTGTGTGTATTTTATTGTATTTTCCATATCTTAAGCATAGTGGTTTTATGTTACATAAATGTTTGCCAAGGGCCCCAACAGACACTGCAGCCAAACAGTGACCTGTGTTCAAAATGGGCCTCAGGGAAAACTGATAGCACCACAGATTAAACCATTACACCATATCCCACCTGCTTGTCAAAGGAGGTTATATGGAGGAAATGAATACAGAGAGAAAGAAATGAAGGCATCGAGAAAGATTGTGGAGATGTGTTATCTCTGTTTATTTTTGCAAGAGGAAACACAATAACAGCTACAGGGTTGTTGCTGTGGATCCTTAAGCAGCTGCCTGGATCAGTGTGGAGATAGGGCTGTGTGATAATAAATTTATCCACAGCCTAAATTTAATTTCCTTTCAAAGAGGAGAACGAGGGGCGCATTATTCTAGTTTTCTGTCTCTGGTGTGTGATCAGTTGTGAGTTATTGGAAGAATTTAGAGTGATGCAACATAGCGCTTTGATCGTTCACTATTTCTCTTTTAACTGGAGTTGATGCAAAGTGAGCTACAGTTCGCACTCTTGATCAGCTTACTGTGATTTATTTAGATCGAGTATTTTGTAATAATAATAATATTCTGTTTATGCTCATAATTAAAGTAACTGAAGAAATGCTGCAATGAATATGTTTGAATCTTTACAAAAAGGCAGCAAATATGGATAGTGAAGAGATCAGGGCCACGCTAAATGCTCAGGCTATATGCTCATTATTTTATTATGGGCTAAGTAGTTTGGATCCTAAAAAGAAGATTCATCAGTGACCTTTATGGTAAGGTTATTCTTCTGGCTCTGTGAAATATCCTCATGGTCCTTAGACTTGTACAAAGACCTGCTGTCTTTCAATGGACAGAAAGGGATGTATCGAACCCAAGACCGGGATGAGAGACAAGCACTCATGCCAAAGGGGAGGTCATATATGTCTTCAGTTCCAAAGGTGTTGCCTGAGTCTTCTAGGTCCGCTTTGTCCAAGGATAAGAGGCCTCGCTCACGTTTGGTTCCTGAATGTTTTCAGATAAACTGTTAGATGAATAAACTACACTCTTAATGAGAGAAAAGCTTCAGTAAGGATTATAGAGAAACAGTATAACAGAAACAAAATCCATTCAATGGCCACAGGTTTGCTATGCATTATACTGTATATGCAATTTGACTGCAGCTTCAGCTCACCAGGAATTGTGTTATCAAGGAAAAAGCCAAGGACCCCTCCTATAAACATGTGGGTGGTCAACAATATGTGCAACACTTGGTCCACTTCTTTTACACCTGAGTCACACAGCAAAGATAGTAGAAAACGATATGAGTGTGATATACATGACCAGCTTTTCTAATCAAGGTAAATTATTAATAAAAACCCTGGTTCTGTTTTTATTCTAATGAAGACAGTTTCTTGTCAGCTAATAGGAACGAGCTAAGCTCATGTCAGTTATACCTGTTGCTAAGGCATTAGGATTCTTCATGATCCAGTTTGGAATGACGAGTGCAGAAAAAATTGAAAAACCAAAAACAAAGATGTTCCTGGAGGAATTCATGTCTGTGGACTGAAAATAAGACGTGTCTGCATAAAACAACTCTAAGTCCAATAGCAATTGCAAACAAATGAAAAGTCATTTTACGCTTTTGGTTACCTGTAGATTAGAGATTCCAGTGGCGGTTATAACTGCAAACATGACCAGGAACATTCCTCCAATCACAGGGGCTGGGATGGTTGTGAAAATGGCTCCAATTTTACCCAGTGTCCCTATCAAGATCATGAAAACTCCACTTAAGAGAATCACTTTTCGACTACCCACCTGTTGAGCAAAAGCTATGTTGTAAAAGACATTTGAAATATGAGTAAAATAAGAATTTTAAATAGTTTTGAATATTTGCTTCTTCTGAATGCTAATCTTTGGGACATTTTTTGCGGCCAATGTTGTTTTATCCATTTTACCTTGGTAATGCCAATGGCTGCCACATTCTCACTAAAGGAGGTAGTGCCATTGCCTGTGCCAAAGGCCCCTGCCAACAAAGAGCCAAGTCCTTCCACACCGATACCCCTGTTGATGGCATGTTTAGGGGGATTAGGTGCCCCTGACAGCCTGGCGCATGCATGGTAGTCGCCTACAGACTCTGCCATAGAGCATATTATTCCAGCCAGAATGCCAATCACACCTGCCAGGTTCACAGTTGGCATCCCCCACTGGCCTGCATGAGGAGTCAAATTAGTGATTACTGAAAAATCCCCATCTTTCAGCAGCGTTTTGTTTTCTTCTGAGCTTACCAGGATAGGGAAACGTGAACCAGGAGGCTTCTTCTAAAACATTTCCCTTTACATCAGTACGGGCCAGGTGGCCATATTGAGCTGGATCAGATGGTAGGACATCACAGATGGTGAGAAGGTAGCAGACTAACCATGAGACGGCAATCCCCAGCAGAATCTAATCAATACCTAATATTAGTATCAATGTCACTAATCACTGTAAAATATGACACAATATAGACTATAAATTGAAGATTAAAACAGGATAATACAACCTAACACAAACATTTTTACCAAGTCACAATCAACAAATCTCACAGTATCTGTGAGTAATAGATCACTATGAGTAATAACTTTTCAGAAGACATACAGGCATTATCTGGAAAATAAAGAACTTTGAGAAGTGCAGTTTCTTGGCTTTGCTGTATGCTGGAACAGGGACTGGTATGTGGCGGAGGTACTGGGAGAACAGCATGATCAGCACTGCAGTCCTGCATGTATGAGATAAACTGCCATTAACAAGATGATGTGCAAATTAGAAAGTGACATCTTGTTAGAAGGTGACTTATCATGACACTGTGTCTTCATAGACCCTAAGTACAGACATTATCCACAAGAATTTAGTTTTTAATGTAATAACTTTGAGTGCCAACAAAAGGAGGTCAGGGCCAAAAGTGCAGCCCATTGCTACAGTACATGTTCACACAATAAAAACAGCAGTTACGTACATAGCAGAGATGCCCCAGTGGCTGCCAGCCTTGACTCCAGCAGAGTCGTACAGCGACAGCCCTATGAGAGAGATAGTAGGGGCAATTGTCAAGGGACCAATGAAGCGCATGAGGAAGCCGATGAGGCCAGAAAATCCAACAAGTATCTGGAGAAGGGAGGCCACCATGATTGAGCCCTGCAACTATGAACAGAAACATAATTGGATCATTAGCATTGATGTCATCACTGAGATGAGGGATAAACTGTATCAGCAAACATGATTGGTCACTTTCAGTGGTGAAAACCACAAGAGTTGACTGTATTATTCACAAGCTCTGCAGAAGTGCTGTTCTACATTGTAGTTGGTTCCTTTTTATCCAGTACTGTGCGCAGTTTTTAAAAAAAAATGTACTCACTGTTCTCATGCGCGTCTGCCACACGTCAATAAAAAGAGGTGAGGAGGTGTTGACCAAACTGGCGTTCTGGGTCCAAGCTGGGCACTTCCATTCTGGCATGGACAACATGGCCATAGCAGGTGTCACAAGGGCAAATGTTCCCCCTTGTAGGATGGGAAGCCTAAAAACAGAAACAGAAAAAATGAGAAATCCAGGTCAAACCATGCAGTTAAAGGACGCCTTCACTGATTTTGAACTTGTTTCTTTTGGTTCCAGTTAGAGTAGTACGAGTACAATCTTTGAGTTCCCCAAATCAAAATATGATGAAAAATGCCTCCAGATGACATCACTTGGAGGAACCTTCAGTTCAGATCATGTAATCTCATTGCTCACACTATTGAGTTTGTAATCATGGTCAGCCTGCTTTTCCAGAGCTTCCTGAGATGACATCATCTGAACTCCTAATGATGAAAAACTTCTTAGGGTGATGTCATCTGGAGGAGTTTTTCAGCTAGAAGCAGATAAATATTTTTCTAATTAATGAAAGCATTAATGTAAATTAAAGCCATAGAAAGCAAGCTGAAAATTGAAAACAATGTTTAAAGAATGTCAAATGTCTTCTGCTGCATCAGAGTGAAAAATGCACAGTGTGAACTGGGAGGCCCACATCTGATGAACATTTAGGATTCTCGTTTTCATTTACAATTAAGTCAGGCAGTGCTTTGAACCAAATGCCACTGCCCACATGTTCAAATGATAATAATGAGCATGTTGGCATGCTGATGTTTAGCAGATATGCTACACTTGTATAAATGGTCACCAACTCAGCTTAGCATGTTACTCTGCAAACAATTCAGAATTGGCACTAAAACCAAAGTACAGCTGAATCTTATGGGAATGTATTTGACTGCGCAGATAAATGATTTAGCAGCAGATTATATAAGCAGGTCACTTCAACAGCCTCACCTTAAGACGAGTGAGTGGTGGAATGAGTCAGCAGCAACATACTGACCTAACACCGAAGGTGACCTGCAGCAGGGTGCACAGGCCAGAGACGAAGAAAATGGTGTTAATAAGGCGACTCTGGGTCAAGCTGTCGTGCTGCAGACACAAGCCCTCAGAGAGTATGAGAGGGATGGTGATGAGTGCACCAAATGCTGTCAGGTAATGCTGCAAAGTGGAAGAACAGTGACATACATTTATTTCTATTGATGAGACCACAAGAAATTATGCTTTGAGAAAAGTTTTGATTAAAAAGATCCCTCCCCCAACACTCTGTTCCTTTGTGGGTTACTGACTTTTTTGTTTGTCTATTTGTATGTTTTTAACTTGAATTATATAAAAGTGACCTTTAAAGCTATGTACACTGTGTGATAATTCTCTCCATCACTTCCATGTCCCCATGCTGTCACATCCCTCCATTCATAATACGAGTCTCATCATATCTCAGTAAGGATCTTTCTGTCTGTGTCTCTCAAGCAAACCAGTTGCAAACAGGTTGCTGTTTTGTTTTTGGTTTTTTGCAATTTTGTCAAAGCTGCTTTTATGACCTACTGTTACACAACCCACCTCCTTCTCATCACCTCTGTAACCACCAGAATGTTTCTAGCCATTTTCTTTCTCTGCTTCGCCTCCAGAATTGTCAAGACTCAGTGTGGATCCTACCCCATCTTTCTCTCTTCTCTAACCACCAAAACAACAGTTGCGGGCAGCTAAAATCAACTGACCCTTGCTGGGTTGCACCCACCTGTATAGCCAGGAAAGCACAAAGGTACCAAGGGGGGACATCCGTCACGCAATAAGCTGGTTTACTTCCGTCATCCTCGGCAACACAGCTGCTCCTGCATAACTTGTCTGCTTTTCCTCTGGATTGATTATTGATCTGTTCATTCATCTGCAGCACCATATAAAAACATAAAGGTCCTAAATACATAGAAAACACTTTTAAGCATATTTAAACTGATATTTCAGATCGAGAGAAACAGTTGATAAGCTTTTAAGCCACTTGAGCAATTATCTATTGGTTGCTAATATGCATAGCTATACAACAGAATATTATAAATTACAAATGTATTCATAGAAGAAAATAATTTTCTGTAAAAGTAAAAAGTAAAACAAATTACTCCCACTTGTCCCAACCTTTACTCACGGTATAGCAAGATTAATCAAAACTCTGCGTAGTGTTATGCTCACTATTTAACTCTATGTCGAATGTAAGTTTTGGCAATGGAGCTTAGAAAGAAAAGAAAGATGACTGCATGAGGCAAAATTTACATAAACAAGTCATTTTACTTACATCAAATGCAAGATTGTCGAGTCCAGTGCTTTCATGCCTTAAATCCATTGCAGCTCTACCATAGGATACAAATTAGCTCTTCTAACAAAGTGTTAATTGAAAACTAATGAAGCAGCACTCATACACACAAGCAGCCTGTATGCTGTAGAGTCAAAGGAGGACAACAGAATCATTTTATCTTCAGTGGGAAGAGGATTCCAGGTTTACGAAATGAGGTGTGAAGGTGCTTTACTGAAAACACAGTGATGACATTGTTGTTTGACCTGCATTTCCTTCCTTGTTATCACATTTACAGCTTTCACTTTATAACAGAACGCAGCTTATCTCTCTACTCAGTTAGATACGCTTCTCCGTTGATCATTACTTACTATATTTTGTGCTGTGAAACTTTAACTGGGAGGGCCTCAATTTTAACTCAAGGCACAGTATATTGTTATTTTATTATATAAATTTTATCGTCACTAAAGATGTCACAAGGGAAATTAGAACGCAATAAAGAGATTATATTTCAAAGAAGCCGGGTTAGATGATCAGAAGATTTATTCTACGCAAGAACAGGCAGCCTACTTCTTTAATTTACTCAATACATGCCAGTGAATGAAGCGGAAAAAAATAAAGCAAGTGCTTACTGAGGACACTGACAGTTGCAGCTTGATGTTTTGTTTGATCATAGCGAGCATTTAGTGCGTACCTCAAACTAACAGTCAGGTGACAGGAGAAAATTTCAAAGATTGTTAGATAAATGGATTTATGCCCTCAAAGCTTACTTCACTCACTTAGAGGGGGTAAAGAATGTGACATGATCTGGATGTGTGATGGTGACACGTGTCAAGGCCGATGTAGCTGAGCATCTAATTACCGAAATACAAAATACACTATATTTTCTAGCATCACGGTGCTTTTGCAGTGCTCTCGCATTTTATTGCTTTGTATTACTTTGTACACAGAGATATTCTTCGTGTACTTTGCACTGGTTTATTTGCAAAGTGCAGTCAGGCTCGTCACTTGGGGAAGTAATTTATATTCCAAAGGATTCCAAACTTTAATGTCATTGGCTGGGATCTTACACATCATTAACTCCTGTGACATTTTAGTATATAATGCTGCTTTATCTTTGTGACTTATTACCTTGCAGGTTAATTTTTCTTGTTTTAAGTTTAGAAACAGCCAGTTTTGAGCGGGACTGTGTAAAAAGTGATGTTTTGGTTTTTTTTCTCAGCACATTGAAACAAAGATGTGTGTGTCTTCATTAGTTACAAGTGACAGTGTATATAGAAAACCTAATGTGTCCCTGGTTCTTCTCAGTGATTCCCTCTCAGGAACAGCAGCATTTCACCAAACTCCTATCAACCTGTGCTGTCCGACGATTCTTTATTTAAAGTATGACAGTCTCAGTGATGCTGCCAGTTCACATTTGCACTTTAGGTTACTGTAGTATAACTAAGGCTCATTTTTATAATCAGTGAAGAGGTAGCGTGAAGAAATTCTGACAAATTCGGACAGGAAAAGGTAGGATGCATCGACATAAACACATGGGTTAAAAGACGCAAAGAACATTCAGTCAGCAGATGTCACAGCACATAAAGTATCTGTTCGTGCAGTAAGCCATTGTCTCTCTGCAGAGCCTGAGGGAAATGAGTAGTAAAAGACTCCAGCTCTTCTTAGAAGCTCTATTTGACAAAACATGGTGCTGTGGCTGCACGATGTACAGTCGCCTTATGGATTTTTCCATTCTTGTATCAAATATTTAGTGCTGCATCTTTCACAACTTGCTGAACGCATATTAGGATGCTGCTTCAAATTTTACAATAAAAATGAGCAACTGTTTTGCATGTGTATATATATTTTATATATTTTGTTGTCCCAGCAGGAGGGTTATTGTGCTGTTACCCTTTCACTGCTTTAATGTTATTTTAATCTCATGCTCTCATTTCTCATCCATGTCTTCCTCCAGACAGCCCACACTTACTTTGCCAAGTTTCACATCAAAACACATGTAAGTGTTTCTCCTCCAGCTGAGCAAAATCCGATTAATGGTTGAATGGCTAATACTTGTCTCCATCTGAGAACTCAGACCTTTTCAAAACAAACAAGTGTCAGCACCAATCTCCTTAAATGTGAAGTCAGAGTTCCCTCAAATGACCATTAATCTTGACACCAGAATGTCTTTGTGTTGAGGCAGGTTCAGTGCAAGTTTAAACAAGAAATGTTTCCTCTGGATGTTCATCACACCTCTTGTAATGAAAATTAGCATTTAAATAATTTCGCACATCTAATTTTTGTTATTTATTTCAGGGTTATCACATTATGTTGTGATTTGATTGATTGTAAAGGAACACTGAGAAACCACTGAGCTCACTTATGTGCACTGAATGTTTAACAATCAATTTGCACCACCAACAGTACATGTGTACTTGCTCCTTTGTTTAATAATTGTAATGGCGCTGATCCATTTTGAGTGGTCCGACTCAGCAAGTAACTTCATCAGAAAGTGAAGCATTTGAATGTCTGTGGATACACCAGAAAAAACATATATTTCACAGTATTTGTGGGAGCACAGAACTTAAATGACCCTGTAAACATTTGACAGAACAGAGGATTTTTTTTAACCTAACTTGAACCTGCAAGTTAATATGTGAGTGTCTGTATGCTTTGGTTGTCAGATCATCTCAATCATGGTCCTCAAGAAGCCTGCTTGTTTTCCAACTATCCCTACCTTACCCACCGCCAATCACCTGCAGCAGTTGTGTTCAATCAGAAGTTGAAAGACACCATAGATGACAGTGGAGATGGGAAAGCCAAAGTGAATTGGTATATGTTCCAATTTCTGTTTGACTAAACTCAACTTATTCAGGGAAAACTTGCAAACAAGCAGAACATTCATTTAAATAAGTAGAACAGTCTTAGAGAAGCAAGGTCATTTTTGATAACGTATGCATTCAGGCTGTCTGCATTGGTGTTTATTTTTTCAAGTGGCTGAAATTTGAAGTTATTTACCATAAGTGTCTCTAACTCCAGCCACTAATTCTTAAAAAACACTTTGTTTGTCCTAATTTTAAAGGGCATGTGAAGTCACTAGTAAACAATTGTTTTTAATAATCAGTAAAACAATTTGGTAAAGTAATTTATCAAATGACCACATTTCTAGTAAAATCTCTTTCATGTGCATATGTAGCGTATACGGCACCATAGATAGTCTATGGTAGTTTATAGTGAAGTATAGCTTTTTTAAACTATAAATTAACAAACTTCTAATCTCTTTATTTGGGTTTCTACCGTGAAAGGAAACCCTCCTTCCATTTCTTTACCAAATGTAATGAAAGATTTCTAATAAATAATGTCCTAAATCATATAAAAAAAAACTAAGCCAAATTTAGAGAAAGAGCTAACTTAGGAAAAATAATCACTTTTGTCAAGAAAAAAGGACATAGGCCATTATTTTAAGAAGGTGACGATATGTTAAGTATAATATACTGTACATTTGTAGAGATTATTATGTTTGAGCTTATGTCTTTGCTGCAAATACGATAATATTTAATGTAATAATAGAATGTGATGTTTAACTCCAGGATTAAGGTTCCCTTTCAAACCAAACGCTCTCACTGAATGTCACTAAGATGTTGCCCTGGAGGCTTGGTGTGAGGTTGGTATTGCAAAAGGTGTACACTTAGTAACAACCTTTAAACCTTTGAACCCGAGGGAGAATTCAGATCAAAATAATCAAATTTCTTTCTCATTGTCTCAGTCCTGACTCTATACTGGGTAATGTTATCAGCCCTGTGGAGAGTGGTTAACATTAGTGTCAGTTTAACCCTAATGTGTTGAAGGTCACGGTGCAAGCGAGATGCTTCAAGATAGCATCAATCACCAATATCATGTCAAAATAAGATATTACAACGCTCTTAATCTAACACTCTGTTGTATATAGGGAGCAGTAAGAAAGCTATAAAACAACAGTCCTTTGCAAACAAAGCATATCAAGCGTATCACTTTGCTGCACAGAAAAAAGACCTGACTTACAGTGTGCAGAGCTAAAGTGTTTTACTACTTTACATAAGAGCCTAAGGACAAAAGGCTGCTCCTGCAGGTGTTTTGTAAGTGGTTTCCAAGTACTTAATGTGTTATTGCAGTCCTAATTATGCAACACAAGATATTCCCCAATGTAGAAACACAGGGCCAAACAAATGATGATCACTGAAATCATTACCTGTAAATTGCAGTTCTCCAGCACATTATGTCCTTTCCTCAGTGGTGATAGGTGCGGAAAAAAATCAATGACAGGGACAGTATGTGTTAATATGTGATTTAAGGAAGCAAAAAAAGAAGTGTAGACAGCTGTGTTTTGATTTACTAAAAGGTCATTTTATAAAATGTGATTTCTTCCTTTGTGCACGTTAAATACTGAATATATCTTCTCACTAAAGAGCTTATGTGAGCAAGGTCCTGCTGAAACAAGCAATAACAGATTGTGTCTGTTCGTTTAAATGATTCCTAAATGTGAAGATTCGCCTGGGTACAAACAAGTGCACATGCAACTTTTCATCGATATGCAAAACACAGAGCTCATGTAGGTCAAACAATACGGTTCAATAGAAGATGATTACTGTTTTAGGTGTGTATTGATCACTTCTTTACAATTGTGGATCTGCCCAGCTAACAGAGTTATAAAGCTAGTTTGGATTTACGCGTTAAAATCAATACTCATGTTGAAAACCCAGGAGAGAAAAGCACATGCAGCAGAACTGGCCCATTAAATGTTCGTTCACTGCAAAAACGCTATAAACACCCTTAGATGTGTGGCAGCTTATCTTTTGTTATGTTTAGGTTGATAAAATATGAATGAGGTGCAGCAAATGCAATAATTTGGGTAAGAGCAGATTTGAATCTAGAAATAATTAGGATGAAAATATGTTTTACACTACACTACCAGTTTTAATTGTTTCACACCCATTTGAACTACAACATTGATGAATTAAAGAAAAAAAAAATGAACACGGTTTGATGAGTCTTAAAATGACGTGAATCATTTTCATATGCTGTGGCCTTCACAGTCACCGGCTCCATTGGGAGATTATGGACTGACTTGTCAGGCAGCACTCTCATCATCATTAAAAAACCCAAATAGACTAATATGTCTTGGAATTATGCCGTTCCTCCTGAAGACTTCCAGAGACTTGTAGGGTCAATTCCAGGGCGCAGTGAAGCTGCACATTGAGACACACTTGAAAGCCTTAAAAACTTTTTCTAAATGGAATCCTATTATTTACATTAACAGAAATTTAATAAGACAAACAGTTTGGGTTTTTTCACATTAGAGATTTCTGTGTTTGTGTCTGTGATCTGGAAACCATCTTTCAAGGTCCACTTAGGATAACCACAGGCCTTGAGAGCTCTCCTCAGATCTTCATCCTTCCCACTTCAGAGGAGGTGGGGATGTTTTCTGCACTGTGGTGGTTACTATACAACAAAAAAATTTCCCAGGGACCAGAGGGACCTCAGCCAAATCAATATTACCACTGGAGAGACAAAGACACTGTAGAAAGAAGGTACACGCAAACTGTAGCACAAAAAGGCCCCAAAATGAATCTTTGTCATCATGTAAACTATGCCAATAAATGAAGATTGCACAGGCCACAAAAACAAAACAAAACAAAACAACACAAAGCCTACAATTATGCTGCAACAAATCACACCTGTCTGGAAATAATTATTTGCATGTTTCCTTCAGTAGGACGTTTAATCAATAGGAGATGAAACATTTTTCCATAATTTTTTTTTTTCTCTAGAAAGTTCATCAAAACTAATCCGAACTGTGTGTTCAGTTCTTCCTTGGGCTACTTGAGGTATATTTGCTAGATGTGCTGAGCAGCACTGATGTTGCATCATCCATAAACCGAGGCATTTCATTAGCACTTTTCAGTAAACAGCGAAGCACATTAAAAATGAGCCTCTCCTCCACTACTGGAAGTGCTGCTGGTGTTACATCCCACAGCATCCTTCATAGCTCAGACACAACTTGTCAAAATGTCAGCCATTGAGATCGTATCAACTAGAACTGATTTTATTCTCAACGTAGTCATCACAAAGTCAGGACATATGAAATATTGCAGCCAAATTTGGTCATGTCATATTTAAATCAATCAAATCCCTAAAAAACAAAATTCCAATTCCCTTTTTACTCTTTTCCACTTTCTTTTTACATCCACTGCACTGATGCAAGAGCAGTAGATTTGAGTGTTGCACACACAGTCCCCTCAGCAGTCATTGTTACTGGCTTATTAACCATTATACTGCTGACAACAATATGATTCTAGAGTTGTCACAATATTTATAAAAACTGGTTGCTCTGATACATTAATAATTTATTCACATTTACAGGATAAGCCGAAAGGACAAAAAAAAATAAATAAAATCTCATCTTTCTCCCTGAAGATCTCATTAGGATCTTCACCTCTGCTTTCACTACCAAAATAGAACCATTTTACTAAAATACAGTCTGCATTAATGATTGCAGTTCTCATGTTTGCTATTCTTCAAGTATCAAATTTACACCACAAGAACACATTTTTCAACTTACAGTATACACTCTAATGAATTAGGTGGCCAAAAAAATTAGAACCGCCTCTTCTTATAATGCGCTCCAGTCCAACTCCACCACCAACTATGTCCTCTATAATATACAGAGGGTGGAATTATCACCTGTCTGACAGTTCCAACTTAAAAACTGAGAAATTATAACATTGTAAAAGCAAAATAAAAGTAGAGCTCCTGTACTGGATTGGATTAGATTGTACAGGTCTACCTAATAACGTGGCAAGTGAGTGTATAATAATCAGTTCTTATCTGCTTCTCAAATAATGAAGATGATTCAAATCCTGTATTAAACAATAAATCAAAGCTGAACTCCTCTTAATGGGTCCTTTTATTTTTGCACTGGCCTTTTGGGTCTTACTGAGTGCTCAATTGAGAATGCACCCTGCTGCTATGATAGTGATGCTATTAGCTTTAAAAGGCCTTTATTATCCTGTTTGATTAATGCATAAACAACCGAGTAGTTTTTTTATGTTTGGAATGTGTTCCAACTGTTTAAATGTCCTTTTTTTTGAGGCATTAAAATCTGTATTAATACTTTTTAATAAGCATGCTGCCAGTTTATATTAGAAATTGTAGCAGTTGTTGAAGTTAGGATGAATTTTGGCTAGTTAAAAAGATTCGCATAAGATCCTATATTAAATTTTGCTACAAGACTAAGAATAAAAGAAGATGAAAAATCTCTACAACATGTCAGACATTGATACCGTAATCATGCAGACATTTTCAAAAATAACTGCATTTGACTACAGCTTACCGAACACTGATTCCCCTATTGTTTTTGGAATATGATCAAAGTCTCTGACTAGTTTTAAGTCAAACATAAATCTTCTATCCATTAAAGATCAAAGCCTAGTTGAGGCTTTCATGCAATGCATTGCATTGTACTCATAATGAGCCACTCACCCTTTGCCCATGCATGTAAATGGTTGTGATGGGGTGGTGTTGTTGCGACAGCGACAGATCTGAGTTGTGCTATCAGACCTTTCCTGCTCATATCTCCCCCCCTTAGCTTTCTGTAAGCCCCTATATCTTCACGGCTCACTGAAATATTAATCAGGCCCAGAGCAGTATCAGTAATCGCCACCAAAAAAAAAAAAAAAAAAACACACATAGGCATCATCACAGGGGACTTGTATCATTTAGTGGTTCAGTGCATTTGATATCCAGAGGCTGGATGGCTCACAACAGAGTACTGAGCCTGAGCCACAGACATGACTGCCTGCCTGGAAAGGTACAGCAAACTGCAGAGCGCTGTTGCCCTGATGATGTTGCTCACTGTACACAGAGTAAAACTGAAAATTGCCATCATTCACAAAAATGACTGGGTTCACAGGGTGCTTTAGATCAGGGTGTATTGCATAGATTTACAATACAGACATTACAGTTTTATGCTTTGGCCGGTAATTATTTCAGTCACCACACTGGAGGCTTGCTGCAGTAAGAAAGATAGATGTCAGAATCCAGTCATGTAGGCACAAGCAGCTCAGTCAAGTGAGCAGATTTATGGAGCACGATATTCCAATTCTGCTTGCAGCTGTTCCAGTTTCTGGGCTCTCGGTTTCCAAGACAGGATTTAAAGAGAATTTGAACGTACTTAGCCATACATAAAGCTTTGTGCTTGTTGGGTAAAAATCCCATATAACATTTTCAAAAAACCTGCATTTTTAGGCATCTATAAAGACCTGGCTGCAACCGAGTCATTTCAAGTATATCCTATTCTCAAAGTCTGAAACAGTTGTTTTTGTCTTGTGTTTTTCTTGTGTCTGATTAAATGAGTATACACACAGAGGGGAAACAAATCAACGTACAAGGAAGCAAGCAAGAAACCGTGCCATGTGCCAAAAAGAAGATGGCAGCACTTGTCAGTTTGAATGTTCTGAGCTGTGCGGAATTGAACCTACTAAGTTTCAGCTCAGAAGCTGCACATGTCAGCTTATCCCAATCCAGGGTGTGTTGTGAAGACAGCAGCAATCACTGATTAAGGAACTGTTCATGCACAGCCTAGTTTCTGGAGAGAAGTTTGAAGTGACAGCTCACTCCTAATAAACACATTCACCTACACACACCAAGTCGGTAGGTAGGTAATTTTTAAATGTTTGTCTTCAGCTGTGTTTTAGGCTTTTGCCAGTCACACAACAACAAAAATCAATAACAGCAAAAAGCTGCTCATGGTATGTAGTATAACATGTCTCTTCAATGTACAGCTATTCTCCACTGACATGTTTTCCATACTGGTGTTAAAGCACCAGGTTACATGGGAAACTGGAAGGCGTGTGCTGAAGGCTGAATGAATGACTGAGGAGTCAGCTGCACTCAAATCGGACTCAGTGTTGTCCGCATCTGCATGTGATCTATGGTTTTGCGCAGTACAGGACACATTACCACGAACATGTTTCACATCTCCGCAGAGATGTTGAATCAATAATCTCAGACACGATGTTGTTCTCTAGAACAACTGCAGCAAGAAAAAACATTCAACAACTTCTCGCACGTTCTCCGTAAAGTTGCATTTTAAAAAGCCCGAAACTTGACGTGATGTTGTTTCCACCCGATTTCACCGTCTGCTCGACCTGTTTAAACTATCTGTGACAGTAACTTGATTACTAATGGGCTTTTTCACAGAATGTCGGCGTCATCGGTGCGTGCATCACGTTTCACTCAAGTCCCTCTCTTTGCAGGTCTAATGAGTCATGACATTAACAGAGCCTAAAGGCATCCTCCCACGCGTTTCCAGCCCACTCCTCGCTTTATTTGAGGCGCTCTCCTCTGCTCAGAGCTTCAGAGCAGCAGAGCGCTCGGTCAGCGCAGCTCCATCCTGCCGCTACGGAGCGACGGGACATTTCCCTGGATCAATCCTCATCTCGCCAAGATGAGACTTCTCGTGGTTATTGTCGCGGCTCTGCTGACGGGTAAGTGAAAGTCACATTTCTTCTCCTTGCAGAGTGCAAAGAAGTTCCCGTGTCCAGTGAGCTCAGTTCAGGACCATGGACAGAGTCGCCGACCACTCCCCGCACATTCAATTCTGTGTCCTTATGCAATGTCACGTATGACATTTTAACATTACCATGAATACTTTGCTCTACTGCAGAAAATCTCGCGCTTCCACTGACAAAAGGATACAGAGAAGATGTGGTATGCTTTCTTAATGGAATACAATTATTCAGTTTAAAAAACAAATTGTAGCCATGCAGAAAAATAACTGAGCAAAACATGTTTTTTCTTTATTTTGCAGGTAAAACGGTGTTTGGTTGAAGTCCTGTCCAAAGCTCTCTCCAAACCGGACTCCCAGCTGGATCAAGAATGCAAAGACATCCTCCAAGCAGGTTTGTTTCGTTATTGTGTATTTTTATTCAGCCCAAATCATTCAAATAATATATGTGTTGGAGACAACAAACAGACGCAAATGCGGTTTGAAATGCAGATCTCTAAGATACAAAGGAGCTGTTCCAAACAGATATAATAATATCTTGGCAACTAGCTGCTGACTTAAAGACAACAGTAAACAATGATCTTGTTCACCAGTTTTAAGGGTCACTTTTGTAGGATTCTCTGGTCTTCCATGATGCCGGTTTTTATGTTAACATAATATGAAACAAGTGGTTACCTACATCAAAATCAAGTTGCCTGAGGCTGAAATCAATTAACAGTCCCACCAATACTTGTCCTTAGGTAGATCCATACACTTACACAACTGACCTTGTTTTATTTATGCCACAGGCGTTAAACATGCCCCACTGGACAAGAAGAGTGGATTGGGGATAGCAACTCATGAAGAGGTGATTAAAGGTCCTACTGAGCAGCCTCAGGCAAAGACAGCAGATGTTAAAGATATTGAGGCACTCCTGAAATCCGTGGAGGAGAAGAGAGAAGATCCAGGAGATGAGCGCAGCCAAGAATCTTGGAGTCTCGGTGATGAGAAGGACAAGAGACACGAGAATGAAGAGGAAGAGGAGCGAGAGAAAAGGAGCAGCTGGAGACCTGGAAGATATTACCAAAAGAAACAGAAACGAGTTGAAGAAGATGATAACGAGCGCAGCCAGGAGAGTTGGGGGGTAGAAGAAAAGAGATCAGAGGAAGAAGAAGGTGAAGAGAGAGAGAAGAGGAACTGGAGACCCGGAAGATACCACCAAAGAAAACACAAACGAGATGAGGAACCCCTGGGAGAAGAGCCAGGGGAAGAACGTAGCCAAGAATCTTGGGATGTAGACAAAAGGCATGGGAATGAAGATGAGGAGAGATATAAGCGTATATGGAAGCCTACACATCGCTACCACCACAAGAAAAGTCTCCACAAACGCAGCGATGAACCATCAGAGGAAGAATATGCCGATCGTAGCCAGGAATCTTGGGGTCTTGACAATGACAGAGAGAAGAGGAGGCCAGTAGAGTATCACCAGAGGAGACACAAACGTGATGAGCTTTCAGAAGAAGCCAGGGAAGAGCCAGATGAAGAACGCAGCCAGGAATACTGGGACTTTGACACTGGAAGAGAAAAGAGAGACTGGAGGGCAGGAAGGTATCACCAGAGGAGACACAAGCGGGATGATGAGCTCTCAGAAGAAGCCAGAGAAGAGCCAGATGAAGAACGTAGCCAGGAATACTGGGATTTTGACACCGGAAGAGAAAAGAGAGACTGGAGGCCCGGCAGGTATCACCAGAGGAGACACAAACGTGGTGATGAACCCTCAGAAGCAGCCAGGGAAGAGCCAGATGAAGAACGTAGCCAGGAATACTGGGACTTTGACACCGGAAGAGAAAAGAAAGACTGGAGGCCCGGCAGGTATCACCAGAGGAGACACAAACGTGATGAAGAGATCTCAGAAGAAGCCAGGGAAGAGCCAGATGAAGAACGTAGCCAAGAATACTGGGACTTTGACAGCGGAAGAGAAAAGAAAGACTGGAGGCCCGGCAGGTATCACCAGAGGAGACACAAACGTGATGAAGAGCTCTCAGAAGAAAAGAGAGAAGACCAAGATGGAGAGCGTAGTCAGGAGTACTGGGGATTTGACAAAAGGCACGAAAAAGAAGATGGAGAAATCGAAAAGCGTATATGGAAACCAACACATCGATACCACCATAAAAAGAAAATTCACAAGCGTGGTGGAGGCTCATCTGAAGAAGACGGAGACCAGAGAGATAATTCAGAGGAATATGAAGAGGATGCAAAGAATGGCGATGAAGCTCTCAGGTACTTCTCTCCTGCATTAAATCTACTGCAAGTTTATATTTTGCACCAGACACTGCAGGGTTTAGTAATACCAACAGGCGATCGAAACATAATTTTGCACAGCAAAATGAACGACCCCCCTACACAGTGTTTGTGTTTTCACATGAAAAGCACTTGGAAAACAGCATCTAATTGATTCTGTACTTTCAGATATCTGGCAGAAAAGCGCAACCCCTGGATTTACAGAGGATACTACCATCCTGCCTGGTTTAAAAGGGATTCAGATGAACAGGCTGCATCTTCAAACAAGGTAAGCGTGTTTTTTTTTAACCTGTATATACATAAAACTAACAGTACAAATGCTAATTCTTTGCATCTTTAGATTAAAGACAAAGGTTTTGCCCTAAACTGCGCAGTTCAGACAAATTTGGTTTTGCCTTTGTTTAGATGAATGAACTGGCCAAGTTGCTGAGCTATAAGATAAATCAGCTGGCCAACCATTCTAATCAAGAAGAGGCAAAGAGGAGCACACACCAGAGAACACTCACTCCACAGGAGGTAAAATGGCACAAACTGCAAGAAAATTACCTTTATGAATGACGTAAGGCTGTTGTCTTTAAAGCAGTACATGTTGTAAATTTAAATTAAAAACTGATGCACAGCACATCCAACTAGCCAGATTTTAGACAAAAACTATCATTATCATTACATGCAGACTTGAAAATTACAGAATCAGACAATCACGGAATACTTCACTGTGGGAAAAGCAGCTCGGTTCATTAAGGAAATCTCCAGTCTACATGGAAATGTCCAGATTAGCCTTCAGAACCAGAGAGCACAGTGAATATGCATCTGAACAAATGCACATTAAGAAGAAGCCCTCATGAGACTTGTTCAACCCTGGCATACAAAGTATCTACTACTGCCTCGCTCAGATCGGTTCTTTACAGCACTTGTTCTCTCGGCTTGTTTGACCTCTTTTTCTATTTACAATCTCCACACAGTTGCTTCATGACTAGTGTAATAATCACACCAAGAAGCTCCCTGAGCTATCAAAGTCACAATATACCCATTAAAAAGAGAGCTAGGGCCAGTGGATGCCTTCTCATCTTGTGACATATTTTCAAAAAGTAACAATTCAGGGAGGAGAATGAGAAAAAACAGGGACAATTTAACATATTTTTTGTGAGGTTCTATTCCAAACATGCTCAAAAATCCAAACTGTTCATGTTTTTCAGGAGAAAGAGCTGGATAACCTAGCCGCAATGGACATGGAGTTGCAGAAAATTGCTGCCAAGTTGCATGACAACAGTACATAAACTGGAATGGACATCGCATCAACACATCATCAGCACCGAGTGAATTAAAACTGCTGTCTTATTGTATGTCTGCTAATGTTTTATGCTTGCAGCGTTAACAAAAACTCAAAAAAATAAGACAATAAAAAGCCTGAAACCTGGCCAAAAACACTTAACTTGTTTATCATTGTAGTTGTAATATTTTAATGGTAACAATTGAATCAGCATGGGAATGTTTTGATGTTTATACATAGAGAAAAATTTTTAAATAATATACGTAAATATCCAAGGAAAATTATTAGATAGTCATTCTACAGTTATTCTCTAGTTTGTTCACTCACTCAATAAAATGAGTTATTGTGGGACCAAGCACTTACCTGTCAAATTATTTCTTTTTGGGTAAAAAAAGTTCACACAACTTCTTTAGTACAGCTTTTTTAATTTTGTGCTGAATCAGATTTACATCATAACAAATGGCACTTTCTGCAGAAAATACAAAAAAAATATATAAACCTAAAAGCTGGAGAGCACTAACTGAGGGAAAAAAGTTTTATACCTAGTCTTAAGGCCTGAAACACAAACCTGTCTCACTCTCAACACAAAGATTATTTCAGCAGCTCCTTACATAACACATACACTGAGCTCAAATAGCCTAAACAGATTTATGGTTTACTCCTCAGCATTATGCCTTCATCTGCACTGATCTGAATATACAAGGGAACGCATTATATGAATGCAAACCAGACACTGTGTCCCTTATTCCAGATGTGTCAAATCAGTTCAGTAGAAGTAGAAGTGAATGCTGGAATTGGAAATGTGCCCTTACGAGATTTGATGCTTCTGTATTCGTTTATCCCTCAGCGCCTGTCAGTTTGAGTCTCTTTGATGCTGGTTCCTCAGCTTGCTGGGAGCCTGCAGGTTTGGAGTGGTCCATGGCCACAGTTGTCCCTGAGAGGACGTAGCCCCCGCCCCCGCTCATCAGGAGCACAGGATGTGTCCTGTTAGGCAACACCTAGGGACACACAGAGGAATACCGTCAGGAGACATTAAATCTACAGGAAGAGCTGTGGGGAAATAACACCATGTACTGAGGAAGAAAACCTATATTAACACTTAGTTTTTATACACTTGTCCCTCGTATACAATTCTAAAAACAAGCAAATAAATAAAATGGTCGGTGTTCCTTGAGAACACTGAGATGAGAAGTCATCTAATACAGACGCATTATAATAGAGGAAGTAGATGAAATACTCAATTAGTGGACAAACAAAAACTTTTCTTTTATGCTTATCTAACTGAGTATTTTCTGTTGGTTCAGTACTGGGACAAACAGCCAACTAAAGTATGACAGGAATTCTATTAACTGTTAAGAGCACCTATTACACATTTGATTCATTCACTGGAGCAGATTTAACTGGGAATTTAAAAAGAACAGATTTACCTGATAATGTCTGAGCCAGGTGTCTGTGAGTCTAAGGTTGACTGTACCACCACATTCCCTGAGTTTTGTGTAGCACTCGATAAGAGGCTGCAGAGATGGGGGGGAAGGCATTTATTAAGCAGAAGACAGCAGAGTCAATGAGTCGACACACACAGAGGGATCATTTTAGCGGCATAAGCACAACCAGGTTATTAGGTGAGATGATAGGCATTGTAAGTCCTTGGCAGTGACAGGGATGTCCACTGCAGTAATATATAAGGTCATTTCCCCCTTGGAGTCTAATAGAAGTAATAAAAACTTGTGTGGGATATTCTGCTAAGCAAATAAATCATCCACGCTCAGTAGCGGTATTATTAGAACATATACCCTGAGCTGTTGTTCAGAGCGTTGTGGTCATTATGCTCTTACCTCTTTGTACTGGGAGTAGACTACAAAAGGCCTAGATGGGGAGAGGAATTTCAGCAGGCCCATTAGGACTGGACATGGGTGAAACCGACTGGCTATGATCAGCCTGTATTTAGAAAGGAAGCAGATGATCAAGCAAACCTGTCAATATGAAACATACTACCAAAGGCATACTTTGTTATTGGAAATGTGTGGGTAGGCAATATCTATTACTCAGCTGTGCTGTATGTGACTTATTACCAGAAGATTTAGTAGCTTGCCATTGTAGACATTCATTTCATATTATATTCAGCCGGATGAGTCAGTAGAAGAAGCTGATTTAGTACAGTCTGGGAAATTGTGCTCTATGGAAGTGTTCATGATATAACTGCTATGATGTACAGGGAAGTCAATATGCTAACCAGATCAATACTTGTAATCCAGGCTCATATCACCTTCACAACATATCATGCATTAATCATAAAATGGCTAAAAACCAAGTGAATGACATTGTAAGACAGGAAACTGTAGAGCAATCACTTCATTCACCTTGTAAGGGCACCACACCGATAAGTGTGAGCTTAAGGGAACGTTGATGAATTTAACAGTTTGGTTATATGAAAATACTTACCAAATACATTAATCAACCATCAATTCATCAGCCCTGTAGATCGATTTTAACTACTTTTGTTTACTACAGAACTGGTACGAGCAGAACTGTTAGGACTAAGGTGAAAAAGAAAATGGCTGATACTGAAAAGAGTAAAACAGTGCTAGGACAGGCAGGGAAGATGAAATGAAAAATGTAAATCTTAACAAAAGTTGGCACCCACCCGTCAGCATTCCTGCCTTCCAGTAGGGAAGCAGCAGCTGCCAATTTCTTCCCCTTCTCTTCCAGCTTTACCCTTTTTTCCTGTGCCTTAAGAAAAACAACAAAAAAAAGTCAGAGCATCCATCCTCTCTTCCAGTTAAGTTTTGGTATTCCCGTCTTCAAACAAGTAGTAACATTTTAAATGTCACATCAAACACATTTTGCAATTTGCAGGTTCATTCAGTTTTATGTACAATTAACATTACAGAAGTAATCTGCAATGATGATTCTTTGGTGATCATTGGAAAAGTTATATATTACAACACATGGGTCAGAGAACGACACAAATCTGACCCACTCTGCCACCTTGCACTGTAAATTAGTGACTGGTAATAAGTCTGAGCACCTAAAATATTATTATTCGGTTTTTGTTTTACCTAAATTAACTTTGCTTTTCTTGATTTACTGTTATGGAGAGTTGTTTCACAGACTCCATCTAATGATTCCAGTTTTCCTTACTGGGAGAGGTATTGAGAAATGTGAGCTTTTAGGGCTCGTTGCTGTCTCTGTATTGAAAAATGGCCATTTAATGATGTTTACAGTGAGATGTTAAAGACAGAACAACGTGATACTGAGAGGTGGTGCAGGTCCTTTGGTGCACACAGGTGGTTCATCAGAGCCACCACCAGCAGCTGGTTCTTACTCTGCCCCCACAGACCCAGCTTGACCGGAGTTCAGACACCTGCTGAACATCAACAGCTTCAACATGTACATTATCACTTTGGTTTTGGTTGTAATTATGTCAGAAGTGGTCATTATTTTTGCTCAGAATGTAACATAGTGTGGATTTAAATTGAGTAGTGAGAGATACAACTAACACAAGGTGATCTCTGTTATGGGCAAATGAAAACCTTTACAAGTTTCATTGCATCCTGGTATGTGATATAACAAAAACTGTTACGGCAGTTTCACTCACTGAGACACCTGCCCACAGTGCACAGTCGCTTTTCCTTTCACAACTCAATTTTTCAGTGACTGACGTAATATCTCCTAATACTCAACTGTTCATGTTCTCTTTAATGCGTAGCAGGTACATAATTATAAGGCTGTGTTTTGTTTTGTTTAATACAGTTTAAAAATGAGCACTATTTGGCCATTTCATCCACAATCTAATACAATCCAGTACTGTAGCTCTGGCAGAATTTCTACTTTTACAAAGTTTTAATATCGGTTTCTGAGTTGAAACTATTAGAAAGGTGATAATTCTATGTATTCAGTACTGAGTTCATGGTGACTGGTGGAGATGTACTGGAGTACATTATAATTGGAGGTGGTTTTAATGATTTGGCCCCCTCATTAATTTTAAATAAAGCTAATAAATTAGCCAGTGAGTGTATAACCCTATTGTTTAATCTGTGCTAGTTTGCCTGCTCTCCCTTTTGAGTTTGTCCTAGCCAACCGTTTTTTCTTTTTTTGTTTTTTTTAGATGGCTCTACAACTCCCTCACAAAACCACAACACGTTACTGTGGTGTACAGTATATATGAAAATCTAGTTTTAACAAAACTGTTTACATAATTTTTTTAACGTAGTTTTTTAAAAAAAGAAAAAAGAAAAGTCGGCATACTTTGGCTTCTTTTCGTTTCCCCTTCTCTATTTTCTCCTGGTCCAGGCAAATATCATCACCAGTGCTGGTTTCAATGCTCTCTTCCTCTGGGCTTCTCTGCTTCTCTGTTGCAGGCTGGTTGTGCTCCTCCTCTGCAACTATGCTGGTCTGGTTTTCAGCTGTATTTGTTGTTCAAGAATATAATAAAAAGGTATTAGAGAGTAAATATACATCATAAAGAAATATCAAAGTTTATATTACAGTTTTTTTTTCTCATTAAACAGAATCATCTTTGTCTATGGAATTGCTGCCATTAAAATGCATGTAAACTTTAGCATTCTGTTGTTTATGCCTGGAAATGTCTTATTTTCATGCGTATTTCAGCACTACCTTGCAGCTACACTGTTTCATCTAAAAACAAATATTCAATAAATATCTTGTAGCGCTTTAAAAAAGGAAGGGCCTACTAGAACTGGCATCTTTGACAGTGGTGTCCAGAGTGCCTGCCAGCAGAGAATTGACATGGCAGATGGGAAATTCATGCAGCATATCGTGAAAATGCGCAGGGAAGCCAAAGCTCTCCACACCCGCCCGAACTGGCCCACCTCCTGGGTACATTTGGATCACTGAGCCATAACCTAAATAAGGAGGAAAGAAAGATCTTTGTTTAAAGGCCAGATGAAAAGGCTTTGTGCAAAAATAAAATAAATTCTCCTTATAGATAAAACAAAAATACTTTGATCAAATAGATAAAAACTACAGCCAAGTTCGCAACAATTACATACCCCCCATTCTTTCCATGACACCTCCCAGAACAAGGCCAGCACATGTCTCAAACACCAAAATCTTGCTGCCAGCATGGATGTTTGCCAGAGTCAACATCTGGGCAAGTGTGTCATACCGTAGGTGACTGTACAAAACAGAAACTTATCCATCATACAATGATCTCTTACTGCTCTACAAAAGAAATCTTTCACACATATTGTTGCTGACTCACCAGATCTTGCCTGGTTCCCGGCCGTGGTACATCATAGCCAGAATGCGACAAGATGGTCTCAGGATTGTCACAGTATTTTCATACCTGGGAAAGCACAGGATGGGAACAACCAATTACACAGATTTCTGCACACCAAATTATTTTGAGTCTATAACAGATGGTGGTTGTATAATAAGGAGTGACTCACTTCTTCTTTTTCTTCTTGATGTATTTATCCTGGGCATACTCAGTCTTATCTCTGAATGTGGAGCTGTTCTCTATAAGTTGCTGAATGATTTCCTGTGAACATATACATACAGTCTTCAGTCTCTCTTCTGTCACAGTACATTTGATCTGATAATTTAAAAAAAGACTCCCATGACAAGAGAAAAAACAATTATGCACTGGGGCATCTCAATAGTTTTTGACTTTCCTTCCAACCCAATTTTTTTTATAAGTGATCGCAGAGAAGGCTTAAAAAACACCAAAAAAACAATCACTTTTTTAAAGTTTCTCTTAAACTACAGTGAGCAGTTACTGTAATAGTGTTAGATTGAGTCTTAGATTTGTTTTTTTTAGCAATGCTATAATGAGCAAAGATTTATTTCACTGTCTGTTTGTCAGAATATAACTAGACAATACAGAAAATATGTATACTGTAATAAATAATACAGTAACGCTAGAGAGAAATGTCTATGATGAGAAGTTTATCTGGGTTTGTTCTTTGAGAGACTGAAACAAAAATCCCGAAAGGACCTAGCTTAGCATCTGGCAATTTTATCTGGATGCAAAGTTGAAGATGCTTGTTCAGTAATGGCCTTTGTGGAAGGATAGCAGCCAAGAAACCACTTTTTTGGAAGACGAACAAGGCGAAAAGACTGGGATATGCAAAGGCTCACAAAGCATTTGAGTGAAGATCAGTGGAAAAAGAGTATTATGAAGTAATGATTTTGATGAGTCAGAAAGTCTAAAATTTTCAGGTGCAAAATGTGAGATAGTAGTATAGTGAAAAGGAGAGTTGGAAAGAGGTAGGAGAAGCCTTTGGAGAAACATAGTGGAGGGTCTGTCATGGTTTGGAACTGTATTTTTGCCAGTGGTGTTGGTAATATTGTAGCAATTAATGGGATTGATAATGCTTTAATGTACAGACAGCTTTGAATTTATCAGGTTATTCTTCCTAAAGAGCATCTAATTGGTTTCATTTTTTAGCATAACAACGATCGCAAGCACATTGCTGATGCAGTGAAAATGTTTTGGGGAAAAAAAAGCTGATAAAACAATGACAGTTGAGACTTGAAGAGCATAGAGGCAGTATAGGATCACCTGATCAGAGAAGGCTGTTTCACATATGAACTCCGGACAATGTTAGGAGAATTAAGCATTGGACATTGTCCGGAGTTGTGTTTCAAACAGGTGACACACAGCAGCATGTCGTCCAAGTTAGAAATGTCCTCACTTGCAAAAATCTGTTCAATTTCAGTGCATGATCAACACGCACAGGAGGGACATGATTGAAAACACTATGGGAAACAGTGTTTTGTTTACAGCACATTGGAGACACGAATCCAATAAAAACAACTTCTATCCCATGAGTACTGTAGTTGAGTGATTTGCTCACTTTAAATGTTAAATGTTACTATACCTGACCCTTCAGACCTTGCTCCTTGAGGGTCTCAATGTCGTCCCTGGTCAGTTTCTGTGATTTTCCATCGTCTACAATGTTTCTGTTGTCTGTGCCTGCTTCCTTTGCATCTAAAAAGAATGTGTGAAGACTTTAGGCAAGGTGAAAATTCATAAGTAGCAGGCAGTCAATAGCTTTTTTTATTATTACTATTCTAGCTTTAGTGTGGCATTTAAAGAGCATATTACACACCACTAGAGCTCTCTGTGTTCTTGAACCGATGTGGCTGCAGGGTCCCTCCAGGCACAATGTCAAATGTGGTGCTGTACAGATGACCCACTGCATTGTCCAGGAAGAACCACTGTTTCTCAAAAACCACCTTCCTGTAAGTAAACCAACCAGAAACGAAAGTATACAGAATAGCATTTTATAGCCCTTGGTGCAACTTGTTTAAAAATGACGCAATTGCGTCAGAGTATTTGCAGGGCGTTTATAATCACTAAGTCACAGCTAATTAACCATTTGTATCAAAGTAGTTATAATTATCTGATATTATCAGAGTGAGACGTGTGGCAATCATGATTCAGTTGTTTGTCTAGTTAAGACAACATTCAACAATTAACGTTACTGACTCACTTCAACGGTTGAATTTGCACAGCTTTGAAGATATCCCCTCTTTTTAGCACAACGCAGTCACCTTCTTTAATTCTGTACTGAGAATCATCGTCTCCGTTGTCGGCCATGATAACGGTGCTAAACAAGCGAGACAGTTACGAGTTGAGGTGAATGTCGCCTTTAGCTAATTATACGGAGACACTGTTGACAAGGCACAGTTCATAGGCACTACACTACCCTGATGTGAAGACTAAACATGAGACATTACCATTTCCACGTGTTAGCTATCGTTTCCCTAGCCTCTCAGGACGATTAAACGATTGCAGACTGTAGCTAGTCCATGCTTCAACGTAGTCCTCTGTCATTGGACGAATGGACGTCGATGAGTTTAGCTAGCCAATGGGATCGATGTGTGATGACACAGGTTAAAAATGTAGATTTCGGTTTCATCGATAAAATAATCCGTCCTTACCGAAACTGTCGCACATTTCATTCGGTACAGTCCACCTGTTTTATTTTTCCAAAAAGTTCTTCTTTTTTTCAAATGCGTGCCTGCCATGTAGCTCAATGTACTGGCTTATATTGGAATTGAAAAAACTATTCTTTAAAAAACATATTGTATATACGAAACACCTAAATCCATCATTTGGTCTGAGTAGTAATAATTTCTAGTATTAATCTAGACAGGGCCACTACAGGACATAAAACAGAAGCTTACAAAAATTACTAAAATAGCTATAGCTTTAAAATAATTTACTACATATTGTATTTTCTACATTTCCCATCAATATAGAAATACCTGGTAAATTGATTGTTGAAAAAAATTTTCTTTTAAATGTTGGAATTTATATAAATGGCAACACTTAATGGTCTGTCTTTGTGGGAGCTGATACTGCTAGATGGTATTTCAACACAGTTAACAGTTTAAAGGGCACACACATGGCAGATGTGTGACCACGTCATCATCCAGCCTGGGTGGGCATGTTTCATATCCCACCATGGGGCCAAAATGTAGTGTTTCATAAGTGCTTTTTAATAGTGTGCCAACTCCACCTGCACACCACAAGTGTACTGTTATTTTGCAGTGAGGCTGTTAAAAGAGCAAAAGTGAGCATTCTACAAAAAAAGATTAGTTTAAATATATAATACAACCTCAAGTCTCAAATGAGCTCCAACTGTCCCGACTACAATCAGATTGGTATTTATAGTGATTCAAATGAGCATCACTGTAACTTTAGTTGCAACATGAAGTTATGCCAATAAATGTGTTGAAATAATTCAGACATCCTGACTGAATTTAAGTACAGCAAAATTTGTAATTATTTTTTTTATAAACAAAGGGTAATATAGAATTGTGTGCTCCCACTATAGAAGACATATAATGCCATGAGATTTAAAGTATAGAAGCTCAATAAAATTGCAGTTGAGAAGAAGCAGCCAAAGCATTAGAAATGCAGATGACCTAGGCTTAGTTTTTCCAACACTAATATTCCTAATTATTAATAAAGCTTTTGGTGTTTTTGAAATCAGGTTGTAGGCCACAGTTTTTTAAATTTCTTCTTGAATCTACAGCATCCTTGTGAGTAAATATAATATATGACGCTTCTCCTTTTAGGACATGTGGCAGCACTTGACAATGTGGCCACTGCTGTAAATGCACAATTCCACACAGTAAGTATAACAAAATAAAGCATGTAATTTCCTTGATTCTATGCATCCCACAAAATCTGTTTTCTTCGAGTATATTATTACAATATTTGTAATTCATAGGTTTGAGTTATATATTCAACAAAGCTTAAAATAAAATAAAATAAAAAACACCCTTTAATACAGCATTTCTTTTTACAACCTCTGTGTCTGAGGCCATCTGTTCATGTTAAAAAAAAGCAATATTCTTACAAATATCAGTTCATCCAAGTTTTGAGAGTAAGACAAATCTTCACCATATATTTACATTACAGCATTACAGCATTATTTTTTTTTTTGCATTTTTAGTGCAGGCTACATTGTTATAGCAGAAAATTTTGTAATTGTTCTGTATGTATTATGTATTATGACTGTGATGTCAGTACCATATCTGGCAGTGATTTGCTCGATTTTTAGTGTTACCAAGGAAATGTTGAAAGATTCACATTGTAACGTAGGTAAATAAACAGCAGGTATACTTGAACAAGCACAATCCTATAAATTATGTTGTTCTTGGCCAGCAGTTAGTTTATGGAACAATTCTTCATCCAGAGTTTCATTCTGGTCTTTAGCTCGTGTGGACAGGAATATGTAACCACCAATGAACTCGTGGACCACCTTGCAGTCACAGCTCAAACAGCAGAAGGCTATTGACACATTCTGGTCAAACTCTATGGTTACCTGGAAATACATACAGAGGATTTAAAATGCTGTTTACACGCATTAACTTCCAAAATTGCTTCCTTGAATGAGGTAAAATAAAAATGTCATCCCTCACCTGTCTTATTTCCCAGTTGACGTTCCACTGCTTCATGTTGGCGAACCTCCACGTGGTGACAGGCAGACCAGTGGACATGTCAATACGAATCAGACGGTTGTATGAGATCCCCAGAATCTCATCCTTCTTACCGCCTTTGAATCTGAAACACAAATATAAGGACAACCTAAATGATGCTCTATAAATAAAAAGTAAGTAAGTTACTAGTTGTATGTACAGTATACGTACTATAATTAAATATGGTCACTGTACCTGACAATGTAGTACTTAATACCAAACTCTGGAAGTGACTGCCAGGCGCTGATGAAGCGCATCTTAGCCTCCATTAGGGACAGCTGTGCTACGTTGTGATGGGCCTCCAGGATACGTGTTGTCAGCTTAAATTAATTAGTAGAGCCAGATTAGGAAATATATTTAGCTTTACAGTGATGTAACAGTGATGATTAAAAGTCAAGTGTGTTGCACTTAGTTCTTACACAAACCTGTTTGGTCTTGAATTTCTTTGCATAACGTGGAGAAACAAAACATTCAGCATTCATGTCCATGGCGTCAAGGTCGGGAGCTTCCTGACCAGGAGGGGGCGCCAGGCTCTTCATTTTCAGAAAGGACTGGATATTCTTCACTTCTGTCTTGTAGGAGCTGTAGGCCATTGTCTTGCCCTTTGAGGCGAGGACGCATGCAGCTTTCCACTTGGCATACTGTGTTTCCTGTAACCGAGGGAAAATAAAAGTACAAAATCACCCCCACATGTTTCATATATGCACAATTTGCAGGAAAATGCTTCCAAGCGTGGGGATGAGGAGAAGGGCCTTACGTTGTCACATCGGATGTATACTTCGTTCATCCCATCTGCAACTGGCAGCAGGAGCTTGATGCCAAACTTCTTGTCTGTGACATTGACATCAGGAACTACCTCACAACCTGTCAAATGAGGGAGATATGATACTGACTTGACAGAAGCTAAGTAGGAAAACACAGTAGTTCTCATAATATTAGACTAAAACTAACGTTGTGTGGTGGTTTAAAGAACCCTTACTCATTTTTATCCCACTACCAAAAGTAGGACATATTCAACATTCAGCCATTATCTACACAGTATGTGTGCTTACTTATTCTGGCTGTACATTCATATTTATTACAAAGTAATGAGAATGCCTTGGACTTCTCTTTTCTTCCCTTTGAACACATTTATTCATGCAACTTTTTTTTACCAACCTCTGAGGTGAAACTGCTCTATTGGCTCTCCACTGGCGGCCTCCTTGTTCTTGTAGTAGGAGATGGTGGTGTCCTTGAATACAAACCAGTACTCTTTGTATGCCCGCAATGTAAGTCTTTTGGGCCTGACATATGGCAGAAAATAATAATCACAATGTATAAAATATAATTAATAAATAAATAACTGCATTAATCATTGCATTTGTCTGCAACAAATACAAATTTACAAACTTATCTGACAAAAACAGCACGAACATTCTAGCATGATACTATTTTATCAAATAGCTTTCGAAGCCATCGTAAGCAAAACAAAAGCTAATTCAGAAGCATGAATGGACTCAGTATGTATACTGTACAATAATCTTATCTTGTGTAATAAATTGTCATAAGATCAATCCCAATGATCATACAAGCTACTGACTTAGACTGACTTAAGAGCACTGTACAGGTGAAGGTTTAAAGGACAGTAAAGGATCAATTCCAGAAGGCATCTTTAAGAGGTACAGTATAGTTTACCTAAACAGCCGGAGAGAATCTGCCAGCTGTGGAATGTCTGTAATGTCTTCCTGGGGGCATAACAAACAACAGTCAATTACACTGGCTATTCTCATGATATTTTCATGTTGACACATGCAATCATCAGTGGCCAGCCTATCAACTGTAGCTTAAAAACAGGTGTTCTACTGTAACTGAAGGGAGAACAAATGAAGTACTCTCTAAAAAAATGTATTTACCAGAATTCTGTCTGCATGTCCACCTTCTAGTGTCACCTCCAAGCTGGACAGGGCAGCCTCTACTTCATCTATTTCTGGTTCATTGGGATGGTCCAGAGGTTCACTTGACATAGTAAGTTTACAAATGTGATACTGAAAAGAAAACAAAGTTTTTAAAAGCTTTTAATAGAAATGACCAGAAATTTGGTATTGAAAGTAACAAGTACATTATCATGAAGAACCCTGAAATGATTTAAGAAGTTGTGCAAGGCTGGCATGAGTCAGGACGAGCACAGCATCACAGTATGTGCCAGCTACAGCATGAATACAAGACTAATCTAGTTCTGAATCACACTGATTTCCGAATCTCTGTGCTAACTGTTGCAAAATTACAGCTGAATGAATAAAAAATAGGCTGAAGTTTAGACAGAGCTAAACATTTATCAAGGTTATCATTTTAATCATTTATTTCTTACAGAATATTTGTCTGATGAGGAGCTATTATTCTTACCATTCTAATTTCCCCACTACTCAGCCTCACTTCCTACACCTCTTTCTTCGCCTCTAACACCTATCCTCCCTCTCCACTGTTAAATTTCCTCATGTCCTGGCTTGTCCATGCATGGGCGTAGACACCTAACCCACTGTCCAAGGTAGATAATATTCTGAGATCTAAGGCACACACTGTATATATACATATACATTATGTTTAATGCAGCAACTGCAATATAACAAGTCCTCACGCCAAAACAGGAGCATAAGCTTCTTTTTAAAAAAACCCTTCTATAGTTTAACATACGTGAAATATGATCTCATATAGGTTTGTTTATCTAAATTGCTGTCCCCATTTACTGACTTTGAGTATTAAAAAACCTAGATAAAGCACCTTACATTACTTGTCCAGTAGTGATAGCATTTTGTTCACCTGCAGTGAAGCAAACATCAACATTTCCTCCTCAGTGCAATCAATCTCCTCCAGTAGAATGGCCCAGCGAGCCTGTTCATATAGTTGGGTTATCCTGACAGCATCATACTAAAACACAGAAAAAACACAAAATAGACATAGGCATAGACACACACACACACACACAAACACACACTAGCTTAATTAAAACAAAACCAAGACTGTTCAGCAGTTATTTCAGTTTATATTTTGTGTAGCTTACTTTAGGATTAAGGTCAAAGAAGACATTGTATTTAAAACGAAGCAACAGCTTGTCATTTTCTTGAATGTTTTGCTCCATGAGAGACCGTGATGAGTCCAACCACCTGTCAATCATAACAACAACCAATATGATAACTTGTGGATAGAAGTGTCATCACACGAACTGAACATTTCTGGTACAAAATCAAAAATATTATTGAAAGGTTTTGATTTCTACCCTGCATTGTTGATTGCTTTATCCACTAGTGAGAGTTGCTGGTACATTTTGGCTAGCTCAGGGGGTGGCAAATTTGGCTGACAGTCAGCAAGAGGGTTTTCTCCAAACCAAAGGCTAGTGGAAGATAGTGGCATCCCATTTTCTGGGTCATAGGTTGCTGTCATGGTCTTACTGTACATGGGACCTTTGGGGAAAATGGAAGAATAATAATGACAACAGTGTTTAGTAAAAAGGGCTAAGATTAAGCATAACTACAACACAAATAATTTATAACATAAATAATAATCTATAACACAAATAATCTTCAAGTCATAATTAACAGCCTATCAGATAGCACCAGTGGTGAATAAAAAATGGTAGTGAAACAATAAGGAAATAGTTGGGTTGGTGACAGACACTAAATGTCTTAATCAGAGTCATTATTAGGTTGTTGTTAAACCTGAATAAGTCAAAGTGTCTGTTGTGTGATAGAATGGGAGTAAGCGAAATACTGAAGAATACATTGTAATTTCTCAAGACAAAGGACTCAGAAATAAGCCAACACAAAGAATGAACAATATGCCCTATTGTACTGTAGTTAACATTTAATCTTATTGCGGTTATTTTGATATAAGGTAATATTTGTAATAGTTTTTTTCTGTAATGACTCCATTTGGAATCAAACACATTTAAAATACAGTTACTGTATAAACTGAGTTACAGATAATGGATGGATGAATGGATGATCCTTAATAATCCATGTAATGTAATCCATAAATGCAATATCTTTGATATCAAAGATAAATTAGACAATTTACCCCTTAATCACTTTAAAGTGTCAATGCTGCACTCAACAACTTTGCTCTTGAAACATGATTAGGTGCTGAGAAAAGTTTTAAGGCTTGTTAAGAAAAACATCCTGGGTGTAACAGTACCTGTACCTCCTGGACCCCCATTAAGTAAATCAATGTCCCAGATGTCCTCTTGCTGTGAGCTCATGTCTTTCTTTTTCTTCTTCTTGCATTGATCATCGGGACGCTTCAGCAGTGACAATTCCTCTGATCTCCTGATGTCTGAGATGGAGCAAAAAGGACATTATGTAAGAGATCAAAAAGATTAAGGGAGGAAGCGAAATTCAGATTTTAGATCAAACAAATATGTTTCTGTCTAAGACACTAAATTATAACAAAATGCTCAAGAAAAGAAGGGTTCTGTAAGGACAAAAAGCAGAATAACTCACTGAGTATTCGACATATCTCTGCCACTGTTTTAAAGACCACACTGGAGAAACTGACATTCATTTTGATGGTTTTCATATTGGGAAGTTGCAGCAAAAGGGGTTTGTGCTGAGGTGTGTAGAACAGGTCAGCGTCAGCCTGTGTAAAAACATTATTTTAAATCAGATTAGCTAAACATGCAAAATCCTTATTCTCCTTCCTTGCTGTGCTGCTCTGGAGATCCCCAGACAAATCTAAGGGAAACTTTACCCTTGTCCCCTTGTGTGTTTGTAGTATGAATTCATGTTTGCCCATGCAGTGCTGGATATTTTTAAGGAGGTTGAGACATAACGACATACACGGTTCTATTGTAGCTAAATTCTTACTTTTATTTCCAGCAAGAATTTTGTTTATTATTGCAGTATCTTTAGTACAGTTCGATACTTGACTGTATTGACCTTTGCAGAACTTTGTTTCTGAAAAAATAATGAATTCTTTTGGAAATAAAAACGGTGACATTTATATGACACGGTGACATCTATAAACCAGATTACCTGAATCCCATACTTGTCCAAGGTCCAGTGAGTTTTTAGCAGCCAGCATTGCCTCTTATCCCACCATAATGCATGGTCTGACCAGTCTTGTTGAACCTCTGTAGACAGACAGGTTCAGTAAAACATATTACCGATAATATTACTACCTTATTACTTTCATAACTCCAGTTTTAAGGGTGGCTCACACCCAAAATTGTTTATATGTGAAGTTCCTGGAGTGAATTTCTGGCTTTCATAGCTAATATATTTAACAACTGCTACTTCTCCTAACAAAACAAAGACTTCCTGTGCATACTGTTGTGTAGGTGTTTGTGCCTGATTGAAGTGTTTTTTTATGAGTCTACCTGATATCATGTTTTGACGCTGCAGTGAAAATCCCTGTTCTGATGACAAGCTAGTGAGTCATCTATTCTCTGTCATGTTCTTTGAACATGTTATATTAGCTCTGTAGGATTTATATGGAGTTGTAGAGAAATTTCAGATCAGAGGCTGGGTGGACTTTGGCCCTTAGGACTACGCAAACCAATGTGTTGCAGCCACACAATGGCACTGCAGTGTAAAAAATGCAGGGCAAACAAGGGTGTGGCTTGAATAACAGTCCTATTTTAGTAGCAGGGATAATTGTAGCAGTGTGCCACAAAGCAGGGATAGGTTAAGCTATATACCAGGTAGCCAAGTTGAAACATTAGTTTTTAATGTTAGACATTTCCCAGCTTGATCTGGTCAACCACATTGGGTACCTTTTTCAATAATATGCTACACATAAATGCAAAATGCAATATGACCCAAAAGGCAGAATGCATTTTGAAAGATCCTCTCCCACTTAAAAAAAAAAACTTACTGGTCTTTTCCACCAACTTAAGCATGAGGCCTCCAACGTGCAAGTCTCCCTTCACCCTCAGCTTAATGTCTTCAGGCTCACGGCCATCTTTTTGATCCACTTTCACCGACAGCTCCCATGATTTCTCTCCAACCTCTGCTGCTCTGATCATGGCCCTTTTTTGAAAAGACAGAGGTGTTCACAGGGGTCCTCAGGTTATATACAGGATGTTCACAGAGGGACGACTAACCTCTACATCTCACTGGATACAGAGTGGCAGAAATCTACTAAAATATGGATTTCTTCATTTCACTTTTAATTCTGTTGTTGTTTGTTTGGAAGATTAGAAAACATCTGGGGTAAAAACATGAGCCAAAGGATTAAGTGTTTCCCAGGCTCCAGTGGGAACATCCATATTAATTTGAACAGCAGTCTTCGTATTTTCTCTTTTAAGTGGTAGGAAATGGATCAGCTTTTTCACCCCATTGTTCTAAAGTATCTATACAATGATACTGCAACCACTGAAGTGCTCATCTCAGCCAATAGGTTTTAAGATAACATATTTTATCAGCAAACACAAACGCCAGCAGATGTACTGGCTGGTGCCAGCAGAAATAAAGACATGAGATTGCAGAATACAAATTAGCCAGCACACATGTTGCACCACTACAGCTCTGCACACATATAGGAATAGATATAGTAGATTATTCTTGGACTTTATCTATGGGAAAGAAGGGTCAGATGAAAGATGTTAAGCACGTAAGAAAAGGAAGAAGAGCACAGGAGGAGCGGGGAGGGTACAGCTGAGGAATGTGTGACGAGCAGGGACACGAATCTCATGAATCCTGAGACCATGCAAAATAACCATCTCCACACACTGTACCAGTCTCCCTTTTTTTCCCACATATGTGAAAATATGGTGAATAATGTGAAAGAAACTCTCTCTATGTAGTCTGCAGCGGGGCTGTCAACAGAAATACCTGATTTCATTTGTCCTGGGAAGCCCAGTGGAAGTCTGTGCAAAACTCTGTGGCCGGGAGGCTAAATTTATTGAACACGCTCTGCTTTCATTGTGCTGCTCCCTCCCTGTGCAGCTGTAGGGTACAGTTAAAAGCTGAAGCTTGGATGTTGGCTGAGAGAAGACTTGCTCAGACGTGTTGGAGTGTGAAGACTTGACTCCAAAAACATTACACTATACTGCACAACAGAACAAGAAGTTATGGAAGGTACAGTGATACAAATTAAGTTTTGAGAGCTCTCATTTTCTAAGTCCTGAAAAAGTTGGCCAGTCCTAATCATGTTAAGGTCTAGTTAGTAAGTAGCCTATACTTTTTTTAATTTACAGGTAGGGATATTTAATATTAAACAAGTTCATATTTACAATAGATTTGCACACACTCTACTATAGTAGGTAATGTTCAAGGGCAACATGCATATTTAGGAATTGTTTAAATAAATCGCTCATATTAAGATAAACGGCCTAAAAAAAAGGTCCTTGTAAGCCCCGTGATTATTAAGCCAGGCATCTCTTTTTAAACAGTTAACCAACTTTAATCAAATGCAGCTGCTTAAAACCAGCCAGAAACTGTAATAGCAACGTTTTCCCCGCCGAGCGCACGAGGAAGTCAAGAATCGGAACACGCTCTTACCTTCACACTTTTCTGCTGGGCAGGTATTCCTAGAAATGTCCTCTGATCTGAAGAGATCCGACAGTGAGCCTGTTTTGAAGAATTCCAAGACACACCCCGCTCAGACAGGTAGACGGAGGTGGAAACGTAAGAGGAAGTGGGCAAGTAGCCTTACCAAAGGTGAGTGCTTCAAGACTGCTAACAGGTTAGGGACAATAGTCTAGTCATAGTTGTAATGTGACCAAATCTAGCTAATGTTTTAGCAACATACAATAATGCCAAAGATTTGCTAGAAAAGCTACTTTTGTAGCTAAGCTAATAGTGTTAGTTAGCCCCGGGGGTCGCCCAAAAGTAGGCACCGTAGCAGACTGATACTCACTATTATCTAATAGTAATACTTATTAATGCTCCAATACTTAAGTTAATGTACAGGAAAACATGAAAGTGAAATATTTAGGCTAGGGTGCTTTAACAGTTTGCCAGCTAGAAATAAGAACTTTTAACTGTTACTGTTACTACAACTGTGAAACCAGCATACTCGTGTTCCACGTTTATAAAATACAAAAAAAAACAACAAAAACAAAACAAGCCAAGTGATGTTATTGTCAAGGATGAACCATAGATATACAGGAGCATGGAAGGTTTTTGAAGTAATAAACAATATCTTATTTCACATCCAACCAGAAAACATGGGGGGAAAAAACGTTTATTTGATGTTGACCCGTTAACAAACAAGGAGCAGATCATATGTATAGTTAATGTAAAAACATAACATCAGGATTGTTGCTCCACTTTAGGTGGACTAAACTTTCAAGACGGGCCCACAATATGATGAATAATTGTTTAGCTCAGATGATTCAGCCCACCTTCCTTAATGCCCACATCCTGTTCAATGAGTTATTCAAGATGAATCACCCGTCTGTTTTTTCAATATAATTCTACTGCCAGCTTATGAAACTACAACAACACGTTGGTAAAACAAAGGGAAGCATTTTTGCTAATTGTACAAATGGTGTCATACTGATAACAAGCCATAAGTTCTAGCCATTTTAGATTTTAATATGTGGGTGTGTTTCTTTAGCAGTTTGCACAAGATGCCTCTTCTGCTACAATTACTTGGTCATGAGCTGAGGCCATGTGGGAAGCCTGCCAACCCCCGGACTCTGTTGGTAAGATCATATACTGCCATTTCATAGTGACAGGTAGTTCAGCAAAATGCAAAGTATGACTTGATGTATTAAAACTGGAAACAAATGTATTATGTTACATCCCCAGATGTTAAAAATGCAGCTTAAGCACAGACTGGAATACTAAGAGTTATTAGCTCTCAGTTGTTAATCACACTGTAGCTAGAAAAATGATCATCAAACTATCTTCAACAGTAAAATACACTAAGCCTTAAATAGTGTATTCTGGATCCTTCTACATGAATGTGTTGATCTGAGAGACAATAAGAAATTTGGCATATTCAGTTAAATTAAACAATTGGTTAGATGATGATGTCTGGTGGATTGTGGACTGAGATTTTTCTTCTTTAAAGACGGCCTTACACAATATATTAACAGAGTTCAGTTGCTGCCACATAGTGGAGCCATCGGCAAAGGAATGGAGCACTAGTTTTTCTGTCTTAGTGTATTTTGACGTGTGTATTCTGGAATAGATTAGTTATTTGAAGTTATTGTTATAAGATAATGGATAAACTATAAGAGTTGACGGTTCTAATCCTACATAAAGGACATCTATCATCCCCTTTATCTTTTCATATTTTTATCTTTAGAAAACAGCTGAAGCTTCACAGTTATGCATGAGTGAACCTGCTGCACATGCCACAATATAAAGTAAGTACAGCTATACTTAAGACACCTGTTTGTACAGCTAATTAGTGTAATTACACTTAGGCACGGGAAACTGTCATACAGGACATTAAGAGTTGTTTCTGCTTTTTTCATAGGATGATGTTATGCTTATGCTTATGTGAGGAATTTGTCCCATGCAGGGAGGGCAGATGTCAGTCAGCTGCTGAAGAACAGCCTTAGAATTAAGTATTCAAGGACACTTCTGCATAGTGGGTGCTTGCCAACTCAAAGGCTTAAATCTGGGTGCGTAAGTTGAAGGACAGTTTCTTTGACCAATTGACCATTTTGACCACACCCTACATATAATGTTTAGCAAACATGCCTGTGAGTCCATCTAGGCTCTGTGCCCCAATTCAGTGTTTAGTGCTGGCACATTAGGTTGTCTTGAGTCCTCGCGTAAGAGAGGAAATGTAAATTCCATGATGAAAACAAACAAATAAACCTTGAGCCTCATAAATTGTGTCATTGGTGGACCATTGCATGGAAAATAACATCATTTGGAACTGTCAGGCTTGAATGCGGTACAGACAAAGTAACACCATTTCATGTCATCATGACACCTGTAGTTTTAATAACAACATAGTACACACAATCCAAGCTAAAGCAAAGGACAAATATCAACTTTTGTACGGTGCCTGGGGGAATGATAAAATTCAGTCTTTAGAGTGATGAGGAGAGAGAGAAGGAAAAAATTTGGACTGTGGTTTTAGACACAATAAATTACATGTGCTGCCTGAAACTGGTCTGAACCTACTTGGAATCGGGTGGTAAATGACATCTGTAGAAGCCTTTGCTGCCTTTCTGTATTTATGGAAAGAGAAACCTCCCGGTGACCTGGGAACACGCTTACCCAATTAGCAGCCTCGCCGACGGATCAAATGGAAGTGAAAACATTCACTGCCGTGACGGAGACGCATCACAATGCCCCATTCATGCTGCCTAGCCCCATGCACTTGGGGTGAGGTGTGTGAGTGTGTGGGGTGGGTGGGAGATGATCTTGTAGGGATGCAGTGAAGAAGTAATAAATGCAAAAACAAAGTAAACTATCTTCATACAAGTTTAGAAGTAAACACTTTTAATGGGAGTTGTTATTTCTAAGGTTACTGACCCCCTGTTCATCTTGGTGTTCCACATCCTCTTCACTTCAGACCCTACATCTCTTTAAGCACTCTTACCTTTACAACCTAACACAACCACACAACCTATCCTCTGAGACTAGAGCTGAGGGGGTCAGGAGGCCTAAGAGATGACACTAGAAGTGGGTCTCTTGACAACTCAGGGGTCTAGGGAATTAAGGCTACACTGCTATATGACCTTCTAAGAGTTGGACTTCTGATACAGTTACTTTTTTGAAGGCTGTCTTTTTGTTTTATTTGAAATTTCTTTGATACCATAAATAGATTTATTCTTATGCCACCGACCTCCTGAAATTCACATTCTGCTCAAATAAAATAATTGACTCAAGAAAAGACAATCTGCACCTGGCAGATAACTTGTGTTACAAATATGAGTACAGTGTGAAATTCTGTTGTGATGTCAGTCAAGCAGACACAGATGAGGTGTCAGAGGATTTCAGAGCAGTAACTGTGTAAATATTGACTCTTAGTATGTGTTAATAAAAGTGTCTATATTTAGCTAATACCTTTTTTATATAGGCTATGTAATCATTGCACTGCAATGAAACCTCAATATAGATGTCAATTTATTTCTAAAATTAATTGTTTATTTACGTGGGTAGAGCCATAGATGCTTCAGTCAATGGAGTCTTATGTCTTTGCCTGCGGATGTTTCCATTGACGCTAATAAAAATGTTACTTTGCCAGCACCAAAGTTATACGTAAGGTTCCAAATCCGAAAGTGAGTTTAAAAAAGGGAAAAAGAAGTCAAAACATGCAGAAGTTCATACATTTAAACTTTCCTAATGATGCAGCCAAGACTGATATTCCGTTTTTCTGTTCACCTCTCACTGCATGGAAACATCTGATAGAAATAAAACTTTTCATGGTGTCAGGTCAGATAGCCATAAATACAGGTTGTCAGCGCAGTGTGACCCTCACATCTAGAGGAGAGGCTGTTCTGAACTGTGGTTTGGAACAGGATATCACATGTTTAAATATTGCACTTCTTTCTGAAAAGTGGCTACTGTAAAACAACTTCCATTACAGAGTATCGCTTTACCTGTCAGTGGCTGTATTTCATCTCTTTGCTGCCCCAGAAGCATAAAAGATAAAGGTGAACACAGCCATATGGAGAGATGGCGATCATTCACCTTAGACATAGAGCATACTTCGCTAGTCCCAATCTGCAAGAAATACATATAGGTGACCTTTGTCTGATATTAAGCAAGTTCACTGTCTTGTTTTGGAATTTATGATGAACTTCTGTCCCTCTACTATCTTGTTAGTTTCAGATGCTGTGCATGAAAGTGTAAAACAGTTGTTAATTCTGTTCTTATGTGAATATCAAATTTGTTGAATGAAGCCATGTGCAATGCTGTGACTTAATTACATTTGTCAGAGCAAACTATTGTTTTAAACATTAAATATCATCTTTTTTTGCAGGTCCTATATGGAAAGGGTGTTGGGTGATCTGACCCATGGTGCATCTTGTCATGTCCGGTGCTGCAGCATGGAAGGAACAACCCTTGACGTTTCACTTGAAGTTGCCGTGACTGATCTCGCAGGTACAGTCTAGGGGGAAGCAGGGCGTTGTGTTCCTTTCCTCCTCACATCAGTTTGCCCTCTAGTTGTGAATAGGTGCCATTTTGAAGTATGCAAATGTGGGTAGCCTCTGCCTGTATCAGCTGATGCAGGTCAGTGTTGTTTTTGGCTGGATCTTAAAGACATCCAGGGAGAAGGACGTACTGAGAGTTAGAAAAGGTCGCATAAACTCTAGCGGGATTACTTTACCAACACTTTCCATGGCTGAGATCCTGTGAATGGATCCATTGTGGGTTGGGTCCTTGCTAGAGGAAAGCAAACCCTGTCAGGATCTAGTTCATTAGCACCTAGTTTACTGTTTGAAGTTATTTATCCGGTCTCTAAAGGGGAACCCCATTCAGACACGTGTGTGTGTGTGTGTGTGTGTGTGTGTGTGTGTGTGTGTGTGTGTGTGTGTGTGTGTGTGTGTGTGTGTGTGTGTGTGTGTGTGTGTGTGTGTGTGTGTGTGTGTGTGTGTGTGTGTGTGTGTGTGTGTGTGTATCCATGTGTAGGCATGTAATGTGTACTTCTGCAAATGTATGGCATTCAAGGGGGTTTCCAGAGTAAATTGCTCTAGACCAAATAACATTTTCCATGAAGTAATAAAATGTATGGAGAAGGAACAGAAGGGATATTGGAGCAGCTCTGAAGGTGGGAACCTTTCTAAAGAATTTGTTGAAAATATATAGGGTTTGAGATATAAATGTGTGACAGCCACTCACCTTGGCTCTCCAAAAAAGTATCACAAGCATAGGAAGTTAGGTATGTTAAACAAAGTTCAATTATATTACATTGTTATATTTTTCAGGAAATATGAACCAAGAGGTTATATTATTTTAACTATTTAATATGAAGTAGAATTTTTGTTAGTAAACAGTGTTTGAAATCTATTATCTTATTCTACTGTATTTTAAGTATCATGTGAGTGTGCCTGTGTGTTTTTTCTTTTCTTTTGTGATGTGTTTGTTCTTTGGAAGGCGTCCTTCTGCTTCTGGTCAGACAAAAGTGCCGCGTTGAGCAAAACCTCCACTCCACTTTTATGGTCTGTGTGGGTCGTCCTATTTGTACATGCTTAGAGCAAATTAGACCAGCAGCTGCACATGGCCGTCCCATTCCATGTTGGCTTTTCATGTTAAAAATATGCTTTGGTAAACCTCGTAGCTTGGATCCAGAAAAACGCGGCTCTTTCCTGAGGTGCTGACACCTCAACATATTTACAATCAGCACTTCCATTTTCGGCATAAAAAGAGAAAGACATAAGGAGTAGACGGAGACGGAGTAGAGGGGTGGGAGTAAATGAGTTGGGTTGTGCTATGAAAGAGAGGGACTAGACCACCTATGCAGATGTTTTTCAGATGTTAAAGGAAAACACGCTGCAGCAACATGAGTGTAAAGAGAGGAAAGAGAGGAGTCTGCACCTGTTGTTGGTGATGATCTTGCCACGAGTGACATCAGTGCTCGTAATGTGTCATGCTGTTTGAATCATTAACAAGCAACGAGCCAATAAACGTACTTTATAAAATTTAAATTATGTTCCAGTACATTTTTAAGTACTTTGGAAATTCAAAGAAAATAAACATCTATTGTATTGTTTTTATTGTAAGGTTACTTAAGTGTTCATTTAAAAAAACACAAAGATACAAAACTAAAATGGTATGAAAAACTATGTTCTATAAATTATTATTACATATTAAGTACAAGAATGTTTGCAGAATCTGATTAAATTTTCTGATCATTCCCAAATGGTTTTAAAATAAAAAAAAATATAAAAAAGTAAAACACAACTAAAACCTAAAAATTAATTAATTCTGTTATGGTCTTTATTAGATTATGGGTTTATTGGATTCTGATTTCTAAAATGACATGTAATTAGTATTTAAATCAATCTTGCACACCTGTCCATTGATCAGTAAAGTCTCCCTTTATGTCTTGGGACAGTTGGGGAAAGAGGTAGGTAAACATAATTTCTGACACTGTGACAGGAATAGGGAATAGTCGCAGCTCAGAATTGAGTTCTTAGGCTAATCATCCATGATTACAGCCTTGGAAGCCAAAACACACTCCATGTGAAAGAGGTTGTTTTCATCTGCGTGCTGCAGCAGCACGGCTGGCTGACAGAGTTACCTATTCTCCCGAGGGCTCTCACTCTCCTTCTGCATCTATTGGACTGGCCCACAGCAGGTCTTCTAGTCCCCAGGGACTGTCCTGGGAGACCTGGACAACATTGGCAGCAGGCGGCTTAGTGGTGTCATTTTGCCATGGTAAGCTGTGGACAAAAACATCTCTTGTTGTCGCAAGCTGTTTGTGGTGCTGCTTTCCCAGCCCTGTGGAAAGGAAAGGACAGCCAGTGACCAAAGCCAAACAAACCTGCTCCAGCTCACCTGTGCAGTAGATGTGGAACTGAGTGACCCAGATCTGGATGGAAACCATTGCAAATATTTCCCAGCAAGATCTGTGGAAGAAGCTTTTAGTAGGGCCTCTCAGCAGGGAATTTAACTACTGTAAATGACTCTGACTCCCTCCGTGTCATCTGGTTCTATGAAGCAGTAAACAGTTGGTTTACCATCAGACCATGCAGCACGTAGTTAAGTGAGATGCAAAGCATAGATTGAAGTGTAATTAAACATCAATGCCTAGGATGATTGTGTGTTTATCACATCACTCACTGAAGAATGTATTGCACAACCAAACAAGTAATGAGAATGACAGTGTGATCAGAAGCCGGGTTGTTGATGAATAGTGAATCTGTTTATTGCCTTGTCTGCACACTGCTGCTGGCAAGGCAGACTTCTTTTGCCCAAACTACAGCTCAGTTTAGCAGTGTAAGCCATGCTGCAAATATTTGGTTTGGCCACTGAAAATGAGTTATATTGGCACAGAAGGCATAGAAATAAAAAACAGCAACCTTGGGAACAATTATGCAAAGTGAAACATGGTTAAACCAAGTGCTACTGGTTTTCCTTTGAATCCAAAAGACAAAAAAGGAAAAAGCTGCTTTACCGGAGTTTATCTCTCTTAATAAAAATGTTGACACATTTATCCTTACTGTGGCAGATATAGCTATAGCTCATTTTTGCAATGTTGTATAGCTTCTTGGTGCTACACAGAGCCTTAGAAGTGAACACATCTTCGGGGAAATTCATGTGAACCCATAGCTGTGGTGACTTGATGGTCCATTTCAACCACAGATAGTGTAAAAGCCAATAACAAATAGCATTTAATAAGTGTTTCCTAAAAACATATTATGTTCTGACAACACAGTAAATATCATTTGAGATAAACAGCAATCATGTCTGTGTCTGGAGTGGATTATGATTTAGCAGAGAATGAATTATTATGTGTTCAAGTAATCATTTCTTTTCTGCTTTAAAATAATTGCAGAACAGTAAAAAGAAGGCAGCAGTGACAAAGACAGGATGGGTGATAATATGTGTAATCTTACTTATAATCTCACTTTGTATGATGGATTGATGGATGGTCACTGTAAAACCACTTCGCCCTAGAGGATAAATCTAGCCAGTACAACATTGCAGTAAAGGAAATGTAAACAGTTCCAAGGGTTTTCAGTGTTCATCAATGTAAAACTAGAGATGAGAAGCTGTCAAAGAGGTTTATAGAGGAATATTTAGGAAGGCCTGTTATCCTCTTACAGGCTGGCATTGAACATTTTAACTATTAATACTTTGAACAACCACTAAGGCATGGAATGTTCAGTTTGCATTACATAATGAATCCTTGAGCTCCACTTCACACTAACCACAAAATATAAGGTTATTGGTTATTATGATGGCCTCATTAGTGGGGCATTGACTTGGTCTTCTGTCATTAGCCATTGAAGCACCACCTGCACAACACAGGAAACACAAACTCCATTGCTGTCACTGACACAAACAGTAACACGGCTGGCCAGCTAGCTAGCTAACCATCAGGCAAACCTTTAAGCCAGCTTTGTTTGCTCACAGCTGAAACTCAAAAGAAAGGCAGGACCAGAGCAGAAAAGGGCCAGCTTTGACAATTTTCACACAAAGGGAGCACTGTTGGCTAACAGTAAGCGGGCTGTTTCTGGGAGGTTTGGACTGTTCCTGGGGCCCATTTCATGGAACAGTTAGCAAGGCCAAAGGCAACCCATGGACTGGAGTGATAGTTTAGGCCTTTGGGGCCAAACCTATGTCTAGCCCTGCAGCTCTCCCCAATGTCCCCCACCCAGTTCAGAGGCTTTCACAAAGCTAACTGACTGGTGCAGGTGTCCTCTCATAAAGACCCACATCACATGGGCCAATTGACTGAGCTGACATGTTTGGATTTATTTTTTTCTTCCTCACAGGTGTGGAAAAGTCAAGACAACAATGAAGTACTATTGTTAAATGTTTAGGCATACCAATTATTTTATATTTTTGTATTTATTTATTATAATATGAACCTGTCTGATTTATATCTTTTATTCATTTCATCATAATTATATATAAATAAGCTGTCAGTATTTTATCTGTTAGCCACTATAATGGCAGATCTGCATTAAAACCCTATTGTATGGTTTGTCCGCCTCAAATTGTAAAATAAAATTATAAAATTACAAATATGTCCATTGCTCTTTAAATCAGTGAAACAAACAAGGTAGAGAGTGGTCAGTGGTCTTGCATGTCGAGGAAGGTGTGGTTGATTTATTTAGGTTAAAGAAAAAAAGCACAGGAAAATAATGGAGAGATTTAGATAAAAAATAACCCAGACCTGATCTGAAGCTTGTTTTAATACGCATCACTCTGAACTGGGTTAAGGTTAGATAATTAATTAATTTCATTCCACCTAAAATCCACAGTGTCTGTGTATGAGAGGATGCTTCCTTCAACTGTAAATGCAATTGCAACAGCTATCAAAAGGAACAGTCTCTGGCTTCATTTGAGTTAGCCTTAATGGGATGGAGAGTCCAGAAATATGGCTTGCGTGGTGAGAAGGGCTCGGCAGAAAGAGCTCGGCGCCTCACTGATGTCAATCCTAGCTGTGTCTATCCTGTAGTTTTCAGTTTGGTTTGGAAAGAACAGACGGCCTGGTTTAAAGGGGTTGGGAGGACAGGGCCCAGGGTTTCCCACATCACTCAAGGGCCTCTGATAGGTGGTCACACAGGCTGGTAATGACAGGGGGAGAGATTTAGTATTAAAGTCTCCTCTGCTGCCTCCTCTGCTCCTGTCTGACGTCAGGTTGTTAAATATGGGGATGAAAGCATGGCATGGCCTATAGGGAAGGGAGTTAGACCTGTCTTAAAGTATACAGCTTTGTGTGAGTGAAACCTGGCCTGGTTCCATTGGAGTGTTGCTAAGAACATAAGTTGTACACAGCAAGGAGGAATTTGGGTTGAAATTCAATCATTATATCTGCTATAAATATGAATTCAGGCAAGGTAAATGGTGATAAGACTCAAAAAGGAGGGACTTTTATACAGTATGCTAACATAGTGACTCATTCTGAGTGGTTTGTAATTCACTGGGTGGACTCGGGGTTAGCAATACAACACTGCCGGCCAAGACTACCAGTAAAATTATTCCTCATAGTCTTTGGTTGTTCGGAAGTCCTGGCTTTCCATCTTTTCAGATTTTAACCACTATCCCACATACAATACTGAGGGGTTTTCCCTAGTTATTTGTAGAGCATAATAACATTTGACTTCACAGCTAATGAACTGAAAACCACCTAGAATGTAGGAGCTTGGTTTCGAAATCCAATATACTTACAAGAAAAACACATCATTGTCTTTGCCAGTTTGCAACTCAACCCTAGAGTCTATATCCAAAGCTACTAAGTAACATTAAACCAGCCGACTACTGCACCTGCATCCACAGATCATCACACCATTGTGGCATTTAAAGAAAAGGCCTCCATCAAACACGCCCCCTGACCTTCTCCAGCTAACATAAACTAATTAGGCCGGCTCTGAAAGGAATGACCTGCCATTGGATTAATCACCCTCTACAGATCTGGACTATGCAATTCTGCTTTAGACAGCTCTCCCCACTAGAACCTCATTATCTCACATTTCCAAAGGAGTGCCATGGCAAATAGAAGAAGAGGCTGAAGGCATGGAGAAATAAAGAAGATGGTAGTGTAGGAAGGGGATTCCCCAGTTTATCTCTTCTCACATTGGACTCAGAAAGGAATTGTCAAGCGTGAAGCTCAGAGTGGTCAGTACCGCTCAATCCAGTGGGCAGCACAGAGGGAGCCTTTGTCCATGATCACTTAGCGCCAATTACAGCCCGTCAAAATAGTTTTTCTACTGTGGGGCGACGTGTTAATGGGCTCGGCATTGGGTGTGAGGAGTGACCTTGTCGATACACACCAACCAGGGGTCAGGGGTTAATAGGGCCTCTCTGTAGTGACGGATGAGATTTCGGCAACCTTTAGCTGGCAAGGGAACACTAGGACAAAGCCCTTAGAATGTGATACAATTAGATGGACAGCTAGCCATCCTGAATAGAGTTCCTCTATCAAAGTGGGATGGCTGCATTAGCTAGGAGCAGATGGGCAGTCGGATACTGGCCAAACAGGTGCCATGGAAGGTCCGAACCCCTCCCATATATGAGAGAGTCCCCAGGTGAGGACTCAAACACCTGCCTAACTCAAGGCTGTATTATTAGTGAGCAGCAATTAAAAATCCAGTTTAACAAATGACTGCTTTTCTGGACACAAAGAAGGTCCCTTTGTACTTGTGAAAAGGTCAGAGACCATCCAGGCTTCTGTGGCATTTCCCATCCCAACCTTGAACCCGTGGAGCTAAAGCTTGGCTCAAATAGTGGGCTGAGCTGGAAGCATGTAAAATGCCCTCAGCCAAACTTGGAAGCTGTCTACTCTCCCATATGAAAAAAGTAACTTGGCACAATTGGCGTCTGACCTATACTGTGTTTCCTGAGTTTAAGTAATCAGTGACTATCTGATGAAAGATGAAAAAATTTCTGGCAAAATTAAATGTTCATAAGATTGAATTGCACTACGTGTGCCTGGTCTGGGCATGTGAGCACAAAGCCAGGCCTCCATGTCCACGGTAAGTGTGGGAACAGTACCAATGCCAAACTACCCATGGGTCCTTAGAAGGCCCATAACACTGCCAGGAAGAGTTGGAGATTTTTGAAAAAATACCCTACACCACACTGAGCAAATCCAACCACATGCAAGCCTGTGGGAACTAGCAGATGACATCTATCCACATATAAAACTCTCGAAATACTTTCTGGACCTACTGGTGTACTGATCATTCCCCCCACCCAATCCTCTTGGAAATGGTAGTTGTGATCTGGCCCCCAGCTTCATCTTCTTAATGTTGAAATAAAGGAGGTGATTGAACTCAGCCTCCAAATTGGATTTGTTTAATCTGCATCAAGTTTGAACATCCTGTGTAAACACAAGCGTGTGCAGATGCCGGAAACGCCATGGCTGGAAACGTAAATGCCCGTGGTTGACTTTGGCAGAGAATCAGATGAGCAGAAGGGGGAATGAGGCTAAACAGAGGCTGGAGAAATTCCATTGTTAGTAGAGGGTCAGCGGCTACTTTTTCAATGTACAAATGACTACCCTGAAATTGAATAGATTGAATATAGGTGAACCTGTAACAAGACTAATTTCTAAAGTTTTGATAGTACTGATAAGCATCACACACAAAGTACAGATCCTACTATTTTTATAAGATTAAAATACACTCAGAATACTAGGAAATGTATGTCTTTTTAGACCTATAACTTCTTTGAACAGAATCTGCAACTTCTCCACATAACCCTTACACCGAATTCTATTTTGGCAAATGATGTGGAAGCAAAATTTAATAAACACAAACATCGAGTTCATATGTTCCAGTTAAACAACCCTTTGGTTAGACTCTCATTTCCTTAATGACTTTGAAGCTGTATTTCACCCTGTGTAAAGTCACATATGATTGGCAACCAGTGTCTTTATTTTTATTTGTTTAACTTTGTTTTTCTCAGAGTTAAGTGAGAATATGCCTTTGAGTTGATAGCATTTATTTGTCTTACAGTAAAGGCTGTACCCCTTCTAGCCCAACTCATTAGGGAGTGTGTTTTGGGAAAAGGGGGAAGGAGAAGTGAAGGTCACTAGAGGTTAATTCCAATCGCAGTGCCTCCTTGAAATGGCATGACAGCACGTCTCCTCTGCTCACAGATTTGATGAGTTCTTGGCTATCAGGCTGGCTGGATGACAATGTGTGGAAGATTGAGTCACTGACAGACTTGTTTTCCTTTTTTTGAATATACTGTATCTATGTATTGAGTTCATTATTTTGTTTTTTTAAATCATTTCTATAGTATGGAAGTTACATTACACCATTAAAAGTATAGTAATGGTTGTTACTGCTGAATGATTTGTAGTATTATGTCTGCCATAACAAAAGCAAACTGAATTCTAAATCTAATTTGGTATGTTTAGCAGTTTGTTTATTTTATATTATTTATTGTGTCCAGGGTTGATGGAATGCAGGGTTGATGTGTGATTAGGCTGCCCTTGTTCTTGCAGTTGCTTTTTTCTGTTTTCGTTAGCTGTAGCTTTTTTAGTAATACACCTTGATTTTGACCAGAGTATAGAAGAAGAATGAAAGACAATCAGAAGAGATGAGGGAGACAAAGGAGTGACCACAGAGTGGTGAAGACATAACAGCCCAGAAAGAAAGAATGTGAAGAAGAAAAAAACAATGTGAGAAAATGAAAAATAAGAATGAGAGGAAGAAAAAGGCAAACAAAGACAGGCGAGAAAGAGTGAGATGTGGGCCATTCATAAGCAGACTTCTCCATGGGATCTTGGGCCAGCACACCTGCTACTATTCACTTCAGAGGAAATAGACACTCTGTGGAAGAGAGGCTCTTGGCCTCAGGACAAAACCGCTGCAGCGCCAAATTAGAAACAGGAAGGACTGTGGGTAAGGCTCAGATTAAAAACGCACTCCCCACATGGACTCAATATACTGCAGGCCTGATCCCGCTCTGGAAACCCAAACCCAACAGCACTATTTTATGTCCCGGTCAACAGAGCATCCGCTGTTTGCATAGTGACAGTACAGAGATTCAGTCCAATGTCAGCCCGTGGATGTTGGTAAACTGCTCTCTCAATGCTGCCCATTCTAATGAGGAAAAGTCTAAGTATACATTATAAACTATGTCAGTCATAGGTGTGGATACGTATTAATTGTGTATAAAAGCTGTATTTCAATTGAGACTGATTTGTCCTAAACAGGTGACATAAATACTTTGAATCCATTAATGAAGAATTTACATAAATGTCACAAAAAACAAAGTGGGCCTGAGTCGTCCTTTTTTTCTTGGACTGACTTCTTCCTGGTGTATAGTACCTATCAGGATAAGAGCCAGTTAAATGTGAAACACACTTCAAAACGAAAGACACGGCAGTGATTTTCCCACAACTGACCACAGGAGCAGTTAATGATCCATAACACACACATAAAGGAGTGAAACTAGCAAGAGGTCTGTGGACACACCGGAAAAGGAAATTAATATTGATATATGCCTGCTACCCTTGACCCTTGCAAGAGTTTCTCCTCTGCTGACGGTAGGTGTAAGGCATTTCCTGACTGTTCACATAGATACACATTCAATCTGAGGAAGAAAAGGGCAAAAAATGTTTTTTTAGTAAAAAAAACCCTAACTTTTTACAGCCCAGGATAAAGGAAAAAAGTATGCACTCTTTCTCATACAATATTTCCATTCACTCATAGGCCTGTCCAACTAGTGTGTTCCCCTCAATCTATCATTTTCACTGCGGTCACCAATGCTAGAGAGGCCTACTGTAATTATTCCTACAGATACTAAGGACATCTAGACGTTGTTTCTCCTTCTGGAAAATAGAACTACTCCTTTCTCATACAGGCCAGGTTTTTATTACGTGACGCTCACTAAAGAGTCAATGCATAGACACAAGTAGTTAACAAAAGGACATATTTGGGTATTAGAGAACTAGAAAGCAATGGGAAAAAACAAGCTTTGGAACTCAATCTATGTTTCATCTACTGCTGTAATGTTCCTTGCTCGTCTTTCTTATGTGTCCTTCTACTCTGCAATGTCATTGCCTTACAAAGAAGGTCATCACTAAACTATAAAGGGCCATATTCACCACAGGTACTCTGACTGATATCAGAGCCAAGCACTCTGATGGACGTACACATATAAACACACATGGAGCATTAAAAGCATTATACCAGATGGGGAGTATGCTCAGTGTGCGTCTCCAAGAGGAAAACCTGCCATGACATCACCCAGGGAAGTGCAGGTGCAGGGCTGGGACAGGAAGTGAGTCACAGGAAGCTTGGTGAAGCAGACTTTGCCATGTATTTAACAGGCTGTGGGAGAGCTGCGTGAAGGAGTGTGTTATACCTCGTAACTGAGATGGCTGGGACTCTTGTTGTTGACCTCTTCTTTACATAAACAGTGTTCTCTCAAATTACTCTTTTGCATTGATGAAGAGTCCTTTTAGAATAACTGATGGATAGTCATAATAAACAAAACCAATCCTTGACATTTTTATCTTGGTTTGATACTACACACAAAACAGTCAGTGACTTATAGTTGTATGTTTACAGTTTAGACAATGTTTAAAATAGGTGTTTTCAAGGATTTAATCAGAAAATTTCTGACGTGTTACCCAAGCATGAATATACTGTATATGACAAATCTTGTGTAACGACAGATATGTAGATGGTGTGTGTGTTCTTAACTATGTCTGTGGTTTATACAAAAGCTTATTTCACTAATGAGAAAAGTGTGGGGAATGGATTTGTCCCATACCACCCAAGGAAGGAGAGCGTGTTTCCCTTGGTGTACCGCATCTGGAAGTAGCCTCCTAGTAATCTGTTCTAAGTACAAAAGGTTCAGAACCAGCTTTTTCTCATAGACCACCAAGTGAGGCTCCATACTCCATAACAGGTTCCCTTTCATAGTGAACCATCAGCTGATATTTAGTGGACTTGGTTCCAGACACTTTACAACTTTGAACAAATATATTAGATTTAGAATTCTGTCATTGTAAACCATTGATACATGTAATATGATTTTGAAGAAGCCACATAACATTATTTTTCTTATCTTCATTGCTCGGTGTGGGTGGGGGGAGGTAGGTACTGTAGCAAAGCAGAGTACAGTGGAAATGTGAGATAAAGTGTGTATAAGTACTGCATATATATATATATATATATTTGCTGCCTAAATATCTGTAGTGAATAGTATAAAGTACACACAATCAAATATACAAAGGAGTTGTATATAGAATGGCGAGTAAATATATCCATCCATTTAATCGATACCTTTTAACTGCTGCTGTTCAAGGTCACATTGGGCTGCAGCCCATCACAGGTGTCATCAGGTGGGAGGCAGGGTACTCCCTGGACAGGTCGCCAGTCTATTACAGAGCCAATACCTACATCAACAATTCATATTCACACCCATGGGCAATTTAATGTCACCAATTAACCTACAATGCATGTGTTTGGACTGTGGGAGGAAACTGGAGTAGTGGCAGTGCATGTATATAGTATACAATAAGTCAAAGGAGGTGCCAATAATCCTGGGACTGGCCAGTTGTTTCCTGGCTCCATATGTCCTTGGACAACATACTGAACCATATCATTTACATTTACTCATTTAGCATATGCTTTTATCCAAAGCAACTTACACGTGAGGTACAAGGCAGCACAAATCTAAGTAAAGGAGAAAAATATAAAAGAAAGTGTTTACATATTACAGTTTACACAAGTGCGAGAAAGAACAGAAGGGAAGGTTTTTAATTTGCTTTTTTAAATAGATTTAAGTGCATAGGAAGATGCTATAAATTGCTCCTACATCAGTCCACAATAATGCATTTTCTTTTCAGTTTTCTTATTGTTCAGGTTCAGGTAATTGTCTGCTTACTATCCAAACCGGTGCTAGGCCAGATCAAGCCTACCACTGTTGTGTCATCTACAAATTGTATGGAGTTTGAACCATAATTATGAACGCAGTCAGCAGTGAAAAATTAATACAAAAGAGGGCTCATAACAAAGCCTTGTGACACACCAGTACTTAGAAAGAGGGTGGAGGAGGAGTGGTTTTCTAACCTAAGAGACTGTGGTCTGTTGGTAAGAAAGTCCAGAGTCCAGTTTCAAATGTAGGTGCTGATGAGGTGTTGATTGCTGAACTAAAATCTATAACATATATCTATAAATTCATTCTTAAAAAAGGCAGGAGTTGTGAGTTTATATGTAACTATAATCTTTAAGCAATATGTGTGGTAAAGCATGAGATTTACTGTGTCTGAGATTGACATTTATTCAACAGGTGTGCTTGGGGATGTCATGTAGCTTCCTTTGATTGATCTCTTTACTTCCTGCTACAAAGATGGAGGCAGCTCCCATAACCACACAACTCCTTTCAAGCATGGGGTGTAGGTGATGCCCCTCTGCAAGGTTTTAGGGGACTAGTTGGGTTCACCGTTCCCCTAAACAAAACTGTAACCATCAGAGGAGTAAAGACAGAAAACTGACCTTAGATCAGCGTCTACAGGCAAATCCACCTTCAGGCCTGTTTTGGAAGCCCATATGTGGTCCATATGGAACTCCTTCATGTATCTTGTGGAAGTGTTAGTCCACAAAGTGCATAATACACATCTTGAAGTCCATTCTTATATGATCAAAGAATAGTTAAAAATCAAAGCAAAATGAAAATCAATTACCCTATTGATAATTAAACAAAATCTTTTAAAATGTTCTCACTCCGTTTTATAATATTTATTGTAGAGCAGGATAGGGAGAAGACAGCACACATATCCAAATATCATGAGAATTTCTGAGTCTATGCATGAGACATGAAATGCTCTGATGTTGTGAGGTTGTTTCTCCAGCTACTGTCCCCCCCATTGTCCACTGATAAAATGTGTCTGGCTTAGGTTCTTGTCAATCCTCTAAGATTACATTGCCTTGTTCTCAGGAGTATTATAAAAGCCGACAGCCTTTTCACTCCTTACTGCAAGGCTATTCTACTGTGAGTGTAAGGCTGTATAATGGTCTTCTCCATTGAGTCCCAGCCAGAGGTAATGATTTCAGCATGTCACTCCAGGCCAACTCGTCTGTGATTGCATGGATGATTAGCTTTTACAGTAATGGTAGCAGCACAGCATATTTCAGAAGCAAGTTAGTGATAGTTTCATTGGGGTTATTTTTCTTTTTTAATATCAATGTACCAAAAATTCAGAAAGGCCAAACTACTACCCTTGTGTCACATGTTCACAAGTATGCATTATTAATGGGCTTGTACATGCAGACCTACTTGCGTACATGCATCCGGAAGAATGAAAGGCCAAGATTGTATATTTGTAAAAGTAGTATCATTCGTGCAGTCATTCTGGAAAAGTAATTTCCAAATTTGCTCTGCTCCTGAATATGTGGACGCCCGACTGTTTGATGTGTTCAGAGCTGCAGCACAGATGCCACAGTCTTAGCTATGTTGGACGTCATCTTGCTGGCTGTTCTCGGAATACAAAAAACACCACCTCTAAAATTAGTGTGTGGAGTACATGAAGGAGAAGAGATGCAAAGTTAGAAAAGACTGTAAAGAGGCTGCTGTTTTTCTGCACTTTTCAACATTTTCATGTTCCACCTTGGTACAGAGCCATTTGAGATCTCCCATAGCGACTGAACCGTCTGTTTTGTCAAAGATACACGACACCCTGCATACTTGCCAATTCTTGGCCAGTCAGAAATCTGGAAATCTGATTTTATTACGATTATGATTCAAGTTATTTAGAACTACAGAGAGTTTGGTGTGATTTGCTGCACATTGCTGCACAAAATGCATGAGCCCTGTGATTCTATTAGGTCCAAGCTTCCAACGTTATGCTCATTATTTGTGTGGCTCATTTGTTGTGTGATGTACAAAGACACGAAGGACACCTTTAACTGATTTACCAGATGTTCATGGAGATGGAAAGGGAAACTCTGTTTTCAGAGAGTGACTTTGCAGAGGTCTGTGTAGCAGGTGAAGAAAATGTTGCCAAGAACACATATCTCAGAGTTGTGCTAAATCATGGAGTACAAAGTTACACGCAGACTAAATCTTTAGCTCATGGTTATTAATTTCATGCCATAAAATGAATTGTATAATCTATATTGTGCACAAGTAGAGTAAAAACAATGGAATCTGAAATGTAAACATTTTCTCAGTCCCTACTGGTGGCTCACCACACTTGAAGCCACTAGTCTGTGATGACGTGAAGAGCCTGGAAGTCAGTCAGTAATGGTGCAGATAATAGGTCCTTATTATTCTGACCTCTAACCCCTATTCTTAGTGAGAGTTTAAGAGTGGTCCCTGAGGAGCTGTCTTATACTAACCTGCTTCTAATCTAAGAAGAGCCAGAAGTTAGAGGAGAGTGGCCAACTTACACTACAACTAGAACCCAATTCATTGGGAACTTGGTGCAGAAGAGGAGTTTCAGGAGTGCTACCCATGTGTCACCCACCCTGGGAGCAGTAGTTCCACCTAACCCAATGAAAGCTTTATGGACTTGAACTACAAAGACAAACCACTAAGGCGCACACATTTAAGGCAGAAATATTCCCCAGATTCCTCTCTTGAGGTTACTCCTGAATCTCAAGGCAGAAATCGTTCGGGTTAACAGTGCTGATTTTTATCAAATGTTAATTAGGTTTGCCCATGAAGGGACTTGCTGAAGTCCATCAAAATGTTACTGCTACTGGCTGAGGTACAGTATGTGCAGCCCATGTGTAGCATTGTGGTATGGTGGGGTCCACAGAGGAGAAATAGACACCAGATGGGACCATGGGGGTTGTAGATGCAAGGTAGAATAAAATAACACATGCATAAGATTGAAACTAAACTGTGGTGGGAGGAGCAGGACTTACATGTGTGTGTATTTATGTGTGCATATTCTGAGGGTAAAAAATATGCAGATAGTTGCATCATCTACCGCTTGTGCTGTACACCCTTGGAGTATAAGAATGGGTAAACAGACATGATCTGAGGCCCATGAAAAAAAGTGACATTTCCGTGTTTTTGCTGCCCGTGAATAGTCTCACAACTCCCCTTAAATGTTTTGATTTACATTTCCTATGTAATGAACAAGCATAGCTTTGTTCGATGCACATTTGTTTTTGAAGAGAAAAAGCCCACCAGGAAACCCTTGAATAGATGATTGAAAAAACAACCATGTTGGTTTTCCATGCAAGCGTATGCATGTGTCTGAGATTGAAAACCAACATTCCACGGTCCCAATGTGCGCTCACATAAAAAACATTCTATTTAGAGCATTTTGAGCTGCCTTGTGATCCCTCCAAACCCTTTCTAATGCAAACACAGCAGAAAATGCAGTCACTCAAAACGCCACAAAACTCTCTCTCTGTTTCTCCTCTCCCTCTCATTATCTGATCTGCTATTGTGGCTACACTATAAATTTTCATCTCTGAGTTTCTGTAGCAGCCTTAGTCAATTTAGTTGGTCTACAAACATAATACATTAATTCAACCAAAAATATTGGAGAGCGAAGATATCGATTCAGGTGTTAATGTTTCAAACTGTCTCATTGCAACATTTGATCTGTTTTATGAATTTCTATTGTCTTAGTGAAAAAAGACTGTTTAGCTGCTTTTGGTGTGAAACTGTATTTTTAAACTTGCACTGGTGCTGAAATACATCAGCATTTTGTGAGTCAACAAAAGGAAGACAAGGGAAGGCAGCTAAACTGAAGTGGGACAGAATCTGACTGAGTGTGTGCAGTATGTGGACAGGTACAGGTGTGTGTTGGTTTGCCTTTAATAACTGAGGTGCCAGTAGGCTCTGTTCATGTTGAGGGCCTGTTGTCTGTCTGCCATAGTTCAAATTTTTAGATTTAAATCTCATGGTAAATATACCTAACTCCTGCAGATTTACTTTTTTCATCTGTACTTCTGTTAAGAACAAAAATAAAAACCTTCCCAGCGATCTTGATAGTGACATATAACGCATGAAAACATGCTCTGTTGTTTTTGTAATCCTCCCATAGGAGTCTATCATATACTTGTCACATGTCCCGTGACCCTACACCCCACTACAGTTCATTACTCCAGTGGCACTCTGACCTTCTCCTGTCACTTTCCTCTCTGCACTCCTATTGTTGTTGGTTTCCAATTACATTTAACCAGAGTTCAGTACTTGGTTTGCAATCAGTGTAATGTTAGTTTTTTGTCATGTGTTATATTTTTGCACCTAATTTCTGTCAGAATTTGAAACTCAGCCACTCATGTTGGCCCCTGGCACAGATACAACAACAGTGGCTGTTTCACAGTTGCTGATCTTGGAAAATTGGAGGGATCCATTTTTTTCAAGATAAATACACATTATTTATTTACAAATAGAGTGGTTATAATAGAAATAAATACAAAATAAAAATCTGAGCATTTATACTTCATGTGGTATTGCACCCATTTCAAATTGTACATCAGAAATACATTTTCAAAACCAGTAAAGGAATATTCCTCTGATTAAAATATTTATTTTTCCCAACTTTACGTAGACATAAATATATTCATATATCGTGTTTTCTTCTTCCACAATAGCTCTGATTTGTCCATTTTTGTATAAATAAATGTCTTTATTGGGAAACCGGGTGTCCATAATAACATCTGGTCTTTTTCAGCCTTTTTCTCATAAGGCTCCATACTGCCATAAGTTTCTTACCGGCAGCCACATCCCTCCACCACCATGTCCTGGTAGTTTTTCAGAATGACCTTCTCATATTCATCCAGGTAGAGCAGGGAGATTGGGCTGAGGTCAGTGGGCACACAACAGGCTTTGGGGATGTTTTGGTTGACTGAGTTGACCAGCGTCTGCACAATGGCATGATTGGTAGTATTGAGGTGGTCTGCAAGGGGAAACGGACATTCTCCATGGCAGTAAAAGGCGTGGTAGCCGGGGGGCGCCACTATCCACTCGTTCCAGCCCACATCACTGAAGTCCACATACAGGGCATGCCTCTTGCAGCTTGCCTTGTGTTTCCTGCGGGGTTTGCGTAATGCTGCTTGACGTTTTTCTCGTGTGTGTAGTACTGAGTCCCCATGGCCGTCATGGCCATATGTCACCAGCAAGGGCCGAGCCTGAGGCCACGAGTTTTGGTCCTGGTGCAGGGACCGGCTCACTCTGACATGTCTACTACGTCTCTGGGCATGCTGCGCATCCATCTTCCCTTCCTCTTGGTGAAGCACCTCCACTATAAACCCATGGTTGTGGCCTTTCCCAGAGGTCCACTGAGATACAGCAGAGCTGACATCAAAGCTCTCCCATCGGCTTAAAGATTCCTGCACTAGCCGAGTGTCCAGAAGACGTACCAGAGGTTCCCCACTGTGAGTGGCAGGAGCGCCAAATATCTCATAAATGTTAATACGATGGAAACCACCAGCAGGAGCACTGTCACTAATGCTGCTGTTTGTGGAGCTGTTGTTAAGGTTTGCAGCTCCCATGACCTGATCTCTGTAGATACGTAGTTCTGCAGAGGTGATGAGCTCCTCTTTAGGGATTGAAGTGAGGTTGAAGTAGAACTGCTGGGTTGTTTTGCCTTTCAGGCTAGCCAGGGCCTCCATAGACTCTACAAAAAACAACAGCAGAGAGACAAACATAATGTAAGATGATAGGGGTGTGAAATGCATGCCAAGGATGAAACAAAGAATTTATGCATGGTACAAGAGTGAGAAACATCTACGATTAAAACCTAATTGGCTTTGTAGATCTACTGCGAGCAGGGAAAGACTGGCCAGGAATAGTTTCTCACATGGTTTAATTTGCTCCCTCTTAGTGACACCCACACACACACCCACACACAACTTGCATCTCTTATTTTCAGTGCAGCCATCCAAGCTGCCACGTGGTGATAGTGAGCGGGTGTGAGCCATTGTCACACAGGCATAACACTTACATCCACATCTAATTGGAGGCAAATTCTCTGGGTTATGTAATAACATCAAACATGTAATAAAATCAGACTTGCTGAATGGCATGACACCTGATGCCACATTCGTCTAATGGGAAGTGTCTGTGCATACAGTTCTTGCTATCGGTCCACATAAAAACATAAGTGTACCATATATTAAAGTAGTATAAAAGACCAGTATGGACAAAAGAATAACATGGAAATCTATGTAAAATTGGTTAGATAAATTAAATAAATATAAACCCTACTTTGCCTGTAGCATTAACCTTTTTAGGGGTGTTTTTTAAGACATCCATTTTAACTGTCCTAACTCCAAATCAAAGGTGTCTATACTTAAGTAAATTGGCATTTCCCTCTATAGCACATAAATGATAGAAATCTTATTAAAGCTGCCATTTACTTTGATGTAGCCCCACTTTGAACTCTGACTTTATGATGCTTATAGATGATGTATAGACCCTTTTAAATCTGTTTGGTGTGGTAAAATAAACACAAACTTTGAACTCCGTGCTTTTTCAAAGGAGGCATTTAGGAAATTCCACCATCTCATCCTAAACCTTCCTCCAGAGGCACAAAGACCTCAATTAGGCCTATCACTCCTTATTTGATGTGGGAAAGCCCCCTGTCTCTCGTTCCCTTTCCTCTGTCCCCAATCCTCCTCTTTCTTTTCTTCCTCAGCTCCCAAATCCTCTTCTCCCTCTGCTCTCTTAGCCCCAAATCCTATTTTCCTTCTCTCTCCTTCTCTGTCAGTGTTTCTCTGCTTCTTTCTGCAGAAGTGCTCTCACTCTTTCCCTGTCTGCCTCTCCTTAGAGGAATGGCTGTGTGAACAAGTTGAGACTTGTCAAAAACGTGTGAACCACAGATATGAGTGTATCAACATTCCTAATTTCTTTTAGAGTTGCATGCCAAAACAAAAAGATAAAGGCTAATGTTGGGTCATTCATCACAGACCTGTCTCTCACAGGCACTTCCTGTATAATGATGGAAATGTTCTATTTGGCATGGAAAATGGTTATTTTTGAAAACTGATAGCAGTGAAACTAATTATCCCAGTGAAATTAATATCAGCAGGCAAATGTGATGAATGATTGGGGCTGCTTGCTTTGATGTGCTGCACTTACATCTGTAGATACATGCTCATTATATGGAGTAGCCATCAATTCCACATCTCTTGACGTGGGAAGCCTAACAACCCTGCAGCTCTGTTAGCATAGGATGAAAGAGCCAGGGAAGCATATGTAAACATAGTCTGAACACATTCGTAATGGCTGGTGGTGTCAAGGTGTGTGCTGGCCGGCTACAGAGGTTTCCACTAGTGGGCAGGGAGCAGTCACTCAGCCTGGCTGCCCGGGCCAGGCTTGTTTGTAGTGTGTCAGTATAGCCACTGGGTGTCATTGCACTAGGCCTCTGGAGAGAACCCAAGCAACCACTCAACCACCCCTCTGACTCACCCCTGATGGAAACTTCCCACTCGAACACTTAAGACTCTGTATAAGAAATCTCTAGCGTGCCTATAGACTCACTACCTTGTATGTTGTAAAACCTGGAACATGCGCCATAGAAAGTTAAATGGTTCAGAGGTGCTAGAGACAATGAGGGCTGGAATCTTTTTTAATCATACTGAAATAATTGTAAAAAGATCACCAGGTGCACCACTCTGTTGCTTTGCAGTTAAATATAATATATAAAACATCAGGCACTTTGCAGTTTCACCTGCTAGAATAATCTTTTTCACCTGGAACATTTTATAAACGCATGTCACATGTCTGGTGAACTAATTTCTCCAGGATCCATCAACCTTCAGCATGTGAGCCCTATTCATCTGACAGCATGTGCTGTCTTGGAATTAAAATGGATTACAAATGAAACACCAAATACAACAATCATTTTTTAGCCAACATATAAATTAAGTGAGCTATTATGGTGTTATTGGAACGTGCGTAATGATGCACGACGCGACCAGAAGGGTGATTTGGAAAGCATAGGGCGCACAAGCCCTCCCCATTACCAAGTACTGATTTCTGTCCCGTTAGAATTCAGTTTGACACGATGACTTTCTCATAATGCGCTGGTATATTGTCATGTAGTGTGTTTTTAAAGTAACACGGTGATGACTATCATCTGCGCAAAGGAACACCGCCTTTTATCTTGCTCCCGTGGTGCGTGTCTGGAAAAACTGTTTTCAGAGCGCACGCAAACACCATCAATTATTAAGAAACAAATTACCCCAGGGATACCACCTCCACTTGATGTTTTTAAAACCTGTGACAGCTGCGCCAGGAGAGTGTTTGGTTTAAAGGCTGCTTCATATATGATGGTAAAATTTAATTGTGCGTTAGCTGTTTGCTTGTAGTGTGCTGCGCTTGCTTCCATGTGAGTGAGATTTATGTAATCCTAAAACTATTCAAGACTTACAAACAATTTAAACGCGTGTCACCTGCGCATGAAGACTCCGACGCACTGAGGCATGTTTAAATATAGGTTTTGTTTGTCTGAAAAGCAGAAGAGCTCTCAGCCTGACAGGTAAAGGTATGTCACTAATACATACCTTCATGGTGGAAGCTTCTAATCGTGTTGGCTTTGCTGGCGGCTCTCTCTGCGTGTTTCCCCATGCTCCTGGGTCGTTTAGTGTTGTGGTCTCCGTTTGCTGAGTGCATGCGGTAAAGGTCCACCATATACTGGGGCACCACGGCTTCCTTGCTCGGGGTCGGCCTGCGCCTCAGTCCAAACATATTGAGAAGCCGATGCTCAAACTCATTGAGGAAGCTCTCTGACTGCTCTGGGGTCTGCTTCCCGGATTCGCTGTATTTCCTCCGGCCGACCTCTGGAATTAGTCCTGTAGCACCTTCCAGCAGCACCTGAGCAAGCAGCAGTACCATGAGAGAGCGGACCACGGCGACCATGATCAGTCAGTCCCTGTGGAGAAAGTTGGTTTATGTCAATACACTGGCGCTAAGGTATTGACATGAGGTAGACGCAGCAGGGGCTTCACTGCAGCATTAACTAAACTGTGTGTGTGTTTGATCCCATCATACAGTGGTATAGACTGTATGAGAGCAGATTAAAAAGGAAGACACCTCTTTACATTGAAGTAGAAAAAAAAAGCCTGCAAATACCAAGCCCGCCGGCAATACAGCGCGTCTAAATGAAACCAAAGATTGATCGTAAGTGAACAGAAACATGAAAATATGAAGGGGAAGAATGTTAATAAAGAGACGAACAAGAAGAGGGAATAACACGGGGAAAAAAATCAAAGAAAGTTAGGAGACTGCAGACATACGGTCTCCATTAGAAAAGATAAGAAATCATGTTTAGTGACGTGATATAAAAAGAAATGCAAGTCTACATAGCCCGAAAGATCCCAAGAATCATGAAAAACTGTAGTGGAGAAACACAGAGTATATAGCAGCAGGAGAGGCAGTCAGACGGTGCTACAAGCGTCTGTTTGCAGAGGCTTTGACGGTCATGTATAATCATAAGGGATAGAGTTACTTCAAGAGGCTCGCAGGTGTTAGATCTGACGTGCGTACCAGGGCCAGATGTAGCTCCGGACAGGAACATCAAAAACATCAAAAACTAAATATCATCTAAGTGGCACAGCCTCCAAAGAAACACCTTTTTTCTGCATTTGTCTTTTCACTGTTTTCCCCGAAGTTCGAAATAGGACTGCAACAACTTTTACGCACACACCCTATGAGCATGTAGTGGGAGAATTGACGAAATGCAGCTGGAAATCAACGTTTCCTCGTCAAGAAGCTGCTTTATAGCTGTTGACGTTAAGATTTCGTTTTTAGGATTTTCTCCCAACAGTTTAACAAAACTTGTCAGCCCCACGTACCTGACGAGGAAGCGCTGTGTCCGGTCGTCGTTCCACCTTTGGGCTCCGATAAATTCCACATTAATTCGTGTTAAATCCACTCTGCTTCTCCTTGGGAAGCCAACGCCGAGCCATGACCTTCGCCGAGCGCCTCTCACCAGCTGCGATTCGGGTTATGTCTTGGTCAGCACTGGGAGAAAAAAATATGTTAACTTTATGAGGAAGCTGGCTCGCGTAGGCAGGACCGATCTAAGTATAAAGCATCTTGTTTGAACATCCTCAAACGAAAAGGGTTCACTGAGGCAAGAGTTCAGCGAGGCTGCCTTGTTGGAGAAATAATCGCACTCAAGTGTTGCTCCTATGGACCTTGTTGCTGCGTCTCAGGGAGCGCGTCGCCTCTCATCTGTGTGCCACTGCGTAGTGGTTCAATTGATTGGTGCCTTCTCTTCCCCCAGTGACTCTTTTTGTCGTACAGTGATGTCACCAAGGAGCTGTCAATCATTTGTCCCTTATTGTGCACCTCCCGCAGACCTCTAACTCCGAGTCTCTGAACTTACTATGTTAAACGATGTTAAGAAAACCCCGATTTTGGATTTATTTTAATAAGATTTCGTTACCGAAATCTCCACAGGAACATATTTTGTTGTTTTGGCTCAGTAGAATGAAATTGGATTTAGATGTCACTATAATAATGTCTACAAAATTCATAATTTTTGCTTTTGGAAAATATAGTGAAAAAACAATGATTCAAGTAAAAGGAGACACACAGAACCAGGGCCAAAGAGGAACCCGAGGTCTGCTCAGTTTTCTGTGTGTCCCCCAGAACATTTTAAATCCATTCATATATTTAAAAATCTCTATCCTTTTACACACCGCTCTGTTTCTTTTGCCTTTTTACATTCCCTCACACTGTAAAAATAGTTTTAAAGTCATCAGCAAAAAACAACACAGATTTGTTTAGGTTGTTGTTTTTGGGTGATGTTCCATACATAGGAATAACAGTCGTCTGTTTGCTTAATGCTTTAAAATAACTTCAGTGGCTTGTGGAAGTCTCTATGTTCTGTAATATTCCTGTGAAACTGACCACACAACTCATTAACATGTTCTATAAATAGATATTTTATCAAGAGGTGTTAATAGCAGGATCAAATGTGTTTAGTTCTTGAAATAAAGCTAATAGATAACAGCATCACAATGTGTGCTTTTGTGGTTTTAAAGGATTAGACCCTGTGGAGAGACTATCATATCCTCCTGCTGAACTTCTCAGCGTGTGTTAGTGTGGTGTGTGTGTGTGTGTGGGGGGGGGGGGGGGGGTGCTTGTACATATGTGTAGAACACAAGAGCAGATTTATACAAGCTTCCTCCTGGCTGGACTAATCTTTTCATTTCATTCCAATTCACAGCAGTTTATCAATACATCAGACAGATTTTGGCAGCACAAATTGCCGTCTCCTATGTACAACGTGAGACGGTCTCAAGAGAAAGCCCATCTATTTCCAGAGAAGACAGTATTTATTTTACTCACTTTGTCAAAACTCCACACTTTCAGATTCTGTGCTCATGCAAAAACTGTCCCATATTGCTTGGTCCTACACACAATATGTCTACCCTTTTTTATGTTGAAAGCTTCATCAGTGTTTTGTGGGGTACCTGTTACATTTATGCTGTCTGCTCTCAGTGAGCAGCATACAGTGGCGGGAATAACTTTGCTGCTTTGCTTTTACCCTCTGGGATTTAGTCAACATCATTAATGCTTGGATCATCTCCATAAGAAAAGCCCCCATTGATTCACTCTGGTGACTTCCATTAGGTGATGATGGATGGTGTGACAGGCGGGTGTGTTTTGGCCAAAGCTCTGGGCCTGTTTTTCTTTGCAGTGATGGCAATAGATTAAATCCAACAGAGATCACAAGATATCTTTATCTATTTTCAGGACAATAACATTTTATGAGGGATAATCCCAGATCATCCACTTAGCAATTAAAATACAGAGAGCCCCGTAGGTACATGCCAGTACCTGAGTGGTAGTGTACGCTGTTTCTTGGCCTTCCCCTGCCTCACTTTATATGTTTTTGGTGGTGAATCTCATATCTGGACTTTCCAGGGTGGCCTTTTTGGTTAACTATGAGAATCAGTAAAATGTGGACAAATAGTGTCATAGCCTTTATTTAAATCTCTAAATTAAGCAGTCCGTCCATATATTTCATTCATTTATTTCCCCCTTCATTTGCAAAGTCTGCATGTTGGAGATTATGTTTAACAATTCATTCATACTGCTTAGATTTGCTAAATTTTTGTGGTGAATAGTTAAGAGTGATAGTCTTCTTGTCACCAAAACGCAGCTTGGTGAATGTAGTGCTCTAAACCTAAACTCAGGTAAAAGCTGCTTTGCATTTACACTAGATTGGGTGATAAGACCTAACAGAGTAAGTCATGGGTTTCATTAATTAGCCAAGTGAGAGGATTAGAAACAGTGCTCTTCGGGATGCTTTTTCATTATATATAGATTAATGTGTGTGTGTGTGTGTGTGTGTGTGTGTGTGTGTGTGTGTGTGTGTGTGTGTGTGTGTGTGTTTATCTGGCACAGTTTGTTTCAGGCAAGGACTGAAAAATGTGTCTAGCAAGGGCAGTTCAAGGACTTGATCAGTGATGCCCAGAGTGGTTTGAGAAGATCATGCAACTCCTATACTGTATATATCATTGTTTTAAGCCAGATACAAACCAGATCATGCTTATCTTATCGCTGCCACTGATCCAATTACATGCTGATTGAAAGGACAACATCACAGAGCGAAACTCTGGCAGCCAAAGAGGGAAAGTAGAGATATGCTATCTGAAGCACAAATGAACAACCTACTGAGAAGGGCTCTAAGAGGTTTTAAACTGTGACTCAGCCAAACTGTCTTAACCCAGCATGACCGCCACCATCACTACAATCATTACTTTTTTCTGGCAGGCATTTGTTTGTTCATGATAGAAGTAAACATGTTTGGTAGCATAAAATTCAGGTTTCAAGGTCAAGATTGAAGTGCTTACACATTTGGATGATTAATAAAACTTGCAATATGTCCAGATGCTCTACTTTGCTGAAAAACCTGTGTTTTTTTTATTAGACATAATATAAGAGAAACTGAGATAAGAGGTATAAGAGAAATTGCAGTTTTGTCAGAAAAAGAAACTATACTGTCCAAGCATTCCCACACTTAATGTTTAAACTCAATGGCATAATATATCTGTAACATGCAGTAGTTTATATTAAATGTTTTTTTAAGCGGTAAGTGGTACAGCAGTTACTTAGTTCCAAATGATGCTGCTGCAATGAACAGGTTTTTAACATACATAAGTACCAATAAAGTATCTTTCTTTAAAGTAACATTAAAATTTTTAGGGCTGCAGGAAGGAAGCAGGTAATCAAATTTTAGCGAGAATTTTCAGCTGGTCCAACATAAATACTATGTTTTGGGATGTCTTGGTGTTTCATTCGAAGTCTCCCATGACCCAGAAGTAGAATGAAATATAATTCATTAGAGCATCTGTACATCCTCATAACAGTTGTTTAGCTTTAGACTGTAGTTATCAGCTTAAATGGGTGTTCGTGGAAATCCTTTTGTCCCAGTGGTAAGGACTAATATGACTGGTCTCTGATTCGACCCCTGAGGCCTCCAGTCTACACTTAGAAACAACAAGCCTGAAATATCTCACTGAATATTCTCCATCATTATTTTGAATTTTCATTTTCATCAATCTTTAAATTGTTGTGGAAGAAAATATGGGTTTTAAATACAGACGCAAGACTAGGATTTGTGTAATGAAACTCACGTTCCCTTGTCTTCATATTATGTATTTATTTATTTTTTTTACATTTGTACATCAGAGGACCTTACTGGTTCCATTTATCCATCACATTTGGGGAAATCATCTTTAATAACCAAAAGAATAATATACAGTAAACCACTATCATGTACGTTTGCGTCAGCTAATAGATGTATCTTTTTCTTGTATGGAAACCCCCTTAAGTGAGAACAATGTGTAATACATAATACTATAAGAAAAATATAAGGAATCTATTCAAGAGGGAATATTTGAGGTTATTTGAGGTTGATTATGATAGGATGTGAAATGTTGTTTCAATATGTATATCTTGAGGATGATAAGAAGACATAGTTTATTGTCCTTTGCTCACTGGGGTCTTGTACATGCATGTTTTTTGCATGCCGCAGTGTGTGCATCGTATGCGTCCATGTTCACAAGCTAGGCTGGATGTGTATAGTGCAGCTTTCTGTTGTCATCACATACATTCCAGGAGTCAGGGGGCAGACGAAGCCCTGAGATGACACTGCAGATCCAACTATTAGCCTTTCACCTGCTGTTAACAGCAACTTGGCTAGACCCAGGCCCTGCATTCCTGTCATGAGCTAGCTGTAGTCTTAAGACAGTAATATGGCTACAAGGAGATAATTTTTAGAAATGATTTTCAAAACCACGGAACAATTTGTTACTGTGACTCACCTCTAATTCCAAACTTGAGTAAAGTTGTCTTTTCATTTGGAAACCAATAAAATCTTCATCAATCCACATGTGTATGACAGCAGAAGCATGGCTGCTGGCGACACCGAGCACATGCACATGGTGCATGAAAGAGATGTGGGTAAATGGGACACATTTCATATAGGTTGGTCCCAAAATGGAAACCCACCAAGGTCAGAGACAGCAAGCTAGAAAGCCAGAGTCAATATTTATGGATACTGAACATGTGGCACACTTCTCTACCCACTAATTTGAGCAACAAGTCCACCTCCAGATTATATGGGCTCTTAGAGATCACAAGAGAGGGTCCAAACCTTGCTTGCATGTTTCAAATAGTGAGAAGCACATTGAGTAAAGTGGGTGACTAGAAGTTGTGCACAATTTTGCAAATTGGCACAGTGTTTATTTGTTTGTGTTTTGTTTGCCTGTGTAAATGGCAGATGAGGAGGCTTTGATCTGACAGTGAAGTGTAGTCCTTTATCCAGTCCAATTGCTTTTGTTAGGAGAATTCCATATTTCGCTTCTAAATTAGAATAATTTGTCTAATATCCAAAACATACATTGGCTTTTTTTGATGTTCCCTCTGAAGCAAAACCCCTCCTTCGTGTTTGTTCTTACAAATAATGAACATTGTGAAAACAGTTTCATGCCTGATGCCTTGACTGTAAAACAGTAAAACACCTCATGCTATAAAATCAGTATATCAGTAAGAAACATTTGGCTCTGTGCAGACCTCACACTTTAACAACTTACAATCGGAATCATATAAACACATGCTCCATTTAGTGAAGCAGTTGAGATGAGAGGCAGCTACTTCCATTTTAGAGAGAGAGAGAGACATAAATACAGGGATCTGCCCTTTGAATGCAGCTCCACTCATAAAGACACCACACGTCACTCAATTATACGTCTGCATGATTAGAAGCTTGGGCTACGTAAACAGCCAGCGTCAAGATTTACATTTTACCGCTTAAGCACAAGCAGCTGTTTACAGGCCAAGGAAGGAAGGAAAACACTTAGCAAGTATCCGAGGAGAATCAGGATCTGTAACCTCTCCAGCAAAGATGATTTCAATTAACAGTTGTTTATGTATATCTAGTGCAATACTTGGTTGGAATAGTTGCCTTTTATACTCTCAATGCTACTGCTTCTGGGTTTTCAACATGTTAGTATGTGGATGGAGCTAAATTAAACTGCACTGTAAAATGAAGCTTGTTTCTGTGCCGGTCTTTTAAACGTTCAGGAAACCAGTAACACAAATAGAAACATCCTGACTCATGTGACCTTCCCAGGCCTACACAAACTGACAACATTTTTAATCACTCACTGGATAAGATGAAGCGCTTTTCATCTATTTCATTAACAGTTTCAAGCCATAAGCACTGCAGCTTCAGATGTTCACAATTTCAGCTACACAAGATGAGATTAGACCATTGCATGACGTAAGCCTGAATCTGTGGGTTTTTTTGTTTGTGAGATATGGAGAAGGTTAGACAGCGCTCAGCATTTCTATCAAACAGAGCAAGGTCACTATATCAATAGTTCTAAGTGGAAATATTTACAGTGATGTTAAACGCAAAGAGCTAATAAAAGTTTTGTTTCTACCTTTATAGTGTTAGGTCAAAGAGAAACATGTCATCACTAAAATGTCTTAGATACACCAAATTCTTTTACTTCTACTTGTGACCTTTCTTAACCACAATTATCAATGTTGATTTCACCATCTACCTACAATCAACAACTATTAGCATAATAACATATATTTAACACAAGCAGCGATAGGATAGACACACGGTTAATGTGGTTAAAGAGGAGAGAGGGATATGGCATGCAACCAGGGTCCACTAGGCTATGATTTAACCCGGTGAAGTTCTAGTCAAGTGCTTTGCATCTTTAACAATCAAGTACAATCTCTTAACATGCACGAGCACTTAGCCTCTCTGTGCTTATGTTTTGGTTTTATGGCCAACAACTTAATGGTTTAATTCAATTTCACAACATGTCATCTTTGCCATTTTCAGCTACATCCAACTGTTTTCATTGAAAAACCTCTAAATAATCCGTTTTCTACGACTAACAGATAAAGTCAGTAATAGCAGAGTATTTTTCAAAGGAGCCAGTGGAAATCAAACCAGAGCTAAAGGAGTGGATAATGTATGCACGGTTATTGGCACACAACCTTATATTGTCAACATGAAGATAAGTACATTATCAAATGTTGACAGTGCTAATTATTTTGCCAACCTGCTTTTTTAGTCGTTAACACTGTCCTTTAATTAAAAGGAAAAACAATTCAAAAATCACGTCTGTTGAGAACCTGTGAGAGAAAGAAATACCTCCATATTTTAATCTTGTCTATAAAATTATTAATGAACCTTTGATTTGGACACCTTTGCCTTTCCAGCTTTTCACAAATATGTATAGCTGTGGAGCGCTGCAAAGATTGGCTTTCACATGGTTGAAACTAAAGTCCGGAACAAACCTATTTCATTGTCACATTTCATTATCATGGTGTCGTGCTGAGTCTGATCCCAGCCGTACAAACTGGAGGGAGCAGAACAGCAGGCTTGTCTGACGGGGGGAAAGAGAAGGCTAGTAGGCTATAGGGAGGACCTGATTGTACTCTGGTATCCACAGAATGACATTATAGCTGTGTGGTTTCATGATAATAATAATCTTCAGAGCAGCTGTATAAACATTTAACTGACATCCACTCCCTGGTATTGCAGTATGTATCTTTAACTTCTACTAGGGCCAGTCTGATGCAACTAATCATATCTCCGCCCATCTCTGTCTCTTTCTCTCCCCTCTATCTCTCTGTCTCCTTGAGATACATGGTCCATGTTAGTGTTTGCTGCAAATGTCAACGGAAAATGAATGTTCATATCACATTAAGCTTTCAACATTTGAAAAAGAAGCACATCATGTTGGAAGAACTTAGTGGGATAATTTACTGTGGGGACTTGTAAGGGGCTGCAGCAGTTGTCTTGTTTGATTCACTTTAAAAAACTGGGAAACAGTTTTCAAAAATTTGCGATTCAACAGAGGCCAATAAATTTAGACAAACTCTCTCTGGCCCCTCACGATGTAGCCTATTTCCTGGTAACATTTGTCTTAATTCGTGGCAGTTTGTGTAAATATTTAAGTCACTAACTGTTCTGTATACAGTAAGCTCCACAATCTTCCTTGGAATGTGATTTAATTGGCGGTTTCCTCAGTTTATCCTGTTTCATATGGTTATGGGCGAGCTTACTGTAGTGAATAATCAGGTAGATAAAATGAGGCCTTAAATTAAATGTCCTCCTTAAAGGAAATCAAATGAAGGTTAATACCCGCTTCATGCCCCCTGTCTGTAATTCACATTCTCTCATCACATGCCAGATTACCATTATGTGTCATTTGTAATACAATAAACAGAGTCCAGATGGCTTAGATTCTCTTGAATATACACAGAGCAACAGAAGCTATGAGGAGAGCTGCTGTATTTTACCGTGTAGTCACTTTGCCTCAGTCAGCCAGGCCCTCTTCTAGTGGCTGCTGTTTTATTTAAAGAAACTTGTTCACTCACCCCTTTAGTGTAAAACAGGTAAATTAGACATTTATTTTTGTCAGTTACAATAAGAGCCGATGACTAAGTTTGAACAATGAGAACCACATTGAGAGTTTTCCTTTTTAACTTTTCCTCCTCGATGCCTAAATTAATCAGGCTGGCAGTCCAGAGGTATATAATTTCAAAGTGGTTCTCTTGTTCTTTACACATCTTTTGACTCTGTCTAGCAGAGCAGGCAACTAAAACGGAAAGCAAAGAATTTGAGTTTCTGATTTGTGATCCTTCAATTCATCTTGGCTCTTTTCTTGTCATTGCACAATTTGCTTTCTATAATCGTATCGTGGAGTTTTGCCACAGCAACACAAACAGATGTTTGTGAAGACTGGTTTTCTTTCAAAACACACTAAAAACATACACATGACATATGAACATACGAGATGTCAACTGCTGACTTACTTACTGAACACCTCTGTTATTATGGCTATCTTACGTCTGACAGTGATTCATTTGCTATTTATTTACCTCACTGCATTTGGGGACAGAGAAAAGATCACTCATCTAATTGAGGCATAGATCAGTTTGAAACATTGTGTCTCTTGTCAGTATTTGGAATTTTACCAGAGAATGAAACATATTATTTTCCTAACCTGGTTAAGTAATCACATTCCGTAGGACTCCATAAAGTGAAACAAACAGTAGCATACAACCTTGAGTCCTTTTTTATGTGCCTTGAGTGACAGATTTGCTTTCATCAAATAGCCAAGTAAAGAATTATACAGTCATTTTGCTATGCTAAGAATACTAAATTGATCCTCATATGTAGAGCATCTGGTGAAAAGCAATTTCCACTGAAGTGTTTTAGTATTTCCTCCTAATAAATTTCACATGTACATGACAAGAGTGAGCGGCCTCCCAGAATCAAGGCACAAAAGCCAGCTTTGTTTCACCATTTGAAAATTCATCTGTGATTCCTGGTTGGAAAGCTGTGGGTGCTTTGCAGCTTGAAATCAATGCTAAAAGCAGAATGTCGGAGAGAGGAGTCAAATCTTACCCCCCAGTGGCACAAGGGGCCAAGGCTTTACATTTGCATTCAGTCAGTTGGTGATTCGGGAAGCAAGCAGAGCATTTCAGGCTGAGCTGCATGAAACAGGCAAAGGTGAAAGAGAGCAGGCACAGAGCCTGCTAAAGAATGAGTGAAAAGTGAGTGCTAAGCCACCAATCCAAGCCATAATGAAGGAGTGTACGTTAAAAATGCAGTGTATTAGAGGGAGTTCTTGGAGCTGTGAATGAAATGCTTGAAACGGTCTGTCTTGACTCATAGCACCTTAAAGCAACAGTTATGTGAAAGCAGCAGCAGCAAGCACCCTGTTTTTTTTTATCCCATTTTCCATTTTTTTTAACAGATCTTGATTTGCAACAGCTTTATAGATCAAATTGGCAAACATGACAGCTTGTATTGATGATGGTCTAGATTAAAAATTATTATTGTGCCATACAGTATATTGCAACTGTCTGAGAGGCAAGGCGTCTCAGGTTTTGAAAGGTAATTGTGTGCCTGGTGTGAGACACAACACTTCTTGTTAATACTTGTCCAGATGACAACTCAAAAGAGCTCCAAGAGCATTGGCGTCGACAGATGAAATGTTGGCTTGATTAGATTAATCATTAAAGTGAGAGATATGAGCATTCCATGGCATTGTTTTAATACAATCTTGATGTCGCTCAATCCAAGACCTCTGTTTGGATAGGGCGTCTGGGACCACCTGGATGAATCTAACTTTTGTTTGCCATAACCGCACATTTCTCACCTGAAGGTCTCTTCTTTACAATGGGTTTCCCCCCCCCCCCCAGAGAGTCACAGACTGTGCTTTTCATCTCTACAAGCTCTTCATCTTGAGAGGAGATGTGATGCATGACTACAGATGAAATAACTGTCCAGAGTTAGCTAGTGGAGGTCTTGTCTGTACATAAGTGAACAAGAATGGGTGGTATTTACCCACACAGATGCAGAGGTGAGATACAAGCAGGTGTTTACAGGAATCTTTGAAGTTAAAAGGAGATGGTGCGGTCTGATTAGAGCCCTGAGAAAGACGGTCACTGTAGGTGTTTGTGCTAAACAGAATGAAAAATCCTCATCCCTGTCTATCTTTTGATTTTCTTCATTGTATGTGCTATGTTTTTTATTGTTAAACTTGACTTTCACCTCACTTTGACACCAGAGACACATTACATACTGCCATTCCAAACATGTTCTTCTAGCAGAGATGGCAAAATAATTGATCTCATCACACTAAACTCCAGGTCAGTAGTTGTGTTTCTGTCTGTAGAATAAAGAGTTCAAGGATTCTATTGTTTCCGAGATTACTGGTGCCTCCTCTTGTTGTGAAGTTCAGCTGCTGCACCCAGTGCTGCACTGGCCGCAGTGAAGAAGCCCTCCTTTCTGTTGCAGCTTCAAAGCATTTTTCCCTGGGCGGCAGAGTTACAGGCTCTTTGTGGCATGGGTTATTTGTCAGAGGGTTTGGAGAGTGACTTGTTTTACTCGGTGCGCTGAAAAAGGCCAGTGCGTGAGTGCTTGAGCAGTCTAAAGTTACAGCCATGAGCCCCAGTATTACAACCCGATGAGTGACAGGAAAAATGGGGTGAGCTCGTTTGCTTGGTTCTAACAAAAACACCAATAAGAAGGAGAGGGAAACAACAGATTAGACTACTGATCTCAATCTGTTCTCCTTTGGTTATTGGGAAATAATAGCTCTGAAAAGGAAGTCATTGAAACAGGCCTTTAATCAATTCTCCTTTGACGAGAAAGCAGCATGAAAGGCAGTAGTGAGAGGGAGAACGTGCTCCTATAGCACTGAAGGTTTTGTGTGGGGGAAGTACACTAGAGATGTTCTCTAATTTGTCTTCTCATGGTGTCCAGGCATCTCCAAAGCACTTGATCACCACCACAGCAGGCCTTGATGCCATCTGTGAGTGTAAATGGCTCCAAGGCTCCCTGGTGGTAAAATCACATTGCCAAAATGACCGCCAACTCTAAATGAAACACTACTCCCTGTTTAAAAGGTCCCATTCAAAACCCGGTGGTTTTTTTTAAAAGACACATAAGGTAGCAATTTCCCTCAAATATGGCATAGCCCAATAACTGTTGAAGTAACTGACACCATCTCAGGGCAAATGAAAGAATTTTCTTACAATGTGTAAAAAGTATTAGCTAGCTCTAATATATTAAAAACATTATAAATATGCAAATATGTGCAATCTCTGGAGTCACACTGTACAACAATTTTGCCATCATTGTAATTCTTTGCCTCTTTTTCTGTTATAGTTATAGCCAAAGTAGAACGGTCTGTGGTAGTAAGTGAGTAACTACTTTGTTCATTCCAAAGCATGCACAAATGTGTTTTATGCTCAAGAGAGGAGGAACCCTTTAATTTAAACCCTAAAATGAAGTCATTCATTCCCCGCTAAACTGCACTGTAACCCATCAGGTTAGGTAAACAAGTGTCCCTTGCATTACTGTCAAAAAGACCCAGCCTCTCTCTTTGCCATGATGTAAACTCCCACTCTCCAGATATGGTTGCATTAGGGGAAAACTGGAATGATGGCAAAAAGACAGGGAAGAGATGTATTCATTTGTGCTTTTTGATAACAGAGGAAGGGAAAGTCACTACCTGAGGCTGTTCTGTTATAAAGGGGAAAACTGAGGAAGGGAAGACAGGCCACACTGCGCTGAGCCCAGCAGGTCTGCTCAGATCTGTTACCAGCTCCAGCTCCGGCACAGACTGGAATGTGAAGAATCCTACTGGGCTGGGGTTCTGGTACAGGGGTCCAAACCTCACATAGCTGTTCACACTCATTTTTCCTTCTTTTTTTTTTGCATTGTGTTTAGATAGGTGATTGTAATGCAGCAGGAATGTAGAGTAACCATTTTGGGGACAGTTGCTAACCAAAATTGAGGCTTTTCTAATAAAATATATACAAGATCTAATATATCTAAGTGCAGGTTTTTTTAAAGTTTTGAAAACAAAAGTTGTAAACAAAGCATATATTTGTTTTAGAAATGGATGGACGTCTGCAGCAGCTTTGGCATGAATAAGAATTATACCTTGGATGTCGCTAATGTGACACTAATTGCTTCTTAGTCTGTCAGAGAACAAGCAAGAGAAGAGACAGAAAGACATGAGGATGAGAAAAATGGGGGAGAGGGAGAGTACCAGGTGCTGACTGAGGGCAGTAATGACTGCCAATGGAATGCCTACACCCATAATCCTCTCTGTCACTGCTGACAGGTCCTCTTGACCTCTGAACTGCTGATGTAAGGAAGGAAAAGAAAGGAAGTCACAACTTAATAAAATTACCTGGTGGTTAGCACTTGTTGCAGTGTGGTATTTGTCTTTGGCTGGTGGGCTCTTCATGTAATACATCTTAGCAGCAATCTCTCAGGATTCCTTTTGAGAAGCAGCAAGATAAAGTTGAACCTCCTGTTGTTTTGGATCTGCCCTTTGATTGTTGTGCTGCGCGTGTGTGCACTCCAACACATAAGGTCAAAGGGCAAGGATTTTGAACCATGGCAGTGAGTGTGAATACTGAGATACACAGAGGTTATAGTTCACATATTCGAGCACCTTAAACAAGAAAAGTCCAGATATTTCAGAATGTCATCTCTGCTCTGACATGGGCTCTGTTCTAGTTTCCGGTGGCTTGCCTGGTTATTCACTCACATGTTACACACTGCATAAACTGCAAACCTGACAGTGTATGAATGTGTGTGTGTGTGTGTGTGCGTTGGAGGGCAACTGCGATCTATATTTCAGCAGGCAGGCTAGGTCTGAAGACATGGGCCAAAGCTGTCAAAAGTTTTTCATCGATTCTCTCTGCCTTGTCATCAGTCTTATCTGATCGCACTGTGTTTCTCACTCCATGTTCTCCTCCCTCATTGCTAATGGAAACACAGTCTCCCTGTGCTCAGGAAATTTAAGGGAGGGCCTCTGAAGGGGCCTGCAAAAAATTTGTGGGTTTCTGTATAGTATATACATTTTTGTATGTAAGTTTTCCAGTTTTATGGTCACTAACTGGAAGTCTTGTTAATATAAAGTCATGATATGCATGACAGGAACACTTTAAAACAGCCATTTATTCCTTTTTAATCATTTTAAAATGTACTTTGAACAGAGAGAGATTTGCGCTGTCAATATATTTTCAGACAAAGGCCATTACAGGATAGATATATGTGTTGGATTACAGACACTATCCTTTGGTGGGAAACATTTTAAACTAAATCTTTATTGTGTTGTGTTTGCATGTACTAAGATAGTAGCTTTACATTCTCGTAGTTGAGCATATCAACAGCATGAAACCTCCCAAACTGTAAGTGCTGTGTGCCTGATCATCCTCAACATCCTGCAAACTCTATAACTAGTTAACTGCCACCTATGTGTGTGTATGTATTTAATTGGACAATCGTGTTATTATTGTTGTTTTATGTTCTTTCTACAGATCATATAGTACTATAGGATGATACTACTGTGCACGTTCCTGTGTGTAAGCGTGTGATCATCATGTTTCTGGCCCTGCTGTCTTCCTCCTCCTGATTCTGCTGCACTGACAATTGGTTTGACAAACATGCAATCACCGTAGTTACAGACAGCCCCTTTAGTTAGGGTAGAGCGCAGTGTGAATTATGGTTGAGATGGAAACCTTTGAATTATGGGTAAGCTCTGAAGTGCCTCTTGTCCAGGGAAAGAAGGAAAAGAGAAGGAGTAGGAGGGATCTTTACAGACTTGTGCCACAGAGGAGCACTGACAGAGACCTGGCTTGGCAAACAGCAGCAGAACCAGAACAACAAGAGGCTAACCCAAACATGGCCCAGCAGAACTGGAGAAACCAAGCCTGGGCAGGGTCAGACGGTGCACCTCACCGCGGAACAGTGAAGGAGGCTGACGGCATGTAACCTCTCACCAGTCAATCCGCCATTTGCTTCAGCCAGCTCTGCGAACACACACTTGGAAAACAGCATTGCAGGCATTCCTGCCTAATTGTACATTTGTCCTCTTTCAAAGGGAAGAAGTGTTAGGCCAGATACAAAGAATCTTGGGACAGGGCGATAGGGCCAGCATCCGTCCCTAGCCTCCTGAGGGCTATTTAAAGGTACAGTAGGCTGTATTTTCCGCCGCACAGTGAGGCACCCACCCTTCCGCCTGGCTCCATATTGGAACCAGATGCTGCTGGATGCGAGGCCCCACTAATTTAAGTGGACAGGGCAGATGGAAGCGACTCGCCCTGCATTCATACCACCCCCTGTTGGCTTTTATGTGATAAAAAATGTCTGCAGTACGGCGGGGGAGGTCTACTCAGCAATACACACAGAACTGCAGCACAAACACATGTGGAAATAAACACGTACTCTTATACTTTCATTACCCGTTCACAGAGACACAAAATACACAAACACACACAAAACTCTGTTGGATAAATGACAGGGAAGGGGATTCTACATTCTGAAATAATAATGTTACCCAGGCAGTACAGGCAATAACTTCCTTCCAAATGTATTAAAAAAACATGGTCCGTTGTGTAATTGAAAGCACAGAAAATGCACATTTAAATACAAAATCATTTTCCTAAACTCACCTACTGTAAATACTATGGTAAAAGACCTGCATACAAGATACATTTTTCATCACATATTTCATAATGTTGCTAAGCTGGTTTTTCTATTAAAGTTCTATTAATGTCCATTCAAAATCTGAATCTGAACATTTTGTGCCACCCTCAATAGAAATATTCCACCTGTTTGATTACTTATAAAAATTCTCAGTTTTGTTTATGTTGTAAACATTGATCAAGTGCTAAGGTCTCTTCTGTGAGCCAAGCATTGTGCTGAGTATTTCCACTAGTTACAGGAGAAAGACTAAAGCCCTGTTGGCAAACGCTCATCACCTGGTAGGCAGACACTGATGCGGTGCTAAGCCTGCAACCTTATCCCGCCATAATCTACAACAGCTCCTAGCAACCATTAGCACTATTGTATTGTCTGTCAGAGGGTATAAGTGTGTGCATCTGTGTTTGTGTGTGCGCATAGTGTTGCTGTGGTGTGTGTACATATGCATACATCTGTGTATGCCTGCATAAGCCATAGTCTTCTATAGTGTGTCCTTTGTCTGCTGAGGTGACAGGTAATTGAGTCAACGAGGATGGAGGAATTATGGCCGGGAAGCAATTTGAAACGTTGCAAGGCTTTAGAGCCAAACCCTAACTGGTAGTTAATTGCTGTGTGACACGGCCACATGCAGTCCCTTTACTGGGTCTGACAGAGTGTAAAATGTATTGCTTGCAATAGTTTTTAAATGTAAAAATGGACAGTCAGATACCTTTTATACTAAGGCATAATTTTTCAGTTTTCATAAACCAGTCAACCTACGATTGCCAGGTTTAAACACTCAATGATTTAAAACACAATAATTTAACATTTTTCAATGTTTTTGTTATGATCTCAGGACAACCGATGCATATGCATTGAGGTGATCATTCAGTTGTACTAAAAGTCACTTACACACACCCGCAGTCTCATTCTTCGGGATCATCTGGTAAATGCACACTCACTGTGAAGAGAAAACTTGCAGATTGGAAAGGAAATGTCCTCTTTGATAGCATGTGTTTGTTTAGCTGGACTCGGTTGACCTGTGTTGACCTATCTCCTTAGGCTTAGCAGTCTGCAGCCAGAGGCTTGCCTCGACCAACAAATCAAAATTTGCTGCTCAATTGAAAGCATTTATCCAAACTGTTGCATTTCTATGACATTGAGGAAAAACAGGGGTGGGACTTCTGTGGAAAAATGTATATGCTGTTTGGTTATTGGTTACTTTGGTTAGCTCGTCCTACCTTATATAGTCAATCAACTAACAAATTTGTTCTCAAGTTCTGGTAAAAAAGTCTCGGATTTATTTTCCTTGCATTTGACCTGTAGTATGACTAGTTTACTGTATGTCAAAAGAAGATATACTGTAAAATTCATCATGATATTGAAAAGCATCAGACAAACGTATACTATCTTAAGAGTGTTCGTAGCTGCATGTACCGTTAGTGATTGTAATCCTCGCTTTGTGAGATTTTTGCCATAGCATGATCTTCACCGCATTAGGGCTATTGACAGATTCATTTAATGCATATGGGAATCCCCCTTCATGTGTACAGTAATTTACCTGATCTGTGCTGAATTATAAGTGACTATCTTAACAAGCCCAACAGTGAATTTGGGAAGATTAAGTAGGTGACTCAGAATTAACGTGCTGTGGCCCCTGGATCCCTGCGTTTAGAACAAAAGCAATCCAAGCACAGCAATGACCACACACACACACACACACACACACACACACACACACACACACACACACACACACACACACACACACACACACACACACACACACACACACACACACACACACATATATTCCTACATGCATTACAGAGCACACACAAACACAGAAAACTTAAGGGGTTGCTTTGTTATCATGGAGATGCCCTGTGGCTGTGATTAGACCATATTTCCCCTATCCCCTTGGTGTCCTAAAGCTTAGCTAGATGTCACAGCTATGGCAGGAATGCTTGAGCAGAGAGGCCAAGAGGGGGTCACAGCTAGGATGTAAACATCAACATTTTCTTTCTTAAAAGGATTTGGGACTACTTGAAGGGAAAAACTCTACCACAGCACAAAGCCTGATCTCTAACTCCACACCTGGCCTTAGGCACACACCTATGCCTAGCTTACCTCTGCCTAATCCTCAATTTAAAACCATTTGTGAGACACACAACTGACCTTAGATCAGCATCTTAGTGTGGCCTAGGCTTACTGAGCGCTGGTTTGTTGCAGTGAGTAGGGATTGGGAGAAGGGTTTAGCTACAGATTGCTATCAGAGCAGACAGGAGTTTTACGCTCTCTCTGGTCCCATAGCAGTGCATGGACAATAGACCCTTTGTGCATTGCTGATTGTCAGATCTACTCATAACAAACAATCTAAATGGTAAAGTCACGGTGGGAGGTGCAGGGGTCTGATAAATCCTTTTTTTTATTCAGACACAATAATGCCCTTTACTTTGTCTTAAGATGTCAGTTTGGAAATGACAATTGAACACTGTGTAACTTAAAGATGATTAGGGGAATGCCATATAGGCAAGCTACGACTAAGAAAAAATAAATACCAAACATGATTTTCTCCTTTTTATTTCTCTTCACAAAAGAGCCCACTCTTCTCTTACAGCTATATGGAGATTTGATTCGGCCTCATCACCTCTTCAGAGAATGAATTGTAATCATGCAAATTAAGGGTCTTTTTGACAAGACCTTGAAACTTGATATGTTGGTCAACTCCCTATTCCACTTTGGTTTTACCAATCCATAAATATTGAGCCCACAGGGACAGGTGAAAAGAAAAAGAAAAGACAGATGAAACAAGAGGCTTGGATTAAATAGCAGGACTCTATTCTATTGTAGTGCTACAGACCTTCAGCCCCATCTACTGTTCTGTCACACAATAGGAGCCAAAGTTGCCCAGAGGCACAGATGTCTGCGGTAATCCTGTCTCTTAACCAAAGCAATGCCAAACTGCAAGGGAAGTGGTCAAAGTAAATTTTGGCCCGTTTTTTTTTCTTGTTTTTCACGTTTTGCTGTTGTTTATCGTTAAACTAAGGTTTCAGTGGCTACATTTCTTTCACTCTTTCTCCCTCACTTGCTCAATCTGTGCTGCAAACATGTGACCGTGGTTATGCTAACACAGCATGGGATGTGAACCATTTTTAGGCTGTGGCCACAGCCATGGCATCTGCAGCCCTTCCACTGGCCTCATCTGGTAGTTGCAAAATCTGGATTCATGTGGCAGATGGATATTTTTAAGTTAATATTAATTCAAACGCAGAAAAGCAGGAATTTTGTTTGCAAGACTGGAATGTAATAGTATGGTTTTTCATGACAACTTAAATGACTGCGTATATAGTTTCTTTGGAAGCAACATTATGTAAATATAATATAGGTAACGAGACAACTGTTATCATGCAGACACTCTTATGCCTAACAGTGTGGCCAGCTTACCATCAAAACATTGAAAAATATGTACAATTCTTTCATTCTCTTCACTACTTTGATCAGTGCTATTTAAAGCCAAGCTCTGAATGGTGAGAGCGGGTAATTTACTGCAGATTCATTGCAGGCAAATTAGTCATTTGAAATACTTATGGTTATTCCATATATGTTTAGGTGTGAACTGGACAATTACTAGCATTTGTCAGTGATTTGAAGTCGCTGTGCTTTCTTTCTGTGATCATTTTGACATGCTGTTAATGAGTTCTTTCTGACAGAGTGAAACTTGCCCAGCTGCAGCTCTGCAGGTGAATGATGTCGTCTACTTCCTGGCTGTGAAAGGGCTCTGTGTGGTCCTAGTTTCTTTACATCATACCAAAAGGTGCACAGATTGGGAAGCTGTCATCCACTTTGCTATTTGATATTCAAGAATACTTCGTTGATTGTTGACATTACCAACTGACCTTTTCTTGTTTTTGATGCCATCTGTGTGTGTGTGTAGAGCTTCTGTTGAGGTATATAGTATCCACAGCTGTGAGGTAACTGTGCCTATAATCTGTCTCACCAGAACTGTGTAACCTGAGTTAGAGGGAGGTTAAGGGTCAGTTATTGAACTTGAATTACATTGGGTGAGGCCTCCCTTGGCCCCTCACCATTCCTCTCAGACACCCCGTAGGGTTTGTTTGTTTTCTCTCCTGGTCTCTCCCAGAACTTACCCGGTCCTCTGTAATGAGTATTTAATACACACCCTCAGACATGTTTACACTACATGTAACAGCACTGACTATGTGATCTTGCAACACACTCAGACATGTGTGTCACAGTATGTACTTTTGCATACGTGCGTGTGTGTCTTTTGGTGTGCATGTATTTATACATTCATGCATGCATGTTACCTTTCATTCCAACTACCACCTTGTATTTTCCTCATTTCTGAAGTCTGTAGCCTGAGGGCAAGAACACCTGCCAGTTCTTTCCCTCTTATATCTCAGATAAGACAATAGAAACAGTAGAGGTGCTCAGTTACACATAAACAGGGCAAGGAATGAGACATATTAAAACCTCCTATGTCTTGCCCAAAAGGTTGCTGCAAATTTCCGGGTGTGAATATTGTCAAAAAACAAATTTTTCTATTAGCAGATTCAGGTTGAGGGCATAAAAGGTTCAGTGTTTTGCTTCAGACTTACAATTTGACCTGAATCAACGTCCCTGGGCCCCCTCTGCAAGCTGTTAAGTTTTTAACATATCGTTTTTCACTGCACATGTTCCGTGTTATGTTAGTTACCAGGAATTTGGATTGAATGGACAATGCAGTTCCTGAACCTTGAGAGAAGCATTATATTTAATTGTAAGCAGAGGATAGCCACCAGGGTAATGTAAAGTTATTCCACAGCACTCTCTGTTGGTGAACTTGCTACATTGTCTGTCAGACGTTCCAGTATGCCTTTGGTCTTTTTATAGGCAACAAACCACAACCCTGGTGTCTTTGAAGAACTCGTATTCACTAAGTAGTAGTTAGACTTGCCAGTACTCACTCACTGTTTTATAGGTGCCAGAAGTACTCTTTGAATGGTACCCATTTAGAATTCTGGGCTGATGGGTTCATGATACAGAAGGTTATAGACTATAGTTATATAGTGCTAAATTAGCAGGGATACCCATAAATAACTGTTGTATGTTTTCCTTTGCACAGGTGGATAAAAGACCTAATTATAATGGGTTGACTTCATAATATTTAATCCCTGTCCCTTTTGTTCAGCACCCAGCAAGCTTTCTGTTAATTTTGCACAGCTACATGTATACATCCAAATGTTTTATCATGACACATGCTCTCAGCTCTGGATGTCTGTGAAGACAGAAGCTGTAGACACATCCTGCCTAATAGTATGAGGTGAATTCTCAGTTGGTCATGAATTTGACTAGTGTCTAGTATTATTATATATTGCTGACACACTGTTTCAGGGACTTTTTAAATTTTTGCACAGATGCTTATAAAAACCCTGATTTGTCTTTTGTGACAAACAATTTCTAATAATTTGTTGTATTTTTTGGATTTGAGTGTGAAAAATAGAATTTCCTGTCTTTATACAATCATAGTTAACCATTTATTAATTGAGGATTGAGTGGATGAGGTTATTTTGGTTTGGTTTAGGTTTGCAAACTAATGGGCACATTTTAAGTCCCATATTTAGCTCATACCTATGGCAGTATTGAATTTTAACTTGATTTTCAGTGTGATTCATTTCCTTGATTTGACTGGTAGTGTATTTTAATTAAGTGCAATGGAGTTGTCAAACACATTCCTGTTTGGCAGTTTAGTTTTTAATTACTTTTCTATTCATGTTTTAAATAAATTGCACAAAAGGCTGATTTCTCGTGAATTATTGATAAAATGACACATACTGCTAATGAGTATTTTATCCATGTTGCCCACTCCTAGTTTATTTATTTAATCTGTTTTACAGTTCTTTCCGTGATGAAAGTTAATTATACACTTAATTTAAAACAAAAATTCTAATTGAATTTTAATAATTGAATTTGTTTTATTGTATAAACCTGAATGTAAGACTTTACATTTATAAATTTTTCAAAAAGTATTGAATACATTGCATAAAATGCTATATTTAGGAGTTATTATCAAAGATATGAGGTGTATCTTTTTCCTATGCGTCGAAACATGCAAACAATGTCAACCATACTTCCAAAAGTGCACTGACAGGAGGAATCCAGAAGATGCTGCTAATGTACTGCCTTTTTACTGCATAAGTCTATTGGGGTTCACAGAGAGGACATTGCAGCAATTCCTACAATCATGCTGTGCCATTCCCAGAGACTTTTTTTACACATTCATTTACTCAAGTCTTCAGTTCCCCGTCACATGTGAAGTCCAGTTTATTACTTTCACAATATCGATTCAGAAATTAAAAACCATCACAGGTTGGTTTGACTGTGTGGCAGAAACAGATGTAGCCTGTTTTGTGTTCGAGCACACAACTCTTGATTTAAGAAATTCAAGCCATTTGAGCTACTAATGGATGTGATTTTGCTGAGAGAGCTGCTTAGGTGTTTAACCAATAGGAGAGAATGTATTCTGGCTAAAAAGGTGTGTGTTGGAGAATTGTTTACAAAATTTGGCCTACTCTTATCTAATATACGCTTACAACTGTGCAGGAAAAGAGTATGTACTTTGCTTGGATTGTGGATGTTAGGCAAACCTAAGACAACCAACTTCTTATTTGTATAGTTCTAGAAATTTTTATTTTGGTAGACGTTACATATTTTTTAACTTATCTACAGTATGTCTTTCTCTTTGGGTATTTGATTGTAGCTAACAAATTATTTATGGTAATAGCTGAAAGTGCAGCTTAACAGTTGCAGTACTTTTTTCAGCAAGTAGCAAACAAAGCACAGTTGTCTCCCTACATAAAAATAGATGATCAACCTTGACACAAAATTCCATTCTTTAGTTTGGCAATATTCTTTCTGACACTTATCTGTTTGTAGTTTGAATGTTATTCCCATGCCAATGTGGGTTTCCTGCAGGTACTCCTGTTTCCTCCCACAATCCAAAGAGATGCAGGTTAGGTTAGTTGGTGATCCAAAGTTTCTTTGAAGGTGTGAACGTGAGAGTAAATGGTTGATTGTCTTGATTTATTGCCCTGTGATAGACTGGTGATCTGTCCAGGTTATACACGTCCCCTCCCCAGTCACAGCTGGGATATGTTCCAGACCCAAACAAATTAGTTTTAGTTACATTCCTTCATAAAAACCTTTTCCACAAATTGAATGAAGGCCACACCCTCCTTCTTGGACAAATACATTGTTTTGAAGATAAATGTCACATTGAGAGAGACTGGGATGTTGTATGAAAATAGAGGTGGGCAACTGCCCCTTAGGCCCTAAACTCTCTGGCATCCAGAGCTGCCAGGTTTAATGTTTAATTTTGTTGTTTTCTAGGACTAGACAGTGGAGGATCTTGTGTCTGGGAAGACTAAACAGGGGCCCACAGTTCATTGTTGCCCTGAAGCCCCTAGCAGGTGAATCCAGCCACACTAAATTTAAGAAGTAGCTGCATTTTCTCAAGTGCAGTTAATCTGCGAAGTGCTTCCAGGGACAAGCAGCAGTTGTAAAAGTTGAGCTTGATCCCTTGTAGCCACTATGCTAAATGCAGTCACTTGTTCAAGAACAGCACAAATTACGATATGTGTATATGGATCTCCTAACACTGCTAATTTAATAAATGAAACACATCACTGATGGTGTTTCCTAAGTACCATCCAGATTCCTAGTATTTGTTATATTAACTTTCAAGTAAAAGGAAGAAGAATGCTCAGTGTTTCTGGAAATGAAGGTCTTTTTTATAATGATCGTCTAATTGTTATCTTTACTGCGGAACTTTGACCTTTACACAAGAGTGCTGTGGCTGATTTTAGAGCTAGTTGGAACCTCAGGGCTGATAGGAAATCAGATTCCACGCATTCCAAAGTCCAAGACATGAACAATAACAATGACTCGTTTGGAGTGCAAATACAATTGGGTCTTTGCATTAGTATGAGAGCATCCTATACATTTCCTGTTCTTGCTGAAAGAGGTGCTACTTTGGAATTATGACTCATCAGAAAATGTGGAAATTAGGTGTACTTCCTTAAGTCATGGCTTTGTTTCTTTCCCCTCTCTCCTTCTCCCTCACAGACACACATGAATCCTTCTTTTCTTTTCTAAAGCTGTCACCCAGCTATGACTAGTCAGGGCATGGTCCCCAAACTGTCACTTTTAATCAGTCATTAATGACAGGAGGCAAACTAAGACAAACTGCTATTACGACTGACATGAAAAGTGCCAGTCACAATTTGAAGGCTTTGTCTAGTTTGACATTTCTTATGGTCAGCATTGACCACTGACTTACTACAGAGACACACAGAGGCAAGACTGGAGGATTCAAGCTTTTATGCTTATTCTGTAGTCCCATTTTTGGACAGCGTAGGTTGTATAAACCCTAAAGGGGTTCTATGTTTTATTTAATAAAAAAGTTTAGGCAAAGGAGGTCCTTAAGGTGGTGAAGCACTCTTGACGCACTCCCTCTCACAGAAATTTTGAAGAAAATTAGTCATGAAAAAGTCAGAAGGCCCACACCATGTGCCAGCATTAAAGCAGAAATCAGACACCATTCTAGCTGCTGATGATTGTGGACAAATTTTTTCGTTTAAAGAAAGCCGTCGTTTATAAGCCCTTCACTAAGTTACATATAGATCCCAAGTATCAATGCTGTATACAGTATATTCTATGAATGGCAAGAGTCTGTCATTAACAATGATAACTAGTATTTTAATTTTCGAATGTGGTTTAAATACTTTCAATAGTTTTGCTGAATGAATTCCAACCAAATATGAGTTTTAATGTAATCAAACCCATCATTATTATAATTTTAAAATCCTAACATGCATGGTGATTCTGTTAACTACTGAATGTCGAAGCTCCCTCGGGTCTCACATACAATGGATGCAATGGCCATGACCTTGTTATTCTGGTTGACTTTGACCCTGCTGGATTGAACTGTCTTCAACATTTTTGTCTCTGATGGCACAACTTATCACCATATCACAACAATGTACAAGTGAGCCAGGTTTGTATTCTTAGAAAATCCTGAATGCAATAAATGAAATAAGAATTTCCATTGAGAATTTAGAAATTTCATAAAACAACACCACCATAACAAGGCTGGTATATAAACTCGCTCAGAATGTCACATCAGTCCAAGTTTCTTTTTCTTTTTTTTTTGCTAACCTGGAGTCTGATCTGCTGAAAGCTTGGACCCTCTCCTGCCCATCATATTGCCTCGGACGCACGGAGGCGCTCTCTTCATGCGTCGATCTGTCCCTGCAGCGACTTGTAGCTACAATTTGCAACCAGACGTGCAACTCATTGAGATCCCCCTCCTTCTCCTTCTCCTCCCCTTCTCTCTCTGCCTCTCTCCTTCCTTGTCTTCGCATTAGCTGCATGTCGATCAGTCAGACAGTCAGTGGCCACGGTCCGCTGCGCCTGCGTCCTCCTCCATAGCTCTCCAAAGCCGAGACGCGCCACCGCCGCCGTCAATGTGGGCAAGACATACTGGCAGCGATAGTGGGCTTCCGTCAGCCTGCTTTTAAGCATATTACAAAGGAAAGCAACAGACATAGGAGTAGAAGAGAAGGAACTGACTCATTCCAACCTCTGCCGTGCGTCGAGAAGTGTAAACGAGTCAATGGCAGGGGCACAGCCTGGAGTTCATGCGCTGCAACTCAAGCCAGTGTCCGTGCCCGAGAGCCTAAGAAAGGGCAACAAATTTATGAAATGGGACGACGTAAGTAATGGCGAGATTAGTCGTTAATCTATTCATTGCTGGCTCATTTCTGCAGGCTTTGTATGCATGTATAGGTTATTGCACAGTACCACCGCTCAATCTATAGGCTACTCATGCAACAGTAGCCGATAGATTAAATTGCCAGTGGAGACCCGCACTGACAGGGACAGGCTGCGTACCGGTTAACTGTAGAAAGAAATGCAACAGCTCCGGTGTCTAGTGACATGTACTTTGTTTATATTTCCATTTTTTTTTAGGCCTGTGTGTGTGGGTGTGTGTGAGCGCGTGCGTGACAGTGTTTATGTGTGAGAATGCTAAATCAAATTAACCATTTGAACTAAACTCACCCCTCCCTTTCACCGTGCATTTTGTCAATTAACTACAATTAATTAGTCTATCGCGGCTCAACATGCAGATCGCAGGGTTACCAATTGGCAAGACTTGTATAACGACTCTTTTTTTTGGGGGGGGGGGCGGTTGTTGTTTTTTATTTTTCCATACTGCTGGCTTGTCTAGCTGTAGAGAAATGACCTTGATTAAAATTGATTGCATGCTGCTGTCCAGAAGCCGGTGAATACATAACAGTAGTAGCCCTTTAACAGACAACTATGGCTGCATTGCGCCTTCTCCAAACAACAAATTGTGACCCTAAAACCCTGTCCCCTTGTTGTATTTAATGTTAAGGTCGTTCTTCATCATATTCTGTTGGTATAAAAGCTCTTTATGTTCTGAAAGGGACCTTCTGTGATAGTTGTATCTCATCTTTCCACAACCTGTCTCATTTGAATAACTGCTTGCATTCCCCTGGTTTCTCCAACCTTGATGCATGTTTGTTGTGTGAACATTTGAATGTGACTACAGTCATTATTTTCATTTTGCAAAGCAAGCTGCTGTTCTCGCTTGCAGAAAATGCAGAAATGTGCCCACCTGTAACTCCTGGGTGAACTGCTCTTTACTGGTACTGTCTAGGATAAAAGGAGAATTGTATATAAATAATACTGTACACACCAACCAGCGCAGGTGGTCAGGCTTTAAAGAGACCTGTGTCGTTTTGCTACATTTATATATGACATTTTGAAATATTATTTTGTGAGATCATCCCAACTAATCCTAATAAATACATACATTAACTATAGACATTCACTGATCCCAGGTATTCAAGCACATCACAGATGGTATTAGTTGGGCAGTGTTAAAGGAGTGTGAATGTGGTCAGGACAGATGGCACTGGAGGAGATCATGCACATTTCCTAACACTCTATCAATCATAAGTCTTTATCTTCAGTAAGATAATGCTAATATTTAATACTAAATATTATGTCAACTTGAAATTACCAACAGGTCGATAGGTTGTGAGAAGCAGCATTTGGGGTGGGTGTCTTTCTACCATAATAGCTACTTTTGTGTACTAGAGTTTGTACACAAGGTCCATATCTACAGATCCAAATACGGACCAGGCCTTTCCTGTGAAAACACACACCATCAAACACACACAGATATATTCTCTGTTTCATTTCCCATGCACTCTTTCCTTCCTGTCTCCTCTCTGTATCATTTCATGGAAAGAATTACACAGAAGTACAGAGACAGATAGAGAAAAAGCTATAAGAAGTTGTCAGTACAAATTATTGAATGTTTTGTAATTGAATGTAATGTTTTTTTTATTATGGCTTTGGCTTTTGGGCTCCAATCTTAACCTCTCCATGAGAATTTGAACAAGTAACAGAGAATTCCAATTTTTAAATGTGTGTGAGCTTATATTTTGTGCTTTGAGGATTTTTTAGTTTTAGTGAAAATTACAGGTTTTTGTCCAGTGGAGACAAAATTGGCGAATGGTTTTCTTATGTGTAAGGTTAATACAGTGTACTGCATGAACAACAAACATGAGTTTTCAGGAGCCTGAAGCAGTGAAGAGAAGCACTGCAGACTTCAGCACACAGTGCTTAGTGGTAAAATGTCGAAAAAGGATAGACGAGCAAGCAGAAACCTTCTTGAAATGTTTGTGAAAGCCTCAAAGTCCTAGACCTCCCCAAGCTCCCGCACACAGACATGCACGTACACACCTTGTACTCCTGTCACCGCTGCTTGAAGACAACTGGCTGCTGCTGTAGCTCAAGAAATGGTTGTTTTAAAAAGACTCCTGGATTTCTGTTGTTATTTGTCATGGAGTGTAAATGGCACTTGGAGCACTAATAGCTGCTTCCTACTAAGAGGGAGTGGAGATTTGGCAGACATCCAAGTCCTCCAGGACAGGGACCCTTCATCATAAAGATTATATACAGAGACAGGCATGATCTGAAATATGTCAAAGGTAATGCTGGGTGTCTGTAAACAGATTTTTAGCAATTTACACTTTATCAGGCACTTTTGTCTGTTATGTCTTGAATAAGATATTATCAGGCTCCACAGGGGATCTAAAAACCTCTTAAAAGTAGTATGATGTGTCATTAACATGCACAACAGAAATATGGTGAGCTGAAGTCTTCTCTCTAACACACCCCCCGAGGTGATTGCTAATGATACACACTTTTCACCAAAACTATAACCACGTCTCCTGCCCAGGATGTCTTCCCTTAGGGTGTTTGTATTGTTGCAAGTCAGTCACTTATTTTAATTCAGCAAATTCTAGGCCACTACTGCTTATTGTCTTTCAATTCATGACAAATTCTCGACATGGTCAAATCCCAATAAAAAGCATGAGCAGCTCTACTGAGGTAGCAATCACAGCAAATCACTCTGAAATCTAATCCACAATGTTATAAGTACTTATGTTTTCATTAATGTGCAGACCCATGAGAAAATCTTTGCTAAGAGTCTTTAATGGCCTAATGTGTTTGTAGGGGTGGCCATGGAGAGTTGGGACATTAAGGAAGAAGCTGGTGAAAATGACTGCTCTCACATCATTAGGCGGAGTCTTCGTGCTGTCAAGTCACTTTCTTTATCTCCAATATCACAGAAAATGCATCAGTTGCCACATTTCGCCCACTGAGTGAAGTCTTGACTTGGTTTATTGGAAATATAAACACTTGGTGTAATATTGATCCATCTCATTATGATTTTGTAGGTTTTCTACAAATAACTGCTAAATTCATGGAGGTTTAGAAAGAGAAATTCATCTATAAACACTAAATTGAAGAAATTGACCTGTGGATTGCAAATTGAGTAGCAATAATAGTGTAATAGATATTAGATTCTATATCCAAGAACGGTGAGCATAAGGCTTTTTCCTGCCCCTCAGGCTATAAATAGTGTGTCTGTGTGTATGCAGCATGCATTCAGTAACATGAACTGTGTCTTTTGTCATTCAGTCAAGCCTGCAAAGATTGTGCAATCATGTGAACAGACCCAAAATGATTCTTCTTGAGTCGCTAATAGATTTCATGGGAATTGAGGGTTCCCATAGCAAACGTCAATCTACCAAATGCCTCTGATGTGGCAGCTTACCATTTGCCGCATCAAACATGTAGCTCATTTGCTTTTCCTTTGCTTCCCGTTCTTTTGGTCTTTCGGTCTTTTTAGGATCTTTGTTGGTTAATAAAAGAGTGGATTTCTGTTTTGGTTTATCATGGAGCATATACACACACACACAATTGCCTTATTTAGATAGTATGAAATTACACACTATTGGTTCTTTTCACCTCCACACAGACATTATCAGCTGCCAGCTCCAAACTCAAACACTGCATGTCACACAGGGGCATAACCAAATATGACAAGAGTGTAGCAAATGCAGACCATTAGTTCTGTCTCCCAATGCTGTGGCATAGCATAGTTATTAGAAGCCTCATGAAGGCACTTTGATTTTTTTGCTCTGTGCACCAAATGAGGTTTCCATCTCTCTGATCACACAGCCATGGCTGATTGAGAAGGACAATATGTTACTGTTAAGCTGAACCACAGCCACTATGGACACAAAACAAAAAGCAAAGGCTGTTTCTTTTTATAGAAGTATCCAATAATACCTGTGTTGCCATGTTCCTCATGGTCAAATTGTGTGTATGTATCTGTACGTGTTGTAACTTGGAACTGTCTGCATGTGGGGACTGTGGGAAAGCATTTGTCTGCTACAAGAGGGGAAAAAAAGGCATCAGCTGTGACACAACCAGCACTTTATGATTGCAGTTGTCTCAAATACACACACACTCACACACCAGGATATTTGACAGGTCATGGTGAGGAAAGTACCGTAGAAGGAAAGGATTGTGTGCTTGCTTTTAGCATAAACAGCACTTCTAATCATTTCAGATACTGGTATGCATGTGATAATACAAAAACTATATTTTATTTTTGAGTAATAAATAATTATTTTACCCAGACGCTATTCTGCAATATACACAAAAACATGCACTCATATATAAACTCACACATAAAGAAACTGACACATTGACTCCAGATGTCTTTTTCTTTTTTTTTTCTACAGGATTCTACCACTGTAACCCCGGTCACGTTAACAGTCGACCCTAAAGGATACTTCCTATACTGGACTGACCAGAACAAGGTGAAGCACCACACTAACAAGCCCAGCTCACGCTTCTATTTCCACTAATCATGGACATGACTGTCATGCCAGTCATTTCTTGGAATGTTTTTTTTTTTTTTTTTTGGAGAGACAGAACATACATCTTTAATAAATGAAAACCCCAAGAATTTAATGCGCAGGGTTAAAATAATTTGGGGCTTCCAGACCTCAACACAGGCTCACAATTATACATAAAAGGTCAAAACTACACATACACCCACTGAAATTATAAATTTGAAAGTTTAGAAATGTCTTTTTTTGCCAAGCTCAAGGCCTCCTAAATTCCTGTTAGTGATCATGATTAACTACAGCTGGTGGCCTCTCTGTGCCAACATGAAATAGGTTTGTTTGACAGCACTCATTGGATTGACCAACACACAGTACAATGGGAAAGTCCAGGAAGATTAGTGCAGATCTGAGAAAAACGATGGTAGATTTACACAAGTCAACAATGTTTCTTTGAGCCATTTCTAAACAACTGTAGATTCCAAGATTAGCGGTCCAAAACAATTGGACATAAATATAAGTTATTTGGAGGCGTAGCCGCTTTTTAAGATTTGGACCAAGATCCAAACTGAGATGATGTTGGTTGGAATAGTCAGGAAACTACTGGAACACTTTCAAAAGTCAGTCCAGGTCTGTATTGCTATGGACTGAAAAGCTGCTGTTAAAGCAAGAATCCTTATGGTGGAAAGTTAATGATCAGATCAGACAAAGATCAAGTAGTTTAACCACTGTGACCAGAAGTGTTTTTGGAAGAATAAAGGTGAGTGACTCAATCCCATCCTACACATCATCTTCACATCATACTCAGGTTTTACTGCCAGTGTACCTGGTGCACTGCCCAGAGTGGATGGAATAATGAAGAAGGAAGATTACCTTAAATTTCCTCGAAACATCTTCAAGCTACCTATTAGTAAGATGGTTGAAACATGGACATGCATGGGTGTTCAGACAGGCCAGTTTCCCCAAACATACATCAAAACTAGTTATTGAAAGAATAAAGCAGACTCTTGAAAGTCCTGACGTTAAACCTATCAAAATACTGTATGTGGTCTGTGTTTAGTGTTTGTGCCACGACCATGATTGTCATGACAAGCCATGACAGTCATGGCTACTGTACATCTGTAGGCAGCATTGGAATACAAATATATGGATAAAAATATCATTTTACGGTTTGGTGTGAATCAAATGTCAGATGACTGAGCTTTGCTGTATTTATGTTAATTTTTTTGTTATAGCAACAAATATAATTTGTTTATGTATCACAGATAGTTATTTAAAACTATTCAGCTTTGTCAAGTTACAGATAATTAGAAATGATATGCCTACTATTATTAAAGAAAGATCCGGAGATTTAAGGAACAGACCCATATTGTATAAAATATATTGTGTATTTTTGTAAGGCATTTCCAACATTGTGATGCGTTACAGACTACTTTCATGGTTATCTGATGTCTTTATTTTGGTTTTCCTGCTTTCTTTTGCCAGACGTTTTCATAGTTGAGTGAGTGGGTTACAATTATTCTGTCTCTTATTGGTAAAACCACTAACCAGTTTTCCTCTCATAATTTTTAGTAGTAAACAAGGTTCTTGCTATGTGTTGTAAACTAAACCATTAAAACTGAAAAGGAGACAGACATCTGAACTCTTGCACCTGCAGTGTTTAACTTGACACCTATGAGAATAATCCATTGTGCATAGTGTTTTTCAAGCACTCAAGTTATGGCTTTCCTAACATCCAGGAACATGGTTGTGAAATTCGTACTAGATGCAATCAGAATTAATAACCTTATCAAGCACTTCCTTTCAGTGTGTACATAATTTCTATGGGCCAGTTTGGTCTGTTTTTGCACTCTGGTACATGTCTCCCTGTTCAGTTCTTCAGGTCTAAGTACCAACAGCTCACTTGATGTAATGGGTGCCTTTCCATTTGTGTGTATAACTGTATAAGCAACAACAGCGAGAGGTAGACTAATTAATAGCTACTATTGATTACGTGTTCGTTTAGGTGACGGTATATTACTACATCCATACCAGAGCTTAGACAGGAATGCTGACCGAGACTTTACCTCTGTACACACATCTTGATGCATAAACATACCCGTACACACATCACTCGTGAGTGCACTGGTTGTCATGTTTGGTATGAGAGAAGGAGCCTATTGGCAGCCTTCTACAAATTAATACACTAAATGTGGAGAAATGGAGGATGTCTTCAGGGCATACAGTTCTACAATCAGTGAAATGACTGGATTTCTGGAAAAACAAAGACAGACAGACAGACAGACAGACAGACAGAAACAAATAAACAATTGAAGGACCACTTTTGATGTCTGGCTTGCTTATGCATGTGGAAAAATGTGTGTCTCTGGTCAGAGATAACAAGCACTGAGAGTGATTCTCTACTAAGAGAACTGGAGAGGCTCTTTGGCATCAATTTGTCATTATTTCCTGTGCCTCAGGATTTTGAATGATGAGGCTTTTGTGTGTGTGTGTTTACATGTGTAGGTGTCTGTTCTGTCTCTCAGCATTGAGAGCAGTCCTGCCACACACATAATAATTCAAATTGATACCAAGTGCAGCCAGGACAAAACTCTATTAGGGCATAAAGAAAGGCACCCGCTATTTTCCTCGCTACCACAGTCAACACCAAAATGTATTTGTATGTGTTTATAAAACTGTCTTGTATCATGTTTTCACTCACGTTTATTCATGACGATATTGAGCATCTGTTCAACAGACCAATTTAAACAAACTGATGCTCTTTCTACTTGTTGTGTGTTTGTGGCAGACCTGGCCTGATGGCCTGCAGAGTAAATGACTTCTTCAGATTCAGTAGAAACATAGCAGTGCCCACTTTGCTTACTTTCACCCAGACATTGTTGCTGATGGATATGCTCTAACTTTGTTTCCAGTTTTAATATTTCCTGGAGGCTTTAAACTATTGGATGACTAAGTCATGACGCAGACTTTAGACAGCATCAATTCTCAAACCAAATCGAACCTTGATCTTAATCTGGGTCTTGACTTGCAAAGGATTCTCTTTGTCTGCCTTACGTTGGCACGTGTGGGAGACAGAGACAGGGGAAAGGTGACAGAAGGACTGTGCTGTCTAAAGGTTTGTGTTTCTCATCTAGTGATGGGTTTTCTGTCAGAGTCTGATCCAGCAATGGATTTTATCCATGTTCAAGCTCAGAAAGGCAAAGTTTAGTTTTGAGGAGTGAAGAATCTTTTTTTTTTTTTTGCCTTTACTTTTTGGGCTGGCCCTCTAGTAAGTAACTCCAGGAGGATTCCTTTAGCTTGATCTTGATGCCTTTGTTGCATTAAGTTGGGCTGACAATGCAGCCTCAACTTCAAAAGAATGGTATTGTGTGAAAGAATAATAAGATCCTTATTGATTCTTGATTGAGTGTGTCAAAGTAATAGAAGTTACTTAATGGTGGCAGCAGCCCAGGAGATGAGCTAAGACATTATGGATTCAGAAGTATTTGACGTGTTTGATTTTCCATTTCCTTTTCTGCACTATTGGGTTCCTGCCAAAACATGGTCTGAAACAGTTTTATTAATGCGGAAGACGAGAACAGTTGAAGGGCATTACAAAGGCTTCTGTTTCCCGATACAGATAGTACCAACAGGTGCAAACTGTGTGGCTTCTAGTGTGATGTGAGCTCTGCCGTGTTTTTAAACAGGGCACTGCTATGTAAACTCCCACAGTCATAACTCTCCCATGTTTGTACTGTATGTGTTTAGTTCACAGTCCATTTGGCAGACTTCTTATGTTTCTGCATGCTCTTGCCTTCACCTTGAAAGTCCCTCTGCTTGAAAACACACACAGACACAATGTAAAAACAGTGACAACAACGATTGTTCTGATAGTGATAAAGAAAGTGTTAAGAATAATGGTGTCAGTGCAAATGAGTACAGTGACCCTGTGTTGACACATTTTGATTCTACATTAGAAATTTAACTACAAAAGCATCTCATAGAGTGTAGAAAAGTTTACTATATCATTGTGAATCTGCGCAAGAGTTGACAAGTTTGCCATAAAGCTCTCTTAGGTTTAGACTGTATACAGGTGAGGTGTTGAAGTAAGTATAGGAAACTGGAATATATTTATAGGCCGAGTTTTGAAGATTTTTGACAGCTACGTTGAGTTTATTTAAGTTTTTTGGTAACGTCAATCCATGTGCATGGGTCTGTTTTCAGAGTCTGATTGTCTGCTTTCTACTAACCATGAATTTTTGAAAAAAGGTAGAAGTAGCCTAAAAATGTTATTCTGAGACACCTACATGTCTCAGAATAACTAGACATGAGCGATTATTTTAATCATGTAAGGCTCTTAGTCACCATTTCCACCTTTCACTATGGTTAACTACTTTAAATATCCACTTACAGTATCTTGTTATCAGCATGGGGTGTTAAACCTATCTCATTTGACCACATTTAGATACATGTGTATGTAATGCTTCAATTAACAAGCTGGCATGTGTCAACTTGGTGAACAAAAACACCCACACATAGAAGCACCTATACACACACACAGCATTCCTGTACTGTCCAACCAGGAACAGGTGCTTCTTTAGCAGGATAAAAATATATTGCTCGTGCTGCTTGAGCCGCCTTTTCAGGGGAGGAGCTAGAGTTGGACTGACTCAGTCAAATTTACAGCCTTTTGGTGTACTTGCCATGGTTGCCATGCGACAGCACACACCTCGGAAATGTCACATTGTCTTCCAGCCTCCGCTCATATTCCACAGACTGTTGCAACTGTGAAGCTAAGGAAATCATTGTTTCCTTTTTTGTGTGTGCACATGCATTTGTGTGTTCCTCTGAGCAGCCTGTGGTTATGACAAAAGATTAAATGCTTTCTCTCTGGAGATATGTGTTTCAACAGTGTGCCAATTTCCAGACATTCACTGGACAAGCACTCAGCGTATGGCACTGAATGATGTTCAGAGGTGAGAGACTGTTCACCCCGGGCCAACATCAGACTCACACAAGTGGCAAATGGTGTGTGTGGGACATTTCTGAATGAGCCTTGAGTTGACATAATCTCAAACATGAGTTCGGGTGTTGTGAGCTACACTTGATGTCCAAAAACACAGGCTTTTCTCTGTCTGTTGGAGCAGAGCTGCTTTCCTAACACAGCGATTTTCTGTGATTACTAAAGCTGCAGCTCCTCCACCTCCGTCAGCACTATATGGGTGTGACAGACAAGGCATAAATCTGCAGCCAATCTAATTAAAGTGAATTGTGACCTCTGCCAAGTTATAACCTGGCATGCTGAGGCTCTATTTCATCTGCACCGGCAGAGAGAGAAGCAAACACTGGGAGACATACAAAGCAGAGACAGGAAAGAAGATCATGATCGGGATGAAGAGAATGTCACGTCCACTTTGTTAGCTATGGTATGGGATCAGTTCATTGACTTAATGAGTCACTTTCACACTCCATTAGCATTTGGTGACATAGTTTAAGGTGACTTTTTTTTTTTGATTGGCTTGTAGGAGACTGGGGAGGAGGTAAATGTGCCATACCCTTATCAAAAGTACACAGCTCAACATACCTGACTTATATCACAAAACAGTTGACTTTGTACAGTTACAGCGCACAGTGTCATAGATTATACTTAAAATATAACAAATAAAATATGAATTATTATGACTCAAATCATCCAGGATTATATAAGAACTATATAATCCACTTTGAGCAGCTGTTCAGTAAATATAAGTAAATTGTGCTGTTAAAACTCCCTTTTCACTTTATATTTTGAGAAAAAATATTGACTTTTTCACTGAATGTGTTTCTACTGTGCTGCACTTTGCCTGCAGCTCCCAAATCACTGACTCCACCTGTTCTTTCAGCCCTCTGAAAGTAAAACTATGAAATTCTGAACAAAAAACAAATGCTCTGACCATTTCAGGATTCAATTTATAAAACACACCCATAACAATCAGCCGGCTAATAATTATTATTAATCATTTAACAATGTCTTTATAGTTTAGTGTGTGGGTTCCAGAGTGCTAGCTTAATATACCTCAACAAGAAATTAGCTTTCTGTATGGAGCTTTTATGTTCACCCCGTGCTTGTGTGGGTGTCCTCGTAAATGTGAGAGTGAATGGTTGTCTGTCTGTTTATGTCTCTGTGTGTTGGCCCTGAGATAGACGGGAGACCTGTCCAGGGCGTAGCCTGCCCTGTGCCCTATGACAGCTGGGATAGGCTCCAGCCCCCCAGCAGAATATATGCAACAAGTTACAGATAATGGATGGATGGGCATGTAATGGTGAGATTGAGCTTTGGCTCTAATGCTTCACATGTCTGTTCTTCATAAACAGTACAAAATGCTTTTCAGATGACACAGTTTAAGCTATCTAGCAGTATCAGGACCAGTAGTGGTAGGTAAAAATGCTGATAATTAGCTAAAATGCTGAGGTCTACATTTCTATGAGTGTGTCTGTTTCTATGTTGCTTTTATAAGCAGAGCATTTGGCAAACGTTTTGCCTCATCGGTGCTAAAGTAAACTTTTTTTCACACAGGCCTAAAATTGCTGCAGTAGATACTAGCCATGCAGAGAGGGTTGGGCTTTTAATGCTGAACAAATAAAGTTTACAGCAAAGGTCAGAGTGAAGTTATTGATATCTGTCTTAGATGTCTCAGTATAGTACCTTTATAGATGCTATTTATTGGTTTTAAAATGTAGGGCAGAAAGTGTTGTCACTGTTGTAATTTAAGGTTTAAATATTATGACACACAAGTCAGACATTGTATGTGATGATGTTTGGGAAAAGCAAATGTTCCTACAACAAAATGTAAAACAAGAGGAGTTTTTTTTCCATCTTGCCATTTTTATGAGGTGGTAGGAAAAATAGCTTGGCTCAGATCACCCATCCTAAAACAACTTAATGTAAACTGTTGATCGGTCTGCTTAGAAGAGCAGAATGGCAATGTCGAAAAACAGTTTGTGTATGAACTTGACATTGTAGAGTAAGACCTGCAATTTATTGAAGCTGAGAGTCGAAAGCAAGTAAAGAAATTGGTTATAAGAAAAGCATTGAATGTTTTTGGATTAGCAGTTCCTGAGTGACTTTAGAAGCCTTAGTTTGCACTTGACTTAGTCCTTCCTTTTTTCTATTTCAATTTACTGCATTGTGCTCCTCTATGGGTAAACGAATGCATGCAACAAGCTAGCATGCGCACACACACACGCACACAAAGTAACATCAGAGAGGAGGTGAAGTTGGTTCGGCTCACTTCCTCTCTTGAACAACTTGAATTTGTTCGCAAAGCTGCAAATCCGGAAAGAAGGCTTTTTGTCCATTCTCTTGGCTGATTAAAGGCTCTGCTGATGCCAACACCATTCAGTGTGAATCTTGGCAACTCAGCGGACTCTCCCAGGATAACAGAGGTGACTTAGCTATGGCAGCAACACTGGCTGGGCAACTCATAAGATGCACTAACACACTCTGGACTAAAGTGATAAGCTCAGCCAGTGGTATGGCCTGTTAAAGATGTTGATGGTAAAGCATCAAGTGAAGAACAGTTCACACAGTCTGATATTTGTTTATATAATTAGAGCATAGCACCATAATTTTACCAGTCTTTAAATATTGATTTAATGGCTGTGAGTTTCCGGCTGTATGGTACATATAATAATTTATGCAACCCAATAGTCAACCTTCACATATCCAGAGCTTTGCAATATGACAACATATATCATGTGAGGCTATAAAAACATCTTTAGTTTCAAATTCTGTTCTGTCATTTATTTTGTTGTCACAATCACACTCTTTTATCAGTACACGACAGCTTTGAGATGCAGCAGTGAAGTCTGTCAAATTGTGGTCATATTGCACAGACCTATTGTCTATTTCGATGCAAATGGGACTTAACATGATAAAATTAGAAATGTTGGAGTAATTCATTAAAAGACTTTGAATTTAACAGTTATAGGCAGGCAGTGAGTCATTTGTAAAAAAATAAATAAATACATACCTTTTAAAAGCAATATGAAGGTGGCCGACAGTTACAGATTGGAGAAATAATAAGGAGGGCTGCTTCTGTTCTGGGGGAGAAGCTGGCCCCTCTACATGTTGTTTCCAAACTCCTCTCAATCCTGGACAAGCCCTCCCACCCTCTCCACTGCGTGCTGGCTGCTGTTTACTCCTCTAGCTGGTGTTTTTCTTACTTATTGATCAGTAGTTTCTCCTTGTTTATTGTCTTGGTTTGGTGGAAGTTTTTCCTGTCTTTTCTACTTTTCAGCACACCTGTAACAAGGCAACACAATTTCCCTATGGGATCAAAAAAGTTGTTTGAATCTTGAAATTACTCATAGATGTCATAATGACAAATTGCTTGTATAATATACTTTTAGATGAAGTGCTCATGTGAAGTCTGACTGCCTGTTTAAAATATAACAGCAGAGTGAAGAGGATGATTAAGCTTCTCTTTGTCTCATGGGTCCAGGTATTTATAACATTTTTTGCTGGCCTATTTCTGTACCGTTTATTCAAAAATGATCTCTATTGTGTTGATTCCTTTCACCTGACACAGTTCACACAGGACGAATAGTATGACACTGAGGGCTCAGCATTTTAATAATGCCGTTTTGGCACACAGCCAGAGAAGTAGTAAAGCCCATACGGAAAGGAAGAGTGAATGAAGAATGAGACTTCCCCTGGATGACGTAGAAAAAATAATAACCCTATTTCTTTACTTTATGGAAAACTTATTTCAAGTGAAAGGAAATTTAAGGAGCAATTTCAAATGCCAAACAAACTGATTTTAAGCACTGCAATGTATCTTTAACTGGGATGCTGGTTAATTGATTTTGTCTCTGCTTAATAAACTGCAGTCAGCTGATACGTCTGCCTAACTCTCTTTCCTGTTTGTTTGTCACTCTGTACTTCTGTCTGTCCATTTCTGTTTGTCCATTACCTATTTATTATTACCTGCCTGGTTTATATATTGATTTTGCTACAATAAAAAGATGGGGTAACCACCCTGTCTTCTGTTGGTATGACAGTTACTGCATGAACAACCGTTGTTAAAAAATGATTAATAGCTCATCTTTGCCGGTGCCCACCAAATTGTTTTTTTATTAATACTTGTGTGCAAGTAATACAACTTCTATAGCCATAAATTACACACATGAAGTTCAACTAAGCAACAGAGGAAAATCTACACCAAACTTGTATGTTAAAACTAGACACTATGAAATGTCAGAAGTAAGGCTTTAAAGGCCCCCAAGGAGCAGCTTTCGCTGGAGTTTGATGTTGTCACTCTGACGTGATGATGATTTGAATAGATTTAAATGTGAAGCGGTGGCCAGACTGTTGTTGCTGTCAGTTAGAAATTTGCATAGCTGAGACAGAGCTGAGCTGTTGGTTGCTCTATGCATCATAACACGGCTGAATCAGTCAGTGTCAGCTTGTTTATTCTTTTTTTCCTGCACTAGTCTGTCAGTGCCACCAAGCTAAACTAGAGTCATAAAACGCGCATGATGTCAAAGTAAGACTAAGCTGTTTAAGCTTTAAACTTGTCCTTCCCTCTGGTGTCACTTATTGATGAAAGTTTGTCTTCACCATTACGCTGTCGAGTTAATAACTGCAGACGTATGAGACTCAAGGAACTGTACACACATTCAGACAGAGCTGTGTATCGCTCAGTCGTACAGAGATAAATTAATGAAACTAGTAGTGTGAAGAATTAGGGGGGTGAACCTGCGTATGTTCATACATATGCAGACAGGGCTATATTGCTGCATTTTTTTTATTTGCAAGAATAGCTAGGCATGATTCAGCAGGTTTTAGCCTCTGCTAGAAAATGGAACAAGCACTTTTAGTACGTAGATTTAAGCAAGCTGTACCCTTATTAAACATAGTACAACAGTTGTCAAATAAAAATTTGCTTGGCTCAGTGGGGTTTTTCTTAGTGAGGTGTTTGCTGGACTGGTCACCAGTCAAAATTTATACATCTGCTGAGCGCTGGGGTTTGCATGTTGAAATATGATGACCTGACATATGGACTGTGGTCAGAAAATCTGACATTACTGTTTGATCACAGCAGTCTGTTTTTCTGAGTGCGATTGAGAACTATCACAGGTGAGAAGGGATTATTTTAAATGTCTTGGTTATTGATTTGCTCCGTTAGTTTAGTTACACTAAATTGATTACAGTAGAGAATTTATAGCTAAGACATTTGAACCCTGATGCTTCTAGTGAAATGACATTTAAAATTTGCAAGGACTATTACATGAGTCAACTGGTACACAGGGAGAACAACTCTCTCTTTTCTTTTCCATTCTCTTCCTTTCACTTCAAACACTAACCCAGCCCAGTTGCCATGACAATCTAATCCATGCAGCTTGTTTTTTGATGCTGCAAAATACTCAAAACCCTGCTGCTATGATTTGACTGCCACTGCTGTACCAAGCCAGGTGGCTGCTTTCCTCAGGGAGCCCTTTCAAATAAAGGCATTGAGCCAAAAGACTTTGAAGTCCCACTGTACACAAGCTCTCAATAAGAGAACACACTTCCTTCCTGTTTCATTCCAGGCTTTGACAGGGGAGCTACATGGTGCACAAGCTCATGTTGCTCATCAGTTTGGTTGCAGTGTATGCTACAAAAATATTTCTAATGTATTTAAAATTGAACGGGGGAAAGGTGGAACAGTGGTTAGTGCTCTCGCCTCATAGCAACAAAGTCTTGGTGTCTGTGTGGATTGTGCTGTTTGCATGGGTTTCCCTCACACAATCTACATACATCCAGTTAAGTTAATTGGTGACTGAATGTGACAATGAATGATAGACTGTCTGTATACACAGTATGCCCCTGCGATAAGGTGTCCAGGGTGTTCCCTACATGTTGTTCGGTGTCAGCTGGGATTGGAAAATAGGATAAAGGAAGTATGCATTTTTAAATCTGGCTTTAGATGAAAGACTAAACACAGTAAAAAAAAAAATACTATTTGCTTTTGGTAGGAAATTACATTTCTTTAATTTTTGGTCTCTGATTGTGCAGTGCAGGTGAAAAGTTCACTCAGTAATGAAATTCTCTTATTCACTTTTTCTTCTCTTTCATGTACACTGCCTCTGAGAACGGAGATAAGAGCTGAAATTAAAAGAAAATTAAAGTCAGAATTGCACATTCTAAATTATTTTCTTCTCCTCTGAAGAATGCTGTAAAATGGACAAATGCCAAATGTAATTTTGATGTGACATCCACAGAACTATTATTTTTTATTAAAGAGGTGAAATAGCTTTTGTTGCTTTATGCTAGTATAAGAAATATCTCTTGATAGGGTGAAGGTGGTGTTAAATGGTAAAGAAAACATTTAATCATTAAAAAAAGCATAGGATTAGATGAAAACCTCACAATAGAAAGTAAGAGCACCTGATCTGTATGTACCGTAGAGCACATTAGACATTTAAAGACCGATGTCTGTTAGATATTATAATTTGCATTGAAATCTATGCATAATATACTATTTAATAAAAAACTCATATGACATTACATCTGACAAACTGTTAGATCAGGAAGGGATTGTTTCCCAGCAAATGTACTTGTTTGTTTGGTTTTGTGACGTTTAAAATAAAAGGATGAACCTGAGGTAAGTTTTTTTTTTTTTTCTTAGCAGTAAAGGTATGAATGTATTCTGCTAAGAGTGAGATACACTAGATAAAACAAAAGGCACAAATGCACCTTAAGTTGCAGGCAGTCAGTCTAGTAAAGACAATTTTTCAGACGAGCTTTTGTTTAGCTTTTTTAAATGGTTTTTCTTTCAGGTTATATGAGAGTAGTCAACAAGTTTATCTTCCTGCATCCTCAGGAAGCTCATGAGTTTCTGCAGGCTTATAGGAAAAAATCCCATCAGATTTTAATGTCTCGGGTTAAAGTAAAGATCGAGATGATATTTGTTCACTATCCATTTCACAACTGTGTATCATTCGTATTTGTACTCAAAATCCTGCACATAAACGCACTAAATACATTCTTTATAAATAAAGAACAAAATCTCTCTCCCCCTTCGCTTTTTCTCTCCTACTTAACAAATGTTTCAAACTGTTTTTTCTAGTCTCATTTAAAGGCCTCAGTAAATTTAATTTAATTCATTTGCTGCAGGAGTCCGGGTAGCAGATAGCTTACACTTAAGTCCTAGTTGTTAATAAGGCAATTATGAGGTTTTTGCTCGAACAAGTTCCTGAATTTCCTGCATATAAGAATGACCAATTGCTCAATTGTGCGACTGGAAAGAAGAGGTTTTTAACTCCATTTCAAAAAGTCCAATGAAAAGTGGTCAGAGGGATAGTTAAGTGTAGATAATAATACAGAGCAAAGAGTATGTTTCTTTCCGCTGAATGGTTTTGTTAATCATTTCCAAGCAAGTTAAAAAAAACGGCTGCATATTTTGTCTTCACTCTCAGAAACACTGAGTCATACTTGTCTCATATTTAGACAGCTTGCTCAGACAGATTTTACTTTGTTTTATTATGCTTTGATGCAGACTAATCGTAATAATTACATTAGATGAGCTTGTGATGTTTGAGAGGGCAGTAATTCCCACCAGCTAGGGGTTTCTGGGTTTTGATGCCACCCTGCTGCTTCTCATTCTAAGCTGAATTCCTTTGTACTTTGTAGCAATTATCTTAGTGCTGTCTCTCCATTTCTAAATGTTCATGTCAGAAGGCTTATTAACAACACTCTGAGGGCCTCATTTTGGCCTTGATTGTAGATCATTAACATGTCTACATAGACACCCATATAAATTAAGTCAACATTAGTTTAAAAAATAAAACCAGAAATAAAGTGTGTCAAAATTTGAGAGATGACACTTTACCTCAACAGAGAACATTGCATTTCAAACCATACACCTCCTGACAGACTGCAAATTTTTCACTCAGACATTTTATCCACTGTGACAGTGTGATGTGTGTCATGGCTCTCATGACCTGTCACCTCATTGTTGTCTGACTGGAAAAAAGTTTTCTCCCAAGCAATCACTCCGCTGTCCATCCCTGAATTTCCCTCAGACTCCCTCAATCTCTCCCTGTTCCATTTACGCTCTAGCAACTAAGTGTGTCACAAATGTGGGTCGGGTGCCTTTTCTTTCCCCACTAAAGTCAATTCAACTTGGTGAAATTATAAGAAGGCATCAAATTTAAAAAGCTCAGAGGTGCTCTCGGGCAAAACAAGAAGCGCAGCTGTCTGCCATACTTAAAATACCAGCTCCTTTTGAAGAGTCTTCCTCGAGAGAGTTACATGACAGCGAGGACAGGAGAAACACCTGGCCCACTAGAAGAGAGAGACATGGAAAATTATTTTTCATTAGTACATTAGCAGACATGTGAAAGCCAAGAAAGCAGTGAAACTTTATAGAAACATGTTCTCCACTTTCCAACCACATCATGCCTTTTCTGATATTTGTATTTGTCTTTACATTTGTGGCTTTGCACTATTATTTCTATCAAAGGCTTTTAGGACCTGTTGACAAACACATAATGGCCTGTGGTTTTTTTGATGGGAAAAATGAATGCGTCTTCAAAATAGCAGTGGGTTGAGAGTAGGCTCTAAACAAAACATTGATCATAATATACTAATTTGCTGGCTGATTTGTAGGTTTTGTTCTCTAAAGACGAAGGCAGACTCTGCAAATTTGGCTGGTTGAACTGTGTCTGACCGATCTTACACGTGAACTTCATTTTGACCCAGTCTGTTGTCATTTGATGTGCACTGCAAGCTGGATTGTGGTGCCCCATTAAGCACCTAAACCATTAACAGTCCTGCTCCAGGATGATCAATTGTATTTTTACAGTAGACTGTCTGAAATTTTGGTCATGTGTCTTGTTGTGTGAGCAGTTCCATGGTTTTATTTCCCACATGGCTGCTCTGAAAATATGTTTCAAAGATACTGAGAATAGGGCATCTTGTTTGAATATTTCTTTGGACTTGTCACTGCACAAACCCGACCAGGGGTTCCATGCTGTTGTTCAATGAGAGCTCCTCAACGCAGCCCACTGACTGACCCTTACAATGTGAACAGTGAAGTTGGAGGATTGGGCTAAGCAGGAAAACCGATTAAAAAAACACACCAACAGACACTGTATGCTCGTCTTAACGATGCCGTTGCTACTGTGTTGGACCAGTTGAACTGAACACAGTTGACTGAGAGGAACTGGTGTAAACAAAAATGGTCGGTGGAGGAGTGAACTGGCTACAAGAAGTGGGGAAAAGGGCGACAAATTAAAAGTCTAGAACAGGAAGTGGAGCTAAAAGGCTGGACCATGACAGTACATGTATGCCATTACATATGTACTGTTAAATGTCCCACACACACACTGTATCTCAGTAACAGTTCTTTTGAAACTAAATTGAATGGATCCGTATGAGTATCAACCTTCAAACTGCTGCAAAATTGTTGGTATTTTTTGCAATCTCAAAATTGTAGTATCTATCTATTCAACAACTGATGTATTATCTGTAATTTTGAATCTTTTGTTAAGTTGATATATACTTTTAGTGAGTGCTTTGTAAAACTGTTCAGTTACTATCCTCCAAGTGATACATAATATGTATCCAATAAGTCTCTAGCACATAATACAACTCATGTTGAAAAAATGAGCTTTTATCTAAACTGTTTAAACTATGTTGTCTCATTCTGCACCAACTGTATTTCACCTTATGAATATAACTTGTTATTTTCAAACTGCTCAAGTTCTAGAAATAAAAATAAAATGTGGAGGGAGAAGGAAAGATTACTAAATAGTAAAGGTCTCAGAGAGGGAGAGCCAAAGCGTTTTGCCTACAGGAAAAAAAAGAGAAATTAATTTCTCTTAGCTGGCTGCTTTTTCCTGACTTCAAAGGGCCCACGGATTGCACTTAGAAGGTGTCTAAATGAGGTGATGAGAAAGATGTGAGCCAGAGCTGCACTGTATCTACCACTGACAGTGATTCTCGGAGGACTTCAGTGGAAAGCCCCAGCACACACAAGCATGCTTAACACATTCAACCCATACAACTGAACAGAGCTGTGGTGTGAATGTAACTTTTAGCCATTGATTGATTGCAAAGTTGGGTTAAGATGTTTACTAGTTCCCTAGTTTGTTTGTGTGAGCAATATAGTGTGTGTGTGAATTTTATATGTACAGGATGCACTCTAGTGTGTGATTATTTGTATTTTATAGCATTCATTTCTTTAAGTACTCATTTTTGTGAATTTTAAATGTGTGTCTGTATCTGTATGTATTGCTGCATTGGTGTGTGTGTGGCTTCAGGCCTTTCAAGGGGACCTCAGATGTTTTACTGTGGCAGATAAGAGCCATCCACAGTGTGCCTGAAGGAGGCCACACAGATAGAGGAGCAGACACATGTTGTGGAGGAGTAAGGATAGAAGAAGATGGAGGAAAAGATGGGGGTGGTGCATTAGCATGCGCGTGTCGGCAGGGGATCAGACAAGACGAGCTGTGAACCGTCATCCATTGACACAAGAACTGCTGTTAGAATGGAAGCAGACATCTGATGGAAGCATAGAGGGAGGGTAAGGAGGAAAAGAGGGGGCAGATGTCCTGAGAAAGGTTAGTAGATGAGCGTGAAAGACAGGCACGTGTCTAAGACAGTGGAGGCCAAGATGGACAATAGGAGACAGAGTAAGGGAGGGAAAGACCGGGAGGAGGCTGAAAATGTAGCCAGAAGCAACAACTAGGAGAGAGGACAACAGGATGATAGACAGATGAGGGAAGCAGCTTTGCTCTCTCTGTCATCCCACTCAGTTCTGCTATCTAACAGAGTGGAGTACACTCCCTCCAGAATCCTTCACTACACTCCATCCGTCACTGTGCATTCGAGTGTGTATCTTCCACAATTCGGTTGGTCTAGGATGCTCCAAGGAAAATGGTGACCAGTATGAGCTGAAGAGCTGGTCACATCATCACTCTTAGTCCCAGTGTGTCTATAATGACTGAATGCATAAGCCTGTGGAGATTGATGATAAAGACAAGTTGGATTTTTTGTGTATATATGTACAAACTTGTGTGTTAAGCCAGCAAAGTTGTGTGTATGTTTGTGTTACCTGGTGTTTGTCCAAGCATGAATGCGTGCGCTGATGTATAGAACAAAGCTTCCTGCGGCCTTTATCTCAGTGCTGGTTGTTTTGTAGAGCGTGTCGGCTGCTGATAGCCACTATCAGCCACGACCACGCTCCTCCATCGCTCTGCCTCAGTGTTTTTTTCCCTACATAACCATTTCATCGTTCCTACTTCCTCACCACCTTCCTTGTTTTTGAGGAGTTTTTCTTTTTTGCTCTTTTCCACTGAATCTGTAATCCCTCTTCCAATTTCTATAATCATGGATATAATTTAAACTGGACACTAAAGTAATGTAATCTCACAAATTCATGATTTAACTTGTGTTTTTGTGGCTAATCTTTTATCTGATTCTAGCTGTCTTCAATCCACCCACAGTTAAGGCACTTTTACATTTATATATTTTATGTTTATTACTTGAAAGAGAATAGTGGCATGCGTAGCTGTAAATCTAGATAAATTCTTATTATATTTAAAAATTGATTTTTAATTTGTTTTGGAACAGGAAAATAAATTAGGGGTGTTTGGCTGGAGCCGTCCTTTTACCTTAGAGATTTAACATGCTGACCATGTGATTACTGGGTCTCTTGTTGTGTCTGACTGGAGACCTTTATTGCATGTCCTCCCTTGTCTCTGTCTCCCCTTTTTTTCTTTCACCTCTGTACTGTCCTTTGTCTAATAACGAAGGAAAATTACCCAGACATGACAACAGGAAAAATATCTTCTTTTTTTCAAGGATTGGCATTTATTGGTGAGATGTAGTTCAAACCAGTCATTTTATGTCATATATGGCAAAGCAGATACAGACCAGGGGTGATTGCATGCTGTAAATACAAATTTATTTTTTCTGTATAATAAAAGCAGATAATATGCCAACTCATATCCAGTGCTTTTGACTGCACAAGCTCATGTCAACCACACATTCCAGCCAGTCTTATGACAACATGCCCAACTGAATTCACATCTTTTAAATGTCACACTAAAATTGGGGGTAGATAAAGCTCCGGTTTCACGCATCGTTGCTTTAAGATGCTCAAAAGCAAGCTGCTATTGACTGGATGTGAAAAAGGGGTCAAAGACTGAAGAACACAGTAGACATTTCCACCGGATTTTTAAATAGTGCTGAGTCCTCAGCCCTCAACCCTGTGTAAAAAGTGTTACTCCCACATGGTGGCTTAAACTAGAAAAACATGGCTAAAATCTCTGCAGCAATACACCACATTTGTCTGTTGGATATAAAGCCTTTATCACATTTTGCATTGGTAAAGTTAGTCCAGTGAAAAATCTCTGAGTGGAAACATGAGCAGATCAGGTTTGTATTGCTTTGCTTTGCTTTGCTGTATTGTATTTTTTATGCAAGTGTACAAATACAACATTTATGTTTTTTAATTGTGACTTGATGGTTCTGAATTTAATTACAATCCTGTGTATACAATATTATAGAGAATGATGATAGCATATAGACTTGTAATTCATTTTAATTTCAGTGCTCTGGTGAAATTGTTTTGTGTTGGTTGCTCATGACAGAGCATTGATTTGTTTGAGAATTTATATTAGTTTTTCGGTGTGGCAGTTGCAGAGAAAGATGTGGGAAAACATGAAACATGGACTAGATGAAAAACACAATAGATTAGTTTCTCAGTTTAAATAGGCCCTTGGGCAGCCTCCTGGCAATGCCAGACTTTCCAGTTTGGCTCAAAGCTTTTGTCACATGCTATAACTCATTTCTCATACGATGGTTTCTGTCACTCTTTGCTTTGCACTGCCTAATAAAGCATTTAAATCATAGAATAAATTTAAAATGTAATAGGTCCTCCTGTATACTAAGCCATCTTAGACTATTGGTTGGACAGGAAGCACCACCCAGTCCCTCTGCTATGTCTTTAAAGGTCACACACATACATGTGGAAAATCATGTTCCCTATGAGATTTTTTGCTCTTCTATAACTGTTTGTAACCTTTTCGCTCTCCCTTTGTTCAGCCACTTCAGGTGAGGGGGTTTGTGACTTTACTCACTTCAGAGCTGTTAGAGTCGGTCCATAGGAACCCAAGAGTGCAGCAGTGGAGTGGATGGGACTGTCAACCAAGTTCAAGCACAGCTCTCCACAAACCATTCTCCCTCATAACAGTACATGTTTCCTGGCAGCTGAGTGGCACTGAAGGACCACTTACAAGGACAGGCAAAGCACTAGCATGGCTTTAGTGTGTTTTCTCCCACATAACACAAAGGATTAGGTGATGCATCTATGCCCATAATCCTCTGACCCTAAGTCAGTGGGCCCTTGAAGACTATTATGCTTGCAGAACAGCAGTGTAATTGGTCTTAGATCTGTCTGCATTCCAGTTTGCACATGCTGTATGTACATACAGAGCCTTTTGTCTTATTGTTTTCATAAAGCTTCCCCAGGCTTTCTACAAGCAGTCTGTCACCCGTCCTATAAGCAAACCATATCTGACTGGCCACAACCTGATTCAAGGCATGGACATGCATGGCTGTAGATAAAACATGACACAATGGAATTAACTGTTAAATCTCTTTTGTTCTACATTCTCATTCGTCTGGATGAAATTAAACAACAGTACAACAGCCTTAAATAATTGCTTAATTGAATGTCTTCCCCATACTAATTGTCTAAAACCTCACTCCCTTTAGTTCCCATCACTCCCTTTCTTTGCTCCCTACCTCCATTGCCCAGGAGATGCCCTAGACCCACATCCATTTTGAACTCAGAGGCTATCAAGCATGCTGTTAGTAAATGAGCAAGCTAACCTGTTGCTGTCAGTCTCCCCGCTTCCATATATTGTGTTCTCTATTTCTACCTTTATTTCTAAGTCTTTCTCTCTCTGCCTATTTTTCTCAAACCTGCACATCCCTTGGTTGCTTGTATCGCTTAAGCTGTGAAAGCTTGTTGCTTTAACAGACAACAGAACTTTTTGTTATAAAACCAACCAAGCAGGCCAGACTTTGTGCCCCATTGTACATAGATACTCAGTTATTCAACAAACTTATAACAAGGATGTCAAGTTTTATATGTCACATTTAAAACACTGTGGACTGAATGTTTTTCAGTTGTATAATACCAAATACTGTTCTAACACATCAACATGTCATGTATGAAAGAAATGAATCACAGATCAATGATAAATTTCCTAAAGTCTCACATAAACCCAGTGGTGATTCCTTGCTACTTAGAAGAAAACATTTTGCAGATATGTGAGCAGCAGGTTTTACAGCCAAAATAGACTGTCAAAAAACAGTCACAGAAAACATAGCCCCGGGCCAGCCAGGTTAAGCATGTTCATTAATTTCTCTAGTTTCTCTCCCCCTGGCCCTGCCGGCTTCCTGGACGTGCCATGGATCTTAATAAGCTTTGGAACCCTGCTCACTGTTGTGATGCACACAAAAATGCCCTGAGAGAGGTTGGGAAATCAGAGGGTAAGCAGGATGTGTGTGATAAATAACAAGATATGACAGAAACGAACAGAAAAAGAACATGCCTCAGGAAAGAAATGAGAGAAATTACACAGGAGAAGTAATGGCTGTACTATAAGAACTTAAATCAATGCAATGTCTCCAATTATAAATCCAAGTTAATATTAGGATGTCAGTGGCATTAACTTTGATTTATATTTGCATTATATGTAAGCCTCTGCACACTGTTGCAAATGCTGCCACAGTTAGGTCCAATGGTGGAATGGTACTTAAGTACAAGTACTTCGTTACTGTACCTAAGTAAATTTTTCAAAAACTCTGTACTTTAAATAAGTAGATTTAATTATGGCTATTTTGACTTTTACTACACTACATCTACGAGCAAATATCTCTACATTTCAAATCAAAGTTGCATTACAATCACATGTCTACACATTTGTTTTTATGATGAAAACAAATCATCAGCAGAGAGACAGACATAGCGTCAGTTTCTTCTTCCATGCTCTTAGTTAAAGAATTATTTAACACATTAGCAGTACTCAAAGTGAGCTGGTATGCATTAATTTTACTCTTTGGCTTCCTAAACATAAACATGGCATCGCTTACCTCTTCCTTCTCACTCGACATGAGTAGTTTAGAAATAAAACTGAAAAAAATTAAAAAATTAACCCATTATTTATCTCTGTTACCATTCATTTGTTAGTGTCCCACCAAACATGAAGAATCACTGGTCCACAAAAAAGGACACTTTAAGTACAATATACATCATGTGCTTATTGTATGTTTATTTGTATTTTTACTTTAGTATAGTTTTTGATTACTTCATCCACCACTGGGTAGGTGCAACATGTATGGTCTTAACCACACACCGTACACAGCAGCTTGGATCCATACAGGCGGTTTCCTTTACCTTTAATAAGTCCGCACTGTGGGTTAACACTTAACTGATGACGATAAACCAGCTTAGAGTCGTGTTAACTTTGCAGGGCCAGAGGGTACAAAAAGGGCCCCATCAGCAAGCTTCTTCCTGAAGCCCCACTGTTTCACCAGGCCCCCATATGGAGCTCCATCTCTCTAAAGAGACTTCAAAGGGAGGCATTTGCAGAACTGATGTAGGCGTTAACCTTTGACTCAGTGGCTCTTTCTGTGCAGTCAGGGACAGCCTAATTGATGCTATGCATTGGAGAAAAGGAATAACTTGTTCCTGTGGATCACAGTCATAGAATAGAGTGCTTTAATTTTTGTCTTTTATATGGTGTCACGCAGTGGTTGTGCATCAATTGTAACAATTTTAATTGATGTTTGGTGTATAATATGCTCCTGCTTAGCACTGTAAAATGTTCTATTGGTCACCTTTTTTGGATTAAACATATGCCTTTATACCTATGTCTTAAAAGAAAACAATCTGATGATCTATGCTCATGTATGACCATAGTATCTCCAGGAAAACAATAAGTCACATTGTTCAGCTCTTACAGGTAACCGAATTTAAGTAAACACAAACTATCATACACCGTAATTGTTTTAGTCAAGTTAAAATAAATTAAACTTGAGAGACCACTAAAATAGGTACGGATTTGTATAAAGGAGAATGGCAGGGTGCAAGTCATGGCCTTCAGATGGTCAGCTCAGGACATTTGCGGCTGGAGATTGAGTCAAGCCCCGTCATCTACCTTGATAATGCTGAGTGGACACACAGTTCACTCCGGTAACTTCCCACCTCATGTCCTGGCTCCGTCTCCATCCAGGCTGATGAAGGGATGCAGTAACTGAAGGAAGGTACCAGGGGCTGTCTCGAAGACTGTATTTTGTGTATATTTACTGCTAACAACATTACAGGTATTGTAGGCTTAGTAATGAGAACAAAACAGAGCACGGGAAGCTCTTTGAAATCACGTTTTCACAGACACAACCATCAATCATGGACAAGAGAGGCTAAGTTAAATATTTGCACCATGAGAAGCTTTTAACTTGCAAGTGGCTTTATAGTGTCAATATTTCAGCTCTCTCATTTTGAATTCTGTCCCACTTTGCCACAGCATCACTATAGTGTGATCTGAATGTTTGAAGGACCAAAAGGTGTCACATAGCTCCCCTCACTGCTGTATCAATAATGAATTAGAAGTGGGGGATACTGAAAGTATACTTTTTTTTTTTTGTCAAATCATACAAATGTTATTCCCTGCATTTTGATCTAATTTGAAGACCGTTCATCATAGCTCCATGTGTTAATATAGACCCTTTTTCCCTGCTTGTTCACAGTGAAAATATAGTGCCAGTTTACTGTCATTCCGTTCTTTATGTCGAAAGCAGGAGTAGTAAAATTGGCGCACCTGTTCCAGCTTGATGTCTGGAGACAGGCAGCCTGAGGGTAGGCGTGAGGGGGTGTGATGTTTTGATTAGGTGAGGTTGAGACACCAAGGTTTTTTCTCCGGCGAGACTCTCTATGTACCTTGGCAGAGAAAGTTTTACAGCATGATTCAAACTCAATCTAATTGGGTGTTTTTATGTAATATTTGATAAAGATTAAAGTCACATTTGGATTTGTGTGACCAAATGTATATTGGAGGAGAAAAGGAGAAAAGAGTGTTAGGGCAAAGAAGGTGTCCCCATACTTTTATGTATGGGTGTCCCCATACATTAAAGTATGACATAAAAGTATGGGGACACCCATACATAAAAGTATGTCCACTCCAATCCAAAAGTCCACAGTAACTACAGTAACGCTAAAATCCAACTAAAAGCTGAATCAACCAAATCAGATACGGCTGCAGATGATGGTTTAAAGGAGAGGATGTCTCATGTTTCTGAAACACATTTCCTGTCTCATGTCTTTCCTGGCATTCCTCCATTCATCATTAGTGGGAGGGAATAAGACACAAGCAAAAAAACATGGATGGGACTAAAGGAACTTTGTTGTAACCATGATGTACCTATTGTACAAGTTGCTCAACTTCATGGCTCTACTCACCCCAGCCACAGCCTCTTCACTCTTTTACCATAGAGTCAGAAGCAAAAAGTATCTTATAGGACTTTCTTCAAAACCTATTTTGAGTATTTTTGCTTGTGAAGAGCAAGTAATCATTTAGGCAGGTCATGAGTCAACATGGGAACTTTATACATTTGTCCTAATTTCATGCACTGCAGTGACACTTTTGCAGGGGGCAGTGTCATTAGGCTTGCAAATAACTGAATGACTCCCACATGACATGCAGTATTGAGGCTAATGGTTGCCTTTAAACACTTGTGGTCCCTCATACACAATGCATTATGCAACAGATGGCAGATTTTTGTAAATGCACAGGGTCAACTGAAATGTTTCCCTTTACCTTGGATCCCAAACAGCTCCCATGGGCACAGAAAGTATAAACTGGCTTTGAAGCTAACATTAGCTGAGTTAACAATTGATGGGCATTAAAACTCATTTAGCTGTGCTTCTCGTTTGCAGGATACCGACCTACTGGATATAGCATGCATTAAAGATGCCAGAAATGGAAAGTGTACTAAAACGCCAAAGGTAAGCCACACGTTTACTAATTTGAGTTTATTGGCCAGTGCATGTACTTGGTTATAAACTAAAAGTCAGAACACGTATATTCAGAAATCTTCTAGTTGTTTTTGTCTGCAATATTAGCTATTGATTTAAGCGCAGCGTTTACAATATTTTTAGTTCTTTTTTTTTCTTTTGAGGCTCTGGGCACACAATTAACATTGTACTAAAGGGACTGAGGAAGGTTTAGTTTAGGTGCTGATATGCTCTGTAAGTGTTTATTTTTGTACCAATATGAAAGGCATGAGTGGGTGTGAGCCCAACCATGAATCAGACACAGTCTCCATCCATCTATCCAGGGACTGTTATGGAGAGGATTGAAATTGGTTGACGTGTTTATGATGATTGACTGTTAACCGTCGAGGGTCTGTGCTCATGCCTGCAGGCGTACAGAGATTGCGTTAGTTCTTGTCTGCAGTACAATCAATGTAACTGCTTTTTTGCATACAACCCTTAAAATTTACATTTAGGCCACGATTGATTGATTGACATATTTTGTTTAGGTTTAGACAGTAAATTGAAGACCAAAGTAATGAGGTGAGAATAAAATGACACCCAAGATTGACAAACATGGTATGAATTCAGACACACCAACAGAGGGAATCTGTAGTGATGAAAGAAGAATTTACAAATACCTTTTTATTCACTTATAAACTAAAGTTGTTGAGAATTTAGCACATACTGTACTGGTGAAATAACAAAGCCAATTGCTGTTGCTTGAGTTAATTTCCAAGTTAATCAAGTGATGATTAGAACAGTACCATTTACACATCCTTTTATTATATACCTCTTAATGCATCAGTTGTGTTTGTCTTTTGGATCAAGTCAGTCTTGGGTAATTTTTTACATAGCATTGACAGTACTCATAACTTTGACTTGGTGCAGCAGGAGAAGTCAGTGGGGGGTTGTGAACTGCTGCTCTTTCTAGGGAGTGAGTAACGAAGGATTGAGTACAATAACACAGAGAGGATTCATGCATTTCTAAACAGCTTACAGAGTGATGCTGCCTAGGGAAGAGCCATGACCAAATGAAAAGTACGATGGTCGAAGCATTGGAAATCCATTACTGGGAGATGGAGCGGTGATGCATCCCCGGCATTGTAATGGGAACACCAGTGAGACACAGTGTCTGAGAAGTTGATGAGATGATGAGGGGAAGGTGGGCAAGTAAAGATGGTGGAGCTAATGAAAAGACTGTGGGTATTAGAGGAATGGAAGCTGGAGAAGAAAGGGACAAGTCTACTGGAAGCAAGAGAAAGCATTTTCTCGTAGCAACTCTCATGCGGTGGTAAACATCCACTGAGAGCCTTACAGTAAAAATTGTGTATTCAAATTAGTCCAAATTATGATTGCTGGTAGCCTTAACATCATTGATTCAAGATGTCTCCAGGCGGTAGCATGGTGGGGGAGTGGTTAGTCCTGCCGCCTCACGGCTAGAAGGTCCTCAGTTTGAATTCCAAGCTGCTGCGGCCTTTCTGTTTGGTTTGCATGTTCACATCTTGCATTAGTGGGTTTCGTCACAGTATTCCTCCCACAGCCCATATCAAAAACATGATTAATCGGTGAATCTGAAATTGTCTGTAAGTGTTAATGTGAGTCTGAATGGTTGTCTGTCTGTGTGTCTCTCTGAGATAGACTGGAATCGTGTCTAGGGTGTACCTTGCCTCTAGTCCCATGAAAGCTGGGAGAGGCTCCAGCCCTCACATGACCCTAAACAGGATTGTGGTTACAGATAATGGCTGGATAATAGATGTCTCTAGGGTCTATAGAAGCCTATGGAATGCTTAGCAAACCATGGTCTGTGTCTTCTAAGGGACATAAGGCAGGGACAAATTTAGTGTATATGGAGAACAAGGTAAAAAGCTGAAGGAACTCAAACAAATGTAATACAAATGTCTTCAGAGCCAGTTTATTAAAATAATTTGTGTTCCAAAATCCCAAATGGAATAAAAACCTCAAGTTGAGGAAGCCTCAGTTTCCACAGTTTTCCAGCTTAACTCTGAGCACAACTTGTGAAATAAAGCTGGGCAATAACAGCAAGCCTGTATGTGACTACTAGAAGGTTTCCGTTTGCCACAGCTCAGCAAGAAATATTATCTATTTTATATTTCTAACAAAAACAGGCAAATTTGAAAAGAAATGGTTTCTTTGATATATTCAAATTAAACACAACACAGAAATCTTAAAAATCTTATTCTGACATAGCATCTATTGGATTTATATTCACATATATTCCCTCTTTAAAGCTGAATTGCTCCTTCTGCTTTCACTCAAGGGCTCCCCTGGCAGCATTCATTCATTCATACAAATTTCAGGAAACCAACACAGTTACCAAGACAAGATGAGATGTTAGACTCGTAATGACATGGTGGTAAAAAGCTTCAGAAGTGCTTTCATCATGCTACTCAAGACTTCTCTGTCTCAGCTGAACATTGTTAGACGTAGATACAATAATTCTCAGCAGACTGGCTTTAAATAAGCTCCAGCTGGCAAGACTGGTTTGGCTCACCTCTTTTGAGCTTTTTGTTTCTACCACAGCTCAAGTTACTTCATATTGTCAGAATTTCTGTCTGAATATCATTAGGATTTATAGCATGTTGCTGCGTTCTTCGGTTTGTTGCAGTTGTGTGGGTGGCTCGTCTGACCTCTGATGAACCTATGGCACCCTTCCCACATGCTCCAGCTTCTCTGTTGTGATTCATACATTTTCCTTGTAAGACACACACACACACACACACACACACACACACACACACACACACACACACACACAGACACGCACAAAACAAAAATACATTTTATAGAGAAAATGCTGACTATCATTTGTGCATCGCATGCACTTACAACTGCATAGACACAAATCTCACACTGGAAGACAAACACACATGCAATGACTAGAATAACAAAGCACAACAAAAACAGTGTCCTTTGTTCTACCATGGTCAGACTCCTGATGCTAATTAGCATGTGTCTACCCCATCATCATTTATACTGATTAGATTGGCCACTTGTCAGAATGACAAGAGGCAACCTTTGTTTGACGGGTGGCTCCAGAAATAAATCACACCCTTGGGTCTGTTGAGCAAAGCCAATCACTATTAATCAACCACTTTTGATACCCACAAATAGCTGTTAAATTTGCCATATTCAACACAAAGATGTGCAGAGAGGTGCATAAAATGACTTATGTGAATTTTCTTCTAAATTAGTTTGGTCATTTAACATGTTTTTCTAGAGTTCATAAAAAGTACAAACCATGCTTTCATTCGACCGTTCACTCAGCTGCGTGTTCCTGCATTCGGCCTTATGTTACGCACATGCACAGCTGGAGAAAGCCGATTAGAAACCTGGTTACATGTACAGGGTTTCCCTAATCGTCTACCCGAATTTAGGAAACCAGCCTTCTCATTTAAACGAAGGTTAAGAAATCAGATTTCACGAGTAAGCTGATTGTAACCTGGTTACTTAAATCTATCTAAACACACTCATAGATAAGCACAAGGTACCCTTCAGCATCAGCATGTACAAGGTTTCACCTGTTCTGATTAGGTGAGCCTCGCTCAGAAATTGTGATATATAGAAGGAAATATCTTTTGTTTTCTGCTATTCTGAGTCTGTGTCAAGAAAGTGTCAGCAACAACTCTCTTCAATAAGACAATTTGGAACAAAAATAATTTTACAAAAGAAAGATACAATTACATTAAGAACAAAAAATACTTAATCAAATCATTGAGTTATTGCATATATTTGTGGCAACAAGACTATGTTATAAATTTGGGGGGTGTAAAATCATTTTCACATACGTCAAAAGCCCCGGTCACTGCATCTGGTTTCACTGTTCTAAACCACGTATTCATATTGTCTCTTTTGTTAAATAAACCTATTAGTTTGTTCCTGCACAGAGTGTTCCCTTACTTCCCTTCCTTCCTTCAACCACGCTTATAAAACCAATCACATCTGCAGTCTCTGGTATACAATTCACCATTGAGCTGACTTCTACAAAACTATGTTAGGATAACTGTTCCCCTCCCTTTTTATTGTTGTGCCTTTTTACACACTGTGAGGGGCAAATTGTGAGGCTGTTTTCATCCTTCTGCTTTTTGAAAGTGTTATTTTATTGGAATTATTCTTTTGTAGCAGAACTGAAGCACTGGAAAAAGGGTGCAATCAGCATCTCACCTTGCTGCTTACAGTACTGTAGGTGTCTGACAGACAGAATGACTTCCTTTCTCTCTATCTCTTTGAGAACCAGATATGTAATGCATTTGAAATGTCCTGCTTGTACTCAGTGACTTGTGACTTAAGCTTTTGTATACATGTTGAAAATGGAAAATGATAATAATGACTTAGTGTTTATTCTCAGATCTTTCAATTTTTTATAATGGAAGCAATATCAAGCCCAGCCACTGTTACCCTGTGGGAGGACTGAAAATGTCGAAACAATAATTCTAATATTCTTATCTTACTATAGTTGGAGTTTATCACATGCTTGTGATTATTTTGCTGTGTGCGTGTGTGTGTGTGTGTGTGTGTGTGTCTAGGTGGCTGTGTCTTAAAAAGACATACAAAAGACATGAAGGCAGACTGAGGTGCTGCTGTGGATGTAAATGTGGCAGATAAATTCTCACATGGTCACACACAAGTAGAAAATCCGCTCTTCTTAGAATATCCTTTTTTTTGGTGGTAGTGTTGGTGAATTTCACGCATACACAGGGTTTCTTGCTTATACCGGAGAGTTATTAACAATCAACTGAGAGGGGAACAAATTGATTTTTGGAGTGCTGTCAAAGAGGATAGTTTACAAAGGTGCACTGTCTGGAATCCCGTCGGTGTTATCAGCTGAGGAACACGTGTAAATTACTTACAACTGCAAAACAAAGCTGGAGAGCAGCTATACTGTGTGTATATACAACCACAATGTGCAGTGGAAATGTCAGATAAAGGATGTGAGCGATTTTGACAAACATGTTATTGGCATTCAGCAGCAGAATCAAAGCTCTGTTGTTCATTTCCTCCAGATCTCCAGAGCTATTTGTTCTTTCAAACTTCAGAGGAAGGGCTTGCCAGCTCAGTTTCAGTCTAAGCTCGCAGCAGAGGGGACTGCTGCTAAATACAGAGCAGCCTGTGTGTCCCCAGCAGTGTAACGAGAGCTGGGAGAGGCCAGCAGGCCATTATCACCACTGGTCTGTCTGACCAACAAAGTCGGCTAAAGCTCTATCTCCCACTGCAGTAAGTGCTAAACAGCTCCTCAGAGTACAGAGCAAGCTACTGTAGGGTTTAGATCTGCCTTCTGTAATTTCCTTATTCATGTGTAAGGCTGCCAACACATAGGATAGAGAGTAGACATGAATGAGACCTACAGTCTCAGTGTCCTGCCATTTATTTTTGGCTTTGTTCCCTTCTACATTCTTTTTATTTACCTTAACAGACTGAGATTCTACACTTTTAATAATATTTTTGATACCAAGTCACCAGGTTAAAACTGCAAGAATGAAAGGAATTAATGTCTTCTCTGCAGTTTTTGGGAGCATAAAGACTCTTGGCTCAGTGTTTATTGGCATCATCTGTGGTTACTGGTGTCTGTTTAATGAAGGATGGGCAAGAGAAGGTGCTCCTGTTGCAGCAATCCCAGCTCTTCAAATCTATTGATGTACGAATGGTCAAGGCCTGCCCCTGACCTGGACACAGGCCTCCAAGATAAATAGCTGAGAAGGCATGGAAGTGTTAGGTTACATAAGCTCAGTGTGCATAATGTACTTTTTGGTGCACTGAGCATTATGTACACTGTGTCAATACAAGAGTCTCTAGAACAGAATGAGAAACGGACCTTCAAGATGTATGATTTCATTTCATTTTTTAACCTTTCACAGAAGTCAACCAAGGCCTTCATTCAGCATTTGCATTACAGTGGCATAGAAGATTCTCTAAATTTATAGTTTGAAATTTCTCCCCAAAATATAGATCAATTTCCCTTCAGTGGTCACCACAGCAGAACGTTTTCTGCCGGTTGAGTTTATTACACCGGATGGCTTTCCTGCCGCAACCCTCCCATTTTTCCCCGGCCTCATGTTGGGGTGGGATTCAATCCCATGGCCTTCTGCGTCTCAACCTGGTGCTCTACCCATTGGAGCCTCCTGACCAGGCCTTATGGAAATCTTTCTTCAAAATACAATCTGATGTGCATTCATGTGCATTTAAATTTACTCGGCTGAAGATGACATATTGTACACAGTGATGCTCAGCCTTTTGTAGGAAGTCCAGTTGAGCTGCGTTTCGGCTCATCACTGTGTCAACAGTTGATTTATTTTTGTGTGCATGTAGAGTGAAGTTATATTTTAGTAGCTATATCCCAGTGATGTAATGATATTCACATTAGCATTTGTTGTAGATGTATCACAGTAATACTGAATGCACGCAGACCTTTACTTACCTTTTCTTTCATCCCCAACACTGGAACACGCATTTTAATTCAAACTCCGGTCTCACTGCACAACTACACAGTCCCCTGTATTCAAAGGAAAACAATATCTGATCCCTGCTTACAGGCTGACATGCACGGATCAGTGCTAACCAATGATATTTAGTCAAATGTTGAGAGCACATCTTGCTTCTGCTGATAGACTGTAGATTAGTGTCACATGGCAGTGTGTTGAAATAGTGGTCTGTTATTGGAGACAATTAGTGTTTTGCTGTGCATTAATGATCAAATCCTTAGGAATGACAATTGTTTAAATGAGCACTGATGGTTTGAGAGATGAGCAGCTGAATGTAAAACTTTAAGAGGACAATCAATGATAATGATTCTCTCTAACAACCTTTGTTCGGCTGAGACAGAGTTTTGTGCATACAGAAATGGGGAGATTATAGCTACGTTGCGTAGCTGAGATGCTATTACTTACTATATGGTTTGGGGATAAAACAAGATTTGATACAATGAATCAATGGATAAATCACTTACTGTGTAATAATCAGTAATGTATCATTAATGATCGTAATCTCACTATGGGCTATGTATTGATTTCAAAATCCTGAAAAAGAATACATTTCCAGCACTGTCAGTTCAGTGATTCATTCTTTATTAGACTCTAATGTAGAGATATACAGTATGTGCGCTTGTTTTTTCTGTCCTTTCAAAATATTTACTACTGTATCTTTGTTAATCTTCTACAATAATGAATTGGGATGGTAACCTTCTGTAATTTTTCCCATAATGCCTTGAATTAAACACTGGTTTAACAGTCACTATATTAAACTAAATCAGATAATCATTATCAAAAAGTACACAAGATTATCAAGCTAATGCCAGCTTGATCCCAGTCTTGCAGGCACCTTCCCCTGCAGGCTCTGCTCAGAGACATCTTGGTAGAAAGAACCATGTAACTGTCTGTCACTTGACAGGTGTAGACAGAGGACTCTCCCACACTCCCCATTTCAGACATGAGCTACACACACATATGCACAGTTCTCGTGCACACATGCAACCATACCCATGAGACTTGTGTTATAGTGGTCACTGAAATAAACATGTCATCACAAGCATATATCACCGCCTCTCATGTTGGACTCTCTCTTTCTGCTTAGTTGGCCTGACACACATATTCAGATTCAGCTCAGTCCGTGCCAATATGTGAGGAAGAGATTGGCGATTTTGGACTGCCTCTGACAGTTGTTTTCATCAGTAGGACTGGCTGCAGGACAAATGGTAGCTTTCAGTAAGAGGTGATTAAAGTAAATGGTATATAGATTAATTGATTTGCATAAAAGAAACTGCTGAACGGCTATTTGGCATCAGTCCAGGATGAGCAATTGATCAGTATCACACATCAACATTCCTCCAGGTGAGCAGCAGCTGAGAGGGGAATGAGAAAGGGGCATAGACAGCAGAAAAGAAAAGGTTAGCATGATGAATCCTGATGGGTTTGGTTTGATTCCTCAGTCAGTTACTTGGGCGATCCTTGTCAGGTGATACCTGCAAGATGAATTCCCCTGGTGTGAAATCCCCTGGTGTGAAGCGGGCACATCTCATTACTGCTCTTAGAAAAATCGAAGTTGATGCTCACTGTCTCTTGGTACTCCCCGAGAAGCTGCTCCTTTTCCCAGCTAACATGAGACAGGGCTACTAGACCAAGATGAATGAGGAAAGAATGGCTGAATGAATGAACAGATGAAACAGAGACTGTTACGATGAACAGAGTAGCCTGTTTCAGCACAGAGGGAGCGTTAACTAAGTGGTCCGGTGATGACTATCTTGGTGAAAAGGTCAGAAGGAGCACAATGGTGCACCTGTGCAGGTAAAATTCCCCTTATTTACTAGAAACCCAGATGGAATGTCTCAAATAGTTGACCTGAGAAAAGAGAATTCTATCCTCATTCATCCTCAGGTGTAGATTTTCCTGTTGTTAGTATAAAAGAAAGAACAATGGATATGAGTTTAGTTGTCTGCTTTTCACTCTACGCTACGCAAACCAGTTTTAACATCCAATAATATGAGGCATTAACTTCCTTATATTTGTGTCTCTGTTGTCCCTGTTATTGAATTGAGCCAATATTGTACTGCATGCTGTACACTGTATCAAATACATTCAGAGAGAAGACCGTTGGCTTGATACAATCTCATGTGTCAAGAAATTACAAAGCCCTTCAGACAGGACAGTAAAGCAAGACACAACAAAAGCAGCAGTCTTAAGCAAACAAAACAACTTCAGAAGTATCAAAATTTGTTACAAAAAGGGACATGATAGATATATACAGGTATAAAGGCTCACAAACACAAGCACTAGTTGAGATTTGATCCCTCTGTGTCATTGTCCAAAAAAACATGATTAATACAAGTCAGTTTACCTTTATTTATATAGTGTCAATCTACAACAAAGTCAATACCATACAGATAAGTAGAGAAAACCCAGCCCTAGGCAACAGTGGAGAGGGAAGAACACCCTTTAACTGATGAAACCTCAGGGTCAGGGTGGGCCACAAAAAAACATTGGGCAGGTTGGTAGGACCAGTGGCAGCACAGTGGAGACACACTGTTCCAAGGCAGGGGACACCTGCAGAAAACTACAGAGAGAGGGGGACAGACAGGGAGAAGGACAACTACAGGGGAAAGATGACACAAAGTGTCACCTTACGATGGTGACATGGAAATGTGGGCTGATGGGAGCAGGGAGGAGATTAAAATTAAGATTAAGCAGCCAGTAGTAGTGAAAACTGTCAACATGTAAACAAACCTGCTAGACTGTTGGCTGATGAAGAGTCTTTTCTGCAGTCACTGTTCTGGTGTCAGTCTGTTTCAGTGAAACTTGATGCCCGCAGTGAAATCAGACGTGACATTTTGTAGCGAAACCTAGCGAAGGTCGTCCCAGTGGAACTGGAGCTGATCAAATAAGAACCAGTGCAGACAGAAGCTCACAGACTCACAAAGCCGGGCTGGTGCCAGGAGAAACTCAGCATTTTAGTTTGTGAAGAAAAATATGTGTTAACACAGACACTTAGAAAGACACCCATTCATCTTCAGTTCCTCCAGGCAGGAGAAAGTCACAGACTAGGAGTCTGGTTAGATGGATGTATGCCTAAATTGATTTAAAAATGGATACTATTATCACATTTTTTTTCTCATTTATTGTTAACATTATTACTAACTACCACTGCTACCAGCCATTTTATTTTCCTCATCAGCTGCCAACTTCTAGCTTGTTAACACAGTGACTTTAAGGTATTGTAACATGTTTGTTGTAGATGTGTAGCGTGCACCCTGTTTGCCAGCCAGTTGTTTTTCCCCACAACATTGATGTGTGGATTGGCAGATGATGAATGTGTGATGATGGATGTCATGGATGCTTGCAAACACACAGGTGTGGAAAGCATGATTAAGCCTTTAGCAGTTCTGCTACCAATTTTCATGCAGGGCAATCTGTGTGTCATTATGTATTGACCAGTTGCCCTTTCCCAGTCACTAAACGGGGATCGTATTCATTATTTAGCATTCTGATATTTGAATACTCATCCCCAATCTTGCACTTCATTGTACAAAATTCATAATAAGGTGGATGTTTTTTTAATATAAAATGGGACAACTGAAAAACAAACCTGTGGATACAGTTAACTGAGAATGATTCCTAGGATACCAAACAGTGTGAGTACCTTTCAGTTGAGATATATGGTTTAATTGTGTGTACACACACATAAAAACACAGACACGTGCACACCGATACGCACTGCCTACCTTGCAGGTGAATATGAGATATGAGTGTTACTGTATGACCCTTCTGATGGGGTCTGTTACTATGGAAATCATAAAGAGAAGAGGATGAACGCTAAGCTTGCAAGGCCAGAAAAAGGGGGTCTGACACACTGCCTTTCCATTTGAAAGGAGAGTGTAGGAACGATCACATGAACCGCTAATTATTTCTTTCTTCTCCTCTCCTCTTATCTTCTCTCTTCTCCTCTCCTCTTTTCCCCTGCCCTCTCATCTCCCCTACACTCATCTCCACTTCTCTCTTCTCCGCCTGTTGGGTCTGAAAACCATATGTCTGTGTCAGTCTAGGGAGTTTGTTTAACAGCAGTAATTGGAGCAACATTTGCTGAGATCTGTTCACTGTTCCAGACTTGTGATTTTCAAAGTGATTGAGGGAGTTTAAAAAATACTCTGTTTGACTGAGCACTTGATTCTCTTTCATCAAGTACCAAACTTCTCGAAAAACAGTCCTGTGCAGCATCTGCTTTTAATTACGCCCAGCGAATATGCTGTTCTAAGGTCATATTCCAAATTTTCGTGTTACCGGCACATTTTTAGATCCATGTTCATATGAATTTCTTTGACTTTGACATGAATCTACCTTTTTAATAAGTTGATGATTTTGGAAGTAAATGTTTCAAACGACTCATAACTTTAATTGAAAACTATAATCTGCCTTACTTTTCTAATAAGTACGAATGTTAATGAAGCGGCACTAATGAAGCAGTGTTAATGAGCACCAATCATTTCAAAGAGTAGATGTCTCATTTTGGTAACACACAAACATCCAAATACGCCTGCGGGCAGCAGTAAGTTTTTTTGTTTTTTTTTGTCGACTAATTTGTTCAGATTTAATACCGCAAAGTGTCCCATCATACTCTTATCATCTGTCTAATCATAATGCAGTGAACAGAGAGGATGGATAAAATGAGAGAGAAGCCCCAAATGCCTTGGTCACAGTAGTCAGCTCCATAATGACTTTTAATAAAATGTGTGTGTGTGTGTGTGTTTGTACGTGTGCGTGCGCATGTTTGCGTGTTTGTTTTTTTGGCTGCATGTATACTGTATGTGTGGATAAGTCTACTTTAGTGTACTTAGGGACCTTTTCCCATGTTGAGACATAAAGACACAAGTAACCTTTCTCACTCTTCCGAACAATTGCTTCCAAGCACACAAGCATGCAAAATACTTAATTGGTTTTTGATAGTAAATCTCAGGAGACCTAGTAAAGAAAATGTCTGATTGTTAATGCTGCTGCTTCAGAAACCACAGAGTTGTAAGACAAATTCACTTATATTTCAGTCTCTTACCTGTTATCTATGTTGAATGATGTTATACTACGTTTAAATTCAAAGAACTTGGCGACTTTGTCTTTTTTATTCCTGAATGATTTCGCTTTCTGGTTTATTTATTTCTCCAGGAAGCTGTATTACATTTATTGCAGCCCTTTTTTTGTCCAAATGTCCTCTCACTTCTATTCAGGACACCGCATGGTTTTTGGTAGCTGACAGACTGCAGGTGCTGTTTCTCATAAGTGTAACACTTATGAGAGATGACAACACAAGTGGAAAAAACAAGTCAACTTATCAAGTATTGTGCTCGTGCAATTTTAAGATCTGGTTCTTTTAAAAGCAAGTGAAAGTGATACCTTTTCACTGCATTTAATTTCATGTCAAATTATCTTTTGTCAACATTCAGACCAGTCCATTAGCATTAAGAAACTTGATACAGAAATGACTGCAGGTCCTGCAATTATGAAAGAATTTCTCCATGCAAAGTTACTCTGCTTAAAGTCTTGTTCTTACATACTGTAGTGTACTATAGAATGCATTAATACATAAAGTAGCTGGCTGCCATTTATCTTGCAGGTTATAATGGTCCCTACCAGTAAATGCTGTCATTTCCACAGGATCCCTGTTAATGATATTTATTTTCAGTGTATGATCAGTCCATGAACACTAACAGTAAAATTAAAGTCTGCTCCATTAGTTAGATACAGTTGCAGGTTTGCAGTGAATACTGACCATCCTAATTCAGAACCCTACTAGTTTATTTTCATAACCTCATTTTTAATGTACAGGCATTTTAGTAAAGCTGAAGATTTTACTGTTTCACGATTTCATTCTGTACAGCCAACAGAAAAAAAATCTAAAAACTGTTAGAGCCACATAATTAATCGTAGTTTTTTTTTAGTTGTATTTTTATATAATGAGCTGTGATTACCTGTTTTTGATTGCTTGCTTGTTAGCAGGCAACAGGCGTTTTTTTTCTAGACACATCTACTGGTCTGCCATTAGAAACCCTAGACATGCTCTTTCCCTTGGTACAAAATAACCATGGACTGATAATCATCTCTTTATCAGAGATCAGTCAGAGACTCAAAGCAATCAGATATGTAGGCTAGTTCCGCATGGAGTGTTGATTTCTCTCATCACATGCGTCATCAACCTCGTGGCATCTTGAAATGGGCTGTCCCCAGATCACTGTCTCAGTGCATTAGCGCAGAAATTCATGGGATAAAAATGTCCATTTGAATATTGTTTAATATCCAAGGGCTTGTTTAAAGATTCTGTAATCCTTTGTTGGCAGATCACTGGAGCACACAGATGTCATACCAAATGGGGCATTATGTGAGAGTGGTAGGTGGCTGGTTGGTTGGTTGGTGACTGGCATGGCCGAGCCTGGCAGATGGTCCGGGGATGTCGGAACAGCAGGCTCTCTGTGTCACAGCAAAGCTAATGATGACAAAAGGCTAAATGACAGAGGATAAATCACAATTATCACTGCATGATGCTTACAAAGGATCCTCAAATGTTTGCATAGGGATTTGGAGGCCCAGTTAGCGATGTTTATGCACAATATTATGCCACCAATTACATGTTGCTCTTCATATATCTAACAATACTTTGCAAATTAGCTTGACAGCACAACACTAAGCACCTGACTTTTCTAAAGGCCTAAAGGACCCAGCATACCATGCGCATATATCCTGAACTCCTCTCTAGCACCAGACGTTCTCATGAAATAGCTCTGCTGTGATTTCACAGAAAAATAATGAGCTTTGGTGTGAGAAACATTATGTTTCCCTTAAGATTTGCTATGACAGAGTGTTGTCGATTGTAACAGTAGGTTTATCCCTGGAGCTTCACCTTGTAAATGATGCAATGGTGTACCACTGATTTTGAGAAATTTGAGAATTGAATGCAAATTAACATTTTATATAAAAGCTTGTCAGATGTTAAAATGTCTTTCATCTCAGCGGCATAAATTGGACAAATCCAATCTGAGAGCTTTCATTCAGTCACATAACTTTTCTTACTTTGTGTTCTGTTGAGTTTAATGCCTGATTTTGATTATTCTAAATGACTATATATCTGTTTCTAAATTACATTTTGATTGTTTGGATAATGACATTTTATATGACAGTGCATACTTGTAGTGTCAGCTATTTGTCCAGTAGCTAAAATCTTGGCCATATCAATAATTGTTCATCAGATTTTAGGGTGCACTGAAGGTGAGGCCATTTTGTTTACTAATGCTGTTTTACTAATGCTACTAGAATGACCTATCATTCATTTTTATGTGAGTGAAGTCTCAATTTATTTATCCTTCATTCTCTATCACAGAACCTGTATATAACACACAATCTTTATATCTTTTTCATTACCTACTTTTGAGCTTACAGCTGGCAGTTTAAAAAAAAACTTCTATAATATTATTAAAGATAAACAAGTAAACAAGTATTAGTAAGACATGATCATGATTGTGAATAAAGTTGCAACACACTGGCTTCACATTTTGTGTGTCTGTATGATGGTCTTGTTTTAGCAGGTAGTATGCTTCCTAGGAACTGTGAGGCATAAACTATAAAAATGCATCACCGGTGCTTTATTCATATTCAGCTAACAAATCAGGAAAATGTCATTTCTCTGGAAAGAATAAAACAAGTCACTTTCCGCTAAAAGACAAAGCACAGCGTCGTCATCTGACCCTCACATTCCCTTCCTGTCTCCAGTTCATTTCTCCAGCTTCACCAGTCATCATTGTTCACAATTGTTTTCACCTGTTCCCCTGCCTTTTTAAACCCAGATTTCCCTTTGGTTCTCTGTCAGATCATTGTCTTTTTCATGCCACGCATGTCTTCGAGTTTACCTGTTTCACAGTTTTTGAGTTTCTGACTCTTAGTCCTGTGGACTTCTGTTATCTGAGGCTTGGTTATTGTTTTTGTTGTTTTTATTTGTAGCTCTGTCAAACTGTCCTCACTACTTTGTTTGTGCACGCGTTCATTTTCTGGTCTGTCATTTTGACGCCTTTTAAATTATTTGTGACTTTACTCGCTTGATCTCGCCCGCCTAAGTTTGATTTTTTTTGGTTCACGGTTTGTATTTTGTCACCCTCCTCAATATTCTTCCTTAGTTGTCCTAGTCTAGTTCCTATTTAGCTGCCCCTGTGATTTTGGCCCTGACTTGCATTTAGTTCTCCCTTGGTATGTGTTTCCTTTGTAATCAGTAAATGTCTCTTAAGGTCCAAGTCCATGTTTTTGCCCTCCTTGTTCGAGTGATTTTTAGTTTATTCCTTTGATATCCTGTTTTCATTCTAATAAGTTAACTTAGTTTCTAGGTTCATGTAACGAATTGGGTTTTGTATTTGCAGCCTGTTGGTCTAGTTTCCGTCACTTGTTATTTTTCCCTTCCTGTTCGGTCAACAATAAATTTCACCTATATTGTACGTCCCTCTCTGTTTTAATTTTGGTTCCACATATAAAATCCTGACACACAGCCACTTATTTTCAGCTTTTCTATGACTTTATACAGGATGCTGACTACTTCTGATGCAGCACAGCTCTACCCCCTTATTCATACAGGAATGTCCCCCAATAAACCCAATGGCTCTGGTCAGCATTATTAAAAAATGTCACTGAGGCTGGAACCTGCTTAGTGTCCTCTGGACAGCAAGGACGCCCAGCATATTGGAGTGCTTTGTCAAGAAAGACTGTAGGGTGAGGAATGGGCGGTGGCTTGTGAGTAAAAGATGGCAAAAATGAAAACAGCCAGAGGCAGAGGACATATGCAACCTCCTTACAGCAGCAGCAGAGAATCTATAGCCTGAAGGCTGAACTCTGCCAACAGGAACTTAAATAAATTATTTACTCCTGGACCCCCATTGTGAACACTTTCCCTGCAGGCCTCCCTCCTTGGGCCTTGTGGTTCTTTGAGGGGCCAACCAAGTTTCCGGAAGGCATACTGAAGGCTGAAAATAGCTGTTTTTCCCAACAGCATGATGTGCTATGATTCTTTACAATCCTTCTGTAGGCAAAGAGGTTGAAAATAAAAAATGTCATGAAACTGCAAGAAGGTCCACTTTACTATTAAATACTTTATTGATGCTTTCTAAAGTGTCTGCTTATATACTGTAGCTATATTATCCAAAGCACTTTACAGCAGTGCTTCTTATTCAGTTATTTGCACACAAAGACAGCAACTGAGAGCAACTTAGGGCTTAGTGATTTGTCAAAGGACAGTTCAACACTTAGCCAGGAGGAACTGGTTGTTGAACCGCTGACCACGATTCACTGAGCTTCAGCCCCCCCACTCTTGTGTTTCCTTGCAGGGGAGTACAGTAGGTGGAGGTTAAGTTTGTAGCCCAGATATGTATTGTTTATTGTGCTAATTGTTGATTAATATTTGTATGGGTGTATATGCATTTGTGACATCTCACATTCCACTGCACATGCATGTGTCACATCCATATGTGGATGTACTATATGTACTGATTGCTGTTTGCAGTGGCCTTTAGCATTTTCCCTGTCCACACTAACTTAGAGCATCTGTACAAATGCAGGATAATTACTGTAGTTATGTACCTGCCAGTTTCTGGTGCCTGGGAGCTTTTTTTAGTGCCACCTCTGAAAGACCACAACTTGATGGACAGTTCAACAGAATGGGGTTCATCTACCTCTCAAATTGATACAAATGAGTCACAGAGAGTGGGTGGGAGTAACGACCAGAATACCTGGGGCACGCTGAGTTAGAGGAAGCATTTTAATGTGGCACAAAAGGAAAATGGGAAGCAAAGAGTAACATCAGTTACTTTAGGTGAATCATTAGTTTATTCTTAAATTCTCAGTTAATTTTTGATTTGACTTTTTTGTTTAACCCATAGCTAAGGTAACATTTAGGCAGGATAAATACTGGTTTAGTGTCTGAAAACCATGTTGACCAAACAATTCCCCAACAATAGATTTTTTCAGCTTTGTTTTTGGCAGTGTGTCATTTTGTTACCCAACACACAGAAAACTTCAGTGAGCTGCATGTTTGATTTGATTGCCAGCGCAGCTATTTGACTTACGTACTGTACTGCCAAGTTCCCAGTTCTGTTCTGTACTCACTCTAATGAGAGATGCTGAGCTGGCTGAGTCACAGTGGCTGAATATTTTTCTGCTCCTGGAGTTTATGTGGTGTATATGAGGTCAGCTCCCTCTTGTCTGTGCCTCTGACTTCCTGCCTGCCCCATGTGAGCTCAGCCAGTAAGAAGAAGAGTGCATGCCAGGTAGACTACTTCCACCTCATCAAACCTGACCCTTGCCCCTTCTGTCTCTCTGTCTTTCTTTCACCGTGATTCACTCATAGCGTGAATCGTCCTCTTGCGTCTTTTTTTTTTATTATTATTTTCTCTCACTCCACCCAACTATCTCTCCCCACCAGATCCCATGTGAGCAAAGACTCAAGTGTATGAACACATGTAAAATTTACAACCTCATTTTGCTGCTGCCCACTGAAGAGTTATGCTGGTTACATTCCCAGGAATTGAAGTGTGAAGGGACCCTTTGTGACAGCACTGTGGCCAGTGTCCTCTGTATAATTATGCTTATGTCCTGCCCCCCAAGCTTTTATCTTCCCTCCTAATCCATGCTGGCAGGCTGCTTACCTACAGGTCTCTCATCTTCTTGTTACTCAGGCTTCTGCTACCATAGCCTGTTTTTTCATTGATGCCAATATAATCTTATATTCTTTGGCGCCTTGTCCTGGTGCGTGTGTGAGTTATGGTTGGGCTTCGATGAACATGCACCTAAAAACCCAATAAGCTGTCAAAGAAGCTTGCTTTTTTATCAAATCATTCTGTTTAGGGTTTACAGAATGACTAATGTTGTCCTTACTAAGAACACATTAGGTGCAAAGCATCTACTTTCTTTATGGCTGCCAAATACATTATTTCAGTACTCATGAAATGGGTTGAAAACTGGTTAATGATACAAATTAAACAAGTGTTTAAACAGAGGATTAAAACCTGAAATGAGTTTACAGGTTATTTGATCTAGACCTACATTACAATTGTGTAAATTTGTAAATGTCCATTTATATACATACATATGTACTTTATATGGTAGACTTTTTACTTAATTTTAATTGTAAGACATTGTTCTGGCTGTAATGTTTGCTGGTAGTCAATTTTATTATCAGTAGATATCTCAGCAAGATTGTCCAATTTCCTCCCCATTTCTCAAGTATTATTCTCTTCAAAGCCCTGCAGTCATTACGTGCAAGCAGTCTTTTCTTATTATGTTTGGAAATCTTGTGCATACGTTGAGAATAAAATAAAAAAAAAAAACATTTGTTCATTGTAGATTATCAGAAATTGTTTAAAAAATATAGAGATATGAAATTAATGACATTACATAACAGCAATTGTGAAGTATGGTAGGTGTTTCAATTTTGCTGGAGTTATTGGGATGTTTTCTTATAGGTGGTTCATGCTCTAACACGAGAGCAGACATAACCGTACTTATTCCAGTTTAGGGGGTGACTTCTTTTAAAAGAAATGATGGTGGAAGAAACATCATAAGTGGTGAGAACTTCTCTGTGGTCAATTCTTTGTGACACTGTCTGTTGGATGAAAGTGAAATTTGGTGATGGAGGCATGCTGTGATTTGCAGTCAAATGCTGTCAGGCATGCCTTATGTTTTCAGTAAAGAATGTCAAGAGTTGTTATGTGCAGGGTGGCAGCCTGAATTCTGACTTTTTGGCCCAGGCTGCAGGCAAGACTGTCAACAGCTGTTAGACATTGTGTTTTTATTTCGCTTAAACTGTGTGATAGTGGACAGGTGACAATCTGTTCTTTTGTAGGTGGTTTTCTTTAGTGATCTGAACCCAATAATTGTAGTTCTTAGATTTTTGATTAAAGCAGCTGCTCAGAATTCAAGATCGCACACAAGACAGTCGTCACATTAATGCATAACTTGATGCAGATGTCACTGCCTTCGTGTTCATAACTGATATTTCAGTAAAATGTTTTAGTAGATATACTGAAGAGGAGATCTATAAAATCAAAAAGGTTTCTGAGTCAATTTATCAAACACACCTTAACTCATGAATTTATTACTAATGCATTTTTGCCTGGAGTGTGGAGTCCAGCTGCCCTGCAGACATAATGAAGGTCTGACAGAATTCTTGCTGTGCAAAAAATGAAGTCTGATCAGTAAGAAGAATTAGTGTAATAAGTGAAGTCTGTGATTATATTATTCATGATAAAATGTGGAATACAGCAGTTGTATAACTGTTCTTTTAAAATATGCATATTTCACTTTCCCCTCAATGTCTGGGTGCTCAGTTCCACCATGCGTCATTAGATGATTAGCACTGGGTGTGAATGTTAGACCACTTTACCAAGATATGAAAGTGGTTGCAACACAAGTAATAGCTGAAGTGCTGACATTTTTTGCAAATGGCATGTTATGTGCTCTCTATCTCCCCTCTGTCCACCCTTCCATCTCTTGTTTCATGTCTCATTGCCTCAGGGGTTAATGAAATGCCCCGACTGAAGAGGTGGAATGAGAGATTGTTAAAGTCCGTGTGAGCTTTGAACCTCCTCCCTCGCATTTTCTCAACCTGTGCTTCAATGCATGCGCATCAACAACACTGGCATCGCTGGCAAATATATTCCAGTCGAGAGGTAATGATGAGCTAGAGCTTTGCAATCCTTTCTCTAATCACTTATTTTTGTAGTTTAACCATGCAATATAAAGGTAATGCATTTAGCTTAAGAGGGTTAATGGCTTTTTCCTTAAATAATACAGTATAAATGATTTTATTTTTCAGCTTTTGCATTCACTTTATTCAGCATCCTTGAATTTCCAAACAAGGTTTTTTAATGCCTCATTGATGGACAGTAGCCAGTGCAGCTGCATTACAGACAAGAGAGCCAGATGGCTTGAGGGAAAATAAGGCTCATTTTAAGAAGTCAACATCATTTTGGTACACTTAACCAGTAGCAGACCCTATTTCATGATTTGTTGACCATCATGACAGTCATTTATGGGTTACAATTGCAAGGTATACACACACACACACACACACACACACACACACACACACACACACACACACACACACACACACACACACACACACACACACACACACAGCCCAATGTGCGCACATTGAGTTTAAAGCTGTGGTCAGTGATGCATCACCTGACAGCTGACTGATGAAGAGCTGACCTTTTACTCCTGGCCTTGTGGGTTATTCTCCGCCTCACGAAGCTGTGGGGGTCTCCACCCACTGACACTCGAGTGCTAAAATCAATTGTGACCATGTGAAACAGTAATAAAAGAAGCAGTGACAGTGAGCCTTATCAGCGAGGGGATGAGAGCAGGATGCATATAGAGGCAGAGCGGGGGATGGGATACCCCAGAATCAAAGACTCAATCCTGATCCCTCTCGCACCTCATCCTCTTCTGCTTTCATTCACATTCTTTGATCATGTTTACAATGTGGCTGTTTTTGAGGGGTTTAGCAGTGGCTTATCCTTGATCTGCACACAGTGTACTGCATAGTGCCTTAGTTTCACCCCAAGCAAGAAAAATCAGTGAGGCAGTTTCCAGGCTGTGGAGGTTTAAAATGTGGACCTGAAGAGTTGTAATGGGAGCAGAAAGCTCTCTCATCCTTACATGAAAGGCTGCTGCTATTGAGGCTGAATCAAACGAGTCGTTTAATCAGCAAAAAAAGCTTTAAAGCTCAACAACATAGTGTCCCCCTGTAGCTATAATGCCCATGCTGTAACTACCCGCTGTGAGCGCGTAAAGTGTATGATGTTTTCAAAGAAGTGAAAGTATCTGTTGTTTGTGTGTGGGTGTCTTTTCATATACAGCTATTTGAGTTTGAGTTTAACCATAGTTTAGCCTAAAATTGTTTCTTACTTTTTAACCTGCTTATTGATCTTTCAGAATAAAGACGTTAAAAAAAATCAATTTGATGAAATATGGATGACCACATAGCATACAGCATATAATATTTAGGGCAAATATAGACAGACATAACCAATACAGTGGTTATATGTGAGAAGAGATGGAACAACCCTTCTTTCTATAGCGTTTATTTATTTGTGTTGTTTATGCAGAATATAGCACACAGTAATTAAATGCTTTAAGAATATGATATAATATGATACATTTCTATTACTGTACTGTGTGTGTATGTGCATGTGTGTGTGTGTGCATGCATGTGTGTGAACTATTAGAAAGGTAATTTCCGGGAAACCGCTTTAGCCTGACGAGGAAGACTGGGATCTTTCTTCTAATGGGATCAATGTTTCTTTGCTTTCTCTCTGTATAAGTTATAATGTGGCTAATGTTTAAAACATGCTCTGCAGATGCAGCATGACCCTCTTAAATAAATGACAGTATTGCCAGGAGAGGGAGTCATCTTAAAATTAGCTTCGCTGTGGGTAAAATGTTCTGTTCACTTTTTGACTCATACTGATGGAAAAACAAGATATATGTATGTAACAGGAAAAGGAACACACACACACACACACACACACACACGATTTTTATAAAACTATAGATTGGCATTAAGGTAATTGGCTAAGGCAGATCATTATTCAGCCACATCTTCACCCCCTCATCGGTGCAGATAAACACTAAACCCGTGTCTTCACAGTATTTGTGTGGCCGGATGAGTGCATCACATACCCCCAGCATGATATCCCAGAATTTCCTTCCAAAAGCCCTAGGTTTCTTTCTGCACCACCAGCAGCATCTTGCTGCTCTGTTACTTAGCACGACTACCCAGTAGCAGGAGAATTGGTGCCCTGCTCATAACCTACAGTGCCTCTTTCCCGTGTTATGGCTCCATATGTTAAGATGCACAGCTTTGAATTCTGATGTCAAAGTTGCATTTTAACTCTCAGGTCCTCCTGCTCATGTTTAGCTCCACTTTTGGTTTTCTGGGGCTACGAGATCCATAATTGGGAGATAGACAGATTATGAATTTATAATGAGTGTATAGAAATGTGATAAGGTTTTTTTTGATAGATGGAAAGACTATGAATGTATTACTCCTGTATAAAAATGTAAGGCCTTAATTCTACACAGTAGAAACAGCAAAATCTGACCATTTACACCAGTTTCCAAATGCCAAATGTTACTTACTGTATTGGAATCATACAACATTTAATATCTGTTTCCACCAGTATTTATACTGTGCTTCTAAAACATCTTTATTTTTACCTAGTTTAGTTGCTGTAGTTTGAATGGTGACCAACTACACAACCCTGTAGGCTTAACTAAACTTTTGCCATCCTGAAACCTGCCAATGTGTTATACATTGTGTTATGAAATGTATGTCTTAAGTTGAGAGTTGATATGTCCATCCATCCATCTATTATCTTTAACCTCTTTACCTGCTGAGGGTTGGTTAGGGCTGGAGCCTGTCCCCGCTGTCATTGGGCAAGAGACGTGGTACACATGGTATACGTGGACATGTCGCAAGTCCATCTCAGGACACTCACAGGCAATTTGAAATTCCCAATTAACCTAACATCGATGTCTTTAGACTGTGGGAGGTAACTAGAGTACCTGGAGTAAACCCATGCAAGCACAGGGAGAACACACAAACCCATCACATTAAGGAGAAATGTGACTGCAATATGACTGATATGCATCAGTTTGTACTTCAGCATTGTCAGACAATAGGTCAGATAATAGCTATCCATTCAGAGCAGACTGTAAACTACACAGTCAGCACAACACATACCCAGAACTACAGATTCATAACAGCCCACCTAGTGCAACCTACCCTATATCCACAAGTGTGAACACACTGTAAATGTATCATTCATTTATTAAAAAAATATGTTACCACAGAACATAACCCATCCACTGATTATGTTCCCCACAAAAATTATGTAATCATCATTTTAGTTTCGTGTTTTTATAAAGCAGAGTTGTGCAATTCAGAAGCCATCCCTTTTAAACAAAAGTAGTATCTGAACTATGGAACATTTTACAAAAAACAAAAAACAAAAGTCTAACTAAGGGTAAAACTTTAAATAGGGATAAACTCAAAAAAGCTGAAAATGTTAGATTTTGTTTTCATGTTTTCTGCAGATAGACACAGGGTTGTGTTGTGTGAAGTAAATAGTACACCTACATGATAAAGAAGGACACAGTCTGTCTACCAAGTATGAAAGCTGCTGCAGGTGGCTCCAATAGGCAGTCAGTAAAGCCAGGATCCAGACATTTATAGCTTTATAATTGGTGATGTTGAACAGAAGATATGATAAGAGATGGTATTTTTTTGCTCAGTTAAGTTTTGCTTGTCTTGAGAAATCCAGGAGGAATAGGGATAGGTTAGGAATAAGCCCATATAATCAAACCAATGTCCTTCTAAATTATAATTATTATAAGTAATATATATATATATATTATATCTATATCTATCTATCTATATATATATATATATGTTATAAATAAGACCCACGCACTCTGTTATAACTTAATTGCATGTTCTGCCTTGCAGATTAGATTTGAATTTATATGGTACAGACTCTATCAAATTCTCTCTTTATATAATTAAAAAATAAATTAAAGACAAGGCAGATTTGGACAAGGGATCATTACTAGACATCACAAACCAAACTGGAACTATAAAATTGAATTTGCTTTAAATATCTGTTTATTGATGTCACTTCCTGTTGCAATTACTCCAAAAAGTTTTTAGTTCATAGAGTAGGAAGCTCTGTAAGAGGTCACAGATAAAATATCCTCCACCTCCTAAAGGTACTGTATAGTTGGTTGGGACTATTATAGGCTGCAACAAGTGCAATAATTCAATACACACAAAAAAAATAGGCTTTGATGGGTGATGATATGATTGATAGACTACTGGAACGTGCCGTATTATTTAGTGTGTGTATTGATTTTAAATTTACATAAAGTCATCTGTGATGCAGTACATTGAAGATAAGTGTTGAAAGGGATGTGTGTAGGTAGTTGGGTCATCATCAATCATTCATATTGACATTTCATTTGATGTCCTTGTGTGTGTATTTGTGCACACACTTGGCTATATGCATTCGTGTGTGTGTCTTGATTTGCAACTGCTTGGGTTTTTGAGGTCTACTTCTCAGTGGATGTGTTTTCGTTCATCTTTGCCAGTGCCCAAGCGGCCGTTTCTGTGTGTGTGAATTTAGATGGGTGCCTTGCTGTATGTTTAATGGCCTGAGGTGCGGCTCACCTCCCTTTACCAGTTTGAGCTCCGTCCCTTGTGCCCAACAGAGTGAGCCAAAGTTTGAGTGTGTGGCTGGTGACAGGTAGGGCCTTGTGACAAACTACAAGACAGAAAGAAGAAGTCTGTGTACCTCCTTAGGCTGCAGCTTCGCCTGAATGCTAAGTGACTGAAAAGAGCTCCTTTACTGACACACTGTAGCTGCTAACATGCACTGTGTGCCTGAATGAACACACACTCACAAGCACATGATAATGCAGATACGCAAGACCTTCAGATTCCCACACGCACAGCCTTGGTCCCTGTTCTCATCAAAGCTGAGCTGTCACAGCAAACTGTAGTATAATGTGAAAACACCAAACCGTGCCCCTGCTTCAACCACAGCTTCATTCCAAACCCCCCACCCCCTGGTTGTTTGGCTCTGAATCGCCCTTGTTTGTGGTAACTGGGACCTCAGCCATGGCTCCAACAGCTACCACAATGCACCATCACAAATTACATTTCACTCACATGGTTGAGCCCCCTCTTCTTTTCTTCCTTCCTTTTATATTTTTCTTCCCTTTAATGACTTTCCTTCTCTGTCCCTTCAGTTGTTCTCCTCTTCTCTTCTGCTGCCATCTGCTCCTCCAACAGCTCATTTCTCTCTGTCCTTTCCCAACGGCTAATGTTTGTCCAGTTGATGTACTGTCAGTGCCTGCAGCACCCTTCCAGATCAGCTCTGTGCTGACTGCTTACAAGTAGATGAGCTGTATGTTCAGCTAATGGCTTCCAAGCTGTATTAAATTATATTGACGCTAAAGCTCTGTTATAAGCGAAGTATGCATCTCACTGTCATTTCATCTGTTCTCAGAAGTCTTTCATCTTCGGCGGGCTTCCAAAGCGTCCCTCAAAGGCAACTCTGTCATTGTGTGCTTTAACAAATTGAAAGTGGCTTTTTATGCTATGACTGATGAGGCTAGTGGCATCCACAATAAAACAGTGGACAGTGATGGATTCTCTTCCAAATCAGTACTTTGTATGTAACTGGTTTGTAGTCAAACCCAGGATTATGTAAGTCTTAGATTTCAGTTGTCTGCAATTCTCGCAAAACTGGAAATCTGGTTTACATTGTAGCAAATGTCAAGATTTCTTTCTTTTACTTTTTTAAGAAAGTAGTGCCAAGTAGACAGACAGACAGACAGACAGACGGACAGAGAGACTGTCAGAGAGGAGAGATTCTTTAATAGGGAGAATGTATTGCCTCAGAAAAGTTCAGCATGATAATAATGGGTGCCTCTGAGCTGCATAGTTTGATTGGGGGGCGTGAGGGACGTGTAGAGGACATTTATCAGCATGACACAAGACACAATGCTTTTTGTTTGATTGGTTAAATTACTGGGAGCTCATTTGCTTTCACTGCAAAATCCTTTACAGGGCTTTTTTTGTTGTGTTAATTAAGCCGGAGCATTCATTTTGTATTCTGCCTGCATTTTGTTTCACAAAGGAGACAGAAAAAATCATTGTTATTCTTCTCTTGCACATTGTAGGTATTGTGGTTTGTTTTTTATATGATTTACACCAAAGATGAGCTGCTTAAATGTGTTTACTAAAATTAGTTTGGCGTAGTTTTTCCTAGACAATTGCCTCCTCTGAATACAAATTCCTTAGTGTTTCTCCTAGTGTGAACTAGAAAGTTAGCAGTGTTCAAAGTTTTATTACAACCAGACAACTGACTTCACAAAGTCATTTAACCTCCTGACTTGAATTATAAATATTTCAGGGAACTAAAGTTATATAAAATTTAAAAACAGTTTTCCAATTGTACTACCAAAAAAGATGTAAAGCAAAATTTGAAACAGAGTAAGACTCCAGGATTGGGATTCCATATTGTGCCACTGGTTTAATCCTTTTAATAATACTTCCAACACTTCTTTACCCCTTGTATTCCGTTCAAATTCCATGCCTTCACAGTATAAACTTTGACCCGGACCAAGAATACCCTCATAATAAGTGTCTATACGAAATTATGAACTACAGATCTTTGGAAAATGTATAATTAGCATATCTGACAATAATAAATGAATGATAAATCCTTAATCAATCTTTCAGAGAGCGGGGAGTGTATATTTTTTAGGTTCACACAATGTGATGTCCTGTCTCACCTGAGACATGAAAACATAACAGCCATAATGAGTCCTCATCAGAGGGGGTGTAAAAATAGCTTTCTTCCAAGTTGTCTCATCATATCCTGCTCCAAATCGCTATCTGCTTTCTTATCTTGGAATATCAAATGAAATACCTCTTGCACAGTATGTCTATTTGCAATAACCTCAGTCAATGAAATGGCAGCTCAGGTACATGAGCTTATGACCCCACAACGTCTCTTATTTATCTCTCTTGATCGAATTAATTAATACTTCTTTTTTAAATTTTCTACATTGCAGGTACTTGTTTTTCCAGGTGCAGTTCTCACACCTGTGTCTAGGCCCCCTCTGACCTCTGTATGATTTCTGCTCCTTATGTTTATTTTGTATGATCACTCTTTTGCTGTTTCACTTTCAAAATTCCCCCATGAGCCCTCAAACACCAACAGGTGCATGTTTCTGCAGGAACCTGGGCAAATGTGGCAGGAACACAGACAGTTCTCGGGACATTTTCAAGCATTTTTATTGCCTCTCACATTAAACCTGCAAGTCACATTAAGATCTACCGGGACTGTACCCTTCTGCCTCACTCCTCACACTGCTGACCTCTCATTCATTACACAAATCAGCTGACAGACGTAGTGCAAATTATAAAATACTGACAGGTCTTGTTTCAGTCCAGTGCATTCAGAAAGAGATTTTTGTTGTGAAAAAAGATCAAACCCATATACCATGACATAGAGCAGTACTGTCGCTCACTTCCTCTTATAAAAGGCATATCTTCTCTTTTTCTTCTTGGCCTTTTTTTGTCATTTGCCTTTCCACTAATGAGGCTTTATATAGGCTCTTTGGATACGTTCTTTGCATAAACTGCAGTCCATGGTTGTAAATGTTCACGGTGTCTATGCACCTGAAATTGTGAACTCACATAATTGTGATTATGGGACAGGACTGATTTTTACATAAAAAGCCTAAACTTGATTAACTCAATTGGTTTGCTTTGTTATAACATTTTTATCTCTTTTTTTATGTTATTGTTAAGGACGCCAAGTTGCGTGAGCTACTGGATGTCAATACTCTGGTGGGAAAGCTGGAGAACAGGATGCTGACAGTAGTGAGTGGCCCTGACATGGTCAACATCACCTACCTGAACTTCATGGCTTTCCAGGAGGAGACGGCCAAGGTAAAGCTGAGCAATTATAACCACAAAACAGTTGAAATAACTTGTATAAGAGAGTTGTTGATAGTTGGTAGTATAAGTGTTTTTATTTCACATTTTGTAACATTTTCCTCGAGGAAAGACAAACAAAAAAAATGACAATAATAAAACACCTGGTTGCTCCAATGGCACAAAGGTTAATTAAAATTCTGAAAACAGCATAGAAGTAATATAGTAGTTTAGATTAATAGAGATGTTAAAGTGTGTGTGTGTGTGTGTGTGTGTGTGTGTGTGTGTCTGTTATTTACTGCAGGAATGGGCGGAGGAGCTGTTCAGCTTGGCATCTAACCTCATGGTACAGAACATGTCCAGAGAGGCCTGCCTTGAGAAAGCGTATGTTATCTCTACATGTATAAATTCTGTACACACAGAGAATCAAGCAGTTATACAAAAATGTAAATCTGTAAAGATAAATATGAAAATCAGGTTTGCTTGAAACAAAAAATGCCAGTCACCACCACCATCACATCAGGTATGTACTGTATTTTACATAAACAGCAGAAGCAAATGAGGCATCTTGTTTAAAAGAGACACACAGTATGACTAACTGTAATGTAACACTCTCTAACTCATGCTCTAACTAGTGCACCTCACATCAGTTCCTTACATACCCTGGCAAAAACATATTTGCCACATAAGTGCACAACGTATGCAGCGAAACATTTCCATCCCTGCAGTTTACACACAGAAACCTTTACACAGCCTGGGGGTTTGACTTAGTAAAGGTCATTTCACTTCACATTGATTGAGAGTGTAAGGAGAGAAAAAACAGACAAGAAGGATGAGGGAGGATAAATAAAACAGCTAGAAATATGTAGTGGTTCATGAACCTAACTCTCAGTTGATTTATCTTCTTCCCAAGTGAACATCTGACTGTATGTGTGTGTACATTCATATATTGTTGTTTTTATTAGTGACATAATGACAGGAAAGCAATGGATCGGTCAACTTGCTAACCTGAGCTTGTGCTGTTTTCAAAAAGTTACTGAGGCACAACAATATTCATCAGCTCCACCCTATTGTGTAAACTTCTAATCTTATGTAATAACAACACTACATTCACATCGATTTGGAATTGTCTGATTGAAGTACACACACTGATAGTTTATAGTCCACAGCAAACTTATTTGTGCAGTGAGTGAAGCTCATGCAGAGTGAACTTGAATCTACAGTGTTTTTTGAGAGATTTTACTAGGCTCTGTTTGGTGACAACTCCCAGCTGTCTGATGTCTATCAGTGAACAGAAACCATTAACTTGCACCCCTGAGGAGGCTAATTGACTTACGAGACAATAAAAGTGACCATTGACCAACACAGTACACAAAGAGTAGAACAGAATTGAATTGAGCAGGCTTAGCAGACATGCTGGTTGCTCACAGCAGCAGTTGGTATCAGTGCACTGCTTGGTTACAAATAAGGTGATTCTTTATCCTACCAGTGCTGCAGCATGAGCAGGATTCATCCCTGAAGCAATGTTGATGTTAGTCTGCATGTGGTTAATTCTCCTCACTACCTCTTACGGCTTTGTCAAATCTTTGAGGGATGGGCATTGTTTCCAGCAACAGGGAACAAAACAGAATCTAGCATGTTTTCAGTTGGCTCCTTAAAACAAAATGTTGAATAAGGATTATGTTCCTTTGTGCATGAGTGAGGATATAATGGAAGGGTTATGTTAAGAAACTTTAAAACTTTACTGCTTTGGTGCTCGCAGTATGTTTTGTGTTTCAAACCATGTCAAGAAAGTAGAAGTAGCAGAATGAAGTATTTGTATTGCCATCATTGGATGGGAAACTGGCCTCCTTTTTTTATTAACTAAATGAAGAGACAGAGACGAAAAGAAGAAAGAAAGCAACAGAGAAAGTAGTTAGACAAACAGAAAAGGAGACGGATGCAATTAATCTGTTTTCCCCCACTCTTCTTAATAAATAATACAAGCACTTGTAAGGCAGATGAGGCCAGCTGAGAACTGTTCTGCCTTCTTTCCTTACTCTTATACTCTTCTTTATTCTTTTGCTTTCATCCTAGTTTTGCGTTGTCTCTTGCACCTTTTTCAAGTCCTTCTTATGTTGCTTTAGTGATGTCAGCTGTTGTCAACTAGCTCTCTAACAACATTTCAGTCCCGCCTTCTAGACGAAAATGCAACAAATTCTAGTGTAGCCCTGTTAACCATTACAAGCATTGATGACTCTACCTATGGCAGCCAGCCTGCCCTGTGAATTGGACTCTGTAATAGTTATTAATTATTAGCCAGCAGCCACTCAAAGGCCAGTCTGTAGTGAAAGCTCCTGTGCAGCTAAGCTATTTATAGCTCAGGTTATGCGCCTGTGTTGCTGCTGCATGGCAAATGCTGCCGATGGAGCTCTTCCAGGGATTACACAGGGTAATATGCAGTTGTATTAGCTGTTTTTAATAAATTGCGGTCAATTAGCACTCTTGTCCGTGGGCAGACATGGCAAAAGATTATGTACATCAGTCAAATTAATACACGAAAGCAAGTACACACACACACAAATTAAATTTGAGCAAGTACATTATTCCCACAGACCAAACTACTGATTGCATGTTGTGTAAGGTTTGTGCTCTGTCCAATGCAGATACACTCGGCTGAAGCTGCAGCTCAACCCTGAAGGGAGAATCCCCGTCAAGAAGTAGGTCTCTCAGTGACTCATCCTTAACTCCCTTGCCACCTCTCTGCTCTTCTGATCAATGCATTTCTTTCTCTGCCTTCTTTCGTTACTCTCACTGTGTGTATTCTCTGCATTTACTGTATGCATCCATTAATAAGAATATGCTATATCTTTCTACTATATGCCTTCTCTCCACTGCTTATCAACTCTGCGGTAAAATTAGCTTCAGAATTTCAACCACTGTAATTTCCTCTATTTTTAAAGAGCTTAACCTTGTCACAAACTTCTGCTGAAACATGCCTGTGTGTGTGTGATGTGTATACAAGTTTCCTTTTTGGGTTGTGAATTTGTGAATTTCAGTTTCTGTTTCACTTATCTGGAAGTTTTGCCATCAGCTCATTGAAATCCAACTCTCTCTCTCTCTCTTACTTCCCATTAGTCAAGCTGAGCTTTTAGGCAGCTAACAGTGAACTTCTGCGATAACCCCCTTAGAGCCACAGAGGAAAACAGTGTGTGTCAACACAGAGAGACAGAGAGAGACGCTCCTTGCCGTTTAGGGAATTAACCTCCTAGCTGGGAGGACATGTCAGGTTGACTAATGTCAGCTTGACTCCTCTCTCCCACAGAGTATACAGTATGTGTTCATGGATACCTTTACATGATATTGACACAGGCTATGAGCAGCATAAACAGACCTACAGTAAAAAGCCAGCAGTAGTTGTAACAAGACTGGAGTAAATTGCTGTAAATTACATTTATTGTCTACAGTCACTAGAATAAAACGGAGAACTGCAGCTCAACCACACTGAAGCACTGTCGCTCTCTACACTCAAAATGACTGATAAGACAGGACAGCACAATGTGCTGTCCAGTGAAAACCGTGTAACTCCAATAGAAATATAAATTATTTAAAAATCCCACAGGCATGTCTGAGGAAGGCAGCTTCACAAACCTGAAAACAGCCTTGTTTTTCTTACCTCACGAAAATGTGTCACTTTTGGCAACGTTGATCATACAGTAGTTTCTTAGTTTTTTTTTACACATATTGGCAAGTTAGAAACATCTGCATGAGTTTTATATCCTCAAAGGAAAAGGCTAGTTTTGTAACAGCTCATACAGGATTTGTGGATATTGTCTAAGAAAGGGAAAGGATAACGATAATGATAATGGCAATGACAATTAGAAATGTTGATTAGAAAAATTGTGACTCCAACTTTATTTGCTCATTGTTGTTGATTTGTTTGGGTTTATGTTGTCTCTAAAAAGAATTGCAAACATTATCTCTTGTGATGGACTGTCACTACATATGGTGCTGCCATCTGGATGAAGTCGGCTCATTCTGTGTTGGGCATGCCATTCAGATATGAAAATGAAAAGTTATTCCAGTGAATACGCATGAATCAGCTTTGAGATACAGTTGTTTATAAGATTCATTCCATTCTTAAGAATGAGTAGACAATAAATTAACATCTTTCTAAATAAAATGTCATATCACTGGCAACAAAACAATGTTAAATCTTCACATATATAGAATTGTATTGGAGGACTGTGAAAGCCACAGTCACTTTGAAAAGTATTTATACTTTCTGCAGTATGAAGTGTCATTGGGTACCTGAGTAAAATATGATATATTCTACTTTGTAGCCTAACATGTACTTCAGAAATGTAATTACACGTTGCAGTGATGCAGGCCAACACCCGTCACTGATCCATTTTAATGTGAGATACAGTAAATGGTTGCAGATGATGAACCAAACTGTCCAAAATCTATCTGCCGGAATCACAAAGTATCTGAAATGCATTTCAAGCACGAAAAATTCAGCCTCCTTCTGCCTCAATCGGTTCACTGGTCCTACTGATAATCACAGCCAAAGTCTTCTCTCTTTTCTGATATTGCAGTAATTTCAGCAGAAGTAAGTGCTTTTCAGAATCTATTAGATTCAGCTCCAACACGATCTGTTCAAAGTCATTACAGTGGCATTGAAATGCCACCACAAACTAGCATTTGGGCAATGTTCTGTAATTGCAGTCCAACACAGACACACCAGCACTAAAGTGCAAATGCTCACAACATTGTAGGTGTAGGCTCTGAGTAGATTCAAAGCAGAAGCATACAGTACAGGTAATGCAGCTTCACAAGTCCTCTGCAGAGATGGGAGATCTTTGCAAGAGGAATAACATTTTAGCAGACCTCCATCCATCAGGTTTTAATGGCACTGCTCTTACCATGGCTTATATCGGCAGCATGATATGGGGGACTTGTCAGCAGCGGGTAGACTGATCGGAGTTGGCAGAAGGGTGAATGCAGCCAAGTCTTTGAAAACTGCCTGCTCTAGAGTGCACACGGCTTGTAAATCATGCCCAAGAAGACGCGAAGCTAAAAATAGTTCCCAAAGGAAGGAAGCTTCTGTAAATTAGATATTTTAGTTTTTGATCTTTAATAAATTAGCAAACAGGCAGCACGATGGTGGTGTGCTTTGGACTGTCGCCTCACAGCTACAAGGTCCCCGGTTCGTCTCCACCTGTCAACTGTGGCCTTTCTACATGGAGTTTGCATGTTCTTCCCGTGCTTGTGTGGGTTTCCTCACCCACAGTCCGAAGACAAAACATGCATTAACTGGTAACTTTAAATTGCCTATAGGGGTGAATGTGAGCGTGAATGGTTGTCTGTCTGTGTATGACTCTTTGTGTTGCCTACCTCTCATCCAATGATAGTAAAATGGTAAATGGTCTGCACTTATATAGCGCTTTTCTACCTATTGGCACTCAATGCGATTTACACTGCTTCTTATTCACCCATTCACACTCACACTCACACACACACACTCATACACCAATGGGGGAGCTGCTATGCAGCTGGCCAACACTCACCAGGAGCAACTAAGTTGGGGTTCAGTGTCTTGCTCAAGGACACTTCAACATGTGACCGGAGGAGCCGGGGATGGAACCAACAACTGTGAGATTGGTGGACAACCGCTTTACCTTTCTGCACCACAGTCGCCCCTGTATATTAGGGATAGGCTCCAGCACCCTGTGACACTGAAAATGATAAGCGAGTAAAGATATTGCATGGATGGATGGATACATTTGCAAACATTGTATATACAGTACATTGATGAGAAAAATAGGATTATTTTCTCCATTTGAACACAATTAAAAAGCTTCTTTCAAATCTTTTCCTCTCTTTTTTCCCACAGTTGCTCTAGCTGTGCCTTTCTTTACCTGCACTTTTGTATTCTGCATATATTACATTTTTCGTGTATAAATTATTGGTTCCTCATTTCTTTAATTTTTCTCTGGAGCTTGTTGTTGCAGTCTTTCATGTTAGAGTTATTTTATCTTTTTGCTTGTTTCTGTTTGGTCTTTCCACAGAATTTGTTCACAGCATTAATAAATATCCGTTGAAAGCTGTGATGTATAAGCAGTTTGAAACTGAAATTTAGAGTAACATCTCCTCTGTCTGTGTGCCATCTTCTATGATTACTCAGTAGGGTGTGTTTTTGTTTCCCCACAGTATCTTCAGGATGTTCTCAGCAGACAGGAAGCGAGTGGAGACAGCACTGGAAAACTGTAACCTCCATTCTGGCAGAGTGAGACACCAAAATATTAAAGCTTCCTGTTTTTTTTTTCAGTGTTACTCTAGTTCCTCTGTCTATGAACCTGCTGCTGTTTGTCTCCGTCCTTCTCTGTCTCAGCCTCTGTCTTATCTTAGACTCGTAACTCTTTCAACTTCTCCATCCAAATCTGTCTCTCACCATTGAGCTCCTTCTCTGTTCTCCTGAAACAGCAGTTGATTGCTCCTTTGCTCATTTATTTGGAGTCTTATTTTCTGGATGTCTGCATGACTTCCCATTCAGAACTGATTTAGCCTTGGTTGTAATGAAACAAACGGACCCAGTGGGAGCAATAGCGATGGCAAAAGCTGTTTTATCTTTACCTCTCTCAGATGTCACCAGAGAGAAACTGTCCTTTGTGCATAGAGGTGTAAACAGTCATGCAACACAACAAGAAATCTCTGTATTCCTGCAGCAGCAAGTTATTTGCATGTTTGGAAGATGTTTGGGAAATACTGTTTAATGCAGCTTCGAACATATTCTGAAACACACGCACATATGATTGGGCAGACACGTTGTTGCTGTTATGAATGGTGCAAACAGAATGAACACACGCACATTAATGAAAGAAAACAAATATACACACCAGCAGAACAAGTTATACATACAGTAATTAGCACTAGAAGAGAGAGCAGGAGGTAAAAACGTGTTGCTGTATGAAGGTCTGGTGGGATTTGCTGTTGTTCTAACGCGCAAGTAATTACAGCTAAATGGTAATGCTGTTAATCCCTCACACCCACACACACACACATGCAGACACAACCACACACACAGAGGCAAAAGAGCATACACTGCGTAGCTTACACCAAGGTTTGTGGAATGACTCATTGAATTTTAGCAGGGCTTGACCTGCATCCCCCTCCCTCAGAGCATCCTTCCTCATCTTCTTTTCTTCCACTCCTTTTTATAAGTGTTTGGTTCTGCTCTGTTTCTTGCTGGCACAATGTTATCGCCTGCTGCTGAGCACACTGTGCCTTTATCAGACCTGTTAGACCCTGATAGCTCCATAAGGAGCACTTGTGGCCACAGCTTCTTTTTCCATGTAACTCTACATGTTAATTCTTTTAATTATTTACATTTGTGTGTTGGCCCTGCACTTTATTGCTTCTAGAGGGAGAAGAGAGATTGTGTAAGCTATAGAATATCCCACAACATGAAAGATTTGTCTCTGTAATAGACACACCAGTGGTCTGGATATGTTATGGTGTTTACAGGATTTTTGTTAAACAGTACCCTAAAACACCAAGGCTTGTGTTGAAAATATTATTGAATGTACAAATGTTTCAGGTGGAGTGGTGTTTGAACAATTAGAATCACAAAAACCCCTCCACACTATGCATGGACATGCAAATGGAATTTAATTGACCATATTGCTGTTGTTTACTGCAGAATGACTCCATCCCCCAGGAGGACTTCACTCCAGAGGTGTATAACATGTTTCTGAGCAACATCTGCCCCCGGCCTGAGCTGGACCACATATTCTCTGATGTGTAAGGACCCTGTTTCCATCAGTTCTCTTTTTAAAGAATTTCCAGGAGGTCATCTTGCAGCCTCTAAACAAATTCCTAGGTTGAAAGCAAAGCCGTTTGCAAAGCAATCTGAAACGTTTCTACCAGCAGCTATAGATTATTAAGTGATATGGCTTTCAGGTTTAATACACCTGCCTATTACAGTGATCATGAGCAGTTAATTAGTACAGAAACGTGACTTGCAAAGGTGCTGCTTGTGACTCGTCAAGCCTGGCAGTGTGTCCCCTCGTGCTAAAGAAGAAGAGCTGCCCTTTTGCCCAGAGGGACTCAGACCATCAGCCGAGCAGTGTGTCAGCACACTCCCAAGTCATAAATCTAGATTTTAATCACAGTTAAATGAGATGGCATGAGAGCCAGGAGTATATGGAGATGATAATTTTGTGGAACAGGCATAGATATGAAAGGCGTTTTAATCAAATCTCATAATTTACTCAACACAACATTTAATCCTCAGCTCCTGTGCGTCTGTTGCTCTCCCTCTCCGCATATCTTTGCTGTTTTAATTACCACTCCTCCCCTCCATCATCTTCCCCTTGTTTCATTTTCTCATATCTCAGTATTTGAATTCTGGTCTCACTCCCACATCTTGCTTTGTAACCTTTGCCATGTCATCTCCACTTTTACCTTTTTGTATTACCAGTACTTACCCTATCCTATCATACCCCCTTATCTCCTCAGGGGGGCTAAGAGTCGACCATACCTCACGGTGGAGCAGATGACAGAGTTCATTAACAGCAAACAGCGAGACCCTCGTCTGAATGAGATTCTTTACCCCCCTCTCAAACCAGAACAAGTGCAGGCACTGGTGGACAAATATGAGCCCAATGTTTCGCTAGCACAGAAAGGTCAGTGGCTCAAATGTCCGTCAATACAAACGTACATGTTAACATCCTTGTGAGTGCACATAAATGCTTGTAACACACACTCAACCGCAGCTTTTTATTTACACAATTGATTCTTTGTAAAGAATAGCTCTATAGTGAATCATTTGGAAAGTACAGACAATTTTCACCAAAAAATACAGTGTGACTAGTTGTGACTGTCCAGGTTTTTACACCCCCACTTCTTCCGACCCTACTAAGGCTCCACTTGCGGTACCCCACCACTCCACTGCAGCCCCCACCACCAATAAATTTGGCAGGGGTGTTACCATAGTGACAGTCCTGTTGCCTGGTGTCCAAAAGCTTAAAAAGTGAGTGGACAAAGTGGGGTGCCAAAGAACAGAATGTTAGTGGTCTGTAAATACCACGCAGACACAAAACACCACTACCCTAACATTCTCCAAATACCATTAAACCTAACTGTGGATATTCTCTGACATTTTATTTTCAAGACTAGTATTGCATTAGTAGAATCCTTGAGTAGACAGAGAGAAAAAAGGAAACAGAAAGACAGAAGTTGTGAAAGAAAGTCAAAAGCTGGAGAGGAAAAGGGTTGCTGTGCTTCAGGAGAACTTGACAAAATAGCATTAAGCAAATGGAGTGCAGCAGAGGACTTAAAGTATGCAGCACTGTTGAACACATGTACTTTTAGCACTGCTTATAATGGGGAGCTGTGTTCCCCAACTCATCTGCTTCACTGTACTTTCATTTATTACAGTATTGTACTGCTTGATTTCTGCTGTTTGATTGAATTCACAAAGCATCTGTTCTTCTCTTACTGTAAATATGTTTATAGTGCTTGATCTACAATAGGCCTTAAACAATCCAGAAAGAGTAGCACTGGCACTGAGAGCTTAAAACACAGTCTAAACCAATAGTTCACTAGACAGTTTTTGAAGGTGGACACCAATGTCTTGTCTGTCTGTTTAAAATAAGGCTATTTATTTTAGCGCAGAGACTGGACATAGGGGGACACAGCTAGCTTTATCTGTTCAGGTGTACCTGGAAAAAAAAAACTTTAACTGTTGCATTAAATGTGAATGTAAAATGGCAGTTTTCCATTTTATAGGAAGTTGTAAGCAGTAGTTTTTTCTTGATCGGGAGCAGTTGCTAGGCAACTAGTAGTAGTTTAGCAACATGTAATGTTTCAGTATTTACTGTGTTTGTGGTGCAGCACTCAGGCGAGGCATACGGGTTAAGGACTCACGCTGAGACACCTGTTTCCAACAATAAGAGTGCTCTGACCATCCGATTGACAAATACACCAGTAAACGCACTTCCAGTGTCATATCTTAAATTAGCCCCGGCAGTTTCTGCTTGTAGCAAACCATCCTTGATGCCTGTCTCAGGCTCTCTGAAAGCGTGCCCTTCTCTGTCCCAGTGACAGATTTCCCCATGTGAAGTATTTATTTAGCCTGAGGAAGTGCAGCCATCTGCTTTGCAGAGGGGTCCAGATCTCCACGTCACCTTTATATACACACACACACACGCGTTTCCTCTTTCAAGGACACTCATGCATGTAGAGATACCAATGAATCATTGAGTAGTTATGTGCGTACTGAACATATATTTGTAAAACACATGCCTTCATCGGCTCATTGAATATCAGATATACAAATATCTTAAGTCAGAGAAAATGGCTGCTGTCTTTTGTTTTCTGCTCTCTTTGACACTTTCTCTCTTACTTTCTGTTTCTCCTTTTTCAGTTTGGAAAGTCTGAATATTACACTTTTAAGTGGTCTCTTTAGCGCAGTATCCTTTATTGTCTTTGAACTATTTTTTTATCTCTGCTCACCTATACATTCCTACATAGTTAAGATGGCAGATGAGTAAAATACTAAACGAAACAAAACACTTCAGATTGTCCTGAGTGGACGCCAGAATATATTATTGCACGTTCATTTGCAGTGATTGAAGAGAGGAAGCTTTTACTCAGATTTTGTCTCTATTGTTTTACAAGTTATCCTTATAACTAGATGGCATTACTACTGCAGTTCCTTCTCAGCTCAGCTCAGCAAAGTTAGCATTATGACCAAAAGCCCGAATTTTTCATTTGACTTGAATGTAGCCTTTCGTGCTTTTTCTCTTTTTTTGAGAGCTGACTTCACTTTTTAAATGTCCCCTTTAGAATAATACTTGTAGGTTCTCACTCAAGTACACCTCTCATCCTATCCATGTTAACACCATTTTCCTCTGCGTGACCTACAAATGTCTTGGGAATCTGGTGTAACTCTTATGTCTGTGTCTGTGTGATTGTGTGTACAGAGGTTAGGCCTCAGCCCAGCAAACGGAGGTCCTGGTAGTCAGCAGGGAGTAAGATGCTGAGAATGACTGAGCTCAGATGTCACAGCCAGCAGGCTGCGTTAATTAGCCCAGCAACTCTGCAGAGGGCGGCACTGCATTAATTAGCATAAAGTGGCCGGAGGGACCTGCTGCACCTGTAGAGCTTGCATCACTTAGCATATTTAGTATAACGTCAAGTGAGTGTGTACGTAAGAGGATGGAGGAGGTTGAAAGTGTTATACCCTTGCTGCTTGCTATATGTTGTACAAAATATAATCTATGCAGGTATGGTGTGTGATGCATATGATAATGTGTATGGAAATTTAAATCTTGTGCCTGGATGGGTGAAGATGTGAGCTTTTTATCTGGTGCTTAATATTTATTCAGCATTATTCACTTTCTCAAACATGTGCCGTGAGGATATGAGCTTGGCTATGGCAGCAAAAATTTACCAGAGTGACCTTGACAAACAATCAAAACAAGGAGTGAACCATATCAAGACTGGTTCAGCTGTTTTGTTTTGTTTTTACACTGTATGAATCATTAGTAAAGCCTGGACTTTAGAAAATCATGTTTATATTTCAAACTGTTTCCTGAAAACAAGAGCCTATAGTGTGTGTACACATAAACACAAAAACACTCTAGATATATACATGAATCTTCAAGATCTTTGTGAGTTGGAATATAGGTATACAACACCATAGGACATGCACCTTGTTTTTTTTCATACAGTTTAAAATACTGCTGATTTTCTATATGTTTGATAAGGTTAAATCCAATAGTTACCTCTGATAATGTCTGTCAGAATTTCTTCCATTGTTACGGGACTAATACACATTTGTTGCATTAGTTTGTTTTTGAAGCTTTTCTGAACATACAGCATAGTAACTTCAGTGCTTACATTTATCATAGTGAAGGAATCTGTCACGGATTGTAAAAGTGTCACTGTGTTTTGTTTTTAATAGTTTATGGACAGCAATGAAAGTCTGTTGCTTGTTGATTGACTATCGTGTCTGTGTGCTGCGCTGTGTCTGTGCAGGTCATATATCGGTGGAAGGCTTTTCCAGATATCTGAGTGGGGTGGAGAACTGCATCATCCCCCCCGAGAAGCTGGACCAGAGTGAAGACATGACCTTCCCCCTTTCCCACTATTTCATCAACTCCTCACACAACACATACCTCACAGGTGCATACATGCATCAAGACACAAGTCAATAGGCTGTTGTGTATGTAATGAGCTCTCTCTGTCTCGCTGTCTGGTTTCCACTCACATGAGCACAACTCAGCACAACTTGATTTTACTCATCAGTTGCACACGCACATCCTTCATTCTTCAACACATGAACAGATCACTTGTTCATTTAGAAATACAATTATGGCTGCACAAGTGAATACACCCGAGTTTATACCTTGCAGGTCAGTCAATCAAATGCGGTGGTGCATATCAGGCCCCCTTTTCTGGATTTCTTCTCAAGAGGTTATCCAATCAAGTCATGCTATGAAACTCGATTCATTGATATTCATGAGTTAAATATTTCTTTAGACTGGTAGTCTCAGTAACTGGCTTCCGGCAGTGCACAAGCATGGGCCTTTTTTCTTCAATGGATATTAGAATTCATCTATTCAAATCTATTCGGGGGAGGGGGAGGGGGGTTCCAGAGCACCGAGTCTTTCAGATGAATGAAATTTTTTCAGCAATGGGGGAAAAAGTCAATTTCTGTAGTGGGCCAGTCTCATAGCCAGTGAAATTAACAAATGATAAAAACAAACAATTTTTGATTCTCTCCTCACATCCTTAGGTATTTTCACAGTAATACACAGGCAACAGAGACTTCGGCCTTTGATGTGTATGCATTTTGAGAATGTCTATCAAAATAAGAGACAGAAAGAGTGACAGAAATGTGAGAAAACAAATGAAAATGGAAGTAAATAACCCTCTCATTTTCACAAATGTCCCTTCATGCTGCACGGAAGCGTGCTGCTAATGTGAAGAGATAATTGCTTTACTTCCATTCTGGAAAGTGGTTGAGTTTGTCAACTCTCAGCAGTGGTAAACTCCTGACTTTCCCATCTCAAGTTTAGACAAAGTTCAGAGTTACAATACTTCTGAGTACCTTAAACCTGCTTTCTGGATTACGTTTATCTATGGTTTCTTGTGTGTGGAGTGCAGCTGGACAGCTCGCAGGGAACTCTTCAGTGGAGATGTACAAGCAGGTTCTCCTCTCAGGGTGCCGCTGCATTGAACTGGACTGCTGGAAGGGTCGCACCACAGAGGAGGAGCCCGTAATCACTCACGGCTTCACCATGACAACTGAAATCTCCTTCAAGGTAACAAAGTGACAAGCAGTGAGACAGGGATGTAGACAAAGGGTTGGGTGGGGGATGGGGAGCAGAGGAAGAAGGAGTACAGCCTAAATATTCTGTGAACATAGGTTTAAGTGTCAGCGACATCTTCAAACATGCAAGCTCAAAAGAGTTTTTAACCTTCCACGTTTAGTCTAGTTTCGCATTTGTATTTGAAAGAGCAGATTTAGTAGTTTTGGTGCTTAGATCCCTTTCTTCTGTTGTCATGCTCATAGAATAGATGTGTGTGGCTTTAATGATTTAATTCTTAAGATACCAGTGCTAGTTTGTTTGGTGACACTTGCTCCAATAGAGCAAACACTGTCTGAGCAGTGACTTTCTCAGAAATAACTGAAGCAACAGTGGCATATTTTTAAGCTTTAGTTTAATACCGCAATGCAGTCTCATGATGCACACAGCACTTAACTTTCTCCTTATCTAACAGGTTAGCGTGGCTCATATCTTTGTGTTTTTTCACAGAAATAATGTCTTGGTTTGCAAATGCTTGGTGGTATACACTAACGTATATGTGAGTGACCATCTGAATCCGGTGCAGGAAAGGTAGACTCTGTCACTGCAATTGAAAGTTTGTTATTGAATGTAAATGTCTCTAACAGAGTTAAAGAAGGCCTTTCGGTTTTATACAGCAGAGAACAATACAGGCAGAGAGACACAGAAACAGGCTAAGAACATAAGTAAGAGTGAGTAAATAGAAGAGGTGGGAAAACCAAAAGTGGGGCATGCAAGCAGCAGATGGCAAATATAAAGGACAGAGGCACACACTGAATGGCCCTAAAGAAAAGTACCGGGGGCACCTAATTGAAGTCTCAGAAGATGAGAATGACATAAATAAAAGAAATAAAAAGAAATAAATGCTTTGAAAAATGGTGTAAAAATCAGAGTAGGTGTTAGAGAAGAAGAGAGAGCTAGGTGGATGGATTGATAGAGAAATTTTAAATCTAATGGGAGTAACAGAAGAAGTTGAGTGATCCTAATGGAATTACTCTGAGAGTGAAATACAAAAAAATTAAAAATTAAATAGAGTTGCAGAATACAGGATGGAAAAGACCTACAGATGGAGAGGGTTAAGTTACAGAGATTTTTATTAGAGGAGATGGAGCAAATGGAAATGAAGGCAATAGCCAAAGTGACACCAACGTTAATGATGCTGTAATTGACTTAAACAATGAGAAGCTTTGAAAATTGATATCAGATGTTGAAGTGCCCATTCTGGAGTTGGGCAATGACACCATTGCATCTCAAATCCACACTTAAAGTTATGTTACATGGATAAAGAGAAGTTTGTTATTGAAGATGCAGGATGCTTTTTCATGTACATAACGATAATATTTTATCGTTAAAATTTACAACTTTGATGTCACGCTGACACATGAACATGACACACAGCCACAAACATAGTTCCAGCATTGGTAGCCACAATAGACCAACATTTGATGCATTCAGAAAATGTGGAATATGATTTGGAAGCTGGATATGTCTTTACGCCATATTACTGTAGAAACCAATGTTGACTCCCATCTATTGCGTTTAATATGCATTAAATTGCAAACTTATTTATAATTATCAAATTATAATTGCATTATTTTTTTCTCCGTATTTTTAGGAGGTGATTGAGGCTATCGCAGAGTGTGCCTTCAAGACATCGCCGTTTCCGATCATCCTGTCTTTTGAAAACCATGTTGACTCGTAAGTCAGCAGATTGCATCCTGTCACACATAATGATCAACCTTATGGTTTTACATCACTAAGCCCAAGCTGCCGACTTGTTTGTATCAGGTGTGCAAACATCTGCACAGCCTTAGGGAGAAGGTTCTCACTTGTTGCAATGACTTTTAAAAAGCCTTTTTAAATTGACATGCTGTACATATTCTGTGTATATTGATATCTAGAAGAAAGGTCATGATTGTGTGTGTTTTTGTGTGATTATTCCCAGACCAAAGCAGCAGGCTAAGATGGCAGAGTACTGCCGGTCAATATTTGGAGATGCACTGCTGACAGATCCTCTGGAGAAATATCCTGTGAGTAAACACACAATGCACACACACACATGCATGTTCTCACACACACATTCAGACATTTTTTGCTTTTTCGTTTTATCAAATACACACACACAGAATGCAGTCATTTGATCACATGCATTACAATTTATCTATGTTCGTGTGTCTTTTTCTTACATTGTAGTATGTCTCCATCAGTTGTTAGCAAATTTTGGCGTCTTACATTGACCTGTGTTTTTAACCTTCTTTATTCATGAAATTTAGTTGAATTTAAAAAACATTGTATTTTTTATATGCAGCAACATACTGACATACCCTTTAGCACCTGCCAAAAAGTGTTCTGTCACTCAAGTTACGATTCCAAATAGCCTACTAGCCTTTATTTCTGTCTCTCTCCTGTTTCTTGTTCTATTTTTTTAATCACAGACACATGCATACCTGTGGCTATTTACGTGCCACAGAAACCAACATGTAATGATACATCTCACAATCACCTCTCTGTTATCATGGCAAAGACTGCAAATGACAGCCGTGTAACATTAAATGGAAGTGTTTTACGCTGTAATCTAAACGCGGCTTTTCTTGGCAGCGCTTTATCTCTCTCTCCTCAGTTGCTATGACTACCACTCAAAAGCTTGCTTTGTCCCTTTGTGGCCAAACTCTTCTTTTTCCCCAACAGCATGTTTGTGTGCAATGACGCAGGCACTTGCGTGAAGCAAATGTAGACACTTGTCGCACAAGCTTTCTCAGAGATATTCAAACACTTCTCATGGTGCCTTGCACACACACGAAAACATGCACACAATCCTGCACACAGCACATGTATGTACCTTAACATACCACCTACTCTGTTTGTGTTATTCACAAGGGATGTCTTGTTTCTGATGGTATAACACTATAGCGGAGCTGAAGTTCCCAGTAGTCAGAAGCAGCTTTATCTCAAACATGCAGGGAGCTCCTCAAGCAATGCTGCCTGCCAAAGACACAACCCTCTGAGAATTACAGCTTTCTGACTGGATTTGACATTGAAGTATTATCAGGGAGAAGCCTTTCGAATTGAGTGGCAGGGGGAAAGGAGAGAGGGAGATATGAGGAGACAGACACCAAGGGAGAAGTTAGGGAGAGAGAGAAAAAGACAGAAAGAGAAAGTGCTGTTGAGGAATCAGATTTCTACCTCAAAGCTTGTAATAACTGGAAAAGGTGAGTGCAATGACAACCACTCCCCTCTGGCACATAGTCAGAGTCGTGTATACAGCATATCAAATTGGATATCAGCTTCGTTAGTCCATAAGGGCAGGGACAGATACTGTGGGGTAATATAGCTAGATTGGTTCCAGCTAAGTCTTGGGTGAGAATAAAGAGGATTACGTTTTTTTTTTTAGAAACTTGAGCTCCTCCTGTATCTTCTCTCCACAAAACTATCATTCATGTTGAATAGAGGCTGGTGACTGTGTGTTTGTGTGCGCATGTGTGCCCGTGTGTGTGTGTGTGTGTGTTTCCATTTAAGCTAAGAATAGAATGCACTGTCAGAATAAAAAAATCGGAAATCACTTAAAATTAGATAATAACCAAATAACTAATGAAATAAATAAAAGAAAAAAAAGCTATTTTTTTCTTGCAGTTCACTCTTGTTGAGGATTAGATTTAAGCAGAATTGGCTAAGAGTAACATAGTCACGCTGGTAAAAGGCAAGCGGAATTGGGAATAATGTGGGCAGAGAAGCAAGTGTGAGCTAGCATTCGAGGTCAACAGCATTTCACAAATTTAGGTTGACACGTGGAGTATTTTTATTTTGTTGAACCCAATCACAGTTCTTGCACTTAATGTAAACCATGTACCATCAGTCTTGTAATAATAAGAGCCAAGTAAGGCAAAAAGATCTGAAATAATGTTATTTAACTACATTTCAGCACTGGTGAAATATCAGTGTTTGATTTCTGTTCTACTACATGTATCGATGCCCTCTTTTCACCTCCCTATTAAATAAACGGTTTTGGTACGGGGAGGGCGGGGGGGGAGTCAAGATGATGTGTCACATCCCTCTTGGAGTGTTGGTACTGTTTTCATTAAAGCGGAACTGCTTGTGTGATGCCAAGGCAAACAGGACATCTAATCTTTATCTTATCACTTTCCAATAACAACAGTGGAAAGGTGTAGATAGATGTGTGTGGCAGCTGGGAAAAGAGGTTATTGGACAGAAAGCCTTGGCTTGAGTTTGGTGGATGAATCACTGTTTCCTGCTCTTGAAAGAAAGCAAGTGAAAGTAAGAATGATTTGAAGTTTTGCATATGTTTTTACTATAAATGTTATAAACAGTGGTTGTGTGCGTATCCAAGCATCACTGCTGTTTTTCTCAGTTGGTTAATGCATTATTAATATCCCTAAACACTATGATCCAAAAGCACTGTACCCCATAAATAAATCAGAGACCTGCCTTCTTCTAGCCAGTTCCCCTGAGCGGGTGTGTGTTTGTGTGTAATGCAGAGTTTCCCTCCAGGAAGCTGATTTTAGCGTGCAAGTGTGTTGCGAATGTAAACTTTGTAGTTGTTATATTAACAGACTTTGTAATGCTTAGCTCCAACCCTCACAGTCAAACAAGCTTTACTCAGCAGAATCTTCCCTGTTAATTTTCAACAGGATTTTCTTTTAACTAACACAGATTTACATGTTAAATGACTCACTCCATAAAACAACTTCAGTGTTTCCTTCCTGTAATTGTCTTGAAACTTTAACCCTCAGCCATAAAACCAATTTTGAATCCCGATGATTGTTTTCCTCATTTCCTTTTGTTTAAAAATTTTTTGCTATCCCAAGAAAAACCCACGTTCATCTGTCGTCCAACAGGTCCTGCAGTCACATAATAAAGCATTACATTATTCTGCAGAAGCCTGTCTTTTTCTTTAGCTACCTTGCCCTTTAATTATTTAATAACCCCTCTGCATCTATTTCTTTTCACACTTTCAGCTAGATTCTGGTGTGCCTCTGCCTAGCCCAATGGAGCTGATGGGGAAGATCTTGGTAAAAAACAAGAAGAAACACCCCAAGACAGACGGAAGCACCAAGAAGAAACTGTCAGAACAGGTGTCCAACACCTACAGTGATTCTTCCAGTGTTTGTGAGCCCTCCTCCCCTAGTGCAGGTTTGGCACTGCCTTTAACACACATACTCACGTGCTACTAACAGAGCCATCAAGTCACACTGGGACACTTGAGTTATGATATTTCAGATATACTGTAAAATGTAGCGTAACCCCCTGGGTCCATAAGTGCTAAGGGCCAACACCTCTGTGTCATCCAGAAACTAAATCACTAGAGTGAAATGGGGCTATTTCTTATCATTTATCATTTTCATGGCCATCTCCACCAGCTGAAGGTATTATTGGTTATTAGATGCACTCTCTGTCAAGCACACAGAACTGCTGCTCACTGGGGCAACTCATATTTTTATGTAGTTGTTTCTTTTTGTGGGTAACAGTATAGCTGGTGATACATATTTATATTCATATAGATGATGCATATTTATATTTTCACAGCTCTTCTCTGGTTTAAGTTTAATTGTATGGTTTATGTATTGGTGTTGTTACATCTTTGCAACATGTTTTGCATTCTATGTATGTTTTATTTTTTGAGCTTTACATTTTCTAAACTTTCTTTGTGTTTTTATGTTCTGAATATCACACAGCGGTAAGTTGTAATAGTGATCAGTCAGTGTCAGTTCATCTTGATGTATGGGCTGCAGGCTTGATTCTTACACCAGCACACACTGCCCCCTGGTGTAAGAAACTAAGCAGCACGTGTCCGGTTGTTAGGGTTAGCTAAGGTTTGTTCATAAGGTTTCATATGTGGTGAGGACAAACGTCTAAAGTATGTTATTCTCCAGAACAAGCAAAGAAAAAAAACTAACTTTTGATTTTAATATACTGCATTAAAAGATGTTTACCATCGAACCATTCATGTGACTTGATCATCATCCGGCGTGATCAGAATCAGAATCAGAAATTGCCAACATCCCAGATGCTCCATGCCAAAGTAGGAAATTGTGCATATGAACTTGACATAGAAATATAAAAAAGAATAAGATAAAAATAAAATATATAGTTAAAAATGTAACTCCCAGGATAAGCCAAAAAACCACACAGGGAACAGGGAAAATAAATTGGCGAGTAGCTTTTCTTCAGCACCCAGAGATTAACACAAAACTATTTACAGAGACTGAAATTGTAGGGGGGCAAACACACTTAGCAATTTTAAAACTGGGGTGAACAGCCCAGGTCTCCTTTAGAAAATCACACCCGTGGATCAGTGTAGCTCTTCTTCAAAGTTACACAAAGATTTTTATTGTTATTCCCTGTCAAGTTGATCTGCTTATTAAAGACCAAAAATGTACACAAGTTATTGTGTACTTACAGCACAGTAACTGATTTAGCATAGTACTACAGTGCAGATATGACATGACATAAGACCCCATAAAAGACTAAGTACTAAAGTCTGTGTTTTCCGAACAGGTTCAACCAGAGAGGAGATGGCAGAATCGTCACAGCACTCTGAGGGCACTGAGCTAAGCCTGAGACCACAGGGCAGAAAGTCTATTGGTGAGGCACACGTAGTTCATGACCTCAGACTCTTTAGTAGAGCCCTCATTAAGGCTGGTGCACAAGCTATAGGTCAGTTTAACCATGACAATGTTAAAATTAATCTTCTCAGTCAACGTGACCTCATAGAGGAAATCTTTAGTAGATCTCTCATTATGTGGGTGCAGAGGCTGTGTCAGCTTGACCAAAACAGTATTACAATGAATTTCCTTAGTCCACGAGCTCCATAGTTTGGAACCAGTGAAAGCCGTGTTTATGTCACTGCTTAAAATGTAATGGAGGCAATTGGCTTCAGATAAAGGTGTGTTCAACAACGGTTTAAATACATCTGCTCAACCTTTGCATTAAGTCAGTGAAAAAGTCAATTAATTTTGCAGATATTTTTTAAATGGTTCTTTTAGCTCTGTTTAATGTGATTTTATGTGACCAAACCTGTGTCTTGTTTTTAAGGTGAAGTGGAAGCAGAAAGTGAAGAGGAAGATGATGACGATGATGACTGTAAAAAGGGATTAATGGATGAGGTGTGAATCTTGCAACTGACAGTCAGTCTAAGTAGTAGCAGTGCTTGCAGCTCCAAGTGATGTTGATGTTATGTGATGAGGCTGCCCTCTATCGTACATACTTGATAATACACTTAAATCCTGGTGATGTGTCTTTGAAGTCCTCCTCATGGTTTTCAGTGATTATACCACTACGTTGCAGTATATTTAAATGTTTGTGTATGTGTTTTCATGTGCAGGGCACAGCAGGCAGTGAGGCATTTGCCACAGAAGAAATGTCCAACCTGGTCATTTACATCCAACCAGTCAAGTTTAACAGCTTTGAGGCTTCCAAAAGTAAAGGAACATTGCTGTACAGATACAACTTCTCCTAGCCTATATCTGATAAAATGAAAAGCAAGATTATACCTGTTTCCTAAATATTCTTGTATATCCTATATTAAATAATATCTGAGAAAGCAGTTGCCTGACATTGGATTAATTACTAACTCACTAACACTTTAGCAGAACATCTTTAGTTTAAGTTTTTTTACTGCGTAGATAAATATGGACTTTATGTTTTTTAATCTATAACCTGACCACAAAATGATTCTGATCAACATATCATCATTACCATCATTGCCTGCAGAGATCAATCGCAGCTTCCAGATGTCATCCTTTGTAGAGACCAAAGCTTTGGAGCAACTGACCAAATCTCCTGTAGAGTTTGTTGAGTATCCTTCCCAGCTGTACTGAAGCACTGCTTTGCAAAACTAAATACAATTACAGATGTTTGAATCAGATTTTAGATTTTGTACAATATGTTTTTAGTTTCACTTGTTTTACGCCTTTGGGTAGTGATTTAAACACGCTGCATTATGTCCTTGATGTAAGTCTGTTTTTCATCACTTTGCTTTAGTGACTAATCTTGCTAAATACAATTAATAATAGGATAATATGCAGAGGATTGAGTGTAATTTGAAACATGTAAATCACGTAGTAGATGTTTTACTGCAATATAGTACTCCGCAGAAAAGATGGTGGTTGTTGTTTTTTTGCAGGTGATGCAGCCTTGTCCTTAACACAGCTCTTTTCAGATACAACAAGCTGCAGCTGAGCAGGATCTACCCTAAAGGCACTCGAGTGGATTCGTCCAACTACAACCCTCAGCTCTTCTGGAATGCTGGCTGTCAGCTTGTTGCCCTCAACTTCCAAACCATTGGTGAGGGCAGAAATTGACATAATTATTCTTTTTTCATACTGTATACATTTTTTTATTACTTCACAAATTATTTATTTATTGTGTTGCTGACTGGTGCAAAAAAGCCATTAGCTATTCTGTTCTCACTTTACAGATTTGTCCATGCAGCTGAACTTGGGCATGTATGAGTACAATGGCAAATGTGGCTACAGGCTCAAACCAGAGTTTATGAGACGGCCGGACAAGCACTTTGATCCTTTTACTGAGAGCACAGTGGATGGGATAGTAGCCAACACGCTGTCTGTGAAGGTGTGTGGATATAGACCTTGTTTTTGGTGCGTGCCTGCTCTAAGCTCTCACTTCCAGCGTGTTAATTTCTTTTTTCGTTCTATTGTTTTCTTTTCCTCTCCACCCCTTCCTTCCAGATCATCTCGGGTCAGTTTCTGTCTGACAAGAAAGTAGGCACATATGTGGAGATCGACATGTTCGGCTTACCAGTGGACACAAAGAGGAAAGCGTTTAAGACCAAGACATCTCAGGGTAACGCCATCAACCCTGTGTGGGAAGAGGAGGCCATCGTCTTCAAGAAGGTGAAACAAAATGAATCCGTTTTTATTTCATTGTTTAAGACTGATAGAGGTAACCACTTTTAGTGCCCATGTGGGTTAACAAACTGAAAAATTTAGTCTTTAGCCCTCAATAAACAAATACAGGTAAACCTTGGTATAACTGTATGTCAAAGAATACAAAAGCAAAAACTACACTATTTCCATTAAAGATTATGTTAACTTAATTTCATGTTGTCCCCACTCGACCCCAATTCAAAAAATGTTGGGACGATGTGTAAAACATAAATAAAAACCTATTACAATGATCTGCAAATCTCATCAACCTATATTTTATTCACAGTAGTACATAAACAACATAACAGATGTTGAAACTGAGATACTGTATTTTCCCATTTTAGTGGAAAATATTAGTTCATTTGAATTTGATAGCAGCAACACATCTCCAAAGCTGGAACAGAAGGGACAAAAGGCTGGAAAATGAATTGCTGCAAATTAAAAACAAATGGAGAAACATATGCTCCCATCTACACAACGTCTGTTTCAGGGAAGGCCTTGCATACAAATAGCATGACATGCTAAACCACATACTGCATCCACCACAACAGCATGGCTTCACAGGAGAAGAGTCTGGGTGCTAAACTGGCCTGCCTGTGGTCCAGACCTTTTACCAACAGAAAACATTTGGTGCATCATAAAAAAAAAAAAAATCCAGCTCCAGTCCAGGACTGTTGAGCAGCTAAATCCTGCATCAGACAAGAATGGGACAACATTCCTTTCCTAACACTCCAGCAACTGGTCTCCTCACTTCCCAGATGTTTAAGGACAGTTGTTAAAAGAAGAGGGGATGCTACACAATAGTCAACATCACCCTGTTTCAAAGTTTTTGAGATTTTCCATGAAATGGTAAAATGTCTTAGTTTCAAAATCTGATATGTTGTTTATTTTCTATTGTGAATAAAATATGGGTTGATGACATTTGCAAATGTTTGCATTATGTTTTTACTTACATTTTACACGTTTTTTTAAATTGGGGTTGCATAAAACCATGTGTAGAAGCAAATTGAAACAGATTTAATATTTCAGAAAACATTGGCTCAGTAGTTTCATTTTGATGCATTTTCTGGATGTTTTAGGTTGTCCTGCCCACACTTGCTTCATTAAGGATAGCTGTGTTTGAAGAAGGAGGGAAGTTCATTGGTCATCGTATTATTCCTGTGTCAGCTGTCCGTCCAGGTGAAAACATTCTGTCTCAACCATGGTGTTATTATCTGAATTTCTGTTTGAAAAATCACCTCAGTTTGATGATTGACTAAAACTAATGTTAATAAATCTCTGCAGGCTATCACTACATCAGTCTAAGGAATGAGAAGAACCAGTCTCTGACTTTGCCTGCCCTGTTTGTGTATGTAGAAGTAAAGGACTATGTCCCTGACACATTTGCAGGTAAGTCGGTTAATTTATTTCATTGAAAAAAAAAGAAGTCATTTGCAGTTGTTGCAAAAAAGCTTATTTGTTGTGTTGCTTTTCCACAGATGTCATTGAAGCTTTGTCCAATCCTATCCGCTATGTTAACCTGATGGAACAGAGAGCTAATCAGCTGGCTGCTCTCACTCTAGAGGAGGGAGGAGAGGACGAGGGTGACAAAGAGGTGTGTGTTTACTAGTGTGGTAGTCTCTCCATCACCCATGCAGCTCATCTCAGACACAGTAAGTGTTTTTGTTTATGTGAGGGAGGCTTTATTCCACTGAACAGTTGCTGATTAGGATGAGTTGTCACTCTACCAACTGGCTGTTCCTCACTTTGTAGAGAACTAACTCTTTTAGAAATGTAGACCATATGTTTGGCAGAATGAGAGGATGTAGAGTTTCCTTTCTTTGCTAAAACATTATTAGGATGCAGTTTAAAAGTAAGCAGGATAAGTAGGTTTTTGACATAACTGCAAAGTACTTTACAACCCACACCCATTTACTGCACTACTGGCATTAAAATGATAAATTATAAACCACAGTTTATTTCCTTAACAGGCTCTCATAGATATTATCAACACATATTGTTTTTAATTTCCTGTTCCTTTGTTACAAACTGTTTTGCGACATTATTGTTGCTGCTTTTATTCTTGCCTCTTCCAGATTTAACCAACAGCTTCTGATTCTAGGTTTCAACTTGGGGGGAGGTCAGTTACACTGTGTGATTTCATTGTACTATGTCTTAAAGTGCATACTTTCCAGGGAGTGACCATTTCAAAAAGGGAAGTTCAGGTTAACAGCTCAAATCAAATAATCTTCCAGGATTGACATCGTATGCAGAAAATTAAATATTGTGTATTATATTGCACTGCAGCATATTAATAATGGTTTAAATAGTTATTAGTTATAATTATTGAAAAAACCTTCACTTGTAGTCATAACCTCAAAGAAAAGGATCACCAAAGTATTCAGTTGCCATCAACCCAACAGAGTTTTAATATTTAGTTTATTGTTGATATTGTTGAAGTGGATCACTTTTGATGATCAGCAATCTTCTCTTTGATTCAGCAGCAGCACTTTTCATCAAGTTCTGTTAAACTAGCTGTAATCTACAGGTCCAGCACAACAAACAGAAAAAGTTAGCAACTAAGTGGCAAGCATACGTTGCAGCTAATGAGCCAGGTATTGTGTCTAAGGAGGGAAACCAAAACACGGTGAAAATTGAAACTGATAAGTTGCACTTAAATTTGCAGATAGAAACAAAACTGGATTTATACTAATGTTGCTTCACGAGTGCTAGATGAGTAAATAGGAAATCAGTTGTTAACACCATATCAACGGTGATAATACTTGGAGTTTATAGTTGTCAAAAAGCAGTTATTGCAGGTTCAAGTTGAAGTCAGACACTAAGAATTTAACACTAGAAGCACGTGCTTATTAACTGGTCTGATGCATGTTATTCACTGCACACTGGGAATATGCCAATATAAGATTTAAAACTAGAATTAACTTTAGTATAGCATTCAATATGAACACGACCTAAATGCCAAGTTTTACCAAGGCACAGCTGCTTCAGAGAATATGGCCCTTTGCTTTGTTCCAGACAGACATGAATTAATGTAGGTGCAATACAACAGGGAACAGAACAGATTTCTAAAGTTGAAATTTGAATAAATGTAGGGTTAGTTGCAAGACTGGGTTATCTGGGGTTGTTGAAAAGGTGAATGTAAAGAAAGGGTTGTTCTTAAGGGCCTTTGATTTATTGGTTGATATGATTACCAATGAGGATGGCCAGCAGAGAGCTGTGTTCATGCTGTGACCATGGCAACAGTCAATAAAGGCAACTGAGCTTGTAAAGGCAGTGCACAGTGTAGGGAGATGAAGGTAGAGTGGGCAGGGAAAAGAAGGAGACCATTTGGCTAGTGTGACTGCAGCTGAGCATTAACCTTTCAGAGATAAGAGCATATAGAGATTCAGCCAAGCCTGCAGGCGAAATTAAGATCTGCTGTAGCAGCAATGCTGATAGTGGGTTATCAAAGCTATGTCTACAAACTACTCTGCAGGACACCGGTACCTTTGCAGACTTCTGAAAAGAGTTATCAGCTCTCAAGGAAATTTTTGTTCCTTAAAACAATTCTCCATGCATGTATTTTGAACATTAGAACAGGTTTTCGGAGCCTCTGGGCTCGTAAAACAACAGATATTCACTTAATCTTAATCAAAGAGGAAGAAAAATTACTGCACTTTGCAATTTTTCTAATTGCAGTGATTGCAGTAAAGAAATATCTTGTGGCAAATATCTGTGACTAGCAATAAGTTACAAGATTTTAGTTATTTTCTATTACGTTCTGCACCGAGATTCTTTTCAATAGATTCAGTGGCTGGCTGCATATTTACAGATGTGCTGCCTAGATTGACCCAAATGTGTGTGTGTGAATCCTTTATGTGATGGACAGGTGGAGACAGGCAGTGACGTCCTATCAGAATCTAGGATGGACCAGAGAGTGACGTTGCCTGCTGAGAACGGCCTGAGCCACACACCCATTATTGCCCCAAAACCTCCTTCGCTAGTCGGCCAAAATCAATCTGCAGGTGCTAGATCCCATCACATGTGTAATAGTAAAGATTTCACACAGGTTCCATTGTACATGGAGTCAAAGTTTGATGAACATTGTTCTTTAGCTCTAAACATTACAATAACTTGCTTCAAACACAACTTGGTTGAAGAGTGTACTTCTTATAAAAGTATAATGTTAAATAAAGTAACAGGTAATTTTTGTGAAATGCTCTAATTAATATTCTGTCTTTAGTCATGGTATTAGACATAATTACTGTACCTGTTTAATCGACAACGATTTGACTGTAATATTATATTGACGAAATATAATTACTTCTCGGTAACAATGTTATAAATCTTCTTACTTTCCCCACAGATTATTTATCTATATCTATACAACGCATGATTATACTTTCATTCTTGTAACAAAACACACAAATCAGATCCACTTTAGTCAAGTTTTGAGATTTTGTCACAGCTTTATTGTAAAACTATCTTGTTTCTGTTAACAAGGATCATCAAAACCATTGATGAAGTCTGAAGACATAATTCACAGTGTTCTCACAGGTAAGATAAAGTTTTCAAGCCTTAGTGTTATTGGACTTTGAATTTCCTTAATTGTATGAGAAATTGCTTTAGTATTTATTTGATCATAGCTGTTGCTGTAGATGATACTGACAGACTTTTGCAGTCCTGTCAAGTTTGTAAGAAAAACTAGTTTGCACAAGCTTTGCACATATATTGATTTTCTTTCTGGTCGTGCTTTTATTTGTTTCCATTCTTTGTCTTTAGAATTTGAAGCTCAGACATTAGAGGAGTTGAAGCAACAAAAGGGTTTCGTTCGAGAGCAGAGGAAGCAGTACAAGGAGATGAAGGAGCTCGTTCGAAAACACCATCGCAAGACCACCGAGCTGATCAAGGAGCACACAGCTCGTGTGTCGGAGCTGCAGAGCCAGCATCAGCGTCGGCGCACCGCACTGCAGAAGACCCACAAACGAGATGGTAAGAAAAGGTATGTAGCCCTCTGATTCTCCCATTGAAACTGTCTCACCAGTGGTTGCCTTCTTTGTTGCTTCTTTGTGAACCTCTGCTCTGTCCATCTGCAAACATAGCCGATCCCTTACAAAAACAAGACACCCTTTTCTCTCATTAGATTAAAATGACGAGACATAGTAAGATTTGAGTCAGGGGTACAGCTCTCATGCATCTAACTACTACAGTAGGTGAAGGTTCTGAATAATGTATAGTATAATGTAAATTAATGTTCTTACACTTTTCCTTTTTATTATCTGTTTTAATACAACTTATAAACATAAAAAACCCCAGTTTAATATTATATTGTTCACAAACAAACTCTACAGAAAGAAAAACAGACTGAAGTAGGCATTTAAATAAGGCTTCTTCCAATCTTTGACACATCAGTAGAATTACTGTCTTGAATGGGTGAATGTGTAAATCTAAGTTACCGAAAGACATGTATTTTGACGACCATAATGCAATTTGTAGTGTAGGGGTTCATCTATTAAACACTTTATTTTATTTATTGGGTTGCTGAATTCTCGTCTTTATCTCGCTGAAGATTTTCAAACTATTGTTAGAGCTAATACTCTAATCATTGAAGCAATTGGAATCTTTGCACGTTTATTTAGCGTGTTCCAATTAATGTGTGAGCGACTATGGTTCAGGAGGTAGAGCAGTTGTCCACTGATTCCAGGGTTTGAGTTGTAGGTTCGAGTCCCAGCTCCTCCAGTCACATGTTGAAGTGTCCTTGACTTACCTGTGAGTAAACTTAGTCGTTCCTGGTGAGTGCAGGCCAGCTGCATAGCAGCTCCTCCATCTGTGTGTTTGTGCGTGATGATGAGTGCAAATGAGTGATTGATTGTATAAGTGCAGACCATTTCCCATTTAGTAAGGGCAACTTTGCTAACATCAAAGCAAGTTTCCTGATTTGTGGATGTTTTGTTTGCTTGTGTCTCTGGCTCTGTGTGTCTCCAGCCGGTCCGAGCAATCCCTTTCGACCCTTGACCAGGAGCTGTGTGACCTGGATCATGAGTGCAGCCAGAGGCTTGCAGAACTCAAAGAGCAGCAGCAGCAACAGCTCCTCACGCTCCGACAGGAGCAGTACTACAGTGAAAAGTACCAGAAACGAGAACACATCAAGCAGGTGCTGACAAACACTCTCAAGAGATACACACGTATAAACATAGATGATAGAGCTGCTGGACTGGCTAGAAGTCAAGTAGTAGTCAACAGGATTACAACAAACCTGTCTCATAGTCTGTTTTGAGTTCACTTTCCAGAGATCTACACTCCATCTCCAGTGTTCTCAATTACTATGACTATGTGAAGCATGGAGAAATGAAATGTTTTAAACATTATTTGCGTGTGTGTCTGGATGGATTGGCACCCATGTTAGTTAATTTTTAACCCTTAAAGCCCTTTTGAGTTTTCTAGTGAAATGACCTAATAGAAACAAGTAGGAGTGAAAATGTTACATAAACCTTTATCTCATATCTGTTGTCCAATTTATTCACCAAAGGTTCATATAGTATTTTATATATACCAGTGTCTTCACTGAACTTGTTCCATCCTTAAGCACTTGTGTTCTGTATAATAAACTGACTGTCTCGCTCAGAAAAGCTAATGGACATTACCCATATCAAGCAATGAATCTGCTACAAACTCCAGACCTTCGTGTTGCTGTCTGTGCACATGTTCTTTTTCGTGGTGTTGGAACATAACTGTGTTATGCTTGAGTACACCTGCACAGCTGAGGTGTCAGAAAGGTTTATTCAAGAAAATGAATACAAGCTTAGGGGAGGAGGTAGCTGCTGGGAAAATAGGGTCATAACCTAAATCTCAACAAATTTATGTTTAATTAAAAATGAAAACATATCTACATATTTAAGAGTAATCAACTTCCCTCATCTTCTTTGACTTTTTTTTCTTACTGTCACATTATGATGAACTTTGTCTCTCTTTGTAGCTTGTTGAAAAGCTGACTGCTATAGCAGAGGAGTGCCAGAGTGCTCAGCTCAAGAAGCTGAGAGACACCTGTGAGAAGTAAGGCTGTCATCATCTTATACTGTAGTACACAAACACACAGGACACTACATTGTTACTCATATTTTCTTTGCTTCTTGCTTCCTCTGCTTCTTTTCTATATTCAATATCTTTCTGTGTCTTTATCTTGCTGCACACAGAGAAAAGAAGGAACTTAAGAAGAAAATGGACAAGAAAAGACAAGAGAAAATCAATGAAGCCAAATCTAAAGAGAAGAATGTGACGGAGGAGTAAGTGTTTGAAGTGGAATACGGTGTTTGTGGCTAACATGTGTTTGTGGCTTATATGTCCACTAGATGTCAGTAGTTGCTTGGGTCATCTTGAGCTCCTGCTTTGTTTAACTGTTGATCAAACTCTATCTCTCTACATAGGGAGAAGCTTGAGATCAACAGATCATTTGTCAATGAGGTGGTGCAGTTCATCAAACGGGTAAGAGAACCAACGGTTAAACTATGACATCGTTACAATCTTTGCACACACACATATATACACACCCATATAAATATACACTACGGACAAAAAGTTAGAGATATTTGACTTTCACTGACTGATTTGTGGATACAATAACTTTGCTGATGCCTTGCAAAGACTTTATAGTTTCTCTGTGTGTATGTGTTTGATTGTAGTTGGAAGATGCACAGAGTAAAAGACAGAAGAGACTCCTGGAGAAGCACAAGGACATCCGTCAGCAAATCTTGGATGAAAGGCCGAAGGTAAGAAAATGAAATAAATACTGCATTTTGTTAAGGATGAATATTGTCCCAAACAGTAGATGTTACACAGATCCAAACTCAATATTTAGCTTATTGCATATGAAAATAGGTACTTAATACAAACTAACTAAACCTCACAGTTGCTCATTTTAACCACTGGGTGGCACATTCAGTGGGTATAGACAAGAATCACTGTTCTTGGAAGTTTTCACATTTTTTCACAACATTTAATCATAAGTCATTTACTTTGACTTTTTTCACAAAACTTTAAATGAATAGGACATGTTTATTTATCCACCACTTGACAACAGCTTTTTAGAAAATCTTTTCATGGAGTTGCTTAGAGTCTTCTTTTGTCTTTGTGGTGTAGAATTCTGATTCACCAGTAAATGTACCGTTCAGATACAGGTGTAATCATACCACAGACTTTTACAACACATTAATGCTCAGATGATCTATGTTTAAATAACTAAATAGGGTGGATCATATAATGTCAGTTTAATATGTTTTGATTGCTTTAGTTTACTTTGTAGAAATCTCTTTTCACTTTAGCGTGGTCTGTTACCACAGATGTAAATGTAAATTTCTCCTGTACTCAACGTAGTTTTCTAAAGTATATATATAATGTCATCTGGTGAAAGAGTGTTCTCTCAGGGTAATTTGGCTAATTGCCTCATGACCTAGAGCTCTGTTGCTGTGACTGCATTAGTCCTTGGCTCTTATAAAATATCGTTGTGCCACCTTTTTATGAGGGGCTCTCATTATAAAATTGGTGCGTCAGTATGTCTATTTTTTTTTTTTAATCAGATCTGCTTTTTCTGTATGAGTTCCACAGTTCCCAACCTTTTCATTGCACCTGTCATTGTAGGATGAGTTTGCAGCTGAAGAGCATGGTAAGACTATTGTTGCATCCCAGTGTGCAGAACTGACGTAGCATCAGTGTGGCAGCATTGATAAGAAAGCTTTTAATCACCTGGGCTGCTGACTGGCAACAAGCGAATGTGCACTGCTTCTCTGTAATCTCTGGGATTTGCAAATCATTAGTACTGTTCAATGAAGAATACTTTCTGTGAATATATGATGTAACACCAAATACAGTGTGGCTTTATTAATCTGATTTAGCAGTAATCAGTATGGCTTCTCAGCATAACTTCATAACAGAGGCCACAGATTGGCCTGTACTTAATGAACAAGATTCTCTATACCAATAAGTGATTCAAAGCAAGAGAACTTCAGTATTTTAGGCTATTAATTACATGGTGTATGAAATCAAACTAACATAATATTCTGTCAAATGTTTCAGGCACTGCAGGAACACACAATTTGGCTCTGGACCCAATCATTGAGACACAGTGTTTTAATAATGAGATATTTGTAATATAGAACCATGATACAAGATATTGACATGTATTTTGATGACCATAATGCAATTTGTAGTGTAGTTGTTCATCTATTAAACACGTAGCCATTTATTTTGTTGTTGTATTCTCTTCTTGATCTCGCTCAAGATTTTCAATCTATTGTTAGGCTACAAGCGCTGCCAATATCTTAAAGATTATCTGCTTGGCAAGGAACCACTGCTGTGATCAGTCTGTTTTCCTTGTGTTGTCGAATGAAAAGGATCACATACAGTATTTTATCTACTGTAGTCAGGTAATGTTGATTTAGACAGGCATAAATCAGTCTGCTGTTGGAGTTCCATTACCACCCACTTTCAAAGTGACAGCTCCAGGTTTCCTTGAAACCACTTGGAGTGTGGGAGGTGTGTTACAGACCTCCAGCCCAACAAACACACATATAGTAGCTCTTCCACATTGGCAGGACAGAGACACAGTAAAAAGTAGTCAAAATAAAATGCTATGCAGAGGGTAGTATCAAAGATGATTGTATTTACATTATTAGCCATATCTAAGGTAAATCACTCCAGCTTTTTGAACTGCACTCCTTTCACTGTGGTTGCTAGTTGGGATTTTGTTTCAATAACACCACCATTACAGTGATTTCATAAACAGCATAAGCCTGACAGAATAAGCCTTATGAAACAGTGTCACTAGGGTCTAATATTCGCTAAACACTGAATCTCTTGCTCTCTCCTCTAAGGTTTCCTCAAAGAAAGGAGAAGGAGATGCTGCTGTTGTTTTCTTTTCCTGATCACTTTAGCGTTGCAGTCAGATTTCATTCGATTAGCAGATGTTATTTCCTACAGAATTGTAATTGATTATCCATCACCTATGGACATCCTGACCACGGCAAATTTGATACACCAGAAGGCTGTTACATAAAAATCAATCACATCTGCACCATCTTTTTCAATAATAGTGTATGTAAAAGAGGCAAGAGATGTCAGAGGTCACAACTGTAGACAACTAGCAGTAGCCCCCAGTTATTAATGTTTAAATATTCAGGTTGCCTCCCACAACAGTGGAATAACAACCAAAGTTAAGTATGCATTTTTGCATGATGTGATGTGAATAAATGGAATTCACATGCTGCACCAAAAACAGGTCCTGAGGAGCTCTACTGCATCACGTTGTTTAGAGCCCCTTGTTCCCAGCGTGTGAAAATCGGATAAAATGCCATAATGCTGACTCAGATGATGTCACTTAAATCAGCATTATCTTGGGCTGTGTGGAATAAAACTACTACTTTAATTTTACTTTCTATTCTACATTTCATAATGTTACAGGAAAGCCATGCTAAACTGTTCATCTACCTGCTTAATGAGATGGGCTGAGGCAGTCTACAGTACAGTCGACAATAGCTGCTAGCAACACTGTTAGGTTAATCAGTATCATAATATCATTAATATACTTTATGTCTCAGTCAGTTTAGTCGTTATAGCCTTTGACAGTAAGAGCTTAATTCTTTACATAAATGTTCATCACAATCATATATGTTGACTCTAGCCATTTCCAAAAATATCTGGAATTGTTTTTAAACAAGTCACTAAACCCAGAACTGCTCCCGGTGAGCAGAGAGCAGATAATTACATGGCCTCACATGGCAGCCCTGACACCATATACTTAATAATTTGTGTGCATGAATATAAAGTATTGTAGAATATGTGGCTTTCAATAATAAAGGCACTATGTGAATGCCATCTGTTGACCATGGTTGAAATTCCCTCAAATTGTTCTTAGGGCAGATATAGTTGGCACCCTCTGTTGTTTGGTGAATTGGTTTATGGGGAAAACCTTTTTTCATAATAATTAAACTACAACAACAGATAGATGGATGCAGAAGCTCCAATGAGAAAGCTCCAATGGAGACTAATGACTGTGGGCATAAGTAACCAGGGCAGGACTAATATAAAAATACTCTGTGTGTGTGTGTGTGTGTGTGTGTGAGTGTGTTTTGGCCTTTATGAATCTGAGAGAAAGATATAACATACTTTTCTCTGAAACAGTTCTGACCCAATTTCTCCTCTGAGCTCAGAGCAGTCACTAATGGACAGCTATAACCATCCCTGGTGTAGACCTGGCTGCAAGCTGAGCGGCCCATTACAATGTGCACTCACATGCATGTGACACACCAACCCAAACTACAGTAGCTACACTAGCTAACAGCACCTTAGAACAGAGCTCCACAGTCACTTGTTTTCAAAAAAGTAGAAGATGAAGCTATAGAGGGTTATTTAAAGATCTGACTTTTTCTTTCAGATCATTTTCTTTCTTAAATTTTTATTTATTTTCTGGAAGTCCTAGGGAGAGTCTGTGGGATACATACTAAGTGCAAGGAGAAGGGAGCGAGAGAAAAAGAGGCACAGTGAGGGTTGTTATCACTCCACCAGCATGTGCACTCAGGTGTTACTGTCCTGCTAATTATCCAATCAAAATGCCCCCAGGAGTCATCAGTGCTCAGCACAATGGCAACTTCAGATTCAGCACATCTTCAGATCCTGTAGTCATACTGCTTTGTCTCCTCTTCTTACTTGTGGAAAACATAACACACTGCAACATCTCCACCTTTTATTTTTTGCATATATGGATGATGAGATTGTTGATGCAAGTTAAACACTCTGTTTTGTGGCCTATGGCTCTTTCAGATGTGTGTTTTTATTACAGTATTTTTCTGGTTTACCTTTTATAATTTTGCATGCACACTTAGTGGAGAAAATCCTTGGCTCTTTGAAGGTTTTATGACCAGACTTGACTACAAACGTACCAGGCCATGTTGTGTTTGTAATAGTAATCCCCATCATGCTGTGTTTGGCTATGAAAGGTATATGAAGGAGTGATTGGGCAATATGTTTCACAGCATTGTGCGTTGGTGTATGTGTGCTTAGTGTGAATGTTTTTACATGGGGGGCACGCTAATTCCTTTTTAGTTATATTAAAAGGAGAAAAAATCTGATGGTGCGCCCTCACTGTGCAAGCCTCGAATCAACACACAGAAGCACGCATATGCGCTCACACACTAATGCGTTCAACAAGCAGTAGTCCTGTGGAGTCGTCATGGAAACTCGGGTCCCCCACTCTCCTTCTCCCCACCTCTCATATCCTCTTCTAACCTTCATGACTCTCTGCAATCTGTTAATTTGGAATTGAGTCCTCATGACGCAATCCCAGGGATGATTAGTGGAGGTAGAAGAAAGCAGTGGGAGGGGGGGGTTTAGAAAGGGGCAGCAAACAGGTTGGAGGACACATGGCGTACTGGAGTTAAAAAAAGAGAGCAAGTGCATGGCTGACTCTTCCTCCGTCTGTGGCCCTCTCTCTCTCTGGGAGATGTAGGGGTGGCCACTATGTTCTCTGATCACAGACTTTGATCTGCCTTATTTGTGCCTGTCGAGTTTGCATCAATAATGCACTTTTACCGGACACACGTGCGCGCGCACACACACACCTAATACCCACATAGAACATCGCATGTTTACTAACTGTATTGCTCTATTATGCTAGTTGCTATTTTAGATCAGTGAACAAATGTTCATTATGTATGCCCACATGTGCAAATGAAGCTCTCCATTGTTATGCTCTGTCTAAGGAACGTTTTACTGAACCCCTGCTGGAAACTGTCCTCTCTACCTATTTGTTTTTAGCCTGAGCCAAATTAGATTTTTAAAAATTTGCTTCACCTTAAGAAATGAAGTACAGGAATGAATATTATATTCAAAAGAAGTATTAAATACGATGCAAGAGGATAGTAGAATTTGAAAAGATAAAGAGTACTGGAGGCTTTGCCCTCAATGTCTAGTATTTACCTTAAATAAAAATAATAATATTATACTTTTGAAAGATTTATATAATTAGCATAAAAACAGTTGAAGTGGATTTGCAAGCTGTGTTATTCTACACGACGCAATTGTGTTTCACCAAGTAACAATTTCCAAAAGTCAGGAAATTATTTGTTGATCCACTTCACACAACTTACAGAACAAAAAAAGCTGTAACATCATCTTTGTAACACCAAGCAGCGAGGTTTAAAGTTGAAGTAATAACTATTTCTACATTAAAACTGGATCAAATGACTACCTGTTATATTAAAGGGGTCTCTCTTGATGACAAATCTACATATAATTATTACCCAACTCAGTTTTCCAGCATCTCCATTTCCTTTAGGGGTTTGTGGAAAAACAAACAGAACTAAAAGTAGAGATAATCTTATATTTGAATTTATCAGGTTGCCATGGCCACCTGTGCAATTTAATGCAATCCAAAAAATCTCATTCAATTTACACATGGTGGCCAAAACATTAGAACCACTTGTTCTTATAATGCCCTCCAGTACGACTCCACTAAACACTTTGACCTCAATAATAAACACACAGTAGAAGTATCACATTTCTGACAGTTTTAACGTAAAAACTGAGCAATTGTAACTTGTAAAAGTAGAATTCATGGCATAGCCACTGTATTGGATTGCATGTTGCTCCGTGTGTTCTGGATATGTAAATAAAATGCTGTTTGCTAACACAGCCAACTCACCATCATCACTGATCTGATTACAGGTCAGTGATGATGTGTCTATAAAGCCATAGTAATTGTGCTGACTTCAAGTGGCCCTACAAGGTTAAGAAAAATCCTGTCACTAAAAATGTCCTTTCACTCTTGTTTGTTCAAATTCATTATACAAGATTCATTTAATTTCACACTCATTTCATTTACTGTATTGAAGTTTAAAGAATGCTGCAAGTAGTGCTTTCTAGAATGCTTCCAAATTTACAGTGGCTATCTGTCTCTTTTGAACCAGTCCTTTTAGGGGTAATACTCGTTACTTCACATGCATGGTGGAGGTATGCAGGAGTGTTTCTTTTTCACATTCCTTGACCTGAAGAAAAGACTCCAAGAAAAACTCCTGCTAAGCAGCAGATTAATTATCTGAGAGAAGTCAAGACAGGGCACTGACATGCAGAAAGAGAGATAGTAGATAAAGAGGAGCATTACGATGAAGGGGATCATCCAGACCACTCTGAGTAGCAGATGCCTCTACCTCTGTTTCATTACCCATGCTGTTCATTCTCTTGCATTTGGCTGCCACAGTTCATTTTCATAGTTATGATCATACATTGGAAAGAATGTAAATGAAGCGATGGCATTTCCTTATCCTCTCTTGCTCAGTTATACACATCCAGATATATAAAATGCATTGCACGACTAACCACTTGAAGTATTTCTTCAAAAAGCCTCTAATGCTGACAGGGTGGTGACCCTGTCTCATCTCTTGGTTTTGCCCCAATGACCCGTGTTTGAGAATACAGTGTATCCCGAGTTCAGGACACATAAACCAACTTCCAGCTTCATGGAAAGAGTTTGAGTAGGATGAGCAACTGGCTATAACATAGATTTAAAGATATGACCAAGTAGCATCTTCTTCCTGTAGACCCCCATACTGATGAGGCACAATTAACATAGTTGCTTACTGCAGGTGCAGTGCAGTGTGTTGCTGGGTAAAGGCTCTTTTGTTGGTGCTTCAGCAGGCTTTATGTCATGGCTCAAAGCAAAGAATTAATTTGGCTCTTTGGAGGCCTTCTCTGCTTCCCTCGATAGCTTTTCAAAATGAGGACAGCTGGTGAAGAAGGTCACTGAGTGCTGTATTTTAAGAAAAGCAGAAAAGTGTGTGTATGGGCATGTGGTTTGTTGACAGATGACAGGTCTTCGGAGATGAGAGACAGATTTAAAGGTTGGCAGGGTAACTGCTGCTAGCGGTTTGCTTTCAAACAGAAACTGGACCATGCACTGTATTTACTGTAATTATGCATCACACATACTTTAGCAAAACCATACATGTGCACTCACACACACAGACACACAGAGGCAAATGTGCAGTGCTTGACCTTGGTGACATACTGTTTAGAAATGACCTGTAATATATACTTTTAAAGCATCACTTGATGATCTGAAGTTTCAAGTCAGAATTAATTGCAGCGAATGGTCTTATGCCTTCACCCTATTTCCTGTATGTCTGTGAAGAGATTTCTTCATTGCCAAAGTGATATAATGTCAGATGGAACATGGTAATGATAAAGCCTTGGATTGGGTTAACCACTTAAAAGACTGTAGGTTTAGCGTTCTATTCTCCAATTTATTATTTCTATCATGTCTTGATATTTTATGCAATTCAGACTGTCCCTTGATCGAAGCAAAGTGCTGTCTTTATCAATCAGCAGACGGACAGACGGTCATCACTGCAAGCTTCTGAGCTGTTGATTACATTCACAGAAGACACACATACATGCACACATGCCTGGTGCCCCCTCAGACTGCTCTGCTCCCTGATCCCACCTCTTTCACATGTGCCATCAGATGGGAGAAAGATGACAGCTTTAATCATAGGGTGGTTGTGCCTTGGCAGGCAGGGTAAAGGCAGATTGCATATGTACACGCACACACACACACACTGTGCAGACTGTCCCACCCCTAAGTAGGTCATGCGCAGTGCAGAGTGGGAGGAGAGAGATATGAGCTGTGGTGCATCTTTAGCCATCTGGTTGTGATGTGCTTCATGTCCGCTCTGTGAGACCCGTGGAGAGGGTGACAAAGAATGAAAGGAGCAAAGAGAGAGAGAAAAGGAAAGATATAGAGAAAGAGAGAGAGAGATGGAGGATAGGAGGGGAAGGAGGGAATTATGTTGTTCAAGGTGACCTTGAAATGCTGTGCTTGGTGGGGCTTCACCAGGCTTGGCTGTACTACTCAAACCATCAGAACGACACAAGTCAAAAGCTTGTTCATTCTTCACAATGACAGACAGCATCAAGTAGTGGGGCTATTTAATGTTATCTGGTTGATAGAGCTTGTACTGCACTACACAATAATTGCATATGTCCCTTACTTTAATTTTTAGGTCGTAGCTCAGGTTTTAATACAAAGACAAGATGCTGTGGTAAGTGCAGATGACAAAATTGAAAAGTAACAAAGTATGGGTTGTGTGGAGATATATTGAAAATATGTGCATGGATTTCTATTAAGGTATTAACTGTGATGAAAAGTCTCGATAATATTACAACTCAACCTTAAGACAACCTGGCAACCATTTTTTTTAAACTTAAATTCCACAGTCTTTTGCTGGCTTGGACAAGGGAACATTAAACATTTTCTTAGACTAATACTGAAGTGTAAGTTTCAAGCAAGACTGCAGAATTTGTTTGATATTAAAACAAGATCTGTTATAATTTCACACCCACATACATAACCCAATAATAATCTAATGAACAATATGACAATGTATTTAAGATTTGTAATAATGTTGTAATTTGCATTAGTGGAAGAAGTACTTGGAGCTGATTTCTTAATCACATGTTTTAATCTAAATCATAAAATTTGAATTACTTCACATTACTTTCTACCAGGAAGTCATAAGTCTATTTTGTACTGTTAAGCTGAATCTGAAAAGTAACTATTAACTACAGTATAGTTATTAAAATGTAATGAGTAACAGTAAACTTTACCTCTGAAATGTAGTAGAGTCAAAGTTTGAAGTAGCAGAAGTAGAATTACTTAACCAAAGCAGAAATACTGCAATATTTTTCACAAGGATAGTATTTCAGTAAATGTTATTTTTCTCATTTTTGTATGCACACTTTTTAGTGAAATGGATGTGCCATGTCATAAAGTCAAGTGGAGAGGACAGATAATTGAAAAGTCAACAAAGCTGTATAGTGCTCCTTGACCTTCCTCTCCCCTGTCTTTTCACTCACTCTTGAAAACACTGGCAGAAAGTCTCTGCCAACTGTGAATTTCATGGCCAGTATTTGCCTTTTTTGTCTGAAGTCCTTGCAAAGGTTATGTCAGCTCCAACTTTTTGCAGATTTATAGAATCATTCTGATTAAGTCTTATCATGCATTTTTCTATTAAGATTGTTTGTGTTCACTTCTGAGCTAGAGGTTCCGTGTGAGTCTGAAGTGGGCCCTTATTCGAATAACAAAGGCCTCTCTGACAAAATATGGATTCCAGATAAATCCTCTCCGAACCTGCAGGTATTTTTGATCTTTTATAATGCTGACATAACTGTATTGAGCTGAGAGACGCTGACACCATTCATCTTAGCAGCTTTTCTTTTAATTACTGCTCTCCCATGGGAGCCAGCCAAGTAGTTAAACAGAGAAATCAGCATTACAGCAATTATTGGCTCACGATGAAATGAATACAATCTTGTCATCTGTAATCATTGGGGGAGTCTATGCCTGGGAGAAAACAGCTTTGCCTTTCAACTTAAAGAGAGGAGTCTATATTACACAGGTGCAGAAGGATCCTGGGCTTCCTCTACTGTACATTCAGTGCTGAATTTCAGGGTTCAAGGTCATTCCAAGGCTATTGCTCTGTTTCCAGCCCTTGTTTTGAGTTTTGAGTTAGGATACTCATCCACTATGCTGTTGTTACTTTTCCATGGCTAGTTATTGGCCATTTTTTTGTAACCTGGAAAATATACTTGGAAAGTCAAGTAGCCATGCATTACATGTATGCTAACATTTTTGCTTTCTTGCTTTTAGGTATAACAACAATTTTTGTCGTTGTTGTTGGGAACATATGACATAGCTTGTGAAAGGTTGAGAGGAATAAATGCTTTAGTATCCATTGGGTCCTTTGGGATTTAATGTTTTTTTTGATTGCAAAGTTCTTGACTGTGATCTGTTTCTGCAAGGCTTTGTGAACATCAATAAATTTATATTTAAATATGTACCACACTCCAGATTGGAGGTTTCATCTTCTCTCTCATTCAGGAATTTTTGGTTGTTCTGTATTTTCTGCCTCTGCAGCTGCAGAGCGATCTGGACCAGGAATATCAGGACAAATTTCGCCGGCTACCCGTTGAGATCCAAGAGTTTGTTCAGGACAGCAGCAAGGTCAAGCTTAGCGACGATGACGTCCAGGGAAACCTTGTTGCCTCATCAACAACAGAGAAGCTCAACCACAAAGCATCACAGTCGGAGGATGACATGGAGGAAGGATCATCAGAACGAGTCTACGATACGCCCCTTTAGAGATTCAACCTGGGCGCATTGCTTCACACTGGGACACTAATTGGTGGATGTGTTTATGACCACAGCTCTAGGATGAGACTGCCCTAACTTTGGCCCTAAGTTTAACCGGTGGGAGGATTAAATCAAATCTGAGCCTTTATTGGTGAGTAGAGGTCCATTGTGCGTAGAGTGCAGTCTTGTCCAAAAAAATGTTTAATGTAAATGGTAAATTTTGTGTATTTGTATGTTACCTGTATGTTGTCGTCTCTTTCGGTACGGCCACAGGATGTGTTATAAAGCACTATTTGCAGGAATAATTTACTTGAACTATTGCATAGAGAGAGTAGATTCTTCTTATTATTTTTTAGTATCATAATATTGACAGTGGTGGTGATCAGTGAGGTGTGTGTTGCCAAGGTTTTGAATTCACTTACAGTGGACATTGTCATTTAAGTGGAGTCACCATGTACTGTAGAGAAACCACCACATATTCAGCCTTTAAAGCTTCCATCTTTATAGGACTTAGGTTCACCTTTACATATTTGCACTGAAGGCTCTCTATGTAATTATGTAACTTTTACTTAAACCCAGAGGCACTGGTGCCTCCTGGTTCTTGATTTTGTTCTCACAGAACTAAGCCTATGTGTTGCTGCTATTTTGTTTTAAACCCATAATGTTTTAACCATTGTTTGTTTTGTATGATATTTTGCATGGATGTATTATGCAGTACTAAGTGGTTCTTTTTTTTTTTTTTTTTTTTTGTTTAATTTTTGTCAACTTTGTGTTTTTTATGGGCCAATCTGCCCAGAGGAAGTGAAGGGAAAGTGTGCTGTACAGTATCTGCATGTATTTGAGGAGCTGTAAATGTAACAGTAGCTCTGTAGCAGAGTTGTTTATTAAATGTAAATCTATTTTCTCAGATCCTGCAAAACCGTGAACCCAGTGTGTCTTGAAACATCACTCTGGTGTAAAGTGGCTGATACTAAAATAAAACAAACCTTTTACTTAGATCCAAAATTAGCTAGCTCGAGTCAAGAGGTTGCTTATTGTATTCTTTACTGTTCTCCGTTTGAAGTGATACAGTACATTCAAACTCAAAAGAGGATCTTGTTGTAGTTTTATAGAATGGTCTTCCTCTTAACTGGTTCATTTTGTACCTGCAGCAGATTGTGTGTGCAGTCACCTAATACACAGACTGGGGCTACAGAAATGTTGCCCACTGCGATTATTCTCAATATTAAACCACCACTGGTAGGAGTAGTTTAGAAAAAGTTCAGTTATTTTTAAGCAGACCCCAAACCTCCAGTTTCTATCTCGAACATTAACCAGCATTAACATGGTCTCATGAATAACTGAACTCTTTCATGTGATATGAACTGTGCCCATTCAGTACCAATAAGGAAGTGCCTTTTACTTCCTAATTGCCCAGTGCCATTTGACTCACAGGTGTCATTTGATTTGAAGAAAAAAAAAAGAAAGTTGAAAGTGGAGGATTACCTGAAATGTAAGTACAAACTAATTTTTGAAGATGATATTGATGTGAGAGTCCTGTGCCTTTGAATAGGTTTGCCTTGTTTGATGTTGAATGTGTGAAATGCATCATCGTTTAATTTGCCATTATATTATATTATATTATATGAAGCTGTCTGATATTGAATAGGCCGTGTGCACTTTTTAGTACAATACCACTACTGAGTAATGCTTGTGATGAGCAGTATTTGACATGTCTCATAAGATATATGAGACATCCTTCTTTTATGTCTTGAAACACTTAATTTAACAGTCCTATCCCCCAATTTCATCAAGTTAAGTGTATGCACTCTGGAAATGTAAATGTATGTATGACATAAAGGATAAAACATGAAGTTAATAAAAAATATATAGTGTAAAGGGAATTTGCTTGTAATTAAAATAAATGTGGCTATTATTGTACTTTTTTGGAGTGGAGTTTTGTGCCTTATTGGTGAACTTAATATTGTGTTTCCATTTCTATTTTACCTAACAAATCTTCTCTCTGTGTCTATAATATATTTTCAAATTACTCTTTGTCAGCACCTAAAAAGCTTTTCTTTTAGGTGTTTACTTCTTGTAGTCAGTTTTCAAACAGTTCCTCTTTAGGTCTTATTATTTTTCGTTCAGTCCTTAAATTTGGTTTGTTTGCATTTTGTCTGCCTTAAAATGTATCACTTGTCATTGTTGTGTCATGCTTAGTGTTTTCCTTGAAACAGAGCTTTCATACCCCATAGTCCTTGTGACAATGCTAAGACTAGATAATGGTGGAAAAAAGGAACAAGAGTACAATAGAGAAGACTAAAACATGTTGAGTATATTAAAATGGTGTTAACAGCATTGCATAAAAAGAAGGCCACAAACCACGATCCACTGTACAGTAGGTGAGCATGTATATATGGTACTGTATCTACTTTTCACTCGGGAGCAGAGGGAAGTGGGGAACTTTTCTGATGACCTACTTCCTATCATCTCCTAGGTAACAATATCATTGAAATACCTTTCAGAAGAACATAAATTTGATTCTAGGCAAGACCACCTGTGTCATAACTAACAAAGAATATATAGTAGGTACTTATCCATGTTCATGTTTGTGCCAACTGTCTGCCTTGACTTTTCCTAATCCTAGAAAGTCAAATCAGAATTCTGACTTTAATATCCACTTAAGCCTCTGTTGCATCTCACACTGAATTGCATCAAATTGGGGAAGGGAACATTTCTGTGTGCACTGAATTGTGCCACAATTCTAAATATTTTCATTTAAGCATGACCAACGACACATTTTTGTCTCTTTTACACATTTTCAGGCATAATTACACATTCTGTGAGTGCTGGGATTTCCGTGCGTAAGCCCGCTCTCTGCACGTCAGCTTGTTTCCATGTAAATGTGACTCTTTGGCTGTGGATTTAATATGCGTGTGGGCTAGTGTGTGTGCATGTGTATTACAGACTACATAAACACTGTGTCGTTCTCAGTCGCAGCTCCTCTGCAGAGGAGAATCCCAACAGGCAACAGGAGATAAAACAGTTGGTCACCCATAACAACTATCGTGACCACCGAGAGGCCTTCATGCATACCGACAACTAGGAAGTGAGCTAATTAACCCTGAGTTCAGGGCAGAAGGAGAGTGGCTTTTTAATAAGATTCTCTGGGTTATATAAACATTGACGCCTCTCCAAACTCCCAGGAATATTATCACCCTGCTTCTGTCCATCTGCTGCAGGCATGAGGAGGAGTGCTGTAACTGGGCTTTAATGAGGCACACCAGGACAGCAGAAGAGGAAAGGACCACAGAGTGCTGCTTAGAAGGTACCCTGAGCAGACACATACACACACACACACAGAAACATTTACAAGCATACAGTAGTACGACTTGAAAGGATCTCCACTGACTACTTTCAATGCGCGGCCTGAAGTCGAATTGTATATATCCTTATGCTGATTTGCCCCAAAATCTACAGTGATTTCAGAAAGTATTCAGATTTATCCACTTTTTGCACTGTTTTGTTGTGTGGTGATTTTAATTGGATAAAATTGCCATTTTGCCAATCAATGCAATAACCCTAAAGACAAAGGGAGCTTTGAGACTTCTTGGGTAAGTCGTTAAAGCTATGCATACCTGGATTTGAACAGTTTAACTCATTCTTCCCGGCTGGTTTTCATGATCATGACATGCTCAGTCATATTAACAGATCACAGAGATTCAGAGAATTGTCCCATCCAGTGTTGTGTTGAATTTATGCTTTGGGTCATTGTCCTACTGGAAAGTTCAGTACCCGTTTTAGGTCATGTGACTGCAATTATATATCCCTTAATATTGACCTGATTTGTTGTCTTTTTGCTGTTAAGCATTACAATCTTCCATGCCTCTCCGAACATAAGCTTTAGAAATAGTTTTAGATACTTGACGTAATGCCTTATTACATAATTCTGCATACTAAAGCAAACAGGATCAATTTGAATGAGTGGAGCACCCCAACTCCTTATTTTTTTTAAACAGGAGATTTCATTTTTTCATTCTTAATAAATTTCCCAAACTTTGTCTGGTGGTATGTGTTGCATCTTTTTTTGTTGTTGTTGTAATAGTTTTTTTTTTTTTCATTTTGGATATCTGAATTGAAAATTATGACTAGTAAAAATTACATTGTAGGTATTTGAAATGTGAGTTTTGTCTAGTAATAATTTTACTGCTGAATGAATATTCTGGATATCTAAAATAACGTTGTTGATATCTGAATATTAAAAGCCCCAATACACATGAATGGCAAAAGTGACGTAATTGGTCCTATAGGAAAAATGACGTTGTACATATCTGAAATGACAGTTAATAGGAAGAATGTCACTGTGCGTATCTGAAATGTTTTGGACTAGAAAGAACTGAATTACAGATTTCTGCAACAGACACCCAGTCTGACGGTTTCACGTTAAAACCGATCGCCATAGGAGCTGGATCCGGCACTGCTGGATGACTCACTCTGTCAACCCAAGACACACTCATTCACTCGTTTGCGCACACGCTTTATACACACTTGAACGATCACGCGCACGCAGGGAATTCACGCGCAGCCACGTTGGGGGGAGGCGCTGCCGAGCTGAAGTGTTGTTTCTAATCAAAGCGCATCAGGGTTGTTCATTCTCCACTGGAGGGCGAGTGATACAAGAGCACCGGGACACTCCGGCAGCAGGGAGACACACAGGCAGAGACAACCGACCCGGACTCCGCAGAGCATTATTTCTTTCCGCCGTCGGATTAAACGCGTCCCCATCTCCAACACTGAAACCACGTAAGAAAACATTTCAAACTCTCTCGTACCTGTTAATAGACTGTTTAGTTCCAGCGCCCTGACAGTCATTTAATGTGTTTAGCTGTCACACGGAGGAAGTGGAAACAGGACCTTTGATTTAACGGCAACGGCTAAATCCTGCTCGCATCATTGAGATTTCACACATCCTCTCTCTGCCTCACTCACTCACTCACTCTGTCTCACACATACACACAGCTGGAGACAGTAGCCTTTGCTAGCTAGCTAGCTTAATGCATTCAAACAGACCTTGAGCAAATTGCATAGAATGTGCTCTGGCTTTGCTCGGTGCTGTGGCTACTCGTCCAGGTAAATACGGCACGACAGACGGCCGCCGCGGCTTGAAAACTTGATGAAATGCAGGTGTTATTAATGTTCCCAAACGGCTGGGAGGCTAGCCAGCGGAGCTAGCTGTAGCGGGACAGAGCAGAAACCAGCCGGCCGATGACAGGCGCTGAACACTGCACTGTGGCCATAAAAGTGAAGGGACAAACCGACACACACAGTGGCTCGTTATGTCTTCTGTTTACACAGAGATGTGTACAGTGTGGTGTGATGCTCTGTAATATTCACAGCTTATGGACCTGCCAATTTCAGTATGTTGTTAATTTAATATGTTGAACTGGTTCGTCGGCTGCTAGTCGGTCACAGGCAGCTAAATTGATTTGGGAGCTGCAGCTGGCTTGTATACATCCCAGACGCCAAGGTGTCTTTCGATAGACTGTCAGAGCAAAAAGATGGTCCGGGTTTCTCACAGAAACCGTGTTTATTCTGTGTCTGTGTTCAGTGTCAATGTCACACCAATGATAAAACGATGAGCAGTATGATGATTTTATGGTATGTCTAACGAAATGATGTTCATGGCTAGTCTGAATCGGTCATGCTTTAGTGTATTCACTCTAAATGCATCAAATGATTCGGTTGAACATGTGCTTTTTCAGGGTGGTTGATACCTTGTGAGATTGATTTTAGGTTAAACCAGTGTCAATTTTCTATCCAGACCCATTTATCTATTTGTATTTACATAACGTCAGAAAACGGGTTTCTATTTTCTAAAGCAGTTTTATCTCACACACACACACACCCAGGAGCAAACAGTGTTATTTGTTCAGGAATACCCTGTAGGTCACTCTCTATGCTTACTGCCAGATATCCCATAATGTTTAATTTTGTTTGGTTTGGTTTGTCAGACACCAAAGTTTATAGGGATATAAATGGGGGGGTAGATGGTACCTTAACAAACCTGTTGGACTGGCTCTTCCATCTGTTAAAATAGACTTTCCCTATTCACATATACATTATGAGCTGTGAGGTGTATTTACTCTTTTTCTTGTAAAATGCATCAGTGTGTTAAAGTGCACTGTAAATGTTGTATGAATGTGTCAGTTTCTAATGTAACACTACAGCCGTCCTTCCTAAGTGTGTCCTCTGCTGCCCATGAAAGATCGCCACCATTATGTAAAGAAAAGCAAATTCAGCTCTGGCTTATTGACATTGCCGAGGAAACGTTTCACTGGTGATTACAGAGGCAAACATTACCCTCCCTCTCAAAATAACAATCTCTTACCTGTGGCTTAAACCCAGACAATAAAGCATTTTAACGAATAGAGGTGGACTAAGAAGCTTAAAGGTTAACTGAGGGTGTTTCATTATTTTCTTCATGACAAGATCACAACGTTAGTGTTATGTCTCTAGTACAATGTGGTCAGTGACAGATATTTATTTGGTAATGGGATGGATCCATGATTGGGATTGTAATAGTAATCCCTATTAATTTGTGTAAATACTGCACTGTGACCATGATTATGACCTGCTCTTACTAGCATTTAAGATTTGTGGAAACAAAACAGACTTTTTGCATTTAATCAAACAGGTATTTTATATCCTAAGTTTAGAAATATTTTGATATTCCCTTTATTCTATAATATTTTATTTTTTAGATTTTGTGAGTGCTGACTGATACCTATTTAACTTTAATTAAATATTTTTCATACAATTGGTAGACTTCATTTCACAAGTGTAACCAAATGCACCTGGTTGCTGTTTTGTTCTAAAATGAGTGACATCATGCTAGCGTGTCTTGTTCAAAATGTTTTTCAGTATCTCTGTGTATTTAGACAAAATAACTATACAGAAAAGCCAAAAACAAAACAACACATCCACTCGTGCCTACTTGACCTACTACTCAAGACAAGTAGTAGTTCAGGTAGGCACCCACTTGTTAAGCCCCGCTTTGCTTTTCTATTTTTATGATTATTGTGTAGTCCTAAAGTGTTATTAGGCTATGAAATATGTCTGAGTCCCACATTAAGCAGTGTTACCCTCATTATGCATGCATGTCTATGTTGAACTTGAATTTAGCGCTTGGGCCAAAATGCAGTGTGAAAGCTTTCTATGTATGTTTCACAGTGGAATACTTGCCAACATCACATTAAATAGCTCAAATGCTCAAGGTTCTTTGTAACTTAAGTTGAAATCTATCCTGTCAGCCAGTTTACTGTACATCTTGATTGCTTATTGCCTTTTAAAAAGCTGGCACTCTCTTTTATTTTTTTATGATTAGTTTGGTCTTGATTTGCTTTGTAATCTTCAAATTCCCCTTTTGTTTTTTGGTGGATATAAGATTATCAGAACAGTTTCTTCTCACAGCGGCCTGACAATAATGTCATTCATCCTCAAAAGTGTTTTAAGGACCTCAAAAAGAGACCCACAAGGGTTTGTAGTTGAGTTATTCAGACTCATACCACATAACAACATTCATGATGGACCTTTGTTGCATGTCATACCCTTCTCTTTCTGCCCTGGTTTTCTGTCCTTCTTTACTGAAAAAAGCTCAATAATAATTAAAAAAAAAACAAAACAAACAAAAAAAAAATCATCACATCACTGAATGTGGAGGTGCAGACAAACATGCAGATGTGTTGATAGGTTGACAGAAAAGCAGACCAGCATGCCAGCTGACAAGCCTAGTGTTGTTTTACTGCAATATGTTGTAAACATGTTGAACCATAGCCCCTCATCATGTCTGTCATTGTTGTTAAAGTCTGACAACGTAAGGCTGCTGTGAAGCTGGTGGTAAATGTTCCCACCTTTCCTAGTGTATATCAGGATTTTAGATCTCAGCCAAATATGTCTAGATTCATGCCATCTTTTCCTTTCTTACCATATATCCTTTTTTGTCTCTGTAGGCCAAGACATGACCTTCTACTACTGAACATTATTGATGCTGAACTGGTGAGTTTTGGACTTGTTTAACACCAGTGAACACTGTAGAGATCACGCATTTTTTTTTTCGTGTGTTATTGTTAAACAGTCCCAGGAAGCTCTATTGCTTTATAACCATCAAGCAATTAGTGAAAAAGCTCTTTTGCGCGAATTCAGTAGAGCACAGACTACCTGTTTAATGTTATTTTCTTCTTATCAGAACATCCAGTTTGTTATTGTTTATTAATAACCTTGGTCATATTAAGTCATTAGATTGAAGTGTGTGTGTGTGTGTGTGTGTGTGTGTGTGTGTGTGTGTGTGTGTATATATATATATATATATAAATATATATAAAAAAACGTACTGTATGGCCTCATCCTTGTTGTAAGCTTACCTGCCAATTTATGTATTTTGGAGTCTCAGTGTGTTGCTGGATTCACAAAAAATGACCAAAAAGGCTAGAAATTATGAGGATTTTTCTGCATGTTAACATTTCGCACAGATATTCATCTCTTGTTTGCCTTTGTTTTGTCATTGAGGCCTCAGAAAATACAGATGCTTTTCATCCGGAGTGTTTAGCAAAATAAGTAGAACTCAGCTGGGAACTACAGACTTTTTATTGGATTTGTATTAAATGGTGAAAGCAACTGGCCACATTGTTCACTGGTATCTTTCGTACAAGACCGATTCATTGGAAGGTTGTGTGCTGGTACCTGCTGCTGCAGCTGTTGTTGCTGCTGCTGCTGCAGAAACTATAAAAAGGCTCAGAGGTGATTGCTCTCTATAATATGTATTAATGATGTAATGTGTAGTGCAAGTACTACTTTAATATATAGAAATATACCATGAGATGATGTGTATATAAAAAAATATACACACTCTGTAAGGAAAGAAGTTGAAAATTCAACTGCTGTTGAACAGCGGTAGTTAATTTAAAGTCAAATGTAAGCTATACTCTGTATTGTATTTTTAGTATCTTCAGCAGTCTTCTCTCTGTAACTGTAATTTGTTCTTGGTTGTTACTATAATGTGTGATTATCACATTGCTTATACAGTAGAATATGTTCCCTTACTCCTGTGAATGGGTGACAAAATGGCTCAGATGGATGTGCATCCTATTTTTCAGATTTTGTTAATACATATTTGACGAAAAGAGCGTTTGTTTAATTTAAAGGTGGCAGATTAACTGTCAAATAAAAATGTTTATGTGAATACAATGCAATAAGACATAGCTATCGGTAAAAGCTTTCAGCTTACAGCTGGTAAGAATTACTCAGAGCATTAACAGTGTCATTACCGCTGTTCTCAGTAATACATGTAAAATTGCCAAATGTTTGAGAGAAAGGAAAATAAAATATTGCACATCAGTTTTTTTTTTTTATGAACCCATAACATGTTAATGTTAGAATCAGAGGCATGGGGGTGATTGTTATATCAAACGTTCCCTTCAGTCAAGAACCTCCAGTCACATCTTTCCATAGGGTGAATGATCAGATACTGTTTGTAGCAGCAGCAGTCGCACATTAACACTGCATTTATTAGCAGTGGCAACAACAGAGTCATCATACACATACAGTATCCTTTATTAATGCAGATGTTTACATGGATCCGGCATCCTAAAATATTGTTCCACTCTGAACTCACTGCAATCATTTTCATACCTTGACATTAATTAAAAATATGAATGTGAAAGTCACATAGGGCTGCTTCCATGCAGAAGAATTGACATTTCCAAAGGAGCTGCATTTTAAATGTAAACCAGTAGTGGGAAGACAGTGGCCCTCTAATGTCAAACTAAAGTGCCATGGCAGTATACATTTTTTTTGTAAAGTTTTGATCATTGTAAAATATATATATTTTAATATTTTTCACATACTTATGGCATTTGGCTTTAATGTCTGTATAACTAATACAAAAGTAGAATCCTATATCTAATTCAGCCACAATAACTTGACTTGTTTTGCGGCACGTTTAAATAAATTTATTTAAAGAACATACATTTTTGGTTTTGTTTATGACTAAGGAAGGTAAGCACTTACAGGCTAAGCACCCTAAGATACAACATTAAACACTTTTTCCTCATGGATGTGCAGTTCAACTGGTCAGTGACACTGCTAAAAGGCTCAGTAAATACCAACCTTGCACAGACTACTGTTTCAACTAATAAACTTCTTAACTCCACTCTCCCAGAGTCTGCTTCAAACACAACACAGCTGGCCTAAACCTGGCCTTAGTGCTCAATGGTCCAGATACTGTAGATTAATATGTGAGCTCACTGTTTCCTGCTTAAAGAAAGCAAGAGTATGTCTTTACTACAAGGGTAAATCTGGCTGGAGGGTGAATATAATGACAGGGGTATTCTCTACAGACTCTCAGCCAGCAGCAGAGAGAGAGGGAGAGATATAGATGAAGAGAGAAGGCAAAGAGGACAGATAGAGAGGGAGCTGTTTACTCTCTCACCAACAGATGGGAGCAGTAGTCATCAAGTCAATATTTACTTTTTCTTAACAAAAATTTGGCAGCATTATCTTAGCTGATTCAGTAGCAGGCAGCAGGAGCATCCTACTTTGTGTGAAAAAGGCTTCAAGGAATAAAAACAACACTTCAGTGATAATAGTTGTAGTTTCACTACACGCAAAGCTATGAAAATACTTTGGCACAGAACATAATAACTACTGTATTACCCATCCCTGCACTCTTTGATTGCTTCCTCTATGCACTCCTCTCCTTTTTAATGCACACACGCCAATGCTGTGCATGTTCACTTTACCCATGGCTCAATCCACTATGGGGATACATGTGAATGCAATTTGCACTTCCAATTAAACTGTCGACCTTCGCTCCAGAATGCAAAAGTTTTGTACCAACCTCTTCTGGATAGCTATTATTACCCAGCCAGCACAATAATAGAGAGAAAAGGGACTTACAACAAGTTGAAGAGAATTACTCGTTTCAGCTAAATTGTTACGTCATATGGCCAATATCTGAATGGGCAAATTAAGAAACCTGATTGATTTTTGTCTAATGTCTATACAATATATGTACTGATAGATTTGTTTGTCACATAAGTGAGAGACAAACCTGTCCAAACCTTTTGATTACCACAGATACCATCTCTAGTAGTGCCTGTGCCTGGAGTTTCTTAGAGCAAAGGCTGCAGTAGGCAGGGAAAGCTTCTACCAGATACTTATATAAAGCATTTGCACCAGCATAAATCAGTAAGAGAAACAAGAGTATTAAACAAAGAGGACTTATTTAATGTCTTCAACTGTGAAAGTGGTATTTAAAAAAAAAAAAAAAAAAAAAAACGAGAATAATGTGTTTATATTCTTATTCAGAAAGCAGTGTCCAAGAACAAGCTTAGATTGTGCAAACATAGCAGAATACATTGGGCAAGGGTTAGCCTAAAGCATGCTGCTGAACCTCTAACACAGCTCCAACACATGACTTGCTGGCTAGATCAGATGACTAGATAAACACTGAGAATGTTGCTTCTTACTCTTTCTACAGCACTGCTCTTGTGTGTCTGTTAAAGGAAAGTGAGGCATAAAACACGCTCACTATCATTTGTACCTTTTTGCTGAACACATACAAAGTGAAAGTGGAAAAAGTGATGGCAACAATGTTTTAATACCTGGTTGAATTACTTTTAGCAGTAATAACCTCAACCAATGGCTTGCTGTGGATTAGACATTCACAATGTTCAGGGAAAATTTTGGATCATTCACCCCTGCAGAACTTCTTCAGCTCCGCCATATTCTTCGAACATCTGCTGTGAAAGACACTCTTAAGGTCATTCCACAGCATCTCTGTTGGGTGGACCACTCCAAAAGATTTTGTGTCTCCAAAGCCATTCTGTAGTAGATTTTACTTCGGTGTTTCAGGACATTGTCCTGCTGAATCACCCAGCTTCTTCCCCCTTCCTGCCACCCTGACATTATCCTGTACAAAACATTGATAAACTTGGAAAGTAATTTTCCCCTCTACTCTGGCATGTAGTCCAAATTCCGAGGGAGCAAAGCAGTCCCAAATCATGATGCTCCACTGTACTTCACTGTTAGGAGGATGTTTTCATGGTATGCATTTCTGTTTTTATACCATATGTACCATTGTATGATCTTCTCAAACAATTTTTACCTTTAATTAATCTGTCTAGTAAACATATTTTTCTAGCATTATTAGTAGTGGAGTGTCAAGGTGGTCTTTGGGAAACCTAAGGCATGCTACACTGTTTTGTGGTGTCCTGCTAGGGATACCATGCCTATTCACTGTTTTGCACATGGTGGACCCACTATAAGAGATGTTAACCAACTCCAGGTATTTGAAATTATTCTGTGACCCTTTCCATGTACATGCAAATCAACAACTTAGATTCTTTTTTGTGAGGCATGGCTCACATCATCTGATGCTGCTTGTTAATGGCACTTTGCAGGTGTTTTTATAAAACAAGGTAGTTCGTTAGGTAGTTCTTGATTCATTGATTGGATTACAGGTTTGCTAACATCTGATTCCAGTTGACGTTTAGTGACACCAGAAGCCTATTGTTGCCATTACTTTTTAACCCTCTTTTTGTACAGTGTATTTAATGGGTTTTATTTAATGGTTGTGTTCAATAAAGACAGGCAAGATCATTACTTGTGAATTACCAGTTAAGATGTATTGTATTTGTTGATATTTGTGACTTTGGTGAAGATCAATGCACTTATCATGACCAATTCATGCTTTGTCTTGAGCAGCTGGGGGCATATCCATTTTTTTTTTCCTCAGATAAGTATGTATTACTAATGTAACTTTTTTTAAATTTATTTTCTTTGTATTTCTTTTAATAGTTTGTAATGACATATTTGTTAACTGTATTGTTCAAAGACAAAGTCATCTCCCTAGAACACATCACTGAGAGAAATAAACAAATTTTAGGCATTGTGCAAGTACACAGTGTAACAGTCCAACAGTTCCCTCACACGGATTTTCAACCCATGCCAAATATTTGTCAAAGGCCCCTGGCCATTTTTCATCAGCCACTTCTCACATGTCACTTAAACAAACCTCTGGGCTTAGTATATAAATCCATTAGATGGCTATCATAACAAACTGTAGAACTAATGTGAAGTTTAGAAAAGTGTCACAATAAAAAGGGTATCGTAAGAGTGGTGTTGTAAATCTTCCTCTGGCAAATGCTTTGAGACCTTTTTTATTTTTCCCTAAATGACACTATTATGCCATATGAAGACATCATAGTTTATGTATTACGTATTATTAGCAGTTTTTCTAAGCTGCACTTAATTCTTAAGGTAAGGTAACAACAGAGTTTACTTTTTGAAAAAAAAACAAACAAACATCTTTTACATGAAAACAGTGCTTCATATGCTAAATATAGAACACATGCATAGAGAAATATCATCCGGTCATGTAAGACAATGTTTGAAATAAATATATTTGAGAGGTGTAAAGTAGCCAGACACCGAACGCCGAAGCTGTCATCAAAACAATAGTGATTATTGTGGTTATGTTTCATATGTACCAATTGTCAAACATTATATTTAGGTTTCCTATCATTGGTATTACCAAGCATGTCATGTGACAATGACCCCAGATGCTGGACTCTTATCACTGTTAATGTAATCCACTAATTAGCTAGCACGTTGGTGGAAGGGGAGAGGTGCTCTCCCTGTGTGTAATGCATGTGTGCAGTGAGATCCAGACCTAATTTTGTCCTTGGTAAAGGCAGTCGTCAATCATTATCCAAGGCAAAAGGAGTTATGTTCTCTGTGTTCTCTCTCCCTGACTCACAGTATAAAACCTGTCCTTCTCACCTTCTCTCTCTGCCTGGATTTTACTCTCTCTGGTTGTCTGTCTCTCTTTGGCCCCAGGGAACTGGCTCTTGACAGCATCACACAGAAAATCAAAAATTGAAAAAGTCAAAGTGTATGTGAAATGTTTTGGTGTGTGCAGCTCTCTCCTCGTCTCACTGCTCTCTTTTCCTCCACCATTCTCTGCTCTCAAGATGCCTCTCCATTCGTCTTTACCACCCATTTCCATGTCATCCATACTAGTGAGAAGACCACAAGAAGTGGTGTTTTGAAGACCGCAAGAAAGAGTGTTGTTTTAAAGTCATTCATTTCATGTCTGTGCCTCTTGGTTGGGTTGAAGTTTTAATGTATCTATAAACAGTCATATTTTATTGCAGGCACTTCTTTAGCTATATTTGGACATGGTTAAAAAAAGTTCTTGGATATTAGCTTATTCTAAAACTGTTTTCATTGGGCACAGTTCAAATTGCAAAATGGTACCGAAAATATAGTTATCACAATAATATTTGCATTTATTAACTCCAAAACTTTGTCAAGTAAAACATCTCGTCATAATGTTGTTCTGGATGGAACTTAAATGTAGAAGTTATCAGCATGTCTGTGCTGTCTTTCCTAAATAGCAGCGTATTGTGTTGATAGTTATAGTACATTACAACTCAACTGAAGCCCAGTGGTAGGAAACGTGAGGTACCTTCATTGTTTAGCAAGATGTTCTAGATTGTGTACCGTCATTTTTTTTTGTTTGTTTTTTTGTGTGTTCCAGTTTTATCTATGCAACAAAATTTATGAAATTAAGATATGGTATGATCTGGCTACAGAATCACTTTCCAATCTGGTGACCCTTCTTCAAACCCTCTCTGAAATCCTCTCCTCCCTACGGGACACAGCTGCCTGATAAACAGGAGGCTAAGTTTTCTTAAAGTGCTCTTCTGGTCAGGAGGAGGAGGTGTTTGATGTCCCCTTCACACTGACTTTTAGATGAGTAGTATACAAGTGGAAGATGGCTGACATGAGACACAAAATGATAGTTATCCTTTTAGTACCCCGGTTCCGAGCATAAAAGCAGCCAAAGCTGAGTCCCACAGAGAGCTGCGTGTCAGGCTTCAAGTAGGGTTGATTTCCTAAGGTGGGAACATATGCTTCTGGCTTATAAGAGATATTTTTGTGTTTCTAACCCTTTCAGGCCATCATCTTTTATATACTGTTTTATAAAACATTGAATGTGCACTTATTTAGGAATTGTTTGTTTTTTCAGGTAAATCTACACTACAAAGTACATAATTCAGTCTCATAAAATCATCTTACTTATCGTAAGATGATTATCCTCCCTTCATGAAGGTGATAATATTCAGTCTTTGTTCACAATGTTTAGAGATGTGATGATTAAACTGGTTTTTGGAGGTGTTTCAGTTATAATGGGGACCCCATGTACTTGTATAAAAGGGAGGCTTGGCTAAAGAACAGAAACACCTTCCTATATAATGCGTTTTAGTTGTAGCTGTTTATGCCCAATAAACTGGCAACTTACAGTTTTTGTTAAATGTCACTATTTGGCTTAAGAAGTAAAGTCATTTTCCAATGTCTCTTCTTTTCACATCATATTTTGTGTGTGTTATTTTTAGATTAGGCTAATCCAGGTGACATGGATAATGTCACTTCCCCTGCCATATCCCATTGTGTGATACCTGTGGGAGTGTTTGGTTGGCTGTGTTAACAGTGCTGTCCTTTTAATCAGCACCCCTGTGATGTTCCCCTGTAGAGCTGTCATTGATTGAGTGATGATGGTAGAGCTGCCACTGTTTGAAATCTTCTAAAAGATTTAGTAACCTCACCCCTGCCTACTGGGGTGAGATTACTAGCCACTTATCTGTTGCCCTAATCAAAGAATCAGATCAGTGCAGCACTGCTGGACGTTACTTGCATCATCTAAAAATAGCAAAGTACACATCCTTTCTTTTAAAATAGACAAGTAGACTTTAAAAATTGATACTTTAATATACAGTTAAAAACATATTCATGTAAGCAATATCTGGGGGGGGGGGGGGGGGGGGACAAATGTAATTGCAGGTTTGAAATGCATCTTAATTTCCAATCTTTTAAAAGGCTAATTCACTTTTGTTTTGATGGATAGAGGAAGAAAAATTAGGACCAGCCCAGGCTGAAAACCAGGGGCCACTAAACATTGGCTGTGCTGTCCCTCAGGCTATGACCTGCCTAAGGGATGCTGTTAGGTTACCAAAGGATCCTCATACCTGACTAAAGAAGCTTTGAAAACAGGGTTCAGTTAACACCACTTATATTCAAATCACATAAGCTGACACACATGAGGACGAGCAATAGAGATGTGAAGATTGGAGTCAGATGGCTTCAAAGATTCAGTGGATGGAACAGGATCAATACTAAGTGGATCAAGTGTCCAACTACCAGTCAAAGAATTACTGACTCATTCAATGGCTATACAGAAGGTAACAGGAAGAAATCCTATGTAAATGGCCAAACACTGGAAATGACAATGGGAAGGCAGTTGGATGTCTGTATTTGTTGTATGCATGAAGGCATGTCAGTTAAATGTAACTTAATAAATTACATTTGAATGTTTTATTTTCTTCAACATGTACCCTAAACTGTTCTGTGTAATAAACCATGTGCAAAATTTAAAGGAAGGGCCAGTTACAGAATACATTTTTTTCCAAAATCTACATTAATAAAATATAATAATCCCAGATGTGCTGAACAGAAATGCGTCCTCACTTAGTTGTTGAAAATTTTCCTGCATGATTACCTGGAAAAGTTTATCTTACAAAGGGATTGTATAAAGAAACCATTACTGCCACAGTTCCTGTTCTGCGCTGGGCAATGCAAGATAAACCTATGACCGTGAAGTGAGGAGAGACACAATCACAGTCACTGCTAAGTACAGGAAATGTTAAGGAATTTGTCTTGTCTTCGGTGCAGACATCAGAATATAAGTCAGCTTGCCAAGAGAAGGATTATCCCCATTTCCATCTATAGTTTTGTTCCTGTTGCTCTCCTCCACTCTCTGTCCCTTTGACCCAACTGTACTTTTCATTTACATTTAAAGCTTTTAGCAGACTTTTATCTTCTGTGTCATACCTACCACTCAACTTGTTCAGCAGAGCAGATGTGGAGGTGGAGTTGTTTATCTAATTTGCCAGCTTGTTTTCAAGAATCTCTCTGAAGAAGGCAGCTTTTCCTAGGGAAACTGCTTTCTGTTGAAAGTTAACAGCAATCAGAGGTATGAACAATCCAAATAGAGTGAGCACTGTGGGGTTATATCACATACTGATTACAATCCAATGTTTGTGTGCTTGTGTGACTGTCCCAACTGAAGGCATGAAGGATCTGTAATATTACTGTGTAAATAGTTAAAGCTGAAAAATTAAATCAGCACATTTGGATATCTGTAAATGACGCTTATAAAATTTCCTTTTTCCTTTTTTTTTTTTTTTTGGTTCCTTTACCTTTTTTCTTCTGCATCTCTTTTAGAGTGGTCCTGTGGTGGCCTCCAGTGTTTTCCCCTCCCCTCTGTATTTAACCTGGTAAGTAAGTCAGATTCACTTCCCTCATATGGTATGTAATACAGAAGCTTAACAGCCTACTGCCTGACTTTAACTTCAAATTGCTGTCACCTTCGGAAAAAACAGAACATGAATTCTTGTTAACATGCATAGAAAGGCTTTTTAGTGAAGTCAGCAGTGTAGATGCCTCTTTTTATTTTTACTCTTTAGGTGACTTACATTAGAAACTGTTCATATACAATACTTGTTAAACTTTTAAGGTTGTAATAATATGCAGGATTGGGGAATTAAATTACAACCCAATTTTGTGCTCATAAGGCAAAGTGTCTCTTTCCCAAGTAATGTTTCACTTTGTTTTAATAATGCTACCTTTTTAAAGTTCTGGACACTTCTACACACCTCTCTGAATGATCACAAACCAACTTGGTAGATCCAATTATGGTACAAATGGCTATTTCCAGATTTCTGTGACTCACCTAATAAAATTGCTAAGCAGAGTAATTTTTGTCTCACCACAGTACCAGATGGCCTCACAGCAGAATCACACCTGTTGCGTATCAGTTCTGTTTAGATTATTGTACACTGTATGTGTTTTATTATTTGACCAAAATAGAAGTAAGAAATGCTTCATGTAAAGGCAACAGAACAACCTTAATGTCTTCTATGAGAGGACCTGACACAAGATTTGGTCTGAGTTTGATATTGCTTTGGGGATCTATAAATGGATCCGTAAAGAATAGCTTTCTTTAAGACAACTAAAGAGTCTCAGTGGAGTGTGAAAAAAAGAAAATAATGCTGAATTGTTTCAGTGTTTTTGGAAATGTTCCTCAATATTGATATATAATTTTTAATTGGTGTCCCAGGCCCATCTAGGATCTTGACATACATATTTTAAATTATTGCTATCAGCCAAAATAAATCAGATTCAATTAAGGTTTTTCTCTGCTTTAGTACTATTGCTGCAGTTCTAAATGGGGGTTCTGTACTTCTCACTCTGGAGCTACATGAGCAGCTGTTCATGGTGTTGCCATGCAAATTTTATAGAGGCTCAATTTTGTTAAAATGGCTATACCACTTAATATTAAGCAAACAATTCAGCAAGTGCTTTTTCCATATACTCAGAAACACATCAACACAAGCCAGATCTAACGTATAATTTCCAACTATCTGTTATTGCCACTTACATAGGTTGTTTACTAGAATCAAGGGATTGGATCTGTTTTAATTGGTGTGTGGCCAGGGCTTTTAATGATGGGGGTAGATAGTCTCTGTTTAGAGATACATGTTCTTTGATAAGGCCTTGAGGGATGATTGGTCTGGGTGGGCTAGTGAGTCCCTCTCTGTATAAATACACACTGGGATCCCATTCAGAGGTTGAAAAGTGCTTATTTTTTTATGTGTGGTGTCTGTTTGTGTGTGTGCGTCTGTATGACGCCGCTGCAGCCAGGCGAGCTAGAGGCTATTACTGGCCAGCAGTGTTGCTATGGTGACCAGTTGTGTCAGAGAGGAGCAACATCTGTGGGTTGTTTGTTTGTCAAGACAGGTTTTCCTCTTACTGTTTTTTTTTCTTCTCTTTCCTTGTCATTCTTGTAGTAAAGAACGTATTACCTTTGAAAGATTAATGTTGACTGACACTATAATGGCCTGATGAAAAATCATAGTATTAGTGACGTGACACTTGAATGTGGAATCAATTTTAAAGCTGCAATATCTACAATAATTAAGCAGCCTATACTCAGACATATGCGGCACTCAGGTTGCATCCGTTAGCAGGGACTCTGAGACTTTTTTCTTACTGGGTTTATGCCAGTGGAAAGCTCACATTCTGGGGAAGCATTTAACCCCTGCCCCCGTCCTGCTCCCTCTCTCCCCAGCTCTCCTCTCTATATGGACATGTTCTATTTCCACAGCTCCTGTCTCATGTCTGCCTTATCGGCTGCTCAGCAGGGCACTAATTCTATTTTAATAAGTACTTATTTGGGCAATGTGAGAAATCCCATATTTTAGAGCACCCCCTACTCCCTCCCCCCGTCCTCCTCTTGTCCAGTTCTACTCCTCTTAAACTTGAAATTTCTATTCATTACTCATTGCACTTATTGGGTTATCCCTCAATTCTCTCTGTCTGCTTTTGAGCAGAGTAGCACAAAGGAGAGCGTGCAGAAAGTTGCACCTTTGTCTATCAATTCAGATGTGAGGGTGCACTCAGAAATTGACTTTCCACTTTTGATATCCAATAATTTGAAACATTTAATCTAATCTAAATTTTCCCTATTTTGCTGTTTTGCAGAAGCTAGTACAAACATCAGAGATGTAATCTTTAGCATGAGCTTCAGGAGTCTTGAGTTTATGTGAGGAGAAATAACAAATGTTTAAATTCAATTGGAAAGCTTCTTGGACCAGAATGTTTTGTGTGTATGTGTATGTGTGGTATTCTTGACCATGTTTGGGCAAACCTGACCCTGAACAGCCCCTCAGGGTATGTGTAGCTGGGCAAACCAAACCTTCGACCCCCTAATCTGGTCTAAATGAGACCATCACACACACACAGCGTAGTGGTACATACTGTAGTGCGGTGCAGTCGGTGATGTAACAAAGTAATTTGGGGATAATTTTGTATTTTCACTCGGCAGGTATCTCTGAAAGGCCAGTTACCTAACTTTGATGCCCAAATTAACAGACATTTTCAGGTTGTCCTGTACATGCCTTCATCACCTCCAAGTGGAAGTCCATTTATGTTAAGATTAGAGAGAGCAATGAGTTTGGGAACATTACCACATTGGAGCCAAATAGCTGACAGTGCTTCTTCAGTATTAATTCGTTGCATTAAGAGCTCAACATAGCAGGAAATGATAATGTCTTTGAAAAAGTGAAATCTGTAAACTACTTTATGTTAAACAATAAAAAATCTTTACTCCTTTTGCTGCAAATTACAGAAATTGTCTGTCAGAACAGAAACGTATCCCACATGGCTTTTTATACAGAAGGCTCACTCTTCAGTCATATACATGATTTGTATAGAAGTCTTTTTAATACCCTTGTTCCAGTCTATTGTACAGACATGAATACTATCTTTCCACTATGACCTTTTAAAAAAAAAAAGTGTATTTTCCATATTCCATTTTGTATCTTCAGCTACACACATCAATTACTGTGCAAAGAAAACCTAGGATAAGATAAATGTTTATACGGTTTCTTCTAATACAAAGCTACTACAGACATCAAATAGGGATTTTCTTAAAGTATTCTCCAAAACATGTAACAGTGTTCTCTGGATTGGTGATATGGTTTGCTCTTCATTTTAGGTCAGGATTGTTTTTTCACTGTTGTAAATTGTCTGCCCTTATTAACTTACTTTCCAAATCCCTTGTCCATCCATTATACTTGTAAACAGTAGTTGTGATATCGATGTGCTGTCTGACTGTATGTAGCAGAAGAGGTTTTGACTAAGGATCTGCATCTGAGGGTTGGGTGTAAGTGTGCTAATGCATCAGCTTGGCCTCTCTGCCTCATTACATTCAGGGAACTCCCTGACTAAGTGCCTTTTTAAACAGACCCACAAACACGTGCACTTGAGCATTCTCTATCTCTCTCACTCTTTCTCTCTCTCTTTCTCTCAATCACTCACTCAAGCAGACACACATATATACCACTTGGAAAAAGCTTGAGGCCGTCATTTATTAGGTGGATGCTCTGTCCTTTTAAGCCACGTGTCTTTGTATTACTACTCAGTTTGGCAGGCAGTCGATGTGGATGACCATATACAGACGTGGTATATACAGTAGGTATATACGCTGGAAACTAACCTAACGAAGGTGTTGGGTTCAAAAGTGTATGTGAAGTGAAAGTTTATTTGAAAGTCTTATTCATATTGATGTCCATGCACATGTTGTATATTATGTTTTTGCGTGCGTGTTAAGGGCTTATATGTGCACACATGTTCTTGGGTACTGCAGTCTGTGTCTGAAAAATAGCCAGTTTTCATCCCAGGTTAATTATGTAACACCGGATGAAGGAGGGTGAGTGAACAGGGTGATCCTCAACTATAAAAGGGAAAGAAGAGGGAAGAAGAGGGTAATTTAGCTTGGAAAAAGACATTCTTCCCTTCAACCGCATAATACATCCTCATTCACAGTTAGAGAAACAAATGGTGATTACAGATTTTTGTACATCCAGTGCAAGAAAAGCATATTTCAGTCAAATGGTATTAGAATCTATTAACTAGCACTTAATATCTCTCCCCCATCCATTTTACCCAGAGGGAACAATTTCATCATCAAATTGTGATCATTAGTCTGTTTATTAAGTTGACCAATTTATAAAATGGTTATGATAAACTTTAATAGTAAAGTTTATTAGAGATGAGTGCATGTGAAAGAGAGTGTCTATTAACACTTTTCAAGCTAATTTCCCAAACTCAAACCTCCTGTTGCTGTATGTTGTCAATTGTTGTTTTCATTTTGACGCATACATAGCACTTTAGCTGACATATTTTACTGTTGATAAAAGATCAATGGCTTTCGGCTTGTCGGCTTATTTTTTTTATTAATGCCGGATGCCCTTCCTTCCGCAACCCTCCCATTTTTATCTGGGCTTGGGACCAGCACCAAGGTGGCCTTGGGTGGCTGGGCGAGGCCACCTTGGGGTGGGATTCGATCCCGCTGCCTCTGTATCCCAACCTCATGCTGTACCCAATGAACCACCAGGCCCCCACACATTTTCTGTTAATACACCATTTTAATATGCAGGATTGTTATTTTAAATGTCCTGTTTTCCTGTTGTTATTTTCAGTGTTTTGTTTTCTGTTTTTTAGAAACAGCTTTTAAAATCAAAGTGATGGGGGACAAATCTACAGTCTTTTTTTTTCTGTGTAAAAACTATTTAATATGTATTACTACAGCTAATATGAACAACCTGAGTTAAAATCAAGCCAACACAGATAAAGTCCTAGAAACACAACCAAACTAGTACACAGATAAACATACACAGATGTAGAAATAGGTGGTTATACACCCAAAGTGCTTTAGTGCGCATTTCAAATGATATGCAGCAGTCAGTCGGCAAAGTTAAGCCAAAAATGCAAATCATTTGAAACAAGCAAAAAGAAAATTTCAGCAATGAGCTTTCACTCGTCTACTCCCTCTTCTCTCAGTCTTGCAGTTCTCCTACCTCAAATTGTTACAAATTTGTTTACTTAATGCCAGGCTATGTGTTGTAACATGTTGCCCACAATTTGGCTTCAGTCGAACATGAGAAGGTGTGATAGTTCTGCAAAGGTACACACACACGCACAGGAACTCCATCCTTGTTAAATGTTTGCCTAGTGATCACTGTCCAATGTAGAAACAGATGCACGTGATAGTACATGGAGTTCACTGCCATATGTGCTGTTTGCTCAAATAGCTGAAGTCTCATTGCAATTATAAAACATTTTTCCTTGTTAAGGAATCTCATTCAAATAAAGACTACTTTTATCCAATGTATGCAGTAGCATTGTCTAGTATTGTTCAGTGTCTTACAGTATGAGAGCTGTTTGAGTGATGTGTGCAGAAAACACAAACGCTTCTGCTAAATGAAATATACATCAAATCAGGCATAACATTATGAAATGTGTTTTGAAAAACGATTTGAAAATGTGAGAATGGTGATAATTCTGCCATGAGTTTATTTTTGAGTAGTGTAGTCATACTGGAATGCATAATAAGAAAAGGTGGTGTAATGTTTTGGCCACCCTATTTAAAATGAGTTAAAAAAATTGAGAAATTATAACCTTGTAAAAGTAAATTTCATGGCAGAGCCACTGTATTCGAATGCATTAAATTGCACAGGGGCTTAGGATTTTATACCTTATCTGTGTGTTGCATAGTCTAATTTGTTTCATGGTAATGTAACCAAACAAAACTGCCACCAACAAAGGTCACATTGTCTGCAAACTTGAACCTCAAATTGTCACATCAAAGTAGTTTGTTGTAGTTTGTTTCCCGGATGGGGTGTGTGTGTGTGTGTGTCCTAGTGCTAGCTTAAATTTTATATTGTGGATTTAAACCATTTTTACACACTTTATGAAGCAACAGTTTGTCATTACTGTGTTGTATTTGTATGTTGTCCCAATTTTGCATATGTGCATGTGCACATGAACATTTGAGCTTTTTTAACAGAAGTGACATAAACTATGTACTTGATCTTTTTGACTCAAACATGTCTCATTGTTTGTGTCTAACCTTTGTCACATATATATATTCCACACAACTAAAACAATGTACGTGTGTACTATATATGCACACTCTGTTTCACTATATGTGTCATGCATCAGACAAGGTGAAATGAAATGGAAATTTCATGCAGACAAGGCACGGAATATTCATGGCTCTTTCTTAACCTTTATTTAGTAACGTAAGGTAATGTAAACACTAGGGTGCTGAACCACATGCGCACCTGTGTTTCCATACATATCAGAATGCTTGGGTGTAACTAGCTCCAGATTTATATTGTACATAAAAAAATAAATAAATAATTAAAATAAAACCTCACTAACAATTCTATCTAACTATTTTAGAGACTGTTAAATGTTCTTTCTTTTATCTTAATTTTTATGATCTGTCCAAGCATTCCGTCTGTGCTCCTCTTTTTCTCTTCATCCAAAAACAACAGGGGTTCAGAGCAGCCACATGCGTCATAGCTTTTCAGGCACATTCCCTGGCAATTTGGTAAGTTTACTGTTCCATTTTTAAGATGCAGTTTTAATTGCAGTACGATGTGATGCAGCAGAATTAGTAATATAATTGTTTTATTTTAATATGATAGTAATGAGTCATGAAGTAAGTAATAATGTAGGGCAAGATATTAAAATATTCATGCAGTTTAAGAACTTTAAAGAGGATTACTATGTTATTTGTCCGTTTATGCAATTCTATAATATAATTATAGAATTGTTTAATTTATACACAGCATATATTCAATCTTAAAAACTACTGTTTGAGGTACTTAATTAAAAAGTAAATGCAATTAGCAAAATGAAACATTATTGTGGTAAATACTTTTACTTCCAGCCTACAATACTCTAAATTGAGTAGTGATTATCATGTGGAATAGAAGATATGATAGACCAATATATGTATGCTAACTATCTTAGACAATGAATTTGAACATGGACTATTTACAAAAAGGGTTATAGTAGCAGTGGATTTGTCAGTTTAGGTGAGTTGACAGTGTGTGTCCTAAGAGGGCTTTAGCCTCAAGGGCTGTTCCTGCCATAATAGAGGGAGACGAAGATTTATTGTTGGACAACTGGCATATTAAGAAACAGTGCCAGCAACCACACAGGAAATGTCTTTCTATGTCTTGCAGCAGACTTTCTTATTACACATGTAAGTTCTGTTAAAAAAAAACCCAACACTTTTAGTTTTTTTCATTGGTATCTCTGTGTTGCTATTCTGCACTAACAACAGCATTTCTGTTGAGACATGTATGTTGTGATGGAACTGTAGGTCAATAGTTGGGAGCCTTCTGTGTATTTAGAAAGATTACTGATCTGCTATACTGTATTATGTAAAACAAGGCAAATATCCTTGACAAACAGATCTTGCACATGATGAGGCTTTATCATCATGTACAGTTAAGATTAGAGACCAGGATGCAGCAGATTGACCGTATGCAACTATACTACACACATGCAGTAACACCAACTTGTATAATGACCATGTGGGAAACAGTAAACCTAGAAGCATTGTGGGTGTGGAGCCATGGTAGTATTTGAAAAATAGGATTCTGCACTTGTGTGGGTAAAGCTGTTGTTTGAACACACCTAACTCTCCTGACAGCCATCCAAGTTCCTAGAAGTTGGGCAAGTAAAAAGGCAGTATGCGTATTTTTGGCAATTCGTTTTTATAAGTGATGAAACAAATCTAAATTTTAAATGTTTTTTCTTTAGTCTGTCTTTAAGATTAATCTGAAATAGTAAAAGCAGGTGTGTGTCAGAAGTTGTAGGTTGTAGCAGGATGAATCAAGTCATTTTGTGAATTAAATTTAGTGATACCAGCAGTAGCTGTAAGTAATGCTTGGTTTTGTGAGTTTGAATTCTTTGAATGCATTGTATTTGTGCACACTGTCTTCACCAAAGCAAGTGTTGGGTTCCAACAGAAGAAGCAAAACCTGGACAATGGTCAAAAGTAGAAGTCATAGCTTGTTGTAGGGCATGTTTTCTCGCTTCAGCTTTATAGCTCTTTCTTGACTTAGTGCAGCCATTTTTACTTGTTTTAAATGGTTTGAGAGACGCCACAATTTGATTCATGTTAATGTGAGACCAGAGAGGCCAATTCAATTCTGCCCACAAATTAACCCACCTCATTAGCCTTGCTCTAGAGTTCATTCTGATTGAATTTAATGCAAAACTGTGAGGGTATATTACTGTATTGCTTCAGTCTTCTTCAGAAGAAAAGAGATGGTTTTTGACTTTAGTGAATGTGAGGACTATGACAGCGGTAGATGAAAATGGAATGTTTTATAAAATTGTCTTACCACATTTTTACGTGAAAAAGGTGACACATACTGAAAAAAGCCTTTTTCACAGAGCCTATAAAGCCATCTAATTTCTTCTAATCCACATACCCTCTTCTATCTGATAGCAATCAGATGTGATACCTTTCACCTGGTTCCAGTTGCCATATCACATGGAAACAGCAGGTGGTTGCATCTGGTAAATCAGAAACTGCTGTCCCTCAGTCCCAGGAGATAAAGAAAATACAGATTTGTGAAACCTGGAATTTAGGAGACTTTTTTTGACTTCACCTTGTGAGAAGAGTGAGAGCGAAATACATCTGCAAGAAAATGTAATGTCACTGTTTTCTTAAATTGGTCATGAAATGCGTTCTGATTTTTAAAATGGTCACAAATATCATCAGACATATTATTTCTAAGATGAAACAGCACAAACAGTTCTGACCTTTTTAAGTCTTTATTAGAAACACCAATTACACATACAATATGAAGTGATAGTGGGGGGGGGGGGGGGGGAAATCGAGATGTAGTTTTGCGTAGCTGGGAGGGGTTACAGTGTAATCTCAAAGATTACTTTAGGTATTTATCAATCCACTTTTTTGGAACACTGTCTATAAATGCAGGTGTTTTGATACGCAACCCTCCCCAATTTCTACCAGGTTTGGAACGGCACTGCACAGCTGGGGATGGGGGTAGGCTGTTGTGGTATCAGTGTCTTGCCCAGAGACACTTTGACACTTTGGGGCTCGAACCACTGAACCTGTGGTCGATGGGCCTTACAAACTGACCTACAGCCGCCCCCGAACACACATGCCTCCGTATGCAGTGTGTTATTTCAAAGGAACAGATTACAGAGGCTCATTAATACTGGGTCTCCAGAACCTTCAGTATTTCAGCAATTCATGTTTTATTCTGAAAAAGCGTTACAGCAGCTTTGACGGTGTAATTGTACAGCATGAAAGAGTAGAAGACTGATAAAGCATTGGATTGATGTAGGCTAATAATAAACATCACTAGTTATTTGTTGATGCTTAAAGTTATTTTCTCCGCTCTCGTGGTACCTTTGGGGTATCTGCTGCCTCTAAAATATTTTTATTTGATTTAGCTCTAGAGTATGTGGTAAAAGTTTCTGGTGCTGCTGATGATTGAGAGGCTGGAATTGAGCTGCACACAAACTGTTATATTCTCTCCTCTCTTGAAGGAAAAAAAGGGGCAGCGTGTTGTTTTGGTGCTCTCTGGCACAGCAATAACAATAACACATACAGGATTAACCTGGTACTGACCACAGGCCATTTTACACGGTCAAAGCAAACAATGTATAAAACACTAAACATTCAATAGAGGGGAGTTGTCTATTGGATGGATGTTTTTCAGGAGTTTAAAATAAATCAGAGAGTTGGAACAAACAGCTGCTGCTCATTCAGCAGTGCAGTAGGATGATGGTGGGGGGGGTCACAGGAGATATAAGTTATCTTAAATATTAACAACTAAGGTTAAACGTTCGTGTGGAACATCAAATCGCCTATACACTGTTGAACCATGGCAAAATCACATTTTATTCCAGAAACTTCGAAGAATAAGGCGTTAGATGTGCTCTGTAGTAGCCAAGACAGTCATTTTGGAGTTTGCTAAATTGCCTTGTTATCACAAGAAAACAAAGTTGGTATCACAAGATAATGGCATAAAAAAGATAATGGCATCCCTGGTCAGTAGTACCAACATCTTAATTAAGCCATTCTTTTTGTAGAAAGTTGAGGTTTTGGCTTCCAAATCTGAATTCTACTAATCCACTCCTATGAGCCTTTTATAGATGACGATCATTTTGAGAGTTTGCTATATTTTTATAAGCTTTTGAATGATGATGGTATCACCAATTTTATGTGCTTTTAGAAAAAAAATAAAAGGCATACAGAGAGCTTTCCGTAAAAGTTCCCTTTTGTCTCATGTCGTTTCGAATGAGCTGCAAATGTGTTATTTTTATGTTGAGGCCTTTCACCTAATACCTGTTGTGGCTTATGCATCAAAGGAGCGGTTTGGTTATTGTGCCAGCAGTGTCAGATGTGCCCTTTGACTGTGTGTTGTTCACTTGTATCCATTTGAGTGTGTATCTTCCACCTCTGGCTGGATAATGTAGCTGCAGCCTAATTTTAGCTTATGAGGTGTGGGACCACTGGGTGCTACCCTAGCTGCCATTTTAGATGAGAAGGCTGAGAACAGTGTTTCTCACGGGGCTTCTATCTATTGTAATTATCTCCTTGTGGTGTGGACAGGGGGCTCGGACCTTACTTGCTTCCTCCAGTTTCTTTTGGCTCCTCATGTGCAAACTCACACATCCAGGAGCTAAGAGCTTCAGTGTGTGCACTGGCATGGCCTTATAGAACCTCAGTGGGCTGTGCTGCTATTGGACAGATTTCATCCCGCTGAGAAAAAAGTTATCTAATGCAAACTGTTGCAAGTGACAAGATCTAGGCTAACATCAGACAGGACAGCACAACCCAATTAGTCTAATTAAGATGTGTGATTTGTCCTTTCTGAATAATTTAGACTCTGATTTAGCAACATATATAAGGTAGAAATAATTTACTTTTTGTTTATATAAGAGTTGTTTATAAATTCTGTTTAGTATTAAATAATCAGAACAGGCTGCCGCCTATTTACAAAAGTCAAAGTTTCTCTCTGTGGGATGAGTTATTGGCATCCTGCCGGGCCTATGTTTGGAATCTCCACAGGAAGTGTGCTTCTGTTTGTTCATTCTCTTGACAAGATGTGTGTGTCCTTATCACAGTCCTCCCCCATTAGGATACCACAGATGGTAAAGGATAGGGTTTGATGAAGTTGGCGCCTTAGCGTACATAAACTGGTTACATTCACCTGGCATGGCTGCTGTTTTTCCTGTAGCCCTGATCACACTGTGGGTCCCTTTTTGTTAGGACCCACAGTCTGCTAATCCTTACACCAACCCAAGAGTAATTGTAATAATTTTCAATTTTCTAGTGGGCCATCAGACAATTGGATTTGTTGTAGATATTGAGGATATGGTGAGGATACAGACTGTCTCATCAATTACATCCATTTCTATGTAGCACCCAAGTACCCCTGAAAACTATTCACTGCTACAGCAAAAAAAAACACCAGGTGTGGAGGAGGATGAGGAGAAACATAAGCTATAAGAACAGCAGCCAGGTGACTAAAGAGAGCATGGATATAGCAGGCAAATTTAATACTTTTTTATTTATTTATTGGTAGATCTAATGGTCTCCCTCAAATTCACCCCTCCCACCACCCTCCCAAAGCTTCACTACAGCCTCTTCAGACCCTCCCCCACAAATCCCAACCAGCATTTCGGAATTCTACATAATCTCAGCAAATTAGGGGAAGACAGCACTGAATAGGCTTCGGCCCACAAAGCTCCAAATAGAGTCAGCAAAACGGTGCTTAATGCCTCCACTATGTAGTGTGCCCCAGAGGATCTTCAACTTTAGCCGGATCTGGAGAAGGTCCTTGTGTGTTGGAAACTGGTACCTGGAAAGGTGGCATGCCTCAGTGTCCCCAACAACTACAGACTAGTGGTGTTGACATCTTACATTAGGAAGGCTTTGTACATGTAACTGCTCCACCACAGCTACACCCACCTGGACAAGCCTGCAGGCACTGAAAGGATTATGTTTTTTGATTTCTGCAGTGTCTCCAACACCATCCACCTGCCCTGCATCGGGAGAGAATTTTAAAAACATACAGTTGGACTGTGGTTTTTGTGGACTATAGACTATCTCACCCAGTGCACAGAGTGCGGCTGGTCAGAGGAACACATTCAGCTAGAGACTGATTACTACCAAGTGCTCCACAGAGCGCCACAGGAGATCCTTTCTTCCAGTGGCCATTAAACTGTAAAACCCTCTTCTGTCCCTCTTCTTTAAGGGGGGGATAGATTAGACCTAAAATATCATGACTGTGAAATGTCAGTACATTTATATTTATCCTTCAAACCAACCTTCATCATTATTTATGTCCGGGGTTAGGGAAACCCATACACCTTGAGGGTCACAGCCCTGTGCATTTACCAAAGATTCTTTCCCCTCACACTGCTCCTGCTCCTGATCCTGATTGACTGAACACACCTGACCCATGTAATCAGCAGTGGGTAATGCAGTAATAATTGGAATAACAAGCAGGGCTACAGCCTTCAAGGAGCTGTGATTTGTCATCCTATTGTCATTGTTCATCATTGCACTGCATAAAACAGCTCTTGCTTTAGTGTGATTCTTTTCTGGGTGTGGTTTTCTTACTTCGGAGCAGAGTTATTTCCCTATAGGTTAAATAAAGTTGTTTGAATATAGTATTAATCAAGCTGCATGTAGGCATGGGATTAGCTCTTATTAGCTACTGTACAATTGTATAGCCTTTCTGAATCACCCTGTATTCTTATTAAAACCTACATTCGTCTCTAGAGAGAATGTGATGTTGATATGACACCATGCTAAGTGTTGGTGAGTGCAGGCACCATCTTATGATGGATGCAGTTTATTTGTGTGTGCTTTAGTGATAAGAGAGTTTTAACTTTTTGTCGTGAATCTCAAAAGGGTTGCTATGGTAGGTCGGTGTTACTGGGCTAGGACTATAATTGTTCACAAATTACTGTAGCAGATCTTGTGCTGAGCCACAACAAAACTATTAATGTATTAATTGTTATTAGTTTTTCCAAATACCATATTTATTGTGATTTAATTGGGTCCTTTTTTTCAGCTTTTCTCATCTCCATCAAATTTGAATAACTTAAATAACTTTTTATCCAAACAAAAGATCGCACCCACATTCCCCAAACGTTTAATATTCTTTTTACCCTTGCTTCACCTGCATTTGTCATCCATGGGGTGAACTATCCAACAAAGCAATACTTCTCTGTAGCATCTGTTGATGTTGTTTCTGATCTATTGTCCTCACATCAAAGGCAGACATCCCCTGCTGTCTTCAACACCCCATATTCTGGCCTCTTCAGTTAGCCTCTGTCACACACAGCTCATCTCATTGTCCCTTCTGTGTTTTACTTCTTTCTACCTCTCACTGGCTTAATCTGGCTCTTACTTAAAGTTTGTGTCTTTCTTTTTTCTTTTTCTTTTTTTTTCCACTAATTTTTTTTCTGCTTTTATTACTTCCTCTCATACATATTCTGTTTGTCCCTATTTCTTTTATTTTGTGTATTGCCCCCCCCTCCTTTCTCCCTCTTTGTTATCTCACCCATATCTCACTAATCCAGTTTCGGTCTTTTTATCCCTAGGAGAAAATTTGTGGTGTCTGCTTAAAATGTGGAACTCTCTGATCTGTCTGAAGGCTACTCACGCACAAACACAGACATTTATATCAATAAAACTAAAGACTTTAAAATAATTCACAGCTTCAACTCACCTGTGAGATATTTTTAAACAAAATGTTAATTGGAGCATAATTCTTACAGTATATGAAGTTTCTGTATGTACCATATGTTATTATTGTAAAGGAATCTCGGCTCTATAGGCTGAACAACCACCTAATGAAATCGTACCTCAGTGTATTCCCAAAATGGCTTAATACTGGCTGAGCACTTAGACTATACATAGTATGTCACGTTCTCAAGTATGCTTCTCCATCTCAGTTTTCCTGACACATTTTAGGCTGACGTAAGATGAGCCTATAATTGGATTGTATCATCAACAATATTACAGTCTCTGATTCCGTCAGGAAGCCCTCCCCTCGCCGGTCTAGATATCTTATGTGATGATACACATGCAGGTGTGTCACATGAATCGAGCCTGACTTGCTTTTTGTGTTTGAAGAGGAGTGCATTGCACATCCACGCTGTTTCAGGCCAAGATAAAAGTAGATTTTAATGGAAAATTTCACCATGAGATTGTCATTATAGTAACTGTCAGAGGTGCTCACAACCTATGTTGTTCAGTCCCACTGGAGTTATTCTGTGATGATATAGTGCACCCACATTGTTTCAGCCTGCTTTGTCTTTGAAAACAAGACCACATCATAATCGAAACATGTAAGCTCTGTAAAATGTTTTATTTTGGAGGCATTGCATGCACACAGCTGGATTCATCAGCATCACTGACATAACGTGTTGTCACTTGATTCCTCTCAAATATCTATGTTTTCTGTATGTATTTTTAAAATACAGTAATCTACACATAACATCTTGTTTATTTTTAAATGTTTATTTATGTAGGTATTCTTTTTTTTCTTCTAGGATAAAGCCCTGGAGGGCCCGGCACACATAGTAGCTATGCACACTGAATTTAGCATCTCTTCTGTGACTACAGAAAAGAGGAAGACATCTTGTGCATTTTGTGTCACAACCAGGTGCACAAGCCCATGGGGTTGTTTCCTTTTTTTTTTAATATTAATTCTTGATCTTTTTGTCCTTGTCTTCTTTATTTGTGTCAGATTTGTGAGCAGCCATGACGAAGTCCTACGAATTCAACTGGCAAAAGCACCTGCCTGAGTTCATGCAGGAAGGCTCCTTCTTCGATAGGTTTGATGAGGTAAAAATTTAACTCTTTTTCAGTAAGTTTTTATAAATAAATAAGTAAAATAGGACAGCTCCAAGTATAGAAATAAACAGCCTCTTAACCTGTTTATGCCAAATTGTGTTATATATTACAGCTTATTATTACATATTCTGCTGTAGTTAAGGTTTATGTTTAATATCCATGGGAACATATGATGGTTTAGATGTTTTGCAAGCTGTATGAATATGTCAGTAACATAGCTAATGCTGTTAGGGGTTATTTGCTTTGACCTAATATCAATATCATCCTTCACATTAATGTCATTAAGGTCAGTGATTGGCGTGTGCGTACAATGGAGCAGAGGCATCTCCTGTAGATGCTACCGTCACCACTGTAGTCAGAGCTCTAGCTGTAGGCAGACCCTATTGATCAGCCTCAATAAGAAGCTTGTGGTAGAAAACATAACCTGTGTGTGTGCTCAGCAACTCTGTGTGTTATTCCATTTTTAAAAGACTATTACCAATTTCATTAGTTATATTTATTTTGTTATGGGCGAAATCAATAGACTGTGGTAAATTTTAGAACTTGAGTGCAGGAAGAAAAACAAATCCTAAGATTTCAATTGAGATGCTGACGTGTTCATGGTGTGCTGTTGTTCCAATTTGTGAAATTTTATCAAAAAGTTGATAATATCTTGATGTACTGTGTGTGTGTGTGTATGTATATTGATAAATATATAGATAGAGATAGATAGATATGTATATAAAATGCTATACCAGCATAATGGAGACCATCGGCTACAATACAGAACATAAAATATAAATAATTCAACCACAAGCAACCACATGTTTAAACAAAAAATTGTCAAATATTTGGCACTAACATCACTGAGTAGCTGCCTTTCTTTCTGTGTCTGTATGTATGACCCTGTGGAGGTCTTCCTGTGTCTTTGCCCACGTTTCCTCTGACTAATTTAATCAGGACACTTAGCTAGGACATTTTCCGAGCAAAGGCAAAGTGTGTCACACACACATGCGCACGTGCACACACTGAAATACATGCACCCTTGCACACATCAGGAAATCCCCTCAGTCCTATGTCCTCTCCTCTGGACAAACATTAGAGGAGGATCTCTCTTAGACCGAGAATAAAACTTGAAAGAGCACAGGGAAAAGCATCATAAAATCTACAGCCATGTCAAAGTAAGAAACTGGGCCAGCATGCAGCAGCAAGTCCTCCCTGTGCAGCTCTGGCGAATATGAGCCAGGACAGGGTCAGGACTGGACTGAATGGTAATAAGGTTTGCCTGTGCCAGTCGACTTAAAGGTTGAAATGAATGATGTCAGCTGGAACATATCACAACATCACATGTTTGTCATTATTAAAACATGGAATCTTTAGCAGTTATTTCTGATTTTATACTTAGTTTTATCTGAATAGGAAAGACAATAATTTTGTTAGCAATAGTTACATGTGGTGTGAACAAGTCTTTTTATATTGGTTTGCTCAAGTATTAAATTTGTAGAGATGAAAACACTGGACATATAATATTTCATTCATTAAAGTTGTTTTGTTTGTTAACCTCAGACCTGTTGCTCATATATTATAAATACTGAGTAGTAAATATTTCCCTTTGAATAATGTCTGTCATCCTCTGTATCCGTTTGTGTGAGAGTAAAAAAAAAAAACTGTTGCTCTGTTGTCTGGCAAATACAGTGCCTGCAGGGGACATCTGTGTCGATTGAAATGACGTATGGCAAGCCCACCAATAGTCAGACATAGACATGCTCTATATCAGTTTCTCTCTCACAGGAAAATATGCTTAACCGCATAATCATTTATTCCCCATAAGACATGCTTCATGGACAGAAACCACACAGAGTGACAGATGGCAGAGCCCTTTCCATGTGGACTGAATTCCTTCAAAATATGGACACAGTTGATAAAGGCTTATGTTAATGTACATTGTTAAATGTTTGTGTTCCCCTTGCATATAGATCAAACACACCTGCTGTAATAACTTAAAAATATCTTTGATCATTACCGTGTGTGAGCATAACGAGTCACATTAAGTTTTCCAAACAGTTGGTCTGGTTTTGAGTTTGCTGTCACTTTTTCAATCATTACAATGGAGAGGGCTGAATAAATCACATAGAGGATGAACAGACAACACATTTATGCAGTGAGAGGTACACTCGTGTAGATACAGATGTTGAGTGGAAGCTGAACTACCATAACAAGGGTCTTTATCTCTCTACCTCCACAGAGAGATGATTTGACCCTCAGTTATTGCTTTCTTTGCAGTGTTCCAATAAACCTTTTAGATGTTTGTAATATGCAGTTCTCATATGGGCTAATCTCTTTTATAGAGTTGGCTTTACTATGTGTGACAGTCCAATGTTAGATTTTCTGCCCAAACACTCCAATTGAACTGAAAAGGGGTTGCTCCATGTTACACAAGCTAATGGATAGAACATATTTGCATTATAGTAGTTGAGCTAGCAAAATTGTAGATCCTTATGACACATGTATACAACATACAGTACGTAGAGTCTATGCATCTTATCCATGGTGTGTTCCAGTCAGATGTTCTTTAAAAGTTCATGGTAGTCACATTTTACTTTGTGTTTGACTTAGTCACTTTTTGGTTTATTCTATTCTGCACGTAGCATTTTATGTAAATACTGGTTTTCTTGCTTTGTGTCCATGCATGTGTGTTTTTGTGCCCTGATGCAAGCAGGTACATCTTGTAAAATGAATCAGTGTTTTTTGTACATTCTTTTGTGTGGTTTAATAAGTTTTAAACAGCATGGCTGTCAAATAACCATTTCACTGACTCATTGCAGGACCCGTACATCTTTGAACCGAACTGTCAGATGAAGGTGGATGAGTATGGCTTTTTCATCACCTGGAAGAGTGAGGGAAAGGTACAGCCTCTAGTCTTCATCTCTGTGTATTCTGTCCCCCAGGAAAAATCAAATACAAATAAAAAAACTTAAACAGTATCTTTGTTTCAAAAATGCCTTTTCTGACATAATTTTCCTTGAATTTTTTTAAATAAACATTTAAAATTTTGCGTAGTGCATGATCACAAGCAGCATCATATTTGTTAACTTTGTTAACCTTTATGTAACAAGTGAATTGAAATAAGAACTTGTTATTATTAAAAGCGGAGAGCTAGGAGCAGAAGTAGTTACAGGTGGCATGCTCAAATAGTTTGGTACATAAAGCAGTTCAACAATGTTTCATCGCGTTGGATATTGATATCTGATAAACAAGACCTGTAAAATAAAATGCAACTAGAAATTAATGCTGACATTTCCCCAAAAATAAAAAAGATAGGTAGTTTGATTTCCTACCCAGCAGGCACCCATTGATTTAGCTATTGACATTTGATATTAAAATCAACATGCAGAGAGATTTGGCATCAGTCACAGACAATATTTACACTAGTCTGTTCTATTTTTGTTGCAAAATTGTGTTTTGGGAAAATTACCAATTTACACAATGTGTCATAACATCTGTTTTACTCAACATATACACCTAATATTTTATTGTATTTTTGATTAAAACTTTATTATAAGAACATCTTGAAGATATACATATATATTTGTGATGATAACCAAGGATAATAACTTGTCAATTGCTGAGGAAGTGTTTTGGTGTTGCTTGCTAGTTTTATTTCATCCTTTCACATCTCCTCCTTCTCCTGCTATCATTCATTTTCTCTATCTCTCCTGCAGGAAGGCCAGCTTCTTGAGTGTTCCCTCATCAACAGTATTCGTGTTGGTGGCATCCCAAAGGTAAAACCTTAGGAAAAAACTATTGCCTTTCTGCTGCCTGCACAACACTCACCCTTCCAGTCAGTCCCACCCAGTCATGCTCTAGCTACCACAGTCACAGTCCTGGTAAAATCAGGGGATACTGCTACGTCAGGAACATTATTCATGCCTAAATTAACAGTTGCTTTAATGGCATATTCTGTCGATCGTCTGACTGATCTAGGACTCTCGCTGACGAGCTTCTGTCTGAAAACCCAGATGCTCCTAGGGCACTTGGATAACATCAGCATGAAATGTATAACTCCATCAATATTTATACAGCTTTATGTAGAATTAGGCACAGGTTGTCGTTTGTTTGTTTTTTGCAGCCTCTGCATTTGCTGTTGACCTGAAAAAATATAAAAAATACAAAAAAAACAAACTGTTCTACCAGGCCTATTATGATGGACTGTCAGAAGATTAACAAGTTCACACTCTGGGATAAAAGGGTATATGCTGTTGTATAGATTTTTCCTAATACTGTAGTTGTTATTTGATGGATATAGTGTATCACATACTACAGTACATGCACAAACCTGTGTGGCTCATCTCTGTGTAAAACATTGATTTGTTTATATATATGAATTATATTTTGTTAGTATTTGGAATAGTGCAGACCAGTTAGATTATGAAAACTGTTACAGAAACACCTGTCTGGTTGCCAACCTCTAAATAGGATCCATATCTATCAAGCCGTTGGAAGTTTGAGGTTTGTCAGGACGCAGTGGTGTTTTGTGCACATAACCATTACCAGGTTAAATAAGTTTAGAGGAGGGGGTCCCTGTGCGGTCGACTGTGTGGGCTTGCATGCATGTGCATGTGAAAGGGCACGTATACAGACGCTGTAGCCTGATTGTACCTTCTCCATAAGCTATTCTGCAAGTACCAGACTAAGGACAACTGAGGCTCAGAGGCTAACATGGTTACTCAAGCCCTTAGAGCTGTTTCTGATAATCCAATGAGTGAGAAAAGATAAATGGCATGGATGATTGCTGGCTGGGGTTTTAAAATGGCAGAGCCTGTTGCCTGTTGCTGTTAATTCAATCATAGAACAAAAGTACATTACTATCTTCTGTGGTGACGATGGTGGCAGACTGAAATCTGATTGAAAAGATGAGGGGGAGGAGACCTGCTCTGTTGTTAATAGTGAGAGAATTTTCTTTTTCCCTGCCAGTACATTATGTTTAGGGGAAATAACCTGTGTACCTCTGTGTGTTTTGTATGTCAGAAATATTATAAATGTGTTATTGGTATTTCTTATCAAGCATTGGCTAGTGTCAGTGATTACATAAAAATTGTATAATTTCATTGGTGCAACTTTTGAAAGTAAGAAGTAAAAGCTATAATTTAATAGCTTTCACCTGGTTTATTTCAACAAATATTGTGGGTTAATTTGCTCTGTCCCATACATAGGTCTATTCTAGGCAGCTTTTCTAACTAGAAAAAGCACTGGGAATGCTTCGGATTTTCCAAGCAAAGAAAAAAGCTGAACTGTTTTTGCTGAAATAAACAAAAGTTTTAGATTTGCTGAAATAGCTGAAACATAATTTTCCTCCCTCTATACTTGTTAGATAAACTTCAAGCCAGTTGGCTTTAAAATATTCAAAGGCAAAAAAATGTGATGCCACTGATGATGCCATCGTCGCATTTCACAAGTATAAAATGTCGAAGTATAAAATATATCAAAAAGCTGTGCACAAGCAATTAAGTCCTTTTTATTTATATTTTGAAGTTTGAATGGTGTTTCTAGCTAAAAATACGCCGAAGTAGTTAGGTGCCAACTAATGCTCAGAAGACGGAAGTCATAATAATAATAACTACAAAAAGCATTTCCAAAGAGAAAATAAAATGTCGCCTTCTTAAATACTGGTTAGGCAAACTTCTGAGCCAGTTAGTTTTAGGCAAAAAATTCAAAGGCAATTATGTGATGTAATTTATGATGTCATTAAAGATATCATAATTTAAATGGTATGAAAGTATTAAAATTTTAAAAAGTGTAAAGGATATCAAAAAGCTGTATATAGGCAATAATGTCCTTTTAATAAGCTGAACCGTGTGAAGTTTGAACTGTGTTTCTAGCTGAAAGTATGCCGAAGTTGTTAGGCGCCAAAAAAACGGATGAAAAAATGCTGATGATAATAATAACAATAATAATAATGATCATAATAATAATAAAGGTTAGAATATTATTACTGTGAATGCTGGAGCATTAAACCCAGTAAACCCATAGACATTAAAGATGGCAAATTATGAGTCCTAAAAGGTTTTTCCACCAAATCTGTCCAACATGGACAGTAGATAAGACACCTGCTTGTAAAAAGAACCTTCGCAAGGGTTTTGGAGCTAAGATTGCTTTCGAATCTACTTTATTAATTTACACATCCATGGAGCTTTAGGTCTTTTGAGTATAATACAAGCTGTGTATTATGCTTATTAAAATCTAGAGACTTGTCCACAACAGTAATAAACACTATAAACTTGTCAGACCTCCATTCTCGTGAGTTACTATTCCCTGTTTGACAGCTGGACAATATACACTTTTGCTTCATCTTTTGATTACTTTCTTTTTCTCTCTCTACCTATGTCAAAAACATTTGTTCCGTTTCTCTGCCAACTAAATTGTCTTTTTCACCCTCTGTCTCAGGATCCTAAAATCTTGTCATCGTTCGAGGCGATTGGAAAGACTGAGGCAGACCTGGAGGGCTGCATCATCTGCATCTGTAGCGGCACAGACCTAGTCAACCTGAACTTCATGTTTATGGTGGCTGAGAACCCAGACACAGCCAGGGTAAATACATGCATTTACTGAGATGATATACTACAGTACAAATTTTGATTGGATTTGATGATTTGTAATTAAAATTAGCACTGCTACCTTACAGCTAGAAGGTGCCAAGTTCAAATCCTTGGCCAGCTGTGGCATTTCTGTGTGGAGTTTGCATGTTCTTGCATTGGTTTCCTTCTGGTAGTCCGTGTTTTTCCCACAGTCCAAAGACATGGATGTTAGCTAACAGTATGTCAGTATGTTATCCTAATCTTTATTATTATTATTAATATTATTATTATTTATTATTATTAATCTGTCTTTCATCCTCCAGGAACCACCTTTCAAACCTTAAAGTATACAATATTACGCTATCGAGACTCTTCAGCTCCTCTTCCTCTTTCAGCTTTCTTTCTAACACTATTGTTAGCATTTAAATGGTAAAATGAGTTTGTCTTCCTGTTTGTAGACACATACAAACAGACAGGAAACCTTTTTTTGGTCCTTTGAGCTTATCCCATGAGTTCAGGGTCGCCACAGCGGATCATTGTCCGCATGTTGGTTTGGCACAGTTTTTATGCCGGATGCCCTTCCTGACACATCCCTCCCCAATTTCTACTGTGCTTTGACGGGCACTGCACAGCTGGAGAGGGGAGTGGGCTGTTAGGGGTTCAGTGTCTTGCCCATAGACACTTCTACATATAGCCAGGACCGGGGATCGAACCACACACTCGCAGTCAGGAAACACACCTTCAAAATAAAAGCTTTTTTTGGTACTCAAGTTCAGCTTTTTTTTCAGCTTTGCTTGGAAAATCCTTTCAGCACTCAAGAATTCACAGTGCATTTTCTCTTTGGAAATGCTTTCAGGACTAATACGTTTTCACATTTTGCACATTTTGGGCCATTTGCAAAGTGAACCAGCAGGTTCAAAGCTTTTGTTGCCATGGTAACAAACATGCGCCAGCGATGTCTTCAAAGCAATATCTTTTAAGTATAAAAATCTTAATGTATTAAAGATATTCAAAAAACCAAAAACATACACCCTCATGTGGTTATGATGTCCTAGGTGAAGTCCTAAACATTTAGCCAATATACCTTTGTAATAAATTGCTCCCTCGCCTCTGGATCACTCTAAAACTCCACGCTGGCATCGAGTTGTAGAACAGGTATGTGTTTCAACTTTTCAAAATGTATTCTGAAAAGACAGAGTCAAGCTGCAATACATTCTGCAAGTTTCCACACCCCACATTGCTCAGCGTCATCAAACAGCGACAAGGAGATGGCTATTTAAACTGGTGACTGTCACACAGGACACACAGGACTAAGCACAGCATCCTGCAATACAATGGCTGCGTCACTACTGCCTTTTTAAACATGCGATTTAAAATGACCACTCACTCAGTTCTCTTCTCCACAAGCCACCTTTCGTGCTAAATTGGTGCAGCTTATCTAGATAGTCCAGTTTCACTCCCTTCTCTTCAGACCTTCCCCAGAGCTCCAGACACTCATGATGTCTGACGCAATGTCTCTGTATTGCTTTATGATGAAATAGAATACTTAATGTGAAAATACAAACAGAACTAATAAAATGTAAATTAGAGATAAGACAAGACGAGATAGAATTGTGTTAAAATTGTATGTTTATTAATATATTTGCAAATCATTTGTATTTTCTTAAATTTGTCTTATTTCATGTACAAACCTTTGGTGGAGGTCTGAGGTAGATGATACCCTTCAGCTCCATTTGCTGTCCAAACTGCTCCACCAGGACAGTGTTGCCAGTCCTGGTATGAAGCCCATTCTGTGGGGTCGATGCAACCCAGCTCAAGCATAATGACAGCAAAGATCTATCTGATATAACAGAGTGAAATTTGGCTTATGCACAAGTTAAATAGTTTGATTCCACTATAATTTTATCCTGAACACAACTTTGATAACAATGATTCTCCAGATGGAATGATTATAGGTCTTGTAATTACAGCTGAGGAAGCTGACATGATTTAATTTTCACTTTTGTGTGTTGCCCCTGACTCCCTCACCTGTCACAGTACACAGAGTGCTCATACACCTGTGCAGGTGTTCCCTTTGAGCTAAGCAACCAAGCTGGAGGAGGCTGCAGCTGTGTCCTCAGCCGGCGCACACATGGATATGTTTGAAACGCTGATGGTCCTGGTACATCATCTGCAAAAGGTTGCTGACTGTTGTCTGGGGGGCTGCACTCATTCCCTGTCAGAGGCACAAGCAGAGATGGTGAACTTGGCTGCCTTTGATTTTTGTTAGAAAGAGATGCAGAGGTCACTCACCTTTACAGTCCCACTCTGAATTTTCTACCACCACCTCCCAGTCTGAACAGGCTGACTGCAAGAGTCTGGCAAAAGTTGATTTTCCAACAGCTGATATTTGACCACACAATGCAAGGATCTTACAAAGTAGCAACACTTACTCAGTAGGTGTTACAGCAATTATACAAAAGTGAAGCTGACTACAGAGCATTTGATCAAGGTTATATAAACAAAGAGAAAACTCTTATGGTCTTACCAATGTTGCCTTTGATAGAAACTCTTGACTTGAGCTTTCCTGTCCTGGGTTGAAGACACCTTGAACATGAAATATCTTGTCCTGCTTGTCAGCCATAGTACCTGAAGTGTTTGTTGACTGTATTAAAGGCTTTGTTTCCAGCCTTACAGAAAGCTTCCACTGTTGAGGAGCATTACGCCTAATCCTGGTGACGCATCGAAGCAGAACCCTCTAAGTGACAATTATGTGTAGAATTACAGCCGGGTAATCACATTAAAAATGATCTGCATGTCCTTATGTGCTTTACATTACTAATGAAGGAACCTCATGGTAACTAAGGTAACATTAGCTCATCCTCTCCACGATGACCCGTTAGGAATAATTAAATTATAAGTATTTCAACTATTACTAGATTTATAAATTATTATTAAATTATTTTATAAACTCTGTTTTTAATAGATTGTCATCATGCATGATGTCAGTGGCTTGATTTTATGTAGAAAACCAATAGTCTTAGATCTCAATTGTTTTTTTTATTTTCCAGTAATTATACAAATTTCTAACTGTTAAATGGGTACGTCTTTGGTTTGTTATGTTGACAATGTCTTTAGAAATTATTAACATATCACATTTTTTAAATTGCCAACATTTTTCCATGGTGTCTAATCCAAATTAGTTTATGCGTAGCAGTTGTAACTTTACTTTATAATGTAGTACCTGGGTGAAGCTGATGTAAAGAAATCTTTATTAGATAAATAAACATGGTCACTGTTATTATTTTCACAAACAAATTTGGTCTGAAGTGGCATGGATGTGGACATTTATGGATGTTTTGTCCATACAAATGTTATGTCTATAACAAATATTTTTGCACCATTTTCAGCCATGTTAAATGCCAGTATTTGAAAGATATTAAGTCTCTTCATCAGAGCATCTGTAAATGCTTTGGCACTGAAAGGACTTTCCAAGCACAGATGAAACAAATAGTGTTTTTGCTGAAATAGCTGAAACAAAATGTTGCTTCCTTTATATACTGAACAGGCAAACTTCAAACCCAGTAAGCCTAAAAAAACTTCAAAGGCAATTATGCAATGTCATCAATGACGTAATACATTTTAAAATGTATACAAATCTAAAAGTATTTAAGATATTTAAAAAGCCAATAAGCAATAATATGCTTTTAAAACAGAACGTTTTAAACAGTGTTTCTAGCTGCCGAAGCAGTTAAACATACAGAAGACAGAAGTAGGAATAATAGTAATAATATAATAGTGATAGGATATAATTATGTGGGAGATCTGCTGCCCTAAATGTGCCGATTGCTTAGAAGCTGCCGTGAGTGTGCACGTTTTAAAGCTGCAAATGTGGAGCCAAACAGCAAAACTCAGAAGACAGCGAGATAAATGTAGACAAAAGGGGAAAAAAAGGAAATAAAGAAAACACAAACACTAAATGTTTAATAGTTAAAAGGTTGAAATAAACAAAGGATGCAGTAAATAAGCTGGATGTTTACATTAAATATGAAATATTTAAAAATTTAATAGAAATTTAGAGAATTTGATATTATAAAGTTCACCACAAACTTTTTTTTAAATTATTTAAATGCTTAGAATTGAAAAAGTAACTAAATGCTTTTATTTTGAAATTGTGTTTCCTCTAGGTCAGTGATGTGTGTTTCATTTTGAACCTGGGCCTTTTACTGTAGCTAGACTTCATTTCAAATGTATTTCACGATTTTAAAATGGTGTAAATCTACTTGAATCCAGCATTTACAGTATGATATCTAAATCTTTACCAATGTGAATGCCAGATACTATGTTATCCTAATCTTTATCTACTCCACCATTCACAGTATGTAGCCTAATCTTTATTATTACTACTATTATAATTTTCTTCCATACGTTTTTTGGCACTTAACTACTTCAGCCTGCTTTCAGCTAAAAACACCGTTCAGACTTCAAAACATTCCGCTTTTTAAGGACATATATGCTCTGTTTTAGCTTTTTAATGTCTGGTTGTGTGGACTAAATTCGCATCATACAAAAATGATACAAACTCAACAGATCTCCCAAATCTCCAAGACACAGTTGAAACTAAAAGTTTACATTTTTACTTTTTTACTAAAAGAATACATCTCCATGATGGCCAGAAAATATGGTGGTCTTAGTGCCTATAGTTTTACCCCTTATTCATTCAGCATTTCCACTTCATGTATAAAAGCCAAAAGAACACCCTGACGCAGCAAATATTTAATTTAGAAACAAAGCAAATTGCCAGTTGAATGGTTCAGATGGCAGCTCCTACACAAGGCAGATCTGGCCTTGGTTCACACTGATAAATAGACACATTTGGTATGACTAATTTTTCCCTGCCTCACCTCATCTCTACCTCCCTGTGTCTCTCCTCCACTCCTGCTTTTGTTGTTATTTTCGGATCCTTTTTGTCTCTTTTTTTTTCCTGGCTCTCGCTGTCTTGGTTTTACTTCTCACTCAGAAATCTCAGTGGCAAAGTAGAACACTTTTCCACCTTTCTCTTTTGCTCATCTCAGTGATCACTCTTGTTTCTGCTTTGGGCTTAGATTGATGGACCCCCTCTCTGAATCAGCAGACAATATTTTACTGACCCAGCTGGCAAACATCCAGACATTGTACACATTCTGTAAAAGCCCCCAAAACACAACCAAATTTAAGTTTTCTAGACTTGATTGCATTTAAAAAATGAAACCGGTGAGTGGTGACATAATGTTAATATTTTACTCACACTAATAGAATAATAATAATAATAATAATAATAATAATTATTATTATTATTATTATTATTATTATTATTATTATTATTATTATTATTATTATTAATAATGGAAACTAATAATGTTCTTCAAAAGGCTGGGATTATTTAATATTCTTTTTATTGTTTTTTTTAACTGAAAAGATCTGAATCAATAATTGGTAAATATAGCGTGGGCTTGTATTTTTTTTCAGCCTGAAGGTTGTCTGCCAGATGGCTCATAATACAAATATTTTTGATGCAAAGAATGAATTTATGTTAAGTTCCACACTATTTGTCATCCACAACTGTAGATTGTCTAAGATTATTCAAGTGCTCAGAACATAAAAAGAGCTCACTGAGAATGAAAACACACTGATAACTGTGATGAAAATATTGTTTAGTGATGTATTAACAGATGGACAACATGTCCTCAGACATCAAAACCACACCAGATTCAAATTTAGTGTCTGAAAATGCATGTTTTATGCCAGCACAGATCTGTTGTTTGGCATCACAGTGATCGTGTTTATGCAGTTCCCATGAGAAGGTGTTTTTGTGGTGATGGGTGTTAGAAATGATGTTTGTGCTCTGGAGAGCTCACTGCCACAGGGCTAACAATGATATTCATGCAACAGCCTGAGGGTTTAAGCATAAACACACACAAAAACAGGTACACATCCTTGTCATCCGCCACAGCTAAAACAGATTTATTCTTGTCCCCATCCACTCACTCACTCACTCACTCATAGAAACACACACTTCATGCCACTCGGAGCACCTCCCAGTATGCAGGTGACTGTAAGTATCAGTCCTCAGGAGATTACAGGGTTATTTACATCAACACACACACACACACACACACACACACACACACAGACAGACTATCTTTGCTGCACCCATTAGCTTGTTTAATGTTTTTATAATGATATCAGTAGTAATTTGCCATGGAAGCGCAGGAGCGACAATGCACAAAGAGGGAGAGTTTGGAGCAGAGATGGGAAGTCAGTAGGTCAAAATTGTTCCGATACATGATCATCCTCATTGATGTCTCTGTTGAGTCAGTCAGTTACAATGCAGTCAGCAGTGTAAATTTACAAAACTGAAACTGTTCACTGTGTCTATCACTGTGAATGTTGTCATGTGTGTTTGTTTTGCTGATTTGTGTATCAATGCACTCTGTATGACTTAAGAGGCAATTTGTTTGCTTGTTTATTTCCCCCAAAACGCTCGTCTAAATGTAATGCTAGCTCTCGATAACCCCCTGGTTGCTATGTATGTGTGGGTTTTTGTTGCCCAGTGTGTTGAGAGTGTGTGTCCTGAACACTTGTGTTTGTTTATTTGCAGAAGTGGATCGAGGGTTTGAGGTCAGTGATTCACAACTTTAAAGCCAACAATGTTTGTCCAATGACCTGCCTGAAGAAACAGTGAGTGCATTTTACTGCCTTTCTTGGTGTATCAACATGACTTTCATTTTGTTGCCTCCCCTCATTAGATCTAAATCATTTTGGTTCTTTCACAAATATGCACATTTTGTGTGTGTTTTCATTTCGTTCTCTCCTTTAGTTGGATGAAAATGTGCTTTCTGACCAACGTAAATGGGAAGATCCCTGTAAGAGGGTGAGTAAACTGAGATATTATATGAACTGCTGTGCCTTTTTCTACCAACATCACTGTGATGAATGACTCACTCATCATTGCCCTTAAACTTATCTGTCCTTTTGTCTCTGTTTCTCCTTTAAAGCATTACACGAACATTTGCATCAGGAAAGACAGAGAAGGGAATCTTTCAGGCTCTGAAAGATTTGGGCCTTCCTAGTGGAAAGGTCAGACACAGTTGATTGCAAACTGTAGTAGTCCAATGCATCTATACGATTTGTGACTGTTAAAACTATATGTAAACAACCCTCGTGTTAACAATTGGCAGGGCTGTTTATCATCCACAGAACGATGAAATTGAACCGGCAGATTTCTCCTTTGACATTTTCTACGCGCTCACACAAAAGATCTGCCCTCGCACAGACATAGAGGAACTCTTCAAGAAAATGTGAGTTTCCATTTTAAACCGTTTTTATGTAATTGTACTCTCAAAAGTAATATAAAACATAATAAATCCTCCAAATAGCATACATTAATAAGCTTGCATTGCATTGTACCCATGTGACCCAGTGCCTAAATAGGAGAAGGATAAGCACTGTTAAAGTATTCCCCAAGTGTGAGCCACTGCATCTTGTAGGAAATATTCAGGACAATTGTTTCTATGCCTGCTGCACTAACTGTGTCTGGACAGCCTAACCTGCTTCCTCAGTTCAACATTAATTATGTTCCACATAATGACAACATTTAAAGAAGTGATGATTAATGTGTTGTGATTAAAGTGTAACATTTAAAAATGATCCCTTTTAAAGACTGCTGTCTAATTTTAACTACTGTGTGAATGGCTGTGAGGGTGTCTATTTAAAGGAGCGTAACATTTTGTTTTTTCCTTTTTCTAATTAATTCCTTTGCAGCAATGGGAACAAAACTGATTATTTAACTGTAGACCAGTTAGTCAGCTTTCTGAATGAAGTAAGCGCCTTATTATTCCTTAACTTTATATGTACTTGGCTTGCCCATGCAACTCATATGCTTCACCCTACTTTTGGCTAGAAGTTGCCCTCTAGCCCAGACTGTACCTCAGCCGATCGTTGCTAAAACTGCATTAACGAGACACAAGATTTAACTTCCAGTCAGTCTGCAAGGGCAACTTCAACCAACTCCGCTGTTCTGCATGCCCATCCCTCATCCCATTACCCATGTTCTCCCTACTGTGGCTTGCCTCCTTGTGTTTGATTTGTGTTGCCATGGCAACAAGGCAACGGTGGTAGAGGTTTCCATCCCATTGTTTCCTGCTGTCTGTGTCTGCTCCTGTGTGTGGCTGAATACCTGTTTAGTCCCTCCACTGTGCAATTTCCAGTGTGTTGCTTTATGCCCAATTCTGTGAATAATGCTTGGGACCCACCAGTGGAGCCACTGCTTTGGTTGGGTTGATTCCCACCTGACTCACTCAGTAGGCAATGACACTGCAATGATTATTTGATGCTGTTGCTTTGTTGAAGTAGAGCAGCATTGATTACTTCAAATGACCGCTTTTCTTGCTTTTTAGCAAACACTTCCTATTAGTCTGTTAGTGTTACTCCTAGTTTCTTCTTACAGTGAAATTTTGTTTTGTATATTTGTTTAGTGCTCTTGTAAAGGCCTAAATAAGTAAGCTATGCTCATTTAGAATAACTTGTTTTGAGCAAATTAGGTAATTGCAGTTTTGGCTGCTTTTGGTACTTTGTCCCATGTTGCATTAAGTTGGTCCCTGTCCTGTGTGTAACTTTAAAATGTTTACTTGTATTAGCTCTGGTTTGTGTTTGGGAATAACTGTTTGTGTAAACAATACTTGTGTACATGACTGTGTGTTTGCATGTGTTGCTCCACAGAACCAGCGTGACCCGAGGTTAAATGAGATTTTGTTCCCCTTCTATGATCCCAAGAGAGCCATGCAGATCATCAAAAAATACGAGAGGGATGAAGAGCTGAAGAAAAAGGGTAAAAATGAACACAGGAGGCAGAGCGATAATTGAGGCTGTGCTGCCACCTGCCTGCAAAACTTTGAAGCTGCAGTTTGTCACACTGTTAATTGTCTTTCGGCTAAAATGGCTAGTTACCATTACTTGAAGCATTTATCTCTGGTAGTGCTACCCCTAAATACACTTGATCTACTTTTGACACACAGTACATATAATTAATTTGTTTTTATGTACAGTATATGCATTGTAAAGCAATTTATGTAATTCTGGACTTACCCAGAAGCAAAAGTACATTCGTTAAGGGATAGATCAAAGGTAAACAGTTCAGTCTGCATAATAATTTCTGCAATTATATTTTAATAGATTTTTTTCATCAATACAAATGTATTGTATCTGGTATTTTGACCCAAACCTCAGTCGGAAGCAACAAGTACCCTTTTACAAAGTTGCAACTCCTTATTTTGATATGAAACACAAGCACTCCCTCATCTCTTTTACCCCAGGTCGCATGTCCAGTGATGGGTTCTGTCGGTACCTGATGTCAGATGAAAATGCTCCAGTTTTCCTGGACAGACTTGAGCTGTACCAGGAAATGGATCAACCACTGGCCCACTATTTCATTAGCTCCTCCCACAACACCTACCTGACAGGCAGGCAGTTTGGAGGCAAATCTTCAGTAGAGATGTACCGGCAGGTCCTGCTGTCTGGATGCAGGTATGGAGTGTGTCATGGTCTGTTATTATGGTGAATCCGCATGTTAATGTAAAGATGCACATAAACCACCAATGTATTCATGCAAATGCAGACAGTAATTGATTTGAATAAAACTGTTCTATTATGTTATATGTGGTATATGGTGGTGTGTATGGATACCTGCACATTCTGTAAAGTTTCTGATCATTACAACACTTCTGTGCTTGCAATCTTGTCAGATGTGTGGAGCTGGACTGCTGGGATGGTAAAGGAGAGGACCAGGAGCCCATAATCACTCATGGCAAAGCTATGTGTACAGACATCCTGTTTAAGGTGAAAACACACCACACAACATGCTGTTCTTTAACATGCAGCTGTTGCAGGAGTCTTTTTCTGAAATTCTTATTGTCAGATTGCCTGCCCACTTGTATTGAGTGTACAATAGTGCATCTGTAGTAGTTTTCTCACTTTTATACTATCCTTACTCTTGTTTTTCTTCTTCTCACAGGATGTTATCCAAGCAATCAAGGAGACAGCATTTGTCACTTCAGACTACCCTGTTATTTTGTCCTTCGAAAACCATTGCAGGTAAATGTGCACTAAGTCACAAGCAAAGGTGTTTATTTGATGATTCATGATCTAGATATACAGCACAAAGACATGTTTCATTCTAATTGTTTGTGTGTGCTTGTGTATCACTAGTAAACCACAGCAATACAAGATGGCCAAATATTGTGAGGAAACATTTGGGGACCTCCTACTCAAACAGCCACTGGAAAACTATCCGGTGAATACTCTGCTGATCCACAGCAATTGTTACAACTGGATAATGGTGATCCATGTTTAAATGTAGCCTTATGTTCAACAGATTGAATCTGGACGCCCTTTACCTTCTCCAAACGACCTTAAACGTAAAATCCTCATCAAAAACAAACGCTTGAAACCTGAAGTGGAACAGAGTATGTATAAAGTTTAGGCTCTTTGATTTTTAAATGTCTGTTTATTATGACTGCAAAACGTAAAGTGTCTTTGTATGAAATAGAGCAGCTAGAGGCATTTAAGAAACACATGGAAGCAGGAGAAACCAACACCCCTGCCATCATTATGGGAGAGGAGAATGAAGAGGACACTGAAAATGGTTAGTGAAATTAAATATTTTACTTATGCATGCAAAAACATGTAACTGTAATACAGCCTGGCTGAGTCTTATACTGTAGCTACATGACTAATATGATTTTTATACACATAGTGCCAGTTCAGATCAAAGTAATCACAAGGCACTTAATAATAGTGAAAACCCAACAACCGCATGCCCCCCCCCCCCCCGCGCTAGGCAGCAGTGGAGAGGAAGAAACCTCCAGCAAAATGAGGCTCAGGGCGGCCATCTGCCTTTATCGGTTGGGGAAAGTAGAGCGAGAAATGAAAAGAGCAACAAAAGGCATCTACAAAACATTGAGCAGGTTGGTTGGACCAGTAGATGCACACTGGAAAACACACAGTTCCAAAGCCGGGGACACCTGCAGAAAGGGAGCGAGAAATAAAGTTTATGTCATACAGTGGTGACTGTGAAATATAATCTCTCTTGCTAGTTCCACTCAGCACTGTTGCTGCAGGATTCATTGCAGGCTCCTTAGGGAGTTAGTGGGGCATCCTGAAAGTAGGGAATTACAGTAGTCCAACCTAGAAGTAACAAATGCGTGGACTAGTTCTTCGGCATCACTTTGAGACACTTTGTTCCTATTTTTGGCAATGTTTCATAGATGAAAGAAGGCTGTTCTAGAGATTTGCTTCATATGTGAGGCAAATCCTGATCAAAAATAACTCCAAGGTTCCTTGCAGAAGGCCAGAGTTATGCCATCTAGAACAACAATATGGTTGGACATCATATTTCTGAGAAGTTTTGGCCAAATACTATGACTTCAGTTTTGTCTGAGTTTATAAGTAGGAACTTGTAGGACATCCAGGGCTTTGATTTGTAGGTATTCTTGAATTTAATTGATCAATTTTTTTCATCTGGTTCCATAGATCGATATAGCTGGGTGTTATCCCTAGATCAGTGTAAGTGTAAGTTTTTTCTAATAATGTTGCCTAAAGGCGACAAAGTAAAACATATTGGTCCTAACACACAGCCTTTTTGAACTCCATAACTAACTTGTGTGGAAGATTTGATTAACATTAACTAATTTGGATCTGATTAGATTTAAATCAACCTAGTACCATTCCTGTAAACCCAATTTCATGTCTCAGCCTCTGTAATAAAATGTTGTGATCAATGGTGTCAAATGAGGCAGTAAGATCTAACAGAACAAGTATAGAGACAAGCCCATTATCTGAAGTCAAGAGAAGATTGTTGGGGACTTTTACCAGTGTGGTTTCTTTAACTATGAAGATTCAGTCAGGATTTCATCAAACAAATTATTCTATGTACAGGTGGTCGCATAATTGCTTTGAAACTACTTTTTCAAGGATTTCATAAATAAAAGGGGAGATTGGATATTGGTCTGTAATTGGCTAAAACATCTGGGTCAAGACAGGGTTTTTTTTAAGTAGCAGTTTAATTAAAGCTACCATGTAGGCCTTTGGTACATAGCATCTATAGATACATTTGTACTAAATATCTATCTGTAGTAAGGGAAAGCTTGCTTGAGCAGTCTAGCTGGAAAAAGGTCTTAGCAGACAGGTTGTTGGTTTAGATGAGGTGAGAGTTGATCTCGCTAAGGGGGATAGGGGCCTTATTAATGATTTGCACTGTTGTACATGAAGATCTATCTGTAATATTTGGGGGAGGATTCTGTGAATTCTCTCTTTGTGACTTTTACAAATAAAATTGTAGCCAAGTTACTGCTGCTCAAAGTTAAGGGAACAGAACTATGACTCTTAGTCTGCCTCGCTACAATGCTGAAAAGAAACCTGGCTTTTCTTTACATTTTTAAGCAGTTTTTCCAGGCTGAACCGGATTCTTCTACATTAGTGGAACAACCACTTCCTTTCTAATTTTGTGTTGCCTGCTTTAAGCTGTGGGTTTAAACTATACCATTGGGATCGCTTCTTCTGGTTTACTGCCTTCTTATCAACAATATAAAGTTAAAGTGGCTACTCTCCATTGTATTAACAAAAGAGCAAAAGATGAAAGAATAGTTACCTTAAATTTGTTTACAACATTGTCACTTAAGCACCTACTGTAGTGGAATTATTTTCCAACTGCTGTATAGTCCATTATTGTAAATTCAAATGTTATTAGAAAATGATCACGTATCAGAATTGAGGAAATACTTTTAAATTATTAGTTTCAATGCCATATGTACATTTTGGCAAAAACTAATTGAATAATGAATTAAACGCAAGATTGAGGCAGTTACTGTCAGCATCTAAAAGAATGTTAAAGTCACCCATTATAATGCCTTTCTGTACTAAGCACTAAATTGGATAGGAAATCTGGAAAAAAAATAAAATAAAAATAAAAATCAGGGACTGGAAAACGATACACAATAACAAAAAGAAGTGGTTTGAGTTTTCCAGCTAAGAGGAAGGCTCTTAAATGAGTTATAACCATGTTTAGGTTAATTTAGTTGATCAGGGAACAGACGCAATCACTTTAGGTATTTGGGAGATGTGGGGGGTGACTGCTGTAAGGACATGTATAAGCATGATGTAAAGATTTAGGCTGATGAGTAGGCAAAATTACAATATAATAAAGATGTTAAAAACAATGTCGGGAAGTGATTAAAGACAAAGAAAAAGTTGCATCAAGTGCACACTTTAAGAAAATGCCATTTTATGCTGCAGCTTTTGTGTATCAATTTATTAATAAAATAAAGAAAATGTATTTACCAATATTACATTTTTCTATTTGTACATATGAGTATAGGAGAAAAAGAGCCTGAGGATAAAGATTTAAATTCAGAAGCCCCCAGTCTGTCAGAGGCAACCAGTGAGAAAGAGACCAACAGTGTGTCCCAGAGTAACACTGTCAGCGTGAGTAAAGAGGAAGAATGCAGCAACAGTATCAAGAAGGTGAGCTGTCATTCTGAGGTTTGAGTGGCCTCTCAAAATATTCATTTTCAGTTTACAGCTTGGTATTAACAGGGAAATAGTGGGAAAACATTTTTTTAAAATGCAGGGTAGTATGGTGTCATCTCACTAATAAAATGCTCTAGATAATGTGATAATTTGTCTGGTAGTAACATAGGTTGTCAATAAATTATTTTACATTATGATAATTACTAAAAAATAGCTTGAATTAAAAAGTGTAAGTTTAAGTAATAGGAGGCCAAAAACACATGGGTGATATTACAGAAACCCAATAACAAGAGCTATAGTATTATATTGGAAACAGACATGGTGGTTTCTGTGGAATAGGCATTAAAGAAAGCAGTTAAGTGTAAAACCATCTGGTTCTATATCTAGTAGTAGTAGTAGTAGTGTCAAGTCTCCATCATTATCACTGAAGAAATGACCATAACGCTAAGCACAAATTGGTAGGTTGGCATTTTGCAGCTCACAGCAACAGATGTAGTTACTATGCAATAGCTTGGTTTCAACATAATAAGACATCTTTTTAGCTTCCTATTACCCAGATATATCCATTATTTATACTAAGATATGAGTTCAAACATTTAATTGATATAAGCCCATTACTGTACATTGTTACTGAAATACTACCCCCATTACCTTATTACCAAAATATGACTCCCCATTGTTACTACCAAGAAATAACCTTTATTTTGCTGTGTTATTTCCAAAATATTCCAATATTACCTCTGGCCAAAAAAGGAAAGACATTTCCTTAAAAAAAAAAGTCTTTCCATAACCCAACATTGTAAATAATCAATGATGTTTGTATTTCCAGGTGCCTGATGATGAAGTGACAGAGATTTCTGAAGCCACAGAGATTTCTGAAGCATCTGAGCAAGACATTAACAAGAAGGCAAGCGCACGTTGGCCCCACTTTTTCCTCACTCTTATTCAGTTACGTCTTAGTAAAAACTAAAATCTATTTTTTCTGTATGTGTACTCGTCCTTTGCAGATTGTCGAAGTGCCAGAAGACTCCGAAGAGGCTCTGATAGCTCAGTACACATATGTAGGAGCCACCACTAACATCCACCCCTACCTCTCAGCCATGGTCAACTACGCACAACCTGTCAAGTTCCAGAGTTTTGATGTGGCAGAGGGTGAGCTTTGAATTTCTCTGTGTATATATTGCAACTTTATTTTAATGTGGGATCAAGCAAGCATATTTTTACAATAGTATGAATAAATAACATTTGACTGAAATTTTACATATAAAGTTAGCCTGTTTTATGTAAAAGCAAAATACCAAATGTCTTTTCTTTACAGGTTCTCACTTATTGATTCAACAATATAACGTACAGTCAATATTAATACAACTTAATTCACTTCTCTCTTACTTTCTGTTTTTCTCAGAAAGGAACATCCATCATAACATGTCATCCTTTAACGAGTCTGTTGGTCTGGGATATCTTAAGACTAATGCCATAGAGTTTGTCAAGTATCCTTTGAAGATGTACCGCATTTTTCTCAAATATATTTCCATAAAAGTTGAAAGCAACACAAATAGGTATGTTTGGCCTAATTGCTACCTATAATTACCACTCTGTATTAGTAAATCTTGCCATCGTGGAAAATCCAAGCACCCATGCTTGCTATTGACAGAACATTGGAAATGTTTTATAACCACCATTTTACTTACTACATTTCCATTTTTAGCACTTGGTTGCATCTGTGCAGCTTTCTAATCTAATAACCCTAATTATGAAGTATAAACCTAGTAAGGTCACAAATGAGGACTAAATGATGGGTCAGAGCTGCCATTTTTCCACCCATATTTGCTTTCATTCTGCTATCAAAAAGAACTGGAGGCCTCTAGGGGCCAGAGTGCCTTTGGACTACATGGTTTGACACTCACATACACTTTGCTGCCGTCTCTTCCCAGTGGGAGTGCTTGACCCGAGCTGTTCCAACTAAAAATAGTCCTGCAGTCTGTTTGATGCATGCACATGCACTTAAATCCATACACATGTGCTACAATGCACATGGTCTCCTTATCTTTTTTTAAATGTTTTCCTGAGCATCAGCGCAGCTACAATAAACGTCAGATGAGCCGTATCTACCCCAAAGGAGGCCGGGTGGACTCCAGTAATTACATGCCTCAGATCTTCTGGAACGCCGGCTGCCAGATGGTCTCACTCAACTTCCAGAGCCCAGGTACCACAGCACGCACTATAGGACCTCTGGCCACACACACTCAAACATTTCAAATGCAGTAACCACATATTACAAAGATGTGTCTTTGTAAGCTTATTATGCTACATACTACTTTGTAGTTGCACAGTTGTACAAAGTAGTATGTAGCATAATGAGCTTCTGACATCACCATTCACAGACTGTAGACCAACAACTCTTACTACCCAGGCAATTTGCACATGTACTCTTCCAAATGTATACAGGTGAAGGATAACCTGAACAAGTATGTTTTGATTAAATAGCAATTCACACAAGTAATTTTTAAAGTATATTCTGAGTATACTCCCTCTCAGAGCTTGGTAAACTGAACCTATCAGAACTCAGTTCACTTGAAGCCGTCAGTTCTTTCCTAATCACCAATCAGAATCCATTGAACAGGCTTTGTGTTTTTAAGTCATCAACTTCTGCACTGTGTAATGACAAATCGTATGCAATATCTATATTATTGTTTGTTGTATTGGTCGTAATATGTAATTTTACTGTTAATTTAAAAACTGTTAATTTTAAAATGAGCTTGGCCAGGTTGCCCTTTTAAATTAGATCTCTATCTCACTGGGTTTTATCTGGTTAAGAAAAGGTTAAATTAAAAATATATATATATTTTGCTGAACTTGCCTAGCTGAACAAAATGACTGATTTGTGTGTAGATGATTACAAATTCAGGACTTGCAGAGTTTTGATTTTGGGAACCAAGTATTTGCTTTATATACTAGATTGAGCTAATGTAGCATTTTTAGCATATATGTGATAGAAAATACTGGGCCATTCATTGTGATGGAACATAAAAACACACATTTGGCTGGTGGAGACAAAACGTTAGTTTGTTTTAGCCTTTACAAGGCATTTTACAGCCTCACACACATCCTACTTTACTCATCCACTTCATTTGCAAATGCTCTTGCTGGCTATCTCTCACTCACACTCACACACACACACACACACAAACACACACACACAGAGTGGATGATGCTAGTTCTAAACAGCTGCTATCCTATAGCCAGAGGCGAAAGGGGTGAAACCATATGGCCTGCTAGGAGCAGGGCATATGCAAAGCTGGAGGGGGAGGTGATGGAGAGACAGAGGGTAAGAGGGGAGAAAAGAAAAAAAAAAACTCTTAGCAAGAAAAAGCTTCACATATAAACATGTAAATAAACTGAATTGTTAATATATGCATTAATGAATGTAAGAATCTGATGTCTGTATCTTAGTTCCTAAACAACTGTCATTCTCCTTTTTATTTGTCTCTTTCAGACCTGGCCATGCAATTGAACCAGGGCAAGTTTGAATACAATGGCTCCTGCGGGTGAGAACAGTTCCTCACTCCTGTCCTTTGCTCATTCCTATCTGTCCTATCCCTCCCTTCTTCTCCCCTCATCAATTAAAGCTTGTCACATCTCATTACTTGTTGCCAGCAGCAACATAGCTACTCTCTGCCCTGAGGGCCAATGAGTGCTTTGGAGAAGTGAGCATCTCTTCACGTGCCTCTGAGGTTCTCTGCAGTCATTCATCTCTTCCTCTCTCTATCATATGGTCTTCATCCTTTAGAACTAATACTGTGCCTGAGGGCAAAGATTTTACTGCTAATACTGGAAATATTATATATGGGGAGATCAGTGGTTTTGCAGACAGCCATTATCACTAATAGAACTCTAATATGTCTCCCTGTCAACATTGTACACAGGCTTAATGCTTTATTATTAGCATCATGTTTGACATAACACTAACATTTACTTATTTGATGGTAAGCTAGATTGATTTTGCTGTTTGTGCATTTGTTTATTGATTTCCTGTATGCATTTTTGTCAGGTACCTACTGAAGCCTGACTTCATGCGGCGGTCAGATAGGATGTTTGACCCTTTCTCAGAGACACCAGTGGATGGTGTCATTGCTGCAACTTGCAGTGTACAGGTCAGGTCATCTGATAGTTCAATAAGAAAATAAAATTGTTAAAGCTCAGAAAATGAAAGACATTTGTTTATATTTTTAAAATACTGATGTCCTCCTATTTTACTCCAGGTGTTCTCTGGACAGTTCCTTTCAGACAAGAAAATTGGAACCTACGTTGAGGTCGACATGTACGGGTTGCCAACAGACACAATTAGAAAGGAGTTTCGCACACGTATGGTGATGAACAACGGTCTAAACCCTGCCTACAATGAAGAGCCTTTTGTTTTCAGAAAGGTAAAGAAAGGGGAAGGGTTGGGCAGGTTCGGGATAAGAGGTAGAGTAAGGTAAATCAAATGTAAGTTACTTTTGTGATGAAGCCAGTTAGATATGTTGTTTGAAAGGTCTTTATGATGAATACTCAACATTTTGTCCATACTGTAGGTAAATGGAAAGGTGGGTGGGGTTGCTTTTTTTTTTTTTTTTTTTTTTGGTCCCAGGGAGAATTAAAGGGAACAGCACAAAGAAAGAAACAACTGAAACAATTAGAGATGAAGAGAGAAAACAAAGAGGAAACAGAATCAAAGAGGGAGATTGAGAGTGAGGGAGAAATGTGCTGCTCTCAGCAGAATGAGGAGTCTCTCAGCCATGACTGTGACTCCAGCTTTCTAACACACACCATCCATCACGGCCTGCCGCAGTGCTGCTCTGCTCTCTCACACAGAAAGAGGTGTCATGAGCAGAGCTGCTGGAAAGCCTTGTTTTTTACATTTATACACATACTCAAATACACCTACAGACCCAAATGGCCTGAAATACATCTACACATTCCGTATGCTTGCTGCATAGCACTGTCAATATGACTGAGCGACCAATACTCACTAGCAGCACTTGCACACAGTACATCAGCAAGGCTGTTTAGGTAAGCATACACATGGGGGCTTATACCCATTCATCTCTGAGTATTCTTCAGCCTTATCTCTTGCCTTCCCCCCTTCTTCTAGGTATTAATCATCCTCTCTCCATTCACCTCTCACAACACACAAGGCCAGTTCTCTCACTAGTTTTCCTCCCAAGGGTTTACAAACAAAACCTCATTCGCAATTATATACATACACTTGTTGGCCACAAAATAATGTTGTAGAAGGCAGAGGTCAGCAAAAACATGTATGCTGGCCAATGATTGGCAGGTGTCAGAACACAGCATAGTTTGCTTTAAGAGTGACAATGCTGCCTCCTGCCTCCTCTAGCACAACATTAAAAACACCAGGTGGACTTCATATTGTGGCTAATGTGTGTCTACCAGCAGTGGGGATGGCCTTGTCATCATGTCTTTCTATGTATCTCACTGTCACAGTCCCCTGATACTGTCCCCTGCTGCGCTTTCATATTTGACCTTCCCCAAAATGATAATGTTTTTGCTTTAACTTAGACTATTCCACTGCAATGGCTGCAATATAGTTTGTTGTTTACCTATTTTCACACTAGAGTGAGCTAAGTAGACCTCCCACAATGCAGAGATAATAAAAAACTCCTGTGATTCCCCCCCTCTCACTTTTTGTCCTTGCATTCCCTTTTCTGGCCCCACCCTACTCTTCCCTTCATCCCTCCCTCCTAGGTAATCTTGCCAGATCTAGCTGTGCTGCGCATTGCTGTTTATGATGACAACAACAAGCTGATTGGCCAACGCATACTGCCTCTGGATGGCCTTCAGGCTGGCTACCGTCACATCTCACTGAGGAACGAGGGCAACAAGCCTCTATCGTTGCCCACTATTTTCTGCCAAATTATTCTCAAGACCTACGTGCCCGATGGCTTTGGAGGTGAGGGGATTAGGAATAGTACACCAATACATTACCATACTCTCATACTACTGCAGTTTTTTAGGTTGTAATTGCAAAACTACAGCTTCATGTGTGACATTTGTTTTACTGGCTCAGTTTATTGATGCCGGATAATTAAGTAGCTTCTGTAGCCTGTAGGAAGAGGTGAGAAAAGAGGGAAAAGATACAACTCTCACTCATACTGTGCCTTGGGTTGGTTTGACTGTTCAGTGTAATGGCATGGTGCAAATGATAACAGTGAATCTGCAGTAATAATCAGTTTAAAACAGGCAGAAGCATGCAAATGAGTAAAACCATTGGAGTGGTCATTAAATAAAGCCAAGGGCCTTGTGCTAAGGAACATTACTGCAACTACTGGGTTTTTTCTGAGCAATATGCTGCCAGAATGATTGCCTTTCCAAGCACATCACTATGCTAGGAGCTCAAAGTCGCATCCTAATCAATCAATAGTATTTTTAAAAAAAGTAAAGATATTTCCAAGCCATATATAGTATACTTTCCAAATTGTCGACAGGCCATTATTTAGCAATGAGAACTGAAAAAGTTGGCACTCTTGGTAAACTTCAAGTAAAATACAGTGCAGTCTCTGTTAAGGGGGATTTTCACATTTCTTAAATAAAATAATGTATTGTATTAATAATTTTTTGTATTTCAGCTATTGTGGATGCTCTATCAGACCCAAAGAAGTTCCTGACCATAGCAGAGAAGAGAGCAGATCAGATGAAGGCATTGGGGATAGACACGGTACACACACACACACACACACCCTTAGCTTCAGTTTGACTAGCTGAGCCGCAAACTAGTTTGAAGAATTGTACCTTTCAATGTACTGAGAACTAGGAAAAACAAATTTAAACTGCTGGGATGATATAACTGAGCATTTAACTCTATACTTATAACAGGCATAACAGGTTCTATAAACAGAGGGTGTACATGTTAAGCCCACTGGAGGAACGTTTGTTATTTTGGGATTCAGCTATAAATGTAGAACTTGCTTTTTAAAAAAAAAAAAAAAAAAACAGCAATTATGCAGCTAAACATTTCCTTTTAAACCCATACTTTCTGTTTTAGAATGACATAGCTGATGTTCCCAGTGGAAGCTCAAAGAATGACAAGAAGGGAAAGGGTAAAGGAGACACCGTAAAGACTAGTGTGACACCGCAGGCGAGTTCGAACATGGCCCAGACCTCCAACACTGCCCAGAATAACACAGCAGAGACCAAGAAGGGTACATATTGACTTATACACATCAAAAAACATACACGTACACAAAGACTTAAATTAATTATTTTTCCTCTTCCTTTTAGACAATGCACTTGTGCCTAATGTCAGCATTGATGACCTAAAACAAATGAAGGTTTGTATCCTAACTCGTAACTCCGCTTCTGGGGTTTAGTCTGTATTAAATGTGACAGAATAAGCTTATGTGTATATAAATTATGAGTAAAAGTATGCAGACAGGATGCCTTTATTGGGGTCCCACATCTGCACTGAAGACCACCAAGTAATTGTTATTTATTCATAGAACTGAAACTACTGAAATGATCATTTTGCATTAATGTTATTTAATAGTATACTTTTAAAGAAATAGTTATATATAAACACATGCCAACATAAAATGCCTGTTGCTTTCCTCTCAGTCTGACATGTATAAAATACGTAAATATGCTTGTCTCCAACTGCAGACCTACCTTAAATTAATTAAAAAGCAACAGAAGGATCTCAACACTTTAAAGAAGAAACACTCAAAGGTACGTGATTGTTTGAGAGCAGACATGTCTGATAATTTCAAGAAGCTGCTGCTGTCATTGATGCTCAGAGGGACAGAAACAAAGCGAGGGGGCGGATTCACCTTTCATCTTCCACTGACCATTTCTCGCATGAACATAGAAACAATCCGTCTGTTACAAAGATGCACAGATTGAGCGACATAATTAATGTTCTGTGAGAAATTAGACTTGCTAAAGTTAGGGTCACCATAGAGACCATGGTGGGTGCTGGCTCATTCATATTGGTTGATTAATTATCACTGTATCAAGTCGTATTGGCAAACGCGTGTATAATATCATTCAGAACCTCAAGAGAAACAAAAGCAGCATGAAAATGAATATATTACATTACAGTTACACATTGCAACTGCTTTGCTTTGTTTTAAGCTAATATCTCAGTTTTGCTAATGGGGGAGGTACTGTACAGTGTATATAGTAAGTTAAACAACACTTCCTCTGTATAAATAGTCATTTTCTTTTTTTCATAGGATCAAAATACAATGCAGAAAGCCCACTGCACACAGGTTGACAAGATGGTGTCTCTGCATGAAAAAGAGAAGACAACCCTAGAGAAACTGCTAGAAAAAGCCATCAAGAAACGAGGGTAGGAGTACAATGTACTGACTGTTGCATTGCTTTGATGGGTTTCCTATGTGTACTAGAGTCAAAAAGTAATAATTTTATCAACTTGAAGAAACTTGACTGAGTTCCTTCCACTGATGAAGGCAATTCAACTTAATTTGACTGGCACACTCACTTACACGTATGTAATTTCCTTACAGAGAAAACAACTGCCAAGAGCTGAAGAAGGAGACCGAAGATAAGATCCAAACACTAGTCGCTGATCACAAAGCCAAAGTAAGGCTTTACCACAAAACTGATATCCTTTCTGCAAAGTTATGAGCCAGAAGGGTTCTGAGTGCCTTAGTTGTTAGCCATGTTGTGGGTAATCGACAGAGGCGTGTGTGTGTGTGTGTGTGCGCGCATGTATGTGCGAGCACAGGTAAAGGACATTACAGCACAGCACACTAAAGAGTGGTCAGAGCTGATCAGCAGTCACAGCAATGAGGAGCAGGAAATGAAGGACACCCACATCACACAGCAGTGTGAACACCTGAAGAAACTCCTGGCCACTGTCCAGGAGCAGCAGACCATACAACTCAAACTCATCCATGAACGGTGAGAGGCTCTAACCCACAGATGCCTGCAAACATTCAGGGGTCGATCTTAACGCTTTCCCTCGGCAATTAAAAACTCTGTTAGGGCACTGGAATAAGTCACCTGGCCACAATATAAGCATTGTCCGCCACAAATTAATTTTATTTTTGTAACTATTGGTCAAAACATGATTTCATTGTAGCGCTGCATGCAGCGTGTTTGATCTTAAAGAATCCAATTTCATTTTTGTTAGTTTTCCTGCCTGTGTCAGCAAGCTTCACAATAACTTTATTAAGCATTAAGAATGCGGATCAGTGCTACAAACTAAGCTTTCACTTACAACTACAAAACAGTCTTTAAACCTGTCTCCTCTGAAAGACCAAACACTGCTGGACTGCTGATAAACTTCCAAAGCAGTATATCTTAATTTGAAGAGTAGTAAATCCATTTTTTCCATATCAGTTAAACACACACTACAGCATAAAATGATTTTAAATATCCTCAATAAGCTAACTAGTGATTTGAAACAGACTCACACTTTTGCCTTTATGGGGGAGAATAGATAAATGCAACCTTTAAGAAATAACACTTCACCCTGATAATAGTAAAATACCCTTTCATCCAACAGTTGCTTCATTTTGAAAGAATTTTAAAATAATTTTAAAAATAGAGGCTATATAGTCAATTTATTTTCTATGTTAATACAAATATATTTTTCCAAGTCCATCTTTATATTTTTGTTAGCCTGCATTTTCTATTTTGGAAAGTAAGTTTAGCTATTGGGCAAGTGGCTGAAAAATCTTGACATCGGGCCGTGGGATAGTAATGCAATTTTCATCATTTTAAACCATTGAAATGAAATAATCGAAATATGTGTTTAGTGTAGACTAGCAGCTGCAATAGGTTTTGTCAAACCAACGGAAACATATGTTTGAGGCATTTGACATCTTATGACATCTCAGAGAAACTGAACAGAAAAATTAAAGCTGAGAGTTTAAACCTAAAAGCACTTCTTTCATTTAATATCCATTGTGGAAACAGAGCTGACAACAGTGTCAGTTATGCCTCTGTATAACACATTAATTCACAGTAGGTGATCAGACCTGAAGGATCAGCAGTGGCCCAAGACAATGATTTAATTGCTACTTTTAAGCCCCAGTCATCAAATTGCAACGTGCAGCTCCAATTATTATTGTTGTAAATGCTGAATATAATCAAGTTTTCATACAGTACATATGGCTTGTTGTCTCGCAATTTTAGGCAAAGCAAAGAGATGCGCGCCAACCAGGCCAAGATGTCAATGGAAAACAGTAAAGCTATCAGCCAGGATAAGACCATCAAAAACAAGGCTGAGAGAGAGAGGTGGGTCTCACACACACACACACACACACTGTCTCTTATCACAGAATTGTTTTCTTGGGAGTCTGCTGTTCAGCCTTAATTGTAATGAGATGATTGTTATATTACTGCCTGCCTTTGCTCTATAGGAGAGTGCGGGAGTTAAACAGCAGCAACACCAAGAAGTTTCTGGATGAGAGGAAGAGGGTAGGTTATTCATTAGCATTACTGTTTGTGTTATTATTATACTTGTATTATTTTTCTGGGATTGTCACTTTTTAGCCCTGGTGCAAGTTAACGGGTTATTTGAAAACCAATGTTTAATTCAGTAAAACACTCAGTTCTAAAAGAAAAAGATCAGTGCTGCAGCAGTCTAGTGGTCTAAAACATGATTTAATTAGACACACCATACACTGCATTGTCAGTAAAAAAAATAAATGTACTGAATAAGCTTTGTTTTTTTGTTTATCTCGATTTTGACTATGTCTTGAAACTCAGTCTTAAAATATTATCAGTAGCTTACTGGTCATAATATATTTTCATCGTTCCTGTTGTGTCTGTAGCTAGCCATGAAGCATCAGAAGGAGATGGAGCAGCTTGAGAAAAACCAGAAAGAACAGCTGGAGAAACTGGAGAAGTTCAATGAGCAGGTGCAGCACTAAATGAGAGTGAATCACTCTGCAGATTTTAGTAGGAAATTACTGGAGATAATGGCCCTGCCATCAACCTGTTCTTCATTTGAGCTGGGGACATGTCCAGCCATATTTATTACATGCACTTCTTGCACAAACCAGAACATCTCTCTATTTATGGCTCTTGTTGATCCAGTAGCTTTAAGTGTAAATGAAACATGGCCAGGGACTAGTGCTGCTCTCTGGTGACTCCTTCCCTAGATAATGACTGCAGTTTGTATCATTGGAGTTGTAAACTGTAATTAGCATTGCAGAAAGTGTTCCACGTTGCTGGCATCATAATTACCTTAAGGGACTCTGAAGAGGAACAGAATAGACAAAGTCAGTTTTAGAGAATCTGAGTCTCAGCCCTCACGTAACAGTCTTAGAGTGGCATTGTTTTGTACTGATTTTATATAGCATAACCACTATGTAATACTTGAGTAAAACACACCATGTTTCTTTAACCTAAATGTTTCATTTATGCACTACAGGTAGCACAAACTAACATTTGTCCATTTTAAGCATCAAATTTTGTAGAGTATCATTGTAGATAAATGTTTCGTGTCTCCATTTTTGTAGTTTTGTTTGCTGTCTTTCACACATTCCTTTACTTGTACATGTCATACAACTGTGTACATATTTATTTATTTTATTGATTTGCTTTTTCCGACACAGCTTTTGAAATCACACCATGCAAACAAACAGGTTCAAGGTAGGCATCTCCATCTCACTCAGCTCCCCCTCTGATACCATCCCTGTCCATATCATCTTCCTGTCTTTGCATCTTTTGTTGATCCCGTTTCTCTCCTTCGAAACTCTCCTACAAATTTTTCATTCCACCATTTTTCTGCAGAGCCTATTCAAATCTAATTTTTCTTCAATTTAGGTGACAACTATAATGACTCTTGAACTAAATTACAGCTGTGTAAAACAGTACACCACAGGCCTCTGAAGAGATTGTAAGATTTAAAGAGTCAATTTTTCTTTATATTGTTAGATCCCATTCTCACGTCTAGTTTTAGTCTGCAGCTCTGAAGGTGTCAGCAGTGCCAGCTTAGCAGCTTGAGTCATTTATCACTATGACTCACCAGCTAATAGAAACCAAAAACTGCCAGCTCACAACCTGCCCCACTGTGCCTTCACTCCAGCTCATAGTACGTGATTGTGGAAAACATTACATGTAACTCTGACTAAGCATACAATTTAGAATGAGTGTAATGACTAGTGCAGAGGCATTTGTCTCTTAGCGATGAACTGATTAAAACAATATTCATAACTAATACATAGCTGAAAAAGTTGCACATCAAACCAAAATCAGAATTTGAATGCTAATACTGTGTTAGGTGTATATTCAGTAGGAGGTTTTGTTTCTGTGTCTGTACAACTATGATTTCTGTCTTCTTAAAAGGCCAAGGACATGCAACAGATGGTGAAGCTGGAGGAGGAGATGGACCGCAGACCTGCCACAGTGGTGTGAGCGACTAAGACCAAGACACAATCTCCCTCTCTCTCTCTCTCTCTCTCACACACACACACACACACACACACACACACACACAATACTCCATCACAGAAAGCCCTATACAACCCAGAGACAAAACCTCTGCCAGTATTACCATCTTTACTTTAGGTCATTTTCACACACAATTCTTCACACAATTACTTCCTGTCTTTTGCATCCTAAACTGACTTTATACCACTGAGCCATTGGTGCTTATTGTTTGACAAGGAGTTTAACCACTGATTGGGAGATGGAAGTGTCACCTTGAAGGTGAAGCAACATAGACACATTGCCTTCTCCAATTAGAGAGTAGAGTCTTTCAATGTTCTCTGCGTCCTATGGGCAACACAGCTGCAGCTGTCGGTGGACACTTGCACAAACACCTTCAATCATGGGTCAGATGACGGTACAGTATATCCGGGCCCTTGACTGTAAACCAGTTACAGATTCTGTATCTGGTTAACCCTTATAGTGTGGAAGAGGAGGGGATATGTACTGATTTTGTCATTTCAGCACAAATGAATAAACTTTGTTAAAAACATACTGTGTACACTACACAGCATTCCTGTCCTGAGCACTTTGTATGTGATAGGCAATGATAACAATGTGGACAATGTAGCAGTGCACTACTGTAGGTTTTCTGTATTTCTGTAAGAATGTATTTAACACAAACAACAACAAAAAAAAAATCATTGTATGAAGGACTGGCTCTCTCCCATGTCACCTAATCCTGAGAGTTGTTTGGCATTGAAAAAAAAATAAATGTATTACTGACTTTTGTTATTAAAAACAACAAACAATTATAATAAATCAGACTTTTTTAAAAAAATCTTGTTTAGTCAATGATAGTAAAAGGACCACAAGGGATGGAGGTTCACCTCAAGACCAAGTTTGCAGTCAATTTTTAATTACAATAAAAAAAATGCTTCACTTGCACTTAAATATGCCATGACACTCTGTTGTAGTTTTTCAAATTACTGATGCTCAATTTCCACAAGTTTAAAATTGCAAAACTCTTTAATCAACATTCTACACTTCTCATTTGAGGCTCAAAATCATGTACTGTATACTATGCAAAATGATGAACACATGATTCCCTCAAAGTTTAAGGTGTGCATAATTCTCAGGATAAGTTTATGAAAGAAACCAGAAGAAAATAGGTAATGGTAACCAAAATGTTCCTTTTTATGTAAACGTTTTTCTATTGCTAAACAGTGAGGCAGTGAGCTTTATATAATAAGTACAAGGTTAAGTAAGATCAAAATGGCTTTGCATTAATGGGTTTTGCATCTAAACACTGAAAATTGAGTTAAATCTTTGATTAACTGGTAACAAAATAAACCCATACAGCACAGTAAGTTTGCTCTAATAGAAACTTGATTAACTGGCCATCAGTGGCCAAGAGAAATCAAAGCCATGGAGTCTTGTCAGTTTCCAACTCAATACATTGCAGTGAAGTATTAACACCTTAACATCATCCTGACTGGACCTTAGCAACCTCATCTTGTAATCTTCATCATTTCCCTGATTGGATTTGGTCAGGCAAAATGACCCTACAAAATGGCTACGCCATGACACCATCGACAGCAGAGAATTCAGACAAGATCTGAATCTTGCTGTGTCCCAAATGGTTTTACATAAATGTAATAATTGGTGGGGGGGTAGGGAATAAAATAAAAAAATAGCCCCTGCAATGAGAGAAATGGGGCTTTTTTTCAAAGTAATTATGTGTATATGGCAATATTTGTATGATTAGATATTATGGCATAACAACATTGAATGAGATTGACCAAATTGACAGTCATAATTATATAAAAACACCTAGATATGTTGGCCTTTTTTGTAAGAATTTTTGTTTCTGCTGTAATTCATGTAAAGGGTAGACAGGATGTGCTTGTATATACTGGAATGTATGTAGTTTAATTTACTTTTTTGTGCTCTGTCATGCAAAGGCCTGGGGGATAGAGCAGGTCTGTTGTATGTTGGGGAAAGAAGTCTGTCAACCACTGGGTTTTCTTATAGGTTTTCTTCTGTTTTACAGTCTGCCCTTACTGCACCACACAACACTGTATAAAGCTCTCACCACATATGTAGTGCAGAGATAAATGAGTAAAAGTGCTTTTAAATTTTATTCCATCGCTTTCAAATGTGCCACTCTGTCTGTTAGGACGTTTAAATTATTTTAATGATAAAATGCCAAATTAAGGGGTTTATATGAAGACGTATATAAATGAATATATGAATATATATTTATTAGATATAATGTGCAGTTTAAGATTGTTTGTTAGAGGCTTTTTGCACTAGTTAAATGTTTTTGTTGTGTGATTATATGTAACCTTTGGCTCTCTAGTTTGTCAAAAAAAATAATTATTTTTGCAGAGCAACGTAATGGATTTGAGTTCCTGTATCCCCTCTGTTACTGTAGCTTGTCAAAAAAAACTGTGCGTTTTTTATTTATATTGTATTGTTGAACTTATAGCAATGAAAATACTGTTGTTACTCAGCTCCTTTAATACTGTTTTATAGTACGTGTACCAATAAATACAGGTTTAAAATGGGAAACGTGGCTCATGTGTGTTCTCTTGGAGCTGTGCTAATACAATAACGGGTGAAGGCAATATATAAATACATTTCGGGTAGGGTTTTAACACCACTGCCACATGTTTCTACGAATATCAGTCCTCTTTTTGCAGCGTTAGGACGTTATTCTGATGCCAGCAGTAATGACTGTGTGTCCCCTCAATGTGTTTTCCTCAGATTGGATTATTGTGTTTTGACAGTGTCTCAAGAGGGGGTCATACTGTGTCAGGTTTATTGCCAACAGCGTGAGTGCGCGTGAACAAACCACCCACGCACACATAGATTTCACCTCTGTCTCATCGCATTTAACAAGTGCGGGAAAAATCGACATCCCAGATCTACTCTTGAACACAGGAGCTCTTTGTCATGATAAGCAGTATTTCCATTATAAAGAGGAACAAAGCGCCGTAATTGGGTTTGCGTTGCCCGGCAACTGCGTGGCTTCCCCTTCCCCATATAAAAGGTTTGATTGCTGGGTTTGACAGGCTTCCAAACCTTCTCCAAATATTAGAAAGATAGCCCTCTCTCTAAAAAGGTTTTACTCCATTTCAGAATCATGCTCAAGTCTCAAGGGAAGCCTGACGAGCAAACGGGCACCAAGATCCTCCTGGAGGCAATGTCCAAGGATAAAGTCCACCTAGCGAGGCTTGTTCGGGACGCCTTGGATGGTGAAATCATGGACTCGAAAACAAAGAGCGCAGAGACTCCCCTCATCTCCTCTATGCTGTTACCGGAAGAACAGACTCGGTGCATGTTTGCAGAGTTGCTGCTGCAGAAAGGCGCCAGTGTCAACTATCAAGATGCCAACGGGCGCACCGCGCTTAGCTACGCCTGTGAGAAAGGCTACCTGGATGCTGTGAAGATCCTGGTCCGAAACAACGCAGACCCAGAGATTGAGGACTCCTGTGGGAACACGTCGCTAATGTACGCCGCAGCAGCAGGTCACTCCTCCGTTGTCGACTTTTTAGTTAGAGCTTTCAAGCGATTGGGTCTTCAGATTAATAGGCAAAATAAAGTTGGCAACTCAGCTGTTGAAGTGGCAAAGTTTCTCGGGCACACAGAATGCTTCTTTGCACTCACCAACACCACAAAAAAGGGCCGTGAGTGTCAAGCAGGCACTGTCCTGCCAGACAGAGGTGACGAAAACCACACTTTTGAGAGGAAAGTTGGACATTTGGTGAACAAGCTGGAGATCCTCCAAACATGTCATCACGAAGCATGTCTAGTGGTTAAAAAGTGCGCTTGGCAGCAAAGGCCTCGGATAAAGCAGAGTCGGTTGCCATCGATGGACTCCATAGGGGAGTTTGAAAGAGAGAATGCCTGTTTCTCTTTGACACCAGAGGAGCTGGATTTCTCGGGAGTCCTAACACCTAAACCCCCTCAGCGAGCTTTTAACCATTTTCCCAACTCGAGGCACCCTAAAGAGAGGGAGAGAGAAGAAAGGCTGGCCAAACCTGATAATCCTCTGCCCCCTCTTACACTAAGTTGTGAGGGGGGTCAAAAATCTATTTTATTTTCCCTCGGGCCTAGCAGAAACAAGTCTACCCCCAGTGCGCACTCTGCCCTGGGAATATTACTGACTCCAATTCTTGCCCGCAAAGAGGAGAGTGAATCTGGAACGGAAAAATGGAAAATGTCAGAGTTTGGCCTGCGCAGATTTCATGACAGCTACTATCAGAAAAGATGTAGTCTGCCAAGAAGTATCCTCAGCCCAACACCTCCGGACCGCGCACTGGTGCCTTTGCGAAAATCCAGAACCGTGACAAGGCGCGAAGAGTCTCCCTGCAAAGCTGATGCTTTTCATGTTAGCGCACCAGCCTCATCCACGTCAACTCCAACTTTCTCGGTGTTGAGCAACAAACTTTTACGCCGATTTACTTCGCCGGAGTTTAAAAAAGACGTGAAAGAGCTTGGGGAGGATCCGGTGTTGAGTTCCGGGCGAATCCCGCGGTCAGAAACGTTTCCTCAGGACATGACAGGAAAGCATCCTCAGGTTGGGAGTAAACCCAGCATGGACAGCATCAGCTCCGTAAAGTGCGAGTTTGACTCTCATTTCAAATTCCAAACTCTCAAAAGTCCATAGTTCGCCGTGAGTAAAACGTGTTTGCCTTTACAGTTAAATCCAAGCCATAAGTTGTGATAATCACTTCACTCGCCATCTCACTGACCTTCAAAACTCAATACCTTGCCTGCAACATGACCGATGTCTCACTTTCTCCTTACAGTTTAACCCCATATAGTGAGTTTTTGCCATTTTACATCGCAAAGCTGTGAACTGAAGGACAGGGGGTAAAAACGGGTAAACGCTTTAAAATGCTGCGCAATAAAGCATGTGCAATTAGTACAAAAATGTCTTTGCATAAAATCTGAGTAAATACCAGAACCTTCCTGTTAGATGCTACAGCTACTGACTGAAGAGCACTTCATATGTAACTTTAGTTTCTGTGAAAGTGGGTGCTCCTGTGTTGAGTGGGTGGGGTCACGTCGAAGGTGATTTGGGGGTGGTGTGCAATAAATTGGAAGGCTTTAGACTTGTGTGATGCTTTACTTGTGTGATGCTATGATATTTCATGTTTGTGTCATTCAGTAATCTCAGTATCTGACGTGAACACGGTGTCACGGAGGAAAGATGCCTAAAAGTTATTTAAGACTGATCCTAAATCAGTGGTGAACAGCAGATGTTACTAAAAACTAAGTTTCCTAAAGCAAGACAAACGAATGCGCTGCCCTAATCGTACCAGGCTCACCTTGGTCACAAATGAGAACCGTTTGTCAAGATGTTGAGACAAAGACAAGTTTATATAGTAAGTGCTATATAGTTTCGTTCCACCCAACACTGAAGTAAAAAGAACTTCTGTCGATTTGTGATTAAATGGGTTTTTGCAGCTTTCATCCTCACAGGCTAAGGTGCAACCTTGGAGAAGTAGAGTTTGAGAGAGAGAGGGAGGGGGGAGTGTTGTCTGCGTTTCCCTCCAGACATGCATCATTTCAGCCCAACCTCCAGCTGCTACCTCAGAGATGGAGACTACAGCACTGCGGGAATAACAGAGACCGAGTCCTTCTTTACAGGGGAAAATTTCAATGAACGGACATTTTCCTTTCACGTAGGAACACCGTTTTATGACGTTAATAATGAGTAAACGGAACTCAGTCGTGCAGCTGTCACTGGGATAAGACCTGTCTGTCTGAGAGGGGCTTGGGCAGCCAGGAGCCAGCCACGTCCAACCTGGAGACATTTTTTGCTGCATTCGCTATGATCGTGATTTCTGGGCGCTGAGTACAGGAATCCCTCCTCTTCCTCTCCCGCCTCCCCTCTCAATCTTTCTCTCTTTTCTTTTCGCGGGCTCAGCACAGGCTGCCCAGTCAGTTAGCCAATTTTTTCAGCGCCAGGGAAGCTTAAAGAAATGGGAGGACTCGGTTTCAGGACCACGGAGAGCGCCCGACCTCTGCTGCTCAGCCTGTTTGGTAAGTGTATGTGTGTGCGTGCAGTTGTCGTGACTCCTCATTGCGGTGTGTGTGTGTGTGTGTGTGTGTGTGTGTGTGTGTGTGTGTCTACTGCGTGTGTTTAGGTGCGCTGGAGGGTATGTGCGTGTTCTTATGTGTTACCGAATAAGCATACCTGGCATTTCCTTCTCACCGATCCAAAAGTCGTGCTAACATGATCCGAGTTGAAGAGTTCACTTACTGGCGTTGTTTGCGCTGCAGCCACAGTCTGCTTTTGCTGCTCCGATACTGCAGATTTCAGTCCTCAGGGTTTCAGCTTAAATGTGACCGTCGTGAGGGAGCAGAGGTGATGTGAAACTGATCTGAAGACGTGCAAGACCTTCAGATAAACTTATAGCAGCCAATTGCGTCTCCGCTTTTGCTGATTCTGCACGTTTCACTTTGTGCGCGTGTCAGTGTGTGTGTACGTGCGCCCTGGTAGTTCTCTGGTTGATTTAATTGTCTCCACTTTTAACTTTGATGCTCTGTCGATTTCCTTTGTTTCCAGGTGTGCTCGCGCTGTCCGTTTCGGCGGAGCAGGAAGGGGAGAACCTGTCTGGTCTCTCCAACAACCCAGACAAAGCCATCTTTGCCGTCAGGGAGAACGGCACAACCTGCCTGATGGTGGAGTTCGCTGTGAAATTCCTCGTGCCATATGACGTGCTCGCGCTCAACGGGATAGACGTAAGGGATCCCCTGTGTATCATCACACGCTCGCAGCCGTAGCTGCATTTCTTTGTTTTTGGAGATATTAAACGCTGGGTCCCATCTGGGTAGAGGTTGAAAGACTGAAAACTTGTAAAATATTTTTAGTAAATTTATTCAAACCGATTGTTTCCGCTCTTATTCACAGGAAATACATTTGGAATTTGTAGTGCGCGGCCGTGCGAAACATATTGACGTTTCAACGAGTTCCACTATCACGATGTTATTTTTGCGGATCAAACTTTTCTAATTATTCAAGTGACTGTTTGCTTTGTTTTGTAAGAAAAACTCATTTTAATACCCTCCCCGTTTTCTGCGATATTAGTTACAGTTCAAGTTCGTGCGTCAAATTGCAGCGCTAAGACTTTTCCCAACATTTAGTCAGCGTCTGTCAACGTTTGTCTTTGTTTCAGCTGATCACGGAGCAGGCGTCGTTCACTCTGCCCCGCAGTGCAGAAATCGATGGGAAATGTGGGAGCACGGAGTCAGAGATCCACATAACCTGGAAGAACAACGCCCACACACTCGGCATCTACTTCTCTAAGGTGGGCGAGAAAAGGCCGGGGACACTGCTGTAATGCATTATACGGCGTCATCATACGCTGTATAAAAAGTTGGAAATAAAGACTCCAACACATCGTCATGTGCCACAATAATATAGCCCACGTCTTACTACATTTCAGGTCATTATTATTATTATTATTTCTAAAGAAATTGACATGTATGAGTACAGCATCTTCTGTTTAGTGTCTTAAACGGTATAAACAACCTTAGCAGCGGAAGTATCTTAACTGTTCTCAGGTAGAAATTCCTAAATAATGTGGAGATGTTTCAGGAGAAGAAATGACTGCGCTCGTGATAATAAGTCATTATTGCAGCAGTTAAGGATTCTCAAGCTTGCCGACTGCAGACTAACCTGCCCTCCCCGTTTAGCGGAGAGTCCGGTTTGACGCTGTTCTGTGTCTCTGCACCAAGCAGGAGGTCCGTGACAAAGGCATTGAGGTGTGGAAGATTAGCAAGGTCCAGTTCGTCTACGACACCTCGGACACATCGCATTTCATCAACTCATACAACCGTGAGTCTCCCGCGTACAGCTTTTGTACAGTAGCTATTTAGCACATTTAAATCCCTGCTGCTTTGATGACAATTCACCTCACATTAGCATTCAACTATTTCAAAATTCAAATTATTAATCTGACTCATGTCTTGTCATAGGCCTGAATTGAGGTGCAATACACGGATACATACACAGCAACTTTAAACTGGCCTGTATGAAAAAGCCTTCCCGCTTACATAATTACCACTTGTCCTTTCTCTTCAGCTGGGAAGCACACAGCAAGCACCCACCGCTTGTCGGCTCTGGTGACCCCAGCGGGGCGCTCCTACGTGTGTACAGCGCAGCAGACGCTCACCCTCATCTCAAGTGACCACCAGAAGGGCATCACTGTCTCCATGTACGATGTCCAGATCCAGCCCTTCGACATCGCCTCTGACTTCATGTTCAGTGAACGTAAGGGCAGGCTACCAGCTATACGTTTGACAAACACTGCCACTGATTTTCATTCCCACAAAACACGCACACAAAAGGAGATAAGAGGAGAGCGGGAATGGGGTTTGCCAGGACTTTGACTGCAGACATATCCTTGCCCTCAATGTAGCTTTTATAGACATACTCTATGTACCTGGCCATCCTCTGAAGCCATCACCTTGGAAGAATGCTTTGTGCTGCTGTAAACTAGGGTGTGCTATGCTTCACTGCCTTCCTCCCTCCTGGTGCGCGTTACTGCTGTCCACCAGTAGCAGCACCTTCAACTTTAAACCATACACAAAATGTGCAGCCAATTGTGTTCCTCTCCTCTGAAACACACATGGCAAAATAAATTTTTTGTGTATGCACTACTGTACATTTAACTGAGCACAGCAGATGAAGGAAACTCAATTATACAGTTTCTTATACTGACTGTATAAATTACCAAAAAAAAAAAAAAAATTTAAGCCAAAATTTGAAAAATGTATGGCACCGGAAAAAAGCATTCCAAGCTGATGGTCGTGATTCTCTGTCAAAATTGTCCTCATAATAACAGTATAAACTTAAACCAGTCCTTACAAGTACAATATCTCTATCTCCCACTCACTCACACTCTCACTAACTCACACTCACCCCAACTGATACTAACAGGCCATAGGTTTGGGCCTAACAGCAACAAAGCGTTACAGTAGGGTTTATTTGTAAAATTACTGTCACAATAAACACTAGCTTTAAATAGTTTACATTTTGTACTGTTGACCAAAGCATATGGTACAAGTATAAACTATGGAACTATCAATACCACCCATTTACAATAGTTATGTTGCATTGGTATTATGCTTTTTAGCATTTATTTTTAAAGCAGTGAAAAAACGAAAATGAATTACATTTTAACAAGTGTGCCAAAATTAGTTATTTTAAACTATGGTTTGAAATTTAAGAATAAAACAATTGTTCGCTCTATTAGTTGATCATTGGAAAAACAATCAGTTTACTTCTTTTGTTTAAAAACATGGTCAGACAAAACAATGAATTTGAAGTCATCTTGGGGTTTAGAAGATTGTGATTTTTTTAAAGAGACTAACCAATCATTGGCATTTAAAAAATATATATGTGTAGCCCCAATATAAGATGAATGTCAAGATAACACAATTATGCACTTTAAAAAGCATTAAATAAGAATATGGAATTATCACTCATCCCTACAAGACATTGATTCTGAATGAATCTACACACCAATTTTTACTCTCTTCATTATTCCACTGTCTGCAGCCTACCAGTGTATCACCGACCAACGGGAGCGCCTGGAGGAGACCCTCCCCCTCATCCTGGGCCTCATTCTGGGCCTCATAATCATCACTATACTCACCATCTACCACTTCCACCTCAAGCTGACAGCAAACCAGCCCCAGCTACCCAGAGATCGCTCCATGTACAAGAATATGTAGTCAGCAGCACAGTGACGGCTCCCTCAGCTCTCTCCAAAGCTAACCTGATAAAAGACTTATCTACTTGTTGTCCCAGGCCTAACACTGCAGAGGAAAGCGCCCCTCCATGGACCGACTCCCTGAGAGATAAGTGTACAGCCTGTACTGCAGGCCCACTGGATCCTTTGAATAGCTAAACACAAGTTAATGGGACAGCTTGGACCTAGCATGGATGTAGCTGGGGTGTTCATCCACCAGAATTTAGCCAACTCCTGAATTAAATCTTAATGCCATAAGCTCTGCCTTTCATCTGCATCAGTAATTATAATTTTAATGAAAAAAAACAAAAAACATACATTATGCTTTGATCAAAATCTAACTGGTTCAGATTTGGTTTGTTTGCTATGTGAAAATCACCAACCTGGATGTACAGTGTATTTTGTTCCTCAACATCCATTTTTCACTTCAGCCAGTTTTAATCAAACTTTAATCCAACTTGCCTGAGCTTCTGCTGTATTTAGCCTACAGTTTGTTGTCCTTTTCTTTCTTTCCCTGTCTGGAATTGCTGCTACATGATTTCAATATATTGTATTTTTGTTCAAAAACAGTTGTGTTTTCAATTTTTGAATGCAGCCATAGTGATGACAGTGTCTTGTAGTGTGCGCAGTGCAGTGGCATTCAGACTAAAGTCTTTTTTCAAGCTGATGTATGGAACATATCAAAAAAAATGGAACAAAGACATTAAAATCTGACATAAGTTCTACACCAAAAAGTGAAGAATTTATAAGAATGCCATACAAAAAGGTGTTTATGGAAGTACAGAGAGGTTATTAAAAAAAATGTGTGTAATATTTTCAGAAACAAAGTCTATGCATAAACCTCTGCTGATGCAATCTTGTGAAGTGTTCTCTTGTTCATTGAAATAAATTGCTGGAATCATCTCTACATCTCTCTCCCTGTCAAGTTATTTGTATTATCCATCATATCACTACAGTAGACCCTTTTCAATCTTCCTGACCTAATAAAATTAAAATTTGCTTTTCTACAGTGGTACTTTTAAAAAAGAATTTACATTAACTAGCGGGACAGGGAAAAAGGTGACTGATACAACTGTCAGTAGAGAAGGTGCTGCAGGGGTGAGTTATTGATTTCGTCTGTGGACGTTCAATGGAGCCGCAATATGAACAGGTCTAATTGAAAATAAGAAGAGCATTTGTGTCAGCTATACCTATTTGTTTCCGCAGCATGGATGTCATTTATCATCCTCAGTGACAGCACATCAAAGTCACGGCGCCTTCATCCAGTTCTTCATGCAGCCTGGCCACTACATTGTTGTTCCCGAACTTAATTGTGTATTTTATTTCTTTTTCTTTTAATGAGAAGGTCAAAACCCATTGCTGATGCCCCATCTGTCATGTTAAATCAGACCATGTACATCTTATCACATCTGTGACATTACAACTATTTTTGGCACAGGTAGTGCGATCAGTACGGAAAAGGTTGTGTGTCTAACGTAATTTCAGCCACCATCAGACCATGAATTGGCAACCATTTTGATAATTAAGATGAATGTTTAGTCAACCAGTCTCTAGTTTTAATTTCTCCATATTTATAACAAGTCGAATTTACTTTTACTATTAATATAATAATTAATAGAAATGCAACTTTTACCATTATGATGTAGAGATCGTATTTTTTTTTAGGCTGTTATTTTATAACTGTAGATTTGTATGTAGTAGCCATCAATCATTTTAACTACATACTGTACAATGAATGTAACATTAAGTTACACACATTTTTTATTAGTCAACTCAAATTGCTAAATATTTTTACATCCAGAAAGGTTAAGGGTTTTCTTGTTTTGTTATACCCTAATTTATTCAATTCTTCATTAAAAGTGTTTAATTTCTTTTTGAGTCAGTGTTCTGCAAGTGGTTATCGACTGCACGTCCTTCAACTAACCTTCATACTATTTTTAACAGTGATTTCCAGTATGTAAATTAATTTCAGTGATACTCCTGGTACCTTCTGCAGAAACCTCAACGCTGCTAAGTGAAAGAAGTTATTCTAAGAAGTCTTCAACTGATTGAGTGCCCTCCATATTTATCCACCAAAAAACATCTGTAATATCATAAGAAGATAGGCATGGACAGACGGATGTTTTCGTTTGAAGGTAAAGGTTGGGTTGGGATGCAGAAGGCATCCCAACCCAATGCTCTACCACTGATCCACCAGGCCCCCTAAAAAGTGATCAAATATTAAATTACCAAATATTAATCCAACTATTTTTTACAGACTTTCAGAAACATTATGTAGTTTTCTACGTGATTAAAAATACATTTACACATACAAAATAGCTTGCCACCAATAACGAAGCTGCCCGGACATCTCTTCACTCTTAACATATGCTGAGGTTGCCATGGCAATGCGTCAACTTTAAGAGCAAAGTCACAGCGAGCAACTGTGTGCTTTCAACAGAGTGACCGAAAAATACAAGTGCCCCCTCCACACACAGTCAATTAAATGTTTGTGCTAAGTGGCCTTCAATACACCTGGGTGCAGATCTAGCAACTTTTTTCGGGGGTGGCCAGACTGGGGCACACAAAAAATAAGGATATAGTATGCTATTAAAGTGTTTGTTCAGTGTCAGAGATGTCGGGTAAGTAACACATCTCCATTTTAACTTGAAAAGCTGATTGCTGCTGCTGCTACAAATTTATATCCTAACAAAAAATATGACAAATGGTCTCTTTACATAGCACTTTTATTTAAAGTGCTTTACTATGCTGCTTCTCATTCACCCATTTTCTCTCTCTCTCACACACGCTGTCATCCAGGGACGACTGCCTTACACGTTAAGCTCAATCTGTCCCATGTATGAAACCAACAATCCACCTGCCAAACGACACATCTTGTGCTCAGACTTTCAACAAATCAAGCCAACTATCTTAGAACTGGTACGTCTGTTAGCGTGCAGGCTATTTGTTTAGCATACTCAGAGAGGAGTAGGCCTCATTAAGACAAAAACAAGCTGCCCAAGCTGGCCAGAAGTTAGCAACAGGTTTACCCAAAACTACATCATTAATGACATGACAATATCATTGCTCACTGTAAATTTGGGGGTGGGGACTCACCTGTTACTCGTCCTCACGAAACTTTGACGACGGAGGAACCGCTAACCATGTCCGGATTCACGCCTTCACCACGAGTCCCTTTAAACTTGTATAACAATGCACCGACGCTGGCACTTCCGTCACAAATTCCCTCTACTCTTTAGGTGCATTCGCTTCCAGGCACACGTCAAAAGCTATACAGAGAAAACCGAGTTCATATTCGGACATTTCAGTGGATCAAGACTTTCGACACGACGCTCGTGTCAAGGAAAACACAGGTGTAACCATTAATGTTAACGAGGCCTGATCCACAGGGGCCCAAGTAAACCGGGGAGCCGGCAGCGGCCGGACTTTTCGAAATAGACTCCAAACTACCTGTAAATAATTTTTAACCCACACCGTTATTCATTGATCTGTTAAATAGTTTAAATTTGTATCTATGTGTAATGGTGTTAACGATAGTTTTAATTCTATCCACACATGATGGAGCAGTCGTAAAGGTAGTCTTTTATTTTAAGTCAACAGGAATATTTGAATACCAGGAATTTCTGTCCAAAATCAATAGAACGTGTAATTTGTGTTACTGTAAAATGCGTACACACTTAAAAGCACCTATTAAATTTGTTACACCAGTGTGGAAATGTTTGATGCTGACCTCCTGTGAATGGAAAGGCTGTGGTGTTTTGTGAATATGTGAAGGTATTATTCCATTCACATTAATAGTAGATGAGTGACTCTACAGTCTTCACTTTGATCTTCATTGATGCCCTGCAGTCCCACAGGACCCTGTACTTGTGCATTTATTTACTGGGCCATTGGCAGAGGAATCTCACTCTGAGAAAGAAGCTCCATTCTGTGTCTGAACTAAATCAATATCCCATTATAGTGTTTCAGAGGTAAATGGCTTAGAGGAAAGAAAGAGAAATAACCTCATACATTATGGCAATGCCGATCTATGAATGTGTCTTTGTGTTTCTCTGTACAGAGATGAAGTTAGGATGAAATAGTTGGAAATGAGAACAGCTGGATTTAGAGAATATGGAAGACCCAAACAACAAAGAGAAAAAATAAACTGTTGATGACTGAAAGGAAGTCCCCCTGAATAATCTGACAGTCTGCTTTTTGAACCAAAAAAAAAAAATCTCAGCTTTATTTAAGACACTGAGATTGTAGAAGAAGAAAAGACTAGAGAATGAAGTAAAAATCCATGCAAGACATCTCAATGTTTTTATGGGCGTTTTTTAATTGAAACCAGCTTCACTGACAACAAACATGCAATATCACTGTACTAGCCAACACCACAGATAAGTGTTACTCATTCGGATCCTGACAAACTGTCAAAGATTAGCCAGCAGACGCACACACACACACACACACACATACGGACAGTCATATTTACATATCACAGTGAATGATAGGTAAAAATTATGTGGGGAGGAGGATTACACTGTCCTCCCAGTCCAACCAGAGATGAGAATGGCAGCACAGTTTCAGTGATAGTGAGTGAATGATTGAGGTGAAATAAGGAGTGAGATGATGACAATGAGGATGTGAGTACAGCCTCCTAAAATCTGTGTGGTAGGTGGGACTCTCAGATATGTGCCTATGTAGCATTTAGAGAAATAAGATGAGACTCCAAATATAAAAAGATAATAGGTCTGCGTGGAATTAAATCTTTTAGTCCACTCAAACTGTGCTACATTTAAATGTAATTTAAATTACAGTATCATAAAGACAGGGCATCATGGCATATAGGGTAAGGGTATAGCTTGGATGATGTAAAAGCTAAAATAACTGTTTGCCAATTGGCTTTCAGAAATGTAAATAAAAAGCCAAAAAAAAAAAAAAAAGACAAAATTAAAGAAAAAAGGCCACACTACCAAGAAAATAAACCTTCAGTTCCAATAAATAAATAAATAAATACTTTGAACATCATACAAAATTCTGACATTACCCTTTTTCCAACATTTAATGGAAGTTCGATCTACAAATGTAAGATAATAAATATATTTAGTATTTTTAGTAACAGTTAGGTCTACGGTGGTTTATTTGGGATCTCTTTTAGATTTTTAAGCAAAAACTGGATTATAAACAGTAGGAAAGATCTCTGCAGAAACTCTATTTAATACTGCTCATATCACAATGGTTACGACACGATAAAATACTGCAAATTATCAAAACTGTACAGAAAAACTTACAAGTTTCTCTAAAATACATTTTCACTGTTAGTGTTTGAGAAGAGAGATACAGGAGAGGTCGTTCCCTGTTTAGACAGCTGAGCGGCAGCTGTACAAGTCATTACAAGTCAAAGACCCCCTTTATTCACACACAGCTGATTGTTCTGCTCTCTGCTGCTCTGGTCTGGAACAGAGGGCCAGGTCACAAGGTCCCTCCACCTGGTCAGCCATTCTCTGCACCCCTCCAAAGCTTTTGCTGATGGCTACTACAACTCTACATGGAGCTGAAGACTCACAGTCTAGGAAGAGAGGTGACTGCTGCAGAATAAGCCATCCCAAAAAAACTATGGATATCCAGTGAATTCTGGCAAAGTACACTACTCCAGTTCCGTTTTGAAATAGCAGGCTTTTTTTTTCTTTTCTCTTTCATGTGTTTTTGAAACATATTTCTTAGATATTCCTCTATCTAATCTATGTCACGGTTACAGATGTGAGTGTTAGTGGGGTGTTTTAGCTGTGCTGAGGGCTGTGCCACCCTGGTCACATGTGTACAGTACAGGTTTGTGAGTGTTCTTAATGTGAAAGAGGACATGTTTGGGTCAGCAGCTCAGCGGTGGCGATAGTGTCGCATGAGGGGGACGATGCAGGAAGGTGGTCCTGACAACTTGAGGAAGGGGTGCTGGAGGAGCTCTTGGGCTGTGGCTCTCTGAGAGGGCTCCCTCACCAGCATCAGGTCCAGGAAAGACCGCAGCACTGAGGAAACCTGGAGGTTGTAAAGAAATACTTAAAACACAACTCTACTCCTTTAATACATTTCTGCCACATGTGCAACATATCTCGAAAGATAAAGGAGATCAGGTTACTATATTACTGTATTTCACTGAGCCAAGTCAATTTAACACATTGACAAATAAATAAGTATTAAGAATATATAATGCTCTTTCTTTTTATTTCTATGTTTTTTATATAGTGACAGCTCTACCTTGTGCGACTCTTTTAGCCGTGGAGGAAGGTTGTCTCGTATCCTCCTCATGGCCTGCAGAGGGGGTTCGTTGAAGTAAGGGGGCTCTCCATCAACCATCTCAATCACCATGATGCCTAAAGACCAGATATCAACCTGGACACACACCACAATATTTATTTCAAATAGTACAGTAAATTTAATGTGTACTACTCAGTACAGTGTGCGTGTATGCCTCCTACCTCAGTGCCATAAGGAAGTCTAGAGATGACCTCTGGTGCCATCCAGTAGGGTGTGCCCACGAGGGACTTCCTCTTGGGCACCTCTTTGGAAACTTGTGCACAAAAGCCAAAGTCTGATAGCTTGATCTGCAAGAAGACACAAACGCCATCCTGCTTTCAGGTTCCACTCTCTGTCATTCAGGTACATATACACGTACAGCAGACACTGTTTCAGTTCAGAACCTCTGTGTTTGATGTAAATAAGTGCTCTGACCCACACACTGACGTCCTGTATTAGCGTTTATTTATCTTTCAATTAATCATGTCTTATCAGCTCGTTAGGAGGCATTAGGCAGGATTTAAATACTGGGGCACAAGTGGTAATTGATGATGATGAGTTTCTGGCACTAGCTGTTGACAAGCGGCAGGAGAGTCGCCCATGGAGAAGGTCAGTGAGTGTGCGAGAGTGAATGTGTCGTAATTACCAGTGACAGGAAAGAGGGTAGTAACACTGAGTTATCAGGGAGACTCCTGTTTAACAGGGATCTTTTGGTCTAATAACATCCCAATGGAAGGAGTGTAAATCTAAATTCAAATACACATAGAAAATACACACTAAATACACACTCCTCATATGCACTTACTCTGCCATCGCTGGTCAGGAGAATGGAATCGCTCTTAATGTCACGGTGGATGACGCCCTGTGTGTGCAGGTAGGACAGAGCCCTCAGCACCGACAAACACACTGTAGCAATTTGCTCCTCATTCATTCTGTGAGGAGAGACACACACACGGACACGCACGCACACGCACACACACACACACACACACACGACAGTAAAAGAGATGACATGTTCAAATGTGTTTTTTTAGGTTGTTTTTTTAGCTACATGTAACAACACATGCAGTAAATAAGATTTCTTTTAAAGGCTATTGTTGTTAAACTTTAAATCTGAATATCCCTTTGATTTTATTTTAGTTAAAATATAAAGAATAAGCATATTGCTAAGGATATTTAAATATTTCAAGTAACACCAGTAACACTTCTGTTGGAGAAAAGTACAGACTTGCTTTTGACTATATCGTCATTGTAAAAACATTACAGTCCAATACTAGTGATATGGAGCAGAAATCGTATTTGAAAATATCCCAAGTAGCCTGCAGCGGCTGTAGCGGTGATGTGAGGAGCAGGCAAGAGGGGCCCATATGGAGAGATGGGACGATACAATGTGTCTGACTGAACTCACACAGAAACTCAGGGCTCCACTGAACATTAACATGTAGACCCAGCTGGCCATGCCATGCTGTGTGCTCATAAGTGTGTGCACTCTGAGCTGCCATCACATACAGTAAATGTGCTTAAATAGAGATGCTCATTTGCAAATGTAGACCAAAAAACACACAAGGTCATGAATTAACAGTACACAGAAGCACAGTCATACGTGCTTTCTTCAATTCTCTTTCACTCATACACTTCTTTCTTCATCTTGTCCCCGAGTGTGAAATGAAATATCCTCCTGTCAGGACAGTCATTTACAAGCTTACATTATGAAAAACAACCTCTAGGCCACAGTTAACACTGCAGATTGAAGCAGATTTTGCTGTCACACATGTATGCATTTACAATCAAGAGAGATAAATGAGCCTTATGCTAATGAGAAAAACAACTGGTTAACTCAAAGTGAATGGGATGTATGCAATAACAATTCACCTCTAACTGCCCCCTTATTCTACCCCTCCTCCTTCCTCCCTCTTACATACAGAAAACAGGATCACTGAAACAGAAAATACTTTCAAACACAGATTACCAAACAATTGAAATGAGCATCTAAAAGTTTTCAAGAGTAGGACAATTACACACACAGAAGCACATAGAAATAACAATTCTTGGGCACATAGACTGGCAAAGTAAAAAAAACTTGCAAAGGCCAGCTCCCTAGCTAACCTTAAAAATTATATTTGAAACTGGTATGTCACTGAAGCTCAGGAACAGGCAGGCCCATTATGCCACCGCTGACTCTCCAGTGTGTATAAAATGTGGTGATTCTAAGTGTGTGTGTTTGCTGCCAACAGCCGCGCGGGGCTGATAAGGCTTACACAACAAATGGCTCAGCAGACATAGCACAGACTTTCACCCGGAGAAATTTGGCTGAAATTACTAAGGAAAAAAGATCTGCTCTACTCATCTTGGATGCATATTTCCCCAAGAATTACTGTAAATTGAGTGTTTGATTTTTATGGCTAGCAACTAAACAAAATGTAAAAAAATTTTAATAACTTTGAGCTACTCAGTTCTATTTCACCAACACTTTCTCCCTTTTCCTATATTTCTTTGTTCCCACCGTTGGTATGGTCAAATCAAAGATTTTTAAAATTTAACAAGCCTGAAGAAGGACAAAAACATGAGATGAAAAAAGAGAGAAAATAAAAAAAGAGTTCAAAAGAAAAAGTGCTCAATAATATCCTCTTCCATTAGTGCTTCTTAAAGCACTCACGCACAAACAGATACACACACTATACACACAAATGTCTAAACATCTGTGTGGGAGAAAACCGTTCCAAATACTTCACAGCGGCAGCGGTGCACAGCCTCACCAAAGCGTGTTATTAACATCCAACACTACACAGTGCTAATGCTGACACTCCATGCAAATGACTGTAATTAAACACCAAGCACAAAGTATGCTTAAAACAATGAGGCGGTGGCTTAAAAAACTCAACAACAGAGAAGCAATTTGGAAAAGTTAGATAATCCTAAAGCTATCGAAGCCAGCCCTGGATTACAGCTTGTTTCTCTGGTTGTCTTGTGAAAGCATCCATCTTTGCAAAGTTTCTGATGTGTTGAGCAAATGAAAGGACCACAACAGTTTTTAATAACGATTCTTTGCTTGATGATTACCAGCTAAACCCTTTTTGAATATCACCACATCTCCTGAACAGAGCGTTCTGTCACTGACACATTTTGAATCAAGGTGGAGGATGTGATCCTTTCCCAGCATATGCTCTGGTCCAGTTTATTCAGCACAATTGACACTAAATCAGACATAAATAATACTTACAAAACTGTTACCTCATTCAAAGAGGTTACCTGGTGTGAGTGACAATGTCAGTGAGCGCTCCGCCCTCGAGAAACTCCATAACAACCCACAGCTCGTCTCCCACCAGATAGCTGTTGTACATGTCTACCACATTCTCATGATGATAGTCCCTCATGATTACCACCTGAAATACACAGAGATGGAAATTACTCTTATCTATTGAGCCAATAGACTTTAATGGAACCGACAAATGATATATTCTGATTTAAAAAAAAAAAACACTGTATGAGTGTATTAATTTGGCAAAATTAAACTCAACATTTTTGCTACATTCTGTGTGGCATTTGTATCAGTATAAAAAAATCAAATGTATCCATGCATTACATAGAAACCACCATTTTATTAATTTATTTATTTAATTTGAATTATTTATTAATTTTACTTTCCTTTGTCTAATGTGAACATGTTCTGCAGGCTTAACTATAAAAGGATTAAATTTAAAAAAATAATAGGATTACAACAGGCTAATTAGCTCCCAACTGAACACCCACTGCTTTACATCTGTGTTCACTGTACATGCATGCCTTGCTCTCTCTCTCTCTCTCTCTCTCTCTCTCTCTCTCTCTCTCTCTCTCTATCTCTCACTCTCACTCGCCCTCACACACACACAGTGCCCAAAATAGAATTGGTGCAATATTGTTTCATATAGGGAATGCAATGTTCGCCCATTATTCAATTTACATTTTTCTCATACTGAAGGAATTATGAAGTTTGTCTGTAAATGTGATTGATTTCAGTGCAAAGAGCAAATAATTTGAGGCTCAATTTTAAATAGTTAGCATACTATTAATAAAACAGCTATGAATACATTTCTTGCCTAGGGTTCTACTGATTTTTTTAGTAAATAAATGCAATTACACATTTGAAAATGTAATTGTGGTTTAATTTCCGCAAATGGCTGCCATAAGCCACATTATCCAGTTCATCTCTCCTGCTTGCATGTCATTTGGGTGGGCCAAACTGACCTAGAACAGCAACCGCCACATTAATAACTACTCTGCTATCACACATGACGTAAAAGAGCACCTCTATCGTGTTTTAAAATGTACCGTTTTGGGTGCTTCCAATAACTGTTCAGTTTCTAAAGAATGTTTTTCTTCATACCTCATTAAAGAGCAGTTCTCTTCGCTGCTGTTTCCTGAGGTCCATCTTCTTCACAGCCACCTGCTTGCCACTATGTTTCTCACTGGCAATGCACACGATACCTGTGGAGCCCTCGCCAATCTTGATAAAGCTGTCCAGGTACTCTCGGGGGTCTCCTGTAGATAAACACAAAGACAGTTTCAGTCAGGTTAAGTCATCGCAACATAAAACAACAAGTAAGGTATTGTAGTGTAATTTAAATTTTTGTCCATATTCCACCTGGATTGACCACCAATTGAAGTGCAGCTCTAAATTGTTCATGAGAGACTCTGGAGGGTTGAGTGTCAGAGCTAGATCCCCAGGAAGGTGGTGGGTAGGCTCCAGGAGGGATATAGGGTGATGAAGGCTGTGAATAGGCCCCCTGGAAACGGAAAAAAAACAAACAGAAATAAAATAGTAAGAATATTTTTCTATTACATTTTTATTACAAAAATATATATTCCAATTAACCTGACTATAACTCAAAGACTGCAATCAGTCGACTGTTCTTAATCTTGCATGGCTTGTCAGATACATACAATAATACAGTAACATCATTTTAAAAATGTACGAAAAATGCATATTTAGCATAGCTGTAGCTGTTCTAAGAAAAACATATCTATAATTTTTTAAATACAATTCAGTGTGCTTTATTTCCGTTATTACGTCTAAAGAGCAGAAATGTCATATCTGTTGGTAAAAACAAAAACAAAATACAGTTCTGAAATAATTCCATTCCAATGTTATTACATTAGTGATTATTCGGCCAAACCTAATCATCACTATAGTGTTTGTTATCACTTTATGTGAAAACAATGAGCAATCTGTACCTGAGGGGTGTATGGTGGGCTGGGCTGAGAGGGGGGATGATGGTAGGGTGAGGGCTTGTAATGGTGAAAGACGGGGGGATAGGGAAGATGCACTGGGGGGTAGCCAGGCGGCTTGGTGTGGCTCTGAGGTAGCTTAAGAGGCCCTCGGGGGTAGGTGTCACCACTTATAACCTGGGGACTGCCATCACGCGATGGACGATCATAGTCGCCCTGGAGGAGTGAACAAAAGGACAAGGTTCTTTGATCAAAAATACAAACAAAATGAAAAACTATTATCCAGACTCTAAGACTTGTGTTGTTAAGTTACTGAGTGTGTTGGATGCCTTAGTGTACTAGTACTAGTACATACAGCACATCCTTTGAGCTCAGACCCCACTCTATGTACTCTATGTATGTCTGGATATACAGTGGTGCTTCAAAGAGATATCAATCAAGTAAAACTGAACTAAAAATAAATACAACTAAACAAAAGGCAAACCAATTAAAGAAAACCCCATTATTTGTCCGTAGCAAAATATTTAAACCTCTAGGATTATTAAATCATTTAAAAGGGAATCAAAATCAAATGTTTAACTTAATGGTATGACAGTCAGGTGTGACTCTGGGAAGCGCTGCCTTATTTAAAGAAGAGAAATTTTTTGAATCGGGGTCTGGGTAATTTGTTCAATTAAGTTTATTTGAAAATCTGATGACATCTGAGGTCACATTTATGCAGAAATAGAGAAAATTCTGAAAAGGTTCAGAAACTTTCAAGCCCAGCACCGCTGCCTTGGACAGAACTAATGTGGTACATTTAGTCCACAGGACAGAGATCATTCTTTATCATTAACACACTGCAAAAGGTCCAAGAAACAAGTTAGAGCATGTGCATGAACACTAGTAGCAGTGTTACCACTATTACTAGTTAAAGGTTTATTAGCATGGCACACAAACACAAATGCATGAACACCCACACAATAATAGACAAAAAGAGAATCTCAAACCACAAATGATGCACCAGTAGTTATTTCATGATAATTTTATAAATTGCTAATAATATTCGGATTTTGCTGGTTTATAATTATGGATCCGGTCCTACTGTGTAAAACTGACTGCAGCTAATTAAAAATAAGCAGGTGGAAAATATTCCTCATAGGTGTATTTAATGTTTTAGAAAAGTACAAAATGGTGCAATAGTTTAATATCAGGGTGGATTCTACAGAGGCTAATGTACAGTGGTTCAAACAGGCTACAAAATGCAGAGATTAAATTATCTCTGCCTTACTGTTCTACTGTACATTTTCTTTAATAATAAATTCAAAAACACCCTCTGTGTTTTCCTTTTATCTGTTTGTCTGTCTCGATCTCTCTCACACGCACACACACACACACACACACACACACACACACACACACACACACACACACACACACACGTGCATAGGCAGGGCAGGAGGAGGAGCCCTGATGTGTTGGGATGGTGTATAATTACATGGTTTGAACACTTTTAATCAATCACTTTCAGGCAGGTGTGTGGGGAGGGGGTTGCTGCTGGGAAGCACCTCCCTATCATTGGCCAGCACTGCTGGCTGGCTGTCAGCCAAGGGTCTCCTGATCCATGTTGGTTAAACGCGCATTAATCTGAGTTTGGCAGGGTAATCAACAACCTAACTCAACTGTGAAATTGAATTCCGCGGTGGAACATCGTTCGGCCAGTTTTATGCTAAGGCTGCAGAAAGGGAAAGTGCCGCAACATCAATTTGTCACTGAGAGCTGCAGCACTGAGCTCACACTCGCCTCACAACACGGAGAGGAAGGAAGAGAGAGAGAGAGAGAGGGAGAGACAGAGTGTGTGTGTGTCAGTATCTTTGTGTGTCTGTGTGTGGCCAAGTCTTTGTGCTGTCGACCGTTACATCCCCACTGGCTCTCAACAGCAGCAGGGAAAAAAGGATTTACTCCAGTGGTGTGAGCGAGCTGAATGAAGAAAAAGAAAAAAATGAGAATACGTGAGTGTGGAGAAGGGTGGGTATGTTACAAGGTCCGAGAGACAAGAAGAATGGTGATTCTTAATCTGCCAGACAACTTCTTGGGTTATATTAATCACTGCTGTACAATCTCTAAACAGCACAAGGCAAATTATTGTTCATTGATGATTATTCTAAATATATCACTTTACTATGGCCTCCTTTTTGCTTTACAACATAGGATATACCCTAATCAAACATAAAAAGAGGACCTATAAATATAGCCACAGTTTATATCTTTTAACATTTTTAGCTTTTACAAACTATGACCCACCTCAAGCATGATAACTTGAAAAATTGTAATAATAAACAATATATGGAAAAATGACCTTCTCCTGCATCACTTTTAATCCTGCTACTCTTGCATTCTTCTTGGCTGTTTTTTTCTCTGAGTGCCTATTTATTGAAGCATGCAGGTTAAATGCTTTTTCATCAAGGCACCCTGGGATCTACATCAGCAAACCCAGTTTTTCTTTCAGCTACTGGACTCAGTGTGTGTGAAGGAGAGATTGTAAGGGGCTGTTATAGTTGTATCCACTCTTTTGGACCTAATGGGGCACTGAATGCTTTGGAGATTGATATAAGGAAAAGAGAACACTTTACAGAAGGTTTCTAGGGCAAACCTCTGCTGTTGCTTTGCCTGGCAGTATCTTTTGCAGCATCTTCACCTATTTTATTATTTTCTATTGTTTCAATCCAGTTGTGTGTTATAATTTTGCTATGAAAAAAATCTGCCCTGGTAAGTTATAAACGCAAAAGCAAAGAGTTACATTACACAGCCACTAAAGCTTGAGTCTCTATGTGGATAAATCTCTTGGCTGTCCCAATCTTTCCCACTGCTGATCACAAGCACATCACAAGTTGCATCCTGCCTATCTCAGGGCAAACACAGAGAAACATACACAGAACCCCAACACAAGCACAGGGAGAACATGCAAACTCCACACAGAAAGGCTGCAGCCAGCCGGGGATTTAACATGTGGGGGCGACTGTGGCGCAGGAAGGTAGAGCGGTTGTCCTCCAATCTTGCCGTTGTTGGTTCGATCCATCGCTCCTTGCTCACATTTCGAAGTGTCGTTAAGCAAGGGACTGAACCCCAACTAAGTTGCTCCCTGTGAGCGTTGGCCAACTGCATAGCAGCTCCCCCATCAGTGTGTGAGTGTGTGTGTGGTTGTGAGTGTGAATGGGTGAATAAGAAGCAGTGTAAAGCGCTTTGAGTGCCAATAGGTAGAAAAGCGCTATATAAGTGCAGAACATTTACCATTTACACGGGGACCAGTAGTGCTAACCAGTCCACCACCATGATGCCTCCTTAGTATTAATATTTTTTAAAGGTTAGCATTTAATTATAGTAAAATAAGACAAAACATAGCACCAACATGTTAGTTTTAGTCATGTCTACTTTGATTTTGTGCAGCTCTGGTTTTTACAGTTTTATTTTTCTCTTCTTTTTTCCCTACCATGTCAATGCATCTCACTTCTTTCTTCCTTCACTAGATTCCTTTGTTCTTTGTCTACTCAGCAACTTTTTTTATAAGTCAGTGCTTTCTGGTCAATGGTTAAAATGAAAATAGACTGATCTGTATGCAATGACAGTGGCTAATGACTAGGAGTATTTCTGTATATAGCAGCCAAGAGAAGATTAACAGTAGATACCATCTAAAATGCAAAAGGATAAAAATGGAAAGTGAGAATCTGAGAGAACTACAAACCATAGAGAGGTAAAGGACATGAAATCTAAGGTTGACTAAAGCTGGATGAGAGTTGGAACTAAATGTGGGGACATCTATGTGATTTTCTATAAACCTTTTTCTACAGGCTAGTCTGGGGTGTGTGGAGTGCTGCGTTGAACCATCTGTCCTGGACAGGTACTGTAAACTGGAGCTTATACATGTCACTTTGCAATTTAAAAATTGCAATTTAAAAATTGCTTAAGTCCATTTTGCTATTATTTCTATAGATGTGTAGAGAAATATTTTACTGGAATCAATGTTTTTTGTGTTCTGTTGTAGTTACCTTAGTTATAGTCTGTGAGTTAGCCAAACTCTCTGAGAGGCGAGGATAGGTATAGGAACTGTACGGATGGGCCTGTGGGGGGTTCTTGAAAGCCCCACTGGCTGCATAGGGAACATTTGGTTCCTGTAGCCCGGAGCCTGACCGAGATCGTTGCCTGATAGCTGGGGTGGGGCTGGTCTGTGTTACATAGGAACTCTTGGGTCGCTTTTCATATTCGTCCCGCAGGCCACCATAGCTCCACTCGCTGTCTGGATAGTTGATCTGCTCGCTGTGTAGCGAGGCACGAGATGGCGTGCCTACTGAAGTGTCTCGGTAGTCCTGGCTGGACGAGCCACCCACAGATGCTCTATAGTAACCACTAGAGCCCACCCCACTCCCCACTGTGGAGGCTACCTCATCGGCTGAGCGCCCTTTGCTCTCCAGGTACGTGTGGTAGTCTGGGGGCAGCTTGCTGTAGTCTGATTTTTGGGGCATAGCATCAGGGTAGAAGGGGCTGCGTATGGGGTGCGAGTGGCCATTCTGTTTGGTGAATCTATAATGCCTGCCAAGAGCCCAGTCCCCATCTATGGAGAAGCCTGGCTTGGCAGGATCCTGAGAGAAGTCCCTGCTGGAAGTGTCAAGATCACAGGAGTAGCGAGAATAGTAATGATTGAACCCATTCTCCTCTGGAGCATTGGGATGACCACTGCTGGATGGTTTGGAGCTACTTCCAGCCTGGTGGGAACCGGGTGGGCTCTCTTTACGGAGGGAGTTGGAGCGTGTTACTGAGATATTGTCAAATTCCTCCAGCAGTCCGTTGATGGACGCATCTTTGGGTGGCCGGTTTCCTCTGACAATGGTCTAAAAAGAAGAACAAAGAAATTTAATATTAATAAACTAGAGAGTGTGCTGCCATGCATTCTGATGGTGACTACCCTGATACTTCAGGTTTCACTACATTCAATTTCAGTTTAATCATTCCTTGCTGAAAACTGAATAAGATGAATTGAAATTCCGTTTTAATCACATTTAGTCAAGGTAAAACACAATTTTTCAGGCTGGAATTTCAATTCATGTGTATCAGGGCTTTGTGACAAGTATGAAATTCATCATTACTTGCATTAAATGAACACCGGTATCATCTAATAGAACAGCAGGCATTTCTCTAGACAACCACTAGTTGTGAGTTGGGATGCAACTAGAAAATGCATGAAGATAAATGGTGGGATACCTTAGATGCTAAAAGGAAACCAAGAAGCTTATTCCTGCCTCATTTCTCTTGTAACAGATTAGCTTCATTTTCAGTGGGCTGATCAAGATACATTAATAGTCGTGACATTCGGTTTAGCGCTCGTGAGGAGCGTGAGCACACCAGCATGAGCTTGCACACACAAAGGAAGAGTGAGTGAGGGGGAGAAAGAGACTGAACACACACATGTTCACATCTGCTTCAAAGCAATGGCAGCTTAAACGTCAGGGGCACTGCTTATCCCCTCCTACCTTGTGTTAAGCCCCTTACACGGCTGAGTCGTGAGTCATGGGGAACTTGTGCTATAGTAGTACTCATTTAACTACACTGTGCGGGTGCATGTTGCCTGTGCATGTAGGCTGTTTTTGTGAGGGAGACTGTGGAGCTCACCACCTCCATACAGTGAAAGTGAGAGCAAAAACCAGACACTCTGCTTTTCTGAACCACTGCATTAGAACGATACAAACATGGTGCGTGACTGCTGAGTTCTGAGAGGGAGGCAAACTGCTGGGATTTATTTGAATTTTAAACTCTTACATAATCTATTCGACAGCTTTTTGTGATGATGAAACAAAAGTGCTAAATTTCATTTGTGACTGTGTTGCAGAGATGTTTCCCTTACATTAGAGCCTCTTAAATAACTCAAATATCAAATACATCAAATTGTCTATTAATTCGTTAAAAGAAATAATCTCAGTTCTGTTACAAATCCTTCTCTGCTTGTACATTGCTATTTCCCTAGATTAACCTCCTCAGTAAATTTCACAGGTATATTGTGTTTGTGCCTTGATGATTTATGATTTAAGGTTTCTCCTCACTGTCTACCTAGTAACACTAATACTAATTCATACTACTTTCTATGATTCATTTTTCTTCTAATTCTTTGTGAAAGCTAATAACAACAAACCTACCTTAATGTTTGCCTGTACACTGCAGTACTCTTGTTAGCATTTTCGACCTCTGAAGGTGTTTGCTGAACCTCAATTTTGCCCTGACAATGCCACATCAGCAGTCACGTCCTTTGACAGCACTCATGGTTCACTGTCACATTTCTTTCATGCTTGTCTCTACTGTAGATTGTTCATGTCACATATGCTGACACAGAGTCTTAGAAAAGGTAGGATAATCATCAACTCTAAGCAAACGTGCTGACACTAGGATCCAAACTCCACTATTTAGCTACGGTACCTGCACATTGTCACTGCAAACACACTAACCTGTGGTCAGCTCATTCATCTACATGTATGTTATTGTGGTATAAAAAGGACAACACAGTTAATAAAAGCAGTATTATCAATTCTTAATACTTAATGGATCCCCTAATGGTACTCTAGTTCCATTCCCACAGAAAGGTCTGACTTGTATCTATAGATCCATTTAACAATAAAGTATAGTTAACTGGGGCTGATGCTAGATCTTGTGTTTGTGGAATCTCAGAAAAAAAATGTAAAAACTGAACTACGTCATACACTGCGTGGAATCTAGTTGTACTTCTCTGATTAAAATGTCCCCATACATTTTATTTGTACCTACAAATTTTAATCTGTTTCTTGTTCTCAGATTCCTGTTTTTACTTAGGCTAGCTAGTTCTTTCACACACTATTTCTCTCTCTTTCTTTTTTGTTATTTGCCACATCTTGCCTTCTTCCTCTTTAACACTCCAGTTGCTTCCTTCTATTTGTGTCCTATAGACTGTTCTGTTTGATGCTGTGAACTGGAACCCAAGGTGAAATGTCCAATAAAAGCAATGAATAAAGTCTCAGAGACTGAGGGTGCAGGATGGATGGTCTTTTAAACAGCTCAGCTAGTGGAAATCTATCAAGCAGTACATATAGGAGGCTTAAGCGGACTTAAAAAAAAGTTGCATGGCTCTATTCTTCATATTGAGCAGTATTTTCCTTCAAATAATGCTCACATTGCATTAATATTGGTAACATATGCGAATAAACTGCTACAAAAACTACTGTTATTGACGTGAACATTATTCTTACACTTCCTCTAAACAGTCCCATGAATTTGTGAAGGTTGTGCATTAGCGAATCCTTGAATGAGTCACATGATGTTATTCTACATGGATGTTGGTGATTCAGAGCTAATGAAATTGGCATACAACAGCAGGAAGTGTCAGTTATCTAATAAAACATAATTTCCATTTGTTTCGTAATCTATACAACTGTGTCAAGGAGTGTGATAGTTACAGGGCATAGAGAGGGCCTGAGAGAACAAAGCGCTGAATGAAACTGGGGAGGTGATGAGGGTGCAGTGGAGAGAGGAAGACAAGGTTAATTGTGTGCCAAATAACTGTCAAGCAGTCAGCATCAAGCCTGAAAATCTTTCCATTAATTTGAATTAGTGAGCTGATACCCTCCTCTGCCCCTTCTCCTCGCCCTACTTCGCCCCTTCCTTACAGCTATGCAAGCGTTGTCCACGGGTTGTGTTCAGCAGTGGCTTTGACAGCAGCCATATTTCACCAGCGTGCGGCGTTGGCCTGTCCTTTAGTGATAAGCTGTAATAGATCTACTCTCTCCACTCACCATAGCCTGTTCAAGGTAAGCACAGGAGAGAGGTGATGAAAGGAGATGAAAGGAGAGAATAGAACAGAATAGGAAAGGAAATTAAAAGAAAGGAATGAAAAGGAAAGGAAAGGAAAGCAAAGCAGAATGAAGCAAAGCAATGGAAAGGAAAGAGGAAAATGAAAGATGAGAGAAGAAAAAAAAAGGATGAACAAAGCATGTACAAACTACATCGGATGGTAAACAACTACCCAAAACTGAAGAAATTGAGTAACAGCTGTGAAGAGAGGGAACAAAGAAAAAAAATTGACATGTGGTTAGAGTGGGAGGGTCGTAAAAAGAGAGCTATAAAAAATGAGGCTCATTGTGAGATAAGTGAGGATTAACTTTGCTGGTAATGAAGGGAGGGTGTGATGGGAGGCTAGAGGGAGGAAGAGAGGGAGAGATAATTAATGAGCCTGCCCTTCCTTTGACTTCTAGCTAGAACCCTGGGTTGGAGGCTGCGCTTCACTGGCCAGCAGGGTCCCGAGGAAGAGGAAGAAGAGTGACTCTGCTCCTCTGCTGCCTGGCTAGTGCCTTCATAAACCATTTAATTTCACTTTTGGTACTAGCTTCTGAAAAAAATCTACAGATGGAAAAAAAAAAAAAAGTAAAGCTTGAAGCATTCTGCAAACGGAGTACATTAACATAACTTAAAAAAAAAATTCAGCTCAATATTTTTGGGAATGTTGGCGACTCATAAAAACCTTCAAAACATTGCAAATAAACTCAAATATAGAAAACTTTTAAATTAAATGCTGCTTAACAGCTCTATTCAACATGTTCTCCCTGTGCTTATGTGGGTTTCCTCCAGAAACTCCAGTTTGCTCACACAGTACAAAAACATGCATGTGAGGTTATTTGGTGACTATAAACTGCCCTTAGGTGTGAATTTGAGTGTGAATAATTGTCTGTCTGTGTATGTTCTGTGTTGGCGCCCTGAGATAGTCGGGGGATCTGTCCAAGGTATACCTTGCCTCTTGCCCTATGACAGCTGGGTTAGGCTCCAGCCCCCCAGGTGACCCCAACACAGGATAAGTGGTTGCAGATAATGGATGGATGGATATTTGTTAATCACAATACTTTTATCTGAAAAAAAATTAAACAAACAAACAAACAAACAAAAAAATGGAAAAGTAGATGCGGCCACATACATATTTATATGGGAAAGTAAAAAATAATATGCCCCATATTGGGTCTTCCTCTAATTTGGCATACTTGGTTAGTCGGACGTTAAATCAACAGGATGTTAGCATGACGTAACTGGCTGTGTGCCTATATGTGCTTTTCCCCTTCATGCCAGAAATGGCAAAGACACAAAATAATAAATGTCTTGTCTCATGTCCATATGTTTGGGTGTTTTGTAATGTTCAATGCAACTCATTTCTCTTTTATTTGTTATTGTATACAAACACAAAATACAAGAGGGAAGTCCACATCTGGGGCTTCTTTTGGTGGTTTTGCAAACTGCAGCCTGGCCTTTCTATTTTTGCGACATAACAGGAATCTTTTATCAGTCATTGACAAGGAAACATCTACACCTATGTTCTGGTAGGTGTTCATGATTTGTTCTGCATTCATAAGTGGTTTAATCGTAAATTCAAATACTTTTGGATTATTCATATGATTCCTTATTATTTTCTAGTTTTCCTGAGTACATCTAATACACAGACATCACCTGAATCTAAACGGCAAATCTCTTTTGTGCATGAATAAATGTAGAAAGAACACACATCTGGCTATGTAACATTTAGCAGCCAGGTGTTCAGTTACTTTTAAACCCTTGCAATGTGGTAAAAGAGCAATATTTCACAGTTCAATGACACAAACTTAATTAAATTAACGACAAATTATAGAATTATATAGAAAACGCACTTTATTATGGTTTCTATAATCTCAAGCCCCCCCCCCCCCCCCCCCCACACACACACACACACTTATTTAACATGTACAAATGATAACTTTATTATTCCAATTTAAAAATATATTTGCGTATGCACATTTAGCGGATAATAATTCCTTCGTTCTCTCCTTTTCATAACAAATCCTAGTCAGCATCTGTAGTCTATGAACCACTGTCACGACTCACACTGCAGAGAATTTACACACACAAACACACACGCCTACTACTGCCACTGCTCCTAAGTGCAGTATCACTGAATCAGTGACTAATTTGTGAACAGAAGCTTATTCATTGCCGTCTGAGAAAGATAATATCAGAGAGCCCTTGAAACAGCAGACAAAGAGACTACTCACAATTCTCCTTTGAGTGTCTTGATAAGGACCCAACATGACCATCAGTGCTGATTAATGATCAAATCAGCTCCTACAGCTGATGCATGCACAATGAGTACAGAAAAGTATTTGAAAAAAAAGAAGGAAAGAAGCATCTTTCATTATTGGGACTTTGCCATTATATTTTCATTATTATCATTACTGATTTAAAATACAACTCCAGTTGTAAAAATAAAAACAAAATGCAAATTTCATCAAACCATATTTTATTCCCAACAGAACATAAACAACATGTCTGATGTCCTCATTCCTGATCCTGTCCATCCTCGTCACTCCCAAACAGAACCTCAACATCTTAAGCTCTGTTACCTCCAGCTCTGCCTCCTGTCGATTCTTCAGTGCCACTGTCTCTAAGCCGAACATCATCGGTGGTCTCACCACCGTCTTGAACATCTTTCCTTTCTTTCTTGCTGATAGTCTTTTATCACACAACACATCTGACACTTTTCTCCACCCATTCCAACCTGCTTGCACTCACCTCTTCACCTCTTTTCCACACTCTCCGTTGCTCTGAACTGTTGACCCTAAGTACTTAAAGTCCTGCACCTTCTTCACCTCTGCTCCCTGTAACCTCACCATTCCACCTGGCTCCCTCTCATGCACACTCATGTATTCTGTCGTGCTGCGGCTAACCTTCATTTGTCTAATTACCCGAGCAGACGTCCACCTCTCTAAAATTTCCTCCACCTTCTCCCTGCTCTCACTACAAATCACAATGTCATCTGCAAACATCATAGTCCACGGAGATTCCTGTCTAACCTCATCTGTCAGCCTGTCCATCACCAGAGCAAACAACAAGGGGCTCAGAGCCCATCCTTGATGCAGACCCACCTCCACCTTGAACTCCTATGTCACACCTACAGCAGACCTCACCACAGTCTAACAGCTCTCATACATGTCCTGCACCACTCTAACATACTTCTCTGCCACTCCAGACTTCCTCATACAATACCACAGCTCCTCTCTCTGCACCCTGTCATATGCTTTCTCTAAATCTACAAAAACACAATACAACTTCTTATGACCTTCTCTGTACTTCTCCATCAGCATCCTCAAAGCAAATATTTCATCTGTTGGACTCTTTCTAGGCATGAAACCATATTGCTGCTCACAAATGATCACCTCTGCCTCCACTACACTTTCCCACAACTTAATTGTTTGGTTCATCAGCTTTATTCTTTTAGTTGCCACAGCTCTGCACATCTCTCTTGTTCCTAAAATCAGCACAGTACACTTTTCCTCCACTCCTTCAACCCCCAGGTAGGTACAAAGATTAGAGCGTTCTTATCCTCCAGCTCCCTCTACTGGATGAAAGTGGTAAAAACAACAACCTGTTAAATCTAAACTGCTCTTTTGCTTTGTTCAAGGCAGCCTACAATAAAAATAAAAATAAATAGTATAATGCTGCAGTTGCACATATGATAACATATAAGATTATTTAGGATAATATAATCAAAGTTATTAGTATTTTTTAATTCATAATATATTTCTATTTAAAAGAGAAAAGAGATTTAAAAAGGGCCACATAATCCCCACAGCTTTCTCAGCTATTTCCTGGAAACACTTTTAATCATGTGTAAGTGAAACAGAGACATCCACTCATTATGCAGTTTAAATATTTTACTTTTTTTTATATATATATATATATATATATATATATATATATATATATATATATATATATATATATAAATAAAACTACATTCAACGTAAAACCTTTACTGAAAAAAAAAACAAAACAACTGTACGGGATCTGTATAATACAATGTTACAAATCAAAACAAGATTTGGGTTTAAATCCTAAAAATGTTCTTAAACTCAAACTGGCCATGCATAACTACATTTTGGTGTTTGAAAAAAAAAGACCAGCGTGATAAGGCAAATGTATCAAGCCACTTTTTCCATGGAAGCAGTGTTCTCTATGCAGCACTCTGCTTAGCTGCTCTGTCTTAGCATGTCAAATTAAGGGACAAAGTACAGTGAGCTTTTAGGTATTTGGATTCCCCGAGGCAAACATCTCCCATCTCCAATATTAATTAGAAAGACTAATCCTGACCTTAAAGCCCAGTTGAATATGACTTCAGATTAGTACGTAGGCTGACAGGTTGAACCACCTGTATTATTTAGCAGAGAAGTTCACTGTTTCAAGTTCTTGACATGTTATTAGTTGAGCTAAAGACAAGGTCTTACCAAACATGAACAGGATTATTCAAGGAGCGGATTATGGCGCATTTCCATGATTAATAGGCTGTGAGCTGACCTGTTTCCTCAGGCCATTCTGCTGCCTGTTAGTTACTGTACCTAATAACCATCATCTCCACATGCTAAGCAGAGGCTGAGCACCAAAAAACTTAAAAAAAAAAAACCACGAATGGAAATGGCAAATCTCATTACAGTGTCAGCTGATATAGAATTGGTTAATGATAATCGGTGTACTGTAAGTGTGTTTATGTGTAAAGTGCAGCTGTAGGAAGACTGTGAATCCCCTTACACAAGTTGGTGAGTGTGTCAGCAATGTTTTCTGCTTAGTGTTTTGGCTTTGTCCCACACTCACAGCTCCCCAGGTGACTGCCCACACCAGTATAACTTAGTCTCCTTTCAATCCCGCTGGGTTTAGCATCAGCTACTCTACTTCTCCAGGATCCATGAGTCACACAGGATGGAAATTCATGGATTGAGGGATGATGTTCAACAAAATTGATTAGTGGTGAAGGCATAATTGAATATACAAGTGTGCCAGTTGCAGTTGCTCTCCTTTCTTTTAATTTTTGCAACCCTTCTCATATTTTTGTGTAGAATTTTAGTATAGTAAAGTATCCAGTTTGCTGTGTAAAGCTTACCCTCTCTGATCATGCGGTTGGAGGAGTTTTTATCTTAGTTTTTTATCATCATGGAACTTTTTCTGCTTCAAGCTATAAATACCAAGCTGACCGGTGCACAACAGCTGTATGGAGGCGGCTCATTTATTTACAGTCCGGAATAGTTGATCAATAGTTGATCAACTATTCGGTCCCAACTGTCACATCAGGTAGGAGAAGACACTGGAACTGATGTACTCAAATCTTCAGAGGCCTACAGCTCTTCTGGGCAGGTCTGACCACAACCTGATCCACCTCCTAGTTGTGTACAAGCCCCTGTTTAAAAGGCAGCCCGCACCACCAAAACAGTGAAAAGAGGGGGTGAAAAGAGTCTGAGAGGGTTGCAAATGCCCTGCAGGAATGTCTTGAGGCCACGGATTGGAAAACACTGATGAGGACATTGATGGACTGACAGGCTGCATTACAGATTACATCAACTTCTGTGTTGACATCTGTATACCAACAAAAACTGTCTGCTGCTTCCCAAAACCAGCCATGGGTCACCAAAGACATTAATATAATCCTGATTAAGAAGAAAGCAGCATTCAGGTCAGGTGACAAGGAAGCAGTGAGGGAGGTTCAGAGACACTGTCGTTAAAGATCAAAGAGGGGAAGGAGGCTTACAGGAAGAAGCTTGAACAGAGGCTCCAACAGAAGGATGCCAGAGAAGTCAGGAATGGCATGAAAAGCATCACTGGATATAAGACCAGCAGCCAGGGGACAGAGGGGAGTGTGGATAGAGCTAATGATTTTAACACCTTTTTCAATAGATTTGACATGCCCCATTTCAACCCTCAAGGGAGCTTCACTACAGGTGCCCACCTCTCACCCCCATGGCTCGAACCTTGAACACCACTACACCACTGCAATGACCATCTCAGCCGAGGAGGTGAGGAGAGACCTATGCAGGTTTTGCCCCACAAACGCTTCAGGTCCTGATGGAGTAAGCCCCAGGGTACTGAAAGCCTGTGCACCACAGCAATGTGGCAACCTTCAGCACATATTCAACCTGAGCCTGCAGGTGGAGATGGTACCTGTGGGATAGAAAACATCCAACCGGGTTCCAGTACAGAAAATGGCCCACCACAGTGTCCCCAGCAAACTACAGACCGGTGGCTGTAACCTCCCACATCATGAAAGTGATGGGGGTCTGTAAGGCTAATGTTTTTTGACTTCTTCAGTGCTTTTAACACAATTCACCCTGTCTTGCTGGGGGAGACACCCCATGGTTGCTGGGATTTAGGACTACCTCAATGACAGACCCCCAGTATGTCCGTCTGCAGAACTGTTTGGCTGACACTGACCTGCAGCACAGGTGCTTCCCAATGGAGAGTTAGAGAGTTACGGAGAGCTTTCTCTTCACCCTTTATACTTTTGACCTCAAGTACAACTCAGAGTCCCGCCACCTTCAGAAGTTTCTGGATAACTCCGCTGCTGTTCGATGTATCCAGGGTGGAGATATCACAGAGTATCAATCAGGGGTGGACAGTTCTGTTAACCGGTGTGAGCACAGTCATCTGCAGCTAAACATGAGTAAAACAAAGGAACTTCTGGTGGACTTTAGGAAGACCAGGACTCCTGTAAATTCTCTCTCCATACGGGAGAGGGGGTGGAAGGAGTTTCGGAGTACAAATACCTGGACAATAAACTGCACTGGTCAGTTAATGAAGCATCAATATACAGGAAAACACAGAGCGGGCTGTATTTCCTAAGGAGACTAAGGTCCTTTAACATCTGCAGCATGGTTCTACAGATGTCTTATGAGTCCGTGGTAGCCAGCTCCATCTTCAAGCTGTGATTTGCTAGGGCAGCAATATTAAGGTGTTAGACTGTAACAGACTGGACAAACAAATCAGGAGGGGTAGTTCTGTTCTGGGGGAAAAGCTGGACCCTCTGCATGTTGTGGCTGAGAGGAGAATGTTGTCCAGACTCCTCTCAATCCTGGACAATCTCTCCCATCCTCTCCACTGGGTGCTGGCTGCACAGGGGAGCACTTCAGCCAGAAACTGATCACAGTCAAGTGCTCCACAGAATGCCACAGGAGATCCTTTCTCCCAGTGGCCATTAACTGTTCAACCCATCACCCTTCTGTAAAAAGGAGGCGGTTTAAATAGTTAAAATGGACTAATAGTATTGTTTTTATTTAATTATTATTTTTATTTTATTTATATTTACTCCTCTAGCTGGGTTTTTTCTTACTTATCCGTAGTTTGTATTTGTACTTGTTTATTGTCTTGGTTTGGTGGAAGTATTTTACTGTCTTTTCTGCTTTTCACATGGAGAGCAGATGTAACATGGCAACACAATTTCCCTATGGGATCAAAAATATTGTTTGAATCTTGTATCAGGTCAGAACAAATCCCTCAACCTCAACCATATTAGTGCACTACAGCACAGATGTCTCTATTCCTCTAAGCACTGGCAGATTTGGGCGGATTCAGAAACCGCAAGTAGAAGTTCATAAAAAATAAAATAAAACAATAAATACAACCGACAGACTACATTCCCGTGTATTTTCTAGTGTTACCAATTATGTGAGCAAAACGGTACATTATTTGGTTTGGTCATTCCTTCCCAAGGACTTGCCAAATGAAATTTTCTGATCTAAAGCTGGACAGAGGAGAGAAGAATGAGTGCAAGAAGAGGAGGAGGAAATCAATTAGATGTCCTACAGTTATCTTCATGTCACATTGAAGACAGATAACAGACAGCTGCCCACTATAGATTAATTACACACCAGTAGTCATTAATCTAAGACTTATCAGCTCCTAAAACATATCACTGCACTGTGGGTGACTGTGGAGCAGGAGAGAGAGAGAGGTTGTCCACCAATCCCACAGTTGTTGGTTTAATCCCCTGCTCCCTGCTTGAAGTGTCCTTTAGCAAGACCCTGAACCCCAACTTAGTTGATCCCAGTGAGTGTAGGTCAGCTGCATAGCAGCTCCCCCACGGGTGTGTAAGTTTGTGTATGATTTTGAGTGTAAATGGGGAATAAGAAGCAGTGTAAAGCATTTTGAATGATAATAGGTAAAAAAGGTTCAGAACAGTTACCGTTTACATGCCATACTCATTCACCACTCATTCTACTCTATTTTCCACTCATTAGGCTATTTTCCTGTTGTCTTTTGTTAACTGATTTTCATTTCACCCATGTCTCTTTTGTCCTTCAAACACACACACACACTTTTATTCTAGGTAAATTTACAATTATCAAAAATATCACAAGACAGACTAAAAGAAATTTTGAGTTTATTGCGTTTACCACTGTACAATGCTGTAATTTGTAATAATTAGCCTTCAATATTTATGCATATTAAAAAATATTTGTTACTCTTTTTCTGCTTGGATACAGCTGTAATCCAGATTGAATAACCACATGGGGTTTATAAACCAACAGATGGATCAAATGTGGCTTTTACTTATTATTCTAAACAATGTGACAGTCATTCAATGCAATAGAGTATTATTTGTGCTGTGAGTTGTAATTTATCTGTCTGGCCACACGAGGATACTATGAGTCCAGCCATTAACTTACTTCAGACAAAGAGAATGCAAACACTGCTGTATACAGTATCCTGTGTTTTTTTCTTCTTATATTTAGCTTGTTATCAGTATTAATACTGTTATGGGCCAACTCAGAGGGCCGCAATGCTCCACATTGGAGTAACAAAATGTAACAGCCCATTTACACCAATTTGTGTTAAACATGATTAGGATCACTAAGTCACCCTACAGTTTACTCATCAAGTTATTGGTAAGGACTTGAAATCCATTACAAGCTTTTAAAGTATATTACATTTTTCATCTCACACATTTTATATTCAACAATCGTTTTCTATTTTAAATTCAAAGATCCAATGTACTTCCAAAAAAACCCACACTCAGACCCTGAAAGGTGGTCGTTATCCTAGACATTTTGAGCTGCCCTGGCAAAGTATGGCACATGTTAGCCAAATTCCCGCTGACTATGGCTCTAAAGCCTCTGTGTAAGGTGATTTGCAGAGTGTGACTGTGAATGGCAGCCGAGAGAGAAAAGAGCCAAAGTGAGAAAGCAGAGGAGGAGGAAGGAATGAGAGGTCTAAATCAATGCCATCTACTTCAGCTCAGTGCCAAGAAAGACAGATGCTCTATCTGTTTCTGTCTGTGTGTGTGTCACATGCCAGCACAGACATGCATCAATCAGCAGTTATTTCCCTTCAAGTCTATTTCTGCTTTGACCAATTTAATCTAAGATCAATGTAATACTGAATGTAATATAGTCAAATTCAAATTAAACTTGAAATTAAACTCTTATCGATCATAGAGTGCAACTTTTTTCTTTTGTCTATTAAGAAGTTCAATGAATACACCAGTCACTGTATATGCGTTTATGTTTATAGTGTCAGAGGAGGTTATCATTATTTGATATTCTTAAAAAGCTTTCATCAAAACAACAACAACAACAATTTCACATGCTTTTAGGTTTGTAATGAGTGGATACATCCACAAGTACTTCGGAGTCTGGGAAGTTCACAGCCTTGGAGCTCATCCAGTGTCATTAATACACATAGCAATAAAATGCCTCCTCAAATTAGCAACTCTCTGCATGCACATGTCAGAACCATAATAGCCAGTTTTCCTTTACAATTAAACACAGGTTTGCATTTCTGCCCCTAAAGGAAGGACTCCATGACCGTGTGAAATCAGAAACACTATCTCTCCAAGCTCTGTTTCCATATGTGTACTTACTGTACAGCAAATGCAGCAAAGCTACAAAAATAGCTCTCTGCCATGCAGCGTAAACCTGCCTTCTTACAAGAAACATGAGAAAACAACCTGCTCTCTGTAGACCTATAATTTATAAAATGACAGTTGAGTAGAGTTAGAAATGCATCATAAATTGACTTTAAACGGAGCCCAATATGTGACCCTTTAAAACACCGGATCTCTATAAATCATAAACTGACAGTAAAAATGCTAAACGGACCAGATAATATCTTACCTGCACCACTTGGTTTGTCTAATATTTCTCTTTGAGTGCTGCAACCTGCTGGCAGTGAGCACTGAGACCTGTTGCCCAGACAAATCTGCATAGCCAGCATCCCAGCATGCAGTCTTAGCTGGCTAGAAATAAAAAAACAGGCAAACACTCCACCTGTAACTGTTTATGAATCACCATCGCCTCCTCAGTCTTCGCTGTTCCCACCTCCTGCTTCAGCTTCTCCGGCTCTTGCAGCACTGCAGTCTTGCTGTTTGTTGTGGTTCCAATCTCTCCTTGCCCCCCCGCCATAATACAGTAAGTGGCTGCAAGTCTGGCCCTCTGCTTCCAAATCAGCTACCCATCAGGAGAACCAGTGATCAAGTTTCCTGCTCTGTTACCTGCCCTGGTGGGCGGTGTGTGGTGTCTGTCCTTTGCTACCACTAACCCACTGACATTTTCAGTAGTGCTCTACAGCTATCACCCTGTCAGGCCCATTGTCATATGTTGTTATTTTTATATGCAGTCAATTAATTTGTCTGTCTATAAGCCACATTGTGACATGTGGAAACAAAGATTTTGTGTCTTTAATGAGTTTTATGGATTAATTACAATAGAGAAGTCAGCAAATCAGATAATGTAACTTGAAAAATCAGCTGAATTTTATTGCCTTATTTATTTTTCCAATTCCAAATTCCAGGTTAAGATATTTTCAATGCAGCTACAGTATAATCGGTGTCACAGCAGAGATGTTCAGCTATTTAAAATATCACCCCACCTCCACATACAGTACATGTTACCCACAGATGAAATACAAGAAGTTAAAGCATCAATTTGGGGATCTAGTGAGAGAGGACATGATGTTAGTGGGTGTGAGAGAAGAGGATGCAGAGGATAGAGTTAGATGGAGGCACATGATTCGCTGTGGCGACCCCTGAATGGGAATAGCCGAAAGGAAAAGAAGAAGGCATCAATTTGGAAAATGTTAAAAATCATAAAGAGGTAAAGAGAAGGAGAAAGCATGCTTAAGCATAAAAGGCACCTCGTAATGTAAAGTAAATCTTCATTGCATAATATTATCTAATTTATACAGGATGCATGTCCTTCTAACTACTCTTTAGTGTATTTATATTTCTATTTTATTTTTAGAAAATAGGTAGTCATTGCTTGGCTGCATCTGTTGAAGGAAGGCAAGACTGAAGGAACAAGTGGAGTTTGGGTGTCAAAATAATACTAAGGTAGATTTTGATCGTGTTTCTGGAGACTTGATAGTTGAAAAAGAGAGGGGATATTAAAGACACATACACTTTTTTGTGTGCATATCATGTTAATGTGATCCTTCAAATTCATTTATCTGTGAATGCGAATTTCTCTTTTGGTGTATAACTAAGAATATATTGCGTCTCAAGAATCATCATTCAATGATTAAATCCTTTCATGTTACTTTTTTCTTTTCTAGCTTACTGATGGTGATGTTCATTTCTTGATTTTTTTAGCCCTGGCATCAAGATTAAGACATTAATTAGCTTTCAATTAAAACATTCACAGGAGTAAAAGTCGATTTCTCTTTTAGCATTTTTACTTTTTGCACTGAGCATACTAGGCACATGTTCAGGTTTCAACTGCTTGTCATACTTGTCATGTCTTTGGAATCAATTTCATCATCTGTCTAAGTTGGTCATGTACAGTATGACATGTCTGCCATGATCCTGACCTTGTGTTAAGTACAGTATATAAACATTACTGCAATGGTTTAATAGAATCCTACTATACCAAATCTGTTCTTAAGTCACTCCAGGCAAATCTTATTGTTGTAGTTTATTTTGTCAATGATATTGACAGATTCTTATGGTTCTGACTCAATGCCCAATTACTACTTGCATGTGTAACATTTCCTAAACAATTCATTCTGTTTCTAAGTTACAAGAACCCTGACATCTAATATTGGTCTTTGGCTGTGGAAACGTGTGCAAATACGCACAAGAATAATCAAATGCATGCCAACACACACTGTGCATACGCACACAGATAGACACTGTTGTGTGTGTGTGTGTGTGTGTGTGTGTGTGTGTGTGTGTGTGTGTGTGTAAATTATCTCCTCAGCTCCACAGGGGTCTGCAAGGTGCAAAATGAGACTACCATTAATAATAGCTACAGCTATGCCCCTGCTAGAGCTAATAAATGCACATGAATAAATGTGTAATCTTGCATCAAACACCACCACAATATACTGTACACATACATGAATCATCAAAACAAGAAATGCAGCATAAAAAATTAAGAAGTTTTGCTTGGAGGTAGATCTAGTGCACCCCTCCCACCACCTAGCACACACACACACACACACACACACACACTATAACTGTTAGAATGAGGAAGTGTCAGAAGCACAATGTTTAAAACATGGAAATGCTGTCTGTAAGGGTATGATTTCAGCCTTTACTTTTGGATTAGCACGTGCGCCGGAGGCCTTTGGGGGGAGGGGAGAAAATAGAGATGAGAGCCAGAGCTTTAAGCAATACTAATGCTCAGCTGAGATGAGCAGTCTGACAACAAGGGTACAAGCTCTGTGAATAAATGATGAGCACACGAGCCAAAGGGCAGAGGTAGTACTTATTTCAGCATGACAGCCATGCCAACCTCTAACTACTCTGCATGCACCTGCACAAACAAAAATAAATTTCTACACACACACACACGCACAATGTTAAACTTTTACTGTACTCTAATCCTATGAGCTGTATGGTGAGGACAGGAATGGAGGTTTGCTAGACTGGAAATCACTTTATCCATGCCCACCTGGGTATGTGCACGCGCACACACGCACACACACACACGCAGAGTTAGTAGCTGGGGGGGTGTGCCAAGCAGTGGAAGCCTTGTGTCAATCAAGTGTCAGGGCAGCCAGGGGAGAAGGATATAAGGCCATGGGTAAGACACTATAAATAATCCAGCCCACCTTGGGAGTCAGGGTCTCAGTCTCCTTTTCATAATAAATCCTAGTCAGCATCTGTAGTCTGTGAACATCTGTCACCTCTGTCAGAGAATTTACACACAAGAGTATTTAAACATGCACGCACGCACACAAACACACCCGACCATTGCTGGATTGACAAAGAACATTAAAAATTATACACGTAAGTACCAAAAAATACTAACAAAAGGTGAGTAACAATCAAATCTTTTGACTTGGAGATAAAATCTTTGTACGCACAAAACGAGTTTTTCCAGAAAGCACTGCCTGAACAATGTCAATGTCAATTTCAGCAAACAACCGGACTTCCTTCATTTGCTTCTTCCAACTAGCATGCTCACAGAGGACATATACACAAAAGTATCAGTGTTCTTCATGTGCACTAAGTGAGAGCAGTTCGACCTTACTGGGATTTGGGAGTAGTGACCTCAACATTGAAGTAACATTGGTTTGGTGATTTTGATATTGCATGTGCTTTAATCCAGTCAGGAGGTCACATTTGTGTCATGTAAGCCATCCCACACTTCTAAATACCAAAATCAGACTTTTTCCTCGTGTTTTAAGGAGTATGTGAAGGTTATTGAGCTTCATAAAATTTGTGTGACAATTGTCTCCTTATTATCTATTTGAAATATCTTTGTCCATTACTGTATAAACTACCTCCTGAAACTTGGCATTGTCTCAAAACTCTGGGGCAATGACTTCAGTCACTGAGATGCATGACATATTTTATTGTCACTTTCTTAATTGCTAGTACTTATAATTTGAGCTATAGAAGAATAAGGCAGATGTATGGATGTTCTACTTAAGATGGTTAATTCAAATCTATTGGAAAGCAGTTTTGTAAATCCCCAAAACTCCCCCCTGAATCTTTCAAGATGAACATGCAAAAACATAAAAATCTGATTATTAATGACAAAATTTGCTTCACCTTTACAAAGATTTCCTTGATTGCTCTCTAGTCTTTCCTTGTGTAACTTGTGTTGTACTTTCTCTGTAGGCTTGTCACCAATAAACACATTTACATTTATTCTTTTGCTGAAGATTGAAGCACCAGCCCCCTGATTAATGGACAGCATGCTCTACTTCCTGAGGTATAAACATGCTGCAAAATACCAGTTTTTATGTGTTTCTTTTGTGCGTCTATAAAACTCATCAATCAACTCAACTCAGCAATCCCTTGTATGTCTCAGCAATACCCTTCCATATGAATTCTTTCTCATAATGACTTATTAATTAATTGTATTTGCAATATTAAAAACAACTATAGTACAGGATAAGAGGAAGCATGAGGGGAGGAGAGGAGAGAAGAGGAGAGATAGTTTTCTTTAACCAGACTATAGTCTGGATTGGGTCAGATCAAGATGTAAATCAAAGGGTTCTTCTAACGCATGCAAACCCTTTATGACATTCTCTACAGAGCAATGGTCTACAGCAGAGCAGAATCAACTGTCATGGCAACATGCACATCACATCTCAGCACCCATTATCATCCCCATTACTATCATCATTATGATTATCACCATCAACGTTACCAATGGCACTCCATAGCAAGGGGAAGAACAAGGGAACATGCCACTAGAGTTTATCTGATCTTTTAAAGGGAGATTCATGCGCATGAAACAAAAGGAGAGTGAACATGAGATCTAAGAAAAGACTTGGCAGAGCAATGTAGTTATGTCATGTGTGGAGTCATTCTCAAGTGTTTCTCCCGTTTCTACTGACAAACGACCTCCACCTGAATGTATGGCAGCAGGCAGCAGAGGACAAATGGGGAAAAACAACTGAGTTGTGACTGTGTGAGAGAGGCCAAAAATAAAAATAAAAATCAAAAAAAAAAAAAAAAAAATAAAATATTAAAAAAAAATAAATAAATAAAAGAAAGGAAAAAAAAAGAAAAAAACAAAAAAAAAAACAGGAGGCTTTAAACAAAGAAAGGAAGAGAAAGTCATACTTTGGGCAACGGCGTTTTGGATGACCGGACTTTCTTGGGAGATATCTGTGAAGGGAGCAAGAGAATTATTTTCTTGTTTTCCCCTCTTCAGAGATATCTCCTGTGGTATATTGCTGTTCTCTGTTGCAGGACTTTTGTGGATGACTGTTTACATATTTCCTTTCAGCAGGACCTGTAAGTGCTTCCTCAGAGCTTGGTTATTAATACTCACAGTTGTGCATTTAATGTCACTGTTTTACATGTACTGTTTAGTTATATAACAATTTTCACTGTCAAAAGGGTTTACTGTTAAAAGTATCATCAATGTCGACAATAGGATTGTAAGCTGGTGTTGTAAAACACACAAGTAAGGGTCATAGATTTTATAGCTGAAGATCAGTGGCACTTTGAAAGATCAAGATGTGGGTCACACATACAATAAGATAGGACCACAGACAGGACATTGGAATAGAAAACGCCACATTTTAAACAGTGACCCTGTGAGAACTGACAAGGCCTAATACAGCTTAGTGTGTGCACATGTTTAAACGACTACAATTAACTAAAGTATTGTTTCAGTTTAAACTGTACACCAATGTGATATGTTAAGAACAAATGAACAACAACACATCAGGAGACACTCAGAAGGGTCAGAGACAAACAATCACCATCACATGGAAGGTAAGGTGGATAGATCATAAAGCCAATAAAAGAAAAATCTGTATATACACTAGCGTTTTTAGTGACTGACACATTATTTAAATGGAAAATTATAACAATTGAATAAATAAGTAAACAAATTACATTTAATAAGACGATCTCTTTAAAGCTGCATTAAGCAATTTTTTAACAGCAGAGGAATGAAAGTCTTTGGGTTTATTGAATGCTTATGGGTTATGGGCCTGTTTATGCAGACCAACATTAAAGTCAACTGTTCAAGTGTGTCATTAATGTGTAAATCATATTCACCGGCCTCTAGTCTGTCTTTCAGCAGCACAGCAGACCATCTTCGTGTATGTTTGCAAGATTTTGAACAACTTTATCTAATACTTTATAACATAGTGGAATAGCTGATGGGGGATCATGCTAAATTTGTATGCTTTTATAACCACTATTCTAAAATTATATCTAAAGACATATCAGCTGCTAGATCATCAACTTTACACCTACTAATGCTATCAGTCCTTTTTTTTTGCCTCAGTTGTCAGTTGCTTAATGATTTTTAATTTTTTCTGGTTGTTTTATAGCAGTGAGTCTCTATATGCAGCAGTAAGACTGTAACAGAAAAACCGTAAAAGGCTGAAATTATTGCATATTATGAACTGAATGTTTCATTTTTAAAAGGTAGGTGGTACTATTTATTCTTGTAAAAGTTAACATACTTGTTTTTGGTGTTGCTACAGATCACAAAATTGCTTAATGCAGGTTTAAGGCAATATAATGTCCAATGATATGATGACAAATTATACATTAGAAAAGAATTTGAATAATGTGAAGTAGGTTTGTGACAGTGGAGGGAAAAAAGAAGTAGAATTAAATATATAGACAGAGGGTGTGGGTAAGCAAGACAAACAAGAATGAAGAATCAAACAGCTACAAAGATGCAATGAAGGTGAGGTGAGCAATGATTATAAATTGTCCCCAGTGCTCAAGTCTGATGCTCTCTATCCATTCACAATCTACCTTCATTGGTGCCAGCTGGATGGGGGTAATGTAAGAGGGGTCCACCATGGGCTTGGGGCGGTTAGCAGTGTCTGCCAGGAGGCTCTGCCATTGCTGTGGCAGACCAGTAAACTTCTGCTCCCGTGGATCGAAGCCCGTGTGGACCCGGTGTTCAAAGTTCGAAGGAGCTGAGATCTCCAGCCGTTTCTTCTTTTTCCCAAACATGCTGGAAAACCCTGGCAAACCTGGCAACCCAGAAAACAAGAGTTGCAGATTAACATTCTGACTGCTGCATTAATTGAGTGACTTGAAACGCATTACTGCTCATTGTCTACAATGTAATCTATGGGAAATATAACACTAAAGCAGGCTGAGTGTGTTATTTATCTAGTTTGCCTCACATTATCAAATGTGCACTTTAAAAATTAACCTCATTACATTTTATGTCATACATTTGGTGGGATCCATTATTCATAAAGAGACAATGCATTCCATTAACTGTCTTTTTTTTCTTGACAATATATTGGACATTTGATTGTTAATATTGGCACTTGACAACAATCTTATATACATTCCAGGTGAAACTAAAGATGGTATTCAGATTTGAAATTAATGATCCTTTCACTGAAAAAGCCAATTATACACAGCTGAGTACAGCTGATATAGTTTGTGCAAATGCCATTAAAAGTCTTTGTTCCCCTCTGCTCAACTTGATGAACAAACTTGAAAAAGAGACATAAAACATATACAAGTAAGGAATCATTTGTTGACTTTTGATGTACTTCAACAAACATGCCTCAGGATCTTTCAGTATCTCACCAACCATCTCCTACTCGACTTCCTATCCAGTGTAAAGCCTCACAGACAGCACACTGTGTTGCACTGCTTGAAAAGCAACAAGGTCTTAACACGTTTAAACGTCAAATCATATTAAAGTTGGGCAATAATAAATAATATAACTTTGCTAATAATAAATAATAATAATGATAATAATATTATAAAGTAAGCACAGATATCAATTCACTTGCCACACTTGTAAGCTGCAGCATCCTAGATTAGATAACTAATTCGAGATAACTAGTAGTAGTAAAAAGTTTGGTGATGTTTTACACGTTGCGTTATTAACTCTGCTACACCATGTTAATGAGAGTCTTCTAATGCTGCAGCATACAAACTGGGAAAGAACAAGTAAAATGTCTTAACATGGTAAAAAAAAAAAAAAACAAGTGACCACTTTGGGTATACATAAACCTCCCCCAAAAAATAGTTGATGCACTGAAGCAAAAAAAAAGTAATGTAGAATTTTTATTCTAACGTTTGATACAGCATGCAGCTATAGTCTGGAAAACCATGCATGGCAACTGCACTGCTCCTGCCTGTGGTTACACCACTATCATAAAAAGCTGTTGGGAAATCCCATCCTTGTATTGGTGGTTTGGGTGAATGAATGATCCAGTCATAAGAACAAATGTCATGGTGTTGTTGTTATTGTGGCTGTGAATGGAAGCGATTGTGTTGTTGTTTTCTAAGAGGCATTGTCCAAAGAAAATGCCCCACCCCTTCTCAATTCTCTGTCTCACTCATATTTGAAATGAACATTAGCATGTCTGAAACAAACATTTTAGTTCCTGTCAATATGAAGCTTTCTGTTCTTGTATGGTACATATGCTGGCACATTTACTGCTCAAAACTTTTAACGTAGAAAAAGCTGAATCTTCAGCTGACTTTGGTGGCTATTTCATATTGAAAGACTGAGATGAAATCTTCCTTTCAAAACCTTTATTCAGTTAACCATTTACATAAAAGTCTATAATAAAATAGTTTTGTCCGCATAGTGTTACACTGTAATATGACTGTATATATAAAAATATTACTAAAGTAGAGCTTCAAATAATAGCTTCACATCACCTTGGCTAGCACAAAGTGAACAATCCAGTCCTAAACAAATATTTTTCCCAATCTAACCTATGACTCAAGAAATTAATGTAGTAAGCTAATGTGGAGACGCTGCCAAGTAACTACAAGAAATCTAGTTAGCCTAATTTGCTGGTGTGAAGTCCCTTTTACAGATAAACGCAGTTTAATTTTTTATTTATTTTTTACTGTGGTTTGGGTTTGTACAATTCACCAACCTCAAAATTACACAATGGTACAGCAGCCCTTGTATACAGTAGCTTCAATATGTGGAGATTCAGGGTCAACTTTATAAAAGTTGAATTGCTCTATAGAATAGGACCATCATATGACCAGAATAATCTAGGCAAGGTGCTATTAACTCTTCATAGCAGTGTGCTAAATCTTAAAAATGAAAAACTCTTTTGGGTTGGCAGTATCTCTTGAGCAGATGCAAAAGTCACCAATAATTTCTATATGTAACTTTGAACAAATAAGCCAAGACATATAAAGCATGGAACTCTTCCTTAATAATTTCCTTTGCTGCCCTGCAGGGTAGTTAATACCTCAAACAGGAAAGATGGAGTGATACAATCATTGGCCACTTCATTAGTCACACCTAGTACTAATGCAATCCAATCTAACAGCCCATTCCCATCCCCAGCTGTGCAGTACCAGTCTGAGCCTGGTGGACATTGAGGAGGGCATCAGGCATAAAAACTGTGCCACATCAACATACGGAAATTTACCGCTGTGGCTCACGAGATAAGCAGAATGGACAAAAATAAATAAATAAATAAACATAATAAAGTAAAGTATATTAAGATATGTAGAGAAAACCCAAAATAATCCCCCTTGAGCAAGCCCTAGGCAACAGTGGAGAGGAAAGCCCTAGGCAACAGTTTTCTTCCTTTAATGGAAGAAACCTCCAGCAGAAAGTAGGCTCCAGGCTCAGATTGGGGGGCCATCTGCCTTGACCGGTTGGGGTGAGTGTAAAGTGGAAGGGGAGGGAAAAGATCAACAAAAGCAACGACAAAACATCGAGCAGGTTGGTTGGACCAGTAGCTGCACACTGGAAAACACACAGCTCCAAAGCCGGGGACACCTGCAGAAAGAGGAAGACAGAGAAGGAGAAGGACAACTACCGTAGAAAGAACAAATAAGTTAATGCCATACAGTGGTGACAAATAAATGTGGGGTGAAAGAAGGATGAGAGGAGGTTTAGTGCATTTAGTCCCCGGCAGTCTAAGCCTTTTGCAGCATAAGTATAACTATAAGCTTTATCAGAGATGAAGGTTTTAAGCCTAGACTTAAAGGTAAACAGGGTGTCTGTTTCCCAAATCTGAACGGTTCCACAGGAGATGAGCTTGATAGCTAAAGGCTATCAAGGCCTCCAATTCTACCTTTGGAAATTCTGGGAACCACAAGTAGACCTGCGTTCTATGATTAAGGTGTTTTTTTGGAATGATATGGTACTAAAAGGTAGCCAATGTAGAGAAGCTTGTGAAAGTGAAATATGATCTCTGTTGCTAGTTCCAGTCAGTACCATTGCTGCAGGATTTTGGATTAATTGCAGGCTTTTTAGGAAGTTAGTGGGCCATACTGAAAGTGGGGAATTACAGTAGTCCAACCTTGAAGTAACAAATGCATGGACTAGTTCTTCAGCATCACTTTGAGAAATTTTGTTTCTAATTTTGCCAATGTTCAGTAGGTGGAAGAAGGCTTTTCTAGAGGTGTGTTTTATGTGTGAGGTAAAGGACAAATCCTGGTCAAAATAACTCCAAGGTTCCTTGCAGTAGAGTTATGCCATCTAGAACAATGGTATGGTTGGACATCATATTTCTGTGATTTTGAGGCAATTGAAAATATGACAAATGAATGACTTGTAAAAGTGGAATTAATGGCAGAGCTTCTGTATTAGATAGCATTAGATTGTACAGGTGTGCCTAATTAAGTGGCCAGTGAATGTAGGTTTAAAAAGTAGGCGATGGGTGGAGAAAGTACATATAACAATAACATTAGAGAGAGACAAAAATGTATAGTCATGGAAAGAGAACTGTAGAGGTGATCATATCCGGTGGTCCAATAATTATCCACTTCAGAGATGGTTATATGACGAAACCTGACCATTCCCTGACAATAAGCCATTTAGAAATTACATTCACTAAATACAATCAAAAAAGAAAACAACATAAAGCTGAAAAGCCATTTCTGAAAGAGAAGGAGTCTGACATAAGGTAATTCTCAAATATTTTGTAAATTAATTCCAAAGTTGCCTTCTGCAGTCACTGCAGAGAAACACACAGTGTTTCAACAGGGCTTGATCACAGCCATGCACTGAATCATCAGCTGACACATGCAGTAGCTGAAGTGCTTGTTATCTTAGAGTGGTGCACCAACAAAAACACAAATACGTCCAGTAATGAGGGATCCAAATATTAACCAGATCTGAAATTGGGGGAAGTTAAGACTACAGCTTTTACTTCCTTAGTCAAACACTGATCTTTTTTCTCATCTAAGTGTAGCATGCATTAAGGATTACGCCTATAACCCACGTTGCTTTATGGGATCATTATTTATTTATGTACATTATAACTAGGAATAATCAACTGAAATTGCTAGGGACCAGCACCAAGGGCCACACCTGTTTGGGTGGGATTCAATCCTGCAGTCTTCTGCATCCCAACCCTGTTCTACCAGGCCCCCCTTCATGTTTCATGTACATTATAACCATGTTTATTTAAGACCGTTTTACTTGTTCTTGTTTCAAAACATACTCAAAAACCTTTGGGAAAGTAACTGAAATTATTTTTCAACCCAGACTTCAGAATTTCAGCATTAGCAGTAGCTTCCAAGCTACAGTTGATAAAATTTACTAGGTAAAGTTGTAACATTAGTCGACAATCGACAGATGTCAGCTAGAAATAAGAAGTCTGCTTTTGTTATTTCTGTTTGAAATCAAAGACAAGTCGTTTTTAAAAAAAATGGTGGCAAATTTTTGTGTACATTTATTGGTAACACTGCCAGCTTTATAACAAACTACTTACTATGTGCTGAAACAAAAAGCCCAACAGGCAAAAAGAACTACAGCATGTGAATAACAAAAAGATAATATTTGATGCAATGGGTGGCCAGGTTTCGGGAGTCACCAGTTCTCTAGCTATGCTCCTGTGACTGCGTTCTCTAAGGAGCCATAGTGTAGATGAAAGCCCCTGACCTAGATGGTATTTCTTGGGAATGAGATTATTGAGGGCTAGTAGGGCTTAAGTCGTCTAGGCCAAGCTCAAATGCTAAGAGAAACAAAGCACATACAAACACACACAAACCACTGAAGGCATGTAAGACAGCAGATGGGGTGCATGTTTGTTTATGTACTCACACATTCCAAACTTACACCAGCAAAGCTTTTAGCAGCTGCCCTGTCACAATAGTGGAAACAGGTCTGGACTGAGATGTACTTTAAGTCGGGGAATTGCCTCCATGTAGAGGCCAGAGGAACTACTTACTGCACAACATCTTCAGGCTGCCACATAAGCACCTTCTGAGCTGTAATTTATGGGCAGATTGTAAAGCACTTTGTGACAAACACCTGCAAGGTTATTCTGTGGCAATTTAATATGTTAATATGTGTTAATATGTGGCAGAGAATATTACAGTATTTGTGTACGATTGGAGTGAGTCTAGCATTCAGTTATAAATCACAGCTCTAAGGGCCCCAAACTGGAGTGAGGGTTGAAAAACAAAAAATGCATATAGTTCTGCCACATTAATGCGTGCCCTTTGAATATGTGGAAGGAATATATTTTGATGTTCCTGTCACTTTCTGTGTGCTTTCACAAGAAGGATTACATAACGTCATGTATACATATACAAATACACTTTTTAAAGACATAAATAGAAAGATACTCAGTCACGGAATCAGAACAAAACATTCACACTGAAAACTAATTTAGGGTTGTAGGAACCCATACAAACCACACAGACACACACACATTAAAAAAAAGGACACAAACATACTTTAAGTGGCACCTAGCCCCAGATCAGAGATCCTGACTCCCAGGCTGATTTGTCTCCAAACCATCTGTCACCATCTGAGCCTCCACAGGCATTTCCCCTCTCATACAACACCTAAACACACACACACAGACACACTTTTACTGGAACCTGCTCCATGTTGGCGTTTGTGTTGACTATGCCTTGTATATAGAGTGTGTCTATTTTTGATTTCTAAGTGCGTGTCAATGCTCTGCGGAAACATGGTGTATTTATGCGTTTTCAAAACACCACATTAATTTTGTATCCTGGTATTGCAATTCCCAAGAATAATTTCATATTGGATGCAAAACATACTCTCATGCACAAATACACTGCCTGCCTCTCATCTTTGGCTGTCTACAGGAAAAAGGAGGGATCCCTAATTTAATTAAAAGGTCAAATGTTTCAGAGCTAAATAACAAAACATTTTTCTTCATTATATTATCCTTTTAACAGTGCAGCTTTACTGGGTTTGAGTGACAGACACTGTATAAGGTAAAATCTAATTTGTTCCAGCATCCTCATCAATAGTGTCTTTGTCCTGCCCTGTTGTGTATCCTTTATTCTGTCCTATTTGCATTCTCTTGTTCTTTTTTAATTTATTTCTTCAGAATTTTTTATTGCCTTAAAATCAGCTTACACAAACATGCATTTTACCTTTCATTTCTTGTGATGTATGTCTAGAGCAACTTCAGCTGGGGAAGAGGCTTCACTATCATTTCAAGTTTGTAATATCTCTCATTCACATATTTAAAGCCCTGGAATTATCAGGAAGCTTCTGCATGTTAAATGATAGCTATAATGAATACTGTACATCTCATCCTAATCTTCTAAAATTTGTATTTCATACCACAAATAAATGCAATATATCACAGCTCATACCTGGAAACAAACTGATGGTTTAATTTAACCAATCAATGTGCTCTGGATAAGACATGGTGAAAAGTCTGGGACAATCAGAGCCTCCTCAAACGTGTTTTGATGAAAAACTGCACCTCTTTTAAATCCATTGTGCACCTCAATTTTCTATTAATAAATTATGAAGCCACGAGTCTCCTGCTCAAACCATGATTGTTGAATTAAAAGCCAATCATTCCCTAGAACAGCAACACTTCAGCATAATCACTGAATTGACAAATCAGGTCAGACCCAGGACCATCTGCAGCCCTCAGTGAGCTAGTACTACTGCTAGCCTGCTGTTACTGTGCGTCTCTCGCTGCCTGCCTCTGATAACTCCCAATGTGAGAGGCACAGGGCACAAAAAGTGCCTACGCCAGCAGCCTAGGCCAAGGCACAGCCAGACAGCTTAAACTCATACCCATCCCATTTCACTTTCATTGTTTGTATAACTGGGTTTGACCGACCACATCCCAATCTCAGCAACCCCTGACCTTCACTGTCCTCGTCCCACTAGTCGGTCTGTCAGCAGAACCACAAAAACAACAGAGAGCGTAATTGTCCTCTGTTCCCACAATCCACAGTATGGTGCTAGTGTCCTGGCTGTTGTGTCAAACACATACAATTACACACACACACACACACACACACACACACACACACACACACACATACACAAAAAACAAAGCTGTCTCCCACTTACGCCAGGATGTGTGTATATCAACTTTCATGTCAAGAGCTGCACCACCAGGCACCCTATCACTGCTTCTTTCACAAGGCGAATTACAGAGAAGACGGAGGAGATAAGACTGCAAAAAGGGAAAGAAACAGCTGGTCCAGTCAGCAGCTGTGACAGAGTCTGGCCATTTGCCAATGCTAAGCAGACATTTAGTAGTGGCCCTGGCTGACAGCAAACACACACTCACACAAGCAGGGTTGATGCTGTCATGATCACAATGTATTGTATTTATTCTCCACAAAGAGAAAGAGTGAATAAAGGTAGATGCGAGTATGGTATGGGAAAGTACACAGCAAACCTCTGGAAGGCTGTGGACCAAATTGCAATATGGTAAATTACTTAAACACAAGTGAAAGAAAAGAAATGTACACTTTATAGTGTTTTGTTTTTGCAAAGTTACAAAGAGATCAGGATTAGTTTAAATAAACTTAGCTTGTGTTGTAATAAAGACATTTCTTTGGCTTTTTCCCTCTCTCATAGCCAAAAACAAATAAACATGTAGAGGAGTAATGTAAGTGCTCTGGAGGTGAGGAGCTACTGAAGTGAAATATAGAATTATACCCCACACTCCCAACGTAGCAATTTGGTACCCTCCACAAGATTCTCACTGACATTTCACTGCTGAGGGAAAGGATCAGCTAAAGTTGTTGCTGTATTCACGTGTGGTAACCTAATAGATGAATATAGCAGGGAGAGGCTGACTCTAGAAGGTACTGAAAGATGGGAAGAGTTATCTAAATGAGATCTCTGCCGTCCTGAGGACAGAAGAGTATGTGTGACTGTTACAGATTGAGTTTGTGCACATGTGGGAAGTGAAAAAAAAAAGCATGACAGTATTTCACAGTTTTTATATGATAAAATCTTCCATGAAACGTCACAGTATTTTAGCATTTCTGCCCTATGAAGAACCATGTAATGGACATTTTATTAAGGATTTAGATTTAGTTTTAAAGGACCTGACTGACCAGTAACATCCACCTGTAGCCTAGACATGCTTTTCCTCGAGCCACATAGCACAGCTCCTCCTGAGGCATTTCCAAGGTAGATGGTCGGAGTCTGTTTGTTGTATTTTCATTTCAATGCAAGGAAGTTTTGCTCTCAGAAATCTACTGTGTAACCTTGACACAACTTCTTTGTGACCACATAACCCACATAAAGTTCATGACCATAGGTTAGTTGCTATTTCACCCAGTATGTTAACTGCCACGCTAGGGACAATAAAACTCTGGACTCAATGTATGCCAATGTCAATGTACACCTCTGCCTCCACTCCTGCCTCTTGGCCACTCTGATCACCAGCCTGTTCACTTGGTTCCTTTAGTTTAGAGAAGTGAGGAGTTGGATAGAGGCCAATGTGCAGCTGAGAGACTGTTTTAACACCACAGACTGGGACATTCTCTGCGGTCCACACGGGGAGAACATTGACAGTCTTACACGCTGTATCACAGACTATACTTTTGTGTTGAGAACACTGTGCCATCCAGGAAAGTACAGTGTTTCCTAACAACAAGCCTTAGGTGAGACCTGACCTAAAGATCTTGCTGAATGAGAAGAACAGGGCTTCCTTTTCAGTGGACAGGGAGGAGGTGAACAGAGTCCAGCAGGATCTGAAGAAGATCAGGACAAATTTAACCAACTCCATCTCTCTCTCTCTCACACACACACACACACACACACACACACACACACACACACACACACACACACAAGAGTGGACCTATAGGGTGTGTGTTACTTCTCTAAACACTTGAAGAGCATTGACTTTATCATTTTCTACAGTTGGCACATCACAGAAACATACCTAAACGCATCCATAAGTTTGTATGATGTTCATCAAAACAACCAATGGACATACAACATTCTGGTGTCTTTTTGAAAGGAGAGGTACTAGAATTTTTAAATGATTTCAAGTATCTTAGGTTGACACTGGATTTAACACTAAATTTCAAAAACCATGTTAAAAGGGTATCAAACAGTAAAATTCAATCTACAAAAATTAAAACAGACCAGGCCATTTATAAGATTTGGTGCTGCACTCTATGATCCTATTACATATTGATTACTGTATCACAAGCTTGTCACTAAGAGGTGTACACACAGTGAAAATAATAGAATCACTTAACATTTATTTGAATGTCCTCAATAAAAAACACTTTCATTTCACCATTGTAATATTTGAATTATATAGTATAATCTTTGGAATTTTGAGATAGCTTCACTTATAAAAAGGTGTTACAATAACTCGCCCCACCTGCTCTTTTCAGAAACTTGAGAAGCAGTCAGACATAAAGAGAATGACTGTGAATGTGTTATTTATTAGACGATGGTCAATGAAAACCAGTCTTAGTGGATGGATTTCTATAATGTCCACGTCTTACTATACATTAACTGATGGCAAAAAAACATAACTGACATGATTTGTAAAGTATCCAGTGACCTCTGTTAAGTTATATTACTTTTGCTGATTCCAACACATAATGTTAACAAGTATTTCTCCGATATGTAGACTTATAGATAAACTTTTACTGTGAGTTTAATATTAATAGCTTTATTTAACAAAAGGACTAGAAATTGTAGTTCTCTCTGTCCATCAGCTTCTCATCTGAACAATGAATACAGAAACTAGGTAACTCCAGAGGCTTCAGTGTTTCTTCTTAAAAATATTGTTACTTAAATGTTGTATTCACTAAAATAATTATTATACAATATTTAGATGACACAAATTGATAATCAACATTTAAACTAAACATGTTTAGAACATTTTGAAAAATTATTAATAATGGCTATCATTTGTATATTACATCTTAATTTCAACTGATTCAACCACATTCTATGACTGCACATTAGTGATAATGATTAGAATAGGTGATTAACTATCTGTCAAATGATGCTTGAAAAGCAAACCATGGCCTACAGCCTCAGACCATTAAAAACTGTGTGCTTCCTGCTGATGGCTTTCTATCCTAAAATCACTCTGTTCTTTGAAAGCCTTCTCCTTTCCACCCCATTATCTACACAAGCATGTTAAACCCTCAACTTAATCGTTTATTATTGATAGCTCTGTAAGAGGCCTTTCACCCATGTGTTATGGGAAAATGGTTAAGGCTGAGTTGTAAAAGATGTAGGTTAAAGATTTGTGGAGCCAACTATTGTGTGACACTGGGCAGAACAACGTGAGCCGTTTATGTGTGGGACATATGGTTGTGCATAAATGATAAACCTTTCCTTAAGTTTCCTTAAGACATGACTGATGTTCTTACCATGCAGGAATAGGACAGCTGGATCTTTCTATATGAACACAATAGTCTTTGACAATAAATATTTTAACATTTGTCTTCCTCCCAGTTCATGCTGATACACTTCAGCATGAACTAGGAGGAAGTTATGCATATGTATCACATGATACATATGCATGTTACAACAATGGAGGCCGTTAACTTCAAATGTGGTTAAAAAGGCCCTCCTCAAGTTGACTTGTCTTAACATCAGAAACTTTAACAGGTATTTTAAGCATGTACTTGATGGCTAAATAAATGACAGTGTCTGGGGCTAGAGACAAAAGTCCTCACCACGATCATCTTTTAACTCAGCATAGAGCTGGCAAATTTTATCTGGCCATGAAAAATAATTCTGTACAGTAAGTCATTAGCTAGTTAGTCAACTACTGTTTGCAGTGCAGTTTAAGCAACCCGGGTCACAGAAACTTGACATCTCCGCTTCGCATTATGAAAAGTTTAGGGGCATATTTCTACTAAAAAGTCGCAAAATACATTTCAGATTCAGTGGTCATGTACCAATCACAGGGTTGATTGTTCAATCCCCAGTTACTCTTGACCATATGTTGTCTGACCTTGGGCAAGACAAACTCCAAGTTGCTCCCAGTGGCTCAGGCTAGTGCCTTGCATGGTGGTTTTGCAGTTCCGTTGTCTGTGTGTGAATATGTCTGCATGTGAATGGGTGAATGAGAAGCAACACTGCAACATGCTTTGGGTAACAATAACATAGTAAAGTGTTAAATAAATGCAGACCATTGACCATTTAAAGGAAATTATCATAAACTTTAAACAGAGAAATAATGGGGGATCGTGTTCATTGAACAGGCAGGTGATTGAGGACATCTTGATTCTGCAACAGTGACTTGGTCATTATTGAGTATGAATAATTACAATTATTTGTATAAAAGATAATAAACATTTTATGTGAAACAACCATGATATAATTTAAATTTAATCTTGATTATGCAACAATGACCAGTGGGTAGTATTGAGTATTATTATTTACACATATTTGAATGAAACATAACCATTTCTTGTGAAACAACTATAGAATAATTTACATGTAACCTTCTGCTAAATTTGTTTTAAAAACGTAACTTCCACAAAACATAATTTAAATCCTCTATGTCACTATAAACTTCAACCATAGCAAAATGAATGATTAATGTTCAACCTCAACCTCAACCTTCGAAATTGAAACTGTTTTGCTATTTAATTGTGCTGGGGAAAAAAAGGTAAGTTATCTCAACAATACAAGCCAGTATGGTTTACAGCTGTACCATTAGCCCACTCATGAAAGAGGAACGATAAGTCTAATCTACAGACATGTGAGCTCCTCCCCTTCCACTATTCATTCATTCTTCAAGGCACTTACATCCCATTGCCTTCTCTTCCACTCTACTTGTCTTTAGCTATGGACGGTAAATGGACACTCATACCTGTTGACATAAATCACTCCTGTTTTGTCAGCATTGAAAAGTGAAGGCTACTTTTATCACATAGAGAGTTCAGTGATGTACAGGAGAAAACCCATCTTTGATTGAGCCTGGGTTCAATTAAGCCCAGCCCAACAGCTTGATGGCATAAAAACAATCCCGCTCATGTGGTAGAAGGAAAGAACAAAAAGAATTGTCCATTCCATTAGTGCTAAAATGCTAATACAACTAGATGATTAAACAGTATAGTTTTCGGTGTTGTCCATGAGTAGCCCATTAACCACTTACTGGATTAGGTTTCTTTCTACTTTTATTTCTTTCCCATCTGAGGTCTGTGAGATAATACAGTATGCAGCAAGCAAAATGGAAAACCTTGTCCAAAACAATGACTGGACATAGCCTGGATCTGCTTTGATTATTTTGTGTTTTTAAGTTACCGAAGTCACTTTATGAAAATGTTTTCCTCTTCATTAAATTTCTGTTTGTTCACTGAATATAGATGGTGTATGTGCAATCTGTGCCTCTATTAAATTATCCGTAACAAACAATATGACCAAGCAAAGAGGAGAAACTGTGTTATAAATTGTTAACAGGAGTGATTAGTGTTGCAGGAAGTGAATTAATTTTGAGAGTGTGGAATTACTGCAAGAAGGATGTTAAATGAGGAGATGGTTTTCATTAATAAGAGGCCCAGTGTCCGCCAACAAAGAATCTGCTGTTACTTTTAAAACTGCAGATTCATATCACTTTTTTGTACAGAAGCTTAATAATAACAGTTCGACCAGTTGTACACATGTTCTCTCATACATTTTACAGCACAATAATTGTTTCAGTGCAGGGCTTATTGCTCCTTATAGAACCCTATAAACATCAATGTATATAGCAAAAGCAGTTAACTATCACATGGAACTATGTGAAAAAATCCATTGTTACTCATAGACTGAAAGTCAAAGCTCGTTGGTTTCACTTTATTGCAAATTGTTTCTCATAGGCTTTGTCTGCTGTCTAAAATAACTAGAAATAGCATGGAGATTTTTTCAGTTTTGGCGCAGCACAAATCTAGTGTGGACATTTAAAATGCAAATGTAAAACAATGTCTACAATAACTATAAAATCTATGTTACATACAGTAGACACTATGTAACCATAGAGTACTGTATAATATACTTCACTGGATATGAACCAAGCAAAATGTTAAAGGCCAATGAAAATCATTAACACTAACACAGAGATAAAAACAATCAGTGCTTAAAAGTATCAGCTCTATTGATCTAACAAGCAACAATTCAATTTAGGCAGTGGCCCAAAAACAATATACTGTACAGTACCTGTTCAACGCAGACCTAGACTAAGAACAGGAACCAAAATCATCCAGCGCAAAAATAAGCTCCTGGCTCAGGAGCACCTAATTAGAAACATCTGCATCGTTTCTCAGTCCTCTTTCATCAAAAGGTAAGTTTTGTAATTTGTTGTCATTTGTTCTTTGTAACAGTCCCTTATATTTCAGCCGGATTGCTTTTCTCATGAATTGTGTGTTAACACTGTATGGACATTTTGATGAACATGAAGGGGTTGAAACAAAATGTGACTGACTAATGTATGTCCTGTATATGACAAAAGGTATTTACTGAAAAAACTTAAACCTGCATAAAAACTGAGCTAATCAAAAAGAGGTCAATGATCAAAAATAATTTCTTTAAGAAGCTAAGAAAGCAATCAACAGGGTGCCTACAGTAAAACAATAGAGTCTAAAGACAACACAGACTCATGTTCCAGAAAAACAAATACATACTGACATGACAAAAACCATGAGCTGAGATTTATCTATTGTTGATACCCATGTTGATTATATAAGCTGATGCATTTGAATATCAGTGTTGGACAAATCCACAACCACTGCAGAGATGGGAGCATAACGAAACATACAAATACACAGACCTGTTTCTTGTTTATTTCAATGAAATTCAGCAGCAGCTGAAACAAACAAATGAGAATTAACATACTCTACTTACTATTCAGAGTCTCTAGAGCAGAGTCAATTTGTATTCTGAAAGATAAACTACATAGCATATTGTATGCGATTTTACTTCTAACACACAATATTAGAGAAGTACAGTAGCTAAGTAGTAATGTACCAGCTGAGAGTTTTGGCTACTTGTGACTGCTGACTGGTCTCTTGAATACAAAGTTTCGTGACTGCATCCATCTATACATTATCTGTACCAGAGGACTGAAGCCTATCCCAGCTGTCATTGAGCGGGAGGGCAGGGTACACCCTGGACAGGTTGCCAGTCTAACTTGGGGTCACAGAGAGTCATACACAAACACAAACACACACAAGCATTCACATCAACAGGCATTTTAGAGTTACCAATTAATGTAACATGCATGTCTTTGGACAGTGGGAGGGCATTGATGTACCTAGAATATACCAATCTAAGCATGAGGGAGAACTTGCAAACTCCACACACAGAGGCCTGAGCTGGCAGGTAGATTCTAAACTGAGACCTTCTGGTTGTGAGGTGGCAGCTCTAACCACCTCACCACCATGCTGCCTCTCTTGACTACATGTAATGTTAAATATAGCCCATCTTCTCTCTCCACCCAACAGCTCCTTAACTAATGTGGGCTGCAAGGCAGTGGTGGGTCAGGGTGTGAAAGGATGACATGCATCCAGTAGAGCTGCTCTCATCAGTGTATCTCAGCTGCACAGCATATGAGGCTCAGACATTGACTCATACCAGTCCACATGACTTCACACACTGATGCTCACTGATAACATACTAGGATTAGGGCAACTGTGTGGCAATATGTGGCTATGTCTATAAACTTGCCTGTTTTTGAGAGCTGTTCTTAGCCCTAAGACCTGTGTGAAAGCCACAGATATGCACACCATGTCACTAATTCCTGCCAGTAGCTCCAACCAGCAGCTATGGGACCAGATCAAAAATTAGTTTCTTTGGCACTGGTACCTAGTCTTTGGGTCAGGAACAAAGCATTAAGGCGTTTCAATATGAATCTAAATGATCACAAGATTATGAATGATGAATAATTACTTTGTGAATTCTGTGTTTTTTTTATATTAAATTGTCACAATTTTTTAAATCATAGAAGACAGTAACTAATAATAAAAAACGGTTATTGTAACAGTAGCTTCAATGCAACCACAAGCCAGGAAGTGCATCTAACATAAAAAAACATGTCAAATTAAACATTCAAATCATGAATTCCACACCGAATCTGCCTTTTGTTGTAAGTATATCGGTAGAAGGATGCTAAGGTTGGAGCTGCCAGGCAGAGGGTCTACAGGAAGCCCAAATAGGAGATTTATGGATGTAGTGAGAGAGGACATGAAGTTAGTTGGTTTGAGAGAAGAGGATGCAGAGAATAGTGTCATATGGAGGCAGATGATTTGCTGTGGTGACCTCTGAAAGGGAACAGATGAGAGGAAAAGAACACTGTAGCTTTACTTCTTTTCGTAGTTGCTTTGGTTCTATTTTTTTCTAGCTACAGTAGACCTACTTTACTCATTGTATCTAGAAAGAAGTAGAAAGAGATGTGAAATGCCCCTTAAATATATTATTATAAACCCTGTAAATACAATGCAGCCCATTTTACACACTTCACACATGATTTGCATGACCAAGATGAGATGTAGCAGCCATCAAGTCTGTTTGTTCAAGGGCAGTCTATTAAAAATAAGATAGCAACATACTGATTTTTTTTATTCCAACATCAAGCTATCAAGGTATTAATATAATATTTAATAATAGTGCTTAAAAGATGCCAATTTTTCTCTGAGATGTCAGATTTAATTCTTAACTATTGCTTTTTATTTAAAACAATATTTTTAGACCTTTCATAATAGTAATAATAATATAACAATCCACGGCAGATCTGTCAAACTGTGTATTAGAGAATGTGAAGCTGACGTCACACTGTGTTGAACTTTTGTTGTCGTGTGCCACATTGTGAAAATAACCCTGCCTTTCTGTTGTTGAGTTTGAGGCTGTGTTTTGACTTAATAACATGATCCTGAAAAAATTTGTCACAGTGGGTCACCTTTGCCCCATCTTCATCAAGTTTGAGATTTAAACACCTTTTAGCTAAACAAAACAAAAACCATGCAGGCAACCATGTGCATGTACTGATTCTATTTCACCTTGACTAGTGCAATGCCCTATTGACATGCACAATCAAACATTTTTAGATGAATGCAGAAGAATGTCTTATTTTTGATCAGTCAAAAAGAACACATCTCATCACTGTTGAAATCATTGGGTTCCAGTGGCTGCCCACATCAGGTTCAAAGTTCTGAAGCCTCGCCTAGAGTGTGGTCAACTCAACAGCACCTTCCTACCTAAACCCCCATCAATGACAACAGGCTGACCACATATCTTACAAGATTCCCCCCCTGTCCATCAGATAGCAGTTTTTGTATTCAAATGGAAAATGCAGTTGTTTAAAATTCAGTTTGCTAACTACATTCATAAGCAAGTGTTATTTCCAAAACCAAGGTCTTTAAAAAAAAAACAGGTCTTTAATAATAACTACAATTGTTAGGTTATCAGATGCAGGGAGGCATTATTTAAAAAAATTTAAGCTAGCAGTTTCTAAGGTCACATGCTAGAATTAATAGACTGAAGAGTCTAAAAGTGAGCACTTTTTGTAATATAAAATTACAATCAATTGTGATGATAAATCTCCCACAGTTATTACTGTAACCAGATAAATGTTAAAAACATAGACAACAATGTTGCTCACAGAGATGTCCAGCAATACCCAGAGCCATTATTTGTAAACCATGACAGCTTATATCCATTTCCTACCACATACACACGCACACAGACACACAAATTCAGTTCAGGGGGGCTAACTAGACCAGACCATCATTACCTTGTCTGCTTGTAAACCATAAGGACTACAGGAATCATCAACCTTAAACAGATTTCCTATTACTTATCGCACACACATATACGCACAAATATTTCTGCTGATGGATAAATGACTTTGGCATAGCCATCCAAAGCAGAGGAAATGAAGAGGCTTAGCTAGGCGGATAACAAAAGGACAAGGAAAACAAAGCCAAATAAGTCATAATGCAGCGTAGCACGGTGCATAACTGCACAATCAGGAGAACTGCCTATTTCCTGAAGCAATACAAAAAGAGATGAGACAGCTGCTTCTTTCATCTATTTTAAGGTTGAAAGAGGTGATGGACCTAGTTTTTGCATGTTTTTTATGGAAAGGAGGTCATTCCATTTCTTAATAGATAATGTAAACAGAAATGACTCACCTAGCGTGTGTTGCTACATGAACAAAGGGCATGAGTGACACAAATGCCTTGTCCATTTAAATTAATTCAAGGATAATCTCTTTAGAATTGCATGATCCCTTTGTTAGCTAATTAGAAATCTAAAATTAACTGCTGCCATTTATGGGGGTGTATCATTTTGTTTGTTCTTGTTGCAACACAATTTACAACAAACAGATGTGCAGCCCATTAATATTTAAGCAACATGTGGCTTCCTCCTTCTCCTCCTCTTCTTCCTCCATCTCACGACTGACTTGAGGAGCTGTCTTTTTTCTTTAACACACAGGGGGCTTAAAAGAAACATGTGCCTGGCTTAATTAGAGCTAGACTGGCAGTGCTGTGAATGCTGCACAACCAGAACCCTGCAAGGCTGCAGGAGTTAACAGAACAGCATACAGACACACAGCAAACTCCTGTAGAATGCATAAAGCTAACAAGCCTATATGTTGTGCATTTAGTCCCTCCTTACTTTATTCTATGGTTTCATTTAACCTAACTATAAATTAGCAAGTTGGTCTATTACAGGACAGTAACATCTGCTTTCTCAATCATTCATATTCAGTTCATCTGCACATTGCTTTTGTAATACTATTAGACAACATAATGACTGTATGGGTAAAAAAAACAGTGGTACATTGCATACAGTTATAGCAAGCATTTACATATCAAAATTTTATATAGACATAATTTTAAGAACTCGACAAATATAGAAGTGTATCAATCAGTCTAACAGGGACACTAGATGAGCGTTAGACTGCAGCTGCTACTCTGACAAGTTGCACAGTGTTAACATGCCATACAAGAGATGAGTGAGTGGATTTCTTTTTTAATATCAGCAATGTCTCTGCATCCCTCTTTTGTTGTAATTTCCTGCAGTTCCATGCCCAGGCATCAAAGAGAGCACAGCTGTGTCATTGGCTGAACACTTTAATCTATTCAGCCAGTGCATCTGTGTGCTCTGTCTTATGCTACGTCATTAGCCCCCTGCCTTAAGTAAGTTTATTTATGTATGCATGCATGTGTGTGGGTAGGGTTATGTGTGCAGTCATATGAGTGCATATGCATTCAGGCATGCACACATACATTACAGTATGCACGAGACTGGATACATATGTGCTCTCAAGCCTGAGTGTTCTCCACTGCAGGCCGCAGACTAAAATGTGATATCCACACTGCCAAACACACACAAAAACATGACAAGAAAGGATAAAGAGGTACTTCTTTAGGATCCCAACTAAAGGCCACGTTAAGACATCACATTACAGACGAAAACCTCTGTACTAAGTTTTCAAGCCCTGCTAAATTTAGGTGGGATTGCTGCTTTTGAGTGACAAGGGATGAAAAACAAAATTCCTCACAGTCAAAAGAGGAGGAGGAAAGTGAGGTGATGAGAAAATGAGTGGAGCTCTGCGGGAGATGCCTGCAAGCCACAACGTCCTCCACCCAAAACTACTGTGTTAATACTGTTTTGTTGTCACTGTTTGTCTGCTACAGTTGTCCAGTAAAACATGTCTGTTTTTACAATGACACATCAGCTGACATGTCCACTTTGTGGACCAAAAGCATGGCAGGAATCTTGATTGCAAAATTGTTTCTGGGAACTGCACAGTCCTTTTTATTGAGCCAGAAAGCAAATGTTACAATAGATTAGATTGTCTCATATAAATTATTGTCAACTGACTGCGTCCAATCAGAAAGTCATCCATTCTTTATAATTTGCTTAACAATGGGATGCTATTTGTCATTTATAACACTAATTAAATGGATTTCATTTTGGTCAAAGCACATGGGCCTAGAAACATATTCTAGTTGATGGAAGAATGCTGTTGTATTTATGGTTACAGCTTAATTAGCTGGCTAGCAAGCTACAGCTGATATATATTAAGAATTTATTGTAAAAAATTTTGTACTCACATCTTTCCCTATGTACTTTTCTTAATGCTTTGCACTTATTATATTCTCTTACACATTTTCATTTTTTTTAAATTCCTGTGATTTTATTAAACAACATATATTACCCAAACATGGAAAGCTTGAGGCGTAACAAAAGTTTTGGGGCTTAACAATCACTTACACTGAAATTAAACTACTGCATGTTTTAGTGAGAAGGTTGAAAGGTACTGTGGTTGGATCAAATTAAGGAGACTTTTTCACACCATCTCATAATTGTCTGGGGATACAGTGTAGATGGTGAGAAAGATGCTACAATGTAAGCCTTAGTGCTATGGCAGACTGCATCATCAACCCCTCAGTTTCTTTTGAAGTCTCCCCATGGGGGTGTGGGAGCTGGGGGTTGATAATGAATCAAGCTGAGTCATAATGAAAGTCCTTATTGAGGTCTGCTTTGATGAAATTCCACCTGACTGATCTCAAATCACAGAACAAAACAGCAAGAGCTTGCTGACAACTGTTATGAGAGCTATACTGGCTGGCAATATGATGGAGCGAGTTAAGCGACTTCAAGTACCCCTTGAGGATACTTTCTTCACTTCTTCCTTCCTACTTCCTCTGTGATCACTAAGTGGGATGAAATCAGATGAGAGTGTATACAGTTGCACCAAGTCAAAGTCTTCACTCATGGATGTCATGACTTAACAATACACCCCACATATAGCTATTTCTTCACCCTATACACGCAGCAGATATTTTAAACTGGTACGCATTATCTATCACTTTGCATTTGTAAAAAATAAAAATAAAAAAAAAACACAATAAAAACACTTAACTATTGTTACACATATGCAGCAGTGATTATGTTATATGAGCTCTAACAGTTTGAACTATGTCTATTCACCAGTGTTAGCACATTAAACCATATAAAATTTTGAACTGATCACTGTTAACAGGGTTATTTTCCTACAAATTCAAACAAAGTCAATACATTACACGCTGTAATCGGACAAGTCATTGTAAATTCACTATGCTGTATGAGGACTTATAAAAAAAAGCAAAATGCCTATTTCACACTTCACATGAGATGAGATAGTGTGGCTCTTTCTGCACACTGTCTCCAGACATGTGGAGCCCATCTGGAAGCCTGCAGTATTCAAGATAGGTAAAAAAAAAGACTGCCAGGAGTAACAAAACGTACACAATTATAGAGAGGGATCTCATAAACAAGTGTGCAATAGACTGCCAACATCATTTAGCTGTGCAAAAGTCTAACTAATGCTCCTGCTTTAAGTTGTGAGTTGTGTTCATGATGGTTTGCTATGGATATGGATACCCTTCACTTTATATATATATATATATATATATATATATATATATATATATATATATATATATATATATATATATATATATATATATATATATATATATATATATATATATATATATATATATATATATATATATATATATATATATATATATATATATATATATATATATATATATATATATATATATATATATATATATATATATGTGTGTGTGTGTGTGTGTGTGTGTGTGTGTGTGTGTGTGTGTGTGTGTGTGTGTGTGTGTGTGTGTGTATATGTATATATGTGATCACTAAGTGGGATGAAATCAGATGAGAGTGTATACAGTTGCACCAAGTCAAAGTCTTCACTCATGGATGTCATGACTTAACAATACACCCCACATATAGCTATTTCTTCACCCTATACACGCAGCAGATATTTTAAACTGGTACGCATTATCTATCACTTTGCATTTGTAAAAAATAAAAATAAAAAAAAAACACAATAAAAACACTTAACTATTGTTACACATATGCAGCAGTGATTATGTTATATGAGCTCTAACAGTTTGAACTATGTCTATTCACCAGTGTTAGCACATTAAACCATATAAAATTTTGAACTGATCACTGTTAACAGGGTTATTTTCCTACAAATTCAAACAAAGTCAATACATTACACGCTGTAATCATCATACATATGTGTGTGTGTGTGTGTATATATATATATATATATATATATATACATATATACACACACACACACACACATATACACACACATACACACTTATATAATAAAATATTTTATATTTCACAATGACAATCTGAATTTAAACAGCAGAAATCTGGCATTCTTGTTTACCACTAATCCACCAGGAATGTTCACTTTCATGTATAACAGTTGCTTGCAGATTGATGAACTATGCATCACAACTAAGTTAAACATGATTACATTTTATTGCTACATGCATCATTTTAAATGCTCCTCTGAATGATCCCCCTGCTACATCGCCACATTTTCCCCCATTCAATGGAAGGAATCAGAAGGAAGTTTATTTTCATGAAGATTAAAAGTCCTAACATTCATTAGAGTATTTATATGACAGTACAATATTTTAAACACTGTCGTAACAAACGGTACGTAAGAGACATACTAAAAAGGGTAATACAGTAGATCTAATAAATCTGTAAATAGAGTAAATCTGAAGCATCAACACAAATCTCTGGCCATTCGTCCAATAGAACAGTTTCAAAAAGTCCTTTGGGGGAAGGTTACAGACACAGCAATTGGCTTTCTAAGGCTGTCGATTCTAAACATGTATCGCTTTAATAGTGATTAAACTGGAATTAGTCTCCAACTGGTTACTACAGGGGTTTACTAGTACGTACATGTACACACACACACACACACACACACAGAAATAGCACAACTCCCTGAGCCTGGAGGGTGGGTGACAGAGCTGTAAGGGCCAGTGCTGTGTTAGCCAGCAGTAGAGGCAGATGCAGCACTCAGTAGCCAGAGGGCATCACTGGGTATTCAAGCTTCACTGGGCTTCATCATTGGTGCCCTCTGATGCCTTAGCCCCATGACCAATGACACACAGTTGCAGCATAGAGCTAGTCAAGCCTTTCAAGCTTTTGGAAAAGAAGGGAATTTTAGTAGAACAGCCTTTTGATTACATACAAATTTAGGAAAGTTGAGGATGTATGTTATGGTGGAGAAAGTGTTTTCTACTATTTCCAATTCAGAAGAAATATATAGGTTAATTCTTTCTGCACATGTTCTCAAGCTAGAAAAGGTCACAAGCATGACACACCTTAAAGATGGTCAGTACACCACTTTACTTCCATGACAAACATAATTTTAATTATTTTTGTCATTTCAATACCAGTGTACAAAGTGGACTTAGAAATCCCACTAAAAAGGCACGATGCAACGTCCATACTAATTGTATAACATGTCAATTTTGCTAGCGTATATTGGGATGTATCAATATACAGCTTGGATAGACACTGCTTTCTTCCTATATTGCTGTAAATTGTTTATGTTTAAGTCTCTCCTTCTAATGTTTCTTTAATATGCTCTCCCCCTGCTTTCCTCTCTCTCTCTCTCTCACACACACACACACACACACACATACACACACCTCATTTTGATACTGACATGCCAAGTCATGCAGAAAACACAAAGGGAATTTTTTTTTAATTCCCTCGACAAAAACAGCAAAATGCAATAACCTGGGACAAAAGTGCTGACATCTGAAGAGGAGTCTGACATTCACATAAACTACTCAGTTGCAGCTGAAATGAACACAAGTGACAGAGTGAGAGAAAGCAAGACCCTTACACAGATGGATAGATTGTTCCCACTTACTCTTCTATTTCTGCTAGTTTCTGGCATTCTGATCCTGTTCTTCCTCTTCTATTTCACCTCCTTTTTATTCTTCACTCTCCCAGCTAGGCCTAACCCCTATTTATCCCAACACTTCTCCTGTCTGTATTTTTCCTTTCAGCCTCACCTTCTATTAAACCATCAGCATTTTTAGGTTGCAGCCCATTGCTCAAACCTCATCTCCATTTCCTATGTTACCTGTTTTACTGTTTCTCCTATCCTTTCTTCTCACATCCTACCTGTTCCATCATCTTTCTCTCCTTTTCTGTTTTTCTCTTCTCTCTAGTTTCCTTTCTCTGAACCTTGTTCGCATGATCCCCAACTTTGCTACTTGATTAGCCAGACTTACCACAGCAAGTGGTAGTACATTTGGTTAAATGGCCAATGAGAATTACATTAGGGTCCTACATAAACAGAGGGCTCAATTGGGCACATTAATCACAGATAAATTCTCACCCTTCCATTCTAGACACAGAGAAAAATAGAAATGTTAGCCAGTGACGCATGGGGTCAGTCTTGTAAGTTTGAAGAAACAGCACCTCTAGAGAAGACATGCATAACAAACAATATTTTCCTCTTCTGTTAAAATTATTTAATGTACAACTCCCTCGGACTCTTACATAATTGTGCATTTCTGTGAGCAAGGCTGCCTCCTCATAGACAGCAAGAGCAGTCTAGTGCAGAGCCATAGGGACTAAAATAGTTAGTCATGTGTTCATTAGCACTATCCTTTTTTTTAAGTGTTCACTCTGTTTCCAGAAACATAAAAAAAAAAAAGAACCTTCGAATGGGTCTGTATATGTGAATTGTGTATGAGACAAAAAGAGAAACAAAGAGCGAGAAGAACAATATGAAGGCAATGAGGTGGTGGAATTGTGATAACTTGAAATGTTATTATTATTATTATTATTATTATTATTATTACTGCTACTACTGCAGGATGAAGCCATGCTCTAGCTTCCCTCAAGCTTTGATCATTATGTAAAGCTGTTGTGCTTGGTGCTGACACTGAATACATTACAAAGTGTATAACCAGGGAGTGTGCAAGACTAACATACACAGACTAATATATTGTCTTTGCTTCTAAGTTACTTACGATTTTAAAATTACACACATCCCTTCATTTCTAGATGACAAATAAAATGCACTTTATGCACACTTCGATGTGTGACATGGATGCAGATGTAAAATTAAGAGATGTAATCTAACAATAGTTCAGTGTAGTAGTCACTAGGAGTACTAGGCAGCCTGTGAGGACACTTGTATTAGGTCTATTTTGGTTCTGGAGAAGAGTTGTCAAGTCTGAGAAAATAATGACATCATCATTGCTATCTCAGCTTTAGTTTGGAAACCATTTGTAATAAAAGACCAGCAATAAAAAAACTGGGGACCGGGTATTTAAAAGACTAAAATTGTAGGACTCAAAGCTTTTGACCCATGAAAGTCACAATATCTCGGCATCTTATTTTCCTCAATTAATTTCAGCTCACTCTCCACTGCAATCCTGACTGCCAGAGTGCCCCTCTAATTAGGTAATGACAGTAGTGATGTTACATTGACTGACTAAATGTATTTTGCAAACACTACAACAATATAGCCACACTAAGACAGTTATAAAGATATATTAAGATCTGTAGTCATATAAAGGTTTATCCCTCTTTAGGTAAGTATGCAACCTTTGCTTTCTGAAGAATAGAGTTTAACTTTATAGTATTTTAATTGATTCAAGATATATTTTCACAACAGACACACACCTCACTTTTCTTATGAAAACCCTATAAATGCCAAATTTTGAAAAAAAAACCTAAAATAATTAGAGAGCCTATAACTGTCTATAAAATGTATGAAAATAAGAAATGTTCTCAGTAGTTTTCCAAAGCACAAGACGACATCATCAAATAACTGGTTTTGTCCAGTCAACATTCCAAACGATATTCAGTTATTGTCAAATAATGAAAGATGCAACCACCCACATACAAGCTAGCTAATCATAATCACCAAAAAAGCAGATGATTACATTTCTGTTGAGCAACAGGTTCATTAATTGCTTCAGTCCTAGGTGTTTGCATTACAGTATTCGTTGACTGATGGTCTTTAGTTGACCCCCTTTAATTTTATATCAAAGAGGAGATTGCTGCTGACTACCTTAGTTGTATATACTAAATGTTAGTATTACCCATATTAAGTTTTGTTGTAAGGGTGATTATGAGCTTAAGAGGGGGAACCCCAGCTAGGGGTTGCAAAGCTACCACTTTTAATTTTCATCTCTACATTCTAATCCAAGAGCCACATTGAACTTGAAAACATGCCATCTGTTCCTGCTTTTACCTGGCCTACATTAGCCCGAGCACACTCAAACTCTGGCTAGCTGCACTATCATCATCACTGTGATACAGAATAGATTAGTGCTACAATTAAAATAATGCTATCACAATGCAAATGCGGAAATTTTGCAGGAGAGCTAAAAATGTCATTAAGGCTATAAACTCAGAACAGAGCACTTTACACATAATGTAAGCGCATGGCTCTGGTTGCATTACAGAGATTTTTCCCTCAACCCCCAACCATCGACAACAATTGCTCCTCGTTTAAGCAACAATGACAGCATTTAAGAGAAGAAAGCATAAACAGGCCTGCAGGATCTATTTGCAGCATGCATAGGTGTGATGCCCATCCAGTTCAATACCAAGGACAGCGGTCGACTGCCTGACAGCCATGACAACACACGCGCTACAAAATGACAGATTTATTTCTGCACCGATGCATGTAAGCAGAGACACAAACCTGCCCCGAATGACACTGCTGTTTCAGTATTAGGTAATAAACCCACACTCAGAGACACATGTACAAACCACTAAGACAAGCCTTTCCACAGCGGCTTTTTCTCTTTTTTTTTTCTTTTTTTTTTGCCCCCTGCAGAAGAAGCAGCCACATTTGTTTAACCAGAATCGAAAGACGTTCGTCGAATAACACGTACCTGCTTGTGTCGGGGTCGAAGAGCTCACATATCCCGTCGTTTATTTTGGCCTGCTATTCTGGATATTATTATTACGGTGGGCACCGTTATGTGTCTGCCAGCGCCATGTTATTATCACTGAGTGGAGAACTGTGCGGTCCTGTGCGCTACATCCGGGCTGTTGAGGAGAGCGAATGAGCGCAGTCTGTGGAGGCCAGGAGGGCGGAGAGCACCTGTGCAGCAGAGCAGACAACTTTCAGTCACGTCGAATCACGTCCCTCATTTACATGAAACTTAACACCTGTCCAAAAAAAAAAAAAAACAAATATATAAGCTTCATCCTGAAAAAACGCCTTCTTTAGATTTTATAGTAAGTGATCTAACAAACAGCATCAGCAGAAATACAACATAGATTGATTCATACACACCCTCAGCATTATTGTGCGCGTGAACAAAGCTAGCAAACGAGCAAACGTAACTTAATTTGAAGCAAAAAGTAGCGTTAATAAGGACTGTAATAGCTAACAATGATTGATAAATAGCTGGAATTCATACATAGGCCTAAACATTATTTGATAAATGATTACAATAGATAACCTAAAGAAAACTCTAAAGCATCTAGCTAGCCTTAGCGTGCCTTGCGTAGCAAATTTATAGTCAACAGTTAAACCCTAGCTAAAAGTGAGAAATTATTTCTAACCCAGTAATCTTCTGGATTTCCTCATATTCCTCTTTGAGAATCTCAGCTCCATGTCCGAAACAACCTGGAGCCTTTGTTTCCTCAGCGTTTAATCAGTGAACTTCCGTGGGAGAGTCATCAGAATGTGCCCCTGTACACCTGTCCGACCCCTTCCCTCTCCATTCAGTGCTATAGGCTTTTTTTTTTTTTTTAAGATGGTTCCTCTTTCAGATTTGTTTTGTGGTAATTTGATTAAACTGATTTTAAGTACGTATAACTCTTACAGCTAGATTAGATTTCGACAAGGAGCAGTGTGACAGCCCCTGCCAGCTTCTACGGTGTCACAGACCTCATTGATCTGCCATCTCTGTTTCTGACAGACATGTTTGTAGCAGACTTCCCTAGACTACAGTCAGTGAATATGTGAGGGCATGAGTCAATTTCTCCCGCTGCGACTGTCCTTATGTCTGACTGTCTAGTTGGAAAAATGGAGGAGGAAAGGATCTCTGCAAAGGTCTGGCTCTTTGTGGTGGTGTTAGGATCTATGAGGCACCAATATGAGCCCCAGAAATCTCACCAGTTTCTTACAAGGAGAAATGTTTTATTGTGGCTTTTACCAGCTGGTCCTATCACTCACCACATCTCACCTACAGAATGAATCAGAGGTGAATTCCTGCTCTCAGTGCTCACATGTGCTACATATTGTATGTCTGTTAAACATATGTAAAGGTAGGCATGCACTTTACAAACATTAACATTTTTCCTCTCTATTAAGTATATCTGTGGTTCAGTGTTTTGCTATGATACTGTCTTTGACTCCACAGCTTCTCATGTGGCCTCCCCACCACCCATAAATCCCTTTGGGAAATATGGCCCCAGACTGTAAGTAGTGGGAACACTCCTTCAGCTCTGGACTATTCCAGGCTGAGCCACACTTATTATGGGCTTTATGGACAGCCACATCTAACCGTCTCATAGCCATTCAAGGAGGGAAAGTGGGGTCATCCAGTGACACATTTTAGTAAGTGGGCTTTTAATCTGAGTTAGAGATAGTATCTAGATAGAGTTATATTTAATGAAACAAGAAAGGCCCAGGGTAAGTTAGTGTGCACAGCATAAAAAACAGTATAATATTACATTTTACCTCTGAGAGAGGAAGAATATTAAGAAGTCTTCCTGGGAAACACTGGGCCTAGATACCCTCAAATGATGGCTTTGAAGTGTATATATATATTTTATCTATTTTTATCTATTCTATATTCTCTATAAACACAGTCTTTTTATTTTTTCACTTCCACAAGTGTTGGAAAATCATCGTGGTTTTTTGTGCTTTATTACATCCTTGCCCTCTTATGGCTATGATATCAGTGAAAGAGTCAGCAGACTAGACTCAGGGAGCAAGGAATAATCACCACTTTTACATACAGCCCATGTGAGATCTTAACATCCCCATCTAGTGGTGAATTTTAGGGGCACAGAGGTTACTACAGGGCATCCAACTGCAAGTTGCTTAAGTGGCTGGGTTATCTCTGGTCTGTGAGTCAATAACCTAATCCTTTATAATATTAAATCAGTGTTGCATTGGTTCATATATGATGATTTTAACAAACACATACATAAATAAACACATAAACACCCTCAGGTCTTTGCAAAAATGTGCTGCTGTCCCCATGGCAACTGTAGCAATATAAGCTTCTTTGAAACCATCTCCTTCACTCTTATTCCCTCTAACTCACTCTCTTTGATTTTTATCTTTTATTCTTTGAACGCATAAAGACAGCATTTGGAAAGAAACCTTTATGTAGCCAACACGTAAATACTGAGAAATATTACCTACTTTGGGTATTGTCTTTACAGTCATTGTGTCTTTAATAAGGAAAATGGAGAAAAAATGGGGAGAAAGGGAGGTAAGGAGGTTGCAGCCACCGAGTGTTGGAACGAGGCCCAGAGCTTATCAGAGGCTAACGCCACTGCCGTCACTTTGGAAAACCCTGCTCCTGCCAGAATGCTTTCTTCTGCCTAACAGCAGCCCGCCTCACAGTTGCCTCCTTTTCCCCCAGCTCCCTCATTGGTTGAAACTACAAAAGGAGATCTCCAGCAAGTGACATCATTACTCCCGCTCCTGTCAGACAGCATATGTCATGACCACATGGTAAACATCCACTCAAACAAAATGCTGTGATTTGCTCTCAAGTTTAAATTGAGCTATATGTATTAAGCCTGTGTGATGTTTTTATTAATACTGTTTTCACATTGTCTAAAAGGAGAAGATTTAATTTAGAAGATTTAATGCAGTAAGGATTTGGGAAAACTAGTGTTGCCAAGTTCAGTACTAGAGAGACTCACAGACTAACCAGGAAACTAACCATGCACCACATGTTCTGGATTGTTTCTTGGCAAGACATCTCTTCTGGCAATATGCAGCTCAAGCAAAACAATTCCCTCCTTTACTGACAGGAAGCTTTGTTCTGTCATCATCTAAATCCTGTCTACTGTGCTGGAACTATGACAAAGAGAACAGATTTTCTCCTCTAAACCCTAAAATGAATCAGTAATTTTGTAAATACAGTAATTTGATTGAGGAATTGTATGGCAAGTACAGTAAGGCTGGCTGTCTTATGGGAGGTGAGGCCTTTATTCTCTGATGGAGAAAGTTTATCATGTGATAATACCAGAGGAGTTTGGTGATTAGACCCCATTGATGAATGCAGCTTGCAACAGGAAATATGAAAAATCCCCTGGGGTCTGGAGATTGGTGGTGGAGATGTAAGCTGGAAGAGGGACCCCTAAGCTGACATACCAGGATATTCAGGATAAGGTGGTGATGGGGAGGAAGTGGTTGTGCAATCTTATGTCTGAAAGGCACAATGAGAAAAGAACTGTTACAGCTAATTAAATGGCTTAAAACACACAGGGAACTCTGTTATTGGTTACATGTGGTGATGACAGAAATCAATGAAAGATAGTTTGATAGCTTAGGGAAGAAGAAATGATATAGCTTTGGCAGAAACTCCAAACAGTTTTCCCTGTTGAACTTTTGCCAAGATATATAAATAAACCATTATTTGGCCAGCTGGGGCAGGGACGCAAGCCATAAACACATCAATGACATAATATCACTCTAAAAAATTACTATGTTAAAAAACAGTTGGCTTCCTATTTTACATGTTTAAAAGACAAGGGACGTCATTAGCATTTGCTTGAAATTGTGTTTTTTGGCCACCTGATTCTTGACAATATTTCTTCTTATTTAAACTCTGCTTTGACCTCCTCTTATAGCTTAAGCACGTTAGTTGCTAAATATAGTATTTCCTTATATTCACCAGGTAGACTTTGTCCTGTTGGTGCTAGGCAGGTATGATATAGCTTTTTGATCAGGGCTTTTTCACTGCTTGCGGATAAGGGTTGATGAGAACAGAGAGTGATTCAATAAAGTTAAGTTAAAGGTGATAACCTCAAAACAATGAGCTGAAAAAGCCTCAAGAGCTTCATAAATCTGATAGGAAGTGCCAAGTTAAGAAACACTGTAGTTCTTTGTGGCATTATCATAATGAATAATTCATTTTACTGTTATTTGATCCACTGATGATATAAATTTTAAATTTTAATTTATTAATGCAGTTATTTCATTGGATAACTACATATATTATTTATACGGTTGGATTTTCTACACATTTCATTGTTTTCTGTAATAGACTGTAATCCTCATTGTTATCATTGTCCCCAGGCAAATGGCAAACATTCATGGGTTTATTATTTATTTCTCGAAACAATAAAAATGTACAACAACATAAATGAACTCCCCGATTTGCCTTGCAAAGACATGTAGTAGATGATGAGACATTAGAATCTAATCATCCCAGCTGCTCGGTTCAACAGATTCAAGTGCTGCCACACAAACATCCACAAAGCCAAAGGCTCCAACTTCTCAAATTGTCCAGTGTATCCTAATGTGTGGCACTGACAGCCACAGCTGGGCTCCTGAGCTCCAGCTACAGAGTGCTCTCATACCCTCAAGAGGAATAACTGAGCATAAATGTTTATGCAAATGTGCTTTTTTTTAATTGTACATAAGGGTCTAACACAATATGGCCAGCTAGTGTAGTCTTTATGCAGTATTTACTGGTAGTGTAATATTGTACTTTTTTATTTCTTATAAATTTGTGATACTTAAACAAAAACATCAGCATACAACCAACAGAGAAGAGCAATAATATTAAAGATTACAGATTTTTTTTTACTTTAACAGACCAATAATCCAGAATTCACTGCTGGTAAAATAACACTTATTATATTTTATAAGAATGTTATAAAATATACATTTCATATTTGACTCTAGATTTTAAAATTAAAGACTCATTTGAATAAATGTTATACTTGAATTCTTCAAAGCTTGCAATTTCTGTCATTTTTCACACCATTTAGGACAACCAATGCAATTGTGTCAATCCACATACACAAGTGTTATTTATTATGACGTTGTTGCCCTGGAAATGCATTGTTGATTATATAGTGACTTCTTTTGCTCACTTCTTTACTAGTTCTACTTCTTCCAGAGGAAAATATAAAATCAGAAATTCAAACCCCACCCTTGTAATAGAAAACCTAATTCAGTAAAATGGCCTGAGGGTAACACAAGGAAAAATGCCTGACATTTCAGTTGGCAGTGTCTGTGTTATTTGGAAAGTAGCAGTGAGCCCTGACATCTTTGTCTCTTTGCTGCAATTGTGTTAGTTTGTGTGACCTAGACAGATGTGGCATGAGTGTTACCCAGTCCCATGACTGCTCAGCAGTGGGGTGAACCACATCCACACAAAAGCAGGTCATTGTTCTGTCAGTGGCTCTAGTTAAGGTAAACAAAGGGAAATCATATGGACACTGACTAACACAACAACATGTTAAATCAGTTGTATGTTTCACTGCTTGTTTATCAAGCAACTTTGTATTTAAATTCGCCCAATATCACTATTTTTTTTCTTTTTGTTCTTGTTTTATCTTATCTATTTTATGGAAGACAATTATAGCTTTTATTACAAACTGTATTAAATTTATGAAGCAATTTTCTTTTTTTAGAAAAAAATTAAGATGGCATAAAATAAATTGCACATTTCATAAATTGTACATTTCAGTGTCCTATGACCCATTCTATTTTATTTACATATATTTGGACATATAGGGAGTGTCATCGTTTGACTGAGGAGCGATGAAGTAAGGAGTGGCCAAGTTGCGAAAGACTTTGGAGCTATAAAAGAGTGTGGTTTGTGCTTTTGCTACATACTGACTGATTCACCAAAACTACACCTCGGCCTGCTGCCTGCTCCTGTGTGCACCTGAGGGCTAAAGACAAGAAAAGGTAACTTAGGTTTAATTTTTTTACTGTGAGACCTTAGATAAATTTTTTTATATTTCTATGGTTAAGGACCACGTTCTTCAGATACTAGAGGTGTAAATAGTACCAGAAGAAGAATGCATTGCCTGTGCGAGTCAGGAACTGATGCTGTGGTAGGTTTGTGTCGTACAATTAAACACCAAACTAATGGGTCATAAAATGTTATCTAAATATTAGAATATAACTTATCTTTATACAGTGTAGACTGTATGTTAGTTGCTTATCAGTTAGATTGCTATGGACTGATTGGTAATGCTGAAAGATATGTCTGATATGGTCAGTAGAACGCAATTTCATTTTAACTTTACACTTAAACTACATGAGTCCACATATATACAGCCAATATTAAGCACATGTCAATAGATCTTTTGATTAGTAGTTATATATTATGGGTTCTATTTCTTATATGAAGCCTGAAATAGCAAGTCTATGTAGTTACCAGAGTAATTTAGTAAAGTCACAAGAACAACTGTAGTGGTGTTACCTGGACACTAAGGAATCATTGTTAATGCACATTCCTGTTTAACTGCACATATAGAATCCAGGGAGAATGTACCATTATGTTTTTGCACGACTCAGGATATTTCCCTGTGGGTGGCATTGAACATTCAGAACACTAGAACATTCCATGGCAGCCAGTAAACTTAACAATTTATGTAAATTCACAATAATCCAGTGCAGCATTTGTTTGCCGATTCTGTGACATCTTGAAAAGCTGTGGAGTCCTCTTGTGGTCACCTGGAGAACTAGTGCTCTTCATGCAGCTCATAACCCCAAATCATTTTTACAGTTTCAGAATGAAACTTTATACCTTTTTAGTTTTACTTTGGTGGTCATAAACTTCCTTGGCGTTTTTCATAATTTTGTGGTATTTGGTTTTCTTCTTTAGTTTTCTCTGTAAAATTTAGGACTTGCCTATGCTAAGAAAAGCTGTAACATAAATAAAGGCAAACTCTGTCTCTCTCTGACAGGCAACATGGATGTAAGTAGCTCTTCAAATTCTCAGATCTCTACACTGGTAAGAATAAAACAGATCATAATTTATTGTCTCTACATTTTTTAATATGAATGCTTAAATCTTTTATTATGTCAAACGGCTATATTTGCAACTGCAAGTTGGTGTCCTCCATCCTGTCCACTCTCTCCCTTCCCCACATCTCCATCTTGGCTCCTGACCCTCCTGTCTCGCCGTCCTCCCCTTCTCCTCCTCCCTCTCAGCATTCTGATGCCCTTTGTGGCAGCTGCCCGCCTCCTGGTTCTGCCCCACAGACTAACAGCCTTTGGCCCAGCCTGCCTCCATCTGGAGCTGGGTTCCCTGCATGGCCGGGACAACCCACCCAGCCTGCACCGTGCTGGACTGGCCAGTCAAACACAGCCTGCTGGCCAGGGACACAAACACCTCCAGTTTCTGTTCCTTCATCAAATTCAGCTCCAGCCACTGCTCAAGCACCCGCCCCAGCACCAATCACCACCATAGTCCCAACTCAAGCTCCAGTTCAATTTCCAGCTCCTGCTCCAGTGCAGCCCTGCCAGCCCTGCTGGCCAAACATCCAGTACCAACCTGTGCAGCCACCAGCCCCAATTCAAGCTCAAGTCCCGACACAAGTTCCAAATCAAGTACCAGCCCAGATACCTGGTCCTACTACCAGCATCCACCAGAATGTACCAGGGTGGCCTGCCCACCCTGGCTATCCTTACAATCCAGGACAGTCAGGGTGGCCTGGACAGAATCCATCTATCATACCATCACACTGGCTTCCACCCACATCTGGACCACTAGTGAGTCAAATGCAAGGACTCCAATTTGTCTGTATCTTGTTGTTAATAGGTTATCCGGTTGTTTTATTGTTTTTCTCCCACTGTTTAGAGTGTGCCGTACAACTTAAACCTGGCCCGTGGGGTCTATGACAAGATGATGATGACCATTTTGGCCCATGTAAAACCCAATGCTAAAATGTAAGTTCATTAATGTTTTACAGTACCTATAGCATCTTATGAAGCATTATTAAGATTGAATAATCATATAATAATTATTAACATTTCTCAAGTTAATGTTTAGTTTTAGTTACATTAAAAATATTAAAAAATAATTGTCTTGCCATTATGTGTAGTATGTAACAAAGGAAATATGGTACCAAGTGTTGTATTTCATGTAAAATTAGCTTCATAAAAAAACAATACAACCACAACGTAATAAGCTTTGTTCTCACACAGGTTTACAGTCAACTTTCTGAAAGGCAACAATATTGCCTTTCACATCAACCCCCGCTTCAATGAGGGGGGGAAACAGGTGGTGGTCCGTAACCACAAACTGGGAGAGCGCTGGGGTGCAGAAGAGAGAGACCTGAAGGGTCCCTTCCCGTTTGCTCTTGGGAGCCCTTTTGAGGTGAGCGGCAGAGAGAAGAATCAGACTGGGGTCAGTAGATTAAGGACCTGGGATTAAAGATGCTATGTGTCGCAAGTCGACATCATTAAATCATTACAGCTTCATTTGGACCCATTTGTTTGTAAGCGTCTGTGTCTACAGCTACTAATCTACTAAAAGTAGACAGCACAAATAAATGGGATAAACAGAAGCTACTAACCGCTTTAACCACCCAATCATTTGTTTACGATGATATGAAGATGTTTCAAGAAGCTACACATGGCGCCTTTAACTGACCCTAGGTCATTTTCTCATGATTAATGTCAGGCTAACGTTTGGAAAAGATGGGAAGGGTTGGAAAGACCTTTGTGCAGGCGAATCCTAGATAAGGGAACTGCTGTACTGCAGGGAGAATTCTGGAGGTCAGTAGGGGTCCAATGTTGCTCAATAAGAGTTATGCTTAACAGGCGTCGCATGACTGACAGCTTTTCAGTCTTTGTGTCCAACAGTCCTTGTGTTTATGTTGACCATCAACAATAACTATGTTGATAGATGATCTGTGTGTATTAATACATTATATCGTTACCTTACTTCAGGGGCAATGACATCAGTCCAGATAATTTGGCAGATAATTTTTTACTTTGCTTATTTAATTTTGTGTTCATGTTTGATTTCTTTGACACTATATTGACAGCAAAAATATAAATTCTCCCAATTGTCCTTTCGTATTCCAGATGAAGATCCTGTGCACTCAGGAGGCATTCAGGGTGGCAGTAAACAACATCCCACTGTTTGAGTTCCGACACCGTGTCCGGGAACTCAACCAGATTGACCGAATCAACATCCTGCATGATGTCGTCCTTACCTATGTCAATGTAGAGACACTTCCGTAGAAGACACACTGTTAACCATGAAGCACACATATCAACGCATCAAGGACAGAGGCTTGTATGCAAGTGCAATGCAGCCGAAATGCATACAGAAAATTTAGAAAGTTTTCCCCACACACATATACAAAGAACAATATTACAAGACATGGTGTTTAAATATGTGTTAGTATGTGATGTAATATTAATAATCACATGAGCTGAGCTCATTCTATAATGAATACCACAGTAAGTTTCTACATAGATTACCATTTAATATAGCCAAAGCATTCTTTTCACTATAGGGGATGCTACTGCTTCTTATAGTGTGCAATCTTTCCTATATTATTAATTTACTACTAATAGAGAATGCTATGTGTAAACAACTGGGTTTATTATTGCTCAGTTCTATTGATGTCTGTTAAATTTAATGGTTGTTAACCAAGTAAGAAATACATCATCACATCCAATATGTCAATTTTTTAATTTTTGAGAGAAGCTAAAGAAAAGTACAGTAATGTAACATTAACACTGAATAAAAAAAAATCTTTTAGAGAAATATAAAATCAGCACTATGACAACTGTACAAAAATGCACTGAATGATCATAGATTAACACAAATGAATCACTGCCTCATACCGAGCCAAAGTTACAGTTATTTCTGCAATGAGGAAAACACTACTGGCAAAAAAAACAAATAAAAATGAAATGTGAAATAGCTGATAGCTGTACGCTAAAATCCGTGGCTAATTTCTTATCTGCTCTTTCATCTAACACTTGCCTCTGATTTCCTTCCACAATATTACCATTTACGTCCTCGCAACTTAGATTCACATCCTCTATCGTTCGACCTACATGCTTGTTCCCTACAGCCCACTCTTTGTTTCAACAGCTAGGAGTTTCTGTGATCATCTGAAGACACATTTGTCCAGATCAAATCATCAAGACAAGGACTCATCAGACTGAAAATCATATGAATATTCGTAGTTTCCAAAGGATGATTTGTAATGGCTATATTAGCAGTGTTGGCTCTGTCTGTCACTACTATGGGATGTAATAAAAAACTCTGCAGCCTTTATAGGACGGTGGTGAAAGTTTCCTAAATCAAAACTATCTTTAACACAATAACCTAAACAGTGCCCAATACCATATGATGAATTATGTAACCCAAATAGAGCCATACTGTCTAGCAAACAGCTTCATGTGACTTAAGAATAATTAACCTTGTTTTGCAGTTCTATATAGTTGTACAATTTGATTTACGCAAAAGGAAGAGCTATGGCAACTTTAAAAATAAGGCAACGGTTTTAAACATTGTTATTTTTTGTGTATAATACAACATTAAATTTTTCACATTCTGCCTCCAAAAGATCTCCATGCAAACAAGTCTGCGATTTATAGTACTACCTGTGGTGCTTATGTCTCTTTATCTGATAACTGCTAGCATATGTGCACTCAGTAGCAACTTCAGTGAGTATCTTCAGGTCTTGATATCCAGCTTTCGCTCTACAGACTTCAGCAGCAGCTCAGCATACTGCTCCAGTAGAGCTAGGGCCCTTTCACCCTCACCTCTGACCCCCTGCTCCACTTGGCATCTTTCACACTGTGACATTGGGGGGGGGACAGAGTCTAGCTGAGCCTTAACTGTGAAGAGAGTCTCAGATAGGATTTTCCTCATCTGCTGTAGATCTTCACTGGTATCTTGGCCACTTTGCAGCACCTGGTTTAAATGAAAACACACATATATGAGCTGGGCCATGAGTCAGACAAATAGGCACAGTGTGACACACAGTGTATTTATCAGATTACACATACCATCCCCTAAATCATGTTACTAAAACCGTAGAATGTACAAACACACAAAAAAAAAGATTATTATTCATTAATAGACTGGTAATTGTTCGATTTATAAAACTGACTCATTTTATATAAAATTGTAACACGAGTTCCTAAACAAATAACTTATTTGTCAATCAATAGAAATGAACTGCAAAATGTTTAGATTTTGTTCAAGCAAAAAAAAGTCAAATACTTTCTGGTTTTCAAGCATCTTCAAGCATTGTCTTGACTTTTTTGCCCATTTCATCCCACCAAAAGTGAAAAACCCAGAAATATTCTGTTTACCATTATACAAGGTAAAGAAAAGCATCAAATCCTCAAATTCGAAAAGCTGGCGAGTTATGTCATGTTATAAAATTAAAATAAATAAATAAATAAATAATGTAATTGATAGATTTCTTGTTTTCAGTATATGCTCTGTATCCTAGCTGGTTTTTCAAATATATATATATATATATATATATATATATATATATATATATATATATATATATATATATATATATATATATATATATATATATATATATATATATATATATATATATGTTCGCTCACGATCTCTTAACCATCCTAACATCCTAAAGAGATGGGAACACACACTCACTCACTGTAGACACATACTCACCATAGTGTAAAGTGCAATGGTTTTTCTGAGACTATTGTGAAGCTCAGTAACAGCTTGCCTACAAGTTTCCAGGGTGATGGAGTGATCTGCAGAAAGAGAGAGAGAAAGGAGGCTCCTTCAAGTATAGCATGGCATGTAGCAAATCAGTGTTTACACAAAGAATATAGTCAATACAATACAGTATCTACAGCACAAACACACTCTGTGTCAAGATGCACAGTAAATACTGAGCAAAAGGTTGAAGAGCATTATAAGAGAAAAACAAACAAGAATAAACTTAAAAAAAGAAAAGAAACTATGGAAAAAATGCATGAGTAGGATGCTGTACAAATCCAGAGAGCAGGGGTTGTGTTAGCAGTGAAAGTGAGAAACATGATTCCACAATTTATATTTACCAGCAAAACGCAATTGTAGGTATAAATATGGACTGAATGTCACAGGCATTTATTGTTACTGTGTTTCCGAAGTGAAATTAAATCTGTTGCTTCTTTGATGCAGTTACTGTATGAGCCACAAAACTGCAGGCACAGAAGCATAACAAAGAGGATGAAGAAACTATTCACCTCAGCATAATAACTAATATTAGATACTTTTATTTACTGAGTGAGTAATGTGGCAGCATGTAAAATAATAGCCTTAAAATCTATTATTATGTAAAGGGAGCATTTATGTGATCATTACATTTTTCTACAATCTCTCTGTTACATTATGAGACACATGATCCTCCAGTTCTTCTAGTAACAGGTGTATAAACTTTATACTGTTCTTTCGTCTGTGGACCCAACCTTATAATCACAGTATTGACAGGAGGAAGACACACAGCCAGACTGTGTGGCTGCCAAAAGGCAGAAGAAAAGAAGCAGTATGAAGACATGCAGTGAAGAAGAGGAATGGTAAAGACAGACAGGTTAATAAAGGAGTTCTGGGAGTCCAGACCTGGCTTGGAGTCAGCGCATGTTGTGTGGGCTTGTTCAGGCAGCAGAGGGCACTCTACAGTTACAGCCACCTGTCCTGCCTCCTTGGCACTGTAAGAAATGTGTGTTACTTGCTGTGCAACACTGATTGTGATGTGGCAAATCAAAACAGAATATAACAAACAATATCATCTTTGCCTACATTTCCACAATGCAAATGATGTGATATGAAATGATACCTTTCAGATACTGAGCGTCTTTTGTCCTTCACTTCGACTGAACCTGGCAAAGACGTATCCAGATTTAGAGAGAAATGTCTGCCAAGTGCTGAAGAAGAGAAGCAAATAAAGGGCACAGAATAAACACCTGAGTGCCTCAACTGTGGGTTTACATACCACATATATAGCAAATTGTCTAACCTTGCTTGTTTCCTGCAATACCACATCCAGGCTCCACTGTAGGCATAGAAGTCTTTGCTGAGCCTTCTGACAAACATGAGCTCTGCTTCACCTCTAAGCAGAGGCTACGGCGAGGGCTGAGAGGCTGCTTGGGTAGTGGGATACGAGACGGGGGGATGTTTTGGGTTAAAAGAATGGGTGAAACTGGAGCTGTGCGATTAGGAATAGAAGAGGGACTATTTGATTGAGGACCTAATAAGAGGGAGGACGTTGATGAGGTGAGTAGGTGAGGATCAGCCTTCAGCTCCCCAGATGAAATCCTACTATTTTGGAAGGAGGGGGAGTGAGGAGGACTGCTCCCATGGATACTTTCTCCCAGAGAGAAGGAACGACTACTTTTGGCCATAGAGCTGGCTGTGGGGTTCATATATGAGTGCTGGGGCTTGAGTTTGGGGCTTTCCCATGGCAGGGGTGACTGTGGTGACTGTGGTGAATGTGGGGACCCTGAAGTGGGTGAGGAAAATTGGAAGGTAGGCCTGGGAGTGTCACGATCCAGAGACAGCTGCTGAGCTCTCTTGTGCAACTCTCTTTGTTCATTACAGAGCACAGAGGAGTGATGAGCTGGAGAAAAGAGATTAATATGACTTGTTTAGAGGAAAAAGAAGCACATTAAAATATGTATGCAAAGTTATGAAGTATCCTTAATTACTTCAAAGTAATAAAATAAATTAAGAGATGTGTAAACTGGCCCATTTTACTGAAAGAAAATGTGGACAAGGCAATGTCAAGTGTTACATTGACTTGATGCAGTTTCATTGCCTTAATCAGCTCAATTATTAGACAAACTGTATATAGCAATATCTGAAGTGAATTATGATTCAACGCACAGTGTGAGGACAGGTTCTGGGCAGAATGTGATTTCTGTAAACATGTCTCTCTGTCCAGTAGCAGTGGAGCTTTGGATGGGGGGTTGGACAACCTCCACAGGTGCGACCATGAATTCTTCTTCTTGTGCGATTTAGATGTAGGTGTACAGTCACTGTCCGGAGTCTCTGCCCTGCTAAGCAACACAATCACTTCAGTCACAAACATGAAACAAGCCAAATTAAATATTGGTTCTGTTTTTCAGTGGTTCATTTAATTTAGGTTTGTTTATTTGTACAGTTATTTTAAATGGCTGTTCAGTCTCTTCCTGCATTTCTTTATTTTTAAATCATTACTTGTAGGTAAAGTAAAAATATCTAATGTGAACCCAGAATGCTGCTCTTTGACCAGTGCTGCTTTGCTATGTGGACTTGACAATGTTTTATAATCATTTATTTATACAGCGTACCTTTTGTGCTTTTTGAACTTTTGCATTTATGATTCATTAATCCAATGCTGTCAGAGCAGCACTTGTCTAAAAATAAATGCCTTTCAGTTTCTTGTGTGTGTGTGTGTGTGCGTGTGTTTGTGTTTTCTTCTTACTTTAGACTCTTGACCAGTCCCAGAGACACAGGAATCTTGTCTTCTGTGTTTCTGCCGTGGCTATCTTCCATCAGGGGCCGGACTTTTGAAACTGGGGGCTTAGCAGAGTAGGTGCCTTGTTCATTTCCATGTACTGTGGCGAACAGAGGCACCCCCCTACAAAGACTGAAAATATAAAGCATTTAGAAAACCAGGTAAGTAAATAGCACGTTTAAGAAATGTATGACATATTGATAATACAGTATGCTTTCTCACTTGCACCATTGTATGATAAATATACCCTTCACCCAGCAGCTGGCTAGTTTAGCTTATCACAAAGACTGGAAACAGGGAAATGTCACCTTGCCATCAAAACATAAAACCACAGCTTGTGGTTATTTAGCACTAAAACTACCAACATAGGGAAACAGTGTCAAGTTTCAAAATGATAAAACAATAAGGGGTTGCTTTATATAATCTTATCCGCTCACTATTTATTAGCTGGAAGCATTTGCCAGTCAACCAGCAAGGAGTTGACTAGTAAGTTAGTGCTTGTAGGCAGATTTTGTTACATTTGAAAGTAGCCAAGCTCAATGTTTGTCACTTTTTCCAGTTATTAAATTAAACTAGGCTAAATGGTGGCTAGCTGTAGCTTCACACTGACTAAACTGCACAGACATAAGTGTGATATTGATTTCTCATGTAACTTGCTGTATGTACATGAGTATTCACATTTCCAAAAAGCACTGAACTTTTCCTTAAACCATAGGCTACAGTGTCAAAGCTGACTGTTTTGCTACACACGCTAAACACTTTCTCACCTCTGTCTGTAAATACCAACAATGAGATAATTTGCACGCGCACGCACACACGTTTACTCAAAAGGCTTAACAATGGCAACTTGGCTAGATCAGGAAGTCACGTGGAATCCACATGGGTTTGTAATTATAGCTGTGTGTCCACATTGGTCTGAAATGGTCAGCAGTACCTGTTATTATGTCCTCTGGCCAGGAAGCGGGAAGACATACTGAGCCTTGAGACAGTGCTTGACTTAGCTGTGAACAGACATAAGGAGTTGGGATAAAACATAAAGGAAAAGTGAAAAAGTGGCAGAGAGAGAAGGAAAAACACACACAGAAACTCTGCTACTAAACTAATCAATACTGTGTATGTCTGTATTTGCATGTGTGTATTTGTCCTTTCCTACCCATGCCGGAGCTTTCTGCCAGAGTCTCAAAATTCTGTCTGAGAAAATCTTCTTGACTCTGCCCAAAAGTGTCAGTCACTGTCCTCAGAGCCTCATCCATACTTGTCATTTCTGCTTTTTGCTCATCTTCAATGTCTTCATCTGCGCTGTCTTGGGACAGGGACACAACATCTACAGAATCTGAAAGCAAAAGGAAGATTAACTTTGAAAAAGAAACAAGTCCATTACGTGGCATGTGCTTATGTGGTAGTATTATCCGATCAAAAAAAGATAAACAGCTTTCAGCGTCCCCGGAGCTTCATGAGTTTTTGTGCCGGATGTCTCTCCTGCCTCAACACTCCCATTTTGTCTGGCCTTGGGACTATGGATTTGAACCTGTGGCCTTCTGTATCCCCAAACAAAGCTCTACCATTGATCCACCAGGCCCCCGTAGTATTATCTGGCATATTTCTATTTAATCTAAAACTGTTAATATCTAGGCTCTGTGTGCACAAATCACCCTCTAGATATAAGCTTTTGAAGAGATATCATAGTTTTCATGTACATTTTGGCTTTTATTTTAAATTCAGCACCTGACACACTTTGAAAAGATATTTTTAACTTAAATAGGTATTGTTTTTTTTTAAGAACGATAACAATTCCTAAATGTAGCAAATCTGAATTGTTGTTTTAGTCGATGTCCCTCTACCATTGCTCTGCCTGTAAGAAATTTTAAGGTTAATTAAAAAGATGTAAAAATATCAAAAGTAATTTCTGGATATAAATTTTGTTTGTCGAGAACTTTTTCATTCTTAGTGGTAAAGTAACATACACTACTGTCAGCTACAGTGTCTTTTAAAATACGACCACTAGGAGGTGCTGAACTCTCAAATAGGTATTGAATGGTCATCATCTCTAATGTTTCCTTCCATTCACGCAAAGGTAAAATATTGAATCAAACACATCTCAACTGTGTATTGCCTCTCTGGTATTCTAGTCTCTTATAGTGGTTAGCAGAGTAAGTCTTCACCATCCAGGACATGATCTGGACTGGACTCCCTGCTGTCATATTCCAGGGAGCAAGCACTGTCTGGACTGCAGCTCTCCTGGCTTTCACTGCGGATCCCTCGTCCTTGCATCCTGCAGAGCTGCTCTTTCACCATGTAGTCACTGAAGTATAAACAGACAGAGGGGTGGAAACAATGAGGAACAGTGGTGGAGAAAAAAAAGCATTCAACCACAAACAGAAGGCAATTATTTCCTGCTTTCGGTGTTATTGTGATAACTTTGGTGAAACTGTGGGAACTAGGCAGGGATTTACCTGCCCTCTGTACATGTATCATCCTCGTTTGCCTCAGGGTAGATCACAACTCCATTAGTCCCTTGAATGCCCTTGGATGGGTGTGAGGACAGCCAGTCACTGTGTGCCCAGGGCCGATGCATCTTAGCTCTCTCCTCTAACTGCTGCAACAACACAAAAACATTAGATGATGAGCTGCATAAATCATTGCTGTAACTGGTACTTCTATCTATTAACAAACATGTGGACACTTAAACACATACTGTAGCTATGCATACCATGGGTTCCTGTAGGCTGAATGTGCTCTGTCTCTCTGTGCCATGAGGGGTGCAATTGGAATTTTTCTGTTGACCAAAGGTCTCCAGCTGCCTCAGGTCAAGCAGAGATTTAACCTTCAGCTCCAGAGAGCCCATACGATGAGACCAGCGCCTCCGAGGACGCTTAGCAGAGTCAGGGATGACCTGGCTAATGACTCCATCCTAGAAATGAGGGTTGGAGATGTAAGACAGTAATAAAAATGTACTACAGCTTTACTTGTATTCCTTATTCCTGATAAAATATTATTTTTTTATTCCTTTTTAGTCTTTATTTTGTTAAATAATCACAAACCACACTGATGAGCCACAACATTAAAGCCCGAGACAGGTGACGTGAAAACATCGATTATAAAGATAAGATTGGGAAGGTAGAGCGGTTGTCCACCAATCTCGCAGTTGTTGGTCGATCTCCGGCTCCTCCGGTCACATGTCGAAGTGTCCTTGAGCAAGAGACTGAACCCCAAATTAGTTGCTACATAGCAGCTCCCCCATCGGTTTATGAGTGTGTGTGTGTGATTGTGTTTGTGAATGGGTGAATAAGAAGCAGTGTAAAGTGCTTTGAGTGCCAATAGGTAGAAAAGCGCTATATAAGTGCAGACCATTTACCATTTACTATATATAATAGGCAGTCAGTTATACACAGTCAGTTCTTAATGTTGATATGTTGGAAGCAGAAAAAATGTGAGCATCTCAGCAAAAAATTAATTTTGCTGGCTAGATGGCCGGATCAGACAATCTTTTGGGGTATTGCAAGTATGTACTGGACAAGGTTTACCAAAAGTACTCCACGGAATGACAATGAACCGGCATAGGAGTCATGGGCACCCAAAGTACATTCATGTGCACCGGAAGCAAAAGTTAGCCTGCGTGCTCAGACCTCAAAGAAGAGATATTGTTGCACAAACTGCTGGAAAAATGTAATGCTGGTCGTGATAAACAGTCACAACTCACAGTGCATGGCAGCTTCCTGCATATGGGGCTCTACAGACACAGACTGTCCATTCTGACTACTGTCCACCAGGTAAAGTACCCATAATGTGCATGTGAGCACCAGAAATGCACCATGGAGCAATGTAAGAAGGTGTTCTGATTCAAAGAATCACATGTTCTTTTACATTATATGGATGGCCAGGTGTCTGTGCACTGTAGAGAGAGGTGGCACCAGAATGCATTACAGGAAGAAACCATTGACTGTAAGATGCTTTGAGAAAAGTTCTGGTGGGAAACCTTGGGTCCTGGCATTCATGTAGATGTTTCTTTGACTCTTAGTACCTACCTAAATACTTTTGCTGATGTGCAATATAGCAACAGAAGTCCCTCAAGGCAATGGTTTCTTCAGCAGGATAATGTGCCAAAGACCAGAATTTGCTCAGGAATGGTTTAAGGAACATGATTTATCATCCAAACTTCACAGATGTCAATGAAGTTGAGCATTTATTGGTATAATACCCAGCTGATGTCTTGGTCCCAGAAAGTCCATGCTTTGATAGGTCAACTGCTTACATGACACAAGTGAGGACTACACAACATTAGGCAAGGGCTTTTAAGGTTGTGACTCACCAGTGAAAATCATTTGTGCTTTAATGTTGTAAACAAACTAAAGGAGAAAACTTATACTGTCGACTTATACTTATACAGTTTATACTGTATACACTTACTTTTTTACCTCTATTTTTATTGACTACTTACTTTCTTCAGATCCCAACCCTGTCCTTCTTCTGAGCCTCCTGTGATATAAAAGCGTAGAATTAATAGAAGAATAATCACGGATATATATTTTATTTCTGAACTGTAATTCTGCTGCATTCCACAGAGAGGGACCAAGAACAGGGTAGATGCTAACAAACATGGTTGTAAGGAAAATCCCTCTACTCACTAGTATCCCTGTCCTATCCCATGACAAATGTCTGTATAGTAGTCAACACTGTGTTTGTATTCTTACGGAGTTCACAGTCAGAGAGTACCTGTGTCCCCCTCTCCTTGGCTGCTGTCAGAGGAAGTACTGGCTGCAACATCTTCCTGGTCACTGGCGTCATTCTCTGCTCTGTCCTCTTCATCAAGCTCACGATCACTGTCTGAGGACAAACCACCCAGAGTGTGGTTTCTATATAACCCCTGCCTGGAGTAACCCAGTGAGACAGTTAGACAAAACAATGATCAATCTGTGATATCTAGGGTTTTACTGTAGAGGGAATTTTCTCCGGGTAGTTACTTCCCTATTAACACTAGGTTTATGGAATGAATGTAATCACTGAAAGTTCTGTAGTAGTTTATACATGTGGTGTGTCATCACCTGAGACTTGAGGTTTTGCAGAGTGGTGTGTCTGGGTTTTGTCGGAGTTGGCACAACCTCTCTCTCATTCTGATTGTCAGTTCTGGAGCCAGTCTCCACACAAAGATACAGCTAGGAGATAAAGGCATTAGGGCATCAAAAATTCAATATTTCATTTCAGCTTGACTATTGAGAAACCTATCTGCAAACACATTTCCACACTCATTTCCTCTAGCAGCACAGGGCGAAGACGGGGTGATGCTAGCAACCTGGTTAGGTTCGTAATTTTATTCTAGTGCAGATGGTAGCACTGAAATCATTCCCAAATGGATATTTCATTGTTCATCTGGTTTAAAATGCTTTACGAAATCTACCACTGGGGATTTTTTAGCACAATTATACACACAATATTGTCTCACCTGTCACCCGATACAGAAATCAAATGCTTGCAGTCATTGGTAAATTTCATCCCAGTGACAATCTCTGCAAAACAAGACAGATGAGTGATAAATTCCATGACTGTCTCTGGCAATGAAAGGTGATAATCATATTTTCTATTGCTATAAAAGTGTAATTAGTTAGTTAGCTCCATGAAATATGTGTATGTGAGATGTAGATGTACACTATGTTATGTTACCTGAGTGTCCAAACATAGTAGCGACACACTCCCCAGTGTAAAAGTCAACAATGCTGATGTTTTTATCAGAGCAGCTGGTGGCCACATATTGACCCGAAGGATCGATTTGTACCTGCCAGACCAAATACAATGGCAATCTATAGGTTATGAACTGTGTATATAAGAACACAGATGGCTTGTGGAGTATAGATGGTTGAGAAAATGTTACCCTGAGCAGACTGCCACCTTCACTTAGTGATCCTTTGTAGATTTTCTTCTGTTCCCCACTGCTGATGTTGAAAATCCTGTAATCAGAATGTAAAAGAAACCTAATTTAAAGTAGCTGTTTTATAGATTATTTCTAGTTGCTATGCTAATTAGTTGCTATAATTTCTATGCTTAAAAACAAATAGTTTTTTGCTTTTTGTATTTTGTGATCCATTTGCAAACATTTGATTGAATAAAACCAGCAAAGATAATAGAAATACAACAGTGTGTAGGTCTTTCCAAACTTATTCTGGACAGTTTACTAACCTGATGCAGCGGTCTTGGCAGCCAACAGCAGCATAATTGCAAGCTGGGTCTACACCCATGTCATACAGTGTGGCCTTCCTCACTGTGTGGTGAGAACGTCTAAACTCTGTCCCGCTGTCAGTCTACAAAAACAAAAAGAAACAATGTCCAACTCCTCTAGGATTATGCAGACCTTTTTGTGACTGTGCCGCCTAAAATTCAATTTTAAACTGTGATGCATGGTTTGATAGTTTTAGGATTTTGCAAGGTCACATAGAATTCACAGGGGACTAGTTGGTAATTCTTGGGATTGCAACATTGCAAAGTCCTGGAGGGAATGTATGTCAGGTCTATGCAGAGTTAGAAAGCTGCTATAGTATTACATAATACAGTGTGAATTAAAACTTAGGAAAAATGGAGCGATAAACTACTTTAGCTGGATCAGTGACCTAGCTGTGCAGTTAGTAAAACTGACAAGCTTTAGTTGAGATTTTCCACCTCAATGCACTTTAACCATTTTATTAAGAGAAAGCATAAAGGATGCTTGTTTAAATTCTGCAGAACACACAGACATCTTACACCAGGTTTCTAAAATTAATACTCCATAACTATCTAGATGCTGAGACTAACAAGCCATTGTTCATTGTGCTCTACAAAACGTTAATGTTCAGAATCGCTGTAGTGCCCGGAATCATGTCTTAAGTTTAAGAAGAATGTTGTAACTTATGTAACTCTGACCAAACAGAAAACTGTCCCAGAAACCTAGCAGCAAATCTGGAAAAATGAAGGCATGATGATGTCTCTCTTTTGCTTTAGTTCTCAAGCTAGTAGTCCAATTGCCCCTTCTGTGTGTGTCTGTGGTCCTGGCTAAATAATCCCTAAAATAGAACTATATAAGTTGTTGTTATGTAATAACTGATTATTTAAAAAGTTAGCTAATAGTCTCATGCCTTTGGCTTTGTATGTGGCATAAACAGTTGTACTAGTTACAGAGACATATTACATGATCTTATATGTATATTTCACAACATAATGCAGGACGACACATGCTCGATCAAATGTGGGAAAGGAATCGGTTTGAATTTTGCTCAGATGTATCTTACCCTGTGTGCAGTGTAGAAATAGATGCTCTTGTCTGCCCCACAGCTGATCATCCTCACCTTGTTGTCAGTGGCTGACAAAAATGAAATTGCAAAATGACTTTTTGAACTTCCTTTACTTTTTCAAATCTAGCATTGCTGCTAAACTTCTGCTATTTGTATAACAGCTGCTATACTTCTGCTTTTTGTTTTCCGAATTTGCAATCAATTCAAAACTCGACATAGATTTGTCACACAATTGCGTTTCACAGATTGACTCATACATTAAGATCTCTTTCAAAAATCAACTCAGTAATTTATACAATTATGTTAAAGTGGAACTTGGTAAAGTTGCCCTTTACGATTTGGGTTAAGAGTGAGAAAGCAAAGTATAGAGAAAAGAAGATAAATGGCAGCAAAATCCTTAACAAAGCTCTACATGACTACACATGTAGCTTCCATTTATTATTTAAACAGGCAGTGTTACAAGTTCAAATAAAAGAGGGGCTTTGCGTTTAACTAAATGAAGATGAAAGCAAGAATTAGGCGAAGATTAGCTGTCAGAAGTTGAAAATGTCTCAAGTGGCTCACCAGCAAAGCGGACAGCTGTTATGGATGAAGAGTGCTCATTGAGTGTCTGTACCAGGCTGTAGTCACCCTCAGCATTCAAGATGTGGATGAGACGGTCCCTGCTAGCTGTGGCCAGAAGCTTCAGACCTAACAGTAATAAAAAGATTTATTAACACATATCCTCATAAACAGATGGTCAGCAAGCAATTCGTCATTATGTTCAGCAGCACAGTCTCATATGCACCTGTTTCTGGTTTACTGTACTCAAGACAGAGTATCTCAGCATCATGGGCCTCTACTTTGAGAATCTCCTTCATGTTGCTAAGGTCATGAACCCTGTAGAGAATACATACACATAACAGTTTTTGGGATGGATTGGAGGTGACCTGAAGTGAATCCCTCTTCAGATCAGACAGCCCTGGGAATCAAACTGTGCACTCTTCTGAATAGTAACTTTGTTGTCCTACCTCAACATCCCATTGCGATCTCCAGAGGCCAGGTGTTTACCATCTGGACTAACACAGATGGTCCTGATACCTGTCCTGATTTCTGCTGTCTGTCCATCCCCTGATCGGTCTGCATTCACAGCTGTGTTACATTCTTGATCCAGTAAGGAAGAAGTATTTTCACCTATGTAGATTATATTCAAGAGGTCCTGCAAAACCGTGATGGATAAAAAATAATTAGAGTGAAAATTTCTTTCTTTGAAATTTTAATGTAAGATATAATGAAATATATATATATATATATATATATATATATATATATATATATATATATATATATATATATATATATATATATATGCATAATTGCATAACTCACTTTGCTGAGAATATTCTGACAATAAACATAAGTTTGTGTCCAGTCCTCAATGCGCCACAGTCTGATGGTGTTATCAGCTGAGCAACTAATAAATGCGCTGGATGACAAACTAGCATCCGTTTCCCCAGGAGCCTCTGGAAACATCTGAGGAAAGAGACAAGAGAGGTAATGGTTTGGTGGAGCTCAAGGGAATATGTATTCCAGCAAGCATCTGATTTATAAAATTACAATACAGTGATAATAGATTTACATTTATTATGGAGCATTATTATCATCAGGAATAATTAAGTTTTGTGCATATTCGTTTCAAATGTCAGTTGCTGGTTGGAAAAATGGTCATTAAAAAATTATAAAAAACCTTCCCAGACAACTATTTGCATGCATAACTCATAATAATGGGCAGCATTATTGCTCAAAACCTTCTGTCTATTATGCAGCTTTACTATACAATATAAACAATATTGTAGCTGTTATTGGCTTAGAGGCAGGGTACACCCTGGACAGGTCTCCAGTCTATCTCAGGGCCAACACAGAGAGACATACAGAACAGACAGATAATCAATGCTTTTTAACTTCCCTCTGACTTGGCTATATTAAAATATTTCTAGCTGAAATCTAGCTGAAAAACGGACATCACCCGGAGGAGTTTTTCCTTCATCAGGAGTTCAGATGATATCATCTTGGGCAACACTGGAAAAGCAGACTGGCCATGATTACAAACATAGTGAGATCAACAAGACAACACGATCCGGACTAAAGGTGCCTCCAAGTGATGTCATCTGGAGTAATTTTTCAGCTAGAAGTAGGCAGATATTTTAATGTAGGAAAGTCAGAGGGAAGTTTAATCGCATTCATTTACATGTACTGCTCAAACTAGATCCAAAAGAAAAAAGTTCAATATCAGTTAAGGTATCTTTAAACAAGGGGTAAACCCACGGTAACACAGGCAGAACATGCAAATTGAACATAGAAAAGCCACAGCCAGTGAGGATTCAGAACAGGAACCTTCTCGCTGTGAGGCAACAGTGCACTGCAACAGCACCACTCTATCCCCGAGGTGCGCAAACTGGTTTAAAACACACTGCACAGTCAGTTCCTAAAGAGCCATGTCATTTACTTCCTCCTGTCTATTTGTATATTTACCTCCAGGTCCCACACACAGGAAGCATGGAAAAGGACAGAGTGCACCTTCCCCACCCTGTTGACGTCTTTCACATCCCACACATACAGACTGTGGTCATTATATACACAGGTGAGCCAGTGATTGGTGGGGTCATGGGTAACAGCGATGGCATCTGGGTAACGGGTGTCTGTTTTATTGGAAAAAAGGTCGCTGGTGGGAAAGAGGTTGGAATAGATTTTTAGAATAAAGGAATAAGAACAACAGATATATTTTTAAGGGAGTGTTTTATCTCCCTTCCAAAACATTAAGAATAAATCTACACTGTGGAATGGCACCACTTGAGACAGGACAAACTATAAATAGAGAGCATTTGATCCTGTGGTGGATCACCGCCAGGAAAAGGCAGTGTTACTTCTGAGCTCTTCTTCACCTGGCCTTGGTCATGGTCGAGACATCACAGTTAAGGTGGTGTGGCTGTGGCAGCGTGCAGACAAAGTGAAGGTCAGCGGGGTTGAAGGCTCGTACTGTTCCATCAGCACAGCCACAGAATATCAAATCCTCAGACAGAGAGAGAGATTGGGCCATGTCCGTCTACAAAGCATGACAACATACAGCATCAGCATATTTTCACAACTCTGTAATTTACAGATAACTCCTGTGGAGCAGGGAAATGAGTTGATATAATAGATAGCAAAACAGTGGGTGAACTGTGACCTCCAGCAAGCTTCACCAGTATGCAGAAAAACAAATGTCTTTCCTTGCAAACAAACTTAATTTATTTGAGGGAATACAACTGCTGCCATGTGTGTCAGTAATGATAATGGTTACAAAAGGCTGCAGTGCAATATACATGTGTCCTCATTGGAATATTTCCAAACACATCCTGTTAGTCATCACTGTTGCTAATCCCTCTTTGATCTTCTGAGAGAAGGCAGGAGCAGGAACCACACACCTTTATCTTTAGCTCACCACAGCTGGACACCAAGCAATGACACAAGCATTATTAGTTGTACAGCACACAGGACCAAAGCAATGTGTGGGGAATTTTCAAATGCTACGCTGATACAAAAAAAATAAGGTAGTGTTGTGTGTCATCATGTTTAGTCAAGTTAATGGTGTGGTACAAGTCCAATCAATACTGCTTCCATCACTCTAATATGGGTGAAAAAACTGTAGTCTTTAAAACAGCAGTAGCTAAACAGGACAAACTACATAATTTTTTTCACTTGGCTACAGCCCCTGTCACTCACCCGTAGATCCACCCACTTGTCCAGCATCCTCTGGCTGTTAAACTCACACAGCAGACCAGAGGAGGTGATGCAGAAGGTGGAGTCAGATTTAGACCCCAACCCACAGGCCACATCACAGAAGAAGTTGTTTCTCAGCTCTCCCAGCAGCCCCGAGCGGCCCAGCAAAGGGACAGGAGCGCTGGCCTACACAGCACAGAGGGGTGAGAAGTAGTTAAGTGGGGTGACATTACATTCCCATAGTCTTTTAAAATATGTCTTTGTGGAGCTTCATTATTTTCTTTTTTTGTGGTATTTTTTAAATCTTGGGATGAATACAGTCTTACACAGTTAGGTCAAATAAAAAGCCACAAATTCAACTATTAAAACTGGGCTCAGTAGTATTAAATTATTGTCTATTTCATTTTTGAGTGTCAGTGAGAACCCAGCAGACACTTTAACTGAGGAAGACACTGGAGCAATGAAACAAAAACACAGTTGTGCATTCTTCTAGTTTGGATAATTGTCCAACACAATTGTTGGACAATTTTTTACTATGTAGAAACATTTGGCAGTTAAATGATTCTTCTGAATGCACAAGAAGTACTCAACGTCTATGCAATACAAAAGCAAAGGTAAGGATGCAGCCTACTGTACATGACAAAACAAAATACACACTTAAAAACACCAACATAAAAAAACATCAAACAGGACCAGAATAACGTAGCCAAGCAGGAGACATTTCCTAAACGCTGCAATTAAAGACTGTAGGAAGATGCTGCTTTGATACCTTGCTAGCCTTGCAGTGATCCAGATACCAGAACTTGATGTGTCTGTTCCCCACCGTTACAAAATAGGAGCTGTCTTCAGAGAAAGACACACTTGTCACCTTACTGGACACCTTGTTGGCTGCTACAACAACATCTTTCTGCAAGAGAACAAATCAAAAAATATGTATATATTTTGATAAATAAAAAAACGCCTTTAAAAGACACACACACAGAATTGTACCAGAGATCCTCATATAGACTTGGAACAACAACAAAATTCAAGGTCACAACCTTTTTCATTTAAGATGAATGATGTTATTGCTTACTGCATTATATTGCAATCTTTTATTACTCATCTTTTAATGTCCGCAGGTAACAAACTCACATATTCATTACGAGTGAATGTGGGAAACATATTTACTTAGACGAGATGATTATTAACACTCAATACCACTCTCATCTTGGTTTACTACAAAGACAGAACCAGCAGCTTCATGTAGCTTGGACAAAAAAAAGAGTGAAACACCTAGACTTTTTTAGGGGGTGAAAAATCGATAGCTTATATCAATGTGAAAAGCAATGTAGTCTTACAGTGGCACAAGAACATCAACATTGGCAAGAAGCGGTGACTGTGGATATTTTACCTTCCATGCCCAGACATTGACCATCATGTCATGTTGGTTTCCCACGCTGACGATGTATTTGCCGTTGGGGGAAAAAGCCACACACGAGACACCATATTTGTGCTTTTGGAGCAATGCCACTTGTTTTTGTTCTGCCACATCCCACAGCCTCACCGCTGGTAGGTGACCACTCTGAAGAGGAAAGATAGACATGGACAAAGACTGAGTGACAATGAATTCAGATAAAATAGCTGTCTGACTTTAAAGAAAGGGCAAGTTTTTATTTGTTTTACCAGTTTGTAAATTCACTGGAGGAGACTATAGTATAAAAAGTGCTATACACATCACTTGTCACTGCAGCTTAACCAGCTCTATAGGTGCTTATCCTCTCTGTCCTCTTTTCACTGTACACAGTCACTTGTCTCTCGACCTGCTCACATTATTCGGCTTTGATGGATCAAAAGGTCAGCAGGCTATTTGTGTAGTCTCTAATTTCATGTGGTAGAATGACCAAAGATTAGACTTAAAAGGTGTAAGCAAAGAAGCCTGAATAATGCTGAGAATGGATCACATTCGGCTAAAGGCAAAGCTAAGTATGAAAGAGAAGGATGGAGAGAAGAAGAAAAAGAAAGTATATCTGCTGTCAGAATGTTCATTGTTTAAATTGGACACTGTTTGGTTTCTTATCAGATTATTCACTCAGTAATATCTTAAACCCTTTTCTTTTGATCAATACAGGAAACGCTTGAACAGAGCTCTGATGCTCTAATCGAGGCAACGTTTCTAAAGAGCACAATAATAATGCTGGTACATGATTATAAATTTAACGTTTGTGTTAGAAGATAGAATACTTGCTTTAACAATCTGCTTAGCTCTAGTGTTATTTTCATGAATTCAAAAACTTTAATGTTGGAGTCTACAAAGTATGGCATTTGGTTCCTTTTAAATGGCAGCAGAACAGCCAGCCCTCAGTGTATTTGGTCTTTCGAACTTTGATCTCTGCTGTCATGGCAACAACTGCGCGCTCATCCACTTACAAACAGAAGTCTTTAATCGGCTTTGATTGGCTGCGGGGGGATTAAGATGTGTGTTTTGTTGAGGCACATGCTGTAACTACAACAAAACTGAGTGAGGACGCTTGACTAATAAGACATGTCAAACTTGGGCCCTTGAAACAGACAAGATATTATGGACAGTAAAGGAGGATATAATGGACTGGAGATGGTCACAATTAACTCATTACCATTCTGCAGCAGACCTATTTTGTGGGTGACTACAACCTGCAAGAACTGAATTAGTGGAATACTGCTATAAACATGTCAATCTCATCTCTCAACACTAATGTCAAAGTAATGTCGTGGGCAGAAAAAAAACCTCAGGAAAGAAAATCATTTAAGTCAGAATAGGGAAAAATGTGAGTTTAATCAGCGCTTTGTGCTGAAAGAGATGCACAGCAAGGTGTTCCAGTTATGTGATGGTAATGAGATAAATGCTGAGAGAGATGAGAAAAATTCACAAGTAAGAACACTTACCTCTCCTGTGACCAAGTACTTGCCATCGGGGGAAAAAGACAATGCTGTGATGGTTTTTCTGTGACAGTTAAGGAGACAGAGAAACAGGCTCAGTATGGCTCATGTTCTGGTAGTTTGGACTTAAAGGCTGTCATGTTTAAAAAGCAGATTTATTTAAGTTGCACTGACCTTGAGGTGTTAATAATGTGGTGCTGTCTGTTCTTTTTAGGGTTCAGCAAGACTATCGTACACCTGCATAAGGAAAGTATAACAACATAACATAACAACATAACTTGTTAGATGGAAATTAACAGATTTTTTAAATTAGTTAACACTAGCTAACTCTCCTTTAAAAACTTCTGGCATGCATACAAACAGGTTATATTATTTCATATTTTTAATTCCTACCACAACATATTGAGTAATTTCTTGATGAGTGTTGGCTTTAGCTTAGCTATCGGTTCTCTGTTTCTGTGGAGTTACGACAGCCGTGTTAGCTTAGCTAACGTTAGCTTAGCATAAAGACAGCCTTGGTCTGTGCAGAGCAAGTTATGGTAACAAAATTCACCTAACATTACACAATTTAACAAACAACATGAACACGTTAATTAGTGATACAGTGGGGTGTGTGCACAAGTGAAACCGTTTGCTTGTGATTCAATTGCAAGTACACAAAACAAAGCATCTATCTGTACTGAGCTACATCTTTAGCTCCATGCTCAGTGGTTCTGCTACCACCTAACTTGGCAGTTTGGGAAATATTCTAAAGCTTGCATAACCACATACACACAATCTGCAATAAGTGCCAATGCATACAGACAGTTGCACAACAATGTCAACAGTTATAATTCTCTTTTTTCAGCTGTCAACCTTCTTAGTATTAATACAGCTTTCTCAGAAGATTAAAAGCAATACAAAGGAGCTTCAGTTCACTGTTTTTCTCTACAGCTTTGCAGGACCCACTGTGCTTGTTGTCAAACTGCTTTCACTGTGATGCTGCAGAATATCATAAGCGTATGGGTTTCTCTTAGGAGGAAACCTGCCAAACTGTTCACTTCAGTCCCTCAGAGATAGCACAGAGATAACACACACGTAGACATTTGCACATTGAACATCTGTGTGAGGTAGATATGATAAGCAAACTGCGCTTGCATGTGTTGATAAATCAAAGGTCAGATGTTGAGATGATGATGCTGACATGGTTTGTGTGTGTGTGTCTTCTTACCCTGCAGGATAGGCTACAAGTCCAGATCGGGGGTCACAGGCCAGACTGCTATTTCCTGAAGCAGTGATTCCAAGCACCTTCTCCAAAGAGACCTGTAGAGAAGCAAAGCAAGGATGCACCTCATCTCAGCCATTAGCTTTTTTTTGTCAGAGGGAACTTTAAAGTAGAGCTGGCTGGTGAAGAGATAAACACAGAAGTTGTTGCCTTTTGGTTATAACATGTGAAGACGACTGGCTAAATGTAGATGTACATCCAAAACTTTTCTGTCACTATACAGAAAAATAGATAATCTTCCTGCAGTGCACAAATTCTGTATGTTTGTGCATGTTTTGACAGAACAGAAGCTTGTGGACTTCTTTCTCACACTGACAAGATCCACACACAATTGTGGCCATTCACTTTATTTCACACATCATAGAGCAATCTTGAAACAGTTATAAAGGTTATTATAGGCTCTATAAATTTTGAATAGGTCATAGACACACGATTATGTTTAACCTGGCAATTAAATCGAGAATGTGACATCTGGCTTGGCAAGCCATGCTGTCTGCACTGGGAATTATAAAGTGTCATTAATCTGGAAGAACATGTAACTGAGTCTATTATGTCTTATTAATCCATATGTCATCTTAGTAACAAACCATAAAAGCACAAATAAACAATGTCAGGAATTATAAATACAGTCAAACTATTGTGAGCTTATGGTTTCTGAGTACTGTCATGTATTACATTTACAGTATATTTTAGCAAGAGTGGTGATTGGCTTTAATAGTAATAAATAAGTAAATTGCTGTAAGCTTGATAGATCAGCTGCAGCCCATTACTAAGAACAATATTTGGGTTACCAGGTTTTAAATCAGTTTATGTTACTTATATTGAGGAATAATGCAGTTTTATTTGTTAGTTATCATTTACAAATACTTTTATTTATGACCAGTCACTCTAAAGCTCAATAACTGGCCACCACAAACTTTTTATTGCTAATGTTTTATTATTAGTCTTTACCATATCAGTTAACAATTAATTACACCTATTATAAAAGCTGTCTTATTAGATTTGGCATTATTGCATTAGAAATTATTACAAAAATCGTTTATGTGCACAATATGTATGGTAGAACTCTACACTGCAAGAAAAAGGACAAGAATGCATTATTGTATGATCACTTAATGCTTTCTTTTAATTATTAAATTATTTCACTCAAACACTAAATACATGATACTTTTAGAGATAAATCATTACCTTGCTGGTGAGATGTTTTTTCTTGCTCTTCTTGTGCTTGACTGAAGGAGAACGCAGCAAATTCCTGATGCGACTTGTAATCGTGAATCCATCGCCTGGCATTTTCTTTTCTTCTTTGTTAAATTAATTTATGTTTTGTTTTTGGGTTTTTTTGGAGCCTGGTGACACAAATCAGAGAACTACTAATCATCCACTGTGACAAGTCACCATCCAACCAGCTCTTAACCTCAACCAGAGACTGTACAGCTCTATAAAGTCGGACAGTGCTCCTGCTGCAGGCGCACGCGGACACTAATTACTTGAGTGGGTTTGCTGTTGTCTTCCAGTGCAGTCGCCACCTGTAGCTTTACATCCAGCACTTCTGATCTCTCCACTTCTGGACTGTTGCGGACTTCGTTTTGCCCACTTGACGTCACTGGTATAATCTAACCATGTACCGTGATTACATCAATAAGTGTTTTTTGTTAGTTTTTTTTTCCTGTCGCAGTTGTCCCTAACAGATTTAATAGGATTAGACAGAGAGACAGCGCGAGCAGCCATTTAGCTCAATAACGGAAGACTTTTGTTTGACTGCTGATAGGGCGAAACAGTTCTCTATTAAAGAACAATTGCCAGTACTTGTTTCCATTATATTTGGAGGTCATGTTCAGTTTGATATCTTACAAACTGTTTGAGGTGTATTGGTTTTCGTAATGAATGAATGCCTCAATCAAGCGAAGGCTGTCAATGATACACCATCTGCCTGATGCAAACCTGATGGCTATCAAGCCACTCACTGTCACCAAACACACACTTCAGATAGAAATAATTTTAAAAAGAAATAAAAAACGCGACGATTTTGACATTGTTAGAGAATCTTAAATTTAAGATGCAAGATATTATTTCCATTACAAATACAACGCAAATATGCCCTAATCAGCCAAAACATTAATGGCACATTTTCACATCGTTATGTTGAAGACTAGCTTAAGTTAGTTCCTCCTGACCTATATTCTGCATGGCAGCTCCCCTACAGGTTGTGTGAGTGTGAGAACGAGAAGAAGCCTGAAGCGATACGATAGAAAAGCAGTATATAGGTGCAGACCATATACATTTACAGGGATCAGCGTGAAACATTTTGAAAGCACTATATGGCAACCACAGGACCCCAGTCTCTATGCCGAAGCAGAGAGTTTGAACTGGCTTTCACAAACGTGTAACTTAAAACCACTAGGTTGACCAAAGTGTTGTACAGGTTAAAAACATAAAAATAAAAAGTATACAATAGCATAAAACGTGTGCAATAAACAGATAACAATAAATAACAGACACAATAAAATAACGAACAGATAAATAATAGAAAAATCTCAATTCAGACTGTGTCAAAGGCCAATGAAAACAAGTGGGTTTTTAAGAAGGGATTTAAAAACAGGTAACGATGAGGCCTGTCTGATGAGCAAGGGCATCTGTTTCATAGTTTTGGAGTAGCCACTGCAAAAGCTCTGTCTCCTCTGAGTTTATTTTTAATTTTTGGTACACAAATGAGCAGCCGGTCAGCTCATTTAAAAATGCTATTATCTGACTACAAACAATTTTCTCTAAAATCTTTGATAAGAAAGGCAATGTGACATGTGGATCTAGCTCAGGTTTCTTGATAGAAGGCTGAACTATGGCTTATTTAATTTTTTCGGTTAGGCTGCCATTTATAATGGTGAGAACAGATGGCTCTAAAGTATGAAAAACCTCTTTAAAATGTCGGGAGGGAAGAGCATTTCAAGGTGAACCAGAGGGCTTCAAATGACGAACAATCTCCTTAACCTGAGACAAGGTGACATGCTCAAACTGATGAAAGACAGCAGAGCATGAGGAAGGGACTGATGGGTCAAAGGCCACCAATGAGATTTGCGCTTCGCCATAGATACCTTATTAATAAAAAAGTTTAGAATTCATTAGAGAACTCAAAGTAGTGTGAGGAGCATTAAGACAATTGTCTATCGAGTGAAACAGCACACGGGGTTTGAAACAGTTTGTAATAATAATAATGTTAGCAAAGTGTTTCCTTTAGCCTCTTTTACTGTGGACTGGTAAAGACGCCAACATTCTCTCAATATTTAAAAGGACACGTGTAGTTTATCCCTTTTCCACCTGCGTTCCCTGCATTCAGCCAGGGCTCAGGTTTGGCTTTAGGTTGCCTGGATTTAAGTGGGGCCACTGCATCCAATACAGGCAGGTCGCATGAAAGCAGGTGCTGAGCTTCTCTGTAAAATTGCCCATGGACTCAGGGATGACATTGTTCTGACTGAAAACTGAGCGGCAGTGAAGGGGTTAATAACACCAGAGAGCTGAGCAGGAGCGCAACTTAACTGTGTTACAAGGCAAGGAAATGTTAAAAACCACAGGCATGTGATTCGTTATGCTGTCATGCTCGTTGTAACTCACCTGTACTATGTAGTTGTACACTTAATGTAACCTACATTTAAGGTTTTACAATATCTCTTCAAATTAAACTTTTAATTCCAAATTGCAAATAGATGGTGTAAATAGTTCATTACCACTGAACCTATTTCTTGGCATCCTATAGCTACAATGCTTATTTTATCACGCAACTTTTCCCATGCTGTAGAAAATGTCATGCTTCCAGTGGATGAACCTTAGAAGCGTGTAGGAAATACCTGAAACCTATAAAAGTAATCAATCACAGATACAAACAGGGATACTTTAAACATTCACTTTAGATGGAGTCAAATTGATAGTCGAGTGCTCAATTTAGTTTCTCAGATTAAGACTTTAATAATTGTCCTTAGAAGATCATATAAACTATCTTTAGTTCACATTTGGTACCAATTATAATTCAAGACAAATCTTCAATTTAGGAAAAACATAATTTTGTCTCAAAAACATGAAATGTCCTTTCTTAGTGACTGAAAGGTTCCATAATAAACCCAAGGTTTTATTGATTCTAAAGGCCACATGGTTTTTCACATTTTTAACTAGAGTACCAAGACATCCAGTGTTTTAAAAGTGTCCACAAAAAATGCAATATAAAAGAAATACAATATTTACAGGTTATCTTATGGCTAATAGCTTTCATCTTGATTTCTTGTAACACATGGTTTATAGACATGACTGAACCAACTCCCTGAAACAGATCAGACAAACCAAATACAACAGATCACAGTTTTCTACCATAAAGTGCTACTACAGATAATTAATTCATAGAAAAAAAATCTAAAGGAAAAAGGTCCAATAAATTCAATAAAACGGAAAAGACAATTTCTTTAAGTTAATGGAGCAGTGTATTGTATTGAGTGTTCTGAAAAGGATCCGTCTTATCTAACACTGCAAGAGTTATATTTCATTTATACAGTTTTATTCCCATTCCATAAGACAGATTCATAAAAAACTTCAACAAAAAATGTGATTAAATCTCAAAATGATGACTGTAGGTGACATTTTCAGTGGAAATGTCAATCTTAATATTGAAACTAACTTTGGTAGTTTTGGTAGTGAATGAACATTTTCATTCAGTAATTCATACAGTAATTCAGTAATGCATATCTTCTTTATAATAGAAAAACAAGCAGTCCCTATTGCGTGAAATACATTCTTTGAATTGCAGGCTAACAAACAGCTAAAAGAGCAGCATCAAAATTTTAACTGAGTGTCTCATGCTTTGGATTAATGCGCAGGCCAATCTGGTAAGGCTATGGACAATGTGACCTGGGTTAACATTAATAAACGAGAGAGCAGGAGAGAAACTGCTCTAAAGAAAGTTGAATAGGGTGTATGGATGAGAAAAGATGCTACTGGCTCACAGGTTGTAAGGTTCAGTGTGACACTGGCTACTGTAGCAACAGTGAGATATGCGAACTAATCAAATTCAAGCTCTGGGTCCAGTTCCTTTTCTATGTCTCTCCATGAGCGTTTTTTGGCACTGGGAAAGTCCTTTCCTAAAGCACCTCGCGTTATTGGCCGTGATGCGTTCATATCTCCAACCAACATAGTTGCTGCAGGGCTTGTCTTCAGCTTATTATTAGGCCTTTTAAAATTGCAAGAAAGTCTGATGGGGCTGTCCTCATTGGATTTAGAGAAACTACTTCCTGCTTGTGCAAGGGGAGGACTCAAAAGTTTTGACTTCTTCTTTGGAGGCCTTCCTCTGCCACGTTTTACTGGTACAGGATTATCTGATACTTTACTGACCATTCCTGGGGTGTCTTCAGCTTGTTTCTGAGCCTCTTTCATTGCATTTCTTTCACATTGTCTCTCTTCAGCACCAACAGGTGATTTACTTTCACTGACCCTTTTCCTCCTCTTTTCTACGACAGCACTTTTCTCCTTGTCACTAACTGGAGGAATTGGGTTTTTCCGAGGTCTGCCTCTGCAGCGGCGGCCGACAGGAGGGTTAGGATCGACCTCAGCTTTGACAGTATTAGGATTTGGACGCACACACCTAAAATTCAGGCAGGCAGCTGCCAGGGTTTTTTTTTTTAAGCCTGCCACTTTAACCGCTTCCTGGCTGTTCTCTGGAGCTTGCAAAGGCAGCGAAGGCCCACAGCTTGATTTGTTAACGAAGGCAGCATTGTTGTGCTGTTTGAGGTGTGCTGTTACAGAAGATTTCGAATCAAAGTTTGAAGATGTTGTCTTGTCCTCCTCTAAAATGCTTTTTGAGTCTGAAGGTTGTTCAGATCCTGATAAGCTCTTCTCTTTGTTCTTGGATAAGTCAACATTAGAAGGCTGTATATTAGTTGAAGACCTAGGCTCACTCTCTTCTCCATTCTGCTTGGGATTCATGATTGTTAGTGTATAGAAGCCTTTACCAGCTGTAGCAAAACACAAAAATATATTTGTTTAATCATGTTATAGTAACATTTCAATAAAATATCTTTATCAGGTTATAACTTAAGTATGTAATAACTAAATAAGATTACTTACTTGGTTTAAGAGATGAGGGAAGTATGATTCTGCCAGTCTTTGAACGAATCAGAGGAAGAGTAAAGGGCTGTGGAGGGTGGGCAGATGGGTTGGGAGTTTTAGGTTTTGAGGATAAAGTTGATGTTGCATCAGGGGCTGCAGTGATCTGAAGTGTAGCAGGAAGCATTGAGCCTTGAGATGGGGAATTGGGTGTGCTGATCTGGGCTTGAGATCCACGTATTTTCTGCTGATCCTGAAGGTTTGACTTAGGTTGTCCAACTTTGAGTGATGCTACTTGTGATGGGGCTACAGTGACATGATGCTTCGCTGGAACAGACGCTGCTTTTTGCATTGAAAGTGGAGTGAGCTTGTGTGTGTGCACATGAGATTGGGCTGAACCCTTAAATAGTTTAGGCTGGAGCAAGGACATCAGTTCATGAACATTTTTCAGGGCTGTTGTTTTGTGTGGCAAAGCTAGAGGTGGAGTCATGAAGAAGTCAGGTTCCTCCAAGGATGTGGGTTGGAGTTTTTCCTCTGGAGTAATGGCTTGCAGAAGAGCAGCTCTGGACTGTAGTAGATTGGAAAAGTAGAGCCTCCATTTCATTGTCTTCTCTCTTATTTTCTGTCTTTCACAAATCTCCTTCAGCTTGTTTTTTATCAGCTTCTCTGACTTCCCTAAAAAAGTAACATTTTAAAATGACAGCTTTCAGTTAGGTCAGCTACATACAATATGTACACACACATCACTAATTTTATTCATCGAGGCATGATCGGATGCCTTTTATTTATTCAATTCAAGGTAATGTGATTTTTTTTCTGACATTGTTTGATTGTGCTTTTGTTGTTTGATACTTTGTAATGTACAACAAATAGACCAGTTATACAATAGGACTCCAAGTGCAAAATGCATCAACATACAAGCAATACAAACTGTACATACCAGACAGAAGAGAAAGCTGCTTCATATAGACAGACTGCATCTGTATCAGGCTCTTCTTCTGTTGCTCCAGGTATTTGGAGGTCTCAACAAGATTTCGAATTTCCTTAAGAGCCTACAGAGATGCAAACAAATGCACATAAAAATCATGGCTGTGGCTGTGGATAGCCATGCAGAGATCCAAAGTACAAATGCATTTACTTAGAAAACACTAACTTTGGAGTTCTGTATTATAATGCCTGTAGTAGCTGTGCTTTTTAAAAAATAATAAATACATTTTATTGTGACATGACATGGAACTGACCAGAGAGAGGAGGCGAAGCCTGGGGGCCCTGGGATCACTCTTAAGAACAGTTTGGAGTTTGTCAAAGAGGGTTCGCTGTTCAGAGCGTCTTTGCCTTTCTAGTGCCACATGATTCATTCGCCTTGTTTCTCCCTTAGACTCATCATGTTCATTGTCCACTTCATCCTGAAAAGACAGCAGTGATGAGCCATACATGCAACCTAGACCCTGTCCTTTACTTTGAAACACATATTATTGCTAAGAATTTCCAAGTTTATTGAGATTGAATAAGTAAATATAAGGTAAACCTAACTTAGCCAGTTAAAATTATTCATTTATTTTCCTGTATGGCTTTTGCTCAAGGGGACTGCATGAGGAAAAAAGGTACTACAGATGACAAAAGACCATACCTGGATGTCAGGTTCCCTCACTGATCCAAAATAATCACTGGAATCTCTGAGAGCAGAAGAATGTGAAATACACAAAGCTTCAGAGCAGGAAGAGAAAAAATACCCATGTCCATATACAGAATATCCTTTCATGAACAAGCATTCACACAGGTATTACCGTGACTGCTGTAATGCCTTGGTAACAGCTTCCTTCATTTTATCAATTGCCATTCTTTGTTCTACTTCCACCACAGTCTCGATGTCCACTGTCTCCTCCTGAACAAAACAAGAGAATGCAGTTGTTAAGCTATAATAGTGACTCCATTTAAAATAACAACAGGTTTAATATGATCAGAATTTTTGTGTGGATCTAATTCACATTCCATATTTGCATTAAAACTATATTTGAGTTACAGTATTGTTAAATAAAAACATTTTTTTCTTAATACTATCACTTACATCATCATCTCCATCTCCACCGTAGTCTGAGGAAATGGAGCTCCAGTCTTCTGAAGTGATGTCCAGATTTGATTGCACCTGCCTGTTGTTGGCTTCATCACTCTCATCTGATGGGATCTTATTGTCACATTTCATCTCAAAAGAGGAGCCGGGCTCCTCTTTCAAGCTGCTTGGTAGGTCTTTAACTTCATTAGGGGTGTCCAAAGAAAGCAAATTTGCATCCGAATTGGCTGTACCTGATTGGCCAAACTCAGACAAAGCATCTTTTTGCAGCAGGACCTTACCCACATCTGTAATATTTGTTGTGTTAACACTTTCCGATTCTTTTGCTCCAGGTTTTGGGAGCTGAATTAGGGTAAAGCCCCCAGGCAGGGTAACTCCTGGTAGGTTCTGGCCATTGCTGCTCTGGTTGGCTGGAGGGCAAATCCTGAATGAATAGGTCCCACTCTGACCCAGGAAGCTAGGGGTTTTCAGTGAGGGGGAAACTGTGAGAGAGACAGGCGAGGACAGTGCGCTGTTCTGGATTTGGCTGACAGATCTTCGTTGGCTTGAGGCAGATGATTGCACAGGGTTGATAGTGGAGGAGTTTTGTGAATGGAGTAGCAGGGTGACGGATCCTTTTCTCAAAGTGTCAGGCTGGAATAACTGAACTGAAGGAACAACATAATGCAAGTATGGGGTATGAGACACAGATCATTATTCTATTTCAATATACCAACTTGTTTGCTATGTCTTTATATCAATATATAAATCTAAAAAACACAAATCATGGGGAATACTAATTAAAAGTGTTTCCTATGACTATTGAATGTTTAACTTATATACAGTTAATATTATACAGGCTATTTTTGAATGAATTCAAATACAGTTGTGCCTTTTCTTACTTAGGTTTCAGTGTGCCTAGGATACAAAAAGGTAAAAAACATCTGCCCTTGTTGATTAGTTCCCATAGGAGGGTAAAACCATCAATTTACTATTAAGTGCTAGTGCTGTGGTTCAGGAACTGAGATGGTCTTACCAGGTATTTTTGATTCTGTCTTCAGATCATTGGTTTTCCTTGCAGTGATAACTGGAGGAACCACTGTGCCTGCAGCTTTTATATGAAGAGTGTCTTCAATGTTGTTTTGTTCTGTAGGGTCTGGTTTCTGAGAGTTTTTATGAAAAATCTTGCCAGGAGCATTGAGTCGACCAGTGATATATGCTGCTAGGCGGTTTGCTGGATGAAGCGATCCCATGCTGCCAAGCAACAGTCTGGCCTGATTGTAAGATTTGCCATTTACCTTTAAAAGAATTAATACATAGATGTTTAGCTTAGGGTTGTGATTTTTGTGTTACTTTTATATGTTAACGACTATATTTCCAAATATTTTTTTCCAAGCATTATTATTGCTGATGTATTGTTAGGTGTGTTCCTGCAGCCCAGATAAAGCCTAATTAAGTGTCACAGATAAGTGGTATTTTCTCTATCCTGACCTGTATAAGTCCATATGCCTGGCAGCCCAGAGGTTTGGTTCTGGCTCTCAGTTTCCCAGCAGGTAAAACTCCACTCAGGAAGGGTGTGATTCCAAATCGCATTTCTGACTCTTCAATTTGGTCTTCCTCATCCTCCTCTGCATCAATGTCTCCATCAAAACTTTCCTTGGTATCCCTTTCCTCATCGCTGTCATAAACTCCATCCTCTTCACCATCACTGATATTTGATTGTTTACTGATGTGTACCTGTGTGAGTTGAGAGCAAGATTTAATGGTATTAATTAGACCTTGTGATATTCAGGAGACATAAAACCAATAAATTAATTCATTAACAAATCATGACAACACACATTACACCCTGGACATGAACATTTCAGTGCTATACAGAGGCACTAGTCTTCAGTGACCTACCCTGTAGGTGACAAGGGACCCACTTGGCTTTCGCATGAAGATCTTGGTGAATGGGCGAATACTGTAAGGTCCTACATAAAAATGCTGAGACAACGTGTTCTGATTCAGGCGTCGACATAAAGCATCCAGGACCATTTTGCGGTCCTTTCCCCACTCACACCCTGACTGGATCTGTATTTGTTTCCTTGCTTCGGATTCACTGGTTGTAAATTCTTGAGAAGTGTTTTTTCCTGGGCAATATAAAAAATGGTATTAATATGCATTAGCAACATATAGACTTCAAGCCATGTATAGTCAGACAAAACAAAGGAAATAATATTTTCAACGAGTAGGAAAACACAATTATAACAAATGCAATATAAGGATTTGAGAAACAATATCCTCATTTTCGGGGTCTGGTAAATCCTTAACAGCAAAAATAAAAATGAATTATGTATCATGAGTACTTTTACCTTCCTTACCCATTTTTTTGACAGTTGATACAGTTCTGTAGTACTGTTTTGGAAAGTTGTCAGTGGTTGTCTTCTGCAATTTTGTTGCAGTGGTTGCTGTAGAAGGGTCAGCCATCTTTGGCTCTATGGTAAGTACAGGAGGGGGCTTGCTGTTAAACTCTCTAACACGTGCACATGTCATCATGCTCTCCAAGTATTTATACACTGGATCCTTGTCCTCCTCTCGTATCTATAATTATTAAGATGAGGTTCAACATTAAAAGGGCAGAATGGTATACCTATAAAACATTAAGCACATGTTTTTACATTTTGAAAAATGGTTAACTTTCATATCTTATACTTGAGTAAATAGTTTTGGATTAGGGCTGGCCAATAATTGACCTATAATTGCATACATTGTAGATGGGCAGCTGTAGCTCAGTTCTTATGGCAGTGTTTCAATTCCCAGTCCCTCCTGGCTACTTGTCTTCGGACAAGTCACTAAACCTCAAGTTGCTCTTGGTGGGTCAGGTGAGGACCTTGCCATTGGTGTGTGAGTGTGAATGGGTGAATAAGACATTATCTAAAGGTGAGCTGAGCTGCTGTTTGACATTTTTAACAGTAAAACCAGCAAAAAAGTAGAAATAGCCCTCTAGTTAATTGATCGCAGATGTCATCCTTCCCTCTGACAGATTTAAATAACGCATGGCCAAATCTACTTATGCAATATAATATGCAGCTGTAAATATTCTTGAGCAAGCTGCCCAAGTATGTTTTTAAAGAAATCAACAGCATATCTGCTTCATGTGCTGTCGATGTGCTGTCCATTACTCAAATGTGCAGTCTGGATACAGGTTTGGAGCTGTAAAGTTACTGTCAATCTTAATAAAGTTTAAAGCACCATCAGCATGACACAGTGAACATTTAAACCAATGCTATGTAAAATTACTTTGGACTCATTTCAGCGCTTAAAACTAACTACTTACATTGTGGTGTTACATTTGACATGTTCTTTCCTCTGAAGTCTGCCCTCCATGACAGCAGGCCCTTCAATTTTTAAAATCGGATGCTTTCGTTTAAAATCTCACCTAACACAAGCGGGAGCTGGATTTATAGTTGCAAATAATTTTTAAGTCCTGGTAAAATCATTTTTTTGTTCCAAAAAAAGAGCGCTCCTAGAATTTGTACAGTAGACTGAAAGCAGGAGTGTGTGAGATGAAAAAAAGGGAAAGACCAACACAAGTTTTATGGCACCAGCTTAAAAATTTAGTTAACAGTTTTTACTTGCTATTCAAGACTTCATCTTATAGAGAACAAGTGGCAATACAACAAATGCTGGAGGTATTGTCCACTCTATCAATATTTACAACACTGTAAAGCATAAATACATGTTTAGATAAAGATGTAACAAATTAATTTAGATAAGAGAAATATTTACCAGTTGTGTTGAAGGTTTTACACTGCTGCGTTTTGGGACCTTCGAGATGACCATAGACTGAGGCCCATTGGGGACAAAGAGAGGTTCCGGATCCACATCTTGAATATTGCGGTTCCACAGTTTATGAACATGGGAGCCTGGGTGAGGCTGGACCACATGTTCCATATTAGTCATAGCTGGGGAGAGATAAGAGCATCTTGTTACTGTTTCTGGGTTACTGAGAGCTATGGCCAAACAATGGAAATACAGGAAACAAATTCTAAAAGGTGTTCTATCATCTACACCTAAAAGAATACATTTCTGATAAATAATGTTATAAAGGGAAAACAATGAAGGCACATTCACAAAAATTATCCAAATGACATCATCTTACAGTAAACAGGGTGGGTGTGGTGTTCACTATCTCCCAGTGACGTCTGCTTGATAATCCTACGTTTAAAGCAGGTACAGCCAAACATACATTCAGGCCGCTGGCAGTGAAGAGGACCTTTGTTAGGATGCCGAAGACTGGAACACACACAGCCCAGTCTGCAGAACTCCTGACCACATTCAGGTCTGGCAGCTTTATGGTTTGGAAATTGCACAACTTTTAGGACCTGACTGGGCAGTGTCTGATTAAAAACACAGCAGTAAACAGTCAACATCTATAAAAAAAAACTTTTTTGACAGTTTGTCATTATTACCAAATGACATTCTCTTATACAGTATGTTGCCTACCTCTTTTGTCAGGATTACAGATAAAGCCACTGACAGTCTGTCTGGCGTCAGTTGTGTTCTGTTTAGACCCTCATTCAGGGCTCCAGTTTCCATCTGCAACAGCTTGAACTGAAACTTAGTGAGAACTATAGGTCTCTGTGCCATCCCTTGGTTATGTCCACAGGTCAGTGTTGGTTTCTGGCTAACCCTTGGGTTGTATCTAGATAATCTGAAGAGACAGGCAGAAATAAGTATATTAGTGTTACATATTTTAAATTACTAACAAGTTAATTTGTACATTGCACTTATATACATCTAACAATTTTTTAACATATACATAAGAATTTAACAACACTGGTAAAGTACAAGTTATTGACAATGTAAAGTCTCAAAGTTTGCATATTCAAGTAATCCTGCAATCGATACACACATGTAGACGAAAATATGGCCACTATGTCGACATACAATTAAAACACTAGTGGCCATAATGGGACAACGGCTCATGGGTTATAAAACCCCAGGACTACAGGCCTCTGAAAACAGATTAATCTGTTTGATAAAAAAAAACATATTCTGTGCGTCAATTTATATTTGTATTTCCTCTACTTATTGTCATAGCAAGAAATAGATAAACGGCTTTTGGCTTGTCTCTTTAGGGTTTGACACAGCGAAACATGTTCCGCAATGCTTTGGCATTAGTTGTTACGCCTGATGCCCTTCTTGCCGCGACCCTCCCATTTTGTCATGGATCGATTCATTAAATCAATTTTTATGGCATTTTTTTTTTTTATAGAAAAAAGGCACAGTCTTAGAACACAACATTTTTAACAATTTCCAAGTACGTCCTTACTTCTGTGAAACATACCTAGTGTAACCAGACTCAGGAGAAGCATTTTCAGCTCCTGGCTGCTTTTGTGATGCTGTTGATTGCTGAATGGATGCTTGATCGGGGTTTGCAGGGCTGGCCAGAGGAGGAGGTGGTGATGTTAGAGCAGAGTAAAGGAGGGGTTTGTGGGACAGAGGACAAGGCCTGTTGGACCCCACAGGGAATTTGGAAAAAGTTTTTCGTTGCTTGAGTACGCTGTCCAGGGTCTTTACATAGCTGGAGCTTTTAGCCGGCAGTTCATAGGCCACCGAGCCTTCTGGGTTTGTTGAGAAGGCAGCAGCGCGCTCACTAATTTGTTGGGCTTCGCTTTCCAAATACTCATCCAACATGTTGCTGCAGAAGGCAGATAGGTTCTTTTGTAGTCCTTTTAAAGACAAAGGATAAAGAGACCTAATTTATTACTGCGGACTAGTAAACCAGACAAACAAATATTTAACTGGTTTATGTTCAGTTCATATTTTTCAGTTAAACTAAACAAATTAATCCATTTGATAATACACTACAGCAACATAATGAGCAAACCTTACCATCAGTTTTAGTAGATTTAGTAGTTTCTTTAATTTTTAAAAACTTGTTTCTCCAGCCTTTTATTTTTGTTATGTCACTAGTCTTTCCAGTCCTAGAGATGAAGGGTAATGCTTTATCTGTAAAGGAAACATATATTACTTTATATTACTATATTACTTTTCCTATATAAAATGTTTTCAATTCTTTTGTAAACAAACAAACAAATACTCTAAACATCACCTTTCTGGGTCAAGGCACAGCCACACGATGGCCCAGTACAAGAATGAAATTTTGAATTAGGCATTTACAAAGTTATTTTTAACTCACTGGCAGTGGACAGTGCTGTGGCATTGCCTTGCTCTGGTAGATTTGGTGGAGGTAGTGGTAGATGAACCCCCAGATACTGCAAATCAATGGACTTCGTAGGATCAAGGGAGCTCAACTTCAAGCCAACTAGAAAAATAGCCAAAAATAAGTAAAAAAAGAAAACATATTTACACCGTGCTTCCCCTATAATAATAACAGTAAAATGTGACAGGCAAACATTTATTTCGCTGATGTTATGTTCAGGTTATGTTTGATGTCTCGTGAGTAGGCCTCCCCAGCTAAGTGAGAGCAGCGGTAGAATGACAGACACTTACTGGAATTCTCACATTATGTGACTATGCAAAATCTTTGTTATCCTCTTGTCACCATGAGAATGCAACTATTTGATTACAAGGATGTTTCTGTGTTTTTTTTAATGAACTTACCCTCTTGTAGCATGGGATGGATGACCTGTCTGTGTTTGAGAACTCCCAGATCCTGTAGAAGGATAGCCTCCAAGCGGGCTATCTTCTCCTCATCAGTCTCTGAGATCCCTTCCACTGAAGCAACACATCAATTGTTACAACGGCTCATGATTAAGAAATTTGCATTTAGTGTTGGCTGAATAGAATAAATCCAAAATTATTAAATTTAAATCAAAGATTTCCCTAGCATTTAAACAACAAAAACAATTCCATCTACAATGCTTACCTGTTTCCTTCAACTGCATGGAAGTTGTTAGGGAAACTTGGGACACAGAAGAACATGATGAGCTGTTGGCAGCTATGTCCCTGATGTGAACCTCAAGAGCTTCCTGTAACAAAACAACAATGTTAAAGCATAAACATTTACAAAACTGAACAACAACCTTCAGCCACTGACTTGCTGAACAAATGGACTGGGATTTGATCCTGCAGACTTTTTCATCCCATCCTGCATCTACCCTGCTGCTCTAACCATTGAGCTAGCAGGCTGCCTTATAAAACCTTAACAAACGCTAATCATTAAAATATTCAATTACATAGGTCGAGAATGTGTAACTTCAGTAAAAACACAACACACCTTTTTGCCATGAGGTCCCACCAGAGAAAGTAGCACATACTAGTTAAGTGACAATAAACTTTTTGGATACACAGCAACATACTATACATGGCAATAATTTGTAGTTTTTTACCTTAGTGGTGAATGACACGAACAAGAGGCCTTCTACATCATCCAGCTCTGGCTGCATAGCGACAGTCAATGATGGACTGTGGACTACTGTGGGTGAAGCAGTCACAGCTTTCCACTCTCTTCCCCGGGAATTTCCCCAGTGTCTGTTGATCCTCCTCCTCCTCCTCCTCCTCTTGTGGTACACAGACAACGATCCTGGGGTAGACGATGACGAAGTAGGAGTCATAGGTAATGCTTTAGGCTTTATTTTAAAGCCTTGCTGCAACTCAGGGGTTACACTGACATTGTGGTTTTCTTTCTTGGGCTCCACAAGTGGTTGATTTTGGACAAGAACAAGCTCACCAAGAGCATGATTGCCTCTTATACAGGGGACATATGGTTCATCCTTATTTGCAGAGGTAGACATAATAGGTTTCAGGACCAGTCTGGTCTCTTGCACAGTTGAGAGAGGAGAGACTGTGTGATCCTCTTTACTGTAAGATATATAAGAACAGTCTTGTTTATGGACAGAAAAGTCACAAAGAGTTAAAACGATTACCTCTTCATTAAAAAAATATAAATTTTTGGCACAAGATGCAGAGATGGTTTTTCAACAAACTCTCAATTAAACATCTGTAATTAGTTTAGAAAGCATTCTAAGTATGACATTGTATAACATTACTAAAATGCAGTATGTATTCACAAACCATGCACCTGACAAAAGAATTGTTAGACCAAGTAAGAAAGTCTCATTTAGCTCACACGACAAAATGTGTGAGATTATGATACTAGAAAAACTACAAAAGTTGGACACAATAGCTTACAAGGTAATGCAATCCAATACACAACCGCCACCTCAGTGTCAGTCAATCTTATGAAAAAGTGGTAGCTCAAATAAATGGCAACTTCTGCGGGAACACACGAAAATGTTCCAACTTAACTGCTCACCTGCCAGTTCCTTCAAGTGTTTGCTAAATGCTTTAAGTGTTTGCTAAATGTCACTAATATGGGCTGCATAATATGTGCAATGCTAGTCGTTCCTGTTATTTTAGCCCCCTCCGGTAAATAGGGTTGGTTAAATCAGGTTAAATACAGAAATATAAAAACTACACTTGTTCATATAAATGACCAGGTTTAAATGACTTCAATGATGCAGTGAAAAGACACAAATCAACTGTGAAACCATAGAAAACTCACCTCAGATCCAGAACACGCTTTTTGCTTTTATTGGGTTCAGCAGGTTTTAAAACACAGGGCTGAGATTCGATTTTCACTAGAGTCCGAGTCTCTGTACTGACCCTGGTCAGGCGGGAGTTGTTCCCATCCTCTCTAAAGCCTTTTGCAAATGGATTGTGATTAATTTTCAGCTGGGTGATCCGAAAGTTTTGATAAGTTGTCACAGCCATGAATACAGTTTGTGGAAAAGTAAATGTCATGCTTTCTGGTCCTATAACCACAGGCTGGTCAGAGATGTGTACATCCCCATCTGGGACAGGTATCACATGTAAGCTAGGAATGTAACGATGCATGGAATGTAGAATCATATGACCATCCTGGTCTTGGGAATTGTTGGTTAGTTTGAGTTTGTAAAAAGACACCAAACCGCCCATCCACTCTGAGCCTTTGCAGGGGGAGTTATGGTGGGAAAAGGCACGGATAAGACCCTGTGCCTGGTGTTCGGCAGGTCCAGAGACCTCCCATTTAGATGTACTCCAGCGGTACCGGTACTGATCTGATGGTCCAATGGAGAGGACCAGACTGTACAGCCGCTCAGGATCTAGGCCAGCAAGGCGATAGCGGCAGTACGGGAACATGCGGCGCCCCTGTTTAGTGAGAATCATCTCAGTCCCACAGCTGTAGAACTGCTTCCACACACTGTTATTCTCCAGAGTGACACTGACACCTTTGAAGGTCAGCACAGCAGGAAAATCATTGTCAAGCTCTGGAATACCAAATGTGGTAGATGGTGACATACATGCTGGTAGGGGTTCTGAAATGTTGACATTGCCTTTCCCTGTACATGTTAGGGAATCTGACACTGGTGTAATAAGCGAAGTGGCTGGGCTTTTTTCAGTAGTCCCTTCTAAGGTAGCAGGTGTAATAGCAAGCTTGGCTGTACTAGCTTCAGTAGGTGAAGAGAGAGCCGAGCTGCAGTCAGTGCTTGCCATGGAGACAGCTTTGTTTTCAACGGATGTCTCACTAGTGAAATTGTGTCCAGTAGTGGTTTGTAAAGGAGGAGTCATCGAAAGGGCAGTAGTTAGAGAACCCAAGGAAGGGGTGTTTGTCAAGCTGCCATTTTCAACCTCTACCGTATGGTGGTCCTCCATTGGTGTGAGCCTAGAGTCTGTTTCAGGCATCACCAATAGTTAGTTCTGTCCCACTTCATTTGATACCTAAGAGGAAATTATAGAAAGGAATAAAAATGTTATTTATATATTACTGTTCAAAGGTACAGCACACATTATGAAAATAGGAATCTAAACAAAAGTGATATCAGGCAAGATATAAAATAAAAAATCTGTTTAACAAACAATTACAGCCAATTCAAGCAGAGCAAACACAAGCTGAAAAGAAATAAACCATAATACATCAAGGGATAGAAGCAATCAGATGTACTGCACTGTGCAAATTAAAATATAAAAATTGTTTGTCATTTCCCTTTTAAGTGAACATTTAAACAGGTTTAGTACACTATTTAAAAAAATAATAATAAAAAAACACGTATTGGCTGATTTACAGCTAGCTGTAGCACCTATAGTGTTACAACTTTAGATGTTATAGATGATGGTTCAAGGATATGTTCAGATGCTAATAAACATGACCTAAACTTAAGGCAGAACCAGATTTTCTGTGATGTCAAAGGTTGAAATGTAATCAGTCAATTTCAAAGCCGTGCTTTCATAAAAAACTGTAAGGAATTCCAAATATTAGTTTCTTAGGTTTTTCTACACAATATGTTGTGTAAGCCACAGAGAATCTGACATCATTTAAGAACTAAATGGCTACATCTTGTGACCAAACCAACTTTAAATTATTGTACCATTGCAAAGAATAGATTATGGAAAAAACTCTATGTCCCTACCACCCTCTATGCTAACACACCTTAATTTGTTTTACATATGTAAATATCACATGCATAATCATGAACTGCACAAAGGAACTAATGTATGACTATTGCCAAGTTTAATAATTTCTTTTGGCAGTCTGAGAAAAGTGGACTTTGCCTTCATTGAGTGGGGTGCACGACCACTAAGGAGTGACTGACCAATAGCCTGCGTTGTATCAACCAGCCGAGAACATGGCTGAAATACTCGGACAGGCCAATGAGTTAAGTATCGATAACACGCTCATAACTGACAATTTTTTTTCATCTCAGTCCACAACAACAGACAAGCTAAAAAGGTAACCTGTTTTTTATTTATTTTATTTATTTTTTTTGCTCGATGTTTTCCTGCCACCAGGTCAATTTAATGATCACACAGTCACACCAACACACAGATGCTGTTGACTAAAGGTGTTAATCAGCCCAACGAGTCCATCAAATGAATTATTACCGGTATGTTTACAACATAAACTGACCACTGTTCTCCGTGCAACCACTTTTCATCCAAAAATACGAAGCCACGCTAAGAATTTAAGTTGTTTGACAACAGCTCTTTCTTCCTCACACACCGTGGTGAGGAAGGCCGCCCGCTCCACCACTCACCAACTTGGAAAAGTTGCAGGTTTCACAATTGCCTTACCTTCCAACCGTCGGTTCACTGCCTCGTGCTCTACGGGAGCGATATAATAATGCCGTTCACGAGCAAACTCCAACTGTTGCACGTTGTCGTCGCAGTTAAAAGGGCCTCTGTGAATCCCTCGAACATAAACACAAACTGGCAAATGGAGGCCGAGAGCCACGCCAGTGTGCTCGCATCGACCGACCCGAGCGTGCACGCAGTGAAGCCAAAGCGCATGCACGACTTCACCCCCCCCCCATTCAGTGGCGCGTGATTCCCAGGCCACCGGAGCGACAGAAGCGGGAGTGCACCATCCCGGAGGTTTTTTTTTTCTCCGCTGCTTGCCACCTCGAGCTCAGTCCACGCGCCGGTAAGGACAACTCTCAGCAAGTTTGCGCGACAGTGTTTCGGCTGTATGATTCCTGAGCTGAGAGCGAGCACCGGAGACTTTCTCTTCCTTCCTTTGTATGTACTTTACTTCTGCTACCTTTACGTTCACATTTCCATTTCGCCCTCGCCAAAGCGCACAAACACACACTCTCTCTCCTCTTTGCCTCTCTCTCTCTCTCTCTCTCTCTCTCTCTCTCTCTCTCTCTCTCACCACACACACATACACACATATCCGTGCTCTCGGGCTGTGACGTAACAGGCTCACCATGGCGGTAGAGCTCCAGTAGCCAATGCGCAAGCTCCCTGCGAAGGATTTTACTTACCAGTTGTATCATCACGGGGTTATGGTGGCTATAGTATTTGACCTAAACACAACCTCGTTCAATTTTGCAACTTGGGCCAATAAACGCATTTTTTTATAGCGTGACAATATCAACAACTACGATATCAATTAAAATACTTAGTACTTACCCTTTCTTTGTAACTGCTAAAAGACGCAGCGCAACAATAAGACGTCTTTGTTTTTCTGATAAAATGGCGGCGACACGAGGTAATTTAAGAATATTTGACAAATTAAATCCACTATCCTAAATAAACCAGGTAATGTGAAAGTTACATTGTCCTTTTAATGTGTGACTAAGGGTTTCTACGACCTTTGCTGCACAGGACCGTAGGACATTTGGCGATTATTGTCAGGGGCCAATCAAATTATTGGAGTGACTCATTTCATGTTTTGGAGGTCTAAGGCTTCACAAAAACGAAAATAGCCCCACAGAGGCAGGAAGTCATGTTACGTAGTAAGTAAGATCTACTACAATGTTAGATTTGATTATTATAAACTCTTACAGGCTACTGACCATCTGAATCCCTCAAAGGTATTAGAGAAGGTATTTACCTTTTGTATATATTCATGGTCTTGCTGGAAGGCACCTGGACTCAACTACAAGAACTGCCCACTCAGGTGTTTAAACTAAGATTTGTACATTTTCCAAAAGGTGTAGCTATTGCCCCAAAGAAGCCATCTAAAATGTTGGACACTGAAAATGAACTTAATAAATGCAGCTCTCTGGTCGAGTTGACCTAAAATGCACTAAATTCGACAGAAAAATCGGTTTATCGGTAGGAGGACGGCTTTAATGTGCAACAGAGCTAAGTGGTGAGGGGTTGGGGGTTGGGCTATAGACAATGGCTCCGTGCTTCAAGTAATTTTTTTAAAAACAAAAATAAGGTGGTAAATAAACGTGGGGAGGATGCGCAAAATTGTTACATAACGCAGACGATTAACGAACTGTGGATATTATGGATTTAACGCTAAAGGGCTACGTTTCTATTCTAGTAAGAAATTACTTGAGGCATCTCTTTTCAATGGCATGAACACAACAAACAACGCGAATTTTCTCCAGAATAGGCACTGAAACTATACTTCTAAAAAGAAGAAGCAGTTACTAAACAAATAAAAGTAAAACGTTTAATGGCTGCGGGGTGGGGTCTACCCAGGACTAGGAAGTGGGAAAATGTGTCTTCTCTTCCACGTGGAGAGCTCGTGGTGATGCAGCCTGTTCCTGCTGGGAAGACTCATTGCTCAGTCGGACAGCCTGTGTTAGTCCTGTAAAGTTATTCGTTTTTATTAAATACAAAAGAAAAGAAGGGGAATGATGGAGTTTGAAAGATTTGTGCTTTTTCAAATTTACAGTTCAGAAGATCTGGCAAATCTTTATGCGTTAATTGTCAAATGTTTTCACAATTTAGGTTAAGTAATACTGAGCTTGTTTCCTGAAAAGATAAAAAAGTAAGGGTTTACAATTGTGCAAACATACAGCTACAACAATCCACATGGTTGGTAACTAAAATAGCCAAGATGTATCATTTTGTGCAAAATATGAATCAAATATAATATCAATAGCGTTTAAGATTATTTATCCACACTTGATAACTTTATCACCCTTTATTTATACTATATAGTAAAGTTTATCTTCTTTACCAATTGTATTGTTGTAGATTGTGCATATTGCTTTAAAAATCTATAAAGATACTAGTGCAGTCTCTTTATTAGCTGTATTTGGGGTAATTCTTCTTACATTGCAAACAATACAAAAATAACTAAACTGTGATGTCACTAATGGTAAATGTATATAAAATAGGCAGTGGCAGCACAGACAATTAAAAATACCTAGAGTTTGCATGGCCTTTGTCAATTCTGTCAAAAATGCCAAACCAAATTTGAAACAACCACGAATAGGCATAATATTTAGTCTATCATTACCATTTGTAAAGCCAGTGCTAACATGACTGCTTTTGAATTTTGAATGTGGCCATTACATAAAGTTTAACAATCATTCACATTTTGTCAGGCGTACCTTTAAGGCTCCAATTAAGATGTCAAGACAGTGCACAAGGTTCTCCCATGAAAACAGGCTTTCCTCAGTTCATCAGAGACAATCATAGCTCATGCTCTGATGATAGTGTAATTTTGTGAGTAAAGGTTCTGAGCTGACTCTAATGAGATTTAATCGTGGTACTGACAGTGTTGTACACATTAAGTGTAGATGTTTTTATTTTGCATTTATATAGAAACGTTTAACCCCATGTTAGCAGAGATTTAATATCCATACATTCAAAAGATAAAGCAAAGTGAAGGGTGGCCTGGATAGGTTATTACTATGTTGACTTTTGTGTTAGATGATTTAAGGAACAGAACAGCTTCTTCACTTGATTTATTTTTACTGTAAAATCTAGCCATGTGTATGCACAAAATGCAATGATTACAATCAAATACAACAAATCTCAAATCCCAAACGACTGTCCATCTATGCATTTATCGGTAAAAAAAAGCTCTTTTAGTAAATATTTTTAGTAAAATTTGAAAAGACACATTCTGTAACAACATAAATTTTCAATTGTTCTATTAAATGTAAACGAATGCCTAAAATTGCAACACAAAGCCGTAAAGAAAGATGTTCAAAAGTAAAAATGTGGAATTTTCTAAACCCTTTTCTTACTCTAAAATAGGTCAGTGGGTGAGCAACATAAAATTATATAATGTGAAAATTAAAAAAATATTTGTAAGGCTAAGCTTAAAAACCTATTTGTACTTAATTATATATTATGTCTAAAAACAGGTACTCACCACAATTTCAACATTCTTTTTCTGTTTCCCTTCAGTTTGGCTTGAAAAAAGCTATAAATTACCTTTTTATAAAAATCTTTACAGAGAACAAGTGACCCCCTATCCCATACACATATGGACTGATGGATGTATAGGAAGTTGAGATAAAAAACTCAATTTCAGTCCTAAAAGGAAAGTCAAGTGAGTTGGAAATCAGCTGGAAGATCAGGCTGAGAGTCCAGGCAACGTGGAACAAACCCATAGCTGCCAGTACGTCTATTGTGCTTCGCTGAAGCCACGGACTTTTACTTTTCTTGTCACAATGGTTCGATCCGCTGACACCCAACTCTGGTGTCACTGTCTTCCCCTGGCTCACAAGAACTGTGATGGTGAGGCAGCTCGTGACTGTGACAATGACCAGAGGCAGTAGGTTGCACATCAGGATGAACAGGTATTTGTAGTAGCAGTTGGTTTGGGGACAAAACTTTTCACTACCCTGAAAGAAGTTTGAAGGGCAGTTGCTGCTGTTTCGTGTGATGTTTTCTGCTGGGCTTTGGAGATCTGTGAGGAAAACAGGGAGGCTCAGTAGAGTGGAGAGCATCACACAACCCCCACTCACCATCCAGGCTGACCTGATGCTGTCCAGGTAGACTGGAAGGTTGGCCCTCTTGCTGGCATCTCTCAGCTTTTCGTAACGGAAGATGCTGATGAGGACAGTGAAAAAGATACTGGCTATTTCACCAAACACAAACAGGAACTTGATTGAGAGACACAACCAGGTGCCCAAGGAGAACCTCTCAAGGATCATAATATCATAAATGTTTACGATGACAATTTCCTCCAAGTTTGCAGTAGCCAGTCCCAGGAGGAACAGCTCAAAAGACTTCACTCGTGACAACTTGGTCTGAATGATGGCAAAGATGAGAAATACATTACCCACAAGTCCTACGCATGAGACAAAGATTCTAAAACCCAGTAGACTGACAGAAGAACCATCCATTATTAAAGGTTAGTAGGATTACAGCAAATATATCCTTGTTCCTCCCATAGAAGCAGACAGACATGATTTGCTGCATCACTGACCTTACAACGTTGTTATCAAGTTCTCAGAGGTGGCAATGATCTAGATTGGTGATTGGCTGTGCTCATTATAGAGAAAGGAAAACAAGAGGTTGCTGGAAACATTGAAGGCTGGGATTCATTAAAGTTTTACCTCTGAGCTTTTCAAAGCTTCATCTTGAGACCAGCAGTGTGTCAGATTTAAAGCAGTGACATGTTTTTCCACAGCCTGACATCACAAAATGTAAATGCTGCACATAGCAAATTTATATTATTTGATGCATATTCTCTACACCAAATCTGTCATTGTGCGGTTTGACTGCCACACCACATTTACACCACATAACATACTGAAAAATCAACATCTTTCTTAACATGTCCCTAATTACCAATTTGTAAGCAGTTGACTCTCATACATTTTCTCACGCTATTAATCAGAGGTGTAAAAAAATTAGGCTATATGTCAAAACAATCTATAAGACATGTAAGTAAAATACTGAGGTAGAAGAAGAAATACCAAGGATTTGGATATAGGGCTAATGTTTACAGCTGAGACTACAACTTTCATTATGCTCACATTTTTCAGTTAGGTCTATAAACATGTGTTCTGGTAGAAACTTCCTCTTTTAAAGTAAAAGAATAAATTTACAATAGAGCACTAGAGAGGAAGAACTGCACATCCTTGCAAATGTGGTCAGGAAAACCAGTGTGATGAGGTTTGGATAAAAAGCACTATATGGGTTACTTGCAAATCTGTTTTTCATAAGAAGAGCAGTGAAAGTTAAGCAGTTAAATTTTAATTTACAGAACTGAAATATCAAGAACATTGACTATGAATGTGTTAATATGTCTCTCTTTGTGTGTGTGTGTGTGTGTGTGTCACTCAAAGAGAGATGTAAGAGACAGAAGTAAATGGACATGGGCTCCTGGCCCCTGCTATTGACATGGGACTAGTTCATGTTCCAGCTTGTCTCTTTTTTCTTTTAGTGCACTGTCTAGTTAGCAGACATTCTCCACAATCATTCTGCATCCTGATTCAGCTTAATTGTGAATCCCACTGTGTGTGTGTGTGTGTGTGTGTGTGTGTGTGTGTGTGTGTAATTAAGGATTAGCTCCACACTGGCAGTAAATAAGTAAACTAGTGTTGCGTAATGACCCTGGACAGCTTAGGAAGTTTAAGTCCTTTTCACTGTCCAATAATTATCAATCAGAGTGCTGATAACATAACATATATTATTTTATTTGTTTCATCCTAATAAGGTGCCAGATATTTAAATACTGCTTTTAAGCTTATATGTTTTATATACTTATTTGTTTGTTACTTTCTACTGACTCAGAAATCACTGTGGTTTCAGAATAACAGTGGAATAGTATTTGGATTTTTCTACAATTCACACTCTTGCTTTTATTTTGTATAAACACTCAGTAAACTGTGTTTTTGGAAAGACCCCATAAAAGTCAGGCTCTACATCAATATTATTATAGCCATAAATTCACCAGCCATTTTATTAGGTGCACACAATACATGAGCGTACCCTAATTTGCCTTCTGAAAGGCCTTAATTCTTAGTTGCACAGATATAACACGGTGCTGGAAACATTCCTCAGAGATTTCCTTCCATTTTGACATGAAAGCATCATGCAGTTGCTGTACATATGTCGGCCGCACATCCATAATGTGAATCTCTGGTTCTATCACGTCTCAATGATGCTCTATTAAATTACAATCTGGTGACTGTGGAGGCTATTTGAATACAGCAAACTTGTCTTGTTCAAGGAACCAGTTTGAGATGATTTTAACTGTATGACACATTGCATTAACCTTTTTGAAGTAGAGAAGACGATAGGTACACTGTCATCTAGGGATGGACATCGTCAGCAGCAATACTGAGGTAGGCTGTGGAATTTAAATGATGCTCAATTGTTACTAAGTGGCCCAAAGCGTGCCAAGAAAATATCCCCCAAACAATTACACCAACACCAGCAGTCTTAACCGCTGATACAAGGCAGACTGGATCCATGCTTTTCTGTTGTTTATGCCAAATTCTGACCCTACCTTATGAACATCATAGCCAAAATAGAGACTAGGAAACATTTTTCCAATGTGCTATTGTCCAATTTTGTGGAGCCCTTGTGAACTCTAGTCTCTGTTTCTGTTCTTAACAGGAATAGCAGTTGGTGTGGTCTCCTGTTGCTGTAGCCCATCTGCTTTAAGGTACGACATGTACATTCAGAGATGCTCCTCTGCATACCTTGGTTGTAATGAGTGGTTATATGAGTTACTGATGTCTTTCTATCATCTCGAACCAGCCTGGCCATTCTCAACTGACCTCTGGCATCAACAAGGGTTTTTTGGCCAAAGAAGGTCCCCTCACTGGATGTTTTCTCTTTTACAGACTATTCTTTGTAAGTGGAAATCCCAGCAAATTAGCAATTTCTGAAATACTCAGACCAACTTCTCTGTCACCGACAACCATGCTGGGTGTAACTAATAAAGTGGCTGATGAGTGTATACAGGTATTACAGGTTTGCTTTGAGTTAAATGGCAAATTCATCATGGTAACATGCTCATGATGACAATGTTAAATTGTGATGTTTAGGAGCTCACTATGTTCACATGTATTATTTTTAATATGCACTAAAAACAAAGGACAGCTGATGCAAATATTAATAGTCATAAACCAAGTCACAGATCATGTATTAGGCTTTTTAATCTGATGATGTCAGTGAATCAACAGTTAAGGTTATTACAGTTTATCCTCGGGGGATCCAGGCCAATAGTTGTGGAGGCTGAAAGAGGAATGTAAATAACAAATTTAATAGCAACCCATCCAGCCTTTAATATTGCATCAAAATGTATTTAGTGACCTTCAGTCCCATCTACATTATGGTAGAGCTGTATTTAATGTAAACACTCACGGAAAGCAGGGAGAATGACACGGAGACCCTTAAGACTACCCCACCATTAGTCTTCACTCAGTTTCTATTGAACTGGACAAAGAAAATTGACACTTCTTCAGAAATTCTATGATAGTGTATGTTTGATGAGTGAGGGATAAGTGAGGTTCTCTTAAAGCTTCACTGCACTCCCACTCATGTAATTACTATTTAGTCCTGAGTTGTGTTACAGCCGGCTTTGTTGGTGTGGTACATTTATGACACACATTTAAGATTTTTTATTCTTGCCGTTTGATATGTTGAAATGTTTTTGGCTTTTGTATTTATAGCTAATAAAAATGCATGTGGTGGGGTCATTTAGTACTATGACAAGTCAAAATGAGTCATAAAATCTTCCATGGATTTCTAAATGGGAGATCTGACCTTGCTAAACTGGGCCTCACTACTGAAGAACTCCAGCCGACTTAGGACTGCATCAACTGTTAATCTGCAGGAGCTGCAGCAATAAATGCACCATTTGACAATCACTTTTTAAAGCCATAGTTCAGGAATTGTAGCTCTTGGTGTGATTTCCATTTAATTAATTTAGGTAATTAAAATAAAAATTAAAAATGTGTGCTAAACTGTCATGTCAGAGTTAATTAGGAAACGGGGTTCATAGAGTAGACTTGAAGCCTGAAATCCATGGTTGATTTGAAAATTCCACTGAGAACGATTAGGAGCAGTAAAACATCCTGTCTTGTTAATTCAGACACTTATTTTTTGCTCCACTTAAATACAGTTATTCCACTGGTACATACTTTTGTTAACAATGTCAAATTATTTGAAAATGTTCATAAACAAAATCCATGACCAACTTGGGTTTATTAGTTGACATACCATTAGAAAGCAACTGCACTCAAATGTCCTTGAACAAGTCATTTAACTGTGAGGCTTTGGAGCTGAGTCTGTGCTCTGACCGTTCATACCATTAGTGAGGGAAGTTAATTTTTCATGGGTGTCAATAAAGACAGATCATTACAATGTTATTGCCATTGACTGACAAACAAGCATGGCCAGACCTTATTTTATACCAGAGAGCCACAGGTTCTGGGGCAAAACAGACAGTCTCCAGCTTTTTAATACAATTATATTAAAAAATATGCACCATAAGTACAATACAAACTAAACTGAAATGCCACAACCAAAAGGCAAGTGGCACAAGACTAGACAATAATGCAGGATATGTCATATTTGAAAATGTACTTATATGAAATAAATACTGCAGTTACGGGAGATTTTTGAAGACAAATTGGGCCTTGATGCAAACGTTGTCCAGCAGAATATTTATTAAACACTATATCATATATTACATGTTTGTTGAACAATCATTGGGTTATTACATCTACCAAACTTTCTATCATGTTCTGGTCCACCAGTGCAGTAGTTAAACTCCATAGTGAATCAAACAGACAGAGTCAGTGTCAGATTCTTGTGCTTTGGCCCTCAGCTATGATTATACAGGAAACTTATTATGCTCCGTTTTACTGGGAAAGTTCTTTCGATATGATACATATTTGCTACACTTGGCAGAGGACTCCTGCAGGCACCAAAAGGGAGGAATTCCTGGAGTGCTTTTTGAGTCGCACTTCTTTGTGCACTGATGCTTCCAGGTTGCCTGACAGTCATCACCGTGTCCAATTAATGCCACAGCGCATCCCTCTAAGAAAGTTAACGAGGTGGATCCACTGAGGCAATCCCTACTTGCAGTTACGCGTGGATACCCCTTTAAAAGGCTCACCATGTTGCCATCACATGCTTCAGCACCGAAGTAGGATGAGGATGTTCTTCTTGTTATGTAAAACGCATTTGTTACTTATATTTTAAAGGAGCTTGGCGAGACTTTTACTGGGGATTTCTTGACTTTGTGTGGCAGGAGGAGGCTCAGCCCACCCCGTCTGTCAGGGCTACAGTCAGTCATGTTGTGCTGCTAGTTGTTGTTCAGTAGCAACACAGTGACTGGTGCGCAAACTGAAAGCTGCGTACACTGTTAATGCCAAGTGACGGATATAAGCGACGTGTGTGCGGGCTACTGACTGTCTCTCCAGCAGCAACACTCCAGGTTTGCAGCCGTGCTGGCGTTGGATGGGGTAGAAAAAAACAGTCTGAGCAAAGCCTGCTCGTCTAGTGTGAAAGGAGTGTTGCCTCTTCTTGCGAAAGGAGAGTTGTTTGCTCCGTCTTTTCTCTCCTGCCGACGATAGATTTTTTAAAAGGGTTTCCCTCGAGTGGAGTATAGCGAAACATCGGCGACATTTGTGCTTATTTCCTCTAGTTGAGCTGCATCGGTTAACCAGTCGGACGAGGCTAACTTGCCTCACCTAGCCATTTGGAAAACAAGGTGCCCTGACTGGCTCCTCACACCAGTGAAAATTAGACGAGATAGTGCCTGCCACAGTGAGCTACGTTACGGTGAGTACAAGCTGCTCCACATAATGTTTCTTCACTGAGCTTTCTCTTTTTATTCAGGCAGAGCAGGACTCGCATGGCCAGCTTGCTTCTTTTGTGTATGCTCTTTTAGTCATGTCTGGAGGACGTTGCAGAGGCAGATAATGGCCATGCTTATGAAGGAGATTCCCAGGGAGTGGTACTCTGGACTGACCATGCAGTGTGTGTTATCATTGCCCCGTCCCCCACCTCCTTCCCCGCCACCCCCACCACCAGCAGCAGCAGCACCCGCCGCCGCCACTAATGTGTAACGCAAAGCGATAATAGTTATCGGTCTTACACTGACACAAGGTGGCTTACAGGGACACGGTGGCCTGTGAGCTTACAAACAGTTTTACTGGCTGCTGATTGTGCGATGTGTTCACCTGCACATCAGTCCCACAGTGTGTGTGTGTGCGGGCGTGCGTTGGTGTGTTAGCTGTGCATGCGCGCTCATGAGGGGTGACAAACTTTATGGTAAACACGCCTGTGGTATTGCTCTTTTGATGTAATATTCATATTGGGCCTTTACAAGGCTACTTTGTGTTGAGCGACACTAAGTGAATCAACCACGGGAACAGAGACGATGAAAATAGCTGGCGTGGGTTTAATTCAGTGTTACTCTGCTCAGGTAAAAGAAGAAGCTTCGCAAATGTCAGAGCAATTAACCCACATTACACAGTTTGCCAATGATGTCATAAAAGCAGCTCATAACGGATGATGCCATTATGACATCATAGATAAACCTGGCTAGTCTGAGTGATCCAAAGCACATACATGGTTCAGAACGTACTGAGAAAAGGGGTCAATGAATCCAGAGTTTTTCTTACGCATCATTTTACAGATATATAATTGACTGGAGTGTGGAGAGCTCAATAATGGGCTAATATTAGTGTATTTGGTGCTCAGAAGTGGTGGAAAAAGTGTTCATATTCTTTACTTTAAACTACATTCTGAATTATGTCTTTGAGTAGAAATGTTTTGAGTTTTTGTCGCTGTCATGGTTTCTGTAACTCCATATAGGAGCAGTGCAAAGATAGGCTATTTCCTCTAAAAGAGTTTGAGCAAGACTCTGCCTTTTACCCAGTCAGATAATGTCAGTTATTTTTTGTTTATTATAATTATATAAGACTAATAGCTAAAGGCCTGTCAGAAGTTAAGCAGGAAGGGCGACAGCTGAATGGAGCAGAGTGGATTCAAGTGCTTGACTCCCAGTAAAAGTATGGGTTGAATGGAAAAACAATGCTGTGAATGATGTATTATTTTATAGTCAGCTACAAAATGAGATGGTTAATTCTGATACAAATATGCATGTTTGTATTTTATATGCAGTGTAGTCCTATGATTATCCATGGTGGAGCTGTTTTATACAAATCTCACTTGTCATGAGACAAATAATGAGATACGAATAAAAAGGAGCCAAAATTTTGCTGTGAAACTTTCTACCGGTGATTTGGAATCTTTTCTTTAAAGTGAACTATAGGATAATTAAACAACTGCGCACATCAGACAATTATTTAAATGAAACCATATGAGAAGTTTAGAGGGGAAATAAGCATTTGGTGGAACTACTCAAAACTCTTAGGAAGGAGCTCAAAGACACTGTTATGTCAGTGTGTTTTCAATGTTTAAATGTAAATCTAAAAAAGTCACTACTGATTATATATGAAACAAATGTAGTTAAGTAAAAAATAAGTTTGCTTTCAAATATATTAAAGTACTTGAGTTAATGTCCATACTTTCCACCAGTGTTTATTCTAAACTAAATTATATAGTCTTGGCATTATGTGAGGAAGTGTAGACACAAAATCAAGCCATGTTCTTACTCTCTGTGTTCTGTATTTCATTTAAATTATATTCCGCTATTGTTGTCTTTATCTAATTCTCTTTCTTGTTCACACTATCACACTCATCCTCTATTTCCACCACATCATTTTTTAAACCCACCATGAAATTTTCCTTCAGGAACAACAACAACAAAAAAAAAAAAACAGAAAACACAACTGATCTGCCAGGTCACTCTTTGACACAGCAGTTTATTGTAGTTGAAGATTAATCTTTTACAGTTTTTTTCAGCAGACTTCACCATGCAGTACTTGTTTGTCACATTTTCTTTTCGTTCCAACAGATTACGCCCCAGCTCACTAAACAATCATAAACATCATAAAACTTAATGTTCAAGTGTTTAAATGACTCTCCCCTACATCTATCATTAAATAACAATGCAGGACTAATAACTGAGCCATTACTATAACAACAGACCGCTATAGATTATAAATGGGTTTCTGCCAACATGCAAGTTTTATACTTACTGGAAATCATCAATAAAATAGGGGCCATTACTATTGCTTTTATATTTGGGGCCAGTTTGGATATTGTAATGATCTTTCCACTGAGTCCATAGCTTCTGCTTGTTTGTATTTAATTTATTCCTGTGTTTCAGTTTCATGAATCATTTGTACCTTCTGTTTTCCCCAGCTTGACTCCTAATTTGTCCTCCAGAGGTGTCAGTTGTTAGGTGTAAGTTACAATTTAGAGTAGGTGATTTTAAACAAAACAAAGTATCGTATTGAGAATCTGGAATTGAAACACCATCCAAGCATAAAGTTTTAGGGAGCCAACATGTTTAAATGTATATAAATTTGAATTCATTTGAGTTCTAACACTTATGTGTTAAATATGTCGTTCACCCATGTCTGTGTTTACACTCGCAGTCATTTGAGCAGCTCCATACAGGAGTGCCTTCTGATGAGAAATGAGATTACTGTCATGGTTGCTTGGCTTCTTTTGAAGAGGCTTGTTCATGTGTATTCACTGTCATTGTCCTGAAGAAACTGGACCAATACACCAGATTTGAGTTTAAATGACCTGAAATGTGCCATATGACATTTCTTAGGCTACTTTATGAAGGGGCAGCTGACCTTGTAAATAACCTTAAATCTGTGTGGAATTGCCCTTTTATGGTGTTTTTATGTTTAATTTTATAATTAACTGATGTTGATTTGCTAATAACTATTGAATAAATTTTAATCCTCTGTTATTCTACTAGAACACAGTAACACTTGACACTTGACAAATAAAGTAGTAATTTTAGTTATTCAACAAATTTAAATGGGCCCGACATACTGGAGTATTGTAGTACTTACTACTTTTTAGAGCTCAGGGCAGGTGGCTCATAGATTTGTCTATGACAGAGGTCTAATTGGTTAGTTGTGTCACCATCAGGTCTGTGACCTCTCTGAACACTCCACTGTGTGTATTTCAGTGAGACAAACTCCATTTCCATATTCAAAGTCTGTAAATATGAGGATTCAAATACTCAGTACGCTTTTTTTTGAGAGTACACTTTCAACTAAAGGATCAAGGTTTTTTATATGATTGAACTTCCATGACTGTGAACTATTATTTTTAAATGCAATTACAATTCAAAGTTTCAAGTGCAATTGTAACAAAAGGCCTTTCAGCGACAATTAACCCATGCTCTGAATTACTTCCTCTTAACAAAAACAAACTCATAGCAGCTACATAAGGTTTACCCTGATGAAATTTGTGTTTACCTAATATTTATCTATAATTTTTAAAAGTCAACTGTAAGAAATGTACTCAGCTATATTCCTGTTTCTGTGGGGATGGGCACACAGCAATTCTTTTACCCACCTCTTGTCAAATCAAATGTTGGTTTTAGTTAAGCTTGTGAAGCCCAGGTCTGTGGATAATGTATTTTATAAACAATTAAATATTTTATATAAGTGGCATCTTAGTAATGAGGTACTATGATCTTAAGGTGACAACATATGTTTACTTTGGTTAAATAGTATCTACATGCTAAAGCTTTATGAATAGCTTTTTGTAAACACTTTGGGGCAGCTGAAATGGCTGAAAACATTATAAGCTCAGAGAAATGTAACATGCTTGCAAAAAATTGTTTAAGTTGACAAATTCAAGTCCAGCATTCACTGATTTGGTCTGTGTGAGAATTTAAAGACAGAATATGTCTGTTTAGTGGTGAAATACTTTGCACTGGGCAGGTGTCCTTTATTTCACTGTCTATATAAAATCTCCATCTTTTTAAATGATTAATTCTTTAATTTTGATGTGACAAAAGCACTGATTTGATCATGCTTCCCTAAAATGTGAAGGGTATTGATTACTTAACAATACACTTGAGTTGCTTTCTCGGAGCATGAAAAGGCTCAGTCAGTAACAGGCACCTTTTGAGGCATTTGAATTGATGTGGTAAGTGTGTATTCAGCTCTTTCATTGAAGTATATAATTCAGCTCTTTCAGCTTTTCTGACTTTCAGCACTATTCCTTGCCATTTAACAAGTCTGGGGTTTGGATCAGGTAGTGGCTGCTTTCATCGATGGCAGATTCTGCTTCTTTCAAACTACATAACAGCTGACAAGAAAGTGCCTTTTGATTCATTCTAGAGCCTGAATGAAAGGAAATAAAAGCATTGATTAATGGGCGTTTTCCAGAGAAGATGCAATTAAAACAGAGAAACCTAATATTTTGTCTGGCAACTGAGAGATGTTTTACAATCACGGAAAACCAAGCTCTTGTGGTTATGTGATTTTTGTCAAACTGTGTTGCAGATATACAGTGTAACAGACTGACAGGCTATAAATGAGGACAATGAGGTCATATGCTTGATATTAGCAGCATGCAGTGAGTTTACATTCTCAATTAGAAACTGACACAGTGTGGGCGTTTTCTACACATTTTACATTCATTGACTTAATTTGACAAAATAAATAAATAAGGAATTCAAATTGTCCCCACTGCTGCAGCGAAGAAGGCTTTGAAATAGCATTTGACAACTGTGCTTGGGACTAAAACTGACAAAAATAAAAGGAAAAATTTAGAATGATCTCCACTTCCACCAGCTTTTAACGAATCAGGTAATGAGCAAGTTGTGTTCATAATACCTGTATGCTTATTTCCTGGTATTTCTCCTTTTTGGCTACTTGTCTAAGTCTGAATGCATGTTCTGCCACTGTCAGCGCATTACCCCAATAGAATTTCCAAGAACTGTTGAGCCATGTAAAAGAAAAACATGTTCTTAACATAGACGATTGGACCTGATCTATAGCCTAATTGATTCAAATTGTTTCCATCCCCAGCAGGTCATGGAGGGTTAAATGACTATTATGTCCAATTAATGACTGTATCCATATACACTAATAGGGATGTATCCAGTGTTTAACTTTAAAATTAACCCGTTTACGACTGTTGTCTACACAAGCTGGAAACTATGCTGAAGAAACGGCTTGAAGTGACGTTGAGGTTGGTTTTCTTCACTTAACACCTCTTAACTTGTCAGAACTTTGTTAAAGATGCAACCTTTAAAAACCATATCTGGCATGCACCACATGGGACACTGTTAGATATCGTTTTCTTTTAACCTCCTCCTTGTTTACCCATCATGTAAATTTCTATAGACGTGTTTCAACAATCTGGTGGTTCACTGGTCGTGGCTTGGTCACGACAAATGACAGGGTGAGGCTGTCTGTCTGTCGGCATGGTGGTGTGAGGGGGGGCAGTAACATCCATCGCCAATGATGTAGCGCCGTATGCTTTAATACAGTGGGACCAAGTTATCTCGGATCCTGCAAATATTTAGTTTCTTAAACCACCTTCCCAATAAACAGCTGTTTGTCCGTCATTGGAGGACGGGGGTGTCAAGCGAGGCTGGTCCGTATGGCAATTGGTTCAGATCAAGTTTGCTGCAAATCGGTGGAAGCCCAACCAGGAAGAGCACACACATCTCGCAGGCAGCGCCACCGACCGTCCTCTCTCCACTCCTCCCCAGCTCTCCCAGTTACCGAGCTCTGCCATCGCACCAGTCCGGCTCCCCACTCCCCCCACCCCCTTCCCCGCAGAATTGTTCGACGATTCCCGGCTGGGAGGAGGAAGCTTGTCGGCAAGTCGTAAGTTACCACCTTGTATTTTTTCTTGCTATTTCGCCCCGAATGTCTGAAGTTGTTCCGACTGCCCAGGCGTCCAGAGAGGAGCGCAGAACCCATTTTTATGCTTCGTGCACCAGAAGCGTTTCACAGAGCTGCTGCTACGTGCCATATCCTCCCAGGGCTCAACTAGGACTCTGATCACAACAGCCATCGTGTGGCAATGAGGAATCCGGTTAGAAAATGTTATCACGAGGGGTGACTGCCCTTTATTTTGCTTGGTGTGTGTGTGTGTGTGTGTGTGTTCGGGTAGCCCCCTCCCCAGCCCATATTTAGAGCCTGGCTGGCTACTTCAGATGGGCAAGCTACGTCAAGCTGTACTGTATCCTATCCTACTGTAATTCCTCGGCCACTGTAGCCTAAATATCGATGGCTTTATACCTTTAGGTGTGCCTGTATGCCAAGCCTCGACATCTCATCGCATGGTGTTGGAGCTCAAGCTCAAACCTGCGGTGCAAGTCTCAGAAGAAAACAAAAACAGTGATCTAATGTTTGAAATTCTTGCAGTCTTTTATCCTTTCTTAATCAACCTCAACGTGCCAGTGAAACCTGCCTGTCACCACCTGTGACATGGAAGATGTAAAAAAATAAAAGCCTCTCCAGCTAATAATCGAATCAGCCCGTTCGAGGGCCACTTTATTTGTTTTTGATGTGTGTTTCGCCGGTGTTGTGGCGCTACCTGAAATCCGAAAGCACGTAAAAGCTTGACAGCAGACGATCTTGTGATTAGACGTGTAATAGCTGGTGCGTTTATGATTAAAGCACATGTAGTCAATGTTACCAAGTGATCTGCAGCAGAGTTTGAGTTTTTCAGGTTGCGTATAGATTGTTTCATGTAGTGTCTCCTGAACGTTTTTTTCTGGCTTTTGACTTGTTCAAATGAAACACTGTGATCCCTTATTGCAGGTTGTAGCCTTATTGTGAACATGAGGTGTGAACACTTTAGTAAAAAAGTGAAAAGGTGATAGATAGATAGATAGATAGATAGATAGATAGATAGATAGATAGATAGGTAGATGCAATGTATCCATTTGCATGTGATGCACAGGTTTTGGCCTTCTCTGATGGGTTGGAAGAATGGGCTGTGCTCATAAAGCTGTAGCAGTGAACATCTCAGCAGCTATGTGGAATATCTCAGGTAAAAATTATTTGCAAAAAGTTACATACTATAGCTTTAATTGTAGTTGTTCATAGTTTGCAAATGCATTTTAGACAAATAGGGACATATCTTCACTTTACAGCTCCGATAAAAACTGTTAACAAACTTAATTAGTGGTTGTAACACTTACAGATTTATATAAGGATTTACAGCTGCTACCAAAGACAAACACTTAAAATGTCCCTGTCATTACACATTAATATAAATGTCTGTGTTTTACAACACGCCATTATTTGTTTATAATTACTCAATAAGGGGTTTTGCACAGTTTCTCATTAGTACAATCTTATTATTTTAATCATCTGGTGACCCCTTACGTTTATCTTGGAATCCATGGAGAGGATGCAGCTCACAGGTGGGAACCATTAGTCTAATGAATTGCTGGAGCATTCACAGTAATTATACCCTAATTCTTTATTATTATTATTATTACTATTATTATGACTTCCGTCTTCCGTATCTTTTTTGGCGCCTAACTACTTCTGCAAACTTTCAGCTAGAAACACCGTTCAAACTTCAAAATGTTCAGCTTATAAAGGACATCATTTCGTGTGTATGACTTTTAAAATATCTTTTATACTTTTTAAGATTTTATACTTTTATTAATAAAATCATCAACGACATCATCAGTGACATCACACAATTGCCTTTGAAGTTTTTAATGCTAAGTGGCTTTGACGTTTGACTAACTAGTATATAAGGAAGCAACATTTCTATTTCTATTTCTAAAAAAAGCAAAACTTTCATCTATTTCAGCAAAAACAGGTTTGCTTGGAAACTAATTTCAGCGCTGAACATTCACACTGCATTTTCTCTTTGGAACTGCTTTTTCTAGTTACAAATGTGTATTCATGGAATATTTTTTGAAGGACTTAAAATTTTTGGGCATTTGGAGCATATGCCCCATATTGCGTTACAAGTGTATCTCTATCACACCTGTGTCTCAATACCATGGAATTTAGAATTGAAGGTTATATGTAATAGCTGTATTTGAGTTATGAATCCTAATAGGGAATTAATCCATTTGATTTGGTGTTTTAGACATCTCCAGGAGCCTTTGGAAATCTTGCAAGTTTTCTCATAAAAGGTATCCTGGTGTGACTGCTGTTTAATGCTCTGAGAAGAACAGATGATCTGTTTTCTAACCAATTAGAGATAAAGCGTGGGGTCATTGATCATCCCATAAATGTGAAATTGCTTCCTGAGGATCACCAGGGCTAACCTTGTTTAAAGAGGCGAATTACCATTTGCCCAGAATGCTGCTGCATGTGATAGGATCTTAGAGGTTATTCCTTTCAGCTTCCCTACCTACACTTCTCAGCGGTGACCAACAATGCCTGCTGGAGAATAGTCTTTCATGGTTTAAAAAAATTATTACAAAAGCAAAGTATCTGAGCTTTAAAATTTAATAGATTACAATAGAAATATAAAAATGATAAGATATCAGAGAGTTGCTTTAAATAAACCTATAATTGTACTTTGTTAAATGTGAAGTGAAAACACATTTGAATTTTAGGTTCAGTATAGTATGTCATTATTTATTGAGTGATTGTCTCAGTCTGCAATGTCACACTACAGAGCTGATCAGGTTTTGTCTGAGAAGCAAGGCTAGGGTTAGTCGTCCTGTGACAGGGAAAAACAAGATGAGGTATCATGATTTTTTAAGACTATTTACCTTTTATTTTCCCAATATATGTAGACACATTGGTCTCTTTATAAGCAGATTTGTGCCTCCCTGACAGTTGATGACCAATTTGTCAAACAGGCTCAGGTAATGAATCTCAATTAAGATCAGTGTTTTTTAAAAGGAAATGTAGGTTCAGGACATTATGTTAAATTTCCTCTTGAGGTAACCTCACACTGGTTGTCAGGATCACTCACACATTTCTGTCTTTGATCATCTTTGCACTTTCACAAGTCCAGTCCCATTAGGGCCAAATAAATCAAACATGTTTTGAGATTTTTGCCAGACTGTAAATTAGTCCTGAGTTGGGCCAAAATCTCCAGTCTTGAATACGCGTTCAAACTGGAGAGTATCTGTATCAACCATCCGGCTTCTCAGTGCTTCACATGGCTACACTAGTCTGAACAGATGCCCTGGCCTGCAGTTCTTGGAAGTACATCAGCATACAGAATTCAATATTAAAAAGCTTACAGAGACAAGAAAACACTATTTGTTTATCTATATGTTCTGAAGCTCATGTGGATACACAAAGAGAATAGAAAAACAAGCTGATGCTGTAAGTATGCATATCAATAGTCTTTGAAGGGGGAATTTCATCAACTGATTGTAGCTAATTATGTGAAATCAGGTAGGACAAGAAGTTCTTGAGGTGGAAAAAGAAACTATTTACAAAATGACGGATGATGGAAAATGTATAACTTGAATTTGCTGTAGGGGGGTTTCTTTGTGGTGCCAAATCTGCTGGATCTTTACATCTTTACCCATCTCATTAGGCAGACAATAAATATTTATGACCTCCAGTATAAATGGATATATGCACATGATTTGCTTCTCTACATAACATGGACATTTACACAGTAAGTAATTTGAGGCCATGAAATTAAAGTGATAAAAATGTCACTAAGTTTAAATAAGCATTTAGTCAGTGTGTTTGTCTTTCTTTTCTCAGTGGAGTTTATTATTGTAGTGAGGCCTTTTTGACATTTTCATTTGAGACTAAACATTTCAGACTAAACAATTGGCCTTAACAAGCTGTTATTTGCATGCTGTGTGCACACTAGGTGATAAGGAAACGAGAGCAGTGAATGAATGACAGAGTGCATCAGTTGCACACACACACACACACACACAGCCATATAATAGGTGGAGCTCAGCATATAGTATAAGCAAATAAATTCAGTATGATCACAAAGCCATTTAGTTGAATATACTAATCATTAATTCCCTGTATGTATTCCGTCAGATGTTATGTTTAAATCTAAGCTTGAAGGCTTATATAAGATAGTCAATATATTTTTGTTATGTGTGTGTCTCATTGGCTCCAGCTTATTTTATTTTCTTTGTGCCTAGGTACTTTCCCCTCTACAAATGACCTGCCAGCTCATAAATGTTGGAAAATAATGTTAAGGTTCTTTGTTTGTTGAAACACCTCATATAATGGTTGACCAGTCTCACTCTGATCATTGTGACAAAAATGGTGTTGCTTGCTGAAAAACAAAAGCTTTAAAGATGTTTTAGGATGTTGATTATAAATAGGGCAGAACCAGAGATGTATAAAATGTAAATAACAATGCATGGATTTGCAAATCTCATCAATCCATATTTTATTCACAATTGAACATAAACAACATCAGAGGCTGAAACTGAGAAATTCTACCATTTCATGGAAAGTATTAGCTCATTTTGAATTTGATGGCAACACATACGTTGAGGAGATTTGCACATCATTGCATTCTGTGATTTCTTACGTTGTCACATCTTCCCAACTATTTTGGAAATAGGGTTGTAAAACAACTGTATTGTGAGCAATGAAAGATCATGTTAAAATTCAGACATTCTTTATGTTTGACCACAAGTTGGTCTCTTATCTTTAGGCCCTGTGGAGAAGCATGTGATGACTCACGCAAGGCAGAAGGGTTCCATTAGGCAAAGCCACAGTAGTGCTGAGTTTTGGGACAACTGTCCTCTTTGGCCACATGGTGGAACTATGGATGGCACCTGGCCTGAGCGCTCACTACGATATGGCAGGACAAAGAAAATGCGTGAGATTATAAGACAAGGGAATGAAATGGCCAAAAGGATGACTCACAAGAGAGGGAGACCAGAGAAATCACATCAGAACAGAAAACTGGACAGAAGGCGTGATAAGAAACGAGACAGAAAGACGTATCCTTTGCGGGGAAGGGCTGGGGTTTCAGATGGGGAGGGCCTGAGCTGTCATGTCCTCCTCACGCGACTAGAAGAAAGAATCCATGACCAGGAGAGTTCTGAAGAAAGCGAGCGAAAGCTAACTCTGAAGCCCAAATCCAAAAAAGGGAAAAGCAGTGTACGAAAAGATGCAAAGTCATTACCAAAAAGCAAATCAAAGGCAGACAGCCCAAGTCATGGTGAGTATCTTTTCGTCCTGCAACCACGGAAGCGCAGGCTGGCTTCTCTCAATGCTGAGGCAGTGAACAGTCTACTGCTTGAAAGAACTACTGACCCTCAGTCAGCAACGAAGCAGGCCAGGAGACAGGAAGAACCTGTGACTGGAGGGGTTTCCCTGAATGCAGATCTAGTCAGAAGTGGTGTCCCTGGAGGTCCGAAGACTTCACTGGGAAACCTCAGTAAAGTCTCCACATCCAACAAACTTGAACTGTGCCAAAGCTCTAACCCGATCAAGAAGGCCAAAGCTTACCGAGGTGATGAGAGTAGGGGTATGAGTCAGGAGAGTCTGGATGCCCCTGCCCCCAGACGATTGGCTGGACTAAATGCTGCAGCCCTGCTGAAGTTAACCAGCTCATCTGCCACCAGTAAGCAGAGAGTAAAGGCTACACCTACAGCTACCATCACATCAGACTGCAAGGATCTTGCTCCAGTCTCAACCCCAAAACAGCACACCAGGGTCAAACACAATGGTCGATCACAAAGGCAAAAGGGAAAGAAGGTCTCTTCCCTGCACACTGGATGCTCAGTCTGCAAGAAGAAGGCAGATTTTGAGCCTAAAGTTGAGTGGGAGACAGGGAGCTGCACCCATAGACTGGCCAAACCCGGCTACCAGTCTCGCAGCATGCTAGCATACTCACTTAAGCAAGTAAAGGAAGAGCAACTGGAGACTGAACTGAGTCCATACTACTGCTGTCCCACAGAGGGCTCAGTGGAATACTGCCACCGCTTGGCCTTCTTTCTGGGCCAGCAGCCCTACGGAGAATCAGAGGATCAGTCTCTTAACTCAGCTTTAACCCCTGTGAAGCGCGAGTGCCTCGTAACCCCACCATCCCTGAGTCATCCTCACACGCACACAGCCCTCACCCTTAGCCCTCATCCCTGCCTCTGCACAGCCGACCACTGCTTCTCCAGCTACTACGTCCACATCGCCCACCCAACACATACTGGAACAACGTCACCAACTCTGGCTTCACAACCTCTGAACTATGCTCCTTCCAGTTTGTGCTCTAATCAGATGAGTGGCTCCAAGCTGCTGAGTTCGCGGGTGTCGCATTCCTCGGGGCTGGCCCACCCCACTTACTGCAACTCTGTGGCATCGCCCTGTTACAGCGATGCCTGTGGGATCGGTGGCTACACCTGCAGAGCCATGGCCCCTGTCAACAGCAGGGGTTGTTCTTTCAGCACAGGATGCACTGGATGCACTCAAAGCATCAAAACAGGTGAGTGGAAAATAAAGATTTAGAAGTATTTCAGCTGGAACAAAACTGTTTATATGTGCTGTAACCCCTCAGTCCTACTAACCGAAGAAATATACATATGATTGAAACCCACAGTGACTGAGACACAGAAGACGTAAAGCTACAACAAACACATTATCTGTAATGACTAGTTGACCACATCTAGCGTGTTCACTAACATTTGGAGAATATCTTGAATATCTTCACTATTTTTGGGCAAGTTTGTTATTTCAATTTTTGATCACTTATCTAAAGCAATCTTTCCATGCCTCTTAAAAAAACCCTCACCCAGTGGTAGACTTAGAGTTATTACTTTCTAACTAAAGAGTCTTTTGTTTTTTATGAATGTGCCTTGAGCTAGTTTTGTAGCCCAACAAGTGTGAACATTTCAGTGTTTTTTTTTTTTTTTTTTTTTTTTTTTTTGCACAAGGTTTGAAAGTGATAGCTCGAGGCTATGACTTAAATAATTCTTGATAGTATCTCCGGGTTTGTTATGCTTTCCGTTACGAATGCATTTATAGGTGGATGGATGAGTAAAATAAAATACTGACATACTCAGGAACCATGCAGAATGGTCATTTTAGTGGAACTTCTGATGAACGACAGCAACCATCACTTATTGTACAAGCTACTAAACACAGCATTTGCTGCTGATAATCCCAGACCAAACTGAGAGAGGGTGTGTTATTATAATGCATGTCCTCTTTTTGCCTCCGTTCTGAATATCATCTTACTTTATCCTTTAGAAATCATCACAATTTTTTTTCTTTTTTGCTTTCCTAATGTAAAGTGTCATTTTCACCCTTTACTTTTCCAGAGGGTTACTCCTCCCCTCAGGGTGACCACATTCCCTCCTTTCTGGCCCCGCCTCAGCTGCCTATCTCCAGCTGCCCTCTGTCCAGTGTGCCCACTTCCACTCAGACTAAGCCTCACCTACTAACCCCCCTGTCAGGGCAGGATCAGCCACAGGCCAGGTTAAAGCTGGCCAGGGAATGTCCGCAGAGCACCAAGCCCTCCAATGGCTCCCTGTCTATGGGCCACAACCAGCTGCCCCATAAACAGCCATCAGATGTGCCAAGCTTCAGCAGCACCAAACAAAAGAAAGTCAGCCGCAGACGTACCACCAACGGTTGGCGGCCTGTGGGGATGCCCAGACAGAAGGAGGTCTTCATTGCAGTAGGTTTTTGTTCAGTGCTTTTGCGTACAGTGAAGATGAGCTAGACATTCTAGAACTTGTTAACTGGTTGTCTCTCTATTTTCATTACCTGATAATACTCTGCTAGTAGTAGCCTTAGTGTCCAGACGCTAAGCTGTCTGAGAGAAAGTAAAAACAATCTCCTCCTGGGTAAAAGAAAACTGCGTTTTGGCCACAAGGCTTTGTGTGACTAATTCCTGTTTGTCTAAATAATCAGAATTATATCTGACCCCATCTGAGTGTTTGTGCTCATGTGTGTCTCAGGGAGAGGATGAGTCTGCCCTGCGGCAGTGTTATGAGGGAGTCGAGAGGGATGGTGAAGTGATACGTGTCAGGGACACTGTACTTCTGCGGTCAGGCCCCAGGAAGAAATCCCTCCCATATGTTGCAAAAATATCTGCACTGTGGGAGGACCCCAAAACAGGTAAAGAAGATGAAGAGGGGGGGACTATGCATTGATTGGATGCATGGATAGATGAAGGGACATGTCACCAAGCTTGTTTACCTATCTGTGCATGTGCTGTGTGTGTCTTGCTGCTTCAGGAGAGCTGATGATGAGTCTTTTCTGGTACTACCGACCTGAGCACACCCAGGGAGGCCGAGATCCCAGCACACACTGTGAGGTGAGGTTCAACTGGTTATTTATGAATGGGGGAATGAGAATCTGCGTAAAGCGCTTTGGGTACTGATAAGGTTCAAAAGCACTTTATAGAGTAAGTCCAGACCGTTTCAAAGTAAAATATGTCTAAAATACACTTAAACTGTGAAAAGAAGCTAGATGAAAAACAATTCATAATAATCATCTAAGTTTAAGTAGTTTATTGGAACCCTGAACAATCCTGCTGCTATATTACAAATATTTTAACTGCATTAATTCAAATAACTGCTTAACTCAAAACATAAATTATTTATTGTACATCCACTGCAATTTTAATTTGTCTTAATAAGGCACTCATTTCAACTAATACTCGAAGTTAAAATTCTTGTAACTGCTGTATAAGACACAGAATTACATTCAATACTTGACTTTGTTTCATTTCTGAGTAGGTGTAACAGTCATCGTTGAAAGAAAAATATTGTCTTGTACTGTAATACTTTAAGTTATAATTTACTACAATATGATGGATTGTGAATGACCAGGTTATTTTCTTAAATTAAGCACATGCATTATCTTCTGCATTAATTGTTGAATATTTATTGGTGTGTTAGATTTTGAGTTATTAAATAATTGACAGTTTGGAGTCCTGGACCTAACAAAATAATGTGTGAGCCAGAGGTGAACAAAACCGCCTGTTTATGCACAAATATGTAGACACTTACTGCTGCTGGAGACATCATTATCTGTTTCCCAGAAGCCCTGAAACTCTTGATAGTTGGTTAGTTCTTCAGTGTAACCACAATGCCAGAATCATGATATCTCTGCCTCCTCATTCTTGCACAAACAAAGTAAGGAGAGGAATTTCACAGTTAGAAAGGCAACACAGTGAAACACTGCTCATGTTTCTGTTGACGATAGATGTCTTGAGCATGTGTTGAGTAGAGCAGGATTTTGTGTGTGTGTGTGTGTGTGTGTGTGTGTGTGTGTGTGTTTGTGTATGTGTAGAAATACTGAGGCACAGTTCCATTGCACATGAACAATTACGGTTCACTCTGTGCTCACAGTTGAAAAACGTTGTCATTTCTTTAGCCTTCACCTAGCACAATAGGAAACACTTGTGTTGATGTGACATTGTACACCCACTGTTGGTTTCAGAATGAGATTTTCGCCTCTCGGCATCAGGATGAAAATAGTGTGGCCTGCATAGAAGACAGATGCTATGTTCTCCCACTAGCTCAGTACTGTAGGTAAGTAAACGCACACACAGAAATACAGCTCAGCTGTAATGGTTAGCAGAAAGTGTTTTCAGAGGGATTTAATTCATTGCTTTTAATTAACACTTCAGCTTCTGAGATATGTGGAAGCCTATATTTCTGACTTACTTATCACACCTCAGTGACACTGAAACTGTTAATGAATTCAAGGGAACACTAGGCTATTAACATGTGCCTAGACATGGTTTGCAAATATCAGTTTTGAGTTCAGTTATTTTCAAATAAATGTACAGTAATACAAAGATGTTTGATTTGACAACTCATAGTAGATAGTATGAAGTTTTTTCCTTTTTTATTTTCTTAGATTTTGTGCCTTGGTGAAACGGCGTGCTGAAGGCGCCCCGCCTGGCAGTGCCAGCATGGTGCCCTGCCGCCCTGATTTCACCCCCCCTTCACACCGCTGTGTGCCCACAGATGTTGACCCTGAGCTGGTGTATCTTTGCCGGCACGTCTACGACTTCCGCTATGGACGCATCCTAAAGAACCTACAGTAAAGGGTAGTGAGATGATTTAATCACCACAACACACCCCCTGCTGCTCTTGGGGGGGGGGGGGGGGGGGGGGCATTAAGGACTGAACACCCCTAGCTTTTCTGCTGGGGAAGGGGGATGACAGGGTGGTGCTGGTTTTGTGCAAGGGAAAGATGAAGCACAGATCCCTTTAGTAGACTACAGAAGGGGTTACAATGTGATAAGAATACATCTCAGTCAGTGCACCAATATATCCTGGTTTGAAAAACCAAGGAAGGGATAAGTCATTAATCAACTAAGATTTCTCAGCTTCCGCAACACTCTGAGGTTACATGGAAGCTTTTGTCCATCCCTTGCCTGTCAGGAATGCTGAACTCTAGGCTGAACTGGGCTACAGGACTTTTCTCCTAAAGCATCTTAGCACAACAATCATGTTTGTTCCATTTGTAAGCCAATGGCTCAGGGATGGTCCAGAGCTAAGGTGCTTCGGGGGAACACAGGCCTGCACTGTCAGCTCAATGTTAACAGTGTTCATCCAGCCAGAGTAAAGGAGCAGCTAATGGAGAGTGTCGTCTTGTTTCTCCCCATTCAAATTTATGTGTGTGTGTGTGTGTGCGCGCATTTGTGATTGTGTGTGTGTGAGAATGTGGGTGAGAGTTGTCAATGTGGTAAATGGATAAATGTGGGTATGTCTGATAGTTTTTTAGGAGGCTTTCAGGCAATCAAACCAAACAAACAGCTTTAGAGGAAGTGGAGCTCTCTCCGTCCTCTCTCCTGTGTGCCACAGTGCACTGACACTGACAGAAACATTTTCATCTTGAGCGATTTTCTGCGTAAACTAAAATACTGTACCTGAAGGGTATTAGTGACACAAATCTTTATAGCAGAGTCCTGACTGGGTGTAATTTTGCAAACCTGCATCTACAAACTCCAGTACTCCAACTGACAAATTAGCTGCAATTATATAAAAATCAAATCACAGCTACTCACTTTAAGGGCTTGCATAATGGCTGATGTGAGGTCGGTTCCATTTAACTCATGCCCATTAATTAAGATAATTTTTTTTTTACTTGTTTTATATCTTTTGCGGGTTACTCTGTTGTGCCCAACCCGGTGTAGGACTCTGCTTTCTGTACCAAACTTGACTCTAGAGCAGGGCTTTTTAATCTTGAGGTCAGAATGCCAACATGACTCTAAACTAAATCTGTTAATAAAAACACACATTTAACAGAAGCTCCACTAAATTATCAAACTATTTTTCATCTCAGAAGCCTTGTTTTAGAAAGGCTCTGCTAAGGGTCCAATGGAATGAACCTTACTGAGGACTTGGGATGCTCCTGGGCCCTGTGAAGGCTTATTAAGAGGTGGGCTGTTCATTGTTTTTTTTTCTGTCAAATCCTTTCATCTTTGCTGTTCCATCTGACTTGCCTTAAGACTGGCAGGTGGACCTTTACGCAGCTCTCCACATACACCTAGTTAGTGTGGGTGTAGGATGAAATAAGATTTTCTTGCCGATCAACTTAGAGGTGTGAAATTACCCTGGAGATGCACATTGAACATCCACTGGTTTAGGGCTGCAATAATGATTATGGAAATAATCTATTAACAGTTTTGTCATATGTCAGAAAATAGTGAAAATGTTTTTATATCACATACAATACATCATTTTCTAAAGGCAAATGTAACATTCTTAAATGTCTTGCTTTTTCTCAGCAACAGTTCAAACGTCAAGGCATTGATTTGACTTTCCTATGTAGAGGAAGGTTTGACATTAAACACAAATTTGTGTGTCTTTGCTTTATAAATGAAAACAATGGATAATTATGGTTACAATAATCCATTTTCTCTAATTGTAATTGTTGCAGCTCTAGACTGGCTAGAAACCGTGCCCCTTTTCATGTGGTCGATCTGTCGTGCTCTCGTTGCCCACCTTGATGCCCACACCATTTCTTTTTCTATTTTCTCATTTTTTCACACCTCCCCCTCCACCCCCAAGTTAAACCAAAGGATATCACACAAGCCAGAGTCCCTGTATCATCCCTCGCACTTCTTCTCCTTGTCAGCACTTCTGCCCTCGTTCTCTTATTATATTGCACTAATCCATTCCTTAATTACAACAACCTTTTTTTGTTCCAGCTAATAATTTCTTACTGGGGGGAACATACTGTACATCATTTAGATAATCTTGTGTGTTACTTTTTTAGAGAAGGACACAGTAAGGAGGTTACGGCTGCTTTTTTCAAACTATATGAAACAACTGTTTCAACCGTAGAAGAAGACACTATGTTTTTTTTATCAGATGCACAACCGGTTTAATCTCATGAAATGCATACTATATATATCATTCCATTTGGTCAGGTCTGACATACTTATATAAATATACAGTATCTATATATGTATGTATCCACACTGTTTATATTAGATTTCAGAAGGCATCTGGATGGAGGCCTGTCTCCAAACGTAGCACCATGTTAGACGTGTATATGAATTAAAGGGGGAGGGGGTTGCGATTATGTGTGTATGTATGAATGTATGTATGTGGGCGGTGTTTGATACTTAAGTTGTGGTGGATTTTGAACAACATTCATTCATGCCTTTTAACCTGCAAGTGTTTTACTGTCACTCAGAAAAGGAGGAGAAAAGAGTGTGTGTACCTTTTAAAAACATCAAGAGTACCCGATTGCTTTTGTACACAGCAAAGATCCTGTTCTTCAACATTGGACAAACCATACAAGTTTTCAACACTTGAAAGCCATCTTTAACTGTTTCTCAATTTGAACAGAAAGACCCAGAACAAAATCAAGTCCTGATCATTGGGTTTATTTTTTAATTTCTACAAATACCCCAAGTATTCAAATAAGTAATATATATTCTACTTTACAATTTCTCCTTATTAAGAATATTTTATTATGTCAATTTTCTAAGATGGCATATGCAATATATTTTTAAAATTACTATTTTTGGAAAATGACCTTAATAAATCAAGAATAGAATATGCATTATTTTTTTGTTTATTTCGAATTAGTTTGAAATCATCACAGCGTTATTTAAGATTTGACCAAATGAAAGAAAGAGGAGAATGAAGGAACCTGATGTCATCATATGACCTATGGTTGTAGATAATAGGCAGCCTTCTAGGTAAATTATAATGAAGTGTACATATCTGAATCCAGGAAGCACCGGGCACTCTTTAAACAAGCAGACGGCCAATGCACAGTGTAGTATTTTTGCAAGATCTGTAATAATTATATTTAAACTAAGAAAAAAATATTTAAATGGAGTAAACAATACAATATATTAAGATTTCAATTTAACTTATTTGGAAATACTGTGTCTAATTGATTAACCATATCCTGTTTCTTTGTGCTCCAGGGTAGAAGTGATTTCTGTTTGTAACTTATGAGTTTAGAAATTGAATTTTTGAGTGACGGTTGTTGACATGGAGATGTGGATTTTGTTTTGTTTTGTATCATTTTGCTGTCAGGGGGTGGAGACCAGACCAAAGCACACCCTGGCAGACAGGAGAGCAGAAGTGGCCACAAATCAAAGACAGGGATTCGATTGTGAGACTTAAAAATTCAAACCTGAGACCTGTAGGAAAAAGAGACTTCTAGCTCTCCTGCTTAGCCCAACTAACCTTAAGAGTGACGTTTGGGAGAATGTTGTGGCAATATGGTCACCTGAGCATTTATTGATTCTTCCTAGTTTGGGGAGACAGAGCTAGTACTCCAGGGACAGGACAGAACAGGACAGGACGTTGCTTAGGAAGAGAGCTAATACCAGTTTTTCTTCTCTACGTTTTGCCTAAATTGTGTCATAGAAGATTTGTAGCATCAGGAATTAGGGACTGAAGGAAAATGAGGATGGGGTGGTTGGAAAAGGTGAAAATGTGTATTTCAATTTTTTTGCTCAAAAGAGGTTTTTGGTAAAGCAGTGGAAGGGGAGGTTTTTTTTTACTTTTAATCTGGGTAAAAATATTGGCAACTCTTGGTGGTTGTATCCTGGCTTTTACAGGCCCAACCATTTAGCCTCTTTTTCTGGTGGTTCATTTGAAGTTTATTGAGATATTGACATAGGGATGGGTCCAAAAATATTATTTCTGTTGCCTTTGTTAAAAAAAAAAGTTTTTGTAATTTTAAACATTGGATTTACCTCCGTTACCTCTGCCTATATTTCCACAGTCCCTTTTTATTAGTGATCAATAAGCAGAGCAAATTTAGTATTTGGTGAAAAGCTTCTCCCGCTATCCAAATCAGCTGACCACTGCTGCCTTTCTCCCAGATGTGTACTAATGGTGTTTGTCCCCTAGAGGGCAAGAATCCTATGTGTGCAGAACAGTCCCATGGCCACATCCTGGTGCTATTCAAAAGCTTCTTCCTCATGTCTTCTTTTCTCACATTCATATCATCTGGAGAGATGCAGGACATGGAAAGGAATGAAGGAAGCTGCCATGACCCATTCTCCCAGGTGCTGGCCAGCCCTGCAAAAAAGCATGGATTAGATTGTATGTTATTATTTATGTGTCTTAATTACCTATAGCAGCTTTGCATGGACACAGTTGCATCCTTTGTTACCATGACAACTGGGAAGGGCCAGCACATAGGGGAAGTGGGTTTCTGTGCACATATGGGGCCCACAGCAGCACAGGGGAGTCAAACACTGTGTGATCTTTTTACTGATGCCACACAGGAAGTCTGTTGACTCCATTAGTCAAAACAAAAGCACTCGACCAGCTCATGAGACTCCGCTTTCTGTGTGGTCTGCATTGATGCTTATTGTCAACAGATATTTTGATATATTTGGAAAATTGGGAATACATAGTAAAAAGTCTAGATATTTTTGGAGTAGAAAACAATGTGTGTAACAGATTATTGTCACTTTGTCATGCTCTCTGAAAATCTCTTGGATTTTTTTCAAAGAATGATATAACATCTCTACTGATTTAATGTTCTATTGAAAGGATATTTATAAATTTTGAGTTCTTTGTGAAGCTTTTGTGTGTGCGGGTTTTATTTCTGATTGTTTCTACTTTTCTGCTCTGCATTTTCATTAGAGGGAGCTGGTTCCAAAATGATTTAAAATATATGAAAACATCTGAGACAGCAAGTGGGTTTTTACATTTAATGTTGTGTTCCTCATCAAGTCCCACTCACCAACAGAGTAAAATTCCCTTTCAAGGGACACTACACTATGTAAAGGGAAAGATGAATTTATTAAAGTTCCTTCAACTGTTATGCTCTACCTTCTCCAGAGGAGGTCAGTAGTCAGACAGGGTGCTAAGGGTAGGGTCAGACCCTCTGTGACCTCTGCATTTGGGTATTAATGAGGACAATACGGTATAATCATCGGTTAACTTTAAATTAGCAGTAAACATTCCAACAATCTCCCCCAACTCCTCTGTCAGCACCTTCATTATTCTCTGGCCTTTATCCATGCTCAGGTCTCAGGGAATAAGAAATGTTAATAATGTTTGGCGAGCTCTATTGAGTACTTCTCCCATTTAGACTTTACATTAAAACATGTAAGATAAGTTAATAAAATGTGACATTAAATACGTAACTAACTGATTGTTTTGACCTGTGACCCACTGATATAAGAGAATGGTTAAGTTGAAGTCTCAAAGTTGTTTGCTGTTGAAGCAAAGAGGCACTTTTCTCCTTAAACATCAAAAATGTAAACATCCACTAATATCCAGAATTCCACAAAAAAGGTTTGCTCATGGTGTGTTTTTCTATGAAGGGAGGTAACAAAGTCTAAATGCAGAGAATGGTTAGAGAAAACAGACTGGATTGGGGGGACAGGGAGATATATCACTACTCATGTTTGTCCTGTTTAAAATGTAAACAAGCAGTTACCATTACTTATTTGAATCAAAAAGTGTACTTGAAAGCATTTAAAATTTTCTAGGGAATGGAGGACTTCTACTATGTGGCCAGAAAACTTTGATAAATCAGCAAAGAGAAGCATCTGGCAGAGAAAAAAATCAATCCAACAAATGCAAAATAGACGGAAATCCAGCTTACACTGGGGGAGACCGCGATGCAATGGCCTAACTGGCTTTTCATCTGCTCCTGTTGTTTTTCTCTATTGGTCTAATTACCACATCCGGTTTATTGTCCTCTTGATGAGAGTAATTAATCAAGTTCTGTTCCCTAATCTCTGAATCTCATCATCCTTACAGTACACCAGCGCTGGCCACACCGGATGGTAGCCTGATGTAAGCTCTTTTGGGGAGTGTAATTGTGAGCTTGTCTGCAAGTTTGCATGCAACAGCAAATTGTGTGGTCCCTCCCTGCTGTGTGTTTGTGTGAGGAGTGTGTGTTTTCTCTGCACATGGATCAGTATTTGTTACTCTGTTTCCTCCTTGCAGTAGAAGCTGTGCTGTATGTTGCAGACAGCAGTTGTGCAACTTATCTTGTTTTCCATATGTGAGGCCTCCTTGACCTGATTCTACATGCTTTACAAAACACTCTCTTACACACTCTCTACAAACTAATACTCTCTTATAGTCCTGTCCTTCCCTTACCAGTGCTTCAGATGGCTTATCAGGTCCTTAATCTGTCCTCAGAATGACATCACCCACCCAACACACGCTCCTTACAGGAGAGTGGACAAGAGAAAGCGAGGGGTGGTGAACACTGTTGGTTTAGGGAAGGTGAATTAGCCCAGCATACTGTAGGAGACTTAGTATGAGCACACAGAATAACAGTGACACACTTACGGCTATGGCTGCGGGCACAGCAGAGGGGGATGCACACATGGAGGACCTGGTGGACCATGGCCTGGGGATGGAAGAGACGGCCCACAGCCTACTGAGAAGGCCCTCACCGAGGGAGAGCTTCCACAGTGACTCACTGCTGGCACCTAACACTGACTTCATGACAGGTAGTATTCTGAGAGAGTTCAGATTTTCCAGGGATGGTTCAGCCAATGGCCCTTTAGATGGTTTTATTGCTATTTTGCTTGTTTGTTTTATTTTATGGTCCTCTCCATGTAGGGTATTCAAAACCTGACAGTTCAGACAATCAGATCTGATCAAAATGATCAGACCTTAAATATGTTTTTCTTACAGTGTGTGCCAATAAACACAAACAAACTGATAGGCCTAAGTATTACCAGGCACAAGTGACCTGAAATGACCCTTTAACATGTTTTGTATTATTAAAGTCCATCTTTTTTTGGACTCAGCAAAAACTGTGTGGCCACCACCCAGAATTAACCACAAACTGGGTGCAAATACTATATGTGCACAAGTGTGCAGAGGTTTGCAAGTTTGAATCGTTGTGTTCGTATTGCTTCTGATTGATTAAAAAAACAAAGCACGTAAAGAAAATTAAAAGGTGAAGCAGTGTGAAATATCAACAAATGCAATGTATGAAAAAACATATGCAGCCCTTTTGTATTATCTGAAATAATTTAAAAATGAATGAGTTGAAAAGAGTGAATGTGGCTAACGCATCATGCAAAACTTGTCATAAATAACTGTCTGATGTATCACATGCTACACAGTCAAAGTATGGGCGTCATGGAATGTGCCTCAACTGAGGAGATTTATGGAAATGCCCTGTACCCTCAGGGGTATTAGTATCAGCGGACTAATACAGTAAGTGAAGGATCCAATGTGCACACGTGGCCTGTGTGTGTCACCATGCAGGGTAGTGATGTGAGCAGACAGATGCTGTGTCTTCATTCAAGAAACACCATCTGTGAGCAGAGATTAAAACACTACACTGCTTCTCAGCACTGTAGCTATGCCTTAATTTCTTTTTACCACTAAGATGTATAATAGGCACATGAATTTTTAGGATCTTTGTGCTTTTCTGGCTCTACGTGTGTGTGTGTGTGACTCAGAGCCACAGAGGTAGACCTGATGCATGCTTTTTTTTATAATGTGTGTTTACATTTGCATGAAACGAGTCTAGGGAGCCTGTGTGTTCTTTGTATAGCTGAGTTAGTGCAGAGATTGAGCTTTGGGCTGCTAATTCCCTTTTACAGCACTGGGATTATGTGCTATTCTAATCTCAATCCCATATGGGGTGTGGGGAGGTGGCACGAGGATGATGTCACAGCCAGGACATAAGGAGAAAAATCACAGGCCTACAGGGAGTCACAACTCTTCATGAGAGACAGATTACAGCTAGCTGCATGCTTGAAATATTATGCAGAAATTCCTCGCCCACAACAGATCATCTCTGTCATCTCCGGAGGAAAAACTCATATCTCAAAATGATCAGGCCAAGATGTAATAAACAAATCAAGTTTTTTAGACACTGTTTTGAAAAAACATAACGCCTCAGAGCATCAAGCAGCAGTTTAGTTCAGCAGTTTTTCACACCCTTCTGTACAGACACTCCCCACACCTGCCAGATAAACACACCTCTTATCAGCACCAAGCATATTTTAGACGTGGTCATTTGAATTTATATCAAACTAAGCACTATCCAAACAATGGTATAAAATGGAATATGAAATGGATGTTAAATATTTTCCATATAGCCTGATTAGTTTACACAGCTGTTTAAAGTGGCTGAAGCTGGATATTTTTACCAATTATCTTAAGCCTTTACCTATTTTACGTTTTCAGCTCCTTGTTTTACCTTTTCATGCATTTATCCACCACTTTTTAATTAATTTTGAGCTAACTATTTTAACTATCTATTACTTTTAGCTCTTTCAGCAATTAATTTATTATTTTCTAAAAATGTATCATGTCTTTCAGCTGTTTTCACAATTTATGCTAAGTGCAACACATGATGTTCAGGTGTTACTGCTAGCATGTTAAATCTATATTTGTTTTCAACAAATCAAATGTTCCATTCAAAGAAATTGGTTGAGCAATGTCAAAATCTTTCCACATACTTCCTGGAGGTGGAGAACTACCCCCTGCAGTAAAAGTACCCCTGGTTGGGAATCAGGGTCTTTGTACAAGTAAAAAGGACACACATGGACACACAGATTATGCAACTAATCCTTTTTCTCAAAATAACCTTTAACTGAAAATTGTTTGGAAATATCATTGCAACACTCCACTTCAAAAATATTTCTGGTTGTTCTTTTCAATGTTGTTGAAACATCTTGTTCTCTCTATAACAATCCATAATAAATCATGCATTGCTTTTCATTTTGTACCTACCATCCTCCACACTACTCACACAATGTGACCTGCATTGTAACCTTTGTATATCTGTAGATGTACACGATATTTACAGCAGACCAACACATGAACAGGCACCATTTCAGTTTTTATCCTGTTCTTTCCCCTCTGTGTCTAAATCTCTCATAGTGACATGAGGCTTATGTGTGGGGGTGGGGTCAAAGAGGCTCAGTCTGAGGGATTAATATTTTTTTCTGCACACCCAATACACACACACACACACACACACACACATATATGTACACACATGAACAGACAATTTAGGTTGTTGAGTTTTTTTTAAGCATGATCAACCCCACCCCCCCATCTTTACACACACTGTCAAAAGGACTTTAAGCTTTGTAATATACATCAAATCCCAGAGTGTGCCAAGAGACCACAAAAGAAACGTGAGGGGATCAAAATATCAGCAACTTCATCTCCTGCTGCAGATGACCGGATGGTGTAAACAGGGGTGGACAAACACCAGGACAGCAGCTCTGTGAGTGTGTTTGTGTCCGTGATACAAGTGGAGCAAAGGAGATGAGATCTTAGTGGACACCAGCCAGTGGATCATCAGATGGAGGGAGAGCTGGCCTATCTGACTGGAGCGAGAGGAGGAAAGAGAACCGAGAGAGTTTGCTCGCGAGAGGAGAGGAAGAGGAGAAAGACCTTTGGGGTAGTGGAGGAAGGCTCATCCTATCAACAGAGGCACCCAGACCCATCATCAGTGTCCCGTGTCTCCCACGGTATTCACTCTCCTTTGAATTGTTGTTATGCTAACTGGTGATGGCCAAGGTGTGGACGTTGGCTAGAAGAGAAACTACAATATGCTAGTGAGAGTGTTTCTGAGGGTTTGAGGGTTTGTTTACAGTACATGCTGCTATGAGATGTGTGGGTGATTTGCCATGTCCATCTGCTGTGACCCCATTAGCCTGAATTCTGCTACAAAGGAACGAAACAAATAATGTTACAGCTTTTTCATATCAAAAGAGATATATCGTCAGAAGAGATAAACCTTAGAGTGAGAGAGAAAAGAGAGAAGAATTTTACCCGGTAAATAAATTATTTTTTAAAGTTTTGGCTTTGGCATATTTTGGTGTATGTCTTCAGCAGTTCATCTTCTAGATCAGGGATTCTGAAACTAATAATAACAAAAACAACAATTTCCTCTTATCTTTTCTCCAATTTACTGAGGACTCCCTGGCACCCTCTGAAGCCATGCCCCCCATTTTAAAATCTAGGGTCTTACATGACATTTTGTTTTGTGACCTGAGGCCTAAATAACACTTTTTTTTCAACTGTACAATTGCTTCCCTTTATATTCAGGAATTTCTCTTTCTTTTACTCCGTGGTTTAAGTTTGAGTCAAATGCATATTAATTTATCTCCCTGCATGTTTCCATCACTTTGCTTGTGTATGAAGATATGCATATCACTTTTACGCTCTTAAGCATCATTTGGTTAAGACTTTCTTTCTGGCTGTTACTCTGGGATTTTTGTGAGCTGCTTCTTGTTTCCAACATAGTTGAAAGCTAGCAGTTCACTAAATTTATCAGAATCCACTGCTGTATGTAGCTTTAAACCTGTCACTCATTATGTAACTGAAAAGCATAACACTTTAGCTCTTCGGCATAAACATGTCACTAGCTATCTATCTAATTTTCGCTCATTCTCTCAGATGACCGCAGCTCAGCAGCCAGTGGCCTGGATGTGACCGACCGGCTGACCTATTTGGAGCAGAGGATGCAGATGCAGGAAGATGAAGTCCAGCTGTTAAAGATGGCTCTGGCTGATGTCCTCAAGAGGCTCAACATCTCAGAAGAGCACCAGGCGGCTGCCGCTGCTGCCGGCAGGAGAACACCCGGTGCTAAAGGTGAGGGAAAATATACAAATGCATCTAGAACCTGATCAAGAGTGATATTATTTGGAAATATTGGATATTCACAATGTATTATAGCCTATAGGCATGTTGTATTAACAGTAGTTGTTACAGAAAGAATATATACTGCTTTGCATAATTGTTTTCAACATATCTAAATGTGAAGCATGCTTGCAAATATTTACTTATTAGGCCTGAAACTAACAGTTGTTTTCATCATCTTTCAGTCTGCCAATTGTTTTCATGTTTAAATGAATTGACAGCTGTGTAGGCATTTTGCTGTCTCCACTGTCAGTCAAATCCCATTGTTTAATTTTCTAAATTGATCTGAATAAAGCATATAATTACATCCTTACACCACACACAAACACCAATACACTTGGTAAACCTAATAATAATAAAGTTCCTTCAGCTAGTACAAATTTTGTTTAGCACCAAAAGTAATAAAATGCTCAAAAACTGTATAAGAAAGTTTATAGTAAAATAATGAAACTTGTATCAGTGCAAACGATTTTTACAGGATGAATGTGCATTAAATGTTGATCAAATCTTATTTTTCTAAAGAAGATACAAGGGGATACAAACTTGAGCATCGAACGGTGCATTATATGCAAGCATATCTTGGTGTTTTCCCACAGCCAGGCCAGTGTCTTTGGCTCTGCCCTCCAGACCACCAATGGTGACCTCTGGCTCTGCCTCCCTGAAGAAGAGCTCCACGCTGCCCTCCAGCTCCACAGCCAGGAACTACAGCCCTACGCCACACAGCAGGTACCGCACTGCTGCTCAGTCCACAGGCAGTCAGCTGTGACATGGTCTCATGAGACGCTCAAATACACACACAATAGAAAAAGTGAATATGAAATTTAAGAGTAGGTCATATTCATTGTTTTAAATTTTTCTAAGCCTGCTATTACTACCTCTGAGAGAAAGCTGTCAAGTTATACACAATAGTTTTTCAGTTTTTATACTGTAAAACAAAATTGTTGATTGATTTCACCATATAAAAGAAATGGCGTTTCTCTCATCTCTGGCACATCCAGGGCAACAGGAAAGTGACTGCATATAGTATTAATGTAATACTGTTCTGATGAAGCGACTCACAGTGAAGCTTTGGCCTCAGATCTCGAGCTTTACTTCTAATTATCTAATGCGTGATAGCAATCAGCAGACACCCTCCATTATCCAAGAAACACTGCACATGGATGCTCAATAATTATTCCGACACTCACCTTTATTTCAAAGCAATAAAGCAGCCAACCATTTTCTGCACATCCCTTCCTCTCAATTGGCTTTCAAATGACACTGTCATTAATTGGCATTAGTCAGAGAGCATGATAGGTTCTCTCTGTGGTGCTGCTGTTATATCGGGGATACAGTATGCCAATAAAGCTAAATATCCATTGACTTAAGAATGTCTTGTGTTCTGTGTTAGGTTGAAGTGAAATGCATCAGTATCATCATTAATATAGTGGTGGTAATGTAATAAAATAATAATAATTGCCAGTGATCATTCCTCTTCTATCCTTTTAATATTACCCTACCTTCTGTTTCCTTCACATTTATATCTAGTTCTTTGGATTTTTATTTTTGATACCACCCTTTTTTTTTATTTGTTTTGCCTTTTTACAGTTTTCATCCATGGTTTTATGTCACCACTAAACATTCTATAGCTCTATCAGCATGTTTACAGCCAATCACCCTTTTATTTAAAAAATGAATAAAGCTTTTCAAAATTACACTAGGCTGAATTGTAAGAATAACTCATTCAGATTTTTTGGCAGTTAATGTCCAGGAAAATGTTTACTAACAAGGCAACAAATCTGAAACAGCTCAGGATGCAAACACAATTTAGAAACACATGAAAATTAAAAGCTCAAATTAAAAAACACTTAACTTCACTCATCTGAACTTCTCTTTCTTGGGTCATGTAACCTTTAACAGAAGTTACTTGATCTTTTCCGGGGGCGATTCTTTAGCAGCGATTCTTTTTTCGGATGCCAAGGACTTTGTTGCTGCCCTGATGTATAGTTTAAACTCTGAAACTGGACGATTAAAGACAAAGAAGAAGAGCCATGACCTTACAGTACTTGTTTTCTTTTTATTCAGTGGTGTGAGCCCACCAGGTAGTGTGAAGGACATTTCATGGAAGACCACAAAGTCCCGGCCCACCTCTGCAGCCCCGACCTGTAAGAAACCTCAGGAAGGGTAGGATACTGCTCTCTAATGTGCAAACATTCTCATTGTGCCTCCTGGTTCGTTGTTTGACTGTAGCTTCCAAAAATTTCACAGTATAAAGTTTCACAGTATATGAACTTTTTTTTTTACTGTAAATGTTATTTTTCTACATACATTTCTTCCAAACCAGAGCATTTACATTGATTTCAATATTTCTAACTCATAAAGTCGCAATCAAATCAAACCAAAGCAAGGTTATTTCCAACGCTACCCTACTGTTTTGTGTGAAAACACCTCAAACCACAAAAGAAGAGGCCCTTCTCAAAGCCAGTATCTGGCAACTGTTTACTCAACCTAAAACCGAAAGCGTTACTGCACAGCCCACTGACAATACGACTTCAAAAATACTGACGTTCTCCTTCTGTGTCACACTGCTTCTCTCTCCTTTTCATTGTAACTGCAGCAAGTCCAAAGAAGCTGCAGTAGGAGCAGGTAAGAGAGAGTACTTTCTCACCATCATTTTCTTTTTAGCAAAAGACTGACAGGACATTAATCTCACTTGTCTGCGTGTGTGTTCACCTGATTTAGGGACAAGACGTGTAACACACTGCAAAGGTAGGCTTCGCCCCCTGACAAAACCCAAAATACTTCACTGGATTATAATGTATTTATCTACACTGTCATAACATGCTGAGAGATTTGTTTTTGAGCTGTCATTTTATGCTCATCCTTCACTTTTACACATCTCACCATGACTTGTGTCCTTTCCCTCACCCCTTGCACCCCTATTTTTTACCCCACCTCTTCTTTGAATGTCTACACTATCTGCCCTCTAACTTTCCTTCTGTCTACTCGCTCACCATCATCACCTCATTTCACCACTTCACTTAGTGACTATGCAGATCTATCTGAGCCCCCACGTAAGAAAGACTGGGTCTTCTGAGCTTGCCAAATCTCCAGCCATGGTGCCCAACAGTGGCAGGGCCGCATCCACGCCTAACAACCCCCAGGCAAAGAGGGGCAGCAAGCCAGGGATGAGGAAACCAACCCCATCCTTTACCTTAAACCTGCAAAAAAACACAACCATTCAGAACACGCCAGAGGACACATTCAGCTACAAAAGCCCTGTCAAATCACCCAGCCAGTACTTTCAGATTTGCTACTAAGGCTGGGGTACAGAAAGAAATTAACCACAAATCTTTCCAACTTTATAAAGCTCAATAAAAACTTTAGTCTGAAAAGAACTAGATGAACTGCATGCGTAACATAATTTCCCTTTGTAATTTATAATAATTTAGCTCTTTGTGATTTTGTATTTATGTTAAGATGAGGAATAACAGCATTTGAGTAACATTTGCATCGAGAATTTCAAAGGTCAGTATAGTGTTTTATTGCGTGATTATTTATCTTAAAAGACCACAGTGTAGGCGTAGATCCAGGTCACATTTGTTTCTATTTGCATATTGTTTTACTGAACAAATGTCTTTATTGTCAAGGCTCGATTTAGTTTGGCCCTAAAGGTGTGTGTGTGTGACTGTGTGATGTAAAAAGGAAACTCGTTTGATGACAGTGAGTGTGTGTGTCACTGAGTTTTGTCTAATGCCTGTTTGCCGTCATGTTTTCAGTGTTTCTCAGTAGTTGTTATCCTGCTAACACCAAGGATGTATTGGAATCAGCTAAAAGGCTCATTCTACTTTAGGACAAACAATAAAAAAAATATGATTACTAAAAAGATTGCTCTCCTTTATACAATCTGCCACAAAGTGTGTGATGTGTTGTACCTTGATGGTGGCTTTAACTTCCCAGTGTTACCCCAAGTCCTGCACTGTCTTAGCAGACCAATCAGCCCCCTGGAGAGGAAGAAACCTATAACCCATTTCTGATGGGAACAGTCTTTTTCAAAGGGCACAAATGAAGACTCTGAGTAGCAGGATATTGCTTTAACTTATGTTGTGACATTTTAAGTTGGATAAACAGTCAAAGGTTATTCATAAACCATAGAAAAACACAGGGCCGTGCCTGGTATGACTTTTTCCAGTTTTAGTATTAATTCGTCAAGATGAGCTTTCAAAGATATTTCACAACATTTGTTATTATTAATGCAAGTTTGTTTTTATATTTGCATATTCTTGCATTGCTCCACAGTCATTTCTTTTGAAATGTCAAAAAAAATGAATCTTGTTAGTATCACATGATGAAGAGTATAAACGCCCTCCTGTGGAGATAAAAATCATCAGACCCAAGCAGGGACAACAGTGATCATCACGGAAAAGGTATCATTATGGGCGTGTTCATACATGTAAAGTCACCAAACCAACTAAATAAGTTTGGTCTACATAAATGTGAATAAACGTTTCTGCTCCCACATTGGAGGAGCAGTATGACTTCAAAGTGAACCCTCACCACTGTTTGAACATCTTGGCTAGTTAGACATTAGGGGGACCTCTTCTGGTACCAAGGCAAAACTGCAAGCGATCAGAGCCAGAGCTGCAGCCGCTGTCTGCATTACAATACAATGTTGGGACCTTTTCTATATGTATTTGCAATGCATACATGTCTTTATTTTATGATGTTAAACCTCTTGTTTGCAGTGGTCCGGTAATTCCCCAGATCTAAACAGTTCTAATTTGCAAAGCAAACACATTTATTGCATTCATGTGGAACTGGAGTCTGCATACGAGTGTGATGCAAACCACACACAACTGAAACTTTTTATTCTGTTTTAAATGTACTATGGGTTTTCTTTAATCCTTGTAAGTCATTCGAACCTTCATACAAAATATCTAAAATGACTTCATGGTAATACTTCCACGTCCTTCAAACAGTGATAGAGATCATAGTAACACAGACGATAAAACTTAAAACTTTGACTAAAATGGGTTGGAAACAATCTTCAAACTTAATTCAGATATTGCAAATGCTGTTTTTCTTTTTTTGTTTGCTGTTGAATTTTTCGTTTAATATATCCTAAGGAGGGATCAAAAAATCTGACCAGTTCCCAGGAGGAAATGCTTCAGTGGAGGTTTGACTGAGCCCCTTGTGTGGATACAGCAGCTGGCTGATGCATAGAGACAGATGTTGGTGTTGGTAGCTGGTTGGTGCTCCACGTTGACAGGTGTATGCTCCACAAAAACTGTCGTCTTTTTGTTTAGAAAGAATTAGGTTGGTCTATCTCTGCTTTTCTTGTGCCAAGGCCGTACCTGCCTGCACGGCAGTTGTGCCACCAGACCGAGGGCGCTACAGTGCAGCCTCTCCCTCTCTCCATCTCCCTCCCTCATTCTCCATCCAGCCTCCCAGTGGTTGAGGGGAGGAAAAGATGGCACCTAAAAAGCCGCTGTCAGCCAGTTCACCCGGCTTTTCCTCCATCGGACCGCGGCGTGCTGCTCTCTGAAATGGCTTCGCCAGAACCACCAGCCGCCTGACAAGACACTGAAGAACAGTTATTTATATACTGTGCATGGGACAGACCTGAAAACTGTGGGCATCCGTGTAGCATTTTCCACACCCTGTCGCCTTTCCACCCTCAACATCTGCACATCCAGCTGGCTGCAGGCTTCGCTGGCAGCGTCGCGGCTGTTATTTTATACTTCGAGCAGCTCCCTGAACGTGTGTATTACAACCGAACTCAAGGACAAAACACCGAGCTTTTATAACGTATTACTGATCTTATTCTAAGAAGAAAAACAGGAAGATGAGGTAAGCAGAAGCATGCGTTGCTGTGTTGCATAAAAAGCGCAGACGGCTGAGATTCGACTGCGCAACATGACATATTAGAGGGTCATATCACAACAAGCCAAAATATTCCCTCTGCGGGCAAATTGCTCGCTTTACTGGCCCATTTTAATCCAGAGGCACGTGGCGTGCATGTCACCGCAGCACAAAAGGTGTGCTACAGGAACACGCGCTCTATAATTGACCGGCAGGTCACCTGTTGGCCGAAAGAATATGGACCTTTAACAAGTCCATAGGGTCCTGCAGTCCACGTTTCTGCAGCTATACATGTTTTACTTTGAAGTGAAACCAGCTAACATCTGCAAGGCCAGGTCGCTCTGTGATGTGTCACGTGGAAGTTGTGCAGAAAAAGAAGGTGTTGTCATGGAAACCGGACTGCACGTGTAGAATTGTAATAAGCATTGTGAAACTTAATTGCGGCCCATGTGCGACCACTACATTTGTAGGGCAGTCGCGTGCATTTATTTATACATCTGTGTATGTGAACACGCGCACGCACGCTCACACACCTTCCCATCTGAGAAACCAATCAGCTGAGACTTTTCATTAGAGCATCCAGACACGAAAACACTGGATTTAGAGGCTGATTGTTAGAGCCTATCAGATGAAATGTTGCTGGCATAGCCCTGCCTTGCAGCCAATCAGCATCAAGACCGCCGCTCCACAAAGTGGGTGGGGCAGCAGCACTTTGCAGGAGTTAACTATGAACTGGAGGAACTCCACTCACTCTAATTGCTGCTGGCACTGATGTGTGCGTGTGGGTAAGAGTGTACGTGTATCCCAAGGTCAGAGGGGGATATTGCCAACAGTGTGTCCACAGGTTAGTGTCACTGTTTTAACAAAGCAATACTCTTGTGGCAAATGCATATCAAGCTGAGAGATTTTTTTTTAATGAAATGAGCCAAAGCTATTGAAACTAACTCTTATATGTTAAACCTTTACTGACATTATGAAATATCTTAACCACATAAACACATAACAAAACACATTAAGTTCACCATGTACTTATCGTGGAAGCGGATGCAGTACATATACTGAGGATCCGTACAACAAGTAATTATAGAAGAATTTGTGACAAGCTGTCTGCTGTTACACTTGTTACTTTACTGTAGTTCACTACACTTGTTTACTCTAGTTTTGTCTGACAGCCACTCAAACACACAAAAATTTTTTTACATAGGATGAGCCATTCTGCGCTTTATGGTGATGCTCTGTAGGTGGCAACATAGACTGTCACTCACTACAGCAAGGCAGTCTTTATATAGAGATTGTTGGCACCCTGCTGGGTGCATGAGAATGTGTGTGGTCTGTTAGTATCTGTCTCTGTCTATGGATTTGTTTGACTTAAAATACGTAAGATTTCACAGTACAGTATATTAGTCATGTTGATTGTGAATGTGTGTGTGTTAGTTTTTTCTGCTTTGGCTCATTTCTGGGGCTGGTGATTCTTTTTTTAAATTCAGTATGAAGGAGTGATCCCAGGCATGATGTTACTTCTTACTCTGAGGTTTTATCTTTCCAGTCTCCTTTTCTGCCAACTGCCCCTATCTCCCAGTTATTAATTAAAATTGATGTATTATGATGCACTTGCTGCTTTTTGTGCTAGATGCTGCCATGGCTTTTTGACTGATCTTTGGAAATGAAATAAAATAGTTAATTCATTGGGTATTGAAAAAAGATTAGACTTGATTATTAAGTTGATTAATGCCAGTTCCACTTTCTGAAACATGATCATTTGTTGTTTAATGGAGTTTTTTTGGGATTGTGAACTTGAAGTCAAACAAAACAGGCAATATAAAGTCTTCAGACTTGGAATAAGCCTAAACCTTGGAAATTTTGATGGCACTTTTGTAAACTAGTTAAAGTTAAACTAACAAGTATTAACTGATGTATATAAAACTACTATAATGCACTGATGTCCTTTGAACTGTAATTGGACTATACCAACCACAAAGCATAATGTCTTTACAGACAGATCTGACAGTTAAACATCTACTGGACAAAAATGCTGTCTACTATTTTCTAGATGCTGTTAGCTAAACAACTACTCTTTAAAGGATTGATGTGTGGTCCTGCCTCTGGCTTCCTAGCAAACCCACCTCATCCAGTTGTGTGAACTCTTTCATTATGCTGTGGAAGGGATTTGCAGGCTTTATTGATCCAGGATCATCAGTGATGACTGATGAGTATTGATGGCACCAGTTGGTGGTTTGTATGTGACCCATATGAATGGCAGCATGATTAGTAACTGCATGCTGAATTCAGGACAAGGGCAAACATGTAGAGAGAAACTCAGTTTAAGTTTCGATACTGTTTTCTACCAACACACTGTCTCATATGAGTGCACAGTATATGTATGATTTCAGTGTTGTGAAAGGTTTCAAAGAGGTTCCTGGCATGAGAGCACATTCAGCTATTACACCAACTCTGTATGTCAATACTGAGTGTGTCTAGTGCATGACCTGACATAAAACATGGGAATTTCATGTTTTATATCCATCTGCACCAAAGAGCAATGTGTGCATGGGTGGGGTGGCTTAGGGTCCTTGAACACCTACCCCCTTGGACCCTCGATGCCCAAGTGCGGTTTTCTTTCATTTCTTTTTTTTTTTGTGAATGCCTACTTGTGTTTTTACCTTTCACATAAGGTCTGTGACGTGTCTTTGCTAACAGAGGTGTAGCTGCAGCATAGGACACAGCAGCAATTGGCAGAAGTGTGTCATTATTTATCTGGATTCTTCCACAAATCCTAGGATTGCTAATTTTTTGACTGTTTACATCCCAACTTCAGGACGTCTGTCACCTTGTTAGCCTGGGAAAGCTTGTGTTAATCGTGGTAGGCAGCAGAGACAGAAAGATGAAAAGAAAAAGATGGAGGATGAAAAGGGATAGAAACTGGCTCAGGACCAGCTCAGGAGCAAGAGGGAGTCATGTAGACTAGAAACTGTTCAAGTCCAACTCACTTATCTTAGAAACTAAATCCAAATCAGTTCAAAGCACAAGACTGGAACCCGCTGTAAAATGATTGGTGCAGATACAAGGACACAGCTATCGGAGGTTGTTAAAAGTTTGTTTGCATAAAAAAAGTTTGTAGACACAGGAGAAAGTTGTGATTTCTAACTGTGTGTCCAAATGTTATTTGTGAACGTTATGAAAAAAATATTCCACTGCTGTCAGTTTACATCTAAAATGAAATAGTATGATTTGTTGTGAGATTCCTTCTTGCTTATTGTTAGAATATGAGTTGTTATAAGTTGCCAGCTTATACTTAAAATAATGTTGTTGTGTAAGGGTTTCTGCACAGCCCTGTCAGAGAGTCATGAATGCCAGCACAGGTCGGGTTTGTCTCTCAATGATCTCACAGAGCACAGCTGTTTGCTTTGAAGTTCCGCAGATGTTTTCTCTTAAATAAGCCTCTGGTAAAAAAAAGTTACTAGCTAAAGTTTTGTTCGGGAGATGTTGGAATTTGTAACAAATTCTAAATGGAAGTTATGGAGGATCATGCTGGATCATCACGTTCTCTCAGCATGACGACACTGCACTGCTTTTTATTTTCTTATTTAAAAAAATAGATCAAATGTTAGTTTTTATTGTTATGAAGCTGCATACCCATTAAAATACCATCTGATGTGTAGTTAAAGCTGCTACAATAAGTATTTTCAGGAGATGATGTGCAAACTGAATAAGGTTTATAGACACAGCCACAGATCATTTTGACACATCATTTGTTGTTTCATCTATACAGCAGTGTCGTTTACAGCTGGTTTCTGACTCCCCGTAAGTATAAATACATTCATTTGAAATATGACTAGCAATATCTATTTAAGAATAGCTTGCTCGTTTTTTTTTAACCTGCCCATATTTATTTAATATAACTTAATATAATTTGACGGCATATAATAATAAAATATTTAAATATTGCAAATTTTGGACATGTTATAGCCTTTATGTCATAAAAAGCGTTGAAGAGGCAGACAGGAAACAATGGGGACACATAGAAACGGCATGACAAGCAATAAAATCTCTCCACTCAAACAGCCAATATTGACCTTATATGACATGCACTGTAACCATTCGGCTACTAGGATGCTGCTAAACCAATTGTTGTTCTGACAAACATTGGCTACAACTATTGATTGTTGACTACTACAAGCTTTCCATGAAATAATGTTAAATATTTTCTATAGATTAAAAATAATAAGTTAAAATCAATGCAAAGTTAATGACAACATGCATAGAGTGGTAAATCTTGTTTCTGCAAAATTACAAATAAATAACACTAATTTGCAAATAATAAGAAATGTAATCAGTTACAAATAGTAACCGTATCTGCAAAAATAGAATTTCTGTCCCTGCAATATTTTCCTGTCGTGTCATTAATGTTTTAATGTTTAGGCAACTCACAGCATTTTGGTAAATACTGAAATAATCTGGCACTCATTATAACCTTGGGCCAGGTGCACTATCCTGTGCCACACAGCTGCCTCCCTGTGATGTTTGTGCAGTGGAAGAGTTTAGCAAAACAAGAATGTAGACCTGGATTTACTGGGAGAAATGTTGCCACTGAGCAAAGTACAAGCAGGAATTCAGTTTTATTTTTGCAATATATAAATGTGTGGTTGAAACTTTCCTCTAAAAGTTGCATAGTATTGTGGCATTTTTATTGTCGTCATATTCACATTAATTTTGCAAGACAACTCATATAGAAACACGTTTTTATTGGCACAGGCTCACAGACAACAGTCAACAGACAGCTGTGGCAGTCTGTTGCTGAGTTTTTCTTCCTGATGAGGGAAAAATGAATGAGCTCCCAGCGACTTCTATTCTGTACTGTATTTATATATTGCAGAAGTTGTAGTTTACAGATTGTACTACGATGGCTGCACATGAAGCTGCAGCCAAATCACATCAGTGAGACACATTTATCATAAGGCAGTCCAACGTAAACAGCACAAAATGGGGAAGGTTGATTCATTCCGTGTTAGCTGTAAGGTCATGTGTCGTGTCCCATTCTGTATATTAACGCGATGCATTCTGGTTGAAAACAGTGTGGTTTATGAATCAGGTTTATGCTCACTGAGTCGTCAGGGGGCAGAGCACTGAGGCTGTTGTACACAGACGTGTGTGTGTTTAAGAGAGAGAGAGGTAATCAAATCTTTGTGAATGAGTGGGGAATCACTCCCTCCTTTTCTTCCCCACTAAGCTCTCTGTCTCCCTTCCCCCTCGGTTTTTCCTCTGCCAGCTCCTACTAGTGTGTGGTGTAATTAAAACGATCGGCTCATGTGAGTCAGACAATGTGTGCGCATGCAGCGTGAGTATGTGTGCATGTGTGTATTTGTTTGCAGCTGAAATTCAATCCCCCAGCCTGAGAGGATGAGCTAGTCTGAGTTAACGTAGAAGAGAGGAAACGTCAGAGGTCTTTCACATCCTCTCTGTCACACCTCTGACACCCAGTTAATCCTTTTCCTTCTTTAGTTTATTTTAGCTTACTTTACCTTGTATAGCGTGACAGCATACAGGTGGATTGTGGGCGTTGAGGGGATGAAATGAATTTGATTGGATTATACAGAACAACATGTGACTGGATAATCAAACTAACATACAGTGTAATCTGTATGTATTGCACTATGACACATTTTCCTCATATTTTCACTCCGCACCGAAGATCCTGGATTAGAAGCGAAAGATTGACATTGAGGTCAAAGTGCCAGCACTGAGTTTCCATTTGACAGTACTTTGCCTATATTGGGTGAACGTTGTGGGAATAACAACTGACAGCAACTTTTGCTAAGTAAAAATCATGGACCTTATACATCCCCTAGGCACTTACCCTGATCCCATCCCAACTACTCCCATTTTTAACCATTACTCACCTAGTTCTACCCTCACTCTAAAGCAAAGTCTCAGCCCTTAAACAGCCTTTAAAGTAGAGAGGACAGGCCAAAATGTCATTACAATGCAGAAATGTAAATGCTAAATGGTAAATGGCCACTTACATAGTGCTTTTATCCAAAGCCCTTTACAATGTTGAGTCCCATTCACCCATTCACGTGCACATTGTCCTTGCAACAATGGTATTTAATGGAAATTTGTCCATATAATCATAGAAAGACGTGTACACACACACACACACAGTCACTGTCGCTCAGTCATGCTGTGTGTCAGACACAAGGCCATCCCTCCTGCTGTATGCTAATATCCACATTGTTACAGTAACATTTGGCTGCTCTCTCACACTCTTGCATGCATGTGAGAGTGTGAGATATGGACATGTGTGGCCATGAGCATTATACAGTCTGCTTCTGGGGTTTTACCTGAGAGAGAGGGGGGATGGGTCTTCACTGTGAGTGTCCTTTCACCCTTACTGTTCTGCCTCTTTCCTCTGCACCTTTTTTCCTCTACCTTTCCTCCTTTATGTTCTTGCCCTCCCCTGACTCTCTGTGTCTTGCAGATCAGCTTATCACCATCCCACCAAGCATTTAGATTTCTATCTGTTTGTCTGTCTACTCTTTTACAGTCCTTCCTCCCACCTTGCCTCTTTTTATCCCAAAATATTACTCTAACCATCATGCTTTGTAAAAACATTCTTGCTGTCTTCTGCATCTATGGATACTTGATTTTTCAGTCTCTTCTGCTCATTGAGACACTTTTTCCACTGCTCACATGGAGACCAGGGGCTTACACTCCGAGGCAATACCACACATACACACACAAACACACTAGAATATGATGGTAAACAAGTCCTTCCTTTCACGAACAGAAAATGAGAGTATGGATAAAAGACTTGATTACAAAATTAAGGAAACAATGTGAATGCATGTTTAACGTAGTTCCAACTATGGTGTTTTTGATTATGTTGTTTACTGACTAAGACATGTAAGTGTCTTTTTTTCATTTTCATTTTAAGTGGTACCTACTAACCCAATAAATTATTTTGTAGCAAAAACCACACCTTCTTACAGTTAGTAATTGGGTGCAAATTCACTGTTTGAGAGATATGTTTGGGAAAAATAATTTCACATATTTCTGTGTTACTTGGCATGTGCAGCCTTTTGGCACTTGTGCCGACAGTGCCGACTTCACCAATTTTCAATTTGCTTTCTAATCTGAACTGAAAGTTCCTTTCCAGTGATGTAATCTGGAGGCATTTTTCAGGTAGAAGTAGTACATGTACATGTACTTCTCAAACAAGAACTAAAACAAACAAGTTCAAAATCAATTGAATGCATCCTTTAAGAATGACAATATTATGTACAACACATAAGGTAGAGGGGTGTAGTTTTTTAATAAAATGACACCAAAGCCACAGATTTAAAAACGTTATTAGTGAATTGTGTTGAAAATACATCAGGTTGTTACATTTTTACCAGATTTTTTGACTTGTTTGAAAAGAAAATGAAATTTTATGGGAACCTACAGGGTGACGGTAGATAGTATATACAGCAACTGCATCCAAAACAAAGGGCAGATAGAGAGGGCTAGGCGTTACCTCAGCTTGCATGTCCATGTATTTCAATGGCTGAATATAGCAACTTTCTAACTATGTAGGAATGAAATTCTGAACTGCTCGAGTAGAAATTCTGTGGAGATGTAATGATGCTCCATTCTTGTGAGAAAGTGTGACGCAACTTATTGCAAGCAGACATTTACATCTAATTTAAAGTAAACTTTTTAAAAAATAAGGATCTCCTAAATATGTAAATCAATATCACACGGGTATAAAAACAACATAGAGCACCATTTTGTCGGCACGAAGTTTTGAGGCCAAGTCTCATTGTGCTGAGGCAAGTAAACTGCATCAAATTGCTGTGAAACTGCCATGCTCAATGCAGTCCAAAGTGATTACAGAGCCATCCATGTCATCCAACAGTTCTATAGTAAGTCCAATCAATGAAATTGCCTGCTGGCAAAACACAGCAGGAAAAATGTGGGTGATGTGAGCTGTACTAGAAAGACACTATGGGTGGGATATTTCCTAGAATGTCAGAGAATGCATCAGTAAATATCTGAGGGATTACCCAGAATCTAGCTAGAAGATTAGTGTTATGGCAGCATACCATTTACTGTATATAACTTATAATCTACATGCATCTAGACAGATGGCACAGAGCAATATGAAAGTGGAAAGTGTTGGTATCACATGCACCAATTTGATTGCCTGTTGTTTGTTGACCCACATTCTAGTGATGCACTATTTAATTCAATTCAATTTTACAGTTTATGCACATGTACAGTAAATGCATCCTTCATTCACTGTGTTCACAGCCAGTTTAGCCATTTTCAACAGAGGAATCTATTGCTTTTTTCTCTCCATCCATCCCTCTCTCTTAATGAACATTCAGTAAAAGCTGTCAGATCAGTGTGTCTGTATGTGTGTGTGTGTGTGTGTTCTCCACCCAACTCCTCCCAACCCCAGATTGCCTTTTAAAATCATATTCGAGTGAAGATGGGAACCATCAGATGAATTAAAATCTGTTGCTCCTCCTCTTCCTTGCCTCTTTTCCCTCACTCCACGAGGGTTTACGCATTGTCACCGTGGCCAATCCTGCAGCTGGGAAGGGAGAGCATGCGGGGTAGGGGAGTTGGGAAGAGGAAGAAACAGGAGGGATGGAGAAGGATGAAGAGGAGGTAGAATAGGAGGAGGGGCAGGACCAGCAACTTCAGGGACAGACGGCCCATTGCTTTCGTCACAGCTGGGAGGGGGAGGATGGGGAAGATGGAGGGAGGATGGGTGGGTGGGTGTGAGTGTGTGTGTGTGGGGGGGGTAATCCAATGAGACAGAGAGAGGAGAGGCAGTGCAAGGGCAACGCCTCACAGCACCAGGAATCTCTCTCTCTCTCTCTCTCTCTCTCTCTCTCTCTCTCTCTCTCTCTCCCCCCTCTTTGCTCTCTCTCTGAAGCATAAAAACCAGAGGACTCTCATCTCCCATTCAGTCTCCCCCTGTATTTGGCTGAGGTCTTCTCTCATATTTTTAACCTCTTTTTCTCCCCATAGTTTAATATTTCTCCTTCATTTTTAACTGTTTTTGCTTCTCTTCAAACTAAAGGATGAATTAGTGACCAATACCAGGGTTGGTTTTCTTTCTCCTGTGTCTTTAGGAAGCAATATCGTTTCTGGAGTCATCTTTGTTCTTGTGCTCACAGCTGCTGAGTGCACAGTGGCTGCTAGTGGGGAAATAGGTTAGTGTGCCTGTTTGATACCAGGCAGCAGAGGTGACTGAATGTTCGGTACAAAGAGAAGATGAAGAGGAGGGGAATACCTTCTTGTTGGTAGCATTCTGTAGCCCTAGGACCATCTGCTGAGAAGGTTACTGGGGATGTTTCTGCTGAACTCCAACTGTTACTGACCGTTTTAGCAAAACAGCTCAGGACAACGGGAAAAGCTGCCAACACAACAAATACAGACCTTTTCCCCCCATTTTTGTATTCGTGGAGTGTGTCTAACCTGTGTGTTTGCTGTGTTTGGACACCATGGACATCAACCTCCAGTCACACCGATTTTACTTCCCACAGATCTACTGTGCTGAACCAGGAACTCAGCCACAGGTCACTGAATTCAAAGTCAGGTAGGCTTCCAAGGTGTTTTTGATGAGAGATCCATCCTAAATGGTGGAGTCACTAAGATGTCTCTATTTGCTTTTGTCAGCATCAGCTGCCTTTTAGATCCACCCAAGATTTAACGTCTCTCTCTCTAGGTCCCCCTGCTCCTGCAACTGCTACATATAAAGCATTTCTGTGCTCTGCTGTGAGCAGCTGGTTGTCTTTGCAGGGGATGGGCTGTGTGTTAATGTGTTAGCTAGCTGTGCAAAACAGTGGCTCCTGGGAGGAGCAGAGGGCATTGATTTCCTACAAAGGAGCTTGCCAAGTTTGGACAAGAGGGGTGACAGCACTGCATTTGTGTAATATTTACCAACCAGGGCCTTTGGTCGCCGTAGCCCTCTTTTTGACTGCCTCTGTGGCTCTTTTGTTTTCTGTATTTGTGCCTCTCTTTCTCTCTTCTTCTGCTACTCTTCTCCAATCAGCGCTCAAAGCGCACAGGGTGGCTTGTTGCATCCACAGCCGACGCCTGCTTTCATGGTTGCAGAGCGCTCAAAGACGCATGCTCAGATATGCAACAGCTTCTCTGCTCTTTGTCTTGTCTTGTTAAGATTGTGCTGGATGGAGCTGTTGCATTGAGGTATGCCAGAACTCACACCCAACGCTGATGGGGGGGACAACCAAGACATGGTTGTCTTTTCACTCCAGTCAGGCGAATGTTACTATTTTTGCCATATGTTCTTGTTATCCATCACTGTCCATTCATCCATCCATCCATCTAGCTTTTCTCCATAGCTTGATATGTCATTGTAATCCAGTGTGCGATATGTTTGACGATTCCTCCTCTTACAGCTCTGATTAGTGCAGCTTTAAGGACTCAGCTCAAGTGTTGCCACATTAAGCAGCTTTTAGCTTGGCCAGCTTGCTTCAGGCTGGAGCGGCTTTGTAAGGCCACAGTGTGTCAGTATCACAGCCTGGGCGAGCTCCCTGATAGAACCATAGAAATCTGAGGGCATTCATGTTAGGGCAGCATCATCAGGAGAAAGAGAGGGAAAAAAGAAAGTAAGGTAGTAAGAGGACATGTGTACTTCACACCTGTCATACCTGCTGTTTTTAGCCAACATTTGATCCTTGAAAAAATTATTTTTAGCCAGAAGAGCTTTTCTATGTGTTTTGAACCTTGAAAACAATTTAACATGTTTTATCCAATGCAGTCTCACGTCAGCGACCTTCTGGGAATTTACTGCATCAGCAAACATCAGGAAATGTCAGCAAATATCAGTGTTTGATGTGTCTCTGTAGACTGCACCTTAATGAAATAAAGTCTTGCACATTTCCAGCTGTGCCTCACACCTCTGCTCCTCTGCACTGCAAGGGGGAAGTAGAGTCATATACAGTACATATACTCAAGTACACACAAACCCAGTATGCTTTTGCAGAGATCAAAGCGATTTAAAAGAAATTCAAGATGTTAAGCAATATTAATGTTTTGCAAATCAGATTTTGTGCAATGGACAGCCACTTTATTGCACATCCCCCAAACAAATGCTGTATCTGTGCACTTGTCATATTATCTCAGTAATAAAGTTAGTTCAGGACACTATGAAAAGAACACATATGCACAAAAGCATCAATATCAGTGTTATTATTATTATTGGTGAACATATTACAGCTGGGGAGGAAGAAATATTGTAGATGGAAAAAGGAGCAATAGTGACGAAGGGGAGGGAAGTGAGATGAGACACAATATAAGAGGAGAGAGGGGGGATGGTCAGAAAAGCAAAGCTAAGCAAAAGACAGAGCGAATAGATTGTAAATGTGAGAGAATAATGAGCGGACATACAGAGATGGGATGATTGTGGGTGAGCAGGGGGGAAAATAATGCAAAAGGTTTTTGGAGGATTTCTGGTGTTTTTCAAGCCTTAGAAAAACCTTTCCAATGGATGTAAGGTAGCCACATCTTAGCCATATAACCATGACAACCACTGGGACTCCTGGTCCATCCCTGACATCATACATAGACATACCTCACACGTATGCACAAATAGAGAGAGCGGGAGTGAGATTGTAACTGCAGCTGTGTTCGGTTGAGGAACTTTTGTATTTATTTCCAGTGCAATTAAGGCCTGCTTATTCCAAAAAGTTTCTAAAGCAGGTTGTTACATTAGTCTTGATTTAACTTGCTTAATCGAGGCTGCCTGTTTGTTTGGTTGGCTACATGTCCCATTTTATTGATAAAAACAACTGTAAGAAAATAAAAATATTTCCATTTCATACAGTATATTATAGTCAAATACAAATCAGATACAGTAAATTATTTGCATGTCAGACATAAAACACAAAGATTACTATGGATCTTCTAAGCAAATTTTACCAATGGTAACATTGCTAATGCTGCTAAAGCTACACTAGCTATTGGTATTGGCTAATGTTTTCAGGAATGATATCCACCACAAAGTCATAGTTTTCTCATTGTGCTGTAACTTCAATACACAAAATAAATGAACTAACATAATTCTTTAATTTTCAGCGGAGCCTTTTCATTTGTTCAAATCTCTTAAAAGACATCTTTGTCTATGTGACAAGGAATTGATCCACAAAATTCCACAAACTCAGTGCACATATTTGCAAGGGGTTGATGTTTATTTCCCTTTTACCTAATATAATATTGACCTCTTTTCAGTAATCACAACTTTGTGTTAAACCTAACCAAGTATGTTGGATCTCCACCTATCCGCACCTTAATGTTAGCAGTTGCTGATGAGCAAAAGCTCAAAATAACATGATGGTCATTTGTAAATATTTCAAACAACTAGTTCAGTTACACTTGTGTTTTGCCTGTCATGTCATGTCAAAGGTCTATTTTGTTGTTCTATTTTATTTAAAATATGTTTTAGATAATTCTTCAGTCAAACAATGCAATCTTAGTGTCAGGTTTTCACACCTCAACTACTGTACAATGTAACAAATCAATTCACACAAAGTCACGATATGTTTTATTTTTAATAATTTATAAATTTTGGCTTAAATCAATAAATAATAAATCCTTGCACTTCTTGAACCCCATCCCTGTAAAAAAAAGAAAAAAAGGATTTTAGTTGCACTGGGCACTTCTCCCTTCAACTCATTTCCTTCATTCACCTTGAAAGCTTTTGACTTAAATCCAAGAGCTGCTATAATATAAGTTATTGCTTGGGGATTATGTCTTGCGATGGTGGAAAGGCTTTCTATTTTTCAGGATTCCCAGAGGAGGTCAAATGTCTGTATTATTCCCTCAGTGCACTGTGGTTTGACAGTCCACTGGACATGCATGTCAAACATAAGAAAACACTTTGTGAAATATTTTGGGTCATTGGATCGACCAACTGATGGTTTGTGGCATAAGTTGGAAGGGTACATGGCCACATAGCGTAGCACTGCATGTGTTTCAAAACACCGCTAGTCAGCCAATTACAAGATGCCTGTGAGTGTGTGATCACACTGTAGTCTGCATTGGAGAGCACTTAATTTAATAGTCTTTGCAAATACTCAACTGTAAAATGGGTCTCGTGTAAACATGTCTGTGCTGCATTTGATTGTGTTAGTGCATAGATGTGTGTTTATATAGGAGATTGTACAGTAGTTTGGGGGGCGGGGGCAGCTCACCTCAGGCCATGTCCACTGAACTGTGTTTTTATGCTCTTCTCTTTTCTCCCTTACTTGGGTTAGGAATGATGTATTTATTTTAGGCAATTGGGCTGTTAATACTCTTAGTTTATGAAAAAGTATAAAGTGTAAAAGTTAAAAGAAAAGAAAAAAATTGAGGTGGGGAAAAGAGAAGGAAAAAAATAAAAACAAACATACATACATACATACATACATACAAATAAAATTAGCAAAGTAAAAATTAATCTATGAAATAAAAAATGCATAATAATAATAATATGTTAATAATAATAATGAAGGCCGGGAGCTTGCACGCATTTTTAAAATCCACCTTTGCTCTTCGCTGTACTCTTAGTATTTTTCTAGTTCTGTCATAAATCCTCAGTGTAATTTCTCTAATATGTTTGCAGTGGCTTCAGTTGGAGGTAGATGAGGGCAGCCTGAGGCACTGTAGACTCAGTATTAAACATTCCAGTAAGTGCTCATTAAGCCAAGATCAGGATTCCCATGAACAACAAACAGGAATGTCTGGCTCTCTGTTGAACGTGGAGCATTTAATACCATACATGAAACAGAAATTAAACAATAAAGCCACAGTATTTGCATTTTTTTCTGTTCATTGTTATTTAGGGAGTAGTATGCTTTTGAATCTCATGTTAGTACTAGTATGACTTTTGTGCATATAATAACTTTAATTATGGACCTGGAGCCAGCAGCTGGTTAGCATAGCTTAGCATAAGGAATAATGTAATCTCTGATCAGAGAAAACGTCACTTGCTGCCCTGTGTACTGGCAGATGCCACTTGCCCAACAGGAGCCAGAAAATGTCACTTCTTCACAGACCCAATAAGGTCAGGGGACTTGTCTGTGAGAATCAGCTATGGCTGCAGAAAAGTACAGCAGTTAAATAACCACTGGCAAAAGAGAACGAGAAGAATAAAATCTTCATGGATAAAATCCAAATGTGGTATAAATAAAATGACTCAACGTTATGTGGTGTGTGTCATTTTATGTATAGGTCAACACTGCCTTGTCTAACATACTTAAACTCCTAATCCTTACTGCCAGTGACTTTTAGAGTTTCACTGACTCCAGAAACAGTTCTTCTGGAAAAGCAGAGAAAGACTACAGTATTTGCATTGGCGCCTCCATCAGATACGTACATATAACACACGCACTTTTGTTGCAAAATGTTTGATTATTAAATGTTTCCTTTATGGCCATCATTTTGCAGGTTTCAAGTCTCATCTGCGCGCACCTCATCAAATCACAGCTGTGTGTAGATACACTGAGCTCCCAGCAGATTATTTTTAGGGCTGCATTCAGGGATCTATTGAAAATGTCTTGTCTCTGCTGATGCTTCTAGTAGGTCAGAGGATTTGACTGTCTTTGCAAAAAACATAAAGGACCATTCCAAATCTAAATCCTCCGCTACTGAGGCTCTTAGTTATTTTCCACTCTTTTCTGTCACTCTGACACAGACAATCTTTAATTGTTATTGTTTCATCTTCCCTCAGCAATGAGGGAATAGGGAAAAAGGTACCATCCAAAGTAAACCTACCAACACACCATTAGAACTTGTGCACCAGCACATTTTTGTAAGTTTTATGTTTGCTTAAGCTATGTTTTGAAATTAAAACTTAAAAAATACGATTATAGATTTGCCAACGTTGTGCTGCTTATGTAGAGTCTTGGGAGTTGAGGAAACTCTTAAAAGCTTTACGCAATCATCTGGAGCAGCAAAGAAACCTCTTCATTGCACTCTCCTCATAGGCTTTTAGCTGGAATTAAACTATAAATTCAGACCTGTTTTATGGCACCAGAACGTGGTTTTATTCGTTTTGGCCGTCCCAGCTGACCTCCATGGACTGTCAGACATAAGAGGCTTTATTAGCAGTTTAAAAAGAGAACAGCATTAGCCCCAAAAGCAACTCAGCATATATATGTAGACATGCACTACTGAGTCTGTAATGTTTGCCTTCAAGGCAATAGGACTGTTACAACTCACACAATACTTCATACAAGTTCATTTCCAGACACTGATTTGGGATCCATGCACCTGTACTAATGCACAGCTGCAGTGTAGAGACAAAGGTATTTAATGATCAGATGATGTATAGTATTGTCACATGGACAGTGGGGTCTGTAATTAAACTATTACTGTCTGAAGGCTTATGTTGCTGTTTCCTTTGAAATATCTCACTGCTAATTCATCGTTTCTTTTGGCTTTTTCAGCCATATTTTCAAGGCCAAGTTAATATTCCACTCCAGTTGTTATGCCAACAGATTAGTGTGCTCTTGCATGGTCTCAGCAGTCTGTGTGTGTGTGTGTGTGTGTGTGTGTGTGTGCGCGTGTGTGTGTGAGTATCTTCTCTGCAGGGTCTAGAGGCTCTGGAATCCATTCAAACACACACAAGCTGAATGCACTCAAGTGCATCCTACAAATGCACAGTCACATCGACAGCTTGGTTAACAATTAGATGTGTATTAAATAAGTAGTAAACACATTTTAACTGCAAACATTTTCAATCATAATCACAATGGTGGTTTAGAAAATAGGGACAAAAATATATCTTGACTTAGCTTTCTAAACTTAGGTTTCTTTATCAAATTATATGCCCATGTGTTAGTTAGTGTTATATTACAATGAAAACTACAAATGTTGCTGGTTTGAGTTGATCCACCTTTTAGATTTTAAAAAATAAAAATAAAAATTATACATAAATAGAATTTGTGATACCATGTCCTAAAAATGCAAAACACTGCCAAGTTTCATTAAATAACAATTTTCTGGCAATATCATTATGACAGGAAATGTCTGGTAACTGTGCCGGTGGTCTTAACCAGTGCACATGTTTGCTATATTAGCTTGCAATAGGCTATAAGAACTGGGCCAGAGAGAGTGACAGATGATGTAAAACGTGAGCTCCACAGAGATAAGGTTAAAAAAAAAAGTAATGTTCCATTTTAGATCCAACAATAATATTATTACCAAGTCAGACTATAACTTTCCTTCTGATGAATGATGGTAAACAGCCTGCCTGAGACTGATGACCATCTTCTGTGTTGGATCAGACAGCAGAATATCTTTAACTATAACATTTGCACAAGTACACTGAGTGAGCCTGATTTCCACACAAAACTTACTAAAGTAATTCAGTGAAGGCCAGTTATTTTTATTTTTAGACTTTTCCTCTGCAAGTTGAGCAATGAGATTTGTTTTATAACTGTTTGTATTACAGCCTGCACACTGTTTGAAAATCTGCTGTCAGCTCAGGTCCATTTTTCTCTCTTCTGAGTCCTCCGGTTCTTTTTGCTCTCCCACTTCACTTTTTTCCACCTCCTGCCCTTCACCACCAAAACCTCAAATATGCAAGAAAGCAGGCTGCTTATGTAACTGGCCTGCAAATCATCCTGACGGTTTACGTTGTTTAGACAGTTTTTTACAGATATATGCATAAACATGTACTGGCACATGAACATGCAGTGATTTACGGAAGGATGTGCACATACACTGTAATGTGGTTCCCATTCATTGACTCCCCTTGCAGAAACAAATTGACGTATTCTCTTAGATATAACAAAGGTACTATTGAAGACGAGAGACTGTAAGATGTGGACTCCTAGGCAGTTCTCCTAGTTTAACCTTTATTCCAGGCTTGTTCACACTAGCTCGAAACACACAGGGGTTTCAACATATTACGACAGAAAAAAGTAACATTACCAATCTACTGTTACAGACATGATGGTTTTTCAAATGAGCAACTCTTCTCTGTTAACCCCATTAAAAGTCAATCTGTGGTCATCCAAGCAAACAATTTTACAAATTGGCTACAAGTGTCACAAACATACATCAGGGGGAGGCTGGGACTGAAAAACTGCACTGGACCTTTTGTCCCATTTAATTCTACGAAACCCAGCATACAGAAACAAAGCCAGTAGCTCACAATACAAAGACTTAATAAACGCCAAAAACCTCTGCTTGTAAAGGAGCATTTTCAAATAAAACTATTTTTTTAACATTAGAGGGTAGATGTACAAAACATTGTGGAATTCATACATTATCACTCAGAATATAACAGATCATTTATAACAGTGGAACAGAACAATGTAATTGACATGGGAATCTGAAGAAGTAAATACATTGTCACCTTCTCATGTGTAGCCTATAGCCTGTTATTGACTAATCTAATTATAATTTTACAGATTGTCAGCAGCCCCACTGACCTTATTACATGATGGGTTCATAAATTCATATGAAAACATAGCCTGCTGACTTTATTGCAATTAGACAACATTTTAGCAGACCTACCAACTCAGTTAACTTACTAAAGGTGAAAACCTTATTTTATATTCCACTCACTTCTTTCTTTTTTTCAAAATATCCTTTATAACAATCATATTATAATATGCCTTGGGTTAATGAAGCATCCTTATTTTTTCAACCGCTCTGCTTCTGTGGTTTTCGTTAGTTGCTCAGCAGTCGAATAGCCCTTATTACAAGCACCATCTGGTGTTGATAGCATCACATTATGTAGCTTTTTTAACCACTTAAGGCCAAATCTACAGTCTTTGGGCTGTCTGGAGCCAATGGATGATGATCGTCCTGCACTCATCCTGAACGCACACATGGCCAGTCTGCCTCGACTAATTTAGAGATGCATATAAACTACCCTGTTAAAAATGTGTGAAAATGTCACAATTTAAATTCAATTAATTTAAAACCTATATTATTATAATGATCGTTCCCTCCCTTTATTGTAAAGTTTTCTACAGCTTTTTCACACATTTACAGCAGATTCTTATTCCCATGTCCATTTTCTGGAAGCATGTAGTTTTAAGAAATTAAAGTGGTAGTTCAATCAATGAGTCCTAGGCCAAACTGTACATGTATAAACGAGTACAGTTCTCAGAGTAGAATCACAGGTTACACAATTGCTAGAATAATTGTTTTATAAAGTTCAATTCACACTGCTTAAACAATTTTGCGGTGCAAACATGGCTGACATTCAACACAGCAAGCTCCACATCATAAAAGCTGCAGTAGTGGCAACTGGGGCAGAATTTTGCAGTCACTGATTGTGCATCTTCAGTAACGTGGTGATTGACAGTAGATGAGTGTTTAGAGCCTCAGATTTCATTTAATCAAATTGGCTCCTCATTAGGCCAACTGGCTCCTGCGTTTGGATTACAGCGATGGTTTAGCGCAATTGATCTCATTTTGTGGTTTAGCTTAGTGTCAGTCCCACTGCTAATGTAGCTCTGCCCTGGCACACTTATGAATGTTTAAGCTGTCAGCTGTTCTTCTCTTTGCTTCATGCAGCTTTGATGTTTCATGCAGATGAAGCTCGCATGCGCAGGAACACACACACACATGCACACACTTGCGTCAACAAACAAAATGTTTCATTGTGCACCCTTTTTGGACAGTGTCCAGCCAGTGGGTTCTCCACTATTTTCCTTCAGTTTAGAGAAACAGAGAGCATTTTGTAAAGGAGTTAGACAAAAAGACAAACATTTTATGGTGATGATGGTTCAGTCAGCTAAGTCCTTGAATTTGGCTGTTCCCTCTAAGCAGCTGGCTATGGGATACAAAGACAGTTTTGTGGTCTTCTTTTCCCCCTGTTATTCTCATCCCTGTACCACAAGCACACTAAAAATCTTTATGACCTCAGAGTATACAGTGATCAAGCACAGTGTCAGCAAAAGTGACAAATAGACTAACTGTTGCTTTGTCTCATGGTCTTTCTGTAGGGGGCAAAAGCCTGCAGATAGAATAGCCAGTATTACTGGAGCTAAATCCTAGTTTGGAAATAATACACAATACTTTGTGTCATTTCTGTCAGAAGGCCTACAGCTTTGAAATTTCATGTCATGTTGTTTTGCTGTTTTCCTTGTTTCTGTGTCTGGTGGTGCATCATCCAGAGGTTTACTATGTATTAAGCTCCTGTTCTGGTCTCAGCAGCATCACTGCACAAGCTAATCCATCAAATCACTGTAGGACATTTTGATCTTTTAATGACAGTCACTGCTGCCCACTGGCAGGTTTCCATTTGGGAACAACATTGTCAGTCAGTTATTTGCTTGTGTTCAGGTGAAACCAACAAAAACCTAAATATATTGTTTTCATAATGAACTGCAGAAAACGATATCAAGCATTTGTTAAAGGGCGGTTGATGGTAAAATCTCTGCTTATATGAGAGCCTCCATTTTGTTATTGTGCACCGATTGCAACTTAATGTTACTGTGATCAACATTCACTTATTTTTTCAAGGAAATGTGGTGCGATGGAAAACCTGCTTTGACACTGACTTTGTAAACAGTACTAACAGCAGTGCAAGGATATTTGTATCTACAACAAAATCGTTTAAGTGAGCCTCACGCTACTGACCAATCACAGAAGAGCAACGATTTTCGCTTGATTAGTAAGTTGTGTGGCTTCCTTGTCTGTTGAAATTTGTTAACTATCTGAAGGGCCAAGCAGAGCACAGTGGAGCATAATGCGCAAATAAAAGGGACAGCAGACTGGTTCAGAGTCACTGCATTTTTAACAATTTAGTATTTAGCAGTTAGTTATTATTTTTTTTTTCTGCTCACATTCAGCTAAAACTTTCCAGCTAAATAATTTAGAATCTGGTCTTCCCTTTGTGTCCAAGCTAATAGTTCACAGTCTTTCCTCAGCCAAAGTGGAATGTAGAAGAACAGTATTAATTTGTACTGTGAGTGTACACAAATCAGCATGCAGTCACATGAGTTTCTGAGTTTCTATTTAGGGCAAATTGTTCTTTGTTGTTAGCGCACCGCTGCCTTGAGTGCAGAGGCCCCAGAAAGTAGAGCAGCACAATAGCTTTGATGTTGTAATGTCTGCAGGGTGATGTAGGAGCCAGAGCCTGCCTGCTGTGTGGATGGAGAATGAGATGTGTACAAGGTCCTCTGACAGCACAGATTAGTGTAAGAGACGGTCAAGGACTGACACATGCAAACGCTCACAGTGTGTTCACACAAGAAGAGGACCACAAATGTTCAGGAGATGGTTAATCGGATTACACGAATGTTCACCTTTTTAAAGGATCACAACTGATTTAGTGCAACTGCTGTTAAGATTTTCATTTCTCACCAACTCACTCTGCATCTGGCTGGTGCTGATTCATAGAATGACAGAAAAAAAAGAAGAAAGTTTCACCCACCCCTTAGTTTGAATGCAATTTTATAAAGATAAGTACATTGAAAATCCCATTCATACAAAACAACATTCATGCAAAAAAAAAATATGCAAAAATGTGAGAATGTCCACCTACTATACTTTTATCCAAAATGTTATTACCAAAAAATTTAGGTTCCATCTCCATCTGTTTTTGGCAATTCATGAGCAGAAGAAAGGATCAGAGTGCAGTGTTTAATGCTTCAGGGGTATTTTGGGTGTATTTCCAATCATATTTGTCTCTACTCTGAATGCATATGTGTTTTTTTACTGCCTGTGTTTCCTTTGTGAGTCAAAAGCGTATCCTTCCTCTGTGAGAGCTCATGGTTTTGCTGTCCACCTTGGATCCGAGGAGCAATGTTAGCAGAGTAAATTTAGTAAAGGCAGACAGGAAGTTTGGCTCCAGAAATAGAAATGGGAACTAAATGCTTTGACGTTCCTGGTTAGAGTGAGTGAATGTGACTAGTCCATGTGTGACTACTACTTTTATCAGCAATAAACTGTAAAATTGTTGTGAAGTTTCTGCATCTGACCTGTGTACTGCAGACATTAGCAACAAAGGAAAGAGGAAAGCTAAAGATGGTGAAAATGGCTCTTTTTAACCCTGAAGTGACCTCAGACCCAATGCTGATTAGCTTAATTGGGCTGTTATGTGTGTGCAGCATGTGTGTGTGTGGGGGGGTGCATTTGTTTAGAAAAGATGAAAAAGAATAGAATAAAGGGGAATGTTTGAGCCATAATTATGCTTCTCAGCCCTGGAAACATGTGGTGAGGTTGAATAATTCATCTGCTTATCATCACGACCCTCATTGACCTGACTTCAGAGAGACACACTGACCTATTACCAAGTTTAAAGCTGATAGATTATTATTGTTTTATGGTAGAGTCTGAAACTACAAATCTTCCTTTTGGTCTAGTCACTGTCAACAGCTGCAGAGCCAAAAGTCTTTGTTGCAACAATAATTTGTACAATGGCCATCATGCATTACTCTCGCATGCAGTTGCTCTCATAGCTTATGTTACATTCGGTTATGCACGGGTGTCAATGTCATCATTGTCTCCATTGCCATAGTTATGTTATGATGTTCAGTGTTATAGAGGGATAAACTTTACTGTATTTGAACCCGGGCCTAAGAGACTTTTAGAATAATTATTATGCAAAAATACCAAATTTATAAATAGGGTCAGGGTTTTCATAGGCAGCGTACAATATTTTACACATAATTTCCCTGCAGCAATCATGCTGCTCTTTGATTGGTGCTTCTGGTGAAGTGACTTGAGGAGAGGATTCCCGAACAGCTCTCTGAGATTTCTCTCTCTGTCCCTGTCAGCTTGAATTTACTGTAGCTCAGACTGGTCACGAGGACCAAGGCATTTAAATTGTGTGTCTGTGTCAGTGCTTGCATATGTATGCGTTTGAGTGTGTTCTGTCAAGGTAAATTTAGAGTCTTCTGGTTTATTCATGCCCTGCGGAGAAATTGTTAATTTTTCAGCGGGTGTGGCGTGGAACGATCAACACCGTCGTAGCTGACTAAATTTGCGTATTGTGCATGAGGAAATGTGTGTGTGTGTGTATTTTTGTGCTTGTGTCCTATAACTGTCAGTCAGAAAAGTTGTTTTCCTTGTTGCTTCCGTTTCTTCGCAGCTTCTCTCTCTCTGTTTATCCTCTTCTATTCCATCTCCTTCTCCCTGTCTCCTCTGTTTTTTTCTGCTTGAGTCTCTTTTAGCACAAGAAGTTCATTTATTCATGCTTCTGGGCCTTCAAGCCATTTCAGCTACTTGCCAAGAACTCCTTTTTAAAAATTAACCGAGTTCACATGTTAAAGAAAATAAATTAAACACATCATTGCCATGTTGGTGCTTGGACTGAGTTCAAGTGAGTCAAAATCACTAAGGCAAGATAATCGGTGAAGAGAGTGTACTACCTAGGAAAAAAGTTATTTATAACTCCAGCTCAAATGCGTGCATCTGGATATGGAACTTTTTTTCTATCATTGTGTCATTTGAATTGATTCTGGTCTAACAGCTATCATGTGCATTCGGCTGCTCTCCTTTTAGTGTACTGTTAAGCATGCTTTAATATGTGTCTTACTATATGAATTTTTACAGGAAGCAGTCATTGTTCAGGACAGTTAACTTAGCTTAGCATAATAAAATGAAAGCAGAGACAGAGACTGCTATTTTACACCAATTAAAACCTTATGATGTCTTTGTTAAATTGTACAAAAACATAAATGTAACAAGACTAAGTCTACAGGTGTGAATGCAGCTTTTCTTACACAGAGCCAAATGCAAACATCAACATACCATCATGCTGATCATCATCATGCTGAAAAGATCACCAATGACAATTCATCCTGAGCAGAGAATGACGAATGATGTTTATTCCAGATGTAATTCATCTAGTACTCGAAGGAAACAGTGCACAAATGTATACAAATGTATAAGCTACCAATATTTATTGCAGTTTTTTTTACCTTAAAATTATTAATCAGGCAAACCAAATTCATATTATGCATTTGCATCTTTTAGATGCAAAAGTTTCCATTCTCCTATTTTTAAAAACTTTTCCCTTTTTTTCTATTTTCTGTCCTCTTCATCTCTGATGCAACTCTTTCACTCACCATCAGGGGATGATCCACTAATTTTAGCCTGGCAAAGAGGCAAAGACACAGATGGGATGCTTCTCGTAAATCTCATTTGCAATTCCAAAATATTGTTCCTCCCCTGTGTTTTTACTCCTTATTCCTTTTTAACTTTTTATACCTTGATCTTCTCTTGTCCCCACAGAGCACAAATTCTGCATGACCCTTTTGCTTGTAAGCCCATAAAAAAGGTCATGAAACACAGCTCTTGTGGCTGCACACTGCTACAGTCTACAGTGTTTCATGTATACTACAGTGTGCGCGTACATGTGTGTGTGATTTGTATGTTAGATTGAGGGAAATTTGAGAAAGCAGGAGTGTTACTAGGCTTTGATGAATTCAAATATGGCAGAGTGGGCAGACATCAACAGCAGAGTGGTATACATACATACATACACACACACACACAAATGACGCTCGCCTCTCATTATGAACATCAACAGATGCTAGACAAGCGCTTGATTACATTTGGATTAGACCATTAGTATAAAACAGGATTAGAAAACTGAGTTGTTGCCTTGGTCACCATATTGTGGTGACCATACCATCTCACGGCACATAGTGAACTGCAAACCATGATCAAAATGTTTTTGGGTTGCATTGTAATTTTGAAATCATCCCATGTTCGGACAGTGGAATAAGCAGAATAACACTAGAACAGGTGAAGCTTTATCTGCCTATGTCCAGGTTGTGACAATTTAAACCCAAGACAGATTCTTTCTACTCTTTTTCTTAAATTAGAATAATTAAGGCCTGAGAAGGTAAAGTTCTGCAATAACCTAGAAAGATGTTATTATACTATATAACTTTTCTGTTTTAGTTTTGAGATAAAGCTAATAGCTAAATGGCTATTTAATAGTTCGGGAAAATTGATGCTACTTTACAGCAAAAGCAGCAAAAGTGGAGAAGACTCGTGTTTGTGTGTGCTTGTGCGTGTTTGTCCATGAAAACCAGTGAAATGACTTGTTATTCTTTGTTATAGGACAACATTTACTTAAAGGATATATTTTAGTGCAGCTATAGAGGGAGTTTATTGTTATCCACATCTTGATTATTCTGTCTCTAATTAATGTCCCATCATTTTCTCTCTGTCTCTTTCTCTTCCAGTGAGCAGAGTATCTGCCAGGCGCGAGCCTCGGTCATGGTCTATGATGACACCAGTAAGAAGTGGGTGCCCATCAAGCCTGGACAGCAGGGATTCAGCCGCATCAATATCTACCACAACACTGCCAACAACACCTTTAGAGTGGTGGGCGTCAAACTGCAGGACCAGCAGGTAGCCTCCGTGACACATGCTGCAGTGTGAGAAAAGTAAAGTTAGGGTATTGCTATGTTCAGCTCTTCAGTCACTAGAGAGAGGGATTTCATTGCTCCTTAGGAGGATTGCATCACACAGAACATTCAGACTATTTTAGATGGCGATTTTTAAGCAGTGCACATCTAAATAACTGTTGAGACTAACTTTGACTGATATCTTACAGCTTTTGTTGGAGTCAATGTGTGTGTCTGAGTATAATTATTAAATGCCTTAAAGGACGCCTTCACTGATTTTCAACTTGCTGCTTTTGGTTCTAGTTTAAGTAGTACATGTACATAAATGCCATTACACTCCCCTTTGACTTCCCTATTTCAAAATATCTGTCTACTTCTAGCTGAAAAATGCCTCCAGATGACATCACTTGGAGGAACCTTCAGTTCAGCTTAAGTCATCTTGTTGCTCACACTATAGACAACTTGCTTTAACAGAGCTCTCCCAGATGACATCATCTGAACTCCTAATGATGAAACACTCCTGCGGATGAAGTCGTCTGGAAGAGTTTTTCAGCTAGAAGCAGAGAAATATTTTAATATAGGGACATCAGAGGAAATCTCTTGACTGACATCCTCATCCCGTCTGTCAGTCTCTCCAAAGGCAGTGTCTCATTAGCACTCAGCTCTATTACATCTGTGTTTATGTTTGTGGTGATGAGACACAGAACACGGACTAACATAACAACAGCAGTAGCAGCTTGTTCAGACACAACAGAAATCTATGAGCAATTCAAACTGACAACAAAAATGATTGAGCTTGAGAACTTTAGGATTTAATCCCATGAAAATCTGCCTTAGAGAGAATTTCTTGTTTTACATTTAATTGGCCTGTTGTACCAACAGATTTGTTCACAACTGCCACATACAATATTAAGAAAGTCTAGAGAATTGGGCACTCATCAATCTTTTGTAGTTATTCTCCTATTTACAAAATGTATCATGAATGTTTTACTTTTCTCCATGACTTAAGAATTTTAGTGGCTGCATCTGAATGAGTTTGGTTTCATTAAAATATATGGTGTATCATGCCAACCAACATCATCATGGCTGCTAATATACTGATATTTTACATATATGATTGGCGTTTTAGCATCTGAATTCATGCAGACTGTGTCATTTCCTGTTTATTTCTGTCACAATACAGCGTTGTTGTCATACATGTCCTATTTACATTTCCTATTGGTTTTGGGTCATGTACCGTGACTCTCTGACTCTGTTATATATATGACTTTTTCACTGATTTTTGTAAATGAAACTTCACCACAGATGAATTGGAAAGAGCAATCAAAGACATGTTTGTACAGTTTCAAGAGTTTATTTAAACGTGGATCACTACTATCAACAAAAGTCACACTGCCCCCTTTTGTATCAATGCTAAAACATTTAAAAGCAGATCTCTCCCACACTTGCCTGAAATTTGAGTGATTTCACCTTGGATTTTTCAATGAGCTAGAATTGAACATATTTTAAATGAAAATACCATTAATACAATAAGAGATTTCCTACCCACATATTTCTACAATCTAACCGATTAACTGGATAAAAATACATTTTAGAGTAAAATGTTTTATATAACAGTGAGAACTGCACATTTAGGCATGTACAGCTTAAATTCTAAAAAAAAGTATTTTGATACAACTTTAGTTTATGATAAAACCTACATAAAAGTAGATGGCAAACTTAAAACCTTTCCTCTGAGCACTGGGATAAAATTTTGACTCAATATAAAAGACAAATCAAATAATCCATACAAACACAGAGGCCTTTGATTCTCTGACATTTGAAGGTATTTTTCTCCCACTAACTAAATCATAACAATGTGAAAAATGATCATGTATTTAAACAGAATGGGCAAAGACCTTGAGCAGTTTCTGTTTAATAATCTACCGCTCCTGTCTCTGATCTGCTCTCCTCTCCTTTTCCTTCACAGGTGGTTATCAACTACTCTATAGTGAAGGGTCTCAAGTACAACCAGGCCACGCCAACCTTTCACCAGTGGCGGGATGCTAGGCAAGTCTATGGTCTCAACTTTGCCAGCAAGGAGGAGGCCACCACCTTCTCCAATGCCATGCTCTTCGCCCTCAACGTCCTCAGTGCTCAGGATGGAGGTGTGTTTTCACCTCAGTGCATTGCACACTAATTCCCTACACAATTAGCACATAAGAAAATACTTTTGGAAACCTCTCATGTACAATTTCCTTATTTAGGAGATACTAACACACTCATTATTACCTATCAATCCACTATCCAAATAAATTCAGCTGTTAGGTGGCTCATAACTATTCACACCAGTTAACCTGACTGTGGGAGGAAACCCACACAAGCTCAGGGAAAACACCAGACTCCTCATAGAAAGGCCAAAGTCGTCAGGCAGATCTGAACCAGAGACCTGCAAGCTGTGAGGCAGAAGCGTTACCTGCTCCACCAGCATGCTGCCCTATTATTATGTTTGGGAAACGTAATCAGCAGATAGGTGATTCTGAGGGTAGGAAAACAGTAAACAGATCAACCCTTGTAAAAAAAATGACGTCATATTGTTGGTCCAGTAGTGTATAAATCTAGCCAAAAATAAATATGGGATCAATAATGTAGTAAAAATGTACATCTAGCATGTGATGGATGTTTTGTGCTCTGACATACATGTTGTTTCCTATCTCCCTCCACTATGTGGGGCATCTGCTTTTATGCTATTTTGATTTAAATATATTTTCAATCATCTTACTCTTATAAGGTCTTCTCTTGGGCCATGTGGTGCGTGTGTGTGTGTGTGTGCATGCGTGTTTGTGTGTGTGTGTTTAAATATCCTGCCTTCAGACCAGATGATGTTGAGGATTATGTGACAAGTCCATGATCATTTGAATGAAAATCTGACTGTGGTGGATTTCAGCCAAGAACCTTTGTTGCATCTCATCCCTCTTCTGTGTCTCTTCATTTCCTGTCACCTCTCTGTTGCCTGCTATCAACTACAGTTATGACTTATGTAAACATATTGTAGATCAGCCTCATTTCAACACTTAGTTCCCTCTTTTACAGCTTTTACAAAAATAATTAATGAAACAGCATCTGCTCCTAATGATAACTGAGTGCAGATGATCTTCTTTTGTATCTAGATTAATCTTTCAAGATCCATCGACAAATATGTTCATTAAGTTACACTAGACCATTGTTAAAACACAAAAATGTGATCAATGCAATTGAAAGCAGTTGCATTTCATTGGACTGTTATAGCTACCAGGACAACAGAGCCATTGTTAATGTTATTAGTTCCACCTGTGTTTTTCCTGCTTTAAGCCAAAATGTCTGCTGTGAAAACCTCTATTTAAAGACTTCCTGGAGCAACACAGATATATGCTGGACAGGCAATCTTTTCCGCCTGAGCTCAATGTGTGTGCACAACTATGCATATACATACGCGTGACAAAGAGAGCGACAAGCAAATATAAATTGAGGAGTGACAGAATTAGACACTCAAAGACAGAGTGAGTATCACAGCTTGCCAGTCATTACTCCAGCTTCAGCATTAGCAGCAGCTGTGTGCCTCACCCGGCAGTCCCCTCTAGCCTCTTAATTAGAATGAGTCATTGAGACGATCTCCCCTGGGTAACGTGCTAGAGAGCAGATCATTTCATCAGCTTAATAACACAGAACTGGGAACAAAGAGGCTCAAGTGACAGTAGCCAAACACAAGTGCACAAATACACAAGAGACAAAAGAACACACTGGACAGATAGACGGATAGCCTCAGTATTATCAGCTCACTACAACAGAGCACTGACATCAGCTGCAGGTAGAGATACAGACACAAACACACAGTGTTAGAAGACACATGAATATCAGTTTCAATGTTTTCAATGACTGAGTGAATACATTAGTTACTGTGTCCTTTCTTTTATTTATCCTCTCTATGTGATTTTAACATTTTTGTGCTCAAGATAGTGCTCAGAGTAATTGTGTAGGATACATATGCACATTATAAAGCAAAAACCAAGATGATGTGTGATTTTCTCTCCTATCTAAGCAGGTGTGTCTACACCCTCTAGTGGTAAGGAGGTCAAAACCTGACCTTTTGTCCTTTATTCTTCAGACAGACTACAAAGACTTGTGATAGATATAATATGTCAAAAGATGGGAAAATAATGCAATCTGTGATGGACATTATGTTGTTGTTTTTTTGGGCGGGGGTATTATATGGAGCACAACACTAATCCAATAAATACTATCAAGGTTAAGATTGAATGTTGGTTTTTGACTTTGGAAACTGTTTAAACAATTTAAACTGAGAGTTAATTTTTAATCTTGGTAGAAGTAACTGACAAAAATCTTGAATCTAAAGATTCGTTGAGAAATAATCTTGTGGCGTATGTGTAGCAGTCGCTCTACTTTTACTTTAGTTTTAAGTGCCCTTTGCTGCCAAGTCAAATACCAACTAAATACAACACTTTTTCACTGAGATTTAACAAAATTGCTTGTTGGACTATATCTGTGAATGTCAGTATGAACCAAGCATGAACATGGATCAGCTGAGTATCTGTTCACTGTTAGTGTGTGTGACATTAGGTGTAGACCACAAATGCTACCTTCTGAAACATTAACCAGAGATGCTCGCTGGGCTGCTGCTGCCTCAAGGTGTGGGTTACAAGAAGATGACAGATGACACTGTGACTAGGTGGAGGAGGGGAGAGATGCAGGCAGGTGAGCAGACAGAGAGGGGTTAAGGCAGATGGTGGAGAATGAAGAGGAGGAGGAGGAAGAGTAGTTGCAGGTGAGACATGATCAGCAGGGAGTGGGTCTGTCAGTGCCTCTGTATCTGCTACAACCGGTTCCTTTTCTTCAGCATGTCATGTAGGTAGTGACTTTGTGTGTGTGTGTGTGTCTGTGTTTGTGTGTGTGTGTGTGTGTGTGTGTGTGTTCATTATTGTAAGTAACTCTGTGGCTCAATGATTGGTCAGTTACAGTTGTTATGGTATGGGAAAAGTCACTTCGACTAATAGTCTAAATCAACACATATTTAAAAACCTGTTCATCCTTCTTAACAGTAGTTCTTAAAGTACTGCAGTAAAAGTACTGTAATATCATGGTATTTTGCTGAAGTCTAAGTGAGATCAAGTTTTTAAGGTGTAAGGAGCTACATTTTGAGAGAGGAATGTGCTCCTTATAAGTTTCAAAGGGATGCAAGGGCAAATGTTTTATTTTGTATTCAGTAACAATTTGGAAAGTTACAAGATAAAATTCCTCCTTTGTTGTCTAGTTTTAGTTTCCCATAATTCAACATAATAATATATAACAAATATGATGGTCAAATTTGTTCATAGCTATACCATGTACTTTATGTGTTAATATGTGTTTTAATGTTTAAATGATTCATCAATTAGTCAGGAACAGAATTGATTGTTTTTAATATAGCAAACTCACCTAACATTTACTGAATGTAACTTCTCAAATTGATGTTCTGTTCTTTATCTCTGTATTATTACATCTTTGAAAAGAATTAATTGATTATTTTGTCATCTCAGTAAAGACTCAATTTGGGGAAGTTCCTTAGCCTTTAAAATATGAATTTGACTTGCAACTAACCAAGTGATAAAGCGATAAAAAAATGTTATATGCATAAGTGACGGAGTAAGACATTACAGACAAAACATGATCTTTTACATGATAGCAGACATCATAATGAGGCTCTATTTCTAAACATGATTATAGTATATGAGTTATGAAACTAAATAATAACAAAGCGTAAAACTGCTAAAAGACAAACCATAATCGGGGAAGGAAACCCATATCAGTCAATCCATACAGTAAGCACATTTAACAAATCATTTTAACTACCATAAAAGAAATGAATTAAAATAAAATCTAATTATATAAGTCATGTAAAGTAATCACCATATTAAGAGTTTAACGTCGTTTGCATGTAAATGGTCAAACATATGTTTGTTTAATTGTGTGTGTGTGTCAGTATTAGGTGTATGATAGTGGGCATGAGTCAGGTCTTTTGTAGGGCGGTGGTATTTTTGGGTTTCTGTTACTTGATCAATGGTGGCCATTAGCACCATTACCTTGCCAGAGAATGACTTCCATTAGAGATGTGAGCGGTGAAGAGTATCTGCAGTGAGTATTGACCCTGAAAAGGGCCTGACTGTGTAAAGATGTGAAGCTGTTATGTAAGGGACACCTTTCATTAAACAGGGTTTCAGGGTCTCTGGGAGCTAAAATTAAGGATAAAAATAAACTATACATTTAACTATAATTCTAAGTGTTTAATAGCAAAAGCATTGTAAATAAAAATAAAAGTCTTTTCAATATACTTGTCAGAAAAAGCATGTGCTATGACACAATGTGCACCTAATTTCCAATCCTTTACTCTGAAGGATACAATGAAGATAAATATCATCCAAGAGAAGTTCATTCATGTCAAATGTTTAAGTGAAAACCAATGATTCACTCTGATTTGATAGTAATTGCAGAGTTGACATCCTCTCCTCATCTTTTCATGTCTTTAATTAATTAGATTGTCTATGTGGTCCCTGTGTGCAGATCACACACTGATAAACAGATTACACCATATGTGCCTTGTACCTTATGTCACATCATACTAAAAAGACTCACATGTCTTTGATTGTGATCCAGCTCTCCTGTGAATTGTGTACATTGGATATTCCCAATGTTTCTCAGAATTTGTTCACTGCTTTAGAAAATAGGTCAAAAAATTTAAAATGATCAAACCTTGATCCTAAGAGCAGATGTTACAGAAGGTGTAGTGTGTTGTCACCTATTTGGCAACGGCAACAAAACAGAATTTCTTCTGTTTCCAATAACAGTCTGCTTATACAGAACAGACCTCACTCGCCTGCTCTGTTTTCACTATCTGTAACCCCTAAACCACCAGCAGTGAGATGGAAAATAACATTGCATTACATGCGGCTGATTTTTTTGTGTGTGCTCTTTAAATAAAATGTGTCAGAGGAAACACATCTAGACAATGGTGTGCTTGAGTGTGAGAGAGAGAAATGCATATATTGTTCTCAGACAATATTAAGAATCAAATGGAGCATCATGTATCTCTACTAGATTAGGAAACAGCAGTAAACAGATTAGCAGTGCAGCAGCAGTGCTAACCAGCTCTGTCTTATGTGCAGCAGCGCGCAGACTGTGTTCTGCTTTCCCTCAGCTGTACAAGTGGATGAAACAAATTAATTTTCATTTAAACCTAGAGTGAGGGATTAATATGGTTTTCATTGCACATTACTCATTACAGAAAAATGAAGACATGATGATCAACTCCTGGTTAATTCCCAGTCATTTGGTGGTTAATTGTCTTGAATGTCACTTATGTTAATTAACATTGTAAAGCTCACAATGGATTATTAAAGTCACTATAGCTCTCCCTCTCTTTATCTCACTCTCTCTCTGGTTCCATGTGTCATGTCTTCAGGTCCAGCTGTCCAGCGCCAAGTCCAGAATGGACCAACTTCAGATGAGATAGAAGCTCAGAGAGCAAGGTAAAATAAAAAAGTAACCTTAAAAAAACGTGGATTAAAATTATTACTGGTCATTAAAACAATAGACTTGTATTTAACTTTTTGGACAATTGTGGGCAGAGACTGGATTTGACAAACATAAATGATTCTCTGTGACATTTAGAGCAAGAGTATTTACTATTGACTGATTATATTTCAGTCCATGTAAGATGGCTTGCTCAGGGCATTTTACTAACCCAAAAAACAGTGAATGAACCTTAAATGAACTCAGTCCAAATGGGTGCAGGAGTTAGGATTAGGGTAGTAGGCGTAGGCCCATGCCTCTGACAACCTGTCACAAAGAGGGAATATGAACACTAGCAGCTGAGACCCACAGACAGCTGCTCTTAGTTTCTTTCCTCTTCTATTTTATTCCTCTCTTCCCCTTAATACCTTCTGTTGCCCTCACATGACTAAATCCCTCTGAGTTATAGTCACATAACAACAGAGCTGTGAAAAAGTCTAAAACACAGGACTGACTTTTCTGAATCACAGTGTTACATTGAAGAATCCAAAAAAAATGGATGACTGGTATTTAAATTGATGCTTGAAGCAGTTTCCATGACTCGCAAGGCAGTTAGGCTACAATTCCTATCTCCCCCCTCAGAGACAGACTCAGGCACAACTGGGTCTTTGTTACTGTTTTTAAACCTGTTCCAGCTCTGCCTATTGGTTCACCGAAAGGCCAAGGCTTAAGAGAACAAATATGATGGGAGCTACAAGTCCGTCTGATCCCATGTCTGCAAAACTGTACCTCTGCCGCAAAGGATTAGGGCTGTGATTGTGAAGGGAGATAGTATGCTTATGTATTAGGGTTTGTGTTTGTCAGCGAATGCAAATTAATTCAACTTAGCTCTCTCCGGTGGAAGTGAGGCAGTAATGCTCATCAGCTCTGCTCCTGCTTCATGCTCTCCTGTCACATCTTGGAGTTTGCTGGCTCAGCACTTCTTCTCTCACACACACAGCTGGAAATTTCCACTTCCTCCCCTCGAGCTGTCTCTGTTGGATCTCTCTTGAGTTGTGACATACATATGTTTCTCACATCAAAGACAGAGATGTGAGGAAAGATGAGGAAGGTTTTTTCGGGAGCTGGAAGTAGGATACTGGTGGGGATGAAGTAGAGAGCATTGTGGGTTTGGACAGATGACGAAAGGTTTTAATTGTTTACTTACTACAAAAGTTTTTCAAAATGTGTAGACAAGTCAGTAACTTCAGATCATATCAAGTCTACAAGCTACATAAGTCAAACGTGCCTGCGGCATTAATAGTTTATACTTTCCCATCTTCAACAACTTTCAATAGATGCAGTTCTACAAAATAGTGAAGTAATGGAAACTTAGGCTCAGTAACAGCTTTACTTTTAGAAGAATTGCCTTTGACTTTATTTTTTTATGTCATTTGCATGCCAAATACAATATACTGTTTCTTTGAGTTGTTGTTGAACAGCTGGAGATGGAAACTACAAATCATTACTTTTGTGAGCCTTTTAACATCAGTTTTAGGTCTTTATAAAGTGAGAATATCTAAATATTTTTTACTATATGTGATCAAAAATTAAATAAAACTGCTTTTCACAAAAACTGTTTTACAGTGTAATGATAACAGGTAAATTAATGTAGCTTTAAAAATACCAAAAGTATTATTTGTAAAACCTTTAGCCTTTCTATGTTTAGTGCTGATTGGTTGCAGCTAATGCACAATGAACACAGTAATTACTTGACGTTGTTTCTTATGTGATGGTTGGCTGCACTGTTCCTTGCTGGAAGCCAAAATAACAGAATCATGGATAAGACATGACTTTTGTTTTATTAAATGATCAGCTGTGTTTCCTTCCTGTGTTTTTCAGGCAGATGATGGAGCAGCAGCAGCAGATGCAGGCACAAATGGAGCGGGAGCGACGATCTTCCAACTCAGGTATTGGCTTTAAAGTCACAGGTCAACTGACATTTATGAAGCAAAATTGCTTTGTCGAATACAGTAAAGCATGTTTTATCATCATCATCTGTTCGCATTGATACAGTAATAAGTACATACAATTCATTAAGTTTGAGTCCTCTCTATCCTTCGTCACACTCTCTAGGTTCTCCTTTCCAAGGCCACCCTGCTGTGCTTTCCGTGGCCCCACCAGTAATACCTCCACCAATGAACATGGGTGGCCCTCCTCCCCCCCCACCACCGCCAGGACCACCGCCACCTTCAGCAGGGGCACCCCAACCTCCACTTCCTCCTCCGCTGCCCCTAGGGGGAGGGAGTCACGGGGACGAGGCTCCTGCACCAACAGGACTTGCAGCTATGATAGCAGGAGCAAAACTGCGCAGAGTTCAAAGAGTGAGACACTAATTTATATTTTTCTCTTTGATCGCATGAAGAAAACTTTTCAAGTCACACATCAACCACAACATGAAACCAACCTGGAGATTTTAATGTGGCAAACAAGGGTCAGCAAAGGAAACCTTTAATGATTAATCGAAAGGTGTCAGATCACAGATTTTGCTGTATAGCTGCAAACTGTACTGGAGTTTCCATGGTGACCCCATGTCCACCACAACATTAACACCACCAGTTGTTTTAATGTTGTGGCTGATTGGTGCATTATCTCTACTAAACCTGACAGTCGCTCTTGGAAAGTTTACTGTTTGTACATATTGGAAAGGAACGTAACTTTGGCATCTGCTTTCCTCAGCCGGATGACAGCTCTTCAGGCCCCAAAAATGATGCCAACCGAACAAGTGGAGGGAGCGGAGGTCTGATGGAGGAGATGAATGCTCTGTTAGCGCGAAGGTTGGAGCAATTAAAAGAGAACACCACTAAACCATTTTACATTGACATCCTGCATTCACATTAGACATAATTAGTTACCGAAGTCTTTAGTCAGTGTGTGGTTTAGGAGTTATCAGTGTGTATTATCATTACACTAATTACAAGATTCTTGATTTTGGATTCTGACTTTTTTCCTCCAGAAGGAAAGCAGCTTCAGAGAAGCCTGAGGATGGCCAAAATGTGAGTGCATAGAAAACAGCGATGGCTGGCATTTTATAAAGCTGGTGTTCACTGTCTGATTTACAATAATATTTAATTACTATTAATAGTTAATAATTAATTTCAGACTGAGGCAGGGATCATCATAATGTGATGGTGATTATATGAGCATAATCTTGACAACTGTTATTGTGATGCATTAATTTTAACTGTTTGCATATTGATGAAAAACAGAGATAAATTGATAAATAAAGTCATAATCAAAGCAATTAAAAAGAAATACATTTAAACTTGATACTAATGAATGCAAAATGACATTCATGAAACAATTTTTCTTTGTTTTTCTTTAGGATGATCCAAATTCTCCATCACCCAGCACCCGGGGAGCACAGAATGCCACAGGTGGGGAAACTGAGCACAGTGGAGCCTGTTGTGTATCATCTAGATTTTCCTTTAGTCTCAGAGATCATTAGATATAATAAAAAATAAACAAAGACTCACGTAGATTTCACTTTGCTTTGCATTCAGTTTATCTCCAGTATATCTGCATGGTGTATGTCTGGGGGCCGTATGTATGTAAGTGAATGTGTTGGGGTAAGGGTCATGATGCTCCATAACGATATCTTCAATAATGTGACTTATTTAGGCCAACTGAGAAGAATGTGAGACAGAGATATGCTTTGGAAATATAGCTAAGTCATGTTAGCAAAATGAAAATAGCAAAGGCAAAATCTACAGGACTGTAACCTAAGATATGGTAACTGGCATTGCAAACTGATGAGAACGATGAAAAGTGTTTACATGCACATTAGTGTTCTGGCTTTGCGTGTTTATCCTGGCTTTAATCTTGCTCAAAATATGATGTTTACATGAAACACGGAGAAACTAGGTTATTACGTGTCCCTGTTTACATGATCCTAACAGTATCCAGATTTTAGATTATTTCCTAGTATATGTCTTCAGAACAAGAATAACATATCCAAATTGACTCTTATCTTAACATGTTGACCACTACTTGACTTACCATCACATTTTTGGTTTTGGTGGCTAATAATTACATAACTTCAAATTACAGACCATTTCTTATGTCTCAACCGCAGTTCTTACCTTTTTTGAATCCAAGTCACTATCAGCCCTGAAATAAATCCCATCTACAGTATAACTTACCCTTTTTTCTGCTAGTGTGTCCCTGTGTACATCTGTCTGGGTGGTGATCCACTCTTAACAAATGTCAGTAAGTCTGGTTTTTCTGTCTGACCTTTGTAGATGGTGCAAGGAAGCCATGGGAGCGAGCTAACTCTGCAGACAGGTCAATGGCCTCAAGGTGAGAGGTGGAGGCCCCATTCCATTAGATATTTCTGTGAAGCAGGACAATGGTAATGAATATAATGGAGAATTTTTTTTTTTTTTCTATAATGCAGGGTACGACCGGCGGGGAGTGGCGGTGACACAGACTCGTTAGACCTTGATAGAATGAAACAGGTAAAGAAAACACTAAAATTACCTGCATACTCACTCATGTGACCTTCCTGTATACACGGATTTCTAAAGTACATACATTTATGATGGACACCTATGTCATCTGTTTGTTTGCACGTCCTTAGGAAATCTTGGAAGAGGTGTTTCGTGAATTGCACAAAGTGAAGGATGAAATCATTGATGGTATGTTTAATTTGCTTTTAAAACAGTAGAGAGGGCTAAATGGTCAGGGTGTAGTAAAACAGTGCTTTGCTCCTAATTTACATTAATGAGTGTTTATTTGCAAATCTCTTTAGTGGGATAGTACAAGTTAGCTAGTTGTGTAGACTTATGGCCACTAGGTTGCACTAGAATCCCAGAAAATCAGTATTCAAATTATAATTTTAGACATCAAAGCTCACAACATACAGGACAGAAGCAAAATATGGCAAACATTATGTTGTACAGACTTATGATGATGATTATTTCCACAATATAATATTTAGAACTGGAAGAGGTGTTTCATGAATTGCACAAAGTTAACTCTTAGATTATAAGGCCTGTAAGCTACTATATTAGGTCCCAGTTATGTGTTGGGGGTCAACTGCAGACCAGTGAAACAAATTAGAAATGAAACATCTCCTTTAAATTGTTACTGTTGACATTTGGGGGACTTTGGGTAACAAGAGGTGATTAAAAATAATGTTCAACTACAAGCAGCAAATAGCAAGATATCCTGTATAAAGAGACGTGTTAGTCTATTTACACTTGACTCTTTTAACATTTTAAATCACACTATTGGATAGTGTCTCTGACCTGACCCTTTCTGAATTTATAACCCCAAATTCATAATGCAGACAAAAAAAAAAGTCAAATTCAAGATAACACTGATAATATCAGTACGGAGGGGATTTATTATATTCCTCATAACTGGTCAATTCCACTCCGCAATAACAACAATGAAGTATTAGGTTGTAATGAGATGTTACTAATCTAAGATGTATTATAAAATTAACTTTTGTTCCTGTTCCTGTGTTTTCTCCCCTTTTCTTACAGCCATTAGACATGAACTCAGTCGAGTTAGCATGACATAATCTTTCAGAGCCCAACATAAACCACCCTTTTGAACTATTGCCCCTGCAGCAGCTGCTGTGGCTCCGAGAAGGCAGGAACGGAGGCCCAAACTGTGACATCTACTCATCCTGTACATCTGTGGTGTTGAAGCAATGCAGCAACGTTGCTGTTAACATCTCAAACGTGTTTGCGTTAACATTTGGTTTGTTTGTTTGGTAAGAAAGATATGAATGGGGCAAACTCTCGCACTGATGACTATGATTTCAGAACATTTTCTGTCTGTTTGTTAGCCCAGTTCACCCCTCTATCCTCAGCCTAAAAGATTATTAATAAAATGATTATGGTTTTATTTATCATGGTTTTGTCACGAGTTTGTTTGATATTTCTTTATTATTACTATCATTTTCATTATTATTACTATCATTTTATGATTATCAATGTAATGTTAACAAGTATTAGTAGTGTAGTGAGTACAATCTTAATAATGAGGAAAAGATAATAAGAATTTGATAGTATTAATAATGTTGATAATATTATTGCACATTGTTTTATGTCAGCCTTTTGTATTTTATATTGTTGTTTTCATTTAGTTTTATTTGGTTTGCAAGCACATCCATTTTCTTTTCTCAGTATTTAATTTAGTTTTTTCTGTCAATACTTTTTGCCAATACACGTATGTGTGGAACCAAGGCAGAAAAAAAAAGTTTTGACCTGAAACCAAGAGTGGAATAAATGTCTTTGGATATTGCAATCTTGTAAACAAAAAAATAGTAATAATAATTATACACCGGAGTATTTGTGATCATGTTGTTGATAAAATGTTTATTGGCTGCAAGGATATGGTGAAGTATGTTTAATTTTTATTCTCTCCTTTTCTGACGAAGTGCTTCCTGGACAACAAAAACAAAAGAAACACACAAGTTTAAAATGAATTCAAATAAAACTGTGAACAATGTCTTGGATAAATTAGGCTGTCTCTTTTCTTTTGTGCTTGTTTGGATGCTATTTTGATCACTGTCTGATCCTTTTGGATGACTATTTTTTTTCCTTATTCAAAATCCTGAGCTTATTGAAAAGGTGTCATACAATTATAGCTGGTACAGTACATCGAAGAATTGTGATATTAAAGTGCTCCGTACATTGTTGCATGTTGATATACTAACACGCCCTGCACTAATATTGAAAATATTTTTAAATAATAATCAATATAATTATCTGTAGCTATAAAATTGCTTATAGGCTGCATAGATGACCAATTCAGATAACGTTTGATGGGAAAAACGTAAATGTATTTCTAGTTCTATAAATCAAAGTGGATGGTCTCACAGTAAGACAAAGGAAAGGAAACTGCTGCTACACGTCTCTCCTGTTATACGTTATGGCCACACCCCATACAGTGAAGTCAGAGCAGGTGTTTGCCCTCAGGTGGAAACGGCAAAGTGTTTAGGTTGTGGTAACACATGCACCAACTTTAAAAGCTTAAATACATTAAATAAGTGCAGCAGCATTTGCTTCAAAGACCAGGTTGAATTGATTTTTTTTCTAACAATCTATGGGAACAAAATATGAATGGAAGGGCTAAGTAAATGGCGATTGTTTTCCATGCAGGGCGTGAGGGGGGTCACTGACAGGTTTTCAGTTTGGAAATAATTTTACTTTCACAGCAACAGATCTAAAACAAACTTAACAACTCTATAAGTGTTGCACATGACTGTTGTTTGACGACAATTGTAATAATTTACAATTAGTAATAATTTACTAATATGTACCCAACATTAAGTTAACATGTATCCTTTAGGGACAACTATACTACTAAACCCTTCCGTCTACAAGTCTTTGTTTGTTTTTTCTTTCTTTTTTCTTTTATTTTCCGTTTTTCTTTTCTTGTTTTTTTATACATATATAAATGTATGTACATATCTTACATTTAGGTTCTGTACATAGGTACCATTTTACACTGAGCAGGATAGGCAAAGGCGAGCTACAATAAAGACACAGTACAAATCAAGCAAGACAAAATTAGAAGCAGCATTAACCGTTATAACATAGACATGATAGTGAAAGCCATAAATAATAAAAAAAATTGTAATAATAAAAAAATTAAATAAGTACATTTACTGCAAGTACGAATACAAGTTTGGGTATCTCCCGGGAATACTAAGTACCACCACAACTTGATAGTCACTATACTCTCGCGATGTTTCGGTATGAGCGAGCATAGTGGCGACGAGAACTGGCGTGGGCCGGAGTGAAGAGAGTTGTTATCGAAGAAGAGGGAGAACAGCGAGAGGCAGGAGCAGAGCAGGGGGTGTGTGAGTGTGTTTGTGAGGTCCAGAAAGGAGCACAACACGGCGTGAATGAGAGAGTCAAGCTGGCGGAATTCAACATGGCATCTGGAGATACGCTGTACATTGAGACAGACGGGTCGGAGATGCCGGCCGAGATCGTGGAGCTTCACGAGATAGAGGTGGAAACGATACCAGTGGAGACTATCGAGACTACGGTGGTCGGCGGGGATGACGACGACGACGACGGGCAGCCCATGATCGCTCTCCAGCCGCTAGTAACGGACGATCCCAGCTCTATCCACCACCACCAGGAGGTGATCCTGGTCCAGACCCGGGAGGAGGTGGTCGGAGGGGACGACTCCGACCTGCACACGGACGGTGGCGGGTTTGAGGACCAGATCCTCATCCCGGTACCGGCTCCGGGGGTGGAGGACGAGTACATCGAGCAGACTTTGGTAACTGTGGGTGGAAAGAGCTCGGTGGGTCGGGTGAAACGGGGAGGCGCTGGTGGGAAGAAAGCTGGCAAAAAAAGCTATCTAAGCGGCGCGGAATCTGGCGGAAGAAAATGGGAACAGAAGCAGGTGCAAATAAAGACACTGGAGGGAGAATTTTCTGTTACAATGTGGGCATCGGGTAAGTAACGTTAACGTTAGCCCGGCCGTGTCTGTCAGCTCCGTTGTTAGCCGTTGCATGAGGCCTCGTTGCCAGGGCGTTGTCCTGCTGCACCAGACTATTTCCTGGAGTAGTCCATTGCATTGCCGTGAGAAGCGACAAATAATGCAGGTTTTTGGTGTAAAACCATACTATGTCACATCGAAATGTTTTTGTTTTGAAGGGAGGCCATGTTTTAGGTGTTGCTGGGCGCCGCCATATTCCCCGAGACTAGTAAGTATGGCGGCGGCCCCGAAAAAATGGCGATAGTCGCGGCCAGGCAGAGATGGCGGCGGTGCTTGGGGGAGCGGTAGACAGCTGGTTTTGGGATGTCTGCAGGCCGCAAAACGGTGGCGCACTTACTGCACAACAGCAGCCAGGGCAACACCAAATGGTTATGTAAAGTGTGTGAAAGTTTCGTATGTGTCAAATTTCTAGCGACGTACTATGTTAGCTTGCAAACCACGTAGCAGTTAGCTGTGGTATTTGATGGCGGTAGGCGCCGCTTTGTGTTGGCAGCAGGCTAACTGCCTCTGTGCCCTGACACGGTAACTGCGCTGAGCAGCGATGGTAATCATGGAACGATTGCTTGACAAGGCAACAAATAACTTGTATTTTTAGAGGTTTAGATTTATTTTCATAGCTTTACTTATTAAATATCCGGCTCACTAGTTCAATACTTGTAGTCTACCTAAGGGTTTGTGTTTAGAGGATACAGCCGCTATTATTAGTGCTCTCTACTGGTTAGTAGAGTAATTCTGAAATACGGACACCCTGGTTATATGAGGCCACACATGTTTGTGTTTATGTGATAAATATATCTAAAGTATAGCTACATTTTCAAATTTGACTTTATATTTATTACACACATTAGAGTTCTTTTCTGCTTTTGTAGGTATAAAGAACATTTTGTGTGCAAAATTGTCAGTTAGATTACTGTGACTGTTCATGTTATTCCAAAGTAATTTTACCAAAATATAATATAAAAAGTAATTATATCATTATGTAATAATGTAACTTCTAAAATAGGTGCAGATGACCTGCAGATGTTTTCAACTCCCTCAGGCTTGTAGGTAGAGAATCACCAATGTGTTATCGGTTCAGTTTTTGTAATGTGCTTCTAGATGACAATAAAGACATTGACCATGAGTCAGTGGTGGAGGAGCAGATCGTCGGGGAGAACTCCCCTCCAGATTATTCTGAGTACATGACGGGGAAGAAGTTGCCCCCTGGTGGCATCCCGGGAATCGACCTTTCAGATCCCAAACAGCTGGCTGAGTTTGCCAGGTGAGTCAGGGTCCCTGCATCCCCTGTAATCACTGTTTCCTGAGGAAAAACAAAAATTGTGGACAACTAAGGAGAATCCAGCAAAAGATAACACCATTACATTACAAAGGTAAAATGTACTGTGAGATAAACACAATCATCACACAACACACATAACGTTGCCAGAATCTGTCAAGGAAATTAAGGCACCTTCATGACAGATTCTTTTCCTCCAGATTTTATAATTTGAAAAATGGCCATACGCTCAAAAACGTGTAGATTTAAATGCAGGGCAGTAGGCTGTACTTTTTAGTCCTGTCCTGAAAAAATATAAACGATAAAAAGTCTAAACTGGTGTTATTTTATGGTTTAGGGACTTACCCAAACATTACAAAATGTGTTCACTGTGTCTCACTTTGCTCTAAACATGTCGTCAGGAGGTGAAATGTCACATAGAGACATTTCTTCAGTAACAAACAACCTCTTACTGATACTGGTTATTGATTAACTAAAAAAAGTCAACTTTAAAAGTAAACTAGTCGATAACCTGAGTACTTTTTAAAGAGGTGGCTTTGTGGCCACGTGTCTTTTTTTAAAGCCCCAAGTTTTTTTGTTTGTTTTTTACCAGGATGAAGCCCAGAAAAGTCAGAGAGGACGATGCTCCCAGGACAATAGCTTGCCCTCATAAAGTAAGTTTGAATGTTATTGGTCCAAGGAAGTTTGCCATCGCTAAGCTCTGGGAGTTCATTCTTCTGGTTAGGGTTAATAGTTTTACATAATTTATTTTGTATAATTGAAATTTTAGACTATTAAAGATTATTTAAGACTAAATACGCTCCTTGAGTGTAATGAAAGACGTGTGAAGAATCAGGTCTTGTCTGAACATTCCTCTTTTAACTCAGTTATTAATTTTATTAATAACATTAATTATTAATTTAACATTATTATATTATTAGTGTAAAGTTACTGACACAACTTTAGCACTTCAGAGAAAAAGAAAGGCAGCTTATTATTTTTCTAAGTTCTACAAAATGACGATGCTTTTTATTTGTGAAACAGAAACTGAATCTGCTTTGATGCACCAGTATAGAACTTTACATTATTTGCTTTTCTGTGCTGTTATTCCACTCTGTGCTGCACTTTTCCTTGGTTCTTAGGGCTGCACAAAGATGTTCAGGGATAACTCTGCCATGAGGAAGCACCTCCACACCCACGGACCCCGCGTCCACGTCTGCGCAGAGTGTGGCAAAGCCTTTGTTGAAAGCTCCAAACTCAAACGTCATCAACTTGTTCACACAGGGGAGAAACCCTTCCAGGTTGGCATTTGATATAATTTCACACACACCCCACACACAGATACACTTAGGTTATTTCTACATTTTAAGCACTTAAGCTTATTGAAGTAAAATTCTTGGGCAAAATGGATAATACAGCAAGTAATTGCTCAACTTATCTGAATTGCTCAAAAATGTCTAAATGCTAGCAAAAGTCATTTAAAAAAATCAAAGGTCACCCACCATACTGGCTGGAAGCATTCGACCTGTTGCACAAAGTCAAAGTTTTAGTTAAATTCTCTTCATATGTGAATGAATATTCTTTACTATTACTGACACTTAAAATTTTGTCTGTTTGCTAAGCTCCACATCCCTTTTTTACTGATGCCTGTAAAGATTTCACTTCTCACAATTGTTTTTAATTTTTGAATGACTCTGGAATTTCTTTTAATGCTTCAACTTGACTCTCTGCTCAAGTAAGAAAATTGTAAAAAGAATCCTAAATATCTAGTTGGGTATCTATTTATAGACCTAACATAACTAATTGATGGAAAATGGTAAACCATATTGTCCTTGTATTTTAATTTGCAGATAGTTATTTGTATCACGTATGTTATCATAAAACCTGTAAAATCAATCAAAGATTTTTGTTCTAACATAATTTTGGCTGCTTAAATCTTTTTTTGTTTTTGTTTTTCAAACTGAAATTGTATGCTAGAAGACCAAAAAACTGAAACCTAGCCACTGGATCTGCCAAACATAATGTTAATTTGTTGCTGCAAATGAATGCAAAGCTCTTTGACTTTGCAAATTGACATGGTTAGTTAATGATTTGATTATTGGCGTTGAAAGTAACGTAGGTAGTTAGCTTGTTATAATTTCTAGCTTGGATTTTAATTTATTGCTTACACTTCTGCTGTGTTATGTATTTGTTTTTTTAGTGTACTTTCGAGGGCTGTGGGAAACGGTTTTCTCTGGACTTCAACCTGCGCACACACGTGCGTATACACACTGGAGACCGACCCTATGTCTGCCCTTTTGACGGCTGCAATAAAAAGTTCGCCCAATCAACCAACCTAAAGTCTCACATTCTCACACACGCCAAAGCCAAAAATAACCAATGAGAACCCACCCACTGGTGTCAAGCCACGCAGATGGAAAAAGAGCCTCCCAGCAGCACCCTTGTAACCTCTTTAAGAGGAATGAAAAGCTTGAGACTTGATTGACTTATATAAAAATTCTGAAAGAACGAAAAGACTTAAACACTGAAATTCAGCTAGTTCTCTTTCATCCCCTTTCTCCTGCTGTCATATTGGATGAGGAACATTTTCCCCACAGTCCCTTTGTTTCTCCAGTGGCGCTCAACCACCAGAAGATGGAACCCATGGGCAAACATCAGAGACTTATTTTTACCAGAGTGAGCCGAAAAGACAGCAGTCTATTGTGTAATTTTATTTTCCCAGATAGCTTTTATTTTTCTCAAGTGTGCATATTGTACACTTAGGCTATGGTTAGTAAATTGTGTTGTTTTTTTATTTCCCTCCTGAATTATGAGATCAAACCTATGATACTAAAAGGCCTTGTGTGACCTATTTCACATGTAAGAAGTTTAAAAACTGTATGTTTGCATTTCCATACCCTCTTTGGTTGTATTTTTCTCTAACCACAGAATAACCTTGTATACTTGTATTGTATGGCTGTATTGAAATTACGTAGACATAGACAGAGGTGTGATTTAAAGTGTTAACCAGTTAAACTTTTAGTCATGCGTTGCATTATATTTTCTATGAACACAGATGAATGAGTAAAATAAATGTACTCTGAGCCTGTCTGTTAAAAATATTTAGAGTACATGGAATCGACTCCGAGACCATCACTTTTCTTTGTTAGAATGTATTGTACAGATGTCAGCCATTAACTTCCTTTGTTCATATTTACACCCATGTAACCCAACTGCTCACAATAAAATGGGTCATTCCAACCCTGTCAAAATACAGTTTTACCAAGTGAATATATTTGGCTAGTGTTACTGTTCAGTTTATCTAGATATACATTTCTTAAGATAATTGTTTATACGGTACTGTTGGTGTATAAACCTGTTCTGCTGGTTGTCACCAATTTGCACCACCTCTGAGCAAAATTAGGCTGCGGGGCTTTAAGGACTAATGGTGGGCAGTTTTTCAATATTTTGGTATAAATGTGTAGAGAAAATCATTAGCATTAGCCCTGCAAGGCATGTCATAGTGTTTTCAGTGTGTTTTAAAGTTTGAAGAAGCCTTTTGTTACATTTCACACTCAGAGGTCAGCTTTAACATTCTCATAATTTTGAGAAAGGAGTGTCCTGTTTCATCTGAAAATAGTGTAGAATATCCCCCAAACAGAATTTACTTATACATGGTATTTATATTGTATAGTATTGTGATCTTCACTTCACTTGATTAGTGATTTCAATATTTTCAGATACAATTGTGTTTTTTGAGAATGTTATGTTTTTCAAAAGGCTCTTTTTCAGCACTTTTTGACTTTCCAACATGATGTATTAATAGTCATGTCACAGAAAGGCCATGGCTTAGTAGCCAATCACTTTGGCTGCTGAACCCATGGAGCTCTTTAGTAAATAATCCACAACTACACAAAATAAAAGCATTTGAAAAAGTCTAGAAATCCACGGGTTCCTGTTGAAAATTGTCACTAATATAATGCATATGCATATTGCACTAAATGTGCAGAAACATGCAATATTCATTTCATAATCATCCATAGCATGTTTTTTTTTTAACTAATGGAAAAACATTTGCCAACTCAGATAAGTCCAGTGTCAGCCTTCATTCATGTTTAACTGTTGACAAAGTGTCTATAAGATGCAGTAGTTCATTTCGAGTTCCTTCATTCCTTCTAGAGTCTTCAAATAGGTTCATCTCTTTTATGCTCAGCCAGCAGGATTAGCACATCTGACTACCTCAGCATCCTGCTGTAGGGCCTGGCCTGATCATAGTCATTCTTCCGCAGAATCCGGACTTGCTCATGGAGCCCCCTACTGGCAGCGATTTAGAATAATTCCAACCAGGTAATGGTGCTGTCCATGGTGCTGATCCTCAGACTGTAGCTACAATATTGTTGAGCCTGTGTTTGTAGTAACATTGTAAAATGTGGTGTTTGAATAGTTCTCCTTTGAGTGTAGCTTTTTCCTTAAACACCCAAACTGATTCACTCCATGTCTGTCACACAGAGCAAGCCAGGGTGCAAAAGAAGAAATGAAGGGGGCTGAGCTGCTTTGTGTTTCTGCTGAACAAGTAAATTGATTTAGCTAGTGCATTCTTGATGTCTAATTGGCTTTTTTTAGACTCCAAACTACATAGTCCTGCCGCTTGAAATTCAAAACTAGGTGCACTTTTTCACTAACTAAGACCAGCTTTGAGTGGTGTGTTCGCTCTGTCCTTGTGTGTGTGTGTGTGTGTGTGTGTGTGTGTGAAAGACAGAGTCAGACTACGTAAAGGCTGATTCCACTTGAGTGTCTCTGTCTCTTTTTTCTCTAAGGGAGCATTTATTCACAGGATTGGTTGTTTTGATTGACAAAGGCAGAGAGTAAATGCGCTACTTGTTATGCAGCTGAAGTCTGTCAAGCCTCCAACACCTGCTCTCTTTCAGATGCTTATTTCATTATGGCTTCTCTCACCCAGAACTCAAGGCACTTGTTTTTTTGTTTTTTTTTAAATCCTGTGCTGCATGTTTACCTGGATGTTATTCCCTTTCTCACTTTCTGTCTCTGCTTTGGCCAAGTCTAAGCTTATTCGCAGCCAAATGTGATCTCACATACAATCTTAACACCTAGCTTTTCTTTCATTACTCTCTCTCTCTCTCTCTCTCTCTTTCTCTCTCTCTCTGTGTGTGTGTGTGTGTGTGTGTGTCTGTGGCTCTGGCAATAAGCAAACAAAGGTTTGTTAGCAGAAAGATACCCACAGTTGCTACACTAAACCCCCTATTCTGTGACTGTAGACTAAATCTATAATCCATACAGATCAACCTTCAGCCCTCTGTGCTTTATAATTTATTTCACATTTCTTAATAGCAGTCCGGCAAAAATCTTTCTCTTGCTTGTGCTCTCCTTGTAAAGAGGTAATGTCAGATGTAAATACAGTCTGAGGAAAAAAAGAACACAATTTTGTGTTGGCTACATTTAACATTTATTTTGTTCGTTAGGTTTCAAATAACTGCAGATGTGTAAAGTCTGTTTACTAAATGGAGAATTGTCATAATCAAATTTTATATACTTATGGTGGCTTCATAAAGTATTCACATCCTTCACCTTTGGTTACTTTACGGTGTAAAAACTTGTACAACTTTTAAGACATTTTTACACATCAATCTACGCTCAGTACCAAAAATGACAATTGAAAATGTGTTTTGTTTTTCAGAAGCCACTGCATAAATTCTACTACACCCTATGTTACATATACTGAAGGCTTGTCAGTGACTATTATTTAACCCATCCATTGGTCCGTCACACACCCAAATTAATGGTAAGACATGCAAAGCAGTATAACTCAGTTCCACCCAATCTGTAGAGCTAAACTTAAATCTGTTCTTAACATGTTTAAATATCTTGAAGTGCCTTTATTGCGGTGGGCACAGCAAGAGATGCTATTTCCATGCAGAAAATATGTTGCCAAGGTAACAGAGGAGAGAGTGTGTGTGTGTGTGTGTGTGTGAGAGAGAGAGGCTGAGATACCCCCTGAATACCAGGGCTGCTGCTGCAGACATAGAGCTCAACGCTCCACCCTGTCAACATCACTACAGCAGATTTTCATCCTATGCACAACACTCGCTACACATCAGTCTTTGAATGCTTTAAAGGTCAAGGCAGTTTGGGTTTTATTTCTGTCTTTATTTGCTGAAGTGTCACAGCGGAGAACAAAATAGGTTGTAATTCATCTTTCAGTATTCTGCACTTTCTGCATCTCACCCTCTTTCTCACCTCTGGTCCTCTTATCAGCTCTTTCTCTCTCTGAGTCTGTCTCTACCTATATTTAGCCTGCCTTCTCTCTTTCCCCTGCTTCAGCTTCATCTCTCTGTATAGGTATACCTGTCTAGTATCGCATCTTCTTTTGGTGTCTGTCAAACTCAATTTTGCTTTTATTGGCAAGGCCATAATTATCTACACTTTTGTCAAAGCAGCCTATACAAGGTTTTTAACACAGCTATAATTATTCATAATTTAAGAAAAAAGACGCACAAAGGATGCACATTACATTTTACATAAAAACATATAATAATCTTATAAAATACAAAGCACTGTTCAAGACCAAAGCAGTGGTTTTACACCTTTGTTTGCATATGACCCCTTACAAAGAGCGGGGTAGATGGGGAATCTTGTTATCTTTCAAATTTCTGTGTTGCGAGTGGTTCCACAAAAGAGAGATTTTCAATTTAAACTTGATGATTTAATTTAAATAGCATTGATTTTTCTTTCTTCTTGTCATTTATCTTCTCACTAACTCCCCAGTTGTACCTTTTGACTCTCAGATAGAGCATTAACCCCACAAAATGACCTCACTTTATTTAATTTACTTTAAACCTGCTGTATCTGCCAGCTACAATAGTAAAATGGTTCTGGCAAAAGGATTGGTGTAGAGTTTTTTCTTTTGCTGTAATTTGATGGGTTCAGATTTAAGAGACAGCTGTTTTTGCAGGCTTTTTGGTCAGCCATGAGCCACCAAATGTCAACCACAAATCAAACTTTATTTGATTATTGCTTAATTTCATGATCCCCATTATGTCCCCACTTTGTTCCACCTGTGTACTATTATAGTTACAGCTATTGTTTGACCTCATAGTCTGTACAGCTGTGCAGAGGTGTGATAAGTTTGCATGTTCTGCACAGCAAACATGATCACAGTTAGATCAAAAGACCTTTGAAGCGGTGTTTATGAAGAACTGCCTGACATTCTCAGTTTTACTCACTGTGGCTCTGTGCCATCAGATGCAGTGGATGACTGGGCTGATCAAACAATAGCTGTGGGGCTACTGCATTGTTGTTTTCTGTTAGCCCCTGTGTCAGCATGCAGCACTAGGCTAAATTAACATGAAATTCATGCTAAATGTGGCACCATGGTTTAATATATCATCTTAAAATGCACATGTACTAACATGGGATCACAGTGAGCAGTAAATAAGATTAGCATTCAGAAACACTGTCAATTTGTAATCCTAGTGTGAGCCAGTTATGAAAACCCTTAAGCCATGCAGATTTCTGTGTGTGAGGATAGAAAAATTATTTCGCATTGGCCAAGTGAAAACCCAACATTCATAAATTTGGGACCACTTAGAATATCTGTCAAATACACCCCCAATTCCAAGGGACACCCCCAAGGGACAAGGCCAAAGGTATAAAAACTGGATGCACATGATCTGTGGGCCATCAGGTGGCACTGCATTAAAAATGGGCATGATTCTCTACTTAACATCACTGTATGGGCTCAGCAACACTTCCCGAAATCACTGTGAACACTGCGCAAGTTCACTGCACAATACACAAATGTAATTTAAAGTTGTATCATGCAAAGAAGAAGCCATATGTCAACACAATCCAGCAACACCATTGTGTTCTCTGGGCCAAAGCTCATTTAAAATGGTCTGAGGCAAAATGGAAAATGGAAAACTGTTGTGTGATCAGATGAATCAAAATTTGAATTAGTTTTTGGAAAACATGGACGCTGTGTCCTGTCGACTAAAGAGGAGTTGGACCATTCAGCTTGTTGTCAGCAGACAGTTCAAAAGCCTGCACCTCTGATGGTATGGGGTGCTTTAGTCCCTATGGTGTGGGGAGATTACACATCTGGAAAGGCTCCATCAATGCTGAAAAGTACATAGAGGTTTTAGAGCAACATATGTTCCCATCCAGACGATGTCTCTTTCAGGGAAGTCCTTGTATATTTTAACAAGACAATGTTAAACCACATACTGCATCCATCACAACAGCATCGCTTTCCAGGAGAAGTGTCTGGGTGCTGAAGAGTCTGGGTGCTGAACTGGCCTGCCTGCAGTCCAGACCTTTCTCCAATAGAGAACATTTGGCTCATCATAAAAAGAAAAATCTGGTAACACAGATCCAGGACTGTTGAGCAGCTAGAATAATCCTGCATTAGACAAGAACGGGACAAAATTGTTCTCTTAAAACTCCAGCAACTGATCTCCACATTTCCCAGATGTTTACAGACAGTTGTTAAAAGAAGAGGGGATGCTACAACATGGTAAACATCACCTTCATTCAACTTTTGTGAGATGTGTTGCTGCCATTAAATTCAAAATGAACTAATATTTTCCATGAAATGGTAAAATGTCTCCGTTTCAACATCTGATATGTTGTTTATGTTCTGATGTGAATAAAATATGGGTTGATGAGATTTGCAAATCATTGCATTTGGTTTTTATTAACATTTTACACATCTTGCCAACATTTTTAGAATTGGGGCTGTAATATAGCCCATGACCTGCCAGCAGCATCATCATATCATCCATTACCAGAAGCCTGAAGCAATAACAAGATTAGCCTAAGCACTTTTATTAAGTCACTTTGAATGGGATCCTTGAAGAAGCTTAAATTGTCCCCTCTTCACTAGCAACTGGTAGCTAGTTATGAGATGACTAGCACATCTGCTTGGTTGCTGCACTGTTCTCTTAGTGATCTCCAACACTGGCAAATCAATCAGAGATCCATCATCAAGGATGCTCAGTGCACAGACAGAGAGCAAATCACTCCTACAAGCGATAGCAGCTATCAGGCAAATGGGCAGAAAATGGTCCCTAATGGTGCCTGGTATGTCTGGTATAAACTACAGCCAGCCTCTTTGTCGTCCATCACCCTGGAGCATATGTAACTGAAAAAGAGGAGGCGGCAGGAGAGGAAGTAGAAGAAGAAGCATCTGTTCGTTCAGCATGGGAACCCCTCAGGGGGGCAGTGAGATAATCTGGGTTCACGTCAAACAAAATCTTGTGTCTGTGCTGCAGGATGATGCTGTGTCACTTACTAAGTCTGCCTGTCAAACATTAAAAGTCACTCAGTCAGCACTCCCCCGTGTGTGACCTTCACTCGGCCGACTTCTCCACTTTCTAATGGGATTTCAAAAAACGCTCAATCATTTTCTGTCCCGGCTTTATCAAAATCCTGTTGGTAATTGAAGCACAGTTGACTCAAAAGCTGGGATGATAAAAAATGAATGACGCCAACTTTGTTCAATCCCCCTGAAGTGACAAAGTCAGGTGCAGGATAAAACTAGTCAAGAGAGTAGTAGGGTTGTTTTCAGTGTGTACAATTAGCATCATAAAAGGACACCTGGCAGCACTAGTTATCAGTCTTTAGTCATGAGTTTGACAAGACAGTAACAGTTGGTGCTGAGTAAACAAGGAAGTCTTTAGTTTGGATTTGACCATTTCAATTATCTCCCCCTATGCCCAGACTGCTGTTTTCCCAGAAACAGTGATCACATTCACTATTAATGAGCCATGATTTTCGTCCTGGACCCATTTACTTCTCTCAATAATGCATACTCTTTGGAATTGCCTGTGCATATTTTACACTGTGCCACCTCCCCTTGTGTGTGTTCTCCCCTGAGATGGACAGCAGTGGTCACATTTGCTATCTGGCCCCTGGCTCTCTCTACATATACTGCCAGGGATAATGCTTGCCAGGGAAACAATGTCTCATGTGTGATTCTGACTAAGACTGCCTGCTGGGTGGCCATAATAAAACACAGAGCTGCAGCATGTAGAGCAAAAGGTGCTAACACACTTGTTGAACAACCTCAGTCTTCTTTGATTAGACATTCCCATTACTCCGCTCCTAAGTGTGATTCTAATAGGCTCTTCAGTTGTTGAAGTAGGGCTAATGATCTCTTTAAATAAGACAACTGACCACAAATTGGACATATCAATGACCCACTGTAATTTTCTGCACATCATGACTGTCATTAAAGCACAGACAAAAAGTAGGGACTTGTTCTGTCAAAACCAACTAAAACTCACACAAAGGAACTAGCAATGACAGCAGAAAATGAATTTAATCGATGAAACATTGATGCTACTAGTGAGAATAGAGGGGGGGAAAGTCCCTTCTGACAAACAGTGGCATTGCAGAAGCATATCAAATCAGCCTGGACTGAGGAGGGATTTGGTTTGCCTGTTTGTAGAAGACAGGTCAGACTCAGGAAGACTGACAGATTCAGTTCTCAAGTGTACCAGTGGATGGGTGGGTGGTGTGGATTTGGAGGGTTGCTGGGGAGCACAGTGGGATTCTTGCAGCTGAGAGGAATGAGTCAGCATGATGCAAGACTCAAGACCAGATGTGTGGGGAGGTGGGGAGGTTGGGAGGGGGGGAGGTGGGGAGGTTGGGAGGGGGGGAGGTGGGGAGGTTGGGAGGGGGGGAGCTAGACCAGAGCCAGGAAACACATTGGGGTTTGGAAAGCAGGTCAGGCTCATGCAGTCTCGTGAAGGGGAATGTGTGGTTCTGATCTGGCCGCAGGACTCACTCCACTATGCTCGCTGCCAGACCTCCAGCCGAGGTCCATCACCCGCACTCACCCTACTGCTGGCCCTGCCTAAACCCCCCTCCCACCCTCTGGCCTTTGTGAAGGTGCAGTGAATACTGAAGAGCCGGAGGCTGCATGGCTCGCTTACAAAGGATGCTCTTTTCTCTGCCTGCTGCACTCCTCGTTCTTACTTTCAGCTCCCTGTGCCCTCTTACTCTGCTCTCTGTTTCTTAGTCTCTGAGCTGTCTCACTTTCTTCTCTGCGCGTCTCATTCTCTCTCTAATTCTTCATCCTCACCACAGCCTCCCTGCCTCCCACCCTCCTCGCTGTATTTGTTTCACAAAACCTTCCATCTACCCCTCTCTTCTTCGCCTGCTCTCCGCCCCTCGTTCTCTGTGTCTCTCTCTCCCCAGAAATGCATCTATTATTAACATACACCTCTGGCTCTCGCCAAAGACTAAACCAAGGTTCAGGCCAAGCTCCTCAGCATTTTAATCACTCATAATGAGCAAGAAATAACGAATAACAGTGCTTGCTTATGTAAGGCATTTGCAGCTCATCTTAACAGGTTTTTCCTTGTGCAAAGTTGTAATGTACTCAATATGCTGTATGCTTTGAGAGGCATATTATTGTATATACACTGTATAAAAAAATCAATCAGGGAGCATCAGACCACCAAAATACACAGTGAATAAGAGCTCAAATTCCAGCAGATAAAGCACATAATGACATGCCTCCTATCAGGGAGACGTTACTGTAACTGTAGAATCATTCGTGCATAGGTTCCCACTGCGGATGTTGCGTTTAACCTCTCCTGTGGCAGGTTTCTGCAGTGGCTGCCATGTGAGGGCACAGGCACAGTGCTGTCAGATGAGCACAGAGATGTGCTTTCGAGAGTCGTCCCTGGTGACTAGCATGGCCTCTTTTCATTGTATGCTTCCCTCCTCTCTTTGAACAAACACAAGGGCTCAGGTCTGGGATCCATCAGGGGTCCACCACTAACTGAGAAAGGGGAATAATGTTGCTGCAACACTAGCAAAGGCTCAAATTCATTAAGGTTTGGCTGGTGGAGCTTGCAGAGCTAAATGATGCAGCTTTTGTTTTTCTAAAACAACACAGAGATGGCCGTCCCTATTCCTGATGCTTTAGAGTGGGAAAAGATGGGCAAATTGACAAGGCAAGCTGGAAATAAAATAAATGTGAGTATGTCCCTTTTGTCACTGGTTTATTTATACTGGTAAACATCAAACAGAAACAACAGCAAAATCAAGAGCTGACGTCCTCCCATACTTGATTATCGTTTCTCTTACATCGACAAGATAATTTACAATGGTTGTCATTGGCGTGACATGATAACGTCAGCAAGTAAAAAATATGCAAATGAACCACTCCTCAGGACCTCATCCACACATAATATCAGATTACTTCCCTCACCTGTCATGCTGTTGGTGTTGGTTCAATTGTCGCCCAAATCAGTCATGACAGGAATCCTATCAGAGCTGAGTCTTTATGTAATTATGTGATAAAAATGTATTGATTCAAACCGGAGGGCAGTATTAGGCTGAGTCGACTTGTGCCACAAAAATGCTGCATTGTGCTGTGCTGGGAGTGTCAATGGTGAAAAGATGGAGTGCTATCTGTCTACTACATTCTGTTCCAACACCTCTGGGATGTAAAGCACATTCGTAAACTTCCCAAACTCTTGCCAATGTAATTAAGACATGTCACTGTCTGTCTGTAGAGCTGGAGTCAAGAATCATGTTTGAAGTCTACAGAGATTGTATCACTTTAAGTAACAGGCAATAAGACTGCAAGTATAATAATCACACCCAACCCCGCATGTATTTCTTTCTTTGTTATTTTACAGTTTGTCCAGGTTACTGCATTCAATACCACATGAATACTTATGGTTGTATTGAGATATACAGTATCTCAAACAACTAAACATTTTTATACATGGAGTTTTTTTATACATTGTTGTGCCTTTCATTAACGTTTGGTCAAATGTCATTATAAAGAAGACTTCGATAGATTATAATGTAGAAAATAAATGTAATGTGAAATGTTTCCCATAATGCTGTATGTCTGCTTTTCCCCCAAATATATGAGAGAAGCTTACAGCGCCCTCAATAGAGAGCACAAAAGCTCAAAACAAGACATAAAATCCCTGTCTGTTCCATAGTGGGCCACAAATCCAAACCAAGAAAACAAGAGAATGCAGGTCATAAACTCCAGATCATAAAGTGCTCTCCAGAAGCCACTCAGACCTGGAGAGCTTGTCCCTGGCACGGCGAATGTTTGTTGTACTCTCGAGCTGCGGCAGCTCTCCACTCATTGATAGGCTGCGCTTAGAGCGCAAACTGGCCCCAGTTTTGGGGTAGGCCACATAGCAGTGCTCCCTATATAAGTCAGCGTTGAGGGAATGCCTGCGGTTCACCCTCGCAGCCCCTGCTGGCACAGTCATGTAATGTCGAGGGGGCTGGTGGGGCTGTGGAGCCCTGGGAACAGAAGTCCACTTGATGGGCTGGCCAGGAACAGCCAGAGCAACGGCAGTGGCCATTTTGACCTGTGAGGAGTTGTTCCTGTTCATGTTATCGAGCTCAACATCTGCCTGAGCTTCCGCTAGGTGAACCTCTGAGGGTTTTGGTGGAGCACTGGAACGTTTGGGCCTCGGAGCGCCTGGGGAGGCCGGGTGCCAGCTGTGGCTGGCAGCAGAGGTAGAGACTGTGCAATCAGGGACAGAGGGTTTGGTGGTGGCTACAACAACCGGTGGGCGCTGCTTCGCTGGCTCTGGGGGCGGCAGGGCAACTCTAAGGCAGTCCTTGTCATTCTTTTTTGGACGTAGAACCTGCTTGGAGACAGACTTGGGAATCCCACAGCCCTGAAGCTGACCATCACTGCTGAGAGACCGAATATCCCCCATTTCTAGAGCCTAACATGGCAGTGGAGAAATATGGCAATAGAGGGGGAAGAATGAAAGTAATTGTATTAGACACCCCTGTCTCAATATCAATAAAGATAATAAACAAAAAAAGAACAAAGCAGAGGGAACCATGCCAAACTGACCTTATCTGTATCTCCTTGGTTACACACCCGGTAGCGCACAATGAGGAAGATGATAAAAGCTAGCACTGAGGCCACAATAATCCCTCCAATAATAACCACAATGGTGCCGCCAAGAAACTGGGACTGCATGAAATGGCATCTCAGGTACTGTGGCTCTGTGGTGAAATGGACACAACCTATCACCCTGGTAGCAGTTAGTGAGGTCACCTGGTCATCGTAGATAGCCAGCACACACAGGTCATACTGCGTACCAGCTGCCAGGTTGTTTACCAGGATGTTCTTACTGGTCGGCGGTATCATTCTATGAAAAGATGAAAAAAAAGAGCTTTGTGAGATCTGACATAGATTGGAAAGGGTTAAATGAAAGAAGACAGAAGCAAATCTGATTATCCAGCTTATTGTTTTGCAGGGATAAAATGATATGACACTCATTTATCTCTCAGGGGGCTATTTAAGATCTGTCTAGGCATAATGTTTTGTGACATTTGATTTATTCTCTCCAGCATCATTACTGATAAAGGGTTGCTTTCAATAGCTGGGGATGCAAGACAAATGTGTTTGCTCAGACTCAACTCTCTCAAGTTTATGTTGAATACAGTAGCTGCTGGCAAATACCACGTGTACTGTTAAATTCGAAGTTCAATTGGAAAAAAGTGATTCGATCGGATCTGTGCGCCGATCCTAAGGTAGCACACTGATTAGCACTAAATATCCAGTGAAAGAGAGGCTAGAGATGAAAGAATGCTGTGTGTGCTGGTTTCTCACATGGGCATAGACAAAGCTGCTACTCTGCTGCTTTTTGTAAGACACTGGCTTACTAGTCTTTCATCTTCCTATCAGTCCTCAGCTTATTAATGCTAACATTCTGTTTTGATTTTGTTGATTAGGCATTATCAAGGTTTTCCACATAGTATCTGGTACCCTCCAGTGAGAGGGGATTGTGATTCAAAGAATAAGAAGTCAGATACAGTGCATTAAATACAGACAGATACATCTGTCTTCCTGATAGGATTAATAGACACCACAAACAATTGTCGACACCCAGGTCCAGTGCTTGATGACTAAATATCCAATAGGGATTTTAGCTTTTAAAGGTAAAACTAGGGGTAATGGGAATGTGATATGGTTCCAGTCAGCTCAACATGTATTTACATACATTCACACAACAAAAAGAAAAGTACATTTTCTTTCCTGACTTATGAATCCATGCTTTGTATTTATATAGCAAGTGATGTGTGTATTTGTACTTACCTGTACACCAGTGAATCATCATAGCTCCCATTATATTGGATCTGAAACATGCGTATTCCAGGAATACTTCTCTGGAAGTTAAACTTGACCAGTGCAGAGGTGGATGTGGCCTCAGCAATTACTACTTTCTTCTCCTGGCTCGTCTTTGCATTGCCTAGAGGTACCCCTCCTGCTTCGGCCCCCGTCTTGGTCACTGTTGCAATATCTGATGATCCGGGGTCAGGCTCCTGCTCTGTGATTGTGCTGTTGGTGATATGAGGGAGTTTAGCAATAACCAGATCCACTGTCTGCTGGGCTTCACCGGCTGGGTTGGAGGCCACGCAGGTGAAGGAGCCTGGAACACAAAGTAATTAGATTATGTCCTTGCCTGATATTTGTCATTATGTAGTGATAAGTACTACATCATATCATATCCAGTCATCAAAAGGATAGTTTGACATTTTGGGGGGAAAGTATTTACTTTCACGCTGACATTGTGATGCAAATATTGATACCTCGTCATGTCTGCATGGGAAGTATTGTGTTTAGTCGAGAAAAGCAGCCAATTAACATAGCTAGCCTAGCTGTATCCAAGTATAACTAATTCCACATATCAGAATCTCTAAAGCACACTAATTAACACGTTGTATCTAATTTGTTGTGGCCACACAGAGACCTTAGAGTAAAAACAACAAATGCTGGTATTACTGGAATTTCTTTAAAACCACAAGGTTGCTCCCGGCTAAGAAATAGTCGTTGCAATTGCTCCATATAAAACAACAGAAATTTTTACACTTGTATGGATGTAACAAACAAGATGTATAGGTTGAGCCAGCTTTAGACTTGCTGTGTTAGCAAAACACGGTAAAACACTATCGTCCAATTGGAATCTTTGAGTAGCCAATGTGATGAATTCATTACTAAATCAGAAAAGCATGAGAATGCAACTTTGAACAGAAACTTAACCATCAAGGTTAAAAAGTCACTTTTTATTCTAGTGTGGCCTTTATCAGTGTACAAGCTGACACTCCTCCACACTCTAAACTTTATCATCTTGTGTGCCTGCAAATACTTCAGTCCTATAGGCTCCTGTGTACACAAGCAAACAACTAATTTTGTTCAGTCAACAATATAAGCACAGCCACCGGGTTGTAAACAAACCGGAGTCCTTGACAGTGCTGATGAGGATGTCCAACGTGCCATCTGTGTGGACCACAGTCCTGGAGGAGTTGGACATAAGGCGTCCGTCAGGGGCAATCCAGTGTATAATGGGGTCAGGGTCGCCCCTGGCCTTGCAACGAAGCGTCACACTCTGACCCTCCAAAGCTCGCAGTTCCTGAAACAGGCAAGGGGTGAGTTAGTGGGAGGACATATGTTAAATGCAGATACGCAACTTTTTGATACATGCGCTACATCCAAAAACTGTAAAAAACTTAAGACAAACACTACCAGTCCTCTGAGCTTCACCAAGACAGTCTGAATAACTGAGACATTTCATTCAATGGTGTTTTGATGATTTGTTTTATAAAGCTTTAGTCCAAGTAAATATAAACATCAATTGATCATTGTCATGGTATTGAATTAGCATGATTACTAAGGCAGAATAATCAATGTGGCAGTACATTGCAATGACATGATGAAAAGATAATTTTCTCTGCAATTATGCAAAAGAGGTGTGCTGAATATAAATGAGATTATATAGCTGCAGTTATGGGCAAGGATATGATCAGATAATTTTGTTTAGGTGCATGAATCAAGGGCTAAATCACTAAGCTTTCACTGTGTAATAAGAGCTTCACTGCAGATCCATCATAAACCTGCAAATAGCTTTATTAAAATGATAACACAAAATCCTATTAAAGAACTTCTCTTAGAACTCTCCACAGGCCTTGGTTTGATTACATTTTTTAAGTAAGTCCAATAAATTTAGAAATTTTGAGTTAGCCGTGTCCGGATGAGTCCCACAAGTCTTGTAAGTCTCTTCTGGCTTGCAAAGCTAATATTTAGTGTGACAGTCAGAGAAAGTACCAAGTGCCACCTTGGATTAACTGAGGCAGAATCCAATGTCTGGCTCAGAGAGTGTAACAGTAGCGAGTGTTATGTCTTAACAGTGCACAGCTCAATTCAGAAGTTATACCTGAGAGTGCCTGGTGATGAGAGGAGGCTCACACAGAAACTCTTCCTCTGAAACAGTCCAGAAATAGCGTCCAGAGAGGTGTTGCGGTGAAGCACAGGTCTCCAGATCATCCTCCCTTCGCAACCTCCGCAGCCAGAGCAGCTCACAGTTACACCTCAAAGGGTTCCCTCCAAAGCTCAGTGCAAAAGATGTAGGCCCCATTATCCCGGAGGTTGCCAGTACCCCTGCTCTTTGGAAAACAGGGTCAGGAGGCAGCTTCTGCAACTTGTTGGAGGTCACGTCCAGCCTTTTGAGCTTCTGCAGTCCGGAGAAGGTGCCTTCTGGGATGTAACTGAGCATGTTGTGGTCTAAATTGAGGGTGTGGAGGTTGGACATTCTTTGTATTGCCACCCATGGTGCGCTTTCCAGGTTGTTGTAAGATAAGTCCAGCTCTTCCAGTGCTGTCAGATCATTAAATGCTCCAATGTGGATGTGGGTGAGCTGGTTGTTGTTGAGGATGAGGTGGTGCAGCTTAGACATGCCACTGAAGGTGTCGTTGGTGATGCGTGTTAGTCTGTTGCTGTCAAGATGCAGGGCTCGTAGGTTCTCTAAGTCTTTGAAGGCATGAGGTGCAATGGTACCGATAGTGTTCCGAGAGAGGGTCAGGTCTACCAGCTTGGTCATGTTTGCAAAGTCTTTGCGTTTGATACTGGTTACAAAGTTATCCCCAAGACGCATCTCCACCGTGTGCCTGTCAATGTTTGGGGGCACAAACAGCAGCCCCTTTTTGTCACACAAAGTTGCCAGGTTGGGGTTAAGCACCTGGCAGACACAACGTTTGGGGCAGATTTGAACTTTGTGGGCCTTCACAGCTACCCCAAATACTATCAGATAGAGCAGGAGAGACTCCATTTTGCTTCTCAGTCAATTTAAAACACCTAAAAGTTTGGGGCAAAGAGAGAGAAAGAGAACCGTTTATAAAACACAAAAAATGCCAAACATGAAATCTATTGTTGCAATTTGTGTCAGCTTTTTGTAAGCTAATTTTGGAAGCTGTGTAATCACACATGCACTCAAAAAAACCCTCTTTAGACAGGGCACTGGGGAATTCTACTCTCTAAAGTCAAAGCTTTTACACTACATTTGCAACACTATCATTTGCAGTTCACAGCTAAGATTTACAAACAGTCCAAATTCTAAGCAGGAAGCTAAGCGAGTGAATGCCTGAACAAACAATAAATGCTGTGCAATTAGACATGAAACTAATTAGTCACCTGCCGACTTGAGAGTGAAGCATCCCCAGTTATCTTGTATGATTTTCATGACAGCTCTTCTTTTTACCCCCTGCTCCCTAGCTCGTACTTTTTTGATATGATAATGCCAGTCCTTTTATGTTTGTGTACAGAAGGATGAAAGTCTAGACTGGCAGTCCATGGCCTCATCAGAATTGGACTGATATCTCCCAGGATCATACTGCCAATAGGAAGGGATGATTGGGCCCAGTGCCTCTGTGAGGATGTGCTATGCCTTCCTATTGATTTTCTCTCAACTCTCTCTGCTGCTACTCTTACTTATGACACAAGTGAGATGGGGGATAAGGAGGGATCCATTTGATGAATCCTGAGACCTTGTCAGGGATATAGCATGTCATAAAACTAAGAAAGTGGAGATCAGATCACAGCTCTGTTGTTGTGCCAAACAATGTTCCAGAGCAACTGCGACATTAGCTGGGATTATATTTAGAGCTGAAATTTAGTGTCATTTTGGTTGAACATGCAATGTTCACCCCCCTGGGTGTTGAATTACAGCACACAGAAAGCCAAACCAATGAAATCAAACACAGAGAACAAGAGATTCAATCCCACAGCTGTAGTAAAAATTCAAAGGCTAACCTTTAAATACTGAAGAAAATGGCTGATGTATGATTATAGCTTTCTGTGGTTTGCTGGTAATACTTCCAATGTTGACGGTGGTTGTTGGAGAGTGTGCATTAAAATCTTGCCTCAGCAAAGAGCCTGCCAACCTTGTGCCTTCATACTTCAAACAGTTCGGTTGCATTAGACTTGTGGCATGGTGTAATAATCTTGTGTCAGAGTCTGAGGAAAAATGATCAGTTTAAAAAAAAAATCATCAGACAGGATGGGAATGACATGCTGCCTTGTAGAGGAATGTTTGTAACGTGAGAATGAGAATGGTGTCATCCACGGCTACATTTTGATAGCTGGGCAGAATGTATTGTAGCCTGACAAAGAGGAAGGAGAAAGGTTGCTATATAATGGCTCCTAATCGCAAGGGGGAGGAATGATATTATTCGAGGAAGCAAACTGGGTGTGACATTTTCATGATTATTGCTGATCAGGCAGCAATGCATCAATGTCTTTCATGGCCCACTTTTACAAGACACAACACAAGAGGGCTGATTTGACAATTGTAGTCTGGGTTGTAATGGTACAAAGATCTTGTGCTAAGAAATGGACTGTGGAAACATTATTATGTTGTCATGATTCTCTTTTAAGATGGCAGATGACTTGAGTGTCAAGCAGCGCTGCAGAGCTATGTGTTATGGTTTCAAAGTACCTGTGTGAAAAGTTATTCTATTTTTCTTTGTGTGTGTATGTGTATCAGAAGTCAGTCTCCAAAAACTGAGGTGTACGCTCGTGCTCATATCGGTGTACCTACCACCTTCTGTCCTGACACTGAATGGCACGGCCTCTGGATGTGCAATGAGCTGGAGAGGACCTGCTACTTCTAGACTCGAATAGCGCTGAAGACGTGATATTGATTCACTCTGTGGAGATGGAGCTTTTTTTTATAGCTGAAAACTCAGCCAAACGTGAAGAGAATGGTTGCAACTGTAATCCCTACAGGATTCATTCTGTGAGGACAAAAGGACAGCCCCTCACTGCTGAGACAGAGTAGGAAATATCTGTCGTCATTTCCCTAATTTGCATTTAATTATGGGTGTTCCATGTACATTTGCATAAAAGGTTGCACTCATCAGGTACATGAACAAATAAGTAGATAATCAATCAAAGCATTCATCAATCATCCACTTCATCTTTAAATGTCAGACCCCCCAAAAATCATTATCCTCCAGGTTGCGCTGTTCATTATAGTGAAGTGACTTGGGAGGGCAACAAATAAACAAGAAATTCGACTCTACTAATGCATTAACCATAATTTTGGTCTCAGTCAATCAAATGTTCGCTTACTACCTCTGAGCAGGTCGTTTCACCCTCAGAGAACAGAACAGACTGACAGCACACACCCACACACGCACACCAGTGGGTGGATTTGTGCCTAATAGAGGTACCTCTCTACACAACAACCCCCAGCTATGGAGACAGACATTCATGTACAGCAGCAACAGTAGCAGTATACTGTAGGAGAGGATATCTGTGGTCTCCCTGGGGCAGCATTCGCCAAGAAAAGCCTTATGCAGCATACTGCGTGCCAATCGGCCAGTGAGGTCATGGGGGATGTGTTTTCAGATGGTCTCACTTATGCTGTAGCTCATGTGAAGAAGCCTCTGCAATCCACGTTTGGGCAGGGTGTCAGGGAAAGCGTGCCTGTGAGAGGAAGTTAATGAGATGACGTCTGCTTGGTATGCCTCCACGCAACTTTACACAGTGGCAGGGTCTCGGCAGTGTCTTACCTGGGTTGGTTAGGAGAAAAGCAGCTGGACATGATCCTACTGCCAAAAAATATGCTCCGCTGTGTCAAGCGGGTTAGCTGATGCTGCAACATAAACGTAAAATGGCATCAACAAAGCAGTGAAAAGGGTCCTCAGACTGCCTTCTTTATGTCACCAAATGGAGCTACAGCAGCTGCTGTAGTGGATCATATTTTGACTGAGCGGGTAAAAATTCTATTGTGATGAGTAAATGCTCACGTAGCTCAAGTCCAAACATCCTGACCAAACACTGATGCTGCAATGGACTGTTCAGCTAACACATCTGTGTTTGTGAACGTGGGTATGTGCTGTGACACCCTTTTCCTACAGTCTGCCAATGTTAGAATGCGATAGCTCTTGGGTGACAGCCTTGATGCCATGGCAACACAGAAAACCTCAGTTTTGGGTGAGATGTAATCAGTGGCTCATTTTCAGATCACCTAATGATATTTAGAACAAAGAGTCCTTTTTGGAAGGAGGGACCTCGAGAACAGAGGATTTGGTTAAAGGCCGGAGCAAACCTGTTGTTTCTTTTATGACACTGTAGTGATGAGAAGAAAGCAGACTGTACACTCAGCCAATTGTATATTGGATTTAGAGTTTAGTGGGACTGAATTATTGCCCTTTTTCAAGAATGGCATGGAGGATAATAAAAAGCTAAATGACTTGATGGAAAACTGAAAAACAGTTGAAATTGTTTTTGAGTCAGACAAGCTTTTGTTTTAATGCGTGTGTGTTGTGCGTGTGTTTGTGTGTGCGTGTACCAGAGGGATAGCATACTAAGCAGACCCCACCGCATGAATAGAAGTGCTGTTCAACAGCATTTACAACTCCTCCGTGTAGTGTTTTCCCTCACACGGTATCATAGGGAAATTAGTGATACCTTGATGCTAGATACCTCATGGCCGGAGCACGAGTCCAACAAATAAACACACAGGTACATGCACACACTCACTCAAAGAACACTCTTCATATTCCAGAGGCTGCTGTCTTTTACTGAAGCGGGAGACAAATTTAGATGCTGATCACTAACTTTGGATCTTAATTCTGGCACTGTTGTGACGTGCCCTGATGTGAAGGGCTTATGACCTGGGATTTTCTTCTGGAAGGAGGAATGCAGAACACCACCACTGAATATCAATATGGCCTCCTCCCACATCACAGGGTCACAGGTCTATAGATTCTTAAATCTTAAATTCCCAAGTGCAATTTCAGATACAGGTAGTGTAAAAAAAAGTTAAACCCCTGCCTCTCTTTGTGATATACCATGCTCTGTTACAAGGTTTCTAGTTCCTGGTACTGTCTAGATGTGGAGAAACCAGACCAGCCAAAATGAAATCCACATTCAGTGCCTATTGGCTAATTTCTCCTTCTTTCAAAAGAGCCTCAGGATCATTTGTTTTATACCTTACACAGCAGCAAGATGACTAAATTATGTATAATCTTCTGTGTAAGCAGCACTCATACCCTGCACACACACACACACACACATGTGGACCAGGTGTGTGTGTTGTGACTGTCAATCTCACGGTTTCAAATCCTAATGAAAGCACTCAGCAAAAACAAAAGCTTATTCTGTGCCGAGTAAAAAATTAGGTCAGCGAACATGGAGCTGGTGTGCAGAGCAGCCTCGTTGGTGAGGAACCACATATCACTTCTCTGCTAGTGAAAGGTAGCAGCACATAAGCCTCATCACTGAGTGCATAAACATGGCAGTAAGAGCTAATAGAGGCAGCGAAATGAGGCGTGGGCCTGGTTTCACTGGTGTAGCAGTTACAATGGTGCCTCAGCCACTCATGAATAATAAGATATGTAATATAACTAACCCTCCACATAATACAAACTATTGTACCTCATCTGTTATACGAATTACTAAGACCATATTTCACCTGTCTTCATCAGTCACCTGGCAACGTGTCCCCCTGCCCACACTCTTATCTCTTATCATCAATTTTGTTACTGAGGCTAATTCTGACATGATCACAGCACACACCAGCACACAGCCTATCACTGGTTTTCCTGTAATGGTGAAATACACAGTAAAACACACCTCACAGTTGAAATCAATGTCAACGTGCACGTTATCAGAGAGCGGACTGAGTAACAGGCACATTACACTTGATTCTCTTTTTCACCTGTAGGAGAAAAACACAGAATGCAGCCAAGTGGGCTCTAAAAATAAAATTGCTATCTGACGGCGTTTCTTGGCAGACGTGGTGATTTTTTGACCTTGCGGTACAGTTCCTGGGCTGGTGGGTTACAGCCACAACACCTGTCACAAGAGAAAATCGGAACCCTTTCTGAGGGGTCCTAAGACAACTACTTCAAGTCAATATTGCGCCTCTTGTAAAACAAATCCCCAAAAGAGTTCAGAGGCTCCAATTCACATCATTTGCTGTCTATAAAATAACAAATTTACCTTGCAGATGAAACATCAAGTCAAGTCAAAGGAGGGTGGGTTTGAGTTTATTTCCTCTGAGGAGGGATGTGAGCATACTGAGAGTGGCTTTCCTAAAATGGGACCGACGGTGCCTCTTGGAGATAATTCAGGTGTCCCGAAACACGCGTCTTAGCTCCTATAACATGTGACGGCCTGCGAAACCAGCGATGCCCTTCAAGAAATCCATAGCCGGCAGATAACGGACAATTCCTCCGCGACCCCCTCACATCGGAGAACGGAACTCAGATTTCCCCTTTCGTCAAAAATGCTGGAAAACGCAAACTGAAGGGTCCCAGTGTGGCTCTGAGGCTGCAGCTGTGAGGGATCGCCTCTACTGCGCATCCGCCTGTATGCACCTCCAGAAGAGAAAACGCCTTTGTAGCGACAGGCTGCTTTAATATCTACGGCGCTGTGAGTGACTGGTGCTGTGGTGAATCCAGCCAGATGTTCGAATCGCTTTCACGGGCTTTTGCTGCCGACCCAGGGCTCAATGCGAGTTAATCCAGATTGACTGAAAGGTTGCTGCCATAATACACCCCCCCTTCAGCCCCCGGACTACTGTCAACCACCGACCCGGCTCCATTTCTGACCAGAGGTGCTGTGCTCGGAATGGTAATCGGTGCGCTCCGAGCTTCACAGAGACCATTTGTGTGCATAGACAGATGCAGTGCCTACCAGCCTATCTCACAGGCAAGCATCATAATTTATTCATGTAGGATGAACTCTACTGCATGAAAATGCAGCAAGTTTATAATGTTATCTAAAAATTTAAATCAATTTAAAAAAAAAAAGTCTGATTTAAACATGGAATAAAAATTACCATCATCGCTAAAGGTCTGAAGACCTTTATTGAAAATCCACCCATATGCTTAAGATAAAACCTTTTGCGGTTCTGTACATCTATCTGGATGAAGGCAATTTTACAATTATTACATAGATTACTGGCAAGAAAGTGTGGAGTTGGCAGAAATGGAAAGCCCTGGCTCCCTGTGGAGCTGCTTGGCACTTGACCCACCACTATCTGATGCAATGATCCTATGGCCTTTTGTGCAAGTTGGCAAAGCAGCGTATATGTGCTTAAGTCTAGGGTACAACGGGGCAATAGTCCTCATGGATTCGCAGATTCAGTGTTTTTCTTTATCCCCAAGAACAATCGCCTATACTGCTGCTGGGACCTCCTAGCACTTTGGAAATAGTTGTCTGTTGTTCTCAAGAGAATCATCCTGAGCATTTCTGCTTCAGACCAATAGCTCTATCCAGTTACAATGCAACTTGTGATCAATAGTAATAGCCTAAGTGGTTTAAGCACTCATAGTTGTCCAGAACAGAAATGGGATAACTTCTTTAAATCTGTTTGTTCTGTGCAAAAAGTCTCTGATATCATGTATGAAAAACTGTTCACTCACTTTATAAGACCTTTGGCCAGTTATTTCAGTTAATTTTCAGATTGAACACATGCTGTAAACCTGCACAAAACCATAATAGAAAAACGGATATATACTGATAACTGATATACAATAACATTAAAGCATTTTGTTGGTGGGAAGTGCAAATGTCAAAGCTTGCACATGACCTGTTGGGTCTCATCTGAGTCATCAGGGGCAGACAGTTGGTACTGTAAGATTAAATGAGAATGACATTTCTTGCTGTGCTCCTTTACTGTTCTGATTCATGTCGGACCCTATCACTCTCTTATTGATGCATGTCATCCAGGAAACGCTGAAAAGAGAGGTTGTCCGCCCGTTCACCTGTCCGACTTTTCTTCTCCAAAAACAGGCCCATGCTATCCCGCGGAGGGTCAGCGATGCTGCGACTCCACAGGGTCTCTGTAATCCCCAGTAGCTCACGCACATGAGCAGAGATGGCCTGCAGGGTGCACAGCAGGGTTGTGTCTTTTGATAAGGTGTATGTTTACAGTTTCTAACCTTTAATTCAAAAGAGACTGATACTGAGAGTGTACAGGCTTCCAAAATTGAGGCATCCTGATGCAAAATGTTTCAAGGGTTACATGCCAAAAAAACAAATGCACCTATGGGCTAAATGAATATAAATCTTATCCAAATATTTTATAAACAATTATTTACAGAGTATCTTAGTGTCAAGATCTTTAGTTTACGCTCACTAAGAGAGGAGAATTCACTGATAGGAACTTGATCCTTCTACAGTAACGTAAAAGTGAATACATAAAAGAGCTTTTAGCCAATTTAGCTTTGACCTCAGGGACAGATAAGAAAAACAATAGCTTTAACTGTAAACAGCATATGTGATACAGCTGATCTGAGGTGTTTGCTGGCAGGTTACAAAGCACAATATAATTGGATGTCACAGTGTTCAGATAAAAAAGTGTGCAAGTACCAAATGGGATGTGCAACTTTGGTGGTACAGACTAAATACCAGTTCTCTGGTCTTTATGAGCCACTTAGGGCTTAAACTTAATGGAGATACATTTGAAATACAATTAAATAGTGAAGAACTATCATTTATTCCTCTGGATAACCTCTCTTTTTTTTTTTAAATTAGTCTTTAATTAATATGTATTCAAAATAAGCAAAATCCAAAATGCCAAAAGTTGCTGAACTGAGTGGCGTCTCAAATGGTGAAAAACAAATGCTGCGTTCAGCCTTTTAGGAGAACTAGAATAATTACTTATCAAAATTTGAATCAATTAAAGCAAAGTCATTAAAGCAATAACAGTTTCAGCACCAGATGGTTAGAGCACGTTATATAAAGCAAAGCACTTAAAAGAATCCCATCATTATCTTGGTGCTCCTAGCGTTAAGCCTGTTTTAACTTTGGTAAGGTCAAAAGTCTCCATGATAAGTGCAATGTTTTTTGAAAACCAGAAAAAAGCTCAAGTTTTTGCCTTTAAAAAAAATACCTGCATATCTTTAAAATCTGTGATTCCAAGTCTTGGTAAGTAGATACAGTTTACATAAATGAGCTTTCTTCCAGTAATGAAGTTGTCCGTGAAACATGCCTGCGACAGCAACAAATAAGAAGGTCAGAGTTTCGAGAGGTGAAATATATCAGTTAATGTTATATCTGTTTAGTCTGAATGTTAACTTACTTTGTACTGTGGGAATCCCAAAGACTCAATCCATTCTGCAACATCATCATAGCTCCACTGCAGGAACGCCATGTTGCCCGCAAGCATGTTGCTATGGAAACGTTTACCTGGTGCTAGGTGTTAATATTTTTTTCTTTCATCCATTACAGTTCGTTTGAGAACATTTATACTGGTATGAAAATCGCTGTATTGTGGCTGCGAAGTACACTAAAACAGTTTGAAAAAACTGTTTGCACCTAAGTTCCCAAAGGGACTATAGAGCTCAGTGAAGCCACAAAAGGGTTGTTTATAGGAGCAGCCAATAATATTCCTGTAATTTAGGGCGGCTGGTAAATTGCGCCTAGTGATTGGCTTTGAATCGGGTCTGTTCCGCCCACATTGGACTCAAACAGCGAATGCCGTTTTAGGCAGTTTTTCACAGATTAACAAGTCATCTGCGCTGGTTCTAATCACCAGCATTTACTCGGAAGATGTTTTGTAGACTGAACCAAAGCGCAGCGTTCACTTCCAGCGCTCTGTGTGCAAACTTATGCTAGCTTTAGTTGTCTCTGCTCTCTTGTGCTTGGAGAGTGTTTCTCTTGTGCTTGGAGGGTGTTTTAAAGGTCTTCGGAGAAGGAAAAAGAGAAACTTGACTCTTCACGATGATAGCAATTAACCGCCGGTCTCCACTGAACAGGAAGGTAAAGCAAGTTAATACTCACCCTTTACGGTGTTCTTAGCCGTGTTTGAGGAAAATAAATCTCCAAATAGCTGGAAGCCTGGGTTGCAAGCTAACTATATTGCTGCTCCGCACAGTTCACTCGTCCTTTTTGAAAGCATTTAATATTTATGTGGTAGTTAAGCTTGGGGAGGTAAGGGCACGTATTATTTGCACCAGGTGAAAAGGGGTGACATGCCAATGCATCGCCCACCCTTTGTCTTTATTCATTAGATCCGATTAGCTTCGGGTAGAATTGAAGTCTACTAATGCCGTGGTGTTTTATTTCTTGCAGGACCCCCTCCAGCTGGGTGTAATCTCCTCGTCAGTGGTAAGAACTTACACTCACCAGCTTTCATAACACAGAAATGAATAAATGTTATGTATTCAACACAGCCTCCACACGATAGCATGACACGTGTGTGTGCTACATGTAGTTTCATTATGGATGTAATAGTTTTATACTATTATTATTGTAGGCACGTTTGCAGTGTTTGGGTTCTGTTGAAATAAACATTTCATGGGGTCATATGAAACTTTAATAAAGCTAAAACACTATATAGGCTGTATATATTGTCCTGCTATGAAAATGTTACCAGATTTAGACTTACCTTTGTAAACATTGCATCATAGACATTTGAAAAAATTACTACAGTTAGACAATATAATATATAAGTATGAAAACATGTCAACAGTATGCTTAAAGCTGAACATTATACATATATTAGGTGTTTATATGTTTTTTTCATTCACTTGTTTTTATCGATTATTCAGTTTATAAAATGTCAGCAGACATAAAGAATATGGTTCTCAGTGTCCAAGTTGATATTTTCATATGTGTTTTGTAAATCAGTGCAAAAAATAAACTGCTTTTGTACGTGATAAAGAACCAGTTAGGAAAGTTGTACTGTAAATGCAATACAGATTAACTTTTTTAAAGAGAGCTGTCAACAGAGTAGCGTGTTTGAAAGACAGATTGTTTCAAATGTCTTGTTTAAAATCAGAGATTACAATATAAAGTTGAAATTATAGAGTTGCAAAATTTGTTGAAATGTAAGAGACTGCAAATAGCAGTTAAGCTCTTTTTTTTTTTGTGCTAGGAAAATTTCGCAAACCAGTCGTTGATTATGGAAATAGTTGCTGATTCTTTCTCTGTTGCTTGATCAAAATCAACAAATTGTTGTGGTCCTAATCAATATCCAGACTTTGAAGTACTTTTGACTGACTTTCAGTGCACAAACACTGTTTTCTTAAAGAGCTGCTCAGGTCTTTATGATGTCATGGGATTGGGACAATTTATTGTGATACAGTGGGAACCAGTGAGGCTTGAATAGGCCAATAATACAACTCAGTGTACATGTTGTGGTGATGGATAGATATCTTCAGTGAACTTAGTAGTGATGTAACCAGACAGGGAGATATTTAATCATATGCTTCTCTGATCCTTCAGCCCACCACCAAGCTGTTCATTGATGGCAAGATTGTCGAGTCCAGCAAGACTGAATGGCTTGACATTCACAATCATGTAAGTACTCACAGATACATTACACCCAGCCAGCACAAAGGCTGCAGTAATGAGATCTGTACTAATGGCTGGCAGTGAACAACCAGTGCAACTTGGTATTTATAACTTGTGAACACTGGAAAGGGGAAATAAGTCTTGATTTGCCAATTTCTGATAGGCTAATTTGTAAAGTGAGAAAAGTCAGAGCCCACTTTTCACAGCCATTCATGTTTTGTATCTTTTGAAAAGGTCTCTCCTCTCCTGTCTGTAGATTCTTTAGTATGTGCCTGCAGCAGCACAGTGACTGCATTTGCATCCATTTAAGTAACCCTGTTTCTCAGGTTATCAGGGAACAAGGTGCCTACAGCGAATCTATCTATCTAGAAGATGTATGACCTTTTTTTTTTTTTGCACAGTTATAGACAAACTGCACTCCTTCTATATGGTGACTTCTCTGAATTTAAACTGAATTCAGACAATTGAATTTGTTTTAGTCAGCCTATACGTGCACTTTATTTAAAAACTCTTTCTCAGGATCTTTCTTTCATCCAGTAACTGCACTCTGGTCTGCTCCAGCCATCTGTCCAACACGAGCTCCTGTAAAAGGCTGTTTAGAAATCTGCATTCTCTAGGGGAAATCTACCTGGGAAAAAAGGTTTCTCAAATCCTATAATTCGATTATGGTAACCAGATTTCCCGTTTAGGTGACAGTTAAGAAATCAGCTTACTTAAGAAAGGCATGTAAAAACACTAAAAAAGGAGTGATTAATGCAAAATGCAAAAGCATCTATAACAGTCATCACATACAGTTGAAAAACTGTAAAAGACTGAAAAAAGCGTTTGGTTATTAATGAAATAATCTACTTGCAGTATTATTAAGTAATGATGTCCATTGCTGTGAACGTGTCTGCTCAGGCCTGTAATGAGGTGATGGGACATGTTCCCAAAGCAACTCAAGAGTAGATGCTAGCAGCAGATGCTTCAGAGCCTGTCATAGTCTAAGACCTCTATCCTCAGCAGGCAGCGGATTTTCCTGAACTACCATCAGTTTATCAAGGGCAAAATTGTAGGGAAATATGTCAGTCGGTGACATACTTCTGTCACGGAAAATGACTGAAGTTAAAGAACAAATTATAATGTGCATATTTTTTTGCTTTAGGAAGCTAATTGCTGATGCCTACATTTTATAATTTGTAATTAATATTTCAGAAATAATCCTTACCTTGGAGCAGGGCACAGCTTTTGCTGATGCAGAGGGAGATGTATTTAGAGGGCCGTGTAAGTAATGCATTGACTTGCTTTCAGCTGCATTATGGGGTTTTGATGTCCTGATTGGATTAGAGTGCTGGTGAATATATAGCAGAGATCAAATCCCCCTGTTGAAACTGTTGTCTGTATCTGTATCTCCTAATGAAAAGTCCTTAGCTTTGGAAACCCTTGATACTGAGGCTGGGGGAAAGTTTGATACTAAGTGGCTGCAAGGTGTCCATTATTTCTGTGCAACCAGACACTCCCTGCAAAAGTGACTTTCACTTTTAAATTGATAATGTGACCAATGTTTGGTCATATTGACATGCAGAAACTTGAAGTGCTTTTATTGAGGCTTTTAAAGTGTTTAGACTTAAGGTAACTGTATTTCTGCAACATTACATTGTTCCCAATGTTAAAGTGTGACTACCTAGTTTATTTTTCTGCCATCGTGTAAAGCTTGCTGCCAAAGATAATTATGCAGTTTACCTCATTTAGGTGTTAACTTTGTCAGTCTTGCATAAACAAGAGTGATGTTCAGAAAGAAATGAAGCTATATCTTAAATATTACAAGATGGGGTTGCCAAAGTATATTTGTAGTTGGATGCTGTTCCCTGTTTTGGCTTACTAACTGTTTAGCTGAAAGACAGCATATGTCTGCAAATGTTTAACAAGCATTAGCAATTTCTCAAAGTGCAGGAAACAATGGTGCCTAAAGTTTTCAGAAGTTCTGTTGCAGTTTAATTATTGCAAACAGAAATCAGTTAACAGTTTTTATTAGGTAGGAACTTAAGAATGTACATTGAAAATGCAAGTGGGAATGCGTTTTAATGTAGGAATTACAGTGTCTGTTAAATAAATTACCATATTTACACCCAGATGCATTCTTTTATTGCGTGTTCTGTATGTCTCCTCCCAGAGGTGGTTGAGCATGCCTGCAGCATTACATCCCTCATGTTGGGGAAAACCTTACCCTCCACCACCAACACATCGACACTTACTTCAATGGGCAGGTGCTACGTGTATGTGCTGGTATTGCCCATTTTTACTTCCCTACCATTTTTTCTTTATGGATGTTTCCTATTGGCATGGTGTGTGGCAACACCTACCTGATGAAGCGCTCTGCAGGTCCCTGGATGCACCATGATCTTGGCTAAAATGCTTTAGGATTCTAGAGCATCAGATGGTACCCTCAGCATTATCCACAGCTAGCATGCAGGTGTGTGTGTTTGTGGGTTTGTGTGTAACTGTGAGAGAAATATTCTTTCTGTTCATTAACAATAGAAATATAGTTGTTGTTGTTGTTGCATATACAAGTACATGCATTTCCACACACACAATCAAAGACATAGCCTAAACATGTTTATTCTTTCAACCATTTTTTTTCCAACTTGGTCACCATTTACTTTTCCTTTCTAATTTTTTCCCTAACAACTCTGTGCCATTTCTGTTTCTCCCTTTCTTCCTCTAGTCTAAACCCCTCTTTCCTGCAAACAATTTTACATGTTGTAGAAAAAAATGGAAATGCAACCCCTACCATGCAAACATGTTGTCAAGCTGCCAGCTGGCTTGCACAGCCCCTCTCTCATACCAACAGACATGCCGTTCATAACACAGACAGTAAATTTTAAAAATAAACAATGTTTAATTAACTCAGTGTTTTGAGTCATTGTCTGAAGTGATACTCTCACACACTTTGGCCCCCAATCTCTGTCAGATGACGCCTTACTCGGGGGACCCACGTAGTGTTTGAAGGCTGCATTAGCAGATGTGGGTTAAATCTTTAACTTATGAAATCCCAGCCTGGTGAAGCTGTTTAAATTGCTGGACAACAGTTGTGGCATTATTGTGGCGTGGTCGCTTCAGCACAACACCTGTTCTTGCAGGCCACTGATTTGTTTAAAACCAAAACACATTCAAATGAAGGATGTGGATTTACTGTTTTGCTTAGTGCAGTGTATTGCTTGTCGTCATTATGGTTTGTTTTTGCCAAGGTCATTTTTAGTACAGTTAGAAGCACATGTTAAACATGTTTTCGTCTTTCTTCATGCAGTCTCATCCACTTCTGCAGCTGAAGTCTAGTGGGAATGCTTCTCTTATTATTGTAGCATTAAAAAAACACATTTGAATAGCAGTGCTCGCACTTTGAAAATTGAGTTTTGTTAAATTGCAATATCGATTTTAAAAAGATTGTTGAGCCCTAATTTACAAGTATGTGGGGGAAGGTCCAAGGATGAGTCAAACACTTGATAGTTGCACCTAATATATGCAGCCTATATTGGAAATTAATTCATGAATGTTTGATGCAGAAAGATTTGAACCTCTGTATTCAAGGCCTCTGTGCTCTTTCATTCTGCCCCAAGGGTGCAGAATAAATGAAGAGATGGTTTACATTATCTGTTTGTATCATTTTCGTAGCGGTTAACTTAATCTGTGACCATTCTGCCAGCAAGGCCATCAACTTTGTGGGCTCCAACCAAGCAGGAGAATACCTCTATGAACGGGGGGCCAGGATTGGTAAGAGTGCAGTCCGACATGGTAAACCACAAATCACAGCACTCTAGTCTAATGCTGAGGTTAGTAAACATAGCCGAAACTAATCTTGGTTAATAAATCTTCACTATATGAAGATTAGCCTAAAATATTCGGTGCTTGTGGAAACTGTTTGTGAGATATGACAAACATTTTATATCCTGATAATGATATATATAACAATACGGCATATTTTCTGTAAATTTGTCTAAAGCTTATTTCCGTAATGTTTGACATGACTGTTGAGTAGGTGGTAGTGATGTTAGTCTGACAAGGGCGGAGGGGTGGTCCTGTTGGAGTGCAGTGATTATACATCTGAATCAACTCCTCTAAAAGTGTTTCTAACCAAACTGAACATGGCAACCTTCATGAAATGAGGATTTATTGTAAGAGTGTTCGATTAGACTGGCTTTGTTTCAGCTGGTAGGTATCCCTGAGAAACTGACTGCGGTTGCATAAATAAATAAATTTTCAGTTAAGTTAGAATATAGACCCTTAAATTAAACATACTCTGCATAAAATAAATATTAGTCCTCATATTGATGCTTGGGTGTCAATATTATTGATCCTTTTGTACCCCTCTGTATTCATCATTTGAGTTGTGAGCTGGTAGTCTACTTGGCAGTCTGGGCTCATGTCAGTAAGCATTATTCTGAGAGCTTACTTGTTCAACAGTTGGCACCTTATTATTATTCCTTAATGGATATTTGAGTCTTGGTTTAATGGTGTCTGTGTGCTATTTTAAATGTATAAACGAATGTCTTATGTTAATAGATGTGGATCTGCTTTTACCCAAAAGGAATTGCTCTTCTTCTTTTCCTTTCTGCTGTTCCCTTTCAGGGGTCACCAGATTGAATCATGTGCCCCCGTCTAACTATGTCCTCTGTATCCTCTTCTCTCACACCAACTAACTTCATGTCCTCTCTCACTACATACATAAATCTCCTCTTAGGTCTTCCTCTAGACCTCCTGCCTGGCAGCTCCAACCTTAGCATCCTTCTACAGATATATTCACAATCTCTCCTCTGAACATGTCCAAACCACCTCAATCTGGCCTCATTGACTTTATCTCCAAAACATCTAACATCAGCTGTCCCTCATTCCTGATCCTGTCCATCCTCATCACTCCCAAAGAGAACCCCAACATCTTAAGCTCTGCTACCTCCAGCTCTGCCTCCTGTCTTTTGCTTGTACTCTTTTTATCACACAACACACTGACACTTTTCTCAACCCATTCTATCCTGCTTGCACAGGAAGTAAGATTCAGTATGGAGACAAATAAAACAAAATACAAAATAATTATTTATTTATTATATATATTTTTTTATTGCGGGAGATTATCCAATTTAAAATATGTGTGTGTAGCAAAAATAAGTTACCCCTAGGGCTATCTGATTATTTAATGAGGAAATTAAAGTCAGAAATTTCATTCAATGGGAGGCATTGCTTTTATATGTATAAAAATAATTGGGGGCATTTACCGTTAGTCTGATCTTCACAACAGAGTTTAGACATCACCATTCGAGTTTCAGGCTGATCATGTACAAATAGGGAACATTCAAGTCCACTGTTAGCTCTCTCCAGGTGTAGTCAACTAAGAGAGATAACACTAAGAACAATTGCCATCTTAGTGATTGTTTCAGGGTGGATACTTGAATAGTAGATTTAAATGTGATATTTTTTACACTGAAAAAGGACACACTCACTGTGTTACTCCAAAAAAAACTCAAATAATGCTTTCTGCTCTTGTTCTTCATAGTGTAGTATATAGTAGGATTTCTACTGATCAGTGAAAGTATTAACACTCTTGGTGCTAATAATGTTATGGGGACTGCAGCTACGTCCCCTTATGTAGGGAGTAATACTTTCAGGCCATTAAATTCATGGATGTTTTTTTTTTTTTTTTGACATATCATGACTTTGAAAAGAGAGTAAATTAAAAATAACTAGAAAAGGCAATTTCCAAGGAAATTACGTGGGAGAGCTGTTAAGTCGCCCGGTAGAGGCCGACCGCTCAGAAGCTGCTGAGAGCAGAGGCGTTTGTACGTTCAAAGCCGCAAACGCTGAAGAGAGATAAATACAAACAAAAAGAGAAAGAAGAAGATGACAAGAAAAAGAAAAAATCCAAAATCCCAGGAAAAGTTGAATTCAGAAAAGAAAAAAAGTAGAAAGTAACAATGGAGGAAGTAAATAAGTAAAAAGTTGATATTTAAAGTGTAAAGAAACAGAAAAAGAAGCAAAGTAAAAAGTTCCTATTGAAAGTGTAAAGAAAAAAGTAAGAAGTGAAAAAGCAACAACTTGATTAACAAAAGTGGAAAGAAGTAGTAAGAAACAAAGGAAAAGGTAAATATTCCCAAAGTTAAAAGAAACAAAAAAGAAGCAAAGTAAAAAAGTTGCTATTAAAGTGTAAAGAAAAAAGCTAGAAGTAACTACTTAGAAATGAAGGAACCATTTTAATGCTGAAAAACTGTTAAAAAGTTGAAAAGAGCTTTTAATTTGAAAGTGTGTTTCCTGTCTGTGTGGTAGTTTGTGTGTCCACTGTAGGGAGACTTCAAAACAAACTTATTTTAGCATTTAAATGCTAAATAATTAAAATAAGAATGATAAAAGGCTTTTATTTTGAAAGTGTTTCCTGTCTGTGAGGGTGTGTGTAGGGAAACTTCACCACAAAGTCATTTTAGCATTTAAATGCTAAAAAGTGGATAAAATATTATGAAAGGCTTTTATTTTGAAACGGTATTTCCTGTCTGTGAGGGTGTGTGTCTGTGTGTGTCTCCACTGTGTATGTTGAGGGAGAAAAACTCAGGTAAAGTGTGTGGACACAGCTCTGAGGCTGATTACATTACGTCATGCAGCTGTGTCCGTTACCATGACAATGACTGCTGCCCGCTGCCTGCCTGCTGAGTCATGTGAGCCAAATGCAAAGGCAGGCTGGAAAAGTGCTGAGACTATGCCTCGCAAAATGCTCAAAATATGAAAAAGTATTAGTCCTATCGAAACAATCCAAAAACTGTGAGTGACAAAAGGCTTCAATGAACACACTGATGTACTTTATTTGAAGATACTCCATAAAATGAAGGCGTGGTGGCGATTTTAAAACAGCCCCCCGTTTGTGATTTGATTAGAATTTAAGAACCTCTGTTATAATGGGCTCCAATGGGAGTTTCAGACGGCACTCTCTCTGCTTCTGGACACTTGGTGAAAGAACCGTCAGTCCTGTCACTATGAGAGTTACATTTACTGAAAGAAGACAAAAATACCTACATTCTGATGTATAGTTTGTTTATGTAAGATTAAAGTTGACTGAAGGAAAGAAGGAAAAGAAGGAAAAAAGTTGCTAAAAGTGGAAGCTGAAAAGTTAGAGTGCGTGTGATGTCACCCACTCTAGCTGCTCCAACATTCCGCAATACACACTAATGGAAAAGTTGAAAAAGCTCCAAAAGTTGCCTAAAACTAAAACTGCGATTATTCAAAAAGTATAAAAGATACAAAGAAGCTGATCAACACAGAAAAAGTTGAAAGGGACTAGACCCGTATAAACTTTAAATGAAGTTTCTACTCCAAAGTATGACGACACAAGAGGCAGATGAAAAGTGGCAAGTTGAAGGGAAGTTTTAAGTGGCTTCCATTCATTTTCAATGGGAAGAAAAGTTGATAAAAAGTGAAATATAATAAAAAGTATAAAAGTTATTAATGAGAAAAGTAATAGCCCACATGTCCTAAAAGAGACCTACGATTAGGAAGTGGAACGGAGTTTCTACGACAAACCGTCTAGGAGGAGATAGTGACCGAAAAACGGCGAAATAAAAATAATAATAATAATAACTAGAAAAGGCAATTTCCAAGGAAATTACGTGGGAGAGCTGTTAAGTCGCCCGGTAGAGGCCGACCGCTCAGAAGCTGCTGAGAGCAGAGGCGTTTGCACGTTCAAAGCCGCAAACGCTGAAGAGAGATAAATACGAACAAAAAGAGAAAGAAAGAAGATGACAATAAAAGAAAAAATCCAAAATACCAAGAAAAGTTGAATTCAGAAAAGAAAAAAAGTAGAAAGTAACAATGGAGGAAGTAAATAGCTAAAAAGGTGATATTTAAAGTGTAAAGAAACAGAAAAAGAAGCAAAGTAAAAAGTTGCTATTGAAAGTGTAAAGAAAAAAGTAAGAAGTGAAAAAGCAACAACTTGATTAACAAAAGTTGAAAGAAGTAGTAAGAAACAAAGGAAAAGGTAAATATTCCCAAAGTTAAAAGAAACAAAGAAAGAAGCAAAGTAAAAAAGTTGCTATTAAAAGTGTAAAGGAAGAAGTGAAAAAGCAACAACTTGATTAACAAAAGTGGAAAGAAGTAGTAAGAAACAAAGGAAAAGGTAAATATTCCCAAAGTTAAAAGAAACAAAAAAAGAAGCAAAGTAAAAAAGTTGCTATTAAAGTGTAAAGAAAAAAGCTAGAAGTAACTACTTAGAAATGAAGGAACCATTTTAATGCTGAAAAACTGTTGAGAAAAAAAAGTTGAAAAGAGCTTTTAATTTGAAAGTGTGTTTCCTGTCTGTGTCTGTGTGGTAGTTTGTGTGTCCACTGTAGGGAGACTTCAAAACAAACTCATTTTAGCATTTAAATGCTAAATAATTAAAATAAGAATGATAAAAGGCTTTTATTTTGAAAGTGTGTTTCCTGTCTGTGAGGGTGTGTGTGTAGGGAAACTTCACCACAAAGTCATTTTAGCATTTAAATGCTAAAAAGTGGATAAAATATTATGAAAGGCTTTTATTTTGAAAGTGTTTTTCCTATCTGTGAGGGTGTGTGTGTAGGGAAACTTCACCACAAAGTCATTTTAGCATTTAAATGCTAAAAAGTGGATAAAGTATTATGAAAGGCTTTTATTTTGAAAGGGTATTTCCTGTCTGTGAGGGTGTGTGTCTGTGTGTGTCTCCACTGTGTCTGTTGAGGGAGAAAAACTCAGGTAAAGTGTGTGGCCACAGCTCTGAGGCTGATTACATGACGTCATGCAGCTGTGTCCGTTACCATGACAATGACTGCTGCCCGCTGCCCGCCTGCTGAGTCATGTGAGCCAAATGCAAAGGCAGGCTGGAAAAGTGCTGAGACTATGCCTCGCAAAATGCTCAAAATATGAAAAAGTATTAGTCCTATCGAAACAATTCAAAAACTGTGAGTGACAAAAGGCTTCAATGAACACACTGATGTACTTTATTTGAAGATACTCCATAAAATGAAGGCGTGGTGGCGATTTTAAAACAGCCCCCCGTTTGTGATTTGATTAGAATTTAAGAACCTCTGTTATAATGGGCTCCAATGGGAGTTTTGACGGCACTCTCTCTGCTTCTGGACACTTGGAGAAAGAACCGTCAGTCCTGTCACTATGAGAGTTACATTTACTGAAAGAAGACAAAAATACCTACATTCTGATGTATAGTTTGTTTATGTAAGATTAAAGTTGACTGAAGGAAAGAAGGAAAAGAAGGAAAAAAGTTGCTAAAAGTGGAAGCTGAAAAGTTAGAGTGCGTGTGATGTCACCCACTCTAGCTGCTCCAACATTCCGCAATACACACTAATGGAAAAGTTGAAAAAGCTCCAAAAGTTGCCTAAAACTAAAACTGCGATTATTCAAAAAGTATAAAAGATAGAAAGAAGCTGATCCACCCAGAAAAAGTTGAAAGGGACTAGACCCGTATAAAGTTTAAATGAAGTTTCTACTCCAAAGTATGACGACACAAGAGGCAGATGAAAAGTGGCAAGTTGAAGGGAAATTTTAAGTGCCTTCCATTCATTTTCTATGGGAAAAAAAGTTGATAAAAAGTGAAATATAATAAAAAGTATAAAAGTTATTAATGAGAAAAGTAATAGCATAGATCTCCTAAAAGAGACCTACGTTTAGGAAGTGGAACGAAGTTTCTACGACAAACCGTCTAGGAGGAGATAGTGACCGAAAAACGGCGAAATAATAATAATAATAAAGAAAAGGATCTCATAAGTGTGAGAGCTGTGCTTACAGCTCTCCCACTAATGAGAGCTGTGCTTACAGCTCTCCCACTAATAAAGAGAAAGGATCTCAATAGTGTGAGAGCAGTGCTTACAGCTCTCCCACTAATAACTAGAAAAGGCAATTTCCAAGGAAATTACGTGGGAGAGCTGTTAAGTCGCCCGGTAGAGGCCGACCGCTCAGAAGCTGCTGAGAGCAGAGGCGTTTGCACGTTCAAAGCCGCAAACGCTGAAGAGAGATAAATACGAACAAAAAGAGAAAGAAAGAAGATGACAATAAAAGGAAAAAATCCAAAATCCCAAGAAAAGTTGAATTCAGAAAAGAAAAAAAAAGTAGAAAGTAACAATGGAGGAAGTAAATAAGTAAAAAGTTGATATTTAAAGTGTAACGAAACAGAAAAAGAAGCAAAGTAAAAAGTTGCTATTGAAAGTGTAAAGAAAAAAGTAAGAAGTGAAAAAGCAACAACTTGATTAACAAAAGTTGAAAGAAGTAGTAAGAAACAAAGGAAAAGGTAAATATTCCCAAAGTTAAAAGAAACAAAGAAAGAAGCAAAGTAAAAAAGTTGCTATTAAAAGTGTAAAGGAAGAAGTGAAAAAGCAACAACTTGATTAACAAAAGTGGAAAGAAGTAGTAAGAAACAAAGGAAAAGGTAAATATTCCCAAAGTTAAAAGAAACAAAAAAAGAAGCAAAGTAAAAAAGTTGCTATTAAAGTGTAAAGAAAAAAGCTAGAAGTAACTACTTAGAAATGAAGGAACCATTTTAATGCTGAAAAACTGTTGAGAAAAAAAAGTTGAAAAGAGCTTTTAATTTGAAAGTGTGTTTCCTGTCTGTGTCTGTGTGGTAGTTTGTGTGTCCACTGTAGGGAGACTTCAAAACAAACTCATTTTAGCATTTAAATGCTAAATAATTAAAATAAGAATGATAAAAGGCTTTTATTTTGAAAGTGTGTTTCCTGTCTGTGAGGGTGTGTGTGTGTAGGGAAACTTCACCACAAAGTCATTTTAGCATTTAAATGCTAAAAAGTGGATAAAATATTATGAAAGGCTTTTATTTTGAAAGTGTGTTTCCTATCTGTGAGGGTGTGTGTGTAGGGAAACTTCACCACAAAGTCATTTTAGCATTTAAATGCTAAAAAGTGGATAAAATATTATGAAAGGCTTTTATTTTGAAAGGGTATTTCCTGTCTGTGAGGGTGTGTGTCTGTGTGTGTCTCCACTGTGTATGTTGAGGGAGAAAAACTCAGGTAAAGTGTGTGGACACAGCTCTGAGGCTGATTACATGACGTCATGCAGCTGTGTCCGTTACCATGACAATGACTGCTGCCTGCCTGCTGAGTCATGTGAGCCAAATGCAAAGGCAGGCTGGAAAAGTGCTGAGACTATGCCTCGCAAAATGCTCAAAATATGAAAAAGTATTAGTCCTATCGAAACAATTCAAAAACTGTGAGTGACAAAAGGCTTCAATGAACACAGTGATGTACTTTATTTGAATATACTCCATAAAATGAAGGCGTGGTGGCAATTTGAAAACAGCCCCCCGTTTGTGATTTGAGGAGAATTTAAGAACCTCTGTTATAATGGGCTCCAATGGGAGTTTCAGACGGCACTCTCTCCGCTTCTGGACTCTTGGAGAAAGAACCGTCAGTCCTGTCACTATGAGAGTTATATTTACTGAAAGAAGACAAAAATACCTACATTCTGATGTATAGTTTGTTTATGTAAGATTAAAGTTGATTGAAGGAAAGAAGGAAAAGAAGGAAAAAAGTTGCTAAAAGTGGAAGCTGAAAAGTTAGAGTGCGTGTGATGTCACCCACTGTAGCTGCTCCAACATTCCGCAATACACACTAATGGAAAAGTTGAAAAAGCTCCAAAAGTTGCCTAAAACTAAAACTGCGATTATTCAAAAAGTATAAAAGATACAAAGAAGCTGATCCACCCAGAAAAAGTTGAAAGGATCTAGACCCGTATAAAGTTTAAATGAAGTTTCTACTCCAAAGTATGATGACACAAGAGGCAGATGAAAAGTGGCAAGTTGAAGGGAAGTTTTAAGTGGCTTCCATTCATTTTCAATGGGAAAAAAAGTTGATAAAAAGTGAAATATAATAAAAAGTATAAAAGTTATTAATAAGAAAAGTAATAGCATAGATCTCCTAAAAGAGACCTACGTTTAGGAAGTGGAACGAAGTTTCTACGACAAACCGTCTAGGAGGAGATAGTGACCGAAAAACGGCGAAATAATAATAATAATAAAGAAAAGGATCTCATAAGTGTGAGAGCTGTGCTTACAGCTCTCCCACTAATGAGAGCTGTGCTTACAGCTCTCCCACTAACTAGAAAAGGCAATTTCCAAGGAAATTACGTGGGAGAGCTGTTAAGTCGCCCGGTAGAGGCCGACCGCTCAGAAGCTGCTGAGAGCAGAGGCGTTTGTACGTTCAAAGCCGCAAACGCTGAAGAGAGATAAATACAAACAAAAAGAGAAAGAAGAAGATGACAAGAAAAGGAAAAAATCCAAAATCCCAGGAAAAGTTGAATTCAGAAAAGAAAAAAAGTAGAAAGTAACAATGGAGGAAGTAAATAAGTAAAAAGTTGATATTTAAAGTGTAAAGAAACAGAAAATGAAGCAAAGTGAAAAGTTGCTATTGAAAGTGTAAAGAAAAAAGTAAGAAGTGAAAAAGCAACAACTTGATTAACAAAAGTGGAAAGAAGTAGTAAGAAACAAAGGAAAAGGTAAATATTCCCAAAGTTAAAAGAAACAAAGAAAGAAGCAAAGTAAAAAAGTTGCTATTAAAAGTGTAAAGGAAGAAGTGAAAAAGCAACAACTTGATTAACAAAAGTGGAAAGAAGTAGTAAGAAACAAAGGAAAAGGTAAATATTCCCAAAGTTAAAAGAAACAAAAAAAGAAGCAAAGTAAAAAAGTTGCTATTAAAGTGTAAAGAAAAAAGCTAGAAGTAACTACTTAGGAATGAAGGAACCATTTTAATGCTGAAAAACTGTTGAAAAAAAAAAAGTTGAAAAGAGCTTTTAATTTGAAAGTGTGTTTCCTGTCTGTGTCTGTGTGGTAGTTTGTGTGTCCACTGTAGGGAGACTTCAAAACAAACTCATTTTAGCATTTAAATGCTAAATAATTAAAATAAGAATGATAAAAGGCTTTTATTTTGAAAGTGTGTTTCCTGTCTGTGGGTGTGTGTGTAGGGAAACTTCACCACAAAGTCATTTTAGCATTTAAATGCTAAAAAGTGGATAAAATATTATGAAAGGCTTTTATTTTGAAAGTGTGTTTCCTATCTGTGAGGGTGTGTGTGTAGGGAAACTTCACCACAAAGTCATTTTAGCATTTAAATGCTAAAAAGTGGATAAAATATTATGAAAGGCTTTTATTTTGAAAGGGTATTTCCTGTCTGTGAGGGTGTGTGTCTGTGTGTGTCTCCACTGTGTATGTTGAGGGAGAAAAACTCAGGTAAAGTGTGTGGACACAGCTCTGAGGCTGATTACATGACGTCATGCAGCTGTGTCCGTTACCATGACAATGACTGCTGCCCGCTGCCCGCCTGCTGAGTCATGTGAGCCAAATGCAAAGGCAGGCTGGAAAAGTGCTGAGACTATGCCTCGCAAAATGCTCAAAATATGAAAAAGTATTAGTCCTATCGAAACAATTCAAAAACTGTGAGTGACAAAAGGCTTCAATGAACACACTGGTGTACTTTATTTGAAGATACTCCATAAAATGAAGGCGTGGTGGCGATTTTAAAACAGCCCCCCGTTTGTGATTTGATTAGAATTTAAGAACCTCTGTTATAATGGGCTCCAATGGGAGTTTTGACGGCACTCTCTCTGCTTCTGGACACTTGGAGAAAGAACCGTCAGTCCTGTCACTATGAGAGTTACATTTACTGAAAGAAGACAAAAATACCTACATTCTGATGTATAGTTTGTTTATGTAAGATTAAAGTTGACTGAAGGAAAGAAGGAAAAGAAGGAAAAAAGTTGCTAAAAGTGGAAGCTGAAAAGTTAGTGCGTGTGATGTCACCCACTCTAGCTGCTCCAACATTCCGCAATACACACTAATGGAAAAGTTGAAAAAGCTCCAAAAGTTGCCTAAAACTAAAACTGCGATTATTCAAAAAGTATAAAAGATAGAAAGAAGCTGATCCACCCAGAAAAAGTTGAAAGGGACTAGACCCGTATAAACTTTAAATGAAGTTTCTACTCCAAAGTATGACGACACAAGAGGCAGATGAAAAGTGGCAAGTTGAAGGGAAATTTTAAGTGCCTTCCATTCATTTTCTATGGGAAAAAAAGTTCATAAAAAGTGAAATATAATAAAAAGTATAAAAGTTATTAATGAGAAAAGTAATACCACCCCTGTCCTAAAAGGGACCTACGTTTAGGAAGTGGAACGAAGTTTCTACGACAAACCGTCTAGGACTAGATAGCGACCGAAAAACGGGCTATAATAATAATAATAATAATAATAATAATAATAATAATAAAGAAAAGGATCTCAATAGTGTGAGAGCTGTGCTTACAGCTCTCCCACTAATAATAAAGAAAAGGATCTCAATAGTGTGAGAGCTGTGCTTACAGCTCTCCCACTAATTATAACATATGTACTGGAAATAAAGTGGTTGTAGGTAGGCTGCAATTAAGTAGCATTATGTAGTTGACATTCGTTCATCCAGTGTATTTGAACCAGTTAAAACTTTGTCCCCTTGCCTTCTCTTGGGTCTTGTGGTTGAAGGTTAAGATATCTGGGTATTTTAGTTTGTAATTCACGTTTTGAAAAAATAGATTTGACTCAACAGAGTTCTGATTAGTTTCAAAATGGTGATCTGCTAACATTTCTAATTATTTATTTATTTTGTAGTTGCTGTTTACAAAAAAGACAACTTAGTAGGCTGTGTTTGAGCTTGAGTTCTTCTGGTTCAAGAAAGCACTGGTTGAATATCACTGTCTGGTTTTGTTTCGTAGTCAACATCTCTTATTTTGACAGTCAGCGGTGAGCGACTGAGCCGTGACGACGTCACGTGCAGTCATTCAGAAAGAGAGTAGCGCTACCGCTATTCGACATCATGGTGAGACTAAACTGTACTCAGCGTTCAGAAAATGCTTTGTTGCACTAGCTTGTTTTCATTTTTATTCAGTGTCATCGTTGAAGTTTCTTTTTAATTTTTCGCTCTATAGGATATTGATAGAACTTGCGGAAGCTAGCATTAGCGAAAGTGGGCTAAGTTGTTTTCAAACTTCCCCGGTCAGCGACACTAACTTAGCTATTAAGAAGCTAAACTGCCGTCACCGCTTATCTGCATTTATCTGCTCCACCAAGCAGTTTTCTCTTGATATATTGGGATATTTATATTATTCACCAGAGCAAAAAGTTGGCCAATATTGACTGTAAATCGGTTTCCTCTTCTAGTTAAATTGAACCGAGGACTAACGTTACATGTTAGCGTTTTATTTATAGTCAGAGGTATCGAAAAATCAGCCAGGGAAAACTGGTGGCGGGTAAAGATCCTGTCTGCAGTATGTGCACGGACACAGTTCCAATGCATTACTGGCTGGATTATTCAAAGAGAAAAGAATCTGCTGTTTGAATGGCGCTAAAAAACTTGACGTTTTGACACATATGTGTCACGGACCAATAACCTGAAACATACAATGCATCTTATACGGCGTTATATTAATAGGCCCAAAAAAAAAAAAAAAAAAACGCTAACAAATGTATAATCCTTAATTAGAAATTACCAAATTTTTCGCACATGCAGTCAATTTGTTTGTAATTGTGCAGATGCCACTTAGTACCGTTTAAATTGCGTTGAGCCTCATAATTACTGTTATTCAACTATGCAGCACTGTGGGAATCTGACCTTAGGAGCAGAGTCTCATATGCATTTGTGTGATGGCTTCAGCCACCAATTTTAAATTTAAGCTTTGTTTACAGACAGGTTTTTTTAAAAAGCACTGATTAAAATTAACTTGATTGTGAGGTGACTCCAGTAAATTAAGAATTTTGTCTTTGTTCTACCAGGCAGCCCAGGACAGTTTATTTTTTGGGGGGGTTAGCTCACAGCAAACAGTCCCTTTTGCAGCCACTGACTTAACCTCATATGAGTCACTAAAGAAAACCGTAAAAGCACATTTAAGAACAATTCTTGAATAATACAAGCAGTTTTCATATGTATCAGAATGTTATGTAAAATCTCACATATTCAGAATGTAAATGTGTGTAGGCTGTTGTATTTTGACGTTAAATTATTATTATTTTAAATTTCTTGAGACAGTAGTGCTATTGAAATCCATAAAATGTATATTTTAATTGGACTTGGAAGGACTGGAAATGACAAGTTTTCTATATTATCTGCAGAAGCTGACTAAGCAGTAAGAGGTTGATTTTTGGGACGTGTCCCTGTGGTTGGTTAAAAACTCTGACTGGGTGTGGCCAAATTACCTGGTGTAAATAACATGATTGCTTCTTTCTCCTCTGTTGCTTGTTATGATATATTTTAGCATCTCCCAGTCAGTCACATTAGTCAGCAACATTGGAGCGGTTTTCTTTAACAGTTAAAAACTATTAAACTGAATTTCACCTTTTCAGAGTTCTCATCTCCAGAGAGAAGATGAAGCCCACCGTGATGCTTGTACTCCTGATCCTGCTTGCGGTTGCAGGACTGAGCGAAGCCCAGGTCAAGAACTCTATCTTGGATTGGACCAACAGCATCAAGAGTATCCTGCCAAGCCTCAGCCGTCCAGCGAACCACAGCCGCATCTTCTATGCGGTGATGTTTGATGCAGGGAGTACTGGGACACGCATCCATGTCTATACCTTCATCCAGAGTGACTCAGGTAATGCGGGGCAAAGCTGGACACTGATTACTGTGTGCTTCTTTATTCCTTTAATCATCAGCATGCAGGAAACAGCTTTTTGGATTGTAAACCAGAGTAACAAATAGATTTCAGATCTTTTTTTTTTTTTGCTTTTTTTTTTGCTTTTCTCTCCCTTCTCTTGGCCTGTCAGTTCTTAAAACCTGTAAATTCTGTCAGAGGACATAGGCTTTATTTGACTTCATAATTTTTTTAGTAATAATCGCTCTTTTGAAAGAGTCAAGTCAATGTAACTACTTTTGAATAAGGGGTGTGTTCTGCATATGTATGCTTAGAAGATGTAAGCATCGTAATACTTTTAATAGCTGTTTCATATTTGATGTGGATGGATCTTGTATCTTTTTAGAAAAGCTGCCTGTATTGGACAATGAGATGTTCCATTCCATAAAACCTGGATTGTCAGCATATGCTGACTCCCCTGAAATGGTGAGTAGTTCATTGGTAAATCTAATCAATTATATTAAGCCAAAGACAAAAGGTCCACTGGCTCTACTTCGTATTCAGAAATACTGCCAATGGCATTTGTCTGTGAGAAATCATATTCCTAATGAAAGTAAGTAGGAAGTGAGAAAAGCAAGATGACAAACAAGTGAAGATTGTTACTGTGTTCTCACCTCTAACCAGTCGCCCTGTTCTGCAAAGTGCTGTTCAGTAGTGAACATTGTCTCTTTTTTTTTCTCTTCTTTTTTTTTTAAAGGCAGGACACACAGTGAGGATGTTATTGAAAGTAGCAAAGAAGACTGTGCCTCGCTTGGAGTGGAAGAGAACTCCAGTGGTTCTCAGAGCCACAGCTGGACTTCGACTGCTGACCACAGAGAAAGCTCAGACTCTTCTGGGCCAGGTAGAAGATTAAACTGATGTTTAGGACTTGAAATGTGATTGAGCTCTTGAGGGCACCGTTTACACAATAACAAGATTCTGTAGAGTGCCGTGCTTAATCGTAGGTGGGCTGTTAGGTGGTACATTTTCAAGGGAAAGCACAACCTATCCCATGAAGGGGCAAGTAGAAAAAAAGAGAACACTTAAGTACAATGAGAGGCAGTACAGAGACAAGAGGAAAAAACTATTGTTATCAGAGTAGTATGAGCTTAGTGAGGAAGGCTCTTGTGGAGGGGATAAAATAGTAATGGATGGCCCTGGGGCACCTTGGAAGATAAACGATACTTTATTAATCCCCCTGAGGGAATTAATTAATCCCTTCAAGCGGGGGGCACCTCTAGATGAGCTACCATTACAGTAGATAACATTAAGTCCATTTCTCTGCTGCTTTCCTTGGCTCCCTCATGCTCTCCCAATCCCCCATTTTCTCTCCCTGACTCACCCCTCCTCCCTCTTTTGTTGTTCCCATTAGGTTCAGCATGTGTTTGATGAATCTCCTTTTTTGGTCCCAGACAACAGCGTCAGCATAATGAACGGCACCAGTGAAGGTAACGACTGTGCACCCTCTGCCCTGACAAGCGGCATATCTCTCAATTATTATAGCCATGTTCTCGTAGTACTTCTTTGTAGGTGGCGTCAGTGATACTTCTGCCCTAGTTTTAGTTTGCAGTTCAAATTCTAAAAAGAGTTTTTTTTTTTTTTTTTTACTGCAGACCTTTAACTACGTTGTTGTAAAGTATTTCTGCTGATGGCACTTAAAAATATGAAATTACGTTTCACCACAAAGTTGTGATCTTAAAAGACTGTAATTACGTGGTGAAAAAATGTTATTGTACCACAAGTGTAATTCCTTTGTCAGCATTTCACCCTTATTTTTGCAATCATAATGCTCACTCATATGCTTGTAGGCCCTTTGAGCATAGTAATTTCTTTGAAAATTTGTCGCCATCTTTTCTAAAATGAACTTGTGTGTTTTACCTAAAATGATTGTTTGTTTTGTTTTTTGTTTCTATGTTTGCTAATTTTATAAATGTAGGAATCCTGGCTTGGATATCTGTAAACTTTTTAACAGGTACGTACTGCCTGCAGCATAAAACGAAATATTTGTGTTGATTACATTGTTTTCTGAGCTTATCTACACAGTAACCCAATTGATCTCAGGAACTGATATTGTCAAAGGCTATTTTTATAGAACTGTGTTCCCAGACAGAGGCTGAATGTACACTGCTACAATCTTTTTGCCTAAAGGGAGTTGCTCTGATCGTTATCAAGCTCAGAGTGGGGATTTTCTGCCTTTGGGTTGCACATGTGCCAAATAGGCCCTTTGAAGATATCATCTGAGGTATAACTGATTAGCACGTCTCTGTTGTGGTTGCTGGATTAAAGTAGGAAATGTTTTCAGGTCACCTGAATGCACAAACCAAGAAGACAGTGGGGATACTGGATTTGGGAGGAGGATCCACGCAGATCACTTTTCTTCCAAAACTGAGGGTCTGTGGTTTAATTGCATATGCAGAGATGTTGCAAAATAAAGTGAAACCTTTAGTGGTTACTAACCCACTATGTTCTTTATATTAACCTGCAGAAAACCATTGAAAGTGTTCCTGTTGATAATTATATTGCCAGATTTGACATCTTCAACTCAACATTTGAATTGTACACTCACAGGTAACAGCAAATGAAACATAATACTACATTTGAATAGTGTATGTCTGCATCAATTAAATTCCTGATTGAATTTTTATTAATCATTCATATTTAATAATAATAATAAAAAAATTCCATGTATTTTATACATTTAGGCCTCAGATATTGACTGCTGAGACTACAAATGCTGCCAACATTGTTGTTTTAACTTTATTACTTGGATCTGTTTTTAATTGGAAAAACTTCTATTATCTGCTTAGTCATTAGCACATGAATAATATGCAGACACCAGTTGTTTGGCCTATTTTCAGAGTGTGCCTTATTTGCTACATAGAGTCTGTTGTTACTTTTGTAGCATAAGAATCTTTTTACTCTTTTCAGTTACCTGGGAAATGGACTCATGGCAGCGCGATTGGCCACACTTGGTGCTTTAGGTGCAGAAGGTACTGTACATTACATGAAAAAGGATACTCTGCTGCCCTTAGGTTTGGGTCAGTGTTGTTCATTGTGCATCTCTAAAGGATACTAAGACACAGCATTAAATCAATGCTGTAACAGGTCTTATTTTTTTCTGTCCTGCCTTTTGATCCTGAGGGACACTGAGAGAAAGGTAACAAGAGAAGGATGTTTTGTGGAATGTAGTCAACGTCCTCTTTTCTAATGAACAATTCAAGCGAGACCCTCAAAAGAATAACAGAAGGGCTTTAGAAAATATTGTTAGTTCCTGAGTCTGTGTCCAGCCGTGTCTAGGTTTGATGCTGTTGAGCCAGTTAGATTAAGTCATTCTGTGCTCTTGCAGGGCTCGAGTGGCGGGTTTTTAAAAGTTCGTGTCTTCCAAAGAAGTTCCGAGATGAATGGAGCTTTGGAGGGCTAACCTATCATGTGAGCGGGGACACAGATGGTAAGATCTGTTTAAGTAGAAGCAGTCAACAGTAGAACAGATGTAAAGCTATTGTTTGGTGAGCAGAATATTTTGAATGTTTGTCTTTTTTTGTCCTTTCGGCTTATCCTGTAAATTCAGTATTGCCACAGCGAATCAGTGAATCGTCCTTCAAAATTCTCTTTCTTAGAAACTTTGCTATGGCATTAGCAAGGATGTTAGCATGGCTTATTAAAATTAACTTAGCTGAATTACACTTGATTTCATAATGTTGTTCCAATGCACTTATTTCTCCAGGTTACTCGGGATACAAGCTTTGTTATCAAGAAGTACTCAAGGTGGTGAAGGGGATCATTCATCAACCATATGAGCTCAAAGACAGCAATGTTTTCTACGCATTCTCCTATTACTTTGACAGAGCTGTGGATGCGGGCCTTATCGGTGAGTACATACGCACACACTATACACACCTTACATAATTATATAGAACCAGCAGGATGTTATTCCAGCACTAGACAGAAGCAGACAATGTGAGTCATCTGCACCTGTCTCAGTGGATTTGACAAGCTATAAGTGTGTAGTTATTAGAGAAATTGCTATCTTCTGCCAGTCGAACATGAAAGGCCACAAGCTCTATTATCATTATTATGGAAATGTGCATGTACATGTGTTCATATAATAATTGGTATAGCATTTAAAATATGAGTAAAATGACCCTGGTATCCCCTTGTTGCAGATGGAGTCCACGGAGGGATGTTGGAGGTCAGAGATTTCAAGAAGAAAGCTAAAGAGGGTGAGCTGAGCAAAGCAATGTATTGTTACCATGACAGATATGTGGCTCACTGTGCATCTCATTACTCCGAAGTTGTGTCCTTACTGATATCTCAAATCCTGCCCTCATCCTCTTTGCAGAATACAGATGACTGATTATCTAACCTAACAGATATGATTCCCCTTTTCTCTGCTCAGTGTGCTGTAAGATGGCCAAGAATCCTCTCATCACTCCTTTCCTGTGTATGGACATGACCTACATCACTTGTTTGCTCAGAGATGGGTTTGGGTTCAAAGAAAGTACGATGCTACAGGTGAGAAATTATTGTACACTATAATCCACAGGTTTGGGATGAAAACAGAATAGATGGGAAGTAACATTTTTGAAATGGTTGCAAGTTGCTATAACAAACTTTAAGTATGAAATAACTCACATTTAAAAAAGGGCATGGTTAAGTTTAAATTGGCTTCCCCTGAGCTCTTTGTTAACTAATGGGATACTTCTTTCACCTGACTAAGAAAAAAAAGTACATGTTAAGAAATCTATTACAGTGCCTCGTTACAAGGGGCAGAGTTTATGCTCTGACATGAATGAAAAGGGAAATCCTACATTAAAAATGTTTATTTCAATTAATACAAAAGGCATTTGATAGGTTTGGTGTTGGCTTTTTCCCTCTTAGTTGACGAAGAAAGTGAACAATGTGGAAGCAAGCTGGGCTCTGGGTGCCATGTTAGACCACTTCCACAACCTGAAGATCCACTGAGATGTGTCGAACAAACAGTAATGTGCACTACTTTATCAGCCATCTGTTACTTTTTTCATAAACTAACCTTGTGAGTAATTAATTCTTTTCAAAAGCTATTGTTCTGAAGTGTTAATATATTGAGCAGTAAATGAGCAATGTGTTGCCTTACTCAGAACTGTGGAGTGGAGCACTGGAGGTTGACATTTGAGAGAGTGATATAATTAACAATGCAGATTTTTGGCATTACTGGAGAGACTACTTGATAAATGTTTTACTCAGGCTGGTAAGTGGTTTGGTTGCAATGTGATACTATGTTAACTGGCAAGTGTTTTGTTATTACTAATAAGGACAAGAGCCTATACACACTGTCTGGTATATTTCAATTTTATGGTCATAATTATGGGTAAAAGTAACTGGGGCTCACTTCTCATTTGAGACAACTGTTTATAATGATCATGTCAGATTTTCATAAACCTTTAAAACCCGTCTCAGTATGTCTTTGGGAGTATTTGTTTTTAAAAAAACTTGAGAAAAAAGGCTGTACAAACTCTGCCATTTTACACATGTCAAAATAAAACAATCATTGGTTGCTAGTTACAAATATCTACAGGAGTTAAAGTCAGTGATTAACCTATTTACAGATACTGTAGATGTCTATGTATAATCCACTATGACTAAGCCTAGCACTGCTAAAATTCACAATTTGTGATGTTTGTCATGTTAGACTACAGCAGAGCCACCACATCGTCTCCATCTTCTCCATATGCATGGCCCTCTGTCGTCATGGTCACCAGTTCATGTGGCTGGGAGAGAACTACCACTGAGTCTGCAGAGCCTAGAGTAAGGAACACACACAAAAGCAGGTTCAAAGTAGACAAACTGCCTAGTGACATGAATGCTTCTTAACAGTAACACTCAGTCAACCTGTGTGCACCTACAGGAAGGTCATGTTCACATATTGTGACATGAAACTCCTTTTGTTCCAAACCCTCTATGCTAATACATCTGTTAACTGTTTTGAGGCTGTCACACAGTGATTAGTTGAGTGTGTCAAGCCAAAGTCCTGATTGTTTAATATTTCCAACATATACACAAGACAGTGCCGGTCCAAGCCTGGTAGAAATTGGGGAGGGTTGCATCAGGAAGGGCATCCAGCGTAAAATCTGTGCCAAATCAATATGCGGACAGTGATCCGCTGTGGCGACCCTGAACTCACGGGATAATTCGAAAAGATTAAATAGAAATACCCAAGACAGAATTAACACCTTAGTAAAAATTTGTCGCCTGTATACACAAGCAGCTTATCTTGTTCTACCCTAATATAATTTATCATTGCCACATACTGAAACACACAGAAATCCCTAAAAGCCACTGTCTGAACTGGTGGTCTATTTTTCCCAAGTGCAAAAGAAACTGGTCCAAGTCAAGACAACTACTGCTAAAGAGAAAAAGCAATTAACACATTAGCACCACAAGTTGACAGAATATTATGAGCTTCACTAAATTAGTCTTTACTTCAGGACTAGTGTCTGTTTCTGTCCTGTGTCATACACCCACTGGCCACTTTATTAGGTCCACCTGTACAATCTAGTAACAGTGGAATTATCACCTTTGACAGTTTCAACTTGATTCATGGCAGAGCTGCTGTATTGGATTGCATTAGTTTGTACAGGTGGCCCTAATAAAGTGGCCAGTGAGTGAGTGTGCATATGCCTACCTGGCGATCTCAGCATAGCATGATGAAGATTCATGGGTTGCACAGTTGTTGCCATTGTGACCATACTATTGCCATTCTCGCCATCTGCCTCCAGCAGGCTGCTCTGTGTCAGAGCTTCTCCTGTAACAGAGAGCATAGTCCTAAACACAAAACAAGTATGAAGTGGAGTGACACACTTTGTACATGATCCACAACCTTTGGGTTTAAACATTGTTTTTAATGTCTCCCCATTATTTCTGACTTTTTAAAGTTACTTTTTGACCCTTGACTATTAGTGCATGGTTTTAAGGGACTGTTCCAAAACAGTTGATTAAATTATTCATCCAAACGCACAGAAACGGCCCCTCTGTTGTGATGCTGCATCTTTCTTTGGTCTGCTTTTACAAAAGACCAGCCTATTTGAGGAGGCTGACCTGAATAAATTCAAGGTTTATAATTAGAGCTTTGACAGCACTTCCTCTGTGGTTATCCACTGCCACAGGAATGTAACAAGCAGGTAAATGTGCTGTCTGCTTTGATGGTTCCATACTAAAAAAAACTAAACAAACTAGTTTAAGATAATTTTCAACAATTAGACCATATGTTGGACTGTAATAAGCTCACTGAGACACATTTTAATCTGAAGAGGTAATGAACCTCCTGCTAAAAATGGACACAGGAGTGTCTGTAAATTTCCTACAGCTACAGTGGACTATTTACTCAAGCATCCACTTGTTTATCTCAGTAATTTATAAGGAGAGGGTAAAAGTGCATTTAGGAAGGTCAGGGAAAATAGTTACTGTGGCTTTTTAACTTGGAGATTACATACAGATCCCACCACACCCCACTTGACAGACCTGATTCTGCTGTAAAGTTGTGCTGTCTGCTCAAAGATATGGTCACTCTAAAGCAATTCAGTTACTTGCACAGAAAGTTAGTATTTTTTAATTAGGTTACTCAATTCAGCAAATGTTAAATATACATTAACAAATGTGCATAGAGTGGTGGTGTTTCATATGAAGACAAAAATATGGATAGAAAATTTCCATATCCGCCTATTACAATGAGTCTTGGTGGATGGGTGTGTGAGGGGGGGAAAAAAAGGGAGCAAGATACCAGTTTCTCTGCTTTCACTGCTGAGTCCCTCTTCTCCGTGTCTTTTTCTCATGTGGACATTTCTGCTGCCAGACTGAGAGAAAGTCTTCCCACAGATCCCACAGTGATGGGGCTTCTCACCTGAGAGACAGAGACTTACTATTCCATGATCCCTTCAAAAGTGGGTGATTGCATCAAGTCATTGCATATGATACAACACTATTTCTGCAGCCCAAGCATTACAAGGAAGTACTCAAAGTGCAGCTGTGAACTCTGCCTCACTCACCAGAATGTACAAGCATGTGTTTTCGTAGACTGGAATACTCTGCAAAGGATCGCCCGCAACCATCTGCTTCACAAAGAAAAGGCTTCTCTCCTGGAACCAGCCAACCCACATGTACATATTGTTTAACGCCACAATAAAACAGTCCAAGGAAACTCATTATGGTACAAATGAATTAAGTATTAGTGTCAGACATGAATGTGTTGAACGTGATGATTTCAATGGCCGAATAACACTCTGGAAGTCCTGAAAGCAGATTATCCTGTTTTCAGCTGACTGATTATGATGCACTAGAATGTAAAGAGTAGGAAAAAAATTTTCAATGGAACTTTGTGGATATTGAAGCTCTTCCAGATCTATGAGCAAAACATAAACACTGAATACTGTGGCGGATCTGCTAACTGGTCTCAAAATAGAAGCAGCAGGCTGTGGAACAGGCCTTCAAAAATCTTAATGCCACCCTAAATAAAATATGACAGAGTACTGTTACTCATTGCAGCAGGGAATTGGAGGCACCAGTTCTGCTGACGCTTCAATTTGCTAGCCTTGACTGCACCAAGGAAGCATTAAATGAGCACAGTCAAATGGTCTGAGTCAGTTATTGCTTCCAGCATGTTTTGGGCTTCTATACACAGATATCTACTGCTCCCCCACCTGTGTGTATGCGTTTGTGGTTCTTCAAGTTTCCTGCAGTGGTAAACTTCTTGCCACAGTTTTTTTCCTTACAGATGAAGGGCTTCTCACCATTGTGAGTCCTCATGTGAACCTGCAGCCTCTGCAGCACATAGAAGCTCTTCCCACAGCCCTCTGCACCACACCTGAACATTCTGTCATTCCTGGGAGTCAAGACAACCAAAACACACAAGCCTCAGTGTCTCTTGTGCACATGTTTCATTTTCAACAGCCCACCATAAGGTCAGACAGGGCAACTGCAAATAGATTTCCCAACAGAACTCATGCAGTACAAGTGCACATTTCCAAGTTTCAGCGTTGTTGCTCCTGTTGCCTACTCTCTCTAGCCTCCACTATAAAATAACCAGTGGTAAACACTAACGGAGCTGTGATCAATTAGTTTAAGTCCCAAAAGCCTTAAAAAGAAGGCAAGATGAAATGGATAACACCATACTCTGTTTTATCTGGTTCTACATGTCAGTGACACTGAATTCTGTTGCACACAACAGGTCCATAATAAAAACTGGATGTAAGCCCATGTAATGCAATGTTTAGGGTTAATGGAATAAAGCACATTAAAATTACACTTAAGTGTTTTAGACTTCAAATATTTTTGTAGGAGTTTGGTTCTACAGATAATGATGGATTAAATTTCAGTCAGTAGCTAAGGTTACACAGTACATAGCTACAATGTCTAATGTTTTGTATTAAAAATTGGGCACAGGATTAGCCTGTATGCTTATTATTATTAATCTAGAAAATGTACCCACATTAGCCAGGATTGCACAGTGATGCTTTGGCAATAGCATCTTCATGGGATTGCTGCCTAATTCCAATATCTTCCACTGCTGTGTGAGACTTACCGGTGGGTTTTGAGGTGGTATTTGAGATGAGCCGGCCAAGTGAAAGTCCTGCAGCAACCTTCAAATGAGCAGCGCAGGATCTGCTTGGAGAGTGGGCGGCTGGTCCGAGACGACAGCTCTCGCTTCTCCCCATCTGCTGTCAAACTGTGTGTGTGGTCACCTAGGCAACCAGAAGAGCAGAGTGAACATGGTTGTTCAAAAAACAATTCAGGCATGCCAGGTGGCCGGCCTCTGGAGCCCAGTCATATAAAAGCTAATCATGGAGTACTGACTGAGACCTCCCGAATAACGGTAGCCAAAAGAAAACAACCCGAAGCTGTATGCAATCACTTTCTCTAAACCTGCCTCGACTCCCTACTTTGAATGTCTTTATCAAGTCAATTTGGCTTTGCCAGAGTAATGCACTTATAACTGACACCCCACTGCTGAAGGAAACTTGTCTAATCTAATGCAAGTTAGTGGGAGGGCAGACATTACACTTGCTTTTACTGCCATGCTGAAACTAGTTAAGGGCGGCTGCAGATATTTTTATTAACCATGTACAAAATATTTTAAACAGTTTCTTAACTGGCACACTAGCATGAGTAATTATATTTCTCAGTATCCCCTTTTTGATTTTGGGACATCATGTCAAAGACCTTCAGGGTTGGTTTTACAGTCAAAATGTCTCATTTTCCCTGTCCCAACAAATTTTACTTGCAATATAATGAGGCCAAGGACAAATGGGAGAAGAACATTTGTGTCTTACGGGTTAACCTGATTATACAAGGTCAGTCTGAAACATCCAGGTTTCAATACTGGATGTAAGAATAGCTAAATTTTGCAAATACACATTACTTGCATTACAAAAAGAAAGCGGCTTTTCTCCACCAACATGTTAATATAGACAATGCATGTACATTTCAAGTTACTGACTGCCTCTAATTAAACATAAGTGAATTTAAAAACTTTCAGCAGGTAGAATAAAGGAGCATTTAGGTACTGTAGATAATCCTGGTTGGGACTGTGACCAAACAAACTTCTCTGCCATATCACTTTTTAAACCAGGAGCTCCAGCTGACCTTTCAGTCAGAAGGGGTTTAGAGATCAGAGAGGTAGCTAGGAACCCTACTGCCTTCAATGTCATGGGTAAAATCTATGAGGCTGCCTGCGGAGGGGAGTTAAAATGGGTTGTGATGTGGTGCTGATTCCTGGTGTGGGTCAGCAGCTTGCTAAGGCACTTTGTGCCACAGCAAAGACATTATTGACAGAGTCAGGAAATGAGGCTTTAGATTGCTGTAACCAAACATGGTTTGAATAGCTGCATTTGTTGTGTCCTGACATTTGTGACTGTTCAGTTTCTATGAGACCAGAGGACCAAGTACATAAAAAAGAACGAGGACATACAGACAGATTTATAAAGAGGTATATAGATTTTTATTTAACTTTATCTTTCCATTTATCTCCCAGCAAAAAAGTGAATGATATTTTCAAATAAAGGCTGATGTTTTCCTTTAAAAGAACCACTAGTAGTATAGACTAGTGGCTAGTCTATACTTCAAAATACATTTCCTTGATGCCTTTGTGTGCCCCCCGTCTTTCTGGTTACTTCTCTGCTGCTCTCTTTCCTCTCATCTAAACCGGGTCTGTCTTTCTGCCCACTGCAGCCTTCTGACCTTTCTCTCAGGCCTAGACTACATTAGCCATATTGCTAAAAGCACATTAAAATTACCACAGACATAGCACACCAATATGCACTGAAGCAAGATCAATGTTTCACAATAACATAGCCTTTGCAACTCCTCTTGATATTTGCAATCACACTTATAAAATATATCTGGACAAAGCTACAAATTGTTTTTGATTTAAAGCATTATGAGAAGTGTAGGACATAGTTTGAGTCAGTGCTGTTTACACATACATTCTTATTTTATCATTGGCCTCGTTTCTCTTCAGTTTTATTTTTTATTTAGAAAATAAGTAGACTAGCTAATGTTAATAAATCCTATCAGAAAATGTGCTCATTCCTGTATAAAACATTAAAATTTTTCTTGTTTAGCTTTTTTTAATGTTATTCTAAATCTTGACATTACCTCACAGACAGCTGGTGGCAGCACTACAAACCTACGAACATTAACATAGAAAAGTTAATCCCGTCAGGTTTGAGTTAGTATTAGTCATTTCTACCTGTTGACCTAAGACAAAGTGATTTTACCATTAGTGATGCTTGCAGCTCTAGCATCTTGGCTGGCCTTGGCATCTCTTGCAAGCTGTGCCCTCGTGGCGGCAATCAGACTGTCATGTGCCAGCTCCTGTACCCGTAGATACCAGGGAGCACTGCCGTCCATCCCATACTCCCCTGATGAGACACCCTCATCATCATCCTCCCCAGCACCATCGGCGGCAAAGATCAGGGACTCTGAGGATGCATTGATGCCTGAGAAGGGAGGAAAAACAGAATAAGAATCACAATAAATGCAATATTCCGCAAAATCATTAGTAAGCTTAGTCACTCCAGGTCCCATTTCTAAATTTAACCTTCTCACTCAGCAATTTTGGATTCAACCTTATAGCTTTAATGTGTGTGAAGTTGAGATGATGCTGACCAGCACACACAAAAACAAAAGCTCTTTATTCAGGATTTCAATTAAATGTCACATGAACAAATTGATTCCTTCAAATAAAAATTTTCTGTCCTTCACATCTCTCATTAAGCTGCAGACAGAATATTACACACTGCACAAAAGGTGTATGTCGGGAGACCAAAATTAATTTTATGGTCCTCCTGCCAAGCTTATGAACCAAGCTAATTTACCTGCCAAGGATCATTTTTTTCCAGCCACAATAATTTGCACTTTTTCGTAAAAACATGTCATCTCATTTCTATTTAGCACTGTGTGTAAAAGCGTTGTAAGAAGCATCTTGCAGATTTAGAGTTCTAATGTCAAACATTCTCACTCTAACTTTTATTAGAAAATGACTACATAGAAATAGGGGGCTTTAATTATTTTCATTATTATTATTTTTTTTTCTTTTCAATTGATCACTTAACCTAGAAAATGTGACTTCATAAAAAAAAAAATACGTTAATAAATTTATACCTTTTCTTTAAAAAAAAATAATGTTGACTTGTTCAATGCCACTGTGAAAATGTCAGCATTCAAATAATACCATCTTAGAAATTATAAATATGATGCAATTTAATGATTATATAGCAAATACTGCAACATTTTATTTAAAAAGGGATTAATTTCAAAAAGGTTAGTGTTGATTTACCTTTTGCGAGGTTCAGCAGGACATAGGACGTGCTGTCTGACTGCTGCAAGTCATGGAGGATGGGTGGGGGGCTTGGTGAGGTCCGTGGATGAGAATGTGTCTGGACCACCAAGGGGCTTCGCTCTGACACACCTCCAAACTCTGACAGAGAGGGAGAACTCTCAGGCTCATGGCTCAGGCCTCCATCTGCAGAGAAAAATCAGATTTTGTTTGCTTTTCCCCCCCATGTCAAAACATGGGATTATTTGCAATTGATTCCCCAAACAATCAGAGGAAAGTTTACGCTGTCAGACGATATAATTGCAAGGTGCTTGTTGCAGTCTGGTGAGAGTAGACGCAGATGTAGTGAACATGTAATGTTTCCTGTGTATCATGTTCGTCAGGATGCATGAAAAACAAAGCAACTTCATAATACTGAAATAAAGATTTAACAGAGCACCTTTAGCATCCAGTACATACGATAAGATCCATCTGCACTATCAAATGTTCTACAGGGACTGGCACAGACATATGCAAATCATGATTATGGCTTTGAATATTTAGATTCCAACTTGGACATAGATGTAGGTTGATAATGTGACTCAGTTCAGCTTTTTAATCACTAACTTATGCGTGTGGCTTATGACAAATATGTAACAAAAAATGTTAAAAATCCAATAGACTGATTACTGTGCTTTTTTTTTTAATGATTCATTATCTTGGAGTCATGTTTATTCCTCAGTTGCACATAAGTTGTCTTTGTCTACAAACATCAGAACTGTTTGTATTGTGATACCACTACCATTAACATCAAAGAACAAGCTACAGTACCTCAACACTTTTGTTGTGCTATATAAAAAAAAAAAAGGGAGCAGTAAGCTCTGACCTGCCAGCTCCAGCGGGCTGCACAGTGAGCTATCAGCTGGAGCCAGTAGAGGCAAGCAGGAGTGTTTGGATTCTGAGTCCTCCAGACCCTGCACCAACGGGATGGACGCGTTCTGCACAAACTGCACCAGCAGCTGAAAGGACAAACCGTGAGACAGGCATCCGGATATGAAACTTATGTCTTATAATTAGAAGACAAAGTTCCAAGTCAAAACTCGGAACTTTGTTTTCTGAATCTGCAATAAAGAGGCTGTGATGGGTTACCTCTGGTTTGGAGTCAAGCTCATCAGAAAGCATGGGTCACCGTGTATGGAGCCTACAAAACAGTAGGATCTCACTTATTCATCATACGTACCCACACTTACTACCACTGGCTCCAATTTATTAAAATCCATTTACCTCTAATTTGACCTGCGAAATATGAGATTCTCAGACGGTCATAGGTTCAAACTGCAGGTCATCTTTGAGTCAAAGCCATCACACAAGCTCTGCAGTCAAACAGGACAAAATGTCAAATTTATAAGTGAACGCATCGGTTTTGCTAGCTGACACCAGGTCATTACAAGTTAATACTAAATAATTAATAAATAAGCTAAAACCATAATGTAGCTAGCGTTAAAACAAAACCCTAGATTACAATCACTAGTATCACGAATACTCCCTCTTAACTGTGGTGGAAAGAGAGAAAAATGGCAAAACTTGTTAACGTAGCAAGGTTAGCAGGTGCCACAAGCAGCTATCGGGGCTACTAGCCAGATGTTAGCTGTCGGGTGTCAAAGCCTGGCGGCAGGATACACGATACACAAACATTTAATGCCATTACGTCTCCAGCATCAGACTACTCCACTTACCTTGTAACAGTGTCTAACAGAGTTATGGTGTGAGAGTAGTGTGATAATTATCTAAAAACAGAGCAGCAGGTTTGTTCTACGGAGTCTCCGATGGAACAATGTTAGTGCACTTCCGCGTTTCCACACACTGGTACTTGTATTATTGACGCCATCTAGTGGTCAATGTGCAAAATACATAAGGTCAGGTCAGGGAAACTTCACTGCTTATTTTTTAACCAAATAAATCAAACTTTAAAGAAATAGATAAAGAGCACGAAAAACCGAGAGTCACAAAGGGTCATACCAACTACAAAGTGTGACAAAAGTGGCCACAAAAGCTAAACACTGCATCCAACATGATATGCAGTACTATTTTTACTGCAGTGCTTTGCACGGTAAGGAGCAAGGATCAGTTACAAAATGACTTGTGACCTTGGGTTAAGGGGTCATAGAGTCAAAGGACCCAAAGCTGGCAACTATGTAATAAATGCAAAAAAATCTTAAGATCACAAGCACACGTTTTAGTACATAGGCAGCAGTATTGAAATTACTGGAGTGATTTAAATTCACCTTTTGCTTTCTGCCAGGGTAAAAGGTAAAGACACAAAAAGCCTTATTAGAAAGGGCACAGCACAGAGATCCAACTGTTGATTGGTATGCTGGCATTAAAGCAACCAATTACTAAACTATTAGCAATTAAGAAAACCACCACAGGTGTTACTGATGTTATACAGTCTTGACAGTGGAGGCTTGCATTTGTTTGGAAGTTATTCTGGGTTCTTTATCCACCGTTTGTACAATCCCTCGTTGTAATTTTTCATTAATTTTCTTCCCTCCATGTCCAGGGAGGTTAGCTACAGTGCCATGGGCTGTAAACCTCTTGATATAGCGCACAGTGGAAACAGGAACATTGACATCTCTGGAGATGGACTTGAGATTGTCCATGTTTTTCCTCAATTTCTTCTCTCAAATTCAAAGACCCCTCTTTACACTGCTTTCTTTTCTCCATACTCAGTTTCACACAACACAAAGGTTGAGTCAACCTTCCCCATTTTAACTGGTTGCAAGTGTGATTACTATGCTGCCCACACCTGTTACTTGCCACAGGTGTGTCTAAATACAAATTACAGGAGCATCACATGCTTGAAAAGCAATTCTTACAATTGTGACAAGGTGCCAATAATTTTGTCCAGTGCATTTTGTGGGTTCTGTGTGGAATTGTATCAGATTTGACTTTTCTTCTCTGTTTTTTGTGTTGTTGCAGTGCAAACAAAAACAATAAGCATGTGAATACCAAAACATTTGCAAATGGAACAATTTTCTGAGAGAATTGCCAGGGTGCTGATATTTTTTGCCATGACTGTACGTCCTTGTGTCCTTGAAGGTTTTGTGTAAGACATGAAACTGATGTTTTTCTAAATACTAACTAGCAAGTTCAAACAAAATTGATACAACAACAAAAAAACATTTCTGCATTTACAATTTAGCTGAAACACTATTAAATCACTTTTCTTCCTTCAGAATTCACCTAGTGATTAGAGTATCGCCTTAATGCTACTATCATTTGATACAATTTTGGCATTGCTAAAAATAGATAGATGAAGCCCAATTAAAGAAATCAGAGATCAATTACACATTCATTTACTTATTGTGAAAAATGACCCAATCATAAACATCGGTGTGTGGCACAAATATGTGATACCAATCCTCCAGTAATCAGAACGACCCCCCTTTGGATCAATAACTTCAAATAAAGGTAAACTGTTTATCAGACCTGCTCCTCAGCTTGCAGGGATTTTATTCCTCCTTACAGAACACCTTCAACTCAGGGGTGATGGTTGGATTCCTGGCATGAGCTTCCTGCCTAAAGTCCTTCCCTCTTTAGGGTTATGGTCAGGACTTCATTTGGTCATTCTAAAACATTGAATTTGTTCTGCTTTCACTAGTATTTGGTAGACAGACCTGTGTATTTAGAGTTGTCTTGCTGAAAGATCCCCTTTCTTTTGAGCTTCAGTTCACAGATGGATACTGGTACATTTTCTTGTAGCTGTAAAAATCAATTATGGCTCTATCAGTGAAACAATATAATGGCAAACTATCCTGAGGCAGTACAATAGGCTCAAAACATCATACTGCCACCATATATTACAGATGGGATAAGGTTCTTGTGCTGACAAAAAAAGTTTGGTTGTCACCAAACATAATATTTCTCATTAAAGATGAACATTATACTTTGGTCACATCGACCCACAGAAAATTCTTCCCAAATACTTCTTATTAAAATGGCCTTGAGAAAACTGTAGATGGGAAGCAGTTTACTTTTTGGAGAGTTGTGGTTTTCTGCAATGCACATCATTGTTGTTTGATGTTCTCCTAAATGGTGTAGTCAACACTGATAGTAGCTACTGCAAAACAGGCTGTAATCTTCCTTGTGACCTCATATTACACGCCTTGTTCTATGTGGGATATTTGTTGGCCAACAAATACTGGGAAGGTTTACTATGTTTTCCCTTTGTGCTCAAACTGCTAAACGTTTACTGGTGGAGTCTCTAAATCCTTTTCTGTAACCCTTTCCAGCCTGGTGAACATCAACAGCTCTTCTACGTCTTCAGGTAACAGGTAAATGTCATACAGACTAGCAACATGACATTAGATTCCAGAGCAACCAGAAAAAAGATAGACAGTAAAACCATGAACTCTAAAGGCCCCGAAATAAATCCACTCTCCCTGCTCAAAGCAGCCCTCCCTCTCCCTGCTCTGCTCCACCATGTTTTGCACAGGCCTTCAGGTATTAGTCATTTTCAAATTACAATAAAAAAAAAAAGTCTGCAAAGTTCATAAGCAGAAACTGTTACAATTTTATGATTTGTTATAAGGGCAGGTTCAATTATAGGAGTACCTCTGCCCTGCTCCCAGTTTTAGAGAAAGTCTGTATAAAGTGTAAATAAATTACTTACTGTAGCTGTAAGTTTGTTACTGATTTCATGTGGACAAAACAAAGGGGAGGGGGTTATGGCGGGCAATCAAACCATAATGTCAACAGGTATACATTTACCTGGGAGATATTGAGCTGAAAATACTGAATAGCACATTTGGACCTTTTTCCTGACAGTGGTGCACGGCAGCAATGCGTGAGGTATGTTAGATGACCTCAAACTACACATGAGGGCTGAATGTTAGACTGCAGGGTTTTGCAGCAGCACCTTAAATTTGGACAAAGCCATTAATTATTGCAGTGTCTGTCTGTTTACAAAATAAAGGCTTCAAGTTAATCAGTTTGCCCCAAAAAGTTTTAAGATAATATGAATCTGAGTTCAGCTGTACGTTAAGATCTTAGATAGAATGCAGAATATAAATGATCCATTATTTTAGATTTTGCTCATTAGGAAAATTAAGTCAACATTAGCACAGCAACTACACTATCAATAAATTAAAAAATGCAAACGTAGAAAATGTGCAAAAATATGAACTTACTGGTAGTAATAGTCATTTGTGTGCTCATGACTCACAATGCATGTTCACCAACTTCACTTTAAGACCCCCCACTAGAAAAAAAAGAAAAACTAATTCACCTTAAACAAACAAGCACAGCTGGCATTTAAGTTTTGCCCAGAAATTGATTTAGAGCTACTCTTAAATTATTTTAGTACAAATACAAATCTGTTACTTGCACTGGGTTTGTATATTAAGGCCATCATTTATAAATATACAAAAAGATAATAAGCAAAAACTTAAAAGACTAAACTACTGGTCAAGAAGGTAACCTTGATGGGTTTTCTTAAAGGATTCTATAAAGTTGACAGAAGAATTTTATACACATGGAAAACAGAAAAATTAAAACAGTAAAAGTTCACACTTAAATTAGATAACAATGCCACATCAAATTACATCCATGTGTAAATATTTTTACATAATGACAGATACACAGATACAAATAAAAGAATACATACAATCAGTCATAAAACATGGTTGTACTACAGGATTAATTATTTTACACTGTGGTGTTATTGGGGACGTATCTAAATGTGGCTGTTAGGAGCTTTAATTTCTTACAGCTGCCATCCACATGATTAGAATATTAAAGTTGCAAACATCGACAGGCGGCGCCAAATCTTCACCATTTTAGGCACATATTTGTCTGGGAGGAAACAATGCACACATTCGACTTGATTTCTTCAAGGAGGTCATAATCATAGATTTTAATTTCAAACCCATTCACTGTTTGTATAACTTACTGTGTTGCAATTCCCATTTTGCCCATGAGTGCCAATTAAATAATTTAGATTATGTATATCTATGTTTAAACTTTTAATTAGGTCTGTTTAGCATCACTGGAATGACCCACCATTAGGAACCTGATGTAAAAATGTGTAAACAATAAAAAAATGACCTCATTAAATTTCTATAATGACTGTTGTCAGAATATTTACTATACTGGTGTTTCAGCTTTATGTGAAAACACTCTGTTGTGAGGTGTTAAAGTTTGATTCTCTGTTGTGCACGAGATTGTAGTCATGGTCAGTAAAAGGGTTTGACAATAACTGTTTTGCTCACCAGCCACTGTGGGCTAGTCATTTTTTGCTAGTCACAATTTCGAGATACTTTGATATTTAAAAATCAGATAGAAATAGAGGTATTGAAAATCCTTAAAACAAAAGAGACCACCCTCCCCTGTTCACTGCCATGCATCCTCAACACACCAAGCCAACATTTGTCAACCAGACAGCCCTTTAAGTGTGTGGCTGAGCACTGTACACATCATTTACTGAAGACACTACAAGGTTCACATTCTGTATGTGACTGGACCTCTAAGCTTCTTGAATCAGCAAAAGAGGTGATTAGTAAGATTCACCTAATAAATCATCTGCAATGTCTCACTTAAATGCCAGATTAGGACCATTAAGTACAGCAATATTTGCAGGCTCCTTTAAAAGGCCACATCAGTATTCTCTCCATGTGATAAGACCACCTAAGCAAATTGAGTCATGCTGTGCTTCTCTTTCTGTGATGGTTTCTGAACTACAAATAAACTGCAGAGTAAAATATTACCTAAAACTCAGCTGCAGAACGTATGTGCATGTTGGTGGTCAACTGGTCACCCGCTGAAGTCGGTCAACTTTTAACAGAAGACATCAGGCAATGAAGAGTCTTCATCTCCAACTGTCTGAGGCTGGCATGGTGTGTCAGGGCCCCGAGGCAGATGGCAGAAAAAAGTAGGACACAGCACACTGTCTGGGTGTCAGTATATATTGTGGAGCACATTACTTTCGGTCCATCTGTCTCTGTATGTTTCAACCCCCAACCCTTGTCTTCCTTTCCCATCTCAGCCTAAAGGGCTACTTACTATTAAGCACTAGTCTAGGTCTAATCTCCAGTCAAGCTGCTCTGAGCAGCTCTCTCCTTCTCTCTCTCTTCTTCCTGAAGCCTGGCCTGCAGCTTAACAAAGAAACAAGTGTCACCGGTCCTCAGAGCCTGAAGGAAGAGGTCTGTGTGTTCTTTTAGCCGGTCTATGTCATTCTGAGTGCGGCGGTTCTGCCTGAGGAGCTCCTTCGTGCGGAGTGTTATGTCTAACAGCCCAGATTTGCTCAAGATGTTGTAGGTGTTGCAGAAGCGCTTCCTCTTTATTTCGGGATCACTGTGGTCTTGGTCTCCCAGTGAGGTATTCTCCTGAGAGACCACCCGGGAAACAGGGAGTGTCTGGTTTTTAAAGCCACTGGTGTGAGTTAAAGAAATTGAGGTGGTAAACTCCGACTGGCTGACGGCTGATGAAGGTTTTTCCTTCGCAGGACTACTGCTGGCACTTGTTTCTGGTGTGGGGAGAGACAGACTGCTCTGGAGCAGGGGAGACCTGATACTGGTGTTATTTGGAAGACTGGTAGTGGCTGAGGCAGAATTACTACTGCTACTACTTGGCTGCTTTGCTCTTTGACACTGTTCCAAGTTGTTGGAGGTCAGACTGCTCCCTCTATCTGATACTGAGGAAGAAGAGGAAGAAGAAGAGGAGGAAGATGAGGAACCAGTTCCTCTTCCTGAGGAACTGGAGCTGTCTCCTGGATGTGGAGCAATCTTGGGGTAGGATTTCAGGATAGGAAGAAACTTCTTAGGGCGCCTGTGTCTAGAAGTAGCCTCTTTGGAGGCCGAGGAACCTCGATGAGAAACCACAGGCTGGAGAAAGACCACCTGAGGCTGCTGGACCACAGGATGAACCACTGGCTGAACCACCTCCACTGTGGGACTAAACCCCCAGGGCTTCAGAGCAGGAGAATTGTCTCCAGGCTGCAAAAGCAATTAAAAAAACACAAGTTTTACAAAGTGTGTCACTTTTCTAATTATGTTCACTGCTACCAATGTAAAATATTACAAGACAATATAACACAGGTTCAGACATTAACCAGTTGGGTAACGGATCGCAGTTGATCTATGATCCACATAGACAATATGCACAGCTCTTTAAGTATGTGTCGTTATCAAATTAAAATAATGATACTTTTACTGTGTTTACTTCCACATTGCAATAATGGTTAGATGCTACATAGCTATGCCCAACAAAGTTCTCCAAGGGAGGGGACAGGGTCTGAACTTTATTAACCCATAACACAGAATTGGCAACAAATAAATAAAATACATTTTACATTTATTTAGTCATTTGGCTTTTATCTAAAGTGACTATATAGTATTTAAATAATGGTACCATGATGAAAGTAAAGTACTTCTTTTCATACATAAACAAAAAACGTTTATCACAATAAATACATACTGGTAACAGGTTTAGAACACTGCTTTGTTTTGCAAACTGTGGCCAAATATTTGTTATTAAATTAGAAATAGTTCGTTACAATAGCATGAAACAAGTAAATATTGTTTGTAATCATTGTATAATCTTGTTTTTCTATATTAATTTGTAATAAAATCTGAATGTAGCCTACTTTACTTTTGTCCCTATGTTTTTAGTTTGGAAGTATCCAAGACTAAGGGCAAAACCTCTGAGCAGAAGTGTATCAATAGAAAACATATGTGGAGGAGTTTATGTTTTAGATTTAAGAATTTAATGTGTACCTGCTTTAGGAGGACATTGTTCATGATGATCATGGGAGAGAGGTTGGAGTAGGAGCTACCCACCACAGTGAGCGGAGAGGGTTGGGGGGCCGTACCACTAGCTTGTGGAGCCTGTTGCACAGCAGGGTGGGTTGAATCCTCGGAATCTGTGTTGTCTACTGTGCCAATGTGCTCCGAGCTTGCATCTAAAGACCATGAAGAAGATTAATTGGGGTTCCACGATGCCTTATAAACAAAGCATTAAAAACGGTGGTGAAAGAGGGTCAAACCTGAGAATCCAGAGTCTCTCTCCGAATCAGCACGGGAGTCTCCAGACTTCAAGATGTGCGGTCTATTTGCCCCCCTTGAATGACTCACCGCCTTCCTCTTGGTGCTCATCTTCTTTCCGGCTGTAAGTTACTGACAATGTCCTTGGTTGATGAGCTCTCTCAAAAATACCAGCATAACAAAGGCTAGATCGAGAAATCAAAGAATAAATATGTTCCAACTGTAAAATAGTAATCCAATAAACATGTGTCACCCTGGTGTGATTGCAATACCCAGGACATCAACATCGGGTTTTTCTGAATTTACTGGACAGTTCCAGTGTGTGAAATAAACAAATAAGGTCTCATGTAATATACTATTTCGTATCTTTACAAAAAAATCATATCACCAAATGTATTTTATTATCATTAACGAATACACATACAAATTCCAGCTATTCTACACAAACACTGACAAAGTAACTCACCTACCCAGTTAGCTTAAATGAAAACCATCCTGAGTTTCAGTTGAGTTTGCTAATAATAGGTAACCTTACAATAAAATTACGGTGGTAGTTACTTAGTGTATAACAGTTGCTAGCTGAACGCTAACGTTAGCGAAAAGCAGCTGAACGCTTCAAGGCTATGAACAAGTAGAGAGCTTTATTTAGAGTTAGCGTTAGCACTTGGGTTAGCTACGTTACGTTACGTTACGTGTTGGGAATAAACAACCGAGACTGGACATTAGCTCGCAAACAGGCGATTCTTAAACAGTAACGCTAAACGCATAAAACACACAAAGGGTTACGAGAAACACAATAAACATGCGTACACTTTGTCCTTGGCGCTCCAACGACGTTATTTTCAAAGGTGAGGGAAACGAGTGTGTTCAGGCGTCTGTAAACGGGTGCGACTCCTTTTCCTCGGCGTGGCCGTCGCTGGTGTCCAGCTACCTTGACAAGAACGCCGTGTTCCACGGTAGTATACACGAGACCGACCGCCCCTCCCCGTCTGCTCGGTCACATGCAGAACACGGTGGCAACGTCGTTAAACTTTAATTGTCCTTTGTGGGCGTCAGCATGGTAAACTGACTATCGGCAGCCAAAACGCTTTCAGTCATCTACTGACAATTGTCCCTGGGCTGCAAAAACTGCAAGGAAAAGGGTATTCGTTGCAGCTACTCTGCCATATTTGGTAGAAAGGGGCGTGGCCACGTTGAGCGGTACCGGACACGTCACAGCCCTTAGACTGCTAAGCCCGCCCACCTGGTAGATTTCCAGGCCTCTGATTGGTCGTCCCAGCCAGCAGCTGAAAAACGTGACTGCTGCCAAATATGTGGCAAGTTCAGGACATTGTGTTCATTGTGCGGCTCGGAAGGTGTGTAGTACATTATTGTACAGTCCAGATATCTCAGATGTACCACTGGGGAATTCACTTACGTGAAGTTTCGTGTATTGCTCTGCTGTATTGTATATTATCATGATTGTCATGTAGCTAACCTAAGCTGAGTTAGTTCTGAGTTGCATGGTTCAAAAAGCAGAACTACCTAAACTACACTACATTTACTTGTAACCCAAGTGATACATGGGTACAAAATACATAAATTAGGATGAGATGGCTAGATTTTCAATGGCAACGTTTGCATCTAGTAAAAAAAAAAAAAATCAATGGAAAACAATAGCTCCCTGTGCTTTGTTAACAAATGTGCCTATTACAGAGTCTTGCCAGATAAAGAGCTTGGAGTGTTCTCAAATATAACAGACCATAATGATCTACAAATGACAGCACAGAGGTTCACTGTATTAGGAATACATTTTATTACACAAATGTACTGTACCCCATAATTTACATAAATACACTTTAGATAGATAAAGGAAACCATGTCTTATTCAATGTTTATAGCTTTGCACCTTAAATATACTTATGTCATAGCCACATAGACACTCTTCAGAAATCACAGTGAATATGGAGCCTCTCTGTAACAACTGCTTACATTTACAGTAACTTCACTGTGTGATGATAGGAGGCTTTAATTAATTTGCCTAAAGCATTCCAGGCATTGTCTTGACACCTACTCTGTATCTACCATTGTTTTCTATGCCTATTTTTAAAAACTGGCAAGAATGAAGTTTGATTGAAGTTTGATTTCATACTGACATTGTTTTAAAAAAGAGAACATCACAGACAAGACAGACGATCTGATATCTCATGTATGCACTGGATAATGAAAACAACAGAACATGAATTGTCACATGTTATTAAATTCATAGATTTGTTGCTTTGAAGTAGTCACACCTCCTAAATAAAGTTTGGACTGATGTGTGAATCAGTAAAGGTCGACCCTCTTTTTAGGGTCTCGGCATCTGGAAAGACAAAAATAACAACTAAGTTGAAATTGAAATACAGCAAGTCTAAAAGATACCTGTGTCTTTCTCTCTGTCTGTTTAACCAGACATGTTTGATTTCTGTTTACTTTCATGTCTTCCAACCAAAGTCTACTGCAACACAGCATTTGGTGTCAATTATATTTTTTTCACAAGTTTGTTTATTGTAGGCCATTCTCCCTCTACCAATAGAGTTTTGACAGCCCCAAATTACGTGTTTTATGTAGTAAGTTAAATTCCAGTGTAGTTTATAGTCAGTATTGACATCATATAATTTTGTCAGTATACTGAGAGAAATTAAATTCCCCTGCAACTGTGTGGTCTCTTGACCACTAAATATGAAGTGCAAGGGTTATGAGATAATGGCCTTATGGTTCAAAGATAAAGTTTACAAAGGAAAAGGCACCCAGTCTAATTCATATAAAAGAGTTTTGATGGAAATTATGTAATCCGTGCTTGACATGGTTTATGTAATGTGGCTGCCTGTACTGTGCCAGAAGACTTTAAATGCTCCATACTGAGCCCTACCACAAATCTTTACACTTATTATTTCCTGTTACTCGTTTTTCATCAAGTGAATGTGATTATTTTCAAACTAGTTGTAGATTATCATGCTACAAATGCTCTGTGTCCTAAAACAGAAGCACAAGCTCATCATAAATGTTTGTGGATTACAGGTCTGCCAGAAAGAAGAGCAACACAGCAGATAATGTATTGTTACATTGTTCAATCTCATCTATTCTTGGTAGTCTGGCAGCATGGAGGAAACAGTGATTACATTTAACTATAAACATTATGAAACTGTTCATTTGTGCGAGCACTACATGGGGAGAATCCATCCCTTACTTGCCGGTAGTTTTCCTATCGTTCTTCCTCCGAGGTTTAGTCTTAATAGACACAGCTCTGCAGTGAAGGAGAAGCAAAGTAAAATGAAGATGCTGATATATTTAAGTCACCAGATGAAAGATCAAGACAAAATGTATTCTGCTAACCTTTTCGGCTTTTCCATGTTCTGACGATCTCTAAAAACAGGGGGAGGGGAAACAGGTAGGTATAGCAATACTACAAAAAAATCTCAATTTGAACCTGGGGATTTCAGAAAGAATTGTCTATCAGTGATTTACCTGTATCCACATCTCTGATGCTCCACAAATGTAAGTTCCACTTCTTGTTGGTTACTAGGAGGGTAAGCTGAAGAGATAACCCTCTTCAGCTAAGAAACGATGCAAAGAGGAAGATTAAATGAATCTAGGACCGTATATATCAGGTAATCAGAAAGGGCATTTTTAACAGTTGCCTTTGGTGAAATTTCTGATTACAGATTTTGCCATACCTGTAAAGTGATGTTGCTTTTAAGGGTAGGATAGCATTCCTTACGTTCATCCCCACAGAAACCAGAGCATCTCTTAAGTGGGACACAATCAGGTATGTAGGTATACTCCACTTCTCCAGGGAATTCTTGCACCAAATTCACCAACTGCTCCATAGGCTGACATACACTCTTTGCATACACATCCATGAACTGTATCACTACAGGGCAAGTTGAATGTCAAAATAGTTAGAAGAAGTGGGAAAGTTTATTCAGTGGGGTATAATTTAGAGCACAGCCCTTACCTCTAGGAGAATTCTCTTCTGGAATGGGTGTAATCTGCAAAATATTTGGGAAAAGAAGTATAAAAAAAATAGCATCTACAATTATTTTACATTTCATTTGATAGAAGTCATAACACCAAATAAATGTGAGAGTAATGATGTAGAACCTGCAGACAATGAGATTAAAGTGGTTACAGCAGGAGTTTTGTTCTTTGAATAGTTGCAGAGCGCCCTCCTGAGGCAGAGAGAAAGTAGTGCACAGACAATGATCCAGTAAAAACAGTGACACTGCATGTCTTCAGAGGTGTACCACTGTGCTGCTGTTTGCACATCAGCAAAAAGCCATTCTACAAGCCCCCCAACAACAAAACCACATTTGATTTCTCAATTTATTGTAATTCTAGAAGGTTTATTTTCACAAGAAGTAAAAACCTTCAAGTATTCAAAGAACAACAGCAAAGAATAGCTACTGCCCCATCTCGTGGGACAGAGTTAAAACAAAGAAAGAAATGAAAACTATCATGACACAGCGTGAATTTTGTTAAGTTCTCACAAAACAGACTCCCACTCACAATGGCAATGTTCCCAATTATTAAAAGAGAAATTGAGCATAAACATCAGTGCAAAGATTATCTTGGCTCTGTTTTCCATTTGAATATCAACCATCTCTTCCTTGCTCTCCTCTTTTTGAGAACATAGTGATCAAAGTTAAAGCTTGGAAAACAGTATTTTTTACTGTGGGATTTTTATGTGTGCTGTAAGTTACTTAATATTTCTTTTAAATTCAATACAAATCTTGAGTCCTTGAATGTGCTACATCATAGAGTACAACAAATTAAATCCATACAATGTGATGTTGAAGTTGACACAATTAGCACCATAAGTCCCGAAGTCGAAAGGGACTCAACAGCTTGTCGTGGACTTCAAACCCGCAGCTTTCTGCATCCCAACGCAATGCTCTACCACTGAGCCACCAGGCCCCAATTAGCACCATAACTGACTGTATCTAAAACAGGTGGTAAAAACAGTCTACTTTTAATGACCCCTCTCCTCTCTCAATTATTCCACTTTAAATTTATAACTTCAATAATGTTTCATAGGGTAATGCAGAATGCTTTTCATTTTTTGTATTTTGGTGAACCATCACAATTATATTCAAGTTAAGTAAATGCACCAAACAGTTTCATTAGAAATTTAAAATCAAATCATTTGCCTTGTCAATTTAATCATCTTGGAATTTGTATTACTATTTGTTGTGTCATTTTAAACAGTCAAGAGAATAAAATCTTAGGGAGAGGAATGGATTACTATTATTACTAAATGCACTGCACACTATCTTAGAGGTGCAAACCCATCTGCAATCAACACTCCTGTGAGAATCATTCTGGACTGAACTCAGCATTTAAAACATATGGTCTTAATACGCAGTTCATATGAGAGGCACTTTTACTGGTTACTCAATTCAAATCCCATTAATAATCATCTGGGCATTCACTAATGTGTCTCCACACAAACACTGTGCAGTCAGTTCCCTGCTAGGGTAAACTGGGTTGTGGGTCTGTCTTGCCTGCAGTCAGATGCCATTACACCAAGAGGAGGCACCTGTGCAAAACCAGAACCAGTGTAAAGATTACACCCTTAACACTCGAGCTGCAGTGTCTTCTCTGTAACACAACTGCCCACAACTTTCTCCAAATTACTGATATATCTGTGGTTGAGCTCTGAGCTCCTCACATGTAGCTGGCAACTGTACATGTAAACATGTCTATTCCCAAACCCTTTCTTGTCAATGGCATCTTCATGATGAGGCACAGCCAGACAAAAAACAGTGTGTAAAAAAGGCTGGAGCGTTGAACAGAGTTATTTCAAGGCTTTATTGTTAGTTTTGCTTGAAGTGACTTTTGGGAGTCCGTAAGAAGAAAAGTCTTCTAGACTGTTAAACATTCCTTGGCGTGCAAAATATCACAATATAAATCAAATTTCTAAACTAATCACTTTAATAAGATACAATCAAATTGGCTATTGCACTTGAATACAAAAGCAAATGCTTCCAAAACATGTGAAAATTGAACTCTTAATGAGAAAAGCACGGCGTGGCGTTATTACAAATAGCCCACTGTGTGGCGTGTTGGCGGAATTACCTGCGCAAGGACCGGCTGCAGCAGAAGAATCAACACAAGATGCGATTCAAAAAAAGATGCGAGTCCGTTGTAAACCTGCATAGTGGCGGGATGAGTAATCGCCTGTGGTGTCGAGTTGGCCAAAAGGGAATTAAAAAGTTATAGAGATTGTCGAGCGGTTGGAGCTTAGATTGGAGCGTCCTTCCGTTGCGCATGTACCGAGCTGGTATATAGAGCGAGCACCAACATCACTGAATATATACTATGATTAAGAGGAAACACTATTGCAAAATGCGTTCAGAGGAAAATGATAATGACTAAAAGCTGTCTGCCACACACGCAAACACAAACCAAAAGGAGCATCACATGTGCATGTCTTAGTCACACCGCTGTGCATTACTTATTTTTAATTATATTTATTAAATAATTTAATTATTTTATTAAGCATCCATCCATTGACTTTTGTAATTAAACTGCACTTTCTCTGCATAACTAAACAAGTGCTTGCAAATACATTTTCAAATAAGATAATTTAATATAAACCACTGAATCCATAGAGCTCAGACTTGAATATCACTGTTATGAATTGTTAGGATACTCAGCTAATTGAATTGTATACAGTATAGCAATGAATAAATGTTAAAGTATTTATATTTAGCAGAAATATAAAAAAAAAAACGAAAATATAAAACAGAAATGGTTTTAGGATTTCCCTTCATTTCTGTTTTATATTTTCGGTTTTTTTTTTTATATTTCTGCTAAATATAAATATTTTCCTTCATTTCTGTTTTATATTTTCTAAAAATTAACAAAAACAAGAAAATGGCTCCTTATTTAAATTCCCTTGTGCTGATTATGGTGGGAATTTACTGGCTGACGGTGAAAGGCCACATCACAATGAGCTGTCTGTTTCTCTGTGCTAACACAATCAAACAACTACTTGGAAGTGCCAACTTATTGACGCACTTAGAACAACGCGATACCTGCCTTCTTGTGGTTTACAGGTCATTTAGAATTTACACATATTTCCAATTATGTTCACTTCCCAAGATATGCAGCTGTACCAGCTAAATTACAATTGTTGTTGTCTGATTCTGCAGAGCATGGAGAACAAGCACCAAAGTGGCCTTTAATTTATTAGAATGGCCCAGATGTGTGTGCCACAACCAGAATAATTCATGGAGCAATGGTGCTGGTGTGTCTTGAAGACCAGCATCTGTGGAGGAGATAACGTGATGGATGATGCCATCCCTCTTGCAACCTTAGTTTGTACAGGCTGTAATGAAGGCGTAGTTTGGTGCTCACGTTAAAAACAAATCATGTCATCTTGAACATGACATTAATAATTCTAAGAAATGAGAATTCTGCAGTATTCCTGGCACAGAAGTGTAGAAGAGAAAAATGTTACTCAATCAAGAACAGAGAGCTGTGGTGCATCTAACTGTTAAAGTCAAGCATGCAGATATTCTTAAATTATCTAATGCAATGCTACGTGCTTATTCTCAGCCTTTAATATGGAACATTTCCCACCATTCCCCTTCCCTGTCTGATTACGTGAGATCAAACAGCTGCTGTTTCCTGTTTCTGAGAACCACACCCAGTTTCAGTTCTCACCTCCATTAACAGGAGCAGAGGGAGCAGGTGGCACTGCTATGCTCTATAGTAAGGTCCAAAACAGGGTCATTCAATATGTCCAGTTCCTTAGATGTGTACAGTTAAATAAACAGAAAACAATAATCTGCATTCACAGTAATTTGAGAATATGAAAATTAAAGTAACTAAACTTCCATTTTCTTTTTCAAAAACAGCTGGGGTTCAGTTGGGTTGTCAATGAACAAGTCAAGAGAGGAAAAACCTTTCTAAATATAATTTACACTTTGAAGATCTCGTGCAGCATCACAAATTAACCCAATCTATAGCTTTTACAAGTAGGTTTGTGATCCGTTTCTTGATTAGGGATACATGAAAAAAAGACTGTTCACACTTTGTGGCTGTGAGCTTACTGCAAACAAACAGAAGCTATCTCCCAACAGTGTGTTTTTATTAAATCAATTACTAATTTTACTATCTATATATTATTTACTTGCTGTAGGAGGAAAACTTATTTTTTTCCCAGCTTCAACTTGAGAAGATGCTAATTATCACAAATAAGTGCTGACACAAGTTTGAGCTGCAGTGTGTGTTTAATACAGTACAAACAATAAATAATTTTTTTCTTTTATTGAAAAAGCTCATGGGAAATTACCGGCATTGTCATGTCACTCAAACGTAGCAATATTTTGTGACTCAGCTATTTTTCTGTAACATTTCTGCGGAAGCAAATGTTTTACATTTTTAAACAAAACTAACTGGTGAGACAGTGAGAGTAAGCACGTACAATTTTAGCGTCTTGCTCAATGAGACTTTAACTTGACATGGCTGCATGAAGCACAGAGTTTTCACACTGAAATATTGTAAAACCCCAATATGAGCTCCATCTGCTAATGTCAAAATCCAGCCAAATCAAGTCCACAGTCCCTTAATGTAAAACATAGGTATGAATACTAGACAAACAATTAGAGTAAATTACGTGGTTACACTTCTGAAGTACATTAACCGGATTTCTGTGGAGATATTACAATAAAGATTACCAAACTATTCCATCAGGCAGAGGAATGGAGAGTACACTGTTTAAATTATAATGCAGGATATTCTACTTCTCTGTGGAGAAGGCTCTTTTCATTAGTGGAGGTGGGGTCTTCCCTGCTTCGTACACAGACTCTGGAGGAGGAGAACTCAAGCAGCACCAATCTGGGATACGACCCGTCTGGTTGTAGTAGTCCCGTGACACTGACCTACTGCCAAGGATGTCCTGAAGAGCCCCAAAGATTGCGCCTGTTGAGGAGAGGACAATATGAATGAACAAAAAGGGGTTTTCAAATGACATAAGAGGGGGCAAAAACAATCTTTCTACATCTTCTCAACAATGCTAACAGGGTGACTAGAGAGCAACTCTGTGTGTGTGACTGAGAATCGGTGAATGCGAAGCAGTGTAAAGAGCTTTGTGTACCAATGAGGTCAAAAAGCATTATAAAATGCTGACCGTTTACTGTGGTATTGAAGAGTAATGCTGGAGAAATACTTCTTTCGAATGTTGAATGGAAACTTTTAATTCAGTAGGCAGTGATAAACCTTTGTCTAACCTCCAAGCCAGGCAGTGCAGTTGGGCTTCGCAGGTGGAGTGTGTATGCGGAAGTTCTTGCTGGCTAGCACATTGCTGTACTTCGGTTTCTCCACCAAGAGGCGAATCTCTGACAGCAGACGGTGCAGGAAGCCGGGCAGCATGGCCGTGCCACCTATTACTATGAGGTTCTCCGAGAGCACTTTACGGGTGTCAATTGGGCACTATAGACAAACACATGACACACATTTACCAAATTTAGCGATTGGGATTATCATCTGCTTTTTTGTACCCTGATAAGATAGATTAGCTGGGAAAATGAATGAAGAATCTGACAAGGTAAAGTGCAATGGTTTACTTTTTTCATTCCATTATGCATTATTAGTAAAGAAGACAGCTTATATAAAAATGATGAAACCAAACAATAATCCACCACTTATTTAAAGCTCAATTTAAGTGCTGCAGGAGAAAAGATGAGGCCTAAGGACACCCTCCTTTAGTTTGTCAGGACAGATGCAGAGTAAAACAAAAAGGAAAGTTGCAGTGGCGAGCTTTCCTGCAGGGCCTTCTCTGATTGTAGAGCTCCACAGTTGACTGTGGCGCAGGAAGGTAGAGCGGCTGTCCACCAAACTCGCAGTTGTTGGTTCGATCCCTTGCTCCTCTTTTCAGGGTCGAAGTGTCCTTGAGCATGACACTGAACCCCCACTTGTAGTTGCTCCTGGTGAGTGGTGGCCAACTGCATAGCAGCTGCCCCATCGGTCAGTGTGTGTGTGTGTGTGTGTGTGAATGGGTGAATAAGAAGCAGTGTAAAGCGCTTTGAGTGCCCATAGGTAGAAAAGGGCTATATAAGTGCAGAACATTTACCATTCACTGATGCCTCAAGAGAACTATTGTGTTTCAATACATTCTGAGTAAAATACTGCAGACTGTTTTTAAACATATTGCTGTTGCTGTATATCTGACACTGTGTATGTATGTGCTATACTGTTTGAGATTAATTAAGGCTGCCCTTGGCTGACTTCATTCTCACATGAAACAATAAAACTGCCCCATGATTTAAAAGCCCCCGCTGAGTGTTACAAACACCAAACTCAGTGGCTGTGACATTTGAACTGAGGGATGCATACCTCCGATGGATACTGAACAATTAAAGCAAAATACTTTGGCATAAACTAAAACAAGTTAAGGTTAATGAGCAGCTATAAGGCACATAAAATGGTGAATGCTAAAATAAATGGGGTGGACTATATAAACACCTGGCAGTGTCTTGCAATTCAATAATTCAATTTAATGGTTGTTTTACAGTTTTTTGTGTTTTGTCAACTTCTATTTTTGCTTTAAGATGTGGCTGAGCAACACTTTCAATCCAACCCAAACTTTATAAAATAAGCAAAACAATTATATTGTTTTCCCCCAAAAGTGAGTAGTAGGCAGCTTCCCCAAAACACCTTGCCCTTGCACATTGAATATGATATGAATGACTTCATTCTACCTTGACCAGGCAGTCAAGAATTAAAGAGGCCACACTCTTCTCCTCATTGTCCTGTTCAAACAGAATCTCCATCACAGAGTCTCTGGAGAAAAAAAAAACAAAAGAAAAACATCATGAGTCAAAATGAAACTGCTTAATGATTGACATTACAGAAAAGACACTACATAAATTCTGGAAAGAAAAGAAAAATTCACATTCATTCCCACTCATGAACAGTGGGGCAAAAAGTATTTAGTCAGCCACCAATTGTGAAAGTTCTTCCGCTTAAAATGACAGGAGTCTGTCATTGACATCATAGGTACACGTCAACTGTGAGAGACAGAATGTGGAAAAAAAAATCCAGGAAATCATATTGTAGGATTTTAAAAGAATTTATTTATAAATTCCTGGGTGAAATAAGGATGGTGGAGTTTGGAGTCTGACTGTTTGAAACTGTGGTAAGTCGTCTTTTATACAGATAACAAGTTCAAACAGGTGCCATTAATACAGGTAATGAATGGAAAGAAGCACTTCTTAAAGAAGAAGTTACAGGTTTGTGAGAGGCAGAAATCTTGCTTGTTTGTAGGTGACCAAATACTTATTTTACATAGGAATTTATATATAAATTCTTTAGAAATCCTACAATGTGATTCCTGGATTTTTTTCTCTCCAAGTTGAAGTGTACCTATGATGAAAATTAGAGACCTCTATCATCATTTTGAGCGGGAAAACTTGCACAATCGGTGGCTAACTAAATACTTTTTTGCCTTACTGTAATTATGACACAAACACACTTACACAATTAAGATAATGTGTGTTTGTGTGTGTGTTAGACTTTCTAGCTCTATGGAGAAATACAGAGGAAAGCCAACAGAAAATCGAATTTGAATATTTTGATAGACTACCTTATTGATCCTTTGACATGGAGAATTTTCGCCCCATCTAGAGGATAATCAACATCTGGAGGAGGAGCTGGACGCTACAAACGGATACAAGAGAAAGTGGAGTTTCTCAACGATAGAGGAGGATAACTGAGATACCTAATATGGGATCATATCACTCACCTGTGCTGTACCATCCAAGTTAAATTTGGCTTCCTGGATCTTGAGACCTCTCTGCAAGTCACTCACAAAGCATGTTCTCACTGCAAGAAACAAAACATAATTATACACTCACTGGCCACTTTATTATTATTATTTTTTAGGTACACCTGTAGAATTTAATCATCAGCTGTGCCATGAATTCTACATTTACAAAAATATACATATACTTTTGACAGAGAATAAACATTTAGAATTTGTTAATTATAGTATAAATTTTGTGGGCCCCTTATATTCTTGTATCAACAAAAAGGATAGCAGCCTATAGATAATACTATCAGGAACAAAATGATTAGGTTGCTCACACATCCTGAAAACACAGTTAAGGGGAAGAATGATTAAACAAATAGTTGTCACAGTAAATTTGTAAAGTAAACATGTCCCAATAATATTTTTGAATCATTTATTTTCATCTGCGCATTATAAATATCCGTCAAACCTACCCTTTATATCCTCTACAGTCTCTTCTGGGATGGTCCCTGAGAGGAAAAAGAAAGAGATAGAAATTTTAAATAACTAAATCTTTTTGGGTGGACTTATGCACATATCAGTGATTTCAAAACTCTTCAACTTTGCCTTTGAAATTAGAATTATGATGAGGCTAAATCATCTTTTGAAAACCGTAGAAGTTGACACAGCGGCTAAAGACATTCGTTGGTGTAAAAGAAGCCTGGTCCATTCCAGACTGCAGACTTTCCGTACTAACTGCAGAGATGCAGTTTGTTTAACAGTCTAGTTAACTGAATGGGCCTGCTGTTGCTCTTAATTATTAATGTATCTTTTCTCACTCAGCTGCAGCTGTAGACCTCATGGCTCAACACTATAATGTGATTTGTTACATCAAGAAAAAGCGTGGAGAAAGAAAACTGAGAAGGGGATTGAAGTTCACTGAAACAAGTTTTTACTATAAACATTAAATGAAACATTTACAACTGCATCAAACCATTATATTTTTCTGCTCATAGCTTTCCAAACCAAATCAGACATCTATATCAGAGTTACAAATGGTACCATATAAGATATAAAGACACAGTGTATCGTATTTTCTTGCAATTACCAATGACAACTGGTACACTCTGGCCAGTGGTGTTGTCTGTGTCCACAGTGCACTGCTCCACAAGAAGCCCATCTAATTCTCTACAACAGAGAAAGAAACAGGGATGGGAGGGAACAGGCACATCTACAAATGGTTTCATATTACAGTCACAAAGTTGAAATGAAATGCAAAAAAATGTGAAATAGAAGTTTTCTTCAACCACCAAGTGTACACAAAATAGGACAACTTCATGCAGAGTCACACACTGCCAAATCTGTTAAAGCTACTTACTTATGGATGGCTTTCCCTCCCAAAGGCAAAGCCTCCCAAGTTGGCAGAACAGGAGTGCACTCATAAACCTGACTTCACTGTTAGGTTGGCAACATATAATAAAGCTGAGTGTTTACACTAACACTATACACCTTTGTCATTTTAGCCCACAACAGAAATAGAAATGTTTCAATTGTAAAAAAATTCCATGTGCCACAGTATCCAATTATCTATCTTCTCAAATTCGATGTAAGAGTCAAAGACTACAAATCCACAGGAAAGGATACAGGCAGCACAAGTGTCTCTGTGTATCCACAGTCCATCACCAGAGCAGAGTTAATGCCTAAAGTCATTATAGCCATGAGGTGACTTGGAGCAAACAGCACAGATGGCACCTAGAAAACACCATTAAAGATTAAAATTCCAAAAACTCACCACAAACTGCAGATTGTTTTTATCTTTTTATCTTTATCATTTACAGACATATTCTACATTGGCTCTTTTTCTTTTGTAAAACACTGACTTGTCTGAAGCGGTACCTCAAACTGTTTGAAGAAAACCTTGGTGAGAGTCTCCCTGAAGTGAGATGGGCAGAGGATGGACTCGATGATGACCACCCTTCTGTCGCGAGGGTTCACCAGCAGGTGCCTGTTTGAGACAAGAGGGCAAAGTTTATTTCATGAGGGTGAATCATTGCTTTCAGCTAATAGCAGTATATGTTCCATTTATCAGTTGTTGTTATTAGACATATTTTTGCCATTAACAGTTTGACTATAAATATTAACCTCCTAATTCATAAGTATCAACATATTATTACTTAGATGCTTATGATGATGTATACCAAAAGTAGTAGAGTCTTACCTGAAGTACAGTATATGGATAAACTCTTTGAGGATGACATAAAGCTCTTCTGTGTTGATGTTGTACTGAACTACTTTGATGGCCTGGAAAAGAGGACATCACAACCATGTTAAAACATTTTGTGTTTCCCACATACACATGATCAAAGTCAGCAGAGCTAACAGTGCCTCACCTGCTGCTCTCCTGGTTTCTGGATCTCGCTCGGAATTATGAACCTGGGCCCAGTTTCCCCTGCAAAGCCACATCTGCCAAAAAAGTAAACTTTCAGCTGAGCTTCAGTACTGAAGGATGTGCAGATGATATAAATATTTTGATTTAAGATCGTTAAAATGTATCATAAAAATCAGAAAATAAATCAACAGGAGTAATGATTTCCTACTTTTTTCATTGGAGGCCCCCAACCCATATTAAGGAACTGCTGAGCATCACACATGCAAACACCAAAAGAATAATAATGATTGATTATGAGTGTTAGCACCCAGACGTGGAGTACAGCTCTAAGCTAGATTTCCTGCAGATCAGATGAGACAGGGGAAGTTTGTTGCATATCCAGATCCAAATGCATATCATGTGAACATTAGTTTTGATACTGCTATGATTCTGTATTTTTTACATCAAGAACAATCAATAACTTATTTTTCCATTTTCTTAACAAATCAATGACCACCTTGGCCTGACAACCTCACACCCAAGACCTTTATGCCCCCCCCGTGATCTTTGGTGCTGGTTTGGGAACCATGGCTCTATATACAGCTATCCAAATACAACTTTCCCATGGGGATGAACTTTTCTTATTATTTTCACATTAATAATGCAGTGCATGAGAAATTGTTCTGGGACAGCAACAGAAATAAAGACATCACTGTTGGGACTAACCCTTTCTCTTGATGCCCATGTGACTTGCCATTGGCCATTTTTCCCCCTCTTCCTTACTATTTACAAACTTTGACTAAAATTACAGCAAGATAACACATATTATGAACCAACAACAAACAGAAGCAAACAAAAAAGAAACGTAAAAAATAATCTTGAAGTATGCTAACTGCATAACTTACATATGGAAAGATGTGTATGATGAACTGAGTTGTAATATCCGCTTCAACATTACCAGATGGCTTTATTAAACTATTAGGGTCATATAATAATGAAATGCTCGTCAAAGTGTGTGAAAAAAAAATGTTAATAAGCGTAGGTTTAGCATTAATTGGGCTCGTTGCAAAAAAATTTACTCATATTCGCTTTGTACGGTGTTTAATTAGTTTTTTTGTTGCTAAGGCTTTCTTACCTTATTGAATCTTAACAAAATTTGGCATTAACCTAACTAGCTAACGTTAGCTGAACAGTGCCAAATCAAATTAACAATGGCTTAGCTAGCATGGATTTACCAACTAACAATCCTACAGTATTTACGAACAGAATATGCCCTTAGCAAGCCCTTATGGGCATTATACCTCTGTTACAGACCTGAAGTGCTAATACTTTAATATTTAACGTAACGTTGGATAAGACAACACAACACATACACACAGTGGAGTATTATGCTAACCTGAAGGCTGCGTTAACAAGGCTAACGACTGCTACTCACTTTGTGTATGCTGCTCCTAAATCGATGACAATCGCAGTCTTCTCTCCTCCACTTCCCAACCCATCAAAAAAGGGCATCTTATCAATACGTTCGCCTCTGGGCGACGAAAATATGAAGAATTATCAATAAAATTCCTAAACTAGCATCTTCTCAAAGCAACGAGCAATGAGTTGTTTCTCTGTTAGGCTGGGCTGGGTTTTGTCGAGATGACGTCATAACGCCGCCTGATCAAAATAGTGCAAATCTCGTGGGAAACAACTGTCAGACTTATGGAGACATCTATTACTACATAATAATAATAATAATAATAATAATAATAATAATAATAATAATAATAATAATAATAATAATAATAATAATAATAATAATAATAATAATAATAATAAGCTATTTGATTGTCATTCAATATAGCCAATTATTTTTGTATATTGCATATACAAATTTGCTCTGACGTTTTCATATATGAAACACCGAAAGCTCTACACCCTGCTCTAAAGAAAAAATGAACGGCTTTTGACTTGTCCCTTCAGGGGTCGCCACAGCGGAACATGTTTAGGCTTGTTACCGGAACCAAGGTGGCTCTTCACACCTGGTTGGTTGGGATTCGAACCCGTGGCCTTCACCCGCGGTCTTCTGGTCTGCTCTGAAGAAAAGCTGTATCCCTAAGAGTTGCTGTGAACATTTTAGTATGTTGGCTGTTTCAGAGTTGACCAGTTATGCAGAAAATGAGTAGTATACATGTAAGAACTTGTGATTATATGTTAATACACAGCATCTAATTGTGTACCAAGTCTACTGTCCACCGGTTTCTTTATGCAAGTACTACAAGAGCATATATTTGGTCACAATATCGAAGCATTATGGCATATTAAAGCTTAGAATGCATATGTTAAAACCAAGTGCACAATCACTGACACCTTCTTTGCCCCCTCCTTCTTTCCTAATATAATTTTCATTTACACCAAAAAGAGCTAAATAACTTTAATATATCATATAGTTACTCCTCATGGTAACGTTTAATTTATTAACCCTCTTTTTGCAGGCTCTTTTATTTTCATTTAAAAATATGAGACACACGAAGTCATGCTGCACGTGCTTTGTCCAAAATACAACTGCAAGAACGCAAACTCAGAAAGAACATTTGTATGTTTAAAATCAGAGGTAGTTAGCCTTGACAGCAAGAGTGAACGCAGATAGTATGGATACTTGTACATGTCATGTAAATGTCATGTCATTAATTAAGAAAAAACAATACGGTCCTAACGTATTGTTTTTCATTTTTGTATTTGTATTTGTATCTTATATATATACTGTATATAAAATGGAAAAAAAAACCTCTTCAAGTAGGCAGTGCAGACGAAAAATACGTTTCTGATTATAAAATAAAGGATAGACGAACGGATTTGTACAGCTGTATTTTTAGTAACTCCTGCAGATCTGAAACATTTGGTTACAGCACATCAGGAGCAGGCGGACATACGTAGAGAAGACAGCGACTTTCAGTTAGTGACGCTGAGCTGCACCACAAACCTTTCCATCAGCTTGCTTTCCACACTCGTCTGCCCTGAATTTGTATCTGTACCAAATGCATTTGTTTGCACTCTGCAAAAGAAGCTCCACGTCCTTCAGGCACAGCAATCCGTCATGATCTCTGTAAGGTAAAGGCAGCTTTATATTCAGAAATGTGCGACTTTAATTGTTAACTTACGTAATTTACGCTCTTAGTACCAGGGTGCGTTTGGTGATGTGATGTAGGAGACGCATTTTAGTCTCTGTGAGGCTATGATTAGCTCAATCATGGTCATTCTGTGCAGTGAGATTGGCCAAATATGATCAACACTGCAGTGTGAATTTGTGTACAATCCAAATGTCCGAGCGATTGTGCTATCAGGTGGTGGATTGCGAGAGCATGCTTCCTCAGTGTATTTAACTGTATTGATCACAGGGGCGGGGTGCTGGCAGGAAAGTGGGTTACATTGTGACATTGTTGGACTGTGCATCATTAGGGCAGGATAATGATTTCTCTTAGACGCTTGCCCTGTTAACAATGCTTGTCGTTTCTCGTCATTTTTTTACTGCAGTGATTACTGAGTTGGCATCATGTAAAACAACAAATGCGCAACACATAGTTGTGTGATTGGTTTTTAATCCACTTTATAACATGATTATGCACGTATCACACGTGCAAATTGGCCTGAATTTAGACAGATTCAGATATGTAGAATGTAAAAACATTCATGCATTATGTTAGAGGATCCTAGAGGATAAAAACCTAGTGCTATTTATAGGTGAAGTGCGGAGGGGTGCGAAGGATTGCTGTGTCAGATTCCCTCTCCCTCTCTGTCACTTTCCCTCTGTGTGTGTGTGTGTGTGTGTGCAACTACAGCATCAAAGCAATGGAAAGCATAGAGTCTGAGTTAATCCTGTTGTATGTAGTTATCACAGGCTATATGAGGTTCCCATTCAGTCCTTGAATTTGCAGTTGCACATCTTGTTCCTTGTCACCTGTCTTCCTTCTCAGGGACCACCACCTCTGCGTTGTCTCTCTGTCCACGTCTCCTCAGTGACAAAGCATAGAAGCTGCAGATAGGGATTGCTCACACCTCAACAACACCATTTGTCATCTGTATTGACTTCCAGCTGGCACTGAAACCCAACAGAAATGCAGATGCTCCATCAATTCCTCTTGGCTGCAACCTGTTTATGCATCTATGGAACCCCTGTCCATCTCCCAACCATCACTCCCACACAGGACAGTCGCTGTGATGGGCAGTGTGTAAGCTCAGTAAAAACTGTTAGGTTGGTGCATAGCACATATATAAAGTCTAGACCATCAGATTCAGAACATGTGACTGGCCTGAGTTTGAATATAGGTGTAGGAGGAGCAACTGGCCCACAAGGACGACCTCAGGGGATAAATCCAGTGACGCACACAGAAAATGGGGACAGCCTTGATGACAGATTTGGGCAGGGTGAGGGTGGCAGAGAAGTGTGGAGCAAAAAGAGGGAAGTAAAGAAGGTCAGGAGCAAATCTAAGATGGGAGATGCTGAAAGCCAGTCAGAGGTTGCTTCAGTACTGTCTGTGGAATCGGAGACTACTGAGGAGGCTGTACCTGTTATCAATGAGCAGAAATCTTCATCTACATTTGGGAAAAAACAGAAGGACATAGACAAGAGTACCCCCAGATTGTCTCTTGGGAAATTTTCAGCTTTCTCTTCATCTCTACCAGAGTTAAGCATAAACTCTAGAGAAACAATGGACAGAAGTGAGGAAGAGAGATCAAGACTCCATGGTGAGGGTGATTCCCACTACGGTAAAGACCCAGAAACAAGTTTGCCGTCTTCAGAACCTCCAAATCCTTCAGCTCGGTTCCACAGAATGACATTTCATAGCTCCACCCCTTCCTCTATGTTTATCTCCACACCTTTGACAATTTGGGGTCATGATGGACCTACAATATCTCCACTCCCAGACCTTCTGATACCTGAAATTGGACCAATCCTGATGCCCAGAGAGGATGGACCAGAAAGCCTGTGGACTGAGGCAGCAAGAACTGATGGAGGTAAGTGTGAAAAATTAAAAAATAGATTGATAGGACACAGACTTTTGTAATTATTAATTGTAATTAATCTCTTGTGTGCAAATTTAAGCCCATTGTCACGCTATACAAATTCCTTCCTCAACAAACTGCAGTTTCTCGTTTGCTAGATTTTGTAGCAGTTCAGCAGGAAGCGTCATTAAAAAGTGCAGCAGAAATAAAAACAACACTTCTTGCAGCAGAGATCGCCTTTGATGATCACTAAAGAAGGCTTCCGCTTTTTCACACTCCACTTTGAACCCCAGCTGGGACCCATGGCAGTCTAATTACTTTCTATTCTTGAGTTGAGTTAAAAAAAAAAAAAACGGAGATCACAAACAAGTGCGGGGAAAAGGCTGGTGGCAGAGTGTGTTATAAAAGCCTTTGGAGGATTCAACCCTCTTCTCTTTATTTCTTTACACTACCACAAACACCTTCTCTATCTTTCCCACCAGTCACACTCCTCTTCCCAGACTATTGTAAAGCAGCAGACAGGTTATTATTCAGTAAGGCAAGAGACGGAAATGGATTAAAGGAGTCTGTCTGAGCCAATATGTGTTCCTGCTGTCCAAATGGGGATTGTCTGTTTGATGAAGATTCTTCCCAAAAAAAGAATGTAGGAAAAAAACTCAATTCCCATAACAGCATTACGTAAAAGGATCGTAGTCTTTATAAGCATTTTGCAGACTTCTTTCAAAATGCTTTGGACTAAAGAAAATGTTTGAAAGATATGCAGTATCAGTTTATCTGCTGACAGCCTGCTCTTATCTAGAAAGAACCCTCTTTTTAAACAATCGTCTTTACATTGTGTCTTCACTGCGAACTTGGCTCTGAGAGAGTAGTGTTAATAATGAGACAACTGCATGTGTGAAGAAGTACCCATTGTAAAAAGCTGCATGTTGTCATAAATAGTAAATAAGCTATATGCTGAACAGACTTTCTGCTAGAGAAAAAAAATTATAAATTTTTCATATTGGCTGTTGGCAGTTTCTTTATGTTGTGCATAAAGAAACTGCACGACTCCCAATGTATCACTATTCATTTGCCCAAGTTTTGTTCCTGAATTCCACACACTGTAAATAAGCTGCAGAGTTCACTGACTTTCACCATAAAGTCCAAACACATCTGTCTTTTCTCCTTCTCATGGTATATTTCATGACCTTCATTCTGTATCTGTGCTTGTGTTGACACAACTTGCAGCAGACACTATGGTCCCGCTGTCCCAGGATGAAGCCACCGAGGGCACCATGTCATCAGAGGCCTTGCCCCTCATTTTTGAGCCTTTGGAAGATGTCACGCTAGAGGGGGCTGCAGCAGCGGCAGTGGTCACACTTATGCCCGGCAGTATGCAGCCTCCCGCTGCCATGGCAACCAGAGGAATGCCTGTGTCAGAAGTGGACCTGGACCAGCTGGTCCCTGTGGAGACAGACAGAGATGGTCCCACACACACCCAACTCCTGCTGATGCCAGACTGGACGTCACCTTGGCAGACATCCGGCGCTGAGCTCCTGGAGCCAATCAGCTCCTTGGGTCCATCTGTTTCACAAAGGCAAGCAACAGCTGAGCCAGAGGATCACTCTGAGAGTGGTGACAGAGGTAGTGTGACCTTTTTACTAGTGTTTTACAATCTGTGTGTACTTTACTAAACATTTATTAATGTGTGATACTGCTACAAATTTCAAACATTTCAAGCATCACTAACATTATTCCCACCAGGCATCTACTGCTTTTACTTCATTTTAGCAGAAATTTGACACTTGTTTTTAAATACTGCTGGTAATATAAACCAGCATTATAGTGGACATTGGCATCAAACCCTTAAAGTGCTTAGCCTATCATTTTCAACCAACTAACTCTATGACTTCAGAGTAAGTTAGATAACAATAGTGTTTGTGTTTCTTTGGCTTTGACTGAAACTGACATTTCCCACTAAAACCCTGATTACCTGTACTTGTAAATGTCCAATTCACTGAATTACCACAAAGGCAAGTCATGCAAGCTGTAATGAGTGAAAGTCTCATAAGGTATTTAATACAATCTCTCACACATCAGATGTTTAAATGGCAGCTTCACTGATTTTCAACTTACTACTACTAATGGTTTTCGATTAGGGAAAACATATATATGAATAATATTTAACATTCCTTTGCCTTGCATATAACAAAATATCTCTCTGCCTCTAGCTGAAACACTCCTCCAGATTATTTCATTTGTCTTTATACAGAGGTTTTAGATCTTGGTAAACACACACCTTGTCCAGATGTCATCCTCTGAACTGAAAAGTCCTCTAGATTATGTCAGTGATGTTGTACTTGCTGAACTAAAACCACATAAAGGAAGTTGTAAATTAGTAAAATCATCCTTTAAGTGAGTTGTGAAAAATCTGCTGGTCAGCACTATGTGACAGTCTACTGTCTTGCTTTCTCCTTGTGCTATGTGATTTGTGACATGTAGTTGCTGTCAGGACGCAAAACCTTGTAGACAACTTGCCCACCAGAGGCCCCTCTCGATCATCTTTTCAGCATAGTATGACAACAGTTACCATGACAACCCGTCATCCTGAGCATAAATCCAGAACAAGGTTTGACGAGATGGAGTCTGAGGGTAGGATGAGTTTTATCATTTAGGGCAAAACCAATTAATTTAAAATTGTCTTGTTTTTCCCCCAGTATGAGACTTATTTGCTGCTTAGTTAATATTTTCTTTCCCCACAGAGGAACCTGATGACGATGAGGAGGAAGAGAACTCAGAGGAATCTGTGGAGGAAGAGAGTGAAGAAGACCTAACCGAAACACCTAAAACTTCCTCAACACAGCCCCCGTATAGCTTCATCCCTCCACCTCCTGTCTGGGTTCAACGCAACCAGGGGCTGAGTATGACAACATAGTTTCTAAATCAGCTATTTGTCACAGCTGAAGCATATCAGATTAGCGCTTTACTTAACATTACATCACAAAACTAAACAACATTAAAAATCGTTTTGTATAATTTTGCCCCTCTAAATCTATGACTGCTTTTTCTAGTGCGTAGCTGGGTCGAGCTAATCAGAGAAAAGGTAAGACTGCCACCTGCTGTCCATGAAAGGTCTTAGTTGTTAGTCTAAAAAGGGGATTTAGTTTTGAGTGGTGTAACTCATTTCTTTCATAGCATTTGTTATCGATGATCAAAGTACAGACTTAATCTTTAAGGGCTGTTAAATACAAGTAATAAGAGGGATGAAATTAATTTATCTTGATTGGCCATGTTCCAGTGTGACTTGTGACTTGTGTGCCTCCACCCTCTGCAGGCGGGATATGTGTCTGGGATGTTGGCCCCTGTGGGCATCGGCATCATGGGGGCCCTGCTAATCGTTGGTGCCCTCTACAGCATAAGAATGATTCACCGCAAAAGGAGGAACAGCTTCAAACACCAGAGGAGGAAGGTCAGACAGCCAGAGGTCAATACCCTATATTGTATTAATCACTTATTCATTTGTTATTAAAGGCCAGTCACAATGCCACCAGCAGGTAATGTGGTCAATAAATGTGGGTCTCAAATGCACTAGGTTTAGCATTTTGTTAATTTTCTTCTCCAGCAACCTCGAGAAACTGGCATCAGCCAACAGGACCAGGCCATGCTGCTGGCTGACAGCTCTGAAGATGAATTCTGATGAGACCCTTGTGGGCTCGTTTCTGTCAGTGACCAACGGCCATTCCTCCTGTAATGGAAGCTCGACGAACATTATCATTGCTATGACTACTCCAATCACCCTGGGCTGTTTGGCTATGACTCATCAAATTCACGGAGTGTAACAGAAGTTAGGGCACAATTTCAACAGGCTGTTCAATGGTCGGCTTTGTATTCCGATCTTTTCTACCAACATGAGGGTTTTTCTGAACGATTTCAGACTATGTTGACTGTAAATGCCTAGCAGGGCTGGTGTGATGCACTTGTACATAAAAATGTGCAAAGTAGTAAACTAGTAATATTGCTGCTCGTAAAAACAAAATGCATTTGCACAGACCTGGCAAGTGTTGCTGACAAAGAGACCATGCAAATGTGGACCACTAGATTTTCTGTTAAATAATAAGAGCTGAGGAAGGTGCATTACATAAACAGTGTAAATATATGTACTGTATATCTAGCTGACTTGAGGTCAGTTGAGTTACTGTAAATAAAGCTTTTTGCTAAACAGCTACGATAAAAAACTCAAGAAATTGTGAAAAATACAATCGATATCACTATTGTGGACCAATATATTTGTTAGCTGGAGCTAGCAGACTACTATCTTAACTTAAAAATTCATCCACCTCCAAGATACTAAAATCTGCCTAATACATTAAACATTACTCTGTAAATAAAACTGAGTCTAAAAATTACAGGCACTGTTGGGCAGGTTTTATTACCATGAGGTGACAGGCTCACCATTTTTCCAAAAGTCTTCATGCGGAGCTCTGACATTAGCTTTATACAGTATGTGTAAGTGGTATCAGTCTAAATCAACGGCATTTGGCTTGTCTTTTCCTTGGTCACCACAGCCAAATGTGCTCTGCACGTTGATTTAGTGTGAGTGTTCACGTCGGATTCCCTTCCTGCCGCAAAGCTCCCATTTTTTTTTTCCTTCTATGGGCTCCGGGCCAGTGACAAGGTTACCCTTGGTGGCTGGGTGGGACCACACCTCATGGGGTGGGATTAGAACCCAACCCAATGCTCTGCCACTGACCAACCAGACCCCCTTTAAGTGGTATCAGTCTGAATACGTATATTCTGCAAACTGTCAAACCATTCTTCCTGCGGAAATTTCCACCCATTTAAGAAACTGTCACAATTAATCTGATTTAAGTTGGGTTAAATATAAATGTTGTGCAAATGCAGTTATTTTAATCAGTCATTTGTTCATAAACATGAATATAAAAAGCACATGTGAAATAACATCATCCTATGAAAGTAGGCTATGTAGCATTTAACAGATTTTGATGTACAGCGTAAGTGATGACTTCAATATTTGGCACTTGGAAATGTTTTTTCTCTACACGCATGAAATCTATTCATTTGAAGACCTATTGCTAGTGATTCTTTTGGCAGGAAAAGCACAAACATTTAACACTGAGGCAGAAATTAATATTTTCACAAGTCAAAGCTGTTTTTAACTAGCTCAGTTTGCACGTGTTTTCTTTGTGTAGTCTGGTTACAAAAAGGGCTGATAAAGGAGACATTTTGCCCAGCACCGTTTACCAGGGAAGTCCCATTGTCTAGATGCAATGACCTGTAATCAGATCAAGTTTTGCAATTTTACTTTTTGATAGGATTCATTTGATAAAGTCTCTGCTGCAGTCTAGATTGATGAAATGCAAGTATGAGAACACTATTGTTAAATTATTATCTCTTTTGTTTATAATAAATATTTTTTCAGTAATTTTATGAGCCATCTGACATGCTTAATGTACAACCCGTTTATATGCAATAATAGTTTTAGGATGTGATTTAAAAAATAGTGACATTTTTGTCTCTTTGTGTATGTATGGAACAGGATGTGACCAAATAAACCGTTCTTTCAGACTTTTGACTCCGACTCTTTCCTGCAATATTAAATACTATGTTCATTTAGAATGAAAGCCATTCCAGACAGTAGACAACTCAGTTTACAGCATTAAAAAAATCAAATAATTTATTTCTGTGTTTTTTTTTTCTCCACATTAAATAAAAGCTATTGGACATTTCCAAATCAAAATCAAGAGAGGGGACAGGGAAGAGGAACAAGGGGAAACAGAAATCTGACATGCAAATAAACTTTCTGCTCTCCCCTTTGCACACTTTGAAAATGGCGTTGGAGGCCGTGCTGGCTGCCCCAAAGAAACTGCAACTGTAACTGTGGCTGGTTGCAGGGACCACAGTGATGACAGCCAAGACAAATGTGTCTGGGGGGAAAACAATCATAAATGTAGGTGTCACCCTAGGTGAGGATGAAGATTTGGGTTTGGGATTTGTTTTTGTTTTAACAATAAGCTACCTAAATGGTCCGTTTGTGCACGATGAGGAAAAGACTGCTTCTGACATCTGAACACTGAGCTGGCATGTCAAGTCAAACCTGATTCCAAAAGCTGGGTACCACCCATCACCACAAACCGTTGCCATTACCTGTTAATAATGACAAAGCCCTTCTGCTTGTGATCATAATTCAAATGGAGCCCATTGGCTCACTGTAGCAGGCTGTAAGCAGTTTCACAGGATTAAAACAAAAAACAACAGACCTTATGCTGCAACATCTAAAACACTTCTGCTTGGTGACAACTAATTTAAAATTATAAGACAGGTTAATTTGTCAAGATGAGTGTATCAAAGAAGAAAAGGTCCAGACAGTGAAGGGACACAGAAAAAGGAGAAACGAGCATCCTGCACAAGGACTGAAGTTTTAATCCCCCAATACAAAGCAGGAGGAGTTTGAATGGGGTGATAATTGAAATCCAGTCACTGTCAGATGAGCAGCAAAGATAATAGTTGGATAGTTTATGTATGCTCGTCACTCTTGTAACACCTCTGGATGATCTTAAGCACAGAAATTAAAAATAAAACTAAATCAACCAAAACCACTCCCTTCCCAACAGGTGATTCACAAGAAACAAACAAAACAAAAACACATGCTCTCAAAATATCCTAAATATAACAATACTTGTATACAAATCTGAAAAAATAAAATAAAAAAATAAAAACAAACAAACAAACAAACAAAAAACAGATGATTTCATCTATTGTTCCAAATGCACACAAACTTGCATACACAGGGTGTTTTTGTGGATTTAACTGTAAACATCTACTCTCCCTTCTAGCCCTGGGCTCCTGGGATGAAAGATCTCAGCTGAAAGGGAAAATAAATCTTAAGTAGGAACAGTCCTAGCTACAAGACTAGGACCGTCATTCAGAGAGATTAGGTCATCCGTCCTTAAATTCTTAATTTGGTCTGCAATTTTTGTTTTTCAGTTGAGCGCACACAGCAGGGTCTTTCAGTGCTTTCTAGTTTAAATATTGTATACAGGATAAACTCAAACAGCTGTCCAATTGCATAATTTTGGCTTCAATGAGGAAAACCAAAAATAGCATTAATGACCTGTGATGTGGGTTGTTTTACAGTTTAGCTTTGATGATTTAGGTTTTATTGTCCCCTACTTCAATCCGTCTCCTCATCCAATACCACAAACAATCTAAATCCTGGAAAGCTTAAAAGAAAATAATAATAATAAATTAAATTAAAAATGTTTTAATTAAATATAAAAAGTGTGCTCTTGTTCCTTCCTATTATTACTTCCTGTAGTCCTTAATAGGCCGGAACAAAGGCAACACCATAAAGGCTCTGATTTTACTGTAAGGGGGCTTCTGAAAGTAGAGAAATAAAAGTTTATCAGAACAGATCCACACCATTATCAAATAACAGGACAGACACATTCATACATACACATAGACAGTGCAGTAATTTTCCAAAGAACTACACCCGACACTTTGTTCATTTTACTTACAAGAGAAAGAAAGTGGCCAAAGCCAACTGTTTGTTGCCTCAATTAGTGTGAACTGAAATGTCTGAGTGCATCTATGATGTATTCCAGGCTAGAAATCCTAAAATGTTAGCGAGCTGGGTTGTGCATCGAGTTTGGGCACCTGGGAAGTGCATTGTGGACTCAGCTGCTTTCAGCAGCATGAGGTTATACAGGTGTATTGTAGTAAATCTAAATAAACTGAAAGCAAACAAAAGAATAAAATATAATCTGCTAAGAATACTTTTCTATTTTCCTTTTTTTTTTTAATTAGAGAACACACACACACACGCGCACACACAATGGTCATACAGGATCCAGCATATGTAACACTTCACCTCTAGTCTGGTGCCAAGGGTAGACCAGATGTGGGCCAAGGCAGCAGTGCAGTCACCTGTAACTGTAGTCATGGCTCTAAGTGCCAATGGCTTGAGGAGCACTTGTAACGAGGAGAAACAGACGAATAACTGAAATGTAGTAAATTGAGATGATTAAGCCATGTTTGACATTTTTGAAAGACTCCATTTTCTCCTTTTCGCAAGTTTTGCATCTGCAGGCAGTGCTTTTAGGGAAAAAGTTCTGATCTGCAGGACAGGAGAATACAATGAACTCCCCCCCCATATTCTGCCAGGGTTTGCCGAGACATTTAGTGAAAATGCTGAAAAAAAGGGTGGTAAATCCACCAACTGGTCAAAATTTGAAGTTCATTTGGAGTGATTTGTTTGGATCAACTGCTCTGCACCAACATGCGTACAACAATCAGAGGAAGGTGTTTGGAGGACGAGCCTCAGACTGGGTTAATCAGCTCTTCACGCTTATTCCCGCACTCACATTAAAATAAATGCATGCATATCTTTACAGGTTTCAGTCCCTGGAGGCTGAGGCAGGTGATGGAAAAAACAGCAAAAGCTGCTGCACCCACCAGACAGGGTGGGAAACAAAAGCACACAACAGTAAGCACAATTCCAACCAAGCATGCACTCAGTCACAACAGTCACTCTCACAGATTCACTTGCTCACAGTGATACCAACCACACCACATTCATGTGCACACAAAAACAAGCCACCCCTCCCCCCCAAAAAAGAAAATACCACAAAATATGAGGCCGTACAAACACGCAGTCATACTATAGCTTTTTCAATCCCCCGTCCAATTTACAATTTTAAAAAAGAAACACAAAAATAAACTCCACAGATATTTACTTCCCAGTCTGTTTTTATCGCCCGCTCTCGTTTCAGATGGTGTCTTAGTTCTATTTTGTCCTGTGTTCTGCAGGAGGATGTGGTATGGTGCCATGTCTTCTTGGGTTTGGAGGCTTGTCCTCACCTGAGCTGCTTCACACACACCCTGCTTGATGCTGCATCCATGCTTGAAGGTCAAAAGGTCAAGGCCCCAGTCAAGGTCATCCCAGAGACCACCCTCACATGCCCCTTTCTCATCACAGGAAGTATCAGGGGCCTTTTGTGAAAACATTAGGTGGGCTTTCAGTCTTTTTGTCTAAACAATGGTTCAGAGGTTAAGGACAAAGAGTGTGTTTGCATGTCTATGCATACCTACATGCATCCTCCTTATGTTGTACACAGGTGTGTGTCTGTGTGTGTGTGTGTGTTTGTGTGTGTGTGTGTACACAAGTGTGAAATGGCCAGGGCAGAGCTGGGGCTGTCAAGCAGACAGTGTTCGAGGTGAACAGCACCGACTGTCCCATCCTCCCCTGTCCCCTATTCTTTCCTCTAGCGTAGCCACAGTTTGAGCCGCAGTGCGTCTACTCCGTTCAGGTAGTATCTGAACAGCCGCTTGTCTCTGACAAAACCCAAGTTCTCATAGAGCTTCAGGGCCGATTTGTTGGTGATCTCAGTCTCCAAGACCACCTGGAAACACACAGATGGTCATGTCAGGGCTTTGTCTTGTAAGTGAGCAGACTGAAAGATCCATGATCGGTTTACTTTCCAGTACCTGATACAAAACATGTATTTGGTTGTTCCTAAAAATAATTATTACATACTTGCAAAAAGTGTACAAAGCAAGCAAGGTTTCCTGTAGCCAACTGACTTTTTAGATGATGTATAGTTTAATAGTTCAGCTATTGTTGGTCCAGAATAACTTCAATTAGTAAGCTTGCTAGTAGTGACACCACCAAGTTGCATGTTCTATTAATAAGTGTGCCAAATAAACACATAAAACATGGAAACATGATAGGTTCAGGAAATGCAAAAAAATCCTTGACTGAGAAAGGCTTGCTGTTCCTTCTTCCAGTCTTTATGCTATAGGTGTGTACGGGAGGCTAAATTAGTAAGGTAACAGCTGTATTTAACATAGGAAAAGGAAGTCTAGTTTCCCTACCCGTCACACAACATTACTCACTTGATTTTTATTGTATTTACATCTACTGGGATTTAACCTACTAGTAAAGTATAACTAAAAAAGCTTAAGAGCATCATCTGAGCTACAAACAAATAGCAATTTGATCTGTAATTTAAGCAAATGCATATGCTTTGGTAAATAGATGGCAGCTATAAGCATAAGGGTATTCTATTCAGCTTTGAGCAAACACATAACAGTGGTGCCTGTATTTTCGCTTCCAGAACCAAATCATGGTCCCTTGTTAGGATACACTTAAAAACAAACTTAATCATCATCATTAAAGCTGAAAATGCAGCTTACAATACAATTACAGTGTTTGCATTTGAATAATGGATAAAGAAAAAAAAAAGCTTGAGCCAACATGAAAAAATGTTATGTATCACAGTCAGTCCCCTGGTCTTTGTCAACAAAGAGGTTGGACTAACACCAAATGTCATTTTATTCACAGGCATCAGCTACTTCTCTTCAGAGATTATTCAGATTATTTAAATAAAATCTACTGTATATGTATGTGTGTGTGTGTTTGTGAGAAAAAGCAAGTGAAACAGTTTTGAGTAGATCTATATATTTTACAAAAAGGCTTGTAGTAGCTGTAAACCAAGGTTACTTGTGAACTCTGATAAGTGAAGGAAAGGGCAGGAAAGAATATTTATAGAAACAAAACCTAAAAAAGAAAATAAAAACAACAAAAAAAACAAATGTCATAATTATGCATCTGTTTTACACAAGTCCTGTTCCAATGTATAGTCATTTTATGGATTACAACATTTATTAGGAATTTCTGGAAAAAGCAAGACTGCCATCTATTGTACGTGTTGATACAGACTTTATTCCTGATGGTGGCATCAAGTCAGTGCATGGTTGCAGAAATACATTCACCATACTTTATTGAAAACCTTCATCCACTGGATAAATGTACGGTATCAAAACGGAAGCTGTGTGAAGTCAAATGAGTACCCCCTCTACAGATCTTACCTCATCACAATCACCTTCCACCATAGCATAGATGGCCTTTTTCACCAGATTAGTACCTGGAACAGAGTAGTGTAATTTAATAATGGCACACAATAAAACAAAACCTATTTGCTGTAAAGAAAGGCAAACCTGCATTTTCTATTGTTTTTTTCTGATGTTTGACATCAGAATGAATGTAAAGGATTAACTACCCAGCTATAGGTTTAGAATATAATGTAACACTTCAGGTCAGAGTTTAGAACTTGTCTAAATGTCATATTTGCATAAATAGATTTGGTTGTCAAAGGGAGCACTACGGAGCACAATTTGAGTCACAGTGTACTCTGCATTGTGAGAGGACTTGCTCTATAGAGTATAGGTGCATCGGTGCACAGATCTCACCGATGCTTTTCCTTCTGTGTTTTGAGTCCACGGCCAGCATGGCAATGTAGCCACGACGAAACATCTTCTTGTGCATGTCAAGCTTACACACAATGGCTCCAACGCACTCCTGCTCCACCATGGCCTATGACACACATACACACATATTAGGACCCGTGAGTGTCTACTAGTGTAGCTGACGACAGCCCAGCAACAGATCTTATACAGTTCCTGTCATCCAGTCAGTTCTCTGAGCTGACTCCTGAACTATATGTCATGGCATCTCCGCTTGTCACGTGCAGCCCTGCATGCAAAGTGGAGTAGAGTTTACTCAACAAAAAAAGTAAAGAACACAAAATAAAAAACCCTGACTGGATATTGTTGGTGCAAGAAAAATACAACACATACTCGAAGAGCATTGCCCTGCACTCAAACTGTAAGGTAGGGGTTTTGAATCACTGCTCACCCCTACATTCCTCTGCACAGATAACTTGACAACAGACTCACAAATATCAAAAATGAACATGATCGTGCCATTTCTTCATTTGACAGCTGTAACTTCTGACTGAAATCCACCAAGCTAACAAGGATAAATAGGGCAAAAGTAGCTATAATTGGACACATGAACTAAGACTATATAAAGTCTAAACTAATGTGCTGTTACATTTATTTATGTGTGTGCGTGTGTGATTAGCCTGAGCGTATGTACAGTATTTTCAGTACATATCACATAACACTCTGCTGCCTTTCAGACACACTGACAAATGATGCAAAGTACTGAGCACAGCGTCACACACCCAACCCCAATAATACCAAGAGGCTCACACTTTAGTATAACTTGATGAACAGTCATCAGAACAATTAAAAGATTTTAGAATTTTCATTACATTGATAAGGTTTCAGAGTAACACTCACCAGAAAGCAGAGCTGCGGCCAGTTGTGGATGAAGTACCTGTACGTATAAATTGAATAAGGCTCAGATAAGTCCTTGGTGATCAGCCTCATGATCCACGGCATCTGCAACTCGGACTCGTAGCGGACATATCGGATACCGTGGCTCTTCTCTTCAGCACGGGCGGGAGAGCAGCTCAGATCTAGGCGAGCCAGCTCCGCGGTTGGCGGCTGCTGCGGGTTAGCGTGGCTCTCTTCTCCGCCGGGCCCGGCACCGTCGGGCGTTTCGTCACTCGCCTGTCTCAGTGGCACCGTGTGGTCAAAGTCCTCTTTCCCTTCATCCTCAGGATGATTTTGGGCGGCCTCAGTTCTTGTGAAACTCGGCATCCCGTTCATGCTATTGTTAACCAGGGGCGAGTGATTGCCGTTTTTGGAAAAGGGACCGTGGCCTTGGTGTTGGCAATGCTCACTATTGTTTCTAGCGGCCGGTGCCCCCTCACTGCTGCCACTGCTGCTGCTGTCACAGTTGTCCACGGACGGTCTCGGATTGTCAGGCCGGTTTCCTGTGTGCTGGTGGCCGTCAGCGTCCTCTGAAGGGCTGGCCAAGCCGTTCAGCTGCTGCTCTCGTGCTTGCATTTTGAGGTGCAGCGGTGCCGGGCTAGCTCGCGCTAACATGTTTTTCTGCTTCTTCTTGACCGACCTTTTGACTTCCCTCACTGGCTGCGACTTCTTCCCTGTGCCGGCAGGGACACCGTCCTCTCTATAGCAGTCCGGTTCTTCGTCTTCTCCCAAAAGCTCCGTACTCCCAGCCCCGGGGAAAGGAGGAATTTCAGTCGGGGATGAGGGCAGTGCGCTACTAGGCCCAGGCGTCACTGTAGCCATCCCACCGCATTAAGGTGGAGATTCACGCTTGGAAAACGTCGAACACAATCTCATCCACAAAGCGAATGGATATACAAACAATATACAAGTTAGTTCACCGAATTATGTGTAAATCCAAGGATTGTTTCAAGCGATAACGTATCCGCTGGCGACGTTTGTCGCTGCTTTCTCCTCGATTTCCCTGCTGCCGCAAAGTGCTGTCGCAGCAAGCGCCATTGCAACAGCAGCTAGACACGTTTTACGACAGTAGTGTAACGCATGACCGTTGATGTTCATGCATGGCAGATGCAAGTTTTTCTTCAGATTTGAGGCCAAATTAGTTTCTGTAATAAACTTACAATTTGCATACGTAAATATAATGTCTTCCCTTTTAGACAAATGAAATTAGTTCTATTTAAAAAAAAAAGATAATTGATTTCAACAACAAGACAATAGTGAGAACAAAATCTCTAGAGGCTTTTTGCATAAAGGCTTTAAGTAAAAGAAAAACAAAACGAGGACAACTAGGCACCACCTTTAACGCCTCCTAGATAATCAAATTAATTAGTTTGCAGCATATTTACAACAACAAATGCATGGCATTTTTAGATTTGTGAAAAGTAGGCTAATTTCTGGTTTGCACAACATCTGAATTTATAGACAATAAAAAAAAAACGTTGCCTGAATGAATTGCACTTAATGCACGGACCTTATTCCATAATATATGTGGAGTCAGTTTAAACTGTATCATGTACTAAATATTTAAAACATCAAAAGTGATTTAGGACTTTGCTGAAAAGAAAAGTTAACTCCTCTGAAAGCAGTGTTGATTTTTCCACTTTCTTACCAGTAGATGATGCCATTGTGAGGATTTCAAAAGAATAATTTCTTTAAACTTGCAAAAATGCTTTAGTTTATCCAGTAGGTGTCGCAGAAAGATACAATCGGTTGCCCAGTCCTTATGAGTTCACTGCTTCATCCTGCACACTAAGCACAATTTTCTTTTAATGTACAATGTGTAATTTTTGTTTTTGCAATTAATACTTCCACCGTACTAATTTACAGAAAAATGTTGCACCTTCCACTCCATCAATTAGGGGATCTGACATTTGTACATAAATGTTAGGCCTATTTGCTGACTAAGGTACCAGTACCAGTCTGCTCTTGAAAAAATCTAAATACAATAAATTTGGGATACAGATAGAAAATAAATAAAACAACAAGAAGAACAATTACACCACATGGCCAGTTGACTTTTTTTTACATATTATTCCTGAAAATCAGCTACATGTGAGTGGATTTAACCTTCAAGATCAGCACAGCAAACTTTAAGCATTACTGATTTGTAGGCAGGACATCCGATATATCTAGGTGGGAGAATTGCTCTGTTTTTCTCAAACACTTCAATGAAGTTTGAGGATCACCAAACACGCTCTCTAAATGTGTGAAAGCAGAAGAGAATAGAACATATTTCCTCCTGCCCGTTTTTCTGCCCTACATTCAGGTACTATAATTGTGTGTGATTTTTCTACATGGAAAGACAGAGAGATAGATTAATAGAAACGACCCTTTGAAAGCTAATTCTCTAAGAGCGGGAATCAGACACCATCAGTTCCCCTTTCCCAATCTCTGTTACATGCCTCTCTACTTGAGCAGCATTCTTTTAATTGCTTTCTCTATCACTTGGCAAACTGGGCATGAGACTAGGCGCAGCCTTGTCATTGTTCTTGTTGAAATGCTCCAGTTAAGGAGTCTTTGTGACTGAAGCTCTTGTGCTTGTGACTGATGCTCAAACAAGTTCCTCTTGCTTCAAAATCACAACAATCTTGGCTTCATCACCTGTCTCTATCTTATGCAGGCTTACATTGCGGTGTTACACATGAGGTCATAGTGTGTTTTTTGTCCTTTCAGCTTATCCTGTAAGTTCAGGGTCGCCACAGGGGATCGTTCGTCCGCATGTTGATTTGGCACAGTTTTTTACACTGGATGCCCTTCCTGACACAACCCTCCCCAGTTTCTAATGGGCTTGGGATCGGCACTGCATGGCTGGGGATGGGCTGTTGGGGGTTCAGTGTCTTTCCCAGGGACACTTCGACATGTGGTTGAGAACAGCAGGGCGTGAACCTCCGAGCCTATGGTCGATATAGGTGGCCACTCTACCAACTGAGCCTGAGCTCAGAGTGTGTAACTTTTCTAAATGTTATATTAGGATAAAGATATCTGGTTGTCAAAGAAAACCCAAATTGGTGTATGCTCTGCATTGTGACAGCACCGACTTTATGATTAGCCTTCATGGGACTTTCATTGCAGAGATCTTTTCTCTCTGAGGACACATGCCAGCATGGCAATGGCTTTTTTTGTCTCTTGCCAAACACATTTGGCTCATTTGAACACACATTTATATATCTTCTTTCCCAAAATCCCATCCCATACCTTTTCTCCTTCTCCCCTTCTCTTTCTCCTCCTCCTCCTCCTTTTTCCCTCCTGCATTCATTCTACACTGCTCTTGCCTCTCTGATGCTCTCTCCATCCTGTCTCTACCCTTTTCCAAATATCTCCAGGGTGTCAGTTGCATCATGTGACTGGTGTGCTTGTGATTACAGCAGTTGGCACCTGTACTCATCTTTGAAGAAAAATCCAAAATACCTTGAAAAAGACAGAATGTAAAGTAGTATAAGGTCAGTATGGAGGTTGGGACATGTAACAACATGACGGGCCAGACTGAAAAAGTATGACCCTCCTCCTTCAAATCTCTACCTGTTCCTGTCTGAACTGAAGTTAGAGGATGAAGGGCAAGCTTTGCATCTCTATCCCCCCATTTTATTTCTGCTAGTCACTTTGGCTGCTATCCTGCTTGCTCCTATGTGTCCTCTTTCTCCTTCTTCTTCTTCTTTATTTGACTGGCATCTGGTCCACTAGAGCTGTATTTAATTAGTTTCTCTTGGGTTAATTAGAGGCTAAAGTTAGGGGGTCGGACGAGAACAAAAGCGGGTCAGACTGGACGGATGCAGGTGCTATAGAGTGGTTGCCAGATTCCACCGTTCAGATTAAGATGGCTGCAGATTGTCTAGAGTATTGGGGAGAGAGAGAGAGACCAATGAGAGGAGGGAAGCTTTTCACCATACATGGAATTGGAGCTGTTTACAGTAAAATATATGTGCATTCTGGCATCACTTTTAATTTTTGATAATAAATTTCAACATGTACTTTTGTACCAGAAACAATCATATATTCACACAGTTTCAGTTTCTTTCAAGTTTTTTTTCTCATATTACATTGGCACATGTCACACTGAGCTGATGCAATATAGGGTGTGTGTGAAGCCTTTGCCAGTCTTTTCACCATTGCCATACAAGGTGCTGTGTAGTAAGTTCCCATTTCTATCACTCCCAGCACTCACTTTCCTGTTTCATCCACGAGTGGAAGATATACCCTATTCCCTTTGCTTTGTTGGTTGGATGTGTAGGATGAAAAAAGCATGAGGCGGACATCAAATGACCTAACGAGACAAGTGAAGTAAACATAAAATGGATAGCTCAAGCAAGTGAAGTGTACATCAGTTGCTTAAATGTAGTGATCATATAAATGAAACAAATGAAAAGAGTAGATGCGTCGAGAAAAGCTCAAGGCAGCAGCACTTTGAAGGTTACCTGTTAAAACACTGACTTCTTTTACAGATTACATGAGGAGAGCAGAAAAAGACCCAACTTGACCTTTTCTTATACCCTGTGGAGATGAAGACAGACTGATATGAGCCGAAGAGGATAGAAGAGGAAGAGAGGACATCTTTGGCATTGCAGGAGCCTCCTCAGTATGTGTGGGTCCTGGGGCCCTTTAGACAGGCGCCAACCCAGCAGGGAAGCAGAGACAATCACCAGCACCAGATTCAATGCAGAGAGATGGAGGGATGAAGAGAGATGAGGCGACACAGAGGGGAGGATTGAGGGGGAGAAGGTGGTGGCACAAAGAGTGCTGTTGAGAAAGGTGGAGGACGCAACAAGGAGACGAGCATCGTCCAGGTAGAAATAAAACAGGTGAAGGGAGAGAGAGGGAGAACATGACAGTGGAACTCAAGAGGAGCTGAGTGGAGAAAGAGTGAAATAAAGAAAGAGTAAGCCAGGGAGAGATACCATATATTCCCTCTGTAACAGTCTTTATCACCAGCCCAGATCGTGGCGTATGAACAGTGATCCAAGTCAACCATCTGCTGAGGCTAGATAAGCCTGAGAGAGCTGGGTATTGAGCTGTCACTCAGGGAGGAGCGCAGAAAAATAAAGAGACGAGAGGAGAGAGAAACAGAAGAGACATAAAGACAGAATTCAGTGAGAGAGATCAGTAGGGAAGGAGGGAGGGTCTGTGCAAGGTAGGGAAATTCAAAGCAGAAGATTTGTGCAGACTGGAGAGCGATCGTCTTGTTAGAGAAAGACTTAACGTCAAATAGATGTCCAGTCCTGTCCTGTCTAATCTTGAAATACTCCTTAAGCTAATGAGAAGAACAATAAACCAAGGCTTTTTACTATTTCTTATTTTTGCCAACCTATATACATATATACACACAGTGTTGTGCAGACACATAGATCCCTTCACGTCATCATGGCTTATCATAGCACAAATAAGTTATTGTAGCAAAACGTGTGTATAGGGGGGTTGTCTCAGTCGAATAGACACCTCTGTTGGAGAGGATCCCTAGAGTGGAAGAAGGGTTAATAGTTGATTAAGGTGATTAAGTTAAATCCCACTTAAACATAGACCGCTAAACCACTTACCAAAAAAACTATGGATGACATTTTCTCTTGTTGGTGTGTGTGAAACAGAGACTAAGAGTGAGAAAAAATATCACAGGTGACACTGGACTTTTTCCCAGCATTCAACCCATACACTATGTTTTTAAGCCCATCTATACAGGAATAAATCTGTGTTTATAGTGTGTTACTGTGGTAGTACAGGGGCATGAATTAAGGCCGGGAGGGGGTAAGGCCTGGGAGTGGGGGTTAGAAGGGGATTAGCTGAGGCCAGTTGGATCATTTTACAGCCGGAGGACCCCCCCACCCTCTGCAGTCTCCTGGACAATGAGGATTAAACTCCTCTTGTTCCTCAACTCCGAAAAACGGCAGGATGACAAAGACACTATTCCTCCTGGCTCTCCGAGCTGTGGCTGGAAGCTGCAGAGGAGGAGAGGAGGGAGGAAGGGAGGGAAGGAGTAAAGAGGAGGAGGAGGGGGAAGGTAGGAGAAGGCGGGGGGTCCATCATAAAATTAATCCCTTCACAGTTTTCTCTGGGTGCAAAGTGAGATATGAAGCAGACATGTCTAATGAAACGCTACAGTCATCTAAGGGCAGAGCGATAAAAGCACATATTAAACTAATGGAGCTTGTCATTAGTGCCTCTATTAAGTGGATTGAGAAGGTTGTGTTCTTTTTTGGTGATGATCAGGAAAGATTAATCATTTCCAAAAAAATGTTCCTTCCCACATTTTCCTCATTGCTGTGTGTCAATATTGTAGCTCACTTATTTAGAGTTATAACTATAATCGATCTCTATTGGTAGTGTACATAAAAAGAATAGTTTGATGTTAGAAAATATTTGTCTATGTTTTCTTGCTGAGACTGTGATGACAAGATCAATACCACTTTCTGGACCTGTCCAAAAGAACATAGTCCACTTAGCAGCTGTGGCACAATAATTAGCATATTATAGATTGTTTTTTTAATCCATACAAAAGTGCCATGTAAAATCCTAAGTGATGTGCCAGTCTTACAATTATTTCTTTGTACACATAAGACAAATGTGACGTATTGTGTTATTTTGTGAGCATTACAGAAGCTTGTAGGTGAATTGTGTTACCTGTGTTTGAATAAGCATATTCCCCACTTTTCTAGTTATGTCTCTATTAGTGAGCTCGAGGGTTGTTATAAGCTGATCTTGTTACCTCTAAGCAGAGCAAGTCTTGCTTTTATCTTTTGTCTCTAGTCTTTATGCTAAGCTAACCGCCTGGCTGTTTTGCAAAAATGTCAAACTATCCCTTTAAAATTATATTTTATGGCACAGTTGCCTCCTGCAATGAATTGCTTGGGCACTCTGTGAATAAGAACTATCACAAGCTTAGAAAATTGAAAGATAAGTCCTGTGTAAAAGCCCAGTGCTGAGTAGTGTGCGATCATAGCCCAAGGCATGTCGATTAAGTGTGTATGTGGCAAAGTGTCCACCTAAAGACGTAGAACTGGCCTCAGTTTGTGCCAGCCTAAGGGAAAGAGATGGATTTGGATGCCCTCAATGTCTGCAACTACAATTACTGGAACTGCTACTTATAGGGACAGAGGACAAAAGTATTTTTTGATGTTGTAATGCAGAGGATCAGATTTACTGTATCCAACATATATGTGAGCTAAACAATAAAAGAGAAAGACAAAAGAAACAGAGGTCCACTGGTTTTAATCTGAGAATAAAAAATGAGGGAGTCAACACAGGAACATAAAGGGAAGTGAAACAGAGAGCTAAGGGGGGTGAGCAGCGCCACAGAACCAGGGGGAGTTAGAGGAGAGAGGAGAGGAGTGAGCTTTTTATACAAAAAGGCTCTCTTTTATTTATAGAAAAAAGAGAGCAAAAGAAAAGCTTCTTCTCGCCTCCTGGATGCAGTGTCAAACCCAATCAGTGTCTGATTTGGCAGTGCTGATCGTCTCCCAGGCACCGGCTAACAATGCAGGGGAGCCTAGGCCGCCACACCTCTCACTTCCAATCTGCATCCTCCAGGACAGGCCTGAGAGCAGGGGGCTGTGGGGAGTGACAACAATGCACCTCAAATGTTCAAATTCTCATAAAAAATCTTTGTGTAGTAAGAATTGAATTACCTAGAAAAAACCAAAAACTCTTCAAGTAGCTTTAAATCGGTTCGTGTGGATTTAGGCAGCTAATATCTGTTTTTATTGTTGAAAAGCTGGCATAAGTGTGCTTTTGGATAAATCGCTGGGTGTAGGTAGTGGTTTTGTTCTTAAAGAGTTTCAAACCAGGTGGAAAGAATGGGACTTAGTGTCAGGGTGTATGGCCATAAAGCCAAACACAAACATGGATAAACTGCTCAACGATTACAACGACCAACAATCCCTGAGCTGTAGAGTCCCGTGCTAATAAACGTGAGCAACAAGGCTTGATCCTCAAAAACCTCACCACTCAATAAAAAATGTCTATCTTGAATAGACACCCCCATAAATCACATTGTTGAGCAAATCCCGCATTTAACATGGAAGAGTTACTGTGCATTTATACTCTTGAAGACTTTAGTTAAGCCAGCGCCTTTGCCACTTTGCAGCTTCATCCAGACGGAGTAAATCTGTCTCTCAATGGCGATTGGCTGAAGCCAAAGGGGCCATCTATTTCACAAGCTTCCACACCACCACCACCACCACCCCACCCTCAGCTAGTGTTTACCCGTCACCAAACAATGGCTCGATACTGGCAATTAAACAGCATTTTTCTGAGGAATCCGTGGCACTGGTCTAATGGCATTACTGTTGGATGATTCAATCCTTGAATAGTCAACAGGATTTTGCCTCTCACCAGGAAAATACTGCTTCATCGAATTACCCGTATTACATAGATTTACCCAAAGCTTATGATTCAGGGTTCACAGATTACTGCTCTTCTAAAGATGGCGAGAGAAAGGGAGATAGGCCAGGAGAGCGATGACTCCAACGCCACAGCGCTGCTTTAACTGACACACTAAAGCTGACCGTGGATTGATCCAAAAGCCTTTGTAGATTTATAGATTATTAATTTACTTCTTTTCTTGAACTGTTCTTTGTTTTTCTGACTTTAATATTCCCTGATGCAAGTCTTGGAATATGGTTTACAGCAAAACATTTACAGTCTCACACACATAAACACACAAACATATAGGAGCCAAACTGCACATTGTGCCCTTTGACCTTCCATGGGTCGAGTCGGGCTGGGCAGCTCAGGGAACCAGGAAGACCGGCCAAGTCCATTATCTTACAATGAAGGGCTAATTACTGGGCTTGCAAGCCTCAAATCACACGGCAACAGACTGCCTGTCTCTGTCCTTCGCTCACCCAACATTTTAATTGCTCTTTTATTCTCTCTCTGTTTTTACTGTGCCTCTCTCCCCGACTTGCTCCTTCTCTCGCCTCAGCCATTTTCACACATAAAAGCAAGATGCTAATTGCCTGCTATGGAAATATTGGGCCTGTGATTAGCCAGGCACAGGGTTTGGCTGGCCTGTGTTTTTCCCTGTCTGTATGAGGCAGCGTGGAGCCAGCACGCCAGGCGTAAAAATAGGAAACTGCGGCTGGTGCTGGTGAAAGGAAATTAATTTTGTGCAAGCGCGAGGACCGTCATTGTGCTCCAGTGGCAATTTGTCAGACAGTTATGTTGGCAAAATGTTGATAGAAAAGCTGCTTGAACAAAATTACAGGAAAATTAGTTCAGCTACTTTCAGGCAAAGTTGGAGTAGCATTGACATTAATGTGAGGCCAATTATTTATGTGCCTCCTTGTAGTTGAAATATCTGGACTGGCAGTCTGCACCACTAACTTTCGATCTGTCAAATACAAACCAGAATGATCAAATGCTACTAAAATACAAAACCTATTGCAAAATAGGTTTGCAATCTGACTGATGCATGTGACTGGTTGATGTATTATTAATTATTTATTGTGTTTTATCCGTTACAAGTAATTACCTAAACCCTCCTTATATTCTCCGCCCTGACCCTTTCCTATAATCTCAACACGTAGCTAACTTACTAATAATGGCTGCAAATAATCATTTAACAAGACAACAAGGGTTTGACCTAATAGAGTCCATCTTGAGATGTATATACATGGAAATGAGGCCCAGTGGGGGATTTTTTCTGCATTTCTGCTTTACGGATTTCACTCTTTTCGACTGTGCCTCTGCTTATTTGAAAAAGAGCTGCTTTTTCTGTCAAACGATATTTTCTCAGCTTAAATGGAAAAACTTTTGACCCCGCTGTGACTTTAGTCTCTTTTTCATCCAGAAAGTTTTCAAAGTGTTCACTTATATTCAGTTTTCAAATTTGTATCTACAACACAATCAGCAGTAAGTCCTCGGGTCATTATTTCTGTTGAAAAGGCTCATTAATCTCCAGCTCTTCTCTACACACTGCAGTTGATAGTCTCTTATTTTACTAACTTTTCAGTCACCTGTCATTTGACCTCGGCCTTGTACCAGTACCAAACCAAAGCTTTTTGAGAGCCCTAGCAGATATTGAAAACCTTTTTCAGACATTTTCCCTTGCAGTGGTTTCTCGAGTGCTTTGTCCAAGCTGTAGGACAAGATGGAGAAGCCTGGTTTTCCCAATGGTGGGAGCAGTGAAGTGTTTGGGCAGCGCTGTGATTAGAGGTGGTGGCGGTGGAGAGTTTCAGGGCCAAGAGGGGTGCAGGTCGGCTGTTCAAAGGCTGGCTTTTTGTATTGTTGGTCAGTTGGGGATTAAGGTCCTCTGTGCAGCAGAATAGTCCCTCTAATTAAAAAGGATAAGAAGGTAGAAAAAATAGCGAGAGGCACGGGAGAAAGCAAAGAGAGTGGGAGAGGGGAAAGCAAATTTGTAGAGAAAAGAAAGAAAAGAAAAACTGTTTTCAGTGTCACTCCTGCAGCCGGGGCCTTCAATTCAGACTGGATTAACTTTACACTCCTCCTCCCTATTCCTCTCTGTTTTTTCCTGTCACTCATTCCCTCAGTCTCTTTCTGCCATTCTTTCTATCCTGCAATTTCCAAACCTTGTTCCCTATGTGCACTTTATTCTCTTGAAAGTACAGTTAAACAATGCATTCAAAGATGGTTCTACACGGGGCTACATCAGTATACTCTGGGGCTACTCTGTCTTTGATTGGTTGCAGCTATGGACAAGTGACAACTCAGTCATTACTTTTCAGCTATTCGCAGTTAGCACCAGAAAATGTGTCATTCTGTTGTAGGTTTGTGAGCTGTACATTTTTGGGTAAGGTTACATTTTATTTATTTTTTGTCCTTTCGGCTTATCCCATGAGTTCAGATTCACAACAGCGGATAATTGTCTGCATGTTGATTTGGCACAGTTTTTTCGCTGGATGCTCTTCCTGACACAACCCTCCCCAATTTCTACCGGCCTTGGACCGGCACTGCACAGCTAGGGATGGGAATGGGCTGTTAGGGGTTCAGTGTCTCGCCCAGAGACACTTTGACATATAGCCAGGAGCGGGGATCGAACCAGTGACCCTGTGGTCTGCCTTACCAACTTAGCTAGCTATTAGCCGTTAGCACAGAAAATGTTTCATTCAGTTGTAGGTTTGTGAATTTTTGGGTAAGGTTGCATGTTGTTGCATAAACCCAGCCACTTGCACCAGTTTGAGTGTGTGTGCTGGTGTTTTTGTGTGTGCTGCTCTGTATTTGCAGTCATCAGAATGAGAATAGAGGGGCTATGTGCTGTGGCCCAGATGCTGGCTGACAGTAGGTGGGCTGTTTGCTGTGGGGATGCCTGGTTGTGTTTTTGTTTGGCCCTCCTCTGTCCCGCCTGTCTCCCTCCCCTCAACTGGTGGGGGGTCCAGGGCTCCTGGGGCTGGTCCCTGCTGACCAAGACCCAGGTATGAGGCCTTACAGTTTGGCTAACACTAGCCACAGGCTGTGGGAGGTTAACGAGGTACCAGCAGGGACAAGACATGCAACTCTCCCATGGGCAAACCACAAGTGGTGAATGTATCTCAATGAAGGTTATGAATATGATATGATGAGCCAGTGGTGGGCTCAAAGGGAACTAAATGGTAGTAATACAGCTGGTGCAATATATACTACATAACACTGACCCTCACTTATCAAGGACAAACTCTTCAGCAGGTAATTTTATAGTAAGATGTCTCCCACTGAGACTCAATTTCCGCAATGTTGTGAAAAAAGGTCCTGGGGAAGTAAACACAACATTACTGGGAAAACAGGAAGGAGCTTTAAGCTTTTGTAACTGACTAGTAAGCAACATTAAGTTCAAGCTCATTAGAGTTGTATCCAAGCTACAGTAGCTGCTGTAGCTGAAGCCCATGTCAGAGAGCTTCTAGCATCATCACATTCAGAAAGACTTTAGCTGTGCGACTGCAAGGAACTACCGCTGACGCTTTGCCATAACTGCAGCCAGCTTTGTTTGTGTTGTCTTCCTCAGAAACACCTGCTTCCCAAAGCTTATTTGGGCTCTTCTCTTAATACAGTAGTTCAATACCAGTGGAGGCTTCCTTTGGTTTAGTGTAGAATTATCAATAGGCTACATATATGGCTTCTGCCAACATGCTTATCAATAAATCTATCGGTGTGAGGTAGTGCAGACGGCATAATGACCAATACAGGTCTGTCTGTGTGTGTGTGTGTGTGTGAGTGTGTGTGAGAGAGAGTCTGCCTAACAGATGGGGTTAGTAGAGTGGGCCAAGACATTGATTTGACCTTGAAATGGACAGCTAAAATTATGAAAGGAACAATGATTGGTATAAGATACTAGATAGATAGATAGATAGATAGATAGATAGATAGATAGATAGATAGATAGATAGATAGATAGATAGATAGATAGATAGATAGATAGATAGATAGATAGATAGATAGATAGATAGATAGATAGATAGATAGCAAAGCAAAGCATAACAAAGAGCTGTTAGAGGACAGAGGACACATCATGCTTTGCCACTCAGTATTATCCTGTACACTATGACAGAGGCCAGTCACACGATTCTTTTAGCTTTTATTTCTGCTCCCTAACAGCAGGAGAAACCGTGACTTTGTCGATTGGCCTGGAGACAGGGGGAGGGCATATTGCCACAGACATTAACAAACGACTTTACCTTTTTACAACCATGGCCCGTTTAGCTCAAATGCTCCCCAGGGCTATTAGATATTTTCCGATGAATTATATATCAGAGCTGAAGATGAAAGACTCTGTGTGAGCCAAGAACATAGCTGTGGGACAACAAGGGGACCAGATCCTTAAGCCGGGTCGGGCTGTTTGTTTTACTGTGATCGCTGAGGGGAAATGGGAAAACTCTTTTTAAACCCTTTTTTTTTGACCAAAGCAAGAAAAATAAGAAGAATTAGGAATATTAAGGTAGAGAAAAAAGTTTACAAATATTTATCTTTTTAGTTCTTTATGGTCAAAAATAATTTGCATGCCAGGAAATGATGCCCCTGCACTTCATCACAAATAATAAAATGCTTAATTCTGTAAATTATTTGCTGCAATATCAAGTATATAGGTGGCATTGATTTCAGGCGTGTCTAACAACCCAGCACTGTTCCTCTGGCAGTAGACTCCCAATTAGTTCTCTAACTTGCAGCTCGTTTGGGGTCACTGATCAAAACCTCCACTCATTGCTGAGACCAGGTTTTGCCAGAACAGGACTGAGTCCGTTAAACAAATTTAATTATGGTTAGGAGTTGGATGTGACATTTTGAAAAAGAACAGAGGAGAATTAGCTCTATTGATAATCCAGCACAGACGTTTTCTAATCCCGAAATGCAACGCGCCCTCTGAAGTTGTATAATGGTGGATGAGGGTGAATAAGAAAGTACATTTTCACGTATAATATTTGGTTTAACCCAGATAACGAGATAAGCTAAACTACATATAATACATTAAGGCTGTTGATTTTTAAAGAAATGTGTAAATTATATTATACGGGCCACCTATTTCTTTTTTTTTTAATCTTCAGTTTACAAGATTATACAGAATCAAACCATGACAGATCCGCACGAAGTTATGTCAAATGCTTCTTGCATCGATTAAATTTTAACATTTAATACAAAGTTGTGTTAGTTCCATCGAGGCGGTGCCAACGTATTGCTGATGTTGCACCACAAGACCAATTCACTGCTGCATCCTCTCGCACCTCTGCCCATCACATTTTCTCTCATTTTCATTGGCCGCTAAAATTCCTCTCAGTGTGTCTCTCTCTCTCCATAAATACTGAACATCCCCCGGTTAGATCCGCATCAAACAAGCTTATCCGAGAGGAAACTAATCAAACCCGCTTGATAAACAGTCTCTGCTGAAGAAAAAGCGTTTTATTAAGACGCATCTAAAATCAAGACTCATACATATGAAGGAAGTGACTTATTTAACCTCTGCTGTGTAAGTAGTCTGTTTTTCTTTTCGACTTTGGCCGCAATAAAAATGCAGACAGTCTTTACAGGGAGATAATTGGGGAGGCGTGTTTAAAATGAAACTTTTCCCCCGCTCGTCCCTGTGGGCTGCGTGAACGGAGCAAAGGGGCATTCAGCCGATTAATAGCAGTACACTGGACCAGTCCACAACTCCACATAATACACTCCACTGCTGAGCATTTGACTATAGACGTCGGCTACTCAGGCATGTAGAGAAGGGAGGGGAAAGCCAGCTGAAGGAAAGTTATCGTCACAGATTTGTTTTATTTTAAATCACTTACCGTATTAAACATGGTAAAAGGCTCCAGTTATGCCTAATGAAAGGAGAAAAAGGTTGATTAAAAAATAAAAAAAAGCAAAACATAACTTCAGCATCAAATACACAACAACAACAAGAATTTAATTAATAACATCAACAACAACAATAATAACATAGATAATAATAATAATATGTATCTGTTTGGGAAGGTAAGTTTATGGTTAGGAGTGGGATGGGTGGATGATGCGGGGTGGTTGTCTGGCAGTCAGCTGGTCTGATAAATACAATGCCAGTCTTTGTTTTATTTTCGTGACGCAGAAAATTAAGGAGGCCTGAATGCGAGTCCTGGTTGGCGTCCTGTAATCAGGCCAGCGCGTGCCGTCCGGATTATCTCGTTAATTTCTCACAGAAAGAAGAAGAAAAAAATCTCCGGTAGCCAATAATAATTAAAGGCTGGGCAGGATTTTCTTTTATTATTAAACGGATGTCAGGCAATCAGTAGCCGGGGTGGAAAAAGTGACAGATTGAGTATAGGGGTGGCCGTTATTGGCTCTATAAAAAACAGGGGTCCGGCCTGAGACAGGAGTACCCTGAGGTCCTGGGAATTTTATTTTACAGGTAGGTATCAGTGGGCAAGTTAGGACAGGCCTATTAGGTTTTAATATTTCATTGTTCGGTAGGTTTTTCGTGTTAGTCCTAATAACAGCGCCATTATAAAAACAACAACATAGATTGAATATTCTACTTTCTTGTCATCAGTAACACTAATATTGAGCTTCTAGTTAGACTATTATAAAGTCTAATTTTTTAATCTCATTTATTTATAATTTATTTTTCTTAGAACTAGTTTTTTAAATTTAAACTCGGATGTGACCCTATCGTTCTTCAGTCATACACAAATATAATTTACGAAAATTACATTTATTGTTTTCTTTTATTTTGTTGTTTATTTTCTGTCATCAGATTATCTGAACTGTTATTTTAATAAGGTGGTAATATTACGTATTACGTATTTATCTAATAGACCAATATTTTAAAATGTTCCTGCAACACGTCTCAAAATATTTGAACACAAAAGTCCTGGGCCATCTCCATGTTTATTTTGAAAAAAGATTAAGTGCTCCTCTCTAATCAACACTTTCCGACAGTCTCACCTTCCAAATCTAATTACCGGGAGCAATTCATTAGTGAAGGAGGAGGAATCGCTCCGAGAAGTGTCAATAATATGTCAGGATTCGCCTTCCCTTTGGTGGAATGTCTCCGTGTTTTTAATTATTTGCCAAAGTTGTTTAATGTCGTTACATTTGAATGTACAAAGGTTTACGTGGAAACTAACAATGGGCCCGAGATATAGAAATGAAGATTCTCAGTTGTATTTGAATGAGCATTATTGGCTGCTTTGTTTGTTTCCTAAAGTCTTTTGTTATCAGCATTACTTATCGGTCAACAGTGGGCTTTGTTTCTATAAATGGCCCCCCGATCAGCTATTTAGCTTCATCTAACCTGTGGGTATATGCTAATTGAGATCCCGGCTGGGGCCCAAGTGTGTGCGCATTTTAACGACAATGTTTTGTTTTGGTGGTAGTATGAGAGGAGGTCTGGAGTGTGTTTGAGGGGCTGGGGTGGGGGTACGAAGGGGCGGAGTAAAAGTAGCGGTTAGTGTGTATGTGTGTGTGTGTGTGTAGTGGTGGTGGGGGGTGATGGCGTAAACGCCTGTCAGCCTGACAGAGCATCCTCAGTCCGGCAGGGACAGCTGGGGGTCTCCACTCAGCTTTAAGAGATCTGCAAGTCCGAGGACGCCCACTTCATTAAACCGACCGCGGTGCGTAAAGACTGCGCGTAAAAACCAACGGACAGAGACAGATCTATACACCCTTAAAAACCTCAACATTTGTTCCTTTCTTATGTCCTGGTTCAGATTGACCTGGACAAACTGAAATTACAACCGGAGACGGAGGGGATTACACCAGTATTTTCTGCCTTAGGTTTAGGTCCGGCCGCAAGAATGATGTCCTATTTGAAGCAGCCACCGTACACGGTGAACGGACTGAGCTTGTCTACCTCAGGAGTGGACCTGCTGCATCCGTCAGTGGGATACCAAGGTAATACACCCCAGGGTGCAAACGTTTTTGTTGGTAAAAACTATCAACTGAGAATAGACTGAGTAATCTGAATAATATGATCTAAATGTTACAAAAGAAATTATATATCTTAAACAACCTGAAATTCTCCAGTTTGAATATCTGAATTTCCACCTACATCTATAGTTAAATATCTAAGTGTAGAGAAAGTAAGTACTTCTTACTATTTATATAATAATTTATTGTTTTTTTGCGTCTTTTTCTCAGCAACTCCTCGCAAACAGAGGAGGGAGAGGACGACATTTACTCGGGCCCAACTCGATGTGCTGGAGAATCTGTTCGCCAAGACTCGGTACCCTGACATCTTCATGAGAGAGGAGGTGGCCTTAAAGATCAACCTCCCAGAATCTCGAGTGCAGGTGAGTCGCGCAACACAAATACCTACATTTCACATACTCTACATACATCACTACAATGCTTGTTAATTTGTCCTTAAGAGGTGAGATACTTGACACTTGCAAAGTTTCAGCTTCATTGTTGGAGAAGCGTTAATTATCTAAAGTCGCCTCTTGAGTCCCGGTGTGATTTGTTATGTATTCATACAAGTTACACAACTTTTATTTTAATAAATGTTAGATAAATGTATATCATAACAATTATGTAAGGGTAAAATAATGCTCCACACATGTGGATAACTGCCATATCTTTTAAATAATATAAACGGTTTTTTACTGAGGTTTTTACTGAGATTGTAGAGTATTTTTATTTTTAGAAGCACAAAGATTTCATAACCCCAAGTTGTCTTGTATATTGTATATCTATACTAAAATAATATTAATTTATTCCAGGTATGGTTCAAAAACCGACGAGCCAAACATCGCCAGCAGGCCCAGCAAACCCAAAGTGGAGTTCAGAACAAAACTGCCAGCAGGCCGGTGAAAAAGAAAGCCTCTCCAGTCAGAGAGGCCAGCTCAGAAAGCGGAGCCAGCGGCCAATTCACGCCGCCCTCAAGCACCTCACTCCCGTCTGTGAGCAGCAGCGCGGCGCCTGTCTCTATTTGGAGCCCGGCCTCAATCTCCCCGCTCTCTGACCCACTGTCTACCTCCTCCTCCTCCTGCATGCAGCGCTCCTACCCTATGACCTACACCCAAGCGTCGGGCTACAACCAGGGCTACAGTGGATCCTCGTCCTACTTTACCGGGATGGACTGCGGCTCCTACCTTTCACCTATGCACCACCAGCTGTCCGCCGCCGGCTCCACCATGAGCCCGATGGGCAGCAACGGAGTATCCAGTCACCTGACCCCTGCGTCCTCTCTCTCCTCTTCGGCGTACGGAGCGGCGGGGCTCGGCTTCAGCAGCGGTGCAGACTGCCTGGACTATAAGGACCAATCTGCCTCGTCTTGGAAGCTCAATTTCAACGCGGACTGTTTGGATTACAAAGACCAAGCAGCGTGGAAATTTCAAGTGTTGTGAAAAGAGAGAATTTAATGGACAATCTTCACAAACTGCAGATCCCAAAGTTGGAAGCAGCAAGTGCAGTGTTTTTCACGACTACAGGCCCTAAACTCTACCTCGGGCAGAGCGGAACAAGACTGCCAGCCGGATGTCTCACTTGTTGGGTTAATTTATTGAACACTCAGACTGACATCTCTCCAACTTTGATCAAGGACACGGAAAATATTTGTTGACCAAAAGGGAGAAAGGATCAGGAGAGATCCAAGCCTAACTTGGTTGAATTTGAGGAGTAGGTCAGGGTTTCTTCTAAGCTCCTTAAAGACTCCCCTCTCTTGTCTCTTTTAATTCGTTGGCACGCTAAGGGCCCCTTTGATCAAAGCGTGCGTAAATGCGTGCGTATAGAGAATTGGTGTGAAAGGGAGCAGCTCCGACATGGACCTGAATGCACTATTTAATTTATGAGAATTATTTGTTTAAAATTAGTTAGAAAAGACAATCAGTCGGTTTGCGTCTGCTCATAAATGTCCGTTATGTGTTTTACACTTATTTTCTCCCCCGTGCTAGTTTTATTTTTATTTTGTTTTCATTGTGAATCTTTGTATTACCTGTATGCAAGTTTGCTTCAAGCAACAGGCTTCAAATGCCACAAATCCAGCTGTGAATTTGATTATTTCATGTCTCACGTGTTAAATGATTAATTATTATATTAGTATGATCCAATATGAGGTTCATGGTAAATCAAGCCAGCAAGACACAAAGTCCATTTAAGCTGTAAAGTGCGGTACGAAGGCCACAAACACACTAAAAAACAATAAAAACCACTTGATCTGACCAAACTCTGTGGCTGCCTGTGTGAATCCATCTACACCGTCTGTGTTCATTGAAGTTTCACCTGTTGCTCTACACAACACAGCACAACATGTCAAGATGTCTGAGCAAACTAATCATTCTTAATCATTAGATTTTACACTTTATCGTTTGGTTTGTTCCAGATGTGATGCTTTGCAGGAAAAAGCCAATTATTTGAGTTGTGGTAATTACAAAATGCCATTTGATGTTCTCCACTTTATATCACCACAGCCTCTGAAGTCTGTGATTTCTCTAACAACTGTCCAGGCGGCCAGGAATGTGAATTCAGGGAGAGCTATGTTAATCCGTCTCATAAAGAGGATAATCCAGCATTTTATCGAGGGCTGCTCTTTGGTACAGGGGCTCACCACTGACCAGTTCACAAGGAGTGATGCGTGAATGTGCAAGAAAACATGAATTTAAACGCACAAACAGAATAAAACAGCAGGTAAAGCAGGGGGCCCTGTCGAGGCCTTTATTCTGGGTGATCGCCTTGGGAAATGTTGATCATCTGCACATTCATTTAAAATAAAAATTATATTTGGTCTCATCCTGATCCACACATGATAAATCAACTTAGCAGCAGGCATCTGTTGCAGAGATCATGGTGCATGGGACATATGGATATGGATGTAATGGACACACACCCAAGCGGCCTGAGCTTATAGGAGGAGGCATCATATGAGCCCGACCCTGCCGGTCCTGGGGCTCGTGCACGGATTAAAGAAGGCTGGTGCTATTGGGCTAATTAATGTGACAATAGAGACTACAAGGCTATTGAAACTCTGCTGTGACTGTTTGCTGCCCAGTTAGCATTGATTGGCCCACGCAAGTTACAGCAAACGACCAAAAAAGCTGTGTCAAAGGTGTGACATCCTTGTAGATTCAGGAAGTTATACTTATTTTAAAGGCGAAACTGTTAAAACCCCCAATCGTTTAGATTAAAAGGATTTGGTGATGGAACCATGCTAAAACCTTAAACTAAATATAGAAAAATAAATAAACAAATGAATAAATCAAGTAAAATAAGAAATAAATAAACCAGCTGAAAAACTGGATTATTAATGTAATTAATTAAATCTGAGCAACAGTATGGATGTAATTTATGGGGGTGTCCTTCCGATTTAGATGCAATACAATCAAACAGAATGTGTCTATAATTTAAAGATTTGAACGTTTCTGTATAAATCGTTCACAATCTTAGCCCTCAATAAAACTGAGATTTAAATACATTTCACCCATGTGTACATTTAAAAAACCGAGTCAACGCTTCAACAGGTTAAGTAATACATGTAAGCAGAAAGTCAGTCTTCATGCAGCAGGAGGACCGGGGCTCGGGGTATCCATTCGATTTTAATTAAGCACAAGCGCCACTAAAGGGGACATATGGGTCCGACAGACGCGCCTCATTAATCCGCTCATCGCATTTGAAGATGTTAAACAATAAAAAGAGCCTCGAAAGCTTCTTCCTGGCTGAGCTGACCGCACATTTCGTAGACCGTCGCCCTGAGGCAGGGTTTTCCCCAGCACATCACCGCGAACTGGGATTTCCAGGTTTCCCCGCCGGCGAAGGATGGGCGGGGGGGGGGGGGGGGGTCCGACAGACGGGGCGCCTCGATCCACCTTCATGGGATGGTTTCTTAAAAGCCCCATAAATTGTTCTGTTTTATTGGCAACAAATGTAACGATAAATGCTGAAAGAGTTAGGATGGTCTGGGAAAATATAAAACTGCTGCTTTTTTAAAGTTGTTTTTTTTTTTTACCTCACTATGCAATTTATCTACGGGTTAGAGTTTACTTTTAATATCTCAGTAGCCAATAATATCGATTTTTATTTGCCAACTAATATGCTGTAATGTTGTATTAATTGTGTAGATTAAGGTTTCAGTTCAGTCTTTATTCAAATGTATTTTTTATTATAGTTAGTTCAAAAACTGTTAAACTATTAAACTGCAACATCGCACTGAGATTATTAAGACTAACAATTATGTAATAATCACAAGTATTAAAGCATATTTAAGCACACGTCTAAAAACTTCTTTGTTAGAAATGAATAAAATAGTCTAGAGTTAATATGTTAGCCTGTTAATACAAAGTATTTTGAAAATCATTTAGTTAAAACAACAACAATCACCATCATAAAAATCATCATCACATTGTTAAAGGTACAGCAAATATGAGTTTTACAAATAAATGATCCATATCATTTACTAACCTAAAACCATCAAAGTTTGTAACAAAACAGATCATTAATATAAAAAGTGTTTCTAAGTGTAATTTCTGCCCAAACTCACCAGGGCCTCAAACAGGCCTGGGAATTGACCAATAAGTCAATTACTGTCTAGGAAAGACCTGACACAAAACATATACAAATGTTTATGCTGAACAATATATTATTTTCAACAAGCCAATCAGGATCAATGTAAATAGGTTATGCTATAATTGAGTGTACAATATCACTACAGGGAATGTGACTCTGCATTTAGTAAAGTGTGATATGTACCTGATTTCACAACAGCAGTTGCATAAAATAAGCATAAGATCAAGTGAGTAGACTTTCTGTAATGAAGCAAAGATAAACGGCCAGTTTGTTGGTGAGAATATAACCGAAGACTATTGTCATGCATAAGTATGTGGCCTACATTCCCAAAGAGAGCGTGTCTATTACATATCAACACAGTAGCACATACATAATTCATCTGCATCAACAACAACAACAGTCATGGAATCTCATTTAAATTAATGAAACAATAGTGTTTCTGTACTCCCGTGAGACTGGCCGTTGAGGAATATGGTAAATGGTTAAAGCAGTGAGTGTTAACACTTCATGACCCTTTCTATCCTTGTTAAGCCGCATAATGTTTAGAGTGATTTCAGCTCATGGATTAAACCATTTGATGAGTCTAAACTCAATTCTATCAAATGCACACGCTAAATATTGTCATGTGATGTTTTAATGGGTCTTCAAGGGGAAAGAATTTTAGTTTAATTGCTCACTCAACAGCTCTTAACTAGGAGTTATCAGTCATTTTTTTAGCCCTTCTAATGCTTCAAAGAGAGTCTTTTAAATGGTCAAATAGGTCTGTGTTATTTGTATCTGGACAGTGACCACACAGATCATGAAATGTCCTTTGTAAAACACACATACATAAACTCAATTGTGTAAAGCCTAACTTGTCCCTGTATTATAATTTGTACTGTTCTTTAATTGTGAGGCTATTTGCTTTAAAAGACTCTTTTATGACTTTGTCTTCTTCTATGCCAGGTTTAGTCAGGTCCCCATTGAGGAGTTTGGTGTCACTGCATATAAAATGAAGGCACTAAGGATTTGAAGCATTTTTTATTACATTTGGCTCTTTTCCAAGCTGGGATGGAAATTGCTGCAGAAAAATGCTCACTAACTGGGCCTCCTGAGTGCAGCTTCAATAATAATAGCTGCTTTCACCTTCTGTTGATGCTATTTTTGTAGCACAATCATGGAACACCAGGGGCATGTTTTTCATTTTCCAGATTATTTTGACTAACCCGACACTACCTTCAACAAATATGAAATACTTACTCCCCCCCCCCTTTTTTTTTGGAGAAACAACTTATGCTTCTTTCTAAAGGCCTATTTACAGCAAAGCCAACACAAATTCTGATTTAAAGAAGCTTTAATACAAAGAAATCCCACAACAACAGATTCTATGATAAATACAGGCCAACTCCTGAATTATAAAAATGTATCTGATTTGTATCTTAATATTAGTCAGTAATAACTCAGTTTATGTAGAATGAAATGATTTTCCAATTTTAGGACTTGAACCTCATATAATGAATTTGATGAAATGTTAAACTAAATGACTTTTATTGGTGCTAAGATTAAATCTGGGTGTCTACACCATATAGCTGAAGTTAAATGTGAGCTAAAATGCTCAGATATTGTCACTCATAGTGTAGCACTGTACATGTTTATAAAAACACATATGTTGCACACACAGAGGATTACAGATTTAAAGAAAATCCAACATATGTAAAAAATGAAGGGCCATTACGGAATTAATGCTTTGCTTATGGTTAATGCCTAGTTAAGTTTCTTTCTCTCCATTTTTTTTTTAAGAATCCATTTAGCATCAGGAACATGGATTACTGTATATGTCAACAGTGGACATTGAGCCAACAAAGCACTTCTGCCCTTATGAGAACAGACCATTAGCAGGAAAAAACATAAATCTACTTATAAATGCAGATGTTATAATAACGGATTACATGTGTTTAATGGCCAAGTTTACATCCATAAGCTGAAGCTAAAAGCTGTCGGTGCCAACAGATGACTGAAGGAAGCTTCGCAGAGAAAGCCACTGCACAGGACAATTAATAAGGAAACCATGATCAAATCAACAAATTACTGTCAATCATAGTAGACCATTGCCACTTTATTCAAAAAGTTTCATTTAAATAACATTACTGCATGCTGACTGATACTTCATGCTGATTTAGTTTTAACAGCCTTACATAGCGTATAAATCAACACTGAAAACAAATTAACCTAAAATCTGTTGTCACTGGAAATGTGTACTTATTAATTCATAATGTTCCTTTTCTAGAAGAATTAATATGTTCAGGTTTTAATACACAGTCTTGTCAGACTGTGATCAAAAGCTCAATACGAGAGGGTCAACAGTTTTTCCTAGATGTTGGTCAAGTAAGCAGCTAAACAGGAATTATCTAAAGCAGTTTGTAGTGGTAAAACTAGTGGTAGTGGATGCAGCAGGATTGGTTTGGGAAGTATATGTCGTCTTTTATTTAATTAAAAACCATGACTGATGTTAATTGTAGCTTGTTTAACCTGCTGTTTCCTCCTCAAATAAAGTAAACTAAAACCTCTAAATGGAACATCAATTTTCTCAAACATCTCAAAAAATGGGGCAATATATGCATATCCATTATGTAAATAAATGTTGTTTTCATTTTTTTCATACAAATAGTTGTACACATACCTCTTAATAAGGTCACAGGCAGAGAGATTAATGCTGTTACAATGCAGAGGTCAACGTTTAACCAACAGTTTGGTACAAAAAATCTGATAAAACCACACACAACTCTAGTTCATATGTTTTAGACTCGGAGCTAAGTGGGACACAATTCATAGAGATGAATACAGCCGTTTAGCATCAAGAGAGGCCCTAATGATTATAGATTCCTAATGTGCCCTGCTTTGTTGACATTTTTCTTCAATCTGTCATTCTTGGAGCAGAAGGAGAGAAAGTACAGTGGACCAGCATGGATGAAGTTTGTTGACAGATGTCACCTCCCCTGCCCCGCGTCCTCTTGGCCCACCTGTTTAGGGAAAAGCAGTAAAGCAAGCCTGCCTGTTTCAGATGCATGTAGGGCTAAGGTGGCCGGGGAGGGACAGTGCTGGAAATACTGGCATGTGCCTGCCTGTGAACATCTTTGTTCATCTACAAGTCTCTTGCAACAGGGGCTCTGTGTGTTTGCATGTACTTGTGTCTATCAGGTGTGAGAAAAACCAGCACAGGTGTGTATCGCTATGTGTTTCCTCTCCCCTGTGGTAAAGGAAAGCACAAAATGTGGAACAAGCAATGTGTTTATGGGTGTGTGGATCAATCATATGTGTGTAAGTGTGTTTGTGTGTGAGTGTGTTTAGGGTAGCAGGAGGAGCGTGCCCTCGCTGCACCCCCACAGTCGCCACACGCCTGGCCACCTGCTCTGGGATTAGAGAGCATGCGGATTACACGCGTCACAATGGAGATACACAAAATACGCCTTTGGGCAACAAAAGACACACACCGGACAGTCTTACCGCTAAAAACTTTTAGAATCTTAATGCTTTTAATCTTTTGGGAAATTATGACTCTGAATGGTACGCAAGATACTTAAAAGTATGAGGAAAGTATATCAAACTATTCACTTTATATGTACATTCTGTTGAGTTTTACCATATGTGTGTGTAAAATTCTGCTACGACGTGACCCAAACAGATTCCCTGCCCTACTTTCTGACCATCACAACACTGTGGTTTTACCATGGTGAAACCACCGGGTGATGTTTACCAAGAAAGGTCCTAAAAACCGTATGGACAACATAAACACAAGCCAACAGCTCAACAATAGACGTCAGTTCTTGTCATTTTTTTTTAGAGCCTTCTAAATTCATAAAGAGACATTTACTAAAAGCTAACACACCCAACAGACTGATTTTGTCACATTTACAATTTACAACTACATCCACTTAGTCATCTTAGGGATCTTGCTGCTCTTCCTAACCTCCTTTTGTCCCACAGGGTCGGTGGTTCTGTTTTGCTAATGAACCCATCCCGTTATGACCTCATTCATTTTGTGCTCAGTAACTGGTGGCACACTGACAAACTGCAATGTTGGGGGAGGGGCTCACACATCTTAGAAGGCCATTCCATTGTAAACATTCTTCCCTAACAAATAAGGTATTGTTATTGATGATTAATGGCAATTAAGGGGTAGTGTCTGTGTGTGTGTGTGTGTGTGTGTGTGTGTGTGTGTGTGTGTGTGTGTGTGTGTGTGTGTGTGTGTGTGTGTGTGTGTGTGTGTGTGTGTGTGTGTGTGTGTGTGTGTTTGGGTAAGGAAAAGTATAATAATAGGGAAAATGCATTTGGGGATAATTTAGTTGATGAATGATGAGAACAAGTGTGGTGTTACCACAGATTAACCTCAGAGGAGAAGTGGCAGTGGCTTCATTGGTAACTCTTTGTTCCTCCTACCCCTCTCACTGCCTAATCCATTACACTTTATATTACACGTCATTTCTTCACCCACATTCTTGTTGTGTTCACTATCTCACCTATGCAGGAATTTGCTTGCGGTCTTCTTGGCTTGTTCCACCAACATGGAACCAACCAAACAAAAGAGCTTTGCTTGGGATTGTTTGTTCTCTAGTGTGGAGACCACCAGACAGCAGGTGAGGGGGATTGTAGACCTGCAGCTGATTGCTCAGGTAGGAAGGGGTTGTTGAGTTGACCACTCTGCGGGTCAAACGTCAGACATTTGTACTTAATGTGGGCAGCCACTGGAAACCAATGCTGATTTGACATGTGTCCCTTTTAGTAAATCAAAAATGAGAATCTGCCGCAATGTCTGCTGCATTTGGGATCATATGGAGATGTTTGCATGCGGGTAGATATATTTTGGTGATTATTTCATCTCAAAATATTAGAAACATGTACATACTGTAGCTTGAAGCAAACTGAGGTAAGAGAGTTTTTGCCATCCTCTGATAATGGAGACACGTCCTACAAGGAACCTGCCATTCGACATTGTGTTCCCAGGTGATGTTGATGTTTTACGGCTGAGTTCGATGTGTCTTTTTCTGACCTGGGAGTAGAACATGTAGTAGAGCCTGTGTAGGTAAGCATGTGTCCTGCGCTCTTACTACATGGTCAGTCTGTCTGAGTTTGTGTTGATATTTTTGTGAGTGTCTTTCCACATGATGCTCAAAATTATAGCAGACATCTCTTGTACAGGTTTATTGCTCCATACTATAATGTCAGGAGAAAAATGGTCTCCTGACATGATGATCCATGTTTTTCTGATTGGTATACATTCGATGGTGTAAAATAGGACTTCTTGAGTCTGTGCTTGACCAAATGCAACAAGGGTGCGGTACATATCTTTCTCCACATATTAAAGGCCATTATATACAGTATACTCTGACAAGGTTGTTCTAGTAAATTTTTCTGATAACACTTTGGTCCCTCTAATTTACTGGAAATATGAATACATGATTCTTACTTGTCAATTGTGAGCTTTGCTACTTTTAGGGAATGTTTTTCATCCACTACATATATGTAACATCTATATATGAAGCACTGATGTGCTGTTGGATACAGTCACTATTAATTAGAGAAGTGAATGAGTTCCCATTTTTTCCTCCACCTCTTTTACCAAATTGTTCGTATGACTCGCAGATAAAAGTGTCCACTTCATAGATAAAAAGATTGCTATTAGGCTTGGCACAAAATCATACCCTCTAGACGTGTGTGTGTGTGTGTGTGTGCGCTAAGTGGTTGCATATCTCCTAAGAAAAATGCCTCGGGTCATATATCTTTTTTATTGTACATGTATACATAGCCTCAGTTGAATATTCAAACCCAGTATATCAGCGTTAGTTATCATTTACAATGTAATTGAGTATGTAATTACGTATTACACTCCCTGTAATTGAAGAGCATTTACAAATTGATTATTATGTATCACGTGTTCTATTAAAGTGTGTGTCACATGAACAATGAATTTGTCAGGTTAACAACTGTGTCTGCTCTGCAGGGCCCCCTTCCCTGAACAACTACAAAAAAAGATGAAAATTGCTTGACACTGCGTCTGTACTTCTCTGTTTTTAAAAAACAATGCCCCAAAATAGCCACAAAAGCAAACACATATATGTGTATATCTTTCTCTTCAACTTTTAGTGGGTGGTAGTGAAAGTCATCTTTGCTACCAGCTCTCCCCCTCTTCCTCACTTCTCCTCTCCCCTCCTCTCCTCATCCCACTATCACATCACACAGGGTCTACTTATAGTACCACGCCAGAGAGGAGAGAATGGGAAGAGAAAGGGTATTATGACAGTGAGGAGAGAAAAGAGAGAGAGCGAGAGAAAAGAAGGGCAGACAGGGTATTATGAGAGAGAGGGATGAGAGCAGTGAAGGCATTTCGAGTCTTTATTCGCCTTCCTAAGCCACGGGCTCCGCTGCCAATCCGATTGGTTGATACGGCCAGCCATGTAAATGAAATGCAAAGAAGAGAGACCCTGACTTCCTGTTGCCAGATTGTGGGGCCTTTTCTCTTTTCCCCTGCCGATGGTTTCGTTCTATTATCAAACTGTGTTTTGCTCACAACGTGATGCCTTTCTTTCTCAGTATCACTCTCTGCCGCCTTCAACCTCTGATTCTTCTTCTTTGCCTGGATGATAATGATTTGCCTTTTTTTCTGTAAGGGCTGAACTCTGCACTTCTTTAATGTTCAGCTCCAAAGGACTTAATCCACAGAGGCTTTTTTTATTTCCTGGGAACCTCCAGTGGTGATTAAGCATATGCTCTTTTGCATGTGCGTAACTTTGTATGAGTGCAGAAGCATACACACTGTATATGTCCCCCTGTCCTCTTTGCATAATGTTAGATTTGAGTCCATTAGAGGTTTTTCACTCTTCATTTGGAGATTTCTTCAGCAGCATTAGGGTATATGGAACAGGTCTAATCTTTGTGCAATATTGTTGTTTGTTTTCATACAAATACTTACAACTCCCTAATGTTATATGGACATTCATCAATTGTCTATGACGGACATCCTCCTACATCACTGCAGAAGAGGGTGTGTTGACACTAAACTCTTCCCAGGGGGTAGAGTAGCACTAATGGGGGGTCAGGCCTCATAAAGCTGCTCATAGCTCCAGCTGTGAGGGTTAGATTGTTGTTTATTTATTTATTTATTATTTTAAAGAGTCTTTTTTTTTTGACAGGATGGGAAAGAGCAGGACTGATGACAGCTTTAAGTGCAGACAGTGTGTCCCAGATTAAAGCTGCCCACTACCAAGGGTAATCCCTGTAATAGTGCCAAATTGGTATTTCCTTTCCTTCCCTTTGCTCAACTAACTGGTGCTGAATGACCAGAGACTGAAACAGGAAGGGAATGAGCATCACATTGTGAAATGTACGGTCCAACTAGACTGAACTTCCTGACCTCAATTTTGGATTGACTAAACTTCCCACTTAATTAGCCAGCAAAAACACAGTTTATGCCAAGAAGTATTCCTAGAAACTAGGTTCAGTAATTTATTGAATGGGTGCTCATGCATTCTGAGATGTGTGCACAGAGCTCTAATGCATTTAACACATTTTTGGAAGCAAACAATTATAAATAGATGATTACTATAAATCAAAAAGACACACAAATTATAGCATATTATCAGAATAGGTTCAAATGTAACAGTCGGGAGCAGAAACAAACCCAGGCAGGACAATTGGTCAGTGGTCATCTGTCAGACTGTTCGGATCATTATGCAAACACTGCCACCTGCAGGTTGCTCTTTAAAACACAACTGGGTTACAACATATTAACATGAACAGAAAAAGAAATAAAAAGACACAAGCACAAAACCATTCACAGTTAGGTAAACAAATTCTTCTTTACCCATTCCTATTTTGAAATGGCAAAGAGAGTAAAGATTTGTTTAATCAACATAAGTTTCCATGCACATTTAGTGCACATTTAGTGCATAACTGCCACCATAAAATTAGTAAAATAAAATAGTTTTTGTAATTTAAAATAGTTTTTCTTATTTACTAAGTCATCTGTGTCCACTCTGAAGTCAAAGTTTAAAAGAGTTAAAACTGGACACAACAAAAGCTCACTGCCCAAAATAGCTCATTTTGTTCTTCTAAACATACGAACATGCAACAAAAGCATATTGTTTTTTCCTGCAAATAACACAACTTGTAGTCAAACCTTTACACTCTTTCAATCAGTCACTAAACACTAGACAAGAAAATACAAAATAAATCCATCAATATCCCAAAATCCCAGTGGTAATTTTACAACAAATCCTGCTACAGTCTGCATCTGCACTTTTGTGAGATGGCCTTTCAAGTTACAGTAAAAAGTGAGTTTCTAAGAAAGAAAGATGAATTCCCGTGTACAGGTTTTCCTACACCCAGCTGTCTTTGCCATTAACAGCCCTAAAGTGAGCATCTAGCCTAGACCAATTCAGACACGCAATATAGCACAGAAGTTGTGCTGTTTTCTTTTTTCAATCACCTAAAATTCAATAAAGTTTTGGGTCACGGGATGATAATGATGTGTGTTAAATGTTTTGAAAAAAGCTATAACAAATTTGGAAAATGTTTGGAAAATTTGCAAAAAACTATGTGTTTTTGATTCCGTCATCCACCACTGTTAAATTGTGTGAGGTGTTTTGACAAAATGAGCCTGCTTTTAAAATCGTGCTTAGTGGCAATGGTGTTCAAAACTATTGAACACCATTGCTTTTAAATAGCAGGCCCAGTAAGCAATAAAGAAAAAACGTAATGATTTTGTTGAGAAAAATATTGCATATTTAAAACATTGCCACTTTTTAAAGATATTATTATTATTATTATTTAGGCAAGTACTGTTATTTTCCCCCAGCTTATGACATTTTGTAGACATTTATGACAAACTTAAATAATTGATGAAAATTAATCAGCTTGAATCAAACAATCATAATTGTTAGTAATCAAAGACAAGTTGTAAAATACTATCAGGAGCTCTGATGGAATCTATGTTCGATTATTACATCCTTATTCTAAGAACTCTGACACAGTCATGTGTGGCATAGTCAGAACCTGTCCCTGCAGAGGTACATGATGATTTACACTTAACACCTCACACTGACTACTACCCTTCTTTGGTCAAAACATAGAACAAGAACAAATCATTTAAAATCAGTAAACATGTCACATCCATATTGCTCAAAAATGTTTCTCGTAAGCAAATCAGATGCATGCTTCAATAAATTTTTTTGAGTGTTTATAAATGTGAGTATGAGTTGTATTAAGATGGAACTGCATTGTTATTCATGCACTAAAGATTTGATTGTATTTTTCAGCCATCTGGGCTGGTGCGTGTTAATGCAGCCTACCCAAACCTGTATGTGCCGACAGTGTAGCTGCAAAACACCAACCCGCTGCTACACGATTCAATTATCCAGGTCCTCAGAAAGTCTCTCCTATCAGCAGCCAATGAAATAAAGCTGCTAAAGGAAGAAAATGGAGCTGTAAAAGAGCAGAGGGATCTCATGGAAGATGAACAGAGGCAGATGAGGAAGTTTGAAGAGGAGCTTAAAGTGAAGGGTGAACTCCTCAAAGGGGAGACAAGAAAAAGACAGGCTCGCACAAAGGTCCACATGGACAGACTGCCCCTGCTCACCAAAGCAGAGGAGGAGATAAGACGGAATGACCAGCAGTAGAAGGCCGAGTGCGACACTTTAGAGGTGAACCTGCGAGAGGAGATTGCTAACAATGAGGAACGGTGGGAAAAAAGTGCAGGAGATGGAGAACAAGACTGAAAGTGTGGAGGAAAAGAAAACAAAAGACAAGTGGCAGAATGATAAGAAAAATGATAAACTGGAAGAGAAGGAAAAAAAGGAAAGGTGGACCTGGACGGGGATGAAAAGATGGAGAACAAAGTAGAGGTCTTAGTGGGAAAGGAAACAGAGACTAGACCTGAGAATTAAGTTGAAAAAAGAGAAGTCAAAGAAGAAGAGGGGGAGGAAAAGGAACTAGGGTGAACCCCCCACCCATACACACCTTTTAGTAACTAACACACTCCTTACTTTTAGCTGCACACCCCTTGTAACCATTACCCAATTAAACCCTAACCCCTCACTCTAACACACCTTTACCCCCTACACTTACCTGCATTTATTCCTCACACTACCACACTACTACACCACTATCACACTACTGAGGCTGGGATCCACTTGATCTTCATCATCTTTCTTAACATGTTCTCTTTCCAATGGTTTCTTGCAAGTCATTCAGTGATCCACACCTTTGTTGTATGAACTGTTTGCGTCCGGGTTTGCGTCCCCGACCAACTGTGGGTTTTTTGTGTGGAGTTTGCATGTTCTCCCCATGCTTGGGTGGGTTTCCTCTGGTTACTCCAGGCTGCTTCCACAGTTAAGTTAATTGGTGAAATTGCCCGTAGGTGTGAATGTGAATGGTTTTCTGTCTGTGTATGTCCCTTTGTGTTGGCCCTGAGATAGACTGGCAACCTTCCCAGTATGTACACGCTTCTCGCCCAATGACAATTGGGATAGGCTCCAGCCCCCCAGTGACCCCACACAGGATAAAGGGTTACAGATCATGGATGGATGGACATGTGCCCAGCTGACAGAATTACTGAAATCCTTAATGTATATGTGTGCAACCCCCCTACACAAAATTCTTCAATCATTGATCAGTCCTTATCGATCTATAAACGATGCTCCTCTGTATTCCTTTTTGCAAGTCCGGATCAAAGATGAGGGAAAACATTTGATATGATGTTGATGAGAACCTGTGGCCTAATGGACAGGAGCAAATGTATTTAATGTCTTAATTTGGATTTGGGATATTTCCATCGCAAATTTTCATTTTGTTTCTTTTTATTTTACTGCACTTTAGAATTGCTGTGCTATTTTCTGCTATTTTCAGTAGCAAGAGTAAAACCTTTGAGATCTAATTTTGGAAGATTTATCCTTTCTCCAAAGGCTTTATTTTCAGAGGGTCATTTTAACCTCACATACAGTTTCTGCTTATGGAATATTTCCTATATTGTTAAAGGTACAATATGCAGCTTTTGGGAATCAAGCCTGTGTCATAAGACTCAAAATCAGTCCACACAGGGTTTAAAATACTGACACTGTGTCAAAGACTGTGGCATTTCACAGCCCACAGGCTTCGCTCTGGGTATGACTGTGACATGGTTTGGTCTTCTTCTAGAGGCTAAAAGGACGAGAACTGCATAGAACTGCTGCCAGAGCTGTTCCATGATTGTGTATAGTATATACTATATCTTAACTGTATGGGTAACATGGGTCACGTCTTTATGTTTAGAAGTTTTTAAAAGACACAACCTGTTTAATTTGCATTATCTGACCCTTTAACTGAATGACATTTCTGCTGTGACACAAACATAAGTCAGCATATGTTAACTTGGACTTGCATGTGTGTGTGTGTGTGTTTGTGTGCATGTGTGTGTGTGGCATTCATCAGAATGGACAGTGTGTGGGAAAAAACACTACAGCTCCCTTACAGGAAGGAGGATGTCTTCCACATCAGACACACAAGACACACTCACGCGCCTTTCTCATCATCCTTTACTTTCCCGTCCTCCCATCAACCCTCTCTTCATTGGCTCCCCCCTCCTTTTCGCAACCCCCCCACCCTGCAGTCCTGCCAAGCTGACAGCTCCAAGCTCCATGGAAAATGACTCTCGCTTGCATTACAATTGCGCAGGACAGATTCCATTAGCACTATCTGAAATTGAGCATGGGGAGCAGAGAGCGGGAGGCAGTGCCACGCTGCCTTATCACAGGGAGAGGGTGAGCTCCACCAACGTCACTAATCCACCAGGCGGGATTGAGCAGGCACACACACAGACACAGTGAAAGACAACTTGGGGAAGACACGGCACGCACACACAGTTTTTCACATACTGAAGACAACAGGCGCAAACTGCAAGGCAGCCATACACACACACACATAGGCTTAAAAACACATATACAGCACCAGAACCTCAAGACTCTACAATGTAATGAAAAGGAACAAAATTAGCATGAATTAGCTAAAGGACATGATGAAACTGGTGGAAAACAGGCAACGGATCAACTCTGGCACTAGCTCGCTGCCTCTGTGTGTGTCAGTGTTTCCTTGAGGAGAGCTGGCAGGTCTGGTTGGTGCTGCCACTGGTTGGATTTGTAACTTGTCAGTCAGTCGGTTTGAGATGAAACTGAGCCTCTCTTGCACTTGCTGTGAGAGCTCTACCTTCCTAATGGAACCAGACCCTTTTCCTCTCTTCCACTCTCTTTTCCCCACATGCCTACAAACATAAACATTTTTACATATACGTGTTCAGACACACACAAGTGCATTTGCAGGAACACACCACATGAACACCGCCCCCCCAGTGTCCTGATCCCTATAGTTATTAACCCTTGACACATAAATCCAGCGGTATGTGGGTGTGTGATATTAGCTGTGTGTGTGTGTGTGTGTGTGTGTGTGTGTGTGTGGGAGGAAGGATGGGGTTAATCTTTATGTAGTGGGGATCTTTCACAGAAGACCACTCAATTTGAATAGACACTTTGATGTCTACAGCCCTCCCTCCATCCTTTGCTCTCTATCTCTCATTCACCCTTCTAATTTGCTTTATACCCCCCCCACCCCCACCCGTGCCCCAGTGATAAGGTGTAATGGGAAATGTTTTCAAAATGTCTCTCACCTACCATGTGATAATAATTGAGCATGTGCTTGATACAGCCAAAAAAAGAGAGCGAGCACCCCTGACTGTTGAAAGTACTGAGGCGAGGGGAAATGGAGAAGAGGAACACTTAGTTTTCCAATGACAGAATAGCAGAGAGCAAAAGAAAAATGACATGTGCTTGCATCAACTGAGCACTGCTGACAGCCCTGCCGCCTCAAAGACACAAAGTAATGAGAGGAAATACCATTTCATTAGTTGTCATTTACAGGGAATTACCGCAATGTCTCCTCAGGGCTGTTTCTGGTCACGCTGAGAACGTGTAGTGCGTGAAACATTAGGGAGAGAAAGACGAGTTTTGGAAAATGTGGCCTACATTAATTTAGCTGCAGAGGAACACAACTGCAGGAGCACTTTCCTCATCAAAATACGAACATTTTGTCTTAGCAGCAAAATACACATTTAACAGAAACAAAAATTGAAAATATACATTAGGTTCAATAATGTAAACCCAAGAAAAGAAAGGTTACTTTAAACAAGCATGACAAAGAAATTATTAAGCATACAAGACTGAATGCAAAAAAAAAACTGTTCAAAAAAACAGCACAGCAACTGGGCCATCACTCAGTAACAGTAATGAAATTTTCAGAAAAATTATTTGTAGATTTGTTTTTTGTAAAAGGAAAACATCTCATTTACAAAACTATTCATAACTTTAAACCAATTCTGTGTGGAAACGCCCGTGGTAGCAAATATAATATTAATATTGATTCTTGTTGAATATGTTTTTGTAAGCTTCTCATGCCTGAATTATCTCATTCTTCATCACGCCTCCTTTCAAGTTCCATCTGACTGAATGGGAAGTACCTGCCATCTTCTGAATTCTCCATTTGGCTGTAGCCACTTGGAGACAGTCTCAGGTCTCATTCACTCATGGTTTCTTCAGTGGCCTCCCTGTGTCTCCCTGTCCCTGCTGCTGAGAAGCACCGCACTAGCATGATGCTGCTACCACCATATTGGACATGGTATCAGTGGCTGTTGTTCATCAGACAAAATGCTTGATTTTCTTCACAGAAGGATTAAGGATCAGAGAATATTGTTTCTTCGGGTGCTGAAAGTCCTGTATGCAGTTTGTAAAAAGGTTGTCAAACACCTTTTACTCAAAATGGTTTTGACTCAGTGCTGCTGAGCTATTGATCCTTGCAGCAGATCCTTCCATACCTGCAAAAGGTGTCTGAAGATCTCTTAGAGTGAATGTTAAGTTCCCCATCACTTCACTGACAAATGTTCCTCTTGTATGGTCAATCAGAGGATGGATTACTGAGTCCTTATTGTTTTAAACCATTTTGTAGTTGTTGAAACCACTGTGCTCTTGTGAAAATTCCAAGCTTTACAAATAGTTTTATACGCTTCATCTTATCCATATCTTTGCCTCAACAAAAAATGTTATTGTGGATGTCTGCAACATTCTTTGGACTTTGAATGTCCATTTAATCCAGTTTGCAACAGTGAGACTCCAGTGGAGTTCTACATAAATATCACATCAGTTTAAAGCAAACAGGATGCACTTCATGCTGTTCAAGGGTCCGGTAGTCTTGATGGAGCAGAAACAGAAATCCAAGTTTTACAAGGAGCATATTAGCAGAGATTGTGGGTTCAGTAATACTTTACTTACCATTTTTCTGGCTTTGGCATTGCACACTTTGTTTATGGACATCTCTGGATAGAAGACAGAGTGGGTGTATAACAGCAGCATCCTCAGCAGGCTTCACATGACTCCCACATAAAAGAGGGATATGAAGAGTATAAGGTATATTTCTGAAAACTTAAGTATGCTGTACATGACAGGTGGTGAAACAGATTCCTTCTACTATCATATTCCCAAGTCACATTCAGGTTGGGTTATGTCGTCCCTTCAAAAATATGTGTTAACAGACAAGCAGGAGACCACTTGGTGAGACAAGTCGGTCTGGATTACAACCCCACCTCCACATCAACTCCCTAACAGGATAACACAATATAATCAACATTATACAATAATCTAACTTATTACAACTCTTAACCCGTTTAATACATTTTGCTCAGCTTACATGTGCTGGCATACACTGCTTGTTGAGCCACAAAAGAGTGTTACTGGTTACAAAAAAAATCTTAATATTGGCTTTAATTGGATTTGTAAATTATGTGGCTAAATTAACATTTTCTATAAGTCATTGACTCTGTGCAACGGGTAAAAGGAAATAAAAAAAGTCTTAAAGTTAATTAATCGTCTGCAGCTCCATCTAAATTAAAGTTGCCCAGTGTTTGTAGTTAATGGGTGAATTGATGGAACAATGCAATAAATGCCTCCTGCTACCACCACAGTCCACAGAGAGGTAGGATATCAGAGCTGTTGATTAACACACACACACATCAGCTACGATACCGTCACATTTTTCCCAAATGTATAAAGTTACACACCATGTTTGTAAGTACACATGCACACAGAGAGACAAGTGCATGAAAACACACACACATACATACAAACATACATACACACCCTTCAAATTTCCCAGTCACAGATACCCGTTATTCCCATTGAGGGTTTCACATTAATTAACTGGGATCAAAACACTCTAATCCCTCCAATGGGAATTCAACTGTATTGCACAACCCTGCCTCCATCATCTATGCTACATCCCTTGACACATGCATGCACACATACACTAACACACGCACATTGAGCATGGCAGGGTAAACCTTCAAGGAAGCCTCAGGCCAAAGCAGAGCTGCTAGGCCCCTGTTAACTCCAGTTCCTTCCTACTCTTTGCAGTGTGTATAGTAGGCCCTGTGCACTACACTGGAATATTACCATATACCAAATACAGAATGTAAAGTTACACCACACCTTATTAATTGGTGGGGGACAGGGACACCATCTTGTGAGATGCTGTACATGTTCGATTTACCTGTGCATGCTACAGTGGTCACAAAAGGTTACCTGCATATGTTTTGGTGGGTACAATGTTATTCATTCAATTTGTTCTGAGACTGGGAGAAATGAAAAAGTAGAAAGAGGAAGAAAAAAGGCCATTAAATCTCAAGCAACGAACTGAAAGTTATTGTGACAATTAAAAAACTCATGTGATAAGTCAAAACAGGTAATCATTCATCAATTTAAGTCACTCCTTTCATATGATGGTATGTGGCATTGTTTTAAGGAAAGTTTGATTAGTACAGTTTTATCATGTTTTACTTGTACATATTCTCATATAAAAGGACAATGTTCACAAGAACAATTGTTCATATTACCACCAAGTTCCACACAGTGAAAGGGAGTTGCACAGAAAGTGGGAGTTGCTAAGGGTCTTGTATGTCTTGTGTGTTTTTTGTATTCATAACATTATAATGTATTTTAACATGTACCAGAACTTACTTTGTAATTTCTGGTACATGTTTCTGCTGAAACTGTAGTTTCAGCAGAGTTTTGGTGTTTTCCTCCCTTTGCCCTGAAAGGGATTAAATGTAGTGAGACACTGTGAAACCCATAAAATAGGCTTGATAAACTTTGAAAGAAAAAAAAGGCTGTACTCCATCGTTCAAGAGGAAAATCATTTTTGAAAAAACCCCTGAAGAACACCACTCTCAGCAGGGTGTCTCAGCAGCCTTTCAGTGGACATCCTGAATGCTATGCACAGGAACAAACTTAAGACCTAAAAATTGCTATTTCAAATCCAGCGTTCTGTAATTTTGCAAACATTTGTGGCTTCTTATCACATTTGCGTGGTGATAAACATAAGTGCCAAAACTGCTCATTAAAATGTTTGATTATTTTAAAGAGGTGATGCAACTTAAGAGTAATCTCATCATGGAGTATGCAGCTTGCTGTCAGTTCCACAGTTGGTAGAGACCACCCTCTGCTGGATGAACAGTGTACTTTGCTTTGTTGCTACTGCAGTACAAAGAGCAGTGTTCTGTGTGATAAATACATTTTTGTCTTTATGGTTATCAACAGCATTTCTTTTTAGCATAAAGGGAAAACAATTCACAGTGACAACATATCCAGAAAAAGTGACACAATGTAATGTTTTAACAGGTTTATTGACATGTATATAGCGATTGTCTGTGCACCTGACAATTACAGAAGAATATGATATAAAATAATACAAAACAGCTGTACATAACACAGATGTCTTTTAAAGGAATGCATTATTAAGTGTGAGGTTTTACGCTGTTTAATATGTTTCAGCTACTCACTCACCTATAATAAGATGAGCTTATAAGTTGAGGAGTTTGAGGTTTTGCTATCTATAAAGAAGGAGCTGATACATGTAATAAAAATCGAAGTTAGGGAAGAGCTAATGATGTTACTGGTGGCACTGAACAACCTGATGCCACTCTAAAAGAGATGCTGCGTCTGAATTTTCACCAAAACTAAAATCTATAATAAAAAGGAAATTGCATCTGAACACCTACTTATAACCCAAAGAGGGTTTAAATAAAAGACAAACTGAAAACAAATAAATATGTCAGGTCTGAAAATAGAAGCAAGTGAGGATACTGTAATGGTTCTTCAATCCACATGCCAATGGTGTTACATTATTTGTTGTATATTCATCTTAAAAAAAAAACGTAATTAACTGGGTTCGGCGTGCTTAGTAAAGGGCAGCTGAACGAAGTGTTTTCATAGTCAGTTTATGCCTGTTCCCCCTATAGTAAGACCCGTATGTGACTGATCCTAGACCTGTGGTGATCTACCCCACTGTGTGCGTGCCTTCTGTAAACATCAGAGAATTATTCCTACACTTGATCTCTTTTTGTGAGTGTTTGCAGTCACAAAGACATGTGAGTGGAAGTGTCTCATACCAGATGGCTCTGCTTACCAGCTGTGAATCTGAATTCACTAATCCTGAGCTACTGTACAGTAATTATCAACACTACATCAACTTTCAACCACACTCTAGGGAGCTTCAAATGGATATTAGAGCTTTCTGAAAGCAGCATGCTGCCTTTCATTAGCATTAAATCTTAAAGAGTCTAAATATAAAATGCAAATAGGTGATGTAGACATCTTTCTTCATGAATTGGTTTGGTGGAAAATATTAGCATAGCAGTACAAAGGGGAATTTGATAGGTCTCATTCACGTCAATGTCAAGCATCTATCAAGTATTAGGATTTTTTTTTTTCTTCAATAGGTCTTCCAACAAAAGACAGAAATGCTCCAGCTGAGGACTCGGAAGACATTTTGGTCTGCGGCAAGCGCTCTCAGCATGAATAACAGGTTGGCAATCCACCGTGCAAATTTTTGAGTAAGTGTTTTGTAGTCTACGCTGAGCACATGCAAGCTAGACACGATTTCCATGTGAGTGGTACTATCAATTATAAATCTTTCATACTTGAGGCTATTATTGAAATTATCAGACTTTTCAAGCTAGTTCACCAAGCCACACCATAATATTTAGTTACAAAAATAGTATCACAATATAGACCATTCAATATGAGCACCAGGGAAGGCTAAATATAGCCTGAGTATTTGGCTACATTCATTGTCTGGGCAATGTTTTACGGTAGCAGTGTGTTAAGTGTGTTTGTTGGACACAGTGTTGGCAATGTTTTCTCACTCACAAGCTCTCCTACATCTACCACACAATAATATTCAGAAACATCCAGATTTTGCTTATACTGAATAAACACAGTTAACTAAACCCAATTATCAGTTAGAAAAATAGTTTTTTTTTAAACACTGAACATCTAAAAGAACTCCTCCCGCTTCCCCAAATAAACCCCTCCCCATTTCCTAACAAAATAATTTTTTCGAAACACAAAAAAGTTTACTTTTGAGGTTATGCAACGTTAAATCTTTTTGACACTCCACTGTATTAACACAGACCCTGTTTAGCATAATTGAGTAACCAGAAGTGTGTTCAAATTAACGCAGTAATGCAATATGTTCTCTTATCTCTGCTGATTTCTGTCAGCATCTTAGTCTAAAATGATTATTTAAATATAGGATTTATACGGTGTTGTTCAGTTCTTCAACTTTGAATTCTAGTGCTTTGGTTTACATCACACATACTTTACATCATTGGTCTAAGACCATCTAGGAACATTTTATATTGAATACGCCTCTGGTTGAGCCCTTTACCTGGAAACAATTTTAGCCATGTTTAAAGTGATCACTGACCTAACACTTGGCTAAACATAGCAACAACATCTAGCTTATTTATGAGAGTGCCATTATTGCTTTGGAGAGTTGTGAAGTTGATTTTTACCAGTTTTATTTCCGGCCCTTGTTTATCCTCTGTCTGCTTGATAATCAGGATAAGATCTGGCCTCATAGATATTGTTGTATTCCCTCTGAAACCTCAGTGCTATTCATCTGCTGGGTTTTACTCTGGTCTAATAGGACACAAGGAGTCTCATTTACTGGATCTCACTGCATAGATTCTGGACTAAAAGATATGGGACGTGAACTAATGAAAACTGCATATACTCAAAACGCCCTGATTTTAACAGTGGCTTAACACTTTTCTGTTCCTGCATCGCTAGGAATGGAAGCACAAGTCTGATCTCACCATGTAACCTCGCACATTCACCATAAGTAGTTAATACAGCCTGCTGGGAGCACAGCTATAAATATAATCAGGTGTTTGCTCAGGAAGGAAATCAGGGAAATCAAAATGTAAATCTATGAAGAGACCTGATGTGAAGTGGTGGCATATAAGTGCAGAATGAGAAGTGCTACACATCAATCAACGGAGACAGACTTTTCAGAATTGATGTTACACTATATGACCAGCACAAAGACCACCGACAGGTAAAAAGATCCTTTCTTTTGAAAAACGCCGTCGTTTTCTACATGGTTTCTGAAACAGATAACTAGACAACAAATGTTTTAATTATGGCTGTAAATATGTCAAATGACCAAGTATAGAATTTTTGGAAGTCTGTGATATGTCAAGGAGCTACAATTAATCTCCTGTGTATATATAAAATGTTGGCTTAGAAATCTCCTGACTACTCTGTCATGTTTTAATCTCCTATCCTCCTGACTTTACAATAATCAGCGAGCACTAAAGGATAAACAAGGGAAGGAATCCTCAGCCCTCAGCTACATTCAGCAACAGCATTGGACAGTGTTTTAATAACACACGTTTTAATAACCTGAAAATTACATTAATCAAACTATGTAAATACCTTTAGATTCTTGTCAATGTTTGCAACTTGAATGAAGCTCAGGTATTGTTAGTGAGAGAGTAATTGCTGTGTTGTAGCATCTAGTCGATAGGGCCCTGGAAGATCAGCCGAGTCCAGCCAGGGGAGCTGAGGGCAGTGGAGCAGAAGGGGCAGATGGGTCTGAAAGCATGGGTCCCATGGGGCAGCGGGGTCTCGGCCCAGTATCTGGCTGTCCTCTCTGAGCAGACATGGCCGCATGGCACAAATGCATGAGTAGGAGCTCCGGCATCAAGGTACACAGCAGGCTCACAGCCCAGCCACAGTGGGACGTAGGGACCCACGCTCCTGCACAAGGGACATTCTCTGCGGGTTGTGGAGCCCTCACCCTCTGCCGGTTCCTCCTCTCCCTCAGATCTCTGGCCCCAGTCATGTCGTCCATGAACGTGGCCACAGGCGAGGTAGACCCAGGGCTGACGTTCTTCAAGGCTGAACAAACACATTAACACAGGGTCAGTAATTAGAATAAAGTTTTTAAAACACAGAGTGACTAGCATGACTGTCACTGGGGCCCCTACCTGTGGCTGCGTGGCAGGCTGGGGAAGGCCAGTGTGCTGAGGCCTACAGGACACTGGGGGCGGGATGCATTAAGCTCCTGGCGAAGTGCCTCCAGGTGACGGAGGGTGGGGGCTCGCATGAGCCCCTCGCCCGTACGCCAAAGCAGGGTGGCACCACACAGGTCAACCAGGGAGCCGTCACGTAGTGCACTGCTCTCACCCTCTGCCTGCACAAAGTGACACACAGAGACAGACATTCTTATAATCAAACAATAGACACAAAACAAATAAATCTCATAAAACCCCACACTCATAAGCAACATGGGAAAACGATACCAGGCGTGACTTACCAGTTTACCACGGCTTGGTCCAGAGCGTGTCTCTCGCAGGGCGTAGACATCCCCGCAGACTGAGATTTCCCTCCACAGTCCCTGCTTGGGGTTCTCTGGGAACCCCTCAGGGTGCATTACCAGCACCCCATTAGTGGTCAGGCCATCCATATGGCCATCTGGGTTTTTCCATTTGGTTGCTTTCTCCTGTGGTAGTAGACATAAAGGAATACATTTAGGCCCTTATATATTTGGACAGTGAAATATATGAAATATTTTGGCATCGTGTGCCACCACAACACATATTAAATGAAACAGCCAAGATGTGCTTCAAGTGTTGACTGTCAGTTTTAAGGGTTTGGTCAAAATCAATAATTCGATTTTTAGGTGCTCAAATGCATTTGGACAAGACAACGTATGACACTGACTACTTGTAGTCTGGACCCCGGCTCATGTTTAGGTGACTGTCTAGGTCATTGCAGAACGTTCCACTCCTTATTGTGAAAATGCCCATAAGACAACAGAAAACAACTGGGTGGTTGTTTCCCTGGTGAAGAAAAAGCCCTGAAAATTTGTGTTTCTGTGTAAGTCATAAACATCCAATAATTTCAAACGTTTTAATTAAAGCCAACAGTCTACACTTTATGTAAATCTTGAGTTTCATTTCAGATCCAATTTGGTGACATACAGACTCAAAATTACGAAAACTGTGTCACAGTCCATTTATGGACAAATATGCTTGTATATGTAACCAAATAAATAGCCATTATTTTAGCAGCATTTATCCCTGTTGATGAGGTTTATAGATATTTTAAATTACTTTCTGATTCCAAAAAACTTTTAGATTATTTAATGACCTACCCCAAGAAAAATATTTTTGGAGGAGTCAAAACCTGCAGCGTAAATGCGTGCTGTGTAGGGAGGGTTACGCTCACACACCACTCTGCAAGCAAAACGTGATATGGTGCTGGGAGCAATAGCGGGGTCCTCTCCTTCCTTCCCCCCTCCAGAGGTGTCTGTCACCACAAAGTCAATGGGGCTTTCTGTTGAGCGTCCAATCTGCAAAGGACATTTCAAGGTTTTTTATACTACACAGACTACTGCTGATTTCTGGATATCATTTATCAAAACAAAGTTCAAGTGTTAGATTTAGACATGATTTCCACATGACTGTGGTTTTTATAGTTGAAGAACATTTCAAACAAACCATTCGAAAGACATTTTTATGCTTTACTGTAAATAAAATAAAGATGTGACACTATTTTAAGAGCAGAACATTATGATTAAAAATAGACGTTCTTGGTGAATTTCCCAATGGTGACAGTTATGAACCAAAATAGTCTACCGACAGCAGCTATTCCTTTGAAGATATTATATAACAGCAGGGGAGAAAATTGCTAATGATCAAAAATCTGGGCTTATGTTTGATGTAAAATCAGCCTTTATTAAATCTGAGGATCCATGAGGATCCAAACTTGACCCTTCTGTGTTGATTTCCTTGGTGTGTTACCTGGAACATGTCTGTGTTGTTGTCATGGCAGTACTCCACCACCACTGTCTGATTACGGGACAGAGTGAAGGAGATGCTGTGCTGCCCCCTGCTGTGTACAGCCTGCAATATGAACAACAAGAAGGTTGAGTTGATGTACACATCTTCTGTATTAGTCTTTAATTTTGTTGGCAATCAGTTCATTTACTTAAATTTATTGTGCGCACACACACACACACACACACACACACACATCTTCACGTTTGTTCATCCTTCCTTTGGCCCATTTATAAAAGACAACAGAGTTTCACAGAAAGGAAACTAATGTTACACATTTATAAACCAGAGGCCACACACACCTTACTGTCCTGGGGTGTGTTGAGGATGTGCACAGCGCTGGGTTTGACACCGTTGGCCTTGGCCCTTCGGTACAGAGCAAAGCGGCTCTTTCTGCGCCCGCGGTCTCCACTTGGAAGGGAGCCATTGTACCTGCAGAAAGACAAACAAAAATAAGTACACAATAAAACAAGGTATCCCACTGGACACGTACTGTAAACAGCTTCACTCATGTAAACTTCGGTTCATCTTAAGTGGAATCCTAATGGTGAGATAAAACACTGTTATCTTGTTTGCATACTGTATTTATAATCTCTCACCACTTGTGGGAAATCTGAAGCTATAAATAAAATGCTGTGGATGCTGCCAAGATGTCTGCTGAAATTCCTGCAATTAGACTCCAAGCTCCATTGATTCTGTACATCTTTGCAGCTGCAGTATATCATTGCAGATTCTTTTGAAAAAGCTTAAAGCAGCACACTCAGGCCACTTGTGATTTATATTAAACTGCTGAACCCCACTGAAAAGGACAAGTAGCACCTGATCACACTTAGTCAATCTGTACTTGAGGCTAAGGCTTACTGAAGAGGAGCTCACTGGCTAACTAACGTCTTTTTCCCATTTTCATCCTGCCAATATGAAACACACTAGTTAGGATCCTGAATACTATTTTGAAGGTTTGTGCTTGTTTACAGGAGGAGACATAACCATTTAGACTGGTAAATAATAAAATTGTTGACAGTTTTATAATCAATCACTAAAAAGATTTTCGGAAAAGAAGCATCCAGTTGTCATGTTTGAAATAAATTTGACATGAAATGTAAACTCCTACCTGGTGTAAGTTTTTTTTTTTTTTTTTTTAAAGTTGTCCAACATCATTTTTACAGTTTGAATTCACACAGAGGGGAGTGTGCTGGCTTGAAGGCAAAGGTGTATGGTCATTGTTATACACTATTTGGAGGAAACTCAGGAAAGTGGATATTTGGATAGTTCAGAGCAGGGACAGGGAGAGCAGAGGGGACTGATTCCTCACATGAGTGCTAGCCTAAGATGCACACTGTAACTGTAAATGAAAAAGAAAAAAGGTTTTTGGATCCCCATTCTGAACATTCCTATGTTCTGCTTTGGCCAAGTGTTTAAAAGCTGGGATTTTGATGAAGCACAAATTTAAATTTTTTGAATGTAAAATATAGTCGTTGTTTAGTAACTTCATTTAATTAATTTGTTGTATCTATTCTGTCTATTGTTAGTTCAGAAATTAAAGTATTTTGAGTGAAGTCTCATTTACCCCTAAAAAAGTACTTTATGGAAAGATCCTTGGGCAGTTCTTCAAACTGAATGTACAGGTAGACAGAAACTGATATTTCTATAAATGGAAACAAGTTGATTCATTTGAATTATTTGATATAAAAATATATCCATATATATCCAGAAATTTGTCAAATGTGGACTTAGCATGCATTTTTGTAGGACATTCTGTTTTAATAAACTATATCTTATTTGATTAATTTTGGGTAGATTTTTACTTTAATCCTTTAATAGCATTATTTCAAGATACATTACACAGAATAAACATGAGCTGCATAATTCTTGTTATCAACAATAAAGTTTACATAATTATCAAACTGGGACAGTTTGTTAACAATACGTACCCAGTGAGCAAAACGTCCATGAATCTCAGGACAACTCATATTCTACAAACAACTCAAGATTCAAGATGATTGAAGATTCAAACAACTTTATTGATCCTATGGGCGAATTGTGTTGCCTTGTTACAACCGCTCTCCACAAGAAAAGTAGAAAAGAAAAGAAAAAACCTTGACCAAACCAAGACAATAAACAAGTACAAGTACAAACCACTGATCATTAATTAAGGAAAAACCCAGCTAGAGGAGTCAACATAAATTGAAATAAAAATAATAAATGAAATAAAAACAATACTATTTGCGCAATGGTTATTCCAGTAAAATGTAGATACTAATTCTAATGAACTACTTTTTTCATGCAGACTTGAGCTGTTTTCTATTAAAAATATTTGACAATGACACTTTGCGCAAAGTCTAAAAGCAGAAAAATAAAACAGCTAACCTCCACAAAAATAGCAAAAGAAACTTCTGATGGTATTTATGTCACCTGGAAAAACCTTTTACTGACCCACGTTTACTTGTGGTATTTATTTTAAATGTGAAGTTGAATCACAGAGGATGACTCAGTGCTACTTGCCCTGCTTGTCACTTCAAACTGAGCTCCATCAAACAAGAGGGGGACTGGGTCAGACAAAGAAGACAAACAAGGACAGAGCATTAAGGGGTTCAGTTTAAAGGTAGGAGATATGAAATGAGGCCACTGAGAAGAGGGAACAGGAGAGCAAATCAGCTTAGAGAGAAAGTGAAAAGGTGGCCAGCACCTTGACAGAAACAGAAAAGCAGCCAGAAACTATCATATTAAAAGACAGAAATTTTAAGCTAAAGGAATGAAATTAAGCAAAGAGCAAGGAGCAGAGGACAGAAAAGCAGAGAAAGACAACTCAAAGCAGAGGTCCACAGGGAAAGGCCACTGGAAAAGCAGTTTTATGAGATGTGATTTGCTGGGCCGTCCTGGCCAGCATCCACACAGTTTGTACGCATCATAAGGCACAATATTAAATATTCACTCCTTCTGCCCCCCAACACAGGGTTTATTTTCGTTGAGGGCATGTCACAGAGGAAGCCGGCTTCTGTAAAAATCCACACTCAGCAAAACACAGGGTGGCTGGCAGAGAATGGACAGAGGCAAGTGTTAAGGAGGGGTTAAAGGTGAGATAAAAAGGTGTGGCACAGATAAACCGACAGGACAAGAGGGTGTTTAAATAGTTATGCAAGTGGGAGTTAGAGGTAGAAGTGAATTGAGCGGGGCTGCTAGGCAAGACCAGCACAGTACATGGTGTCCTGGCTAACTAAGGTAATGAGTGATGGCAGGCAGCCACTGCAAAGATCACATGGCCTGCAGTGAAGCAGGCATTGACCACACAGCATGTGATCATCAAGGCTGACAGATGCAAACTCAAACGACACTTGCACAAAACAAGCCAGAAAAATATGATGTCTGACAGGAAGCGGTAGAAAGAACATCCAGTTGTCTGCTGTCTAAGTTACCTGCTGTATGCATGGGTACAGATGGTCTGAATGATGATAAATATCACTGATCCAGAAACAGGATATTAAAAATAATAGTGTATTTCCTACTAGTGCACACAGACTGTGACATTTTTAACAAACTGTCAAATTTGACACATAACATAATAACAGCAATAACAAAGGACACCTTTATGGCAATAGTAGCAATATCTATTTTTCCAATATCACACAGTTCCATGCAAAACCAAAATGCTGACACCTACTGTCAAATGACCTGCTTGTCCCGAACTCTGGCTAGGGAAGATTCAACCAAACCTCAATTATTACAGTTTTAACTTAAGCTAATACAAATGCATTTTCTACCTTTAAAGTGTCACACAAGGTGTTACAGTGCACATCATAGAGCAGACTTGTGTGTACTTTGCAAGGCCAAAAGCTTTAGCATAAACTAAATGTGATTTCCTAGTTCTGATCAGAGGATGTGAAGGACTCCTGTGTTCGAAGAGCCAAATGATGAGGAAGGTGACTAATCAGCATTCTGATACAGGCGGGCTACAGCTCCTCACTCCATGTTTAGCTGGAGGGGAAGAGATAGGCCATTAGGTCAGTTATCTTTGGCATAGACAGGAAGCTCTGCAAGAGCTGGAGGCCTCTGTATGCCTGGATATGACTATGCAAGTATGTGTGTGCTGTGACATTTGTGATCCCTGCAGACACTGCACAGTGTGGAGCTGTAGGGGTGGGAATGCTAAGGAAGCTGGTGGCTGTCAGCACATCCTGCCTAATGTGTGCTTGTGTGTGTGTGTGAGAGCTGCTGGTGATGTAGAAGGGCTTTTCTCCTCCTCCTCCTTCCTTGGCTTTGATGGTCATCTGGTTGCGATATGTTTTTACTTAGTAATAAGACACGAAAGAGGCTTTATCACAAAATAATATGAGCAAGATGCATGTATTTTTTACACAATGATATAACCCTCAGTCCTACTTTTAGCAATCATAGATCCAGCATAGTATGACATCATTGGGATTTTCAGCCTGAGCCATCCAGCGCTGCTTAACCCACTACAACCATTGATGAAATCGAGGCTACATCCGTAGTAGCCCTATGTACTATGGCTATAACAGATGTTGCACATCTTACAATAAAACGAACCATACATGATGCCAAAAGAATATGCTGGCATAGATTCTGAAAATATCTTTTTATTTGAAACATAAAGTTACTTTGTACATTACTACACTGTCACAGGCTGGTGGTTAACGACAGTAATGTACCATACATAAAAAATGAGCTAAGATATGTTACCATCATAGATTTCCTATCCGAAAAACGACTATAGGAGTGATATGTTTTGTAAAAGCAGTGGATTAAGCCTGAAGTCCCACGTCCTCTGTTGGTTTAATTGTTGTGCCGATACATATTTAACGTTAATTTGCCCCTGGAGCATTTCTCCATCCCACACAATTTTACTATGGCTGTAGGTTTCAAGAGACTTACCCCAAAATGACCAATTCGCCGTATTTTACCGGGTCTTTGACGGGCACATCATCATCTCCGTCTTTTTTCGGTGAATTCATCAGACTGGGCTGCTCCAAAAGGGGGGAAACGCGTCCAATGGCAATAGTGGGGAGATAAAACAATGCTAAAACACTCGAAACTGTGGGCAAGTTATTTGGGTCGTAGTCTATCAAACTTTGTGCACAGTTGGGCAAACTTTTTCCAGACTTCTTGCTGTTTGTTTTATTGGTTTAATGCCTTGAATGAGCATCTTTTCGTGGCTTGGATGCCAGCGTGTAGCTAGTTTATATCGCGACAAATCCGTTCAGTAGCAAAGGATACAACAACGGCTAAGGGCAGGGAGTGGACCGTACCATCTGTCGTAGGGGTTTTCGCTCGCAACACATATCAAAATGTTGTCAAAGTTGCCCTTACAGGGATTAATATGTGCCTGCAGGGGTTTACAATATTGACAAATACTATACTAGCGATTAGATGGACTAAACTTATTTATAATTAAATATACAAATGCGCCCCCCAAAATGAACCCATCTATGGAATAAGACGTGGATCTAGCTTTAGTTAGAGGCTGACTCTGACTGAGAGAATAAAATGAGACATTTGGAAATCCAGAGGAAGCGCCCACGTCCCCTAACGCGAGGAAGCACATTTAAAGTAATAGAGCAGAGCATTTGAATATGTATTTGGAAATCATGTAGGTCTTTTGTCGGTTCTCATTTTAGAGTCTGACGTATTGTGATGCGTTGGGGGGGGGTTTACTAGGATGTGGGTCACCCTTGCGCTCCAGTCCAGACACCATTTTTCTAGGCTGTGGGAGGTGGGGAACAGACGTGGGCTGGCTCACGCCCACACCTACAGTGAGAGAGAGCGAGAGATCTGTCACTTGAGGGGTCGCCTGATCTGCAAATGATTTTTCTTACGCTCCAGTTTTTTTAACCGGGCTTGGGGGCACAAAGGTGGTGCCCTTGGTGGCTTGGGATTCGAACCCTCGGCCTTCTGCATCCATTCCCGCGCCCTTCTGCAGAGAGTAACTTAAACTATCCCATAACTAACTCATACTGATATAGCCACACGAGGGCAGTGCACATCATTTTCCAAATTACAACTTTCTAGTCTAGGAAATTAGTCAAACGTAACTATTTATACTGATGTGCATATCTAAAAATTGAGCATGTACATTAACACCCACCGTATACCCACTATGTGTTTTAAAGCAGCCTAATGTTTGAGACATTAACATTTAGAGCAGGTAGGTAGGTTGGGTAGACATGCTTGTAACATTTTCCTACAACCTCCTGGGTATTGTTTATTTTTATCAGGTGGGACAGAAAGCAAAGCCTTTGCAACAGGCTTTTTGGACAGAACCCAGAGCTGGGGTGTCAGTTTAGTCTCTATGGTGCTATTGCCACCTTTATTAGGATCAGGACACTATGTCTTTTCCAGACAGGCTGGTGTAACATGTAGTGGCTTGTGCACAGGTTTGGAGGTGCCATGCAGCGTTCTGAATGACTGTGCAGTATGTGGTGATGTTCGCCTTGTTATCAGATATCTCTGTGTCATTAAACATTTCCCTGTGCAAATTTACAGCTATATAGTAAAAGTACAATCTCAAAGTAGAAATGATCATGGTTTCACTCACTCATTAGATACATTTCCACAACTACAAAAAAAAGTTGATGACACTGAAAAAGTTAATGACTCATGTATGAGTTTTAGAATAAGGCAAAACAAAGAACCGCACCCTGGTAACTTATCAACCAACTGGACTGGTCACTTAACTTACTAGGTAATACACAACTGTGTGTATTACACATTCCATTTTCCAACAACTTCCAACTGTAGCCTATTTGTGAGACCAAAACAATAAACTGGATGAACCAGATGTGTGTCTCTCTGTGTGTATGTAGGTTTCTTTCTTTCCCACTGTGGGATTAAGGTCACACCCTCTTAGGCTGTCTCTCTCTCTTTCTCTCTCTCCCTCTCTCTCTCTCTCTCTCTCTCTCTCTCTCTCGCTCTCTCTCGCTCTCTCTCTCTCTCTCTCTCTCTTTCCTGTCCTTGTCTCTATTTTGGATGAATTTCAGAATTAAACTAGAAAATATGTTTAGCCTCCATTAAACTGAATGAATCCCCACTGCTCCTGTTAATTTATACAGTTCAATATAAAATAAAATAAAATCAATCTGTTGGGATTATTTTTCCGTCTTCACCAGGATTTGAAAAAAGAATTGGAATTAATTTAAACCCATTCCACGTCAGGTAATTAGCTGTTTCTCATATAAAATATTTAATACTTTTGTGGTACTTTGTTAACCTCTGGAAGAAAGCTTTTCAGTTCCTCTGTTAATAATAGTATTTTCTTACTCATCACATTGCACTATCGCCACTAATATCAAAGAAAGCCTCTTATTTAGAGACTGTCCTTCCATGATGTCATCTGATCTAGCATATAGACCACACATAAACTTAATGTAACTTAAAAGAATGGACATGGGAGTTTTGATTGACAGCCAGTGTGCTCTATATAGCCTCATCAGCCAAATACATTCTCACGAGTTAATCACAGTGTAAGATCAAGTCTCTGTTTAGTTGCTCAGTGATTAAGCAGCATATATAATCTCTATTTATGACACATTGATTCAAAAATTATGTCACCATCACAAATAAAAAGGATAAATTTAGCCAAATTGGAAACAAATTTCTAATCTGTCTGTCTGCATCACAGTGTTTAGCAGTGAACAAACATTACACAAGTTAACTAGAAACCATATTTGGTAAGCAAATCACAATTCAGATTGTAGGCCTAATACATGTGGAATACATTACCTCTGCTATCATTATCCGCCAGGCAAGCTGCATTTCAAGTCAAGCACAGCATGGCCAAAGAGGTGGCCACTGAAAATTTTGGAACTGATATTCATCAAGCATACAGTATTTATAAATACGGACGTCTTTGTAGTAACTATTATATGTTCTAAAAACCAGTGGATCTCCAAAGATACATGAATATAGTTGGTGTATTAATTATATATGATAGCCAGAAATAGTGAGCACGGGGATAGATTGCATAATTAAAATGAGATAAACATCTTTTTAAACATACAAAAATACTAGGCCTATCTATACATACTTGGATGATAATGGTAATACTTTTTGTGCTTTGACAATCTACTGTACACTACCAAACCTGGTCATGATAAATGTGCTATCTGGAATGTTGTCGTGATTTATTCTTATATTAGCTGATGCTGACATAAAAATGGTAAGTAAAAGATTGGCATCAAGACAATCAATTTTGACCACTTAAATGTGCTGCAGCCTTCTGCTGCTGAGTCTTTTCAGTGTTGCCATAGAGACATGAGCAAACAAAGAAAAGGTATTTTTATCATTCAGCAATCCCATCTCCCATTTGTAGTTAAAGCATAGATGTACTCCTAGAGTTGAACTTAAGACTTCTGGATATAATGCGTAGCAAAGTGAACATTATCAAACCAATATGACACAAAGAATAGAGTTATAATAATAGAGTTATGATATGATCTCATTTCTGTGAGCTTTTGCTTGTATCAAAAAGACAATGTCCTACCTTCAATGCATGAGTGCACACATACTTGCTGGGTGTGTGCTCGTGTGAGACACCCTCGACTTGATAAGGAAGCTGTTGCCTGTGTAGAGCAGTCATGGTACTGCAGATGGCTCAGCATATTCCCAATTCCTACGAGCACTTGGACACAGCATGCTCTGCTAGGGATCTGGCCTCCCTACATGGAAGCCTATTTGCATATGCAAACTTTGTTGCAAAACACTAAAAAAGTGTGGCATTATAAATGGTGGTAATTGATTGTATATACTGTGCAACATAGCTCTAACAGGCTGTAGGACAAAGTCAAAAAATGCACATAATGCAGCTAGTTTTAAAAATGTGTTTGATCACAGTACAAGAAAAGATGGTGTGTGATCATGTGAGGAGCAGGAGAAGGAAGTCATTTGACATCCTCATAAAAACAGCCAAATCACAGTCACAAATGCACCAAATGAACTTGTGACAAGATTAACCTTTGTAGCCAGCTGGTTAGCCTGTACTTATGAGGTTTATTTTACTTTGAATGATTTAACAAATAAATGTAATATTAGCAAAAATACATCAATAATAATAACGTAATTCAATAACCACTGTGCAATACATTGAAAGTCTATTCTTCAGAGAAAACTTCAACTCTGACCCATGGGATACACAACTGCTCTAACATCAAGTAGTATTTTAGAGGACAAATACAAATCAGCTTAAACGGTGACTAGAAAGCTGAGACAACCTCTTTTAGGAGAGTCCTTTCACAAATAATTGAGCTCCACTGAGCATCTGCCAGCAACTTGCTGCAAATGTACATGACCGAGCCATGCGTGGTACACGCACAGGTGCTGGTTGAGCTATGCTGAGGGCTTTACACAAAAGCAGACGGCTCTTCAGACGGGTCATTAAAAAGAGCAAGTGGGAAGGCTGTGTGTGGTGTATTATGTATTATTTTTGGATTTAGCGTTGTGTGTTATTTAGGGATGAAAGTTGTATTAGTGACTATTTCTGTGTTTTTGGTGGAAAGTTGCAAACAAGCACCAAGAGAAAGAGAGATAGAGAGATTGACATGTAGAGTAATTGGCTACATGTTCAGTGTGACAGTATTCCCTAACAGGCCTATTAATAATTACTCAATTTCTGAATGCAGCCTATGACTCAACAAGGTTCGTGTTCTTTAAAGAAACAGTTTAGGTCTAGTGACACACGTTTTGTGATTGCTAAAAATAGGAAGTGAGAAATAAAACGCACATTAAGTTTTACTCTTCATGGCCAGACTCATATTAAAAGGAATCTGTGTCTCAGGATCTTGACTGCTGTATTTTCCAGTTTCACAGCAGTAAACCAGTTCAGGTAATTACAGTGCTGTTTAACAAACACATAATTCACTTCAGAATAACAATACTTTAACCTGGTCCAAACTGTTTTATTTGAGGCCCAGAAACATACACATATATTATACTTATCTCCACTACAATATCCAATTAATTTTATTTATTTTTATTTTTTCTGTCTAATCTTAATGAGTCCATCTGTTGCTGTGGTATGCCAAGTGTCACACAGGAAGGTTGCAGCGTATGTCACTTCCTGTCACAAACGAAAGCACAACTCAACATTTACGCAGACTCTAGGTATTTATTTATAAAGGAAAAGTCTCTCTTAAAAGTTAAATAATTTAGCTTCCTGTTATTTAATTAAAATAATTAGTATGTGCTAAAACAATAATGCTAAAAGAGCCAAGTTTCTTTGTAATGCCAACTTCCTTTTTAATTTAATTAATTTATTGCATCACAAATGCTGCAGACATGTTCCATGTATGTGCACAAAAAATAGTTAACACAACCATATCAATAAAAATAAAAAGGCAAATTAAATCCAAGCAAGACTTCACACACAAGCAAAGTGGGGATTTGTGTATTGGCTTTAGAGTATATTCAGCTTTTTACAGTTTTATGCAAGTATAAGGTCTCTCCACCTGTTCATCAAAAGCTCTGCTTTCACTGCACAGCCTCCATTAATTACATCTACTCTATAAGCCTGAATCCCTGCTGTTGCACACCCCTCTCCCTCTGTACCTCTGCGCCAAATGCAAACACAGGCCTTGGGCTCCCTATAATTATTAGCACATTGTCCAAGGCGGAGGAAAATGTGCAACAGATTCTGAAGAGCTCACAACTGCCTGGGAGCTGAATGCCACTCTGCAGACTGCTTTTACGACACTGTTTAAATTGGCCCCATGACAACCGAGTCACTGAGACCGTATGAGCTGTAGCTCTGGCCCATCCAGCCAGTCCTGAAGTCCTTTTGTGTGTGTCAATAGTGGATGTTGTTGGACAGGAAATGCCTGTGATGACAACTGTGGATAATCATTCAACCAAAAGACAGTGATTTTGAGAAAGATGCTATAAAGAAAGCAAAACGTTTCCAAGGGTGAATCTTATGCTTGATGAACTGAAGAACTAAAGACTAATAAAGCAGTCAGAGGGGTGGACTGAAATGCTGCATATTTTAGTCCTAGGGCCCATGGCAACCCCAGGATACACTGTCCTAGGTTAGAACACCTTTAAAACCTTTGAGTTGATAATTGTTTTCTCTGATTATTTTTTTATTAACAGAAAATGTGAAGTTAGCTTCAACTCTGTGTTGAAGTTGTGTTTAATGTGAGGATGCCATTTATTGAGGATCACCCTGCCTCTCTGATGCTAAGTTAGAATCTGTGATTGGACTTTTTGTCATAATTCTGAAAAAGGCTGCCACAGTATATCATTGCTTCTGCCATAATAGGTCAGTGGAGGAATGCTGTCTAACCTTTAGCTAACCGTAGTAAACCAACTACTGTATAATGACAAGTGTTGCATCTATAGTGTTATCTAACAGGAAGTGAATATGCGAATATCTCAAAATGTGAAATAATTCCTTAAATTATGAGCAATTAAATACAAAATATGGTGGAAAGTCTCATAATGGAAAAAAACCTAAAATGAATGTTTAACCAAGCCTCACTCCAGGTGGTCCACACACTGTAATCACAATTTCCAAATGCCATCAAAACATCTGAATCAGTTTACATTCTCCAGATCTGCACCAGGCAATCAAACTAACATTTATACACATTTAAAACTTGACTGACTGCTTCCCTCAGCCTTTGACTCTTTAAGTAAAGGGAGCATACCATCTCTAAAGTCCCCAGCTCTATGGGAACAACTGTGGGCAGATGCAGACTGCCTGAGGTACCAGAAAAGACATAAAAAGAGTGGATCTCACTAGTAAAGTTTTTTGTCAGTCAAACTGTCTGTGATTTTAACTTCCGTTAGGAAGATTTACAGTGGCATCTCACTAACTAACTATAACTAGTTTATATTAGAAAGCACCTGTATGAGCTTTTCTGGCACATTTCAATAAATATAAATTCCTAAGCAACAGAGATCGTTGGGTTGAAATGGACATTGTCTAATGTTTTTCTCAGTTTGCTAAATGAAGAACTGAAGTGAGATTGAAATCAAAGAGTAACGCCTGAGTAAACAAGTGACAGAGGAACTTTCAATGAGCTCCGTTTAAAAGCATTGTTTCGTACCACCCCCTTCAAAGGCGTACAATAGTCTGGTCCACCCCCACCCAGCAACACACAATGGCAGTGCTCAGAGCTAAAAAGTGGACAAAAAAAATAAGTAAAAGGTTTGACTTTCATTCCAATCCAACACTTCCGTTGTAGCGTTCACTGGGAGACTAGTCACAGGAAACACATTTCAAATGAATCACATCTGAACTTCTGATGTGACTGGTGATGGTGACCATGATGTGTAGGAACTGAAAATAAAGTCTCACTGAGGTGTAAGTTTGTTGGTTTGAACAGAAAGGCTCACTGTGACACAAACAGTTTTAGGTTTTTCCTAGATCAGTAAAACTGACAACTGAAAGTTGGTTAAATGGTTAAAGTGAAGGCCACAGGTGAGGCTGACAGCATTTGACACCAGCCAGTGTGTGCAGTGCATCTGCTGCTACGTGCAGTGACAGCTGTACAAAAGGCCTGTGACATGTGCAGCATGATTCACTGGCCCAGTGCTGATGTAACATCAGGGGCTGCGAGCTGCTCTCCCTTTCCATACTTCCTCCGCTTGAATCCTCACGAGGACAGAAAAGCTGTTGTAAATTTGACTTAGCAATTTCCACATCCACAATGGAAAATCATAAGCAAACAAGAGTATACTTGACAATGCTGAAGCACTGCTCTCAACTGTTCAAATAAAGTGGGTTTAGCAAAACGGTGCACTGTCAAAGTACTCTCAAGTGTGGAAAGTTCCTGCAACTGGTGTTCCAAAGAAATATTCCATAGAAATAAATACTGGATAGTGACAGGGTTTCAAGAGAGATAACAGGCTGCAGTATTTGTTTGTCTATCTGGGTTTACCTGCCTGTCCTTGTCCCTCACATGCATGCTGCTGCTTTCAGCACAGCAACAGGTCAAACTTCAGATTAACAGCCACAGAACAAACAGCACAGAAGCAAACACAGAAAATTCAGATAGAAAGCAAGCATTCCTGCAGAGGAATGCCTGGACTCATGTGAGGAAAAACCTTTAAAATTAAAGCTTTTAAGGAAATCACTGGGTAATTTTTACCTTTGTCTTAAGACAAACAATTGACATTTCACCTGTGTGTGTCTGTGTTGAAGTCACAAATGTTGTTTGTACCTCTTTTTTCTCAACTGGCAAGTCACTCCTAAACCACCAATTTCCATGACAACTATTTTCTTCTTTCATGCGTTTCCTGACTTCAGACAGTGATGTCACTACCCACAATTGACACCCTCTTCTTCTCGATGTGTGACCTTACAAACTTAGGTAGTCTGCTCTGTCTTTTGTCTTAGAAAACTGTGAAACCCTGCATTATATTAAAGCTGGGGAAAAAAATAAAAAATGAAAGGCCTGAAATTAAATGGTTGCCTGATCTCAAATCTGTGCTTCTGCGTGATTTGCATACTCAGCGCAAATTACTAGACTGGCTGAGACCTTGTCACCCCCAACTTCAGTACTTACACAAGCATAAAGAGGTTGGTCTCATCAGTTTTTCAGCAACCCAAATTGATTAAAATTCAAAATGAAAGATTTTAGCTAAATGTCGTGCTCACAAAAGTGTACGGTTTTACTTTTGACTGTATTTGTTCAAATAGACAAATTTGAAGTTAGATATTATAAGGAAGGTGCTTTGTGTAAAAGAAAAAAAATGCAGATTTTTTTACTTTTCAGCATCCATGGTACTACACTGCTCACACCCATTTCATTTGCCTTAATCAAAATGTCAAAAGTCCCATGTGGCATCAGCACCCTGATACTTTAAGACCTTTGGCAAACCACGATTTACCTGACTATCACTATTCTGAAACAAGAGATCTCATCATTTATTCACAACCAGTGACTCACACATGCAAGTGCAGAAAGGAAACAGGCTGAGGCTCACTTCACGGTTCTTTCTAGCTAGTCCCTCTTTCAACCATCACAACGCCCTAAACTCTCATTTCCTCTTTTCTGAGCTCAACCCTTTGCACAACTGAAATACTACTTTTGCTACTGTGCTATTGGTTGTGGTTACTTATTAAGAAAGGCATCACTTCCGTACTGATCTGGATATGTTATTTTTATTATTCCATCAGCATAGTCCAAAAAAAGGGGGGGGGGGAGGGGACAGAAATAAAACAGAGCAGTGCAAATTCAGCAGTTGAAATTACCTTGTAAGGGCACCCATAATTCCTCCTAAGGTGGCTGAAACTACTCAAAAGTAATTAAAGGTTGGTGTGAAACAAAAAAGGAAATTCTAACAATACCATTAAAATGGGTGGTAACAGAACAACAAAAACATATATCCATATCACAGTGTATGTGAGCATCCATCATAAGAGTCTATCCTTAAAACACTACAGATGATGGATGTAATCACTGCACAGGAAATAAGTACTGACACACTTCCTCATTCATTCTAGTACAATCAGTTATGAAAAGTTTTTTTAAGGTCCTAACATAACCATAATACACATTCTTACAAATTACAAAAGGCAGTTTGTGCCATGAAAGTGATATGCTGATGCCAGGCAATAGTATTGAACTTATCTCCTCCTTTGGATATGTAGCTGGTTCATGAGAATACTGAAATGAAGCTAAGCTCAAAATAAAACTATAAAAGTCTATGTCCAAATGTCCCCTTGAGGAAATGGCAGAAAAGAAGGAAAACGTAGCAATTTGCAATAAGAGCTAAAAAGTAAGCATGGTGTAAATTTAAACAGTACTGATTACAGAGAATGTAAACCAAAGCAAACTACAAGAAAAGAAAAAAAGTCAGGCATAAAATAGTTGACTTTTGTTTAAATGCAATCTCTGATTATTGGGAAGTCATCATTATCAAAAAGAAAAATAAAACAAAATATAATTGCTACTCTCTTTGATATATACCTAGCAGAGAGGTCGTGGTATTAATTGCTTCATATTGCATTTTTTAACTAACACTTTCGTCCTCAGCTACTTCTTTTTTGCCTCCAAATGTCCAGGCTGGTGAGAGGGAGAAAAATTAAGATTTGTAATTTGAGGTAAGCCAGGTCAGCCCCTCATATAGTCCATCCCCTGTTGTTGCACACGAGGGCTGAACGTACCAATTTCTATCTCTGATCCGGGTCAGACCTAGCTTCTCCTGAATCTCGTGGGGTTTCATGGCATCTGGGAGGTCTTGTTTGTTGGCAAAGATCAAGATGATGGCATCTCTCATTTCCCGGTCGTTGATAATTCGGTGGAGCTCCTGCCTGGCCTCATCGATCCTGTCCCTGTCGGCACAGTCCACCACGAAAATGAGGCCCTGGGTGCCAGTGTAGTAATGTCTCCAAAGTGGTCGGATCTTGTCCTGTCCCCCAACATCCCATACATTGAACTTCACATTCTTATAGGTGACAGTCTCGACATTGAACCCGACCGTAGGGATGGTGGTGACTGACTGTCCCAACTTTAGCTTGTACAAAATCGTTGTTTTACCAGCAGCATCAAGTCCAAGCATCAATATTCTCATTTCTTTGTTGCCAAAGATCTTTGACAGCATTTTCCCCATCTTGTTTGATGTGCATAAATACTTTGTTAGGAGGGGAAAAAAATTAACTTTTTTCTAACAAGAGAAAGTTGTTTTCAGTACAACTGAGAAGTCACAGTTTGAGTGTGTGTGCTGAGAGCCCTCCACGTGATGGCAGCGCTGGGATGACACAAGTGTCAATATTCAAAAAGGCAGTGGCTTTTGAGTTAGTTACAGATAACAGAGCAGTACGATTAGCTGGACTGTGAGGATCAGACCTGAGCTGGTGATTTGGAACATTCACTGGGAGTTGTATATATGGAGCCCTCGTAGAAATGGGTGGGGAAGTATTTTCATGATCCACTGCCCTCCGATGTAAGAAGAAAAAATTACATCCCCTTGTTTTAAACTAGCTGTTGAGTGCAGACTTCCTTCAAAACTCACATTTATTCCTCCTTCAAAATCCTGTTTTCAGTTGAATTGGAGTAGCTTTTTATATATTAAAAAAAAAAGCCTACTAGCTCAATCAGGCCCTGTCCAAGCCCGGGTTTCCCACTTCCTCCTTGGCTACCGGCTGTCCACACTTGCCCCCAGCCAATTCCAGTCGATTAATTTTACAACGCAGCGATTTTCTTATAAAAACACGCCAAAATAGAACCTCTCCGTTCCGTTTTTGCGACGGGACATCCAAAACGCTCAAAAGGTCATTGATTCATCCGACTTTCTTCTCTTCCCCCTGTGACACAAGAGCGGTCCAGAGAAGGGAGGGGTGTTAGTACAGAGGACAACTTTAGATCCGAAAAATATTCTCTCTGTGGATAGAAAAGCAAAACAGAAACACACAACACTGAGAGCGGGACAAATACCTACGTCTGCGGCAATCATCCCCCAGTCCCCGGGCCGTTTCTCCCCGCTCTTGCCGGTCTCTGTCTGGCTTCCTCCCTCCCTCTTCTCTCTCTCTAGCCGTTCAGTCACAGCGGTGGCGGTACTGTGTTACCGGAAAAGGTGCGGACCCAGATCAGCCGCCACTTCCTCTACACTGCTCATGCTCACACACACACTCGTGCTGCGTTCACGTGCTCCCCATGAGCTCCGACATCTGTGAATAAACAAAATATCCAAAGAAAAAGAAAAAAGAAAAAACCTAGTTGATAGACTGCAACGATTTTAAGTCACTTTGGCCCCAAAATGTTATGTTATCTATGTTTTTTTATTCAATACTTTTGATCACATACAGTAGGATTATGCTAAAACACAACAACAACAACAACAACAACAACAACAACAACAACAATAATAATAATAATAATAATAATAATAATAATAATAATAATAATAATAATAATAATAATAATAATCAAATGTATGTATTATTCTATCTAGAATAAAGATTCCTGCTCTTTGGATTACTAATTTGGATTCCTCAATAGAACACTAAATAACATAATTTACTGACGACATACTTTATATTACCAGTAATAACATGTTTATAAATCGATTCAATCACCAGGAAAGTGTAAAAAAAGTAAAGTGTAAAACCTTTGAATTACATGCTGACCCATTCATACTGACATTACTTGTAGAGGGACATAAATATAAATATTGTATACTACTGTATATCGAGATTTTAGATAGTTTAATATTTACGACTGTTCTGAAGGCACCATACGCCATTTCTCATGCGTGTTACCAGAAACCGCTCTGCAGAACGGTCCTATAGCGACCGTTGACGACATTTGAGCTTTAATTATACATTTAATCACCGTCAATATCACCTCTGCCAGAAGAATTACACATATGTCTGTGCATAATAAAGAACTCTGATGACTTAGCAGGTCTAATGATCTCTGGAGGGGTTTACGAAAGGGTCTTTCCAACATTTCTTATCATTCATTCAAAGCGGTTTCCCTATGATTAGTCTGTGACGTGGAGATCGGGAGCGAGCAGGGCGGGCGGGAACCACAGAGTTTCACTGTCCAAACTGCCTTTTTCTTGTCACCTGCTCATGAACGCGACTAAAACCACAATGTACATAATACACGCCACATTATGTCCAAAGAGAAGTTACAGTATATCATGTAGGGGTGGCATATTATAAGAGTTTATTGATTAGGCCTAGTAAAATCATAGAGGCCTCATCACTACTGTCGTCATCTCAGTAGGCCTAAGCCTGATGGACTTCACCCTGTACAAAGAGGTATTTGTATTACAAGGTCTGAAGCGAAATTCAACATTATCAGTAGTCAATACTATTTTAAAACCGTGTCTAAGCTCTTATAAGAAAGCGAGGCCTATATATATGTTCAAAGTTTTTACCTTAGTATATTTTTAAGGATCCAATATAAGTTCAATATATTTTAAGATAGACCTATGTCATAAAGATTTGTACCAAAAGAATACTATGTTCCAGGCTGATACCAATGACTCAGAATCTGATCAGTTTATTTTTGTAGTTCGTCCCATGTTGCTGAAAATGATCAGAATAGTGTTGGGTAACCTATAGCTGAGACCCAGAATGATGAGTTCATGAGCTCATCATTCAAGCTCATCATCAGGAATGCTGCATTAACAACAACAACAAAAAAGGAAAACCAAATTTAAACTGAAATACAACACAACATTTTTAATCAAAACACAGTATCCCCCAAATTATCGTTATCGTTTTTGTCTTAACAATTACGGCTCGTTAGGTATGGAGTGTCGATAGATAGAGTTGAACATAGTATACTGGATGGAAGAATATCACATTCTGCTTTTCAGTGCAAACATAATATGAAGTTTAACAAACACTTGGACGAAAAGGTAGCACATGCGCGCGGGTACTGTGCTACGCATGCGCAAAGTTTGCCTCAGCACTTCCGCCAAGTTGATAAGAATGGTCGACGAAGCGCGCCTGGTTGTTGTGAAGTAGATAAATTGACTTCGAAGGCTGCACGCGAATTCTCAAGGTTGACTCCGTTTTCATGGAAGATAGTGGTAAGAGTCCCATCACGTATACTTATTCACGAAATTCGTATGGTGCAGCTGGAAATATGGACGTTCAATAGCCAGCTTACGGTAGTTGTAAAAATTATCGCTTAGCCAACGTTAGCCGGTTAGCTAACGTGGTGAAGCCTATGGTGCCGACTACTTACTGGAAACGGGCGAATACGTAGCACGGTGTAGTTCCCTTTAATATAAGACTACTAAGATTATAACTTTAACATCGTGGAGCCCGGGACATAATAACGTTATTAACTTACTATAGCTAACTAAATGTTCAAAATTGAATGTTCAGAGTTTGTGAATTAATGCTAACGTTAATATCAAGCTAGCGCCAACCTCTGGTCATTTGACTGGTGTAATTCTTCCCAGAAAATAGGTAAGAGTCAAGGCCCAACATCAGATTCATTTATGATTGAACTTTGCCTATGCAAACAACCTCCCGGGTGCAGCACTATCTGACACAGCAAACAAGGTCAAAAGTAAAAATCGTTTTCGACGGAACACGTTCGTTTGATAAAAGCATTAGTAGTTTGTTACGCGTAGTGTTATTCAACTTGGTAACCGGTCACGTGGATACACTATTTTTAGTAGCGTTAACGATATTGCTCAAATGGCCACTTTAAATATTAAGAATAAGGAAATATCCCGTTGAACTTGTTTTTTTGTGCTTAAAAAATAGGTTGACGATAGTAAACTAGATTAAATGTAACGTTTGAAAATGTCTGTTAGCTTTTACAGCTAAGATTAAACACAAGCCTATTTGATATTAATGATAATATTAAGGGACGCACTGTGTAGTTGTGAGGTTGGTTGGGTTTTATTCTGTAGAAAATGAAACCCACTATCAAACCTTCTGGAAAATTCCATAAATACAGACTGTGCACTTGGAGGTTTTGAATACTTCTTTTTGAGTACTAGGGATCATAATTGTATTTTGAGAGCTACATTTCTAGCATTAATCTCATCTTCTTTTGAACAGGCCTGCACCTCTCAGAAGATACCATTTCTGGAATGCTGGACACAGAGTCCCCTGCCATGGAGAGCAATGGGGATGCCTTTCTGCCTGACCTTCCTATTCTAGGCCAAGCTCCAGAGTGGTCGCTGGACCAGGTGGCTCCAGAGCCACTCACAAACATCTTGCCAGAGGACTCCGATGGGTCCCAGGATGCTCTTGCCCAACAGCAGCAACCTGACCAACAAACTAATTCCACAGAGCTGGGGTCTGTGGAGAAGGCAGTGGAGCAGTTTCAGCTTGCCAATGCTCAACTCTTTCAACAGGATCAGCCACCACCTCCGCCTCCACCACCACCACAGCCGTCAGAACTTCCACCCGAACAGAAAGCAGAGCCTGGTGAAACTGAAGAGTACAGCCAGGAAATGAGTGTAGAGCCAAAAGCTGCTGGACAGGAAGACAGTCAGGGTAAATAAAATGGCTGATGTTTAGTTGTTGACATGTTTAGTATATATTTAAACAAAATGTATTTTTTTAAATATCAATAAAATATACAGTACAAATAGAAAATGGGATTTGTAGATATGATTAGCTACAAATTTTTAAATGTTTACTCAAGTAGTCTTAAAATTTGATGCCCGTCTCGTGTCATTTCACATGCGCTAATACACTGTCCGTTTAGCTTAAATTAGGTTGTTGGTTTTATATCATGTATTTCTCATTTGACAGTTGTTGACATTAATTGAATAATCATTGAGAACAATGTCCCTAATCACATTCTTCTCACACACATAAATAAATACATGCATACATACTAACTTTAACGCTTCTCCACTTAATGATTCTTTGTCCCAGAAGGGAGTGAGGTACCACAGATGGCAGAGGATGGCATGGAGCTTGAAGAACCATCAAAAGAAACCACACAAGAATCCACTGTTTCGATGGAGCCACAGCTGCCCAGTGAGTTTGAAAAACTCTTTAAAGCCTGTGAGGACAATCCCGAGGATTTCAATGGTTGGGTCTACCTGCTGCAGTATGTGGAGCAAGAGGTAAGAAAACAGTTTACTTAGACATGGTCACTTGTTTTTTATAAAACTGAATATATTAAAGTGAAACTAATATTTGTTTGATGTTACCTGCTCCTTTCAGAATGTCCTTGAAGCTGTGAGAAAGGCATTTGATGTATTCTTCCTACATTATCCATACTGCTATGGCTACTGGAAGAAGTATGCTGATATAGAGAAAAAACATGGCAATATACATATTGCTGAAGAGGTAAATACAAATGCCATTTTCACCTTTTTTCCTCAAACAATAGAAAGGCTTAGTTGTTTTAGATCTGACTTTTTCAAACTGGGACTAAGTTACATGCAGGCAAAAATATCTGATTTAGGGCAACTCAGCATGTAATGTTAATGTAGTCTTAGAAACTGTAGCAGGATCTCTGTAATGTAGAGTGACCGAATGCTACTTTAAATGTATTACCTAGTTTCAATTGTTGATGGGATTGTTTGTATATGCTTTCTATCAAGGTGTACAGAAGAGGATTGCAGGCTATCCCTCTGAGTGTGGACCTGTGGCTGCACTACCTGACCTACATCAAAGAAAACTCAGACACTACTGACCCAGAGACTGAGGGGCGCATTCGAGCGTGAGTAAACAACTTACTATTTGTTATTTTTCATTCCTCTTTGTTTAATGTGACCTTCTGGATACCAGCAGATTCAAAAATTCTTGTCAGTTAAAATCTCAATGTACTATTTAGTGTTAGTGATTGAATTTAACTAAGCATTTCTGGCAATAGTGCAACAGATGATTCATATTTACAGTCTTTACTTTTTATTTTCTATCACTAGTACCTATGAACATGCAGTGCTTGCGGCAGGCACGGACTTTCGCTCAGACCGTCTGTGGGAGTCCTTCGTTAATTGGGAGACAGAGCAGCAAAGGTTGGCTAATGTCACTGCCATCTATGACCGCATTTTGGGGATCCCAACCCAGCTATATTCCCAGCACTTCCAGAGGTAAAAATAGTGCAGTATAAGACAGTCTTGAACTTACCGTTTGAATGTCTTTTTACGTTAGTTATCTGTAGTTGGAGAGTGACGTTTTTGTTTTATCTGTGTAGATTCAAAGATCATGTGCAGAACAACCACCCTAAACACTTCTTGTCAGAGGAGGAGTTTGTTCAACTGAGACTGGAGCTCTCTAAAGCCAGCCTAGTGGCAATGGTTGGTGATGATGGAGACACCCCTGCTGCTCAGGAGGAGTTGCCACCTGGAACAGAGGATCTTGCGGATCCTGCTAAGGTATACATTCTGCTGCCAATCTTGCAGTGGGGGAAAACATTTACACACTGCTACTGGTTGTGGTATTTTGCAGGTTTAAAACTTGCCTTTTCTCAATAATGAGAGACAGATTTAGAACATGTTTAAAGAATCTCTGGCCAGGTCATGGTAATGTAAATTTTTGGCTGCAGGAAAAGCAATTTTTACACCAAGTGGAGAATGTGATAAGTTAAATCACACATGAAGGTTTTGACCAGGTTTTATTTATTTTTTTCTGTAGAGGGTGACTGAGATTGAAAACATGCGCCACAAGGTCATCGAGGTTCGACAGGAAGTGTTCAACCATAATGAACATGAAGTTAGCAAGCGCTGGGGCTTTGAGGAAGCGGTATGTGTCTCATTTTATTCATAGCAATGTTGTTTAAGTGTATTTTCTAGTACTTGTACTACTTGACACTGTAAAATAAACATTTTTTCATGTCTTTTTCTTTTCTTTTTTTTTTTTAGATCAAGAGACCATACTTCCATGTCAAGGCCTTGGAGAAGACTCAGCTAAACAACTGGAAGGAGTACCTGGACTTTGAGATTGAAAATGGGACTCCAGAGCGCGTGGTTGTTCTTTTTGAACGATGCCTCATCGCTTGTGCCCTCTACGAAGAGTTCTGGATTAAGGTAAATCGACCTGTAACCTCTCTCTCCATCCAGCTACTTCCCTGCACTTCCCCAAAAAAACGATGATATCACATCGACACAGTAAAACGTCCTGCACTCTCTTTGCGTGTAACGTTGATATGTGACTGTATCTGTTGTATTAGGGGATGGCCAGCTTGCCACACAAGATTTGACTGCAGCATTTGCCAACTACTACGTTGCATCTTCTTCGTCTCCCACTACCTTACAGAAACTTATCTAATTGGTTCCATGAAGGTGCTGATGGGTTTACACAGAAAATTTCTAAAAACGATCTTGTCAATGAAGAAATTCACTGCTTCTGCCAGCTAAAAATTTGGAATTCAAATGTGCCGTTTCTTTTTTCCTTTCTCTTTCTCTTCTGTTCTTTTTCTCTGTCCTCTCCTGCATTTTTTTCCGACTCCTTCTCTTTTTCACTCTGAAGTATGCAAAATATCTAGAGGGCTACAGCACTGATGGTGTGAGACATGTCTACAAGAAGGCGTGTACTGTCCATCTGCCCAAGAAACCAGCCATCCACCTGCTGTGGGCAGCCTTTGAGGAGCAGCAAGGTAAATGACACTTGAAAAATGCAAATTTACTAAGGAGACAATTAGGCATTAAATATGTATGTGGTATACAAAATCAAAACAATGTGCGCCCTATTTGTAATGCTAACCGTATTGTTCTGTTCTTTGTGCAGGCAACGTTGAGGAGGCTCGTGGCATTTTGAAGTCCTTGGAGACAGCAGTTCCTGGTTTGGCCATGGTTCGTCTTCGGAGGGTCAGTCTGGAGCGTCGCCTCGGTAACTTGGAGGAAGCAGAGGTGCTGTTGAGGGAGGCCATGGAGTCTGCAAAGAATGCTACAGAGACATCATTCTATGCTGTGAAGTTGGCAAGGCTGCTGATGAAGGTGCAGAGAAGTCTAAGCAGGGCCAGGAAGGTGCTGCTGGAGGCTATTGAAAAAGACCAGGTGTGGGAACTGGTTGATAACCCTTTAAGTATGTGATGAGATAATTGTTGACTTGAAGAACTTGGAGTCTGCACACCTGAATTAAATTCTAAAAGGTTGCCCTTTGTTAATGACAATAATAAAACCAAATGTTAAAAAAGTCCATGCTGTATTCAAAAATCAGGGCTAGTTTTTCTGTAATTGAAGCATGTAAGAGTGGGTTGTATTTCCTTCTGATGGTCCTTCAAAAAATCTTTTTTAAATTTGATTTGGTAAAGCACCCTAAGGAGTGTACTCAAATGTCATGCTGTCTAAATACGTTTTGCTATTTTGTCACTGTTGGTGTGTTGCAAATATTTAGATGTAGCAATTCCTCACACAATCTTCTAAGGATGTAAAAAAAAAAAAAAAAGGATGTAAATCAACTACACCTGTTTTTAGATAATGCATTGATCCAAAGTGTATTCTTTAACTATTTACCCACTGTATTGTGAGATACTATAATATGTTTGTGCTTTTACAGACTAGTCCAAAGCTGTATCTAAACCTGCTTGAGCTGGAATACAATGGAGATGTGACACAGAATGAGGCAGAGATCTTGGCTTGTTTTGACCGAGCTTTGAAGAGCCCAATGGCCATTGAATCACGCCTTCTGTTCTCTCAGCGCAAGGTGGAGTTCCTCGAGGACTTTGGCAGCGACATCAATGTGTGAGTGTATTTTGTTGTTATGTAGAGAGCATATTTTAAAAATCTTCTAAAAATCTTGAATCATGTTTATTCTTGTACATCTCTCAGACTTGTGGCTGCATACGAAGAACAACAGAAACTACAGAAGGAAAGTGAACCCGCAAAGAGGAAAGCCGAAAATGGGTATGACAGGTGGATAATGGAAAATGGTTAATTACTTACAAAATTTTCAAATAAACAAAAACAGTAAAAACTGTTTGTCACACTGAATGTGAAATGTGTAGCAGGCACACAGTACTGAACAAGGACACGAGTCCAAACTGTTTTTATTTTATTTTTTTTGATCCTAACTTGAACCTACATGTGTTCAGTGCCCAGGAACCTGACGCCAAGAGACAGCGTGTGGATGACACTTCCTCAGCTGCAACAACCGCAATGACAGACATGCAGGCAAACAACTCTGCCTATAACTACAATTGGTACCAGGTAAGTTTTATATTTGAGTAGTTGATGACAACTCACAAAGTTTTTTTTTTGTGTTTTTTTTTATAACTAGATTAGCTCATGTTAAGCCTGCTGAATCTGCAGTAATGTAACGTTCAACTTTTCTTTTTTCCTCCATTTTAGCAACAGTACGGCGGTTGGGGACAGAACTCCTGGGGACAATACAACCAATATGGCCAATATAACCAGTACTATCCCCCTCCTCCTGTGTGAGGGTTTCTTAATTTCTTTATAGAATACCTTGGTTTGGTCTCAATGTTTAAGTTGTTGTGCTTCTCCTTCCCAAACACAAATTTTTAATATTTCATGGTTGTTCCCATAGATACATTAAGATTTTCTTCTTTTTTTTTTTTATTTTGACTTCATAATAAAGAGATTGATATCCTGATATGTTTCTGAGCGATTTGTGTCAAATGTGTCACTGTACGGTGGCTTTAGCTCACTTGGTAAGTGGATCGACACCGGTCCTGGGTAACTGTCAAAGTGGCAAGACGTTGAACCCAAAGTTGCTCCTGGTGGGTCAGGTAAGCACCTTGCATGACTGCCATCCCCATCAGTGTCTGTGAATTGGTGAATGGGAATTAACATTTTAATGCACTTTGGATAAAAAGGCTATATAAGTGATCATTTATCATTTAAACAAATGATATTACACACAATCTTAAAATAAAATTACTATATTTTAAAGTACAGCAGTATTTTGAACAAAACAAATCTATACATATAGAGAAAGCTATACACACACTGGCCACTTTATTTAGGTACACCTGTAAATCTAATGCAATCCAATACAGCATATTTTCCATTATTTCTCAATTTTTAAGTTAAAACTCAGGTGATAAGTCTACAATTTGTTCAGGGGGTCATAGTGGGTAATGTACTGGAGTGCAGAGTTTATTTTGGGGATTTTCTTTTAAGCTTTATATAGTACACAACAGTATGACAAAGGTAAGCATGATCAGTAAACTCAAGAGGCAGAAGGTATTTTAACTTGAGTATATAATTTGTTAATTTTAACTGCTATTAAATTGAGAGAAATTCAGACTGGGGGGGGGGGGAAACTTGTACACGTAGATGTGATATATGTATATCTATATAACTATATGTATTCAATAAGATGTAATAATTGAGAATTTACATCAAAGCGAAGCAATAAATCATAAGTAATAAGGTTTATCCTCAATTTTATATATATAAGAATTTTAAAGAGAGTTTATCTAGCAACAGGCTTTTCAGATGAGCGATGGATGGACAGACATCCTCCGTTTAGAAAACGGGTAAATTAACAAAGTATAACGTGTTTGAATTCTTTACATAATCTGTTTCTGCCTCATCTTACATGTCTTTGTCACAGACATTAACACAGGACAATTCTGTTTCATTAATATTAAGTAATAAATATTAAGTAGTATTAAGTGTTATTTGCAAAACACTTATTTTGAATAAGACATAATGTGGCTTGTGAAAATTCTATTCGGAAAGACCTGAGCAAGTAACTTGACACAGCAAAGTGGTGTTTAATATGTCTAGTTTATTGCCGGTTTATAATGCGTAAAATACCCGTCTTGGTCCATAGTGCTATGGGCGGGGCCACAGATGACGAATAATAAGCTGCGTAAACTAGCACATGCGCAGTACTGACCTTTCAGCAGCCCTTTTTTAAGCCTAGCGTTGAACGACTAGCATCAAACGAGGTAGGGCCTGTGTATTTTAAGTAAATAAAACTCACAATTACGTAAACTTGTATCGGGGTTTGACATATATTTACACACTTGATATCGATGTTTAATATAATTCAAACTTTACTTTAACAGTTGTAGGAAATGTATTGTATTTTTTCGACTTTGTGAAACGCGTGTCCCATGTGGCTAGTTTGGCTAGCATAGCATTAGCTAGATACAAAACGAGAAAAGTCTGTTAAAACTTACAGCACGTTGCTTGAGATTGGTTCTCTTGGAAATTGAAAATATTTTGACAATACTTTTTAGGTATAATTCTACATTAGCTGTTTCAGTGTTGTCAGGCACACGGAAGACATGGTGGTTTTAATGTTGGTTTTGCTGTCAGAAAAACCCGGTGTCACAAGCGCATTTCCCCGTAAACGTTAGTAACACTGATAAAGACTGATGTGGAACCTGTTGGTTTTTCTGCAGCGTCAAGATGCAGCTCTTTTTGCGTGCCCAGAACACTCACACCCTTGAGGTGACCGGAGAAGAGACGGTTGGACAGATCAAGGTAAAATATCTTAAGGATTGGCGTCATGTTTTATTGCACGGCCTCATTTTTTCCTTAGCATACAATTCTAAACTCAGGATTATCTTTTAATGTGAAAAGTAATTATGAAAATGTTGTTTGTCAGGCCCATGTCCAAGCTCTTGAGGGACTCCAGGTTGAGAATCAGGTGCTGTTTCTAGCTGGTTGCCCACTGGAGAATGATGCTTCCTTGGCATCCTGTGGTGTCTCAGAGCATTCCACTTTGGAGGTAGCTGCCAGGCTACTGGGAGGTCAGTATCCAGACCCAACACACAATGTTGCATATTCTTGTAAAATACAATTTACTAACAGAAAACGTATTAAATATGTCCATCAACATCATACTAGCTTTGTATTTTAAGTGTTTTAATATTGCGTAGTTTTTGAAGTAGCTTGCGTACACTTGTGACAAGATATATGCAAGTGAATCCTATTCCTCACAAATTCTTCATTTTGACATTAAGCCTTATTTGCAATTTACCTGAATTACCACCACCTGGTTCATAAGGGTTAAGCTACATGCAGCAGAAGCGATCATATCTATGTTAAATGGACCAAAACACATGTGTGAGAGGACTATATGTCCATGTTTTGATTTACAGGTACATAAGTGTGTCTGAAATGTTTAAATATGTTTGTTTATTCTTATACTCTCCCAGGTAAGGTTCATGGATCTCTGGCCCGTGCTGGAAAAGTGAGGGGACAGACACCAAAAGTAAGTAGACATACTTACTAAAATGCCTTAATGGCAAATTTATTGGATATTTTAATTGTGTATGTGTGTATATAATAGCTTTTAAACTTGTTTTGGGTTTGCTACTTAAGATAACACACAGATTGTATACATTGAGCTTAATAAATTAACAGAACATATTTTCTATGAATTAATTCAGGTTGACAAGCAGGAGAAAAAGAAAAAGAAGACTGGCCGTGCCAAGCGTCGAATCCAGTACAACAGGCGCTTTGTCAATGTTGTGCCCACCTTTGGGAAGAAGAAAGGACCCAATGCCAATTCTTAAATGTTCCTAAGTTATCCTATAATACAAGAATAAAAGTTTGGCTTGGATAAAATGAATAGTGTGGTGTTATTGTATGTTGCATGTTTTCTTTTTTTTCTTACAGTATTGGAAAAACATGTATTTTTACTGTAAAAGTTTTATGTAGTAAAAGTATAATATCTCTTGGAAGCAGAGGTTTATCAGAGTTGCTGTTTAATCAGTTAAAGTAATTTTAAATTTGAACACATTTTGAACAGTCAATATATAATCTTAATCAGTGTCAGCTGCTAAGAATGCATTCCTTCCTAGAGATCTTGGAATAACTGATTTCAGCATTTTAATTCTTTTCAGTGAACCTAATCCAAAAAAAATGCTTTAGTGGACCAGATTTAAAACTATCTTGCTATTTACCAAAAGACAAAGTCGTTATGTGGTATGAACAGACCTGGAACAGTTTTATTCATCATATACATTGTACATGCAAAAGAACAACAAAAGCAGGCAACAACTCAGGGTGTCTAGTATATATACATTATTGACAAGCCCTTTTGGCCAGAATTTGAATTGCTGTAATAAGTCCAGTTTATTTTGTTGCTCACTGTATATAACATTAATGACAAAGCAGAGTGAACATTAGAACTGGACACCACAATTCAAGTGCCATTCTGACCTCAATCTTCACAACCAGACCTCAAAATATGTGTCCTCCATCTCTGATTACCAATTCATGGTGGCCAGTATTTTGTCGTTTAGTCCACAGACACCAGCTCAACCTCAAAAATCAGTTTTGCATTGGGTGGAATTCTGTTACAGCTGGAGTTAAGGAGAAGATGAATTCTATGCAAAATTAAAGTTTCCTATTGAAATCAACTGATCATCATATTGAATATATATTTACATGACTTGCTCAAAGTGAGGCAAAGAAAAATCTGACAAAAGGATACTTGGAGTCTGGGAGACCTTTCTTCCCGTAGGCCCATTCTGCTTCAATCTCCAGTTGAGCTGTCTCGCCCTTGCTCATTGTTAGAATGGCCTCATCCCACTGTAAAAGTAAAGATTTTCTGATGCCATACAGTGAAGGTGTCAGTGAAAAATACATTGATGGATTAAAGAAGAAAACAAACAAAAAACATAGAAAAAAAACTTACTCCTCTGATGACTCTGCCCAAGCCAACTTTGAAGCTCAGTGGCTTTGCCTGCTTCTTCTTTCTAGCTGCTATAGAAAGAGAGAAAGAGAAGCAGCAATGGGTATTTACATTTATTCATACCATCTTCCTATTTGTCTAAGTATCTATACCTGTGGGAATATTGGTGTCAAACACAGTCCCATCCTCCAAGCTACCAGTGTACCAGCAGCTCACAGTGTCACCTTTCTTAGGAAAGTTTGTCTTGTCACCTTTCTTCAGCACTGACTTGGTGTACTTGGGCGGACCCTAAAAAGCAATGTGATAGTGGTATAGAATACATTATGCAAAGCAGAAATTAAAGTTTTTCATGTTAATATGCGGGATCAGTACCTCATCAATGACCTCCGTTTTGGCTTCCTTAGGCTTTTCTTCAATTTTCACAGCTTTAACCTGTTCAGTCACTTCTTCTACTGGTTCTGTGCCTTTAAACCGCTACAAATCATAATGACCAAAAAAAAAAAAAAAAACACAAACATTCGTTATTTGCATGACGTGGTCAAGAGAACCAGTGCACACGAATCCCTGGGATAGTGTCACTATGTATAGCAAATCTACCATCACTTACTTTGCTGTGAAACAGCTGATTGTAGGCTATGATCAGCTGTTCTTTCTTTGCCGTTTTTGCAACATTTTTTAGGTTTCCCAGCAGCTTGTGCTCACCGAGGAACTGAAGAGAAAATGCAGTTGGAAGGAGAAAGGTGACATGTAACTTTTTATTCGCCATGACGCTCACATCAATGATTGGCCAATCGTTTGATAAACACGCCACAGCTATTATAGCTATTAAAAAATATATATTTAACAGCAACTGCAGAAGTTTCAGCTCCTACATGGGGTAAACAATGACGATGTGGTTACACCTAAATTGTGCTAGACTCTTTTGCTCAAACATTTCTCCGTTGTTAATGTTTCCATGCCAAATGCTAAATATATCATATTGCTAACCACGCAGCACACTGCAGGTAGGAGTGACTATTTAAATTTCAACGCGAATATATTCAGAGTGAAACCACAACGACACTTAACTGCTAAAACCTACCGAGTGGGCTGCATTGTCCTGTATGAACGTTATAATGTCTTTTTTGGGCAAATCATCACTTTTGAGCTGCTCATCGCTCCACTCCCGTGTTGGTTCAGCTGCCATTTTGAAAGGCAAACTGATAAACTTTGACCTCCGTGACGTATGATAGACGCCGAAACACTCCAAACATTAACGTTTGTGTTTCTTTGCAAATTATATATATTTGTAATTTATGTAACGAATTGTCAGGTCATATTCCTTGCGACTTGCCAAGAAAAAAAATAAAAAATAAAAAATAAACGTAAAGAGTACAATGAAAAGCACAGTCAACAAATCAGCCAATTATTCAATACTTAAATATTTGTTTTTGTTTGCTTACATTTCGCTTCTGTTATTTGTCTGTGTTCTGCTTGGATACATAAATTACAGCCAAGTCCCAACTACAGGTAGACTGTATCCTTTATATATTCCAATTCTCCTCCATAAAGTGCAGTGTCATTAACATTACAATATTGTCCAATGTGTTTAAAAAATAGTTAATATTGTTATTTTCCCTACATCTGCATCTAATTTACATACATGAGAAATGTTTTTCAATAACTTAAGTTTGATTATTTTTATTATGTCTATACATACTGGAAAGCTGTATTCTATTAAATATTAAGTGCCTAAAAACTCTTTATATTCTTCTGCTGTTGTTCTGCTGCAGTGCATTAGCACCAACTTTTGCACTTAGTTCTTCTTGTTCTTCTTTTAGTCAGGAACCATGTACACAAACATTATCATTATATACACATTATTCTTACATTATATATAATATACACTATTACTGAAAAATATTTAGTGGTTGATTTCCATCCAAATTTTGCTTTGCCTTCCATGCTTTCTGGAAAGCTAGTTTTGCTTGTAGTGCATTATAGCCATCAACATAAGACCTAAAAAACTTTGCTGGCCTTAGATTTGCAGTTCTAAATGTGACACATATTGTAGACCTCCAAACCTGCCAATGTCTGAATAATGCAGCTGCAAAACTTATACCCGATTCATTTTCTTCAAGAAGCATTGGCCCTAAATAACTAATTGAATCTGGGTTTTTTGTTCAAGATTTGCATTTCATCTTCTCTTTCATTTTTTGTTAATTTTTCCACACCTAGAACTGTGTCTCCATTTTAAAATAAACAAAAGCAAGAAGCTGCTGGCTATCTTTAAATGTAACAAACAGTAGGTGGCCTACTCACTCTGCAGAATTTGAACATGCAGCTTACAAGTTGTAGATTAACATTCTGCAATATTTCTGTATTTTGAAACTGATTTTGGTATTCTGTCCAATAAAAGCTGATTTGCCTGCAGCTGATTGAATAATTGAATTGAATTTTTCTTTTAATTGTAATTGATGTCTAAAGTTTAAATACCAATGTGGTACCCATCTTAAGAAAACCAAAATGTACACTTTCTAACTGTTTCTGTCACATTATATCCTGATATATGTTTCCCAAACAGGCATGAAACTCTATTCTATATGTTGAGTCAGAAATATAAAAATACATGATTACCATAGGAAAGGCTTAATGGTTCATCAGTTTGCAGCCTGCCTGTTTTTCTTTGATTTACCATATCGGACTCCTACCAGACTCAAGAGATGTAGCATAACTTTACTAAAACTGACCTTGCTTACTTCTAGTCATCACTGACCTTGTAAAGCAGCGAGGTGATGGTGATCATGACGATAATACACCAACACTAGACCCAGCTGTAAAACAGGTTCATGCTGAGTTTTCACCCTGGTCGGTTACTAGGCAACAGCAGTGACACTGGGGGAGAAGCTTACGAAAAAGAGGAGAGGGCTAATTATCTCTTTAGAGGAAATCACACAGGTCTCATTTAATCTTCTACTTCGCCTGTAAATGCACAACATTCACAACTTTTCATACTGTGATGTTTTGTCATGCATTTACTTTATATTTGTTTATAGTGCAAATAGTTTTAGTTTTAGTCTCTTGGTTGGGAGAGCTACCTTAAAACTTATTTTCTTCCCTCTCTTTCCTTCATTCATGTCAAACCAGCATTGTGTTTCCATTTGCATTTTGGAGTTTGCTGTTTATGAGGATCTGGGTAGAACTTGCTTTAGAGGAAGTTTGAGGAGAAAAATAAATTGAGACTCATGCCTAGTATATCATGTTGACATAAATTATTTCTTAGAAATGCAAAGCTGAATAGCTTAAACAAGCTCCCATCAAGTGAAGGAGGAAATCTAATTTGATGCAGCTCCTGAGAGCTCTTCATACTTTCAGGTTACACAAACAAACAATATGCATTTTCCAAATCCTCAAATTATGTTTGCAGAACTACATTCTTAGTTACACTCAGTATAAGCACACATACTGCCAGTCAAAAATGCCTGAACCACCTTGACTTTAGCATTCTCAGGTAGTGTGTCTATATTACAAGTATGATACCCTAACATTACTAGGCTTCTTTATAGTGTACATATTTTTAGATAGAGGGAAAAATGCAGGTGCAGTTAATTACACTATTAATCACTAGCATGGCCTAGAAACCCCTTAAACACACCCATGTTATTGTTGATTTTAACACCTGCCTTCTACAGTGTCCTATGGAACTTCAAGATTTGTTTCTTGTGGCAAAAGCAAACATTTAGTTTAGATTCACATTTAAACTTTGATCTAAGCAGCTTGCAATATAATAATCTTTCATTCAAGAATTAATAGTGTGTCTCTTCTCTGCTGTGAGCTGACATTTACTTCCCATTATAACATGTTGCTTGGCATTTATTCATTTATCGGTCGTCCTTCAATTTAGTCTGCCTGCAGTTAAAGCCTCCAGCCTCAAGGGGGTACTATGTACACATTAATATGGACGTTTCTTTTTCCCCATGCACAAAAGATAGATTTTTTCCAATATATGGGATTCACAATAAGGCTTAAGAGAAAGTAAAATGGCCACAATTCATCTTGTAGAAGAGTCTAACAATAAACCATGTAAAGAAATTAAAGGTGCATTGCGAGGCAGGTTTGCTATGCTTCTCTGGGACAGAATCAACAATTCACTGTCTGGGTGGATGGTGTTAATTTTTTTGTTTATGGTAAAAACACTCAGTGTTTATCTGTCATTATGTATGTGTAGAAAGAAAATAACTCATCTTGTTGTAAATGGTAACAATTCATTTGGCAGTATTCATTGATATATTGAGGGATGTGTGTGTGCGTGCGTGGGTGTGTGTGTGCATAAAATCAATAAACTTTATAATGTTGTTTACCAATAAAGTCACTGCATGTACAGGTTAAAATATTGACCCACGATGGCATCGTTTTCTTGTTTGTTTTTTAATTAAGCTACACTTTTCAAATGTATTAATTTGCAGGCCTTGAGTTTCACCCTGAGGTTAAATTCTGCGAATTTAAAAGAAAGACAGCAACAGGGAGAGAAAACAGATAAACTTCACTTGGGTCAGGTGGTCAGTCATCTGAATAATGTATTCCTGTACAAAACTGTGCTCAGGGTACAAAACACAATCACACTTCTCCTTCAGTGCCAGTCAGAAATAGACGAACCTTGAAGATATGATCTGCCACGACATGAGCCAAGCAGCCAGTGTGCAGCATTTGTCCAAACTTTCTCCCCAATTAAAGGCTTTCATAAAGGAAATTCTCCCTTCATCATCCAATGTGGATAATGTGTCAAAGAATACGTCAAACTAAAGTCACCTGCTTGTGCTCTGAGCTGGGATAGTGTGTCCTTAGCTTCATTCAAATTGCTGCAGTTTAAACAACCAGTTCACACCTCATATGATGTAGGCAGAGCACCTGCAGCAGGCTCAGTCATAGGGGAATGTGGGATAGATCAGCAAACTCTATGAACATCTGGTAGTAAGAAAGTTGGAACTGGCAACGTTTCTCCACGTCCACCCATAACTTTCTCTTTGGAGGGAAGTAAAGGTTGGATTAAGGCATAGTGCAGCAGGTGGGCTAGTCATTAGGGAGCATGGAATTTCTTAAAAACATGTTTTCATCATGCAGCGAGGAGCCCACATCATACAATCTGCATCAAACTTTGGAACATTTCCAATCCTGAGCTTAGCCTGCCGATCTGTAGTCTCAGTACTAGTCCACGCCTGCCCTGTCAGATTTAATCTCTTGGCTGCATGCCGTGAAAAGGGGCTTATTAGGAGTTTAACTGAGATCAGCCCGACCCTGATCTGAGGCAATGGAAAAGGGAACTCACTCACCTGAAAAATCTCAAAATCAAAAGAACTGGGTGGCATAAGGGGTTGATATCAGTCACCAGAGGCTTTGCTGTACACCAGTACGTGCTCTCTGCCTTCTGTCTCTGGGATGCATCATCTGTTAACCACTAATTAGAAACCAAAGAAAAAAGATGGATTTGAAGTTTCAGTTGGAAGTGGTCCCAGCATGATATCTCACAGGGCTTAAAGAGACAGGCTTGTGAGCCACATGCTCTCAAAACTGTTGTGTCCTCACATTACTCTCACATTTTATCTCCACATTTAAACAAATTTTGTATTTAATACATTACAACTTCATCCATAGTATGTCTATGTCGATAGATCCGTGTTTACTTGTTCTTACTCTAAAATACTGCTAAAAATATATTTTGTTATAACTGTGGCGGAGGACGGCTGGCCTCGACATTTTTCTCCTCTTAGTAATTCCTTTAGTCTCCATAATTTAAAAACAGTCTGTATTCAGAAACTGATGTATAAAATGTGCACAATGGAGCACTTTTATAGCAATCCAATTCTTGTTCTACAAACCTGCAAAAGCAAATATCATAGAAAATGTCTGAATTCTGATTTTTGCTGTGATAGTGGCATTGCTCTATCAAATGAAACAAATGCATTTAAAAGAAATGTAATTTATTGCAGGTAAATTCAGAAAACCCCTTTGCATATTTGTCCACTTAAAGATAGAATTAAAGGAATTAAATAGTTTAGGTCACTTACTTTATACTGAAACAAAGCCACACACAGACCTGCCTGTCCACTGCTGAAGACATGTTGTCTCGACCCTCTATCCAGTGATCCCTCCAGGCCAGACAGCCTGACATCAAGGCCCCAGACACACATCAGCCCCTCTCTGACCCTACCCTGGGGATCTGTCACCAAACACAGCTTAGATTTGTGTCGATCAATCTTGAGATGAGTAAATTTGTCCCCCAGTGGTTCATGCTGTAAACTCATTCAATTCATGAAACCTCAGCACGGACAAGTCGATGGAGAGTGGTAGTCAAAGGAATGCTGATTGCAGAAAGTCACATTGTGAGGCTTATTTCAGGATTACACTCAATGGTTTTGATTATAAGATATTTTCTCAGCCTAACTTGATTTAGATTCAGCATGAGCACAATATGATGGAAAGCTAGTATTTGTTTTAATTTAGAGCTTATATTTTGAATTATAAACACTGATTTTAATATTATTATTATTATTATATCAATTGGAAATAAGCAATTTATAGGCATATGTTTATTTATTTGTTTTGTGGTTGAATATTTCATGTCTGTGATACAAACTGACCTAAGCATGTTGACAATATTCTGTTTCCTCTAGCTGTGTGTGTAAAAAAAGTGATGCAACCCATTTAAGCATCCATTAAATCCATTCCAGGATACCAAATGTGCACTGGCATTAACCTCCTGTTGCACTCATAAAAAATTTAAACCGTCAGATAACATTTGAGCAACGTATTTTTTCCTCTATTTAAAAATGAACAGCATACCTTCCCTTATCAGAATGTCAAGTAAAACACTGAGTAATTTTACCATGTTTTTTTCCCCATTTGTTCAAACACTGGACTGCATTTTAGAGCAAACCCTTTCTTTCACAGAACACAGACAGGCACAGGTAAATGCAGCCGCACGAGCGAACACACAGGCTGAGGTGTAATTGAAAATGGGTTTGCGTTCAGTAAGTGGAATTCCATCTTCCTGCCTTCTCTTTAATCGTCGGGATGAAGCAGGTTCCACTGGAGCTGCAATGTAAAATACATCATGACTGCTGCAAGACATAGGCTTATTGATAGGCTTATTGTTTCTTATATTTGGTATATATAAAACACCTTCGAGAGGTTACTTTTATGGCACAATGTCTCTTCTTGTGATAGACAGTGTCATGTTACATGCAAATAAAATTGTGCTTCATTGGCAGCTCTGGAATTCTCCTTTTTCCCTTTTTTTATCTTGGCGATACCTGTGGCATTAAATGCACTTTGAGTAAAGCTGTGACGAACTGAGCAAGACAGGGCATTTGAGGTATAAAGTGTTGTGTGTTAAAATCGTGTGCATGCCCAGTGTGTGCAGCTGGTGCAAAACTGCTAAACATTAAAGCACAACAGCCATGACAGAAGGGACCAGTCTTTCTTTTAGAATGTGCAGCTTTCCTGTTGTGTCTGCTCCAGCCAGCTGAGCCACTCGGGTTCAGAGTTTGATCAGTATGTGAAGCCTGACATGAACATGGCCTCATGCAGCGAACATGAAAGGCCCAGCAAACACCCAGGCAAAGTCACGCACACACACACACACACACACACACACACACACACACACACACACCCCTACTTGTGCAAACACATCGCACAAGGTGCCGACCAATCTGTCTATTTGACAAAAATTATGAAGGTGCCACTTTTAAAGAGAAGGAGGAAGAAAGGTCATGTTTGAATAATGAATATGTGCAGGGAATGAACTGCAGCCCTAGTGTCTGTCTGAGGTTTTGCAAATTATCTTCAGATGGGTGACGCAGTGACCACAGGACCAGTGTCTGTCAAAGACACTGCAGGAAAGAGGGTAAGTGCTCAAAAATGAAGACATTAAAAACTTTAAACATTATATTTATACATTCCTACAGTCTCACACATACATATCAAAGGGAAAATGAAACACAGAGGTATCAGTGATGATGATGGCTTTTGGTATTGTTCCCTGGTATTAGCAGAAGGTCAGACTCTGTTCTGACACAAAAAGCCATTATCTGGAAGGTTGAGATGGTCCACTGGGGCTCAGGACTCATCAGTGTAAAGGACAGAGAGGGGGGCTGCACGCAACACATACAGTAGGGAGGCATCCCAGGATTGTATAAACAGCCCATATAGGAAAAGATAGGTGTCATTAAGTCTTGGTAGAGCTATTTTGCATCCTCTGCTCGGGCACAGAGAGAGACAATAAAATAATTTTTGGTTCTGTGTTATAAATTGTTCCTTAAAGTCTTGGCTTGGGTCTGAAAATGTATTTTTTGCCCCTGAATTTACTGTTATATAACTGCAAACATACACTGTACATGTTGGGATTTAATTCCATTTGGAGTCATGTTTCTGGCCTTGTGAATGTAAATCCAATATTTAGTCACCACCAAGTCATGAGGAAATATTTATTTTAACCAGCAAAATATTCACTATGTTCACCAACTAATAGTTGACTTTGTCTGCCTGGCATTTGGTGCCGGAAAGTAATTTTCAGTCTGTTTATCATTTTGAACTATAACAACAAAGAAAACACTTAATTTTCCTGATAACTAGATAAAATGGAAGTCTGTGACAGGTATTTGCACTGGCTAAAAGAGAGTTTTATCTATGAGTCATACTCATCTCATCTCATAATGTGTTTTACTTAAATGTTTGTCATACCACTGTTGGGTTTCAATTATTACAAAACACTTGATTAGAAGAGGTATGAAAATAGATTTAATAGTCAATCTACAGAATGGAGTGGTGGCCTCCAGTGGACATGGACAGGATTCGCCGCATCAAGAGAGAAAGGAAAGATACATGCATGGTGACACCTTTAAGCTCAGTTTAGGGTAACAAGTCTTAACAATTTACACATTGACAGAGTTATAAACTATTGTCTTGGTGCTGTTTTTGATTAAGTAGAGGCAGGTGAAAATAACTCTGTAAATGTGCAGTTTCCATGAAGTAGCAGGTGAAATCATGACCCTGCTCTCTGGCTCCCCAGTGATACTGCATTCAGCATGACAAGACAAGCTCATCCTAATTATTTCTAACTGATGGGCCAATTCATCAAGCGAGACAGGAGGGAGGATGATGAGAAAGTGGTGGAGGGAAACAGGAAAGGATGCTAAGAACTCACACTGAAAGATCCTCTGTAGGATTTTTCCTTTTTGGTCCTTTTTCTTTTTTTCTGTTGGTTTTCACCTTCTCCTTTCACATCTCCTCTCTGTCGTTTCATTGCACGTTGTCCACAAAAACATGCGTTATTGTGCTGTATTGTTGTGAAGTGCAGTGTAAGTTGATAACATAAATGCAAAGACTTGAGCAAGCAACAAACCTTCTCTCCGAATGAGTTAGTGTAAATTCTTAGAACCTACTGTATTTAGTTTTATCCCTCATATTAGAATTCTATGACAAATATCCACAGTACAGGCACGCTGGGTCATTAAAATCAGATTTATAAGATTGATATCAATACTTACCACAACACTGACGCCCCCTTACACCATCAAAGGCCCCAGGCACCTATTTTCACCTCATAAAGAGAGAGACGGATAGACCCAGAGAATGGACAAGAGAAAGAGAAAGAGAAAGGGATAAATAGAGAGAAAATATATCAGCCAGAGCAGCTGAGTGTGATTCACCATCACGGCATTAGCTGACTTCGCCCGATAACAATGGTAAAGGATTAATCAGTATTCTGCGCATAGCTTTGGGCTGCACTAGTCCTTTATCACAGCAGCAACTGTGGCCTTCCTCTAAAGGTAAGGTTAAAATGGAGATTATGCTTTGTGCTTGTGCACCTCCTCTAATGAACCTTATCTCCCCTTGCTACCCACCTCTGCATTCTGTCTCTCTCATCACACAGAATAACACACCTTATGCCCTCTTTTTCCCTCTCTGGAGGAAAACAGAGAAAGACTCTCTGTTTTCTGTGTCGCTGTTTAAGTGCATGGGGCATTCACCCTGTTGTCTCCTTCATTTCCGCTTTAAGTCATTCACACTGAAACGTTTAAACATCTCAGCTTTTTAGAGATTGTCCTGTCCAGTCTCTCAAAATTCCTGACAACGGACTCATTGGCTCATATGCTTTATGGATTTCATGCAAATTGCAAAAGTACAATACACTAGTGCAAATCGACTAATGTCAACGCCAAGGATAGGCTCACAATTGTTTCACTGTGCTTTGTAAAAGCATGTGAATACTGAAACATTTGCTTGCTGTAATCATCCCTCCTGCTAATACAAGCTTTTAAGGGATCCCTTAGCATGCTTCCAATGTCAGTAATGGAAGACAAAATCCACAGTCCTCCCTCTGCACCAAAATGATAAAACGTTTATCTGAAGACAATACGGATCATCAACCTTATGAATTAGTCATATTAACTGGATGTCTTCTGAAGTTGCAGCCTTTAAGTACAAATCTCCCTTTTTTGTTACTTCGCTTTCATTGCAACTCAACAGGGAAACACTGTCCAGGGAAACACAAAAAGGGAATTTTGTACTAAGAACATTTGAACTCCAGAACATACTCAGTTGATTTGATTATCTTAGGCTGCTGAAGCCTTATTTTGGCTTTACACACACACTTGAATACATTTTTGCACAGAACAAGGACTATGTCCCCCAGTGGTACAATTGAAAGGGCTTTGGGAAATGTCTCATAATGTCCAGTAGAAATGATAACAGCAAGCAAAAAGTCTTTCGGTACTCACATGAACACCTGACTATTGTTTTAAGACCGACTTGAAATATTGTGAAGCTATCCTTCAAGAAGAAAGTTAAATTAATGCAGCTGAGCAGGGAGGGTGACTGTCCTCCCTGCTGCTCCTAAGTACAACCGCAGAAGTGCTCTCTAAGTTGCCCCCACGGTAAAGCAAACGCAATAAAGTCCTCCCTTTAATTGTCCTCACAGTAGAGCAAAAGCAAACATGATGAAGTGTGCTCTACAGTAAGTCGCCCCTACAGTAAGGCTGATCACGCAGCATAGTTCTCTGCTGATAAAAGGTGTCATTTACATTTTTTCACCCCTGCCCCTTGTATAGTGTACATCAAGTACTTTTTCTAAAGGTCATTTAACAAATTTACTAAGGGACCAGAATAGGAAACATCTGACACATATTATTAATGTATATAAATGTGTTATATTTGTGCATTTGTTCCCTATTTTTCTAATTTACAGTGCAGAGCCACACACAGGTGAAGGAACAGCAGGAGGCATTAATATGTATGTATCATTTCCATCAACTTAAAGAGCTCAAGAGTGATGTTTATACACAAAATTGTCATCATTCAACACACTGATTCTGTGAGCATCTCAGCCATTAACAGGCAACTGAAGAAGAGCTGCGACAAATTTTTTTAGAGCTTATTTTGAGAGGAACAGTGACAAAGTGAGCGAGCTGAGTCACCAGCACAGATGAAATCACTCTATGTTAACGTGTTGTCCTCGAATATTCTCAGACATGTAAATGCCCACTTTCAGAATACATAATGTATCTGAATTACAGTCAGCAACCGCTGCTGAAGGGGCTTCTAGAAAGTACTGAATTAAGGGTCTGAATACTTTTTAAAATAAGATATTCCAGTTTGTGATACATTTGCCAACATTTCTATAAACATGTTTTCACTTTGTCATTAGGGGTTATTGAGTGTATTTTTATGGGCAAAAATGACAATTTTATCATGAAAATTAGCCTGAATCATTTCTGAGACCGCTGTATGTGTGCACTTACTTTAATTACGAGTTTAGAATGATTTTCAAAACTACTTTGTACATCTCTGCAGATGGAAAATTCATGCCCAAGACAAATGTGCTAGGAGACAAGATTTAACTTGGCAAAGTCAAAGGAAATGGCCACCAGAGATGTAAGAGGGGTAATTTGACAAAGTGTCCTACAATACTAGAGGATGCTGTCGTTTTCCAAATGTCTTATCATTGGGCTCAACACACACAAAAACCCCTTCTTATTTCTCAAAATGAGAGTACTGATGAGGACAGGCTGATTTGGCAGTTTGGGACAATTTTAGCTTTTCCCTGTTTGCTCCCGCAATAATTTCCCTGACAAATGCTCCTCCCAAAGTATTCATTGTTTCTTCAGTCAGATGAGGAAATCTCTTCATCGGTCTCTTGTCATGTCTCAATTTTATGTCCTACAGGGAATAAGTGCAGAGCCATGCATCCGAAACAACTAATACTGAAAATGGTAGAAAAGTTAGTCCTGAACTACATTTGAGCTCCACAAAAACTTTATTGTAAACGGTATTGTTATTTGAGTAAGTTGAGTTGTGAGTTGAGCCTAGAATGCCGAGATCCAGATCCGGTCCTACACACCTTTCTGCAGTGTCCTTACAATCGTCACCCTCCCCACAACTCCCACATACCTATATAGACTGTGTCTGTTCCCCGACCAACTAAAATAACATAAACCAAAAACGACCATAAGAGGAGTTAATCATGATAACCTAATAAAAGTTAGGACTACTCCTCTTGCAGAAAAAAACCCAAAACTATTAAATGTGGATTACTAAATATCAGATCTCTCTCTTCTAAATCTCTGTTGGTAAATGACTTTATAAGCAATCATCAATTCGATTTATTTTGTCTCACTGAAACTTGGTTGCAGCAGGAAGAATATGTCAGTCTAAATGAGTCAACCCCCCCAAGTTATATTAATTAGCATGTTTCTAGAAGCACAAGCCGATGTGGAGGAGTAGCAGCAATCTTCCACTCAAGCTTACAATAAACCCTAGATCTAAACATATAACTCATAACTCTCTTAGCCTCACATCCAAACTGGAAAACTAAAAAAACACAATTATTTGTTATCGTGTACCGTCCTCCAGTCACTTATTCAGAGTTTTTGATTGAATTTTCTGATTTTCTATCTGATTTAGTGCTTAGTACAGATAAAGTCATTATAGTGGGTGACTTTACCATTCATATAGATGCTGACAGTAACGTTTAATTCATTATTAGATTCAATTGGTTTTTCCCAAAATGTAAATAAACCCACTCACTGTTTTAGTCACACTATAGACCTTGATTTTAACAATATTTCCTCACAACTCTCTTCTGTCTGACCATTTTCCAATAACATTTGAATTTACAATAACGGACTATAGAGCAGTTAGGGAAAAATTCCACTATAGCACTAAATCTCTAGAACAGCCTTCTTCCACCTATGGAACACTGACAAAATTAAAAACAAAGTGTCTCAAAGTGATGCTGAAGAACAAGTCCATGCATTTGTTATGCATTTGTCAGAATGCAGGCCTACCTGTGGTTCCCAGACTTTCCAAAGGTAGAATGGGAGGCAGAGGCTTTAGCTATCAAGCTCCTCTCCTGTGGAACCAGCTCCCAGTTCAGACTCGGGAAACAGACACCCTTTCTACTTTTAAGTCTAGGCTTAAGCCTTCATCTCTGATGAAGCTTATAGTTACGTATAGTCATGCTGCTATAAGCTTAGACTGCTGTGGGACCCACCCCTCGATGCACTGAGCTCCTTTCCTCCTCTTGGCCCTCTCTCCTCTCCTCTCACCCCACAATTGTCACCACTGTATGATAATAACTCTGTGTGTTTTCTCCCGTAGTTGTCTTTCTCCTTCTCTGTCTCCCTCTCTTTGTCCCTTCCTGCAGGTGTCCCTGGCTTTGGAGCTGTGTGTTTTCCAGTGTGCAGCGACGGGTCCTGCCAACCTGCCCGATGTTTTGTTGTTGCTTTTGTTGCTAATGTTGTTGTTAATATCATAATTTGTTATTATCATTATTATAAGTCAGACAGCACTATAGAGGTGTGAGTACTCTTCAAGCTTCTCTCAATACTTCATAGAAGCTTGTTTGCAGATGAAACAACAAAATATCCTGTTTGAAATCTATAGGATATTAAGTGGTTTGTTATACTTTTTACTCCAGCTCCTTTTGTTTTGTTGTTACAGCCATCGTTTTTGCCATGAATCTACCATCATATGTGACTTATTAACGGTTTCAATTTCTAACCTCTCCCTTCTGACTTCACAAGCTATCATCCTAGTTCCTCTTTTGTGCGGCTGAAATGTTGACCTCAGCACGCCATTTGCATGAAAAACAGAAAAGAAATGTTGCTTTGGCTTCAAGGGATTTATCTTTCGCACATGGACTATTGTTCACATCGAATGTCTGCAAAAATGCTCAAGTCATTTCTCTGCATGAACACCCTTTCTAAACCAACGGGCTTTAGATGAATTCTAAATCGCTCAATGTGCTTCATTATCTCTTTCTCTCTCAACCTACTCACATCCAGACTTGGCATGATGAATCTGTATCCACATCTGCCAAACCATCCCTGTCCCTTCTCCACCTCTCTCCCCCGCCATGTTTTAACTCTCCCTGCCCCCTCCATCTCTCCAGCCCAGACTCATTTGATTTGGGGTGTAATCGCGGGTGGAGATCTGTGGCAGGGTGTGGAGAGGAGCGATTGCTGTGCTCTACTGAGGGCTGAGGATGAGATAGAAGACAACAGTGCCCAGGAGACTCCATGCTGCTATAGCTGGTTACCTAGACTCACACCCAGCTTCAAGTGCACTACAGTGCTGACAGGAGCAGAGGTTGGCTTTGCCAGATTTAAGTCTGTCTCTTGTTCTCTTTCACACTTGACTCTCTACCCTGTGGTAGCTTCTTTCTTTCTTTTCACCTGCCAATTTCTCTGTCTTATTTTTGCTTTTTTTAAAATCCTCTAAATAGCATAAATGTCAAAACATTTCCTTCTTTACCTGTCATATTGATCTTTGTATGTCTACAAAAAATACATTATTTCTCCATGTGTCCTTTTTCCCACACTCTCTCCAAATGCATGTATTTTGATGAAAAGTTGATAGGAATGCATCTAGCTATTTTTGTGTGACCGGTATTTCAATGTTTACATGCTAAAGAAGTCATATCATCAGTCCATTGGATGATAATGTGTGAGTGATGATATTTGCTGTGAAGGCTGGTCGCAAAGCTGTCGACTTGCTGTGCAAGCTAATAATCAAGTTCCTCAAACTGCATAATTACCCCAACAACTGAGTGTTAAAACCTGGCAGCCTCCTGTGGTTCCATGCCAGTGTATTAAACAGAGGTAGAACCTGTAATTATAGTCAAGACACAGTGTAAGTATGAAGTGAAGTGCCTGTGGACAAAGGAAATATTAAGCTTGGTCCCCCTGAAATTTCAGAGCCTAACAATTACACATGACAAAACCCTAACAAAGTCCCAACATGCTACAGTACATAACAAGCTGATACTCTGGGTTGTAAGACTTAATTGCATGACATTGGCATGCAAACCTTTCCCCAAATTGGCTCCCATAAGAAATTAAATGGTGCTGTGTGTGATAAATATTCTAAGTGAGTCTATTTTGGTGAATAAACAGGCTCAGCTCTCTGCTCTTTGTCGTAGCCTTGAGAGCCACACAGGAAAGATCCAGGAGGGAAAAAGATTGTGAGTCTGGGAGTGCATTCTCCACAGGACACTTCAGGCCTTCACAGGAAATGATTTATTCAGAAAGTAAGTGTAGCAGCAGGCCATGGGGCCTCCCCTGCCATCATTTAGGTGCATGCGTCTGCTTCATTTATCCTCCCCCTTTTATTGATTAATTCATGGCCCTGATTAAATTTTCACAAGTTGCCAATTGTCCTTCATAACGTCTCACTCTCCTGTCGATCTAGAGTCAGCTGGGATGACTGCCCTCCTGGTAGTGGGAGAAAAAAATGCCACCGTTCTAGAACAATTACTCAAATAATCATAGATGGAGCGGGTCTAAAAGATCCATTCTCTGAATATTTTACAAATTGCAGGCCATTATAATCATTCTTTTTGGTTACCCAGCAAAAGAAAACTTAAATATTGATGATATGGTAATTCATCAATAATTGTGGGTTGCTGGGATAATAACTCACGTGTGGGCAAAGGAGAGGATCAATTAAGCAGTCAATCATTTCTCACTTACAGTTTGCAGTGATTCTGGATTGGTCGAAAATATTTATCTGTAAGTTGGGCCCTAAAAAACTTCTATATGGTAAAATGTCCAGTATTCAATCTCCACAGCAAGGATTTATTTCATTATTCACAGAGCCCTGAAGAAGCTCATGCAGAAAAAATATATTAAAAGTAGATGCAAATCAAGTTTTTTTAACTAATGTATTTTCTGATAAAAATTCAGTGCAGCAACCTCTAAGAAAAAATATGCAAATTACAGTGGGATAGTAGCATGAGTCATCTATATATTTAATTACCATATTCAAGACAATGATATTGGAAAAATATTCTGGCAAAAGTGTGATACTAACAAAGTAGAGAAAGAACACAAAGCATTGTAAGTTACCAGCTCTCCCTTGAGCTTGAGTTTTGTCTTCTGAAGTCCGCTTTTTTTTAACTGTTCATGTTCTAATTTCTCAAGGCTGTGACATAAAGCAAGAAAACCCCTCTGACTATGAGAAATCACTTTCATCTCTTTGCAGTAATAGAGTCAAAACCTACAATCATTCCCACATTTCTTCACTCGCACACGCACATACACACACACACGTGCGCACACAGACACACGTGCGCGCACACACACACACACACACACACACACACACACACACTACAGCCAGTTCTAATTGTAACCCTTACTCTAAGCTTAAACCAAGTCATCCCTTTAAAATCCAATCATTTCCTTGTATAGGGACCAAATGTCTCCCCTTCTTTAGTTTGTAATCAGGTTTCAGTATCCACATTGGTACACACCAACACACACATCTATAGCTGTTATGGCACGACATGCCCTAACCCTAACCCTGACAAGTAAGTGCTAACCCTAACCCTAACTCTAACACTTTCTCTAAAATCAAGTCCTAACCCTGGTGGAAAAATGTGAACGTTTGAGGACCAGCCACAATATCTTTACAATGCCAACCTTTTTTTCACAGTGATGGTTTATAACCTTTAATTGCTCACATTGAAAGACAAAATGAAAAGAAAAAACGAAGAAAACAGCAAAGCTTTATATCTCCACGTTGATAGATAAGCTCATCCTCATACCAAGATGATGCGGTTTTGAGCTGCATTATCTGCCCAAACGTACGTGTATCAGAGTAAGGATATGAGTGTTGGCACTCCTTTGTGGATGGGGTCAACAGTGACTCAGCCAGCATCATCAGTCTGTTTAGCTATGTCTTCACAGAATCAGAAAAAGCAGTAGAACATCAACCTGTGTTATGGTATCTCACAGTGATATTGGAATATTTTACAGTTGTGTCACAGCTTTGTCAGTTTTGTTATTTTTTTAGATGTGAAGCAGTTGGCAATATCATACTAGACACTGTAGACCAGCACAAACATGTCACATCAAGTGAACAGGAGTCGAAGATGTTAAAGTGAACGTGCAACAGACAACAGTTATTTAAGGCAGTGATACTGCATGTGGCTGAAACATGTAAACAACAATTCTGACTACTCTGGAGAAAAAACTGTATTCTCACTCAACTCATTGTTCGCTAGAAAACTATGGGGGAACACAGAAGCTGGTAAATGTCAGTTTGACAAAACCTTAATGAAGGTACATAAAGTAATGCAATCTTTGGTCACATAGCATTTCAATTAATAACACTTAATGATTACAAGATTCGTAGTTGCACCGTTATCACTGTTATAACTTTCCAATGATCTAAATTATCAGGAGATGATAACAAAACATATCTGGAAGTTAAACACAAATGAAGGTAATTATACTGGTGTTAAAAGACAATGATAGGACAATATAAACACATTTTGACAAAAGGCATTTTCAATCTAAAAAAAAAGAACTAAAAATCACAGCGAGGCAACCAGGTCCAATCAGCAACCACCATCAACTTTTAATAACAGTACAGTGATTGGCCACACGTGGGCAGCGCTTTAAAGTTTAAACACAACAGTAATACAGTACACCTTCCAAAGTCGATAAGACAAACACACTACCAAACCACAAACAAAGAAAAACATTAACGTTCATTTATATTCACTTCTGGCTACCTGGTGGATGTGGGTGCAGAATTCGCTCTATTTTTATGCCAGAGAAAAACATTTGGCATTTAGCAGCTAAATGCTACACTACATTCACTAACTAACTGCTAATTGCTTGTTTCTGTTGTTTGGGGCTGGCTAGGTGGTATACAGTGGGTTTATTTGTGTTTTGTGACAAAAACAGTGATTGAAAATAAGATGAGTTGGTTGGAAAAGCAATACAATCATTTAAAATAGAATCCAGCTGAGGGGAACCTGGGTGGTGTTTTAATTCTCTGAGGGTTTGTCACTTCTAGCAGGCCATTTCAAATTACACATTGTCATTTTATCCATTGTCACAATGGAAAACGTTAATAAGTGCAGCTTTAATGTTGTTGTTTTGTGCACTAGATGTGAATACTAGGAAACGTTTTAAATGAGCAGAAATAACAAAGAAATCTGTGCTCAATATAAACCCACTGAAGAATTATGTCAAAATGAATATGTTGAACAATCCTTCTGTCAGAGAAGGAACAGCATGGAAGATGTCGGACGGGTATTTAATAACTGAAGTGTTATCCAAACCACAATCCTAAAATTAGTCACCACATTCAGTTGCCATGGAGAGTATCAGACGGGGGTATGTCTCTGTGTCAGGAAGAAACATAAATCCTAGCGCCTGGCGATAAAAGCCACTAGATTAGAAACAGGGGAATGTGTTGGATGCATCTTTCTATCTCTATCTCTGCTTTGTCCTGTTCTCACTTTGTGTTATGTCCTTTCTCACCTCTCTCATTCCAATTTCTTTCCCCTTACTACCTGCCTAAAGGGAAAAATGGACTGTTCTCACTGCCTTTCTCATATTAGACTGCAACTCAGGTTTTTCTGTGTCACGGTGTCCTCTAGTATGAGCATTATTTCCACACACTCCTCTGTGTCTCATTCCCTCTATTACTTTGACACTTTATAGTTCTCATTCTACACCATATTTTTTCCTCTTTTGTCCTTTATTTTTTCTTTCTTTTATTCAGTCTCTCCTAGACTAAGGATTGCATGGCGTTGCCCCTCGTGAAGGCACCATCCCACTGTAAACGAATGAGTCTGTCACACCACAAACAATCTGCATTTATCATGTCTTATCTGCTCGGGCCTCCGCGGCAGCAGTCATGATACCAGGGCAGAGAGAGTGTGTTTGGGCCCGTGGCGTGCAGGGTCAAGGTCTACGGCTCAGGGAAATAGCACACAGGCTCAAGGCTTATTTGGTGTGCTCGTCTTGGATTTAAGCATCAGGCTGCAGAGGAAGGGGACAGACGGCTTGGCTTATCTTTTATCCAGGATAACATTTCTTCTCTCTCTCTCTCTTTTTTTTATTTGTCCGAGGATGGTTTGCTGACCATGCATGCTCTTTTTCAGCAAAAGCTTCAGATTCAGACAGCTACAGTGCACATATTCAGTTCAGGCAGGATAATAGGATAACCAGAGTCTTAAACCTAAACATAAACAGATTTAAGTGCCTTGCTTGGGGGCTTATCATAATTAATTGAGAGATGAGCTCCGTTTAATCACTTTCCCCATCCTGAATTTCACATCCAATTGCAGGATTCACACTGGAGCATTTTGATTCCTGAAAAACATCTTTAAATCTTGCCACACTGGAATAACTGGAAACAAAAGGCAGCACAGAAAAGTTCTTACAAAGGGTCTGGGCTGAGAAACAGTATTTATTTATAGCTATGCCAAGGTGAAATATGGTTGGAGACATAGTAAGTCAAACAACACTTGTGGAGCCTTATTCATAGTTATCAAAGTCATTATCAGAAAAATAGAAGCTTTTTCTGTAAACAAAGCTGCCACGGAGCTTGTATTGATGGATTCTACAATGAATATATGTTTAGACTGTCAAGAGTCCTTGTCAATATGAGTGGGGTAGCTGATGAAGTTTCAGTGGAGTTTATTGGATTCAATAAAGCACCGGGGCCTGACTTGAATTTGGATTTCAGAGATCATGAGATACAGTAATGGGGCACAATGAGCAAATCAGAGAGCATCAGAAGGACAACAGGAATGGACAATGAAGATTTGTTTCATATTCTTTTACCAATAATTAATCAAAATGCAGTTCTGGAGCTTTCCTTGAATTAACCCCTCAACCAGATTGCGACCAACAGTAATGATGACAGTAATGATGAGTGTTTCTGAATGTAGTGTTTAAAAGCGAGTTTGAATGATAGTGTTGGTTTGAAGGTCAGAGCTGCAGCACTGACCGAGCATCAGAGTCACTGACTCCACCTGCTGCACCAACAAACCTCTGGGCAACCTATCAGTCACACGCCCGGCGGACAGCTGCACCCTGGGTGACTGGACTACACCTCCCATCTAGCCACTCCATCACTGCAGACAGCACTCACAGGAGCATGGGCAGAGGGCATGTTGGAGGTCGTAGTCAAATACACGGCCCAAATGTTCCATCTGGGGGATGGGTGCAGGGGGAGAAAAGAGGTCAGAGGTCATGTGGACATTTTGACTGACTGACTAGATGCGACTTGAGACTGTGCAGAAATAGCAAAAGTGTAACATGGTGGTAATACCACATTGAGCATTTTCTGAAGATGTCTGTTGGTGTAATAATTGTGATGGATGTCTACAGCTGACCATGAAAAACACACAAGCTCCGCCACATGTTTATGTAATTAATTCTATTAGACTGAGTTGACAGCAGTTGTTGCAGCATGCTGTCTAATTAAAACCCCATCTTAGTATTCTTTCTTCAACTTTCCCTGCACTGAAACAAGATGGCAGCTGCGTGTCTAGGAGTAAAGATGAATAAATAAAATAAATAAAATCTCCACTACAGTACATCCCACAAATCAATTTTTCATTTTACTCTCTTCTGCTTCTGAGTGAATTATATATAATATCCTTGAAGTACCAAGCAGGAGTTAATATAAGTGCAGTGGCTGTGCTGCGATTGTTTCTTTTGTTGTGTGTGTATGTTTCTTTTTCATTATTCAAATCGCTGAGGGGAAGTTTGTCGCTGCGGGGGGGTCATGCTACACGTCACCAGGAGATTCTGGTTTCCAGCTTGCCAGGAGAGATACAAGTTAATGAGCACCTTGAACAATGTTCTTCCAAACAAATTCAGTTCACCTGCATTTTAATTCAATTTGGCCTTTGATTGAGTTGTTAGCGCTGAGTTTTTATCCAGCTGCAAGTGCATATGTACTGTATGAGAGAGGCAGAGCTGGAAAATACATCCTTTTGTGTTTGGCTCATTCTGCTCCCCGCTGGATGTGAATGGATTCACTGGGGGATGCAATACGAATGACAATTAATTCAGATAATAGTAATGACCACTAGAGTTACTCACTGCTCTTACAGTGGCATTTAAATGTTTTGTATCTGCTCATTGCATTCGCATCTCTAATTATAGGAAAACACTATGATGGACAATACCTAAAAGAGATTTTCATTTCACCATAAACAAGCTCTGAACTAAAGCTCACGTGGAGCAGCTGTAGACAGTGAAATTCACCACTCCTCACTGACAGGGACACTGCTCCACTAATGCATATTAAATTGTGTGAGCCATTATGCAGCTGGAATATTTCAATTACATACATGCTTTATACTTTCCTTGGAGGAACAGCTCTGTGTTCAACTTAATTCTAAACAATCACTGTAAAATGAATTTTAATTGTTATATCAACTCCCAAAATAAATTGGCACATATTTTAGCTCCCTGCAGTGAGTTGGCTTTTCATTTGGACTTAAAACATTGCAATCAGACTATATTTGGCAAGATTAAGAAAATGGAGTCCATATAGATAACTTTGCTTAAGTAAAAGCATGAAGACAGTAAGTGCTCCATTAACCCACTTTGCAACAGAATGTAGCCCAGTGGAAATCTCATCACTGAGAGGTGAAGTCGCACTCTAAAATGAGTGGATTAGAATTGTAAAATGGGACTCATAACCTTTTGCTATTCTAACATCAGACAGCAGTTTCAAATAATTCCTAATTGGCCACGTTGTTTCACTGTCCACTGTGACTTTGCGGGAACATCACAGGTGTCACAGTAGCCTTTGCGTTTGCCATATTTTTTACACTTGGCTGCTTATTTCTGTTTTAGAGTGACATTTGCACTATTGTGTAGGTTGCACACATTTATTTTCACTGTTAGAAGATGAAATATGCATATCTTTCGCTCTCCCTCTTTCTCCATCGATGGCTTCTGTTGTCCAAGTGGATCCAGCAGGTTCCGCTGGGTAGAGATGAGCTTCCCCTATTCGAAAATCAGGAGACACAGACGCCTCATAATTAGATTTGCTTTCTGTGTGGCGCCAGTCCCTTCAATCTAATCTATTTATGCATTCTCTCTTTCAGGCCTCATTGAGATTCTATCGCCTTGTATTTGTACCCCGCCTGTCAAAACGGCCTTCTTTTCTTCACGATTTTGGGCTCATTTCACTGGCGGAGATCGGCGATGATTGCCCGCTGGTCTCATCGCAAATGCAATGTGCTGGAACTTAAGGGGCTTCTCTTTTCTCTTTAAAAGGCTGGTGTGTATGTGTTTCTGTGTGTGTGTGGGTGTGTGTGCATGTTTGTTTAGTAGGATGAGACACAAGCTTGGCTGTGGGATGTGTTTGTGCTTTTGTTTACATGTGCCCACGTCCTTCTGTCTCTATAGTATTGATGTTTACATCAATAAATACATGAGTACATGAGTGTGTGTGGCAGAGGTGTCTGGTTGTGGTGAGAGAGGAGGTCGTGTGTTAAAGTAAGATTAACTTTATTGATCCCTGGGAAGGAACAAACAATAGGACATGGATGAAAATACAGCAAACTGAACATGGAGATAGTGCCAGTGTTCCAAAATAGAGCTCATCTCCGGTCAAAAAAGTCTCAAATCACTGATTCCTATAGTTCCCAAAATACTAATGTTCACAGCTTTGTCTCACAACTTCTGACCTTGATTCCGAAAGAAGGACTGTTACATAAAGTATCCTGGTTGTAAAGCTATTGCAGACTATTACCTGCAATTAAAGCAGGATTCACAGTTTGACTCTAGTGCAAGACACTTTTTAAGTATGATCACTTCACTACGTTAGACTCATGATTATATGGAAGTATGTGCGTAATGTTTTCAGTGTATTTAGGTATTTAACATACAAATGTATGCATTTAATATTTTGCAATTTGTGGTTACAAAGCAGATGCAATTTGCCATTTGAAGGGAATTGTTATCTACCATCATTATCAGATTTACATGTACGAGTAGCAGAACTTGTGTGTAGACCCACATTAACTTGTTTGTGTGGATGTGTTAATGTGTGCTTATATGCACCTTTTTGTGGATGTGTGCTTGACTAGCTGTGTATGTTATTTGTTTGCATAAAAAGGAAAGAGGAAAGCAAATAGGATCCAGGTGACTTGAGGAGGCTGCAGCTGTCTCAAGCGTTTCACTCTATGTCTGTCAGCAATGAGACCTGTCGCAGTTTGTTGCCAATCTTATCAGCGTGAATGGAAATGTCCCCAGAAGGGCATGGCAAAGCTTCAGTACATCCAAACAGTAAATTACCCCAACAACAACAATTGATGCTGTTTCTGACAAGTCTCTGGCTGTTTTAACATTGTCCAGCTGACAACATCCCTGGTGCCAAAGTGCAAAGTCACACTAAAGGATATGAAAAACAAACTGTACTGTAACTGAAGATTAAGAAACAACTGGAGTCACGCACACAACTTCTTGCCGTGTTCACTTTGCAAGAAATATATTTATTTTTAAAAACACAGTGTTAGTTAATATGTTTCCAGCACATCAAATACAAAATACAGATGTAGTAAATTGTTACAGAAGGTGTATACATCAGAGGCTTGAAAACTAATGATTGATTAATAAAACCCTTTAATTAGATAGTACAATGGATAAACACTTTAAGCTGAAGCTAAGAAAAGTTGAGGGTTTTCTAAAGAACAATAATAGTAAAAAAAACTAAAGCTGTGATTTGTTCATTTCCCTGAATATTCATTTATCTGGAAAAAAGTGCAAAGATATGATTTTACGTGATTTTACCGACCAACTATGTAATTATTTGTGAACTGAGGATACTAGTTGTTGCAGTTTTGATAGAGGAATATTTCTTGCTGGATACCAGACTTTTCTGATCAGCAGTCCATGGTTGCCCTTGTCTGAGTATCCTCTCCATGATGAAACATATATTTTCAATAGGGGCACAGAACTAGACTGCAGGCAGGTCGGTCAGACACCCACAATCTGTGTCCATGAAGCCAAGCTAGTGAAGCATGTGCTGAATAACGCCTGGCACTGACCTTCTGAAATATCCAAAGCCTTCACAGAAAGAGATGTTGCTTTGTTTTGCAGATGTGTTTGTAAGGGTACCTAAAAGGGCAACTTCACCAATTTTCAACTTGCTTTTATGGCTTTAGTTCAGGGTGTAAATGTACATTAATGCTTTTAAACTTCCCTCTGACGTCCCTATAGTAAAATATCGCTCGTTCAAATCATGTAATCTGCAAACTAGAACCAAAAAAAGCAGGTTCAAAATCAGTGAAGGCACATACGAGAGTCACCCACATGTTGTTACACCCTTCATACCATCACAGATGCCGGCTTTTGCACTTCTCACTGATAACAGTCTGAATGGTGATTTTCCTCATTGGCACAGAGAACTCATGTGTTTTCCCCACAACAAGCTAAAGTGTTTACTTTTCTGACAACAGAACACGTTTTCACTGTCTTCAGTCCATTTGACAAGAGCTCCAACCCATACGTACATTTTGGCAGCGTTTCACAGATTTGATATATGGCTTCCATTGAATTTCTGGCACATTGTGTGAAGTGACAATGGTTTTCCAAAGTAATCCTAAGACCATAGGACTATATTTATGCATGACACTTTCATATGCAATACTGTGTTGAGAAATATTTTTATAACTGACTGATAATTATCTTAAGAACTAGACTTGCTTCCAGGCTTAAAAAAAATTACAGTAAATGACAGCACTTGCTGCAAATCCTAAAACCCCTCATTAAGTTTTTACTGTTTGTCTACAGATTTTAAAATGTGAATGTGTTAATTTGTGAGTTGTGGAGAGTCTTTTAGAATATTTCGTTATACTTTGTTCCTGATTTTATGCTCAGCTAGGCTAATCACTTCCAGTCTTTAGTAAACACACTAATGACAGTGGAGTTAATCTTTTGCTTACTTCTCAAAATGTGAAACTATTGGTTTAACTCTGACATAGTTGCTTGAGGGCTGTCTGAGAGACTCTAAAAACAACAATTAACTCAAACATAATACCTGTAAGTTAGGTACAAAACCTATATCTAAAGAGGAGAGTTAGTCACTGCAGACTGAAGTGTGGCTGCACATCCTCACCCCTCTCACTTTAATTTAAATAGTGAAAACAGTGGAGCCTCCTATAGCGGATATGCTTACTGACTGCGTCTGGTAAAAGCCAGTCCAGTCAATATGACAGCCTTTTTCTGTGCATGTTCCCTGTGTGCATTCAGATCTCTTGGGCGAGTAATACAACTCCGCTTACTGAGTTTTCCAACCAGCAGCACTGTTCAGCTGGTGACACCATTACAGTGAGTGATGGTCTGTCTGACAGAGGCTCCTGTCACCACTCACAGGAAGACTCAACCAACTGAGCAAAGCTCTCAGAAACTGAGGAGTTATGCCTGTTGCCAGAGGGATAAACAATGACACTGGTTGGTTTTAATTTTACTCTGTCAAGTTGAGCATTTGTCAGCTGAACCACTTGATTGTGGTTTTCAAAGCATTTTAGTCCACTGTTTGACAAATATTCACTTACTGTTGTAACTGTGAGAGAGGCCTTCTGTCATGATTTTCTGGCTTTCACCACCCAATGCTGTTGTGACCCTGGTTTCATGCAGTGTTTAGTTTTCACACATGATAAATCAATGGTCTCATCTGACAGTTTAATTATGCTTGTATAGACAATTAATACATGTTCTTGTGTGTGTAGCTTCTGAGTTTGCATGTCTTACCGCTGTGACAAACCTCACGGGAGCACCTTGAACTTACACCTTACAATACTTTGCAAATAAGATTAGAGCAATTTAATTAGGCAGAAAGCCGCAGTAATAAAGCCATTAAATTAGTCACTGGTGCAGGGCAACAGTAGCAAGGAATCCCACTAATTAACCTGTGTCTCTTAGACTGTTACAGCCCAGCTTGTCGTAATGACGAAGGCTTGATGCTGCAATGACCCAAAAGTCCTGACCTTGTCCAAGGTACTTAAATTCCCATCTAATAGCAAAGTTGGTGAAGTTGATTGGTTTAAACATACAATGTGTGCAGCATCCTCTTGTGTTTTTCCACTCACAGATCATTTGAACAAGTAACATGCTAGAAGGGTAAAGCATTAGGAGTTTTTCTATCATTTCTATCATTTTTTCCTTGAATTGAACTCAAGATTCCTTAATTTTTCAACATTATGTTTGGAATTTGGTACATCTGAGCTTTGTGCATGGATACAAATAATTTATTATAAGCTATAATTGTCTATTCTTTGCATTTGTCTGCCTTTTCAGCAGCATGGACAACTAAAATCATCTTAATGGAAAGAAAACCCCCTTTGCTCTGCGGTGCAGAATAGTGTGATTTCTTTTTTCATTTTACAAAGTTGCCTGTGGATCAAGCAGCCGTTATTCCTCTGAGTCAGTATAAAGAACTTGACCTACAACCTCAGAGTCCTAAAGATGAGAGCACAAAAATAAATCCCCAAATGAAAGCTGAGCTTGATTCTAGAAATAACATCCCCTGGCTCAACACCATGTAAACCCTCATTGACATCCCATCAACAGAAAAACGCATGAAGGTCATTAGATTTTTCTTTTCACATGACTATGGTTAAACATAAAATTCAATTATTACCTTCCCACATTTTCCTTACACTGCAGCTAGAGGGCAAGCTGGCATAGAGAACGGGCTTACTCAATGTCTCTGAGGGATGACAATAAAATCTAGATATTTAAGTGGTGTTGAATGTCTGTATGTTAACATATCATCTTCATATGACTTGAATGAAGGATATTAAACAAGCTTGCAGAAGGACAATGCACAGTATATCACACTTTTGTGTATGTCTTCAAAGCATGAAAAGCAAAGGGTGATACTTTTCTCTGTTTTTTGGTGATGAGAGGTGTACCTTTCAGTTTATTTCACAACTCATCCCAATGTATTATCTCTGAAGCTTAGATTCACTGAAGTGCACTTACAAGCGAAGCCCCAACGAGAATCAGCATGACATAAAACATGACATCTTATAGATTTAACATGAAGGTCTGAGCAGCACTTGGTGTTTCTGTTGGTCTTTGACACGGTATCCGTTTTGGGTGGGTAGTGCTTTTGGCATGCAGCGGCTGACTGTAGCACCCATGGGACTTTGCCTAGCCCCTGGCATTGTCATTCTTCATTGATCAGAGGGGAGAGGCTAACAAGGTCTCCAGGCTACATGCTGCTCTCTGCCTGCTGTGAGAAACCTGCTCCTACTGCTCAATCTGAACTGGGCTTTAATGCTGTCAGCAACAGAGTGTCCTATTCAGGTCATGGCTTTCTTCAAAAGGAAATTACTGCTTTTGAACCACTTTTCATAGCTGTGGGTATTATTTGTATCACATTATAAGTTAACACAAACATATGAGCTGAGATTTTGTAGTTGAGCTACTTTACTGAAATTAAGTTGGCTAGAAAAGAATCAAACAGGCTTAGTTTAGTCAGACTTATTTGAAAGAGAAAGAACAGATAAGATGTTGAGGGTTAAGACAATCAGGAAGGCTGACATGTCTCATCGTTTTCGGTAACACACATTTAGCACAGCCAATTCCACTGTAAACCTGCACAACGCAGTGCCCAGCCACAGTGAATGAAACAATGTAAATACTGCATAAATAGTCCTCTATTCAGTAAAGAGACACCAGTCTCAGCCACAAGTAAATGAAAGAAAGTTAACTGCGATTTTGTGGCAGTGCTGTATTTAACTCTGTAAGTATAAGTAAAAACAAACACGTTTTGTCCACTGTGTGGAATATAGATGAAGTATGAAACATCTGTCTAGTGTTGTCACATTTTAGATCAAATCTGACATGGTTTGATGTAACATAACTTGCAATACCAGTCAAAGCCCTTACAACTACACAGCCTTAGTTCTAATTTCCCCTTTTGCTCTGTCTTCCTGATCCTTAGTAAAGTCAAATGACCATTTGCAGGGTACATTGCCATCCTGGATTTAAGCAATGCCATGCACAGAGTACATCTCATTAGATTGTCTCTACACCAGCAAATCCTGTACAGTGATCCTGGCCCTCTTACCTGCAACCTGCATAGCAATCATCCCTCCCCATGACCTACTCTGGTGACCCACCACTTGCACTCTCTCTGCCTGCTTCCTCATTAGCAGCTGGCTCACACTGAGGACTATCCATTAGTAATCCCACTATCTTACACAGCATGAACCTGGATTTTTCCACTTTCTTGCATTCACACAATCACTCCCTGCACACCAATATAAGCACAAGGCACACTTTTACAGCTGACATGTTTTCATTTCTACTGCCATTATTCTTACTCTTGGCACTGGGTTTGCCTTTCCCTGCTGCCTCATGCTGCTCATTCCCTGTCTTCCTCCACATGTTTGTGAAATACCCAGAGAGCACACATACACACTCCCCTCCCACGCACTCCTTCTCTGGCACACAGTGCATCTGAGCCTGGTGAAATCGCGGTCAGAAGATCTATGTGCCGCTTGGATATAAATTGGCCAGTCCTAAACATGGAGCTTCAGAAGATGGCCTGTGGTAACAAGCGAGAGGAGGTGAAGCCCAAACAATACACAGTGCCAATAACTCATTAAAGTTGCAGGGAAACTTTGCTGCTCACAGGATGAGGAGGAGGACTGTATAATCAGGCGAGTCATGAATATTCAGACGTACATATGTCTCACGTGAATATTTATGTCATCCATCTATGAAACAAGTGGAGTGATTGCAAAATCAGGGTACACAGATGGCTGAGAGGTATAGTTTGGGGAAGCCTTGCAATAAATGAGAACATTTTTAGTATGAAGAAACCTGACTCTTCAAGAAAAGCACTAAAAATGCAGATAGTATAGGAAGTTCAAGCCTGAAGCAATATACATTCAGTACTGGGTCTCAAAACGAATAACAAAGAATCAGCCTCAGATGAATGAAACCAGATGGGCTAATCATACAATTAATCTATTTGTTACCTGTATCACCCCGAAGCTATGTGATACAAACCAGAGTAAATTACACCAATTAGTTTGCTGTGATAGAGCTAGGTGCTCTTCATCTTTGTCCCCTAATTAGTTATGTTTGTGCTGCAATTTTTCCTAATTGAAAATGTCAGGAAAATGCATTTAGCACAAACAAAGCATAGCTAATTGGGGTGCGAAACAATGGCAAGCATGGGAAATGAATTAGCTTGGATGACATGTATATGTTAGTATAGTGTGAATGAAATGTGTATGTACAACATATGTGTGTGTGTGTGTGTGTGTGTGTGCGCGTGCGTGTGTGTGTGCCCTTATACATATGTAGCGTGACAGAATATATCAGCACCTTCAACCAGAACTGATGGTTCTGCTTTTAAATGACCATTCAGGGGAGTTTGCACATTAGGTCCATTAATTACATTTGTTTACATTTCTGCTGACTATTTTTAAAGCCCACATTGATTCTTAGATTTTTTTTTTTCTAGCCAGGCATCCATTGTTTCCATATGTTTTAGTAAAATCTGAAACTGAACTGGTCCTAGTCTGTGAATATTTATTTCTAGAAAATAAAGTAGTAGTAATGTTTCTTTGGACAGGACGTTAACAGGACCTTTAAAGTAAAGTAACAGCCACCCAGACAGACCAATTAAGTTTTCATAGAATTTCTTTACAATCTACTACATTTGTAATTGGTGTTTGGTAAATTCAGAGTAAATCCAAAGTAAACTAAATCTACATAATTGTTGTAAAAAAGGGACAGAAGATATAAAACTATGTATACAAGAGATAAGATGTTATAGCCCAATTCCTCACCTTTGAATTAACATTCATATTTTAAAATTGGTTTGCAATCAATCAAATTTTGAATGGGGATGTTTTTTGTTCTGAGCAGCACGGTGGTGGAGGGGTTGGTGTTGCTTCTTCACAGCTAGAAGGTTGTGGGTTTGTGTCCCTTTCTGTGTTTGTACAACAGACTATATAAAATATGTTTTTAAACGATAGAGAACACGTGACTATGACACTAGTGAAATACAAAATATTCATAGCACATCGAAACATACCTGCTGTTTCATTCAGTGATTGGACTGGACATAATTGTCACAACTTTAGTGGGATGAATCAGTAAATATTAAAAAATATATTCACAATATTGAAAAAATAGTCAAAGATATAGTTACAGTTCTTCAGTCTTTCATGGTAACAATGAGGAAAACAAAGCTAAAATAAGGTACATTTCACTTCAGCAGTGGTAGCATGTTAACTATGACTAAAACTAACCTTGTCAATTCCCTCCACTGTGCCCACCTCAGTAGACCTCTCTACCATTTTACATTCCCGGCGGTAAACTCACATGTTCTTCACTCAATAGCCCTTGATCATGCAGATAATGACTTTAGGGAGCAGTTGGGCCAAGGGACAAGAGGGGGCTCCGTACGCATGCCAGCCAGTACACAGAATAAAGAGTCCATTGGCACAGCTAGATGACAAGCTGAAGGTCTTCATATACAGTATCCTATCCCGTAGCCTATTCACGTGTAGCCAGCCCCAATTCAAAAAATTACACCAACAGGATTCAAGGATGTGTCCCTGTCAATCAACATAAACAGGTCCAACATTTTAGCAAAGTTGACATGTCAAGTGAACCTCAGATATTATGGCTGATACTTCACAATCACATCTTCACTTCATATCAGTGGAGAACTGTTTTTGCAAAGGACAATTTACCATTTTTATTTGACTAACGCAGAGTATACTGCCACAAGTTTTACTGGACATCACTCATCTACTCTTGGCTTAGTAGAAACTTACAATAGGCTTTGCAGATTGATGTCTGTTTCCAGAATGTTTCTGCATAGCCAAGTTTCAATGAAGCATCCAGCTGTTCTTCTTTTCTGGGTACACAGGGTACAATTTTCCAGAAGACACTTATTTTCTACAGTTCTATGACAAACACTGATATATTTGGTCTGGGTGGGGCCAGTGCATCTGCAAACACCACTGGGACCTCAAATCCACATGTTAAGACCATGAGGATGATGTGGAGATTTGTGCTGAACCGTAATTGTGTCATGTGTTATATTCACAAGCAAGGCCAGAGGCAAGGTCAGCCCTCCTTCCTATGTCATAAAAGCCAGATGCATTCCAACATATTGTGAAGTATAGTTATGCTGTGGCTGTCCCTAAACCTACAAACTGTACTTGTGTACAGTAGATTTTGCACAGAATAATAATGGACATCATCTCCTTTAAAGTCGCGAGCAGGAAGAATTGTTCTGACACACTCTTGTGTTAACTCTAAGATGTCAGAGCAAATTTACTTGTTCTCTCTCGCTGTCTCCTTTTATTTAAATGCCTCTTTGTTTCCAGTGCTCTTTTTGTTGCTTGCACAGGAAATTTAGTGGGATGCTAATTCTCGAGAGACGACACAATTTCCTTCTTCCTGCACTTGGGTCCCCCGGTCAACATCTCTCACTCTAAATTATAGCTAGATAATGTCTCGCCGCACCCTCTTTAACAGTTGTAATCACGGAAAGAAATGACTAATGTATGCACGTGGAAAGAAAGTGGCTGTCAAGTTGGTACAACACATGAAGCAAAGCCTCATTTTTACTTGAAACTGGAGCAGTCTACTCATCTTTACCAAAAACTCGAAATTAAGTGGAAAACAATTTGAATGGGACAACAGAAATTGAAGTTATTGTTGCTATTTTGAACATTGTCTCTTGTTGATTTTATGTGGTGGAAATTCACATAAAATATTTTTACTTATATACCTACCTATATTTGCCTTTGTAATATATAACACTTTTAATATTGTCAACAAGTGCTGCAGAAACAATAATATAAAACCTGGTCTCTGCAAGTTAAAATCTACTTCTGCACCAAACTCCTTTTCACAGACACAGCCCTGCTGCTGTAAATACTGACTAGAGCAACAAATGTGCATTAATCCACAGCTGACAATAGTCCCTAACACATTAACTTTTGACTCTTGCTGTGAGTAATGTTTGCTAAAAAAAACAACAGTTTCCCACCTGTTTTAGTAAAATATGTATCCTATTCAAAGAGTCATACTATATGGAACCCAAGATTTATGCCCCTAGTAAAAACCAGTGGTCTTGGGGCTGCATGGCACAAAAAGGCTAAGCAAGACGGAAAGTACTAAGCCAGATTTACACTTAATTAATTAACAATAAGAGAAATGCAGAGTAACTTTAGAAAATGAGGGTCAATAGATGAGGTGAGCCAGCATCATCATCATCATCACATCAGATTGCTGATGTGCCTAGGGACTGACTTGTGTTCCCATTCCAAGACACAAGATGTGGTCATGCATGGTTGACATAGATATGCCACGTCCCATATGGGCCTGGAGCACACAGTGGCTTGTTCTTTGGGAGATGCCCAGTTTTCTGTGCAGAGGGCCACAGCTGTGGCAAATCGGCACACACTCTGTTCTGCTCTGGGTGACCCTCCCCTGTGCCAGCCTGGGTAAGCACTGCAGCTGGGGTGAACCTCTGCCACACACTTTTACTCAGACCCTCTCACTCTCTGTCTCTCTTTCCCTCACATACACACAAACAAACGTGCACACACACACACAGACAAACGCACACACACACACACACACACACACACACACAAACACAAACATGTCTCTAGAGTCTCTAGAGATATGTATCTTCATCCGTGAACTCAGAGAAAAACAAACCAAAGGGCCATTTGAAAACATATGGGCTGCTTAATGGAACCCTTGGACACAGTAACACAAAGAACCCTTCAATCTCAATACATGTTTGCATTGTTATTATTTCTACTAAGGATGATGTGGTCTTCGAAACAGCTTTGGATCTCAAGGACAATCAGAAGATAAGTTTGGCAGTGTAGAGAATCGTAAAACTCCTTTATTATTACATGTAGGTCACTGAAGACCAAATTCTTACTTACAATCAAGGGGGAGGTGATAAAAAATGACGGGCAAAAAAAAAAAAAAAAAAAAAACAGTGATAAAAAACAACATGCAACCCTTTCTCTCTTAAAAATTACATTCCTGAATAAATGCAGAGTGGCAGAGATACATGGTGGCAAAATGAAATGAAAGAAAAAGGAACAATGAAAAGAGATTAGCCCTTATATGAAGAGAGGCAACACAAAAACAACAACAGAACAGCAGGACAGTGAAATCACGAGAAACCAGTAAGCTGCGGAAAAGAACACCGCCACAGGCATGGGAGCATTATTGAGATTTTGTATTGCAGTGCACTCAATGAAATATGCAAATAAAGACACAGCGTGATATTTAATTCCAGTATTTAGTATTTAAAACTTTAAATAAACTTTTTTTGCCCCAAGTCCTAAAAAAGAGCTAGACAGGCTCAACCGTTTCAACAACTCTGCCCACACCATGTACACCTGACCTGCTCCACATTTGCAAGGGAAAATCGATTTTCTGAATGTTTTTGAGCTTTACAAGCAAGACAATATTGTGTCACGACAAGTTGCTGGAGGTGATGCGATGTACAGATAGGAGACCTGTAAGCCACGTAAATTCACATTACTTTTTCTGGCTGCCTGAAAACAACAGTTTGTCCTAGACCAATCAACTTTGAAGAAATTGGCGAGAAAATGTCCTAACTGAGAGATTGTGATATAATACACTATTTGGCAAAAAAACTAAACAAAACATTGCAGCCGCATGTGATTGTTGGCCATCTTATTCTAGCACAACCATACTGCAACACTGTGGGGCAAGAAGGTCTGGCTGCCATTTGACATTCCAGTTCAAAAGGTGCTGGATGGGGTTGGGTTCAGGGGTCTGTGCAGATCAGAGCCAAATGCCAAATGAACTGTGTGTATATTAGCGTTTCTTTGACAGATTTACTCTGTATGAAGAAAGGGAAATGGAATAACACATGATTGGTTGTGGTACTACATTTTTCTAGTCAATATAACAGTAAAACATACAAGTTCTGTAATGCTTACAGCCTGCAACTTACAGGGCACGTACAGTTACTTACTGTGTACTTATTAGTAACAACCTTGTACCTCCATAGTGCGTATGATACATATTTGTTGTTACTTGATAACAATAAACAAACTTTGGGAAAAAACGGGGTAACAAGATGAGAATAAGAAAAATACCTAAAGTACCCTACATACCCTTGCCCATCCCCAGCCATGCAGTGCCGCTCCAAGACCGGGAGAAATCGGGGAGGGTTGCGTCAGGAAGGGCATCCGGCGTAGAAACTGTGCCAAATCCAGATGTGGACAATGATCCGCTGTGGTGACACTGAAGTCACAGGATAATCCGAAAGGACAAAAAAAAAAGAAAAGGTGTGAATATTCATGATGTAACTGCTGTGTAACTACAAAGAAGAAGGTGGTAACTGTATAACTGTATAACAACAGATAACAAAGGGGTAAATATATACACAGATATATGAATTTTAGACAAAATAAATGGCAGTTATGCTTTTATTTTTATTGCCATGCCAAACCATGCCAAACCATGCCAACCAATGCCAACCAATGCCAACCAATGCCTTTAGTATTCTTAACAACTTATTGATAAATAATTAAATATTACCTGATAGGTGTGATAGGTTTGAAGTCGAGCCTCTTACCCTCTTGTCATCTGTAGTTATGCCGTATTAATTCGCACCTGTTATGAGTACGCCACAGAATCCTATTCTCATCTTGTTACCTCATTTGTTTATTGCTACCAATTAATAACATATGTATGTATATGTATATGTATCATTTCTATGGAGGACACCGTTGTCACTAACTTACTCTGTAAGTCGTGGGCTCTAATCGAAAGTTCTTTATTAGAATTAGAGAACCCTTGATCTCAGTGTTACCAGTTAAAGTTACATTATGCAACTTAAACTAGTGCCAGCATGAGACTAGAAGTCACTCCACTCTTCTCCACCCAGCACTTACTACACTCTGCTGTGCCCTGCTACACACTGTCCCACTCACTGCAGGTAGTTCTGATAATGAAATTTAACAGAAGAGAATTCTCAAAAATGTACGGACGGTCTTTGAGGTTGGTTTTTACATGGGTATAGTCTCCTATGTAATGTGTGGAGTCCAGAGTTTGTCTCAGATCACAGAACTGAATAAATGTCATCAAAACTATAGTCTTTTCCTGCCTAACCATCATTTATTTGCCATAACCACAATCTTTACCATCAATCTATAAGACTTAAATGAATCATAATGGAGCTGTCGCACTGATATTGTAGACAGCAGAGTTGCAAAAATAATCTCATTAAACATAAAACACTAAGAATAAATATAACGTGGGTTTTTGCTGTACTGACCAGTCCAATTGATTTATCATAAATACTACTTCCCAAATACAAAATTGTAGAATTGTCCCTTTTAGATGATTACATTTGGAAAGACTCCAATTTGCACCATAGAACTGAGCTTTCTTGTTAGTACTGCGTTTTTCCCCCCTATTAAAGTCAACACATGCTACACTGTGAACCTGCCAGTTACAGCTGAAATCAATGCTTTTAAATGTCTTTCAATCTAAGGAACCCTGCAGAACAACTCTTAACAATAAAGTCCAACAAACAAAATGGCTTTTGGCTTATGTAACACTGAAGTGTGAGAAAGGACAGGCTTAGAAAAAAGTAAAAATGCTTTAGTTTTTGCCATGGAAACAAATTCTTTTTCCAAGTATAGCGCTAGGCTTACTGTTTTCAAAGTAACACTGTTCAATACTGGTGTGTAGCCTACATATTGAGTTTCATCTAGTATGAAAAATTTAGAACATGTGTTATATCACCAGCAGACCCACAGAGACATGAATATCAAAGCACATTCTCTGGGTTTTATTTCATAACACCCATCCAATTCGCTTTCTACTTCTCCCTCTATACTCACTGATGCAACATGTGAATGTGTATATTGTACAGGAACCTTACATGTTCACAGAAAACCCAGAATAATCAATGTTGAAATAATGACGTCAGATTAAACAAGTGCTCACTCCTCCTCTTTGCCTATCCTCCTCCCATACCCATTTCTGTCAACTCCTCCCAGCTCCCTAATGAACACATATGCCTTCTAATAGATCCTGATAACTCAAAGAGCATCTTGGGTGCAACTGAGATAACACAGCTTATGATATATTCCCCCTCGGTAATAAAAACATGTAGGATGAGTAGAGGGATTGTCTGGGCTCTCTTATCTGACTTCTGAGAGACTCACCCCCCCACCCACCCCTTCTCCCTTTGCTCTTTCTTGCCTTTCCTCCTAGTTTCCTGATCATCACAGTGATACTACAGAGTAAGGTCATTATCATATACTGAAGCAAAAAGTATTGGTTTTAAAACTTTTTCATAAATTACCCAAACAAAGTGTAAAACTGAAACAAAATGAAACTATTAATGGCTGCTGGACATCTAAATGAATGGAGGTGGGTTCCCAATGACGCGTGTAGCTATTATCCCTAAGCTTTAAATGAGGATGTAGGCAAAATCGAGGGAGTGAGGTCAGGATGTCAGGGAGAAAACGCGGGAGTGATGTGTGGAACTATTTCAAATTAATGGTGAAACTGGGCACAATAAAAAAAATGTCCAATCAGAGTGAACTGGACAATAATTGATTAAGGTTACAGCATTTATGGTGTAGCAGTCAAACAAAATCTAAAGTTCACTGTTAAAGTCAAAAGATTCAGAGAGAAAGAGCAGACTGTCCTCCTGTAACATGCAAGTCCAGAACCATGGTAATAATGAAGCGAGCAAAGGAGAAAGTTACGTTATAACGTATTTAAATAAAGTCTGCTTAAGAAGGAGGTTTGGGTCACAGGACTTTCTCACAGGAAACTGACTTTTATGTCCAGTGTGAAACTTGTTTTAATCATGACAACATGGTTAAAAACTATGTGTTTATTATCGTCGTCTAATAAAGTTCTTATTTGAACAGACTAAACTCAACTTAAACTGGGATAGTTTGACAATCATTAGCCAGTGTTTCTGATATTTTATGTGATGAAGACGTTACAGAACCTCAAACAACATTGTGGTGTAGGGCTGTAGGGATGCCACAATTTAGATTGTGGCCAAAATATGGGGGCTGTAGCTCATTTGGTAGAGCAGTCGTCCACAAACCCCAGGGGCAGTGGTTCGACTCCCGGCCCTCCTGGAAACTTCCTGGAGTGTCCCTGGGCTGAGACTGAACCCCACAGCTGCCTGCTTCTTGTTTGTAAGTTACTTTGAATACAAGCATAAGTAATGACTGAACAATTTATATAATAATTTATACAATAATACTATTGTCACGATAATTGTTGAATTTTTTGTTTTGTTTGATGAATAATTTACACTCACGCAATATGAGTGTAGAGAGGTGGAGAGGGAGTCTGGAATCCTAACTGTACAGAAAGCACAATTAGACTTAAAAGAGAGTAAACATGCAATCAGATCAACTGAACATCAAAATCTCCTGGCAGGGGACAGTTTGTGACTCTGCAGGCTGAGGATTTGGTATTTTGGAGTTTTGGTTTTCATCAAAGCAACGTGTCCAGTTTCAGAGTTACCATAAAACTTTATCTACCATGGTGAAATTTGCAGGATAATGGGGGGTGAAGGGGAAAAGGATGGTGGTGTTGCCCTGCTGTTGCTTTTACTCTTGATTGGCATTTCCTTTCTGTTTAACACCCATCTTCACACAGCTGCATTTAGCTATTGCATTGTCCTCTTTCTGTGTTATTGGTGGAAACCAGTGCAAAGGTAAACTACTATATACTATATCAACCAGATAGTGACTGCTGTGGATTATTTACCATAATTTTGAATGTGTAATACCTGTATATTGCAACACCCCTATGTTTCAACAGATGCTGCTCAGTCCTATAATATATATATATATGTATAGTAAGTTAGAGTAAGAACTAACAAACATTATGGGTATTTTGGTTGAAGGACTTGGATGAAAGCATCAGGAGAGTGGAGGACCAGCTCCAAACTCCTCGAAAAAAGGTAAAACACACTCCAATGTCTACCTATCAACAAGATTTAGTGACATGTGTGTGTATCACGAGGATTTGTAAGTCTGAAACAAATGTATTGCTCTTGTAAATCAAGATTTGTGTTGAAATAATCATAACCATCAGTTTTTATTTTTTTATTTGCTTGTTAATTTAATTCATTTCTTTTCACAACAAAACTAAAATGAACTTAAACAATATAGATATTAGTCTATGAAATAAAACCTAAACTGATACCAACAATCAAATTATTTCAGCAAATTTGAAAGTAATCTTGTGATGACATAGGACGTATGCCATGCTCCAGCGACCCACACTCCACTTCAGATTTACCAAACTCCTTAAGCTGTTTGTAGATCATCCCAATTTTTTGCTTTTTTTTTTTTATACATTTTTTTATGTGCATCACACCAAGAGAAACGTCTGTCTGACTGGTGCCAGTGCTGAATAGACTCTTTACAACTATGTCTCTGTGGGGAAATGTGTGTTTATGTGTTACATTGTGACATTTAGTGCAGCCGTTCCTGCTGTCTGCTGAGATGTATATGTATTTACACTGAATGTATGTGCAAATTGGCATATATTGCACCTTTTTTGTTGAGTGTGAACTCACAAGATCCAACAATCAACAGTTAAGTGTAAGATATTCAGAGGAAGAAAAACTGACAGCAACATGAGAGCAGACATGAAAATCATCTGTTTTCATTTAGAACCCCTCACATTCAAACACCAAGATGGACACAAAGACACATTACTAACACAACACACGTTTGCATGTACAACAGAAATGAGATTATGTGGGGGAATAATAAAAGAACCCACGTACTGTAAACACCATTGTCTGATTGTGTTGGCTCTATTTCTAGATTAGAATTTAATTATAGCCCCTGGAATTTACTCACATTAATAGGACACACAGGAACCAGTTAGGACACGTGCATGTTTCTTCATTTTTGAGAAGGGTGATGTGGAGATGGAGGAGAGCTACAGTCATATAGTCATGTTTTTACCCTTGAAACCGGATAAATTGCAGTGCTTACAAACACAGGTTAATTCTCAGATCTTTAGCTCACTCAGCTCTGGCAGACAAACATTAGGTAAACATTGCAATATCTTTTCCATCTATTGCTGATAAAAATCCACACATTTGCTTAGAAATTCCAGAAACAATTTCAAAATGTTAATCCCATTTAGAGGTAAGAAAAACGAAGGTTTGATACAATCCATGAAAACACATGGACATTTACAGGAAAAAAACTATTTCAAACTGTAAAATACCTGCATAGTTATTTGAAGCTGTACAGTAAAGCGTCACTCATTTACTGATTGTATTTCTGTCCATTCATCAATATCAATAATAATAGTAATACAGTACTATATTATGTACTGTACTGTAATAATGATACTCAGTTTGGATTGTTTTCTTCTCACAGTGACATGAGTGAAGTGCACTGATCCCTGATCAGTTGTCAGTTACTAAATTACATCCAGTCACAAATTAATGACAAATGTCTCTTGTCTCAAACAATCAATCAGGACAGGCAATCATGAAACGTGGACGGTTGCTGCTATTAAGACTGGGTGCAGCAGATTTTACTCGCCTGAATAAATGTGTAGTTTGGGGTTTAACTCATATCCCATAAAAACAACACATGAAGCTGTTACAACCATGCTGCATACATTTAAGTGAAAGTGTCTTTCAGAAGAGTGACTGTATCTTTATCATGCATATTGCTTTACTGAACAATTCACAATGAAACAGAGAATTTCAAATGTGACCCATTCAATGTTAAAAGCAAACAATATGGGGAACTTAAACATAAGCAGCAATCAAACAAAAAATATCTAATAGTATGTCCTGTGACAACATTCAGACATTGCAGGAAGAAATATACACTTGTGAGGTTTTAGCTCATGAGCCGCTTTTTTTTATTATAGGCTGAGGCTTCTCTTTGTCTCAAATAATACACTCACTCCACTAAATAGACTCAAAGCTACAGACATGAAAAGCCTTTGCCACTTAACAGCATGCATGCACACTTACCCTCACACACATACCACTCACATCCCAGCAGCCAATTGTTCCCTGTTTTGCATAAACCAATAATGTAATGGAGAGAAAGCAATTCCCTGATGAACTCTGTTATGAATAATTTAAAATAATCCAGCTGAAAAGCATCTGAAACTTTAAACTTGTTCCAATCACATATCTGAAAAAAGAACTGTAATGGCAGCCAGTAGATGTAATGTTACACAATTATTGTACAAATAAGATGAGTTGCTTGTATTTACATGCAGTTGAATACAATAAGTCAGAGCTGGCTTGATTTTTCCTGTGATGGATGGAGTCGAGCCTGCTCAGCTGCTCAGCGAATTCACCGCTCCGCTCTCCTTTGTGGGTAGTAACAGGGTACAGCTTTATTTTGCTGGGTAACTACTCTTTGTGCCTCAGGGATGAGTTGACCTCAACAAGTTGGGAGCAGAAGGGAGATAAAAAGAATATTAACTTTCTACGGCGGAAATGTTTGTCCCGTGAGCCCGTGTAGACAAAGATGTAGATAAATAAGTCAGGGTGGTGCTGCCAACTAGAGCTAAAAACAGCAAAGGTTGGCACCAGGGATGCCTGAGGGAGCTCACAGTAAGCACTACCAAGTCATGGATGTGCTTTATTCCTGTTATAATAGTCAGTGTCAGAGCCATTCTGTAGGTATAAACTGGAAATACTGGTGTACAGATCATTTTTAACAAATCAAAGTTTAAATAAAGCTTAAATTTTAACAACAATGCAATCTAATTTCTATTATTTTGATCATCCGGTTTCACTTACAGTGCTGAATTTATTCAGACAAACATAATTTAAAACGGTTTGCTGTTTTCCCAGCAAACAATTTGAAACACAGGTGAAACAAATAACGTTTGGCTCAGTTCCACTGTGTGTCTCAGTGTGCCGTGATGGTGAGCCAGCATGTCCAGTACAGCATCAGGACCCTGGAACAAGCTCATCTAAATTAACATAGGCGTTAATGAGTTAAATCTGTAATTTTCTTCCTATGATATATCAACATTACTGCCATGAAAAACGTCTCTCGATGATTTGGTACTTTGCATCAAAGACGTGTTTTCAATTACCCCCGTTGATACACCTGCTCGGTTTAGGCTCGGCCATGTGAGGTTATTAAACTCCATGTCTCACACGTCAAAGTCAGGGCTTTGCTAAAAGGTTGCTGTGATTAAAGTTAACTTTAGTTTAATTTATCATTTTATATTTACTTCTTTTATTGTATTGTATTGTTACTGACAAGTCCAAATAAATGTTTAAGGTGTCCTACATCCCACAGTAGCAGGTTCAACAAAGCTGGGTGAGAACACAGCCTGGGAGACCAAACCAAACATCGTTTCCTTGACAACTGGTTTAGGCAAACTTCAAAGGCAAAAACTTCAAAGGCAGTTATGTGATGTCATTTGTGATGTCCTCAATGCAATTATACATACGCTTATTAATTTACCTAACCTTTCAAGACACAGTGTGACTGCAGGAGAAACAAAAGCAAAACAAATACATAGAAAACCGCGATGGCTCATACACTTGGTATCAAGATGCTAAGTAGAGCATGTACAGAGCTCTAATGCACCACTTGTCTTGAATGGGGACAAAACAGCAATGACTCTGAAAGTAATTAGATATGCATGCAGTTGTTTGTGTAATGTAACTCCACACAGAGCCTGAGTCATTTAGACAAAAAGGATTTGTTGAAAAAGTGGTCAGTATGTAGACTCAGGAATCTCAATCTTTACATATTCATCATTACCTAGTGTCAAAATCCATTAATAGTTTTTCATTGACCAATAATGATTTATTATTTATTTAATAGTTGTATTTATTGTGGTATCTGGTATCTACTCTGTGCTACATCCATCCATCCACCTTCAAAGCATCATCCAGCCTCACTTTGACCGACTGCCCTACAGCATGGTGGGCTGGTCCGCTGGGATACAATGGAGGTCATATCTAGAAGGGGACAGTACATCAGCTGGACGCTAATCGGCTGACTCACCTTCACAATGCTCCCCCTCTGGGATGGGCCAGAGGACTAGCGAAGGGGAAAGGCAGTATGAAATCAGACTGTGAGTGATTAGGTTAATGAAAGAGCAAAATAGAGTGAAAGGACAGGAAAACTTGGCCCCAGGGCAAATAAGTTTAGAGAGAGCTGAACAAATTGTGCCAACATCTTGGAGGCACAGCGCTGAGATACTGATTGAAAGAGAGGAAATGAGAACCAAGATACACTGTCAGTGGGTGAAAGAATAACTTTAAAAGTCTATTTTAGCTCCTATTTCTATCAACTGCTGGGTGGTCAATGAAAGCAGGGCTATCACACAAAAGTCCTCTCTTTTTTTTACAGCTGTCTGGTTTTACTGACTAACTGTGCATTAACTGAAAATCTCCAATAAAACCTCCCTTTAAAGCTTTGCTTGGCAGATTTTTATATAGAAACACTGACAGATTAACAGTCTAAGCCAAAATCCAGAATTGCTGCTGCTATAGAGACAAGCACACTAAGAGACCGTACACAAATGCAAATACTAACTGTTGTAGGCAGGTCATATGCCAACATAAAAATACGGTCAAGGCTGTGTATTAATACGCTATTGCCAATACAGGCCATACATTTACTGTATATTCCCATGTTTTATCAATAAAATGAGCATCAAATGGGCTTTTAATTATTTTATATTGCAACATGTGCTTGTTTAAAGGGAATGAATTTTCCACAATGTTAAAGAAATTTACTTCAACTTAAAGGGCTTCACTGAACTTGCTTCTTTTGGATCTAGTTTGGTTAGTACATGTAAATGAATGGCATTAAACTTCCCTCTGGCTTCGCTATATTAAAATATTTCTCTTCTCTTCTAGCTGACAAATGCCTCCAGATGACATCACTTGGAGGAACCTTCAGTTCAGGTCAACTTGTTGCTCATACTAAGGAATTTGTAATCATGGTCAACCTGCTTTTCCAGAGCTTCCCACATGACATCATCTGAATTGCTAACAATGAAAAAACTCATCTGGGTGATGTCATCTGGAGGAATTTGTCAGCCAGAAGCAGAGAAATATTTTAATACAAAAAGCCAAAGGGAAGTTTAAAACCATTAATGCACATTTACACCCTAAACTTTAGCTATAGAAAGCAAGCAGAAAATTGGTGAAGTTGCCCTGTAAATTTGGTTGGAACATTGCATTGGGAGATTTATTTGCTGCAGGGACTCACCCACACACTGAAATTACTTTTGTATAAAACAATATTAATATGCAGCTTACTAACTGCATTTGTCATTTAAGTCATTGGATAAAACGTTATTATTTTCCTATGTAAGTATATGATTGCATACATTAGAAAGACTTGAGCAAATGTGTCTCAATATTGTACACACAGCCCCAGAGAAAATGTATGTGTTAATGTTCCACCACATCTGCAAAGAAAGTAATAAATCTAAATTCACGGGGATATACACAGCACTGATCAGGTGAAAATATGAATGCAAATATTTGTTTGACTTAATGTTCTTAAATTGTGCCGTTGACTAATCTCATATTTCATGATCACCGAGCATAAAGTCTTCACACAACTACTGTATGCAATCCAATTCATGCTGCCATATGAACCTGTTGAGCTCAGCTGTCTCTAAACTATTGGCCTAAAAATTAACTGGTGATCAGTCTTCAGTCAGCATTATCACCCAAACATACACAACAGGTTACAGTATTTATATTAGCATGAGGCAAATGCACTGACTGTTGCACTGTTTCTTTGGGTTGAGTGTCCTGAGTACAAGATGTGCACTGTGTCTCTATAAGAAGAAACTATACAGTAGCTCGTGTGATGCTAAAAATTCAATTAAACACAGCCTTTAGAAGTTGGGACAGTGATGTTTATTGAGATTTGTTCCTTTGCTTGAATGTGTAAATTTGGTCCTATAATCCTGGTCAAGGCCCTGCATTGTACAAGATAACAAGTCCTGTTCCAGAAAATGCTCCTTGCAGGCAGGCAATTATGCATCTGGGATTATAGATTCTGAGGGTGTGTTGTGAGACAGACTGTTTAATGTTTCAAGTTTACTCATTTTAAAATGACAACTCTGCATTTAATATTTAGCTCTTTGGCAGGTTTGAACTTCTACTGGCTGCACAAGCAAGTATCTGGCACTGGGTAATTCTCCATTTAAATTCTAGGAGCTATGTGGCTTCCCTTTAAATAATAATATTATTTTATAATACCTAGTTTTTGCAGCACTTATTTTTCTTCGTGTCGCATAAAAGCGTCATTTTAGGCATCCAGAAAAGGACAGTCTTGGTTCATTGTAGGCGATAGGGTGTTTTTGATTGCCAGTCCTGTCACCTTTGCCTTAGAGCATTGTTGAGATTGGTCCTGTCACTGTGCAGGTGTTGGAGATGCATTTATTTTTGTGATACACTCCAGCACTGCTCCGTATGTGCCAATTTATCTTAAGGACTGGCCCCTTCAGATTATATTGGGCACCTCGGGACATCCTGGAATTCAACTTCGAGTGCAAACAAAACAAAACTTAAATCTCCATTTTCCTCTCTGGGTTGACATGTTCTGCAGCCAAATAAACAAAAAATAACTCTGGAACAAGTGTAGCCATACTTTTGCAGATATGCCTATTGATTTTAAGATTACTCATCCTGCAGAATGTGGAACACGTTTAAGCACTTTCAGGAACAAAACATCTTAAATCCTCTCTCCACCCACTAACATCTTCCTTCACAGCAAGAGAGAGAGAGAAATAAAACTAAACAAGCACTACAGAAGTGCCAAAGGATCTCAAACCATCTGGGCTGGAAAATGTGTACAAGCTGTAAACAAATAGCTAAGGAGTCTCTCATCAATTGCCTAAATTCTCACCTCACACTGCACAGTTGACCTGGCCTTCATCCAATATTGCCAACCTCCGGTCACTCGGCTCTGCAGCACTCAGGAACACTTACCCTGATGTCTATGAGACAGCGAAGTGTCTAGGCAATGGCCTTTTGATCTGTAAGAAAACTCAGGTGTTCGTGATCCAAACAACGTTTGTTGAGGTTGACCTCAGAGGTTAAAGTCTTCTGGCTGACATGTTTGTTAGCTGCAAAATCAGGAAGAAAGAAAATGAAATCTCATTGTCTTTTGCTAAGGGAGGATGTAAAACTGAATTAACGCAAACTGACGCATCTGACAAATATTTATTTTCTTTTTTTACTGTTTCTTATGTTCTTCTTTCCTTATTTTCCCCGGGGCTGCAGGCTCCACTCAGGGGCAGTAAAGTGAACTAGGGCCACTCCAAACCCAGCAGCCTCTCAGTGCACCTTCACAAGAGTGTGAAATATAATTGGACACCTGCACCCAAGAAGCTCCAAAAATAGCTCTCCATGTTTACACCAGAGCTAGCAGGGAGAGCAGTGCAGCCGGAGTCTCATCGTTACCCTTTGTTAGACTCAGGCTGTTGCATTGCTCTTGTCTGATTGCCCAGCCCCTCTGCAGCACTGAATTACAAATCCACCCTAAGTTCCTGAAAGCAAAATGGAATTTCAAGTGCTTTTTGGTGTCTTTGTAAATTCCCGAGCATGTGCTAATGTCGACACAAATCTCTCACACCAGAATACTTGTCCTGAATTTGGTTTAGTGCAGTTCTTTCAGGGGGAATTTTTAGTACAATACAAGGATTAATTCCTTCAAAGGAGCTATAGTTTGTTCTTACAGTAAGTGAGTGAGCAGGCTATGATAACTCTCTTCCGCCCATTTACTTTCATTTTCCCTCCATTCTTGGTTTTAAACGGCCCCTGGTTTCTCTCTTAGTGAAATATAATTTTCAATAATCTAACTTTATCTAAGTGGAAGAAGCAAAAAGAAAGACAGTCCTTCAACAAATGATGCAGTTTGTGCTGAAAGCAGCCGAGCCAAGGGTTGCCATGTCTGTCCACATGCCCCACTATTTACAGTCTGATCAATAGGCACAGAGGCAGTGAAAGCCTCACTGAACCAGATCTACATCACCACCTCTTACCCCAGGGACAAGGGGATGGATCTCAGTACATAATTAAAATTTCACACTTGACTGCATTCCACAGACTGTCAATAGTAGGAATATGAATAACAGCAACGTTTGCAGCAAACCCAAAGTTAAAGTGGGTGTTAAAAAGGAAGTCAAAGAGTAAGTCAGAGAGAAGATCAGATGTCTAAAACCATGTTGGGCACAGAATAGTGAGCTAACATGCTCACAGTGATAATGCCAAATTCTACCCCAAAAATAGTGAGGTACACATTTGAAACAGGGCAGGAGCAGAAGCTATTGGTGGGTCATACAGTTTTGCCTTGTAGAGCCACTGTCCATCCCAACATTTTAAATTGTCTGCTAACAGCACTCTACATGACTAATTGCACATAAAAAATACATTTGTAAATATCATTTCAATAAGATACAATGTTTACATCTTGTTCCAGTGAACACACTATTATAATTTTACCAATGGGTGATTGTGTCACAGGAATTACAGCTGTCGTCCACTAATCCCACAATTGTAGATTCAATGCCTGGCTCCTCTGGTCACATGTCAAAGTGTTCTTGAGCAAGACGCTGAACCCCAAATTTAGTTGTTCCCATCAGTGTGAGTGCGAATGGGTGAATGAGAAGCTGTGTAAAGCGCTTTGAGCACCAATAGGCAGAAAAGCACTATGTAAGTGCAGACCATTTACTATTTGTAGTAAATGGTCTGCACTGTGGTATAGCTCCTATTATGGCCAGAACATTTTTCATGTTGGGCTGTATGTATGTACGAGAATAAGCTGGACGTTTTGCAAGTACAAAGTACAATTCACATGTCACTACATGCACGTATTTCATCAATTAAGACCAAAAAAAAATAGTCTCGCCTGATTGTATGGCAAAAGGTCAGGGGATCAACAAAGTTATTAGAATTCCCTCTAAAGTAAACTTAACAATCGATCTGGTAGTTGTTGAAACATTTAACTTAAAACTGAAAATGTCCATCTGATGGAGGTACTAAACAAACAAAATAAAGTCAGGTGATAATAAGTGTTTAAAATGTCACCTTAATCCTTTCAGATTGTTGCGCTGACTGACCAGTGTACATACAGACATGTTCACAAAGCCGCTCTGCCAGCGGAGCTAAAAGAAGATCCCAAGAGAGCTGATATTCTGTGCCAACTTATCTATTGTCAAGTGCTGCATACCAAAGAACTGTGAAGTACCAGGCACAGAGCTGACATCCGCATTGACTCGTGGGATATTCTGTTCCTTGTTTTCTTCACCCTGCAGAAGGTTTAGTCCTCTGAGAGAAAAGCTGGCACAGGATGGCTGCTTTGTTCCCCACAAGACATGACAGCATGAAACTGCGGCAGCTGCAGCAAACTAAGTTGGGCCTTTCTGGCCAAAACAAAATCACTGCCATGTCACTATGTGACACAATCCCTGGTTTGGAAAGGCAGATTACTAATTCATTTGACCAGCTGTCATGAGCTGGCCCCTCAGCGCCACTTCCTGTTCTGGACTTTTATTTTTTAGCCCTTTCCCCACTTCCTGTTCACAGTTCACTCCCTCAGTAGTTTGAAATATTAATTCTAGTCTGCTTTTTGCCAAGTCTGCTTCTGTCCTTCCTTCTGGAGTGAAGTGTTCTTTGCCTTTTGATATCCTATGTTCTTTAATGCATCTGTTAACATCTCACGCTCCCATTCTTTAATCTAACAGCCTTGTCCATGCCATTCCCGGATTTTTTTCTTTCTTTTTCTAATCACGTTTGGATTCTTAGTTTACCTGTCCCTGGTTAACACTCTCTAAAGTTAGGTTTTGTTTCTATGTTCATATAACATAGTCTTGCTCTCCTAGTTTCATGTTAATCTCAGTTAGTTGTAAATGTTGTCATTCCTGTTTCTACAGTCTGTCAGCTTCACCCTGGTTAAGTTCCTTACTGCCCCTTTCTAGGTTTTAGTTTACATGCCTGATTGCAACCTCCTTCATGAGTGGATTTTGTTATTTCATTCTTTCCCTTTGAATCTCAAAATAAAGTTGCCTCACATCACATTTCCTCTCATTGTGTTACACCAAACCTGACACCAGCTTGATAGCCTAATATCATTTGACATATTACACATGGCACAGAGTTAAGATTCCAGTGCAGTTTCACAGCAACTGTGACAGAAACAAACACAATAAAACCAAGGGAAAAATCCCTGAGTTGTCAGCCTTTTGTCAAGGATAAAAACTAGTTTACGATGCTGTGGGGTGGATTTTGTCAAGGAATCGAAGGAGCACAACCTGTTAAAAAAACTAGGGATCAGCAGAACTTGTCAAAGTCTTACCAATGGTGCATTTTTCAAATGATTTTCACTCAACACACAGAGACAAGGGCTCAGATGAAGGATTTTCACATTTTGTGTGTCTACCTACAGTTTCTGTTGCACTCTGTTTTGGCAGATGTAAAAACTAAAGGGGATAATTGCTTGGTCTAACTTGTTATCTTCATGCTGAGTGGTACTCTATGTGCCCTGTCCTTCAAAGGACACGTGTGTGACATCAAAAACACAAGTGCAGATGAAAAGAGGAAAATATGAGTTGGAGTTGCAGATATTCATACAATTTTAGCACTTACACTTTTTAGACTGGCATGCTTGTTTGACGGGAGTGGAATTACTTTGAAAAGTGCAAAAGCAGATGTGCTGAATTTTTTTCCCCCAGTGGGTATATTTCTCTTAAATATATTTCCATCTTGGTACAAATTAGAATACAAAGATTTTTCCTTGTTGATGGCAAAATTGTCCTATCTTTTTAAAGCTGCTTCAGTCAATATTTTTTACAATAACAGTATTTCAATTGTCTAGGAGTTTTGTGGAAGGAGTTGCTATTAGTGATGAATCTTCAAAGACTTACCAGCCCCCTTCTGAAGCTCTAAGGAGCTTTATAGCATCTTTTGGCTCTTTGCTTTGGTTTTCCAGTCTATAGTTTTAACCAATTTAATTTTCAATTACTCTTGCCACCCTGGTTGTCAGCTAGAAAGCTTGGCATCAATCAGCAGACAGACATAGTAAGCATAGGTAGCTGTGAGGTGTTTAGCTGCTAATGATGTTTCCCTCAGAAATAGGTAAAGACCAATAAACAGAGCAAAAATGGGCAGCGATTTTTGGACTCATCAGGTGGATCCTATTGTTGCATCATGTCACTGTAGGTGTGTAAGTAAGATGCCATTTGCAACAATAAAACATCCCTTTTTTTGCCTAAATCCAAATTGAGACCACTTGATGTGACATCTTGAGCGGGACTATTGAAGTCGTTAAAATTATTTGATCACAGAGAAATAAGGTGAAAGTGGGAGGGGAACCTGTGGCCTTGTGTAATCACGATGTGGTGATGAGAAAAGGTCATTTGTGCTAATGCAACATTTTTTATTCTACAAGAAAGATGCAGCGTTGATAGATGATCCAAAGGTCACCTGTGTCATCACGCCCATTCTGTCCTGTGGGGTGATGCAAAACAAATCTGATGACTGCCTTCCACACTCTGCACTCCATCAAGAACAAGAGACCAAACAGCTCATCTGGTGGGTGGAGAAGAACCTGGGTGGGCCTCATTCACATGATGAACAACCTTGTCTGCAACCTTTCTCACATTGTTAACTGACTGACAGAGATGGCAGAGTCTAACATCTGAGAGTCGAGGGAATTTAGTACGTTTAGGGTTCACTTATTTCCTCCCTGACATGAAGGACATATGGGAGCAGATTTACAATTTTTTGATCTGTGTCAGCAACTTTACCACTAATGAAAAGCCTGCATCCTCACAGTCTGAGATGCTGCTTGGATAAACACACAATTCATACTGAGTAAATGAATCCCCTACTTGATATGCACAGGAGCAGTAGTCATTATCTAAGGTAGCTCATAAGTATTATAGTCATACTCTACCAGTAAACAAAGCTTATGAAATCACTTTGTCAATTAGCTCTTTGAGAAATGATCCAGAATAAAATATTGTGATAGACGTGATGTGGGAAAATGAAGAGTGGCATTGTCTTTATTCTTACGCCTTACCAAGTTATTGCTAAATCATGAAGCAAGGAAACCATACATTGAGAGCATAGGAAATGACAAAGACAAAACTCTGCTAACAAATGCTGAAAGGAAGCAGAATCAGACGTCTTATTCAAACTGACTTACAAGAATTGACAACAAAAAAATGAATTTGTGTCAACTGATTACTCTTGTCTCATCTGAAGGAAGGTGCTCACCAACCCTAAGTATCTTTCTGTGTTGAAGAAGCAGGTCATGCTGAACCCATGAGGGAGTGACATGTAAAAGCCACCCCGGAGATCATTCATGTCATATGTGGGACATCTGTACAATACAGAAATACAGAAGTCATGCTACTGGCTGACACTCGCTTTAAAGATAATTAACTTAAGATGAAAAACATTTTCTTTAATCACCTAGAACAATGAAACAAGGAAGCAGTGCCGATTTCTAAAAGCACTCTGGAGTACTGCAGTAAAGTGTTCTCTGGATTAGAGCAGTAAAGTAGTCCCCCAGAGACCGAGCGAAAGTGCAGCAACAGCACATGTTAAAAAGGTTGCCACAGTTTGGTTCTGCATTATGTTTCTATCCACTGTCCACAATTCAAACCAGATCTGATGTCTTCCTCCCACGGTGTGCACTCTTATCACACGCCACAGATGCTGAAGCTGATGCCAGCGGGCTCAGGTCTGTGATGAGAATTCCCAGTTACGCGTGGTGGCACCCGGTGTGAGCGTTGGCTTCCGAAGGGCAGACAGATAAATTATTCAGCCTGAAGTTTTGCATCAACGTGGCTCAGATGGCAGCAACATGAGAGGGATTCATTTATGCAACATCCATGAAAGGACAAGAAGATATCTCAGAGCCATGAGATGAGGCAAATCACTGCTCATACTGGAAGAATTGCTAATTGCTAAGTTGCTAAATATGGTGTTATCTTTGTATTCAAGATGCAGGTGATAACGAAAAGAACTAAGCGATGCCTCATGGACCGTCAGCTCCGCTTCTTCTCACATTGTTGATTGGATTTATTGTTTTCAGATTATGATGCTTGCGTGAAAATGTTTGAGTCTCATTTAAAAACAATAACTTGGGCTGATTAAATTGGAAATAGATGCACAGAGGCAACAGGTAATATAGGAAATAAAATCCCAGTTGTGTGGCCTTTTACTCGTGTTACTGAAACAACAATGTTGATGTACTATATTTTCACAAGCAGCCAATAATCTCAGTAGTTTACATACGGAGAGTAGATAAGCAGTGGTTTTTAATGATGACGTGTCGCCGCTGCACAGGCAACGGACATGATCATCTCGTGCTCTTTTCCATTGTTTGCCGGCTTTGTCTTTGTCTCATGACTTTGACAATGCTGGCTGAATAGATATTGTTTGACTGACATGGGGAGCCCTGTCAGAGGAACATTAGCAGACCATTAGCATTCCATGACATTTTCCCATCCATCCAGAAAACAGTGGTGGGCCTGTAAACAAAGTGCTGTTGTGGTGCATGGCAAGGAGAAAAGGGAATAGAATGTAATGTAAAATGGCATTGTTCAGTGGTGGAGATACCAGGTGCGCATTCTAATGCAGATCTACAGGGCAACCTCTGGCTGACTGAAACAGAGGAGGGAGACGATAAGGGAGTGGACGAATGGGACATGCAGCAGGGTAATTGAAAGTGCTTTGGATTTTAAAGGCCAAATGCTACCAGGGGTTATCAGCCACAGAAACAATCTGAATTTTTTATGGGAGTAACTTATTATCCAGACAAAAAGGAGGTTTGTCAAGCTTCACAGAGGGCATGCAGGATAAAACAAGATTATAAAGGTCACAAGTAAACTTTAGAGTGGCTTTAAAGCACTGTAAACATTACTTTTAGCACCTTGTTTGCAGGAACAACATTTGGATTGTGTACTCAACACCCTTTTAAATAAGTGTGCTCCACTTACCACCAGCCGTTCCCTTCACAGTAATTGGCTGTGTAATAAAACAAACTCCGTAATGTAGTGTTGGTGTTGTTTTTTTCCACAAATCGACACAGAAACAAAGATCACCACTTGGATATCAGTGAAGAGGTTTACAACATCGCCTAAATTAATATGCAGGGCAAAGGAAGCAGAAAAATTAAAGGTAAACGGCAAAATATCATATCGTGTGTTTCCTATTGCCCGTACACATTTCTACCATTGCATTCTGAGGGAAACACATTTTTATTTATTTTTTTGTCCTATCGGCTTATCCCGTGAGTTCGATGCCACAAAATTGTTTTGCGACAAATCCAGTGTTGGGAAGGCTGTATACACACTCACATAAGTACGTCCACACATCCTACACAAACACACACGGTCTTACTGTTCTCTAATTCTGATGGCAGCCTTAGGAAAGCCCCACGGCTAATGAGAGACTCATGACAAAATCTGCAACTCATAAAACAACAAAACACTTTCTCACTTTTCCCTCAGGGTACAGGGGAGAATACAACACAACTGGCAGGTTCCTCCACTCTGGAATCAAAACATAACAAAACAAAGAAAAAACACTACCAAAAGGAGCCCGGACACCACATGGCCTTGAGGGAAACTGACTCCAGTATGAGGTGGATAGTGCATTAGCACTTACAGCAAAGCCTCATTGTGAGGAACAACTCAAAACTGTGCATCCTAACTTTGCTGCATTTGTCATTATAGAATGATTGGCACTTTGCATCTGGTACTTAAAACACTTTTAAAACTAAATCAAAGCTCAGTAATAGTTACTTTGGGAACAACAAGATTCTGCTTTTTGAATTCTCCTCTTTTATAATATGATTAACTTGATCAACTTTATTAACTACTGCCATGTCCTGCTGACGGTGCTGCTTGTGGCACATTCAAACCTCTTCAGATGATCCAAAATGCAGCAGCGCATCTACTTTTTGTCAAAAACGACACGGCACAACATTGTTCAGATCCCTAGTTTCCTGTAGCTGCCCATATCAGGTTCAAAGCTCTGACACTCACTCAGTTCCTACCTAAACACCGTCATGCAGGCCCCCAATCCCTTTCACCCATTGCACTCTGCTAATAAACAATATGTGGTGGTCCCTCTACCGCACATCAATGGATCCAAAGCCAAGCTCTTCATCTTAGGGGTCCCACGCTGGTGCAACGAGCTAATGAGCCACCTACTTCTGCACACTCTGCAGGGTTACAGCAAATATTCAAAAACCTGTTGAAGACAGAACTACTTTGCAATTTACTGTATGCACCAAAGAAAACTCTTCTCCCCTGTCTGGCACCTTACTTCTCCCTGGCTTGAGTTATTTTACTTGCTTTGTACCTCACTTTCCTTTGACCAAATTTATATGTAACAGCCATGAAGTGATTAGCTTGCATGTCTTTATTAAGTTCTCATAAAAAACTACAAAGATCAAATCTTTATTTTTTTCATTTGTACACAAACAGAAGTGTAAAAATTACTATTTTTTGGTTCAACCAGGATGTCTGCTCTCATAATCCCTTGAGATCTTGTAACTATGATAGTTTCCTTTCGTGAATGCAAAGGGACTCTATCGAAAATAAAATTGGTAGAAGGCCACAGTCAGATTGAAAATTAAGTTTCCGTATCTTAACATGGATTCAGGAAGCAGCTATTCTGGTTGTGTTGTCACCCTCAACATTAAAGTGAATACTCCAATTTTTGATCTACTCCTAGAAAACCCTATAATACATTAAAGGAGCTTTTCAGTTACTTTCTCTCTTCTATTGTTTAAAGTTAGAAACATCCATCGTTTACATCCGTCCATAGCTGACTAGCTTGCTGTTTGTTGGCTCATTAATGTCCCTGACATTGTGCCATCACCTGCTGATCAGCCAAATAGAATAAAACCATTAGCTCAGTGTGCATGAGAACAAACATAATGAGGAAGTGCATGTAAAACATTGCTGTATAGCAAGAATAAACTCCACTAAGAATTGTTCGTCGGCAACACACAGTTTCTCTTACCACATGTTCGGCCTTTTTTGTTGTTGTTGTTGTATTTTTAGCACACAGAAGCCTGCGACAGCTCAGGAAAACATAAATGTAAAAGTCATTTCAGACTGTGTACAGTAACTTCTCCTCTGGTTGTTTCTCTGCAAGCTTTTTGCAGTCAGCAGGCCCCTGCTGTCTAACCTTTGGATGACTTTCAAGTCCCTCCACACCCTATTGTTATTCTTCTGTCTTTCCCTCCGATGTCCTTTTCTCACTACAGTCACTCACATGCTCTCAACTCTGAGAGGAAAGCAAGCATGCTAGCTCCTTGAGCCACAAACTAGGGAGTACTGTCAAAAGAACAATTTGCAGAACACAAAAGCTTTTGTTTGCAGCCCTTTGAGTGGGGGGCAGGTGGTCACCATGGGAATAACTTGGCTTTCCTTTTGAAAAACTACAGGGACAGAGGTGTCAAGAACAGGCAAGCCACAGAAACAAGAGGATTTGTGTTTCAGCACTAAGCTTAGAATAGGGGGCATTGTACTGCATTCTATTGTACTTTATTATATCTCAAACAATGGAAAATGTATTTGACACCGTGCATAAAATATTCTTTTTCTTTATTTTTTTCCATTAGTTCCAGGTAGGGCACAAAAATGGGTGATAAATCCAAAGAAATACAGTGAAAAAGAAGCCTGATCATATTTAAATATAGAGCACAAAACAGAGAAGAGTGACAGGTCATCATTACAGGGTGTTGGTACAGAACAAGATAAATAACATCACAGCTTTCTCAACCTTGATATTACAGCATCAAATATAATCATTTGTAGGGGTCTTTTCAGGGATGGGGGAGGGGAGGAATTTCTCAATGTTTGCAAACGTCTCAGTTTCGTAATCCTGCACACAATCAGCTGCACTTATGGTAAATATCTGGACAAGTATGAGTGTGTGTGTGTGTGTGTGTGTGTGTGTGTGTGTGAGAGAGAGAGGGGGGATTCATATTCCTCCTGTGTGGCATGTGATTCCTGATCAGAGCCGGTGGGAGAGAAACAGAGGATGCAGAGGAGAGGACGCCATCAAGAAGAAGCGGCATTCACTCCAACAACAGACAGAGTAGGTAGCAAAAGGTGGCAGTTTTCCCACTGGTAAAGTTGTAACACTGAGCAGCTACACCATCAAATAACAACACAGTGCTTCTTCCCTGACAGAGTAAAATGAGATTTCTGAAATGTGTCTACCTTTCCCAGCATTTAGTTTGACTGCAGTCAGCCTCGTGTAGAGAAGTCACTCCCCACTGCCTAGTAACTGTGTTCAACTGAAAGAAGCTTACTGCATTCAGACGGCAATTTTACTCTAAAGACAAAAAAAAGAGCTTAACACTGTAGTAATGTTTCAGGTTTAATATGACAGACATTTTGTTCCTGTGCTTCATATGAACCTGTTTTCAGACTGCCAAATTCACTACCATTGCCAATTCTGTCGTATTGGCCGTGTCTAAACACAATGCTTTTCCACCCTCTTGGCACCAATTCCCTTTTGCTGAATCAATACGAAGAACGAGGGGTGTAGAAAGTGATAATTAGGGCTACCAGCTGCAATTATATTGCGCAAGTGGAATGGAATGGTTTTTCAGGGAGCTAAAATAGTGCAATGAATGGCACAATGTGACAAAGCCCTTTCTAGATTGAACAGAAAATGAGAACATTTCCATGCAGAAAGAAGTGTTGGGACTGTTCCTTTGAGAAACCCTCAAACAGAACATATGTATTAAGCAGTCACATATAAGGTAAGAATAACAAATTACCAGGTAATTATAGCTGTAACTAAGTAAGAATGTGAAACATTACTGCTGAACACTATTGAAGCAGCAATCATACAGTTGGAAACTGCCTGAGTTTGACAGTGTAATTGAACAGAACGTCGTTTTCTTAGCAAGATCTTTTCTATTTGCTGAATATCATACACTACACTTTCTCAGATAGAATCTGGTCATGGCTCCACGCCCATGGGTAGTGTGCTACATTTATCAAAGTACGTGGGTTTTGACGTACAGTGTTGTATTTTGCAGCACTTATTTTCAATCCGCACAAACACTGACACCCCACATCCTTTAATGCTACAGTCCATTTTAATGATATTAATTTAAGCACTGGGGACATTCATGCACTCATGTCATCCATGTTTTCATCAATTCACACAACAAATAAAAGAAAAGAGAATTAGTTCTTCTTTGTTTCCTTGGTAATCCAGGACCTTGTCATATCTCACAGTAGCTGATTTCATTTCAGTTGAACTAAGATGAATATACAGCTTAGACAATAGTAGAGTTATGTTTTCAGTAAAGATGGGGAAACTGCATTTAAAAAGGAAAACACTGTTTCTGTCTGTGTAGCTTTTGCAGCTTCCCTCCTCCCACTTAAAAAAATGGTTACTGCCTTTCCAATGCAATAAAAATTGAGTTGTGATGTTTGTTTTCATTTGTGTTACAAAGAAAAGAAATATTTCTCAGACCAGAACAATGGAATGTAATACAACAGACCCAACCACCTCATTTATGATGCACAGAGCTTAATGAGAATAAAAGCTGTGGCAAGTAAACATTTAGTCTAAAAAGGAATTCTATGCTGTATTTTCCTTACATTTTATTTTATAGCTCTTTAATCTAATTGCATGAAACTAAAAGCTGCCCTAAAACTATATTACTGCATTCATGTGCTACTGGTATTACCAATACCATTATCAAAAATAATGGCACTGGCCATTATATGATTTCTACAGCTGTAGGAACATCATTGGATGCTACTAGTCAGCTTATTAGGCCAGAGATTGTGACGCATGAGCAAAAAGTCAAATTATGAAAACTCTGTACTACAGGCAGTACTCTGCCTGTACTGATGCTTTGCTCTTTGAAAAATGTGGTAAATATTACTGGAAAGTAGTATTTGACATTCTTTGAGACCTATTTTTATGTTATTGTTAGTTTTTTGATTAATAGATTCAAATAGATTCTTAAAAAGGACCCACTAAGAGAAAATGCTAATTTTTATTTTTGTAACCTTTTAAAACTTATGCAAACACTTCCACAAGCATGAAATTAAAGTGGTTGCTGACACAAACGTGATGCTTAAGTGCTGCTGGTAAAAAAAAAAAAAAAAACAACACACACAAAATGTTCTGGGCCCAGGCACAGCGATGTGAAAACACAACACTTTGGACACACGGATACCTTCAGCTCCAGCACCCATCTAATCAGAAAACAGCTCATATCAAATTCCCCCGGTTAGTTTACGGGCACTTCACACTTTCCACAACTACAGAAGGCACTCATCATAAAAATAAAGTCAGTAAACACTGCAAGAAAGCAAGCTGTCACATAAGCGCTGTTTACATATTCAAAACTCTTAATCCCATCCAATTGTACTTTGAAGTAGCTTGGAGGACTTTTATCAATAAATAGAGCGAAGCTGATTGTGTAAGCTACTCACCAGGCGCACATCTCTTGTACATACAACAGGTAGAGGCCGACATAAGGTGTGTGAATTGCACAGAAATGGAAATTAAGGGTATGGTGAACGCTGAAATACCATGGAAACAAAAATTTCCTTCTCTTTTCCAATTTTATTTGCCGTTCTGGGACAATTTGTCAATATTTGCTTCACACATGAAATGTAAATATGTATGAATGTTCCCAGTATTTAATAATATACACCACAAAAAGAGGATAAACATGAGAGCAGCCACACTTTTGAAAGGATAATACATTAGAGAACATACCATTTATGTTATATGTGGAAATATGTTTTAAACTTAGGCTTTTATTTTAAAGCAATAGCTGAAACTTTTTTGGGAAATTTGCTTTCCTGCTGAAATCTACATAAGGATATTGATAACACTCTTGGGTCTTTACACTAAATATGAAGCTACAGGCAGCAGCTGATTAATTTAGCTTAGTACAAAAACTTGCAACAGATGAAAACAGCCAGTTTGTCTCTGTCCAAAGATGAGAAAATCATCCAACCAGCAATTGTAAAATTCACTAAACACTGCGCAGAAATTTGATCTGTAAACAAACCAAATGTAGCAATGTAGCATTTGTGGTTTTACAAGCAGTATTGTTCCAGGTCAATTCTTGGTAGTAGTTGCCCGACATCCTGTAAAACACATCTGGCTGTTTTTACTCCCTAGTTTTTGTGTCTTTTACACAAAGAGTATATATATTTTTTACTTTGTGAAAAGACACATCTTGTCGAGTAGTTTACCTGTTTTTGGTCTTTGTGCTAAGAGTTTAACATGCTATAGCTTCAGATTTAACAGACTGGTATCAATGTTCTCATTAGACTTGTGGCTAGAATATGAAGCTAATTTCCCCAAACAGTTGACAGTAATAGTAAAGTAATACTAAAGGTTTTCCTGTTTGTAAATCCAGCTGGGATTTAAAACAATTCACTTCTTAAGAGGTGTAGCTAACTATGGTTTGCTCATTATTCTGTTCTTCTTATGAATTTGACCAGGTGCTCGCAATGGCTGTAAAAGAAACAGTTACCAAAATATTTTTAGAAACTCATATCTATAATTAGTAACATTAATACTACATGGGGCACTTTGGCACTTTTTGTTACATACTATATACCACAGGAGGATATAGCAACTAGATATTTAATATTTTTGTCTGAGCTGATATTTTTGGGAACTGTGTCAAAGTCTGTGACAAAGTCAAATTTTACGTTCTCGATGTGTCCAAAACAAGCTATGAAAATTTTCATCATCAAAAGCACACACAAAAAACATGTTTTAGTAAAATATTACATCTATTAAGACCGTAAGAAAGCAACCCCGCTCCCCAGAACTCCATTTACATTCATTGTGATCTGGGCCTGATTGAAGAACAAACAATAAAATAAAAGAAATGAAATGCACAGTAGACTCTGTAATAACATATTGATATTTTAAGGATGCCCTGAAATGCTCATCATTCTGCTCTGTTTTGCTTAGCATGTTCATCATCTTTACATGTAACAGTTTCTTCACACCTATTGTACACAGCTTTATGCGCACACATGTACATGACCCACTGAGACTAACCCAGGCTTCCACTTTAGAGGCTACATATGCTGAACTACCACATCACCATGAACCTTGAACTCAGCATGATGATTGCATTCATACTCCTGACTCGGTTCCACTTGCACACTTTAGAGCTGTGTTTGCATTATAAAAATTAACATAATAAAATGATGCATTATGAACTTGTAGGTCATGAATGTGCAGAGAAATATTAAAATGGATTTAATGTGTTGAGACCTTAAACTGTATGTTGTGCTTCCTGTACTCCAACATAAAACATTTATCATAAACCTTTGAATAGAGCTTCTTTAACATTTACAAGTTATACAGTTACCAGATTGATTGATTGATTACTTCTTATACTTCCATCAGCTTTGATACTTCAGCAATGCAAAGGGAGACAACAAGAAGAGAAAGGAAGTTAAGTCATCTTCAACAGAAAAAATAAAAACAAGACACAAGTCATCAAAACATTTGTCATAACCAACAATGAACAGAATTTTTCATTTTCTTAATTTCTTTTTTACAATACATTTTTTAAAAACCCCGCTGGTTAAGGTTATTGTCTCAGGTAGATCTTCCACAGTCAATCTTCACAGTTTGTGTAAAAGCAGAGAAACATTCTCGCTAGAGTAATAAAATATTATGACTATTATTATGGTCATTATTATCTTTTATTCTCATATTGTTCCATATAAATGGTGGAGGGTAAGGGTGAGACATATCACCCTAATGAAGAGCCTGCAGTCCCAAAGTTCCTACTCTCCTCCCTGTACAACGCAATGTTTTATTCAGCAGTTGTTCTTTTCTCCTGTTAAAAAAAAGCTCGCCCACAGGGAAGGAGAATTATGGAAAGAGACAGTGGGGTATTCATTCGCCGAAGTGTCTTTATCCTGCTGTGTGATCTTAAACGGTCTCTCTGCAAAAAAAAAAAAAAAAAAAAAAAAGACAAAAAAATCCAGAGCCTCACTTTCACTGTTGCCGTTGCTTTTATCCAAATTCTTTTCAAACCTGTGCTCCGGGTCTGCCAGCACTGCCTGGACGACTGCACTCACGTTGAACTATGCGTAGGCTTAGGCGCATGCACACACACCAAAACACACAGTCATTCAGCCACAAACAGCTCTGCACACATACAGACACATACACGGAAACGCACGCACGCACGCACATACACACACACACACACACACACACACACATGAGGCAAATGTCCCATCTGGAGTAGAATCTGGAGAACAATCTGGGTAGCACAACCTCATACTTCCGCTGAACACACATGTCCTCCCATCAGCACTTGTGGGGCAAAAGAAACATGTAGAAAATAGCCCATCAGAGGAAACATGAACAGAGATGTGTTTGATGTTGCTTAACACCCAGGCTCACGGTTCGGTTTGTAATCTGAAGGCACTTTGTTTCATGGCAGAAAGTAAAGTGGCTTCTGTTCCACGGACAGACCGCCGATTAAAGATTCAAATCAAACCTCACTAATCGGACCCTTCTCAAATCTCTGCCCATTCCTTCTCTACCTCCACTCTTCTTTCCTAAGCCTTCCTCTCTGCTCCCTTTCCTCCCAAGCTTGCACATCTCTCTGCTTTCTGTCTACACCTCTGCTGGTTCTTCTACTTTTATTGTTATGCCACCATACCCGCGGCTGGCCACTTGGACTCGTGAGCACAGTGTTAAAAGATACATAGGCAGCTACAGGGGAATAAGCAGACAGAACTAAATGTTGCCAGAGTCCTTGTTTTTCTACAGTACAGCACCAAGCAGAGAAAGAAATGCCAAGGTGTGATGAGAGGCTGGGCTAGAGTGAAAAAGTGATTGGCATCTGGTGCAAGAAAATTAAGATAAAGTTACACAGAGAAAGGTCTGGTTCCACGTATTTGTAAGCAGGGAAAAGTCAGCAGTGTCTGTATTCCACCGCCGTCCAAAGATTTTTTTCTGAACTTCATAAAATTGTTCTTGTGCTTTACAAACTGTCCTCCCTCGAAGCTTGTGAACTCTTTTGCCAAAGTCCAGGCTTATTCATCGCCCACCTGTCTTTGTGCTCATAAAGACATCCGAAGTCCTGTACCGAGGAGCGTTTTCTGAAAAGAGGTCTTTAAAAAAGTAGCGCATCTTCATCTTTATTACTTTTTGTGTAACTTTTTTAATCACTATTTTTTCTCTCTTTCATTAATTTGAGTCCCTCTGTAAGTCTGTCAGGGGACCCCTGCTGCTATCAGGATGCATGAATCTTTGGTGACTGGATGCCGAGGGTATAGCTCACAGATGGTGGGTCTGAATATTTGCCTCTGAGATGACAGTGAGAAGGGTCACCTCTGACCTTCTAGGAGGGTCATCACCAAGGTGACACATAGCAGCCATATATGGGAGGAGGCGGACGCAGCCTTGGAGCTGAGATCTGAATAGGCAAAAGACAGAGACAAGAATGGTAACTTCTGTATTTATATACTGTAAGCCGCAGAACAAAACACAAAAATGCCTCCAGACATGAAAACAGAAGACATGAACACGGAATAAACTTAGACTTAGTTTGAAGGAATAGTTTGGGAAGCAAACTTAATTACTTTTTTGTCAAAAGCTGGATCAAAGGACTGATACTCATGTATGAAGTTACAGCCAGCATCCTGGTATCGTAGCTTAGCATAAAGACAGATAACAGCTGAAATATCTATTCTGGCTTCTGTCCAGAAAAACAAAAACCACACTGTGAAAGTGAGAAGTGGGGTTTTTTTATAGGGAAGTTCGATTTTTTTCTGGTAAGTGACTCAACGCTTGCTGCCTGTCAGCCTTAAGGTGATGACAAGAATCCCAAACGTATCGGCTCCCAGGCCAGAAACAGCACAGCTAAAAACCACGACATGTCATTTTTACACTGTGACTTTGTACAAAATTAAGAAACGAGACACCGTATACAGTGTTTATTGTTACGCTTCAGGGGGTGTCGTCATATTTCTCTCTCTCCGTCTGAGCTTCCTATCTAAGGAAAAGGGCAAGGTGCCAAAACACAGAAATGATGGCAATAACTTCCTCATTGGTAAGAGAATAAATAAGCAATATTTTCCATGGTTTTGAACCTGTGTGGCCAGATCCTAAAACAGCTTTTCTGAACCATTCATCCTGAGTAACATCATCAGTCAGGAGTCACCTCCGATTAGCCCTCATGAGATATTTCTCATTTTTTCCCTCTTACATCCCATAAAGTCATGTAAGATTCATCATGTGAGATTGAATTGCATAATTCATAACATTACTCTGTCCTCAGTCTGGGCGACCACTCCTATAACTTCAAATGAATTAATATTGTCTCTTTGAATCATAATGGATCCAAATGAAAAATAAGCTGAATGATAATGTTGCAACGGTAAAAAGATTACATCTTGCAGACCAAGACCACTGACTCTGATTCTCTTTTAGATGCCTGCTTGTTTTCCACTAATGACATGAACGATGAAAAATGATTACCCTGATTCATTTAAGGTATGTTAAAGGGACCACTAAATTTGCAAAGACTCTGGGAAATAATGTTCCTCTGACCATAAATACAGGAATTCAATTAAAGGAACAGCGTTTGTCTGTCTCCCAATATCACCTTGTCAACTGCAGGCCATTTTCTGTGTCTTGTTTTCAGTTTTTACCTTCTGTTTGTTCCTGAGGCGCAATTACAGTGCTCTATTCAGCCAGTGTGGCTATTATTCATGTGGTTACATACTGTTGCTACGGCAACTGTTTTTCCACACGAAACAGTAGTTCAGTGTTGGCAACTGTCTAAGATTACATCCCCTCTTGTAAATCTCCACCCTGACCAGAAGGGCAGAGCGAGAACCTGAATTCAGAGAGACAGAGCAGCTGACAAAGCGGGTAGAAGTGCGCTGCCACTCACTCGGCGGCGGGTCTCGACACTCTCCTTCCTCCAGTGTGACGTCATCGATGGCGATGTCTCCCTCGATGCCTGCTCCCCGGATACCTTCCAGTACCACCTAGAGAGAGAAAACAAGTTTTCCTCCTGTATATCTAGCCTTTGCAAACCACAAAAAGAGGATAATTTGCACTGCTGCAGTATAAAATCTAAAAGTGAGTACACAGTGTAATTTTACTAAATTGTCCCTCCTAAAAAAATAACAGCAGGTGGCAAGTGTTAGTTTTAAGGACTTAATGTCACAAAAATCTAAAACTAAGAATGTTTGTGGTGTTAGAACAGAGAGAAGTGAGAGTGGGAACAAAAACACAGACACAGAGGTGCAGCTAAAACTATAATTATTTTCCACAACTGCAGCCATAAAAATGATGGAGAATATTACAGTTCTATATTCGCTACTCACAAAGATTAGGCTTCCTGACGGCAAGCCATGAGTGATATTGCTTTCTCAATAGCAAACAACGTCTGTGGATCTCATCCACTTTTCTGCTTAATATCGAGGCTTGTAAAGTGCTACATCATTACAACCCCTAAGGAAACTAAGACTTCCCCATCCAAACACAGACAGAAGAAAATAGAGGGCAACAGGGGCATTGCTGCTGCATATTGGACTGATTAAGTTTTTTGGTCTCACCTGGAAGGACGCTGTTGGATGTATGCTTACTTTGGCCTGCTTCCAGTTGTTACCTTGGTTACCACTTAGCGACCACACCGGACCCTCAGAGGTGGTCTGGCCCTTCTGCTTTAGGAAAGCGTTTAGTGTTCCTGCAAGGAGCGGAGAGACAGTTACATATAATGTACAGATCGGTGCACACAATCTTGTTTACAATAGAAATGTCTTAAAATATCTTGGAATATTTATATACTTTCCCAATCAACTCAGTTGTTGATTGGAGCTGTGGACTTATACTGAACCAGGGAACAAAAGAAGCTTTGAATGTTATAGGGTACTATAAGCTATTTTTGTGGTAATTACTTTAAACTGCAATCAGTCTGTCCTACATTTCCCCTCCCTGTTGTGCCCCCCAAAAGAACACACGACCATTTCACTAAGTAGGTCGGCAGTACTTAAGGTAACCAGTCTGTCGTCACCGCCCTTCAGCCTGCAGTGGGAAATGTGCGGAGGACAGAAAATATTCAACCACTCTTTTGGTTGCTGCCACTCAACTGCGACTTCTGAGCTTTCTGTGTTGAGCATTTAGAGTCTTCAAGGCTGCACAGTTCTACAGAGAAGTAGCAATAACACAAAATAATATCTGTTTCTTCATCATAAGACATTGCAAGAGATCACAATAGCAGACAAGTCTTATAAATAATCTAAAAATGTTTGAGTATCTCCAATCAACACTACTGACCAGATTCCTATTTAAAAACTTCTGACTCTGTATTTATTGTACTTGACTTTGGGTAATGTCAGTAGCCTAGATCACATCCTACAGTACACTGTGAATGTTTAAGTGATATTTCGGAATGAGCTTGAACGATACAATAATATGTGTTATTAGTTAAAATAAGTAAATCTGTAAATGTTATAGCACTTTACAATGTTGTTTCTCGTTCGCCCACTCACCATTGGTGGTGGCTACCATGCAAGGTGCTCACCTGACCTGCAAGGACAATTCAACATGCAGCAAGGAGAAACCGGCAACCAGACCACTGACCCTGTGGTCCGTGAACAGCTGCCTTACCAACTGAGCTACAGCCATGAATGAAACCTATGACGGTAGAGATGGAACTTTGAGCTCAATCATGTTTGAAGACGTGTTAACTTTAGAGAATGAAAACCATTTTGTCAGCAGGTCACTGTTCACTGTTCCAAAGTGGAATCTAAGCATGACAGACAAATTTATACCTCAGATGTGAGTGCAAGTGTAACTACAGGGTCTGTTTATATTTTAATCTTTAGTAAGTAACAACAGTATTATAAGTTCGCTCTTGTGGGCTGTTTGACAGTGTGAAAATAGCTTAATGTAGTGCAAGAAAGATTGGGAAGTCGTGGTCTAACAGTTTATCTAGTTTGCGCATGATTTCTTTAATATGAGACACTACATAACAACCTGCATAATGTACAGCAGTGTGTCTCCATTGTGAATTCTAGTTTAAAAGTCATATTCAGTCTTGGCTTTTAAGCTTAATATTCACCTCCATCTTCCTGCATTTCAAATTTATGTATTCGGCTCCGATCCGAACAGAGCCAGGGAATAGCAAAGGTTAAACTTAGGTCATATGAATTGATACATTTATTAAGTTGGGGTTTTGTAATAAATGATTCTCAAGCTCCTAATAATCTAAATTAATTACTACTAATGGGCAAAGTGTGGTGAGAATTTGTGGTGAGTGTAAATACTGCTCTTCCTAAGTCATCATTCATTTCAAACTCTTTCTGCAAGCTTCTTTTGTCATTTCACCTGGATTTCCACAAAAGGAAAACTGCAAAATGTCATTGTTTTGAAAATGCAATGTGACACATCCATTACATTGGAATTCATAAATAGCCCTCACAATAACACAGAAACTGGATGTTTCTAAGACAGAATGTACCAGGTCTGAAGAGAAGGCTCCCCCTCAGTAAGACCCCTTGTCTGGCCTTGGGCTTTGATATAAAACTGTCAGATGATGACACCGAGTGCAACCACTTTACACTCCTCTCCAAACACACGAATTGTTTTATTTATTTTTTTTCCATACAGCAAGACTGTGCGTGTGTGTGTGTGTGTGTGTGTGTGTGTGTGTGTGAGTGTCAGTGTGAGAGCAGTCCTTAAGTGGTAGCAGTGGGCCAGCATCTGAAGACCCAAATTCTGTTAAGGACGTCACCATAGCAGATCTCAGTTGAACCACTGCTCTGAAGTCAAGTGTATTTCACAAGTATGCAAAACAGCACTTTTGCACTGACACAACTGGTGAGCAAAAACAGCAGTGACTAGTACTGCAACCTTGCTTTTTATGCATCTATGCCACAGTGAGGTGCCTCATTACTGTCCACCTTTCAAAAAAACATCTCTGTGAAGAAATGAGGGGAGGCTATACTGTATGTCCCTGTTCATATTTTCTCATCAGCAATGTATCCCGTTTCCCCACCAACAGCACAATCTCCAGTGAGAGATGAGCTCTTGTACAGAACATGACCTGCGGTTTCATCTCCTGTTGAAGTGTATAGGATGTAGGAGGATTCTTGCTGAGCTGGCTGGCTTACACTTTACTTTGAACTCATTGCGATGTAGGTGGTTATGTCAGTGTCATCGGATCCTGAGTTGAGGCATATGCTGTATATCCTTTGGAAAACCTTCTCTTTTTCTAAGGGGGTACCTGTGGCAGACAATTGTGAAATTTAAAAAGATCTGAGACGAGAAAGATGTGAGTCTGGCAAAAAGTGAGAAATAGCTCCTGGAAATTTTCAATTATGTAGTGAGGACAAGAGAGAAGGAGACTGAGGTGCAAGACCACCCTGCTTGCTAATGAAAGGATGACTCTATTGCTTCTGAGAAGGTCAGGCTTGAAACAGACTTGCTTGGTGTGCTTTGCTGGAGACTTAATCCTATAAACAAATGCGACACGGGCTCCAAAGGCAAACTTTGATGTACGCTTCAGTAATTAAGTGTGACCTTGTCGCAGGTATCCCCCCGCTGGCTAACTATGGAGGAGTTTCTTTGAGCTTGTGCCACTGTTCTTATCAGTGTGTAGGCGAGACTCCTTATCGACTGATTCTGGCCTTCAGCACTGCTGTGCCACAACTTGACTGTGACTCAGCTCAAGAGCACAGTCAACTCTCAGCATTTCAAGATGGGGCTGTGCCACATCTCATGGCTTTGTGACTCACAGCTCTAAATATGAAAGCTGCTTCAACTATCTAAAACAACAAAGTTTAAAATATACAGAACATACATTATTCTGAACATTTGTCATAAGCAGTCACTTCTCTGGGTAGAAAACATCACATACCAGCATTCCTGAGCTCAGGGGTGGATTTCTCTAGCAGCCGAAGAGGCAGAATACTAAATGGAGCGTAGCTATGGAGGATCTGAGCTGGGTTTCAAGTCCTTGACATTTAGCCTATTCATCATAACATGCCACAGTCTGGGCATGGGCTTCACCACAGACGGGGAGGGCAGGGAAGAGCGGGTCTGGCTGGCGATCAATTTGAGCAAATTGGAAATGTCACGGCCTACTCAACCTCGGCAGGGAGCCGGAGGAGCTCTCATCTCCCTGTTGAGTTGCCCTCCAACACCTCTATCCTTATCGTGTCTCCAACTCCCTCGCCTCCACCTCTCCAGATGTTTGGTCCGTCTGCCCCGTACCTGGACCTGGACATCTCTCGTAGTCTTTTTCAAGTTTAAGGTAGTTTCACCGTTGTGTATGCACTTGTGCACGTATTGTACCTTGTATCTTACTCTTTAACATAGATGTACCTTTGATGAATTCTGTGCATTTTGACACTACAAATCTACATATATTGTGATTATATTGTGGATAATTTTCTTGAGATATATAATATATCACAGAATCAGTGGTGTTATGTTATATCGATATAATGGACAAAATATTGTGAATGTATCATATCGTAAGTCAACCTGTGATTCCTACCTGTGCTACTGTGTGTAGCATTAAATGCCACCCAAACTGTGCTGTGAGACTGCTGCACCAATAATGCATGTCCACACTTGCTATGCATGTTAAAGAATCGCAAAGGCTGCGTTTCGTGACTTTGGAAATGGCATAATTATAAAGCCACGGCTAAGCCAAAAGTGCCACTACTGAGTCACAGGGATTTTGTTAAAGTTACAAATGTCAAAGGTAATGGTCCATAACACAAATTGTTTTAAAAGAAATTAGTGATTAGTTAGATAAAAATGTAACACATTTGGTGACTTCAGCAATAACACTTAATAACCAGTCCAAAATCTAATTTAACATCAACATAATGTTGCTGTGACCTCAGACACTTTGGTGCTGGGATGTAGAGGCCGTTGTGGCAGCTGCGGTGGTTTGAGAGGACTTCAAGTGGCTTGAACTTTCTCCACTAATATCTGGAAATGAATGCTTCAATGCCAGAAAAGACCAGGGTTGTTCGGGCTTTGGGTTGTCTGAAATGCTGACATCATGAGTCATGAGTGAATTATAAGAGAGTCTGACATTTTTTAGGGTATAAACAAAATAATTTGTATTTCAGAAAACCCACATGGTCATAAAAACTTAGAAATTTTGAATAGCTTTTTTGTTATTAGGAATCCTTTTTACAGTGCTTTGAGTGCACAACCACTCCTTGCCACTTAAACTGCTCTCATGGCTTAACAGCATCAATCCCCCATGATACCTAGCTGACCCTGTACCCCCACCCAGCGGCATCCTTCACCTGACCTTATGAACCTGTGCAGCAGCTAATGATACAGGGTGAAGCTAAGACAGAGAAATCACCACCAGAGGCATTCGCTATTACACGAGGCTGCAGTTTTTGTTTTAGAGATCCAATCTTGCTCACCACTCCAAAATACACAAACAGCACAAACAGCCCGCACTCAGAGCATGAGTGCTTGTAGTTTGCTGATTGGGTCCTCGGCGAAGGAAGCCCGAGAGTCAGATATAAGCCATAGAGTGCTCCTTCAGGTGCGCTGCCATCTTCAAATGGGCTATGCAAGGTTGTTATCTACATTCAGAGAGGAATGTATGAGCTAATGCCCAGGATTTGTGTACACACCTTTCAAGGGGGTTGTTGCAAAAATGAGATACCTTTTCTTTGGAACATCTGGCAACTGCACTGCAAATGTTTTTGCATGAAAGCATTAAAATCCCCACTACAGCCACCTCAGGGACAAACTCTCTAGAAAAAGTGAAATTCCTTTGCAAAGAGGAAAAACATTGCAGCTTATTCTTTTTTCTTTTTCTTTTTTCTTCTTGATTCTTTTTACTCTTTAGCGTGACAACTGTTTTTCCTTTTTAACAATGAGCTACAGAGAAGAACAGAAATCCCCACTGTGAAACACGTAGGTGGTGGACAGCAATTTCAAGAATCTCATCTCTCCATTTATGTTTTAAAGCCAGTGTGATGTCCCACAGATGCTTGATGATGGACGTTTTTTGGTAAATGAAATTTGTTTTGGTGTTTCCTCTCTGACTCTCTTTAGTTCCACGCAGATGAAAATGCATCCACTTCACTTAGCAGAGAATTGCCAAAGGAATTTGAGCTTCACTTGAAGATGAGTTTGCTGCTTAAGCAACCGAAAGCACAGAACAGTGACAGATTCTTTTAAGAAAGAGAGTAATTATTTTGTTCTTCATGCATGCCTATAAATTACTGAGCAATGAATATAAATTTAGATGACCACAGATTGTTTAAATGACCAAAACAGACATCCATTATACACAAAATCATGCGAGGAATGTATGTATGTAATTTACCTATGTGTTTTCCATACATGTGGTAGAAGAAGCCAAAGCAGTAGGCAGGGGGGTTGGTGATACTGTAGGGGTTTTTAGGTGCTACGTTGAAAAATGGGCTTACAAGCCGCGCCTGGTCCCCTTCCTTCCGTGGCCGTGATGTCTCGATGTACATGTAGAATCCTTGAAGAACAAAGACAAAAACTCTATTCAGATACTAGAAGATGCTATTTACCTAAATTGAAGCTATGGTTCTTTTTTCCATAAAAGCAACATTCAGAGGACAATTTCTATCAGTTTTTTTAAAGGAATACAATTTGTCAGGTTTTGCTACACAAGAGATTTTCAAGATTAAAATGAAGGTTATTGGACCATGAACTGGTAACAGTCTATCTCCTCACATTAAACAGTTTGGATATACTTTTTACATTTGCCTTTGCTTCCCTTTCAAAGTACAGGGGGATTTGTTTCTCTCCAAGTCACCACATTCCCGCATTTTAGCTTGGTGAACGCAACATTATAAAGTAACTATCTTCAAGACAAATGGTCGGATTTACACTATATATGTACTGTAGTACAGTACAACATATGGAGTATCTGAATATGATGTGTGAATATTTTTAGGATACAAGATAAAATCACTGGTTCTCACTGGGAAACATCACAAAGCTTGACTATACTCTGGGAAATACAAGTGCTATAGACAATATTCATAATCCATAGACTACTTTCTGACTGAGTATTGATACACCAAAATATTATTTGCTATTGTAGGAAGGAAAAGACAATACATCCATAGTCATGCTCTGTTGCTTTTTCAGGAAGGGAGTGAAACCATCATATTGGAGAGAAGGAGCAGGCCTTTCCATATAGGACATTTCTCTTTTTAGCAATAACCTGGGGCAAAGTGAGACAATAACAATGATGTTACATTCATTTTGCCACAGTTTGACAGTCGTGGACAGAAGCGGTGATGGCAAACAGTCAAATATTTTACTGATTGTGTCTGAGCCATATAATCTGAGGCCAGACTCCGCTGTGCCACAGGCATGGGGAAGGTAGCTGCTGAGCAGCTCTATTCCCCTCTAGCCAAATTCAAATGGAATATATCCCTCCGTTGAATCTCATATCAGATAATTACACACAAAGAGGAATGGGCCTGGTAATAAAATGCTGGACATTTTGAAACCATTAGGTGATTAGAGCCAATGCATTATTTACTGCTTCAGCTGCTGCTGCTGCTGCTTCCACAGCACCATAACAAGCACTCATATTCCACCACAGATAACTTCCATTAGAGGATTCACATAAAATTGTCTGATGAATTCTTACAAATCCAATTTGCTGCTTTGTTATTTATCAACTTGTCAAATACGGAAAACCTGCACATATAAGTAAAATACTGAATGCTATACAGACCAGTTTGAGTACCTATGGAAACAGCAACAGACACTCAGCTGCAAAATTATTTTGAAAAGAAATGATCAAGGCTGCTCCTTGTTAGACTGTGCTGCATCAAGCAAATGGTGACACAATGATTGCAGTCAAACCCATGTATTATGCATTTGGGAACACTTGAATCTTTCTAACTTGTTTCAATATTTCAAAAAGTGGTACATTGAGCATGTGTGCAAACAGAGGTACCACATAGTCAATAAACATGATAATTTTATATCTTGCTATGTCATTTAGCAATAACTTGGTGGGGATTTGTGTGTTCACACATGGATTACATAAGTAAAAACATAGTGGGGTCTATTTTCGTGTGTGCACTCAACAAACCTATTTCCAATTCTGTGAGCAGGTGCAGTGTTTTCAAAGCCACACTGACAGCTGGCAAAAATAATTGCTTACACCTTTTCCGATTGGTGCATAAATTAGCAATATGACTGTTGAGATATACAGATCAATCTCCCGCTGAGAAATGTTAGTAAATGTTAAGGTTGTTGATGACACGTGGCTTCTGTGTGTCAGTTAGTCAAACAATTACCAAAGTGGTCAAACTGATCACTAATTCAAAGAATCGATCTGCTGACCTTTCGCTGTAACCCTGTTGCTATGCGTATCAAGCCTTTTGTTCTAGCATGACACATTCGGTTTACAGTGATAATGGGGGCTGATTATTAAAACTGTAGCTCAGCGCTTTCAGACAGACAAAAACAGAGTTCTCATTTCCCACCAGTAACTGTTGCTTTTGTTGGCTGAGATGACAACTATCACTAGCTGTTTTTTAATCAGAGCTAATGCCAAATCCATAAGCTGGTTGAAACGTTGTCCTTAGAGAACCCTATAAAATATACATGCACTCTTGATGTTATGCTCTGTGCATGACTTTTGAGTTTAAAGACTAAAGAAGACACATACACTTGGAAAACATTCAGCATCATCACCAGCTGATATTCCATGTAGAAGAGATAGAAATGTATTGCAGTACTGTAACTGTTAACTAGTTATTATAATAATACAGAGTAACAAGAGAAAAAGCTTTCGGGATGAAGACAAATTAATGAGTCTGTCAAAGTGCTGTCTTAAGTAACAACTGTGGCTGGGATTCTGGAGAGTACAGTGAATTTCCTCCAGTGGCATCCTGGACTGGCTTCCACGCAGTAAGGAAATACTACACATTTTTTTCTAAGATTAACCTTAATCCTAAAAAATATTGTATAGTATTAAACTAATGACAACCTGCTTAGCATAGAATGTGATACTAATATCAGATCAAACAAACAAAAAATTTAATATATTCCTTCCTTTTGCTCTTATTCTGCCTTCTTGGTTCATGAAAGTTTAAAACAAATACAACATCCTCAAAATCTTTAGCTTTCCAGTAATGCTTTGACAGTATGCTACAACTGTACAATACTGTTCAGGGGAGAGGTTTAGTAAATTGGCAAACTTTTAGAAAAACGTACCCTGTTTGGAGCCACTGCGGTCACTACTAGGCCCTGTGTTTGGTGTGTACTTGGTATCACGGGTAGCGGCACTGTGCCGTGTCCAATCAAAATCATCATTCTTGTCCTGGGTGAACATGCAGATGGGCTCCTCCTCAAAGCTGCAGTGGAACTCTCCTGATGGGTAACAGAGCAGAATCAGGCTTTTACATCCACAACATTACAAAGGAGTGAGACACACAGCCTAGGAGGAATAGTACAGCCTTCTTACTGTACAACCTGTAAGCTGTGACACTTTCTGTATATTTATGAGATTCCCTCGAGTGTGTAGGTGTGTCTCAGGGGAATATACTGTACACCAACCAAGTCTTAATTACACTACATGATCTGGTGAACAAGACTTATAAAATAAGATGCGACCTCTCGCTGACTGTAGTAGAGTCACTAAGTGTGTTTGATTCAGTTCAGAAAGGACGTCTCTGCAGAGAGAGGGCTGCACCCTGGAAACACTTGACAACAACCTCACGTGAAAGGCAATAATGGTTTTCTAGGTGTTGTTAGATACTGTGTACATTTGTTGAAGTGTTAACAACTTTGAATAACTCTGTTCACAGTCAGAAGTTAAATGGCGTAATTGTCCTTGGGTGTTTTGTAGTGTCTCACTCACAGGACTGTGTAATCAGTTTTTAAAATTGAAACCACCTCCCTCACTCACTGTCACTCCCTATTTCCTCTGTAGGGGGTGTGCAGGTCGAGATATTAGGTACTCCCCCCTCTCCCTTTCTCTCCCCCTATGCCCTCCTTTCTCCAGTGTTGCTCTCCACGCCCCTTTGACTGCAATTTTCAAACTAGTGGAGTGTTCAGAAAAGAGGGAATGAAAGAGTGGATTTTGTCACACTTCAGGAAAAAAGGTTACAGTAAGTCACATGTAGGGGCAACAGTGAATAGACTAATAAATAGTTGGAAATTGCATGCATGGGGAACTAACCCACTTAGTTTACCGAAGGGGTAGTGACAAGATCAACAATGTCAAAACCCCCATTTAATTCATGTAACAAATAAAGCAAAACAGCTAGCCAGAGGACATGCTGTTGCTGAGCAGGGTCCTCAAAGAGATAGTAAAAAAGTGAATTTAGATTCAGGATGCAGGCATGTGTTCTAATAAATATTCATTGATTTATTAAAATGGAGCTGGGAGCATTTTGGAGTGGTGACCTTGAGATGAGCAAAATCTGCAGCTTTTACTTAGGTAATGGAGGTAACCGAGACAGAGGTGGAGTGTGGGTGGATGGACCAAGCGAAGGAAGAGGGCAGTGATGCTGTAAGGCAGAAAAAGTAAAGAGAAGGAGAGAGAGTGAGAGCAAGTGAGAATGAGGTGGAAGAGTGGGAGAGTGGAGTAAGGGCCCAAGTGCGGGCACTCTTGACTCTTATCCTTATAGGCATGCAGATTTAAATGGAGGTCTAGCTCCTGGCGCTAGAGACTGACGCCCCATCCACTGTGAGCTAAACTAAATGTTTTCTCCTCCTGTGCCCAGGAGAGACAGGAGGATTTGGAGGATAGGGAGAGGAAGGAGGGCGGCAGTGGAGGCGTGCAGGTAGGATAGCTTCCTTCGGGGATTTGGATAATGATGTTGGTGATTAGGATGTTTGTTATTATGTTGGCAATGTTTGGACCAACACTCACCAATAAATACAGTATATATGTAAATAAATAAATAAACAAACCACAATGCACAACAGCACACTGCAGCACAGCAAACAATGATAAAGTGTGGATTTCCAAGGCGTGAATAATGTGAATTTGTAAAGTTTCAACAAAGAAGTGCGTCATAAATGGGACTAAGCATTAAAGAAAACATACAGCGTGGAGGCATGCATAAGTAATGCGATGCAGCAAGCGTGCAGGCACACTCATGGACATACACAAACCCTCATATCTCATGCAAATGCAATATCAAAAATGCACAATGTCCTGCAGAGATTTAAAGCTTTCAACATGTCAAATAGCCTGATGCAGGTTTACCCAGAATTCCTTAAGGAAAGTCTTATTTATCATACTCCATTTAGCTCTACTTAGAAAGACCTTCCACTGCAATCTGACATGTGAGAGTCAGATCTCTACGGGATGTACAGTTACTTTGAGTCTCCCCACTGTTCTCACAGACTGTGCTCTTATTCTATGAAGACACATGCTAAGTGAGGTGCACATTACTTACTCAGGTGAGGGTTGATGGGAGCTGTGAAAGAGAAAGGCCAGGGACAGTCGTTAGTACAGAATTACTTAGCTGTCTGCCATTACGTAAAACACCTAATTAAACAGAGATGTGCACTGAGCCAACCACGTTCACACTTTAAAACATAGTGTGGCATTTTTTTGTGCTGTGCTGCAGGTTACACAGCAAACTAAGCACACATCTACACTTTAGCTGTAGCTATTAACCTTTTGTCCTGCTGTCATTTACTATTTAGGTGCAGAGCTAATAAAAGTTCACACTTATCGAAAACTTTGCCCATTGTTCAACTATCACAGAGCGAAATGAAAAAGGCCCATTGGGTGTCTGAAAATATTCTCCATTGATATTAAAACACTGGAAGCATATTAAAATGTGTACACTCCATCTTCGTCAAGTGCTATTGTTTTCATAGCATACACAGTAAAAATATACTTAAAGGGGAAGCAATCGACCAGTCCACACACACACGGCATTGATTACGGAGCAGACACAAAGAGAGATGTCTGGCATTTGAAGTGAAAAAGGTGACAGCAGTTGTTCTCAGGCCGTAATCAAATGTAAAAGACAGAGGGATTAGGGGGACCAGCATGAGCACTTTAATAAGCTTATAGCGCAACTGCTTATCATTATTGCCATTTACCGGCTTCGCTGATGTTCTTGTCCAAGGTGACTTCCATTTCGAGCAGTAAGCCTATTTTATACTTCCATTTAGAAGCCAATAAATTATAAAAATAAGTTATAATCACAAGTGTGTCTGCTAATCATGTTTCCGCAACATCCTTGATCCTTTTTGTGTTTTTTATGGAAACTTTTGGATCAAAGCTAGATGAGTACCTGAGTATGTTGAAATACAAGGCTTCTTATGCATTCTGTCCACCTAAACGTGGTCCAATGCTTCCCTCATTGATAATTTGAGAGGCTACTGCTGCAGCAAACACAGAAAGGTCAAGGGTATCACACAGAGTTGCAACGAGCCAGTTAGTCTGCACTTCACTTTTTGCAGAGTAAATACCATTTAACCTGTCAAGAAGATTCATGGGCATTTTCATGATCGATTGCTGACCGGCTGAATAGATGCGATACATCAGCTTTACCACAAAACTATGTTGCTGTGTGATTTATGAAACCTTGCTGTTATGGGGGGAATTGATTTTAATCCAACCAATTAAAGTGAGTAATAACAAATCATGTACTAGAGAGTGGGGAAGCTCTGTGCCGATGGTGGAATTGGTATTTTTAAAAGCAGAAACTCAAGTAGTGATTACTGTTTATTGCTGTATGGTTCATGGAAATGTATGTCCACTTGTTCACTTGCCACGTGGGGAAAGAGAAATAAACACAACGACCGAGGGAAAGAGAGCAACCTATTGTATTTCCAATTGAATAAAATATTCAGTGAACTGCAATGCTGCAGCTGAAGCCTGACTGTAAGGAAGGAGCACAAATGTGAAAAGAACAGGCTGTACACCACCATCATATGAATACTTTTAATATTTTTTATGTTGCACATTGTAAAAAATGAGATTCCAACATTCAGTGCATCCTACTGAATCTACACTGGACTGCACAGAGTGGCACAACTACAACAAAAGATTTCAGAAAAGAGAGAATCGTCTAGGCTGTAGCAGAGAAAATGTTCTAAATGACAACTTACAGCCCCAGGCTTGTGAAACGGATGCAGTTTTCTGACAAAATCCTATTCTTTTAGACTGCCCCCCATCATCTTCCTGCTCACTAGTTCTTTCCCTTTCTACTTCCCATTTCATGCAACTCTCCTCACCCCTTCTCAAATCCTTCCTGCTGCCCTTTCCTCCCCCTTTCTTCCAAAACTGTGGTTAGGAAAATATGTTTCGTTGTCAGTTTTATTCACCTGCAGCTTCCCCAGACTGACTCACCGTGCCTCAGTCCAAATGAATGTGTCTGCTAAAGCAATGTCTCTACCCCCACTGAGGAAACCAAGCTGAGCACAGAGCAGGCCCAGAGGCTGCTTTACGAGTGCTGTGTATGCAATAGTAAAATAGCCTCAAAAGCCATAGTAACAGATTATTTAATTTCCAATTTTAATGAAAAACAAATAAGGAATTATACATATTGAGACAGATCTATCCTTGATCTTTTCATAAATCTACAAATTCTGTTAATAAGGGAATACAACCTTGTCTTTAACTACTTTTAAAGCCCCTGAAAATATGGGTTGACCTCTAACGCTCTCTTTACAATGCACTGTTGTTACAGCAAAGGTGTAAAGAGCCCTAAAGCAAGCTGCAAAGACTTTTCTATTATTTCTATTTCTTACTTCGTGCTGCAGCACTCTGCTCTCCCCTCCAGCTAAAAAGCCTCAAATAATGACCAAGGTTCATCCTTTTTATCCTGATCATCCTTATGATAATGCAATTTTGATCGTTCAAAAGATAAACAGTCCCAGCAATCACGGAGTGAAGTGAGCTCTTTGGCAATTTTGGTTACAACAGGTCACGTACCCAGCCCACATATTTGGTGCATGCTGTCTGACTTTTGGTTTCTACTTTTCCAGCTGAGAGGACAAAACAAACTGCTGCTTGATGCATGAGTGCCTTCCGTCGAAATCGCCTAATTTTGATTGAAACACAAAGTAAGCTCAAGGACAACGGTCCGTGGAGGCGGTTCAAGATACAAACACTGACCTCATCTTGGCAAGATTCCCTGCCCACTGGCCTGCAGCTGTATTACAAAGCAGTAGACAATTACATGGCTGCAGCCAAATGTCCTCACAGACAACACTGGCCCAGTGCTGCATAATCCATGCTCTCCTAGATTCTCATCCATCATGTTTAAGGGGTTTGGGTGGGTGCCATGACATACTGACAAAGCCCTGTGATTGCTTCACAGCTCCAGCCATCAGTCAAAATAATAATAGTATGGGTAAAGGTAATTTAGCAACCTCACGCCTCTCTGAATAAAATAACACAGGTAACATCACACTACTGTGACCTTCACAAAAAATCTTAATCAAAGAAAAATGCCCCATCCAAACACAGCCAACCAATGTTCCTTGCATCTGGCTGCCACATTGATGCAAGCAAGTGAAGCCTTATTTGACACATGAATGAGCTTTTGCTGTGGTTTAAATGTTCAGCAGAGAACAATACATAAATAAATAAATAAGCATGGGAAAAATGTGAGAAGTGCAAACAGCCAAAAAGAAGAGTGCTAATGCAGGAACTGTATGCCACATTATATCAGTCATGATAATACCACTATCATCTTTAATGTGATGAACATTTTTCATAACACAATATTAATGATATTGTAATGTGCTGATGTATTTACATTATGACTGTGTGGAACAACAACAAGCATGCCTCAAAGCAAGAAATAATGTCAATGCTGATTCTGCTGCCAAAAAAAGGAGGTGGTTTGAGGATATAAGGTCAGGCCTAAAACAAACGGTGACAATACAGTTTTTTTTAGGTAATGTACAGTAAGAAGAAGAAAATGGCACCAGAAAAAAGGCCAACACAACACATACACCATCTCCAGCAAAGACGCCCAGTTATAGCAATCGATGAATCACGAGAGCGTGTAACAGCTGATGTAAGGTCTAAACAACAAAAATACAAAAGACCAACCTACACTGGCACAGCCTAACCAGCAGCTGTGGCAGGTTTTATACTGGAAGAATGTTAGAAGTGGTCACTTTTTCAATATCTACCATTTAACTCAGTCCAAAGAGTTCATAAAACCCGTTAAAAGCCTGCCAGCCTTTTAAAGAATATAGATTTCCAGAGCATCTATAGAAAACTATTGTAAGTTGAAAACTACTGTACCTTCTGCAAACTATGTCTGTGTTCTGCGATTACTAATAATGTATATTCAGCATGTTTTCATATTGTTAAAAACAAAATTACCCACAGTATCATATTATTTTAAAGGACTATTATTATTAAACTTCACATACATAATGGCACACTTGCATTACACTTGCTGGTAATTTTGAGTGAGATAATAAGGTCAGTACCACTCTGCGTTGTAGCCGACCCCAAATATGTTTGAGCTATTGTAGCTAGTTAGCTTAGCAACATAAACTTAGGAAAAAGGAAGTAAACACCTAGCTTTACTCTCTTCATATCTAAATCTATCTACTAAAGCCTCTACAGCTCACAAATTAAGAAATGAATCTGTATCTCAATATATCTAGCTTGACATTTTGTTTTGTGTATTGGTTTGAAGCAGCTGACAGGCCATCAGAGACTTGAGTTTAGAAGAACTGCTCCCAAATTACTGGCGCTGTTTCCCCTGTTTGTGCTAAACTAATGGGCGGCTGGCTATAGACATATATTTCAAAGTGGCATCTTCACCTGAAAACGTATTTCCCACAAGTCTGAAGCATAGACATTCACTGAAAGCTTTTTAAAAACATACAAAAATGATAAAATGTAATACTTTCAAAAGCTGTGTATCACAGAATCCCACGTCTACAAGACCACGACTGAACAAAAGCTCAGATGGGGATTACACTGAACCACCACCTTGCCGAATAATAACAGCCCAACACCTCAGCTATAAGAGGCAGAAGAAATCATCAGGAGCATGGGAATGTATTTGATATGAGATTTAGTGTGTCTTCACTTCAGGAAAGGCATCTTGCTGTCACTATGAGCTGCATGAAAATGGAATATTAAGAAATAGCAGTAGTGTTTTACTGCGCCGCGGTGAGGGTTGACAGGAGGCTTAAACAGTAAATCCTCCATCTTGGAAACTAGAGTGAGAGAGGGAGAAGTGTTATGAGGAACAGCAAACAGATGCTGAGTTTGTCACTGCAGCAAAATTTAGAAGAGTGTCTTTGGAGCTTGGTGACACAACCATCCTTCATCCTACAGCTGGGGACACTATAACTGCTTTTGTGCTTTCTTGCCAACTCCGAAAGGCAGCTTCCATCGGTTTTATGTACATCAGAATGATCACTTGGCCTATTGGGCAACGATCAGAGAATCTTGGTCATACTTGGATTTTAGAGACCTTATATTAAAAAGGGACAGACAATGTAAACAGCAATGTTTTCCCTGACAGCTAACACACTCTACAGTCATATTTCTTTGGTTTGTTGTTTGTTCCCATGGACATTGATTTTCAGTGTAGCTTCAGGCAGGTAGCAGGCAGTGGTGGCTGAAGTACTCAGAACTGTACTTAAGTAAAAGTACCCACTGGCATTTCTAAGTAAAACAGTTTCTTAAGTAAAAGTTAGTAAATACATGATTCATAATTTAATATTCAAAGTAAAAGTATTGAACATCATACATTAACAACTTTAGATGACACTGTATTTTCTGTTTTGTTTTCTTCTGTGACATGGTTCACAATTTGAGTAGCTAGTTTTGAAATTTTTTTAAAGTTGAATTCAAACCAAAATACCCTTATCCTGACCAATTAAATGACTTGCATGACCAAATGGGCTTTTATTAGGCAACAACTGTGCTCGCTACTCAACCTAGTTTGCAGTCCTGAATTATTACAGAGAAATAATGGGATTTTAGTGTGTAATGCAACATTGATTAGAAATGTAGTGAAGTAAAAAGTACAGTTATTTGCACTTGTAGTGGGGTAAAAGTCAAAGCCACCAAAATAATACAGTACCTACCTAAGTAAAGTACTGATATGTAAAAATGTACCTAAGTGTAAGGAACAAATTACTTGTAGCATGTTACTTTCTGACACTGGTAGCAGGGAAGATAGAGACTACATGCTGCACAGAAAGTCAGGAAACACCACATCCACACTGTGGACACACAAACACATGCAGATAACAACAAACACAGACACAAACTTACTTTCACACCTGGGAGACCTGTTTGCCTTTTTAATTGTTGGAGGACAATTGTCAGCAAATACAGGAAAAAGTTCCACACAGTCAGAACCGTTTTGCTTGATGCTGTGAATATCATCATGGATGAGTGATGGCTGAGTGTAAATGGACAACATTCTGTCTATTTTTGCACAACAGTGTTTACATGTTTGATTCAAGATTCAAAGGTTTTGTCACTTTTGTACTATACAACAACTGTATAGTTTGCAATAAATGGTTATTTCAACAACAGTATATATAATTAGAAAAAAATATATAAAGGGAAAAAACTAAGATTACTTTTGTGGTGTGGGCAAAGTAAGGTGGGAACAAGCAATAATGTAAGTGGTGTTATAAACACAACCAGCAGGAGCCAAAAGCAGCAGTTTACAAAGTTGTAAACTGAACTCGCTCACATTCTCCACTCACCAACGACAAAGAGCTTCTCTCCATTTCTGCTGCTTGTATTATTTTATCTACAGTTATAAAACAAGCATGGAAGCAAACATTATTTCTTCATTGAGAAGCCTGTTCTGCCTCCTCTTTTAAACTGTCTGTACAGTGGTGACCACTGGAGAACCTCTTGATTTTGTGGGTCAAAGTTCAATCAGACTGTAAGTGCCCTGATAGTGGAATTGTTAGAGGACATACCACATAACCACAGCGTCCTGTCTGCTCTCCACCTTCACCTATCTACTAAAGGCAAAAATTCCAATTTAAGAAAAGGTTAAATTTGACTGATCTCAGGAGCGAACGGAAATAGGTGGGTCAATTTGCAACCTGATTATGTCTTGCCCTGTGTTTAAACTCACTCTTCTACTGCAACTTTCTCCTATCTCCTCATGTGCTAAGCTATTTTTTATGTTGACTTAACTAAGATTCTGTGCTCATGCATATGTTTATTAATGTTGGATTAGGTCTCCCAGCAGAATCCTTGTTGCTGCTAGGATTCTTTGAAAGATCCCTTAAGCAGTAGAGCAGTTTTTTTCACATCAAATATAACTGGATTATCATTTGCTATAAATGTCAATTTTCTTGATGTAAGAAAGTGTCTCTGAGTTTGTCTTTTAGCAATGTAGTGCTAAAAATAAGCTACAAGATGAACTCAGTTCCTCTTTCTTTCACAAAGCTATTAAACCATCTATAACCAGAGAGAGGGTAACACCAAAATGTAAACATGCAGCTCTACAATAATATAATTAGAATAATCACAAACAGTCATTTCAGTTTATCATAAACTTATGACTGTTGTGCTACTACAAGTTGTACACAGATTTTGCACACGTCCCTGCTCCCCAGTGAGTGAAAGAGAAGCAATAATGGAGATGATCCTGGACTATATTTCACACATCAGGCAGGCTGTCTTATGGGACATGCTCTCTGAGCAGAGTGAATTCTGCTCAGACCTACATTAACCTGCTACAATGACGCTATGCCATGTGTGGGAGAACAGAGCAGCCCTAGAGTGATAATTAGTCCAGTCTCTTGTTGGGCAGGCGTTTCGCACATCAGCATTGACTCTCTTTCCCCATTTTTTTTAAACTTTGTTCTTCTATATCTCACTTTTCTCCTCAGTCTTAACTTGGCTGCCTCAATCCCTTCTTATGTGCCTCTCTATCTTAATTAGCCTCAATTCTCTTCACTTCATTTTGATTGATTCAATTCAGCCAAATTTAATTCAAGGGTTAGCAGAGACTACACATCATCGCAAACTACAACAAAAACAACAGCCGAAAATGTTTATATGTCTCTCTCTCTCTTCCTCTCATTCTAAATTCCCTTTGGAGTGGCAGTGAAGCTGAATTATTCACAACTGCAGCAGTGCCCGTCAGAAAGATCCCAGCAGTCAGTCACAGACAGAAAACAGTTGGCCAGTTTGTTTCTGATAATGTTTCTGAAAAATCCCAAACACCTGTGCATCTGTTCACTAGCACTGCTAGGGCAACTGCAGATACTACAGTAGCTATTGTATTTCAGCCAGTATGGTGCCGTACTGGCTGGCTGCAGTTTCATTCTGTGCAGAAAGATGGTGTGTGTTCTCACTGGCATCAAGGCAGGAATGCCATATTGTGCACATCGACTTTATGATACAATTCTAACCGCTGTCCTACTGCTGTAATCCTGATTCTAAATCCACATCAACCAAAGGAACCACTATGACAGCAGTCATATTGTTCTATCTGCTCATTGGTCTTGGGGTTAAGAGTAAGATTTAGTTTAGTCAGAGATGTGATACTTGGTTTGGTGAGGGTTAAGGACCTCGAAAATGCTCATTTTATATATGTATATATATATATATATAAAATACATATGTGTGTGTACATATACACACATATATATGTACACACACACACACACACACATATATATATATATATATATATATATATATATATATACACACACAAACACACACACACACACACACACACATATTTATCTAAAAAGTAGAACAATGACAAACACACACACACAAAAAAGAAAAAAAAAAAAAAAAGAAAAAAGGGAAAAAAACTGGGTGAAGCAAAACATGACTCATGTTTAACCAGCTCCATCTGGTTGGCTGATCCAAACAACTACGTGTTTGACTCATCTTATGCTTTGATGTCAGGAGGATCTCTCAAGCACAGAAGCAAGTCAGCCTTTGCTCCAGTCCAGGATAGACCTGACTGGAGCAATAAAGGTCACGAGGAAGTGATGATTAAACAGTTGATCAGCATTTGTTAGGCTCAAACTGACAAAGAAGCAAAGCAAGCTGACTTCCAGCTGTCTTCTAATGACGTGATGTGTTAGGTGGAATTCAAATTATTTTAATGAGTTCACTTTTTACTGATTCTGCCTCATACATATCATACATAATACATCATCATCGTGATCACTGAAATGATTTCTGATACCACAGTGAACTTCTGATTTTCATCAGTGCTGATAAGCATGTGTCATAATGCACCAGCACAAACTTGAGCTGGGGCTGATTAAAAGTAGTTTTAGTTAGTGTAAGGAAACCATTACAAGCTATAGCTGTAATTCTTTCACTTGTGCAACCACATGTGTTAGGAGAAGACTTTGGTGAACTCAGCCCTACTGTGCCTACCCTAACCTGTTCTCTGTTTTACAAATGTAAAAACAATAAAATACTGCTGGAGTAGATTCATCGCTGTCCTCCAAACAGACATAGCTAGAATTTGTACAGTTCTATATGCAGCACTCACCACTGTAGGTGACAATCCGTATGGTGGAGTCACCCTCCCCGAAACGGGTAATGGGAGTGAGGCGCACCTCATAGGATTCAGGCTTTATTAGCTCAGTCAGGTTGTGCGTCATCAGCTCTCCTTTGTTGATTGGTCCGTCAACAGGGATCTCCTGTTCCCACCAGCGCTGCAGCCCCATCTGAAGAAGAAACACAAGAGGTTTATTACTAGACAAAACACTTCCAATTCAGTACCTACATAAACAAACAAACATTTTACATGAAGTATACATGGCCTACAAAAAAAACCCAACTTTAAACCAAGGTCCACTACTTTGAGCAATTAAGTTTACAGCAATATGGTTTGATTGATTTACAGTAGGTTTCTGAAATTGAATCAATAAGCTGTGCTATAAGTTGTGGAATCTTAGAAGTGTTTTGGGACTATGCTGTTTTTTTGTGATATGCTTATTGGTTTTGCATAACGGGAATTTAGGAATTTGGTAAGATGTACAATTTTTCTGGATAAAATATTTTTGGTTATTTTAACTTAGATGAAATCATAGCTTAGAAACCTAATTGTATTCCTTTTTATTATTATTTTACTAAACCCCTAAATACAACAGAACCCGATTTTTGTATGCAAAGTAGTTTAATTGATTAAAAAAAATAGTTCTCTTGTTTTTGCAGTGATCTGCTATGGCCTGAAGATCTTGAGAAATACTTTTCAGATCAGCAGAAGTTAGTCAGGATTGGGCCTGAATCAAAGAGCACTTGATGCCACACAACAATCTCAAAAACTACTGAGTTACTTTTAAATAATGACTGTACAACTACATAAGGTACATTTACATTTATAATTGAGATTCTGAGCATGTCAAAGCTGTGTGAAATCATGTATACTAGACTACAATACCAACATGAATTTAGCTAATTTAGAGCAAACCTACTGTGAAATTCCAGCTTTCAGCTTGTTGTTTTGATTTAAAAAGATGTTATATGGAAATATTTGTCCTTAGGGGTTATTTGGTACATCCTCTCTTGATCTGTTGCACTAATGTGGGAGTTTGGAAATAAACATTTGAAGAGATAAATAGTGCCTCTTGGACTTTTTGTCTGTGAGTATCTCACTGGCTGCTGTGTGTTTTTTTTTGATCACCCATAACTTCACTTTTTCAGTTCAGACTCAATGGCAGATCAGTGTGTTCAATTTAAAAGGTTTTAAAACTGGGTGTAGCTAGCAGTTGAACACAGAGGAGTGTTTAGAGTCAGAAGAGACCAAAAAAAGAGAATAAAGGAAAGCAAATATACATTTAACCACTGGCCACAAATAAAGGATTTAGAATATTACCTGTCTTTGCCACCTTTATACTTTATTCTAGAAATATGGTCTTACAGGGTCTTAACAATTAACTACAGCCTACTAACAGGAAATCATTCTTTGAAATATTAAAGATCAAGATCATTGCTGCAACTATGCCAAACAGATACCAAGTAGACATATAGTACAGTATGAAACACTGGATAATTTGTAGGTCTGAAGAACAGCATTTACAGTACAAAGGACACTGTTTACAAGACGTTGCTCCTGGGAACATATGACCATGGCACATATGCTCACTCTTCACCATCAGAGTAGGATGGTCACTCTAATCTGCCAATTAACCTTGTCTACAGGCTTGTACGTGATCCACCAACAATAAATGCTGTGCAACATTTTTTCTCCATAAGCTGTTGGCAGCTAGCTGCTCATTAGTCCCATTTACATTCAAAGTGCCTCAAAATTCGATAGAGATATTCTTACTGTTTGAACGCGTTTGTATGCATCTAGACATCCCACAGTCTTGCACTTTACAGTCTGTGTTTACGATTTTTACGATTTTACAGTTTACGGTTGTTCTTCAAAAGCTTTTCTTTAATCATGTTCTACACTGTTTTGCTATCCCTTCATACGAGAACTATACGAAAATGTCTATCTTCTCTTTGCACAATGGTGGTCTGCATGCCAAGAGAGGAAAAGTAGGGTACATTTTATCCATGAGAATCAGTTTAAGGTGAACAGCTGACAAGACAACTTACAGGTTCTGCATCACGATTAGTGACTATACATGCCCTTCTCATTCAAAGAAAAAGAGGAAATGTGTTGCTAGCAGAGTGAGACAGAATGAAGGTGTAATAGCTGTGAAGCAGTGTGTGTGTGTGTGTGTGTGTGTGTGCACGTGTGAACAATACTAATTAAGTAATTACTTAAAGCCCAGATGAGCAACAATTATGGGGTGTAAGTTTTCATCACTATTAGTTTGCAGGTAAATAGAGTGTTTTGTCTGTCACTAGTAATCACAGATGGTGCACTTGTCATTACCTATCTTTTAAAATTTTTTTCTTTTCTCTAAAGTACAAAAAGCATGGCAGTTAATTGTCGTAAATTACATAGTGTTGGTCTGTGTGTGTGCGTGTAGGTCTATAAAGAGGGTGTATCATTCTCAGCACATTTGCTATTTGTAGGAGTGAGGGAGACAATGAAAACACCCTTTCAATACAAACAGTGAAAAAAGTACATCTGTTGTTTCCAACTAGAGACAGAGATGCAATAAAAATGACACTGCCTATTCATATTTAGAAGCCTGGGTAATGTCTGGAGATTGTTTGTGATGGGTGATTGTTTGTTATAAAGATTTAGAATTTATTTATATAATGTTATTTAAACTCATGCCGCTTATAAAACACACCGTTCGTAATATTAGTTAACGGTCATTAACTGTCCCATTTACTGAGAATGAGACTAATGTCCTATTTGCACTGAGCTGATTGGCAGCAGTTGTATCATTCATCAGTGCTTTGACTGCATACTCACTATAAATTACATGATATTCTTGGACAATTTTGATAAATGTTTTACCGGTTAATACAGTAGCTCCCGGCACCTTTATGTTGGATATTTTGGTGTTGTGGATTTACACCAAATTTATATTTCTGTTTAGTGTCTGTAAATGAATCTGACCATATAGTATATTTAAAACCTGAATATATGCATTGATCAATTATTTATAATAATAATAATAATAATAATAATAATAATAATAATAATAATAATAAATAGTTATCATAATTATCATATATAAATTATCGATCAATAATTTGTCAGTGGTTTAGCTTAGTGAAGTCTAACCACTGTACAAATGTTAGAACAGTTTATAACTTGTAACAGAAAGTAATGTAGGTCCCAGAAATATTTCATTTTCAATGGATCTGATGACAGATTGTATCGGAAGCATGAGAATGCCTTAAAGGGATGTATATTACCTTATTAAAATTCCCAATTCCCACACCACATTGCTTTCTTAGCTGATGTTCAAGTAGTTGTCTAATAATGTGAGCATAAATAACAGCGTATTAATATAAATACACTATATATGTGTAGCTACTAACATTTATTAGGAGATTGTTGTGAATGGTTGTGTGTTCTTGCATGTCTTTGTGTGCGTGACTGTGTGAGTATCCCAAAACTCAGATGGAACCTTTAAACACTAGTTTCGGCAAATGCTGGCTCAAACTCCAAATGAACAAATGAAAGCAAATAGTTCAATTTTTCCCACATCAACAACAAATTGTGCTTAAATGTGAAAATCAAATCAAACTTGAAATGCTGATTGAGAAAAACATTTAACTTTTCAAATGCTTTGAATCATACATCATTGGCTTATGGATTTTGCACCTTTGTTTTGATTCCCATTAATGTTCAATGAATCCCTGCGTCTGTGCTCAATTAAGGTTCCTGTTTACATCCCATTACCTTTCATTCTCCACATTTTCCCCACAGAGGCAAAGTGCCATATTGATTTAATTTCATTTGATTGCGGCGGAGGTTCATGGGGTTTTTATGGCAACTTTAAAAACAGCAGAATTGATCAAAGCCGTGCAGGAGCCAAAGAAAACACGGGAATAATCAAAGTGATGGTGTAATGCTAGACGAGTGCTGATCTACTGTAGATTGCCTGCGTGTAATTAGTATGGCTACTGTTGAACTGCTTGCACACTCACACAGATCAGTTGAAAAAGAAGAAAGGAGGAGGAGAAGAAAAAGGAAGAGCAGGAAGAAGCAGCTCCACGATGTGTGTTAAAAAAGTTATCTTAGTGGGGTTACACACACACAATCAACTTTCTGGACACTACTGGCTACTTTTGTAGTGGTGGTCTACAGTACGAAAACAAGGGCCGATGTCACACCTTTCCACTGCATCTTGACAGGTGCGGTGATTTGTGTTTTGTGATTCTCGCCCACACATGCCTTTCAGCTCAGAGCTCCATACCCGTTTCCCCTCCAGCCAGACTGTCTCTCACGAGGGCACTGGACGATAACACAAAGCAGTCCATTACACTGCATTAATTCAAAAGTAGTGAGAGAAAACGATAATAATTCTTAGGGAATAGCAGGCGAGCTGCTGCTGGATCTATAAATAGACCAAAGCGGTGTAGTCCACGTGCCAGGGCATTCTTTATTTCACTGCTTCACAGTCAGTCCAGGGGTATCTCTGCATTTTTTTATTTACAGAAGGAGCCTTTCCACCCACCCATTTTGCTTTTCTCTCTGATTTCCTCTTGCTAATTGCCTTGACACTTGTTTTTTTGCAGCACCAAATCTTCTTCACAAAAAGTCACATATAAAAAATGTTCTATCATTCCAAATCAATACGAAAAGCTGTATACTGTATAGTATCGCTGCAATCTAAAACAAGGGACGACTGGTTGTTATGCCTCAGAGAAAGGAAATAATGGTGAAGCAATGAACCCTCTTGAGATATTAAGGGAAGAAGGTGGAAAGAAATTAATTAACACTAATTCCCTGCTAAAATATGCTCGGTAGTGATGTTTTTGTAATAAACAAATTGAGAAAAGGCTGAGGTGTTGAGGTGATGCCTGCGTTATTGTGGATCTGTTCTAGCACAAATACAGACGTTATAGTCCGACCGTGAGCAGGACCAGCTGAAAATAGTGAAAACAAACGTAAATTCTTGGCAAAAGTCCAGACAAATGCCTGGCAATTGCAAACACAGGGTCTGCAAGCACTACATCATTTATTACTAAACAGACCAACTAAGATAGTTGACAGAAAAATCATTGCGCTACACAAACATAGCTGGTTTAGAATGTGTTTTCAAGCCTCTAATTCCTTGAGGGTGTAGTGTGAAACAAACATGAAATTATATTATTCATTGCAAACCCAACTGTCAGACTATGCTGGCTAATTCTGAGCAGAACTGAGATGGATTTAGCATTGCAGCCTGTGCTACATTTTTTCATACATTCATCTGAATGGCAGCTCAGCGCTGCAATATGAAAACAGTAGTAACTTAAAAACCACTGGTGTTAATGAAGTTAGTTCACTATTTCAAACTTTATTTCCATACCTGCTGCTGTAAATGAAAACTATCAAGACCAAATGTGCTATAAGAGGAAACAGAGGGAGAAAGGAACGTAGACATTGATTGCCAAAGAGAGAAAATGTAACCATGCCATCCATCAATGCTGCCTGCCTGTCATCTGTGGAGTTTACTTAAGAAGCAGGGAAAACAGGAGCACTGCTTCCTCTGTCTCTCTGCGGGGTTCCCATCCACTCCTCTATCTGAGCTTCTGATGGAGAGCAAAAACAGAAGCCATTCAAGGGAACCACAGAACTCGCTCAACTGACTGCCTCTGACAGGTTCTTAGTGATTCTGCAAGGCCCACAGAGGCTCATCCACATCCTCAAAAAGTGCAGAATAAGACAGTCATTGAATCGAGGCGTAAGATTTGGCACTGTCAAATGGAATTCAACAAGCAAGGGGAAACTGTGTAAACACCTCTATCACATGCTTAAATTGGCAATAGGGAAGTTGCTTTTTGCTCTGTGGCACAAAATGACTAATTCATCTGTGAAGCTCCGAAAAGATACTGACCCCCACCAGCAACTCAGTGAATATTGTACCTGAATATTGAGTTCAGGCTTTAAAAACTCATGTTTTGACTGGAGCAAAAGCTCCCTGATAACAAAAATTTGGCTGAAACGGTTCTTAGTGTAATGTCCATTTCAAATGATTAAGCTACAGGTTAAAATACTTCAGACAGAGGAAGAACTAAACACAGACAGCTCTTAGTCATCCTACCTGTCTGATGCCAAGTCTATAGGCGACAATGCGGTCCACAGCATTGGGGTTCATCTGAGTCCACTGGAGCTTGAAGCCATAGACTCTGGGTCTGTTCTGCCACAGAGGGTTGTAGGTATCATAGTAGAACTCTGGGGGGTAGGCCTTCCCTGGGGAGGGAGCACAGTGATAATGAAGCCCAACAATACACTTTTAATATGAAAAACAGTTAATCAATCGTAAACAGGAGCCCTTGTGAGAGACAGAATAAAAAAAATCATCATTGTATCCTGTTCTCTAAACAACAGATCTCACATTTCCCATGATGCAACTCAACAGCTCTTTTATTAGACCCTTCTTTCCAATCAACATTATTTCTGTTGAAGTCCACATCCTTACTTTAAAACTTTCTTTCTGTTAAAAAAAATCCTTGTCTCCAAACTGATGCTGACATATGACATCATCTAAGTTATTATTATTTTTTAATTTCTTTTTTATTTCAAAACTTTTATTTTATTATAATTCCTTCATAAATAAGTTTGTAGAATGAATTATTTGACAGAGTTGGAAAATGTGATTATCTGAAAGCACTTAGCATGATATTACATTGGGTCAGTATGAATGTAATACTGGGAAAAACAATGGTAGGAATACAAATTAGGTTTGTATTAAATTAAAGTCTTAAATGTGAATTTCAGCTTTAATTCCAGAATGTTTACAATTTTCATAACAATAATAATAACAACTTATTCTTTTAATACTTTAAATTGCTTATTATTATTATTATTATTATAAGATCTCCAGTCTTTGCTTGCATCCTCAGGCATTTTAAGCTTGCTCTAACTTTTGCTAAAGAATACGAGCAAATAATACGAATAAGGCTGAAATGTGCTGCTCTGTTCTTACACTTGATAAAATGTTGATAATTGTTTAATTTATTAACATTGATTAACAAGATTTATTTCAAGCAGAAAAGAGTTTGGATAGCAAAACATGAAGGCCCAGTACCTCTAATCTTCACTATGCTGTGTTTGTTCTATTTTTAAACATTCTTTGTACATTTTCTTTGTTGCTGCTGTGACCCAATTTTTACCTCAAGGATGATTAGCATTTCAACTTATGTTAAGTGACACAAAGACTTTAAATCAAAGCATGCACCAGACTGTACAATGTCTCATAAATGTAACTTTATCCCAAGTGTCCATCCTACAGTATGGGATGGCAGATCATATTTGTGTGTAAGATGTCCTTACACTCAACTCAAAATCCTCCTAAGTAAAAAGATCTGGACATTGAGATCATACTCAAAACTTGTCTTTTAGTACATGGGTTGCTTTGTTGGAATCTCTGAGGATTTATTTTTTACAGAATTATTGCTTCAACTGAATAACGCTTTCAAGTTTTTCTGCTTTCCAGTCACCGTCTATGAGTTGATATCTGACAGCTGAAGAAGGAGCTGGCATAACCCTTTATGTTATTAAAGATGCAGAAACACGCTGACAAGATGACCTTCCTGGTGCAGAATAGCAATTCACCTCAACGAGCTGAATTATGAAACACGACGTGCTGTTGTGTTTGTATCCCTGCTATTTGGGCTTGTTTATTGAAGGATGACACTACCCGAGGCAGATGATTGGTAATAGCCATGGAAAAAACAATAGGGCAGCCATTGTAGTTGACACAAAAGCAGCAGTGGGATTTGATGTACCCAAACTGAGATGCAGCAAGTAGGTGAAGTATGTCAGGCAACTGGAAAACCTGTCAAGTTAGTTTATATCACGATTAATTATAATAGCATTGGAGTATTGGCACTTTCAGTAGCCTCCTGGGTCCATCTTTTTGGACTCCTTGGTGTGAAAAGACCCCCAAACTATTTTAAGCAAATATGAAACTCAGGGAGGAAAAAGAAATCAAGGGGACTGGAGGTTCATACAGGTTATCGTTTGAACAGATTATTCTATGGGTTTCATTTTCTACATCCGTGCTCAGACACGGGAAAGGACTGCACCACTGAGCCACTGCAACAAATCCCAAAAAGTAACAAATCTGATGCAAAACTGATTCTAATTTACAAGTATTGCATGTGTATCCCAAACCTATTATACTGTAGTTTATTTATCTGTGTCGTAAAGCTCTATTCTTGCTAAGTGAAAACAAATAAATTAACACCACCTTTGCACTGAGTAATTAACCTAAAGATGCTAATATTTAGTTTAGTTCATCACTCCCTCCCACACACAATGGCCAAGGACGGGTGTGTCCACCCCTGTAAAATTGTTGCCCCCCATGAATAAATGCAAACCCCTAAAATAAAGCTGACTTGAGGGGCTCCTGGTGGCTCAGTGGTAAAGCATTGGGTTGGGATGCAGAAGGGAGTGGGCTCGAATCCCACCCCACCAGGTGTGGCCCTGCCCAGCCACCAAGGGCAACCTTGATGCCAGTCCCAAGCCCGGACAAAAATGGGAGGGTTGTGGCAGGAAGGGCCTAAAAACATAAGCCAAATCAACATGCGGAACACATTCCTCTGTGCTGACCCCTGAAGGGACAAGCCGAAAGCCGTTGATCTTTTTGACTGAAATAAAACTGACTGAGGCACTTGCTCAATTAGGTACAGTAATTCCAAACTACACCTGGCAGCAATGTGCCGACAGGGAAAAGCTCTGCCGAAAAGTCAGAGGAAGAAGCAGAAGAAAAAAAACACTGTTTCATTGAATTTTATTGAATAGAAGCCATAATTTAAGAATGTTTTTAATGTATTTGGAAAAAGTTTGACTTCTTGGTTTTGAAAACACCCTGTTATTAAATCAAGCTCGATTGAAAATGATTTGAAACACATTTACCTCAAAATTTTAGGTAAATCTGTTAATTGCATACTGGGGGCAGTTTTAGTTGTAGCCAATATTTAAGGGACCTGTTGGGCTGGAGCATCAGCCCTTGTGTTCATCACTCCTTGTGTGAAGACCAGTGAGTCTATCTGCCCAAGTCCACTGAGCAAGGACACTGTAAGACACTTTATTTGTAACTTCTGGCACTTGCTCTGTTTCTTCACTTAGCTTTTCTACTCTACTACTGTTTCTTTTTTTCACTATGTGTTTTCAGCAGATCCCCGTTCTCCTCCGCAGACATGGCACATTACTAGAAGATGACACATGTCCCACTTGCACACCCTCACCCAGACCACTTTGTCACCTCTTTTGCCCAGTCTGCAATAAACAAGGCTGACTTTATTCCAGTTTTTTTTTTTTTTTTTACACAGTCAGCTGTTCAGCTGCTTGCACTCACAGAAACCTGGGTCACACCACTGAACACAGCCACCCAGGCTGCACCTGTCATGATGGGACAGCACCCCTCAACAATCTGTCATCCTTTCAATATCATGACATTAGGATTACGGCATCAATTACAGTCCATGTGATTGGCCTGAGACTGGTCTCCACTCCCCCAACCCACAAAGCTGGCAACAACCTGGACATCATTCCCACCTGGAACTGCACCACAGACAACATATTGGTCATTCATCTGCATTTATTGAACCACTTATTCATTCAGCTCACAGTCTTCATCCCTGGACTTTCACATTCTCCTACTACACTGGTAAAACTACGGAGCAACCGCAGGTCTCTCATTCCAGAGCAGTTCTTTTCACTGATCTCTGCAACTCTGCCCCCAACACAGGGAAGTGCTGCAAATCCAAGACTCCATCTGCTCTTGCTGAGTATCATGGTCTGCTTGTGTCTTTTTCTCACAGTCACCAGGGCAAAGACTGAACATTACCAGGACAAGCTCAGTAACACTGTGGACACCAGAAAGCTGTTCTCCACTTTCAAATCACTCATTTAGCCACTTCCACCTCTCTTACTGCCAATGACTTTGCCTACTTCTTCACTAATAAGGTGGCAGCCATCCGCTCACAGTTCTCTCCTCCAGATGACAACATCCTGCTAACTTCTTCCAACACTGCATCGCTCTCCTCATTTTCAACTTGAGCTGAAAACAAGGTATCCACCCTCCTCCTCTGTAACCATCTGACCACCTGCTCTCTGGATCTGATTCCTTCCAATCTCCTTTAAGCAGTTGCACCCACACTAATGCCAGCCATTACACAAATCTCCAACACATTCGACCTCATTCAAGCAGGCCCAGATTACCCAACTGCTTGTGGAGAATTACAGACCCATCTCCCCTCTTCCATTTCTGGCCAAGACCAGGGAACAATTAATCAATTAACTCTCAGACAGAAAAGGCACTCCTGACGTTTGTGGGATCTCTGCAGGCTGCAAAAGCCGCAGGTCAGTCGTCTGTCTTACTCCTCCTCGATCTATCTGCATCCTACCATCTTACCAGTCAGACTTTTGACAAAACACAACATCAGCATCAACATTGGATCTGTTATGATCATCATCAATCAACTGAGCTTTATGGACCCCATCTCCTTAGTCTCTAGGGCATGCAGATTTGCCCTCTATAATATCAGAACGATCAGACCCTACTTCACAGAATATACAACTCAATACAACACAACTCAGGCCCAATATACAACATATTGTACAGGTGCTTGTCATATCTCGTCTACGATTACTGCAATGCCCTGTTAATGGGGTTACCGTCATGCTCAACTCCCTCATTCAGATCTACAATCCCTCCCGTCCACTGCGCTCTGCCACTGAACGATGTCTGGTGGTCCCAGCACCGCAAACAAGACATTAAGCAAAAGTCTTCAGCTCAGTGATCCCACTGTGGTAAAACGAGCTACCAAACTCTGCACGCTCAGAAACCTCATACCAAAATATTCAAAAAACTGCTGAAAATAGAACTCTTTTGCACCATCCTATGCACTTAAATCTAAAAAATCTTCCTTTCTGCTCTTTCTTGCACTTGCATCTCATGAAATGGAAACGCTTCTTCTGAAAGGACATTGCTTTGATGTTTTCTCCCTCACTTAGACTTTGTTCTTGCCTTGTACCTCACTGGTAAGTTGCTTTGGATAAAAGCATATGTCAAATGTCTAAATGTAAATTGTCTTTGTAATGAACAAGAGTCAAGGGGCATGCAATGCACAGCCACGGGCTGAACTGAATCTTAGTTAACACAATGAGGACCGATTTGGTGTGCCACCCTAAGATTTTCACAGTCCCCATCTGGCCAGTCCTATAAAAGTTTTCTGGGGGTTCCACTGCACACAAAGGACAAAGATCTGCTAGTGTAAATACTAACACAAAAAATGTGTATTCATCTGGAGCTGAAAACAGTCTTTAACAAATGCACTACCACATTTATTTAGTTTGCTAAAAACTAAAGTGCCCAGTTGTCAGAAACTCTAGCAAAAACCAAAGACAGTGCCATGATAGCATTGGTTTAATTGATGAAACAGCAAAGAATTCAATGCCTTGACATAAAATCTAAAACAACAAGAAAAAAACAGGATGGGGCAGCTGAACAGTAACAGGAGGGCATATAATTTACAGGCAAATATCATAATTTATTTGTAACCCAAATAAGCTGCGAAAAATGAGTTCCAGATTCAACAAACAAACAAAACAACAAATCAAAAGCAGAAAGGTGTTTTTTTTTGTAGGAGGGAAAAACAATATTAGCAGTTTAATTCTGCTTCTGACTGGTTTGATAAATTCTGAAAATCATCCATGATAATAAGTCAAAGTCATTGAAGTCTGCATTTCAGACAATAAATCAGGTTAATGATGCTTTGGGCAGCTAACTGCAGATCATTCGCCCTTTACACGGATAAAGCTATTTAAAATACAATACTCTGATATGAGGGAAAGGAACACTCATTCATCAGCTTGATAAAAGCACGCAAAGACAAAAAAAAACAAAACAAACAGAAGCAAGAGAATACAGTTAATAATTAAAGAGTGTTCTTTTTTTATTTTTTGCCTTTTATGTTTAGGTAGAAAAGTAGTCAGGCACAAGTTAACCCTGTTTATTAACTGATAAAAGAAGCTAGAAGATAAACTCTCGATAAGATGCTAATGAAACCTGAACAAAACATATTCTCCTCCTTAAAAAAATGCAAGGATAATTATCATCTTGCACTGTACTTGGCAGTATTTTGCTGCATAGAGCCAGCTGTGTTTACAGCAAACTGTACGGCAAATGTTACATAAGCCACCCAGGCAGATAGTGTCAGTTTTGCTCCTGCAGTTTATGCTGTACAGTAAGGAAGACAATGGCAGGAAGAGGCTGTAATTTGCAGTAAAGCCAAGTTAAAAAAGGTTAATTAAACTCCCTCATCTTATTGCATGTTTTCATCGAATAACTTTAAAGATTCCCACATATACCCTAATTTAGGAACACAGGATTGTAAATACTGCCCATTGTGCCGTGTATACCAACGTATTACATCAACTGTGTCATATTTTGAGGTAAATAGTTTAAAATGTCATTTCTTATAACAGATTCTCAACCGAAACACTTTTCAAATTCACTAGAGAATTGTTGTCTATTCAAATACACAATCTAATAAAGCAAAATGGCCCTCACGCCTAATAACAAGTTATCTGTGGTGAAGCACATTACCTAACCCACTTACACTGCTTGAAACAGATAACCCTGGGTGGGAGACATCAAACAAAGTACAGAAAGCTTAATTGATTTTTTAAAATCCTGTTTATAACAGCAGAACCAATGCAATGAATCATAACAGCTCAGTATAAAAACCTTCAGGCAAGAAGCTGACCTTGTTTGCAGACTTTCGCTTTATTTTTAAGGGTTTGTGAACATGTTCTTCTCTTTAGGAAAACACTTTGTCCCACCCTATGGAATGCACCAAACTAGCATAGCTTAGTTTGGTGCTGAGCTGATGTAAGCGTTTGTTGATAAAGTGACACTAACATATGGATGCACCCATGACCAATGCACAAATAGCTAAGTGACAATAGAGAAAAGGCATTAAAGCCATTAGAGACTTGTTGAGAGGTTGTCTCTTTCTGGGATGAAGAAGTCTTAGTTTTTTTCCTAGCTACTGTAGTGAGTCACCGCCACCCTTCTTCAACTTCCTCTCTCTTTAAATAATACATATGAACAAGATTCCTCATTGTTGGTCAAATTGAATTTTGTTTGTCTTGACCCTCTGTGGTTTTTGGGTTAATGGAAATTGAAATTTGCTCGACAGTGATTATTTTTGTAATATAGTAGTTATATATATATATAAAAAAAAGGACAACCACAAAATATAGGTCATAAAAAATAGAAAAAGATGAGCAAGTAGAACACACTGTGTCTGTCCTTTAAGCCTGACAGACTTTTACCAAAACATTATTCACATGCCGCCTTTTTATTCTCACCATGTAATGTCAGTCATTACTACCTACAGGATCCATCAATGTCAGCACGTGAATCGCAAACTGTATTCAACATCATTATCCCTTTAATGCAGTGGTGAAGTTCAACTCAGGTGAACTGGGGACCAGGATATAAAGGCAGATAAAACCATGTCTGGAACTCAAAGCTAAAACACAAATTTCCATTTGCCACTAAAGGAATTAGGGGTTTTTAAACCCCTGAGATAGAGAAAAGAGCATAACAAAATCATTTTTTCTTGATAAAATGCTACAGACAAACATAACACACAAAACACCAGACACTAGCAACTCAAGAAGGACCTAGAAGGCAAATACACAAAACATAAATCCAGGTCATAGCAAAAATATTACTCAAAACAAACATTACTAAAATAATATAAATAATATAAAATATTAAAAAATGGCTAAAATATAAAAAATGCATTAAAACTAAGAGTGAGTACAGTGTGAATCAAATACAATTTTCTCCTGAAATTTAGATATGTGAATACAACCAATTATGAGCACAATGGTCCACAATGTGATTTCTGCATCATTAGGAACAGTGGCTACAATAAAAAGACAAGCTCAAACCATACAAACTATCATTATGTAAAATCTGAATTCATTTTATGAGCAAACTCACACAACACAGACAATGTATATTACACTCTCGTTATACACTCTCTTATATTACACGCACGAACTGTCTTGTTCTTTTCTTCTAATTTATATTACACTGCCAAAAAGAGGGATTAAGATAGGAATGAGAAACATTGTTTGCCCATTTTCTGTGAATTCTGATGTTGCTAAACTACAGTGTGCAATGTTTGAGAGTCAAGTGATTCAAGTGAATAACAAGGGAGGACTAGCTCTGCAAAATGAGCAGTTTTATTATTTTGATTTGCCAAAAGTAAATTAACATGCCTTTAAGGGACACTTAACATATAACTCACTTTACTTATCGTGCAGCTACAACATTAACAGCATGTGCACTCTGACCAGTCTGCGGCTATGCAGGCTACACCCAGCAAGCTGTGTGTTCCGCCGTCTGTCAATCAGGGAGAGCATCTGATGCAGATGATTGCAGAACATTATTAGTACTGGCTGATGATGGCAGCCTATGAAAAGTCAGACTATCACTAATGTTACAGATGATAGGCTTTTGAGAGCCAGGAAACCTTGTACTAAAGTTAGTCCCATTTGATTTTGTAGGTATTGAGATATTTCACTAGATAACTGACAATCGTAGATCCCATAGGTGGCGCTACAGAAAAAAATCAGGGGAAAAATTTGGTGCTGGGGAGCATGAATATTTCTTTCAATTTATGACATATTTTATATAGTACACTACAGTATATGTATCCTACACTTAGCAAAAAGTATATTCCAAACAAAATATTGATGGTAAGAAAGGAAAGGTGGATCAGGATTCAGAAATGTCATCTGGGCATCATGAATGTCTGTACAAAAAGACCAAAGCACCCTCAAAGGGAAGCTCACATGATATGTAACACACCTAATGCTGTGTCTACACAAAAAAGCATAGTGTGCACAACATGTTGAGTCTCATGTGAGTCTCAAACTTGCGTTTATGTCCATTTCGGGTGCAGGGTTCACTTGTTCCCTCAAAGTGTTTATAAAGAGCACAAAGACCAGTATGGAGGAGCCTACAGCCTACTAATAATTAGAGTTCCCACTTGGTAAGATGTGTTTCTGTTTATATATCATTGGTCATTATAATATGGTTAAAAAAGTAAAAAGAACGCACAACTACAAACACATAAAGCTGTGTTCAGCAGCATAAATGAAAGAGAGGCTAGATTAGGTGTTTCAGCTCTGTTCCCTTCATGTATTTCTGTTGTCTGTAGAAATACATTGGTTTTGTGGCTCCTGTGGAAAGTTTTACATACGTAGACCTGAAAAAAAGAGACTTGAAAACATCACAAATGTGTAGTTTAGGTGTAGTTTCCATGCAGATAAGATGATGTAAACAGCTATTTTAAAAAGGCTGCTTGGTGCATTTGTAAAAAAAATAAAATAAATAAAGCTGACTCACTGTTTCTGTAATCCACAGCGTAACATTGTGCCATGTTATCTAGATACAAGATAAAAGATTTTTTTTATAATTCTAGTTGGTTGACATCTGGATTTATATTTTTTATTTGGGTTTATATATTAATCTTGCTGTTTTCTGTGCATACATCTTTTGCGTGCCTGTCCATCCTTGAAAAGTTAACCCTCCCCAAATTTTTCTCTCTGAGGTTTCTTCTGCTTTTCCATTTAATTTAATTTTTAATAATTTTTGGCTTTTTCAGGGTCTTAAGACGCAGAATATGCTTTGCTGCACAGATTAAAAAGTCCCTTGAGTCAAATTTGTGATTTCTGATCTAAGCAGCCTCTGTTTCTTCCATTTTCCACTGCTTTCTTTAATCTATCTTTTGAAAACACCCGAAAGTTAGGAAAATGCAACACGAAATTTCTGTATTGCCCCATTAAATCTCATGTTTGTCTATTCTGTGAACTGTGTTTCACCCTATCACTGCTTCATCAGTACACGTTTGCAGCCTAAGGACAGGATGTACAGTAAATGTAGACTTGCACACAAATCACTGACTTCATCAGACAAAGTAGTCTGAAGACTTAAAGACGGTGACAGATCTTTCCCCCCTAATTCTACCTCACCACTCACCTTGCTTAAAATCAGGGCTCCTGTGACAGAGAGGCTGAGCCAAAGCTCAGTGGTACACATTACATCCCTCTGAGGGGTCTCTCCCCTGGCACAATTTAATGGCCAACTTGGCCATTACAGCCAGTTCACTGTTTCCACAGATGTCCCAATGGCTTGGCACATGGGCATCCATGCACACACACATGCACACGCACACACACACACGCACACGCACACGCCCGCACACATCTCAATATACTTTTTGAGGCAAAAATATTTAAATAATCTTGAGAGTAGCCTCCTGTGTGATTTTTCTGTGCACATGTCTGTCTGCATTGCAACATGGCATATTGACTAAACCTATGACTTTAATTGATCCACTCTGTATTCAGGCCAAAACTTCCAATGGATATATTTATTCCACATCAGCACAGCCTAAGAATAAGTCAGGCAGAGCACGAGGAGGGAATATTTACTGAAGTGTCTACCTGCCTTCACTATGTAAAGTGAGAAAGCCAAGATACCACCTAACTGCATGGGCCATAACAAATATTTCATGAGCTTCATCTTGAAGTGGGCTTACAAGTCTTAGAGAGGAACTGATATCCACGTTCACTCAAGTAGATTATTTATTTTAACCGCACTAGAGTATATTGTAGATCTCATATTGAGGCTACTGAATTAAAGGTTAAAAAGAAAAAAAAATATTATAGAGTAAGAGTAGGAGTTAAGGGAATGGAGCAGATTTCATAGATGATGGTAGGAACCAAAGTGAATTTTCTGCACCATGCTCCTGCACTCTGGGGGTTACTAAAAGAGGCTCCATACCTTTGGCAACCACTGAGTCCAGATGGTGGGAATCTGGAGCATTGAGCAGGAGGAACAGAGTGATGGTGGGAGAGGGAGGGAAGGAGGGATCAAGGATGAAAGGGAAAAAAGGGGGTGAGGGAGTGTGAGCAATAGCAAGCAAAACAACTGCCCTGTTGAGAAAAACAAATGGCTGGAAGGACTATCTGCTTCCATCTCCCTGCTCTACCTGTGTCACCAGGGAAGACAGATTGATGACACACACTAATGGGAGTATCCATCCCCTCTCACAAGGAAAGCTGGAAAGAGGGTGGACAACAGAAAGAAGTGTCAAATAAGAAAAATGAAGAATAAGGGACAGAAACCACGGACAATGAGAAAAACAAAAGATTGTAGAGAAGGTATGATTAGAAGACAGCAAAATTGACAGTATCACAGAGGAGAACAACCTAAGTGGCAGAGGATCACAGTGACAAATACTTTGTCGGTGACCCTGCAGCTCCTGTCTCTGATGTGAGGTCTGGGAGATCGAAACCTTGGCCAGACTTCCTGCGGTCACTCAGCACAGCCAAACTAATTTGATTCTGTCATAACAACCAACCAGAAGATGGACACTCGGTGCTCTTGAAAAAAAATTCTATCTATCTATCTATCTATCTATCTATCTATCTATCTATCTATCTATCTATCTATCTATCTATCTATCTAGAGAGTCAGTCTAAAAAATAGCAGAAAGGGGTGTGTGCATTTTGTGAGAGAACAGGTTTAGTATTTCAGACAAAGGAAGATCTCATGTGATTGATGTGTCCTATTCAGATCAACAATCTATAGTGTTTTTTGTCCTTCTATTCTTTTAAATGAATTGTCTATCAGAAATAGGCACATACACGCCCCTAAAACACAGGGTGACAAGGGCTGTTATATATTTGAAGAGACAATTTCAGCTGTCTAAAATGCTCTAATTACTAAAGAACTTGTAGACATGCAGATATGCCCAAAAAGAATGAAAGCAAGATGTCTATCATCAAGTAATGCCTCAAGATGGATAAAACTGAGAATCAATTATATATTTTGTATGTGGCATGTAACTTATTATTAGTAATTGCAAACCTAAAAATGATAAAAAAAATTAAGAAATCAATTACATATGTTTAGTCTGTTGTAAGCCGCAACCAGTAGCATGTCTGGTGATGCCTGTTCCTACAATAGTAATGGAACCCAGATCTACTTCAAGGCTAAGATGTGCTTCACACTAAATTATTTTGTTCGATTGCAGGCTACATAAAAAAAGCCCCCTTCACAATAGCACACTTACAGTACTGTGAAGTATTTTTTCACAGTGTGGTATTTTCCACTGTCCTGCTCTTTACTGGATTTGGAGAAATATTTAAACCAACAATCCCAGTCAATCTTCACGGTATCCTAAATCTATAGACAACGATTAACCATCTCTATTATGCAGTAAGAGACTAGTGCTATTTATCTTAGTCTTTTATTAAGATTTCATACATGCAGCTACGAAGTGCATTAAGACCAACAGTCAATTTCTACAGAGCATAAAGACATGAAAAAGAAAACCCTTTAGTAACAGCTTACCTGTAACCTGGAAGGTGCATTTGCCTGCTCCAGCTTCATTGATGACATTACAGGTGTACTCCCCCCAGCCGTCTCGATTCAGATTGCGGATGGTGTATTCTGTCTCGTCTCTTTGGGCATCGAAGGCTCCAGCATGTAGAAGTCTGTTAGATAGCAGCCACTCGAAGCGTAGCACGCGGGAGGGGTGGGCTCGCAGCACCTTGCAGGTCATCACCACAGGCCTTCCCAGGCCCTGACGCTTCTCCATGTAAACCGGCTCCACTGTTGGAGGATCTATGTGGAACACAGAACGGCTCAGACAAGTTCAGATGACATTTTATAGGTACAGAAAGGTATGTCAAGAATGTCGGTGCAGTGGGAAAACAGAAGACCACAAAAAAAGCCTTGGAATAAGAGGGCAAAGAAATAAAAAGCGAGTAACTGGGAGGAGGAAGCATTGAAGTCTATACAAGAAAAACAATATATTCAGGCAAAGGCCCTCATGGTCACAGTAGGTTGTCTCTGATTTCCAGAGATATTTACAGACAACAAATATTGAAAAGATATAAAAGTGTAGACAAGCTAGGTATGAGGAGAATTAATAAATACATTTAAAAGCTAATCAAGGACATGTTACAAAAGTGTGAAAGCACAAGGATGATGTCTCTAAGCAATGCACTTTAAGTTTGCCACAGGCCTAAGAACATAGTGTAACTGGAATGAAAACAGCAGCCTTTTGGATGACAAATGACACATTGGACCCTGAAAGGGACAGAATAAAATTCAGAGGACAGTGTAGCATTATGTGTATGAGAACAGTGAGCACAGAGAAAGAGGTAAGATGTAAGAATATTAAAAGAAACTTTAAACAATCAGCTCTGCAGAGTCAATACAGCTCAGCTATAAAAGAAACATGACAAGTGAAAACAATTGTGAGGAGAGATGAAAATGGGTGCAGGAAGATCAATTTTGCAGTAAAACTACAACAATGTTCTGAATGTAATCAGTCACGCTTCACAGAAAATTGGTAATGGGATGATGAAGTGCACCTCAAGCTTTCAAAATGGAAAATTAATAACTTATTTGAGTATGTGACAGGCTTCACCTCTTCCCCTAAAGACAACCTAGAATTATTCAGCCAGACCTCACTGCAACCCAGATATTGCAATATAAAAGTATGATTTTTAAATGTTAGAATGCTAGTTCATGTTGATGACGACCAAATTGTGTGGACAACTGTGGTGTGTAAGTGCTTGTGCACGCAAGCGTCGAAATTGTTATGAATAATTTCTCATCTTAAGCATCTTTGCTCTTGACATGCTCATACAGATGCTTGACAAAAGTCACAGTAGGCCTTAAAAAACAACAGCGAATGCTGAGGAGAAGAGAAAGAATGACACAGAACTCCCTAATTGCCTGAAATTTGCATAATTTCTCGCAGGGTAAATGGAAGGCGGATATCTACAGCCAGGGCTGGGGATGTTACTTTTCAAAATGTAATCTGTTACAGATCACTGATTACCTGATTGAAACTGTAATCTGCAACATAATCTTCTACATTATTCACACTTGGTAATATAATCTAATTACTGAGCCTTCAGAGCTTGATAGGATATGCAATTAAATGAAGAGTTTATTAAAATTTACAGCATATAATTTCATAACACTATTATTGGCATTATCCACAACCTTAATCAGTCATTTTATAAAAGATGTAGAAGATGCTATATCTTCCAAGCTAAATCATTGTATATAATCACGGTTTTAATGTGGTAGTTTAAAGTTTAATGTTTGTATTTCTAATTAATGTAACCGAGTTAACCTCAGCCCAGGCGGCAGAAGAGGGCAGGTCCTGCAGGCCTGAGAAGTGCACAGGGAAATGTGGGCTGTTAATATCATACTGTATGCAAAATAATAGATCACATGCTACACACTCCCAAATGGGAGTTTTCCTTTTTGCCCCCTGATGCTAATTATCACATAACAGAATCCTAGAATTCACACAGTAGCTACTATGATTAATGACACCCCATTAGATTGGATAATGACTTGCTAAAATGTGAAAAATAATAAATCACAACACACTGGACAGTAGAGAAAGTAAACACAAATCTTCTGAGAGGGCTGGGCTCAAAAAAAAAAAAAAAAAAAAAAAAAAAAAAAAAAGTTTCCCTACTTCACACGATGCTGTTCACAAGGTGGAGAGTAAAGTGGCTTTCATCTCTGCTAAATGAAACAGCAATCAGTTCCTCCTTCAAATGAGACTTGCTTAGGCTTTTATCCAAACCCAGTGTTTTATCTCTGACTCCAAAAGAAGGGTCTGAATCTCTACTTATCACATTAGAATTGTAGGTTTTTGTGCAGTGGTAAATCACAGCCCATCTCTACAGCCTCCCTGAGTGGCACACGACCAAATTGCAGTAAGTGCATTTCCATTCACACAGAAAGACAAATAGAGACAGGGTCTGGGTCAGCAACATTAAAACAAAAAGGGGAAAAAATCCCTTATGTAACGAAAAATATTCTTTGAACAAGGGCAAATGCCTCATCTCCCCCCTGTGCATCTCATGTGAAACAACTGTCCAGTGAACTCGAAGAGAAAGCAGCAAAAAGGTCCAGTGTGATAATCCCATTGTCAATGTAGCAGTGAGGGCAAATGAAAGCTTGGAGTTGCTGTAAGTCACAGAGGGAGGGAAAACCCTGAGCACTGGCTGAGATGTAATCCATCATCAGTCACCTGTGGATACCTTGACAGTAATGTGTAGAAAAACAACATTTAGGAGCAAAGAGGCATTTTCCCCATGGTCTGCAAAGAAAGCCATCTACAGGGAGGAGGACAGAACAAAGACATGGGCATACAGTTCAAGGGGGAAATGTGCATGTGCGTGAAGCTGATGTGAAGTTGTGCGCTACCACTTGACTGGTTTACAATAAACTTCAGTTTCAGTCAAAAAAGGAGGACATCAGGAGCAGCACATGTTACAAGTCTTTTAGCAAGTCAGCAAAAGTAGATTGTACAGTAGAGAAGGTTCATGTGTTGGATGTTCATTCTACCTTTCTTTCATCTTTTTTCCCCCCGAAAGCACAAGAATGTCTTTCTATATGACTCAAAAATGGAAAATAAAATCTGACAAGGGTGAAATAATCTTGTGTACAGTATTACAACAGGTGACATGGTAAATTTTGTTCCCCAGCACTATTTCCAACCAGAATAAGAACAGAGGCATGCTAACCCAACCGCTGCTCTGAGTTTTCCTATTTTAACTGAAATAATGTTTTCATGCTCTTCTACTTTCTTTCCTGTACTCAAATGTAAAGCTATTGTCAGCAAAAGTCAACACGGTTTCTTCCACAAAAGCCCACCAGTGGGGGGGGAAAAAAGGCTTTTAATGTGGAAACTCAGCACTAAAACAAATTTCTGAGGAAAAAAGGCAAAGTGGAAAACTTGACACTGTTTGGTGTACTGAAGGAGTTTTTCAAGACTGCAGGTAAACATGGAGGAAGCTTTGAGTTTGCATTAACTGGGGAACAGGTTAGGTCTGCCACCGGGGTACAGGCTTGGCTATATGTGTTTTAAAGGAAAAGAAAACACACAATTTTCTCTGAAATAATTTACAACTGAGGTTTTCCTCCAGAACGCCTCGGAAACTTTCTGTTTTCACTGAGCCCAGCATAGATTCAAGGCACCCTGTGCTAGATGCAGTGAAGCAACCCTAAATATTACTGAGCCTCGTCCATGTCTCACAGCGGGATGGTGTTCTTTCCTTTGAAACTTTTTTCTTCTGTGATGCTCAAGAACCAGGACACTATGTCCTGCACATAAACAGAGATTTAGTGAAAAATGAAAAATAAATGAAAAGAAGTTGACATGAAGCATCTGCCAGTATAATGCTTTTCAGATGCTCTGGTGGGTAACTCTATACTGTATGCTTTTAATTTTAATATTAGCATTTTTAAAATTACATTTAAATAAGTGAACTTTATTTTTGATATATATATATCATAACCCTCACAGGCCGTCAACCCCATCATTGCCCGAGAGCTTTCCTTTAGTTTTAAAGGGCATTCTCCCAGTATCAAAATAGCTTGTCAACACTGTTTTTTTTTAAGCAAACCCCAGTGATGTTTCTGTTGTTTTCCTTTTTGGATCCTAATCCTCTGGTCTCTTCTACTATGGAGGCAAGTTTAATTCAGAAAGCCACAAGTTGTGACTGATGCTGTTGTACCTTGATCTTGGAGGTCAGCATTTATCTCTTGTGTCTGCGATTCTTCTGTTCAATCTGGGCTTAGTTTTTCTCTTGCAGCCACATCCAGGCACTTGCTATGGTTCCATCAGTTTTAAGGCTACAAAATAAAACTCAAACGGGGGCTAGCATGAGATCTCAAATCACTTCACTCTGCTCCACTCTGTCGTCCTGCACTGCTGTGCTGTGCTATGGCTCAGCCACACTCTGCCCATTTCTCCCAGTAGTCAACAATGTGAAATAACAATAAATTAGAATACCCCAAAACGTAATAATTGAGCATATGTAACTGAATTCTTATCTAACTTATCTGTAAATAATTCAGCTCTTTTCACAGCTTCATTGTTTTGAATTTATGGAAACCCAAAGGTACAATGTCAATACTTTTCAGGAAGAGCAGAGCATTGTTACAATCAATTGTAAGTATAGTAATGCTATTTGTCTTTTCTGTGAATAAAAACATAAATATTTAATGGTAGTATATACCTCATAGTCAACACTGATGCAAAAATGTGTTAGAAGCAGTTTATTGTTGTGGATGGCTGCGGCGAAGCTATAGTTTTTATTCTAGTCTTCTTACTGTAAATGAACCAAAAAGTATCACAAGATAAAACTCAGGGGTCATAAGATGATTATGCGGTAGGATAGAAGAAAAAACAACTGCTTCACAAATGTACTTTTGTAGCATTACATGCGTCAATTTCGAGTCTTGATCGAAGAAATAACATTCATTAGGAAGTCAAACAGATAGATACAGAATATGAAATGATAACCCTGATTCAACTGATTTATGAGTCTCTGTGTTGAATAATGTAGAGAACACAGCTCCACATCAATGCACCATCTTCCCTCATGCTACAGCCCATGCAATCAAACAATAAACTTCAGCACCATCTGCATTATCATACTGTTATTTAAACGTGGGGATAATATACGACTTTAAATATACACTTAATGATAATCAATGTACACTCTTTAGTGCAAGCAGTCGCCTGGTGATCCGCTATTAGGTTTAGCTCAATCACTGACCAAGTTATGAATTATTCTGTCTAAGCTGTGTGCAGGGTTCTGTTTACAATCTACGTATTTGCTGATCTATACTAGTTAAGATTCGATATTGTTCCATAAAAAAAGGTTATTAAAATTTCATCCCCTAAATGCAGTGTGTGAGCCTGGCTGTAATGCAAAAAATGTATTCTCCGGCGTTAGGCTAATGTAAATCGCTCTGATATGATTCACATTAGAATGAGCCTCAGGGGCCAGTTGTGCAGGCCTTATTGATGCAGAAAGGAAAATTAATTAAAAACAATAATCATGTAATTCTGCTCATTGCTTTTTACCCAGACAGTAGCCTTTTATTCTGGCTTGTCTTTTGATGTATATCAGATAGCAAGGTGCTTGCTCAGGGGGACAATCGCACAGTTGCATCAGGCAGGTGTCATGGGCAATGTGAGGAAGAACAGAAGGGAAGCCTGGATAAAAGATTCCTGTGCATCTGGGCTGAAGTAGAGCTTGATAACTCTCACTCTGACAGACAGTGGTATCTAGGACAGGAGACCACTTTATACCCCCTTCTTCTTTCTATTTCTCTCTTTTCCTTCACTCCCCCTCTCAAGCCTGTGGACCATGCCAAGTCTGTCTGACTAAGAACATTAGGGTGTCACAGCTTGGGATTTGGCGTTTGCAATTCTATTAGCGCGACAACTCTAAAGGCAGACGTCTTCGATTCCCTCTACCTCTCCTCCTGGCGTTGCCTCTGTCAGCCAACAGATGCAGGTTTTTACATATCAAAGCTCTTAACTTGCCAGAGTCGTTCTTTCACGCCTCTAATGCTCTTTGCTTCATAGGACTGTACCTCTGTCCCTTGATCAAGTTACTAAACGCTGCTTTGCACATGGCTCACCACCAAAGGCGGGTGGCTCATGCTGGGACCTGGAAATGCAGACGAGAAAAGCATCTCAAAGGAACTGGCTTGCTCCTACTCACCATGAGACAGGCCAAGAGAATGAAGGGACGGGTGTAGGGAGACAGGTGTAGGGAGCAAACAACAAAAGCAAGGGCCAGATTGTGTTAATAAACTAAATTCCTGAGGGCGGAATGACAAACAAAGGTTTAAGTACTTGGCAGATGTATTAGAGTAAACACTGTGCATTCATGTGAATGCACGGTGGACATGTTTCTTCAATATATTCAAATTGTGTCAGAGGAATCCAACAAATCAAGTGTGGATTATTTGTGCTTTTTAAATTTATACTTTGATTCAAACTACCAATGAGGAGCAAATCTCTGGAGGCAGCTGGCTCTGAAGTAAGAACCTGCCAGAAAAAATGATTCACCCTCGTCAGATGTTATCACGTCATTTAAAGGTCATTATCAATGTCTACAGCCCAACGCGTACCTGCTCCACATACAGTAGGTATCTATTATGTAATATCATGAACTGCAATTGCATTAGATTTTGACATTATTATTGACAGGCCTTTGGTGGCATTTAGCCATCCAAACGAGACGGCTTTGGTTAGTGTCACAGTACATCACAACAATAGAATAGTGTAGTATAGAGACAAGACTGATTAACAATATTTAATGATATATAAACCGGTTACATTTAGACAAAAACTGTATGGTTAGGGTGGATTAAAAACTGAAACAACAGTAAGACAGAAAATAATGACTAAAGTATCAACATTGACCCACAATATGAAATAAGACACAAACTAGTGTTTTTTTTTTGACACTTGACCATCAGCTCCAACCATTGAACACTATGAATTACCAGGTGAATTATCAGGTTTTTGATGTGTATCAGGCTTTGAAGTAACCACAAGCCAAAGTCAATCTATCTAAAAAAAAAGCAATAGATTTTTTGGCTTTTCTCTTTTAGCTGAGGCCATTAGGTCTCAGCCTTCCCCTCTCTCATGGCCTGAGGCAGGTCATCTCCATCCTTCTCCTAGGAACAGTCATTCCCTGTAAGTGGCCCCCTGTTCATTGTCACTCAGACATGGGGGTAAACCCTACACAGCGTGTGAGAAGAGATGACCTCACCTGGTTGGATGTCAGAGCAAAGCTTGAAAGCAATCGTGATATTGACCTCCACCTCTGAGATAAAGTGATTCTAAAGGTTGTAAAACTTTGTTAAAATTACACTGAAGCTTATTGTAAACACAGTGATGGGGATGTTTCCTAGCTTTTTCTATATCACACTTAATTTAAGTGAGAGAATGAATGTATATAATGAACTTAAAACCCTTGGATGTTGATAAAGTCCAGGTAACGTCCAAGTGAGTCAGTGTCTGAACAGGGCAGCAACCTGCCGAAATCAGGCACATTTTTGGTTGTGTGAAGCGACAACTTCAATCAGTCAACTTCAGGACCTGATCCTCTGGTTCTAATGTAAAAGTAGCTTGTGTCTGGGATGTCACCTAGTTTGGAATAGAAGTGACATACAAACATGATCAAAGCTAGTTTTGCTGTATATAAGTAGACATGCTAAATAAAGATCTGCAACATTTAGCAATAATGGCCAGTTAACTTGCTTAGAATGTTTTATGCTACAAAGTGCTATAATAGACCCAATTTATAAAGATAATAAAGAACCATACAGACTTATGCTATTTCTATATAGAAGGTATCACAGCTGCACTTTTCATCCATCGTTGTTTCTTTTATTGTTTTATTTGACAGGGACGGTGTTAATAAGCATTTTAGCAAATGAACCAGAATTAGCCTAAAGGCTATTTTTCATCTGCAGTCACTGGACAGGTGTTAACATTGTTAAATAGTTAAAAAATAAAATAATACAATATGGTGACAAACACACTGAGTAGTCACAGAATAAAACAACACAAATACGTCAGAGGTATCAACAGATAATTAAACATGTGTCATGTTGATACCATGTGTGTATATGACTGTATCCTCTGCATACATCTGAATATAATTATTTGGACATACTAATGGCAGATCATTTATGTAGATGCCATGATTTGGCCCTGGATTTCAGTTTGTCTTTTCACCGGCTTCACTTTCCATCCTGGACTGGTCACTGCCAGATTTCCCATTCCATAGTTTGGCCAGCTTTACTAGTAATCATCAACTTTGTTGTTGTTTTTACCTGTTCTTCTGTCTATTTTACCCCAACTCTTCCCACAGTCCCCTGCCAGATTGTCTCTCTGCATGCTGACAGTGAGCTTTTGTAGTATGATCTGCTGCCAGATTACCTGTTACCTGCCTGCTAATCTGCATGCCAAACTGTCTGACCTGTCTATCTGCTAGTTCATTGTTTTTTGCTTGCCTGTCTGCAACCCACTACCAGATGCTGCTCGAACACCGGTTCTGTGATCTCTGTACTCCTGGACATTGTGCTTTCCTGCTTTGGACCCTGGACTCTGGAAGGAGCTCTGAGCCCCTTCTTGTTTGCTCTGGTGATGGACAGGCTGACAGATGAGGTTAGACAGGAATCTCCGTGGACTATGATGTTTGCAGATGACATTGTGATTTGTAGTGAGAGCAGGGAGTAGGTGGAGGAAAATCTAGAGATATGGAGGTCTGCTCTGGTAATCAGAGGAATGAAGCTTAGCCGCAGCAAGACAGAATACATGTGTGTCAATGAGAGGGGCCCAGGTGGAACGGTGAGGTTTGAAGGGAGCAGAGGTGAAGAAGGTGCAGGACTGTAACTACTTAAGGTCAACGGTTCAGAGCAACGGAGAGTGTGGAAAAGAGGTGAAAAGGCGAGTGCAAGAAGGTTGGAACGGGTGGAGAAAAGTGTTGTGTTGTCTAATAAACGAGTATCAGCGAGAATGAAAGGAAAGTTGTTCAAGACGGTGGTGAGACCAGCAATGGTGTTCAGCTTAGAGACAGTGGCACTGAAGAAAAGACAGGAGGCAGAGCTGGAGGTAGCAGAGCTTAAGATGTTGAGGTTCTGTTTGGGAGTGATGAGGATGGACAGGATCAGGAATGAGGACATCAGAGGGACAGCTCGTGTTAGATGTGTTGGAGATCAAGTCACAGAGGCCATATTGAGGTGGTTTGGACATGTTCAGGTGAGAGACTGTGAATATAAGTGTGAATATACTGTGAATATATGTGAATAGGATGCAGAGGATAGGGTTACCTTTCGGCTGTTCCCTTTCAGGGGTCGGCCTGAAAGGGAACTAAAGGAAAAGAAGAAAGAAGGAGTGTTTCTCTGTTTATTCTTAGCTGTTGGCAGTGGTAGATGAAGTACTCAAAAACCATAATTGAGTAAAAGTACACATACACAAACAAAAATGTACACTATTAAAAGTACCCACTGACATTTGTACTTTAGTAAAGGTAAGTACATGATTTATATTTTACATAAAGTATTAAATGTAAAAGTACTCAACTTTTTTTTTCTCTGTGGACCAGTGCTGCTTTATGTTTCTTTTTCCTTTTAACTAACCTTTTATTTTTTTCGTCCACTAATTAATGATAATAGACATAAATGAAGCTGTTTTAGCTATGATCTGGTGCTTTTTAAAGTTTTATTTCTAAACTACTCATGTTGTAACATCACATAGTGACAGTAACAGTCTAACTAACAGTTCTGTGATTTCAACAATAAAACACTGATACAACCCCTGAGAAAATGTTCAAAGAGCTAAGAATAAGCTCAGGACGCACTGAAGAAGAGCCACAGAAATCCATTGTCAAGGAAAAGAATCTAAGAGTAAAAGTATGTGGTTCTCCTGAAACAATATTTTATATTTAATCCAAGTAAACAGTGGATGGTCGCACATAACCCCACTGAGCACTAGTTCATGTAGCTGCTTCCTACTGAAGGAGAGGAGAACAAAAAATAAATCGCTTTGGTCAATCACTCATGTGAGTCAGTGGGGACCAGCTCGGTCCCAGTTCTAAGTGCATTAACACCGAGAACCCGCATAGCTCTGATTTACATCTGCCCCTTTCTGAGTGCAAGGCACCAAGATGGAGAGGGAGGCAACGCCAAGTTCCAGAGTACTGCTTGTTTTATTGTTTGAAAGACTTTGAAACCGCGTTCCATTATCCTATTTAAAGGCACATTACACTATGAATTAAGCAGTTTATTTCTGGAAAAAAGACCATCAGTCCGGGTTTTTTTTTACTTTAGCTGTGAGTGCTCCTGCGCAGTGAGTGCAGAAGTCAGTAGACACAACACGCTAAACAGTAAAATTACTGAGTACCGGCTCACTTTGAGTACTTCTAATATGTCAAATAAGTCTTTTAATTGAGCCTATAGATGGAGGGACTAACAGCCTACCTGAACCTTTTTTATTAAAGCAATTCTTGTGTCCTTGTGACTTGTTTTAATAATAAAAAAAAAAAAAACGGACAAAGTGGTTAATTATGAAATCTGTCAAATAATGGGATTGTAACGTATAACACAACTTTGATTAAAAATGCAGTGGAGTAAAAAGTACAGATATTTACTCTTAGATGTAGTGGAGTAAAAGTCAAAGTAGCCTTAATTAAATTTACTTAAGTAAAGTACCAATACGTGAAAAATATAACTAAGTACAGTAAAGTACTTCATTATAATTCTGCCTGTTGGTTCCTGTTTAGGCACTAGGTTTAGTTATTTATTGGTGTATCCCTGTCTGTCAGCTCTGTTTATAATCTAGTCTTTGGTTATAGGTTTATCTCTGTCTGTCAGCCCTGTTTATACCCTAGTTCTGGTTTTCGATTTATTCCTGTCTGTTGCTCCTTTGTTCATGTTTTCTCTGTTTGGTTTATTAATTTTCTCCTTTGGTTTCCCTATTTATCGAGGCTCTAGTTCTACTTGTAGATGCACCCATCTGAATAATTGTCATCCTCACTCTTGCCCAAGTTTTCTGTATGTACTCTCCTCAGTTTATCATTTATCGGATCTTGTTTGTTCTGTTTTACATGCTCTCTCTGAGGCCATTGTTATGGTCCTTTTTATGTTTTTGGTTGTGTTAATACCTGCCCCTACGCGCAGGCGTATTATTGCATTATATCTTTCTGTCTTTTCACACTAAGTGTTCTCCCAACCCTTCTTTGGATTTGTATTTTCTAGTCTCTTGATTATTTGCAGCTTATTTAATCACTAGTCCTGTATTGTTTCCTTAATTAATGTTTGTCTACTTATGTTCAGATAAGTTGCCTGGTTTTCCGCTCAGCAACATGTGTTTCCTGTCCTCTGCTCAGGAGAGAATTACAGTTTTTCCTTGCTTTATTACCAGTAAATAAACCTATTGTACCATTTGTACCAGCACTTCCCCTCGCTGTCCATTCTTGGGTCCACCACGACACACAAAACCGTTACAGTAAAGAAAAAAGTAATGGTCCCAGAATGAATCCTTGCGGGACACCTGTGGACAGATGGAGGGGAGGGGAGTGGTAATTATAGACTCTGACTAACTGTGATTGATTTGACAAATAAGTTTCAATCCATTTTATGGCACCTAATTTAATGCACTGAATTCGGTCTATAATACTTTATAATTAACAGTGTCAAAAGCCTTAAGATCGAGAAACAAAGCACCAACCACACCACCTTTATCCAGTAAATATTTAACATTTTCTGGAAAGAAGCAGTTAGCTGTCTCTGTAGAGGACTTTGCTCTGAAACCAAATTGCATTGGGTGCAGAGCAAAAGAATTGGTGTTCAAATGTTTAAGCATTTGTTGAGCAATGAGTTTCTCCAACTTTAGACACTGTAGGTAGGATACTGATTGGTCTGTGATTGCATACTGACAAGGGGTCCCCGCTTTTATGGATTGGGATTACAGCTGTTGACTTCCACACATTACGAAAAAAAATGAGAGAGATTGAGAATTTTGGTTACTGGGGTATTTAATGTATGACTAAGCTCTTTCAGCATAAATTTGTCTATACCAAAGACATCCTTTGTTCTGGATGGTTTGAGAGATCTTGTATTCCGGCCTATACTTTTTTTTTAAATGGTTTAGATTCTCCCTTTGCCTTCTCTATTATAGTCAAGACAAAAACAGCTTTAGCCTTATGTTTTTAACCACTTTATTCCTTAAAGTTGTGTACAGATTACTCTCATTTGTTGATTTAGTTTTGATTACATTTTTTAACACTAGATCCCTCTCTTTCATTAGATTTACAATATCAGAATGTATCCAAGGTAATACATTTTTATTACATTTGTAATTAATTTTAAGTCTTTGCTTGTTCTTTCAATAATTGTTAAGAATGATTCACTCTCCTTTTCACAGTCTATTCCCAGCAGTACATGACCCCAATCAATCTGCTGCACATTTTTTAAAACTCTCCTCTTTAAATCTTGGGATTCCTACAAATTCTTCTTCCCTGACACAAGAACAATATCTCTTCTTTGTAAGCTTTCTGGGTACAAGAGTGCGATCGTGGTCAGAAAGACTAGTTAACATAATAAATGACTATTATTCTCTCAGGTCGATTGGTAAATATTAGATCAATCTGAGTACTGCTTAATATGATGATTCGTGTAGGCCCTTTAAGCAATTAGACTAGATCAAACTTTTTAGCATTTCAATTTTGCATTACAAAAACAAATACCAATGTTCTTCTTTTAATTGTGCATCTCAATATTTTTTTCTACCCCATATTGACCTCATTGCATAAGTGAGATCAACAGAGTGTTGGTAATTAATGAAGGTCATCTCAGAGTCTAAATCCTTTGTTTACTTTGTGCTGTCAGCATTGGTGCATAGCAAAGCCACTAACCTTTGATATAGGCTGTCATCACTGCATAATCATAATCAATTCAAAAATTCTACTTCAAAGCACATCAAAACTTCATTAATTCTCTTAACACTGCACAATGGGTAACAGCTAAGCTGAAAACGTGAACGCCATAGCAAATGGTGCAATAAAACCCAAAAAAATGAGGGCAGAATTATGCTCTAATCCTTGTCAGTGAGTACAGAATGAGGACTGCTTGTTCGTCTTCAATCACAAAATTGGTAGTGGGTGTGGAAAGTTCGTTTCGAATCAAAACCTTGGTTGGGCTGCAGCCATAATTCTGTTTTATTAGACACGCTTCACTAGCTGTTGAATGTGTTTTGGAGTCTTTTGTTTTGACAAGTCTTACGTTGAGGACACATGGCATGTTAATTGCTATTTTACAGTGGTTTATGACTGCCACTGCACAGGTTTTTGCTACACTTCGGTAATCTGAGGTGGAAGAATATACAAATTAACTAAGTAGGCCATGAGGAAAACAATGGAACTGTGGCTATGAGTCTCAGTTTTTCTATTTCCTGTAATCACTTGGCAGGGAAGAGTAAGCACCCTACATGGATTGCTTTCATTTCCTTCCTATCCATCTTCTGTTATTTTTTCAGCAGAGAGAAACATCCCCAACCCTGCCACCGCTTTGAATCTGTAACGCTCATTCGAAATATTCCATTCAAATCTCCATAAATGAATACAAAATGAATACTACTGGGAATAAATTATCCCCTAACTAATTAGCTGTTAAGCCATCTTAGAATGTCAGATCTTAAAGGAAAGGAAGGGGTTTCTCAATGAGCGCTGTGTGTGTGTGTGTGTGTGTGTGTGTGTGTGTGTGTGTGTGTGTGTGTGTGTGTGTGTGTGTGTGTGTGTGTGTGTGTGTGTGGAGGGGAGGGGGTTGCTGAGATGTGGCTGATATGTGGCTCATAATCTTTGGGTCTTGTCTAATCTGACCATGCAAATACACACAAACAAACCCTAACAAGTGGGGACATTGGTACCTAGAGCTTTGTTCCTATGTTAATACTAGTTCTGCTTAGTTCACACTGTGCAGATAAAGTCCTCCGCTTAGTGTAAGAGGTGGCATTACAACTGTTTCCTCTCAGACCTGACTGCATGTACCAGGGGACTGGACTAATTTTACATCCTTCAGAAGGAAATTGAGAAAAAAAAAGAAGAGAATTTTCAATTTTGGTCACACTGGCATAGAACACAAAGATTAATTACATTGCATACAAAGAAAACAGCTCAAAATAGCAATTGACTCATCATATTGTACATGTGCATGTATTATATCACTTGCTAGAGAACACAATGTATAAACACACAATATACAAAAACACATTCGCAGACGAAAAACCAAGAGTCTGTCTACTTACATTGTACAATCAGCTCCACCACGGCCTCCCGGGGCTTTACGTTGAACCCATTATATTGGCTCGTCTGGCAGCGGTAAGAACCAGTCATCTCCCTGGACACATTAACAATACGCAGAACACCATCGTAGCTTTCCATCTGCATGTTGCCATCCGGCATGGGTGCCTCCTTATCTGCCCGTGACCAAAGGATGATAGGCTTGGGTTTTCCTGAAACAAGGCACTCCAGCTCCACAGTGTCACCCTCACGGGCCACCAGGGGGGACTTGCCCCGGGGTACTGTCAGGTTGGGGGGAACTAAGAAAGAGAAAAACAGAGGAGGGACTGATATGGGGCTCTAGAAAGTCTGCAGGCGGGGTAAGAGGAAATGGTCGAATGGAAGGGAGATGTGGCATGGAAGCTATGCGGAAAGCGAATGAGCATCCAATTCGCAATGAAAATGAAGCTGATTCTTAGCCACGCACACAGCATTGTATGGATGGACCATGCGGATATTAGCAGCAACATTTGAAAACAGCTCGTACAAGACAATCATTAAGTAAAAACGTCATAAACGGACACCAGCGAGAAAGTTAAATATCATCAAGCAATGACAAACAATGAGCAATGCAATGAAGAGCTGACAAGCAAATAAATAAATTGTCTTCATACCAATCAAAGAAAATGACAAGTAATAGCCTGTTTCAACAAAATAAGTCCAGGTACTTGGGAGCCACTCAGAAATTAAACTAAGAAATACTGCAAATACTTACATTTTTTGCATAATGTTAATTACCAAAACATTCTCCAAAAATGTTCCTGTATGCTGCCGTAGACTGCTCCACAGCAGCCACTACAGTGTTGGAGAGTAACAACGCAGATGAGAGCAGGGATTGCATATAATCACAATGACTTTTGTGCACTAACCCATAAACGAGTGCATGCGCAGTCACCATTAGGATGCCTGCTAGTTCGGTTTGACTTGTTTTCTTCATTTGCTCTCCTGGTCACTTCTCTTTCCCTTGTCTGGCTTTACGTTAAGCACGTCCTTTATAGAATGGTTCATAACCTGACAATCAAACGTCGAACATTACAAGGATTGGATTACCCTTCCTTAAGTACAGTTTCTACAGTGGTTTGTACTGTAAGACTGGGGAAATGGGTCATTTACAGTATAGTGTAGGCTTTCTAACAAGTTCCAAAGTTACAAGATTCACCTAATAATCATAGAATAAACTAACTAACTATCATGCAAAAATAATGTGTTACCCAAGATACCATCATCATCATCATCATCCCTAATATAGTATCATGGTCATGGTCATAATCACATTTTCACCATTAAATTATATTCACCATCGCATCACATGGTTTTTCAATACCATCATTATTTCAACATGCATAATTCTTATCGGCATCACCACCACTTGCAACAATGTCATCATTCTTCGCAGCTTTTTACTGCCTGGCCTGCCTCTTCATCCAAATACTCGATCTCATCCACAGCATCATATAATTCACAGCATTAAAACAGAACCCTCCCAAAGGTGATACAGCATTATTGCTGGCCATGTAACAAAATATAACCCAATAAATAATTTTCAGTTGTTTAACGGACATTTTAGAGCCTGGCTGAAAGAGAACAATAAATAATAAAAGAAGTACAAAGTGCCAGATGCAGGTTTCCTTATGTTTGCCTGTGTGTGTATGTGTTCTAAGTTTGGAAAGCAAAAAATCTAGCAGGTTGGTTTTTGCATTCTGGTTCCTCATCAAGCCTGCTGGCCAAGTAAATTTGTTTAATTAGTAAACCTGGCAAATTACACCGGCTCCTAGTGTGCTATGTGTGTGTATTCGTGTGTTCACGTGTATTTGTGCAAGTTCAAACCATCAGCAGACTCCAAGACTATTTTGTACTAGTGCGCCCAAAATAGTCTAGAGCCAGCGATTCAAAGAGAGAAAATCTTCTCAGCAATGATGAAACCGTGTCATGCTTCCTTGACAATTTTCGAATCACTGTCATTCTGCCCAAACAATGCTACAGCTGGAATGAAGTCAAGCCACATTGAAGTTTCATAGTGATGAAATCACCAGCAATCTCCAGAAAATGAAACAGAGTCCATCTATATTTCTTATGACCCCATTTGAGTCTGGGTGAGGGGTAACAATCACACAGCAATGTCGATGCAGTTAGGCTGTTGCTTTGGTCCTTAAACTCAATCCGAAGATACTGTACAAATCCTCTCAAAATGCTGCAGCTACTGTAAAACTGCATACAAATCAAACTTGTACTGTTAATAAAAAGCTTAAAATGCTTCCCTGATTCTATGTTGTAGATATAAAAATACTCAATTTAAAAAATAAAACTTAACTCACCCACCACATGCAAATTTACCCAATTGGTGATCCCCGAGAAAATAACTGTCTAAGACTTCTCTTTGGACATCACCATCAAAAGCTTTAATTTAAAATTACCACATAGCTTGGAGGAACAAACAGTGACAACTTTTCACATGCAGCAGATTTTCACATGCAGCAGATTTGCAGCAATGTTGGCATTCATCTGGATTTGTTTTTCAGAGAACATATTCAAAGGTCATGTAGTTAAGTCTTCTCTCCACCAACTCCTGAAGGAAACAATTGCTCTTTAGTTTCTAGCTGAGACCTTTCAGAAAAAGTAGCCATTTGATCCACTGCTTAAACAAAAATATTACTTTAGCAGCTGCTGTTTATTGTTTAAGGACTATACTGTGCTGATTAATCATTGTGTGACTTCATATAAAAACCAGCAGGTTGAATTTCCTGTTAGACACACATTCAGCTGCCCATCAGCTACTCCAACATTCATCTAGAACTTTGCAGGTATGTGAAGCATAAACATGCTGGTGTCATTAGCACGGAATAATAAAGACTTGTCCTTGACAGATACGTTTTGGCACTGTTGTCTGGCACTAAAGGAAAAGCAAAAATGATCTCCGTGGAGACAATGACAGCAGCCGCTCATTCCATTCTCACACAGTTGCGGATTGGTATTCACACAATGTCTCGACTGAGCGAGCCAGGTGTCAAGAACTGACAGATTTCTTTCCTCAGCATATTTTCTCCACTTTTCCCAACATTTCCTTGGGTCCAAAGAGTGAAATGGTGATTTGACAGCAGCAGCATAGTAGGGGAGCAGCAAACATCCATTAGCAAGTGCAGAAGAGGTGTATTCACTCAGTTGCCATCATTACATCTGGCCTCTCCACAGCCCAGATTAGGCAGGCAATTACAGTTGTCTGCCTATTGGATCTGGCAGCACAAATACTGGCTATCAGCTGCCATTGTCTCTCTCTACACCATCACGGAAATGCAAACAGACATACATGGACTATACACAGACATTTCCCCATCTCTCGCTTGCTTACTCTGTATCTCCAACTCCTGCTTTCGCTTTGCTTTCTCTGTGTGTGAGACTGACCACTGAGATGCTCAGTGTGGCAGTGAGCCTGCTACTGGTCTTCACTGTGCTCTCATTGTGCCAAAACCATCCAAATGCCAGTGATGCCTGCAGGGCATGCCCGCTGTGTGCGTATGCTTGTGTAGTGTGCACTTACGTGGTTTTATGTCTCTCTGTGTGCAAGTGTGTATAGCTGAGTGTTTCTCTTCTAGCCCATGGGTGACAACATGCTGTGATCCTGCCTCAGCTCCTCAATGGGATGCTTCTCACCATTGTTGCTGACTGAAAACATTGTGTGGGTGAGTGTGTGCATGTGTCACTGTGTGTATGTGCCCGTGTTTGAGTGTGTGTGAGAGAGAGAGAGACAGAGAGAGAGTAAGAGAAAGAGAAAGTTTGTTAACTTTGTGGGTCTGAACTGGGAATGGATGTCTTTGTTTTGCCTCAGTACCCCTACACATCTTTAGGTCCTCAGCTGGAATGATCCTCCAAGTGTAGAGGCTCTTTGCTGAAGCCTTTCAGCAGGATCCATCAGCGCCACAGCAGACACAGTGCAATGTGAGCAGACTGCAAAATGGGGAATATCTAGCACTTTGCATTTACTTACAGCTACAGGATCCAGAGTAGTACACATGGATGTCTTTGAGAATAAACAACATTCCCACTGCCCCCTTTTCAGGTAAGTGCTGTGACTTCTCTCCCAGTCACCATAGCAACATTGCACCGTCTACTACTGCATCTCCTGCAGAGTGTGTGTCTGTAAGTGTGAGTGCATGTTTAGACAGCTTGAGGTCAATGAGTTGGTCACAATGTGACAGGACTCTCTGCTCCTCTGTGTCCTGGACCTCTGGGGACAGCGAGAGGAGTCCCACAGACCACTGTGTGTGTTTATGTGCATGTGGGAGAGCTGCATGTTGCAAGTTGCTGAAGTGTAAAAATGTGCACAGATGGGTTAAATTCGGCTTAGTGCAATGATATACTTCAGCAAAACTATTTTGTGTGTTTTGAGCTGTATGCTGGTCCCCTGAGATTTTATAAGTTATCCTACAATCAATCGCACAAATCTCTCCTGAATTCATGTGGCTGAGATTGTAGAGCAGCAGCCCTTCAATACCAATGCTCTCATGGGTTGCAGTTTGAGTTGTGGCAACACTGCTCTCTGTAATGTTGCCCTTTTGTATTTTCACATTCTCTTAGCCCGATAGAATAAAAGGAATGCCCAATACACAGTCTAAAAGCATAAACACACACCTCTAGTACCACTACTTTTTCTGCTGCTAAGCAGTGAGCAACTCTCCTAGAAAGACCTGAGTTTATGTACATTGCTCAAGGGGCATTGACAGTATTTAATGAGGGAGGGAGACTGTTTCTTATTCAGATTTTCCCAGCTGGACAGGGAGGTGATTTCCCAGATGGCCACCTCCATAAAGCATGATTTCAGGTGGTGCAGTTGAAGCTTTATGCAGGTACGCTGGGCCTAATGTGCTGAGCTATCTAGTCTTATTAACATATTTTATAGACTTTGTACAAAGTGAGAACTGGTCACAGCCAAGTTTGGATGGTAAATTGTACTACTACACTTCTGCCTGCCACCCACTGATTTCCCCTATAACATGTGTACATATGTGTTTGTTTTTTAAGGGTGCAGAGTATGTTTCCCCCCTGACAGTTTCAACATCTACAGCTTTTCTCAGAAACATCACAGGTGTTGAGCTGACATATGCTGCCAGGTGGTTATTTGCCTATGCTTCGAGAAGTGGCATGACCATGACATCTACTGGTGTCACATGGCAGATTTTTCAGGACAGCATCCCAGCTGTGGGACAGCTGCTAAGCCCCTACATCCCAGTTTACACCTCACTAGGTCTGTTTCTGTTAATTTAATGGTGGGATCTGCTGCTCTCTGATGTTATTATTTAAGTCCAGGTTTCATTTCATTTCATTTTTGTCTTGCATCTTAGCATTGGTCAGAGATAGTTAGGGTTTGGATTTACCTTTCATGCATGTATGTACTATTCTGTATGTATTACTCCATCTATACATATAATCAACTGATGACAGCTGCCTAGGACATGACACTTTAACCTAAATGGCATAGCATGATAACATGTACACTGAAAGAAAGCCAGCTTGAAATATGAAAAGAATCAACTAGAGTGTTTTAGACACAATATGGTTTGCCTCATTAAATAATAAGTGATAGTAACTGTTATGGTAAATGATCTGCACTTGGGTAGCACTTTCTACCTTATCAGCACCCAAAGCTTTACAGTGTTGCTTCACATTCACCCATTCACATCCCATTGGCCACAGAGCTGCCATGTAATTCCCCTCGCCTGACCCACTGAGGGCAACCTGGGATTCAGTTTTTTGTCCAGGGATGCTAACACATAAGGACAGGAGGAGGGGGTCAACCCAGTAGTTGCTGGATGACCTGCTGCGCAAGAGTCACCTCACACAGTTATTTCATGTCAAACCAGGGACCCACTGTTTAAAAAAAGAATTTTGACTAATAACGCTGCAACCATATTCAATAAGCCTTTGCATGTGCTAGAACTCACATGATAAAATAAGAAAATAAGAAAGACAATGGACATACCTTTGTCCAACTTCAACAAAACTCCCCATTTTTAAACAAGACGTTAAAAGTGCAAATAACCCCAATGACAATGAGCAAACAGCAGTTGAACTTTTGCCCCCCGTAGTTGAACCAGGGTGTAGATCAGGTTTCTTTTTACCAGGGTCAGTGAATTTGCTGCTAAAACAAGCACATCAACACAACAGCCAGCGGTCATGCCGTCCCCGTTAGTCACATGTGGCACAGTCACTCAAGTTGATGGCAACTCATGATGCATCAGCACCAAACAGACAACAGGACAAGTGATAGACTCCAACAAGCAGGACTGCCTAAAAGGTTTGGATGATGCAAATGTATTTAATTAACAAAACATAGTACATTGTGTTTACTAAACTATCTAATTTCAATCAACTGAGCACCTAATTGATTTGATTAATTCATTAAGTGCAATGATTCTTGAGATTGACAGAAACACTGGGTGGTGCCAGAGTTTTAGGTGTGAGCAGGATGCTAATGGGGGGACATATCATGGAAGGATTTATCTCCCACACAAGAGGAGAAGAGTCAATCAGACAGAGGATACAAGCTACAGTTGTGTGCTGATACTGAAACACATCAACAGAGGCTATTCTTGCCACAACTGCTTCAAGGACTGTAATGTAGTTTTTCTAAAACAACATGCAAGACTCCAGTGCTTAAACTAATTATAAACAGTGAGTGTGGGTATCAGCTTTGTCAGTCTGTTACAAACTGGCTTCAAATGTCAAGATTTCATCTGTAATGAAGCCTTTTAAGATGTCCCAGTTGTCGTTCCTAACTGAAGCCAAATAACATTTCAGAGTCACGGTCATAGAATGATAATAATTATGTCATCTAGCAATAACCCCAGCAAGACACAATCCCCATTTAATACATAGGCTAATGAGAAGATTAATTGGCTAGTTTCTGTTAGAAGTTTATAGGATGTATTATGGTTTACACTAATGCTCATAACTCTTTTCACAGCTGTTCCTGTGGCTTGTGGTTCTTAATTCTGGCAGTATCCAAAGGGAAGGTCTGTGTCCTGCTTTCCAGACCATGCTCATAAATAAGCTTTTGCCTCGCAATCTCTGGGAGCCCAACGTCCAACGAAGATGGTTATTTAATGAGTGTGTCGTGGTAGTAAATATTAGCAATGCTTTGCAAAAAGGGAGCAATCATAAAAGCTGTGGAAATCTGTGCTCATCACAGTTTAAAGAAAAGGAGATAATGAATATTCTCCTTTACAAAGACGCGCTGAGGGCGGGGGGTAAGCCTGGGTTTGGAATGGGGAACTGGCGCCAATGCTGGAGCAGGCAGTAAGCTCCAAAGTGTTCAGACTAGAAACGCTTTAGGCTCAATCCATTTGCTGTCACTTTCCCAGCACAAAACCCTGGCAAACCTGCAGCATAATCTCTTCTAAATGTTTATATTAGGACTTCTAATTGCAGCTTGGGCTTTCTCCATTCAGAAGAACAGGCGGATCAACAAATACAGGTCTTATTTACCCCAAAACAGGCTGCAGGCATAAGTCAAGGCAGAGGCACAAGGTGCTTCAGTACACAGGCGCTATACTGTTCCGTGTAGCAAGGCTCTTCTCTGATTCATAGCATCAATCTGACTGTAAGAAATGCTACACATAACAGGCGTTCTCCAGGAAAACAGCCCAGGCAAATCCAGGTAGAGCAGAGGGAATTGTAAGTGGCAGAAGCAAAATTCGGTATATTATTTCTATGACAGGAACAGCTCTATGACAACGCAACACTTTCAGAGTATTTCATACCACCACATCTGACTGGAACGATGAAAGTTTAAAAAGAAATCACATCTAAGCCTTGAGGAACCCTTTTATTTCATATGATCACAATAGAGTCAGTCATTTGCTGCCTTATTTCCTTAGTCAGACACAGTATTTTTTTATACATTAAAGGGTCTGAGTTAATGTATTGGCATCGCCCAGGCACTCCAAAAGAGGAGACTGCACTACTTAAAAGATAATGAGGAAACAATCTTGGCAGGTGCGATTGATCCCACAGTTTTATAGCGCAGGGATTATCAAAGGATTATCTAACAATAATTATGCACCCAATGTCGACACCACTGCTTTCATGTTCATACAGTGAGTGGCAAGTGAGGTGTGTGTGCGTGTACAGAAACTGCATGGTGAGACGAGGTAAGCCTATGTGTGACTGTGGGTCTTGACGTGAAAAGGGAAATAAAGCTTGCGATCACAAGTCGCAAAACATCACAAAACCCAAAGGTCACTCATCAGTAGTGAACACATGCCAGTAAATTCAAAGCAAAAACATATCTCCTGCGCCAGTGGCAAAACCAACCCAGGGGAATCCCTCCACATTTGAAAATCTGTAAATCTGGGATAAGTGAGAAGCAGACAGGAGACTCCCAGCTGCGGCACCTCTGAAGTGCAGAGTCGGCCAGCTCACATCTCTGTGTAGAGCTGATGAGCAATGAAGTAATGCATGGTGACACTTGAGCATTACCACAGGTTTACTCCATACTGACTGACCTCACGCTGGAGATTACAGATAAAGACCAACAGTCCTGTCCCATTACATGTGTTATCTCTTTGTCTCTCTGACCACTGCAGTTCACCTCTGTTTAAGAACCTAAACCAAACTGTACCAAAAGTTATATGAAGCAATCTTTTAAAAGTCAAACTCTCTTTTGTTTCCTCTGAGGCAGTTTCAGGCTTTGTTCTTATACGACTTGACAGGCAGATGGTTGATTGATGTTAAAACATAAAACAGTAGATAGCAAAATAGATGTTTGACAGCTGATTTTATCTTTTAATTATTGTTTTTTATGAAAAAATACAGATATTAACATCTTCTATCACGTACAGCTTGCCATATTTCAAAGAACTTGCGAACAATAGACGAGCATCCAAGAAACACAATGAACAGCTGCTGTAACAACATTTCTACGTGAATACTCAATATGCCAGGACTGAAACTACAATTAATCAGCTCAGTAACAAGGTGGACTGGTATGTTGTGTTATTGACATGCGGTGTACATGTATGTATGCGTTAGTTAGAACACTGGGGGATGCAGCCAATTAAATGAAAAGATGATGGATGTTTAGTTTGATTAGTTGGACTGATGGACTTTTATTCGATCAAATCCAGTCGTTCCAAAACAGTAGTGCTGATTGCAATACAACTGTAAGCGGCAACTACAGTAAAAGTTACATTAGTGCTTCGTGGGACAGAATACTGTACTATACTGTACTATTTAGACAGGCAGTGAAGAGTCTAATGAAGCTACATTAGCTTTCTTTCTTTTTTTGAGGAGACAATCCTGGAAAGCTTGGTATGTTGGCTTGGTTTTCTCTGTTTAAAGCTACGAAATGTAAATTTTAAAAACCAAGCTAGCTTAAGCAAGATATTGTAGCTTTGCTTTTCTAAAAAAAATAAAAATAGATAGATTTGGGGGGGGGGAAAAATTACATACTGGAGCTTTCAGTTGTTCTGTTCTTTGTGCTGCTTGTGCAACAGTAATAGGACAAATAAACTGTCTGCTCGTTAAAAATGTTCTACTTAGTCTGTATAATCTAAAACAAATAAATTAATAAAAAATTCTCACATTTCATATATAAGCAGATAAAGCTAATACTGTATGTATCTCTAGAAACCATCTGCGTTAAGTTGGGAAATGAGACTCTTAGAAGTGATTAGATCCTTAAATATTCACTTCTTGCCATCTTATCACTTCTGTTACATAGCAACTTAACTGCTGAAATCCTGTGGCAAGGCAACTCAACCAGACTAACCTTTTCAAATTTAATTATTTTATATAAACCACCTAACCTTTAGACCAGTACCCCACTGAAAATGTAAGTTATTTTTTACATCTGTCAGTTCCTTATTAGATCTAGGATAATAACATCTTGGTTCAACTTTGACCCTCTGTACTTAACATTGCTTTAAGCACATGGAGTTTAACAGTGCAATAGATGACTGTAAGTAACATTTAAAGGCTTATCTTTTGGTTTTTACTTTCTTATAACCTGACTGGACACTAATATGATCTAATGACTGCAAGCATCAAGAGCAGAAACAATAAATAAAAGACGTAGAATGTTAGAAAACACATTCCTTCGAAGCCCCACAGTTGAAGACAATTAAAAATTGTTATGCTTTCTTCTGGGAATAGGGATTTTCACCGTATATTTGTTTTTCTTTCGGATGGGCGGGGGGGGGATATCTGCTTCACTGACACAATGGGGTGTGAGGCTCACCAGTTGTGGAAGAGATGTTGACATCAATACTGATCTCAGGGATGCCTCCTCCTTTTAGCGCAGCAACACAGGTGTATGTACCGAAGTCTGTGAACTTGAGGTCTATGATGTCCAGGTTGGTGGTCCCAGGGGAGATGTCAGGGTCTGTCTGTGTGATGACCATGCGCTCTGAGCTTCGCAGGGCACGTCCATTCTTCAGCCAGCTAAACGTCAGCTCCTCTGGTGGTGTAGCCTCCACCTAGGACATTTAGGACATTCAGCATGTTATTTTGTATTGTATTGATGAACACTTCAATCAAAGGTATAGGTGTGTTTACACTGGTAGGTGCCAACTACTGTGTACCTGACAAGATATTTTGACTTCCCGTCCAATCTGGATGTTGTCATCATTGTGGTATGGGTCAGGAGTGATCCAAAATCGTCCCTTTTTTAAAGCTGTAAAGAGAAAATGCGTTGGGTTAGTCCTAGATTTACACTTACACACCGACATGCTGTTAAAACAAACCGTGAGACATTTACTGTAGTTTATGCCTCTGCTTGTTATATTGATGTGATTTCTGAAATGTAAACTCAAAGACAAGGTTTAATGGATTTATTAATAGATTTTTTTTACTTTGCTTAATGTCCACACTTGGGCTGTAAATTGCTGTTATGTACAGTCAATGTACTGCACAACTGAGCTTTTTACTCATACCTGCTCGTTTACAGTCATCCACACAGTTCAAATGCAGAGAAAGACTGGATCTTATCACAGCCATGGGATTTAACTGATAGAAAACAATAACATTTTTCTTTAACTAGATATGTTACCTGCCTAAGTCTTGGAATCATACAGTAAATGTGGTTTGAAACAGAACTATAAGAGTAGTCACAGACATGATAACAACTCCAACTGTTCTAGTAAAACAACGTTTAAAACTTTAGCTTTTGATGCAAAGGAAGGGTCAAACAGAAAACTTAACAGATAAAATGGAATCACGTGCTTGCTTTAAAGACTAAAGCTTTGAACCAATATTAATATTTGTAGGTGCAGACTGAAGAATCCAAGAGCATTCAAGCAGGTTCACACACTCTCGCAGTCACACACACACTGTGAAATTGGAGAGATACCTAACAAAATATCCACCATTTCTAATCCAATTTGGTTTGCAAACTCCATTTTCAAAGCAGAGCTTCTCTGAATGAAAAAAGAAGATGATTTCATTATAGTGCATGCTGTATTGGTTCCAAACCCTGTGCCTACTGTTCAATTCATCTCCTCAGCAAAAAAGCTGATGGCACCATAGAAATCTTTTCATCTAGCAATTCCCAAGTGACATTATCATATTCAGTTTGGTAAAGGGAAAACGAAAACAAAACCTGCGTGTCAGATTTAAACACAGGAAATTGAATGTGCAAAACATTGTGATGCCTACCAAGCTGCACATTCAGGAGAGAGATGAGTGACACACACCTCCTTGACATGATCTTCCTCCTTGCGCTTGAAATCAGGCAGCCAGAGAATCGTATTTCTGACGCGTGTCAGATGCAAATATTACAATCATGTCAACACTGACAAATAATGCTCACAAATACCACCGTGCATTTGCACTCATTTTTGTTTCCTATATATTCCTATTCTCCAAGCACAATGCCTATCAATCATGTTGGATATAATTCAATAGTACTGGAATGGAAACTGTTGCAATTAGCATAATATGGTGTAGAGCATATATCTGTGACCTTTATAGATATAAAAATAATACAAACCAGCTTTACCATCAGGAAGCAAAAACATCTTGAGACACAGTTGTAGCTGTATCTTGACAGTTTGAAAAGGCTTTTGTGTCTCAGTGACATCCTCAGCAGCGTTGGTAGCTGCTTCTCAAGAAAGTATTATCTCATCCACACATCCGCATGAGTCACCGTGCTGTCACAGGTGACAGCGGATAAACATTTGGATTAACTGCCTTACTTTCCTTTCCATTCCTCTGGCTCTAGTATATTCTTTTCGCAACTTAAAAAAGGCATTTAACAATCACAGATCCAGCTACTGGGTGAAGCTCTAAGGCCAAATTTAATCTTGTTCATGAACCTGTCTGTCAGATGAATGAACACAGGTCAGCCTCTTCAGTTGACTGTGGCATTTCTTTCAGGGGTAAATGTTGTGAATGGCAACAAAGGGAGTGTAAACCAGCCAAACAAATAATTGTCAACAATCTGGAAAAAAAAAATGTTTGTAGTTAGGGCTGAATAAATAGTTCTCCACAGCAGTTATGGCACTTCATTGACAGCAGGTGCAGATATGCCTGTAATCAGTGTGCGATGGCCTCATTACAAATTCACTATTATACAGTGCAGAGCTTGGCTGCAACAGTTCATTGCAACTACTATATAGTGTATATGGCTGAATGGATTATGTACTTTCAGAAGAACATATTTAAGTGTAATCTGAAATAAAGTGAACTTGGATAATTTATTCAGGTTTGAAAGTCAGCAAACTGTATTTTGATTTTAAAGTCTATCCCATTTTACTATCCTAAATTGAATTTAAAAACTGTGCATTGCTATGATAATAATGTGTAACACATCTCCCCTTTCATTTCCTATCAAAACAAATCACCTGTAACAGCTGTGTATCAGCTGTCCATTCACCAATACAACAGCTACATCTCAAATAAAGTCTAAATCGTGATACTCATAAAAGTGGTGAATTTTACGCTTTAGATATTCCTTAATTTAACATGATCATTAGAAGTAAATACTAAACTGAAAATTTATCTAACAACACACAGATGTTTTCACCAGAAAACACAAAGTTGGCCTGCTAAAGAAGAGTATTTTGTTCCACAAACTGGACTTGAAGCTGTGTAAATAAGTTTTCCATGCTCCAGAATGGCATGAATCAAACTTTTAAGTGCCCCATGGGCACTAATCAAGGTGTACCACTGTAAGTACATGGCTCATATTACAATTCTTAAGATGAATGTCTGCAGCCACGACGAGATCTGCACCAATCCTTGATTAGTGTTAATTGTGTCTCAAAAAGTTGCAAGTGTGTGTTTCATCAGAATTGACTGAACCCTTTTTTGTAAATGTCTATTTGATATTCACTTCATAATCCTTAAATGATCCTGATTTTTGACTAACTGCATTAATACCTCAGTGAAAAAGGAAAAAATAACTTAGAGCAAAACAGGACATAATCATTGGTTTCTGTGCTGCCTTCATAATAAGCTGTGTGCTTCAAGGCTTCTCTCAGGTGTCATCCAAAGCATCAAGCAACGTTGTCTCCCAAAATGTCAAATGGTTTAAAATCATCTTTCATCGCTTCATAAAGAATAGTGCGCTGTCAAACTAAAAAGATAGAAGGACCAGTGGCCAGATGATTAAAGCTGTGTGTATTCACAGAAAGGAATATGCATAAGCATTTATTTTACCAAATGTAGAAAGACACACACCTGGCCCTGCTTTACAAATCCCAGTCATAGAAATGGGCGCACATGCACAAGCTTTATTTCCACTCCCACAATTAGTCATGAATAAAGTAGAAACGCCCTTAATCACCAGTCTGCGTATCGACACTTGTGCCTGCTCCACCATGAAAAGGCAGAAGATTGAAAAAGATGATTTACTGATTGTAATGCATCAGGGAGGATTTATCACAACTGACTGTTCTGCATGGCTGTGGCCATCTGTAGCACCAGAATCACTGATTTATCACTTGCAACAGAAACCCACTATTGCTTTGATATCTTGATTTGTTTTTGCATTAAATGTGGGAAAGATAATCAAATATTGACTTTCAGTATGGTGTTCATGTTAAGATAGACTAGATTTAAAAAAAAACACACAATAAGGGGGAAACAACAGCTTTAAATTAAAAAGAAAAAGTTTAACACTCAAACAATTACTTAAAATTAACATTTCAAATGCACATTCGGTTAAAATGTAGATTTTAAGGACATTCAGGAATTTTACAGGAGTTTTACATCATTAGGAGATAATATCATCTGGTGGAGTTCTAGAAAAGCAAGGTGACCATGATCACAACCTCCATACTGTGAGCAACAAGATGACATAATCTGAAATGAAGATTCCTCCAAGTGATGTCAGCTGAAGGCATTTTTCAGGCAGAAGAAGAGAGATATTTTAATATAGGGAAGTCAGAGAGAAGTTTAAAACCATTATTGTATATTTACACCCTAAACTAAAGGCAAGGGGAGCTAGTTGAAGATTGGTAAAGTTGCCCTTTAAGATTCAGGCTTCAGCTGTGTTAAGAAATAAAATCGGCAAGGAGCAAAGGAACATTCGAGTTTGAAAATCAGTTTAGATATAAATTCCACAGCCACAGATTTTGACAATGAGTCAAACCAGGAGTAAAAATGTCTGATTAAATCTTAGTTACTTTCCTGTTCCATACTTTTGCCACACATCTCCTTGTGGTGACTCAGCCTTCCCTCATTTCCGCACACAGGTTCACATCAAAATTTGGTATGTGCACTCATGCATATTTCAGAATTGGTTCTTCTACCTGCCTCCTCCACACTTGAACTTCCTTCCCTGTCATTTTATCTGACCATAAATATTGAATTGCAAATAGGCATTTCTGTAAATCGACTACATTTGTGTACAAGACCGATAAGTGGGCATTACTTCGGCTGGCTGTAGGAAATATTGCTGGACAGCTGCAGTGACTATAATGGTGCCTGCTCCCATATGCATGTGAGAAAATCTAAAACTGGAGGTATTTTAAAAGGGGACTGTGGTGAATATGTGAGGTGACAAGTGCAAAGTTAGTAGAGTTTATTGGGTGATGACACTGTAGCTCTTACTTTGACATATCTGAAAACCGATTCTTTGCAAAAGTCACATAATTCTTTAACTGTGGTTGGAGGCAGAACTTTTCCTTTTCCTATGGAGGTAAATTGTGTCTATTATGACTGTTACATAACTACCACCACATCATGAATATCTTGGAACAGTATTGTTTGTATGAGCATACAGTACTGTTTGTAAGCACTATATGTTTAGTATATCATGAACACTTGAGGTATTCATTACTATAGACCTGCAAAAATCTTTTGTGCTTTTATGTAAGTTTAAGAAAATCTATCTAAACTCAAAGTACAATTTTTTATTTAGTTTTTCCAGTGCTTTCAGCAGTATGAAACAGTCTTCATCAACAGTCTTCAAGAGCAAATAGAGATTGTTGACATGTGAGCTCAAATTTATCTCCATGGCAAATAAGGAGCGTTTTCATCTATTCCTCTAAGATGACTTGATTCACATCAAGATACATACATTGTAGTGTGAAACCTTGGGGTGATTCAGTACCGTCTGGCTGTTCAATTCCATTCAGCTGCAAGTAAAAATGTTTTATTTTAAATTACGCTAAAATAAAGAAATAATGTTTCGTTCAACCCCCTGAAATTAGGGGCAAGCAGAAAGGAGTATTAGTTGCTAGAACTCAGAAATCCAGAGATCAGACACACTAAGATTTTAATGTGTTTGTTCATCATCTGTATTGTGACAACATATTTTCACATAGTTGCACATAGAATTCTAATGATAAAACCCAAATAAGTTTGAGACAAGCAAATATATATGTAAGATCATAGCCTGACATGCTGACTTCCTACTTTGCTCTATGTATAAAAATGAACCACATTCTGGAAAAAGAGTTTTTGTTGCTTTTGTCAAACTACCAAAACATTTCCAAGTTCAAATTTCCACTTTCATGCTAACCTGTATAAAGCATATAGTGTTACATCACTGTTTAGATACAAATTTGAGCTTTGTTAAAGATACAGAGACAACAATGACACTATAGAGAATGTGAAGCTGAAGTGTTGAGTTTTTATTGCTGTGGCCCATGTTGCCTTTCTGTTGGTGAAGTGAAGGCTGTGTTTTGACTTTCAGCCATGATTCTGAAACCTGTTGTGACAGAATAGTAGTTCAGCAGAGGAATGTATCCTCATACTTGCCCCATCTCCATCAAATTCAAACAATTTAAACATTTTAGCCAAACAAAACACACAAGATGCAGGTAACCTATTTTATCATCGTAATAGATTGACCACTGTACCTCACATGATGGTGTCCCCATCCTTCCAACAGTTAACACAGCTGAAGTAATTTCACATTATCTGTTGCCTCAAAGATTAACATTAAGTTGAAAAGTTGAATTAAGCCATTTAGTTGAATTAAGCCAACATACAAAAGTTTATTCACTTGTTCATGTGGTATCTGTTTTGTTAACTGTCATTTAAGCAAGGTCTGATAAGTAAAAGTTAAGCTCCCAAACATCCCACGTACCACTGTAGTAAATATAGCCTTATTTTAATAAGCACTGACAGCATCACAAGTGCTGGGACAAAAAACACAAGTCAACATACATACAAACAAATTCTGCATGCATTATTGATGAATTTCAGAAGCTGGTTCCCTTTTATCATCAACAGAGCTTCCTGTCATTGAACCTTAGCTGTGGCAACTTGCCAAGGCATAAAACACAGACTATACGGACTCTTAAAGGAGTTACTTTCTTCATATCAATAGATAAAAGCTGAGCTTTTGCTTCTGCCTACATTTGCATTCTGCTTCCTGTATGATGTTTAGCTTGAGAGATCGCATGCAGTTCAGCGGTGATGCAGTGGATTGTAAGAAGCATTCTTTCAGATCATTACCGTACCCATTACAGTGTTCCCGTATTCTCTTTTTTAAACTACAGCTGAGGAGCTTCTGCCTACTGTGAGCCTCTATGACTCTCTATAGCTTTAATAGCCTGTGGGAATAATGGCTGGCCTGTACACGAAAAGCACAGATAATCACACAAAGAGAAAAGCCCCGGCTGAGTCCTTCTTCTACAGAGAGCTCATGTCACACGGCTGGATTACAATACCACCTCAGGGGAGCTTCTTTACAGGACAAAAGTACACACAAGACTGACATACCGACTGTGACATGCACATATGTAGACACATAATGACAAAAACACAACGCGTTGCTTATATGCACACACACATGCAGCGACCGCAAGAAGAATACGTTTGAACATGTTTTTCCCCTCATTCTCACTGGTGCATTCTCTCTGCTTTTGTCTGCTAGAGAAGAAAGACCTGTCTCGCTCTACTCTCTCACTGTGAATCATTATCCTCCTCTCTACCCATCAGTCCATCTCATTTTTTAGTCAGTCCTGTCTGTCCGTCTCTCAGTGGGCATCATACTGTGCTCTGCATTCATTCTTGCCGAGAATATCAGCGTGTGAAGTTGATCTCATCTCTCAGAGCCAGATGGATGTCTCTCTAACTGCCACTCTCGTCTGCCTCATCTGCTCCGCTCAAGGTTAAACATAAAAAGGACAACGGGCATTAGTCTGGTTCAAAACACAAGGAACTCACGCACTCGCTCACACACACACACACACACACGCATCTATGCTAGCATTCAAACACCTTTCATTTCCCTATTATCACTCCATGCATCATCACATTAGCACCACTACATTCCACATGCATCAGCAGCCCTACGATATCATGGTTATTCACACATGTCCGATCTTTGGTAGGAAAAAAACGGAGCCTTAAATGGTGTTCTGAACCTTCAGGCTGATCCCCGGCTTCAATTCACTTGCACAAACAAGCGCCGAATACACAAACAAAACCGGCACGAGCCCATGTACAGGCACACTTACATACAAATACACACACAGAAGCACCGTCCTTAGGGCCACAGCCCAGGAGACTGGCATGCCTGTGCCAGTTCTGGCCAGCCAGCCATTAAATCTGGCATTCATGAATGGAAATATATTCAGCTTTCAACCAGAATTTATTCCAAAGCAAATTTGATAAGGGTCATTCACATGTTGATTCACATGCTGACAGCCAGGTTTTTACAAGGCATGTCATGATTGTTTTCTCCCCACCAAACAGTCTAAATATAAACAGCGGGAAGCTCACTCTGAAAAAGATTGCATTTTTGCTTCTCCATAAATAACAGCAAGCTTGCAATCAAAGTTACAAAGTGTGAATGGTAGCTAGTGTGTGCAGTGTTTGACTTTGTATTTATGCTTGAATCTGCGTACCACTGTGGATTTGAGGAATTAGTTGTTTCTACATAAGCAAGTTGAAATGATGGATGTCTTGGGTGTAAAAGCCTCATACCTAAATTTGTCAGGTAGCTCCTGAAGGAATTGTTGAGAAAATCCAACAATGCAGCTGCGTTTGATTCTGAATCTTTGATAGCTACAGCAATGCTCATTTCTCTACATCACACAGAGGAAAAAGACGAGAAACACATGTCAGCTTTGTGTGTGTGTGTGTGTGTGTGTGTGTGTGTGTGCGCATGGAGACATGAAAACAAAATGGCAGGCCAGCTGCCCATTTCAGCAACACCATCTTTAGACAGTTCTGTCCCAATACACCAGGTCTCCATGTGTGAGCTGCCACATCATATGTGATACCCAACAGGAGAAAGGAAGAAACAACCAGCGCACAGTATCTTTGCATTGCCACAACAAATATATCACAAACTGGCATCTCTGTTGAGGACATAATGGACTCAAGTGGCCACGGGAAGCAGGGTGTTGACCTGCATTTGTAGACGTGTTGCAGACCCTCAATCCATAAAAAGGATCTTGTCATCAGGGTGCTCTGAAGCCGGTGGCCTGCTGGGCTGGCTGTGGAGATGGCCAAGCCCTGGAAGGACAGTATGGCCACAGAAATGACCATCTGCTGGGGAGTGATGTGTGTTTTCACACACATAACCCCCTTTGGCAACAGCAGTTTGAAAGGGCTTCTCAAGGACTGGAGAGAAAAATGAACAAGCTGATATCGGCAACAATGAGGCCACAGGGTGACCCTGCAATACATGCAAAATAAAGTCAGTGCAGCAGAACCAAATTAATATCAACAAAATCTTAAAGAGGCTGACGACCAGCATTTCTCTAAAATACGCTGATAATTCCAACCATTGCAGATTTCATGGCCACACATACATGCATCATGCTCCAACTGGCACAGCAGTTTGGCATCCTTGATTTTGAACTATTAAAGACTGTTTTGTATTCAAGATATTCTAACAACACACAGACATTGTCTGTTTCTGCAGTCTGCCTCTCGTTTGTGTACACACAAACACACATACACAAAGAGCATCTAAAGGTCTGCCTGGCTCTAGCCTGAGGCCTGGCTTATCCTCTTGCAATTTTCCTTTTCTCTTCACTTCAAAGTATCACATCAGTAAAATGTTGCCAGTGGAGCGACCGTACTGTCTGTTGTGTTACACACAATTAAAAGAAATACAAAATTTAAATGTCTCAAAACCCATTTATCATCTATGAGTCCACCAACACATTTTTAAAATTTTGATATTATAATAATAATAATTCCTATTCTTATTTTACAATACTACTTACAAAACAATATTTTTTCTGTTGCGGTATGGCGCCTCCTTTGCCATATTTTCTACTCTATAATTCACCATGTTATCAATGGGTGACAGGTCTAGACTGCAGGGGGTCAGCTTAGGACCTTTTTATTCTTAGAATTACTGCAGAGCTGATGTAATGTGTCAAGAATGTGCTTTGCCATAGTGTTGCTGAAATAGCCACAAAAGACATCACACACCATCACAGTTGCTGGCTTTTGAAATTTTGACTTGACAGACCACAGGTCACTTTTACACTTTACCTCAGTCCATTTGAAATGAACTGGAGTGTTTCTGGATCTTACTACGTTTCTTTGCATACTTTTGCAGAGTTTTCACTTGAGATTGTGGATGCAGCCAAAAACCACACTCAGTGGTTAGGACTTTTAGATGATGATTTTAATGTAGTAATTTCCATACAGCATTGTGTCCGCTTTTTCTGCTGCCAAGAAATATTGTTTTATTGCCGCGCTTCTTTTGTACACAGATTTCTTTGGATTCTTTAAATGAATTATAGTACGCACATAAATTATGAAATGTTCTAATTATTTGACATTTTATATTATTCCTAAATTGCTGAACTTCGTGCTCATGGAACTTTTACAGAAAAAGAAAGCTTGTACGATCCCTATATCTGGGCTTTATTCCCCCAACCATGACACTGGCCTGTTCCCAATTAATCTCATTAGTGGAGTAATTTCTATCATCTTTCATTGCCCCGGTCACAACCTTTTTCAGACATGTTGCTGGCATGTCTTTGTACTCTACACAGTAAAAAAAAAAAGTTTGAAATGGTCTGCAAAACGCTGTTTTTCATTTATTCGCAGTGTATCGACTTTTCTGGAAATGGGGTTTGCACGGTATATACTGTATAGTTCCATTATAAATCTAGTCAAACACAAAATAAATAACATGTTTTATAGGTAAACAAAAAGCAAAGGCTTATCTCAATTCCAACATTGTTACATTGTAATTTAGTTACCATGAACAGCGTTAGATTAGATGGCATCATCTAAAGTGAAAAAGCTAGAAGCATAGAGATATTTTAATCCAGCAAAGGCAGAAGGAGGTTTAATCCCATTCATATCGATGTACTGCACAAACTAGAACTATGGGAGACATATTGGTGAAAGTCGCCTTTACTACAGGAAATGTGTGATGAGCTGTTTTAATGCAGCGTGACATACTCAGTAACAGGATCAGGTTGGGAAAATGCCACAAACATAGAGAAAAAGCATTGACAAACAATGGAGAAATTATTCTAATTAAGGATGCATCACACGGACATAGTTTGGTTTTAAAAAGTCCACCACAGAGCAGAATAACATTTTCTGTGCATTATTCATGTTGACACACTAAATAAGGCATGTATCTTCACCTTCATGAAACATGTCTTTGAGTGAGTTTGCAAACTTAACACCAGTTCAAATGGAGTATGTTGTGCTTAAGTATGCACTGTTGTTTTATAAACCATATGCTTATTAATGGTGTAGTAAAATTTGTCATAAATTTGAGCATAGCGCGGCTCTAACTCGCCCTCTGGTGCGCGCTGATCTCAAAACTGCATTTGCATCAGTGACAGCTCATCAGACTCAGGAGAGCGATCTTGAGATATGTGATAACATGCTGAACTCATCTCCTGTCAATTAGTGATGTCAGACAGACCCCTCCTTCCCAGCAGACTCTATCAGTCTGTCACATAAATATAATAAAAAACAGTGGCTTTGATATCATTTATAGTATCTATAGTACATAGTCCAAATCCACTTTGACATCACTGATGTTTTAATGGACGACAGTGTTTCTCATCACATGCCTAGTTCATTTAAGTTAGTCTTCCTTTCTGCTTCACTTTGGTGATGAAAATCTCCCAATGTCCAAGTGAAATAGAGATGTCTTATATATACGCTGATCCAACATTTGCTCTTCGTAATGTATTGTCACACACAAGGAGGAGTTTTCTGGTTGATTAGAAGTCATTTAACTTCCTACACACTGTTCTTAAGTATCTGTCTAGAGCTAATGATTCACCAACTGCACTGACAAGCAATGAACTCATTTTATTTTCTCTTTCTTATTGATCCTTAATTTGCTTTGTCAAATATTGATTTATTGGGTCATTTATGGACTTGCTAGTTTTCACCCCTGATTTACACTAAGATGTCTGATGTCTGACAAATTGACTATTATTTATTTACCACCTCCTCTATCTGATCACCTTTTGTTTAAACATCTGCTTTAAATTAGTGAGTCACTCTGATTTTTGGCTTGTAGGCAAATACACAAGGCTGCTGAAGAGTGTTTCTTCTCCACGGTAGATGCACTGTTGCCTTTTACACCTAAAGTTATTTGAAGAATATGATAAATCAAGAATGCAGAGCACCGGTTCTTGTGTATTAAATGTAAGAGCTAACAGAGAATGAAGATGGCAGAATCAAAGCACTAGCAAGCTGTATTTGACTTTTAAAAATAGCTTTATAAAGCCAATTGGTTGCAACTTGTGCAATCTGAATTGTTAAGCAGTTTGTTTATTTGTTTGTGGAAAATAAAAGAATTGTTCTTTCATGAAGTTCTGAACTGCATAACAAATCGATAGCCGTGTGTTATTTGGGCCATTAAGGCAAAGAGAAAAATACATATTTGTCTTATTTGATGTTTTTTTGTTGTTTTTCTTTAAATACCAAGGACCATGCACAGCTCTAATCGTGACAACTTGATGAGAACCAGTACATGAATATGCTTAAGGAGGGTTTTTTTTTTTTTTTTTAACCAATATCCCATTTGAGAATGACTGCCAGCTCTCACTTATTTGCTCCCATAGGACACCTGCCACCTTCTCTGTGAAATAAGCCACTCACTTCTTAAGTCCTCAACTATATGGGCATTTTGACATCACAGCAAAGGGTTTATTTCTATCAGGGGCCATAAGAAATGATTTGTAGATAATTTTATTTTCATTCCAGGGAGTATATGGATGCATAAATAAAGGTTCCTGGACAAGCTGAGCATAGAAACGACCTAATGATGGAGCTGTGCCATGATCTCCGAGACGAAAGGAAAAGAACTCATTGAAAAACTTCAATGTCTGAGCCTCAAACTTATGTGTATGTATGTTTGATGCTCTCTGGAAATGTCAACAAGATAAAGGATCATCCTGAATGAATGCTTTTTTTGTTTGTTTGTTCGTAGGGCTTTTACTAAGAAATGCATCTTTTTTTATTAATCTAAAGAGGTTTGTGCAGATTCATATTTAGGGCATTAGCATCCTCTGTTATGTTGCCCACCATCCTTAATCCTACAGATTAGTAATAGCAGTCAGTTAAAGAGTATCAATGTTATTTTCCTCAAGCATCCCATCACATCTGTGACAGTCTTATAACACAACAGCTTTTCTTTACTGGTGGCAAAACTACCTGCCCTGAATGTTAACCTTCAAAGTCATTTTTTTTCAATCATTTCACTGTACTTCTCACATGTCAGATACACAACCTAAAGTGCCCTTCACCATCTGTGTATCCACTTTGATGTGAACTCTCAATATGACAAGCATGCAACAAGGGGTACTTTGATATTGTCATTTCTTGAATGAGGTACAGCAGATCAGATTTTCACCTGCCTCCTGTGTTACTCATATAAAGAGCAGCTTGAAAATATTTTTTCCCCTTTATCTGTATAATGCTGCTGAACACTTTTTGGTCCCATAAATCTGGTCACGCAGTCGTGACTTCTCACCTCGCACCACGATGGTGGTGGATTTCTTGGCTGGGTTTCCCACATTGTTGCTGGCCACGCAGCTGTACACCCCCGCCTCATCTGACGTGATGGCTGGCAATGTGAGTGTGCCCCCTTTTACCACACTCCTCTGTGGCAGGCTTTCATTAGTGCTGACCCAGGTGAGTACAGGGGGAGGCTCCCCACCTGTGGTGATGCACACCAGCGATACCGTCTGGCCAGGATTCACAACAATAGGATCCTCCACCAGCAGTTTAATAGACGGGGACGCTGTGGAGGAAGAGAGTGATTGGCAGCAGACGGACAACTATGGCAGTTATGACAGTTACAGAATAACTGAAGTGAACTGTGCAGCACTTCATCTGTATGTTTCCAAATCTGTTCTACAATTATTTAAGAACATTTTGGAATGTTGCTATTTTGCTTTCAATAACTAAACATGTACATTTGTGTATATTCTGCTTAGCGTACAAAAAAAGTCAATGTTCCTAGAGTACCTGTCTTATTGGTGAGTCTGAATATAACGCTCCGATCAGGGATCCCACACACATTTCTGACAGAGGCGATGCAGCTGTAGTTGGCGTAGTCCTGAGGACGCAGGTTCTTCAGCTTCAGAATCTTTGTTTCCCCCTGCAGCTCAGACCAAACCAACACTGGTATGCAAATTTGTGCAAAAATATCAACATAATCAAGTGAAAGAAATGCAGAAAACTAGCAGATGACAAAGGCCACACAGCTCTAAAGAAAGGTCAAAGAGATGAATATGTATGAGGATTTTATGCAGTGAAAAGTAAAAAGAAAAGGCAGCGGAGTTCAAGAATATTACTGTAAAATCAGTAAAATATGATGCTGTATATTTTAAGAAAATTAATGTGTCAACATGCTCAATAGCAACATGTGGATTACCCTCCAGTCAATAGCCCTGCAGTATTTTCACCATTCAGCTACAGAAATATGGATGGTCTCAGTAGGGGACCTCTCCACAGGAGCGGCTATCTCACTTAGAATGTGCGAATGATTAAAGCAGAGCCACGAGCCCCACCCAGGAGACTATGATGAGGATGTGAACCTTTGATGTGACTGACTCCAATGTGTGGGTGGCGGGTTAGAGAAGGGAGGGGGCAGAAGATTAAGACATGCAACACAACATGGCACTCACATCACTCATATCTTTCAAAACCTTTCATATCCAACGAGGCTCATGAATAGCTTTAATTTCATTAGATTGACTGTGGACCACACAGTCCACTCTGCTTCTTTCTCTGTCACCTCCTCTGCTTTAGAGCACATATCGAGAGATGAGGTCCCTGGTATTCAGAGTGTAAGCTTTACTCCCAGCAGGATGGGGCAGACTGGAAGGAAAATCTATTTGGAAAATGCAAGGGGCAGAGAAAGGAATGGAAAGGACAAACACATTAAACTGAATTGGACAGAGGGGATTGATGGCCATATTGATGGGAATTGACTGAACGCTGAAGTACACAAGAGCTTCAGAATTTGGACTTATGGCTTTTGGTAAACGGCAAAGAAATGATAGATTAATGTACTGTCAGGTGAGCATAGCATATCTTATTTCCAGCGTTGTTTTCATGTTTTAATTTTATTTGAAGGATTAAATGCTTATCTTTGAGAATACAGAAGCAAAACCAGCTGGATAAGCTTAAAAATGCATGGTCGTAAAGAGGAAAACAACATCAATGTGTTTGCTACCTGGGGGCCAAGATAATGAGTGCGGAAGCCAAACCAAAGAAAAATGTAGAAATTAACATGTGTGTCGAGTGTGACTGAGCTGGCTGATTAGCGACGTGTCACTAACTGGGCTTTGAATGGTTGCCTTCTCCTGAGCTTGACAACATGCTAAAACCAAACACAACACTACAAGAAAACATCGACTCAAGATGAGAATCCGATGAGAAATGTGAAATGGCTTCAATATACCTCTGATAATTGTGCTATTCTGGCGAAAAGAAAGTAACAGACAGCAGAAAGAACAGGGTTTCCACAATAAGCACAGCTCTGGGCTTCACTTAATTATGAACTAGTTCTCCATATAGTTTGAAATGCCACCTCTGCATTTCTATGGCATCACTGGGAATACAAAAACATTTTGTAGGCTGAAAAAGGTGCTTGGCACACTAGAATGAACCTGCAATGAAAAATAATAAGTGAGGAGCTATAAAGACTCTGTGCACAAGTACAGGACTGACTGGGCTTAAATGGACTTGACATTACTCTACAGAGTTGATCTGGGTCAGTTATAAAGCTGTATGAAATTATCTGTGGTTATTTCAGGCCCCTTTACATATAGTGTTGAAAATAATGGTATGAGACATTTATATTAGCAAATTACTAGGAGTTTAGTCAGGGTTTATTTGGGGTTGAACTCACACAAAGCTAATCTCTGGGTTTGGGTTGTGCTCAAATTTTCAGACCCAATTAAAACTTTAATAGAGGGCAGGATGAAGGAGCGAGGGAAGGAGCAAAGACGAATGAAGATGAGGATAGAGGAGGGAGGAGAGTCTGATGAGGCCTGTTTGTGCAGCCTCTTCAGCCCTGTTCACCCACTCCATTAGCTTCCAACCATCGTTCTCTATTTGACCAAACATCCATTTCACTTTCCTTTTTCCCTCCCTCTCAATTTCTTAAGCTTCTTTTTTCCATCTCACATCTTCTTTCTCTGTTTCACAGGTTTTCATTCTCTCTGATTCCCAATTCCACATACAAATTACATTCAATTCAAAAAGCTACAATCCCCATACTAATAGCAGAACAATCGTGATCAGTTCCTTTGCTGACTGCACAAGATCCTTTATTGGACAAAGCTGCTACGTTTTAAATTGTAAAAAAAACCCATGGTCAAATTTAGTTAAAGTGGTTTGGAGGGAGGGAACCCATTTTTTCTGCATCTGTGGGTTTGTAAAAATGGGTTAAGTGACACTGATACTGGTACTCAGAGTGGCTAATAAGTACAACTTTTACTATCACATACCACAACAAGAGGTAGTCTTAGGGTCTATGGTAGGTTTTAAAACAATAAAACACAGTGATCCTACTATTCTCAGATACACAGGCAATATAAAAGCAAGAGCGACACAATTATTATAGTGTTTTACAACACAACATGTCACCTTTGTACGATTCAGTACATACTACCTTCTATGGCTTATTAATCTGTGTGTGTGTGTGTGTGTGTGTGTGTGTGTGCGCTTCCCACAATAGCCTGTTACTGCAGTTCTTATTCATTGAGACCGATAAAGGTCATAATTTACATATCTGAAATGCCTTTTTAAAGCCTGCATTATATGAAAAAATTCTCCTCAGTATACTGTACTACAGCAGATTAGACCGATGATAATAAAAGTAATAATGATAATAAATTTGAAATGCCAGTTATCACAGTTATCAGGATTATCAAAAAAATGCTTATGAGTGTGCTAGAAACACAATCTTTTACTCTGCAAAAATTTCTTTTTTAACAGAAACATTAACCAACAAAAATATTTTAAGATGGAGGAAGTGGTAATTATAATTACTCACCCATATTTGCAGGAAAAACACCTTCTCGTGGTGAGACAGGTGTCATAACAATTTGATGAAAATTCATAACCTGTTTACCTGCACCAAACTGTTTTGCTGCTTTTATTTTTGCTGTAATAAAACATGCTTTCTAGACTTTTTCCTCTTCTGTTTGTTACCCACAGGAGGGTGCCACAGTTGCAAGTGATTACTGGTCATGAGAGTATCTCTTAATATCAGAGAGAGAGAGATAGAGGGAGAAAATTTAGCTCCTGGAAAACGCATTTTGAGTTGGGCTGTCTGAAGAGTATTGCTGTCATTTCACATTCTCTCACTTCGGTATCAGCCTATTTGTTTTTTCTCTGTAGTATACAGGAAGAGGACAAAAGATGCATGTCTTCATAACAAAAGACATTGAAATACTTAGCATTGCCAAATGTCCTCAAGCAATATAATTCTACTAGAAATACCTCAACATGGTCTATTCAATAAATGAATAGTCTTTGTATACATAATTATCCACATTGTTTCTTGCTTACCTGTGTGAAAAAAGGCTCATAGATCTCTACGCCCTTATCCGAGCCCTGCGTCAGGACCTCCCTCCCACGATGCCAGCTGTAGCGAACAGGTGGGTTGGAATTTGCCACGCAGCGTAGAAACACGGTCCTCTCGTAGTAGAACTGTTCCTTTGCTTCTCCTATGCTCTGATGCACTGTCACTACTGGGTCATCAAGGTCTGCGAAAGGCACACAAACACAGAGGAGGACGCTAATCCTTTAGGCCATTTCTTGAATCAATCCATCACGCTGACCACATTTTATGTGTAAACACGTGGATCTGCCACAACCATAAATGCGCCTGGCGAATTTAATGTCGTGGTTGATCAGTTGATGTATTTGCTCAGCTGTGGCAGTACAAATGAATCAGGAATAAAATATTTTTAGTATAAGTAAACACCTATACAAGCTCCTCCCCAGATCAGAGGTTGTTCATTGTGGGAAAAGGTCTAACCGACGGGGCCAGAATTTTCATTGCATTAGTAAGGCCAGTTATCGGCACACACACACAGGGGTCGATATGTGAAAGGAGGTGAGTGTCTTGCTACTTGAACTACTTAAGTCAATAAGATGCAGCCCAAGGGCACATTGACTTCCCAGTCAATGAGCGAGCTGCTATGTGCTCTAAGTCCCACTCCATTGTAAGCTTCAAACATGAGTGAGGATGACAAATACTGTGCACAAAATGATGTTTGATGTCCATCACCTCAAAGAACAAGGCTTGGCAGGCCTCCGGTGCGATCTGACACTGTTACTCTACCTATTTCCCAACAGATCTGAGGGAAGTTTTACTCCAACGCTAGACAGTTGGTTATTTCAGAAAGCGCTTGTGGTTGATTAAATGGATTCAGAGTTAATCATCTTACCCAGCTATCGCATTAAGTCTTGGCAAATGGTGTTCATCATAGCTGTGGTGTCTTTTAGCATGCTAATACTCGCCTTTTAGATTATGTCCATTTGCACGCTCAAAGAACGTGGGGAGCTAGCTGTTTCCCTTTCATCTCCGTAATCAGTTTTTAACATGAGCAAAAAGGCAATTTAAGGGAGAGGATGAGAGAAACTAATGCAAGTTATCCCTCATGCTAAAATTTTAACTGATAAAGGCTGACCTTTTGTATATGAAGGAGAAAGTGATTGAGTGTATTAGAGTGAGTTCATATATCAGAGAGTGAAAGGGTGCAAGTAACAAGTTGGGTGACTGAGTGATTGAGAGAGCCGGCATGTGTGAAAGTGTGAGTGCAAACAGCTTACAGAATATGATTACCCAAATCTTTAATGATTATAAGCCTCCAGAGAAAAACTACACACGCCTGAGGCATTATTAATGGATGAATTAATCTGTTTTAATTCAGTCGCATTGGCCAACTCTTGGATTTGCTGAGGATCAAGTCCTAATCAAGGTGCCTGTGGGCCACAGTGCACAGCATACAGCCTTGACTTACCGGCCAGAGAATGCTGATTCCTCAGTTTCATTAAAGACATGTTCTGCCCTACAGCCTCTTAATCAAAATCTAGCAGCGGTCAATACTTCATCCAGGATCCATTACAGTGTCTCAGGTAAGAACAATTACCTTTGGGGGGGGGCGGAGGAAAACAGGGCAGGGGGTGACAACGCTGCAGAGAAGACAGAGCAATTGCAAGACCATTTTGCAGGAGCAGATTGCACTAAGTAAAAACACTGATTCATTAAAGAGAGGAGGAGGGTAGTATGAATCCTGCATCGTATCTCTGACGGTACCAAGATTCTTCCTCATCTGTTTCGCAGGCAATTTACTGCCAAGTGTAACAAACATGGAGTGACTCATTGACAGCACTATCTATCTTGGGATACATGTGTTTTTAAGTGCCTGGACCTGATAGGAGTTTGTCTGTTTTTTTCTTTTTCCTTGTGGTGACAAGTGTGTGAGTTTCTGTATGTTTTCGTAATAGGTAAGAAGCAGTTCGAGCTATTAATAGGGACAAAATCATATGCGAAGAGGAAGTGGATGCTAGAAGCGCAAAGAGATAAATATGGAAATGTACGCACTGGATTAAAATTTGATGAATTTCAAACAAAATTCCACCTCCATCCTTGGTCTGTCTCCTGTAAAGGAATCTGCGAGTGTGTGCGTGTGTGCAGTAGCATGTGTGTCACTCTTGTGCAATTAGCTGCTGAAGTCACGCTTGACTGATTGTGAAGCTTAAATCCCCGAGCCCTGAGGAAAACCACGGTGTACAGGCTCCCTGCGCCAGAGTTGTTAGGGTTTGTAATTGCAGGTTTATGGGTTCACAGGCCGGCAAATCTGCCCATGTACAGCTAAACGCTCCAGCGAGCTAACCTTAGCATCACTCCTGCTCACTCACACCAACCATGACAAGTCTTAAAGCTCTAGGTTTCTCTGATATGAAGACATGGGGCAGCGTGACACGCGGATGTGAAAATGCTACACGCATTGCGTGTATGACTCAGAGGAAGGAGGTCTCAGAAAACAGCCAAGAAAATGGTTTAACATCGAGTTTATCACCAATCTACTTATTTTTTGAAGTGAGAAAAAACTTGAATACAGGCTGAATTTCATGTTAGTATTCCCATATGAAAAGCAGAAAGCTGAGCTCTACTTTATAGGCCTACAAAAACATTTGTTGGACAAATAGGCATGAGTGAGTGATTTGGATAAAAGAGAAGATCAAGACTAAAGAAGCTGCTTCATTATCACATCAAACCTTAGTTTTTTCTTTTCATGTCCCCCACCCCACTTCCAAGACACCTCCTCCAGACACCTGCATGAAAACTCACACACACATTACCTCATTCCACTTCATACCCAGCCAACCACCCACCTACCCACCCACACACACACACACACACCTTGCATAGACCCACTTGCCACTTTTTGGGCCTGTCTCTCGGGTGTTAATCTAATGCAAGTTTTTCTATTTTTTCCTGGCTTTGATGTCTTTCACTCTCTCTGCCTGATCTGCCTCATCACCTGGGACGAGAACACCTCATCAGGCTCCCAGGCTGTCAGCCATGAGCGACAGAGTCCTGCGATTAATTTCACCTAATCACCGTCCCAGCTTGATTACCAGCGGGAGCAGCTGACCTGAATGACATTTATGCAAAGTCTTTCATGAGTAAAAACTGCCCTGTTATGTCAAAGATAAGCAGTTTGATTTTATTTTGTTCCAAGGGACAGTGAGAGACAGCTAGGGAGAGAGAGGGTCGCGGTAAGACGGGAACTGAGAAAAAAAGGGAGTGAAGGAGGGTCGAGAGTATGTAAAACCATCTAAATAGCTGCTGTTCAGACACTGGGTTAATGAGGTGACAATGCTGCATAGCAGGTGTCTCCTAAACCCATTCCAAATAAGGGTGTCTTGCTCTCTTTGTAGAGGATTTTTCAGGTAGAAATACGGGCATAAGGCATAAGCAATTAAAGAAGTTATTACCTGGCAGTGAGCCCTGTATTGGGCCCTGCCTTTAAGCCTTTTTTTTTTTTTTTTTTGAAGGAGTCTAATAGCAAATCCTAAAAAAGCCAGAGCGACCTCCACATAAAAAGCCAGGAAGCAATATGATGTGAACTTGTATTGTGGCTCTTAAGACTGGCTGCTAAAAATGTGACTCAAACCTTAGTTAAATGTCCATCAAAGGTGTCTCATCATGCTAACAGTGCAGCTTGTGTGTTTTTTTTTTCCAAAATATCACTGCTGGCTGCTTTTACCTAAAAAAATGGGATAATGGGCAGTGAGGACTGAATTTGTGAGATATTTCTATGCTGACGCATAACGTGTGGGATTAATGTAGTGTAAGAAGACCTAAAATAGCAAGCCTGCCGCATCGGTATACCATGTGTAAACACACTACATCAAATAAGACAGCACAAATAAAACATGATATAGATGATGTTGGATTTCAGTTTGCTGAATCCTGTGCTATAAAGCATTATTTATTTGGGTCAAAGGTTAATAAGGCATATTGGTGATACACTCTATAACATCAGTCTCATGTGGAGGCCTCTCATGGAATATGTGATTCCAGCATGTAATTTACTGTCAGAACATTTCTTTTCCCTTCATTTCCCCTCGGCAACAATGACCTCTATCTACACTCTACAATAACTAGCTGCTGCTAGCTGTATCTATTCAATGTCAGCTATTGCTTCATACTGAAGTGTGATTGTAGTGGAGGATGGATGTGTTCAGAGGGTGGGCCAGGGTTTGGTGCATGTATTTCTGCAATGAGTCCACTCTGACGATACCTCCTGTGTAACAGAGATATCGCAGCAAACTGAATATCATTCTCTGTATTTTGGGATGAGAGTGTGAGCAGATTCATGTGCTGCTTGCACTCAGTGCTGTTAAGAGGATAAATGGAGGGAGAGGACAGAATGCAGAGGCACTTTCTGTTGGTATGTTAGCGGTGAGGGTGACCCAGCCACAGTAAGGTGTCATGATTATCATGTTCATGTTTTTATTTTGTTTATTTTGTTAAACTTAGTTTATATTATTGAATAATTATTTAATTTTCATGTGTTTGTCTTTTGGAAGGATTTCTCAGCCTGTCTTACTTTTTGTTGTGACTTTTGGAAGGACCATAACTTGTGAGCCACAGAGGGATCTTTAAAGCAGCCATGCATGCCAAACTATGACCGTGAGCTTATATGGTTTGGATCAGGAGCAGATTCACCCTTTCAGTTTTCCATCACATTGGTAAAGCTTGAACTTGGTCTCATCAATTAAAAAAAACACTGTGGCTCTTTGCAGTTTTTTTTTTTTTTATACATTGCAAACTGGCTTTCAATTTCTTACTGCTAATGAGGTGACTCTATATGCAGTATGGCTGCTGCATTTCTGCTCATAAAGTCTTTTTTTTTGAATGGTGGATTGTTCCCCGCTGCACAGTGAAGGTTTTTGTTGGTGGCATCGTTGTTTATTGATTGCCTTCGCTCACACAATGTTTTTGTCATGTTGGCATGTCAGTCACATGTTCCAGTACTTTTGGAAGAGATATATTTTGGGTGATCTGGCTATTTTTGCATTTAAACAGTTGTTTACAGGCTCTTTCTGTAATGTACAGAGTTGTCTGGCATTTTTATATAACCAAACAATAAAAACTGAGTCTGATTTCAGTTTTGTTGCATCAATAATGAATATTAAAAATGTTGTGGCACAGTCTCTTTCTTAATAAAACTTTATGTGTTTGTATTGTATGTGTGCATTTGTCCTAGGTACTATTCAGAACACAACTCATCATATGGGTTTTAATACTTGAAGCTTGAAATTGAAGTTTAATCAGTTCCCAGGGGTTTTAACACACTGTAAAGGGGCAGACCTCTGAGACAGGGGATTTATAATGGCTCCTCTTTTGTCTCTGCCGGGAACACAGTGGGGTAGCAGTGCACAGTGGATAGTGGACAAGTTGGGTTCACGTTTGTAAAGGGCATCACCCCTCCCCTGCTATTGCTGCTGCTTTGCATGAGTCCATAGTAGTGTGTAACAATTGCTGAATTATTCATTAGGCATTTCCACATCTCTGAGTTAACTTGAACTTCTATTGGGGGAGGGGGAAGAAAGCTGCTTTTATATAAAGTCTCCTTTACTTATTTTCCCCTTTCTGCTTTACGTATTTTTGTCACATGCACAATAAAGAAACAACTTTCCCTGTACACTGAAATTCTTCCTTTGAATATTAAGTAGTTAGGCACAAGAAATATGCATCAAGCCAAGATGCTCTCAATGGTGCATCTGTAGACACTGCTGAGGATCTTTGGTGACATGCTAAATTTTCTCAGCCTTATCAAGAAGTTCACAGGTCAGGCATAACATTGTGTGCAACTGCGAATTTAATACAATCCAAAAATGAATAGCGTGGCCAAAACATTAGAACCCTCTCTTCTTATGAAGCAACACAGTATGACTCCACTTTCACCTCAATAGTAAACACGTAGTAGAATTATCACCTTTCTGACAGTTCCAACGAAATAACTGAGAAATTCTAAACATTTAAAGAAGAATTCATGGCAGAGCTGCTGTATTGGATTGCATTTGCACCTGTTGCACAGATGTGCAACAGGTGAGGTTGTCGCTGATGTAGATCCCCAGGAGTGTGAATGTGCTTATCCTTTCCACCTTAACCCTATGTATGATTAGTGGCAGCGTTCTCCTCTCCTTTCCATGTCCACAATTATTTCCCTCGTCTTGTCCGTGTTGAGGGTGAGATTGTTCTCCTCACAGCATTTCACCAGCACTGTACACTGTTTTGTTGTCAACAGCAATAAGTCTAATAACTGTGGTGGCAGCAATTTCAGGATGGTGCTCTAATTGTGAGAAGCAATGCAGTTGTCTTTGAACACTGGGAAGAGCACGGGGCTGATAACATTTTCTTGTGGGGTCTCAGTGTTCATGACAAAGCTATGTAATTTAATATTTCAGATCAGACAGGCTGATGCTTACCAGTGAGCAAGCCTGACAGACAGTCATACGGTGTTTATTTGCAATCATACTACAACAGATCCAGTGTTTCAGGTATGCTGTTTTAAATGTGGGTCATAACCAGTCTCTCAAAACCCTGCATGATGATTGAAGAGAGAGTGCTACTGGTCTGTAGTAATTTAGACAAGTCACTAGGCTATTAAATACGGAGGCAAGAACATAAATCAGCTCTTTGGCACATCCAGTGCCCAAGATGAGCCTTAAGGAAATGGTAACTAAGTCCCTCTCTGAAGGCACAATCATCAGGCCAGGTTACACAGCTATATTTCCATTTGTGAAAGCAACGCAGACAGGAGTAAATGGCACAATGCTGAGCAATAAAGAAATCTGCACTGTTAATAGCAGTATAAATAAAGTACATAGATATACGGAGCAGTGTTTTCTTAGTATTGCAAAAGGATCCACTGATATATAGCAAACTGGGCTTTTTCTGTTTGAGCCACAAAATGCTACTGTGTAAAAAATTATTTAGATAATATGCAGTAAAAAAAATAATTTTATGTGTGCTTTACATTAACGTCAAGAGCTTAAATGTAGATTTTCGATTGCTCTGTTTTCCTTGAAGTGAAACCCACTACAAATACATAATGTTTAAGCTCAGAGTGGAGGAGGGTTTTCTTCAGCCAGATCCTGCACTTTCTCTAGGGTTGTATTCATGAAGCTTCAGCACACTTACAGTAAAACTGCTGCACCTCCATCTTCAGTGACAGCGCTTTTTCAATTATGCTGTCTTTGAAGCAACACTGCATGTGTGGGTGTGTGCGTGCGTGCGGAAGATCAATGTCCAAGTCTACACACACATTTGCACATCTCTGTGTGATTTGGGTGGGGGTGCACATCAGCAACCTCACAGAAGACCCCATGCAACCCCTCACTTCCTCCTGGTGATGGAGATGAGGAAATAATGAGGCCCAGTTCAACTCTATGTGTGCGGCTGTGTGAGTGTGTTTGTGAGTGAGAGTGTATTAGGGTATTGGGGGTGAGGAGTAATGAAGCTCCTCTTCATCCTTTCTCTTCGACAGCACTGTCTGCCTCAAACCATCTCCTCTTTAATTCATCTCCCTAGAAAACAAGGAGGCTGCAGACCAACGATCTAAACACCACTACGGCCTAGAAACCCACCATTAGAGTTGGAGGCATAGCACCTGTGACATGATGGAGTTCTTTTCTGCTTTCAACCTGACGAACTTCCCCTTTGTTTGGTCTCGCAAAGAGCAACCAAGGATGGGAGACCTTTCTCAATTGATGATTGTAACATTGGTTATTATTTGCATTTTACACCAATACTATCAGTATTAATAGTATCTAAAAGATACTATTAAGGCAGTGACACAACAAGCCAATATCACAGAACTAGTGGTGAAAAAAGACCAACTGCTGCATTGGCTCAAATCAGCTTTGTCTGATGTGTCTTGAACACACCACGAAGCCAGCAAATGAATAGCATGTGGCTCTGAAAGTTATGCAATCGAGTTAGAGAGAGGAAGAGAAAGCGGAAGACCTGGGAAGGTGTATATACAAACTGTAACCAAATCAGTGTTAGCTTACCATTTTAGTTATTTCTATTCCAAGATGTCTGATAATAAGCTACAAATAATACTGCTGTATTAATACCCTGGTCTCTTCTCGTGCACTTAGTCGCACAGTCAAACATCTAATCCAAGTGTCTCGCACAGCCGATGAACGGCTGACCATCAGCCTTGGTGTGTCAGAGCCCTCAGTTGCTGGAGAGGGAAAACAGAGCAAGCAAAGAGTGTCTGTGTCTGAAATAATAGAGTTTATGACTTCCATCTGTTGTGTTGTTGTCTTGACAGCGTCCAGTGGGCGGATGCTTGTTTGACCACTGACTTAATGTCTACAAGCATGTTTCTTTGAATTTGCTGCCAAACTGTGAAAAGCCAGCAGTGGCCTGATTCTCTATCAGCTATTGTCCATCCAATCTAATCAACATTAACATTACATGTATATAATATTATTGTAATATCTTTTCATTGTACTGATTTACACATAACATCATCTCTCAGTATATTATGTGCTCAGCAATGACTTTCTATACTGTCTTTATCGCATGTTTCTACTTCCTTTTGATGTAGCCTTTCATAAGGTCAATCATTCCTCTCTTTTGTTTTCCATTTGCTCGCATGAGCCTAAAACAATTCAACTACGAAATAAATAAAAAAATATTGCGAAAAAACAATTCCATTTCTTCAACCCAAACCTCTGTATATTTGTTTAAACGACATTCTTCAAGCGATTTTTGCCTTAGAACATTTCAAAACTTCTGTCCCCATGAGACTTCTTGAAATACCATTTTTATCCACTGGCAGTCATTAAAGACTGTTTGGCTTAAGAATTGGCTCGGAGTTTTATAAATAAGTAGAACCTTGGATCAATACTATCATTATTTGTCATCATTTATTATTTGTATTCACATCTTTTAATGAGGATAGTGTTGTCCATATCCAAAAATACTGGCAAAATAACAATAATAACTAGCTGTCAGCGCACCATCTGTGGCCTTTCCTCGTCCATAGAGAACATATTAAAAACCAAAAAGGAGATAAGAATGAAATTTTACAAGAGATAATCACATTAGCATACAAAACAAAAACATGCTCTGGTATGTTTTAAGCTCCTGATGGTAATAAAAACACAGACGAGAGATGATGTTGACTCCACTAGGCTGATTAAGGGCCCCTCCCCAAAGCAAGTCCTTGAAAGAGTAATGGGCAGTCGTGAACTGACTTTACCTCCATTAACCACACCAGCAAACATTTACATAATGTACACATAATGTGCTGATTCATTCTGTCCTGATTCAAACAAGGCTCAGATAGCTCGCAATGCCTGTATCACACCATTTATCACGCCAGGTCATTTACATCCAAAAGCACTTAACAGGCCATGCATATATATCTTTGTCTACATACATTATGGGATCTTTTTAGAAGACTCCATAATGCATCACCTCCTACTATAGGATCACATCATGCTGATCCACTAAGATGCCATTCTTCTGCCATTTTCTGCCACATAACTTAGTTTCTAGCCCCAAAACTGATGAACATGTCATGTGAGGATTTGTGCGGTTTGGATTCAGTTTCAAAGAGTATTGAATGTTCTCCAAATGGATGGAATAAGAATTCACAAATATTTCACACCCATTGGGATTTTTAAGTCCTCCCCATGGATGCCAGGTTCAAAAGACAGATTACATATCTCTTCATTAAATCCCTCCCCCAAAATCTCCAATCTCCAATCACATCTTGGCAACTGTACCTAGGCACAGCATGCCTGTGATGTGAGAATGATACTGAGCATGCTGCAGTTTGTATACTTAGATAGAAAAGACTCATTTACAAATAGTATGCAGGCTCTCAGAGTTTTGGCTAACGACTGCAGCTCATTACACTGCAGAAAGTCCAGCAAAGACAACTGATAAGTGTAACAATGCAAAACACATTGTTTAGTTGTCATTTTAAAACAGTTTTCTTTGCAAGAATAAAAAACAAATAAAGCATAAGCATGACTTAACGCTATCTTTTGTCCTTAAAATACACGTGATACATAGAGTAAACACCTCTTTGCAAGTAGTGAGGATGAAGATGTTATTTAACTTGAAATTCATCATGGGAGTAGATCAACCAGCTGTTGGTGCAAATCCTATAAAAAAAAAACACACCATATACATGTTCTTTCATTTTATTCATAGTGTATAGAAATGTATTTATGGAGATTATATTTATAATGAATGCAGCATATTTGGCCTCTTTAGCCAGCAGACTTAGCAGGTTTAATTTACCATAATCATTGTTGTTTCTTCTAGACAACTCACCTCTACTGACTGGGACCATGAGCAACTAACAGGCTCCTTTTGGATAAGAAATGTATTGCATTTGCCAAGATGCCATGCAGATGCAAAAATTCTCTGTGCACATGAAATATGTCCACAGTCCCTTTGTTTACAGCTGCGTTTACGTCGCTTGCACAGAGTATAAAATAGGCTTTATTTCTTTTTTCAGTTTGAGTCATAACCCAACCTACTGAACCTGCCTCTAGCACTTGCTTTATCCAGCTGAACCCACTAATGGATAGTCCCCCCGCCTGAGATCCCCATCCCACACACTGCCCCTGCATATACCCAAATATATTACCTACTCACATTCAAAGAGCCTCTCCAGGGTATATAAATACAAGCACAGTTTGTGTGCAAATTCAAGTAATGAACAATACTGAAGGATATAGAAACTTCAGTCAAAACTTGGTTTTATAACCATGGTCTGTATTTCTGTAAGTCAGTGCTGCCTCCAAAATGCTCTGCCATCTCTCGCTCTGCACACACATTTATTCAGGGACATTGCAGCAGGGCGGCATGAATTGGACACCCGATGAGACCGGAAGCGCCAGTTAGACTGACTGAATAAGGTAAAGCCAGTACTGTCGCTAAACAAACACCATCAGCTGCTATTTGGACTCTGAGTTCCTTCATGGACTCCAACGCTGGGAGGCAAACAAAAAGCAGACAGGCTTCGCTAATTCGGCCTCACACTGCATGCTGCTGCAGAGAGTTGCACAGCTGAGGAGGCGTATCCAAAGACAAGCTTAGCATGTGACATGTATGTTTGAGTCAGGACCTCACTGGTGGAGAGTAGGTTCGTGCATAAGCATCTGCTTAAACCCAATGGGCAGCCTCTACTTTATTTTCTCTCGCATACATCTTAAATCTAGAACACTGCTGCTGCCAAAAAATGACTCACATGTGCTGACAAACACAAAGAAACACGCACTATCCTCATTAGAATTCTCTGTCTTGTGCACCAGCAGTGGAGAGTAAGGGCTGTGTAAGTCCCTGCACAGATAACACAGAGAAAACAGACTATTGTCTTATTCTAATCCTTCTTTTGAAGAAATGTATAGGGAAAAATATCAGGCAAGAGTGAGGATGAGCTTTGGTAAAATGATATCTCGAGTACAGTGGGTTGTTTCACGCAATATGCACCACCTGATACTATTTCACAGCCACTGACAAATAGGCACTGGCTGACTGCATTGATATCATCTACCCACAATTAGCATATGGACAGCTTACTCTGTACACTTAGCTATTTTTTGTTCTTCTTCTCTGGCTCTCTACAGTCACAATTTGTTCAGACCATTTTAAATAGTGAGTTTTAAAATGGGTCCTTTATCACAACAAGGACAGTAAATGCTGACCTGGACTGAGCAGGTTTAAGGAAGACCAATTTGTTTTCCATTTCTCCATCACCTAAAATCATTCTATTTCACTCTCTGGTCACCAGTAATTGACTTGAACTGTATTGTAATGTCTGTCAGTAAGAAGTGGAGTGCGGGCATATGTTATCTTTAACATTGTGTCAGTGACTTTTCTAGTAAAATAATTTTTATGTAATGCATGTAAAAAGTTTAATGCCTGCAACAGCTTCCCAGACATCAATGTGACGTCTTCTAACTGTCTCTTTTTCTTTTTTTTGTCTGATCAAAAGCCTTAAATAAAATAGACTATGGTTAAGCAACGTATTCTAATTTGTGAAGTTTAAATTGGTAAACTGGTAATTATTAAACAAAAATTTTAAACAACATTCTGTAAAAAGGAATATTTCACGTTATTTTGGGTTAGTAACTCTGGAAGACATTGTCCCCTGTCTGTCTCCTTGCCAAATCTCTTTTAGATATACAGAATTGTGCCCGCAATGGTCAAAGAAGTCCCTGGGCCTGCGATAAGTCACCACTTCAGAAGCCTTAAGCCCTCCTTGATCAGTCACTCAATGAAACATTAGCTGCTGCAGCAAAATTAATGCAGCTGAAATTAAATGAAAACACTGAAACGACTCCCCTGTAGGAAAAAGAAGTGAGCATCTTAAGCTTAAAATCGATCAATGCCGAAGTTGGGCAAGGTTCTTTATTAACTTTGCAGAGGACCTTCCCCACAGACCTAACTGCAGACAAACACAACTGAGGTGTCAGCAGGTATAAAATGTGCTTAGATGGACTTCTGAGCTTTATAAATATGTTAGCTTTGAGTTGGCAGTATAGCTAATATCAGCTCCTATGGGCTACAGAGGTCAGTTATGAACATTAATTATCCCTTCCTGTTTTCATCTGCTGCTCAGAGCCACCTCTACAGAAAACTCACTTAAACTCGCTTTGTTCCTGCTTGTCTACGTGTCGTCTACCTATATTTAGCCTTTGTGCGCATAAGGGGGGTGGGGGGATATTAGAAATAACACCAGAATCACAGGAAGCAGAAGAAAATAAATGGTCCCAAAAGAAACCCAAAGGAAGAGTCAAAAATGGAAAACTAATACAGATTTTAAAAAACATTAAAAAACATAACCATTTGCAGTTACGTGGGAGTTCATTGCTGTTCGTGATTGTTTGTTACACAGGGCATGTCACTATCGAAGAGCAACTCTGCACAAAGGACCCTGAAGAAGAAGAAGAAGAAGCTTTATCGGTCATCACTGAGTGCATATACAGTTGGAATATACATGGTTCAATGAAATTGGTGCCCTGCATTTAACCCATTCGCCTGCGGGGGGAGCAGCAGGCAGCCATAGGCCGCACCCAGAGAGCTAGTGAGAGAGTTCTGTATACCAGCCTGGAGCTCCACCTTTTGAGCCACCAGGATACCACTGAGCTGCTTCTGAATGGGATTTATGAACGACTAGCTGCACCTAGTTGGTGCTGGTCTGTACCAGTCTGACTCAGTCGATGCTGACAGTCGGCAGAAAAAAATTGATTAGCGTGTGCTGTGTAAATATACTACTCTTTGGTCATAAACCTTGTCTCTGCCAGTCATCCACACAATGATTTTTTTTAAACAAATGAAATATTTCCGATAAATATCTGCAAATGATGATATGACTTGGATTACAACCAAGAGAGACCTAGAGGAACTACAGCTTTAGCAGAGGCTACCTTCATTTTACAAGGATATTTTACCTTCAGCTCCCTCTGTTGGCTCTAAAGTCTGTGTCTCTTCTCCATCCAGGATCTCACTGCTATTTTCATATTTTTTATTTTCAATGCAATTTATTGTTTATAAAATGTGATAACTACAGGCTGATGTCATATTTGTTTTTGCCACAAGAACATGCAAGAATCTCTGTACTTGCTGGATTTGAACACAGCCAGACTGTAACTACTGCACCCACAGGCTCTACTCCGTAGCCAAACATCCTTGAATTCCAACCTACAAACCTTCAGTCAGATTGCCAAATGCATTACCCAAGACAATAAAATCTTGGACCTGTGTTATGGAAAATCAAACCATAACCTAGCCCATCTCTTGCCTGTTTACAAGCCTGTCTGTACTGTAAAAACTTATGCCCACAAGGAAATCAAGGAGATGGCCGTGAGTATCTAGAAACTGATTTAAGAGAACAGAATAGTAAGGGCTCTGTGAGCCGACTGCTTTACAGGAGGAGCTGAAAAGTACAAACAGAAACCTGAGGCACCACTACAGGAGGAAGGCGGATGATCAACTACAGTAGAAGGACATCAGTGAGGTCTGGAAAGACATGAGAACTATCTCTGGAGTTAAACCAACTAGTGCCAAACAGGCATTGAATAGGCCAGTGAGCTAAATATGTCTCTTATCAGATTTGACTCTGGTTCTAACCCTCAGGCGACTTACTCACTGGTGTTCCTCCCCGGTCCTATTCCAGTTCGTGCCTTCCCCATTCCTCAAACCACCTGTCTATCTCAACGAGCCCGTTAAAGGGTTAGGCTCCAGATAATAAAGGAAAAGAAGGTAGCAAGCTCAATTTGCATCAGCTCGAGTCCTTAAAATCTGTTTACCGCAGGAGGTAGTACATCCCATTTTTGAGCTTAGTCTGAGGCCGGAGAGAGCACAAGCTGTGTGGAAGACATGCTGCTTGGTACCAGTAGGTACTGCTGCAAGCCTTAAAGGCCCTAACAGCTACAGAGCACTGTCCAAAACATCCCATCTGATGATGACAGTTTAGACAGTCATCATTAGCAACCCCTGTCCTACGAGGAGATAAAGTATGGATCCATTTACAGTGATGGACAAAACCAGTGATCAAAAAATGAATTTAGAGACTCTACAGACATCTATAGACCTGGGTATATACCTGATTGGACTGGTCACACAACATGACTGCCCTGTACATAGTACAGCTAAAGTATTTTGGAAAATAATAGATTTTTGGGGGGCAATATTACAATTTTTTTCAAAAGGTCGTTCAAAGTTATATTCTGTGCAACCAAGCTCTAAATGATAAGAACACCCAAACACAGAATACATTACAAACTACTTTTTCATGTGGCAATGCACGCATGGCCTAGAAAAATTTATTTATTCAACCCTTTTGTTCTTAACTCACAAACGGACTGAATCATGACGCAGTTTAACATCAAAACATGTTTGCCCTCCTTCCCTTCTCTTCAGGCGAGGGAGGGGCAGATCTCTGCACATGAAGCCTGCAAGAATGCTTCTCTTATTAAACCAGACTTAAAAAAAAAAAAAAAACTTAATCACAGCTCTTGTGATTTGAAATTTTTTTATTGTTAAATTGCAACATTATTTAAAAAGGAATAATTGTTCAGCCCTAGTACATAATAAGAGAGCTGACTCTCCCTGCTGAGGACACTAAAGCTGAATTGATGCTTGATGGGGTTTGTGTTGCAAAAACCTGCACTCCCTGCAATTATGTTTACCTACGCAGGGGCCCAACCTGCTCCTTTTCTGCCTCCGTCAAACGCACACAAATGAAAAGATAGCTAAAGTTTGTAAAGAACAAAAGCATAGAACATAAAAGCATGTAGGACTTAGCTCATACATTGTGGAGTATTTATATACCAAGACTGTAAAGTTTTGACAAAAAACCGTAAAGTTTGCTTTCTTCTTTTACAGCAGCTTCCTGTGTGCTGCTGTACAGTCATCCACAGCACTGACTACAGTGTCAGAGAGCAAAACAGCTTAAATGAGAATGAGGCTTGCACTCAGTATGAACACACTGCTTGTTGCAGTACAGTACCCCCCCACCCCCCCTGCAGAGAAACCTGTGCGCAATCGTCCGCCGCAGGCATGTCCACACCGTAAGACCCTATGATGTTTGCAGGGCTGAAACTAGTCATGACTCTGTTGTGGCATCAGCCATCTTCTCTACAATGCTCTACAGGGTGGTGGACAAACTCATGAGAAAGGCAGGCTCTGTGCTGGGGGGGCTCATTGGACTGGAGATGGGAGGTGGGAAAGAAGAGAATGTAAGCTCCAGTAACTGTTTAACATTATGAACAACACCTACCCCCCCTTACAGGATACCCTGTGCTCTGAGCAGCACCTTCAGCGACACGTTGGTCCACCCACCATATTTAAGACCACTACCGCAGGTCCTTTGCCACGGCTGAGACAAACTCCATTCCCCCCAGCAAACTCAAATAATCCAATTAACCACAGAGGGATTTGCCTGATTGCATAACTTTATGGCACTTGTCACTAAATGTCATTGCTGCCTCTTATGAGGACTTTATTCTCACTCACACACACACACACACACACACACACGCTACCATTTGTTAGTATCATCTTGTCTTATTACAAATGCGTGAGTTACATTTCTTAGATATACTAAACAGAGCAGTATAAACCAACCAGAAAGAGACAATAAACATCGCTCAAGATGCTGCTGTTGGGAGGTCCAGGTACAAAACCCCAGTTTTAATTCTAATTAAAAATCGTTGCTGCAAACCACTAAAAATAGCATGTACCACAGAGGCCCGTCAATTACAATTCACCCCCAGGGGACAGCAATAACATTGCTCTGGAGGAATGATGTGAGTTTGCTGGATGTGCAACATAACACAATGGTAGCTAATTAAGTACACACATACTGTGGTAGGAGGCCTTATGCAAGGACATCATCAGGACAACAATTTGAAAAGCTACTGTATAACAATGTTCTGCCAGTAGTGATTTATATTGTTTTTTTCTACAAGTTTTCAAAATACCTCTTTTGTTTTGACAGGGGAAATAAAATAAAAGGTACATGTTTATAATACTGAATATATTACTAGGATATATTGTTGTGGGTTTATTTCTGTATAGCGTACGTGTACATATACATTTGTAATTTTTATACTAAACTTTTGCAACTTCATCCTTCCTCAAATTGAATGTAACTCTGACCTCAAAATGTCAGATCATAAAGCTCATTGAGGAACTATGCTCTCTGATTATCCTCAGGTTCCGTCTCTGATGTGTTATCTGGCTTCATTCCCATGTCTGCTCCTCCAGCTCTTGTGTGCAGCCAAGAAGAAATGGTGCACAGAGGGAACGAGACTCTGACAGTCAGCTGCTGAGAAGTGTTCAACCCTTTCTCTGCTGCACCACTAAGGCCTTCCACAAGCCTTCTCAACAAGTTTCAATTCCACAACCTCTCCGCATGTCAGCCCAAATAAACAAGCACACAGCGGGACAAGAATAAGACAGACCAGGTAGGACAGAAGACAAGAAGAGAGGGACCAGTGGTGATACATTCATTAAATGAGCATATGCGTTACAGTAAAGGTGTTATGGACTGGAATGAGCATCTTATTTAGCACAAAAACCTTCTGCTCTACTACCTCTTTCTTTCCTTTGTGACTGAGAATTGGATGTTTGGCAAAAGGCTATTGGGTCATACATAATCAAAGATATATCCTTCTTTACTTAGCGGCTTGGCATAAAAAGCAAAGCAGGGATTTAGAGCTAGTGAGGGAGCCAACACTGAAGCAGTAGTAGAAGATTAGAGATCTGTCAAAGGCACCAAACATGCGATTTTAAATGTATCTTGGGAGAATTTCTGGAAGTTAAAACTGCAAGAGTAGGAATAAATCAAATCTGCCCTTAATACTGCTCATTATAATACACCTACTGTACATATTAATCATTGGATATAAATTCTAAAATTGACAGTCAGAAAGGGATGGGAAGGAGGTGAGCTGAGGGTCTTAGCTGTGATAAAAAGGGCAGCAACTCCCCTGTCTCTCAACTCTTCGACCGTTCACGAGGGCAAATAGAACAGTCGATGCCAAATCAATAAAAACGGTAACACTAAATCGTAGTTTTCTTTGATGAATACTAATGAATGTTCCCCATTTGCTGCACAGATACTTTACACATAGAGAGGTTGCACTTAGAGTTGATGGCTCTGTCAGGATGATAACATCATTTTAGCTTAATATCCTCTAAAAAGCACTGGCACTGCACTATCACTTAATAACTGTATTTTTATTCATATGGAATGTTGCTATACCAGGCAGTAAGGGTTTATGTTGTTACATACTAATAAGCACTAATTAAATTTGATGCAGCCATCTGAGTTCCATTTTGTTGCATTTGTTACATAATTGATTAAATATTAAATGGCAGATAGTGGTTATAACAGCGCATCAAGAAGCAAACCAGCTGCAGCCTTATTATGGTATATTTCGGTATATTATTGGATGGTAAATATTCAGTAAAATCTTTTTAATGCTCTTAGTGCTGCTATCCAAATAAAAAATGTCTGAAGAGCCATTGAAATCGTCATGATTTTCCCATCATATTTACGTTGTAGCTGTGCGTTTGACACTTACAGTAAACGTCCACCCTAATGGATTTGATGGCAGGTGAGCCAAGGCCATTCTCAGCTTTGCAGTAGTAGCGACCTCCCTGGGTCCTCAGGATCTTTGCAATGTGCAATGTTTCATTGAACACACTGGAGTCCTGGAAGCGATCCGACACACTGCCAGCCGTCTTGGTCCATCTGATCTAAACATAACAAAGGGCAGAGATTACAAATGACTTCAAAGTCTATTCAACTATGCAGGGCATGGACTGAGACTACAGCTTTATTTGTGAAGTAAATATACTAAATAAATCAAAATGATACATTTATGATAACATTTTTCATAAAAAAGTTGAATTATGCCCTTGGACTAGTAAAGTCCTTTCAGTTTGAAATATGTTTTGAGGAAGACATTTATACATTAACAACAACTTAAAAGAATAATAAGAGAAGCGAATGGAACAGTGAATCCAGTTTGTTAAAAAAGACAAGAAAACCTGGACAACGTATGTTTTTAAAAGAACAGGCAGGCATGAAAGAACTGAACTTGTCAACAGTGACAACAGCAAACAGAAAGTTAGCTTTGCATAAAAACTGAAGAGTGACCACTTCCTAAGGTAGCAAAATCTGCCAACCACCACCTCTACAGCTCACTAATTAAATCTTGATTTGTTGTTTATAATATATATAATCCTTTAAACACCTAAGTGCACAATGTGTAGTTTTGCAACGTAGTCATCCTGAGGCACCCGCTGACATTCCAGCCAGCTACTGCACCAAACAAATACTTTTTTGTACAGTTTAAACAAACAAAATTTTACTGTAACTTTCCATATCAAATTTAAACTAACTGGAACCAAATGGAGATAAAGGCTTCTTAAAAGAAACATACTGAAATATATGTTTTAGAATGCAGGAAATTAGAAATAAATGCCTGTCTAATGCGAGCCGGTTGGAAATAATAGCCTCGTGTTTTTGACAGGATATTTAATGGAATGCTCTTGTGCTGAGGAAGAACGTTCAGTTTCAAACTAAAACCGCTGTAATGTTATTTTGTGAAATGTCACAGTACAAAGGAGAAAGATATAGCTGAAAATCTTCCCTCTTTTCTCTGTTCCACACAAAACTGACCTCAGCGTGAATACATTTCACTAACTGATGAGACCTAGTTAGCCCATGGCATTGAGGGGTAATGAAAGGTGAAATAGTGTTACTCTCCCACATGAGGTTGTAATTGACTCTCCATCATCTCCCTCTCCTGTCCTCATTAAAGCATACAGCATGAACAGGTACTGTGACAACTCTGACCTGGGGGCACCACAGCCATAACCATGAAGCATAAAGCTCTGTTCAATTCCTCATCCTAAGTAAGCCACAGATGTACTGGCTTTACCTGCAGAGCCTCACATATCTCTCCAAAGGCAGGAGGAGAGCCTATGAATTAGAAACTAATATCTCCACATTGTAGGGTGATAGCATCATCTTGGATACTGATAACATCCCATTTTACAGATATAGCATCAGATGGAACAGGGATATCACTGCATGCAGGGATGGGGACTGGGTGGCATCTTGGAAGATTGCTGCTGTGCTGATGTAGCTGTGGGGTTTTAACCATGATAACTCCAATCCAAGGTTACAACAGCTTGAAATATGATCATTTCCTAAACAGACAGGAGACAGGAAATGAAAGGGTGGGTGGCCTAAAACCTGATAATGATGCCATATTCCAGGGGCTTTTTGCAGAGCTCGGGGCGAGCGAATGACAAGGAGAAGGATTCACATGCAGCGAAAGTTGAAGTTTATCAGAGGAGTTCCAGATTCTCTGTCTTGCTTGGGGTCTTTCTGTTCAGAGCAGCAGAAATAAATTAGCTTACCCTGAAACTCAAAGGCTGTGTGTGTGTGTGTGCTGTGTTTCTCCTTTTCATCAACCTCTTTCTCTTAAAAAGACAAAGTCTGCAGCCAGACTGTACTGCAGTGCCATCCATTAATACAAGCTTTAAGTGGATATATTACCATTAAAAATAAATGCTCCTAAATGAATACACTGCACAGAAAAGGCCCTGATTCAAATGCATCAAGAAACACTGAGAGAAAGCACTCTATGAAAAATCCCAAACTCAGCAGTTGATGCTAAAGCCCCATTGCTGGAAAATCTGGAGCCCTATTATAACTGTTAGGGACATCATGTGTTCAGCAAAAAAAAGCCCTTAAGTTGAATAAGTTATGAGCATAAATTAGATGGAGCAAAGTTTTGGAAATCTGTGACACTCTCTTACAGTGTGCTCTGGATCCCCTCATGCAAATACAAAACAAGCTGGCTTATGGCGACCTCAGCAGAATTCAATATTCTCCCAGCTTAGACTCCCAGCCATTTCGTTTGCCTTTTGTGTAAAGAGCTTTGAGTTTTAGGAAAGTGCAGTATCAATAAGTGCATTGTTGGAGTGACACTAAGAAGTGGGTATTCAAATAACTCTTCATATTTTCAAAAGGAAACTGTTCCTGTTTGTTTCACAAGGGCATTAGACCACATTATTGGTGAGCTTTCAACTCTTCATGTAACCAGGAGCTGTTTTCATTCCTCCATTCCACTGACTTCTTCTTCTTTTTTTTTTACATCTAAGCACCAGTATCCACAGGGGAAGTCCTGAAGTATGCCTGGTGAGAACAATTTGACCCTCTTCACTCTCCTTAGTGCAATGCAAATACTCTTGATCTGAGAGGAGCTGGCGGATTTGAGCAATATGATAATTGCTCCTCCTAGCCCACTGACAGCGTGGCTGAGTTTTTTTTTTTGGATATTTTTGCTGCCGCTTTTTCATTTTTCAGTTGAAACTCATAATGTGCCTGCGAGTATACATTGGAGAATAAGTACATAAGAATGTAAATGGAGTCTGGTTTTCATATTTCACCTCACAAAAAAGGAGTTGTGCGTGCACACACTGAACATTTTATTTCTTCAAAAACACACTGAAAACCGGACCACTTGTTTAAAAACATAAAATCAAAGTCAAAACAATAATGATGCCACTCTTTCTTAATACCCAACAGAAACATAAACATTTGCTTACAAGAAAACTAGAAACTGGTCTAGATTAGTATCCTACTGAAAATCCCAACAGTGTTTGAGACCACACATGCTGCGATGTCACGGCAAGAGCTAATTAAAATGCGCCCAGTGTCTGCTGTTATGCAGGCATCATATGCTGGAGCACGCATCTTCAGCGAATCTCCCATAATGCCTGCTGTGACGTTTCCCAATCCCTAACTACAGAATGGTTTCTAATTGCTTGCCATATTTTCTTTTAGGCACCGATGGTGGTCTGTGCCGCTCAGTGGTGCAGCCAAGTGTGGCTGAGCATGACAATCAAGCGATCAGAAGAAGCAACAGGGGTTTCAAATCACAAACTGTGAGTGCACAGACTCTCCAGGTCTATATTAGAAAGTACAGGCCCTTGTAAAAACAGGAAGATCATATGAAACAAACCACAGTGAAGGCTTTGATACTGAAACAGAAACCCGAATCGAGTAAGAAACACATGCTGACATATAAAACAGAAATCAATTAGCTTCAATTTGACTTGGTGATGGTGGAGTAAATATAGTACCTTTAAATACTCCAGTGAAATTCCTTTTAGGAGAACTAAGTGTAAACAAATCCAACTGCATTAGACAGAGTTTTCTGTATGTCAAGGGGAAACTGAGATAGTGCCCCTCCCCATACTGGTGGTGCACTTTGTGAAGCAAAAGGAGGAAAAAACAGAAGGTTAAGTCATTTTCAAAAAAGGCACCATCTGCAAAAGACACCAGCACTGTAGGCTAACTGTCATGAGAGCATCCAAAACAGATCACATACTCCAATTGGTCTGTATAAAGTGAAATGTCCCAAGGCCTGAGGTCGGTTTATTTGTGGTCGCTGACCCATGGTGCTGTGAGCTGAATCTAGCTGGCCAATAACTGAAACAAAAAAAACAAAACAAACAAAAAAAAAAAAAACTTAAAAAAAAAGGTGTTTACAATGTGGTGTTGCTGGCTATTGGAGCCTGGTACTCAAACAAAGCAGTGTGGACATAATGGATAGAGGCCAGGGCGCAAGAGATGGGGGCAGATTGCTTCATCATCAGTGACTCTGAAGTATGTTCAGAGCATCAAACACAATGACTGAAGCTGGAGAACAGTTACTATGAAAGTAAGAAGAAGTGAAGCTCAATATATGTGTGGTGTTCTGATAAAAGATAAAGAGGTGTGAGACAGACAAAAGTAAAATGTTTCTAAGTTTTTATTTTTAATTGACACGGTGCTGATGCTCATATTTAATTGCACATACATTTATTTAGTATTGTTCTACTAAACAATTAATTAACCTTCAACCTATAACATGTTAAGAAATTAGTAAAAAAAAAAAACTCATCACGTTTCAGAAACCACAGGCAACATCTTCAAACTTCACTGACATTGAATTTACATTAATTTAAACCTCTCATGTTTAATTAACTGAGATCATGATGTTTGGCATTTTTCCCTGAAAAAGAGGGAAATGAGAAAAGAGAGACGTTTGATAGGTTAGTAAAGCAGGGAGAGCAACCATCATCAAAAAAGATGTTTTTTTTAAAGAATGCTGGGTGTCTTAAAGTTTTCCATAGAGCTAATTTAAAAAAGAAAAAGAACGAAAGTGTAAAAAAAGAGAAAAAGGAGAAGCCGTTTAGCTCATGAGCCTAAATATATGATTCAGCCTTCAACTAATGATTATTTTCATTATTCAATTCCCTATTAAAATATTTCAGCTTAAAAGATGATGACAATATCAGAAATGGATGAAAAATGCTTCTAACTTCTTAGTTTGTGTGAGTAGTGTTTAAAAAATGCAAATATATTCAATTAACACTAAAAAAGTAGAGAAGAAAAAAAGCAAATCTGCACATTTAAGGAGATAGAATGAGCTAAAGTTCTGCATGTTTAGCCATGATAACAGTTAGCTGGTCCAATGTTCCCAGGGGATGAATCCCAACCATTTCGGTGAGTCAATCAAGCACATGTGCACAATCCCAGAGGTGCCGCCAGGGCTGCAGCCCCTTAGTCCTTTTGTTTGACAATGTACCAATGTGTAATTTCTTGTCAAAATTGTTGTTGATTGCTTCTCTGTTGACCAACTACTAAAAGTGTTTCAGTAATAGATAGGTGGAGGCAGCAGAGCAAAAAAAAACTAGACACGCTAATGTTTAATAAAGACAAAGACCAGCGAATGGGGAAAACACAGCCCACAACTAAGATTTTCTGTCTTCTCCTCCTCCTCAGAGAGCCAAGGCACACAAATCCTTCCTGTGACCTCTGCACCATACATCTATGAGAATTTGACTTCATTGTGCCCCGAGCGTGCCAGATGTCAACAGTCCCTTTCTTCCTGCAAGGCCTCTGGTAACACCTTGAAATGCCAAACCCACAAGGCAGCAGCGAAAAAGCACATATTATTCGGTGTACTGGTGACTGACAGGAACATATATTTATTTGACAATTAAATGGGCAGGCAGACGAGTGCTGCTGCTGCCACGAGAGTGTGTGTGTGTGTGTGTTTTGTTGAATGCATGTATGATTTTATTATTAGAAAGCCTTTGTTTTTCTCTGAGGTGGGTGGGAGGATGTGCACAGGGCTGACAGAGAGAGGCCCACTGTGAGGAAGCTGCTGCCTTGCTGGATAAAATCCAGAAACTCCATCAGCAGGAAGTCCTGAGGGGTGTCTATGTAATTTAAGGAGTGTGCATATTGAAAGACGTGAAGAATTAAATGGTGGCAAAATTGCCAACTATGGTCTCATTTACTCGGTAGTTGGTCCTTTGTAGTGGTGATGTTCTATTTGGCACAACAACCCTCAATCTATGTGCTATCGAGGGAGGTAGTATTTCAAACTCAGGGAAAGAGACTGTAATCTGGAAAGATATCATGAAAAAAGCTATTTGGTAATTTGTAATGCAAAACTAACTGAAGCCATTAAAGTGAAATAGCAGTGACTTGGCCCTGTGTAATACTACAGTCCAGATGGTGAGTGCAGTTGGCCTTACTGCTGGTATGGACATTGTTCAAGGCAACAAAACATAATACAACAAATAACAGTTGTAGATTTGGATATGTACATGTTCATAGCAATATTGAAGCGCTACTGAACACTAAATATGAGTTGGTCAGTTTGATTGCCTAACTCAAGATGCATAAAAAGGAGATGTTTTCAGGAGCATAAAGGAGTAAGATGAGAACAAGACATGTGGACTAAAAAACTATATAAAAACAACTTGGAATCTGCTACAACTGAGACAAGTAAAATGCTGTTTGTTTAGGAACTCATTTGGTAATAATACTGGTTTAACTATATAAGTGCTGATTAACTATTTTACAAGACTACTAGGGATCGATATTATATCAACATCAGTGATACTGGCCTGTTGTTATCAGATCAAAACCAAATTTTGTGCTGTCACCGACTCTTTACTTGTGAATGATGTGCAGAATTTCATCAGGAAATGTGGGTCATACACATACAGGCCAAAGTTCTTGTTTCAGGACGGCGATATTAGATGAAATGAGAATAGGAGTGTTTCTGAGATTATATTACCTCCAGCAAAAAAAGTTGTACAGTCCAAATCAACAGACTAAAAGAAGTGACATTTTACAACGCATTAAGCGCATTAAATACCAAAGCTCACACTTAAAAAACAAACTAGTTCATGCTTTAAGTTCACAATTTAATGTTCTTGACATGTTCAGTAGATATGTACAGTTCCACAAAAAGAATGAAAACATTTAATAAACGGTGCTGTTACAACAAGTTCATGTGCAAGACTGCCTATTAGTTTTTTTATCCTGAGGTGTGTGTGTGCACAGACAGTATGTGTACATTACAAAGTAAATGACAAAACACAACGTTGAGGGGCAAAAACAAAAATCCTGATGCAGAAGCCAAACCTACCTCCACACCATTAATCAAGATAAGAGCACTACAACCTTTGGAACTGCTGATTACTTTTTTCCTCACGTATGCTTGAAAGATGAAGGAGCTCAGCTCAATTAAAATGTGGAACTACGGGGCAAAGAAAGACTCTGAACATGTTCTGAGGATTAATATTTAATTCCAACAAAAAGATGAACTGTTTTTGCAATACAAACTCACAAGCCTGTTTCCGATGAGGTCACATACTTTTGTGCTTTTCCAACAACATCATCAAACCAGCCTTAGGTCTCGTGCCACCCCAGATGACCTATCCAACTTCCCAAACCACTGTGAGTGAGTGTGTGTTGCCTTCGGTCCCAGGCCAATACCAGAGGGGGACAAAGCTGACACATCCAAGTCTGGAGAGACACAGCCTAGACCCAATGTGCCAAGGGATCTGCGCGAGTCTCATAATGACTCCGTTTCAAAGGAGCTCCTGCCTCTCCTGCCACAGCCACGCAGGGCTTTTGATCTCCAACTCTCCCCTCACCCCAACCCTCCCCTCACTCGTCTCTGTTTTTCAGAAATTCTAATTAAGAGGAAAGACAGAGATGGTGAGTGCAAAGTTGTCCCCCCCCGATGACGGAAAGAGTTGAACGGTGTGTCTGAACTTCACGTTAATTTAAGAAGCCTCACCTTTTCAACTGAAATATAAAAAATCAATATGCTCTCTGCTTTGGCATCCAAGAGGGGAAGTGTACAAACTAATGGCCCCATCTATCGATCAAATGATATGAATGAATGTAAATGAGCTCAGGCCCGATTGAAGACTGCGCCGAGTTCTGTGTAATTTGTGTTATCAAGCTAATTTAAAAGAACATTCGATAAATGTTTGAAAGGTTAGTGTGGGCAAATCCTGCTCAGATTAATACACGAACAAAATCGGATGGTAAGGTAATTTGTGGCACAGCTGACATTTATACCTACATGGATCATTTTGGTTGGTATTTTGTCTAAGCATCTAAGCAAATAATGGGATATTCTTTCCATTAACAACCTTACTGTATGTACTTCTGAGATTTGTATGAGAAAGGCAATAAGAAGGCAGCACAATAAGAACAAATTAAAGCCTGTTGTTCTCTTCTGAGTAATAACACAAGTTTTTTTGTTCACATCACATTTGTAAATAGGAGAGTTTGAGGAAATGTGAGTGCAGAGGAAATGTGTGCATAACCTAGAGTCTTATAATGTGGCCTCTTTCTCGCTCATTACAATTTGGTTTGGCAGATGTTTTCAAATGTTTTGTTCCTGCATCCTCATTAGTCTTGGAAGTGTTTATTATCAACATGCAGGTGCACAATGCAACCTTAACCATCAATAATTAAGGGATTAAACTTTTAAGATGGCTTAGTGTAGGGGTATGCTGTGTACCACTCAACGGAGAATTAAACAGAGCTTGCGAGAGGAAAGAGGAGGCTACAAAATTAGCTTCTAGTCCCATGATTCCATTGTGTAACTATTCTTGTCCAAGCTGTCAGTTAAGGGCAGACAAACGGGTACCGAGTTCTTACCTGGGGTCGAGGGTGCCCTGTCACCAAACACGTGAGCTCCAATGTCTCGCCCTCTCTGATTGTGTAGACTCTCTCCGTGTGCCTCTCCTCCTCAACATTACAGGCATGCCCTGAGTGTATAATGCGGACAGTCGGAGATGCTGTAAAGGAGAAAGCACAGAGTGTTTTAGCATTCCAGTCATTTCTGAAGGAATGAGTAGTTTCGCACAACAGATGGTGTATTGATTAAGAGGTTGTCTCACTTTAAAACAAACCTCCTACAAACTTTGTGGCCACATTTGTACTGCACACAGCTGAGCACGAAACTAACCAGAGGTATTTGTTGGAAAAACTCTATCAGTATCTGTATGAGTGAATCTAATGTATCTCTAGTGAAAGACCATAAAGTAGAAAGAACCAAGTAAGTAGTTTCAGTAATTTATTTCAGCCACTTCAGATGGTGTCAAGTTATTCAGTGGCCCATTATCTGTTCTCATCAGCTCATATATGTGGATTATAGCTCCCTAGTCTACCTGCCAATCGGCAAAGTAGGTCATTATCCTACATTCATGCACAGGCCTTTGTTATAATGGTTACAAAATAAACACAGGGCTATGACTTTGTTATATTAGACACAAAAATTACAAGTTTACAGTTAGGCACTAAAGGATTTGATTGGGGTTAGGAAACAATGCATGTTTGAGTCCAAATAAATTAATGACACTGACTTAGGTTAATTAATTAGTCAATAAGACAAAACTTTGAAACAAGAAATAAACTTCTTGTGTTTTGTCACTGACCAAACCTCCCAGTTTGGACTTTTAAATTAAGTTGCAGACTGTCGCTTTGGATCCTGACGTAATCACAGTGCCTTCTAGATGGTGCCAAATTACCACACATTTCAATAATAAACCATTTACAAAAAGCTCGAATAGGTTTACAACTAGACTCAGCCATCAACACTGGTAGCTTACTGATTCATAACTGTGGCTATAACAATGACTTTTAATTCACTGAAACGGCACCTAAATTAACATTTTATGATGCTGTTAAACAGTAATATTTGTAGACAAGGGAGGAGAATGGCTTAGCAATATAATCACAGATCCTGATTATGCTGATAAATAAAATAAATAATAAATAAATAAATAACTGTGTGAGTCATGTAATTCATTACATGTTATGCCTTTAATTTACACAAATTTACTTTTAATTTTCAGGTGGCACATGAGCATTACTATCAAGAGCAGTCAAGAGGCCACATTTTATTTCATTTTATACATTTTCATTTTGAGTCAATATTTGACCCCCCACAATAATCGTGAACGTTCCCTGACCCACCTTGGCCTGAAAAAGAACTCAAAGGTAACCTTCACAGACATATGCGGGAAATAGATATGGTACAGTGGGTCCAGCAGAAGCCGTAACCAATCAATACTGCTCCAGTATGAATCTTTAAAGAGACACACACTTTGTGTCTTCACCAAATTAGGCAGTGTAAAGAGCAATAATTCAAATGCAGTCTAAAGTAGATGACCAACTGTAAATAATGAATGGCAGGCTGGAAGACAAATAATTACTCTCAGTATTGCTCCTCATCCTCCTCGCTTGCTTGCAGTGGAAAAATATGAGAATGAATTTCCAACTGAGTGTAATTACATGCCAGAATGGATCCATTAAAATTGTATACAAATAAGTTCATTTGTAAAAAGAAGAAAAATAAATTAGGTGGTAATATTGTAAGCACAGACACAAAAAACATACTTTTATCCATAAATGTCTTAAAGTGCCTTTAATATAATTTCACTAAATATATTCAATTTTAACCTAAAATACCCTCAGCTGTTATTAGACCATATGAGGAGTGGGTGTTCATATTTAAACTGGTGGATTACTGTGCAGCAGGACTCATCATTTAGCAAATTCATCATAGCATAATAATGTAATGCAATCAAGGAGTAGAAAAATAGCGGAAACTGCGACACGGGGAAATTAAATCAACTTTTTTCAACACAGGCTCACTGCAGAGCAAGTTCAGGAAACACTCTAAACTCCCCACGGCTGTAATCACTCCAATGGTGTTTCTATCACTTTGGCAGACAAAAAAAAAAAGACATCTCAATCTGTGCACACACCAAGTGGAGGGGGTTAAACAGAAAGGAGGAGCAAGTCATGTTAGGTAAACCGCCTAAAAGGCTCAGTTGCACTGAGCTGTGAAAGCGCAGTTACATGTAAGCGACCCCTGACAATACTAGCATCTGTTAAGCATTTACTCCTCTCCAACTTACATGATTAGTAAAGAGGTTTGGGACGAGATGATTTACAGAGTGGATACGGGATACGATTAGGAGGAGGAGTACAAATTGGGGGAAGAAACAGGCAGAAATCATAAGGACTGCAGTTTCCCTTTCATGCTGAAGAAGCCGCTTCCTCTGTGGGGCTCTCTCAACAGACTCGTCCCCAGCAGCAGACTCAGCTCTACTTCTATCCAGGCTGTAATGTTAATGAGTGCGGCGACACTCCTCCCTAAACCTGCAATGGGAGTCTCTGCCAGAGTGCATCTTTAGCCAGCCACTAACCGCTTACCAGTTCCCGATCATGCTCTGTGTGTCATTCAGCTTGATTGCATAACGCCTACTGCGCTCGTCCTACCTGTCTACACCCAACACGGATTGATGAACACTAACTGGCTACTCATTAAGCCATGTTGGGCTGTTCTTGCTTCATAGTCGTTCACTGTGTTTGGAGATAAATACACTAGTGGTAAATTCCATAGGGGGAATAATGGCTTGAGAAATCAGCTCAGTGTAAGGGAGCTTCACGCAAGGCTGCCACTTAAAACAAAAAAAGGCTTAGAAACAAGACCCCAGGGCACTAGCCGAACAAAGTACTAATGCCATTTACCCCAATGAGCCGGTATCTCTGCAGCATGCTATCAGTCCTGGAGGAAAATAGGGAAGCACGCGTAATTAATGATCTTCAACTGCTGCTACTGCAGTTGCTACACACACACACACAAAAACACATGCTTTTTATGCAGATGACACTAAGCAGCGACAAAAGCAAATAACCCTCACTTAAGCATACATAATGAGCACAGTAATGTTCTCACTGTTGCACATATCCTTATGTAGCCAAGACCAGCTCTCTCAGATCATTTGGCCCAAAGCATCAACCAAAATCACTGCCATTACTACATAATTTCCTGGTTGTTTAGTTTTCATGACGCTGTTTGATACTCTTCTGACAGTAACTACTCATATTATATTCAGGAAAGATATCCAAGAATTGAAAATAAGACATTAACGCTTCGAGGTTTAGGCTTGGAGGTTGCATAAAGTGAGATGTCAACGCGCTGACAGCACTGAGATAAAAGACGACCTGTTAAAGGGACACAGACGATAGTCAAAGCTTTGAATACATCAAAGCAGACAAGACACACAGATAACTTACCCCCTGATAACTTAACTACATTCTGTATAAGTTCATTATGTAGCTTGAAATTATGCAATAGAGATGTTAAATGTCATTTATGTTGCCATTTAGTGCACACAGCATACACCAGACCTGTATGTTCAATAACAACTCAATAACAAACTACAAGTCTACGAGTCAATTATTTTTCAGTGATTTGATTTAAATTCATCTAAAGCCCAGTGTTGTAGAAAGCAATGATTCATAAAATTGTGAGAGAGTTATTTTGCTAAGGGGCAACAAAGGCAGCTATAGTAAGTTATTCCATGTTGTATATATTTATTTTAAACACAATGAGAATAAGTGTTATAGGAAGCAATAAGAATTGCTTCATCTAGTGAATTTTATAAATCAAAACATATTATATGCTCCATATGGATTTGAAACCACATCCAATATGTAGCTTTACATCAATAAAAGTAGAAAAAAATAATACATTATATCTTTCCTTCAGAAGCATGACCACCACGATTCAAATTTTTAAGAAAATTAAATTCTTCACATCTTTCTACATTTTCTACTTTCATAAGCAGCTTTGTCAGTGCATTGCTATGTTATTTTGTACATCACAAGCAAGAAATATCAATCATCAGACTGTCCTGAAAATAAAAGCAAGATGTGATTGTGCCCACTAGTGGTCACAAATTCCACTGGGTACATTAAAGCACAAAAGCATCATCAGCTTCTTAAAATACAGGATAGGGCCATTCTGAATATTAACCGATAAAATAAATATTATCGCTAGAATTTTATTGCCAATACCTTAATAAGGGGCATTAACATGCTCAAATCCAGGTAATTCTAACTATTTTTATTTTTTATAATATTATATTATTATATTATATTATTATTATTATTATTATTATATATTAATATTTATCATATTTAACAATGTAGTGTTTTGACTGTAAAAGCACATCTTCAACTACACTCCCTGGCCCCTGCATTAGATACAGCAGCTCTGCTATAGGTTCTACTTTTACAAGGTAATAATGTCTCGGTTTTTTAAGTTGAAGCTGTCAGAAAGATGATAAATCTACTATGTGTATATTATTAAGGTCATAGTGGCAGGTGAAGTCGTACTGGATCGTATTGTATTAAGAGCTGTGTTTAATGTTTTGCCCCCTCTAATTAAATCATCGAGAGGGCCAAAAATCAACTTTGTCTAAAGCAAATTATTTTAATAATCCCTTCAATACTAGGTTACATCGCAAAATTACATGATGTAAAATGAGTGAGAGGCCATGTGCTATATGTAGAACAGCAGAGCAGAGGTCATTTGGGAGCAATGAGCTGAAAAAACATTCTGCTGGTGGCACATTTGGATGTTAATTAGATGCTTTTTCTGATCTAGCTTGGTTGGCAAATTGGCTTTGGCATAAGAAGCACATCTGCCACTCACTGGCGTGAGAAATGCAAAACCCAGGCATGGAGGCGGGCAGGGTAGTTGTGGATAAATGCTAAATATTCACAGAATCTTTAAAGTCAAACTAACGCAGAGGTGGTATGAAATCACTTATTTGCTTTACAAGTGTTTGTGATTAACAGTGTTGTTGCAAATGTTAGGAAAATGTTGTCATTAACCTGTGGGTAGTTTCACTCCCCCCAACAAAGCATCTGCAGACACACACACTCAAAGTCCCACTCACATACACACACAGCTTCCTGATAACTGTAAGTTTTGGAAAAAAAGGAAGCGGAGGAGCTGCAGGCTAGAAACAGGAGTCTCAGATGTGCCTCTCTTTTTTCTCATTTCATCTCATTTCCATAGCCGTGACATCATTTCCCCTTCTGCAGAAACACACATCGGGGAGAGAAAATGTAGAAGACAAAGAGAACAAGAGAATGACTCTGCATATATAATTGTACACGTTAGACTGTTATTTCATTGTTCTCTCTTCATCTAGTTTGTGTGTGTGTGCGTGTGTGTGTCCTAAGTTTGAGTGTGCATTATGTCCTTGTGTGTTGAATGAGTACCTCCCAGTGGAGTGCCTAGCCTTCTTTGGCCTCAGCTGGGGGAGATGGAGACAGCTTTATCCACTACCGCCAATGGAGATTAAATTGGATTTGGCTAAAAGCAGCCTTGTCACCACAGTTCTGGAGTGCCTGAGTGGCAGAGGGGGTTCTTGGCAATGGAAGAGCCTCTAAATTTGACAAACAAATGAATGCGAAAAAAAAACCTCCACTGGCTGAGGCTCGTTGTCACTGTGGGTTTAATGTCTTCAGACCGACCCCTGAGGACCACTAACCACATATCCTGCTGGTTTTCTGGCTCTGTAATCACCCTCTCAAAATGGGCCATGCTAAAGGAGGAGAGAGAAAAAACTGGAGGAGGAAAAGGTGTTACAGGATATGCATAAGGTTTGTGTTGCTCTTTATCAATTCTCAGACAAAACCACTGGAAATAAACTTCTAGTTGGTTACATAGGGACTAAAGGGGAAAAGTCCATTTTAGTTGTATGTTCAGCTGCATGATGCAGTAAAGACACAGAAGTTCAGCAGTATGAAGATATCAACAGCACTACACGCGATGTTCACCAGTCAGTATTTCATAATAAAGATAACTGGTGACATATTGCAAAGCTAAAACCTAATTTTAACACAATTTTCACATCCACTCCCTGAATTTGATGAGGGATAATGACTGTATATTTACATTGGCATTCAGTGGGAGTCTGTTGCTGCTGCTGGAAACAGGTTGATGGGAGAAGTGAGAGTGAATTAAAACAGTGAAGTTGCAGGTTGTCAAAGACAAAAAATGAGCTGAAAAACAAACTCGGTGACAGTGAATGTTCGGTGCTGAAGTCTTAATTATGTGTCAGTTCATCACTATAAGGGACACTGGTCACATTATCAATGGTGCATTTACCTATAGTGCAAGTGAAAGATTGAAAGTCATCTCATTAGACTAGTGGAGAAAGGAGACCCCACTACTCTATTGGTTACAGGAATTCAATGTAGTTCTAGTGGCTGTATACAGTAGTCGTTATTCCCCAATCACTTTGCACATTTATATTAAACTTGAACTTATGGTGAATTCAATGTATTTAAACTTTCTGAATGGGTAAAATATGTCCATTGCCAAGGTATCATATAGCAAATTCTATTATTTAATATGCTTTCCCCAATGCCTTACACTTTAGAAGCTATGCTTCTACTACACCCAACCCGTCCAACAATATAATTGAGAAGCAACTCATACATGGGGTCAACCATGTGTGTAAGGCCTTGAAATGGTTTGCCAGCAGCACATGCATATTATTACATCAGGGTTGTCAGAGCATATTGATTACACACTGTAATGGACTCACACATATACTGCTCAGCCTACACTGTTATTGTAAATGAGACTCTGTATGGATCCGGCTTCGCACTATCAGCACAGATCATCTATCACACAGATTGTACCGCTGAGCAGAAAAAACACAGATGCTCATATGGAGACCACAGCATCACAGACAACACAACATGTTTGTCCGGGCTCGGCAGAAAGAGAAGACAGTTATTACTAGAATAAAGAGAAACATGTCAGTGGGTCTTTTTGAGGCACAAAAAGGACAGACTGAAGCTCACTGCTATAATATGGGTATGTGAGTCGAGATAGGTCATTAACAAAGCGGAGGGGTTCATTTGTCCGATCATTCAACAGACATGGAACCCCACAAGAGCACAGAACAGCCTCGCACAGCTGTGGCTCTCTAGTGTGCTATTTAAGTAGATTGGGCACATCATACAAACACATGCCCGTGCACACATATATTGATACACACCTTGTTAATCTAAAATTAGGCCAGCGTGAGCCTGCCACAGCCCTGCTGAGATGAAAAGAGAGAGAAGAGAGATGACTGTGTAGGGTGAAGGTAGGGAGATTTAGAGGACAGATTCGTCTTTGCTCCCATATCACGGCACTCCACGGCAGGGGTTATGGAGCCTGACTGCATACAGCTGCATTTATTATGCTCACGCAGGCTTTATGTCAAGACATCTTGAGGAAGTGGCACAAACAAGCCTAGTTTCATCTGACATATTACTTAAAATCGATTAGTAGATACTTGGTTTTACACCAGATCAAATATTCAAGGTTTATGCTGTGTGGTGCCTGGCTTGAGATGGTGCTGCGGTGTCTGATGTCGCTGTCTATGGTGCTGAAACTTCCAGTAATTGTTGCCTTAGCCATGCAGGGAGAACCCACTGTACAAACACAGCCAAGCCTGCTGCCTACACATAACGCAAGTATCAAAACAGCCAGACATAACAGGGACAAGGTACATGATGTAACAAGTGGTTTTGTTATTACATTCAGGCCAACATTTTGCATCCACTATTAGTCAAGTAAGTTTGATAAAAGTTGTTCCTGCCAAAGTAAGTTTTCCAAGTAGTGAAATACTATAAAAATGAATTAACTGATTGACAAAACCATTTGCCAGCAAAAATTAATCAATAATACTATTTTTTACACACCTCATTTTAGGTATGTAACTAGTTATGCATGTTTCTCTGTAATATCTATATACAGTTTTCACCAGCCCCTATGAACCACAGCAGTAAGAACAGTGTGTTGAAACAGCACAGTCTAAAGAAATAATGAAAGTTCTATGGAATATATCTCAGTTCAACCACCAGCACTGCAGAAAGAGGAAAGAAAATGTTTCACACTTTTGACCTTTTTACTTTGAGATGGAGTTACAGACCGGTTAACATTTTTGACTTGTCATAGCATGAAAAGCACAGGTGTAACTAATGTCATTAAAAGCGGCTTTGTACAAAGTGCCCCAGTAAGACACGCAATGTGCGTCAGCATTCATAAGAGCAGGGCTCTGAAAGTAGCCTGCTTAAATAAAATGCGGTTGTTTTTGTTATTTGTCCCTTCAGGGGTCGCCACAGCGAAATGTGTTCCGCACTTTGATTCCCCTTCCTGCCACCTCACAACACATTTTATCCGGGCTCGGGACCAGCACCAAGGTGGCGTTCTCGGCCCACACAGGTGTGGGTAAGTGGCAAACCTGGTGGGGTGGGATTCAAACCCGTGGCTTTCTGTATCCCAACCCAATGCTCTACCACTGAGCCACTAAGCCCCCCCCCCCCATTTGAACTAGTTTGTAAATGAAAATATTCAAATTGACAACGTACAAATGTGACAATAAATTGCAACAAAAAATGCCATTCAAGTGAGTTTACTTGTTTACAGCTCATACATTACATAAAGCAAAGTAACAAAATAGGAAAGTGTCAGCTTTGCATCTGTATACGATGCCCATCAGTCAAACACCTGCCTTCCAGACACTAGAGTCCAGGTGGGGGTATTACAGAGCGCTTTTTACACTGTTTCTCTTTCCCCCATTCACCCATACCAAGCCTGCACTATGAGGTGAGCTAATGCCTACATCAACTTAAGGTGCAGGCATGCGTTATAGGGCCATAAACTGAACATGACCAGAGTTCATTGAACGTGTCCTTGGCTCATGTAAGTCAGTACAGCTTTATGAGGAATAAAGTTATAGGTCTTTACATGTGCATGCTATAAAATTTAGAATGCCATTAAAGACATCAACAGCTAAGCATACCTTCTAGCCCAGGCTGTTATAAGGAAAGGTTATCGAGCAGACTATACTTTGCCTACCAACAATGCTGAGCAGTCTAACACTGACTGACGTTCAAAGTATGAGAGAGTATCACATGTGTTGCAGTTAAATAAGCCTTTGTGGTTGAGAATTTCTCCCACCCCATCCTACCAGTCTCTCCATTTATGGTGCCACACTGGCAAAGTGGGCCTGTTGTGGAAGTTTGATTTCCCTAAACAACACTAATCGGACATCTGTAGGGAAGGATAAAGCCCAGATTGGCTGTGACCATGCAGCACTTCTCTGTCGATCGGCCTAACTCTGGCCAACAGTCAGACGACTGGCCGATACAAAGCAGCAGCTTTCTTTATGCTTGGCTAGTTGTGAGCCAGCACCAGCACACCGGGAATAGAGTATCTGGCAACCCTCTGAAGATTGGGTGATGTTCGCCAAGAAACTGTCTGATGATTGGCTGTGATGACTCCAGAGTGAACTGATTGTCCTATCAATGCCCACAGTGCAGGCTGGCTGACAGTGTTGCCTGCTGGCTTGCTTTGCAATATGCAGCTATCCATAACACCTCCAGGGGGCATATGTCCATGTCTTTGAGTGTGTGTATGTGAGTGAGTGTGTGACTGTATACCATCCATAACTTTTCCACTGGGGAGGTGTGCAGCTAAGCCCTGCCAGCAGGCTCTAACACCTCATTATTCAAAGCCAAGCAGGAAATGGGTTTTAGAGATCACTCACTGAGCTATGCTGCTGGAAATGAGGGCGACGGGTCTGTCAGCAGCACAGACCTGATACCACTGTAATATCACAAAGTACAAACTGTTACACTCTTGTGCAAATTAATTTGAATCTGAGAGTTTTTGAAATTTAATGAATTTGAATGTTTCCACTGAGTCTTGTTAACTCAGCACATAGCTGCCTGTTCCATGTGATGGTAAATACAGCCCAGAGAAATAATGAAGATGAAAAATAACAATGCCTAAAGCCTAATTAGAGGAATTTCTGCATTTGGGTGAAATAACTAAGTAAGTTAGCCCATACGCAGTGACTCTGGAGTTTAAAGAGGAGACAGTGGGGAAGAAAGCGATAGTGAAGGTTCACATAGGTTTGTCAGCTAAGTTTGCATTGTGTTAGTTTTGGAACACATTTTGTCATGTACTGTTTTAGAAGTTAAAATAAAAAATAAAAATAAAAAATAATATAACACACCGAAGTGGTAGCAGAAAGGGTGTGTGTTGAAGAAAGGAAAATGGTCTTCCCTAACGTCAACATTTGTAGTTGTGATAGAGAATCATGAATTCACTCATTCGCACTCACAATCACACACACACACACACACACACACACACACACTGCACACACACATTGCTCAAGGACACTTCCACATGTGACCGGAGGAGCCGGGGATTGAACAACTGGGAGATTGGTGGACAACCTACCTTCCTGCGCCACGGTAGCCCCGACTAACTAAACATACTGTCGTGGTTGTGTTAAAATGGGAAATGTGACTTGACAGTGAGTTTGTCTGAAGTAATCCATTTTCAGTAAACATCGAACGATCAGCAAATAATCGTAGTTTGTAAATGTTATTTTACAGGTCCTACTTAATAATAACTTATATATGTTATCATCATTTATATATGTGCTATTGGCTCCACTGTAGCCTTCAGAACCTTTTACCTTCAGGGCTACTTCTCTCAGCACAAAGACCTTTTATAGTATCATTTACAAATCCAGCCCATAAAGCACTTGACACTTCATCCATCAAACAAAATTATTCCCTGTGCAATTGGATCGTAGCTTAATCAATTGCATTACTACAACAATGCACTTGATTTAATTTGTGATTCGCATGGCTCCTGCAGGCTGGGTAATTCACACCAATTAAGATGGTGTTTATATTCAATATATTTGTTCCTTTTTTGTCTGAATGTCAATTAGTTTGAACAAGATGTTTACCTACGTAGATTGACTACAGAATAGACAACAATGAGACAACAGAGGGAAAGAGACAGAGAGATACTTTTAGAAAGATTTTGTCTGGGAAAATTTTTAAAAAATCCATAAATCTATTACTAATGCTATAAAAAAAACTTGTTATCGCAAATCTTCAACTAAAGGAGAAACTCGTCAGACAGTGAGAGAATAACACTATAAATATCTGATGTATTGAAGACTTGCACATAAAAATACACTGTGAAATGGCTCATAGGGGACGCACCACAGGAAAGTAATGGAGACAACTGTTAATTGTTACTTTGACACGCAGAGCAAAACGGAGGGGGAGTAAGCAAGGCATCTGTGTCAGGTCAGACAACCAACTGTAGGAGGAGAAGGGGCTAGAGTGAGTAAGAGGCAGCAGAGCAGGCTAATGTGTTTCATTTCACAGGGTGGTTATCGTGGCAGCAATGGACTTCCTGGCACACACTCCCACCGAACACCAGTGCAGCGATTCGAAATGTTAAGCACATTGTTTAATAGTCCATTACGTAAATTGATATTGCTCATTGACTGTTGTCCTTGGCTGCCCACATAGTGTCAGAGAAAAAGACAGAGATGTACTGTAGTGCAGTGGAGGGCTAATAGGGTATGCCTTCACTGCTGTTTGCTCATCAGGAGCGCTGCGCCAAAACTTCCCATCTGCTCCATTTTGACCCAGGTTACTGTAGAATATTTTCTATGTAGTTGCTATGAAAGTGCGGTACATAAAATAGCTGAACTGAAATCAAATTCACTTAAACTTACAGTTAACCACGACCAATTTTATTTGGTTGTTTTGTCTTTGTTTTAGTCGAGCAATAGGCCTCAGCTGAATGTAAGCTGAGTGTCACCTACAGACATTATACTGAAATCACACTATGCTGTAACACAAACGATGACGAACTGTCACAGCAGAATGTGACGATGCCTTTCAATGCCTGCTTTACATCTACTGATGTAGGCAAGTGTCTCATGTGTGTTCAGTGCAGTGTGTTTGGAGTACCCTACTGGTGGCAATGCGTCAGGAATGCAGTGTGTTTAAACTCTGACGCAGGCTCATAAACTCCAACCTCGGGCAAAGCAGTTTAGCTGCAATTTCTGCCCCGAGTCTCTGTGTCTCACCGTAGTCCTATTTTTTTAGTAGTATAAAATCCACCACGATGGTCCATCGTTGTGTCGCAAACTCGCGACTATTTAAAAGAGAGAGTTACTAAAAGTGTGGATCCATTTAAAATGTATCAAAGAGCAAATGTACTAAATGTCTGCTTGCAGAAGACAAGAAACAATGTGTAGAACTGGAATCACTGCCACCCCACTTCACATATGGTGGTTACAGCTGCTCCTGTTTGCAACACAAACTGCCGACTGGGAAGCTGAGGAGACAATTAGCCTGTACTCCTGTATATACACAACAAAATTGACGGTGTTAAATTGAAAATTTTTTTTAAAAGCATAAATTTAATGCCCTCATAGTTAATTTAACACTGGCGATTCTGCCGTTTACCTGTATAATTGGGTTGGTTTCGTTTGAAAAGTCAAAGACTGTAATTGCTGTTTTTTTAGAGAGAGAGAAATTGAGAGAAATTAGTATCTTTTTGATACGAATTTATAGTAGGTGCTATATTAATATACTGGAGTGCACCATACTGCATGAATATAAAGATTAAAACAGCGCTAAAACATTTTGCATTTTCAAATGAACTTTGCCTTTGTCCCTCTTTTTATGATGGGACTGAAAACAATTACTGACTCCAACCATTCTCACCCAGTGGAACAGCATTAGATCTATGAGATCACATAAACAGTGATACAGCCATAGCCTTTAAGCCTAATTCTTCTTTTATGGGGGGATTTTTATGACTGCAGTTGCACAAGAATGTTTCGGAGACAGACGTCTAAACAAGTATGGTGATTTATTAGTACTTTGTTAGTATTAGATCACTGGAGAAATCAAGCTTTCATATAACATATTTAGTTGGCTTAAAAATATAATTTTTAGGAAAAGTTTGCTGCTCTCACATCTCTTGAATACTGTATATATGTTTGTATATATCCTCTACTCCAGTACCTTGGTAATCTGCAAACATGTATATGACCAACTTTTTTAGTTTGTACTGAAACAGAATATTACATAGAGCAAAAAGGTTTTTGTGTTTCTGCTTTGAAAAACAATCTGCTGTTTAAAGCCTTTGCTACCTGAACCAGCATTTGCCAGAACCAGCAAGATTTGGTTGAAAAATTACCAAGTTAACCAATCAGCAAAACAGTTTCTAATTGATTTTCTGTCAGTGAAGCTGATCAACCGAGTAATAGTTTTAGCTCTAATACATCAAATACTGTATACAACATTAACAAAAACAAAATAACTTTAGTTTTTTGTTTGCTTGACTTTCATTTCTACATTGTGGTTTCTTTATAGCACAACCCAAAATAACTCATTTTTTCTGGGGTCAGTAGGTGTCACAAAGTTGACATTTTCCTCATATAATGTTGCTGTTAAAGGTCTTCCACCTCTGACATTCCCATCAAAAAAATAAAATACAAATTGTGGCAACTCTGAAAGTGATACGTGGTGCAGAACATGTTGACTGCTCACCCATGAAAACCTTTTATTAAATTACTATAGTTGCAGCTTAGTAGTAAGACCTTTTTTGTTTGTTTTTTAACTTTGAACACTCATAAAAACCAGAGATAAGTGACAGCATAGCTGTATAATAACTAATCTTTGACACCTGTGCCTTTGGTGTTATTGTGGTGAAATTATATGTGAAATGTACCAAAAAGAATCAAAAATGGGTGGAATGACAGACAGTGCTTAATCTAAATTCTGTTCTCTACTGAAGTACAAGATCATAGTATAGAGGTATATCCACTTAACCTACCCAAAAAAATGATTTCAGTTTTTATTACATGAAAAACAAGAGGACAATGGGAACATTTTTACACTACTACTCCAACAACTGCTGGGAGTAGTGTGTGTGTGCTGTGTGTGTAAAATCCAACTGAATACGATGGACTTCCCCTGCAGCTGGACAGACATTAGCAATAAAACTCAACCAAATGGATGGATCATACATCATTGAGCATTACTCGTGCTGTGCTGTGACTCTAAAACACAAATTGGATTACCTGTGCACCCACGCGGATCGCCAGAATTGGACAGGCGCAGACATACAGACAGTACACAGGCATGCGCGCACACACACACACACACACACACACACACACACACACACACACACACACACACACACACAAACTCACTCACTCAAGTGCCTTGGAAGTGTTCACCTTTCCCTAAAATATATATTGAATGACTTATTTGACATATTTAATGTCAAATAAGTCATTGCATTCACCCCCTTCAAGTCGGTATTATGTAGAAGCCAAACAACTGTAAGAGTCAAACTCACAATGAAGGCAGCGTCGCTCTACTGACCTACAAGGGCAGCAGCCCTGATCTACTGCGGCAATGATTTTCAGAATCCGCACTAAAAAAAGGACACGTCCTCCCACAGTTAACACTGTAAAACATCAACTGCACCTTCTCTATACAAGCCTTCTGCTGCTTTGTCGCTGGCACCCACATGTGTCATGGTGGGGACTGTGTGTTTGTAATGATATGCAGCGGTTGGTCTTTGCCAAACACATTGTCTAGTCTGACCCTTAAAAAGCTCGCTTTTGGTCTCATCAGTCCACAGGACTTGCTTCCAGTTGACTTTCGGGTCTCAAATCTACTAAGCTGCTGTAGACTCATGTGATCCTCTGCAACTAGCAAGTGTGGTCCACTGTAGTAGAGATTTTATTTGCGCTTTGTTCATTTTCTTTCTCTTCTTTTTGCCACTTTCCCATAAAATCTGAGTGGGCAGGAAAGCCAGGCAACATGTGAGTATGCATAGTCTCTCCCATCTCTGATGCGAAGGCTTGTTTGTCCTTTAAAGGACTAATAGGTGAGCAGGACAGGTCTCCTCTAGGCAGGTTTACACGTGTCACATTCACTTCATTTCTTAATGATGGATTTAATTGTACTGCAAAAGGTATACACACACACACTTACAGCATACATTACATAACCATGTATTTTATGAAATGCATTATGTAAACACTTACAAAATGTACACAAACATGAGATTTTACTGGGTTAACATGAGCTCACAAATACAACAGTCTATCGCCCTCTCTCTCACACACACACACACTCTCTCACACATGCACTCTCCCCCCTCCCCCCCCACACACACACACACAAAGTGCAATTTTTGTTCTCTGATAATAAATGCCACATTATTGTGATGTACAGCAGAGGACCATATCATATAAAGGTTGCTGTGATGAAATCTCTGTTAGACGCTGTCGGCCTTGACATGTGAGATCAGATCCTAAACCTGTTTATAGCGCTGTGAAGCCAGACAGCACCCCTCATCTCCTGTAAACAATCCACAGGAAGCTGAAGATTTATTAGCAAGGTATCCAATAAATCTTAATAATCATGTCTTGAAACAATCTCTTTTTGGATTTTGAGTTTTTTAAAGAAGATAAGCAAAGCATCTCCAAACAAAAAAAGATGTTCACGATGCAGGAAAAGTCACAACAAATCAAATCAAGATTTTTTTACTTAATTTTCCTTAAAAAAAAATTCTAACTTATTTCCTCACTTTTTATAATGCAAGTAATCTATAAAATGATATTAAAATATGATATAATAAACATGTCTAGGGTAAAAAACAAGAGATTTGTCTTTTGTGTTGATGTCTTTGTCTTCCTAGCTGTTAATAAATTGTCTGGCTAGATCTGTATATATGAATGTGATCTTTTATGTTATGTATTTATTTAATGTTAGAGGCTACAAAATGTTTTATAACTACTTTTTTAAACCCAGTGCAAATATTTAATAAGAACGTAGCATTGTTTGTTAAAAATGGCACGTGTTGTTTTTTTTTTGGTCTAAAACTTTAGGAGAGGCCCAGATCTCACGCACGAACCCCTTGATAGTTACAAAGGCCATCTGACATCGGATGCTAAACAAGCCACTGTAATCCCCTGAAATAATCCATGTGTGGAAACAGTGGGCTGGGGTGGTCAGGGCACTCCCATCAACTGTGTGTCTAAGACAGTGCCCACCGAACCCCACCCCTAATCTCTGTACACAGACACACCTTGAGGACCCGTATATAAACACAACTCTGACTGGGCTTCAGCATCAATTCCTTGGTGGGACGAGTGAAGCGACATCTCAAGCATCATCACTTTCAGGCAGAAATGGATCTCAGAACTTCAGTTTCTCTTCTTCTGTTGCTGCTTCTGGGCGTTTGTAATGCTCAACATGGCTTGGTAAGAAATGATCCTAAACGTTTTTTTATGTATCTGGCTGAGTTTAAGTACTATAATGTACTGAATTAGTCCATTTTCTAAACCCTTTTACAGGATAATGTACAGGATAGTGGTAAGTGACCAAACATTAGTAAAATACTGTCTAATGGACAATCTATGGCACATTAAAATGTTGTTTTTGTTGAAAGAGACTGTATGACATCTGTTTGTCCTCCATCCATTAGAGAGCTCATCTGTCACAGAGGACATTACCACAACAATTTTGAGAATGAATAAAGGTATGTATTCAGTCATAAATTTATCTGGAGGGTGATTACATTTTTTTTGTCACAGATTGTTTACAGTCAATAGAGAATTTGAAGTCGATGTCATGCAGTGTTGGACTCTGGGTAACGAACATAGCCATTTCGTTTTTGTGCCATATTGCGAGAATCTTCACTTTACCAACACATATTGTAATAAATATTTTTAGTATTTTAGGGTTGAATCCCCGTTGTCAGCAAAAATGGTGTATTTAAGGGAACTAAAGCAGCTTGTGGCACAGAATGTGTGAGAATGTCAACACTGAAATCCTGGTGCGCATTTTGACCAAGTGGATTCAGTTGAAGTGTGTAGAAGTGAGGTTTTAATTAGCTAACTGCTAAGGTGAAGCTAACTTTGCATATAATTAAGCTGGCTCAGCTTTCAGGCATTAAAAGTAGGATAGACGATTTTTTGGGGTCAGCATGAGAGAACTAGCATTGCAATCAACTAATGCAAAAATGTTGATGAGCTTCAAGGGATTTAAAACTTTTAGAGGAGAAACTGTGAATATATCTGTAGAAGGATGCTGAGGTTAGGGCTGCCAGGCAGGAGGTCTAGAGCAAGACCAAAGAGGAGATTTATGGATGTAGTGAGAGAGGACATGAAGTTAGTCGGTGTGAGAGAGAAGGATGCAGAGGACAGGGTTAGATGGAGGCACATGATTCGCTGTGGCGACCCCTGAATGGGAACAGCCGAAAGGAAAAGAAGAAGTGTCTGCATTCGTCTAAAAACAAGATAATTGTCTGAGTGTGTGCATTGAGGGCATCAAGGTTTTTAAATTGCTTTGCATTGCAAAGTCATATCTGTCTACCCGAGTTACTAATTTGCCCAATAGCACTGCTATTCTCCACTTCACCATCTCTTTCATTTTTTTTAATTAATTTTGAACAAGATTTGAAAAACAACAGAAATTTCATGTATTGATTTCCCTGATTTTCTAACACCAATATAAAAATGCCATTTTTTAATATATTTTAATAGGATCTCCTGATTTTCTGCTGGAAGGAGATGTGTTCGTTCCAAGAACCAGAAATGCTATGAAGTGTCTTGGCATCCCATACAGCTGTCTGTGGCCAAAGTCTGCTGATGGGACAGTGCAAATTCCTTATGTTTTAGATAGCGCATATGGTGGGTTCAATTTTCTTTACCGTAACACATTATTAAAGCTTTATATGTCTATAACATATGTAATGATGCTAATTTAGTACTTTTATACAAAACTGTAGACAACACCGATCGCACCAATTTTGCAAGTGCCATGAATGACATGCAATCAAAAACCTGCATTCGCTTCATTCCACGTGCAACTCAGACAGCATACTTGAGCATTGAGGCAAATTTTGGGTAAGTGGAAAACTATGACAAAATAGTACACTTTGTATATATGTGGAAGGATCCTCAGGATAATTGCAAATGCAGGGGGCATAAAGCAGTAAATATATGCATTTACACATAGTTATATTCAAAACATTTAAGTACTAATTTCACTTCAACCTATAGCTGGAGCATGAGGATTGGTAAATGATAAAGTTTCTGTGTGTTTCAGTTTAGGTTTCTTTATGCTTTGTTTGTTAAATGCCTTAACGCAAACACAAACACATTTACCTGATGCTGCACTTTGAGAAATTACAAGAGAACAGTGCTCCAAAAAACAACACCGGAAAGCCATACACATGTTCACACAAGGTCGCTGAAAATGTCATTTATGTAAATGTATTAATCAAATGTCAAGTTGAATGCTGCACATGAATTATTTGTCTCTCGCGTTCTCTGCTCACAGCTGTTCATCCTTAATGGGTTATATTGGAGACAAGCAGGTGGTGTCACTGCAAAGGTACGGCTGCGTGAGCCACGGCATCATCCAGCATGAGCTGCTGCACGCGCTAGGTTTTTACCATGAACACACCCGCAGCGACCGGGACAAATATGTCAAAATCAACTGGGCAAACATTGAAGATGGTAGAAATCTCACAGCTTTGCTTATGATTGACTGATTTAAAGCAATGTGTTTCCTAACACTCATCCTATTATTGATCTTTTCTTGTCTCTAGGGTATGATGTTAACTTCCAATTACAGAACACAAATAATCTCAACGTTACATATGACTACTCCTCTGTAATGCACTATGCAAGGTAAGGTAGAATAGAAACGTGATTTTATATCTAATTATTCCAATTTGTTCACACATTTATAAATCTTTATTTTTGTAAACCTACAGAACTGCCTTTGGAAAGAATGGATTAGAAACCATAATTCCCACCAAAAACCCCTCGGCTGTCATCGGCCAGAGGAATGGCATATCTGACCTTGATGTTCTTAAGGTCAACAAGCTCTACAACTGTAAGAAATAAATTGGATTGAGCATTAAGGCAATAAAGTCCTTTTTAATTTGACACCTGTCACATTAATGTCTCAGTAAAATAATAAAATATTGAAATTTCATGTATTTTTCTCATTTGTCATTTAAAGCATGATTTTTTTGTGTTCTGTCTACATAGCAAGATAAAACTCTTAAGGAGCACACTGAATAGATCTTACATTTGACATAGATTTTGAATTTTTATTTTTAATTTTTTACATTTCCTAAAGTCAATTAGCAAACTGACTTTGAACATGTAAAATACAGACAGACGTCTATGTGGGCAAATATAGGAAGAGCACCATTAAAAATGGAATGTTCAAATTTCCGAAAAAAAATAAATTAAAAATCTTTTTTTTCTTTTTATATTACATTCAGTAAGAAAACAAAGTTAGAAAATATTGGCAAAGACAAAAAAGATGAATTTAATTAGATACAAAAAAGACTGAAGGGCAAATATGTTGCAATATCTTCATAATTGAGTTCATTTCCATTTCAGCTCATAGTAATTAAGTTTGGGATTTGTACACTAGTGAAGAGTACAGTGTTTTATCAGCGAGCCAAACTTTGCAGGACTGTGTCTCTGTGGGAAGGCATAGATGTGGTAGGATGCAAGATAAACCCTTCTCCTACTTCTCCCTAACCCTGCAGAGGAATTAGCTTTTTTTTCTACTTGGCCGCATCCCACACTCTTGGATGTGTTTTGTTTTTTTTTCCACCCTTTGAAATCCTACGCAGTGTAATTCTTCTGCATTCACCCCAGTGAGACAGAGCAGTGTTGGGTGAGAAAGGAGTAGCGGGGGAGTTGCAGGGTGAGATAAGGGAGGAGAATGCCTGGGAGAGAAAACTAAGAGAAATTAAGCTAATTCCCCTCCTATGATGTATGAATGTGCTTACATTCATGACAGCGTTGCTGTTTTCTGGTTTAAATGCAGCTAAAGATATCATGGCCACACTGTGCTCTGAGAAAGCCAGCAAATCTGTATAGTTCAGATTGCATTTGTTTCATAATGTAATTTTAGCTCACGTGCCAATGAAATATTCAAAATATACATTTTTATTAAAATATTTAATGCTCTGACTCTGTTAATGCTCCAAAAAGCTTCATAAGACTTTTAACCAGGTATACATTTGAGCACTTCTGAAATAATATTACCAATGTGCACTCGATCCTACGACGAAAGTGCAAACATGCTACCACCACATCACACTGTGCTTAATAATTACTGAACATTCGATGACTGTGGAGTCTAATCAGAGACATCCCCGTGAACCGTGAGGCTGATCTAAACCAATATACATAAAATGCTATATTGTATAACTGCTTTTAATATTTACACGCATTTACACACTCCCTTAGTTTTTGTGTTTCTGAAGCTATTTAAAATGTAAATGTATGAAAGAGAATTCTGCACAGTGTATCCTACAGGGTATTACCAAATATTTAGTATGAAGCTTTAAAGAAATTTCTAAAACATTGAGTTGCTCTTTGAACGTACTTTAAAGGGCAGTACGTTTTCGTGGGATTTCTAATGAGACTAGGAAAAGTAGAGCAAAATGTAGTCGATCCGTGATGTCATTGGTCTAACCACTAGCTGGCTGAGCGGCTCTTAACACCACAATATTAATGCAGATCAGTGTACGTGTCTCTCTTCAAACACAATAAGCCTCAACATACAGCACTCCTCAGTTCACTGCAGTTCATGGTTTTCTGTGAACAAGAAAGACTTTCGTTGTTCCCAATAAATCAGCCCAGAGCTCCCAGTGAAAAAAAATAATTCTAATCTTTTAATATAGAACATAAATGAAAGAATCCGAGTACGTCTCTCAATGTGCTGGGAACTGGGAACTGTAACTCTAAAAACCTAAAATATCACAGGTTTAGTGGCCCATCGTTCTGATGTCATTGTTAAGTGTGACAATCTCCTCTCAACAGTTGCATCCTAGTACTTGTTCTGTGCTGCTAATATAAGGACTCAACAGCATAAAAGTGTTTTTAACCATTTCTGCTGGTTCTGTGCATTAGCTTTTTCTAAAAATAACCCATACAACGTCTATCAGTTTTGCTATACCTGGATAGGACATATAGACTATCCCTAAAAATGTGTCAGTAAAGGGATAAAGAAAGAGTAAATCTGACTAAATGAAAACATTCTACATTCTGTCATTTTGAAGCTAAGACAGATACGACCATGAAGTATTCAAACTTAGATTGGATAAATTGTTATCAAACCCCAACCCAATTTACAAAAACCTAAAGTCAATTCGTAAAAGTCTGTTTGAAAACCGATGCATTTGTGAAGCCCAAAGAATCTCAATCCTTTGTGAGGTTACAGCATGTTACTGTAGGTTTAAAAAGTCTTAAATATTCTAGTTAATTCAGCATGCCTGTGTGACTCTGCATCTTTTATGTTTTAACATTTAATAAATAGATGTATTCAACATATTTCTTCAAAAAATAGCTGTGCCCCTAATTTATTTATTAATGTGTTCCTAAGAGTAAATGCAAGTGCACTGCTAAATGTGGTTTAGCATTATGTATTGCTTGAAGACAGATGGCACAGGTAAACTTATATACTGAATAAAAACATATGATGGTGTCATCTTCAAGATAATTAAATAACCTAGGAACTGAAAAAACAACACAAACAGTTGTTCCAAGGCATTGGTTGATTTTGCAATCTGTAGTGTGAGTCTGCTTTCAAAGCATGTGCTGGGTCACAAGCATGTCAGCTGCTAAGTGCCCCTTTTGGAAGAGATGAAAGCAGCCCTTACAAAAACAAGTACATTTGTTTAAGGATGCAATCAAAAGAGAGAGGAGATTGGCATACAAATTCTGAAAGTCTTTGTTGTTGGCCTGCAGACCCGGTGGAAACGATTAGCTCGCTGGGAGATCGAAGGCATGCAAACTTTACCATGTGCTACTGTTGATGCTTTCATGAAGTTTCACTTAGCTTGTTTTATGCAGATCATAGGAGCCATATATGAACTTCTAAGAAGTCGGAAACTAAAATAGCTGACACGTTGCTGTCTGTTGTCACAGCATTCTCAAATCCTATAAATATTTTACAAATTGTGTGTTCTGACACTGAGACTGTGTCTGTGTCTGTTACTTTAAATATGAAAAGGATATTTCAGAAGTGGGATGAGGTATGAAAAGGAAAATACAGGGGAGTCAGCTCCATAAACATATGTTTTCTTTTACAGATCACATGGTATATCTGTACGACACTAGCACGTCTCTGTCAAAGAGAAATTATGTATTTAAAAGGCCTTTGTAAATGTGTAAATCAGACTGAGGCATTAGTCTACAATCCCTCTGGGCTGTGTTCGCAGAGCTTCACCACTTCTCTGTTTGTCAGCGCTGAGGAATTGCAACTGTCGAAAATGATGTGGTCCCATTAGTGATGGAATCCAAGCTGAGACAGCCAGACAGAAAGCCGTTGTGGGGACAAGATGATAACAAGGTACTCATTGGAGATGTGAGGGATGGTGTTTGTGCATCACACTCGGTGTGTGTCTGATGAGAACGGGGCCGAGGAGGAGATGGAGGGGTTAAGATAAAGACAGAGAGAGAACACACGGAGAACAAGAAAGAGAGGAAACCGGTTAAGGGAGAAGAAGGATGGGGAAGATAAGATGAGACAAATAGAGAAGGGAACAATGAGACTAGGGAGCAAGGAGGAGTGACAACGACAGTAATCAGGGGAATGCGACAGTGAAGCATGGGAATCAAAGTGGTGACTAAAGCAGGTGAGTTTGACCAGAGACAGAGGGAGATAGAGAGAGAACGAGAGAGACCCAGAAAATGCTCTGTGCCCTCAGAGATTGGCAGGTTTATTCAAAGGGAGTTACTGATCTCTCATCCTGCAGATCATTTCACCGCTGATCTAAGCTGTGTGCATCACAGCTGGATAAAGATGCCGACATGTTACAATGCTGCAGAGGAGATCATTTCATTTACTGAAACAAATACATTATGTCATGCAACAGGAGCAAGGTTTAAGAGTATGAAAAGTAAGAGCCACATTCAATAAACAAGTTGACTCATTTCCTTGGGGCAATTGTGGGGCTGGAGATAGATCAGTTGTCCACCAATCCTACTGTTGTTGGTTCAATCTGCGGCTCCTCTGGAGTGTAGAAGTGTCCTTGAGAAACCCCAAAAAAGACCCCAACTTAGTTGAGCAACTTAGTTGCTCCTGGTGAGTGTTTGCCAGCTCCCCCATCGGTGTGTGTGTGTGCTTGTGAGTGCGAATGGGTGAGTACTTTGAGTACCAATAGGTAGAGAAGTGCTATATAAGTGTAGACCATTTACCATTCCTTTAAAGAATTTGGAATCAAACTAATTTGAGCCATTCAAGGTGCCTGAGGCTCAATTCCATTCTTTATAAAGAACCAGACTGATGCCTACTCCTTTCTTGCTAATAAATACTATAAAAATTGTTTATACGCAACACATATGCAAAAGGATGCTAACAGCATCTACAATAAGCCTTGCATGGACAGAATTATATGTACATCATAAGGACCCGGACAGTAAAACCCCTTCACACTGCCATAGGTCAGTCCTGCAGTTTCTAAGTTCTAACCAACATGTGTATAATGCTTGAAATACCATTCATCACCCATCATTCATATTATATGAGGATATCAGAAAGTCCTGATATACACTGTAGTGAATATACTGCAGTAATGATGTAGTGGTGATATTCCTATAAAGTGTTTAGAGCAGTTTTCCGGTGAAATGATAATAATAAAGCATACTACAAAAGACTGTTAACATCAAATTATTGCTTGTGCTTAAAGGTTTTTAGTCTGCATGCACATTAAGGATGTAAAACGTCCCACATCAAACAGCCATTCTATATGCAACCTTTTTAGGATGTCTTCCTACACTGTGCATTACTATAATGTGCTACAGCAAGTGAAAAAGTTTAAACTATGTGCAGTTAGTGCCTTTTAGTGCATATGAGCATGTGCTCCATGGAAGTAGTGTATCAGTGCATTTGAATGTTCATACCAAAGGTGGGATTGTGTAATTACTGCTATAGAAATATATAATTACCACCCACAAATGTGGCAATTAGGCTATATGTGGCAATTACACAGATTGTCTGACCGACTTCCATAAGCAGTGGAGCGGATGACAGCTTCTGATCCCCATGAAGTCCTCCAAGGCCATTTATTCCATGTTATATTAATAGCACCTCTTGTGCTTTCCTAGGCAGGGTGTCTAGTCTTACTGTTTTCAGCTAAGTATCGTGGCATTGGGCTCTGCCTCACTCTCTTTGTCCTTGGTGGACTTGCCAATAAACCCAGATGGATTGTGATCATCCAACAGCTGTTTCTGATTTTCAGTTGATCATATATCCCCTCTCCACCCTCACCCCTTTTTCTTTTTGTAAATGTGTTTAAGTATTTAGTGATGGCTTCTGAATCACTTTTAAGTCGATAAATTGTATCGTCATTTACAGTCAAACTGAGATTTAATAACAGCACAGTTGTAACATGACTGCAGATGAAAAGTTGAATAAAATGGACAATGACGAGATGACAAAATGATGAAGCAATTCCCAGAAGACACTGATGGAGAATGATCCCCAAAGATAGGAGGTTTACTGGAACAACAAATATGCTTTTAGAAACGTAGCGCTCCCAGATATAGCCAATAAGGGGAAATTATGCTCATTTTTTAATCTAAATGTTTTTTGTTTTTTTCTTTGTTTACAACGTAATGTTCCTGGGAGGACATATTGTCCCTGCAGAGATGTGCTGCAAATTTAAGATATTTTTAACTTAGTATACTTGAATATCAGCCAATTAAAGCTGTAATTAATGCAGCAGAATTGTGCTTCCAGGAAAATGTGTAACTTAACACATATGATAAACAAACAGCCGGGATCAAGCTCCTCGTGAAAGCAGATAAAGCACCCAAATTAAAGTGCAAAGGTCAAAAGTCTCTGATTTTTATTAAAGTCACTTTGGTGGCATGTTAATGTGCTCTGCTTTGTGCTGACTGTTTCTCAACACATCCTCATGCTCCCAATGCATTTCTATCGCTAACGCTGCAGACAATTGGAAAATGTAATTTCATCTAGTTGAATGAATGGATTGGACAACATTTGAATGTCCACTCGGGCGATGTATGTCTCTGTCTTGGAGCAAAGCACACTATCCACTAGGGCATGCTAAATCAGCACAAAGGTCAAACAGTGTGCAGTATAGAGGGAGGCCTTTATACTTTAGGAATATTTTGTCAGTTTCTTTATGGGATTGCAGTCATTGCTTCTGGGAACTCAAAGATTGAAGCAATAACAATTTAACAGACAGCAGAAAAAACATTGGTTTATCTTTCATCTTTTAGTTCATATTGCACAGATGACCCAGCCCTGTGTACTGCAAATACTACACAACTAAACCATATATGTGATGTGTTTTTGTAGGGAACACAGTGTACTGAACTGAATTCTTGTTGTAATGTCATGTTGGAATGCAACTTTTTTTTTTTTTACTAAATAAAGGTCAACATTTAATAACAGAAGGCAAATTGGAAAGAGGAAGTTGAGGCTGGATTGAGGGCAAGAAAAACATACAACGATTACATTTAGGCAAGAAAATAATTACTATTATGGTATAAATTGGATGTTGTACTGCAAGATCTGATGTTTTATTGGATGAAAAACATGTTTCTGGGGAATACTTAGTTTAAATGTCCAGTATTAACATATTTTTAACTGTTATTGAAAATGGAATCCTGTTACAACTTTATACCATATATTTATTAGAATATATTTGCATATTAGTTTTACAAAAACATAGGTGATGATTGGTTGCAGTGATTCAAGACAAACAAGAATTACATTCTCCTTCCACTTAAAATTCTAGGTTTCCATTCAGGAGAAAGCCTACACTCACTGGCCACTTTATTAAATACACCTTGCTTGTACCAGGGTGGACTTCAGAAATTCTTTGTGGCATTGATTCAACAAGATGCTGGAAACAATTTTCAGACATTTTGGTCCATATTGACATCAACTGACAATCTCGCAGTTACTGCAGGTTTGTCAGCCGCACATTCACGATGCAAACCTCCTGTTCTGCCACATCCCAGTGGTGCTCTACTGGTGACTGTGGAGTGTCCAAAGACAATAACCCCTACACCTTTACACCACCACAACCAGCCTGAACTGTTGATACAAGGTAGGATGGATCGACACTTGTGTTTGTACCAAATTCTGACCCTATCGTCTGAATGTCACAGCAGAAGTCAATACTCACCCGACCAGGCAATATTTGTACAATCTTCTACTGTTACATTTTGGTGATGTCAAATTGTAGCCTCATTTTCCTTTTCTTAGCAGACAGAAGTGGCACCCGGTGTGGTCTCCCGCTGCTGTAACTCATCTCCTTTAAGGTTTGACATGTGTTCAAATGCTCTTCTGCAAACCTTCATTTTAATGAGTGGCTATTTGAATTTCTGTTACCTTTCTATCATCTTGAACATGCCTAAATGCGTGGTAATGAGCACATGAACAGGTGGCTGGTTTTCAGGGTTTTTAGGTTTATATGTCTGACCTCTTTCCCTGTCTCAACTGTGCTTTAATAGTAATTGGAGAAATTTTCTAGTTGTAAAAAAGGGGGGTAAAAAAATCAATTTAAACTGTGTTTGAAACTTCAAAATAGGTAGTTTCCCAGCAGCTGGCAGAAATACACCCATGAGCTGTTCACAAACCACCAATAAATCCAAAATAAGAAATGTCTCTGCTCCAGCAAAGGAAAAGACAACAGTGTGCAGTGTTGTGGGTGCAGCCTCGTGCTCTCGGTTCATTGCATCTGACACGAGCTGGAGAAGAACAGAACACACCACGGTGCGGTTCCTCCAGCAACACTTCACATCAGGATTTAGGAAGTTATACATGTACTAGTTTTCTAAATATGCAGCTAAATGGAAGCAGGGAAGCATGTTAGCTTAACACATGGGGATACACTTTGTAATTTTACTGTGGTATGTTCTGGAAGATGGTGCTGGTGAATTACAACAGTGAACAGGCTCATTAGCCATTTCTTCAGTCCGACAGTCAGGATTATTCATCCTTTCATCATTTCTTTGAGCTGTGTTTCTGTGTGTGTGGTGTGCTGGCAGCGTGAGTTTTCATGTGTGTGTGCACATGTGACAATTACCCAAGATGAAGAGGGTTTGCTAAAACTATAGAGGTGCTCCTTTAGTCAATTACTATATCTTCAAGTGGCAGTTGTACAGTAAGCCTTTTCTCACAGCCCTAATATTTAACAATATTCAGCATTTATTTCATGAAGTCGTTTGTGGCAAAAAAACAAAACAATCATCTCTTTATTGGGGTAGCGTTTATGCTTTTTTGTTAGTAGTGTTTTGGAGTGAGCAGTCTTCCACACTAGTTAGTACAAGAAACTAATTTAAATGAAGTTTTTTTTCTTTCCTATAACTAAGTTGATTTGTTGTGTGCGATTGTGATGCCTCATGCAATGACAGACTCATTAGACCATAAAAATGAGCCATGTTACTTTTTTCTATAAAGAAATTCAGATAAAGAGAAAAAGAAAGTGTCATCCAGAAAAACTGTCAATACATTAACCTTGACAAATATTAATTACCAAATGTTAAACCCCTGACATAAGGCTTTGATATAATCTAAGCTAAATATTGCATTACCAGCCCAAAGAACTTAAATAAAAATGTAGAGGTATTTATTATTTCTAAATATGCAGTGTATACACAAAGTGGCTAACAATTTATCGCAATTGCACTCAAATGGAGTATTTCGGTATATGCTATGCAGTTTAGTTGAGTTTATTTACTTAGTTATTTTTACTTTTGTTATTTTTCAAGGAACATATTATTAATGCCCACATATTTACTTTAAAGGATAAATGTTGTCATTTTATAAATTACCTTTTGTCTACAATCACCATACCAGCACTAAAACCAACGCTGAATCTTCTGTATTCATGATTGGTCACTTTTCAGCCTGCAGCCTTGGATCAGCTTGTTTGTGTGTGCCATTCACTTCTGTTGTTGCCCACAAACAATTAAAAACACATCAGAAAACTGTGTGGTATTAATTGCTTATTTAAAAAAAACAATGGAGGTCTATGGCACAAATGAAAGAGCTAATCCAGGCTGCACCATGATTACACCAAAGAGGAAGAGATTACCCTAACAAATTAAAAACTGCATATAAACGGCTTTAAAGTAATTCAAAGCAAGTGTGATTTAAGAAGTTAGATAAGCAGCAACCACCAGTATCGTCCTAAAGTAACACTCAAAGAGAGAATGTTGTAGCCTTCACTCTACTGGGCCAAAAGTTACATGCACACTAGCATAGCAACAGTATCCAAGGCTTGAAGAAGGCCTGTGTCGCACACACTGACAGCCTTTTCAATCTGAACATGAAAGAAACTGTTACACTAACATGTGTGGGGGTTGAACCTGACCTGCACAGATTAATAAACTCCCATCTCAACATATAGTGACCTTGTAGCTCAAACATACTGCAGAGTGGAAACTGCAACTTTTTGGAAGTGGTTGTGTAAGAGTGGAGTAAGGTGATAAAAAAAAAAAAAAATGGTGTTGCTCCATAGAGTGTAAAATGGAAGGGGTTGGCAGTGTGCAGAAAGGGAGGACAGCAAGGGAGATGAAAAGAAGTGCAGGTCACTGGGGTAATTTAGCTCGGATGGGAGTACACTGTCATGAAGTCTTGTGAGGAAAACCCATGTATCACACTGCCGCTGTGTCCAGAGTGAACTCTTTTGATTGATCACCTCACAATCCGCTTTAATTTAAAGTCAATGGCATCTATAGATACCTGTCAGAGCCGAGCAACCTGTAATGTCTCCTAAAAGACCAGGACCCTCACTTCTTCAACTGAGCCACCAAATACCAAGCAGAGCTGTGGAAACCTGATCATTCCAAGAACAAAAGGAAAGAGAAAGAGAGTGAATGTAGTAATCAGTCATCCAGCTGTTTTTCCCCCTTGGCAGCTGTGAAGGAAAGTGTAAGGGTTCACCGGTGATTTGAGCTGAAGTTGGATTGCAGCAGGTGCCAGTATTGCTCACTAAATATAATGCCATTAATAATTAATTGAAATTAAATCATATTTGATATAAAGAATCTGCAATTTTAAGTTACATGATTTAATTAGAATTTTGCATTAGCAGAAAATGCTGAGTTTCCACTGGGTTTCTCATGCTAAAGCATATGTCCTCTACTTGTACCTGTACGTTTGTCGCTCTAAGCCAGCTCTGATCCAAATTGCTTTTTGTATTCTTTATTTTTTACATTCATCTAAGTTCCAGGGGAGAGTCACAAAGACATATTTGGGCATTACAGGTGAAAAATCAGGTAAGTGTAAAATATTTTCTTAGATGTAAAGTTTACAACTTCTTTAGAAATGACAACAGGCCTTTAAGGGTCGTTTAAGATCACGTCCTTGAATTCATACTTTAGCAATGGCATTTCGCTTATAGCAGCGTCTTTGTGGACCGTAAATCACCATAGGGATGCTAAATTACTTGTATGACAAATTACATCTTTTCATTTATGATCAAAGGATGTAATTTATCTTGTATTAGAGTTATGTAAATGAAAACCTAAAACAGGATTACAGTACGTATATAATACAGTATTATCTCATCAGCCAGATGTTGCTTTAAAAAGTTTCAAATTTCTTCTACTAATCTCTGCACCATGCTCAGACTATCTGCACCCTCTTATATACAGGACCTGATTTTGTCATGTGGCCTATAACTATTCGTTATCATCAAAGCTGACTCTCAGGTTCCCTGCTGGCAGAACCGTATTGTGAGTCATTGTTTCTGAACCCCAATCTTGCATTTATAATACTTGTAATACAGGATCTGAAAGGCAAGACAGGCATAGAGCTTTAGGAAGAAAGTAGCATTGAGCAAAAGAAAATTGTAATCCAACATTAATAATTACAGTTTAAGAAGGAAAAAAAAGAATATACAGGCTAATGATATTAAGAAAAAATTAACTAATACCTTGAGTCAATCACTGGAATAAGTTAGAATAGAAAGGAAATACTATGCACACAAAACTGAGAATATTCTATTCAGAAAAAGCCTCTGCTGACTTAAAATCAAGCACGGTTGATTTGTATTAAACTGGAAAGTGTCGGCTAATTCATATGAAAGAGCTTAAATATTAATTTGCCCACAAACAGACAATAATGAAGATTATTTAATCCAGTGGCTACTGTCCCTAGAGGTGGAGAGCTAAGCTGAGTGGCAGCAAAAATGAGTTGAAACAAGGCAGGATGTTCAAGGTCAGCGAGCTTAAACAATAAAAAAGCCTAGAGGACCACAAACTGGAGCTGCCTAACATATCTGCACCATACAGATGTGAAGATGGATGGTTATGTGGTGTCAATGGGCTGCTGCTCTAAAAACAAAGAAACAAGCCAACAACAAGGAAACATTATTGTGCAAAAAAAAAAAAACCCTTAACATGGTGAGTTGAATTGTTTGGGATGAACATTTTACGCACTGCAGCAGAACCAAGACTCATTCAGTGCCCAGACTTTGAAGCAAAAGAGATGCTGTGGAATCACCTCCAGAGAACTTTCCATAACAGATATCAGAAGAAAAACCTCCTCCTGAACAGTGTGCAGGTCGGATTCAGCTACAGGAAGCACTTGTTTGAGCTAATTGCTACCAAAGGAGGCTCAACCAGTTATTAAAGTCAATAATTCACTTTCAACCAACACCGTGCTTAAAAGATGTGTTCAATAAATACAAAAAAGATGCATATGTACAAACGCTGCGTGATATTAACTGCTACAGCAGCAGAACATGCACAACAGTCGTCTGTCCAACTCTACTGTTCGTTTGGAGAGTTATGCATTTTAAAGAACATGAATAAGAAGAATTTTATGGCGTGTACCAGGCTTGACACCAGCCACTGTGGTCTTTCAAAGCTACTAGCTATTCAGTTTTCCCGCTGGACACAATTTTACAATTTTCAGATTATCAGGAAAGTAAATCACCAACTGCAAAAAAAAACCCCTTCACCTGTTCACTGCTGTACATCCCACAATCATCTGCTTTCTGTTACACAGAAGATCCACACTTTGTACTTTCCCTGAATCCACCTCTCCTGCAGACGCTGTGGACTGTTTCTTCTGTCCACCCATAGCTACTACCTCAAGTTTAGGGTACAGATACATTTTCAATCAGCTATTTGATTAGTTTGCTGAATAGCATCTGTCACACAGCATTTGGCTTGGAAGGCGCTTTACAAGAATAATATCAAGGTCAGCAAAAACTATATTTCGTATGATAAGTTGATAATGTAATTATTGTGCCAGGCCTTTCTCTGGGTTTTGTTGTAAAACCACATATTCCCTTCAAGTTCACAATAGGCCAAACCATCTTTCTGAACCACTTGAATTGGTATGGCATCTTTGGGAATGTAATTAGTAGCAGAACTTACTGTCTTGCTATGTGATGCTGTTTTTGTTGTAGGGAACTAGTTTTGAAGACTGGCTCTGGTTTGAAGAGTATGTTTTTTGTCTTCATACCTTGGCTGATTTAGGTGTGTCATGGACAGCAGAGGCCCAAAGCTTTTCATATTCCTCAAATTCTGTGCAGTGCTTAGTTCGTCGGTGGTGAAGCAGAGTAGTTGTCATTAGTTGCTGTCTTTTGAGTAACATGAGTCTTTCCAAAGTCAAATTAGATCCCTGTTAGTAAGAAAGATCCACTTTTAGCATTTTAAATCTGATTAAGCAGACTGCGAGGCAGGTGGTGTCTTTTTTGCTCTTGCCACTGTTTACCAGTTTTTAACTTCAGTCAAGCATTTTTGGCGGCTATGCTTGCTTAGCTTGAGTTACACAGACACACATTAGTCTATCTTGCTACATGATGCAATGAATGTGAAAATTTTCAAAGCATGTTAGTAGAGTGTTATTAAATGGCACTGTTTAATTTATTGTCAGAGATTATTCACTTATCGATTCAACTGTTTTGTTTTGCACTGCTTGAAAACACACATTTGTGTTACCTTTGCACACTCAGCAGCCTCACTCCCAATATTTGAAAACTGTCAAGGACAGTTTTTTTATTGTCTTTTCTATCTGCCACTTGCATGTCATGTAAGTGAAACTTTATTTGTCATGGCACAATCGTTTGTTCGTCTCCCAGTCGGCTACATGTAAATGTAAAATGTAAATGTACAGCAGCCTGCAAGCTCAGGTTTACAACTCAGGTCCTGCACCCCAACAGTCGTACTGCAATGGTTAACCTATAGTAGCTTAGTGTTTTCTACACGAGTCCAAAACAACCTAATGTATCGATTCTATGATGATGCTGCATTAGGATGGTATTTCTCTGTTTAACCAGACAAAAGTGGCTTAACAAAGAGGGACTAACTCCTTTTTTCTATGCAGCTCAGAGGAGACATCACATGTTAGCCTTGAACAAGCTTAAACTCACTACTCCCAATGCATGTTCATTCTGTTCATTTAAATGTAAAATAAACTGTGTATGGCAAGCATGCCATCCTGTGTCGGCACCTGTGCGAGTGTACACACATGTGCCTCTGCCATACAGAATAGCATTTTTGGTTACACTCCATTTCACCCTGTAAGTGAAATAAAAGCCCCTTTTCCTGATCAGCCATCCAGAAAACAGATTGGGGGTAAATCAATGTCCACTCATAAAGCCTAAAGGGTCAAAGGGGAGCTCTGATGTTGTACAGTGTTCATCAAAGTATATAATTTCCAGGCAAAGTTGAGCATCTAGTTGCTACCTGACCCATCAGACAGCAACAGAGATATAAACAATTTTTTTTGATACCCTTTCCACATGGTTTACTGTTTTTTGGAGGGTTTAAAATATGTGGACATGTACATAACATTCACTTTCACTTTCATCAGATGCCCAGTGAAGTGCCTGATTATTACCTAATCATATTTGAATCATCTGAATGAACTGGCTGAATTAATGATTTATTGAAGATTTTTATTTAAGATACGTCCGAGTGGTAGTGGAAAGAGCTTGCCACCAGTTCACAGGTAAAGTGATCCACCTGAAAATGCTCTACTACCACAAAAGGCAAACTTTATTATGTTAATAAAGTTTTAGAAATGCATATAACTAAATATTAAAATAAGCCACAAACCAAATTACTCATCACAACTACAAATGTTGTAAAATTGAGATGAAGCTTAACTAGATAAGTAAGAACTTCAGGATGTATGTATTGTTATTTTACCAAACAAACCATCTTTAACACATTAAAACCAGAGAAATTACAACTTTGCTTCAAAGGCCTCTAATTTGTTATCAGTAAATTTGACATTGCTTCTTACAAAGCAGTGAGCCGTCACATATAGTAATACCCTGCGACATGCAAAGACATAAAGTGCAATGATGTAAGGATTACTCAAACATTGCCTTGCCACTGTGAACTATTCAAAGCTGTAATCTTCGCATGAACATTTCCAGGAGGAGAATTTTACAGTCAGAGTAGTTTGCAGATAATAAAGGCTTTTATTGCCTTATACATTACAGTCTGTCTCCATGCACAGTACTAAATGTGGGCCTATTTGTATGTACATTACCTATTCAGGCTGAGTCACCCAAGCCAAACTGTTTCCTGCTCTGTACTTAGTGGCCCACTACGTGCCACAGGCATGACAGAGCTTCTCTAATAGTCAGTGCTTAGTCAAAGTAGGCATCCTTGAAATGTGAAATTCAATCAAGGAGGACAGCTCATTTGGGCCAGGGAGGGCAGAGAAAGGGAATAAAAGAGTAGAAATTCCAATTACACAGTTGATGCCCATTTGCTTCAAATATATGTATAACCACTGCCTGGCATGGGGGATCCTGCATACAGGTATATTATGAGCATTCTGTGGGTGTAACGTAATCAATGGAGTTAAATATTAGAAGAATAAAGTTAATCTTGTATATCTCACTGCCACACTGTGCGATTACACCATATAGCTAGTTGAATCTAGCTACCTTACACAGCCATCATTGGAAGACCCCATGGTATATCGTCAAAAGCCTGTCTAAAGCAATACAGTGTTTGCCACCCATTTTAGTAAACAGTGCCTGAGACAAAAGTTCAACTTTAAATGCCAACAACAAATCAAAAGATGAGATCACTATGCCCCAGACTGACATCAGCTTGCATGACCCATTTAACCTTCTTGCAAGCCATGCAATCCCTACAATCTGTTCATTGGCCTTCCTGTCACCCGTGGACTGAGCGCCACAGCAGCCCGCCACAGAGTCAAAGTGCTCAAAACTAATATAATTTTGTCTGGGCAATCTAATAAAACACAAAAGTCATTTTCCCCCTTTTCTGTGTCTTCTGCACTCCTTCTATATATCCTGGCAGAACCACAATGATTCATAAGAGTTGTGGTGGCGGCTCTCAGTATGCAATGAGCGAAAGGCACCTTGGGGAATTTTATGATCCATGACGAAGCGTCCAGGATCATTTTGGATGTATGCATGTGTCACTGCATATTAATAATGGCCTCTGTCTCGTGAAAGCACCAGCACACCTTCTGAGGAGATAATTTAATCTTCTCCCTGCTGAGCCCTCTCTCTTTTCTGTGATTGCTAATACTTTCCCTCAGAATACTAGTCAAAGGAGCCATCGCTTACATTGTGCACCTTGGCTTTAGGATAATAAAAAGAAGAAACAGGAAATGACAGTGGGAGTAAAGCCAGCCACGAGGAGGAAAAAAGCCCAAGATTCAGAACACCACCGAGGAAGATAAACACTGCACTGATGGAGAGTCTCTTTTCTTCTCTTTACATATGTAAATTAAGTGGTCATATAACGTTACCACGGGGATAGTTGTTGAGGAAATTGACTTTTTACCTTTCTGGATTATCTAACTGCTGCTGAGAATTATGTGCAGGCACTAAAAAAATCCCTCATTAAAAATTACCATCCTGCAGTGCTCCTTTTTCTTCTGTCGTCATTCTTGCACTGTAAGCCTACAAACATGCAACAGAACAAGGCAGGGTGCTCTTAAGTGAGCGCCATGTGCCCTTTATCTCACAGAAAGATTTCATTCTCTTTAAAGAACTGGCTCTCTGCTGTGAAGCCAACAAATGAGAAGAGGACTGTTGGATCCTGGACTTGTTTATGGAACACCATGGAGTGCACTGTCAAAGCAAGAGCTGATGTTCAGTTTTTTTAAGGGACAGCACAGCGTACAACAACCTAGGTAAACCTCAGCCACAGTGTTTCACTGTTGATATATAAAGCTACAAAATAAGATCATTGCATAATTATTAACCTTAAATGCCGTGTTGCATTATTGTCATATGTGATATGATGAAGGCAGAGAAGGGTAGTTGTCTTCAATAAAACCAGCCATAAAAGACCCTCCATTATGTAAATAGATTCACCACATATTCCCAATACACCAATAAAGAATTCACAGTACACTGCAGCCAAGTATTAGCAAACATGATGACATAGTGCTGTTAACAATATGGTAACATCAGCTGATGATGTAACTGCTTTAAGAAGACTTGTAACCTTTGAAAAAAGCTAAAGTCAACATCAAAAAAGTTCGGCACAAAATCGCAAATGAATGCAAAATCTAGGCAAAATCAGTTCAATTGCTTCAGAAAACACTTACATACATACGTATTAACACAAAGGCTCGGCCTCTTGATCTTGACGGGTGTTGGTTTGACTTAAAGAAGTTTTAAAAGCTTTGCAAGATGTGCAAGCATTGTCTTTTGTGTACTCCTGAATACAAGTGATTACTAATAGCTGCTTATATTTTCAAGTTGAGAATATGGTCCATTTATTTTCTTCTTTATCTTTTTACAGCATTTGGAGCTTTTATTGAGGGTGCCAATATCTGGGGGGCACCACATATCTGAAGAGAGCAGCACTTAAAACAAATGCAAGGAACAAAATAGAGACTATTATATGTTAAGGATTTCTGGAAAAGGCGTCTGTAGTGCAATTTGGCAGGCTGGATTACAAGGCCAAAAACAAGCTGAGGAAATATGAAAAAAGCTTTGCTAATATTAGACAAAGACTCCTACAAAACTGTGCTATTATCATGAACAGCAGTGATCTACATGTATTCAAAAAGACCTGAAAAAGAAAATATATACTGTAGTAAAATTGATTTATTTTAACCTTGAATGAGAGTGGACTGGCTAATGGGGTGTGTGGCAGTTCATCAGCCAGAGGTGTCACTATAGTGCAGGGACGGATCAAGCAGAATGTTACACATGTTCATTGATAGATAACTTTTTTGACACACTACCAATTTCTTTCTTCGGGGGCAAATGTGGAGACTGTTATGAGTCAGTTTTTGACAAACACAGAGCTACAGTCAAGGCCACTTTGTATTAAAAGCATACAGTTACATCACAGGGGGCCTGGGATGACTAATGAACAAATATCTTTATTTAGCCTAAATTTAAGCATCTCTCCATAGGTTACCTGTAGACTGTAATAATCACATTTAACAGGAAACTGCAGGTTATTGCCGGCATAAATGTGGCTTTAATGACTCTACAGCTCCACCTTTATTGTAGAAACACAGTGGATATTGGAGCAATCAGTGTGAGTCTCTTATTGATTTCCAAAATTATTTTCACATCAATTATTTCAGACATTTCAGTTTGCCTGAAGGTAAATACAGAAGTTACAAAGACCACTGCAGTTCACTTATCATGGGATGTACAATATATACAGGGCTACTTGCCAGCTGATCCAGTCATCCTGCATAGTTCTCTGCAAACACCGGTTTGTTTACACGTATGAGGCATTTCCTGTGGTTACATATTATTTTAGGAGACTCAAATTAGATCAGATTAGCCAATGGACTATCATTCTTATTATTTTGGTTATATATTTACCAGAGTAAGCCAACAAGGAACAAAATCAAATGCAATCATAAGACTTGAGGCAGTGAAAGAAAGAAACCAGTAGTCTATTTCCTGTATGTTGCAAAATAAAGCCAACTTCAAATGAGTAATGCTGGTTGGTCTAATCGTGCTTACAATTACTTGGTTATTTTGGTTCTTCAATCCCCCTTGAGAAGTGGATTAGAAAACCTAGATACCTTGGTCGCCAATTAGGCTATATACAACAACACCCATGAAGCAAGACATGACCAGCAATTTTCCCACTATGACTAATTGATAAAAGAGAGAGAGAAAATTCTTTCATCCAAGAATGTCAAGAGATTCATCTGTTGAACAAAAAAAAATGTGAAAATCAAATACAAGGTAACTGCAAAAGTGTGGAAAACGCAAAGACACGATGGCAAAAAGTGGCTGACAAATTGCAGTAAATGTGAATTCTTCCCCTCATCATGATTACACTATCATGGCATTAATAGGACACTGAATAACTTCTGTAATCTCTGCATTATAAGAGCAAGAACACGTATTTTAACCTGGGAACAGGTGAAAATATACAGATGATACAGGAATACTGCAGGAATAGGAATATAGCTCTCTTAGCCCTTCTACCTTTAATTATTTAAGAAGAGCAATCAGGTCAATTAACTCTCCTTTGCCTTTCTATTACAAGCTACATCCGCAAGGTCTTTGTAGTTTTAAGTCATATCAAGGGTGCAGACAACATCTTTACATCCAATGTCCTATTAGACATATGACTTTTTATATTATTAATAAGGTTGTAAAATTGTAAAATCTTTTGGAAAATTGCAATAGAAATTATTAGTGGTAGTGTCAATAAACAACCTTAATCTGCCGGTCCTTAAAAATGCAGTTATAAGTCTGATTATGAGTTCTGATTACCCATACAGCATTTGATGATGAGAGTATAAAAATGTATTCATATGTAAATGACCACAACATCATCACTATCTGATGTCAAATAAGAGAAAAGAATTCTGAGAGGCAAAGTTAAGTAAGCAGACTAAAGATTCTTAAAATGATATCCACTCCTCCCCCTGACTTAAAAAAATCCACCATCTATAAATATGCAAATGTTTTTCATTTCAAACGTTTAAATGTTTCTCACAAGCTGTCTCCTACTTCACCGAAAAGTCCATTTTCAGCATAAATGAACTAAAGACTTCAAATCATGCAAGCTGCATACTGGACCAAGATCTAACCTAGTCATAATGTTACAATATCATGAATCAACATCCACACCCCCCTGCATGTTTCATTAAAAAAAATGCGTAATTATTAAGCTTTATGTATCACCATGTGACTTCATTTATAAGTTTATGAGTTTATGAATTACGTCAGACTAAGCACTAAGCAATTCCCACAGCTGTTCTCTTTAATGACGTTATCATCATGGCTGACTTCCACTTCCGCTGCAGCAAATAACCTTGTAACATGTACAACAAGGCACTTAATGGTGAAATAAATGAGTCACAGGCTTTCTCCCTCTTGTTTTCCTTGCATGAGCGTGAGCGTGTGTAAGCGTGTGTGTGTGTGCGTGTGTGTGAGTGAGTCAGAGAGAGAGAGACTGAGTGAGCGAGGGAGTAAAACCTACAGAAACAGAAAGCAAACCCATGCAAATGTGATTGCTTCCATCTATGTGTGAATGAACTACACGGTTCACAAAATGCTCTTCTATTCACTCCTGTTTTGTGGCAATGACAAAATCCAGTGCTGTCTTTAAGGTTTCTTTCTGTCACCACACTCTCACCTCCATCCAGCAGTAAGGGGGAGGTGAGAGGGAGAAAGCCTCAGCTGTCATCACTGTTTAGATCAGTGTCCTGCCTCCACTCCTGCTCCATCCACACCCCTTGCCCTCCACCCAAACCTCCAGCAGCGTATTATGCAACTTCAAAAACAAGGTCACATAAATATCCAGAGAGAAATCAAAGCAGATAAAATAGTGGGGGGAAGAAAAGAAAAGGAAGATCCTCTTCCTCCTCTCTCACTCTCTGCCTGCACCCATTGCAGAGTGTGATTCAGCAGGAGGTCAGACCACTGGAAAGAGAGAGCCTGCAGCGTTTAACGCATACAAATGGCTGCAGGCACACATTTACACAAACAAACCCACACGTGCACAAACGCAACACTGCCACATACACACGCCAGATACTGGCAGATGGACAGATCGTAATAGTTTCCACAAGATATGGTCCCGTGTGTTTTTGTGTTTCTGTATGTGTATGTGTGTGTTACAGGGTGAATGCAGAGAGGTGTTTTGCCTTGAAGACTAATACTCACCCGCAGTTACGATCAAAATCTCCTAAACAAGGCATCTTGAGGAAGAAACCTTATTCTAACCCCCTTTTTGTCATGCATTATTAATAAGGCTTGTAGTTAAAAAACTAGCCCTAGTGAGCTAAAGAGACATCACACATTGCTGCATTGCACAGGGGATCAGCAACATAAACTACTACAAAGCACAAATAAGAACATGGTTTAAAATATAAAGCTTTATAAAGTCTTTTTCCATATTATTTAGCGGCTAAATATGTTAACTATTAATTTAGGCTGGTCAATAAAACTATCTTAATACTCGACAAAAAGCATTTGAAAACTGAGAAACAGAGCATTTAATATTTGATAAATCTGTGACCCTTCAGGGGTCACCACAGCCGAACGTGTTAATTTAGTGAGAGTTATTTTACACCGGATGCCCTTCCTGCCGCATCCCTTTTATATTATGGCAAATGATAAATGATCTTCACTATTATAGCACTTTTCTACCTATTGGCACTCACAAACATTCACCCATTCACACTCACAATCACACACCGATGGGGGGGGCTGCTATGAAGTTGGCCAACACTCATTGGGAGAAACTAAGTTGGGTTCAGTGTCTTGCTGAAGGACACTTCGACATGTGAGGAGCCGGGGATCAAGCCCACAACTGTGGGATTGATGGATGACCGCTCTACCTCCTGTGCCACAGTCGCCCTGGGCTCCGGACCGGCATCAAGGTGGTCCTCAGTGGCTGGGCGGGGCAACACCTGGGATTGGGATTTGATCCCGCGGCCTTCTGTATCCCAACCTGATGTTCTACCCATTGAGCCACCAGGCTCCTCAATAAAATGGATAAATGTGTGTTATAAATGTATGTGTTATGCGTGACCTCACAAACACAATCATCTTATTAGGCACAGCACCTGGACTACGTGGCTGATATATGTCAGAACAACAGATGTGCAGACATCTGACACCACTTACGTTGAAATGCACAGTGTTGACCAACACAGGAAAACACAAAAAAACTTTTCCACCATTTTACCAGACAAAGTTACCCTTCCTGTTTACAGAGAGTCAAATTCTGCATTTCCTTACTGCAGCATTGGCAGCCAAGCTTAAAAACAAGCTTCTTGAGGTAACTTTAGTTCACACCCCAGCAGTTGTCACTGCCGCGTTTTTCACACTGCCTTTATAGTTATTATCTAATAGAAGAACTCAAAACAAGCAGGAACACAGGCAGTGCTACTCATATTTTATAGTTTAAGACATGATGCCAGTTAGAACGGACCTAGTAAAAGTAGTAAACACTATGTATAAAGTCCCAGAATGGAGACATTTTTCAGAAAAACTGCTGCCTTAAGATAGATTATTAAATCTATTTATATCAAACCTATGATATAGTTCTCATGTAGGGTCTGCTGGCTGCAGACAGTATACAGACCCCTTAGGTCCTTCTGCATTAAACTGATCAGTGGTCACACAGACCACCTCCTCTGGCATCTGCTCTCTTTCATGGCTTGCAGTAATTTCAGCAAAACTGATGTTCAACATCTTTTTGCTCCAACTAGACAATTATTAACTCAGTTTAAGTCAAACTATTGTTTGTAGAACACCATAAAAACTCACCAGAGCATTAACTTTGTGTAACATTAAATACAAACACTAACACACAAGTATAGTGTAAATACTCAGTGGCCTACAACATGGCCTGTGCCTAGATTCTTGCAGAATCCAGTATTACACTTTGCCACAGTTTTACATGAGCCTAATGAACATAAAATGTCACACCACTTTGTTTCCAAAAGAAAATATTGGACAGAACAATGAGTAAGGATTTAATTATTTTAAATTTTTTTGTCTTTTGGTTTATCTCGTAAGTTCAGGATTACCACATTTTTTTGTGCCAAATCAATTTGCCAAACGCAACCCTCCCCAATTGTACAGGGCTTGGGACCCTCACTGCATGACTGGGGATGGTGGGTGAGTTTTCTTTGTTGGTTATATTACTTATAGTTCTGATTACTTGCATGAAATAGATCTTTACATCTGACACTCTATATATATAAAATATCTAAAAGTAATATTATATATTTGTAATATTACTTTTAAAAAGATGTCTGATGAATGTCTGTCATTGTGTTTGCAATAGAAACTGCCATCAAATGACCATGAGGTTGTGTTATAAAAAGTTAATTAAATTCTGACTAAAACTCAACACTGTGCCAGGGTTTAGGTTCATCCCCATCCATCAGGAATAATTTAACACTCTCGATACTTTCGTGCCTGCCCCTCAGAGGTGTATCAGTTCCACGAGAGAGCAATTCCTTCCCAGGTCTGTGGAATATAATTGTTGCCTCAAAATCAACGGTTAATTGGGAAAACTGCATTGAGCAGGGTGCGCATCCTCCTTATGTTTTTCCATGACTGTCACGCATGTCTGCAGTCATGAGAGATGGGGGCTGTGATGGAGAGAACAGGGAACCATTTGATGTTTGCCAGTTAAAAGAATAAACCTTCCTTTGGGTTGTGCTTTCCACACAGCCATGCTGGGATTGAAAGAGCACTTGCCCAGGGCTAAAGGGGATTTTTGGTGGGCGTCACACATCCAATTACCTCGGTAGCATCACAGAAATCCACAGGGAAACAGACAGATACACACATACACACACAAACATGAAAAAAAACACCTACTGCAGGAGGTTCTCACTGCAAAGAGGGTGCAACCAAATTTCACCATTCTGTTTCTACTGGATCAGCTGCTACGGAATTTATGAATATTGTCACAATGTGTTGATATGTGGCTTATGATATAAATATGGACAGCAATAAAGAAACACCACCCATGTGCCACTTCTTTGGAGAGCATTATTAATGCATTCAGATAAGCCATTCCTGGATTTGCATGGGCTCTTCTGAGGAGCCAAGAGGGCTTGAGGATCCACTAAAATGTTGAGGTTTATTGGTGCATTTCAAAGCTGTTTAGAAATTCTCTGTTCTGTGGCAAAAGCGGGTATTTCTAGCTGTTTAATATCCCCACCCACAAACTTTAATAACTGCATGTTCCCACATCAGCACACCAAACACGTAGACACACCAAACCAAACTTTAATTTAAAACACAACAACCTGGAATTAATGCATTCAGACTTTTTTCTACTTCTGCCTACACAGGTTAATAACTTTAATATTTCCTCTTTCCCTAAAACAGGGGCCTGAAGGCCAATGGGAAATCATACTTCACCAGATGTTACTACGCAATCGATTTTGTGGTACATTTTTAATTATACAAGATTCGTCATTTCTTTTAATAATGTGATGAAATGGCCTGGAGCACGGCTTCTCTTTTATTGAAGCTGATAAATCTCTGATATCAATGTAGTTTTAAATCGCCAGTGCCACTAGAGGGGAAATGACTCCTACACCTACAGTATGAGAAATTAAACCCTAAAGGTGGTTTTTAAAATTAAGTTTGGTCAACACATTTGCCAAAATGATTTGAGAAGCTTTGCGTTCTTTCTGTGTCAACCTCAGAATACAGGCTAGATACAACATATGCACTTCAATGAGAAAACACTATGCTTTTTTAAAGATACCAAGGACTGGTGCAACAGTTCCCAAAAAATCAACGCTTGATCGACTATTGACCTGCAATTTCACACAATCAACCTTACGCCCAATTGAGCTTGGAGAATAAAATGGTGAGAATGGTTGTTACCAAAGGAAAAGTTGCTGTTCAGGAGAGCTTTTCTGTTTAGCACAGAGACCTCTGATTACAGCCCAGGAGCAGATGGATATAAACTCTGACCCAAGATATATTTTCGCAACTTTCTCAAGATAATCATGCTGATGAAGGGTCACTGAAGAGGCCTAACTAGCCCGGTCCTTATTATTAAGAGTTCTTAACTGCCCAGAGATGATGCCAGTATTGGATGTATTTGGTACACACTCAGAACCAAAAGGCATAATAATAGTGCGTGCAATGGAAAAGGCAATGTAAGGGCACAGGGAAATAAAATGGAGGGAAATAGGGAGAAGGAGAAATGATGAAAAAGGGCAGGAGGTCAGTTGAGCTGTGAATGTGGCATTTGAGGAGGTCCCCTTCAGGCTTCAGTCATCTTCAGATGGAAAAAATCTAACTGACATGAAAGATGAGTAAAAAGGGCCGTCAAGTCTCTGTATGCACATGTACAGGCATCTGAAGGTTTTTTTGCTCCTCATGACTTGGACCACTAAAGTATATGACTGAATCCCACAGTTTATTATACCATGCAATATGATATGATATATGATTACACCTGTTTTACTTAGCACAAAATGTAATAAGGCAACTAACTAATTCTGTAATGCTCATGTCTATCAACTAAACATCTGGACAAAAAAGCAAAAAGGACTCTCTCAAAGAAAAAGAAATCTGTGCTGTGAGTAGCTGATGCGAGACTTTGTTGAAGCCAGGGGAGAATGAACCAAATCAAGAGAGAATTTCACTAAAGGCAAAAAGCGTGGGCTGATTCTTCTGCTGTTTGTGGTGAGTGAGAAGCTCTGAAAAAGGAAGTACACCTCATGCTGTGCAGACATGTACAGTCTGGGTCATGAGACAGATTGGATTGCTAATCACTGGAGGTCAAAGCGTGAATTTCTAAGAGGTTGCACCAGACTGTGAAGAGACTCAGGCAACACAGGAAGAGTTAAGTTGTCTTTCCCAGATTCTAGTCTGTTCTCTGTGTTGTTCTCAACGACTAGTACGAGGCTACTAGTATCCCTACACCTACAGTGTATTCATATACATGATCTCGAAGTGAAATGTCTATGAACTACAAAGTTTTCGCTGCAGAAACTTGAATAACGACACCAAGGCAGACAAAGAGAGGTGGGCAAGAACTCCATCATCTGCCGAAAATCTGAGATTTATTTTTTTTTCCCTGAGTAAAATCTCAGTGGAGATGTGCTTTGCCTACTCTAGATAAGTCAGCCTGCTTTGCCACAGGAAACCATTAAGTGACAGTACACGACTTGAGGTTATCCCCATGGGTGTAAGAGCCTCTGGGATATACGGTGTCTGGCAGAGAGATGAAGAGAGCATGACACTAAAGAGATTAGCTATTACATTGTGAATTTTTGTTAAGAATAACATTTTTAGAAACCATTGAGAAATGCACAGAAAGCCAAATAATAAAAAAAGAGCTCAGTAGACAGTTAGATATTCCCTTTAAGAAGGTAGGCGGTTTAGAAGGTGTAAAAGCTAGTGTAAAAGCACAAGTAATGACTGCATCACATGTTCGCAGGCACTTTGAGCCACGTTCAGCAACCATGATGAGTCTTGCTCAGATGGGCTGATGCGGTGATAATTCACATTGTGAAATTAATATCTCAGCAAAGTGTTGCCCTAGATAGATGAAAAAGCACACACACCAAAAAAGGGTACACATGCTCCCACACTTACAATAACTGCCTGTTCATCTGTGTTGAAATTTCACAGTGCCACTGCAGAGCCACAGCACCACTCTACAGGCTCAGGCTCCTTTTGCCAGTAGGGAAATGACTAGATTTGAGAGGAGAGGAAAAATACATGGCATGGATATGTGTGGGTTTTTTGCATGCCTGGTTGGGATGAGGAGGTATGATGGCAGTTTTATGCAGGAGTGTCTATTTGTGCATCTCCCCTGCTGTGTGTCTCTTAGGCCTTTGGATTTGAAGGTGGAGACTGCTAAAGGTGTCATTGTCAACACATTTACTTTGCCACTGTTCCTGCTTGTCAGAGGAGCTTAAGTATTATTCTCTACAAAGATAAGTAGGCCCCTTCCTGCGGTGGCCTCACAGCAATGAAATGGTGGTGATTTTTGAAGAGACACATTTAGCTTCTCCCCCAAAAAACACATGCCACCCTCCACCCTCCCATCCCAGCAATCTCATCTGCACTCGTGCACAAATGTAAGGCTGCTGTGAGGAGCTTTCGTTTCTGCAATCACTTCACATTTGTTTCAGCGATTGATTTCCTGGCATGTGAGGGAAAGGAGAGAATGAGCGAGTGGGAAGGCAGCAAGGGAGGTAGAGAGGGAAGGAGCAAGCAAGGGAGGGAACAGGGAAGTAGGAGGATGTGCAATGCCAGGCTCCCAAACAGTCACCATGACAACAGACATCACTTCACAGGAGCAGCACTTAGGATGCCTGTGTGGGCTGAAGTGACATAGTTGAAGGTTGGCATTAGCCTCTTGCGGGTGCCGCAACGTACCAATCCTCTCCTGGTTTGCTTTTTACTTTATTTCCTCCACAGTGCTGCTAAAAGGCGCCCTGTTGCTCTTGTCAGCTATCCATCGGGATTATTGAGTGATTTGTACTTTATGCGTGTAACTGTGGGTCCTGCCAGTTTGGCTTAACAAAGACAATTCAATTGACTGAAATTCGTAAGGAACGACAGGAGGAGACATTCATATTCAATGCGACCCTTTCATCATGTGCGTCACTTTGAAGCTGGCTAGCATGTATAATTCTCTGTGATTTGAAATGATGCCAATCATGGAAATGATAACTTGAGATACAGAAACACTCCACAGACACCACAAATGGTCTATCTTAACAGATAATCCTGCTGTTCATTGAGAAATATGAAATATGATTATGATATGTAACACTTTATAAAAGTTTACAAATTATGTTTTTAGCTGTAAAACTACTGACTCATCATCTGATGCATGTATTAACAGATTATATAACACTCGCTTATGAAATTATTCAGCAATTATCATCTTTTACGAAAAGAATTTTAAATACACAGTTTAGTCTCAGGTAAGAGGACTTAGACATACTACATTTGATCAGTCTCTTGAAATCCATAAATGTTTTTTTTACATAAATTGTCAAACTGACTAAAGAAATTTTGGTCTGCTCTTATCAGAGTGCAGCATGCAAACCTGAAAGCCTCCCTCTCTGCATCTGGTTGTATTTATGCATTCACATACAATATATAGTAATTACAAGCTAGCCAAACTGCAATGCATGTTAGAAGCATGACGGGATAATGAAGGCTTGAATGTCCTTAGGAAAAAATGAATTATCGGGGGGAGTGGGATAAGCCAAAAAATCCAGTAAATGCCAAATCAACAAACACAAGGCATATATAATGAGAAAATGCAGAAATTAAGAAAATGTATTTAATTTTGTGGCGATAAACTGCAGAAAATGTGAAATAAATCTCCTCTGTCAAACATTTTCTGTCTGTAAATGTAAAGAAATTCTCAATCATCATCTGGTGCACATGACAATATGTTGCTTATTTCTGTTCTATTGTTTAAATTGTTGGCCCAGTGGTCCTGAGCATGGATAAAATGGGAGGGTTGGAGCAGGCGGAATCAACTTGTGGAACACGTTCTGCTGTGGTGACCTCTGAAGGGACAAGCCAAAAGCTGTTGATGTTATTCATTTTTCAACCAAAATCTTTTTCTCTCTTAAATAATCTCTGTTTATATAACCACCAAAAGGTGGACAGGTTTTAACTTCCTCAAATAATTATGCTACAAAATGTGCACTTTGTCAGTGATTAAAGTCACTACAAATAATAGGACATATATCAGCTAATATAAATAACTATTACAGCTACAAAGCCATTCTAGAAAGCAAATTTTCAATTTTTCTAATGAAAACAGTAATAGAGAGAAATGCATGAACCACAGTACAGTGAAGGGGCCTGCTGGCTCCGTGGTAGAGCATTGGGTTGGGATGCAGAAGGCAGCGGCTTCAAATGGCCCCCACCCAGCAACGAAGGGTTGGAAGGGTTGCAGCAGAAAGGGCATCCGGCATAAAAACGCATGCTAAATCACGTGCAGAACATGCTCCGCTGGGCGACCCCTGAAGGGACAAGCCGAAAGCCGTCAAGCCAAAAGCCGTTGATCAAAGTGAATCTTATCTCATCTTATCTCTACATTTGTCATAATCCACAGCTGCACTAGTACTATTGACCAGTGTGGCTTCTTAAAGCAAGATACTGTAGATTTAATTTATTGGACTTGGACCATGTGTCTTTCAACAGGAGGAAATTAACACTATTACAAGAAATGAAATCACTAGAGATTAGCGAGAGTAAGGTTGGCTTTTAAGATTTAAATCGTATTTTTAATGATCCAAATGATAAATGGCAACTCAATTAAAATATCAGGAGACAAGGGGAAAATATCAGCCTTTTCTGCAGGTCAGAGGCCAAACTAGACTTCATTAAAAGTACAGAATAACTTTTGATTCTAAATAAACCAGGATATAAGGCTGCACCAGAGCTGGACTTGAAGAATGAATGACTACAAGATCATTAGCAGCAGCATTCTGTACTCCGCAATGTACAGAGCAACACAAGTAGCTCAGGGTTTGGGGATGTGGGCTTAACAGTTGAAGCAGCCAGCCAGGTTACAATAAGCTTCTTTGGTCCACAGTGGGGATTTAGCCTTGAGTGATCCAGAGGTAAAATTGTGTTCCTAAACTCATCCAAATCCTCACAGTAGGGGTAGGTACAGTAAGTATTACAGCTGTTCTGGATGTGTGTAAAGTAGCCAAAGCCACATTATACTGTATGTACTTTTTAGAGTCTCTAATCTAAAAATATAAGACTTTGTGATCATTCCTAATGAACATGCATCCTATTCATCTCAGCTGTGCATAATTCTTTGATTTCTTCATATAAGAATGGGAATGAAATTACTAGTTTACTGTGCAAAAAGATGCTGTTAAAATACCTGCTGCCATACAGCTTTTGGACCTAAAGCTCTATTTTCCACTTTGCCTACTGCCAAACTATACACAGTTACTAAAGAGGGCCAGAGTGTCAAGCTTTCACTGGTAAGTTCCACCCTGCCATAGACACACCCCACTCATAGACATAGGTGAAGTGAGCCAGTTAACTGATTAGTCAGCAACTTTTACTTTTTCAAGATAATCAGCATGGTTCCAACATTCAACTAAAGTGGGAACATAAAGAAATTTACAAATGTATTAAAGTCTGTGTGCGTGGGATTTGAAGATACCACATTAAACCATGTTACTGAGTTGAATTTCAGCAAGTATGGGATACAGTGTTTGTGTAAGATGAATCATAATACTATCTTAAAATGTCAGCATTTCCTGTTACTTGAATCCACTTTTACTTGTTACTTGTCATCCACTTTTTAAAATCTGTCTCTCACATGTCCTTCAATTTGTTAATCAACAGTAGTCCTTATGAGGAATACACCTTTAATTTGAACTTGTAGAGAACATAAAGTCTGGTTTCTAAAATTTGCCACACTACAACACTGCTGTTTCACGTTAATCCCTTTGTATTGTAGTATTAAAATAACACTGCCAAAAATTATGCAGTAAATACCAAGCACAGCACAGTGGGAGGTACTTCACTCTCTTCCTCCAGTTTCCTCGGTGTATACTCAGAGACAGTCTCAGAAGACTTGGTCCAAAGAGAACTGACAATTAATATGACTGAGTTGGTGCTATATGAAGCCCCACCCAAGGGTGTGTAGCAATCCCCAAAGTGCAACGCACACTATTCCCCTGCAATAAATGACTTCTTCTGTGCCTCTTCCAGCTGTATATGTTCATTTGCCTCTGACTGAAGTGTATACTTCAGATGTCCATTGGCTGTTACCTCAGAGGGATGAGGAGGGAGAGACAGGCACGGAGATAGAGACTGAGACCGGGAAGGAGGAGAAAAGATAGAGTTATCCGTGGTCTCATTACGGTGGGAAATGTGAGGGTCCCGATCCAAGGGAATGATGAAGGACTCTGTGGAGGAGGCCTCTGAGAACCAACAAAGACGGCTTTAGTTTCACTGGCAGAATGCATTTGCATAGCTTAGAAGCCAAAGTGTCTGAACTGGGGCTCATGAAAAGAAACCCTAGCAATTGCTTGGACTTCAATGCAAACGAGAAGGAACGAGAGGCACAGTGGAAGAGAGATGAGTGGAGTGGAAGAAAAAGCAGTAGGGACTTTTTCCCTTCAATAACATAACACAAAACGACATCAGCAACATCTGCACACCCCATGGAGGTTGTCGCCGACCGGCTTTGATGCAAAGGGAACATACTAAAGGCGGTACATCTCCAGATAAAGTAACAAGCAGAAAAACATGTCCATGCTATTATAAGAGTGTTATGTCATTTGATATTTTTATAGAGTATAGTTCAGTTGACAGCAGTATTACACATACATGAAATTAGAAAATGGTTATCAGGTTAGTAGGTTTGTCCTGGAATGGTTCCATTTGCTCTGGAGAGGTGGAGATAATGGAGCAATCTCCTGGAGAAGAGTGTGTGTTGTGTGAGGTGATAAAAAAAAAGAGGCACACTCAGAGGGAAGGAAGAAAGAGGAAAGGATGACGAGGTCTGCAGAGAGAAAGAGCGAAGCAGATGTTGTACTTTAGCGTTGTCTCTCCTTTTCCCTCAGTGGCCTGGAGTCATGGAGGGATGACTAGCCTTCATCAATCCTCTTTAACGACTCTGGCAGCACCACTTAACGCACTAGTAAGCGATTTCTTCATTACTTCATCATGATTCCACCATTTAGTCAGTAGCAATGACGTATGCTGATGCTCTGGGATAAAAATAATAATTGAAAGTCTCATTTTTCTCAAACGGCCCCGTTCATCTGATGATACGTTAATTTGGGAATCTGGCAATTGAATGATGATTGAATGATAGGTGATGCTTTGAACGCAACCATATGGACATAATTGAACCTGGTGGCATGAATAGGTATTTTGGAAATGTGCTTCATTGAAAAAAAATAAAAAATATCCAGCACTATATGATACTCCAATTTCGAAAAATACACCACTTTTGCAAAGCACTTAATAAAACCTGCTGAAAAACTCCACCACTGTAAAGTTACAGGCAATAGCATATGTTATGCTCTGGCAGTCATTTTATTCAGTCACATACCCACCGCCTTTCACCTCTGGTGCACAATGCTCCATTTCACCAACCCTCCCCTCCATCATGTGTCAAAACCTTCAATGAATACAGTTGGAGGTAACACAACATGCATTCAAATATTTTGCCAATATCAATAATAAAAGCTGAACTTTGCTGATACATCTTCATTCAGCCCACATCCCTGGAGATCACATTTACAGTTTACAAAATGTAAACTGCAAATATGAGTTACACAGAGGTACTTGCCAGAATTTCATGTAGAAGTCTGAGATCATAAACAGCAATGTCCTGCATGTGGAAAGCATGACTGACATAAATCCTTCCTAAAGCACACTTACAGTAGAATAGTTAAAGCCCTGTAGTGAAAAATCATGACTATTGGCTGCAGAACTCACATGCATACACACAATCACAAAGCTCAAACAATTCCGTCTGTTCCAGCTCTGTCCATTCTTCTTCTGCTGCTGCTGCTCCAAGTTTAATAGTCCGCACATACTACTGTGGCAGTACCACATCAAGCATTATGAGATATGATTCTTTCTAATGAGCTTCAGCCTAACGCACATGCTGTAGCTTTGACAGCTTGCTCACACCAAGAACACGCAGCTTTGATCTTACATTCATGTGATGCGTTTTGATTGTTAGCATCATGCCTGTCTCCCCTGAATTGATGATATTCGTATGAAGACAGATTTAGTAGAAGTGGATATTGAAACAAGTACAGGCAATGATTTCTTGACATCAACATTTGATGAGACGCTATGGCCTGCGGCTCAAAGCGTAACGAAAGTAACCAAGAAAAACACTCGCTCAAAACAACAACACCTAAGTACAAAAGCTTACGCTGTCTAATGAGTGCCATGGGAAGATGAGGAAAAATCCGTACAGACTCTGCAACAGGTGTTAGACTGGGAGAAGTGGGGTAATATGAATAACCCTGCACATATGAACAGCTACCCTTTGGGCTTTTTAATACCCCCCTCTCTCTAAAGCAAAAGAATAGCTTAAATTCTGTCGCATCATTGGGCAGGTGCAGCACCATGACTGTTCCTGTCAGGCTCACAGTAACCTTTCATTGCTACATCATCTCTGCACACAAACACATACATACACACGCACACACACACACTGTGCCGACAAAGATCTTTTCGGTGCTTGGCAACAGTTTCTGAAACACGCCATCCCACATCCCACTTTGCTTGACCTTACATTCTCTCTGCAAGACCTCTCCTTTGGTAAGAGCCACTGTCACTGCTGACAGGTCAGGGCTGTGTGCCTCAAGGTTTCTCTCCTGCCCCAATGTTAGTGCACATGAATCATTATTTTCTCACAGTGCTGCTGTTGCTCCTGCTGCGAGCATGACGACTCATATGAGACATCATCTGTGCCACTGGTTGCAGAAGCAGACAGGGTAAGAGACAGAAATGTGTGCTCATTGTCAAGTGTGAGAGTGTGTGCATGGAGGGGAGAGACTGGGGTGTTCAGACATGCATATATAAGCAGGAGCTGGGTAGATCCACCACACATTTTCTCATTAAAATCACTCACATATTGCTGCAAGTGCCATTGTTCAATAGATTACTGTGAGTGTGATGATTATTTTAAGAAATATTGTAAGACAACAGCAAGGTCAGTTTTTGAACTGAATAATTACATGGATCTAGGTGACCAGTGTAGAGAAGTTACAGCCTTTAAGACAAATCAGCAAGATTCCAGAGAAAAATACGAATTTGCCTAAAATTAGCCTGCTCGGTGACTATCCTGAGTGATGGGTTGGATGGAAAAGGGGGACTGTACAGGACTGGCTACACAAGCCATTTGCTGTGTAACCTCAGGGCTGCTGAGAACATTTTGAGTCACTTAAACATGACATCCATACCTGGACCTTTGCATAAGCTGATGCTGCATGATTGTTTAGTTAATATTATTTTGGGATTCTAAATGAAATAAGTGGCAAGTTACAGTTTGAGCTGTCACTATGTTACAAGGTCATGATCACATTTGGTTAAAGCAGAAGCAAATCGCGCACACTCACCGTACACTCCTTGGCAACGGATGCCCTCCACGATCAGCGCCAGAAGCCCCACAACACAGATAATTAGATCCATCCTCTCACGTTAATCTCTGCATATCCAGCTCTCAATGGCAAGAAGTCCTTTCCGGGGCGGTGTGACTGAGGTGCATGGACACAGCACTCATCTACACGTCGATTAATTCAGTGTCTGTGGTCGCTGTGAAGGTATTTTATGGGCGCAGGAGACAAACAAACTCAGGTAGCGATGCCTATGATGTCCACTGCCATGAAGTCCAAAAAAATAATGCGGAGCGCACGCGGCACGGAGACGCCGCGGAGAATGCGGGGAAGCAGGCGGGCGCGGGGAGTGGGCTGCAGAAAGCCCGGCCTTACAGCAAACAGCAACCTCTTCTCGACTCCAGGTAGGCGTGCTCCTCTGGAAGCGTGCGTCCCTTGACTTTAGCGAAGACCCCCGAGGCACCAAACCGAGGGGACACGCAGATGCTGTCGACTAGAGTCGGACGGAGGCTTGGTACCCGCGGACATTTCTATTCCATCGCTCCGTGGATGCTGCTGCTACGTTGACCGCATGCTGTCAAACGGAGCCATCACCTCCGCTTTACGAAGACACCTACAGTCAAATCCTCCTTCCGGCAGATGAAGTCGTTGAGCTGCTGTTGCTGATACTACAGCGGAGGATCGTGCGCTCTCACAGTCACATCACGACTGCACCCCGACGCCGAGCGCTCCGCTCATCGCTCCCGGTGGCAGTGACAAGGGGAGGGTCCAGAGCGGCGGACGGCTCATATACAGCTCCTCCGTGATGTCTGCCGCTGTCTCGGCGTTTGGAGACCGGTTTCTAACGAATTCAGGCAACGGTGGGAGCCGGATGTGCCCGCCGTGGAGCCAGTTGAGCATCAGTCACGTTGCGCAATACGTGCTACGGAGACCGAGTGGCACCGCAACTGGTCTGTGGCTACGTCAAGAGGTGCGTGGCTTCAGGCGCTCATCTGTATGGGAGGCTTCGCTCAGCGTCAGGAAAGGCATGAGAGGTGCAGCTGTTGGATGCTGAGAGAGGGAGGAAGAGAGATGAGGCCATTGGAATTCAGGAGATCTGTCTTCGGCAGACCTGTGCAATCATCACCAAACACACAGTCTATACTCCTGTCTGCTCATGTTGCACCAGGCAGCATGAGATGCTGTCAGTAGCGTCCATCTGCAACATGTGAATTCTTTGCTTGAAACAGCGAGGTGTCAGTGCCCTGCCGCTGCTGGTGCTGCTGCAACATGCCCACATGTATTTTGGTAAGTTTATAGCAATATATAAAGTTTTTAAGAGGTTCCGATAGCTAAGTGGCTCCCGAATGGGGTCCCACAAGGCCCTCAGGGTTTCTGCTGGCACCTCCAACAGGCTCCTGCAAAATGAGAAAATCCATCTCATTATACTCAGTGGTGCTATATTTAGAAATGTTCTAGCTAAAGAATGTGATTGCAGGTTTTACTCTCCCCAGCATCCTCCAAGTACAGTATTCAGTCGTACAGACCAACAAAAGCACTATATTGTAAATTGGGTACTTTCAAAGTATTTGGTCATAATAAAGCTGGCAGAATCAAAATGTTAAAGGATAGCTGTTCCCTAGCAACACAAGTTCTGTAAGTTCTCTAAAATGGTCTTAATTGGTACATTTTCCACAATGGTAAATGTATACAAATGGAGGATGAGGAGGTCAGGAGCCTGATAAAACATTTAGACACAGCCAATTAGGTCTCACGGTAAATCATATTATTCACATTTTAAGACGCTTTTAATTACGCAAAGTTCAAAGAAACACAAACATTAGTAGTGACACTACATCTTTTTTTCAAATAGAAGGCTTTAGTGAGTACACCATCAGATCATCATATCCCCAAAACAAATGTATCTACAGTTAAAAGAAAGATGATTTTTTTTTTCCCCTGAAAGAAAAAAAACAATAACTGTACTTCATTTATGATACAAAAGAGATGGTGTTTCATGTATAGTTGGTGTCCTTAGAGGGCCTCATCTTTGAGTCAGCTGAGGGATCAGCTGGGGAAGTGACTGCTAGGGCAGCAGTGGGTGGTTTGGTGCCCTCTACAGGACTCAGTTAAATGAATCCATGTAGTCAATGGTGGCTACATTCACTCTGTGACCAAGCAATAACTTTAATGGCACATGCTCAGTGTTTAGGTAGAAATAAAGATGCCAATGTGATTCTTTCATTGCCTATTATATTTCCATCACTGTTAGCTGTCAACATCTGATCCTCACATGAGGACTCACAGTGGGACAGAGGAATTAAATTAATTTAGCAGAGTTAATATTTGATATAGGCTATTATACATTAAATTTGAAAATATAAATGATTAATCTTGTCCATCCATTTTATACTACAATTAGTGTGATGCCCTTGAACACTACAGTTATGCAGAAATGAAGATGGCAACTGTAATTATTTAAAGCATTTCAGATCTTATTTTCTACCAATTGCTGACTTTGTTTTATCTCAAGGTGTGTGGAGTGGTGAGCTCCATAATTAATTTAAGATGTTTAACTATCTGTTGCGGTCTATCTTTCCACTCGCTCCCTGGGAGAGTACATGTGCGTCTCTTTTTGCAAGTGTAAGAAAAGTGGTCCTTTCATTGCTACTGATGAATAAATAAAAATCCCCAACAAGTCATTGAATATTTAGTGTCTACTTTAGCTTGAATTTTCTAGATATAACTTGAATTAAAAATTAAGTGCGGTGGGATGTTTTTATTTAATATATCATGTGGTCAAAGCTTCACCTACCTCAGCTCCAATCCAAAATAGGTACACTTTTGAACAGTTTAACAACAGTTTAGCAGCCTGGACACCAACATAAGTTAGCTGAATGTCCTACCAAGTATTCTTTTTTAATCATTTGGTGATTTGTGTATTGTGATTTATTTCCTCTCCGCATGCTGTTTATCATTCTGTTTATTACTATACCTTTGCATCACCCATCCAATATGGACTGGAGTGGGAGACCACAGAGGAAGCTTAGACTTTAACCCCCCATCTGTCTGTGGATAAATTTGCTCTCAGCTTTTTTTCCCCTCTCGGTTTGGCCTTGTGGAATATATTGCAACCTTTCATATGTAAGATTTTATAATGCTACTGACATTGGAAGGAGTGCAATTATGAGGCCCATTGTGAGTGCAGAGACTATGTAGCATCATTAGCAGGAGGAATAAATATCATATGTCCTCACTCTTGTTGTAGTTGGAGCTGTATGACATTTCACAAAATGGATTCCGTCACACTGTGTGTGAGGTGTTGGATGAGGGATGAAACAAGACAATGTGGCATTTGGGGAAGCCTCTCTGAGTTTCATATTCAGCTTGAAGCACAGCAAAGACCAAAACTACGTGGCAAGAGCCAAACAGGAGTGTGGGATACATCCATAATGTGTATCTGCATGAGTGTGAAAAAAGGAACAAGGTAGAGATATGGGAGTCCTACAAAGTTCTGCACTGGTTGGTGTTACACATGGGCACCTTTCAAATTACAGATTACTGTAGTTCAGAGCTTCTCAATCCAGTTGTGTTGTTATTGTTGCTTCCTTTATATTGTCAGCATCACTGGTGAAATGTGGCATTTCTATCCAATGATAACTTGTACTCAGACATAGTCCTAAGCATTTGGATTCAAAGGACTTTTCCCACAATAATTAATTTTTCATCAGGACAATTCATTAAGCATGCTGTCAAAATCTGCAACATCCAAGGTGAAAGCACCCTTTGGGGTATGGGATACCACATCGATTTTTTGTTCATCACTCAAATACTGCATGCATAAGTTCCTGCCAAACCTGCGTGCATATAAACTGCAGCATACACACAACGGGACACAAGCAAGCATCCCTCCGTGTGCCACTGTTGATTAGTGTTTCACTTAGAAAATAGGTCACCTCCAAGCTGGCAGAAAGAATGTAGAAATGATGAAATTTCAAAGTGGGCAGATGACGTTGTTTCTCCATGTCAGGATTCGTTTACATAGAGACCTTGCATGTGGCTTATCACTAGCTGGAGGTAAAATGAAAATGTATCCAGCACAAACACTGAAGAACAACGTGCACAAGCTAAGCGTGATCTCTATTTGAATAAAAATGTAGCGCTGATGAGTTAGTGCATTCTTGCACTGGTGATCCTCTACAAAGGCAACAAACAAGCATGTTTGTGTTAATAGGATCTACGCCACATCTGTTCTCCATGGTCTCGCATGTCCTTCCACATGAAAAGAGCTGACTCCATTTAGATTCAGTGTCAAGTTTTCTTGGCGAGGAAAGCCTCATCCTCAGCACAGTCTTTTAACATGGACTAGTGAAGGATCTCATGCTGAGGGGCAGGCCTTAGCATGACTGCAAAAACAAAAGGCAGTTCTGACAGGCATGACGTGTGTTTCTATTCTACAAATGTTCCCTCAGACACCCTCGTTTTCCCTGGGTAGTGGCACTGACACATTCAGTATTCATGGCAGCAGGAAGCCTGTCGGCACTATTTACACACATAACTGGGGTGAAGAGAGGTAGATTTCACAATGGGGTGCAGCGGTTCATGGCAGCTGGTATCAAGATGCCGTCAGAATCCAGAAACTGCAGCACTTTTTGATGGTCCCCAGTGAGATAGCAGAGCTGGTCTCCACAGCAGTCGAATTGTCAATGAGTTCATTGAAGTGGTGCAAAGTTACCTGTACATTTGAAGCTTTGTAAAACTTGCCACCACAGTGGAAAAAATTGCAAAGCCCCCAACCGAAGCCTAAACATGTGTACAGATGTACCATCTTAATTTCTCTAGCTGTTGAGAACATATTTTTTTATGACCCTTCAACACAAGAATCTGGATAAGATTTCTACAAATCAATGTATTCACCTGTCTATACAGTGATTAAAAAAGCCTTTCATGTCTCCCTTAATTTAGCTATACTGCAGCTATCCAATATTTTACAGGAGGACTTCCTATTGGCCTATTGATCAACTGCGCTCCCGAGTGATTCATCCCCACTCACCAGATTGATTCTGTCATGGCTGTTTTGGTGAGACAGCACAGTGAACGTGGCATGCTAATTAAGCTGTATGAACCTACTTTACCAAATAAATGACCCAATACCTGACACTATACACACACAGGAAACTGTGTGTATGTTATTTTTTTTCAAGTTGGAAGGTTATGAAGCAATACATCAAACAAACTGATGGTCTGAAAACAACACACTGCAGCAGATTTTCTTGACATTTGCCAATGTATTTCTCACAATCTGCATGGTTTTCATAATAACATTGAAGCAATCTCTTATTATGTTAATGCATGAAGGCAATTTCAAATGTTTGATAGAATTTGTTTCCTACAAATGTTTATAGCTGGCTTAAAAACAAACAATGACTGACAAGCCAGTATAATGTGGTTGTAATTATATTTAAAGATTCATACTGTGACTGCATTACATTTTCAAACCCTTCCAATGTTATTTGTTATAATTAGCTACGTACACAGACTTGCTGATCATTAACACGTACAACTGTTTCAAATGTGTGAAAAAGCTCATGAAGGCATGTGAAGGTCAACTTAATCTGACAGAAATATGAACTAGGGTCTACTACTAGATTTCTTGTAGCGCACTCAGCAGCATTTTAAAGCCATTAACAGCAGTTGCAATGTAATAATGTGATAACAGAATGAATGAACATGCAATGTTTTCTGTTCACATAAAATATGAGAGCATATTTTGTAACATCACAAATGTGTCATGCTGTCAGACATTCAAGTGTTTACACACCAGTTACAAACACTTCATCAGAAGAATTATGTTGGAAATAACACACCTTGAGGTTGTTTGACAGCCAGTAATAGAATAAAAAACATATGTCTAGAGAAGAAAAATGGATCCCATTAAAAATCTGCAAATTCTGGACGCAAATAGTATGACAGTCAGGAAAGTGAAAATTCTGCTTCTGCAGCAGGACAACGATCCGAAGCATACATCAAAAATGAACTACTTTAAGAGACAGCCTTCACAGTCCCCTAATGTTTGAAAATCTCTGAGTAGCTCTTACACATAATGTGTGTGCAAGACAGTAAACATATCTCAGACATTAAAGTGATCTGTATGGAAAATTGGGTGAAAATGACTAAGAAGGCAAGAAAGAAAAATAAGCTGGCTACAAAATGTGTTAACAAGCTGTTATACCTGCCATTAAGGATATGACATACTGCATATACTGTACTGACAGCACTGTTAGAGTGCCCAAAAACCTTATTATTTAATCATAAACATTTGTAAACAAACAAAACAAATTTCAATCTCATGCCTTTCATCCTTCCTTTGCATGTATTGGTAGTTATTAACCATAGTTATCATATGCTAACGATCAATCATATCATTGTTAAAAAAGCAAGACAAGGTAATTATCTGATACTTAAAAGTACATACGTGTAATACAGGACTGAGTAATAATGTTGGTAAAACTTAAGGTATCTTAATTTAATAGTATTTCATTGTTTCATTTTGCTATTGGCCAATTAAGTTTTTGCATTAAAGAAATTTAACTACTAACTATTTTACAACGGAAGAAAAAACTAGACAAATTTTATAATTAAACAAATTATAATACAAATAATGTCATTATAATGAAAAAACGTCAAAGAGCAGATTTGTTTGTCTTATGATGATAGCAATGCACAGCTCTGTATTTCTGATACTGTGCTTATCACAAACACCGTGATCTAAGTCAGTACAATCAGGTTCCCAATTTAAATCCTTTGAACTGCATAGTAAATGTGATTCCTGGTTTAGTATGCAGCACTACTTGGCTCAGTGTCTGAGAATGTAATTATCTCTGTAAAGAAGGTAAAGTGAAGCCCATGTTAGCTTTCGTGTCCTTGGCTGCACCGGGGCAGGAAAATAAATCTTCAGAACAGATCTCATTCTGGGTACAATCATTACACTACGCACTTTGACAGACAGTAAATTACATTACGAACTTCAACTGAAACTGGAGGTAAAGAGTGATGAAGAAATCCTTATTCAAAAGTATGTAAACTTCTGTTCCGGGTTTCTATGTTGGCAGACCTCGATCAGAAATAAATTACCCACTAGTCCAATGTCTGCCATTCAGAAGAATATTAGCAATCAGTCACTTTAGGCTGGATGAGTGTATAAACAGATTTTCCTAAGAAAAATACCATTATAGTGTACGTATTTTCTCTATGCACAGCAGATCCTGTGCCAGATTCTGTGGGAAAGACTCATTGTGAATGAGAGCTTTTTCAGAAACCATAGTAGGGCCAGGGGCAAGAGCAGAAAGGAATGAAGTATGGTTAAATGTGTGAATGAAATACAAATGCCACTCCATTCAGCAGGACTGAGTTTGCCGTAGATATACACCCAAATGAAAAAGGGCCACAATCACTTTAGGCTGAGTTGTGAGCAAACAAATTAATTATTTATGGACAATGAATATTGCATATTGCTCTCAAAATTGTTGTTGCCTCTCCTTCATAAGCCAGCACATTTGATTTACACACGGCTGGATATTCACTTCAACGGAAGCTGAATTCTAATCACTTTTTCTACAACAGCACATGGAGCAGAGAAAGCAACCAACCAACCCGCAGCAACATTTGTGACATAAAAAACAAAGCATGACTATTTAGTTTTAAAAAGATATATCTTTTAAATAATTTCACTTTATGACATCCGACATAAACATGGTCCTTCCACAGAACACTGAAAAGGATTTTTCACGTTGAGCTCAGCCACGTTTATGTTTCTATCATCCGTGGCTAATAAACAATGTTTCTCCAGCAGCATCGCATCATGTTGTGTTCCTCATTTCCACCCAACATTGCCTTCTGATGTGCCCACTTTAAAAAGTAATCGAGTGGTCAAACAAAGCTTGAAACAGCCGCTGTGTAACCATTGGCTTTTCTATTTTGCACTGTGGTTAGATATAAGGTAATATTGGCCCTGCCATCTGCTCACCCGTTTGTCCTTTAAATTGTCTTCTTTTGCTATTGGCTACAACAAAAACATGCACACTGTTGTTTTACGGCTGGCATCCATTCGCTTTGGCTCCAAAAGCAACAACACCACATGATCATTTTTGAAAATATGAGTAAACACTAGTGTTTCTGAGACTGGCTTCACCAGCCCATACGGGAGAAAGAAGCTATGTAGATCCAAAATATGTTGTTAAATTTAAAAATACAGCAGTAATATACAGCAATAATACCGAAATAAATATTTATGCATTTCTGTGTTAAAAAATATTGTCTTGTGATTGATTCTGGTTGTACTTCCCTTACAAACACTGCCATTACAGATAAAGGTCTATCATCACCTTTATCCCTCCATCTCCTGTACCTGTCCAGGGTCATGAGGGGCAGCAGCCTATCCCAGGGAGCATTTGATAAAAGGCAGGGGCCATCCTGAACAGGTCACCAGACTATCATGGTGCTGACACATACAGACACAACCACATTCACACCTACAGGCAATTTAGAGTTTCCACTTCACCTAACCTGAATGCGTCTAGACTGTGGGAGGAGAAACGAGCACACATATGAAGTCATCTAGGACATATGCAACATGTATTCTGCACTTAAATCGACTCCAGCTGGCCAAGACTAACTCTGACTCAAGCCTACTTATTATCCAATCTATCATTTCTTGTTGATTTGAGTGTACACTATAAATTGTAATTAGTTTAGCTTGAAAAACCCTGTGTAGTACACATACAAATTAGTTTACACAAAAACAACAACAAAAAAAGTGTACAGTGCTTGAAATTTCAATTTAGGTGCAATTTAGGTACAGTAACTCGATATTAAAATTTCAGAATCATAAATCAACATAATCATTTCAATTATAATTTTCTGTGTAATGCATTTCAAAAACACATATTTAAGTTGGGCCAACTAATGTGACATTTCCTGCAGCTCTTAATATCTGAGTTGTAGTTACGTGAACAGCAATCTGATTTATTTGTTAAAACCATGCATACTGATTAAAAAAGAAAGAAAGAAAGAAAGAAGTTACCTGTGTATCTTCAGTATTATTTTAACATCTGTTACACCAGGCCTTTTATTTTTTTCACATTCTTTAGTCAATGTGCTGTTGAGATGACAAAGACATTTGGGAAAGTTTCAGGCTTTTGCCAGAAATGCATTGTTTGGTGCACAGTTTTTTCAAATACTGTTTTGCAAACATTAATGATTTGAGAAATATACAGAAGAAACTAAAAGAAACTGTAATTGGAGCAGCTTTTGTTTTTTAAAAAATGTCATAATATAAAGTAAAGGATTATAAAAACTGGTACTTTTCCCTTCTACCTGTCTGAACAATGAGAGATTGATTTGGGGATCAATAGGAACTGATATACACTAACACTATACTTAGCTTGTCTGAACCTCACATCAGTCAAGCTTTGCTGCAGGAATATCGTGACAGCAAAATACATCCAGGAAGACAGAGCCTGGGGGAATGAGTTCTTTGCAATATTTCATGAAATTTTAGAAGTATAGTACTGCTTATTTATGGCGAGTGATGGATATGCATCTCACCAGATTCCTCTATTTGTTACATGAAAGTCAAACATTTGTTCACTCGCTGACATCAATTAATATCACAACAATAAGCAGCGCAGTGATGCAACTGGTCAAAGCTGTTGAATTAATTTGAAACCAACTGTTGGACGGTTAATAATAGTATATAATCCTTACTAACATACAGTATAAGCCAATAACAAAATGCCTGTATTAATAGTAATAGTATTTTTACCTTCATGCTTGTTTAAGGTAGAGTTCGTTAGTCTTTCAAATCTATTCAACTCAGTCTATTCAACGTTGTCTTCTCTACCGTGGCACTCTCTACTGTGGCCAAGCAACTGAGACGTCATTTTCATTACAATTAAGGCTCACAGACAAATGCGTGAGCAGTAGGTGAATTCTCACTTCCCTGTAGGTTTTCACAGCGCTCTAACTGTACATCTTCCCGCAGAGCTCATTATCAAATTAGACTTAATCTTCTGTGAGATGCTAATGTAAATTGCCTATGAAGACACAGCTAGTGTTGTTTTTTACATCACTTAATTTCAATGTGTGTCATTAGCATGTATGCAAATATTCCACACAACACTGAAACGATAAGTACGTTAACAACAATTGTGGCTGGATCTGAGGAGGTGAAAGACTTCAATCATCTCTGGCATGTCTCTCTAAGTATGTACATATTTCTTATCATCAGTCATCACATTTTCCAGCTGTCATTTCCCTGCTAGGCAAGCATCCAACATCACAACCCTGTGTGTTGCTAAGAGATGCGAACAGACACCAGGGGCTGCAGAAAAGGGATGTAAATGCAAAAGTTGTTACAGTATGGGATCTGGCAGTTTGACAGCTTGTGTTATAATTAAGTGCTACGACCCAAAAGCTGATTACTTTGATTCTTTGATCTGCTTTGACATCAGTCACTAATTGGACAATGTGTACCTTTACACCACCTACAACAAGCCAGAAACTTAATGAACAAGAGCAGTGCACCATGGGGGACCATTATATCTATAGCATGTAATGCCCCCCCCCCACATCTTTCTTTGTATATACAAACACATTAAAATGCACATGCATACATTTGTGTGAGTATATTTTTCGCTGGTGTGTGTGTGTCAGAAGGGTCAGCGGGTTGGATGTCTGAAGTATGTCCACAGACAAGATAAATCTGTGTAATATACAGTAAAGCACAATTGTAGTATGTGGAGGAAGGGGTTTAGTATAGTGTGACATGCCATCAATGTGCTGCCCCCAGCACTTCTGACAATACACTTCTAATGGGAAATGCAGGTACTAAAGAACATTAGAAAACGCAAGGGGGCTGCTTAATAAATAGATCACCCCATCCGTTTCCCTCTTTTCCTCAGCGCTTAAAAAAGGCAGCTCTGGCTGGGCTTCATTAAAAAAATGGAGGTAGCATTATTCTCTCTATGGGAAGCTGACCGCACTGACACCTGAATGTGTTTCACTCCTACAAGCCTTCACAGATTGTTCTGTTGTTATCATAAATGATTCTCTAAACAGTGTGGTGCTAGAGATGCTTGGGCATGTGAGCACGCCCCTAGATGAGAGAATGGGTACAGAAGACGGTCTGCAATGAATTCTACTCACCATCTGCATACAAATTGGCGAGCTAGCAACGAGAGACAGAGAGGCCGACGACAGATTTAACATCTCAGTGAGCGGGTGAGGATGGTGCAAGCTGGCAGCTCCCATCTTCTCTCTCTCCCCTTCCATGGCCTGTCTTCACTCAGCCAGCCTCCCTGGTGATGATGGTGGCTGTAGTGGAGTGGCGGCGACGGCGGCAGCAGCAGCGGGCCAGCTGGCGTCCCGTTGGAAGGGCAGGTTGGGAGGGCAGCCAGCACGAACTGTCAGAGGTCTGCCAGGGCTGCTGAGAAGCAGGGCGCTACCCGATCTGCTCAGCGTGATGCAGTAACAGGGAACAAATACAGCAGATTTGTATCACCATACAGACAATAATCTTCAGTGATTACATTATACTCCATATCCCATAACCTTCAGTTTAAGCCTCTTCACCACATGCTCACTTTTAAGCCTAACAGCTGAGTCACACCAGGATTTATAAATTGGGAAGATTCGGAGTCAAATTAAGTTAATTGAATAGTATTGGCAGAAGGGGAGTTGGCAGAGTGTTACAACTTCAACATGGGGGAACTCTGACCTTTTCTTTGTTCTATTAACCAACTGCAAGTCACTTTGGCGTTGCTGAATTCTGGACAAAACTGAGGGAATCAAGCAAAAGTTATCATGTTTGGCTGTTCAGAGACATAAAAGTTGTTAAATAAAAGTACCATTGCTGGTATCTAGCACCACCAAATTTTGCAATTTTGCATTACACTGTTTTACTAATGTCTACTCATTGATGCATAATCCATGCATAATCCTCACTTTAAGTCTATGATCCAAGTTTTAAACATACATTAATAAATAGAAGAGTCATAATTGCAAAAAACATAAAGCTGTAACAATGACAACGTGTTAAGGTTTAGCAGGTGTAATTTTTACCATATTCACCATTGTAGTTCAGTGGGTTAGCATGTTACTACATCTAGCATTTTATTAATTTTTTCTCAGTAGACGAAAATGTCAATAGTTTTGTAGGTATCTGGTCCTAAAATAAACTACTTGACCGATTTTATTTTTAATCTGTTGATGCTTCTAGAGGGAAACAGATCGCTACCCTTGGAGGAGAATTTAACACTGTCCTCCAATTTTACACAGCCATAACTGAAAACATACTCACCTCTTCAATAAAAGGCTGGTGCAGTAAGTTGGACTCATTCACATAAAGCTCTACAGTGCAAAAGTAGACAAATCCTCTAAAATCAGTGGTCACACACTCCCATCCCGCAACGAGCAACAAAAATCACCTTTGACCCCTCTAACGCGCCTCATCATCTCTTCACACTGATCCCCTCTGGGAGCCGCTACAGGTCCTTACCGCAAAGACTGTCACAAAGACTCATGAATAGTTTCATTCCCTCTGCTATAACAACAATAAACTGGGCCAGGAACTGAAAAAAACCTGCCCTCAACTATGTTTAGATGTAGAATTGTCTGTGATGATGTTGTATGTGGTTGTTATTGTTGCCTTGTTCGTTTCCCTGACACAGTCGATGCGAGTTTCGAGACACTGTACTAAAAGCAAATTCCACCAATTTGTTGTCTGGCACTTAATAAATGATTCTGATTCTGAATATACAGTAATTCATCTAAAAGTCAACATTTGTGACAACATTTCTGACAAATCATGGTGAATGGTGGACCGACTGATGTGGCTAGAATTTGAATGTATAAATACATTCAAATTCATACTGTGTATCTCTTCATCATTTCCATTTTAATTTCAATTTATCACACACAGATAAATACACAAATGAGGCATCAATCACTTTTAAAAGTCTAATTGTTAAAAGGTTTTGTCGATGGGTTTAGGCTGAATTTTCTGATTGCACGGGGACACAACAGCACAAATTTGAATTCTGCATTTTTCTGTTTGACATTGAAGGTTATGTTTATCGAACTTCTGTTTTGTGATGTGAAATTCAAAGGGTATTTTTACCCTTTTTTGTACTCAATATTTGTGTCCAAACATTGAAGAAATGATCCTTCTATCTACCCGATCCGTCCATCTGTCTGTCAAATATTGTGCTTGTCAATCGGCTTCTCTCTGTCAGTCTGTCTCTCTGCTCACTAACAGGGCTGTGGGTAGTGAGGCTCAGCAGACATTACATGCGCCATCTATTTGCCAGATGTTATTGCTTACACGGTGGTGATTTCATAAGGTGCTGTGACAATTTCATTAACTTGGGGGAAATCAGACTCTTTTGCACAGGAGAAAATGGGGTGGTAAAGGGGATACCTGATCTAAAATGCCGTTACATTGGCATAATGGGAGAGAATACGTCACAAAGCAATTAATGAGCACAACAGACACAGCAGAGCCATTCTTTAGTATTTTAATGAGATATGCTCAGCTCATGCCTCCCTAGTCCTGGACTGTAGAAAAATAAAAATGCACAAGCAGTGCATTGATCTGTTAAAATGCAGCTGATTCTTCAAACCACCGGAGTTCAAATATTAAAATTGAGAGAACCAGGATGATATAAGACATACAGTATCCCACTTCAGGATCGGAATATTGCCCTCTCAGATTTATCTCACTATTGGGCTTGGAATGGAGAAAAATTGCAGTGGTGTGCTGGAGCTGCACAGTCACATGGTTATTGCAATTTCATTGAAACCAGAGGACGAGGGGTGCTAGCCTTCCCTGATCACATTAGTCACATATCGATCTTACCTCTCTGTCTGCTTGGTAAAGGTGAACACGCAAGACATAATCCTTTTAGCAGCTCCTTCCTCAACCGCTCGCCCAGATAGAGCGGTATCTATGATAGGGGTGTCTATCTGCTTACATCTAAGGATTCCCTCGAAGATCTATTTACAAGCTGACTTTGTTCAACCTAGATCCTTTTTCCCCCTGTAGATCAGAATGTCCCTGTGCCCTTATCACCTTCAGAGGCTTGATTTTGTGTTCACACAGCAACAAACACAGGCTACAAATACTACAAATGTACATATCATTTAAGTGCCAGAAAAGTAAATTATTGGCTGAAATGTATTATTTAACTATAAGAGAAGGTTCATATTTAAGATCCAACTGCAACAAAAGTCAGTACACCCTTAATTAAGTTGTTAATGTTCAAATTTTATACAGCTTTTCATGATAGATTCACTTAGTCAGTGGACATACTCATAGTTTACACTTGTTTATGTCTTAAAAATAATCTCATGTTCCTGAGACTGGGAGTAATCTTTACATTTAGAATTGGAGTCTACAAACTTCATCGTGCAATCTATAAATGTCACCTCCAGTGCACTTGGCATCTCAGCACACTCGCGCCTCCATGTTTCACAGTTTGCACTAACCAGACACTGTGGTAATAATAGTCAGGTCCAAGCCAAATGTGCTGGACCCCATCCTGGTCAAAACCCATGGAGGTTGACTTCATGTCCTTCACACTGTATGATCAGTCACTGAGCCACGAGTTCCAGATTATTCTTTTTCAGTATGGCCTTGTGCCACTTGTTATCGCTAGTGTGGCTCTTCCTCGTTCTTCTAACCACTTCCTTAACTGGGTCTCTGCTTATGTGATGCTCTTCTACCCTCTCCTGCCTTTGTGAATCTCACAGTTTGGTTCTGGTACTTGTTCCTTAGTATGTGCGGCCATGTTTATGTTAGACCCAACCCAGGCCCAAAATAAAGACCGCTGTGGTGTTCACAGGTTGTTTCTAACCTTACTTATATCGGTTTTATAATGGTATATATCTGTTACAATAAAACTGTTCTGTATCATATCATTTTGTATCATGCTCTATTTTTATTTTGTTGCAAATCATAGTTTTTATGTCAGTGTTTTTTATTATTTCAATTACACTTTGCATTTTCTGTCACTGTCATTTTTGCAGGCAGGACATTTGCATGAAGGCATAAAATACTAACATAGAGAAAAACACTGACCAGCCAAAATAAAATGAGGATCTTGTACCTAAAAGTGGGGCAACCTTTGTTGAATGGATATGGTTTAGGTATGAAAATGTTGGCATGGACAAGAAAACCGTGCTTTGCTAATGAACCCACAAACCAGTCCCCACAACACCAACACCTATGCAAAACTCATGTCGAAAATAATCCAATATTGTAATAGGTAACTATTATTTGTTATAACTAAAAATGTGCTTGTTTATATAAACCATTGACTGAATTTACCTGGTCATTTTGAGATAGTACAATTTAACATTTTAGTGAAATTAAAACAGGGGTGAAATCAGTGTTGCTGTACTGTTTAGTGTATTTATGCAGATAAAGACAAAGTTCCTGACAACAGTGTGTGATTGCTAAAACTGATGAAGAGATAAAGGGGATTCATCAAAAAGCACAATGCTTATACTCAGTAGCCATTGATGCATAATTCATCACTAAACAAATTTGAGATGTTCTTATCTTTCTGTTTGGGGTTTGTTGCACAACAAGGCTGCGTCTTATGGCTGCATTGTCTCTGGCTGCTGCAAGAGTGTGAGGAGTCTAATTTCCATTTGCAGTCAGGCCACATTAGCCTAAATTTCTCCATGCAGTAGTGGGGGAAGGTGGGGCAACTGGGGTCCTCATCAGATAGGATTACAGGAGAGAGCCTGCTGGAGCAGAACAGGTTTAGGGAGACAGAAATACTGAGGAGGAGAAAGTGACAGAAGAGGTGTACTGTACAGAGGGAGAGAAGAGAAAGTGACAGAGAAATTGTTGGACCATGAAACATGAGTCTTCGACCTAGCACATAGTTCCTTTGCAGTATATCTGAAAAACTTATTACAAGTGACGTGGGAGTCTCTTAGTAAAAGCCATGTCTGACCAGCTTTGATTTTTCTTTAATGCTAACATCATTACCTGAAATGTCTCTTCTCCCACCCAGGGTCATGTCATCATAGCAGTTCATGTCAAGCCTTGAAGTTCTAAGTGTCCAGTAGGTGAAACTCTGCTCACGTAATTTAACTCATAACATGGAAGTTTATAGTACAATATTGTTTTGCTCTTGTAAGGTACAATTGTGAAAGTGATGGTATTTTTGCTGCACCTGAAAACGTGGACAGACCATTTACAGGCACTCACACAATTAATGTATTAACAGACAGATGTAATAGCGTTGAAAGGCAATGCACTGTACATTGGCAGAGGAGTCTTCACAATTAAGATGACTGACTTGGATTTTCACGGTCAGAGTTGCACCAGTGGCTTCAAGAAGAATTATTCAAAATTTAAAGAATAAGTGTGTTGTTTTTTTTTTTTTTTTAGTGTGCACTGTATTTCACCAATTCACTCAAATGTTGTCAGTTGCTAAAGTATCTCCATTCCAGCGGGTCCAAGCGAAGTCAATCAAAATCATAAACAGTTGTTAATTATATTTTCAGGCCTGTTACCCCAAGCAGATTGCAACGAAAACTGTCAAAGCTGCTTTATTAGATGCAACAGGTCTCAACAGTCCTGTGCTGACAATTACAAAAAGCATAGATTTCTCACAAATAAATAGTAAAAATAAATTCAAATTGTTAATCATCCATAACAAAGGAAAAAAAAAATATATATATATATATATATATATATATATATATATATATATATATATATATATATATATATATATATATATATATATATATAAATAATAATTTTTTGGCCAGAGCACCATCCTAAATGTCACTGCACCAGCACCATTCCAGTGTGGTCGACTGTTTGCAAACAGCAGCTGTCATCCATTTCGCCGTTCATTCAGAATAAGATTTAGAAAGCAGTGTAGCTCGAATGTGTGCAACGGTTCTCAATGAATTTGCAGACCAAATCTGCATTTATTTAGCTCCTGATTTACAAAGGCAGAAGATCATTTTGCAGTCAAATCCTGGACTGAGCTTGACCTCCAGACACATTGTGCAAGTGAAGGAGAGCTCACAGGTGCAGTTTAGTGTTGGGATTTCTCTGATATCACTGAGCTCAGGAAGGAATCACAATGTAGTGCTGTTTATCCCACAACAGTTATCATTTAATATTAAAAGCTTTCGGTAAGAGTCGAGTTGAAAGTGCATGCATATGTCAGGGAATATAGGGACCTACACATTTACAGTAGTACAGTCGTTTTCAATGCATTGATTGTGAAGTTCAAGTGTGTTGAATACAAATAGTAAACTGGGCCTATTATTAAAAAATACAGCTACAGCCAATTATAATGTTTCATAATTGCAAAAGTTGCTAATATTTTGTAAATACACGACAAATGCTCACTATTCTGGTCAAAAATTTCCAGAACAAAATGTCCTAAGTATCATATTTGTAAATGAGAAGCTGTGAAAATCATGTTATTGTAGATTTTTGCTTCACTTTAAGCAGTTTCTTTCTCAAGAATCATCAAGGAAGAAAGATAAAAATGACTGACCTCACACCTTTGTTGTAAATCAAACTGAGAAACCAACAATAGCTAAGAGGCAGGTGGGAATCCAGTGCTGTATATTGGACGTCCTTGCAAAGATGCTTTAATGATACTCAATATTTCTTTTCACATGAAACAAGTAAAGAGCATACAAAGTGTTCCAACATTGAATTGTCCGCTATTTTACCCAGTGTTTCAGAGCCTTTTATATTTCGACAACATGTTGCTTATTTTATCTTCAACCGCCCATCCCGCTGGAAAAAAAAAAAATTGTATTACCTGAAGAAAAACAAAATCAGTTGAGCTAAAATCTCTCTCCGTCTGGCTATATGATAGAAAGAGCAATATTTTGTTTAGACTGAAATCAAATAGGGAACAGACAATTCTGCAGTGAATGAATGCAGCAGACCAGATTGAGGAATGAATATTGTATTCATGTCAAGTAGTTTTCCAGGAGTGATTCATTGCTGTTTTTATGAGGTCAGCTATTACATCACCTGGATTGAACAGTGACATGTCGTCGTACGTGATGTGTTCAACCTGCCCCGTTCAGCACATTCACAGCTTCAGTCCTGTATGTCCTAACCATCATCATCCTCATCAGTGCTATGCTCTGTCTCTCTCTCTCTCCCTTTTTTTGGGAGCTCACAGACAAGCATCCATGATTAATTCACCATTCCATTCCACTTGGAGCATATTCATTTTGGATGTGAGAGTTATGTGTTTTTGTTCGACATACCTGGATCAGAAAGGGCCAGAAAATCCTGGTTTTGATATGGTCCCTGATAAGAGAGGAAACAGGGAGAATTTTTAGTCACAATTTTTTTTAATTCACCATTAATATCAGTTCAACACGAAGTCAATATTTTACTTGAAGTATTTTATGTATAAAAATGTCAATAATTATAGGACACCATTTCAAAGTGAAGCTGAGTAATTAGTCCCTCTGCAAGCTAAATGTATCTTGCAATTTTGTTATGTTGTAATATTAATCATCTATGGTCAAACACTTGTTATTTTATAACTTCTGACTTGAATAGCCAGACTTTGCAGCTCTGTAGCCCACTGTGTCGAGGATACGCTTGAGCTGGACATACTCTCTGTAACCAAAGACTGAACATACAGAGTTGAAATTAAACTCAATGTTGATCAAAAGGCTTATTTGCCAGTAAGACCAGATTCTAAGACTTATTAAACAGCATGGGTTAATTTTATTTTCAGAGTTGTTTTACATCTGTTGGTTGTTTAAAGTCAAAGTTTTTGATTATACATGATTGATTTTTTTCATTAGTAAGATCTTTTAAAGCTTACTCTTGTCAATTTTAGCTTGAAAAACAATGATAGAATATGGTGCAATTACACATCTGTTTGGGTATTTTGTCTTCTGTCAAAAGTAAGCAAAAGGCCAGTCTATCAAGTCAACAGTCAATGTTGCAAAATTTGTAGCAATCACAAAATGTCTTATGAAATGACTTCAATGTTAGTTAAAGGGTAAAAAGTTCTGCTTGTGCAATTCTCAAATTTTAAATTGAAAGAAAAGCTAATGGTGGCATATCATGTTATCATTTTCACTTACAGTAGTGATGCCATAATCACAAAATCAGTTTGGCTGAAACCATATGCTGCAACCTGTGCAGTCTGTAACTGCACAATGTGCAGAATATGTCGAGAGTTTCGAAGTGGCAGTGGACAGTTTGCAAGAGACTGCAACCTTGTTACAGTTGAAAGGATTTTTTTCTGGCACAAAAGAAATACACGGACAATAGAGTTTGTATAATAGTGTCACGCCCACAAGCAAAGACATGCCCTGTAGCCAAGGACTATCACATCTTTGCCAGGTGAGATAATCCCACAGAGAGGATATTCATCAGACTGAAAAGGCAAGACTCTCCTCTGTCTTTCCATCACTGTATGTCTAACCGAGGGCTTCAGTTCCATTCTCCACCGGGGGTGAGAGATCTGTTCAGCGTTTAAGTCAACTCTCACTCTTAGAAAGGGATCTAAATTAACATTGCTTCTTGAGGTGTAAGGCATATGGATTTAAGTGGGGATTTATGATGAGCACAGCACACAGTGAAGTTATATGCAACAAAGGTTTATACAAGACCGTTTTCATTCAAGCTGGTAGAGTTAAGTGAAAACCTATTTCTCATGGCCTCAGCTCTTAGTAACATTGCAAAAATCCCAGTGATATTGAGCTCTAAAATAAGCGAGGCTTTGTCTTGGTACAGAGTTTAGGTTTAGTGACCACTACTTTTAATGCAGTGACAGCAGCAATATAATGAGTCCTGAATATTGCTGATACCCCTTTATGTGCCCCTCACAGGAAATCACCAAAACTCTAGCTGCTCATTATCAACGTGGCTGGATATAAAATTCTCAGTGATGGTATGAGTTTTAGGTGTCTTCAAATATACACACAAAAGCATATACGCAAACACACACATACACGCGAATAAACCTCACTCCTCTACCCACTCATTTCCATCTTATATATTTCCAGCATGACTGAGTTTACCACATTCCCCTACAGAGCCCTTCTCCAAACTTGCCGAGTGCTTGAGCAAACACTGTGTACTGGGCCAATTAAAACTCCTGTGGCGTGGGCGAGTGGGTTTGGCAGCATGGGATGGATAGATGGGGCATAACAACCCATTTGGGTAATGACCATCTTTCCCCTCTCCCTCCCTTCCTACCTGTTTTTTTTTTTTTTTTTTTAAATACTGACCACTTCCTTGATCTTCTCCCCTTGTTTGTATTTCTGTCTCCCCTCCTCCTCCTCCTCACTCCTTTCTCTCCCTCTCTGCACGCTGATTGCGTGTCACTCCCTTGATGCTCCTGGGAGCAGCTAATTGCACCTCTTGCACTCCCCTGCTTCCCCCTTATGTGATAGAATGCCAATTGTAGAGGGTACTCACTTAAAACGATCAATGGCACAAGTTGCTAAACAGCTCCGCTCAGAGCTGACTGCTGGAATGGCCTCTCTGTGGTCGATATGAGGCACTTTTGCAGCCTGTCATTTATGAATTTATAAAAGGTTTTTGCACATGCCCATCACATGGCACGTATCATCTTTAGCATCTTTAGGTGAAGTGAGCTTTTAGACAAAAAGCACAAGTAGAAGGCTTTTAAAAACAATACTCTACATGGTGGTATAGAAGATTTCTAAAGCGAAAAAAAGGCCTAAATAAAATGATAGTGTGAATCACACAGACCCAATGGGATAAACAAACATGCATCTTTCCCTTGTGTGCAAGATACTTAATGAAAGTTTAGACTATTTTACTCATATAAAAAAATCCTGTCTCTCGTGTCGCTGTCAGGTGTCATCACAGTTCTAGCCGACAGTGTTGCTAGGCACTGCAGAATAAACAGTCAGTCGGAATAAAAGCAATAATGACAGAATGTGACAAATTATCACTCACAACTTGTCAATCACCCACACCCAGGGGTTGTTTGTTGTGACATAAATAGCAACAGTAAACTTAGTCACAGGGAACATGACATTTGCAAAGGTTTGGGTTACGTCCTCAGTGTGCATGAAGCTGATTTTAATAATCAGTCTGCTCCAACAGCTCTGTTTTGTGCATTAAAAGACGGTGGAAAGCTCTCACAGGATTGAGGCCATATTTCACACAAAAGAAAGAGGATTGGGGATAATGATGTCTTGTTATCATTTACTCACTCTCACATATGCAGACATTTTTGACTGCGTGCAAACAAACACTGCCAATGATTGCATTCACAATTACAAAAGTGTATTATATTTGTATCCTCCAAGTCTTTATTTTAGAAAGAAACGCTGCTTCAGGACTCCTCCTGGCACATCACTAATACAGAAAAGATCTTTTTTGAGTTAAACACAGAGCATGTTGTGGAAGCACTGTCACAAATGATCTGCTAATGTGATTACAGAGTAATACCCCTGAGCACTGAACGTGAATGGCAATGAAGGGGGAGAGGAGGAAAAGATCTTTAAAGTGCGATGATGTTTAGCAAAAAGCTGCGACACAGCAAAAAACAAATGAGATTGAGGTGAGAACGAATGTCTTTCAGCACTGATTTGCTAACCTCATTGCTTTTTAAATCTTTGGCAAAATAAGTATGATTAAAGGAAAGACTTTTTCCTCTACCTTGTTCCCCGTTCCCCCCTTCTCACCATGATCCTATTGTAAAGGCTGGCATTATCAATGCTTAATTATGCTTTAAGTTTCTCATCAGTTTCAAATCTAATCAAGTAGAAAATTAATATTTCAAAATCATATTTTCTGAGTAATATTAAACTCTATTCATATCTGCTAATGAAAGAGGTGTAGATTCTAATAATACTCCTAGACAAGCTGATGCAATCTTTAACCATCCCCTTCTTGCCTTCTCTCCCAATTACACAGGATCACTTCACTTCTGACCATCGCTTCCTTTTGACCACAGCACAGTGTTCAGCTCATTTGAATTTTTACCCAAGATGAGATCATAATATGTAGCACGTCTGATCTTGGCCATATGCTTTTTTGCTAAAGCCAAATGGGAACAATACAATCTGCGGTATGTCTTAGACAAAATGTAAAGACAAAAATAGGAATTACTCAAATCTGATTATTTGGTGATTTACTCAGTGAGACAAAATATTTGTAATAATTCTTTATTTCACAGGACAGCCGCAAGCAAGCAAAAACTACCAATTATTATGTTCTCAGTTGGACCAGAAATTGATGAATGTGGCTATGATGGATGTTTAAACAGACAATTTACTGTAATATTTCCAGTTTGGCCCTAGTTAACCCCTAACCCTACCCCAACTTCATTCTAGCTTGTTAGAGATGTTCCTAGATCTTCACAATTTACTTAGTGTGCATGAATGAGCAATTAGTGCTGCATACAGCCCAGTTGATTAGAGTAATTCTAATTTCTACAAACCTATATTAAAGTATTTTAATTAACAGGAGCATTGCCTTTATTTCACCTTTCTTTAACCACAGAAAAGACAAGGTAAAAATAAGCCAAATGGTGTAAATGCTAAAAGGGTGCAAAAAGAGAGAAAGAGATGGAGCATCGACAAACTCTGCCCACTCTAAACAGCAGAGGACATAAGCAAGGACAGCTGACTCTGGACCACAGAGAGCGTTGAATTGAAATGCCCAATCAAGAACAACAGTATTAACAGCGGAAGGGCTGGCAGAGTTGATGTGGTCCAGTGGTTGGCTGTCCAGCAATGAGCAGGTAATGTGCTGTAGAGGAGGCGGGCCGACGGCTTGGTCTGAGGAGGCAGGTTGGTTGTCAGTGTTGAACTAGCTGTAGGGAGAACACGCTGAGTGCTAACCCTTTTAGCAGAGTTTAGACTGGTGGCTAGCTAGCAGAAACCACAAAGGCTAGTGGACCTAATGTTTGCTATTCGGAGCACTAAAGGAGCAAGATGGAGAGTTACGTGCCTAGTGCTAAGTGGCTTCGAGGCAGGAATACAGTTAGCAGGATTGCTAACTGGGATGTGGAGGAGCTAGGAGAGTGGATGCTATTAGAGGCTTGGTGCTGTCTGTGCAGTGTGCTGGCTGAATTCTGACATGGGAAGTTGTTACATTTTTCAAACATTATCTAACAAAAATCCACAACCAATAATAAAAAAACGGGAAACATGAAGAATAAATGGCTGGACCTCAGGGCTGAAAAGCTGACAAACAAGAAGAGAAAATGAAAAGTGAGAGTGAAAGTGACTGACCTGGGGAGTACTGCTGAGACTCATTACTAACAGAGTGTCGATTATCCAGGTGTGTGAGGTGGCAGAGAGTTACACAAGGTGAGGAAGACTAGGTGTCACTGGGAGGGGAGAAAGCTGAAGATGAAAATTAGGGAGAAAAGAGTCAAAATAACTAATACTCAAACTGAACCAGGGGCAAAACTGGGAAAAAATGGGCACCTTGTGGCAAAGATGAGGACTCAAGTCGCACTTAAGTCACACACACATCTTTAGACTGGGACTTGTGATCAGAGAACAATCTCCATTTTATCATACAGCAAGAAAATGCCTGACAAGCCAATGGTTAGTACCCATTTAAGAAAAAAATGCAGGCACAGAGGATCCCACATGTTCCTGTGTCAGAATAGAGACACACATGCAGCTGAGGAAATGGCAGAGACACAAGGCTGATCTCACTAATCTCAGTCCCCTAAAAGTAAAATTAAAATCAGCAACATAAGATTACTTTGGATATTGCAAAAATGAACCATAGGTTGCCCTCAAGGAAGAATATCTAGAAGCAGCTGCCAAAGGAGAAACACGTGAAAAATGTTCACCTGTCTTCAAGGACACTATCCCTCTATGCAAATCAAAGCATGTTTCCCATCTGTAACATTAATCCCCAACAAAAAAAAAACTTGTGGATGTTTAAACGTCGATTTATTTGAACTCAAATGTTCCCAACACTGGGGCTGACATATGCGAGTGTCTGTGTGAATTAAATGTGCAGACAGGATCAGTCAGCCTATGCTGTCACACAACTACAGTAAATTATAATCCCCAACAAAAACCCATGAAGGTTAAAACATAGACAATAGAATCCACTAGTGAAATCATTTTCCACATTGTGGCTAAATGAAATGTGTCCGTGAGATGAAGGTGCAGACGGGATAAGTCACCCACCTACAGTAGATTGGAATGTATTTTGTATTTGTTTAGACCACTTGTGACTGCATTTCTAACCATTTCCAGAATTTCTACAAACCTATCATTCGATGAATGGAGAAAATAATCAGCAGATGATTCCATAATGAAAATAATTATAAGTTGCATTTGGATAAAAATCAGCTCCACCTCAGCCAGCTAATACAGTAAAACCCTGTTTTTTTTCATTAAAGCACAAGTAATAATAGTCTAATGATACAGTATAATATGCACTGCAGGTGACATTTTTCTCCATTGAGTACTTCTTATTTCTATATTTTGTTAAAATACTTGTCGCCAGTCAAGCTAACCTGTAACTCAGTGATAATTTCCCAGCTGCAGTTTCTAAACACCACCATCCATAGTCCTGATATGTGTTGCAAATCTTTCACTCCAGTAAAAGTACTGAGCAGATTACTTACATTTTACTTAATCTACAAAAATAAAAGCTTTACACTCAAAACAATATATAAATTAAGGGTATTATCATAAAGGAGTTACAGTAATCTATCTATCTATATAGATAATATCTATATATCTATATCTATAGATAGATGGATAGAGATAGATATCTATCTCTATCTATCTCTCTCTCTCTCTCTCTCTAGATCTATATCTATATCTATCTCTATCATTTATATCATGAATTACGCTGTTTATGCTATGGTTTATATCGCTGCATCACAGATCAAACACACTTTGGCAATACGAGGCAGCGTTCTTCCACAAGATGCAGATACAGGCAGTGTAGCAACACAAACATACAAGAAGGAGATTGAAGATGACACAGAATAAAGTATTTCAGAACAGTTCATGTAAAAGTAAGGCAAATAAAAGACTTCATCCACTTGTGCCGAGCAGCTAATGGCAACTTTTAAAGTGGGATGTTTTCTTATAAGTTAATCAGTGCATCCACATTATTAACTTATTTTAAAAGAATTTGCAACAATTTCAACCATTACACTTTTTTTTTGACGAGATAGACTTTACTGATGACTGGATTTTTAAGCGCCTAATAAAAATCCAAATGAATTACAACCGGATTATGCAAATCTTTCTCCTCACTTGAAGGAGAATAATGGCTAATGCTACAGCACTCCAGCAGCACAACAACTCACATTAAACTAGCACAAATAATAACTAACCTCTTAATGAAGTATCAAGTCAAAAAGTTTAGACATAATCATTGGATGAAAACCACAAAAGTATGCTGTGTAATTAGTGATACCCAAGTGATATTTTTATTTAATTTACAGAAATACGCTCTTTTTTTTTTTTTTTGGTTATATTACATAGCCCTTTTAGCAACTACATCAATGTGTGAATGAGGCCTTCATGGTTGAAATGCTGCAAAGAAACCACTGTGAGAAAACAATTACAATTAGTCATTTAACGGATGCTTTTATCCAAAGCGACTTACGACTAAGCAGCAGAAATTAGGGGCGTTCAGTGTTTTGCCTAGGGACACTTTGACTCGTAGCCAGTAGAACCAGAAGTCCAACCACTGACCCTGTGCTTCATGAATGACGGCTCTGCCAACAGACCTACTGCACAGTCGCCCTAGAGGTTAGGGAGAATAAGCAACAAGGAATTGATGCAGACCTGTGGAAATCTCAGTGGGACCTGCACTTGTTTTTCAACAGAATGGCTATTTAACCAAGGAGGGAGGAATGCTGCATCAAATAGCCTGATCTTCCACAATCACCGGAACTACACTGCGCTGCAATGGTTTGGGATGAATATTGAATATGAAGGTGAATTCCAACTTTAGACTGGTACTGCTTATCCATTATCGTTTACATATCACTACAGTTTTAGTGCAAAGGCAGGTGATTCAGTCAAGATGTAATTTCTAGCCTCTCAGTCCTCTCGTTAATTAGATAATGCTTCACTTCTGCTGGCATCACACACTTGATGAACGCAGTTCTGGGAGATTACTTCTCCAGAGCAGCTGACAGGCTGGATTACCAAGACAAATTAATGGCTCTATAATTTGATTTTCCCGGGATTGCAACATCTAAGCGACTCCAGCAGACAGAAACAGCCCTGCTGCATGGCGACATTAGCTAATCACATCTGCATGCTAAAGAGACCAGTGAGGCACCAGGAAACAAAAGCCTCCACAGAGGTAAAAAAAAAAAAAATTCTACAGGAACTGATCTTTAGGGAGAGGCTGTGGGATTCTTTCCCAATAGATACAGCACAGGGTTCAACTGAAGAAGGCCTACACTGGAGGATGTGAGAAGACAAGGGAAGAAGAAATAAAAGTAGGACACTTCACTCTGGGTGGCCACTTGTCCCTGTCATAGTACCTGCTGTGCACAAGATCAGCTTCTAAACACAACACAGCTGTTTCTTTCAATAGCTTTGCCTCTATCAAAAGAACACATATTTGAACACAATGCAAAATACACACAAAAAAGAAAAACCTGAGCTGAAGTGACACCTACTCTGCCCTGTTGTGCTGAACTGTTGAAGCTATCCATCTTACTTTGCAGGTACAGTTCTGTGAACCAACTGTAATGCATCAATTGCACAAAATCAAAATCCGAGCTTCGGCAAACTAAAAAGTCACATGGTGTATGAACTTTGTGCAACATTGTTCATCGTGCAAACTACTGCAAGCATATAGAAACAATGGCAATATAACAATATGTTGCTTTTTGCTGGTCCTCAGTGCTAATAAAAGTTGTAATGGCAGCTCTACCACTTGCACAAGTCCCAGTGGCATGTAATTAAACTGTCTCATCTGGGAACCCTAGGCCTAATGAGCCTCTCACATTTCAACAAGTAAGCTGCTGCTGCGGAACAGTTGCGAGCTCAGGCAAGCGTTCCCAATCCATTCTCGGGGGGTAATTCTCTCAGAATGAAAGTTTTGCAATTTACTTGCTAATAATTTCGCTTCTCCAAAGCTGAATTCATTTCTTTGTATGTGTGCGTGTGTGTTCTGTATGACTGATAGTTGGGCTCTCGGTGATTGACGCTGACTGACAGCCAATCAGGGAGGCGGCTCTGCCTGTCCAGGAAGTCCCATCGGTGCTGACAGTGCAGATTCGATCAACTCCTGCACAGAGTTGGTTTGCACGCCACCCACGTACAGGTGCACTCAAGAGACGATGGCATATCAACACCTAAATCCAGCCAGACTTGCAAAGTGTTTATGGTTCTTATGTAATAACAACAATATCTTGTGTAAGCATTTAGTACGGCCATTCCTACTGAAGTGTGCAAACAGCTGTAATTCCCATGGCAACACAAATGATTTTAAAGTGAGAGGTTATATTTATCCCTGTGAACATAGTGCTGTAAGTGTTATTATGCAAGCATAAAATTCTCAGAGTTTCATACAGGCACAGGCCCATCAGGGGATGGATTCCCAAATTCATGTAGCTGTTCTTTGTTCTTCTTTAGATCGTGTGTATTCATGATAATCAAATGCAAATAACTTCTTTTAGCAACATCCTTGATGCATGCACACATTAAAAGATGACTCACTATGCATTAACTTTTTTCTAAATTAATAGTGTTGTGTGGCTCTGTGAAAGCTGTTTTCTTATGCATTTTGGGGATTTTAAACTTTATGAGAAACTACTTTTAAACTAAGGCACTTCTTAAACTTGATTCCTACAGTAGCCAGCAATTATTTCATAGAATATCAACCAAGGTAATTCAAGGTATCATATTCCACACAGACAAAAAAAAATAGTTTAGACACTTACAAAGCATGGAGAAATCACAAACTTTATCTTGTCTGTCAGTGGGACAGCTAATACATAAATGACAGAAGCAGAGATGGTATTCTTGAGATGGTCAGCAAGTGGTCATCCTCTGGGGAGACCTCTGCTGATATTCTCCCTCTGTGTTTCACATGACTGGATAGTGGCTATTTGATCTCTGCATACCCCCTAAGGCACAAAACAGCTCTGGCATTTGCAGACTAGGCAATGAGAAAGGTATCTACACTGTACTAAGGAGGATCAGGCAGCCAAGACAAAACAGGGACTGTATTTAGGGAGACTGTAAGCATCTATAAATACTCCAGATTTGACCATAAAGAAGGAAAAAGAAAATGGCGGAGAGTGCAGATGAAACAGTCTCCCGAGCTTCAGTGGACATGAAATGACTGAGGAGCTTTAGGTGCATGTTAACGGTTAACACTATGTTGACCTTTAGTAGAAATCAACGAATAAAATGTTCAAATTTGTTTCCACACATTTGATTTTCTTGTGAGGTAAAAACTCATGTCATTTTAGCCATTTTGAGCTTAACATTTTTGGAAAGATGTGTTTTAGATTTCTAGTCAAGTGTTAGAGTAGTTGCAAATACTAAGTATAAAGCTATAACCAGCATCTGACTTCCTTAGTTTTGCTTAGATAACCACCTACAGGCCCTTCTGAAAGCAACATGGTGGCAGAGAGTTTAGAAGCTGTGCTTAATCCCCAGACTGGAAAGGACTTTTCTACATTGAGTTTACATAGGCTTCCTCTGGGTGCTCCAGCTTCCCATGCTGCCAAAAACATGTGTGTTAAGGACCATGTCAGGCCTACGGTAGTGGTGGTTTAGGACTAACCCGCTTTCTGACCAACTAATGTAATTTTGTTGTACACTTCAGATTTACATTTATTTTTTACATTTTTTTTATTTATATACACTGCAGGCTTAATTATTGTTATGTTAGAAGTTATACAGTTTAACAGGTCACTTAATGACTTGACAAGATACTGGATCTGTTGGTTCTTCCACAGTCATGTTACAATCATGTTGTCAGAGCAATAGATCCATAACCTCTAACCTACTGAAGAGGAAGTTTATTCTCAGGTTTACAGTAGACAGTTTAAACAAGATGACCTTGAAAGGTGTTGGACCAGGAAGTTCGTCCATCTATTGATGCAACATTCTTAAACAGCTAATGAAATTTGGTTGAAGATAAAATTAGATAATCCATTTATACATTTTATAAAGTGGTTAACAATATGTGGTTTAAAATAACTTAATACAACCCTTTGTCACTGGCTACAGTATGACAACACTGAAAAACTGTATCAATTATTCAACAAACCAATTTGCGTACGTGTTAATGAGCGGTGGGATAACTCAATTTACAAATAAAGGAATGCTGCATTTTAAAGTCATTTAGCCACAATCAAGTCTCCACAATTAACTACCTTTATAACTTCAAGCTACAGATAAATATTCTAAATATTCTACACATAAAGATGCTAATCAGCTGTTTGATTACCTTGCTGATTAGCATCTTACAGATGGAGCAGCTCAGAACTGCTGCCCTCAGGGAGGTGTCACCCAAATGTTATGCAGTTCTCAGCTTTTTATCAGCAGCCCCCCTGCTCCTATTGCCTGATAGGGGTGAATACATCCCAAATGAAGACCCATTCATGTGATTCCAGGGCAACAGCAAAAGGTGGTGCTTTGCACACAAAAACCAGTGCTTGACCCGTAGGTGTCACTACCGTATACACAGTACATTTTACAGTCTGTTTTATTTGTTAACGCCAAATTATCACAGTTGATGGAACTTTAAAGATGTTGCCACTCTAAAGAGTTATTATTCTCATAATTTGAGGTAAAAATCATTGAAATAAATATTTACTGGTGGTTTCTATCCACTTTTATATTTAATTTTTTCATTACATTTTATTGTTTATCATTACATTATGTCACTGTGGGGGGTTGACATTCAGTGTCAAGTCCGTATGGGATACGTCCACCGTCCAACAGGAGTCGAGCATGAATCACGCCACAGTTTGAGGCTGCTCCATCTTTGGCATCGTGTGTGTGTGTGTGTGTGTGTGTGTGTGTGTGTGTGTGTGTGTGTGTGTGTGTGTGTGTGTGTGTGTGTGTGTGTGTGGTATAATTATTAAGACAGGCCTTTCTCTGGGTTTTGTTAGACCTTTTACGTGCCACCAAATCTCTCCTCCAGTTCACATCTCAAACTTCTCCACGGGGATGATTTGTGTGTGGTCAGTCACTAACGTAGAAGCGCAGGGTTACAGGCTTAAATAGACCAATTAGCAAACAATGTGTACAGGTAGTGCTCATGGGAGTTGAAGTGTCATAGTGCCACACTGCAATTATTTCAGATGGCTTTGAGATTACAGTTATTTATATATATAGTGATAGAGTTTCCCATCAGTGCTGAAATTCACCCACATTTACTGGGTTGGCAGGTGTTAATATCAGGTCCTGCAGGCAAAGCATAAAAATGCTTAAGTGTTTACCACTGAGCCCAGTAAATTAAAGATCAATATATAATTGAGTACAAAGTGATCTAGAAATTGACTGAACAATAATGTAAGATTCATAAGGCGATATTGTAGCTGTTATATTGTAAAATAAACAGTCTTTTGTGTTTTTCCAAGTGTGTCTGTATAAATTTCAATCACTGTTACTCAGGTTTGTCTGTGCAATGTAGTGTTGCAGTGATGCCTTTATTAAACAAACTGTAACACAACAAATGACTGAAGAAAATAGTGTTGAACTGACTTTCAGAGTATTACGTTTAACACTTTTTTTGTTTTTATATATAGCTCCAAACCCTAGAGTTAGATAGAAACGTGCCTCATTGTTAAACATTTAAACTATTCTAGAATTTCTCTTAAAGTTACAAAAGTGGTAAAGTAAAACTGAAAGGATTTGGCAAAATAATAATAGTTACATGTTTTGCTATATGGGCAGTGTTATTTTCCACACAGAAAAAATGCTCTGAAACTTTGAAAAGTGACAATGTAGTTAGAATGTTTTTATTTAGACATAAGCTCAGAGAATGTAGCAGAGCTTTTATGGTGAGGTAATGACAGTATTCAAAGTGCTGATAGAAGATATTAGATCATATTGGTAATGTAAAATGCAAAAAAAGTACTTAAATTGGGACCATGGCTCTCAAGTTTGGGAGACTTAAACGTATGATTCAGCACACTGACAAAGAAAAAAGTTAATTTCAAGCTCTGTTAATACCACATCTAGAAAAAAAAAAAAAAATTCTGCTGTGCCCATAGTAACAAGACAAGGAGGATATTGGTCAGAGAGTGGACCAGTAACAAAGAGTCACTCTACTAAAATTTCTCTGCAGTGAATGAAGAACCTGGAAGAAGGACAAGCATCTGAGTAACAGTCCAATCAGTTCATTAAGGTAGAGAGGTCAGACAGAAGCTACAGCCTGTTCAGAGGTTGCAAGACAACACTTAAAGGAATTTGAGATCATGAAGAATAAGATTCTATCATCTGATGGTCCAGTGTTTCCCCTATATTATTACAGGTATGCTTATGAGATGCTCCATGCCTACACGACACAGCATTTTTAAACATCTAATACCGTCCAGTCAACAGTAATTTGTAAATAGTCAGGTGCCTCACTCTGTATCTCATTTGCTTCTGACAGCTCCGGTAAGATGGAACAAACCTGGATGAACATGACCTGAAAATACTACTTTTAACGTATTTCATAAATACACCACCTCTGGAACAGGATGCAAGGAGGGTACATGGGAGCCTGAGTGAGAATATTAATAAATGGGTCAGCTATGGGAGACCTTCCTTAAAATAATGCAATAGTGAAATAAAAAAAATTAAGAGCAGCAGTGAGTCATGCATACTGTGTTTATGAGAAAATGAGCAGTTTGTTTGAAATGCTGAAGAGTTCAAAGTGCAATTTGCACCAATTTAATAGTTTATTACAGTTCTATTTGAAATTTGAATATTTTGTTATGTAGTTTTTTTATCTTTTTATTTCTTAGATTGTTTTACTTTCTTCTATAGTAATTAGTTTTACTTTACATGAAAAGTATCAACCAAACATCTTGTGTTGCAAAGAATGAATAAATAACAGAATGTCACGTGAACTTGAAACATCCGTCATCCTCTGTGTCCGGCGAACAGCAGGCACAGCTTATCTGGTTAATACCAGCCCTTGAGTGAAGCATGTTGGTGGCAGCATCACGCTATGAGATTCTCAGTAGCCAGTACTGGAAGAGTTGTCCAGATTGAACGAAGCATGAATGAAGCCCAAAACTGTGACTTGTTGGGAAAAAAAAGACTCTTCCTGAGGGCATGAAATCTGAGTCTGCGGTGATTGTTAACCTCTCAGTATGATCATCATCCAGGCTGTACAACTAAGACACCTGCTACTAAAGTTATTTCCTTTACAATTTATATTCAAGAAATAGGATCAGCTATAATATGTAGCTTATTGGTATATTTTTAACTCACAGTATAATGTTTCATTAGCTAAAACATTAAAATGTGCTCTTATTTAGAATTTTTACTGAGACATTTCAATTTTCATTCCATAACCATTAGTAATTTTTTTGTATTTAGAATTTACCAGCTGAATAAAGACACTATTTACAGTGAGATTATTTCATTCTTATTATTCTGTCAGCTTTTAATGAAGCCATAACTTTATTCCACATTTTTTCCACCTCCCTTTATTGTCCTACTAGTATAAAAGCTAACAGGAAACTTTCCTGTTTGTGTGCTCGAACTAACATTTTTCTGGGGTTTTTCTGGGGTCTTTATAAAGCTTATTAGCAGCACCTGTACCACGCTGCCTTTAGATGCAAGAATACAACTGCCATCTTTCCCACTAACAATTGCATTTTGGTTTCATCTGTCGCGGTGCCTTTTTCCAGTAGAGTTAAAAACATGGATCTACAGTATTCAAATTCAGCTGACTGAAGTCAAAACTCAATTGAATAATTTGGTGTGCTGGTATGAGAAATTAACACACCAACTCTACAGATACAACAAACACAGCACACAACAGTCTTCACTGAGGAAGATGTGTCTTATAAGCTCTCAAAGAAAAACACCACTAACAACACATTATGGCAGGTTTCTTGAGCAATGAAATGGTTCGTAAGACTTTGGAAAAAACAAAGGTAGTCTTCGAGTTTTAAGTCAGCAAACAGAAAAATGAATCAGTATCCAGCATGTCTCACCCTTTGGCAGATACATCAATTTGAGGTGAAGATACCACAGGGACTGGGATTAAAGCTTGGCTCTGGCAGGTATCTCCACAATTAGTAAACCCAGTGACTCCTCAACATTTGTTGCACCAGTACAGAACAATATTAGCATTGCCCTCCCTTTGAATTTTAACCTCAAAACACAAGGAGATATTGCAAACAGTGCCAACTCCAACACTTTATATCAAAACATAATAAAAAAAAAAATACCAAAAGGAACATATTATTCTTGCTGAGCTTCCAGGGAAATTGGTCTGTCCAAAATGCATTACTGCATCATCTAACTGAAAGCAGCGTGATGAATATCTTTCCAATATGTGAGGGAAGAGAGAATTTCTATTAGCAAGCTGTTCAGATAACATAGTAGGAAAAAAACTCATCCAGCTGGCTGAGAAGAGCTCCAGTCTGTTTCATATCTCCTGCCCTTTCTCCCTCTTCTGAGGTGTACTGTTCAATCAGCCTCCATTAGCAAATTGGATGTTATCTTCTCGGACTGGATCGATGAATTATCTCATAACAACATGGTGGACCTTGATTTGCATTACTAGTCCTGACAGCGTCTAACAAACTAATTATTTCTGAAGGACCCCTCGTTTCGTGTGTGACAATTTAAGGAAATGGAGTGAAGACATTTCCTGTGACTTGTGAATGCCCAAAGAGCTAATGCACAGAAATCAAAAGCAATGACAGTCACATTAAAACCAAGCTGCAAATAGACAGAGCTTACAGTAGAAGCCAAAGGCGCCAATACTGAAATAAAGACTTCTTCATTATAACACATCATACAGATCTTATCTCTGTAGTCCATAAAGTTCCTTTATTTGCTTAATAATAAGGTATAAAAGTGAATTTTATGTTTTTATTTCATTTTTTCTTTACATTAACCTGTTGATTTTCGTACTAGTAGTATTTCTAATATGCTTCCATGTTTCCCTTGCATGACGCAAGTTTTCAACAACGCTGCGTTTTCAGTAGTGTTACAGCATACAACCCGGGTGTTTCTGAGGTCAGTGGAAACGCCTGCTTGATTTTGTTGATGTAAAGTTGAAGACAGAAAATGACAGTTGCTGAAATGTCATGTCGGCTAAGGTAATGGCCTGAGTCAGTGGCAAATGCGTAAGGGTGTGAAATTGAAAATAGAAAAAAATAAAATGATAACATGGTAACTGTTAACATGCTGTTCCCTATGAATAATGACATGCCTGTCTGGACCAATCAGTAACAAATCTGTCAGCTTTACATGTGTCAACGCATTAAATGAAAACTGTAAATACAAACTTTTTTTACTGCATGTCACTGTAAACTGTAAACTTTGTATGGGACCTTGAGATTGGTAATTCATCACAGTGAAGAGTTTATTGCTTTAATTTTGTTGTCAAAGGTATTATATTGTTGGCCATGCAGCTCCAAGCACAGTTTTCAAGGATGTTTTGACATCTGAGATCAAACAGTCAGCTACTGAAAAGCACTGCACTGATAACGAAAATCTAAGTCCGAAGACAAACATTGACAGAAGCCAGGTTTTGACAAAGATAAAAATGCACAAAAGGAGAAAGTTGAAGGACGAAACAAAAACCTGAGTACTCATCAGAAAAATCAGCTGTTCCCATTCAATTATGTTCAAAAATTGTTAAAGAATGTCAAACAATGTTCCCATCTTTCACACAAACGGATTTGTTGGTTTACTCTGGATCATATATCTATAAACTAAATCACTGGATGTCACTTTTATCTAAGAAGTAGGCCTTTTCTTTACTTTATGTAAAAATTCTCAAAAGAGCAGAATTTTGACCAAATTTTATATCTTGGTATTTTTAGGCCTAATGGCAATACAAGACACACGTATAGCTTACTAGTCAAATTTTAGTTAGTCTAGTTTTCAGCCATGACTTTTTATTCTCATTTGACTATTATATTTTTAAAAAAATATATAAACGCATTTTGAGGCAACAGCTACCGCTACCTTTATTTTATACAGTTGAAAGTGTTCTTGGACATCCAAGATTAGTTGAAGAATATGTCTGATCTCAACTCAGTAATCCAGAAACAGGTATAAATGCACTGTTGTTACCTGGTTACTGGAAATCCAGATAGAACCTATATGCTGTGAAGTATTCAGATTCCTGCTCTACCTCAGATTTAGTAGAGAAGCATGCCTCACACATTTTAGCTGAATAGTGACAGAAGATGCTGCTTCCTGTTTTTCCAGTAGAATGACAGCGGAGGGAGAGAGAGAGGGAGAGAGGAGCTGCACATTACAAACTGAGTAGGAAAAAAAAAAACAGTGGAAAGTGATTTAGATAGATTAGTTTAGGTCAGACTATGGACAAACATATTATGATCATTCAGCCGTTCATTCCGCTGCTTGCCCTTTCTTCTATCACATTGTAAAATAACTTGATTAAAGTAATGGTTACGCCAGAAAAATCAGCAGAGAAGAGATGAGTGAGGGCTATAGAACACAACAGCCATATCTGTCAACATAACCATACTGAAGTCAGTATCCTGCCCACCCCTACCTCACAAGATGGCACCCGCATCCACCTAACATTCTGTATTTATTTGATTAACAATAATAAATACAATGAAAATAATCATTACTGCCCCAACAAAGATGAAATCTGAAGTGTCTTAGGAGTGTGACATTCTAGTTAAAGCAATCACTTTATAAACTAATAAAAATAATAATCATCAACACATCTGATAATTCATATATGTATGGGATAAGCCGAAAGGACACACACTGTAGATTTACAGGTATCATCTATAATATATAAATATTTTCAGCTTATATGCTGTGTAATATTAATCAATTTAAATATATTTTGATAAAACTCTTAACAGTTGCACAAAGCAGTCATTATAAATATGCCTCTTTTGGCAAAGTTTGTTGCCTGTTATTGACTAAATAACGTGATTAGTTAAGTAAATATTAAGCACATGAATCAATAATGAAAGTGACAATTAGTTGCTGCCATTATGAAGAGATGCAATCTGGTAAACTAGCAAAAGTAGCAAAAGTCTTTGTGTCGGCTCATGTTGTATGTCGTTTGCATTGAAGTGTCCAACAAAATGGCCACATTCTTGCTGATGTGCAACACATACAGAATGTTAACTGATATAAAATGATTGCGAAAAAATATATTTCTCCTTAAATGGGAGTTTTACTGTTTCATCTAGGCTATTGTCTGGCAAATAGTCTCATAGATTGACTGCTGAAACAAAATGTCTATAAAGCTTTCAGTTGAAAACAAGTAACAGCTTGATAACTGGGACAGCTGTACAGAATTCAACATTCAAAAACTAAACAATTTCTGAAAGGCTCTGATGCTCTCAAGAAAACATTTCTTCTTAGGGATCATGAAACATCATTACACATTTAAACATGGACGTTTGAACTCCACAAACCTAATCCTTCAAAAAAAAAAAAAAAAAACGTATAGGCCACATTGTTTGATTTCCACCTCCTTGGAAAGAAGGAATCATAGCTGTGTGGCAGCAGGGTTTTGTCTGTCTGTCGTAGGTTGTAGGAGGAGCAATATTAGAGGAAAAGAAAAGTAAACCTGTCGGCTAAAGGTATAAAGTGCTTGTCATTATAAAGTCAGAGAGGACAGAAAAGAGGAACAGGGTGAGAGAAGGGATTGAGGAAGGGTTTGAAAAAAAAAAAAGAACAGATACGTGAAGGGTGGAAATGCCAGAGAGTAAAGAATGTGGGAATGGGTGGTTGGGTAAAGAGAGCTTTGGTCTCTATAAAGTTACATTATGGCAAGCTCATAATGCAGGGAAGCTGCTGCTTCCACAGATATGAGCAGTGGCTTTGGCACATGAATAATTCAGCCAGCAAGAAGGACACAGGGATCCAAGGATACAGCAGCATATGGATGGGCCCTTGCGAAGGCCCCGAGAGACAGAACGCAGCGGGAAAAAGCATGAGTTAATCTGCATCGCTGTAAGATCTGACCTTACACACCTGAAGCAGTGGAAGCTGCTGCTTTATTGGTGAAAGACTATTTACCGTAGCTTTGTACCTCTTTTTGTACTCGGTATTGTATCCAGACTTCATTAGGCAGTGCAAAATGTGCATCATGTTTTACAAGAGGTTTGTTAGCATTCAAATGCATGCAAAGCCCCACTCTGGGACACAAGCTTTTATTAATCTGGTCAGGGGAGAGTTAATGTAAGAGTTCCTTGGTATGCATTAGATTGCGGCTGTACTAATGGGAGGCAGGGTGGTAGAATCTGACCGACAGGGATTAGATAGAGAAGTGATCACAGGGAAGACTTCATCAGAAATGCTGAGGAACCAGGCAGCTTATTACGACTGTAGGAACATAGTGGTCTGATCTCTGGAGCACCACACACACACACACACACACACACACACACACACACTGCAAATACTGGATCAACTAAACCTACTGTCTCACACAAACACATGAAAGAATGTGTCACATGCAGTACATTATGAAAACTGCACATTACATTGACCTTTGATTTCTGTTACCGGAGCAGTAAGTATCCAGGTGCTCAGACACAAACAGGTATATAGAATACAAGCCACACATACGACCACAATTCAAAAAAGGGTGGGATGATGTGTAAAACGTAAATAAAAACAGAACGCAATGATTTGCAAATCTAATAAATCCATTTTTTATTCACAATAGAACATAAACAACATATCAGATGCTTAAACTAAGACATTTTACCACTTCATGAAAAAATAGTAGCTCATTTTGAATTTGATGGTAGCAACACATCTCAAAAAAGCTGGAAGAGGGGCAACAAAATGCTGGAAAAGTAATTGCCACAAATCAAAACAGATGGAGGAGCATTTCACAACTAATTAGGTTAACTGGCAACAGGTCAGTAACATGACTGGGTGTAAAAGGAGCATTTCAGAGACACAGAGCCTCTAGAATGTACAGATGAACAGAGGTTCACTAATCTGTGACAAACTGATTGTGGAACAATTTCAGAAAAATGTTCCTCAACGTAAAATTGCAAAGACTTTAAAAATCCCACCATCTACAGTATGTAATATCAAAGGATTCAGAAATTCATGAGGAATCTCTGTGCACAAGGGACAAGCCTGAAGGTCAAACCTGGATGCATGTAGTCTTCTCAGGCAGCACTGCATTAAAACGGGCATGATTCTCTACTGGACATCACTGCAGGGGCTCAGGAACACTTCCAGAAATCACTGTCTGTAAACAGTTCACTTTGTTGGAGAGGGACCATCCAGCTGACAGTTCAAAAGCCTGCATCTCTGATGGTATGGGGTGCTTTAGTCCCTATGGTGTGGGCAGCATACACATCTGGAAAGGCTCCATCAATGCTGAAACGTATATAGAGGATTTAGAGCAACACATGCTCCCATCCAGACGATGCCTCTTTCAGGGAGACCTTACATATTTCAGCAAGACAATGCTAAACCACCACTGCATCCATCACCGCATGGCTTCATGGAAGAAACTGGCCTCCTCACTTCCCAGACAGTTACAGACAGTTCTTAAAAGAAGAGGGGATGATACACAATTGTAAACATCACACTGTTCCAACTTTTTGGAGATATGTTGTTGCCATCAAATTCAAAATGAGGTAATATTTTCCATGAAATGATAAAATGTCTCAGTTTCAACATCTGATATGTTGTTTATGTTCTGTTTGGAAATCTTTGCATTCTGTTTTTACACATAGTCCCAACTTTTTTTGAAATTTTTGAAGTTTTTTATGTCATCACAATTTACACAAAATTCATTATTTCATGCTGAGAGCAAAAAACAAAACGTAGTAAAACAGAACAAAAAGAATTACATGGTTTCAAAAAACATCAAAACACATTTTCAATATGCCTGAATGGCCTAAGTTCCTTTGAGGACAACCAACATAAAAACACTTTGTGTGAGTTTGAAACTCATCTGGGGAACTCTGGCTTCTTGTTAGAAGGGCATACCTCTGTTATCAACCTTTCTGCCCCGCTCTGGTGGCTGGTGATGACTTCTCGCAGCTCTGGTTCCATCCAGTGCTTAAGCAGAAACACTGAATTGAACTAGAGTTGCATCATACATCAGCCTATGGTACCACAAAAGTAACTACGGCATTCGTTTGGAACATATTATTTTTCTATGTACCTGGAAAATATTTTTTCCTAAAAAGCAAGAGGCTCTCTTCTTTTAAACATATTTTTATCTGGACATTGATGTTTTAGAGACACCTTTAAAAAGGATGTTGATCACTAAACCAAACATCCGCTACATGTGTTGCTAAGCTATGAAACAAAATGACAGTGATGTATTAATCTGAAGAGAAACCTACTGGACTTTTTAGACACATTTAGAAAACTGAGTAAACATTTCCTTCCAGAGTTTGCATAACAAATAAAGTACCAGAGACACAAGGGTATGAAAGCATCTGTTTTACATCAACACCTTGTATATATGCAAAATCATACTCTTTTCGCTTTCTTTGACCCAAGGCAGTGTGAAGACAACAGAATGTTTTTCTAAAAAATAAAAACACTGTTAGCAAACACTTTTGTGTGCTACAGATGACAAAAGATCCATCATGGCAATTGCCCATCTCTGCTCAAAAGAAAAAATGATTGCCAAAGCGAAGTGATAGCAAGGGTTGTGTGCTGTGTGAGTGGGTTCACAGGGGACTGCTTAGCATTGATGTGGCAGAGGAGGATTGGCAAAGACAGTCTGCAACAGAGAAGAGGGATATTTTGCCACTGTTGTCTTGACAGTCTTTCACATCCAGCCACACTTCTCCATTAGGGAAGCCAATGAGAAGAAATGTGTTAGCATTTATCATATACACAAATACACACTAAACCGACATTACAGACCAGCAGACATTAGCCACTTGTCACTAACCCCATCACTGCCAGACAGATTGTGAACATAAACTGATCACAGGCTTCAATGTGCCAAATCCAGACTGAGAAATCAGTCACAATTTGTGTGATAAACAAAGACAGATGGTTCAAACAAGTGAGAAAAAAAAAGTTAACTTTTGACAAACAGCAGCACAAATAGCCTCCGATACTTTTTTGGAACAAAAGGTTTTGTAGCTTCTCCTTTGATGACATTCAGAGCTGCTAGTGCAAATACTTCAAGGTACAAAGTTTCCATACACAACATTCCCCTAAGAGCCGGTGATGTCTTTTTAGGTTAAATTCACATTTTGGACATGTTTAATTATTATTAAATCATTAGCTCTTGATAGCTTTAGGCCTAAACAACTAAACTTGATTTTCTAAATTCCTGTTTGTGGTTACATCAACTGACACCAGTAAATGACAAGTTGTGACTCTGCTTCACACATTACAAACTTGTTGCAATCCACGTCTTGAGAAATATAAAAGGCTTCTAGGATGAAAACTGTGATTAATTAGTAATTAATAATCCTTGGCCTTAAAAGTAAACTTAGTATGTATAACTAACCCAAAATAATAATACAGACAACAGCTGGCTGAACACTGTTACAGCATGAGGGAATAACCAAAGCTTGACACACTTACAGTGTCTACTTATGGTTTCTAAGCTGGACATAGTGATTCCTTGTTTTGACTTCATGGATCAAGGTGTCCATCTGTTGACTTTTATGTAATCAGGCTGTGTAGAAAGTAGTGACTATTTTGATATGCATGATACCACAGATGTTAGCATCTTTGTTCAACACCAACCTGGTGTGGTTGTGCACGATTTAATGGCATGTTGAATTCCACTTTGTGTGTGTTGCTCTAATTAGAGACTGTATGTTAAAAATATACTTTTCAACTTCAAATAGCGGTAAAGGTGGTTGATTGGTTTAACAAAAATAGATAAGAGGTGTTTAACAGACATGATTCTTTAGTCTGTCCTTATGGCAGGGATTCAAGGACTGAATACATGCAGCACTCATGTTGAACTGCTGACCTGGACCACGCAGACTGGCAGCACATGTGGAAGTTGCTTACAACTCCCATTGACACACCGGTCCTCCGCTTCAGTACATAATGAGCCACCAAAATGCCAAACTATCACAGATGGAGGGAAACCTTACCGTTTTACAAAAATCGCACTTGTGTCAATAAAACACTAAATAAAACTAAGAAAAAACTAAGAGTGGCCCAGTGGGTTAATGGGAAAAGCATCAGCCTGGAACGCAGAAGTCTTCCAGATCAAATCCCAGCCCAGGTTTGTCCTTGAGCAAGACACTGTACTTGCTCCCCTGGCCCTGCCTCTTCTGCCCACTGCTCCTCCGGGGGGGGGGGGTGTTAAATGCAGAGAACAAATTTCATTGTAACATATATGTGTGCTTAAAAAAAAAACAACAACTACAAAGCTTTTTTCAATCCTAAAGGGAAAAGTAAGTGGTTGCGTGTAATGATGCTCAGCAGTAACTCACTGTCCCTTCTCACTTGCACATCATTTTTATTTTCTAATCACTGTTTATATTTAAGAAGCAATAGAAGATTGGTTAATTGCAACCCTGGCCTGTTGAAGCTCTGGTTCTTCAAATAGTGTCTACTGTGAATTTGTACCAACCTAAAGACACAGAGGAACTAATTTTCAACTTTAATTAATTAACTTTCACTAAATTAATTTGACTTCGGGGTTGTGATCATCTTTAAACCACGTTAGGAAATAATTTCATAATGAAGGGAAAAGTCTGATTAGGATAAGAATGTAGTCGGTAGAAAGTATAATCAAAGAGATGGATCCTGATGATGAATTCAGAGCGGCGAGTGTAAAGTTCACACATCTCATTTTCATCTCTGAAAACAAGTCACAAATTTAAATTCTTGTTTATTGCTATTGTTAGTTTCATTCCAAATCAGCTCCATAAGTCCAAAGGGATGTTAAATAAAACCTGAGCGCTACAGCCTGAGAGGTGGGCTGTCGGCAGATTTCTCTACTTGATATGCAGAAGGCGAACGATGGGAAGAAACTGGGGAAATTTAGCCGAGCAATCCACAATCACAAATTCAGTGAATCATTAATGTATCATATTGCATTCACGACTGTTTTCCATATCAATTCATTTTTATTTAGATATCTCCTTTCATGTGAAAATAATCGCAAAAATAACCAAAAACAGAAATAATCATATTCATGACTACAGGAGTGAGGTAGATGGAGGAAGGTCCTATGTCACTTCATTGATAGAATTGAACTGAGCAGTGTGCTTTCACCTTATGTTACTTAACATTTCATTATTTCTTTGCTTGACCTCCTAACTAACAGGTTTAGAAGTATGTGCCATACCACTCATTCCCAGTTTTCCAATACACCATCACTACAAATATGAACACCAAAATTCTACACTAGCATCACACATGGCAAAATGTCAAGAAATCATCTATCTGTGCTGGCCGGAAGATAGAAAAAAACGCACTCAGTACAGCACACTGTCAACTGTCAGAGGGACAATGTCACTGTTTGCAGCTGTTCAAACATGACACCTTCTCTCTTGTTGGGGGCTTCCCATATAATTACACAGCTGTCACACTGTAATCACAGTAATCTCTGCTGAGTCACAAGGAAATAGCAATGGGCCACTCGCTCATTAAGAGCCATGCCTCCTCATCATCTGCCATGTCTGTTTCACATACTTGGAGAGAAAATCTTCTAGTCTGTGATGGGATATAAATCATCAATGCCAGTCTGCAATGTAAACACAAAATAGAAATTTGTGTTGACAACAAATGTAGGGGTAAGCAGTTCTACGCAACTCATGTATCAGGGTTTGTTAATCATACAAACTCTTCAAGTTGAGTTGAGTGTAGTGTCCATTTCTAATGGTTATCACAGGGAAAACATGGGTAAAAAGAAAAAATATTCTCAAGCTGTATTGATTAAATGCCAGTTAATGTGACAAATTCAAAGGGGGCATAAAAAAAGTTTGCCGTCACACGCTTCGGCATAAAATGATAATAGAGTATATGATACATTTATTAGAAACTATTTAAAGCTACACACCACGCAGCTGTTTCCAATTAATCTGCCTAATTAGACCTCTGCCTAGGACTGTGTGGGCACATGTACAATATGTTTAAATGGCATCGATCTAATTTTCCTATTAGCTTTGTTGAAGATGTTAATGTGAGACACTTGTTATATTTCTTAGGATATGCACTTTGGTGACCCCAAAATGGTGTATATCAATGTATATTTCTTATAGCAAATTTAAATCTGCACAGCATTCTAATCATCAAGTGAACAAACCTGTTTGGATGTGAAGGGCCTTCAGCAGACTATGTTGCCTTCACAGAGACAGAAGTGAAAAAAAAAACATACCAAGAAAATAATTCAAGGGGGATAAAACGAATGTGCATCAGTTGAATCTGTGCCAGCTTCAACACCTATTCTGTTCACCAGGTTTGACAGCACTACATGACATTAACATTGAAAAGAAGTAGAAAAGTTCAGTAATCATCAAATGCTGAGGATATTAAAGACCTGTAAGAGGAAGGTGAAAGTTGAGATTCACCTATACACTACGCACCTGTCAGGATATCGAACAAGGACTCTTCTTTGCCTTCTCTGCCTCCTGTTCTGTCCACTTTCATGCCCCAGGTCTGATCCCACTTGGTTTCCACCCTCTGGTTATGGTTTCTTTCCTCAGCTCCCTCTGTTTTTCCCCCTCTGGCAGTGTCCAGCAATTACCGCCACATTCAGATCACCTGTGTCATGCCCTATTTAACCTGCCTGTCTCCAGGTCTCCAGTGCCAGATTGTTTATTTCTGACTGTGCTCATCTCTCCTGCTCGTTTCTAAAGATCCCGTGGCTTTTTGACCTGTTTCTGCCCTGACCATTGTCCCCATTCACTGGCTCGGTTCTGCCATCTCCCTTCTCACCTGCTCAGCCTCACTACTTCACCGACTCAGCATTGCCATTTCTCTTAGCCACCTGCTAGTCATTTACGCTTCCAACCTGCCCTGTCTCTCACCTGCCTCGCTCGGTTATCCTTCTACTCACCTGCTCCTTTCCACTTTTAGACAGATCCTGGTGGCTCCTTGGTTTAATCTACAGACTCAGCTTCCCTTCTCTCCCGATCAGCTTCCCCACCTCATCACTCACCTGTGGCATTTCGTCCGTGTTTCTACTCACCACTGGGCTCTAGTGCTTCCTCAGTTTGGCTTACATGCCTTGTCACAAACCTTCCTCTTTCATGCCAGCACTGTGAGTTGGCTTCGAACTGTTTTCCACTGCATTGGAGACACGGTTGCATTTCACATAACCTTTTTCACACTATGCCTTTGCTCACTATCAGTCACGCTCTGATCTGCATTAGTTCACTGCCTTAATTGAGTGTAGTTACTGACCCTAGATTCCCTTCTATTAGCAATCTGCAGGTCTTTAGTTTTTTGGAGATTTTCTTAGTTGTGTTTAGATTCCTTCATTCTATTATCTTGGTTCTTGGGTACCTTATAAACCATATTCCTGTGTTATATTGCCATTAGTTGTCCCTAAGATCAGTTAAGTTATTCCCTCCTGTATTGTGCTTTGTTGACGTTAGCCTTTTAGAAATAGTTTTTGTTCATGTTTTTTGGGTTAGGGTTAGTCATTGATTTTCTTTCACCCCCCTTCTAACTACTAATTTGTCTGCATTTGGGTGCAGCAAGCAAAACCTCACATCACCTTAACTTTATAAAAAATTAAAAAAAAACGATGAGAATAAGGTGTATTATTCAGTTTATTAAAAGCTAACGCAGAAATAACATCTGGAAATTGCAAACAAGCAGGATTTCTTTTTTCAGAGAACTTAACCATGGCCAATACACCATAGAAGGCAGACCAGCTCTGACACTTATTTTCTTTGTTGAAACAAAAGATGTCTTAAAGTTATCTGATTATTCATCTGTTTCTTTTTTGGGCAAAAAGTAGCAAAGTCCTATTTTTCACTCACAGTACCCGTTGATGTGAAGTTGTGCTCATTTGTCTTCACAGGCTCCCTGGTGAAGTTATTACCTATATAAAGCAAAGCAGTCATAGCTGCTTACTTACTTTTAATGCCAAAAGATGAATCATAGACACTGGTGTGACATACTACATACAGAAAATAAGGACAATACTAGGGCTGTTTAGTCTGTTTCAATGGGAACAAACGTGCAGCTGTTCGTAGTTTGCAGCTGTAGTTTTGACTTATAAAAAGGAAAACTTTTTAAAGTTTGAAGGCAAGAAATGCAACAGAAGAACTGAAATATTTGGTTCACAAGAGGCCGCTGCATCTATGCATTGTATGCATAGATGCATTTCATTACTGTAACATACAGTCCCCTACAAAATATTTATTTAATCAAGGTCAGTTCTTTTAACATATTTCCTATCCATTAAAACATGTGTATCAGATGTGAGCTGATATTTATAATGGTATATCCGTCACTCCGATGTTGCAATCAATTACTTCAACCTGTCCCCTGTGAAATCTGCGTAACCTTGGAACTAAAGTTATGTTGCAACTTCCATCCAGATTTTGTTTTGGATTGCATTTCGCAATATGCAAACCCATAATCGAAACACAAAATTGAAGAGCTAAGTTGGAATTTGCTAAACATGGAGAGATTAGTTGACAAAAGTTCTGACACAAAGATTTATAAATGGATAAGGCTGAAACCGAGATCAGCCTCCGCCAAAGTAACGGTAGGGTCAGAGTTTGAAGAAACAAAGGATCTGTTTGTGATCCAAACCATAAAAGCTCATCAGTGAAGCAAAGATAGTTTCATGGCTTGGGCTGCTTGTGGAATATGCTCACAAATATTTGTTAATGATACAACTAATGGTGTTTACACCACAAGTCTTCAGAGGTATACTGACACATTATGTCTGCAAATGTACAGAAAAATGCATCAAGCCTAATTAGGAGGAACTTCATGATAAAAGACAACGATCCGCTTTACAAAAACATGTTACATATTTTCATCTTGAACCAAAATTCATGTGTAGCTACTGTACAGCATTTAATGTAAATTGTAAAACAATGATAAAGCCTCTGTAAGATGTGCAGGCTTTTTGCTATTCTTGCCCAACTATTCTGCATATATAGGTGTAAAAACTAAGTCTGCCAGGCCTTTACTGCAGCTGTCTTCAGTTTTAGCTGCTCTTAGGCCATATTACTTTCAAATGATATGCACACTCAACTGGAATCAGGTGAAGTGGTTGAGAGTATACAGTATTTTGAGTCATTCTCCATAATGAAAGATCAGTGCTGATATCCAGGTTTATGTGAATCTGATCAGCCACAACATTAAATCCACATAGTGCTTTTAATAACATCCAAACCACCATATGGATTTATTGCAATGACTGATCGATTTATAATCCTACTCTACAACTGCATTAGAAAAAGTCTAGAATTTACTGTGATTATTATTTTAGCTAAGAAGTCGTAAAAATGTTAAATTGTAAACCTCAACATAAAAAGACAGTAGCTGAATAAAACTGCATCTGTTGCCCGCCACAGTTGGAACTGCCATCTCATTCCCTGCATGTATATGTCAGGCACCTGCTGAACTAAACAGCTACTGTTACTTTCCTTTCCTCTGGGTGGAGTAGGCTGGCATGTGAAAATAGCTCCACCTCTAGAGGAATCTGTAGTTGATGTGAGTGAATTTGCTCATTCGGAAGCTGCAGGGCTATAAAACAAAAAACACTTCAGTGGTAAGATTTTACAGTAGCATTTCTTTAGACCATCACATACGATGTGGTGTATTTTGATCATCTACTAGTTAAAGAAAAGATGCATATTCAGATTAGTATGAATAATAATACAAATATACTATAACCTAATGTAGCTCACTCTGTATTAAGTTTCAAGACGGACCTGTGGCAATGCAGAGAATGAGATATTTGTGATGGTCTTACTCAAGGAATTTTCTGCAGAAAAGAGGATTAAATGATGGTGAGGGTTTAAGGCCACATAACTCCAGGGCCTTTAGAAGTTAATCAAACGTGTTGGGGAAGTTTATTAATATGCCCTGGCCTGATGTATGCAGTTGGAATGGCAATGCCCTCATTCTAAACAACCCATGGCTGCAGGAGCGCAACTTACTTTTTACAGCTGGTATTCCCCATACATTTGTATAATTTCACTCCTCACCAAAGGAAAAAGGCATACTCTTCAAAGGGGGTTGTATAAATTGATTGGGTAAGAGCTCTCTCTCTCTATTCCCCCACCACAGCAATCTGAACACCAGCACTATGCATCAGAAATAGACCTTCTTTTCAGAAGTATGGAGAGAGGAAGTGGGGGGTAGAGGAGAGAAAAAACACATGTATTCAAACTGGAGGCCTCACTGAATTGATGGGCACCAGGCGTGGAGCTTTTCTGCAGGGAAATCATCTGCATAATAGGAAAGTGGTTGGAGTTGAAGCTGAGAGCTCTCCTCTTGTGGGGACAGTCAGTGAAGTGGAAGGAGAGAGTTCTATCAGACAGAAGACCAATACTATGGTGCTCCAAAAGAGTGATGTATGCTGGCGATATGAGCTTTTGCTTTCTGTCACCTTTCATCTGCCCATTTCATCTGCAAAACAATTTACCAACACTCTCACAGACATCCACAGCCAATATGTACTCATGAATTTGCTACTGAAAAGATGGCAGCCGAATTGCCCGGTCTTCATTTCGCTAATGAAGCTTGCACAATAGATTCCAGTCAGCTTGCTATGATAAAAAGAAAACTGATTGATTTGAAAATTGAAATTCAGCTAAATTTAACGTTTGATCACTGCATCTGTTGAAAGCAAGGCAGGCAAGTCCCCAGATATTTAAAAAAAAAGTATACTGCTATATGGAAAGTCATTGGTCAACATTAGAGTGGTTCTTATGAGAAATGGCTTGAGAGATATGGTAGCAATGCAGGACTAAAGCATACAGACTTCAGCACCAAGAATTTATCCTACTGTATTATTTATAGTTCTATTTTATGCAGTCTTACGATGTATGTACGTGCAGTTGCCAGAAAGACGGTACAGTATGTAGTGGGCTAGCAATTGGAAATCGAAGTGAATGATGTTTCAGTCATACATTGTTCAAAGGTTTTGGAGATGTTTGATGGTTTGCTGTTGCCTGGAAAGAATATCAACACCAGCTTTGTAGCTGTAGGAAGGAAATGGTAAAGGAGAAGACTTCTTCCCGCAATTGTAAAAAATAATAAACTGTTCTTGAAGATATTTCTTCCGATGTGTAACACATATAGTGTTGGTATTTGAACCCAAAATATGGTAGAAAAATTGCCCTAATTAGAAAAAATTTGACTTGGCATTAGAGTGTGGATTACTAAATACTGACAAAGCCTGCAGCACCACAACTCCAATCATGCAGTGCTTTAAACATACACACACACACACATATATATATATATATATATATATATATATATATATATATATATATATATATATATATATATATTCTAATATATAACAGACATATATATATGTCTGTTATTATAATTAGGTTTTAGGTTGTGTTTGTGCAGCTAAATGTTTATATTCTAACTTGTTATGGATTAGATGTCATTGCAAGGTGTAGACTAAAATTAGAAGCATACTGTGAAAAATGTATGAGGTACTGACATGCTGCTGCTTGTCATCTGAAGGACCTTCACTCAGTTGGCAACTTGCTGTTCCCCAAATGCTGGGAACTGTGGGGGAATAGAGTAAATTTAGTCATATAGTTAGATAACTGGGAAACAGGCAAAGAAGATGGGCTTATTGAAGAGGTCACAAAGAGGACAAGAAGTCACAGGGTGTGTCAAGTTTAGATGACTGCTTCCTAGATCACCTTAGGCACTTTGTTGTTACAAGGCCCAAATCAATGTAGTAGATAGTGGGTCCTGGGGTCACAAGATCTACAAGAAGGTACAATAAAAGGATTTTATTGCTTCCCAACTGACATTAACAGATAACTTAAAAAGGGACAAGAGTGATGACTGTCAACTGCAGGCACCCGGTTTCTTCAATTATGTTTTGTGAGGGTGGTTCCTTTCTCAGGTTTGAGTATAAATAGAAGGGGTTTGAGAGATACACGTCAGAAGACCGCAACATCCATGTGAGATGGTTCATCACGCTGAGGTCTGTCTTCAATTCTTCTAAGATTTAGTAACACTTGACCAAGGAAGAGGGAAAATTCTACTACAGTGCATGAATGGTACTGAATAGGTCTACATCCTCTGGGAGGTTGTTAGCTATTTTCTGGTGTTGGCAATTGACTTGCTGTCAATTTAAAAAACAAAACAAAGGACTGAAGGTCCATTTAACCGGAGCACTATTTGTTTCCTTGTGCCCGTTTTAAACAGTGGGTGGCTAGTTGTCCATTGTTAATCTAAAACAATTAGTTTCAAGCCAAGGTCCTGATTGCTCACAAACAAATTCACTACATATGCTTTCACTAAAGGCAGATGCATTAGATTGTGTTCTTTAATTTACAGCCCTTCACTGTAGATCAGGCAAAGTCCCTGGCACTCATATTTAGAACATGCTCCTGCTAAGTAGAGAGCCGGTAATAACTAGATCTTCCAAACACACAACATCATTTGGCTCTCCGTTGCCTTTGCTCTTTATATTGCTAAATATGCATTTTTGTTTTGAAGACAGTTTGACTAGTGGGGTTACAATTCTCGTAAACTGCAATAAGCGCATTTGTCTATATCACCTTCATCTTTGTGTGCCAGCCATGTAAATGTGGATCAAAAGAGTACATAAAATGTGAACTAGAGATAGACACGGATTTTCTGCCTTACTACTAAATAAGGCAAAATGTGGCAGCATAAGGAGTAAAGCAACAGGAATGCAGTACTCACTGCACTAGTGAATGTTACAGTGACAATGTTCATCTCGGTAAAGCAACATGTCACTCAGTACAACACTGTGACTTAATACATAATTAATAGCTTTTGGACAACAGCGAACGTCTTCGACAGAGAGAAATAAGCAGTACCAGACTCGACTCTAAAAAACTGTTCAAGATAAGATAAATAAAGAATACGATCAGAGTTATCCTTTAAAAATATGAAGGAATGTCATAATACAAGACTACAGTTTTTTATAAAATCTTATGCAAAACTACACACGGCAAAACACGATAAGTTGCGAATCATTTTGGCTCCACTGATGTGTGTGACTGGAGGGATTTTAGAATTATTCACATTCAAAATGCATGATGAGTGAGTCTGTGTAATCTGAGACTAATAATTCAGCACATTGCCTTGAACAAGATGTTCTGTTCACGTCTGGCCTTTTGTGAGCATGCATGAGTGTTAAATACTGATGCCCAATTAATATTCATGTCCAGCACAGAAAGGAATGTCACTCATTAAATATAATTTACAAAAAATATAAATATGTTATGAATAAAACTAATATGGATTTTAAAATTAGAGTATATTTAATGTTTATGCAATTGATGGCATTTTGCACATATATAACAGGATATATTCTACTATATTGCTTGAAATTACCAGAGACAGTCTGAACATCACCCCATCACGCATATATCTACAGTACGTGTTATTATGTTTCACAGATGCAGAACATCTACATGTGTTGACAAAAAGCTGCTCTCAGGCACATATCAGCATCTTGTCAGAGGTAACATGACTGAACTGAAATGACTGTGGCAGTAACCAGACTTATACTGTGGCATTTTAGAGTGAGCAAACACACAGAGAAAATAATATCACATCCTCACTCAAGAATATACCTACACTCACGAAACAAAACACAAACGAAAGCAAGGCTTCCCCCGGAAAGTCAACAGGTCAAATGATCTGTTGGATCAGTCCACTGATATTGTTCAAGTCAAGCATTAGATTTCTTTGTTAATTAGATTATGATAACAGCATAAATCAGATAGAAGCTAACAAAAATGCAGAGAGAAAACAATCCCTCAAATAAAAATCGATAAATAAGGAGAATCATAAATCCACCGACTCATTATCTGCACCACTTATTTTACTAAGACTTCCATTGCTGGGGTGCTGAATTCCAGCTGTCGTTGGCCAAATGGGGGCGGGGTCAGAGGGCTGGCACTGGCAAACACCAAAATTTAATTGGCAACCCTAGAGTGACAAAGTGGGAGGAACACACTGTACAGCTTTTACCAGAAGAACAACCGAACAAATCTGAAACTGAAATAAATCTTTATCACTTGTCCTTACTTCTCTTTTTTGCACCTGTGGTTTTCTAAAACAAAGCACAGACCATACAGCCCATGACTTTCTTGCTATATTTTCACTGACAAGAATCAACAGTACAAACTTATGTATGCAACTGAAACCAGCTAACCCCTGAGTTCAAACATGTAGGTCAAGATCATGGTCTTTTTCTGTGTGCCTCCATCACGCAGGTTTGCATCTCAACTCAGTTTGAAGGACCCTTTTGCAATAAAGTTGGTTGACATATGACCTTTTTCTGGTCATTACTGATTTAGTCTGAAAACCAATATTACTTCATTTTAGAGCACGTTGCACTTGAGCTGTAAATGTTATTTTTCAGAACAAGCATTAGCTTTCATGTTCTGCAAGCTAATTCTTGTTAACCCATCATACATCCACATTTCTCTCATTTCCGCTGTAGTCCTACTCAGTTCTATACTCCCTGGTATGTTGGCAAACTATTAATTGAGTACTTACTTCCCACAACAGCCGCATCCGAGATTTGGAGTTTAATGGTTTCTTCAGCTGCAGAATAATAGGATCTTTCTTCACGACACCCTTGAAGTCAAAGAGCCAGACTGTCAGGGTAAAGGCTACCACTTATGATGTGCCTTAGGTAAAAATGAAAGGCATTATGTTGCTGGACCCGCACATGAATATCAATATCTTGCTCCTTCAGCTGGCCTTAGCTGTTCCAGTCAATTCCTATTTCCCTATATAGTCAGAGAATTTTTAGTAAAAATTATTATGGACTGTTACAAAGAAAATTTGAAAAAAGTAAATAACAATTTATACCAAGTGCCTGATTCTAACTAAGTTTAAATTAAATAGCTCTGAACAGAGGACATCACTCCATGTCTGACTTGACAAAAGTGTTTGACATTTCAAAATCTGTCTTACAAATTGCATTTTGGTAAAATAAGTAAAAGCACTAATGATTGGTTTCTGGTGGTGGTGATGATAATTCACCTCAGAAGCACTGAGTTTAGAACATCTGACTTCTGTTCTTGTGTGCTCTTTAAATACACTGACACGTGAACTAGTTTAATCCTTGACATTTGATTGATTGAAGTTGAAGTTCCTTAGGGTTGTCTTGATTGTTGACGCAGTATTTCTGAAGTTTGCTTTTCTAAATGAAAATGTGTTTCTTTGTCCACCTTAGCACATTTTTATAGCCACACTGTTGAATGAGCTATGGTCAATGGCCCTTAATAAAGGAAATCGATGTATTTAAATTATTAACTAAAATTCCAGTGTGAAATCATTAGATACTACTGTTTAATAAAAAGTGTAACCTGCTCTTGTTTTTATCATGATTATTGTTTATTGGCTCAGTGATTACTTAAATGGATCATATTAGAGACAACTCATCACTAATCATTCACATGTCTAATTTACCACTGAGTATTGTAGTGTTGGTAATCTCCAGAGTCAAGCTCAAACACTCTGGGGTCTTGGCCCTAAAATCCTGAAATGACAGACGAAAAAGCACAGTCAAAGAAGCACCCACATAGATCAATAAAGCTCTTAAACTGCAATGCCCCCTATATGTCGTTTGTCCCTTTCATAAGACCAACAGAATCATTTGTTGAAATACTGCTGCTACTCAGGGAGGCAAACCGTGAAATTCCACAACCTTTTGGCACCTGGCACCAAAATGGCAGAAACCATTGCTTACAACGGTGCTAGTTTCAACTATTTTTCACCCTAAACACCCAATAACTTTGGATTACAACTGTGCAAACATAGTGGGTTAGCTAAGGTTAGACCCCAAGACAGGGTTTACGGTTATGTTAAGGATTAGTTACTAAATAAACAGGGTTAGGTAATGGTAAAATGTTAACGGATGCCTCACGACACGTAAAGGGAGTTGAAATACCAAAGCAGCTTTACACATATAGATTGAAAGCATGAAAACCAATCTGAAGTTAGGTGTAACTTTTTTGTTAATGTAACTCTAGATTCATATTTTTACTTGTGGAGAGACTGAAAAGAAATGTGAGAAAGACAACACCTCTCTTTTCTCCCTCCCTCCCTTCTTCAACATTTCAGTCCAGTAGCATTAATTTAATGCTTCATCTATCTAATATTGTAATCCTATACATTTTCTGCTATTGTAATTTTGCCCATCATCACCTCTGAGACATGAAGTGAAGTCTATATTCCCGTATATTCCAACTCTACCACACTCTACACTTTTTTTAACTGCAGACTTTCTGTCAGCAAATGTGTGTGTGTTCGTGTGTGTGTGTTTGGGGAGGGGGGAAGGCAAGCTGAGGTTCAGCATGTTATAAATGATGCATGTTTCAGTCCCTAGAGATGTCAAGAGTGCACTCTTATTGTATACAGACACAAACACGCAACACTCCCTGTCCCTCAGGAAGTTGCTACTGTACTTGTGCAAAGTTGTGAGGTGGTTTGAGGTCTTGGTCTTACAGTTCAAATTATTAAGGTAGATAAGGGGAAGGGTTCGACAGTTTAGATGGTGGAAGTTAGGGAAAAGAGCCATAGGAATGCATGATGTCAATGACTGTCTTCACAACTAAGACAAACAAACATACATGTTTGCTTCTATGCTGAGAAATTAGTGCTGAACTTGAGATATTCAACAGAAACCAAGGCAGAGTACCAACAGATAACTGGTTCAGTTACCACAGGGTATGGGGGCAAATTATTATATCGAAGACCTACTGTAGACAGTCCCGGTCTCTGGCTGGATAAAATAACTGGAATATGGCTTTTTTCATATGGAAAATAGGCCACATATTACTACCTGAGATGAGCTTTGAGCCACTGAGCCAGAATGCAGGCTCCCGACTTTTAATATGCATTAGATAACCTGATTTTGACATTTTATTAATAGGGAAACTGTCAGCATAGGGATTTCTTTATTTAATCACTGATACATTACTAGGGTGATTGTGTATCAAATGAAAAAATGACACAATAATCTAATTCATATGACAACGGCATATTAATGTACGTCCACGGGAAAAAAGCCATTATTGTGGCTGGTGTATATTCAGCCTGTGGGTTTGTATGCAGCTGTGATGTCCTTGAGGGAATCGATTGAAAGACATTGATTTTCCTTTAACATTAATAGTCATACAATTTACGGTAGAAGACTTATCCTTATTCTACTTGAGGATAAAATAAAATTCTGAACACATTTTCTAATAAACCTCCTCATGATGAAAAGAAAATAGAAATGTATAACACTGATTTACTTGCAATTCAAAAACAATCTCCTCATCCAGTAACAGAATACCATTTTAACTGGGACTAAGTTGGACCTGTTTCTTCCCACGTGGGACAGCTGCTGCTGACAGCTGGCAAATAAAATGTAAAAAAGTATGTCACGTGCAAAGAATCCAATTCTCAGTTTTGTCACGGAAATTTGTCTGTCATCATTGGTCACTCTCGCAATCATTCTGCTGGTTTTGTGCAAACACAAAATTCATACTCATAACATAAAAACATAGTAAAAATAGCAGAACATTACAGACTACTACTACAACTACTGTGCAGTTGATGTATGTGAGTTTATAAAACTTTGTGTAATGAAGTACAACTAAAGGCCTTCAGAAGAACTGAACATAGGCACAGAATTGCAGAAACCCCCACTTAGCCACAAGCTGTTAATGGATGAGACTCTTCTACTGCCAAATTATATAACGATAAAAGAAAAGAATATGAACACTGATTTGGCATTTAAAAAGTTAAGTTGGTCAACTTTACCTACCACCTTTTACCTTTCCACCAGCTATTCTGTGAAATTTTAACTGAGCACTATGATTTGCTTATCCGTTATGGCATACGTAATTTGTTAAACCATTTTTGTGATTTCAGATAAAAGGTTTCTGTTTCTCTCTGTAATCATGACTAAAAGGGGCTACACATTAAAGGGTGAAGGATGTGTTAACACCATATGCCACCTATGGCACTTCCTACTGCTACAAGCCTAGGTGTGGAACTGAAAACTTGAAGTTGTCATATTATAAATTAAACGTCTTGAGGAATTTAGGACTTTTCTGTGCTTACATGTTCCACAAAATGTAGTTTTAAAAGTTAGGTTATATTTCCTTAACTGCTTATATAATCCTGTTAAAGATCTTAGAGATGCTGGAGCTGATTGCAGCTATTACTGGGCCAACAGCAGGGCACTGGACCATGTACAGAATTTGTGAATGTAGCCCCTGTTGCCATTTGGTAAAAATAATTTCACTTCAAATCACTTTTTTGATACTGCGATATTTTCTCTACAAAATGCTGAAAAGCAACAGTGGACTCCACTCTCTGATTCAATCCTTTTGGAACTGTAAAAAAAAGGCTGCGACCCACAGCCTGTTGCATTTGGTCTCGTTTAATTTTAATTTATTGGTCCTTTTTCATATCTTCAGTGTAGAATTTTAGTATAGTAAAGTATCCAGTTTGCTGTGTAAAGCTTACCCTCTCTGATGATGCGGTTGGAGGATTTCTTATCTTTGTTTTTATCATCGTGGAACTTTTTCTGCTTCAAGCTGTGACCAGTGCGCAACAGGTGTATGGAGCTGGAGCCGGCCCATTTCTTTACAGTCGGGAACAGCTTTTCGGGCTGTAGAAGCCCGGCACCATGGATTTAAGTTTTGTTCGGACTTTAAACATACCAGATAAAAAAGGAGGAAAACAGCGAGCAGTCGCAGATCTGGTAAAAAGCGTAGGGAAAACAGGCGGGCGAGGGAGAGAAGATTCAAGCCGCATCTCCCATGTCTGATTAACGGCAACGTGAGGTCTCTGGAGAACAAGGTGGACAAGTTGACTGCACTTGTGAGGAAGGAAAATATCTTTTGAGAGTGTAGTCTAATGTGTTTCACTGAGACGTGGCTGCAGGACAGTATGCCCATCACATGCACCGTATTGATGACTTCATAACAATGCTGACAGATCGAAGGAGAGAGGAAAGTGGAAAGACAAAAGGAGGGGGCCTGGTCATCTACATCGACAACAGGTGGCGTCACACTGGTCACGTTACTGGGAAAGAAAGAGTCTGTTGCCTGGACATTGAACTGTTGGCGGTGGGTCTCCGTCCAGGGAAGCACATCTGTATACCAACAAAAACTGTCCACTGCTTCCCTAACAACAAGCCAAGGGTCACCAAAGACATTAAAATAATCCTGAACGAAAGGAAGGCAGCATTCAGGTCAGGTGACAGGGAAGCAGCCAGCAGTATTGTCTCTGCTTCTCACGTGGAGAGCACATGTTACAAGGCAACACAATTTCTCTATGGGATCAAAAATGTTTGAGTCTTGAATCTTTAATCTCAATCTCATCAACCCATCAGCTGGTGTATTGATACATCCTGGACGACCCTCCTACATCACTGCAGCAAGGTGAGTACTAATATTACAAGAGAATTCTGGTCTTGTTAATGGTAATGTGTAAATTGCTGCATTGTAAACTAGTTGCAAAGTCATACATTCCTGAATATCCTGAATATTATTTGTATCCTTGAACAGGAAAGCAAATAAATGCAAATAAATATGTTTAAATAAGTATAGAGATCTAAAAGATTTTGTTAGTTTAACAAACAGTATATCTTTCTCCACTTCTCCAATTTACTGGCAGTCTGAATTTTGCATACTGAGGAAAAAAGGATTATCCTGTGGTGTTACATTGTGAGAGTCACAGGTGAGTGTTCCTTGATAATCACACACATTAAGAAAATGATGTGTAGGATTGAGAATCGCAAAGTGTGAGATGACTAACTAATCTCTCTAGACTCACAGTGCACATCTGGTACATAAATTTAAACACACTAACTGTTTTTTTTTTTTCATGGCTTCACATGTGCCAAAAATACTGGCAGCTAAAATTCAAGTAGAATTATTAGGTGAAAGAAGCTGAGGAAAGTTCACCTTTTAAATGTTATTCATTACCTTTCATGAGATCACAGTGGAGAAGGGAAAAGAGACAATGTTCCAAAGCTATATTCTTTGGAGTAAATGGTTTTGTTGTTAGATATTCTATGAAATGGGCTTTTGTGCATTTGATTGGAAGAAAAACTGTAGTTAGAATTCAGGTGCTTCTCCATTTCTGCTTCTGCTATACAAACACACACACACACACACACACACACACAGACACACACACGCACACTAATAGGCTCACTCTACCATGCAGACAGCCCTTGCGCTCATCTTGTCTACAATTCAAATGGTTATTTTGTAAGCCTAACCTTGACTGCCAGAAAAAAAGCTTAATTAATTCCTTTGGTACACTTGAATATCAATTATCAATAATGAAACTTCATGCTACGATCTAATCAGGTAAGCATTGTTATAAATCAATACTAAGATAAAGTGACTTGTCCCTTGGGCACAGCCTACTGTTTAGTCTCCTCTGTGGAGAATATACATGTAACCTGTAAACAACTGAAGGACGATAAATATGGTGACAAAGTCCTGTTATGTTGCAGTCTACAGTTCAAATACAGTTCAGTGTATGCTTTAGGTTAACATGCCATGTTTCACACTTTTTCTACCACCATATGTAACTTCAAAGTCTACTCAAGTGTTTACATGCTCTCTGCAGGGTTATGCTCTTGTTGCATATATTACAAATCACAAGCAGAAGTGGATGTGTCCTACAAATATCACACCTATTGGAAGCTCTTTTTTAAAAAATGGAAAGTGATGGCAGAACCTTTGTTTACATGAGGATTATTCTTTCCTGCATGTCAACAGGTCAAAAAATGCCATTCAATTAAACCAGCGAAAATTTCTTAGTGTGTATTCAACTCTCTGAATAATGATATTTGGTGTTTGTACCAGTGTACTGTTACTGTGTGAGTGTGTTTGTGTGTGTCTTGGGCGAAGAGGGAGCTACGCAAGGTCATTAGCTTCACAGTGGTCCAGCTGTGTGATCTGGCTCAGGTAAACACAGATCAGGTTTGACCTCGATGTGCAGCAGGCAGCAGGGCTCTGTACGTGTGTGTGTTTGTATGTCTTACATGTGTGCAAGTGGTTCTCAACAGGAGAGAGCAAAAAAATTTGTGTTGGAATGCTCTTTATATACTTCTTAGTATATCCAATACATAATTTGGTTTCTTGAAGACAGTGTTTACAACTGACTCTGCAGAAGACCATTAATCTTTATAAAATTGTGCACTGACACACAACACAAACAGACACACAGACACAGACACACACACGCAGACAGTATATAGGGCATAGGAAGCAGTAACCCAGTTGGAGAGTAAAATTAAGTAGCAGATTCTCAATCCCATGCATGAATCTTCATTTATTCTGGTTTCACCTTAAAATCCAGGGGCTCATCACTGCCTGTGCTGCCTATCAGAGCTCTGCACTGTTGCCATAGCAGCAACTATGAGCTCCTCAGCTTTTTAGCCCAGTGACAGAAGTGGTGAGTTAATGTAAACACTGGCAACAGCAAACGAAACTCATCCAAACAAATTATTCATTTTTTCATCTTGTGTTTGAAGTTAAGTTTCAGCCAACTAAAAGCATTTTTTTAGCAGCTTTCTATATGGTGTTACTGTATATGTTTAGTGCTGAATTGCAACAAATATGATGTCTCCTCCTTTAGTTGCCATACACATAAAATAAGTGTTACTTGTCAGCACAATTGTGTCATATCAGCCATCACTGTGCTACACGCTGAACCTGTTGTTGAGTAGACTGAAGGCTAAACTGAAGTTTAATGTTATCAGAGATCCAAGGCCTTCGTGCCCAGTTGTCTTAAAAGGCTTAAAGGCTCTTGCTATTTCTCTTATTCCTTAACATTCTTCAACATCCTCTACACCAACAAAATATTCCACTGCACAGTCATCTTCTAACTTAATGAACAAATGACTCCACCATCTGTCCTAGTTTCTCACATCTATAGTCCTAATAGGGGCGACTGGAATGATCCCCAAAATACAGATACTAACAATATGAAATTTGTCATTGAACACTGATAACAGTGGCAATACAACTGATACCAAAAAAATCACCGACTCCACCACATAGAACATTTATAGGGATTTTAAAACAGCACAACTATCAATCCACAACCCACTGCTCTTATGTGGGGCTTTGATTGATGCTAAAAAAACAGATTGTAAATACTGCAGGAACTCCTGTCATTGGCCAAAGGTATTTAGAGTTCACAGGAAATATACATCATCTTAATTTAAAATAGTAGCGTATCTATTGTAAAAGCACAAGGTAAGTACTTACCCATGTTTAATAATGTTTACATAATGTATTAGTTTGTGGATTAGTTACTTTAAAGAAGTAGCCGTAAATGCATAACTCATGACATATACTCCTCCGCTACATGACAATACATTATCTGCTGTGTGTGCAAAAACCTCTAAATTTAATGGTATGGCCAGAATGAGGGCTGTGTCTTTTCTGTCAGGTCCTCGCTGAATCTGGGGACAAGAGCTAAAGAGGGCGGGTAAGAACACAATGTGTTTGCGGTCGTAATGATCTGCTTAAGTGCTAATCAGGACTCTGCTGATTTACAGTGTGGCTCAGTGTGCTGTGCTCGCCACTCAATCACGTGAATGCAACACAATACAGTATAGCAGCTGTTAAGACAACCACCACATCCCTCAATTAGCTCAACAAGAGCTATTCATTAATGTATTTATCTGGGCACTCACAGGAGCAAGGCCATGGAGATACAGTGAAGGGAGCTTTTTAATCAAGCCCCAGCTCCCAACCGGCTGACTGATGTGCAGCGACGCATGTTTGTTTATCCAGGGCGCAGCTGCCAGAGGGCAAGGTGACAAGGGAATTTCTCTCTCTCCCTGTTACTCTTTCCCTGCACATTGAGAACAGTTCTGCTGGAAAAAAAAAAAGGCAAGGAGGATCTTGAACTTTCTCTAACGAGATCTAAAGCACTGCGTGTAATTAGAAGCTGTCGGGAATGAGGACAATTAAGTACGGTTTTGGTGTCCCCCAGGGTTCTCTCAATGGGCCGAATTAGAAAATGGGTGCAAAAAGATTGATGAGTTCAATGTTTTCCAAATGAGCAGCCTTACACACATAATTACACCAAGGAAATGAATGGATCATCACAATACAAACTCAAGCGAGAGTACGCTAATTGCTCATCAAATGCGAAGGCTGCGGTGTCAGCTACATAACTGCAGTATTCAGAGTAAAAGAAGATCTGGGGAGGGGTTCTACTGCGCAGATTAATGTGATCCATCTCCTTTTTGTCCATGTTCATTATTCATCATTCATACTCTTAACATCAGTCCTGCACTTCATGCCAGTCAAATACACAAGGGCATTGCAGTGCTTCCTACAATGCTGTCACACATATGACATTGCAAATTCATTCAGTGTTGCATAGGATTCTTCAGCCAAACCCGCTTTGTCAACAGAATAAGTCTTTCATCTTTTTATATGTGGCCATTTTGCAAAAGAGATCTAAAAAACTGATCTGATTTGGTGATGTCTGCAATATTTTAATGCATCTCACTCCTTCTTGCTTAGTTTACATTCAGCTTAACTCTCCAATGGGTTGGCAGTGACATGGTCAGACAGTGCAGAGTAGGGCATTTTGTCACTGAATAGACATCAGTAAGTAATGTTTAGTGGAGTGATCTTGGGGATAATGACATAACTAATTTGAATAAATCCCCTCTCTATGGTATGGGGGTTATAATTATCATCAGAGGTTACAGGACTTCAGAAACAGCTGTCACTGCGCCTGTTAGGTTGATGGAGAAGCCCAAATGTAAAATGCTAATGTAAAAACATTAGCCCTTTAATCAAACTATTCGGATTTTTATTTTTAATACCCATACGTTTCTCCTTGTGTGGTTTACACAGTGAAAACATTTTCAGCATCATCACGGCCCCTTCTCGACCAGATGTAATTTACATGAGAAATGCTGTTTCATTTTCACATTTCTTTTTCTTTTTAGTATTTGAACAATATCAGAACAAATATTCTAAAGACGCTGTCAGTGAAGTAATTGGTCCGTTTTAAGTTCAATCTTTAAATTATCAATCTCTACATTATCACCCAGTGCAGAGCTGGCCCAACTAATTATCACTGCCCATCGTACCTTTGATATCCTCATGCTTAGCCCAAGGTGTCAGTGTTGCAGGGGACATGCTGGCAATGGTCTACTTATCAAATCCCCAGGAATGGATGGCAAATCCCTTTTCCCCTGACCTTATCTGATATCTGTCCTGCAAGCCTTTCAGCACGCTCATCCTGCATTGCATTAGACCATATAGCCTTCGGCTTACTGGGCTGGCGTGTATCCTTCCCTGCTTCCGCCCACATCCCCACATGAATAAGTGAGTGTCCAGGAAGGGTTGTCTAGATCTCTTTAGATTTCTTCTGGGATGCACAGGCTTGCCCTGTGGAATACAGTTCATTTTAGGGATGCTATAAAGAAAGGGATTCATGCTGCAGTGGGTTGGTATAAAACGATTCACGTATATTCAACTACATATTTAATTTGTTTTTCTATACTTCAAGAAATTTGCCAAAACAAAGAAGCACATGAGCAGTGTTCATATGTTTGTGAAAGACAAAGAGCGCTACTAGGAGGTAAAAGACTGGACAGGGGTTCATTGTGTCAATAATGAGAGAGAGAGTAAAAAAGGACATGCTTTGGCGTGCAGAGACATTATATTGCATCCAAACATTCCCATTACTTTGAATTAGGGTCACAGGCTTAATCAATAGTGTTATGGATTACTTGATATGAATATTTATATAGTAGTTTGAATGAGAGTTCCTGCCCCACACATAAATACATTGACAATCACATAATGTAGTGCAATAATGTAAATAGCCAGGGTGCATTCAATGCTGTCATTACTGAGTAATTGTTAGCATGATGCCAAAGGGCAGCAAGGGGAACATGAGGACATTAACACTACTACCAGACATACAGTATTTCCTCTTCTACACAATGTGTAGTGGAAGTTAAAATATATTGAAGAGAGGATTTTTACAAATTGTTATGCAGTTTGGCATTTTACCTTCAACAGAACAAATTGAGAAGGCGACAAGCATAAATAGGAAATGGTAAGTAATCTGAATTAATTATTCAAACATACTGTGGGATGTAGGGTTTGATCAGGTCAGGAGGGAGCCAAGGAGACTAGGGCAACTGGTCCGAACAAAGTGTGCCCTAGAATGGTCAAGGCATGCACTGCTCAACTGGATGTGCCCCTCCAACATATGTATAACCTGAGCCTGTGTCTTTGGCAGGTACCTGTCTTGTGGTAGACATCTGGTCTTATTTCATTTCATAAGTATGCCCATCGTAGGGAGCTAAATGACTACAGGCCAGTTGCCTTGACATCCCATGTCTTGAAGACTCTGGAATGGTTACCGATTCATCTTCTCAGACCTCAGGTCTGCCCACTGCAGTTCGCATACTGGGAGAGGGTTGGGATTGAGGACGCTATTCTCTATCTACTGCACAAAGCTTACTCCCACCTGGACAAAAGCAGTCCTGCTGTGAGGATCAGGTTTTTTTATTTCTCACGTGTCTCTAACACCAACCAAACCCTCCTACTGAGAGATAAGCAAGCATAGAGGGGGCTGGACTCACACCTGGTCAACTGGATCACAAACTACCACACTGAGAGATCACGGTAAGACAGGCTGAAGAATTGCACCTCTGGGACTGTGGTCAGCAGCACGGGGGAAGTACAGGGGACTGTGCTCTCTGATGTACTGTTCACTCTCTACACTTAGGACTTTGGCTACAACTCCAAGTTATGCCACATGCAGAAGTTCTGCTGGTGTTCCAGTCTGCCACTGTCTTTTGTCCCCCAGGCCATCACAATCTTTTACTCTTATCAGTACCACAAGGTTGGGCACTGATGACTATTTTGTTGCACCCTGTACTGTGATACTGTGTTTTTTTGGCTATGGTAGCCCTCCTGCAGCACCCTGACCTTTATCACTTTTATCGTGGTACCCTTTTATACTACCTTGGTTTATTGGCTATGCATACAACTACTAATGATTACTACTTATATATTATTTTATTTTATTTTGTCTTACTAATATTTTCTTTTGTTCTATTCATTCTTTATCTTGTTTTTATTTATAACTTATTTGGTCTATTTGAGCATTTTGAGCTAGGTATGCTACTGGATGCCCTAAATTTCCACCCGGATCAATAAAGTGTCTATCTGTCTATCTATATATCTATCAGTGACTTGTGCTAAGATGAATGGCATCTCTGCCACTCCCACTGTGTGGCCAGATAGTCTCTTACTTCACTAGATAACTTTGGTTCCCACCTTGGAACCCTCAAAAGAGAACTGACCTTTACAGCACCACATAAGAAGATGCTAGCTCAGTAAACTTATAATACACACATGGGTACTGTCACTACCCGATTCATAATAACAGGTTTTCTCAGTCTGGCTCAACATGACAGAGGTGCCAAAGAGTCCTGTTGGAGAAAGTGAGGATGATGATGTTTTTGTGTTATGTTGATCAATAAAGACAACACAGTTTCGACAGAGATGGTTACCTGCTAGTTAAACATCTTGAAGTAAGCAAAGCTAGTCATAAATACTCTTGTGTTGGTGGCCGTATAGCAATTTTGTTAAGCTTACATTGTTTCCAGGTAATCAAAGCTAGCTTTTCTGTTTGTGCATGTGTATATTCTGACTAGCACACAAAAAGAAAACTGCCTGAGCATACATATTTACTGAAACACATACCTTTGTAATTTAGTTTGCTGTTAGCTTGCACATTACATCAAACAAGATTGCTAAAAACACCTGGGATTACATCACAGTGTCACGATTGCATATTCATCTTCAATGTCACAATAAAAGAAATTATATGCAAAGTGTTAATAATAAAAATCATGTAAGTATTTTATAATATCAACTGATGTCATTCTTTGACTTCTGGTGCCTTCTTAGTTATTTCAGTAATAGTTTTAGCTTATAGACAAATGCCCATGTACGTACACAAGAGTTACATGAATTGCACTTCTGGGGAAGCCAAATAGCAAAAGTACCAAATCCTGCTTACTGGGGCTTTAACTGATTTCATAAGCAAATCTGAACAAATTCATATTCATTTTCTGCATGAATTGTGTCAAAGCCTTTGACACAGTCTTGGTAATTGCAAATTTCTGTTCCAAATCACCACACATCCAAGGTAAAGTGGCCATCTGGGCTTAACTACAGTACATGTTCATTTTGACCTGTAAGTCTAAAGATTGAAAAACACATGTCCCCATTGCTGTTTGAGCTTCAGTTTGACTGGCTGTCTCCATACAGGTGTGTGTGGGCAATGGTGTTATAAATGCTTCATGTGGCTTTGGTCACAAACCCTTAGTACACTAAGCTGATTATGACAGATTGATTATGGTGTACAGACATTTTGACAGAACTTAACAAATTAAAATTATGTTGCCTACAGGTAGCTATTATGAATTATGACTTTAGCATGCCTAAACACAGCAATAACTAGAGGGAGAATAGGAACTATTATTTATTAATCCACATTTATTTTAAATCCTAATCAAAACACACCACATGCCATTATTTATCTGTGTCTGTTTTATGGGTGGAGTCTTTCTAGGTCAGTTCTTCAAACCAGTTCAGATAAAATGTGCAGGGTTAATGCTATAGCTGAAATAATTACAGCGATTGATTATTCAATCATTTCATCATTAGAAAATTCATTGGAAACTGGACTGCAACTCATAAGTAATAGCCCAAATTGATAAATCCGAAATATGAAACATGAAAAGCTGGATGTAGACTAAAGAAAAAAATGATTGCAATATCCAATCTGTGTTCCCACCACTGAATAAAAGAAACAGTGTATTGAAGTAAAGAGGTATTTGCTAGTCAGGACCACAGAAAGCACCACATAGAAGTTCTAGCCAAACCTAAATCTGCTTTATCCAGACATTTAGGAAAGAAATTGCACCCAAATTAAAGGCACCCAAGTGCTCATAACAGCACACTGGGGTCTAGCAAAGTATCATTTGCAAGTGTATTTATGCATGTCAAATACAGCTTTTCCATGACTTTTAGAAAAATACACCTAAATCCATTCTTTGTAAAGAGGGTCATGACTAATAGTTTAGACACAAGTACTCCGACTTGTGACAACTTGGCTCTAGTGTCAATTATGTCTGGGTTTAAGGATCAAATGCATAAACATGAGGTTTGTTTAATTATGGCCATCAGTAGGGTAAATTCCTTAGATTGGGAGGACATAAGCTGTCAGATAGAGGATACTCTCACACACTTGCAAGATGACACATACTCTAAGTCCCTTTAACAAACATGTCCAACCTAAAATCCTTCACTTCTCATAGAACACGGAGCAGTCATAGAGTTTCCCTGAAAGGAAATGGAAGACCAAAATATGTAGACAAAGGGACACACAAAAAAAGACAGACAGGAACTAACAGAATGAACAGTGTGGCACTTCCTAACCTCTTTGCTTGAAAGGTTGCACGTTAGTCAGGTCAAGCTACTGGCTGTTTCAAGGCAGCTCTTCAACTCAACGCCCAAATGCTGGTGTCTGCAGCTGAGCTTATCAGGCTTTCCCAGATGGTGATTTGAGTGCATGGAGGGAGAGAGAGGCACACTGAAAGAGAAAGGGGAGTGGAAAAGAGTGTAGGTGAGTTTACACAGATGAAACACACTCTACGTTTGGGGTCAAAAAATATGTGACTGACTTTTTTTGCCCTGTCTGCCTTCTTTTAGAAAAAAATTCCAACATTGGCCATGGATTAATTTTATGTTGATAACTATGATATTTGAGAGCACATTTAAAATGAAGCTCGCAGTGCCTGTAATGTTTCATTAAAGAAAAAGTTATTCCCAAACAGTTCAGCACAAGTGAGGGGCAAGATATTGTGCATTCATTGAGGTGTTATAATCAAATATTTCACCCTACACCGTCAATGTACGTAGTTATTTTCAGTCTGCTGCTCATTAGGTTTTTGAGTGACATAAAAGAATATGTTCTATATGGGGGACAATTACGGAGCTGGCAGCACTTCATTTTCATTTCTAAACCATTTGTCGAAATATTATTTAAAAACTATTTGCATCTTTCAAATGCATTGTTTTATAATATACCAAAATCATTTGTTTACAGAATGTAAAACATGTTTGGCAGCATTTACAACAGTAAGGTGGCAAGTGTCATCGTGATCTGTGGGGGTTCAAGTGTCACCAAATGCTGCGGTACAGGATGCATCCATGCAGGCTGAAGAGCTAATTGACTATAATGTTATTTTATCTGCTTCAGCAGGTTATTGACGGCAACATCCCAGAAGCCTGTTCATCCTTCTGTCAACTCATCAGCGTGGGAGACGCCATTATCATCTCATTACAGCTCAAGATTTCATATAATCCTGACATTTCCTTCCTCTCTCCCTGAGCTTTGGGACCTGCCACACTTGGCTCTATTGTAGCAGTAACGGTAAAATGTTATGTGTCTTTGTGTGCATGTGTGATGTGTCTGTATGTGGGGGAGGTCTTATGTTGAGAATGAGAGGTAATAAAGACAGTTTTAATTTCCTGGAGCCACTTAACAGACAGTCCTTTTCCATCTGCCTCTTTCACTAACAACCTTGGAGACTTTAAATCTCCACATTTTCTTGTACTTCAGCAAAAAAAAAGCATACTTAAATACAACAGACTGCCGAAATCACACCAACAATTTGAACAGTTAGCTGTGTTGTTTGTGGTGAGTGTACCCATGAATGATGCCTAGTTATTAGCAAAATAACTGTTGTGCAGTCAGTAAAGGAAAGGTCACCAACAGACATGAGGAATGGAAGGTGTGTGGGGCAATGGAAAGAACTCAGAGTGGTGTGTCCAAGATTAATCTTGTCTTCCCAGAGCTACCTGGGGAATAAACTAACATGCTTCATGGTGCAAGCAGAAAAAAAAAAAAAACTCCCAGGACAAAAACAACTGTGTGTGTTTGTGTCTTTCAGGAATAAAAAATGCGTTAATGTATGTGCCTACACTGAGTTTGGCGTTTCTCCATGTGATGCAGAGATCACATGCTCTTTTAAAAGGTGTGCAGGGTCTGCAGATGACCTTCTCTCTGAACTGTATTTCTTTTCATCTGCTGTTACCAGCAACCCTCCACTGTGCCCCTTATTAATCTTCCATGGGAAAAAAACTGTTTCAACCGAGTGCGTTGTGCAGAGGGATATCAGAGCAATCGATGCAAGGAGCTTCTATAAAGGAAGCAGCAGCAGGCCCTGGTGATGTGGGCGAAGGTGAGAATCTCAGTATGAATCCTACAATTTATCCTGTACAGGCTGCAGAGAGAACAGAGGCAAAGTTCCATATTTCCACTTTAGCAGCTATCAATAGCTCCCAGGCTGTCTTTCACAGTGATGCTTCGTGATTGCAGTTGTCATAGGAGTGTTACATGTTTGTCAGGTCAAACTGAGGCATGCCCAGATCAATGAGCACAAGTGCAGATAATGTGGAACATAGCGTGTGTTTTTAATAGTCGGCTGCAAGAGATTTTCCCTCAACAATGCCTGGTGCAATAAGGAATAAATTATTGTTATGAATATTTAGGTTACTGAATTTTGCATGTAAACAGTACTTATGAAACAGCCTATTGATAGTGATTGGGAAATGATAATTGTCTCTACTGCTATTTTTTGCTCAAGGGCACTGCAGCCAAGCTGAAGCCTCTTGTATGAGCAGCAATTAAAGTACAGCTCCAAATAGCAAAGCAGCAACATGAGGTCATGCAATTTCGTTAAAAGTTGAAATAAAAAGTTAAATTCAAAAATTCACCCTACTTGAAAAAGGTAATTTGAGAAAGTTCATTATAAGTTTTTCTGAGTTTTTTTTTTCAAGTAATAAAGTTAAAATGTAAAAAATGTTTTTAAGTGTTTCTATTTTGTTACTATGATGAAAAAAAATGTTCAATTAATGATTTTGCAACATTTGTAAAGGGGAATGTTATAGCGAAATATGGATTAGTAAATTAAACGTATCATAAAACATGAGGATTCATCTAAATTAGATGTCATCAGCTCAGTAGCTTAGAATTCTACAGGTTTTAGAATAACAAAGCACAACTAGGCATTTGTGACTGCTGACACATGTAAATCTAGGACATTTCAGGACTGGCCCCAAGTCTGTTCCTTTTGATTGTACTGGGACTTAAATTAAATGGCAGGGCACAAATTACCCAGGATGCATCTTGCTCCTATTCTTGCATGTGCAAGAAACAAAGACTGCCAATTCAACTGTCACACAAGTACCTGATTGGAATTTTCATAATTCAGAGGGAAATTTAAAGTAGTTTTGTGTAATATTTAATACGTGCCTGCATGCACAACAACAAAATACTTCTAATACTTCAGCTGAACTGATGGATGCACCGACACTGATCAGCATAACCAGTCTGCAGAAGGAATAAATGAATCTTTGTGACTGACACTTATGAGCACATGGACTTGTGTTGCACTCTTGTTTCCACTGGAGTACATTCCATTTATCTCTCAAGCAAACACTCATAAAACTTGTGGGCCAGACAGAAGAGCCTAAAATGCAATCCAAATGCAAAAGAAAGGATCATATAGTACGGTTAACTTGGCCCTGGATCTGTGGTATACTAAAAGGTGTGCACGCACCATGAAGCAGCAAACATTCAGATTTCAGATACAACTGTAAATTTACAGTTGCTAGAATCACATTTCCAGCTTTCCAGTTGGGCTGTTTTACTGGTTTAAATGGCAAAATAAAAATATTTTCATCATGTTATTTATCTGCTTGCACACAAACTAAGATTATTTTATTTTCCTTCCTGCAACTTTATTAGTGTTCAAAACAACATACGTTTATGTGCTTCCATTTATTTCTACCCTGACACATCAATGACAAATCTAAGGGGAAAAAAAGCATAACGGCCTGTACCGAATGTGTGACAGCTTGCCATTAATCCACACAGCATAAATTGGACCGATTATTCTCCCCCTGTCATGAACACACAGAACACACACCATTCAGTTGACTCAGGGCCTATGCATAGCTGCTGTTGTTTTTTTGTACTGCTATTCTAATGTGTCACCATAGAGCTGTGTTCCTCAGATCTGCCAGACTGCCAGGAAAGCTCAGTTAGCCAGCTCTGCCCTATCAGGAATACCAAGTACATGTTCAAACTACTCAGGGGATGCAGATACAGATGCCTCTGTGTTCAGCCTCAGCTCGCAGGCTTGAGGCAGAACGCCACCATATTACAAAAACAAAGCCTAATCGCCTGAATGTGTTGCTCAGAGGAAACATGACTCCTCTTATTCAGCAGAGCTGAGTCTTGCTTTAGCAGCACTGCGGCTTCACACATACAGTATGTATGCATATAAACACAGCTTGTGTGTGCCTTTGTGTGTGGCGGTGTTCGGATAAACACACACACACACAAACAATGTGTAGTCATTATTGTGTTCCTGAAGCAACAGAGAGGGCAGTGTGCACCGGCTGTTGTACATGAGGGAACATGAGTGATATGGCAACGTGCCTGCAGGCTTGGCTTGTCACTCTGCTAAACTGTTGTAATTTTCTTCTTCTGGACTGCTATGGCAGTCTTGTAACTTTCTAAATTTCACCTTGCCACTGTCTTGAGTTCAGAGCGCTAACCTTCTACAGTGCATCTAGAAAGTATTCACAATTCTAAACTGTTTCCACATTTTGTTGTATTACATCCTTATTCCAACATTCATTATTTTCCTCAAAATTCGAAATAAAAACAACCCATACTGACAACACGAACTAAGTTTGTTTGTAGAACTTTGAGAAAAATAATGAATGAGAATCCTTTCTGAATGCACTTTATATCTAAAAAACTCCATTTCTTCAGGACAAACTGGATTCATACAGCAGTATCCAAAAACATTCACTAAAACCAAGATAAACTGCATTGCATTAAAGTATCATGTCAGGCCGTTAACTATAAATACCTGCATATAGTCCACCCTATCCTGCAAACACGTACACTGATGATTGATCTCAAACTCTCCATATACATTGCACTTCAGTTCCCTTCTGATCTGAGCAGAGCTGATGGAGTTGTCAGTTTCTTTAACCCAAAGGTCCGATAGCATCTCTCCCAGGTTTGCTTATCTGCTTTCACTGCAGAACATTTACCATGCAGGGAGGATGCACAAAGAACCAACGCCTGATCTGCTTCAACTTACTTTTTTTTTTTTAGCACAGAGCTAGTGTTCAGACACCTATTGCTGGATAACATTAATGGAAGAAGAAATGAGAAGCGTGTTCCAAAGTTACGTTTGCCCAGTCTGAACATGACACAGTGAGAAAAAGCCAAGAACTCGCACTTTACTGCAAGTTGATATTACCTCTGCTGTTTTTGGCTGCAGACTATGTGTAGTTTAATAACCCTTAAATAATTGCTTAATTGTATGTGTGTAAATGCGACTATTCTTTCATGTTTTTGAGGATAAACTAAGAAAAGTTATAATAAAAGAGAAGGGCAAGAGGAAGAGAAGAGGAAAAGACTGAATGAGGTGAGGTAGAATCGCGTCCATGTGAACCCAGTTCTGTACTCAGCTGCTGAGTGTGGCTCTCGGGTTGCCATTTGTCCACTCTCTGCTCCAGAGAGAGGGGCGAGGTGTTGAAAGAGACTCCCTGCAGCAGATGGCAGAGTTATGCTCTGCAGAAGTGAGAAATAGCCCATTAGCCTGACCAAAAATTACAGCCTGCCTCCTCTTTAGTGCTTAGCCTTGAGTACACCTGACCAGATTGGGAGTGTGCCTGTCGTGATCATCACTCTGTAATCAGACTGTTGCTCTGTTGAGGACAAACAACTCTGTTGTTGATCTACTTAAGCCATCTCTATCCTTGCTGTATGAACATCAATTGAGCAAGAAGATGTTCACTGGAAATGAATAACAATATTTATGAAGGATTAACAGGGAAAAAGAGAGAGATTTTTAGCAATTACACTCTATTAATGCATCACATCAAACCCTTGGAGACTAAAAATGCCTTCAGCTAAAATTAGGGACTTGCTGCTGCTCAGGATTTATACAACTTTCGATAAACATTTTATTAAAAATGCAACAAGATAAGGAAATGAGAGTTGCCAGTCATTAAACCCAGACTAAAAGGTTTATGTCCATTTAGAAATGTATTGTTTTTTTTTTTCAAATATATATAACCACTAAAACAAAAAAATCTTCAAGTCAAAGCAATGGCCAAGTGACAGTTATGACCCTTGGATGCAATAACAAAATGTAAATCACCCTTTTGTGCCTCATAAAATAAGCCTGCTGTTGCCTAAACTATCTAATCAGTTGATAAGAGGAGCCAGTGCACACATGAGAATATGTAATCATCTTGTTCTTCAAGATGTTTTCAAGTACAGAGTGTTTTATAGAGTCTCTTTTTAAATATGATTTGTGGTAAATTACTGAAATAACATTTCTATTCATACTTAAGGTATTGCAGCTGGAGAATGGCACAAAAGGATGAGGGACTTGGGGGACTTTTAATTCCTTCCTATTCAATGAATAAGGTGAGACTGAATAAATGCAGCAGCTTTCCAAGCAAAAGACACAGCATTACAATGTGGGGACTTGACAAGCATGTAAGGATTAGTCTGCGTTAGACAATTTGAGGTGGCTGCTTCAGAAAGAATTAAACAACCCCAGATAGTATATGTTCTGATGTGGTGTTGAGTGGCCATGGCAGGCATATCTGCATCCCAACCAACTCTGCCTTGCCAGCAAAGTGAAAACTGCACACATCACCCATTTTATCTGTTAATTGTGATATATTTACTTTTACAGGAGAGACGGAGACTGCCAGGGGACACAGACAAAAGAGATTCTTCTGTTTTCGAGAAGGCTGTTTTTTTTTTCTATACAAAGTGAATTAAAAAAAGATTAAAAGGCTATTTTTGGTTGGCTTAAACTTTCATTGTGTAATAAATTATATCTTCATTCATAAATGAATATATGGTGTCACAAAGGTTAGGCTCATTAATTTAATTGAACACAGGAAATGTCAAAAATTAATGTTGTGAAGGCAGGTGTTGAAAACTGATAAGGATTTACAAAACCTTCACAACATAACACTCAGGCTGACTGCACACTGCAACCCAACATGACTCATTAACTCCAGATATATAGCCCAAAGAACATAACTGCTACGCTGCGTGATCAATGGTAATATGTGCTTCCATACCAAAACACACATCCCTACGCTGTCTGTGATTACTGTACAAAACTGTGAGTTTATGATGTCATTAACCTGTACTCAGACACAACTAAGGCACACAATTATTACAATTGTGTACATGCAGTTTTCTTCTAAAGAAATTAGACTTAAATATGGTTTTGGATATCAAAGAGAAGTGTCTATGTGGGTCATCAATCAATGATTGCTATTAGGTAGCTGTAATATTTTAAAACGATTAAAAACACACAACACTTTCATTATGAATTCATTTTAAATTTTGTATTATTCTGTTTTTGAGTGTGCAAAATCGTTTCCGGCTCATTTAGACCAAGTTTTTTTTTTTTTTTTAAAGGAGCCAGCTAAGCCTGAACTTTAATTAAAGTCATTTTAGCAGTGGTGATTTCAGGAATAAAAAGAATGTGGAAAAAGTTGGGTCATGCATAAAATTTGATATAAGGTTCGGTTCAAGCCCCAGTTCATTTAAACGGCAAAGTTACAGTCACTGTATCCGCAGCACTTTTGCATTGTGGTGCATTACAGATCATGTTTACCAGCAGCAATTTCAATAACTGATATAATTTCAGACATTTTTAAAATGTTAAGGTATGATGCTCCCATTTATCCTATTGTATGTCATACTGAAACCAAAGGTGTTCGGGATATGGACTGTTTGTAGGATAAAAATGAAGATGTCCATGTTGGACTCTGGGGGGACTAAATGGTCTGTTAGTTGCAGCCCTAAACATGTAACAGTTACTAATAAAACTACAGAATGATATTTACATTTATAAAATAAACGTATGAAATACAGTCAAATCTTCATTAAGTCCAAAGTCAGTCCAAAGTTTCCCAATGAAATCTACTCACTAGTCACTCTTTTGCTAACAACCTGACGCCCAGCAGGGAGCAGACACGGACATGACGGACAGAACAGGCAGCATTTGACTCACATTTAATGATGAAATCCTCTCTGTTACCTTTCATGACAGGTAACGTTGAGTTGGGACCAATGTCCACATTGAGTCCCACCACACATGTCCCTGTGCTGACAGTTAACTTAGCATCTTAGCTAGCTGGCGCTGTAGCTAACGCTTTCATTGGGGCCAAACGTATCGCCACTGACTTGAAAAAAATCACTTTACACGCTTTGTTTTCTTCAAGATCCATGATGCTCCACCACAGCATGAAAACGGCTAAATTTTTAATACTTTGACATTTCTAGTAGACAGAGAACACCACCGTATACACCTGCTCCTGTTTGTCGTGCTGAACTGTGTCCCGAGCTGTCCACGTGTCGCGGCTGTTGCAACCCAGGGGGCGCTGTTTCACTGTGGCAGCTGTTGCAACCCAGGGGGCGCTGTTTCACTACCTCACAGGTTCTCTGTATGTAGTCGGGGGGGACAACTACAGGCTGTACGTAAAGAACAACATGTGTGCGTTTTTTGTGACAAATATATGTCTATTTGTTAATAGAATAGCACTGACAAATAGTCTGAAAAGAAGGAAGGCTGGGCAAAAAGGTCCAATCTTGTTTGACTGACTGGGGTGACTTTTAGTATAATTGTAGCAATAACTAAAAGCAAAATTGCTAAATGATTTCCACATCCATCATGTTATTATTTTAATAAATGGGTAGCTAGTAAACTTGCCCCACAAAAATGGCTTAATATCAATTGAGAAGCCATCAGACAAATGACACTTGGCATTTTCATCTTGGTTGTGTTATTCATAATGCTAACTAGTTAATTGCTTGCTATTTAGAGTTTTATTTTCTTTCAGAAATGTTATCCACATCTCCCGAACACTTTCGTGAATAGTGTAAACACATACTAGTTACCAGTAGAGTTTTGTTATTTTATTCAAAATGGTTCATTGTGGCTGCATGATCTGAACAATTTGCCTTAATAGTAGTTTTGATATTAAGAAGAGGATGGAGGCAAATGGGTGAATTGCAGTCTGGCAATAGGTCTCACTAAAATATTTGCATGGTATCCACAAAAAATTTTTTTCGCAGGTGTACTGACAAACTAAAGTCAGGTCAAATTCTCATGCAGGGCAGTTGGTGGCCTAATGTTTAGAGAGGTGACCTTGTGACCCTTCCATATCAACACCACTGTGGTGCTTTTAATCCCAGTTGGCCCAGTGGAGCAGCTCAGTGGCCACAAGTCGGACTGTGTTTGTGTTGGCCAAACTTCCAGGTGTAAATGTCAGGGAAACTACCTGAATAAATAAACCTAAAAATGTTGTTAATTTATATGCCTGAGCGTCACAGAAGAAATACATAACGCTGGCAGTTGCAGTGAGCATTGCAGTGTTTACAACTGAAGCTGGCTTCATGTTCTATTTTGCTTAGACTTTTATATTAACTATGAACGTACAGCTTCCTCTAAACTGTCAAAGTCGATTAATGTTGAAAAAGAACTACACATGTTCTATATCTTTGATTATTCCAGCTTTGATTATTCAATCAAAAAACAGGAAAATGGTCCATTGCTGCAGCAACAACAGTAAATGATATTTTTTTAAATGATATATAAATAATAAATGTTATGATTAAGTATACTCAAACAATCCTGACATAACATATTAAGATTACACCCGATTTTAAAAAGTACAAAAGCTATAGATATTATTTATGAGAAATTGCAGCAGCAGCAGTATCATTGGCAGAACATACAGTAGAGAGACCTGGATTAACCTACATAAAATGAGAAAAAGACGATCCAGATATCCTCTGTGCTGGGTACCTGTGCTGTCCCAAATGCTACACTACACTGCTCCAAGGCTTTTACTGTTTAACAGAAGCAGGAAACTTCGAGATTAACAGTGCAGGGGAATTATTAACTTTCATTACTGCTGTGAAGAAGCTCAACCAAGAGGAGCTGATGAGGAAACGATGAGGCTGTTTTCTGTGAGACGAACGCAGAACAAACATGGAAGTAAAACCAAGCTCTAAACAACAGCAGCTCTGATGAATCCTCACCAAAGGGAATTTTCTTTAAAAACTCACTGCCACTTCCTTCTTGTGCCCTGCATGGCTACACACGCCTGAGCCAGTCAGTTGACCGTAATGTCAATGCGGCTCAGTCGGAGGCAGGCACCATCATACTGCTCACAAGCAGAACATAAACAGCAGAGTATAGAATATGGATCAAATCAGAACTGTGCTGAGAAGGTGAAATGAAAGCCAAGTTTAGCAGCGTTCCGTTTTGTGCCGCCAGACATAAAACGTGATTTGCTTTTGGACATAAAATGCTATTTTGAATAACACAATAAATGAAAATGACATGGGTAAAAATATCCATTATTTTCTAGTAGACCCTTGTGAGGCAATCACAACAATCCGGCACTTTTTGTAGCTTTTAATGAGAATTCTGCACTGGCACTTCAACCCACTCTTATGGAGCAAACTGCTTCAGTTCTCTCAGGCTTGATTGGGGCCTCCTCCCAAGTGCGAGTTACAGTTCCTTCGATATTAGATTAGGATTCAGGACTCACAGCAGGCAACTTTAGAAAGGTCTAGGATTTTCTTTTCATCCATTCTAGGTGCTTAGATGTATGTTTTAGGCCATTATGCTGTTAGAGGAGCCATGCCCTGCAACTGAAACAGAGCTCTCTGACACTGGGCAATATATATTTTACTCCAGAATGACTTGATAATCTTCAAGGCTTCCTGTACAAGATACAGAAAAAACTCACAACGCAGCTAACTCATGATTCACAGTGGGGATCGTTGTCTTTTTTTCCTTCAGGCTTCCTTCTTCTTCAGTAATTGCTAAACAGCTCTGACTTCAGTTTATCTGTCCAAATGACATTAATTGTCACAGAAGTATTTTGGCTTGGTAACATCTTAGCAGTAGCATCTTCCAGAATGAACATATGATGCAATTGGACACCATTGTATTTTCAACTTGAAGGACAACTTGTACCTGTCTTACTTAGTCCATTTTCCACTTGTTGACATTTCCTGTTACGTCTTAATAATGTTAACAACTTTAACTTCCGCTCAAAGATGGTTTTGTCGCCTTGATCTTGATGCAATTATTGTCTTCCACATCTCCTCAGATAACTCTTGTCTCTCTCTTGTCCACATTGAATATGATGTTTACAAAGATACTAAACAGCACAAAGAGGATTTTCTCTATTTAAGAAGACTGAATGTCTGATTAAAAGATTGAAGACACCTGTGGAAATAATCAAAGACAATAGTTTGTTTAAAATATTGTCTCATTTGATTCATTTATCACCACTCCTAAGGTTTACCGGGCATTTGGTTCGGGTCAGTGTCTTTGTAGAGTAAGTAAGAATTCAGCTTTTTTCACAGCTCCTTTGTTCTATTGCATGGCAAACAAAAGATATGCAGGTATTTATGACAATGGTGCTTTTCATTTCAGTGCTTTTCAGGATGAACGGACCATTGTTTAAATCAGATATAGTCTCACCCTCATAGAATGTGACTGGCTAAATGCAAAATTGCCAATGCTCCACGATGTGTGAAATCTGAGCTTTTTAAATTGTTTTGCAGACGATGGGATGCTCAACAGAAGCTCAGTGTTTCCTGTCAAAACTTTGACATTTGTTAGATCCCTGATGTTTTCTATCTTTAAATGAAAGGCCTGTTGGTGCTGTTGAATTTTCCCCTGCTGTAATAAAAATGCACCCAACTGCAACTCCAGCGCTGTGTTATCATTTTGTGACTTTTTTTTTATGTTTAACATCTACTGAGTACATTTTGTCCATATTTTCTTTTGGGAAAATATTTCATCTTAGCCCTAAATGCTCCAACTGTGGTATGTGTGTCCAGACACACTATATTTCTTCCGGTAGTTTTAAAAAGCAGTAGGAGCAGGTGAGAAACGGTGATAAAACACATTTTTTAAACACACAACAGACAAACTAAAGCACTGAATACACATTACTTTGGAAACAAACTCCCCACACAGCAGAGATATCAATCAAAATGTCACACCCCCGTGCACAAGTTGGGTTTGTAACCTTTCACAGGGTGTTTAAAAAACAACATCTTGAGTTCAAACTCCCTAAAGGGATGGTGTTCGTCAATTTTTTTGGTCATTTTTATTTTCCTGAGCTACTTTACTCTAAGGTGTACTGATAAAAAAGTATCATTTTTCATTTCACAGAGTGTATAAGGTGAATGTGTCACCGTGGTCAGAGACAGCATCCTGAAAGCTGGAGGCATTACCCACCGAACAAGTGAACAGAACCAGGAAGTAAGAAAGGCACAAACCAAGGTTAACGGAAAAAGTGATAACACACAACCCCAATCATGTCTGTGGACGTCAAAAACTGCATTTTTAAACACACATGCATATAATGCATGCTCACACAGCATCGTAGCCATACATTGAGGTTAGGTATCTCATCTAATTTAGGCTGAGACTGTCTTGGGTGCATTGTTAGTGTTTACATGCATTTCCTGTTCTCATTTAGATGCAGACTCAGTGGACAAACATCAGAATCAATTCAAGGCGCTGCTCTGATTCCAAATCCCCAGGCAATTTTGCCAGCTTTTACGTGTTGACTTCTAAAGACAAAACCAGTGCCTTAAAATACCTGGCATATGCACACGTATATACAAGCACGGATGAGTCCTATATGCACCTGCATGTATATTATCCAATTTCACGTCTTCCTCCATTTGTTTTCGTTTCATTTTGAACACTACATTGTTGTAAGCTGCAGTGTTGAAAGAACGATCTAGTTATCATGCAGTATTCATATCGGGATGAAAAATGACAGATTCCCTTTGAGGATTCTGGAGATCAACCGCTCAAATAAAAACTGCTCATTTTGTTCTAACATTAAGGCTGAATACCGAGGCCAGCCAGGACAGAATCTGTCAAGTAAGAACCACAGACTGCCTTTGTTTCTTGTTCAGAATTCTCCTTTTCCAGGTCCAAGTCAGAAGTATTCATCCATCTGCTTCATGTAAAATATTCCTTATGAGCCTCGGTAACACTTTCTTTATCACAGTCATTCCTGCAGTACAGAACTTCCCTAGACAGCAGTCTAATTAGATGCTCAACCTGAAAGAGATTTTGGATATTTCAGAATTCAGTGTCTTTAATGAGTCACTTTCATCTCTTCAGGTTTCGCAAAAACTTTCAAAAGTGAAGACTGCCTTTAGAAATGACAGTGTATATACTGACTTATTTTATGCCCCCAGGGCTCAGCAATTCGAACTTGTCTTTCAGGATGAAATCTATAAAACACAGTTCTTCAAAAGCATTTTGGCTGATCAATTGCTTCAGTGTCATCCATTCTCTAAAGAACTCACCTTCTCTTCTGTGCATCAAGTAATAGGAAAAGGATTCATTCACTACATTTAATGGCACAAGACTAAAACAGGATGTCCATTTGCTGATTTTTACTGAGTCGGTTCTTTTGAAATTATAGTATATCTCTCTTCTGTGGCATCCCTCTGCCATCATAGAAATTGTTTTATCTGTGTTTTAACTCTTGCCACAAAGGTTTCTTATCATACTGATAATTTAAATTTATGTTCAGGATCATTCATTGAGTGTTTATTATAGGATCCTGTTACAGACATTGTTTTCTTTTGTCTGTCTTTACTTATATCACATTACAATCTCAAGGAATCTTTGGTGTTGTTTTTCCACTTTATAAGCACCGCTTTTAAGAGGTTTCTCGTTTATTAAATTCAAGCTTAAGCAATTTTCTCCTGGCAGTAATTGCTTACAGCATATGATATATTAAAGCACTCTGAGTATGCAAAATTGCTGCCATAATGGATACTGGGTGACGGTAAAGTAGAATAACAACTGAAAGAATAGTCAAAAGAAAAAAAGGAGTGTTTTTTTTAGCAGCTTTTGACACTTCACTTTCAACGTATATTATTGCTATTTAATTATGTGAGAAACACATGTAGTGTGATAATATTTGAAGCACGTTTGGAGTAATGTTCCAGCCAACCTGATAAATACACAGTAAGTCAAATAATAAGTCAAATATTCACCTCCCTTCTTTTGTGCCTCCACCGTCTCAAGCTCCCTTTAAATAATGCGAGCTGTGCGCAGTTTACACATGTGGTAGAGCAGCTGTGGCATAATTAATTTAAATCTTCTATGACTGCGGTAGACTTATTGACCTCAAAGCTTTTCTGCACGTAGATCCCAAATTGGGAATTAAGTGACATGAGCTACAGAGGCCATCTCAGTTTTGCTTTCAGGAAAGATAATGATAATGCTTTCTTTTGATGAACTTAAGTATTTTTCTGGAATCTCAAGTTGATTTGCTGAATTGTTTTTCATAAATGCAACAGTATTTGCTGTGAGGCTAAGTGAAAATAAGGTCTAATAGAGAAAACATTCTTTTTTTTACTGCCTATAATAGTTGCCCCAATCAAGCAATACTTGTTTTCTAATGGGCATTTTAATTAATTCAAAACAAAATGAAAACTCAAAAATTTATCTGCCACTGACAGTTTGTGTGGCCATTTGCCTTTTTTCCCCAGTGTATTATTATCTTCATAGGATTTCATAGTGCTTCATGAAGATAAACGTTCCCCTCATTTATGCTTAACCCAAATTATCAATTAAGAAAAAAAAAATAAATGTTCCTGTTTCTCCTGAGTGGTTCATGGCCATTGAGATCCAATTTGCAATCATAATCAGGAATAAGATTATTGCAAAAAAAATGTTTTCACGTGGAATTTGTAGCAGTGGAAATACCAAGAATTGACAATTTTCTAATAATAGCCACATAATACAAGTGAATTTTGTTTTTTATGTACAGTATTAAAAATAGTCCATCTACGTCAACAGATCATGATGTCTACTTTCTTCAGGAGAATTAATCCCTATGAAACATGCTGACACTCTGGTCGGTGGTAAACCACTTCACCCATACCCAACCCCCAACCTTAGAGAATGACAGCATGAATATGTGCAGTATTTATTCACATGTCATCCTGTGCTCTTTGGATAGAAATGCCTCCAGCAAAATGAATAAATAAATAAATAAAAACTAGTCTAAGTCCTCAGAAAGGCAACGGCTGACTCTGAGTGTTAATATAAAGCAGCTTTAAATACTAAATATAATATGATAGCAAGTAAGTAGACTCTCTATCATGCAGAAGTCAAAGGTAGACATTTTAAAAAGGATGTCTTCAGGGCTTTTACACCTGTGAGCTCTCACTCAAGAACATGAATCAGTTCATGCAATTTAAAAATTCATTTGTGAAAAAACACTGCCTCTGGACCAAGGACACTAACAGTGGCTGTTCCTAAATATTGCTGAGAGCCTCCTCTGTGTATGCTTAATAATTAATCAATGACACACTCAAATGGTCACAGTAACCATAGGGCTACGTACTTCAGAAATGAGTATCTGCTCTCTTTATTCTGCACTTCATCTATTGATTAGTTGTCCATCCATTCAGCAGCTGTCTCTCTTTGGTACACACACACACACACACACACACACACACACTGAGAGTGTTAATCATCTTTTCTAACACACCTGTCCACTTGTTTGTCATTAGACAATGATAAAGTAGGTACAGAAAATTGAAAATAATTTTTTTTTAGGCAGCATAAGTGCTTATTCCTGTACACTCTCAAATTCCTCTTTTCCACTATAATTAAAAAACAGTAATTAAGGAAAGAACCGATAAACATGGAGTTAATTTGTATTTGGCAGATCTGCAAACACTGCCTGTGTGAAAAATAATGTTCCTCCTCTGTGTATATGTATTGCCCATGTGCAGTAACTATTTTGCCTTTGCTTGAACATACAAAGTTTCCGGGGTGTATAATAAGTCAGTCCCATGGCCCCTGTAAGAACAGAGTTCCAGTCTGATCAACTGTGCTGCAGAACTGTATCCTCCTTTAAATCCAGACTGTTTCTGTCCATGTCTCCACAGTGCCCTCCTCAGGGCTCCACACCACTGCTGGTAACAATATGTGCTGTCACATTTATTCTGGACATGAAGATATATAGTCTGTGAGATGATGCTTCACAGCTCTTGAAAATATTTGTGTCATTATGGCTTTGAACTGAATCATTCCAAAGACAGAAGAGTATATAGACTGACAGCCTATTCAACATACTGCAAATGTTGCTGTTCTTGTTGCCTCTGGGTTTTCACCAACACCACTACATTTTTTTAATTCTTTTTGGTGCTGCTCAAAATGTATCCATGGGGAGTTAAGTACTGCTAAGTATATTTGTGTATGCTAGCTGTGCTCCACCACTACAGCAAGAAACACAGAGTAAACAGAAACTTTCAAATCTGTACAGGCTTGCATGAAGACTGAGTTTCATCCTTGAAGTAAACACGACAAATGCAGCATGAAAATATATCTTGCAATCTGAAATACATTGATAGGATTTAACTTCGGGGCTTCAGTCGTACATTTATACATAAATTACAATCTGTTCAGTGCCAATTTGGCTTTTCATGAATACAGTAAAAAAGTAATGGAGCTAAGACCTTCCTGTTTTAACTAAACAGTTGTTTTTCATATTATAATATTGGTTTAATCTATCAGAAGATGTTCTGAATCAGTCTTGATTCTACACACCACCACTCAACACCCACCTCCCACCTCTGTAGGTACTCACTACCCACCTCCAATCTCCATTTCATCCCACTTCATCATTGAGCATGAGGTTGTACCCATCAAGTGTCCATCAGATTGAGTACTTGTACTCGCAAAGTACTGTAAGTGTTAAGCACACTTTATTGGACATTTCTCCAAAATTTTAAGCTAAATAAATATAGAACCTCAGTGAATTATGTCGGAAAACGAATTGTCAATAAGACAAAAACAAGGCAGATTTTCTTAACTCATGAAAATCTGCCATTTCACTACACGTGAAAGATAGCACTCACAAATATATTGAATAGATGCTAAAACACTTTTTATTATAGACACCTCGAGAGACATATACATACAAACAATTGTCTGTCATCTTTAATCTTTTTGTCATCGCATTTTCACAGTTTCTTTAGATGAGCACACATGCATGAGGTTCATATGATGGACAAATTCTGTAGTACTGTACATATAGAAACACAGACCACTTGTCCCCTTTGTCTCTGGTCACACTTATCGTTCTCTTGTTCCCACTGTCACACACCTTTGGCCTACATCACACTGCAGTAGCCAATGATGAGATAAAACAGGATTTTGTCTGGAAGCCAGATTCTGGCACTGAATTGATACATGGTAATCCAGCTGTCAGGGGGAGCTAAGAGTTAAGGGTGGGGAGGGGGAGGGTGTCATCACTGTATGGCATTAACTTTGTGTGTTCTTTTTCCCGTAGTTGTCTTTCTCCTTCTCTGTCTCACTGTTTCTGTCCCTTTCTGCAGGTGTCCCCGGCTTTGGAGCTGTATGTTTTCCAATGTGCAGCTACTGGTCCAACCAACCTGCACAATGTTTTCTTTTCTCTCTCCACTTTCCACTAACGACAACCGGTCAAGGCAGATGGCCGCCCACCCTGAGCCTGGTTCTGCTGGAGGTTTCTTTTGTTAAACGGGGTTTTTACCCTCCACTGTTTCCTAGGACTTGTTCCAGGGGGAATTGTTGGGTTCTCTCTGCACATCTTTATAGTCTTGACTTTATTCTGTAAAGTGCCTTGAGATGACTTTGTTTTGAATTGGCGCTATATAAATAAAGTTGAATTGAATTGAATTGAATTGGAGGCTGGAACAGGAAAAAGGAACATAGAAAGAGAAGCCATTATTCGGAAATTAAAAGAAATAACAATTACAAAAATGAGAACACACAGCACGTACATGCTACAAATGATTTGCAGTTCTACTCATGGCAGCAGCCACATTAACCATTGCCAAAGAATCTGATGGAGAACAACAAACAACATATAGGTCAAAAGCATAGCCAAAACAATTTAACACAACTCTAATATTGCTCCAAAACTACCAGAGGATTTTCATGTAAGTGTGCAGTCAGCTGGTAACAGCAATTACTTGTTGGCCCTCACTGAAGTTTAAGCACGGATGATCCCTCTATGGTGCCATTAATGTTTTGGGCAGTGACACTTGGGAAAAACATGACCCTTGACCTGTTTATCAGCCGAGCAGCTAAGACAAATTTATCTGCACCCTCATACCACTAGGAGCACTGAATTACCAGCATTTGTGTGCATAAATTAGTGATATGACGATGTCAGATTGAAGATGTTTGGCTCTGTTCGGCCACCGCAGTTACACAGCACAAATCACACAGCAGTACAAAAACACTAATAATTATCTGCTATGATAGTGAGAGAAGCTATCAGCAGATGAGCTGTCTCTATTGATGAAATGTCTCCAGTCTTGGAATTGACGATGTATTGATTTTGCTCTTAGCGGTTGATTTGATGGCAAATGTCCAGTAAAAGCTTTCCAATAAAGATTCTTGAGCAATCATATTTTTGAGCCATGTTGGAAAGGAAAGCTGTATTGTATTTTACTGTTCTTTTTAAAACACACTTACTGTGTTTTTGACCATTCAAACCTGTACTTTAAGGTTTTTCCAACAGGGTGAGTGTACAAATGGGCAACTCATCTCTCTTATTGTGTGCAATGTTGGCTTATTGCCCACCTCATGTAAAATAATGATAGTTAGGGTGGCTGTGCATTCAGGTCCTGCATTAAAATATCCTACATTTTCACAGCAATCAAATACTAGCTGATAAACACTGTATGTTTCAGATTACTTATACAGCATATGTATAATTTAATATCATGTGCTGAAAATGGGATGACAGAAAGTGATCACTTACAAGTTGATAATGACAGATCTGGATCATTTTGAAGCCTGAGCAAAATACTGTATGTGTGTTCACATGTATATTCACAGTGCACGGGCTGTGTATATCTGCCTGCTGGTTATATCTTTTTAAAAGTTCTAAATGCTTATTGTCCCAAAGACTTTTGTGAAATTGCAGTGTGAAGAGAAAGATTCTCACTGGCTTGCAGGCTGAATATTGGATTTTCCAAAAAGTCAATACAGGGCTTGATCATTAAAGTAAATAAATATTCTCTCCTCTCAAAGCTATTCCAAGACTTGCAGTTTCCTATCACTACTGTGGCTCTTTTATTATTTACAGTTTTGTGCTGACACACACAGACTCACTGCATGTAGTGTCTTATATGAAACTGAAAAGAGGTGCACAGAGGGAAAGTTGCCAATAATATAGAGACAGCTCTATTAAAATGGATTACCTTTTCCCCTACTCTCACTCTTCTTCTGCACTCCCTAAAAATAATGTATAAGATTTCTGTCAGAGCGTTTGCAATAGATTGGCTTTTTGTATAATATCTGTTTCCCAGAGGAGTAGAGGAAGTTATTTTGGAGCTTTTGGTAGATGTAGAGGAAGCGATTTGCTGAGAAGGTGAAAACAGTATCATAAGGGAATATACAGTATTGCAGTCATTATTAGCTCCCCATATAATAGATGCAATCACCCAGTTTCTCCTGCTGGAGCAAGCTTACAGGAGATACTCAGTAATAGGGCGGAACTAATTACCAGGGAAGTTTCAGTAAACTGCTGCCTAACCCACGTTTACGTTCACACAGTGATTGATATTATTCTCAACAAGCCGTCTTCTAAAGGGTAAATAACTTAACTAATAGTTAGTTAATCACCAACAAATGAAGCACTAATCTTCAGAAGAGATTTAGGAAAACAACTTATAATGATCACTTTGACACATTTTAATTTTTCTCCACAGTAAAACCTGGTTTGTCTTATTTTCTTCTTCCAGCAGACAATAAGTGCATAGTTAAATAATTTATAAATAAATAATTCAAACACATTTGGTCAAGATGACAAGCGGTTCTTCATCAGGAGGGAGGGGAGATCATTGTAGTGTGCTTCTGGTAAATTAAACAGCTAAAAAAAGGCCAATCAAGTTCTTCTTATTATAAATAAAGCATTGTTAAATGACTCAGGAACCACTGAACATAGGTTATAGAGGTTTATTAGAGTCATCTGACATCTGACATTTTATAACAGGAGGATGTTCATAGCCACATAACTGCTGCATGTGGTTGTACTCATGGTTTTGTTTTGGGCTGAGTGCCAAAATTCATATTCTAACAGCAGCCTCTGGTCATGACCATAAAGCACATTTGCTAGACACTGTCCACAGCAAAAAATCTAAAAGATTTGTTCGCATTTTAAAGAAATATTAGCAATGATAGTGTGTGAGGGTGCTAGGAACAATGTTCAAATGTTCGTCTGTAGCAAAGATGTGTATGTTCCTTGTACAAAATGCATTAGAGCTCAAATATTTAAAAAATAATTTTCTAATAAAAACAAATTGTGCTATTAGTTATTCTGTGCGCACGTTCACTGCTTTTATTTAAATAATTTTTCTTTTTTCTTAATCATATAATACCTCTGAACTACCAGGGTGTTAGCAGATTGGCATTTTAGGGATCTGTATGAATGTTCACACAAATCACAAAATGTTTGATAAGAATCATCATCCTGAAATAATCCTCGTGGTTAAAGTAGGATTTTCAGCACATCATCCTCCCACTGATGACTAATCATGTCATGAGAGAGCTGCCCAACTGTTCGTCCCTGTATCTGTTGAGTCTCTTCTTCCATTTGCTTGCACATTGTTTCTAGTTATTTACAGAGCTCCACTCCCTTAAACCCAGAAAGACAGGAGAGCTGATTTGTATTCATCTATAGCTCCATACAACATCACGGTGTGAAAGAAAAGAAGGAGTGAGTGGGCAAAAACATATGAATGTAGTAGTGTTCGGCACATACATCCTTGACCTACAGTATGTAATAGTCTACGTATGTACATCCATGTGTATGTGTGTGAGGCATTTTACTTCTCATCTACACAGCCAACACTGCCAGAACAGGTTAATTAGCTTATTTATGAGGGAGGCAAGCTGCAAATGAAGCCTTAGTATTGTTACTTATCCTGACAGAGCAGGGTAGCGGAGAGATTAACTGCAGGTCCAAGATACAGCTTGTGTGGATTGATGACTCCTGAGCAACTGGGAGACAGGCTCAACAACTCCTGATACTAACAAAGTCCCATGAAAGCCTTGTTCCACCCACGAGTGACCTCTTCTTAAATAACATACATCCCTTCTCGGTGTTATACTGTATCAGCATTGTCAAGTCAACATGGACATCGGACCTAAGCACGCAATCACCGTGATCATTCTCAAGCTGATGGCATTGCTTAAAAATTCTTTTTTATTCTGTTTAACATGTTGAAACTCCGGTCTCTCTATATTAAGGAGTTTCAGTCATGATTGGTGACCTATGACTTGTATTTCGGGTGCGCAATCAAATTACTAATGGAGATAGGATGTGCCATTCATCACACCGTTCTTGAACAATGAAAATATACCGTTGTCCATGAAGTTGGAATAAAACCTTTTATGCCTCTTCTCATGAAATTATTGTGACAATATTATCAATCTCTTCCAAGCATATTACAGTCAAAATAAATCACAATTAACCTTTGCAAAAAAGAGGAATGTGTGTGAAAACAAAATTCCTACTTTAGGTATAACAGCATACAACGTGTGTATGATTGCAAACCGTTCTTGGTACACTAATACTTGAACCAGTCAACTGCGAGCACTCACCCCTTCCCCTGAGAGAACCTGATACCCTGGTGCTGAAATTTAGCCAAAACAACTTGTCTCCAAAGTATGAGGACAGTGAAATAGAGGACAGAACTTAAAACATGGGAAGAAAGTTCAGTGATGGATTTGATACGTCAATGAAAACAATGTGTCGCCCTCTGACGTTTAATACAGAATAACATCGTGTTTGAAAATGACTGTTTTCAAGACTTCTTCAATTTTTACCATATATGTTTTTATTGTTTTTACATTAATATGTGACCATTTATCAGCATCTATCTTACTCCAAAATTATATTGTAAATTTGCTGTTGTCAGAATAAATTATAGTTATTATTTTTTCGGCTGAACTCTAAAATACTTCCTCCTAAACATCTTATAGAGATACTTATTAGACATGTTTGACCAAATTACACCTCATCTGAATATTTACACTGGCTCCAGTTCGAGCCTGATTGGATCTTGGAACGTGTATGTTGACATATGCTGTGCTGTAAATCATCATGGGGGCCTTTTTCTCTATTATTCAGCCTCTTCATTCATCATCTACTCTGTCATATCCTCCAGTTGCAGGATGCTGTTCGCTTGCTGAATCAAGAGAAAAATCTGCAGGCAGCAGACCATTTTCCTCCCCAGTTGCTCATCTCTGGCACCAAATCCTGTTGCAATTACATTCTCGTGGAAACCCTCAAATTCAAAATCAAACACATCCATTCTTTCTCTACTCATATGACCAGCTCTATAGCGCTGTCTGCTTTAGTTCAATTCATTTCAGCAGAATTGACTGGAAGCCAGAATGGGTGATGGTAGGCTTGTTATAATTCTGCAATCTGCTCCTTACTTTATTGTTGTCTATGTTGATGCATACTAATTACTTATTATTTTCCTGGAATGATTAATAAGTCGAGGTAGGGTCTTAGAGACATTTTTGTGATGAAGGGTCATATATTTTGCATTACTTCACAACAAATGAGTAAACTGTTTGTTGACAATCAGAAAATTGGTTAATTAAATAATTAATTCTGGAAAAATAGGAGATGTCAGGGAATGGGAGAAAGCTATATTTGTTTCTCTTTAATTTAATAAGAGGGACTTTGGAAATTGGTCACTAAAAGCCTTTTAAAAACAAATCCACCTAAAATAAAAATGCTATTAACCTTCACCATCACATACTGTATTAAATAAACCCTTTGGTCTGGTCACATTTTAACCTGTATTTATTTAGGTTATATTCACTTTTTTAAAAAAAATGTCACATTCATACAGTTACACACTTACACCTGTAAGCTGCCCAGTTCAACCACCATGGCCACTAAGCAACTTCACTAGAGAAGTCAGGGTTAAGGTCCTTACTCCAGAGCACCACACTTGTGTAGATGAGAGAGGAAAGAAGTGTACTAGTGTGAACTAGTAGGGTGGGGCAAGCAGAGCTAATAAAAAAATGAAATAATAAAATAATAATAAATAAAATACCTGATGATTCACATAGTTATTAGACAATATAATCCAGGAAGAGTGGCTTCATCCATCCATCCATGCATTATCTGTAACCACAGAGAGACACACCTACAGGCAACTTTAGAGTCTAACATGCATGTTTTTGGGCTGTGGGAGGAAACCTTATTACCCGGAGGAAACTCAGGCAAGCACAGGAAGAACATGCAAACTCCACACTGAAAGGCCACGGTGGGCCGGGCCACAAACCCGCAATCTTCTAGCTGTGAGACGGCAGCGCTAACCACTCCAGCTTCATCCATCCATCCTTCCAATATCTGTAATAGTTTATCCTGTTCATTGTTGCAGGGGGCTGGAGTCTACCTCAGCTCCACCGCATACAGGTCTCCAGTCTGTCTTGGGGCCAACACAGAAAGACACGCACAGAACGATAACCATTCACATTCACACCTATGGGCAATTTAGAGTGTAAACCTATTACACAAGCACAGGGAGAACATGCTGATTCCACACAGAAAAGTCACAGCTGGCAGGTGGAGTTGAACCAGGGACCTTCCAGCTGTGCGGTGAGAAGAAGAAGAAGAAGAAGAACCCTGAGGTCCAAAAGTCATGCCTGTGCTATCACATTTTATTTATTGATGATGTTTTCTGTTGCATTTGACCAAAAAAGTTAGATAATTCATCACATTATCGCAAAGTGCCACAGAGCCAAGCTTGGACCCATGCAGATGCTCACTTTACACAGTTCACAATCCAGCCCTGAGAATGAGATTGTGTATCAGACACTATGTCGTACTTGACTACAGTTCTACTTTGTAATAAATAACCTGTGTTGTTACTGTGCCACTGATAAAACAGTAATGCTCCTCGGGTATAAATGGGTTCCACTGTGTTGATGTTTTAATGATCCTATAATCTTTGCCTTTATTGTTTTAGTCATAAATGTTACTAAAATATACAACACGATCGATTTTTGCCCTTCGATTTTAGGTGCATTTTATTAGCTCAGTGGCATTTTATGAACTTTCAGGCTGTTTTCTCCTGTAGTCATAGTGAATTTCATTACATCAGACAGTTCATTTACTGTCCCTTTGACCACACTTTCTTACTATAACTCATGGACAACAAATCAGACAAAAAACACTAATAAGAGCAACTATGGCTTGATTGATATGTTCTCTTTTTGAAGCAGGCAACGGCAGTGTATTTAAGTTAATGCTGTTGAATAATTACCCGCCCTGTGAACGGACTCAACACTAACTGCCACTGTTTGCATTCAAATCGTTTGCCAACCAATTAGTCATTATGCGAGGACTTTAAGCAGAGAAGCTCTGGGTGAAATGATCAGTCAATGCTTGTCCTCGCTTGGCATCGAGATCCAGTTTGTTAAACTAACGGTACACTGGGTACTTTAAAAAACAGCTTGGAAAAGCTCTTATTCAGCTATCGTTGTTCAGTCGGTGTAGTGGTAAATGTTCCTCTGTAGGCTATTTAGCAGAGGGAACAGCAAGTTCTGTCATTCAGTGCTCTCTACTGTATATTCATTACAGCCATTCTGTGTTCATGTATTACACACATGTACAAACACATATACAATACTTGGCACTTAAGAATGACACAAAGTCTTCAGTATTCCAGGCCACTGTCATAGGCCGGACTGGAACCCTTTGCTACAAATTACTTTATAGAAAAGATAGGCTCTAAGAGTATAGTTATCCTCCCACTCCCTGTCATAATGGATTCTGATTCCTGATACATAGGTGCTGGATAATGACATGCAAAATGTGCACTGTGGCGGCAAGGTAATGGATAAAATCTATTTTCTTGTTTCACACATGCCAATTTGGAGTTCTTGGAGTGAGCTTGTTTGGCAGGAGCTATCTACCATTGGCAGAGCTGACAGTAATGAGCACATCAATAAGAAACCTACGATCTGCCCCCTCAGCCCTCCTGTCCTACCTTTCCGATTGATTGAAGTCTCTAAAGACAGTAAGATCTGGACCAATTTATGGCTATAATATGGTTTCCCCTGGTTCCAACCAATACTGCTGAGTGGGTGCTTTGTATGACTGCATATGAATGAAGATATGAAATATGTGCCATTTCCCTTCTAGGGTTTGAAAACAGATTTTATTGCATCGTTTGGAGCAATTGTGCCTAAAACAGATACTCTTCAAGACTTCTTAGCTAAAACAAAGAGACATCGTTTGACCTATTGTGACATTAGCTTGTTGCCTATCTTGTTAAGATGCATATAAGAAGATCGCACATGTGTGTGGTGGCAGCATGCTGGTGGATGGGTTATAACTGCTGCCTCACAGCTAGAGGTCCCTGCTTTGAATCTACCTGCCGAACTTTCTGCGTGCGTTTCCTACTGCAGTAGGTTACTCTTTGCCTCTTTGCAAAGGTAATGCAATCCATCAACACGTGCAGTTGCAACCAGAAAACTAAAAGAAAGAAAAGCTTCACGTAGATAAACACACTGGCCATAAGATTAATTCGATCAATCACTGTTTAACTGGCTGCATGTCAATTTAGCACATGTATAACTACCACCTGACTCTAGACATCAAGTTCTCTGAAAGAGCTGTCAGGCCAGAGGAAATGACTTATGCATGGTGTCTGTTGAAGAGAGGGGTGGGGACATACTCAATGTACAGACACATAACCAAGGCAAAGTGACATTTCATTTCTGCATCAGCTGCCAATGGAGTGGTAATGGTAATAAAGTTGGCCATAATGAATTATTGAGCAAAGGCTCAAACAGAGGTTTTGCGACTGTGTGCATTCATCCACTCATGCACTCAGGCCCACCGTGGGCACATCCAAGTGAAATTAATATCTGCCCAGAGAAACCTCCAGTGACTTCTGTCTGGGTAGGTGTGATTCGTAGAGCCATATGCAATCAGGCCCACTGTAAAAAGTGACATTTCACTTAAGCCCACCACCTAATGCGGGTAAGCACATCAGATGGTATCTGTCACTGCACTCAACTGAAAGCAATATCATGAATTCAACATTCAACTGAGTTCTGAAAAATAGATTTGTTCAGATTAGCTGATGTCCACTAGAGCAGGTTTACAGGGGGGATGACCAGCTTTAGAGAGGCAAAGAAAAGACTCCCACATGGTCTGTTGGAGCACTGCAATCGTTATATATGGGTCCACCATATGGTAAAAATGTCATAACAATATTTAATGTGATATACTATATATGATTGTGTTATCTACTATTTACAGAAAACTAATCTGACTAAATCCCATCTGCTCATTGTCATAAAGTAAAAGTATAGTAGTATAAATCTGGCCTATACCATAATTGAAGCTCCTTGTATACAGGTGACGTGCAGCATTAGTTACCATCTCCGGTCCGCTATGCAAATGGGAAACTTATCTTCTTTTAGTTGTCTCCAGTTTAATAATGAGACCAATTAAGGATTCAGGTCAGGTAGGTGATTGAGCTGTTGTTATCTGCATTGAGTAAACAAGGTTTCTTTCTTCTCATCCCTCGGCTTCATTAGCAATCATAATACAAAGCTGCATCCTGGCTCCCACAAAGCCATGAATCTATAGCTCGAAGAGGACTGCAGCATACTCAGCTTTACCATTCAGAGACATGGGAATAAACCCATAATTTTGTTTAAATAAAAGCTTTAAAAGGAGTGCGTGTCCTGGGGCAATGCAAATACGTTTAACTAATTACCTCTAATTTAATCTAATCTATCTCATTAATTAGAATAAGACTAGAAGCTTGAAAACAATCCAACCTGTATTCTATTTTAATTGCCGTGAAACTGTATGAAACAGGAAACAATAAATTAGGAATTTGGTCAATAGCGGGAAAGAGAAATAATTTCTGCGCTGTGCAAAATCACAAATCTTTGGTAAACCGGAGAGGACATGATGCAGAGAGAGTATAGGGTAACAAAGCTGAGGCTCACAGCCGCTGTTTGTGAGGACATGGACCCTGAGGATATGATCAAACAAAAATATTATGAGGAATAATTAAAAAATGCATCTGGCTAGCAAAGCCATGTGATAAGATTGAATAAATGTTCCATTTACATAAAGCCTTCAACCTCGAGCTCGCCACACTCTCAGCCTTTCTTTTCACCTAAAGCCAACTTTAGCCTTAATGATCCCATTGAGGTTCATTCAGATAAAATGAGGGGAAAAAATGACATTTTGGCTGAATAGCTCTCCATTTTACAAACATATGACAGCATATGTCTCTTTCACCCCGTCTCTTATTCTCCCTCTGTAAACTGGCAATGCTTTTCATGCTTCATTAAGACTAACAGTGAGTTTCCATTTAAATCCATTACTTTATGAAGCTTGGTGATACACAGTGGTGATGATGTTCTCATAACCTCGTTTAAGATTTTATTGCAGCTAAAATGAGCTTGGGTGTAATTTGTGAGTAATAAAGACATTTGGACCACTGTCACTATAGTTTTGTGCCTCTCCCCAATTTCTTGGGCATTTTGCCATGCAAACCCAACAGGGACGCTTCATCGAAGCCCTTTTAGAAGCATCCCTGTTAATTCTGCATAACAACAGTGTCCATACAGGACGGCCAACGTGTTCTGCATCAACAACTGAGAAATACACCATAAAAGCGGCACCAGATCCATGAAATACGGATATGTAATATCTCCAATCATTCAGAGGCACAGAGATGTGAAGTCCATTTGGACGATTGAAAGCCCCCCGGCTCCCTTCTGAGACCGCTTCCTGTAGCATTTATTAACGCTGATAAACCTCTTACCTGTACATTCCCACCCCTTTACTTCTTAATAAGCTCAGTTCATCTGAATTCCATTTGGCCACAATCAGCCGCTGTGATTTCTCTCTCTCTCAAGGCTAAATTACGCGTCGTACATCATCATTTCCTTGAGCTTAAGCAGATGCTCCTAGCAGAATGAGGTTGGGAAGGGTGTATCAAATTAATCTAAATAATTGGTCTTGTTTGAGCGATCTTGGACAGCATAATGAAGCCCACCCCCACTCCTACCAAAGTGAGGCTGGCCCTTTAGCTCGAATGTAGCATGTGTCACAAACACTTAAGTGATTACAACTAAGGTTAAAAGAGCTACAGATTCCAGCACCTACAAGTCATAAATCACATGTTGTTGACCTAGGCTTTGGTCTAAATAATCCTCTTAGGCCAGAGGTGCTGAAATATTAATGTTTTGCCGATACATTTATTTATTGATTGCCTCTGCTGCTTTAGATGTATTGAATGAACACTTCCATGTATAAAGCCCTGAAACAGGCAACTCTTGGGATATACGTAGACATGTGTCTGCTATTTAGCAGAAGCTAATGGAAGTTTTTCTATTCTGAAGGAGCAGCAGAGAAAGGCCAGGGCTGCTGTCAGGGGAAAACACACCATGAAGCTAAGCTTACAGTACATAGAAAAGATTAAGACATGTCTGGCACTGAAGACTTGCCATTTTAACCTAAAGAGAACAGCCACACAAGAGTAAATTCGTGTTTTAACAGGCAGAGGTTGCTAATTAACAAGTTGTCTCAGCCACAAGACATGAAGTTAACTTCAGGGTCAAACTCTTGTTCTCCTTGCTTCCTGTATTACTATTTTGGAGCAAAAAAGTCACACACATTTTCTTTCACTGCAGTCACTTTTTTCATATAATTTACATAAAACTCAACAGTGGATATTAATAATTACCTTAATTTATCCATCTGTTATCTGTAACCACTTATCCTGTGTGGGGTCACGGGGGTGCTGGAGTGCATCCCAGCAGTCAAGGCAGGTTTCACCCTCATGGCCACAGACAGACAACCATTCATCACATTCACACAACAGGCAATTTAGAGTTATCATTTATCCTACATGCATATCTGGGATTACCCTGAGGAAACCCACGCAAGCATGGGGGGAAAACTCCGCACGGAAAGACAGCAGCTGGCAGGTGGGATGTTGTAGCTGAGAGGTGGCACCGCTAAGCACTTTTTACTTTTAACAAAGATTTACAGACAGAATCGACAGCTCTTGCCTTGATTGGAGGATTCACTTCCATGTCAGCAATTGTTTTTGTTTTTTCCTTTCAGCAAAATTCCAACAGAATTTTAAGACACTTTCCGTCTTACAGACAGACACAGAAAAGGGATCAACCAAAACTGAAAGTCAAAGTATAGATCTTTGAAAGCCTTAACTCAAAGAGAGTTGTTTAAAAAAAAATGACAAATGAGTAAAACATTTGAAATATAAATTATTTAACATGTGGATTCAACAAATATATACATTTTTTATCTCTAATTAAAAAACTGCAAAATACTGGAGTGGCTTTGTTCTTCTAAAGGGTTGCCTTGAAAATAAGAGCAAAATAAAAGCTGAAGACTCACTAACTTCAGTTAAGTTAGCAGGACTGCTGTACATATGTCATTAAGGCTAGTGAGCAGCTGGTGCAGCTAATAAGTAGGATATGAAATCCATGTTATGACCACAGCCTTCGCTAAAAGAACAGAATAAATGAATTAATAAATGAAATTAACCGAAAAATGTACATACCTGAGCAAAAGGTCTTCTGCTTTTGCTTCAGGCATTTTTGGATATTGCCTCATTTGTTTGACAGCACAAATTTTTCAGCATAACACATTTTAAATGGACCTCAAATGCACTGTTGGCCTTCAGATGCTTTTGAAAATCACTGCAGGAAACATAGTGGCAATAGGAAATTGCTAATTAAAACACAAGAAGCAACTTGAGGGTTATTGTTTGTTGCACAGAGGGATGGATAACTAACTAGTCTTGCGGGCAAAATGGGCAACTGCCCCGGGGCCCCAGAAGCCCAAAAAGCCTGTTCTGTCTATATTTGTTGTTTAAAATTTAAATAATTGCTACTTTGTCCTGTCTGAGGGCCTTGCATGTCTAGAATTCAAGACCTGAAGTTACTGAGCTCACATGATGAATATGATGCATATTAGTAAAATCAAACTGACTCCATCAGGCTGGCACAGAAAATTGGTTCAAAGTTCTGACTCCAAAATACTAACAAGGTTGCTTCAATTATAAATCCAACATAGTGAAGGGAGTTAGTGTTTAGGATCTGAGCTAGATAATAGTAAACGGTAAACAATTTAATACCTGTGCTATTATGTTTTTCATATTTGATCAATCTAATACAGTAATAAGTCACGATACATGGTTGTGTGGATGCGTTGTGACTGTGACTTAAAGCTACACTACGCAACATTTTTCAAAAGTTTTTCATGCTCCATGTTAATGTGAGATATTAATGTGTAATTTAACCTTTTTTCTGTGAGATTTTTGTACATCTACATGAGGTTTTATCTAACGTCCTGTTTTATTTGAAAGAAGTTATAAAACCTAAATATTTATCTAATAAATATCCGGAATGGACCAGCTTCCATTTTAGACAGTGGTAATGGTCAGAGAGTGGAACAAAACTCTTTACCTCAGCTATAAGTCTCCATGGAAGTGGGATGAATGCAGATCATTTCACCCAGGAAAACAAGACTCTCCCATTTGGTTCGGATCTATGTCAGAAATCAAACTGCTGCCTCTGCAGAGGTTCTGTTGTTGCTATTTTGCCCCGAAGCAGCTTTGATGAAGTGCATATAAAACAGTGATTGATATGGAATGGCTGAGGCAGAAATAGAGGTTAGGATAACCTCGGACGATCAAAGAGAGGAAATAGGCCTTACATGCGGATGATTCTCTCCAAATTGCTTTTATAAATAAGACTTTGAAATTCCCTGAACCCTTTGTCATTGCCCCACAGTGATCCTCTCTGACATTAATAAATTAATAAATAGACAGGAGAATGTCAGCCTATTTATTCATATCTTTGCCTAGAGAGCATTTGTGTGCATTGTACACATCTCTCTCCAACCATAAAATACACGTTTAAATGCACACAACTACAATCAGACACACAGATGAAGGAAAACACATATTCTCCTTTGTTTTGTTACATGTTCACATGTTCTCAGTAACTTAACATCAGCTGCTCTAAATGTGGCCACTTAAAAGTGAGCAGCAGACACATAATGAAAAACATACTACTGTGTATTCAGTAAAAATGCCCTATTTTGTTTGCTGCACTGTGGAGCTTGAGATAGAGTATTGATAAATGGAGGGAGCTCTTGCTGTTCTTTGAGCAGGGGCACAGGAGCATGCTGAGTGTTACTGTGATTTGCTATGACAGCCATGCCCCAGTGCAACATTCATTTAAAGCACAAAGTAAGCTTTGTCCATTTGTTTCTGTTGGTGTGTGAGTGTGTGTGGAGGGCGGGGGTGGGGGTGGGGTGGGGGTGTACAGGGCAGGGCAAGGACTAGATGAATGAATGCTCAACAGTGTGCCTTTCCCAGCTAGGTGGATCAAACAGTGTCTTCTTTAAATGACAGATGAGCTCGGAGTCCATCTACATACATCATGTTTTGCAAAGCTGTTCAGGAGAAAGAGTGCAAGCAAGACAGAAAAATCCCTATAGTGCAGGATTTGGATTTAATAATTTCATGAGAGACTGAGCACTGTAAGAATTACACCAGACAAACAGAAAAAGCTGTTTATTTTCAGCAGGACTTGGGTGATATTTTTTGCCCTGACTGATTTTTCGATTGAAATACTTTGGTAGGTCTGACACACTATAACTGTGATGTGTTTTGTGTCACGGCACATCGCAAACAATCAGGAAATCCTGGTCAGCATGTGAGCCAGAACAACTGTGCTCACATCAGGCCTTCACAGACCACTCAAACATCTGCCCAGTACCACGCTGAGTGCGAATGTAACATCTTAGTCTACATCACAGCCAAATGATGAGCAAAGTCATCAATGACGAAACAGGAGCAACAATAAACATAGTTTTTTTCTGAGTATTTCTTTGTTGTATTGTGGTTGGTTTGAAGTGAGTGTGAGGACCATATTGTAACAACTGAAATAAAACGTCACAGGCATGTTTAAAATGGACTAATTTATATTTTAGAAAATGAGTTGAAAGGGGCCTTACTACCAGCCCATTAATAGGAAATGTAATGTAACCTAATTTATGTTTCCTTCAAAATGTGTTGTAAATTTGTGGATTGATTGATAACACTTTATTAATCCCCTGAGAGGGGGAGAGCAAAAGAATAACAGACTAAATGCAGAATAAAAAATGGACAGAAAGGCAACAATGACTGTGCAATCAGGCAAATCATACTGCTATTACTTGGGTCACCAGAGTTTGCTGGGAGCAATGGAGACCATGGAGTCCAGCGGCAGCAGGAACAAAGGACCTGCAGCACAGCGGGTGGAGCAAGGCACGCTCCTTCTTTTGCCTGCCTGCCCTCACCAGCTGGGAACCAGCCAAAGTTACAAGGGAATCAGAAATGAGTTCATTCCTTCATATTTCCTTAAAGTAAAAAAAACTCTATTCCTGTTGCACACTCTTGTTCTCCGTTGGTGCTGATAGCTTGCACATTTTATTGGGGAGAGATCTTCCATTCCCTATATTAATAAAAGCCACATTTTATACCATCTTTGCTCAGCTCTGTACCCCTGCGTGCCCTTCTCAACTCTTGGTGGATTTCTGGTTTCTCTTCAGGGAGCAGGTTTGTGTTTTGTAGGGCTAATAGCAGTTACTGAGGGTAAATTATGCTGGAGCCGTGTTAACGCATGTCTCCTGACACAGTCGCCAGAATCTCTTCCCAAACCCAAGGTTTAGCAAGATCTCAGTGAGTCCACATCTGCCCATCACCTCCGAAGAAACATACAGCAAGTTTTGGCAGAAGACCCCCTACAGAAGCAAAGAGATGAGCTGCAGTAAGGGACGACCATCCTACAGGCACTATTCACCTGTAGAAAAGCAAATTATTACACTGTAATATGTAAGTTTGTTGTGAAGAAAATGAATTTCAGGACAAGCAAATCCCAAAAAATATCCAATAATAATTTTCTATGTGGCTCTTTCACGTCTATAAATGCTTCTCTTGAACTTAAAGTATCTTTAGTATAAGGTATCTTGTGCAAAGTATCTTCCCTTAATTTTCAGACTTTAGCTTTGTTTATTTGTGTGAGCTGTCAGAAATCTTTCTGCCTCTTGTGCCATTGACCATGTCTGTGCCTCTGAGAACAATTTGTTATGCAGGTTCAAAAGATCAAGTGGGTGTTTGTCATTCCCTAGCACACGCCTTCACAGTAGTTGGGTGCCTGTCTCAAGGTGATATCACAGTGAGCAGAAAACAGCGTGACACAGACCGTGGTCATCTGCCTCGCAGAAGAGGAATGTACAGAGGCCACTTCTCATACGTGCGCTGATTTGCTCTAATGTTACGCTGATTTCCCAGTAAGATGGTCGGGCAGACAGTATTCGCCACAGCTCTTTGCTTGTACTGTCAGCAGCTGCCTATGCTCTGCTGCAGATAAGAGAGATGCACAGGAGGAAAGGGGGGCTCACACTCACATCGGGAGTCAGCAGACGTGACCCCACAAATAGTGATGAGGTCATTACGGCCAACACTGCCGGGGCTGGAGGCTGGAGACTGGAGGCTGTGCAGCAGTAAAACAGAAAAGAGTACAGCGTGTTTCTCAGAAAGGCCAGAGGTCAGGACGTGCTAGTCCCCATCCTTGTCCTCAGCGGTGGATGCAGAAGATGGGAAGCCAGTGACATCACACAGGGCCACTCACAGTGACTCACAGACACTAATTATGGTTTCAACCTCCTGCTCTCGCTCAGTTTGACTCCTCTCCACCTCACTGCTGACATTTTCACCTGCGACATTTTGACAATCTCTCTCTCAAATCTCTAGCTCACTCTTGCTTGAACTTTTCTCACACCTTTCTGTGTGTGTGCTTGTGTGCGTGTGTGTGTGTGTGTGACTCTCTTTTTACCATACACACACATACATACATATAGTATGCAGCAGTTGAGTATTACAGAAAAAATGACATTCAGTTCAGTTCATGTCATCCCTTTCTGGTCTTTGCTCTCCCACTTTTTCTCTGCAGACCTTGACCTCTTTGGAAAACACATCTTAGCTATTGTAAGAGCACAGCAGCAATTGTGAACTGCAACTAGGGGAAATGGACTGAATGGTGATAATGCTCTGCCACTTGACTGGAAAATAGGCAACATGTGCTCGTGTAAACCAAGGCCTTTTTGATCAGGTTTGTTGATATCCTGTTAAGAGATGATTCACTTCATATCCTCTCCATGAGAGGTGAATAGAGTGGTAGAAGGGATACAGAGTGAATGATGTGGAGGGCTGAGGCACCCAGATGCAGGGATGTAACAATAAACTTTGTGAAAAACAGGTCCACATTTAGAGAGAGAGGAAGTATTAGAGAGGGTTTGGTCTGTAGCAGCTGTGGGTGGGTTTCTTTTTGCGCTCTCGGTTTGCTGGCTGATATGAAGGAGCCTTGGCAGAGCAGTCAGCCAGCACACCTGAGGAATAAACATGACAGATGCTGATAGACCCTGACACAGACTGATAAGCGCTCTCCCACAATCTCCTAGTGCTGTCCACAGCGATGCAGAAACCTTATCGTGTGGAGCACCGTGAACCAAGCCTGCCTTCCCTTACCTTTCCACCATCAGAGCCACGGCGCGGCCATCCTGACAGTCAGGTGGTACAGAGTGAGTCCCTCCCATAGTGTGACAAGGGCTAAGCATGCTCAACCTTGTGGGACTGGAAATGATTGCTGACTGCGATTATTCATCTCTTCATGGTAAGTAGCATATTTCATTAGCATCCCAAGTCCTGATTAAGTACTACTCCAAATGCAATGATGTAGAGCAGGCTAAATGATGAGATGCCAGCATTGCACTAGTTATATGTAAATTAGCTGAAAAGAAAAATGTATCTCTGTAGAAAATACATTTTAGGGTAAGAAATGGTTACTGTAAAATATTTTATTTTAAGGAGAGGTACAGTAATATTGTAGATGTGGCTACACACATTCAGTTTCAGGAAAATATGTAGTTGTAGCAGTACTAGTCCTAATAAATGTGCAGTACAGTGAATTAGTAGTAGGAGCAGTAAAACTGAAGAACGTTTAAGAGAAACTTCACCCACAGTCAGGCATGTAAGCAAAGTGTAAGCACCCAACAAAACACACAAGCAAAGGCAGCCTAATGGAAATTAGATTTTACTGTTTGCTTAGACCGCACCCTCCACTGCCGAGATTTGTTTCAGCCTTGCGCCAGGTCAGGGTGTCTCTACATTATTATTCTCAATGAATCATTTCATATCACAGTTTGATAATGTTCAACTCTATGGACCTGGCCAAAATAAAAATGCACACATTAAGTTAATTATCTTTCATGTTGACTGAGAAGTCATTGTAATGGAAGCACCTGCAGTAATGTTTATTCACAACAGAGGAAATAAAGCCTTGGAATTACTTCATAATACTTCTTACCTCTACGTGTCACTCACTGCTACTTGTTAAAATGCTTATAATTTCTATTGACCTGCCCCTATTGATCTCTCTATCTGTTTATATACACACACCACTTAATCAATTGTACTTTGGCCTTTAACTGATCCCTATCACTCTCAATTACGCCAATCAGAGTTTTGTCTGCTGATATCTTCCTGCCTCTAAATATGTGGACTGTGCATCATGTTAACTGCTATTGGATCCTGTAGTGGGCGGACAGGCTGGAATCAATAAATGCAGAGAGGATCCCAGAGCAGCACACTGGAGAGAGTGGACAGTTCGTGCTGCCGTAGGCAAACAGACGTTGAATCTACTGGGAAAAACATATTTCAGCACCAAACGACAATGTACTATACTACACTTTTCTGCGTGACCGTTTATTTTTTATTTGTCATTTCATTGTGCAAGGGCCAAGTCATTTAGCTAAAAACTAAGTAATTTAACCTCTTGGGGTCGTTGATGTCATAAAAATCATTTAAATATAGAGTCATGGAAATGAGAAGTAAGAAAATGAAATGCACAGACTGTGCCATATATCATGCTGAGGAATAATGCATGATGAAAATTTACATAACCTCTCATCGGAAGCATTGTTCTCCACAAGAACATGTCATTACTACTGAAATTATAGGCTTAGGAATCCTCGCTGTCAGGCTGACTGCTGGAAAGACAACCTCTTAGCACAGGTATCCATTAAGGGAGGCTTTCACTTTAAACAAAAAAAAAAAAACATAATCAGCAGTCAGCACTGAAAGGTCAAAATGGCAGCTCATGCAGAGACAGTACAAGGTAGTCAACATTCCATGACAAAGGCTTGTTGATCTGCCTTTCAATACAGTTTTGAGTGGCAACTAACTGTGCCAGTCAAAAAAAAACTGCTCAACCCCAGAGCACAAGTAATCAGCCTCGTGAAAGTACTCATCTTCCTGTGTGTCTGCACCATGAGAACCAGCGGTTTGTTGTGGTTTTCTGAAAGTAGTGCAGGTGGCAGACTCTGAAAGTCAGATGACTCAAAGGCTGCATTACGCATGTTTGTCAAAAAATATCTGCTCTGCTCCATCCTCCATTTCACTCAAGAGGAAAATGGCCCGCTGCAACGGTAGCAGAAGGACCGTGTGTCATATTTAATGCCAGTCATTTCCTGACATGTTGGTCGGTCCACAGAGATGTTGTGTGAAATAGCCAGAGGCATAATGGTTACTGTATGGAAGGAGAAGGTTAATAAAAAAAAAGAATAAGAAGGGCTGAAACTGGAGTGAGCAGGAAAGCTGCTCTCTGTGCTTCCATCTGAGCTTGTGGGTCTTACACTGCTTTCTCTGATCCTCTCTGGCTGCATCACACACACATTCATCCTGAAAAATAGAGCTGCATCTGTCACAGTGTCGCTCAGTGAATCGTCCTCCATCTGAATTACCACCTTCAAATATTCAAAATGGGGAGAGGGGAAAAAAAAAGCTTGGATAAAAAAAATAAATCTTTCCTGCCCATTACTTCTAAACCCAACCGGTGGAGGTGTTGTCACGGAAACCAGCAGCCACTTTTAACAATCAAACATGCGTGACAGTTCATTTTCTCTCCTGGATTAGAAGTGCTAGCACAGACATGTCAGCAAAGAGCAGCAGGGCTGAGTAGCAGCAGAGTGTGACAACTGGAGGGCAAAGACAGGCAATTCACAACTGGAGGAACTGTGGAAAGAATTAGCAACTGCTAATAATATCAGTGGGTGGCAGCTATTCACTCAGCATCGTGGGTTTCCATCATTTGTTTATCATATCCAACTTTTCAAAAATGTGCAACTCAAAGTAAGGACTTCTGCAGTGGCACATAACAAATGTTTATGTGTGGCTGCTGCAAAAATGGAAATTACATATCGACCCATCATTTCTGCTTCTTCTCCTCCAGTCATTTTCCTCTGCTACTGAAGATATCCCACTTCTTTAATTTGCACTTCAATATAATGTTCACGCCAATCATGTTAAATATTCAGTTCCTCTCAGGCTGTCTCAGAGATTCATAAATGTGTGTAATGAAAAATGTTAGTATGGGTCATAATCAGAGGCATTGTAAATTCAAAGTTAATGTCCAAACCAGTGTACAGACGAGACACACAGACATGGTTATGGGGAGATACTGTATTTCCATACTGCATAAAGGGTTATGGTCATGTCTGTCTTTTGAAGGCATAAAGTCTGATTCGACTATGTTCATTTCCCTGGTGAATATATACCTTACAGTATATGTGCATGTCCGTAATGGGAGACTATTACAAGAGACCTCCCAGTAAAGTAAAGTATATGGTGTAATTGCCCAGCATGACCTGCTGGAGACATAAATTACAATGGTGACAGAACATCACATCCTGTTAGCCTGAGGAGAGTTGAAAGATGACATCCTCTGTGACACCATTTTCGCTGCTCATTGTTAAATGCCACTATTTGATCTTTCCCATTTGTGATTTATATTTTTTCTGCTGCCCCTTAGCACTTCTCTGTGCTAAGCTACACATGGCAGGCCAGTCGAATACTTAAAGAGACCATATTATAAATATATTTGGCTTTATATTTTTATTCTGGGGCAGACATTGTTATAGACAATTACCAATTCTTACAATATTTTGTAACAGTGGCCTTTTATGCAGTTGTTTTTCTTGGTTGGTTTGAGCTCCTGCCTCCTAGACCTCCCTCACCCTACGTTTACTCTTTACTGATTGAACAGCTTGTGGAAGCCTGTTGGTGTGCCAAGCTGAGCGGTGGCCATTGATGTATTAAGGCGGCTGGATACAACGATGCCTCGCTGCCCTTTGCCAATTTTTTGCAGTGACCACTCACTGCACGTCAATGAAAAATCCCCCTGCAGCCCAAACAACATTTTCTTTATTGCCTATGATGATAAAAGAGACTTCTGTAAAACCATTGACAGGTCTCCTCGAACTACACAAACTCTCTGTAAAACTTTCCCAGAGTCTAGAAAAGTAGCTTTTATTTTCATTACATTGTAAAGTCTATGGAGTTAGTAACCGTGCCCGTATGGGGGCAGCGCAGAAACACAAGTATGTATGAAGCAGTAAGGGGTGAAGAAAGGTCCATTCTAATATTGAAAACTAGGATTTCAAAGATTTAAAAAATGAAAACAGTGGCTTAAAAGCAAACATTTGAAAATAAGATCTGAATATGTAAAAAAAAAAAAAATCCTTCTTTCTTTTCAATGTTACAAATGTGTCTCTTCAAAGTTTTGAAACCTGCTTTTCCAAACATTTCAGAGGGGAAAACACTGTAGCCAGGGGAAATGTTAGAACAAACACAGTGGTGATGTTTGTGGTTATAGATATAATTGTTTTCTATTACAAGTTATATGTTGACCAGTAGCAATCCTAGTAACTACTGCCTAAAGAAAATGGGAGTATCATGCACTAAACATCCTGTAATTAGCAATAGATAGAGTTACGGACACCACAGCCTCTTGAAAGTGGAATCATTTATTGGTCAGAATAAACTGTTGCTGCCTTTACTGTCGTTAATATTTTGTATGTATGAAGCAGTAAGGGGTCTAGAAAGGTCCATTCTAATATTGAAAACTAGGATTTCAAAGATTTAAAAAATGAAAACAGTGGCTTAAAAGCAAACATTTGAAAATAAGATCTGAATATGTAAAAAAAAAAAAAATCCTTCTTTCTTTTCAATGTTACAAATGTGTCTCTTCAAAGTTTTGAAACCTGCTTTTCCAAACATTGAGTCCTTTCAGAAATTTACCTCAGAGTTTTCAGACATTTGACACTGTTTACTGAATTTGCTCATACTGACCCTGTTTTAACAAGAGAAAATGATCTGAGACTTTATAAAAAAGGCAGCACAAAAATTATGATTCTAAACTCAACAATACCATTAAAACAGTATCATCTCAGCATTAAAAAGCTATTTCTCCTTTTGATAATCCCAGTATTGCTACACTGGTATTGCTACCTAAGTACATGAACATGAGTTCATACATGAGTTTTTCTTCCACCACTCATAGACAGCTAACAATACCTTTTAATAAGTGGTACTTTTTAATAACTGACCATTGTGACATTGTACAGAAAATTAAAGCTTAAATTCCTTACACTTCTGGTTACAACTGCTATCTGTTGTTTTAGCCAGTCACCACCGAAATCCAGAATGAAGACAAGGTTGCACTTGGACCCAACCATGCCACCAAAATGCCCCCCACCGCATTATGAAGCCACCACATCCCATCACGCTAGGAGTCAACTTTAAAAGGACGTTTTTTCTTCATTACCTGTATTTAAGACAGGGGTCTAGGGGTCTAGGGGTGTAAAGATTAACCGATTTGTATTTAAATCTTCAGGTCAGAGGTTAATCCACAGTGTTAACGATAGCTAACCACATAGAGATCATATAATGCAATAATTATTTGCATGTGTATTTTATAATTTAGCATTGTAAACGTGGTTTTTGCAGTGTGAAATTGTTTATTCTTTGTATCTGAATATTTGTGCGAAAAAAATCAGAATTCACCTTTGCAAATTATTGTCCACAAAGCTACTCTCTCTAGTTCCAAACTTTACAAAACATACAAAACCTTATTGCAAGTGCAAATCTTTATTTTATGCATTTATGGATTTTGGGTTGGCTGTTCTTCATTTTATCCTGTGGCTACAAATCGCAGCTAAACAGCTAAATTAGCATGACAGCGTTAGCCACCAAACTGAAAGAGGAGGCTAGTTACCATATTAGCATAGTTATCTAGTTTAACTGTGTTAAATAAATAAACGCAGTATTTGTTACGAATTTTCGAAGTGGAATTTCAACCAATACTGACCTTTTTTTATATTTTATCATCAGACTGGTATTGACTGTATATCTAAAATAGCTTTCATTTATATTTTCTACTTCAGCTTTCACCTCAAAGCCACTTTTCCTCACTAAGAGAGGCAGAGCAAAGATCAGGGTTATCTGTTTGAACAGTTTATATTTCGCACTTTGATTTGTCTTTCTGTTTGGCTAAGGCTGCTGTCCCGCTGCGCCTGCCCTACACTGGCTCCTCTCTTACACTACAGTTGTACTCGACACTTTAAATGGCACGGTGTATTCCATTAGCTGTGCCCCGAGCTGAGGCTGCTCCTCACAATCCTGCACCTGTCTTTTTTTTTCAGTGCAACTCAGAGAGCAGCACAACACCTCCCGTCCCCTCCTCCCTCCTCCCTCCGTCCTCCAGGCCTCTCCCTCTCTGCCACTTTATGTTCAGCTGTAGTGCAGCACTGCCCCCACAGGTGTTTTTCACTTTTGCAGCGACTGCACTATTGGGCACGTGAGGGTTTATGTCATTCAAGTGCAGCTTTCATTTTTTTATTAATAACAATAATTACATATCTACAAAAAATCAAAGCTGCATGTATATGGCTTAGGAAACAAAAACATTCTCTTGGAAAAAACATTACAAAGGTAACTTTTTATTTTTTCATGTTTGGCTCACAGCTATGGAATCGAAAGGCACGAGAACATAAAAAAGTGCAGATCATTCACCTAAGTCCATATTCTCTAGTCATCTTCAAATTCATAACCTGTAACACCCACAGTGGAACATGACTGCTGACAGATGCCAATAAATATACTAAAAGGTAGCAAAGCTCTCAGTAAGTACTGAATCTTTGATGATCATGATATTGTGAACGCAATATTAATTTAGCATTAAGTGTCCTATACTGTGTACTGTGTAATAAATTCTTTTCATTACCATATTAAAATTCAAACTGTGAAGTCATTCGATTAAGCCAGCTACAGCATATTATAATTTCTAAGCAGACTTGTGTGTTTTCCCTACTTTAATGAGATTCCTCTTTTTAACCTAAGAGAAAGTTAAAGAACATGCTACATAATTGCAAATGAGGCGATTTCACGCAGATACCTCTAGTGTAAATGGACTGCGATGTGTAAAATCAGCTGAGTTGCCCTTTAAAAGAGCACTATTGATTATATAATACCAATAATTTAACCAGTAGTGAAAGTGAAATTAGATTTTCCATAGATAAATTATTTTCCACATTCATCACTTATTTTAGTAAGAGTTATTTTTGCTTCATCAGCGCTAATTTATAAAGCTTGAAATCACCTTGCCCTTTCCACAGCAGTTTTTTTTTTTTGACTTGTCAAATCAGGAAAAGGACAAGTGTAACTATTAGCACTAATGCCGACTCTTTTCCATTTAAATGTCCCTTTCCATTTAAATAAGCCATGTAATGGAGCCAAAATACAGCAGGATGCTGGAACGACCTCACTCACAAAATTAGCGCTAATAATTCCACCTGCACTTCCTGCTGTGACAGTCCATTCATAAAGAAATGAAATGTTTTTTTCTTTTGCTATGGGTGGTTTATGGTGTTAGTAACATTTTATCATTCTATGAAATATCAGCTGGAGGATTATACTGCATTCCACCCATTCCTCCGTAATGTAAAATGGGCCACACAGTTAACTGCAATGAATAGATTCTCTAAGTCTCCATAATCCCCCTGGAATCTATAAAGCAATTAATGTTTGCTACAATCATCTAAGCCTAAATCAAGGCTTTGTAGCATGGAAAATGCTTCTTTCACAAAGGTTTGGGAATTAGCTGCTGTTTGACTGGGACAAATGCAGAACCCAGGCTCCATACTAGACTGTCATAAAGCTCAGAATAGCACAAAGCTCATTTCAGAGGGGAAAACACTGTAGCCAGGGGAAATGTTAGAACAAACACAGTGGTGATGTTTGTGGTTATAGATATAATTGTTTTCTATTACAAGTTATATGTTGACCAGTAACAATCCTAGTAACTACTGCCTAAAGAAAATGGGAGTATCATGCACTAAACATCCTGTAATTAGCAATAGATAGAGTTACGGACACCACAGCCTCTTGAAAGTGGAATCATTTATTGGTCAGAATAAACTGTTGCTGCCTTTACTGTCGTTAATATTTTTTAATTAGTCTTTCCTTTTTTCTGTCTATGGCTGCTACACATATTTATTTTGTTCGCCATTGTTCATTGAAGACTGATCTAAGTAAGTAGAAATTAAGGGAGAACATGAATGAGTGTGTGTTTCCTCACAGTCCTTTTGAGGAAGCTTAAAGCCAGAAGTGCCTCTTGGTCTAACAATTGAAAGCAGGTAAACGCAGTGGAATGTTTCCATGCCAACACCGCACTCTAACATTTTCAGTTCACCTATTTTCCCTGTAATCTAGGAGATGGATGGAACGCCTCTATGATGTGCCTGATCATCAGTCAGAGAAGCAGTGAGGGTCCTAAGTCATCTCACAAGCTTTCCCTTTCCATTTGTTCTGACTACTGTTGTATTGAGGTTTAGTTTCAGTTTTCAGATTTAGTGGTAACCATTCGATAATATATTCATAAGGGAGCATGTACAAGCATTACCTGCACACATGGGTACACACAAAGCCAGTGAGAACCACTCAACGACGAAGCCCAAATCACTGGCTGAGCGCTGCTGTGTTGAGGTTCGCTTCAGAGAACAAGTGGGTTGGCTCCATGAACTATTGTCTTTGCATTTGCACTGAAAAGCAGTACAGAGATGCCTTCTTGCTGGTCTAGGTGGAGTCCTGGAAAGGGTGAATGCAGCTTATAAATATATGTTTCTTTACAAAATAAGATTTTGATTCTGCTTTACTAAAGGGGAAAAAAAATGTCTCATTTTCCAATCCATACATGTATTTAGGACTTCAGAAATCTGTTCTAAAGAGCAGTGTGTGTTTTTAAACAACCATTTTCCAATTTTTACTTTGTCCCAAATTGTTTTTGAGAAAATTGGATAAACCACTGTAGCTATGTGGATATAATGTAAAAGTATTTCATGAAAGGCCTATGTGAAATTTCACTGGCTATAATTCAGCCACTGAACAAGAGAAAACCTCCTTGAAAACACTGTGGTTGGATAAAAGACTTCTCAACATGCCCTATCAGTCAGTTGTGTTGGCAATGGTGCACTGAAGAGCCAGAATAATAAGAACACGGATAAGCTGGTGAGGAAAAATGAAACTGAACATCAAACACTGCACCTTCCACTGGCCTCCGTGTCGGACTGATGCAACATGGAAAACTGTGTTCAGCTTCCCTCAGATCAAACAGCCTTAGCCTTTGTCAGCCTTACATTAATGCTGACTGCTGCACAAACTCTCCAAACAAACTCATTTATGCATGAGTTAGTACTTTTACAATATATGTATTTGCATTTGATAAACATCTACTGTAGCTTACTTCATTTAGTATCAGCTTTGAACATTCATCTGCAGGGTTTTGATGGGATAATGATGCCCATTTTTGACTCCTCACATTAAGGTTTAAGACGTTCCCAGTATGGAAAAGAATCTACCAGCAGAGGTACTTTAATCTATTACAAGGTGCTACTGCTCCAATTTCATACATGACCACTTTTTTCATTCATCTCACAGCAAAGTTTAGGGCTATGTGTAAGTATATTATTCATTTTAGCTGTGATATTGCCTACTTTTCACCATGTTCTTCAGTAGAGTTATTAAAATTTCATGTTAATGTACTGCCCAGGACAAATAAATTTGTAATAATTGAATTTGCCAAATATAATTTATCTGTTGACTTACAGTAGTAACAAAAGTTTCCAACGAGTTATTTGACTTATAATTAGTTTTTTTCGATTTCTAAACGACAGTGGGCACAACTGGAGTCACATGTGCAAAACTCTAACTACAGTCAGCACAGCAGCAGTTCATGTGGACCAAACTCTAGTTCGTTTTTCACTGCTTGAACACAGTTTTCAAAACTCTACACATGTATCCCATGACTTTAACCACAACCTGCACAACACTGTGGATTTACAGCACTCTGTTCAAATGCTAACACACTGCTGTCAAAACTGTGAACCACACATTCAAAACCGAATAGATTTCAGCCTTGTGCCTTTCAAACACTGCTGATTGAAATTTCAGATGAAAGGCTAAGCAGGTGTCTTGTTGTAGACTTGAAATAAGGGCTACACTTATAGACCATGTCATGAACCATGGTCTCTCATTGAGAGAGGCAGCACTGAGGGTGCAACCCAATGTGCAAAGATCCACAGTGGCCTCTGTAATGCGAATTTTCCATCATACAAACAGGTGAGAGCTACATCCTTACAGTAAATGAAAACATTACAGGAATTTATTTTGTATTACAATTATAGAATATTTACACAGATATATATTACAGTAAGTTTGACTGTAAAATATTTTTTACAACAAGAACCAAAGGCTGCCCCCAACCGGAGGAAGAGGAAAAGTATTTTCAGATGCGCAGGAAAATGCTATTGTTGACATGGTTGTTGTCAACAATGCAATAAAACTGCAGGAGATTCAAGATAGAGTTCTGGCTGATAATGATATATTTCTCATTACTCTAATTCCGTAAATTACTACAGACTATTGAAGCAAATGGTGATGGTGATGTGAACTGTTTAGCTCAGGTGACTGTTGGTAGTGCAGACTGTAGTTAGAGTTTTGCACATGTAGCTCCAGTTGTACCCACTGTCATTTAGCAATAAAAAAAACTGTAACAGCATATTTATCTTTGGAAAAAGTTTCAGTCCTTTTATATCATGTGTTTATTTTTCCTGAGATCTGATCAACCAGACTTCAATTATACTTTTACAACTGCTTAATCAGGGGTTATAAGCTTGTTTGTGTGCGTTTGAGTGCTGATAAACTACTGTAGAAACCTTTTAAAGTGAAGTGTTGCTGCCATCTAGTGCTTTACACTAAACTTTAATAAAACCAAACGAAAGGAAATGCATGAAATCACTCCAGGCCATGCCATTTGTGAACCTGCCATGATTCAAGGGCTTCTGCTAGTCCAATCAATGTTTAAACTTAGGTAAACAAATTCACAAAGCACTAATTAGCCACACTACAGGGGACTTATCAAGGCATTAATTTTGAACAAGACCAATATCTCAGCATGTTATCATAGGAACACATGCCAATTTGTAAAATACTCTTCACATATGCTAAAAATCAATGGCTCTATAGTGCAATGTCCTTTTGATGTACAGCTTCTTAATGCAGCAAGATCACAGCAGAAATCTTAGCAAATGTATTTCGTGGTGACTCGCAAGGAAATTTTAACCTTTCCCTTAATTCCATTGTATATTGTTATCCAAGATTTTTAAGTCACTACTTTTAACCACTAAAAGATGTCCACATTTTGCTTAAGTAGAGAAGAAGCCATAAAATGTCAACACTAAATCAGTGTGTTAAAGCAAACATTTTACTTCCACAAGTGTATTAATAGCACTAGATTAAAGATTTAGTGACCAATGTAAATACACTCTACTACACATTTACAGTGTGTGACACCTTTACATTCTTCAGTGGATTTGTCATGTCTCCACAGATCACTAGAAACATTTTCTAGTCTTTTTCGGGTGAAATTAAAGAAACCCAGGTGCGAATAAACACACAGATCAATCATGTTGGTCACAAAAAACATTTATTTTTGCAAAGCTGAATTATGCCATGTTGAAGAGACGTCTAGTGATCAGCTGATCCAGCGGAGGACATCATCGTAAGACATCTAGTCCAACTGTTTAAAACACACACGGGCAATAGTTAAAAGACATTATTCTAGTCAGTAACACATTACTTCAAGGATCGTCTTACTTGAAAACTCAAATGCAATAGAACAATTGTTGAAGTGGACAATAACGTGAATACTTGCCTTCACAAAGCCGATGTCTTTAGCGTACTGCCTGAAGCACTGGCGGCACATGTTGAGCCCGTATTTACGGATTAGACCATGTCTGTTCGAGCATACCCGGCTGCAATAAAAGCAGAAAAAAAGCTTAACACCGTAACTCTGTATATAAAACGGATAAATTAATATAAGAATAATTTAAACGTAAGCTTCTAGCATTTGTTAAAATTTCAACTCTGAGCGGGTTGACGTCGCTGTACTGTAAAATTGCTGTGTGCATCCTTGCTAACCCTTGCGTTAGCTAACAGCTAAACGCATCCTCAACTTAGTTCTTAACCACTCTGTTAGTAGTGCGTTACAAAAGAGAAGTTCAAACCACATCTATTTCAACATGTTATAATACGCATTGAAATGCGTTAATTTATATGAACATTTATTATCAGCTGACTGAACGAAGTACTAGTTGTATGGAGTAGAGAAGGGGCATCCTCCGCCGCCATATTAGCTCAGGATCAGCTCCCATGCGGTGCACGTTCGGTGACAAGTTATTAAATACTGGAAGAGCCTAACGCCTTAAAACAGACTCGCATTAGCACATAAGGTGACAAATTACACATTTAAGGCAGGACTGACCAAGATCGGGATCCCTGTCCGAATTTTCTGGGGTGACTCCAATAGAGCTGCTGATGGCCCATCTTGTCTTTTTCGGAAGAGTGTCAGAAAGGAAGAAGGAAGGCAGCGCGTGTGCAGATCAAGCTTTCACCAGTAGTGTTTCCGGTTGTTAAATTGTTGTGTAGCGCCCCCTACTGACACAGATAAGTGCCGCATGTAATGGGAGAGGGACTGTAGCGGGTGTATAGTTCAGCCCACGGGATGTATGATGAGAACAGATTATAAAAACAGGTCATTAATATGTTCAGATGTGTCAATGGTTTAGTTAACTGATAAAACAAAATACATCTTAAACTACAGTTTGAATAGGTTAAACATGACAAAAAAGAAAGAAAATTCAGCACGCATGTAATTGTGGCTGATCTGTCTAATGAATTAAGACTAGACAATGTTTTCTTTATAAGACATTTTATGACCAAGTTATTTTCTAAATAGATCGGTGGCTAATACAAACAAGATGACATAAGTCATCATAGAGAGTAGATGGAAAGTGGTGACCTTAATAAATTAGGTATAAATTAAGTTAGTTAATAAAGGATAAAAGAGTTAAAACGTCAAATAAAAATTTACGTGGTTTTATCAAAAGAGAGGAAATCTCGGTAGTGTACATGGACACATAGATACATTTGGAAATAAATGCAAGTATTGTCTGATTATATTTCTTATTGCTTCTTTGAAAATACCCCGTTCAACTCAATCATAATATTTTAAAAGGACAAAATCAACATTTAGGTAACGTGTAAATGATGACAGAATGTGGATCCTTTTCAAAACCAAACCAAAATGCATATTGCAATCATTTAATGGATATAATAAATATTTGACTACTTATAACATTTGACTAATATTTGAAATATTGACTTCTATTATAAAGACTTCAACAGCTGGAGCTGACAGTAGAGCAACAGTTTTAGGTGATGATCATCCACGGTGATTTAACTAGGACATATAGAGAACACATTTACATAAATTGGTTTAGGTGAAAATTAATCAGCACGGGGGGGTTAATGGTGAATTGTAGTGAAGTAGACCCCCTTGAAATAAAGTATTTTCAGTCTGCATGCACCTAGAGTGGCTGCCAGCAGCAGATACACGCTGGAGTCTCTGGTGCCCCCGGGTGGACCAGTGCATTGTGGGACAGCGGCAGGCAGTGGTTCCGTATTTGGGATTTTATTTTTTCCGCTAGCTGACGGATAGTTGCGTTTCCATGCAGCCTGATGCGAGCTATGGAGGAGAATGGGTCGGCACCGTGCTGATGTTTGTCGCTGAAAGGACCGCACGGCTACTCCAGGTTTAGGTAACCAGCGTAGCGTTAAATGTGCTTGTTGTGTTTCGCCACGGTCGCTGTTGGTTGACGAGGTTCGGTCCGGACTAGCTGCTCTTTAAGTTGCTAGCTGAAGCTAACTTGATGTTAGCATTTTTTTTTGGGGATGCTCGCTACCATAACGGACCGGAGCTGAAACGTGCACAGTTGTCATTTTTTGTTTTTGATTGTTTTGGGGTTTTTTTCTTTTTTTGGTCTTTACGAGACTGTTTCCCGTCAGTCATCGAATTAAGGCTAATGGCATTTTATGTCAGAATGGATTAAAGCTGCTCCTGGTTCGGTGTGTCAGACGGGGTTTAATCAGGTCAGAAAAACTACGCGTAGTACGCTTCAAGTGACACCTCGCATATTGAAATCAGCTATCAAGCGATAGCTGGAGAATAACGGTGGTTACTGTGAAACCAGTACGGACAGAACAAACATTTGGCCTTAATTCTCAAGCTGCAAGAATGACGCGCAAAAGACGTATGGAGCCATGTCTAATGTGTGTTTAATGTATATCTGTTAACTAGCTTTGCCATTTAATCAGCCGTAGGCCGCTGTCCTCAAAGTCCTTAGTAGTTGGTTGCTCAAACCTTGCTTCATTACAGTAATAATATTTAGGATAATAAATGGTATTTATAATACACTTTTTACATTTGAAGCAAATCTCAAAGTGCTACAAGGTGGAGTACATGTACCTGTTCTTGTGTAGTTTCCACAAATGAATTTATTAAAACTGTCACAGACTCATTGGTCTCCCAGCCAGTGTTGGTGTCAAAGTGGCACTACAGAGCCAGGTAGGAAGCCTGAGAGACCACTAATTTAATAACAATGAAAAGATGGAGGTTTGTTCAAATCGGAGCAAAGAGGGAGAATCAGTATTGATAATGCAGTTAAGGACAGGGATTGATGACAGCGTACACTGAGGAGAAACGCAGGAAAAATGGTCCTAACTTAAATGAGGTTTGTGCTTTTGGTGATACTTTTTGTGAAGATGAGTGGTTTGCTATATGAAATTAAACTGTCTCTATTGTTGACTACATGACTACTTTCAGTTAGGCCGGAGGATTTCTCAGATGATAGTGTCATGTTAGCATCATTAATCGTTGTGTGTTGTGCAACGTGTTGCACATTAGCAAACAATTGTGGTGTTTATGAAAGCTTGATTATTGAACTAAGAGTTTGACATTATTGATCTAAACTTAAGACCCAGCTGCTGCTTTGTACCACATTTCATGGTCTTCATCACTGAACAGAGTTTGCTCACTTGTGTGCGTGTGTGTGTGTTCTAAACCTTTTTATTAATATTTTTATCAATATTGTTCTAATGGTATATCCTGATTTTATTTTTTATTCAGGTGGTTTGTGTAAACTGCTACTCTGCTGCCGCCCTGCCCCCACCATGCCTTATGGAATACTTATCCACCACCAATGATATTCCAGCAGGTTCTATGTTTACAATGGAAGTTCCTTTTGCCAACAATTAGCCTCAGAGTTTCTTTTTAATCAGGCTTGGTGCCTGTGGAAAGCACACCGCCATAACTGCAAATCTGTGCTTTTTGTTTTTCTACAACCAACTTCTCTCCCTTAACAAGAGGCTGATCCCCTATCATGAGACTCCGAATCTACAAGAGGAAGGTGGTGATACTGACTTTGGTGGTTGTCATCTGTGGCCTTGCTTTCTGGAGCAGTGGAAGGCAGAAGAAGAATGACAATGGATCATTCCCAAAGGAAGTTGAACCAGTGAGGAGAAGCAGCAGCGTAAGCAGCAGTAGTGGCAACAACAATCATATCCAGGTGCAAGCCACACCTGCCATCAGTCGGGCACCTGTTCCACCTCCTATTATACACACAAATGACACACATCCAGAAAAAACAAAGGATAAAGAGAAGATACTCAAGCCAGAGGTTGATAACACAACGTTAGTTTACAGAGGCATTGTCTTCCAGCTAAACTTTGACCAGACAATAAGAAATGAGGAGAAGTTTAAGACTGCACGAAGGAAAGATGATCTGGTTGTGGTGGTTCAGGTCCATAACCGGCCAGACTATCTTAAACTATTAGTTGACAGTTTACGGAAGGCTAGAGGTGTGGAGAGCATACTGCTGATATTCAGCCATGACTACTGGTCCCCTGAGATAAACAAAGTGGTGGCTTCTGTTGACTTCTGTCAAGTCCTTCAGATTTTCTTCCCCTTCAGCATCCAGCTGTACCCCCAGGAGTTCCCCGGAAATGACCCCAGGGACTGCCCAAGAGACATCCCAAAAAACGAAGCCTTAAAGCTGGGATGCATTAACGCTGAGTACCCTGACTCATTTGGCCACTACCGTGAAGCAAAGTTCTCCCAGACCAAGCACCACTGGTGGTGGAAGCTCCACTTTGTATGGGACAGAATCCGAGATCTGAAGGACCACAAGGGTCTGGTCCTGCTGATTGAGGAGGATCACTACTTGTCCCCGGACTTTATCCATCTCTTAAAGCTAATGTCAGCTCTCAAAAGAGAGCAGTGCCCAGACTGTGACATCCTCTCACTAGGGAGTTACAGCCACATCAGCTACTCCAGCAAAGCAAACAAGGTGGAGGTTAAAGCTTGGAAGTCCACCGAGCACAACATGGGGATGGCTCTGAGTAGAGAGACATACCAGAAGCTCATTCAATGCACCGACACGTTCTGCACTTATGACGACTACAACTGGGACTGGTCCTTACAACACCTGACCGTGGCCTGCTTGCCTTCCTACTGGAAGGTCATGGTGAGTGAGGCGCCACGGATTTTCCACGCCGGTGACTGTGGCATGCATCACAAGAAGGCTTCTTGCATGCCACTAAGCCAGAAAACCAAGATTGAAAACATCCTCCAGAGCAGCGGGAACCAGCTGTTCCCAAAGAACCTCCTGATAGCAAAGAGACTACCAGCCAACGGGGCCGGAGGGGTCGCACCACATGTGAAAAATGGGGGCTGGGGAGACATCAGGGACCATGAACTCTGCAAGAGTTATGTTCAATTACAGTGACCTTAATTGCTACTAATATTATATATTATATTCTCTTTTGCATCCTCTATAAAGAAAAAAAGCCTTTTAAAGTAAATCTTTATGGACTACTCTTCATATTGCCTGTTTTATTGGACTGTTCCAAATAAAGAAAAATGTTGGATTTTTGGCTTCTTTAACCCATATGTCTTTGTATTGAATTATTTAAGTGATTTATGCCAAGTCTGCATTGTTTTGTAAGCTGCAATTAATAATATACTAAACAATATATAGTGTTGTGTTTTTACTAAGGCCTTCAGATGAAAATATGTCTGACCACTTTAAGTGACCAAAAATGTAGAACATCTCACTATACTGGTAAATGGGATGAGCTGGCAGTTCTGAATTTGGTGAATGGGTGAACTTAGCAATCCCCCTGTGCATGCATGATTAATGAGAAGTTATTTATATCACATAAATGTGCTGAGATCAAAAGAGATCCTTTGAGATACCTTGTTCCATTTAAATAATCTCCCACTTGGCTCATCTTCAACAAGTTTCTAGAGCACACTAAGTCTCATTGCTTGTGTGACTGCAGAAAGGATGTCACATTGATAAACAGTCATATGTGCATTGTAGGGCACAGAGAGGAAACTGCAGTGTTTTTCATCAGACCACGTTTCACAGAGGGAGCGTGTGGCCAGTTTGATTTTGTTGCGATGCATCACTGTCCAGCATAACACTTGGGCGACTGTATCTTTGTTCAGAGATTTTGATTTCACAGATAAATGCACACAGTGCACCTGGAGAGATCCCAAGACACCAATACAACTTTCTTGATCATGTTGCTATTGAAGATGCATTTAAGTGCTTAGATCCAGGCTTGGTATTGATGCTTTCTGCTGAGGCTTTTATTGATCCCCTCCTCCCCTCCAGCAATGTTTAACAATCAGTTCTGCACACGCTACAAAATCTGAAATAAGTGCAAAGTTATCACTGACTGGACTCACTATACAGTTCATAATAATTATGTCTTCTAGCAGCCCACCGAAGGGCTTTCCTAGACTCAGCTCTAAACATAAAATTCCTAAACACTGCATGAATAAAATATGAAATGCTCGATGTGAGGCCGATTCCTCAGTACAGTTGTTCACTGTGACATATCTTCAAGACTCCGTTACACTGATAAAGCCATACGAAAGCTTCCTATGTGCTAAACAAACCACATGAACTCTGAGTCTGAGGTCCCAGTTTATTTTCTGTCTGTGAACTTTAATTCCTAATGCACTGTGAAGATGTGATCGTGGGGCTGCTGTGCTGTGGTCATGTATCGTGCAAATTGTTCAGCTGCTCCCATGGTGGAGACTCAATAATTGGGCCTGCACCTTAAGGGAAATGTGGCATAGAACTGAAATGAGAATAGGAAGAAGTGGCACATGTTCTTGATTCTTGCTGACTAAGGTCTAATTTATAAAAAGGAAACACACACTTTTAAGTTGTTCATGGAGAAATGTCTGAGCCATTATCCACTCCCCATAACTCCATAAACCTTTAGGGATATATGTAGAACACTGAATTAAAGAAAAAGAAAGTGAAACATACATTTAAAAATAGATGTGTAGTAAAGTCAATGAGAAGCATTTTGAAAGGAAAGTTAGGTTACACACATCTATATGTTAAAACTTAAATTAGTCAGTCTTAGATAATATGAAAAACTGAATTACAGATTTCTGCAACGGATACCTAATCTACCCGTTTAATGTTTAAACTGCTTGACATAAGGGTCTCGTTGTTAGTTTATTAGCATCTCTTGAAACTGTTTAACATTCTCTCCAGTTTGTCATTGCGAATTAAAACTATCCCTACTTCCTATATCACTCTGTCATTTCTGTGATCACAACCGGTCTCACCAGTCTGCTAAAAAAATATCTCTGTTGTTTTGAACATGCAAACTAACCTAATTCCGTTGGACAACAGAGCTGTGTTTATTCAAAGGAACTAGGAACGTCCTCACTGGACAGAACTAAAAAGTGCACATCATTTTGCAGTCTTTTTCTCTGTCCATTTTCTTAAAAAGATCAAAGAATGCTCCTTTTTTAGGCACATAGCCCCCTGAGACTATATTAATGATTCATAGCCTTTGCTCATAGTAGTGGGTAAACAAAACTCTGGGTTATGCATACAAGGCAATTGCATCACTCCAAGGTGATAATTTAAGCAGGACTTTACACAGCCAATGGGATTCTCTCTCAATATGTTGAATTTCTATCTAGAGATGAGAGGAGGCCCTGTTTCTCTTACAATCCAAGATGAATATAACTGTTTTGCCACTGTGTCCCACAGTATGTCGATTGTTATTCTAACATAAAAGGCTGACTGGTTACCAGTTTGAATGTCCAATAAAAGATGGAATTTAACTGTGAATTTGTTCAAGTCACTGAGACGTTATGGTGTAAGACATCTGTCTAAGAGCTAATCCTGATTGATACCTACCCAGAATTGATATGTGCAGCCCAGAGGAGACTAGACACTCAGTCAGAGCCTATCATGTGGTGAGTGACACCCTGACAAGATGGTCGTGCCTCTCCAGCCTGCTGATGGTAAATGGTCTGCACGCTTTTCTACCTATTGGCACTCAAAGCGCTTTACACTGCGTCTTATTCACCCATTCGCACTAACAATCACACCGATGGTCAAAACTCACTGGGAGGAACTAAGTTGGTGGTCAGTGAGTTGCTCAAGGACACATCCACATGTGACCGGAGGAGTCGGGGTTTGCGATATTTGGGAACAACTGCCTTCCTGTGCCACAGTCACCCACTTCCCATCCCTCATACTGAAGCCACAGGCTGCTGGTGTAATGGCTGCACATGCTTGTGTTTCTTCTAAATGTGATTCATAAATTATGGAAGAGCAATTTTATTCCCCACTTGGAGTATAAAATATATATAAAGTAGTAGGAATATATTTATTACAGAGAGAGAGAGAGAGAGAGAGAGAGAGAGAGAGAGAGAGAGCAGAATTGCCACATATAGATGATCTTTTCCCTGTTGGATCAAGTTATTCCTGTGCAATGCAAGTTAGTGGTTCTAAGGATTTTCTAAGCTCTCATTTGTCTAAGCAATACTGGCCCCTTCTGGTTAAACCTAAACCTAACATGCCAGATAAAGATAGATTCAACTACAGATAAAAATACTTTTATCAACTATCAAACTATCTCTGGTCAATTTAATAGCATGCGAGTAATGTATTTTTAACAGCATTACTGACCTGTAACTGAACTTCCCCCATTGGTTTTGGTGTTGCTTTTGCTTTCAGTATCTTATGACTGCTTTGGAGTCGAGTTCTGGGAACAGTCAGAATATGTAAAAGCCAATATTTCAATACAGTGTTTGTTATAGATCAGCACCAGTGAGTGTAGGTTGCATACATCTGTACCCAAACAAACTGATTTCCATTTACAGAAATTAAATAGAAATGTCATTGAATACTCACAATTAATCATGTTTCCACGTATATTACCTTATTCAAACCCCTCAGATTGTGTGCATCTGTTGTGCTTCACATCCTCCCCATCCTCACAACCAAATACAACATGGTCAATAATATGTACAAGTAATAATATTAAGGATTATTTTGTTCTGTCAGTGTGACAGCGACTAACCATGAACAATGCCAGGACCCTGAAACCGAAGCAGCAGAATGAAATTCCACTATAATGATTTTTTCTTTTTTATCTTGACTCCTTTGTTTTCTTACTGGGTCAAAATGACTGAGCTTATCTGTGTCTTCATCACCATAGTTGTACAGAACTCCACCGTTTTTTATTAAAGGCCCTACAAAGTCTTAGTCCAATCAAACAGGTGCTTTCACTTATTATGACTGATTAGACATCTTCCCTCGAATATGTGGACTTGTCCTCGACTTACATCCCCCGAACATTTTTAATACTGTTAAGTCAGATGTATTTTTGTGACCTGATGTAATTCCCAGCAGAGCTTCAGCCAACTTCAACCTGAGCAACCTGAGCAACCTGTGTGCGTGGTTGAGCAGCGTCTCTATTAAGTGGACTTTGGTTTAATTCCAGTGTGACGTCAGAATGATTGCTGTGCTCCACAGACAACTAAAACACCTGACTATGAAGAAACAGCAACAATAATAGCAGAATAATGTGATTATTGTAGTGACTGATTGACCTGGCTGAACACTAGCATAAATAAAAGAACTGACCCAGGACCATCACGATGTAATACTCTATATCTCCACTGACTGATTGTTCATTATCATGGATGCATTATTGAATAGGCCTATACTGTACATCCATCCATCCATTCGTTATCTGTAACCACTTATCCCATTTATGGTTGCGGGAAGACTGTAGCCTGTCCCAGCTGTCACTGAGCGAGAGGCATGGGTCTCCAGTCTATCTCAGGGCCAACAGAGAGGCACGCTCACATTCACACCTATGAGCAATTTACAGTCACCAATCAACCTAATGTGCATAATTCTGGACTGTGTAGTACCTGGAGGAATCCCACACAAGCTCGCAGAGATTCATGCTGTGAAGGGATCTGTGGCCTTCTCTGTAAGGAAGTATATCACCAAATGAGGAAATATACAAAGACATGTTACAGGGGGACATAGTTTCATGTGGTGAATATTATATATTCACTTACGAAAGCAACACAAAACGAACATGTAGTCTGTCAAAGCTGTTTTAATAGGTGTCACATGAAGAAAAAAGGCTCCCACAATTTAAATCTTCACTCTTCCTATGTCAGATGTTGAAAAACACCCTCACCTGAAGCACTTAGACCACCAGGTCCTGACATCTGTCAGTTGGTGTTCAACACAGTGTCAAAAGTTTGTTCACAAAAAAGTCAGCATCAGTTCAGTAATTATTACTCGCAATTACAGGAGTTGCGGATTTTCAGCCCTGTCTGCAAAACATGGTTGTCAGTCTTATTTGTTAACGTGAATTCACTTGCAAGTTGATGGATAGGAGTAGTGATAATGGGTGATGAGAACTAAGCCAGCATTAGTCTTCCTGTGATTTACCTGAGCTCAAAGTGATGGCTGAATTACACTGCATCTGTGCCTGCCTTCCTACATTGTACAAGGACAGGCTAGCTAGCATTCAGCACTACCTGTTAGATAAGAGGATTTCATAGACATATCCTATACCAAACATTTCATTAATAAAAATACACCTGAATTCTCTTTATGTACAACAGAAAAGAAACATTTCACCTGCATATTCAAGATTCGTTTTAATATTAGGTATAGATTTTCTGTATTAGAAATATCACTATATTCTGAAATGATCTTTTAACTAAAGTAATAACAATCATTTCAACCATAAACCATTGAAGTACAGTATTTACATATAATACAGAGGTCATTTAATCACAAACAATATTAAAATAAATGTTTAATGAATACAAAGGTTTTTTTTTAATAATTCTATTTATATTTCAACCTTTTCAAGGAGTCCTTACACACCCCAAAAAATGTAAAGCCATTCTCTTCTAACAAACTATTAAGTGCAAACATTTTTTTTCCATATAAAAAACTACAATTGCAGCATCCAGCGTTTTGAGAGAGGGTAAATGGCATGCCATTTCCCCAAGTGCTTTCAAAGCTGTCTTCAAAATATTTTGCTTGTGTTTCACCATCACTAATTCAAAATGGGGAAAAACAATGAGAAAATCTGTGCAAAACACACACGTGTGATTCCTTTAAGTAAAACATTTGTAAAGGAAATAAAAAGCTGCAGTCTCTCTTGAACAGGTGTTTGAGGACTGTGGCTACACAAGGGATCACCCAGGAGGTTAAAAAAAAAAAAAAAAAAGGAGACCTGGCATCGGGGATATGCTGCTGCTCTAAAACAATCCCTGACCTTATTCACTACATCTGTCAATACATTTGAAGACCCAAAGTATAGACACGTCTGAATTAAACCCAAACAAAAAAGTTAGGCTGAGGCATTACCACAATGCTTCCACTAGCATTAGTATTTTTAGATCTACAGGCACAAAGGCCTGGGTGCTAGAATTTGTTATTTTCAGACGGGATATGACTTGATATGACCAATAGATGTAGCAGTGAGTCAGCCCAATCCTCCCGTAAACCTCCTGGATGATTTAAAGCTTGCCCTCCTACATCCATTAGCACCCTTAAGACAAAAGGGGGTCAAGTTTCCAACCCTGGCTTGGCCATCATCAGTTATCTAAACATAAGCAGTAACAGAAAGAGAGCATCTGGCTGCTTCTAGTGATGAGAATGAAGGTGACACTGGAGGTCATGTGGTGTGTGACAGTGTTTCAAGAAGCGCTGCAGGGCCTTAGCCTTGGTCATCCCCGTCTCTGTTACATGGAGGTCATTAGCAGCACTAGTATGGGGCTATACTACTGTTCCACTGGGGGAGTTGGCTGGGTTGTTTTGAGATGATAGCAATCCCTGCGGAGAGACAGATAACACACATTGACAATGTCACGCAATTGATCATGCAACAGAAGAGGAAGAACAATAAGGCCATGAGGTTTACTGTCGCAGAAGACTTGCTATTACTTTAACCATCGAAATGGTGATGGCATTAACGACTTCTGAATGCAGCAAGGAAATTCTTGATCTTCAAACAATGTGATGTTAAGAGGTGTCACATGACAGTATCCTCGAATGGCCCATCACTCACCACTTTCCCCGGCCTAGCCCACGTGCAAACGAAACCCTCTTGACAGGCTGTTACCAGACAGTCCTCTAGGAAGATTAACACAGTGAGTCGCTCATGAGCGATCTTCTTACACACCAGCGGCTCGAGCAGTGGCACTTCCTCCATGCGTGGACACAGGGTAGTGCCCAGAGTCTTAACTACGTCAGCTTTTGCTGTCCGTGATGAGCTGAGCTGGTTGAGCTTGTCACTGCTCTTGCTGCTGATGTGACCCATGCTGTGGTTCCGCTTGTGGTCCTTCTCGTGCCGCTCCTTGCGTGACTCGTGTAACGACAGTGTTGCAAATTTGCTAACTCCAGTGGCAATAAAAGAACTGTCAATGATGCTGTTGCCCTTGGTGGTGGTGGCAGTGGTGGTGCTGCTGCTGCTGTTGTTGCTGCTACCTGTGTGACTGTTTGGTGTGCTGCCCCCTGCGGGATTGGAGGAGTGTGGCAAGCTATTGGACCGAGGCAGGGTGCTAGAGAGGGAGTTTGCTGGGTTACCACTGGAACTACTATTGCTCACATTGTCTTTACCATTGGTGCCACTAGGATTAGTGGTGGAGTTGGAGACAGTAGAAGTATTTTGTCCAGTGGCTGGAGGGCTTGTGGCACTCATAACATTAGTGTGGGTCCTAGTCCGCGACAAAGGAAGGTGAGGGAAGAGAATGTCCTCAGTAAGGTCCCACAGACACAGCTGGGTATCCTGGCCCACTGAGCCAAATCTGTAAGTCACACTAACCGGCCTACTGTCTGTAGAGTTTCTCTTAGAAAGCCGAGACTGAGCGCTATTAGCTCTGTCTCGGCCTGGACTAAAGTGAAGCTGCTCATGGAAGTCCTCATCACTACCACTGAACTCAGCAGGGGGGTCGCTGTCTTCCACACTGGTGGTACAGTGGTCAAATGCCACCACACTCACCCATGACTTGTGACCATGACCCCGTGCAATCACTTTGCAGTCTGAAAATGACCACACGGTTACCAGGTCATCCTCCCCTCCTGCCACAATATATCGTCCATCTGGGCTCCAGCAGACACACAGCAATCCACCGAAGTAGCTCTTCATTGTTCCATGGAGCTCTGCAGCATCAAAGCCAAATACCCGCAGAAAGCCATCCTGGCTTGCACAAGCCAGAAATTTGCCATCCGGGGAGAACGCAAACTCGTTGAGTGCCCCCTCACCCACTGTCCAGCGTAATAACGGGTTCCTAGCTGACTTGCTCTTGCAAGTATGCACCGCATAGTTTTCACCCTGCTTAAGCAGCTGGTAGTGAGGTGCAGTGGTGCCACAAGTGTTTTCCACGTTGTACAGGTACATGTTGCCACTGGAGTGAGCCACCAGAAACAGGCTCTCTGATCCAGGGACCCATCGTACACATGTTACTCTTGACTTGTCTATAAGTCTCTGGGTGACAGGGAGAAACACAAAGACAGAAAACAAACAGAGAAACTGGTTAGCTAGTTATTATTTCCACTCATTGAATCTCACTGAAATTATGCAAGCGTAATTGAAACCTAAATACACTGACTGGAACCCACCTCTTCATTGAAGAGCTTGCTGGTTTCCTTCTTTATTGGGTCTATGAGCTGCACTTGCCCGGCTGAGAAACCCACCAGCAGGGAGACGCTCTCAGCCGTAGCCGTGAGTGGGTTGAAGTCATGACATGTGGGCTGCGTTCCTTTGTATATCCTCTTGTCTATGGGCTTACTGAGATCAGCAGCCTACAACAACAAACACACAAATTAGCACATTTTAAAACATAAAAACACAATAATTAATTAGCTTAATTACCAGGCCATCATCTACTTTGACCAAAATAAATTAAATGCATTTAGTTCATTTTAGCAGTATTCCAGATATTACCATTATTCTACCGTGACCTGTAAAAGTAACACAACCACACAGCACTTATATTTATCGAACAGCTTTTTCTAATCTCAATGTCTCTGGCTTATGGTAATAATAAACTGTGACGTATGGGAAATTATTGTCTACAAGGAGAGCAAAACTACTTCAATCAGCCAATGTAGGAAAGCTGTAAAGTTTGCTTTTTCAACGACAGGCAGCTGATGGCACATCCTCTTGATTTAAACCAAACATTACACTGTAAAGATTTAAGAAACTATTATGAGATAGACTTCAGCAGCAGTATGCTAGAGAGAATTTTTCTATATTCCCATACCATTTAACATAAATTGTGCCTTGCAAACTTGTATTATGCACTGAATAACTCTGGCACATATGCTAACTTGGTATTCATGAATCTGGCATTGGATCAGTAAAACAATTTTGTGACAGTTTTGTGCTATTTTGCTGTGACTCTTGTGGTCTATTTTAGTGTATTAAAGGAAACAGAGAAAAGTCCTAAGGACACAAATAACAGTATTGTCAGAGCAAGGCAGCTCTAAATGAAATATGTTTCTTTCACACAACTTGACATTTCTGATGTTTCAATGATATTATGGTAGACATAGCAGTTTCCAAAATAGTTTCCACAATCTTAAGATTGTTTTAAAGAAAAACTTTCATAATAATGTCCAAACCACAAGGAAGAGATAAACTCAGCAATAAAGGAAGCATAGGAAGAGAAAAGCTGACTGAAAAGATATGCACTGTTTTGGTGTCTATTAAATTAATAGGTGAGCTTCCAATTAAACTGTGACAACTTGCCCAATAATGTCCATCAACGATCAGCTAGCCTGAGGTCTTGTAGTTTACCTGGCAGCTAACAGTCTCATTTGTCCTACCTTGGGAGCTGTATTTGAGCTGATTTTAGAGGCTACAGTAGTATTTGATTAACGGCTTACGTCAAGTTGTGTACCTTTTTACTCTTTTTCTGTAAACTCACCTATTTGAAATACTGCAAAATGGGAATGGAAAGGATAATTAAGACAGAGTAAGTTGAATCAGGAGCTGCAGTAAAGGGGGACTCACTCCAATTTAAGCAAGCTACATTACATTTGTTTGCTTTGCTGTCTGCAATATGGAAACCTAATACGACAAATCATATAATGTGACAGTTTACTAACAAAACTAAATAACTGACTGATTATTTCAGAACTTCCTGACTGCAGACAGACCTCTATAAAATATTACCCGACAATACTTAAGTTACATATTTGTTGAAACAAACACAGTTATACTTGCGAATCGTAAAATTCTAATCAAATATTCTGAGTTTTTCTGAAAAGTGAAGCCGAAGTGAAAAACACTGTTGCTGGTTTCTAATGTTCTGCAAGAACATAAGTTTCTACTGTTCTGCAGGAACATAAGTTTCTACCAGGTATACCTTCACTTTAACATTATCAGCAGAATTCTCATTTTATACTGTGCATCGGCCACAGAGACGTCCACTTCACTTAGATGATGCTCACTGTCACAGTCACCATCCATGCTTAACGAAAGCAAGCCTGGCTTGCTGCAGTGACATCATAACTTAAGTACAAACAGTGGCTCACATTGCATCACATCCACGGCAGTGAGTGCGCACATAATTGTATCTCAACCTCCCGTTCCATAGCCTACTATGTGAGCTTTTGTTCTGTCATGGACATACAACATTTTTACACGGCTGCTGGTGAGTTCTGTTGACAACTGGCCACTCAACAGATAACATAAGCTTTGCAAGGGAGGGAAGATAAACAAACACATCGTTAGACCGCGGAAAGTCTTTTGTCACGTTTTCCAGCCCACTGGAAAATCTCATGTCAAAGTCTTTCACAGACTGTGAGATCAACACGACATAGAAGTGCACACAAGTCCAATCGAAAACAATTGCGATGTGTGTGGCGATGTTAGCTAAGATTGCTAACTCTAAACTTAGCTTAGTCTGCTACATGGCCTTGTCTTGACAATCTGCGCACTTCAATGACAGGAGCTAAGAGTAGTGACAGCCAGGCTGCAACCTGTTTCAAGATGCCAAACCAACGAGCTACTCCCGGACAGTGCGGGCTTCGTCGCTTCAGTCGATATTGTTTACCTTTCTCACGCCTTTGTATATATAAAAGTACAGTTCCCGGCCCACATTGAAACAGATCCTGTCGCCGTTGCCTGACTGGTCGTTTACATTGACAAAGGAGACCTTGACAGGATTGGAGCCCTGCGAGTTGAAAGGCACCCTATTCGGGCGGCTGTATTCGGAGTGCGTGAGGAGTTTGTAGACGCCTTCTCGAGTGGTGAATTGAGTTTTAATCTCGTTCATCTCCTTCCCTCCTCCCTCCGCCGCCATCTTGGAAATTGGCGTTCATCCTTGTCCGAACCCCGGATGTTACCAACAGCGCGTGCCCGTTGAATTCCAGCAGCCATGCGTACGGATAAATATCCAGTCATGTGAGCGACACTGTGAAACAGAGTAGAAACCGGCTTTTAATGAACTACAAAAAACAGACAAATATTGTAACATTATCATGAACAAACTCGACACCTATGTAATGCCGCTTGTTTCTAAAGGAATTGTTGTTATCAGGGAATAATATAGTGAATGTCTTTCGACGCAACGAAACAACCAACGTCAAAAAATAGCACTTGCAAAGTGCACAACATACAAGAAGTTGCCACTTTAACTACAAGCCAACCAGTACTGATGTCGCATAGGCCCATGCTAAGGTTGGCTAAATTAAGGTTACTGCAAATATATCCTTGAAAAATCAGTTAACGGGCTAATTATAGAAGAGCACTAATCCCTTTAGATGAAATAATCCATGGTGACACGTGATATACGTTTCTTATAGACAGGAACCACAAGAACCCCTAGCCATTACTATGTAAATTATGGGGAACCTGCTTCTGAAAATATCATCTTACAGTGATTGCAACAGTTCTCCATGTTTCTCCGTCACGTGGGTGCTTGACTTCTAGTAGCGTCTGCAATCATCTGGAAACATTAGGATTGCATGACAGATCTGTGGCAGATGTAACACACTGCCACCGTCTGGTCAGATGTAGACACTGTCGCTCACGTTGGCCCAGAGACTTCTAGGGAATTAAGATAAGTTTCTAGAGAATTCTTATGCGTTACCCAAGGTTGTGTTTACTGCTGCATTTAAAAGCAGCGTTTGTAAGTTTGTTTTTTTGAGGTTATTTGGGGGAACTTTACTATATGATACGGACCAACCCCGTTTTTACTATAATGTACCTTTCTCTTATTGTTCCTATAGGGCTTCCATCAAATCGGTTTGTTTCAATAATAAAATCTGTATTAAAACAAATCTCCCAGATCACCCTGCTAAACATTTCACACATGTGCACAAAAATGTAGAGTTGTATTTATTTCTCTTTTGCTTTAACTACAATCCCAAACTTTCCCACTAATATTTAGTTAAAACTTGAAATATTTTTATATAATTCATTAAAAAATGTTAAGAAAATGTTTTGCCTCTACATTTTTACAATTAGGTTACATTATTAGTGCAAGTTATGCTATAATTATGCTGTATTTCACCATTTAATTATTTATTACAGCAAAGTCCAATGATTTAAATTATTTTAATTTTGCAGTTGCTGTATATGGCAATGTGTGTGGGACCTATATTGTTCGACTTAAAAATCCTAATTCAGTGTCAGCTCCCCTAAAGAGAGAAGACGCCTTTGAAATTGTGGCCTTTAAATGTTGATGGCTGATTCTGTTTAAACTCCCTAGACATAGATTCCTAAATCCACTCTGACTTAATCCACTTACAAAGAAAACTATGAGATGTGGCTGAAAATTCTAGAAAATTGGAAAAATGTCATAATGAAGTTTATTATCGATTGGGATTAAATGTATAGACTCAACTAAAAGCCACAGAGAGGGGGCAGATTTCCGTATTGTGAATTTCAGCTTATCTCAGATATACCACACGAGTTAAACCTCTCAATCTATTATCTTTAAAATGCAGAACTTCTGAGATTCAACCCAGTCTCGCATGCCAAAAAAAGAAATGGGCCTGATGTAGCCCTTTAATGTGTGCGCATGTGTGTCCAATGGGGCACAATGGTAGCAGCTGATAGCAAAGGCAAAGCACAGCTGTGACACTTACAGGGGGGCATTGGGCCTAACAGGCAGACAAGCTATCAGGAAAGCTCTCACTGTGAGTGACAGGCACTTCTTGTTACTCTGCAGCCCTAAAAGGGCACACAAACTTTAGGGCTCTGGTGTCACATGTGTTACTCCCCCCCCTTCCCGGGCTTTTCTTAACAGCCCCACTACTGTAGTGAACATATCTTCTGGAGGATTCTGAATGGAAGCTTCGAGAAGTCCCCATTAGTATAAAAAGGTAGCAGCATGTCATGAAGTCTGCATAGAGTCAAAAGAAACTCACTTGAACACACCAAGAGACTTACTGCCCACAGGAGCAGCAGCAAAGCACAGGATTGAAGCTCTTCAAGAAAAGACGACAATCTCAGTTACAGATTTAAGGACAATCTACTAGAAGCAACAGAAGCCAAACTTTATTCTCAAGGTAAGATTTGAACACCTGAATTCAAATTCAGCACTTTCTCTGCACTGCACCTTAAGTAACAAACCAATTACAGAATATACATTGTGTGCTATAAGTGTAGGATCACAGACATAAGGTATAAGTACCTGCTACTTAGTATGTAACACAAAAAATAGATATGATAAGAGCAGAAGGATAAAATATTAATTGTTTGCTGTCTCTTTTAATTAGATTGGGGGACTAATTTTTTTAACGTTACTGTGCTATTGAGACTATAACTTGAAAGAAGCACATGGCAAGCAGGGTAACTGAGTGTTCGGGCAATGGTGAACAGCAGTAAAACCACACGGCACAAAGAATAGATGCGCATATGCATCTTAGTGCATTAGCATTAATATAAGAAAACATAATACCAAATGCAATGTTCAAGTGATTATCAAAACTCATTTGCAGATTATTTTTATTCTGTGTAACTAAGGAAATGAACAATGGACAAGGCAAACTGTTTTCTATTAGGTACAAACATTATGAAAACAGATATAATAATACAATTATCATTAAAATAAGTTTCTTCAGTATTTGAATTTCTAACTGCTATTCCTTCCTTTAACCTTATTGTGTTGAATGACACACAGTGAAGTCAGTGGTAGTTGGGAAAACCCTTAAACTCCACCCATTTTCCAAATTGCCAGATGGCAAGTCTTTGATTGACAGGATGAACACATGTTCACTCATCTACTATCAGCAGTAGCAACCCCCCCTTCAAGCCATGAGGTTCTCTGTAACAGGAGTGGGAAATAGATTTCAAATATAAATGCTCAAACATTACAGGATTTCTATTTTATTTTAAACCAGAATAGTGTGCTTAAGCATGAAAAGCATAGTGATTCATTCAGAATGAGTTTTTTTAAACACAACCTTATATGTTTTTTCCTTTAGATGCCTGAGAACGCTGGAAAAGTTATGGAGGAGGAAGTGGAGACCTTTGCCTTTCAAGCTGAGATTGCTCAGCTTATGTCCCTTATCATCAACACTTTCTACTCAAATAAAGAGATCTTCCTTAGAGAGCTCATCTCCAACTCATCAGATGTGAGTAAAATCAGCACTCTTTAGCCAAATGTTTCACGTTAAAGGAACCGTTTCATTAATGCAAACACCATTTCTTAAGCAATTTCTTAATCACTTAATGTAATTTCCTCTCGACAGGCCTTGGACAAAATCAGATATGAAAGCTTGACAGACCCCAGCAGACTTGAGTCCTGCAAGGAGCTGAAGATCGAAATCAGGCCTGACTTGCACGCTCGCACCCTGACCGTCATTGACACAGGTATTGGCATGACCAAGGCTGATCTTATCAACAACCTCGGCACGATCGCAAAATCTGGCACCAAGGCTTTCATGGAGGCTCTGCAGGCTGGAGCAGACATCTCCATGATCGGTCAGTTTGGTGTTGGTTTCTACTCTGCCTATCTGGTGGCTGAGAAGGTGACAGTGATCACCAAGCACAATGATGACGAACAGTACGTGTGGGAGTCTGCAGCTGGGGGCTCATTCACAGTCAAGCCTGACACCGGTAAGTTTTTCGTCCTCAACTATGTATCATTCTAATCAATAATTTGCCTGATGAATGCAAATTATCATTATCTGGTGCAGGGCTCATAATGTATTGTATTGATATTTTTAGGAGAATCCATTGGCAGAGGCACAAAAGTGGTCCTTCACCTCAAAGAAGATCAGACAGAATACTGTGAGGAGAAGCGCGTTAAAGAAGTTGTAAAGAAGCACTCGCAGTTCATTGGCTACCCAATTACACTATATGTAGGTTCTTGTAAGACCCATTAGCAGCCAATTAAAAAGCCTAATAGAATTTTTTAACAATGATATTGACAACGTTAAATGCAAAAAAATCCTAAACACCTTTTTTCCATTCTAAAGGTGGAAAAGACAAGAGAGAAGGAAGTGGACCTTGAGGAGGGAGAAAAAGAAGAGGAAGTTGAGAAAGATGCTGCTGAGAACAAGGACAAACCTAAGATTGAAGATGTGGGCTCAGACGAGGATGAAGACACAAAGGAAAACAAGAACAAGAGGAAGAAGAAGGTCAAGGAAAAGTACATTGATGCTCAGGAGCTAAACAAGACCAAGCCCATCTGGACCCGTAACCCAGATGACATCACCAATGAAGAGTATGGAGAGTTCTACAAGAGTCTCACCAATGACTGGGAGGATCATCTGGCTGTAAAGGTAAACTAAATATACATCCCTGTATATCACCCATCTTAATCTTTTAACATTATCATAATTTAATGGAATATTGTAAGGTACTAAATTCCTATTCTGCTTCTTTTTCTGCAGCATTTCTCAGTGGAGGGTCAGCTGGAGTTCCGTGCCCTGCTTTTTGTACCAAGGAGAGCTGCATTTGACCTCTTTGAAAACAAGAAAAAGAGAAACAATATCAAGCTGTATGTGCGCAGGGTCTTCATCATGGACAACTGTGAGGAGCTGATCCCAGAGTATCTCAGTAAGTAACATATTATGAACACACAACTACTCATTGACACACAAATTTTAGTCAGATCTGCAAAGGTTAGCAAAGCCTTAAAACCAAACATCAAAAATCTCACAGATCTTAATATTCATGTTTGTTTTTATGTTTAGAAAATGGCCTGGGGTAACTACCCAATATGTAACTTCTCTTTTCAGATTTCATCAAGGGTGTGGTAGACTCTGAAGATCTGCCCCTGAACATCTCCAGAGAGATGCTGCAGCAGAGTAAGATTCTGAAGGTCATTCGCAAGAACCTGGTCAAGAAGTGCTTGGAACTTTTCACAGAACTGTCTGAGGACAAGGACAACTACAAGAAGTTCTACGAGTATTTCTCAAAGAACATTAAGGTAGATTGAACCACTCGTATTCATATCTTGAAGTTCAACTCCTCTAATAAAAATATGAAAGGTCACATTTGGGTTCAACTGCAATACTATTTCTACATTATTCTAGCTTGGTATCCATGAGGACTCACAGAACAGAAAGAAGCTGTCTGAGCTGCTGCGCTACTACACCTCAGCCTCTGGAGATGAGATGGTTTCCCTGAAGGACTATGTTTCTCGCATGAAGGACAACCAGAAACATATCTACTACATCACTGGTAGGCATTTGTTTTATCTTTAAACATCAGTGTTAATTAGAACATTTTAAACTACATGAACTGACTCAGTAAATGTGCATTTGATATTACTTGAATGTTTAACAGTTCCACATCTGTATTTCAGGGGAGACCAAAGACCAGGTGGCCAACTCTGCCTTTGTTGAGCGCCTTCGGAAAGCTGGCCTCGAGGTCATCTACATGATTGAGCCCATTGATGAGTACTGTGTCCAGCAGCTGAAAGAATTTGATGGCAAGAACCTGGTTTCAGTTACCAAGGAAGGCCTAGAGCTGCCTGAGGATGAGGATGAGAAGAAGAAACAAGAGGAGCTCAAAAATAAGTTTGAGAACCTGTGCAAGACCATGAAGGACATCCTTGACAAGAAAATTGAAAAAGTAAATAAAAACAGTCATTATTTTATCTTTTTCTTCCAGAAAAATTACGCTACCATAGTATAGTCACTTGCGTTTGACCATGACAATAATACAACACTTCCCTACTGACAGGTTGTAGTTTCCAACCGCCTGGTCTTGTCTCCTTGCTGCATCGTAACCAGCACCTACGGCTGGACAGCCAACATGGAGAGGATAATGAAATCTCAGGCCTTGAGAGATAACTCCACTATGGGCTACATGACAGCTAAGAAGCACCTTGAAATCAACCCCCAGCATCCAATCATTGAGACCTTGAGGGAGAAGGCAGAGGCTGACAAGAACGATAAGGCTGTAAAGGACCTGGTCATCCTCCTATTTGAAACAGCCCTGCTGTCTTCAGGTTTCACACTGGAAGACCCACAGACACACGCCAACCGCATCTACAGAATGATCAAGCTTGGTCTTGGTAAGTGATGTTTTTTCTTGACACTGCAGGAATTTGTTTGCTTATTATACATTAATAAGAGAATTGTTTGCTAACAAATGCTTATATATTTGCAGGTATTGACGATGATGAGTCTGGGATTGAAGAACTAATTCAGCCTGCTGAAGAAGACATGCCAGTCTTAGAAGGAGATGACGACACATCAAGAATGGAAGAAGTTGACTAAGACACTTAGCAGACTTCTTCCTTAGTTTTAGTTTTGTAAATTATATTCCTTCTTACAATAGGCCTTTCATTCTCAACTAGTCCATATCAGTTAATAATGGAATAAACATATTCTTGCATAATTTTAACTGCTTATATAAAACTTATAATACCCATTAAGAGTAATATAATGTTACTGAAAATATTACTTGTGTCACATTTTGTATCTATCACATTTTTATGAAATGCAATCAAATTTGTAATAAAATGTATTTAGAAATAAGATCCAACTCTCTGAGTCAATTACATGTTATATTAGTTTGAGTCCTACAAACTAATAATGGGTCAAAACGGATATGGACAGTTTCAGGTAAAGAAACTTTCAAATAAAAACTTAATCCCCAGATTTATTTAACGTTCTGGAATTTTCAATGAACACTGCATGGTACATGTAGTTTTACCTCCTGCACCTTTACTTCCTCACTCGGTCCAGCCTACTATTCTTTAGTCCCGCATCTTCAGCCAATAGACGAGGAGGTGAGTGCACACATAGTTGATTGACTGTTCAACTGGCCTATCGGCGGCCACCACAGAGCTGCGGAGAGGATGATTCTAGATAGTTCTGGAAGCTCATGCCTGGCGAATCCGCAGGCTGGGAAAGGGTACAAAAGCAGCGCATCCTCCACGCTCTAGGAGAAGACTTACCAGCTGGTAAACCCGAGACATCGGCAAACATTTCTGAGCGGAGTTCTCGCTAACACCGAAGACGAAGGTAACAAATTACATTCATTTCTTTTCTTTTTAAATAACTCATCACTGTAGAGTTGGCAATCGGTAAATTTGGCATTGATTTTCACTAAGGTTAGCTGCCGTTAGCTTTTGCTTTGAACCATAGCTGTTAAACGTTTACCATCGAAACTAAGCCTGACGGTATGTTAACACGATGCCAATGATCATAAATACCATGGACGTTATTATTATTTTTATTTTTACCGAACTAGGCACCAACGGTAACGCAAATAAGTTTGGTTAAGCTTGTTGTCAAAATACACTTAAAATAGATAATAATACTTATAATTGGTAACATTGTATTTTCATCAGTTGACGACAATAAAACCACATGACTGTCGTGTTTTCACATTAAGAGCTTCGCTAAATGTAACGTTACAATTAAGAGTAGAGTGATTTCAGTGGCCATCAGCGTTATTGGCCCATATGAGAACTTTTTCCTTTTTATCTTGGCAACAAGTACGCTCATATTTCCTTGACCCAACTCAAAGCTGTCAGACAGCGGCCACATGGACCACTTTGTGCATTCACGGTACAAATACCAGGCAGTTATTTGTCCTTGTTCTTTACAGTCAGTGTAGCGCAGATAAAAGGAGTAACGTTCATTCATTGAGCTCGCTCGGACGGCTGAGAGGAGGAGCTTTCGATTCCTATGGAAACTGCTAGACTTCTACTCGCCTCTTGGTACCTTCTAGAAAGTTGCATTGTGACTGGGAAGCCGGCAGGTGGTGTCGTTTTGCTGAAGCTAACTTGTAATTCCGACCACATGCTACCTTCTTATTAACCTAGTAATATCAACAAAGATAACAACACATGCAATTATACTGTTTTATGACTAAAATACTCTCTATTCTAGTCACCAATTAAAGTTGTGGAATTAGACTTTTATTTATTAATCTCCTTTTACATACTCTTACCATGTACTTAAACATGTAACAACTTGACTGAAATAAAAAGGTATACTAGTTACGTAGCCTAAAGGCAGGCTCAAATCACATTTCAACCATTTGCAAAGGAAGGATTATAAGAGGTGGAACACTGAGCTGGACTGTCTGTTCACACCCGCACAATTGAAACATGCTGATACAAAACACAAATAATGTAAAAATCAAACTTATTTAGATAAATCAAACTCCCAGACCAATGCCAGTGATGATGCACATGGGTCAGTTATAATATCAATGCACTTGGCTCTCAAATTGGTTATTTAATCTATTAAATAACTAGAAAAAAACATTTCCAAAAGACGTGCACTGTGAATACTGCAAAGCTGAAGAAAGCTGAACGGTTTTTGCTGAGAGAGCTGAAACGTTTGCTTTTGCTGAGAGAGCAAAAAACTTTACTATTTAAAAAAAGGGAAGATTTGAAAGCGAGTAAACTGTTTTGTCTAGTAGCATTAAAAATCCTAGAAACTGTAGAAATGTAATAGCTGAGTGCAACGTTAAAGTCAAACACCTGAAAAATGTAGACCTTATAAACTCAAAAGGTCAACTTCTGCAAAACCATTTGCATCTGGATGTGGAGAAAGTTTAAGAGATTCTAACAAATTTCCAATCAGTGAACCTGAACCTATTACTGCAGGTAGACTAAAACTACAAACTCATTTTACAATTTAAATGCACAATATTTTTAAAAAGTATCAGTGTCATGTGGGAGAAAAACTGTAAGGTGGGTGTTTGGACACAATTCTGAGGCTGATCACATGACCTGATTTCACTGCGTACGTTACCATGGCAACATAAGCTTTGAATCTGAGTCATTCACATTTGCTGAAGACAGGTCATAAACGGCTTGTACTTTGCCTCGCAAAATGTGGAAAAGCTAGTCCTAGTAACAAAAGTTTAAGAAAAACAACTGAGCGGCAGTAGGCTTCAACGAACACAGTTGCTGTTTGAAGATATTACATAATATTAAGGCAGGATGGCTATATTTTAAAACCGCCCCCATTTGAGGAGAATGTCTGGACCGCCATCATAATGGGGTCAAATGGGAGTTTTTGATGGCATTAACTCTGCTTCTGACCAAAAACTGAAAGAACCGTAGGTTCTGTCACTATGAGAGTTACCTTTCCTGAAAGACCAAAAATAAATACAATTTAATGTATAATTTGTTGAGGGGAAAAAGAAGGAAAAATGTGATCAAAATTTAAGCTAAGCAGTTAAAGTGCATGTGATCTCATCCACTAAAACTGGGACAACATTTTGCAAGTTTGAACAGTGTTTCTATCTGAAAATAGTGAAGTAGTTAAGTGCCAAAAAATTACAACATGGAAATTTAAATTAATAATAAAAATAAAGATTAGGATAACATACAGTAGATTATACCGGTGTGTAAATTTTTTTTTAGATGCCTGAAGCACACGACCAACCAATGGAGGAGGAGGCAGAGACCTTTGCATTCCAGGCTGAGATCGCTCAGCTGATGTCCCTGATCATCAATACTTTCTATTCCAACAAAGAGATCTTTCTTAGGGAGCTCATCTCCAACTCTTCAGATGTAAGTTTGTTAAAGTATTTTATCAAAGTTGTTTATTGAGCTTGAGTTAATTGGCTTTATTACATTGTGAAATGTGAATACTTTAGAAAGTAATTTTAAGTTTTTTCAATTTTAGGCCCTGGACAAAATCCGCTATGAGAGTCTCACTGACCCCTCCAAGCTGGATACTGGCAAGGAGCTCAAAATTGAAATTATTCCCAACAAACAAGAACGTTCTCTAACCCTGATTGACACTGGTATTGGCATGACCAAGGCTGACCTGATCAATAATTTGGGCACAATTGCAAAGTCTGGCACCAAGGCTTTCATGGAGGCTCTGCAGGCTGGAGCTGACATCTCCATGATTGGCCAGTTTGGTGTTGGTTTCTACTCTGCCTACCTGGTTGCTGAGAAGGTGACAGTGATCACCAAGCACAATGACGATGAACAGTATGCCTGGGAATCATCTGCTGGAGGCTCATTCACAGTTAAATTGGATAGCTGTAAGTAACCTAGCGATTAATGTTGTGGAAATTGAACAGTTAAACTTAGGTTAACCTTGTTTTAACTCATTATTTTCTTCAACAGCTGAGCCAATTGGACGTGGCACTAAGGTGATCCTCCACCTGAAAGAGGATCAGACAGAATACCTTGAGGAGAGAAGAATCAAAGAGATTGTGAAAAAGCACTCACAGTTTATTGGCTACCCCATCACACTTTTTGTGAGTATTCATGTAACTTGTTTGATAAATAGTTGAATTAATGCACATCAGCCAAGATGGTTAGGAAAGTGATCAAAATGGCCAGTAACATGAAATGTCTTATCCTTCAGCTGGAGAAAGAGCGTGACAAGGAAGTGAGTGATGATGAGGCAGAGGAAGAGGAGAAGGAGAAGGAAAAAGACCAGGATGAGGAGGAGAAGGACGAGGACAAGCCAGAGATTGAGGATGTTGGGTCAGACGAAGAGCTTGATCATGACAAGTCCTCAGATAAGAAAAAGAAGAAGAAGAAGATCAAGGAGAAGTACATTGATCAGGAGGAACTAAACAAGACCAAACCTCTATGGACCCGTAACCCAGATGATATCACTAATGAAGAGTATGGAGAGTTCTACAAGAGTCTTACCAATGACTGGGAAGACCACCTTGCAGTCAAGGTTGGTCTCAATATCTGTTTTTCAAACTGTCATAAATGTATAACATATATGCAATATTATGAAATGTGAAAACTGAACCAAAACAATTTTTTCCCACAGCACTTTTCTGTAGAGGGTCAGCTGGAGTTCCGTGCCCTGCTCTTTGTGCCACGTCGTGCTCCCTTCGACCTCTTTGAGAACAAGAAGAAGAAAAACAACATTAAGCTGTATGTGCGCAGAGTCTTCATCATGGACAACTGCGATGAGCTCATCCCTGAGTATCTCAGTAAGTATTAATCCTGCAAAATGTGGAATTGCAACTTGTTGTGCTTTTTAAAAAGCAAGGAGTGGCCATGCCCATACTTCAAGATGTAAATTAAGTACAAAATATCAGCAGGTCTTTGATATTAATTTAATTTGACATGCATTTTATTTTTTCATTCAGATTTCATCAAGGGTGTGGTAGACTCTGAAGATCTGCCCCTGAACATCTCCAGAGAGATGCTGCAGCAGAGTAAGATTCTGAAGGTCATTCGCAAGAACCTGGTCAAGAAGTGCTTGGAACTTTTCACAGAACTGTCTGAGGACAAGGACAACTACAAGAAGTTCTACGAGCAGTTCTCAAAGAATATCAAGGTTAGCGTTCTTCTTTTACTGTGCCAACTGCAGGTTATCCTAATCTTGGTTCCTGGCAAATGTAGTTATGTTTGCCTTTGTTCCTCTGACCTTTAAACTTTTGGCCATATTGTCTCATTGAAAAGCTACTTGACCTCCAGTTCTGCATCTAATTATTTTAATGTTCTAGCCAAAAAGCATCACTTGAATATTACTATTCATCTGCATACAACTTTGCTTCTGCATGTTACTGACAGTTGACTGCTTTGTCTTTCAGCTTGGTATCCATGAGGACTCTCAGAACAGAAAGAAGCTGTCTGAGCTGCTGCGCTACTACACCTCAGCCTCTGGAGATGAGATGGTTTCCCTGAAGGACTATGTTACACGTATGAAGGACAACCAGAAACACATCTACTACATCACTGGTAGGCATTTGTTTTATCTTTAAACATCAGTGTTAATTAGAACATTTTAAACTAAATGAACTGACTCAGTAAATGTGCATTTGATATTACTTGAATGTTTAACAGTTCCACATCTGTATTTCAGGGGAGACCAAAGACCAGGTGGCCAACTCTGCCTTTGTTGAGCGCCTTCGGAAAGCTGGCCTCGAGGTCATCTACATGATTGAGCCCATTGATGAGTACTGTGTCCAGCAGCTAAAGGAGTTTGAAGGCAAGAACCTGGTTTCAGTTACCAAGGAAGGCCTAGAGCTGCCTGAGGATGAGGATGAGAAGAAGAAGCAGGAGGAGAAAAAAGCTCAGTTTGAAAACTTGTGCAAGATTATGAAGGACATCTTGGAAAAGAAAGTGGAGAAGGTGAATAAATGGAACTGGCATCTATCAACCCAATGTTATTTAATAGTATACTGTAAATAATCCACAGCTGTGCAGTTGAGGCATAGTAATAATTCTTAGTAACCTTTTTATAGGTCACAGTTTCCAACCGCCTAGTATCATCTCCCTGCTGCATCGTCACCAGTACCTATGGCTGGACGGCCAACATGGAAAGGATCATGAAAGCACAGGCCCTCAGAGATAACTCCACCATGGGCTACATGGCTGCCAAAAAGCACCTTGAGATCAACCCCGATCACCCCATTGTACAGACCTTGAGGCAGAAGGCAGAAGCTGACAAAAATGATAAGTCTGTGAAAGATCTGGTTATTCTCCTCTTTGAAACTGCCCTGCTGTCATCAGGATTTACCTTGGATGACCCCCAGACCCACTCCAATCGCATTTACAGAATGATTAAGCTGGGTCTTGGTGAGTGTCTGTATTACACAAATGCTTACACAAAAGCTTCTTAAAGGATTTTAATCTGTTTCTGAGAAATGACCGACTTCATATTTGCTCTGCCTTCTAGGTATTGATGAAGATGATGTGACATCAGATGAAGCTACTTCTGCGCCCACTGAGGAAATGCCTCCTCTGGAAGGTGATGATGAGGATGATACATCCAGAATGGAGGAAGTAGACTAAGTTTGTTTTGTTGGCTGCTAGCATTCAAAAATGGTGTTCTATAAATTTCCAAGTTTAATGTTGTAAATGATCCTGGAATGATCCACCCTAAACACCTTTTTAACCACATTCCCTTAGCAAATCCCCTCTTTGCATTGAACACAAGCAGTGTGGATTCTTTTTGTTTAGAACTTTATTTTGTCACATTTTGTATCTTCAGTTTGACCAATGCATTTCTTTTTTGTATTTATTGACATTCCAATGTTTGTGTTCTTGAGCTGTAAATATATTAAAATTGATACTGTTATTTGAAATGGGTGGGACTCATAAATAAAGGTTTACCATGTTAACAAGTCTTCCTGTCACATTTTGATTACTTTCCCAAACATCAATGCAAATTGATACTCTTACAGTTGATACAAGATAATGAAATCCATGAAAAAGTAATTTGGAGATGGCAGTTTGTTGAATGGGCAGGTGCAGGATGTGCCCATGTTCTTGTTGAAACGGGTTTTGTATGAACTTAAGGAGCGTAACTTAATTTCAGTGTTTCAGTTCCTAGATGCACTTTCTATATTTGGGAAGTTTCTCCTATTCTTTGCAGTACCTCTTGAGCTCCATCACATTGGATGGGGAGCCACTTTCAGATCTCCAGACTTGACCTGATCAAGCAAGTCTGCGCTCTGGCTGGGCCACTCAAAGACATTCAGAGTTGTCCTGCAGCTACTCCTTTGTTATGTTGGCTGTGTGGTTAGGGTTATTGTCCTGTTGAAAGTGAACCGTCGCCCCAGTCTCAGGTCCAGAGCGCTCTGGAACTATGTTTATTGGGATCTCAATGCTGCAGAAATTTTTCTGTACTCATCACAACCAATTGCCTGGACTTCATGGCTTGGTTTGTGCCCTGACATGCACTGTTAATGGTGAGACCTTGTAGACAGGTGTATGCTTTTCCAAACCATCGACTGAATTTCCCACACTATGACTCCAATCAAGGATGGTCAGTGGAAACATGATCCTCCAGAGCTCAGTTTTGAGTGTCATTGCAAAGGCCATGAATACTTTTGTACATGTGAGTTTTATGAAAATAAATTCTTTAAAGATTTCGAAGAAACTTCTTTCACGTTGTCATTATGGGGTATTGTTTGTAGAATTATGAAAGAAATCATTTGATCCATTAAAGGAATAGGGCTGTAAAATAACGTGGAAAAAGTTAAGTTCTGTGAAACAGTGTTTTCAGCAGTGTCTGTAGTCTGTGAAATAATGTCTTGTCATAGGTAAAATGCACAGGGGTACTATTAACTTCGAAGTTCCTGTATTTGTTTACCAGCAAATACAGATTTAGAAGGCGGGGGGCAATGGTATCTGAATATGATCCAGGATGAAAAGTAGATATTATATAAAAGACACTAATAGTCCAGTAGATGGCAGTAGTGCGCCACTAAGGTGGTTACCATCTAGCGGCGTTTACCATCCTGAGGAAAATATAACACAGGAAATTAACAAACTAGGTTGCCTAAACAGGCTTTACCTGATAGGAGATATATTCAGTCACACAAGAATAGGTTTAGGAAATAGGTGCAGGAATTTAGTGTGACAGTAATGATGTATAAGAATAAAGAGCGTATGGGACGGATTAAAACACGTTTCTTGAACTGTTTTGACTAATACAACTTTGTTTCCAAAAGGTTACAGATTAAATTGAACATACTTGAAAATTGAAATTGTTTCGATAAACAGTAATTACTTTTAATGTTATAATTTATCATTTGCTTTGCTTAGATTTTTATACTTAGCCATCTTTTACCTTTGTGGAGCTAACATCAGGACATATTCCATAATTGGTTTGCATGCATGACGAATTTAAGAGATTCTGATGTAAAGGCTTTCCTTTAAAAAGAACTACAAACATTGCAGCCTATGTTTTAATATTAGATTGAAGTTATTTAATTTAAGGCTATATTTTACAGCATTCTTTTTTTATTATTTTAGTTGGGAGTAATTTGAGAATCGAAAAAGATTATATACCATAGGTTGGGGATACTAACACCCTGAAAATAAACCACCTGTCACCAGCAGGGGGCCCCCACATCCTTTGCAACGGCCAGTGCGACAGACCGAGACGATGAGGTCAGCTGACAGGCAGCAGCCAATCACAGAGTGAGGTATCCCGAGAGTTGTCAAGGTTTTGGTTGTGGAGTATCCAAGAGGGGAGCAAGGGCGGTTACGGTTGTACAATGCCGAATAAAACAAAAAAAGACAAGGTGAGTTTGAGAATTGACGACAGGTTAGAGCAACAGTGGATAAAGTTTCATGAGATACAATTCAGTTTATTTTTTAGTAAACCGGCTTAATTACAAGACATTAAGCTATCAGCGCAGCGTCCCATCACATTAACGTTAGCCAAGCAGTAGTCAGCATCAGCTAGCCTCTATCCTGCCAGCACGTTAGCACAGAGTATGCAGTGTGCTGCCCTATGGACATAAATCGCATTTAACAAGGAGTAAAAGAACTTACTTTAAATGCCAGTGCTTTGCCAGACACCGTAAACGTGCTTTCGCGTGTAAATCTAATCGCTTTGCATCTTTTTAAAGCTAAAATCCCGTGTCGTGCGAATGCTATTGACCGAAAGAACGTTAGCTAGCTAGTAGCAGACTCACTAGTGTGTTCAAACAGGAGCGTGAGACTGGGTGGGCAAGCTTGCTATATTTAGCGAGGATTTGTGCATGGCGGGACTCAGTGATAGACTGGTTATTGATGTTGTCAGCCCACATAACCACCATTAAGTTGGCCTAAAAACTTGCGACTTTTTCTTTCAGGAGTCCTCTAAGTCTGGGAAAGTCGGCAAGAGTGGAGGACAGGAGAATTCAGAGCATGAGGTAGGCTAAATCAGGACACTTTACTAGACCTGTCCTTGATCACAGTAAGTAGTCCTTTGTCTGACAGAAGTTCAAATGCCATCTTTATTGCAGCAACGCAGTTAATAAATGAACTGCATTATCAGTGAGATAATGAATCAACTCACCCAAATCCGTATTTACCAGTGGCTGCTGCATTCCCAAACAGTGCTTGTACACTTGAAGGAAAATCTTGGCGTTATGACATAAATATTCTTTCACATCATATACGGTTGAAATGAATGCCTTTTTTCATCTAGTGTTGCTTATCATGCAAATTATATCTTACAAGTAGCATCGCGGTTGCGCCAACTTGACCTGTACAAAATGATGCAATCCACCACAGTGACTTAGTATTATGCAACTTTCATTGAAAGAATCAGTGGTGTTGATAATATTTCTTTGTAATTCAGGCTGTGATTTCTTAGTGTCTAACCTGTTTACAACCTAAACAGTGAGTCACAGTTCGCAAGTAAATTGCTTTTAAGTTGTACCAGTGAACTCCTCTAAATCTGATGTAAAGCATTGTGCTGTGGATCCTTGGTTGGATGGCTATATTGTTTCTACTCTGTGGCAGCAGCAGTCATTGACATTAGGTTATGTGGATCATCATGTGGAGCATTTTGTGGCATTTTTACTGTCTGGTGCATAGAAAATAACACACCTCAATTCAAAATACCATTTATATTAGTGTACTTTGAAATTCTAATAATCCCACAATTTCTCATGTTTTTGATATTTGCAGTAAAATGTTGATACTCAATGTAATTAAAGATAGTATTATAGAAATTTCTGCCTTTGTGCATAATACCTTTTGTACAATTTTACTTTCTGTTCATAATCTATGACACAATCTATGAGTTCCAAAGAAACCAAAAGAGAACATTGTTCAGCATCTTGGCAGCTGATCTCAAACATGAACAAACTGCAGTGGAAAAGTCTTTTGTTTGTTGAAAGTCAACATAATGCTTCATAAGAAAGGGAATGATCATAGGATTGCTATTTGAAATCCACTCTCATCAAATGGTAATGCACACATTTATGTAACCTGTCAAGGGTTAGAACAAAACAATACAAAAACATCTGGCTTACTTTTGACTTGTTGGCCTGGATTGGGTAAGCTTCAGCCCACATTATAAACTGTTGTACATTGTATATAGCACAGCATCTGGTGTAAATCGCTATGTCAGATTATGTTGTAATATACTGTATTTGTAAAAGAGTGAGAAGAGTCAAAAGATGCAGGTACACAGTATGGTTTATCTGCATTTTTCTATTTCAACAAAAGATGCGCAATACAAATACTTCTCTTTCTATGACCGTAACAATCATAATGTCCAAATATAACAGAACAGTCCCAAAGCTAGAAAGCTAAAAACTAGAAGCTATATTTTTTTTCAAGGCAAGTCAGAAATATTGATGCATTTAAGGACTGGTGTGACAACTTCTGTTGTACCTTTTTGTAGAAAAAGGTACTACTACTCCTCTAGATATTTAATATTCATAATGTACTAACATAACTGTTGGTATTGTTTTGGCACACAATTGTCAGTTATCTGATAAGATATTAGTTATTATAGTCTGCAAACTAAGGTGTATTTCCCCTGTTGCTTGTTAGTTATAAATTATTTAGACATATATTCCTCCCTAGTTGACCTTTGATTTTTTTTTTTTCCCTCAAGCTGTGCTTTCAGCCTCCTGTCGGCCTATTGCAGGGTAATAATCCTGTGTACTGTTGTGTGTCAGCAGCAATGCAGCAGATCTACTAATGCAGCAACCTTGTGTCAAATTGAAATTGCTTTGCTCCCAGCTGTTGTTGTTAGCACCTGCTGCCCTTCCTTGTATGAAAATAAAATAGGAAGGCTATCGAAAGGCTTCATTTGCTGTCTTTTGTCAATTGTTAGAAGGTACCTCAAAACATTATATTAAAATTCTTATTCGATAAATGTTTTGCTTTGACTTATTAACCTCACAAAAAGAAATACGTCCTATGATGGTAATATATGAACGTATAGGCTTATTCTTAATAGTCATCTATCTTCTACTTTACATTTCCTACTTTAGTGGATGGCTGGCTAGTTTTCTAGCTGAGCTGAATCTTAAATGAATTTTTGATAAATCCTGACATTTGGTTAAGTAAGGTCTAAACCATCGTGTGTTTCACTGAGTTGATCCCAGCTAATGGGTGGGGACAGCTGTAAGAAACCTGCCATATTTATTGCATACCATTGGGGCTACGGCCAACCTTACAAACCCTGTCTTCTGAGACAGGTGCTTGATGAGTGTACAAGAAACCATAGTAGTTTTTTTTAATTAATTGAAAAATGGCTATATAAATGCACCATTGTTGTAAATTAGTAGGACAGTATAGTATTTATACGCAGGGTAAAGTTTGGATTTATGGTGTTAGTTACTCATTCTAAGACATTGTCTTGTGCAAATGGTAATTTACTATGTATAATTAAGTACTGCTGGACTGGTGATAATATGCACCAGGTTGCTAAATAAAGACTCTTTTACACACTGTGCATTACTGTTTAGCATTTGCTTGCTCTTACGTCAGTGTCACTAATGTAGGTTTTTCTTTTGTTTCAGCAGAGCTCTAACAGGAAGGCTAGCAATAGTGTTCCTCCCACTACTCAGCTGTTAAAGGGGAAGCAGCCAGGTTCCCAGACACCTGTCAAAAAGGACAAGAGACAGAGCTCCTCTCGCTTCAGCTTGAGCAACAACAGGGAGCTGCAAAAACTCCCCGCTTTTAAAGGTATTTACCTGCTCAACTTCTAAATCCTGTAATCTAGTCACAAAATAATAATAATATTAATAAAAAATTGTATTTATATGCACCTTTCTCAACACTCAAGGGCAACTTACAGACACAAGATAAAGCCTAAAACAGTTTAGCAATAGTAGCATATCAGTAAACCAACATATACAGTTTGAAAAAATAATTTTTTAATTATTGATTTTAGGTGGAATAGGCAAGACTGAAAAGGTGAGTTTTAAGATGGGATTTGATCAGGGGGCGAGAGTCTATGGATCAGAGGACTGATGAAAGGGAGTACCAGAGATAGGGGGCAAAGTGACTGAACGCTCTTGCCCCCATTGAAGACAGGCGAGCTTGTGGATTGGACAGGAGGTAGGTTGAGGATGAACATAGGGAGCGTGAGGGTGTATATGACTGGAGGAGGTCTGATGGGTATGGCGGTGTGAGGTTATGGAGGGCTTTGAATGTGAGAATGAAAATCTTACAGTTATTGCGAAGATACACCAGGAGCCAATGAAGTTGGCTGATGATGGGGATGACATGATCTGTGAAGGGGGTTCTAGTGAGAATAGGGGCAGCCGAGATTTGAACCAGTTGAACTTGAAGGGGTGAAGGGGTTTTTGAGGCAAACTAAATGGGAGAAATACAATAATCTAAATGGGATGTAACTAAAGCATGGATGAGAGTGGCTGTAATGTGGGGATTGAGTGATGGTTGGAAATTGTTGATATTACAATTAATAAAGTAGACAGATTGTACTATATTAATGATATAGGCAGAAAATGAGAGGTTACTGTCCAGGATGTTGCATATTTATATGTACACTGACAGAGGACCATTGAGCCGAGGTGCTGTTTCCAAGCTGGAAGGCTTTACACTTACCTGCAGATTTGCTGTCAAAACTTCGTCTTATGATTAAGAAAATAATTCTTTTAAAATATTTGAACCTCTAATAGAATATTAAGGTAATGACCCTGACTACAAACATTGCAACACATTTGAAATGATTGACTTTTGGCAGATGAAGAAATATACATGGATTTCCCCTTATGTTTTAAATGTAAAAAAATCCCTGTAACTGTGACACAGTTAAGTTCAGGATTCACACAGTCATGCATTCTTCCAAGCACACACTCAGTTATTCATTCATAACTACTGTAGAATGTCTATAAACATCCCCTGCTTCATCACCCTCATTTTAGTACCAGGCTGACATGACATTATGCAATACATGGAAACAAACAAAGGACATACATGGCATGGGCTTTGCGCTGGATTTAACCAAAGCATCTATATTTAGTGGTAATCCAGAGATAAGGCTTTAATTCCATGGTCCTTGTGTTTCAGGATGTTGCCAGTGACCAGATAAACAATTCCTGGCAGCTATTATGTCTACCGGTTCTCTCTTTTCCATTTCTAAAATAATAATGGGTAGATCCCTGGACATGCATATTGATGTTTATTGTCAGAGGTCAGTGCCGTCATTTCACAACATGGAAAAGCAAGGAGCAAACCCTGCCATTTGGCCTCTGGGCTTATTTTCTTAGCAAGTGCGTTTCTGTGTGTGCGTGTGTACAAGCATGAATAAACGCAGTGATACATCGCATTGAAAAGAAATCAACATTATATGTGAATAAGCCTGTGCACAAAATAAATTTAACAGTGTTTCTATATATGAACTGATAGAAAATAGCCTCTGTTAAAGCTAAAGAGATAATGACAGATATAGAGGCCTGTTTTGTGAGTTACAACTATACCCTTTATGGATAAAATAGCTTTTTTTTAAAGACAAACTTTGGAGTTACCTACTCAAATAAAGGGATTCATTGTTTTTATGTATTTTTCTTGGATTTGGTTTTCTTTGCAGCTCTTCAAGTGTGATTGCCCTACATAGTTAGCACCTCTCTAACACTCAAAACTCATGACCACATTCCTTTTTACGGAAACTTTTTGAATGCTATTTTTCTTTTAGCAAGTCTTGGCTAATAGAACAAAGTGGAGTAACTACCTGTGACTTAACACAACAGCAGCTGTTGTTTCGCACCATTTGTCCATCATTCAGTCTTTTCTGGAAGATTAACATCAGCTGACACAAACATATATCAGTACTTCTATCTTGGCTCACCATTAGGCTAGCACTGTGTCATTAAACCAACAAGCATACATTTATTTCCAATAAATGCTGCCCACTTCCCACACTCCAATGAGGGATTTGATAACATTCTGCAAAGCCTTATCCTCCAGTGGCCTGGTAGATGTTATCACTTAGTCCTGTCCAAACAGGCTCCTCACTTGGCCTGTTTTCATTCCAGGCATGTTCACCACCTCCTGGTAGAAACACATGTCTGTGAGCCTGTCCTGCAGATCCAAAAGGCTGAGGCAAGACTAAAAATCCTGACCAGAAGTAGGGCTTTCCTCCCGAGTGCAATTTAAATGTCCCTGCTTTTACATTTGCTGGCCCAGCAACTTAAATGCTTCCCGTGGAAGACCAGTGTGTTTTTTCAAATGCCAAAATACACAAATGCAGAAATGTGTGTTTTGCAAGAGATGTATGTGACTGCACCTTGTGAATGCTCTACAGGTGCCTGTTTGTTTCCTAGTGGTCTAAACATACCTGCCAAAATTACAGAACAGTTTTTTCTTTTATGTGTTCTCATTTAGAGTGGTAGCTGTCATGCATGAAGCATCTATATTGCAGGGTTTGTTGCCATCTGCTGGCTAGAGTTTAAAAGAAGTCTATTACACTACTGTGTATATTAGTAAACTGGAGCAAACACTTCAGTGGTCAAGTCAAAATGCCACATGATCTACTCCTGATATCTTAGCCATGAAAAACAAACAACCACTATTTGGAAATTTTGCAACTGCTTGCAGCTGTCAATTTATTCTGTGAACATGTTCTTAAGGGAAGAGAATGCTAAAGATGTATCCTCTACTGCAATGTTCATGTTGCATCAGTAACCACTGATTTTACATCACTTGCTATAGATAAAAGGGTATCTGAAATTTTGTTTGCTTCATAATGCTGTTCATGTTCTAGTAGTGGTACGGTTCAAGTAAAAAATCAGACTTGGGGTTTATCACTCATGGTTCGAAGCATATGTATACCATTTGGTCACTTTGAAATAGGTAAAAAACGCTAAATGGTGAGTTACTTACTTTAAATGGTAAGTCTGGTCTGTGCTATGGATTGAGTGGTATCTATAACAGTAAGGTGTTGGCTAAAATGGGAACTGTGTGCTAGCAGCAATACTTCCAATATAATGAATCATTTAAGAAGACATCACCCAATATGTTTCTTGACATGAGAGAGAGTGTCGGGTAGGATAGAACAGCTCCTTCTCCCTGCAGCATTTTAACAGTGTCTTTATGCAGATTCACTCAGGGCAAAACCAATGGTTGGTATTGGGGTTTTTATAGCATAAGATATGCAGCCCTGTGCAGTCATGGAGGATGTGCAATTTAAGTATACGATTTAAACTGCAAATATAGCAAACTGAAGCCCAGACACAAGAACCATGGTCACACCCAATCTGACATTAAAGTATCCCACCACAGGGATGCCAGTAAATTGCGCATTGTTAGGTATTATGTCAAACTTTCAGCTACATTCAACTTTTCAACATTCTATAATAATTTGCACATAGTTATGATATAATGTTCTTTGGTTATGTAAGACAGTTTTAGTCTGGAATTTATGGTGATTTCAATAGAGTACAATGAGTTTACAGCAATGTGCCCACAGGAGCATCCAGCTATCACGTAATACATTTGTGACTGGTCTAAACCATGAATCTCATATTTTTTGTCGTTATGTGAAAGTAATGCAAACAATGAACAGAAAAGATCCGTTCATTTGGATAAGTCTCGTTCTAGTGTTAGAGGAAGCAGATACATGAGAATTACTCTAGAATACAAACAGATTTGTGTTTTTATCATTGGCAACTGCTTATGGTAAAATTAGTCACAGATACCTGTTAAAAGAACTTGTGTGCTCAGCTGTGTTGATTAGTCTTTCTCCAAATAGTTTTAAGCCTTAAGCATGTATATTAAAGAGAGGCCATGACACTGAGGATCAGCGGACCTGCAAATGAACCACTTGACTATGTGTGTGTCTTGCTGCTATCAATAATGAATTTAGAGAAAGCTTTCCTATTACACAGGGAAGCACACTTTCCATCCCATCCAAACTCATGATGCCTCACAATTTGACAGTCTTTCCACTTCCAGAAATAGCACAGACATAGCAGAGAGCTCAAGCCTGATGAATGCATGTGCCAAAAGAGCGTTTGGAGACTATTTGTAACAAGTGGGAGTATTTAATGTGTCTTGTCTTGGACAGAACAACAGATCTTCAGATGGGATGTTGCCCCATGACTAGAGAACCGAATAGAAAGAAGGGGGCTTTTATATACTTCAACTCGACTCTGCCTCTGAAAACCCCCACTGTTGTGTATATTGGGAGCTGCTAAATTTTTTGTTGCCTAGTTTAGGACAAGGTTTTCAATTTTCTGAAAAGACTTGTTGGGTTAGTGTCTTGTGCCAGTGTAGTAAAAGCAGATATTAGTCAAACCAGAAACTGATTTAATGTCAAATGCGACATCTTGACTTGAACCACCACAGCACCTGCTGTACTTTTTTAAAGCAGAAGAAGAAACCCACAGGGAGGAGCTATGACATGTGTTAAAATGGCTTTGTTTTCTGAAAACCTACAAATGAATACATTTTTGTACAAATGTCATATAAAGTAACTGTAGACATAGTGGGTCTTTGACCAAAAAACAAAGACACTGCTTCATTGTGAAAGTCTGTTAAAGTTCTCTGGTTATATTGTATAAAAACTGAATTTTAATCTGGGTCATATGCCATTTTACAGCTACATCTGCTAGACAAAGGAAACACTGCTAGCACAAATATTGAAGTAATTTAGCTTGCTTTTTTGTGTACAAGAACAGATAAATATTTACTTTTCATTTTTAAGTATCACTGTAGTTAGTCTGTGCTTGCATACTAATTAGAAACAGTAGATAATTTTATGAGTGTTAAGTAATTTTTGAGAATATATAGGAAAGTATACATTTTAGTTGGCATGCTGTATGTAGCTCTCACGAGCAGTCTTTGTTAGTAGAGGTGTTGTTATAAAATGCTTACCCCCATAGGGTAAGCAAAGCTAGTTTGCACAGGAAATTACTTTTTCCTTAGTTTCTAAAATACCTGGCACTTGGAGTTGCTCCGCACGAAACTGATAGCAATAGCAATGATAGCAAATAAATGTTTTCCTATTCTAAAATCCAAGTCTGTGCAATTTGCATGGTAGTAGCTCTTATTTTAACAACTCAGTATTTCGTTTTGAGTGCGTGTGTGTGCATGCGTGTGAACAAGCCCATGATATTTGCAGCATGATAACATAAAGTATGTTATTTCATGATGCATGGGCAACAGTTGGATGCACGCTGTGGTTCAACTCTAGTTAGATGTAGTATTTATAGGATCCTGAAGTCTCATGTCTGATGAATAATGAGGAAGTTATCTTGTTGCTTCATTGGGAATTATTTATGCTTATTATTTTTTATTACAGTTTAGTGTCTGCATCACAGTAGATGTGCCTTTTTCCTGCACAGCTTTAGAGTGCAGAGTTTTTGTCCCTACGTCTGCGGAGACAGACAGAGTGCAGCTCACTGCATATGCACATCCTGTGTTGCTCACATTGAGACTTCCTGCCTTCCTGTTTCTCTGTCACATACACCTGGGCCCAGGCTGTGGTCCTGGAGAGCCATCTGTCACACAAGTACACAGACACACAGATGGTTACAGAAGAAAAAAAGCCCCTTTATCTTACAAGCAGTGTTAGACCGGCTTTTGTTCTGCATAAATCTCAGCTTATAGTTGTTAGTTGCATTGTTACATCTTCTTGATGTTTTCTTTACCACAAGAAACATGTTGTTGTCTTGTTGGTCTTTGGTGGTATCGGGGTGTGCTGTTGGGTATTAGGCTGTGAGTGAGATATGGGAAATATCACTTAAACACTTCACAGATTTTGAGAATGTTGGCTGGATAGGATTGAGTTTGTTCTGGTTTTCTTGTCATACTTGGAAAAATAATAAGCTCAGCTGAATTTAAAACTCTTGACAGTTGTAGCTGCTTTTGCTCCAATCATAGTAGCACTTCCTCCCCTTCCCCCTCAGCCCACCAGCCAATCCCTTCCCTCATATTTATTTATTCTGACAGCCAGCCCATGTGATTGCAGACAGCCAACCGGGTGGCTGCTGTGGGAGATGACATCACTAACTAGCTGGTTCCCTCCAGCAGCAGGGGAGCTTCATTTTCTGCTCAGAGTCTTCGTGCTAAAATGGAGGCTGGCTCCTCGCCTTAGCCTGGGCTGCCCTCTTCTCCCCTGTCTCCTGGTTCAACTCACTGATGTTGGCATGTACTAGCACTGCCAGTGGGATGGTTCTGGATGCACCGGGCTCCAATGGGCCTTTCCAGCCTGTGGCTCTCATGCATTTTAGAGGTGAGAATAGAAAGTTGTTGCTGCACTGTGTTTGTGTTACAAGGGGATATGGGCAAGAATGTTGTTATTTAGCAACTGCAGCTGCTAATTTGAAACAATTTGTGTTAGATGAATTTTCTTTTCTCAAAAGTTACTGCAAGAAACTGAGAGCATTCCTTCTCTGAGTGTTGGTGGCATGAGTAATTTTGGAAGAGGAAGCTGGGGATTGTGTTTGTATGTCAGCGAGGAAGGGTTTTGCCAAGACATTGCATAGATTAGTTTCAGCCAGGGAGGGAGGGTAAGACTGAGAAGGAGTGCTGGTTTTGTGTCTCCCATCCCCCATCAAGACTACTGATGTCATAGGAGGTAAGGTCAAAGCTTGTCAATTTGTTTGTGTCTGCATGTTGGTATCCGGAGTTAATTGATATGTATTCCTGTTGTTGCTATGTCTCGAGAAGGCTTCTGAATTAGCCTCTGTTGCGACTAGCAACAGAGGCGAGTGTTAACATTGCCTCTTGCCGTTTAGAACCATAGGGATATTTTTTGCCAAATGATAAGACCTAGTTAAATGTCCGAATTCAAAAGACACGGTGTGTATAATGCATTTATCACTGCTGCAGGTTTATATATAATGAGTTAATTATAGATTTACCTATAGATCTTGTGGGATTAGACATTTATACTTGATGTGCAAATTTGGGTCCATGACTTGTTTCCTGTATGCAAGCTGGAGCCTTTAGATGAGTAAAGTGTATCTGCCCATCCATGCAGAGAGGCCTGTGAGCGAAGTCTGTAGTTGCACAGCATGTCTCTTAATATTTTAGACCTGCTCAGACAGCACCCTAGAGCTGTTGTGTAACGGGAGATGGTACACCTCTTGGCATCCACGGGCTGATGAGAAGAGGTTCTCGTCAGAAAACTCATGTTTCAGGTCATTATTAATGGGCCAAAACCTTTAGAAGGACTTGTAATAAACTTTAAATTCCCTTTATGCCTTAATTAAAAACAAAGGATCTCCATTCACCTGCATCTAATTATCTAAAAACAGTGTGTCATTGCTGAGGATGTATGGGCATAATAGTAAAGTAAATTATTACTTTCACATGTGCTGTTTTTTATTTTTCATTTTACAGCAACCTACAGGCCCACCAACGGTAAAGTGAATTTCAATTTGAGAATGCATAAGGGCTTACCTTTTTCTTTTTTTTTAATGGAGAAGCAGCCTAAGTGACAGTACAGTAGCATGGAAAGTCTCAAGAAGATTTCCAATACAGCTTAATAAATTGTTTGTTAATAAATAGATCAACAGCTTTCTGCTTGTCCATTCAGAAGTCCCTTCAGAAGTTTGGCATAAGTTTTTATGCCGTATGCCCGTCTTGCTTAACCCTCCAATTTTTTTTATTCAGGCTTGGGACCCTTAGTGGCCGGCCGGGGCCACACCTGGTGGGGTGGGATTCAAACCTGCAGCCTTTTGTATCCTAACCAAATGCTCTAGCACTGAGCCTCCAGGCCTCCACACTAATTAATAAATAACAAGAGCACTTAACCTAATTGTTTAAAGATGTCACTTAACCACTTTATGTGCTGAGAGGTGGTTAATCCATAATGATACATCAACATTTATTAGTTCCTAATATGTTTATAAAAACATTATATGCTGAAAATGTTGTGGCTTACTTAGTTTGTAGTTTAGAAAAAAATTTGATAATTACTTTTACATTTACAGTCTGCTGCATTTTGTGTAGTTCTGTGACAACGTGGAATTATGGGGAAAGTCTGGTGGTGCGTTCAGGCTATACTCTGTGTGGGAATATGCACAAGTTACAGTACAGAATCTGTTAGTTGACATCATATTTACCAGTGGCATGTAATTGCATTTTTGCTAGGGTATCTACTAATGTTTGTACCAGTTACTGCACAAAAAATACTGCAAATGAATTATAGAATTATTGAAGACCTTATTGATGTTTTTTCCACTGCACAAGCCAGATAAATAAGATAAGTCCCCATAGCCCCTTTCAGACATGCACTGAAATTCTGACATTCTCCTGACTTTTTTTAGGAGTGGGTTTATGTGGGAACAGACTTTATCCTTCAAGCCCCCATTGCGATATCTGTATTATGTGCGTGGGTTTGTACGTGCAACATGCTGCTCTGTCCTGAATTGACAGGAGGATTTAAACGAGCAAATGATTGTGTTGATGATGTTTACAACAGCAGTTGTAGTCGAGTGATTTAAAACTTTTATTAGAAGCATGGCTCTGATGGGCTATAAATAAAAACACTGTTTCCCAGAGCTTACGTTTTCTATCATGTTGTGCCTCCTGTGCACGCTGATTGTGCACACGTGCGGATGCTTCTCGCTTTGACAATCCCCTGCTGTGTCTTACATGTACTGAATTCTCCTCACGCTGTCAGGAGTTCATATGTGAAACAGGCTAATGTCCCTTAAAAGTTTCGAATAAACTGTTCCTAAACTATAAATAAAATATATACATTTTAAACTGAATGTGTCAGCTAGGCTGTTCTTTGTATAGAGGGATGTGCTTTTTAGGTTCAAACACATAGGTCTTTCAACGTGTTAAATCTGGGTTGGTCAGCATCGGCCTGTCAGTAAAAGGGCCAGGGGTCTATTGGCCTAGTATTTGTGGTATGTCCTGTATCATTGGTTATAGTCAGATCCCTTCCGAGTCCGCATGTTGAATCTTTGACATGTAGACCAGTGGAGCTGGTGGAGCCAAGGAATTTGTGACCTTGTGATTAGTTAAAAACCCATTTAACCTCTTGAGCCACAGCCCACTCCCTTGTTTTTTGGTTTTGCTTGAATAATGAGGCGAGTTGCTGAATTACCTTTTTAGTTCTCTGAGTATTTTTTTCTGGATTTGTATGTTTTTGTAGAATTGACTTTAACCCTTAGGAGTGGATGCCCGCAGCGGTGCGGGTTAGGTTTAGGATTAACCCTAACTTAACCTTAACCCTCAGAGCACTAAGGGTTAATTTTGTTCATTATATCTTGAATTTTCCACTGGCCGTGAAATTTGTTGTTCAGGGTGTTTAGCTTAATTAGATTCAGTTAAATTTTTTGGATCATAAAACACCTATGATTTACATACATAAAATTGTATTCGTTAGTTTCTTGATTCTACAGCTGCATTGATTGGTTAAGGACTAAATAATTGAATTACCTCGCAAATGTCAGTCCCTCCAGGAAGTATTAGACCTTTAGTTTTAAGGTGGCCTAAAATGCCTGATTTCACAACACTTTTTCTAAAACATTTATGATGCATGTTGCAATGTTTTTCTAATGTTTTAAATTGCAAGGTCGTGCAAAATGAATGGGCAATTGGTTATATTAATTTTTGGGATTGCAGCACCATAAGTTCCTGAAATTACTGTATTACAAATATGAAAACATAAATCAATCTCAGGATTTGATTCTTTTCCTCTTGTTTTGCATAATGCTAAACTGAACCACACAAGTATTTAAAGATGTTATCCTGGTCTGTGACATCTAAAACTAGTGTTGTACAAAGTGTTGACTTAATTTGTTGGAGTGTTTTTTTGTTTGTTTGTTTGTTTGTTTTTACAGCCAGCTGATTATAATTAGTTTTACAAGGTTAATTTGGATGACAGCTCTCTTGGCTGTTGCTGATTGGCTACTAATCAAAGTTCTTTGTCTGCCTGTGGTTACTATAGCCATGTACAGTACTTATTGTTAATGAAGAGACAAAGCGGACTTGTAAATCAAAGCTGTGACAAACAAAAAATAAGGTTACACTTAATTTTTAAGTCACCTATTTTCATTTAAATGATGAAAATGACATGGAACCATTTGTTTTTGTTTTCAAGATTCTGACTAGTTGGGGTTAGGCCAGCTGAGGGCCCTGGTTTCGTGGGCAATGCTGTTAATTTATTTTTTTTATTATTGTTAATTTATAAAAATTTTTACAGTCCACCATTATGAAACTTTTAGGCAGTAGTTGTCTCCTTACCGAAAGCAGCATGTTCCTACATGTGCATCCACATGTGTGTAGGAGTGCATCTATTAGTATTTATTCCGTGCAAGGATAGACTGGAAAAAGCAATTGTGTGTTATCTGGTCACCTCCAAAATAATTTATAAATCAATCAACACAGTAACTGAATGTGTAGTTACACCTTACTGTTCTTTAAGCAGTTTTTAAAAGGATCAACAAGCTGCTTTGTAAAAACAGTCTGTTCCTGTTTACACATAATAAAAAACCCTGGTAATTCTCCATTCCTTCCATGTCTTTCTCATAGATGTTCCTCCCGCGGAGCAGGAGAAGCTGTTTATTCAGAAGTTGCGGCAGTGCTGTGTCCTTTTCGATTTTGTCTCAGACCCACTGAGTGACTTGAAATGGAAGGAGGTGAAACGGGCGGCACTGAGCGAGATGGTGGAGTACATCACCCACAACAGGAACATCATCACCGAACCCATCTACCCAGAGGTGGTTCACATGGTCAGTATTAAGTTTTTTCATTGGCATTTACATATAAATCAAAGAAAATATTTGATTTTGAGCTGTTAATTTGTCCCTCATATATAATATACTTATTTGAATTGTGTTTAAATGTAGTTGCTCATGTTTTAAGCAGTTTGGTTAGTTTTAAATTCTTGTGTATATAATTGTAGCTCCTGCTGCAATAAAAAAGTTGAATTAAAGTTGCATTCGGTGGACTGCATTATTACTGCATTATTTAAACTTTGGAGAACAGTGATTTACCACTTCCACTACATTACTTTGACACTGAAGTCAAATAGAAGGGTTACTGCTTTAAGATGAAAAAAGATTTGTCATAAACTAAACACTGCACATCCTCACAAAAACACCACCTCCACTGTGAATCATGGTGGTGGAAGCACTATACTGTGGGGATGCATCTGTGTAAATGTAGAGGGTAAAATGAACCCAGGCAATTAAGGGGAAATCCAGAAGCAGTCTAAGAGAATAAATAAGCTTGTATTATTAAGCTTCATTAAACATAATCTTTTTGGTTTCTGTAGAAGAAACGTCGAGTAGTATAGTAGGTCAGTTAGTTATAAACATGTTTTCTTACATGAATTGCTCAGCTGCATGTTCATGAGTTTTCATGCAAAGGGAAAATTCAACTTACCTACGTGAGACATATTAGTGATTACGCGTAAGCTAAGAGCCATCTGACTCAGTGGAGTGTAGCTATAACTTTTTATAGTCTGTTAACCTTTGTGTAATGATCCTGCAATTTAATTATTTAGATCTCTTTCGTGTGGGTTTTTTCCCCCTGCATCACAAGAGGAGAACATGCTGTGGTTTCTGGTGCCAGCAGTACTTACTTCTTTTATAACAATTTAGTCTTTCATTTTGTTGCTCCTTGCAGGTTCATAGGAAACTGACATAAGCATCCCTGACCTCAGTTTGACCCAAAGATCTGTGCCACATTAACTTACCTGGTATTCTTTTAATCACTGATTAGCTACTAAGTGATCTATTTACTTTTTTCCCCCGAAGTGTTCACTTAGTGGTGTTTGTCTTAAGACTTACCAAACCTGAATCATTTGTCACTCCTACATCTGCACTTGTGGACCTGTTCATTCACTTGTGCATTCATTGTGGCTGTGACTGAGCTCCTACTATTTTATTTATTGTGTGTTTCTCTAAAGTTGTGGCCTGAATGTGTTCATGTTGCCAGATTGGCTTTCCTAAGCCAAATTATAAAGCCTTTGATGTTAATCAAAGCACTGCCTCAATATCACATGGTAAACTGGAGATGATCAAGGTGCAAATTTCCCCCGTCCTTCTTGTCTGGGCCATTTGATCAATGCAACAGAAAATGCAACAGAGCTGCCACATCAGCATGAAAATGTACTCTTATTCCTAGCAGCCCCTTTCCCCTGCACCCTTCAAGACAAGGACTCTTTGAAGTCCACTGGTGGCTTTCATCTTCAAAGTGTGAAGATTGACATGGCAAAGTCCTTTATAACCATAAAGTATAGTCTCATGTTAAGGATGTACGCACGATTTTTCCTATAAGCCTGTGTTCTTTCAGGGCATGTTTGATGCGTCAGTGTTGAAGCTGTAGAAAAATATTTTTGCCGACCTTTGGATGACATGACACTGCTGGTCTATTAGTCCCATTCTGTTGGGAGAAGTAAGAAATAGTTTCTGCTAAGAATATAAACATGACAATGAGTGAGTGTGTTTGGACCTCTTATTGACTTCCCTTCAGACGAACGGTCTAAGTGTGATGTCTGGAAAGTGAGAATAGACTAGAATAGGGAAAATACATGTATGCTTCTTAGTTCAGAGAATAACAGTGTACGGGACATACAATTTCACTTGTTTTTAATTTGTCCATGCATTTTAGACATGTGGAACACTAAGTTTGTAATTTTCATATAATCCATTTGGCCTCTCGATTTATTTTTGAATTTCTTTTCTCTTTCTAAATTGTAACATTTTATTTTAATGTTCTTGTACATATTGCATGGTAGAATCAGCACAGTGAATTTATAACGTATCACAAACCCTAGGTTTATGTGGTGTGTTGAGCTAACCTACCTTTGCCTGTTTATTTTTTTCCTCTAGTTTGCTGTGAATATGTTCAGGACATTGCCACCATCATCCAATCCCACAGGTGCTGAGTTTGATCCCGAAGAAGATGAACCTACGCTAGAGGCTGCATGGCCACATCTACAGGTACACACAAAAAGATACACAGACACACTCAAAGTTCTGCTTATTGAATAAAAACTTACAATAAATTCACTAAGCTGGCGCTTTCAAGTCTTTTAATAACTGCTATTTTTCCATAGCTCGTCTATGAATTCATCCTACGGTTCTTAGAGTCTCCTGACTTCCAACCCAACATAGCCAAAAAATATATTGACCAGAAGTTTGTAATGCAGGTGAGCAAATAACATACAAGTTTGTGTGTGTCATTGTGTGTATTATTCTTTTTCTGTCCTTGATCTTTCTATTTTGTGATTATATGTATTTTGATATCGGTGTCTCAGTAACCTCTTCTTGTAACAGCTCTTGGAACTATTTGACAGTGAAGACCCTAGGGAAAGAGATTTTTTAAAGACTACTCTGCATCGCATCTATGGCAAGTTCCTGGGCCTGCGAGCATACATTAGGAAACAGATTAATAACATATTTTATAGGTGAGTGAGCATTAGAATTTTGTACATTAATGGCACCTGTTTATTTCTAAGTAACAAAGTTGTGGTTTCTAAGTAACAAATGTTTGTGGTTACTATTTTTCAGGTTCATTTATGAGACTGAGCATCATAATGGAATAGCAGAATTACTGGAAATTTTAGGCAGGTAAGATAATTTGAGAGGTGCAGCGTTCTGAATGAAATTTTGTTTTAGGTTCATTTCCAGTAATAGCTATAATACCACATTTTTCCTCACAGCATAATCAATGGGTTTGCATTACCATTGAAAGAAGAGCACAAGATATTCCTTCTGAAAGTTCTCCTGCCTTTACATAAAGTCAAGTCTCTAAGTGTATATCACCCACAGGTAAAGACTTTAGCATTTTGCTTTGTTCCGCTACATACCATCAGTATAACATCAGTTAATACTGTTCAGTACTGCTTGTTACAATTGTAAATGTTGTGTTTGTGCCTTAGCTGGCCTACTGTGTGGTACAGTTCTTAGAGAAGGATAGCACTCTCACAGAACCGGTAAGGATTATTTTATTAAATTAATGTATAATGCACTGTCTGTTCAAGATACAATTCTTCTAAGGACACACTTGTCATAGTTGTTTAATTTGTATTGCTAAGCTCTACATGAACAATACACTACACGAACAAATCATTACAAGTATTCCGTTTACAGTTTGTTTAAGAGCAGAGAAACTGTATTTAACTAACTTTATATAAAAGATTCGGGCCACTTGCTTGCAGACCATCTTTGATTTTTGAGTTGTCAATTGGAAAACAAACTTTCAGATTTTAGAATATTTAAAGGTCCCCAATACCAAATGACAAATTAACAGATATACAAGGTAAATCAGATGACTGGGCTTTTTTTGTAAACATATATTCCGTAAAGTGTCTGGTGTAATCTGTAGTTCTTCACATATGTAGAAATCAGCTGTACAAGTGTTCTTTGTCATCCTTTTTAACACGCCTGTCCTGTGTGTGTGTGTGTCTGTGTGTGTAGACTGTGATGGCTTTGTTAAAATATTGGCCAAAGACCCACAGTCCAAAAGAGGTAATGTTTCTTAATGAACTGGAGGAGATTCTCGATGTCATTGAGCCTTCAGAGTTTGTCAAAGTCATGGAGCCTCTCTTCAGACAGTTGGCTAAGTGTGTATCCAGCCCACACTTTCAGGTCTGACATCATTATTACCCTTAAAGTACCCTTGATATATGTTTTGGCTTATTGTAAATATTAATAAAATATCAATCATAATAAACTTATGTGTAATTAGGTGGCAGAGCGAGCGTTGTACTACTGGAACAATGAGTACATCATGAGTCTGATCAGTGACAATGCCGCCAAGATCCTGCCCATCATGTTTCCAGCCCTCTATCGCAACTCAAAGACCCATTGGAACAAGTGAGTCACTTCACTGGCTTCGCTCCTGTGTTTGCCTGTCTGTTATTAAACTATGTATGTACAATAATTGTTTTTATCTGTTTGTGAAGGACTTTGGTGCAGCCTCTTGCTGTTTGGAATGTACTATATAAACGTATTATTATTCAATCAAATGACGCGTGTTGATCTTTGTGGGTCTGCAGAACGATCCATGGGTTGATCTACAATGCTTTAAAACTCTTCATGGAGATGAACCAGAAACTGTTTGATGACTGTACTCAACAGTTTAAGGCAGAGAAAAGCAAGTAAGTCCCAACTGAGACATGACGTTAGCATTTCTAAAGCAGATATAACTCTCAGAGTACAGTATCAAAAACTTCATACATAAATTATTTAAAGATTTGAATTTTTCTTTTGACTCAGTCTTTCTATTGTCTGTTGTTTGATGTGTCAGAGAGAAAGCGAAATGGAAAGAGAGAGAAGAAGCATGGCTGAAGATTGAGAATTTGGCCAAGTCAAACCCACAGGTAAGCAAAAAGATTTAAACCCAAAAGCTGCAAAGTCTCACTGACAGACATCAGATTTCTGTATTGCATAAGTAACTTTAATATATAAACTTTGTAAGACATTATTAAACATCAATATTTTGCCACATTTTTGTGTTCTCCAATTTCAACTCTCACTCTAGTCGTTGAGTATGAACCATTCGCTATTGCACAACCTCCTTGCCAAGAGAAGTTAGGACACTCAAATGTAAATAAAAACAATGGTATTACCTGCAAAAATGTTTTAAATCTAAAATATAATAATGGGCAACACTGAAGGGCAGCTCATTGATTGCCCAAAATGAGTTTAAATGTAGGAACTAAAAATTCAATAAAGATATGGACAAATTTACACCAGAAATGATACTGTACCTAAATTAGTTTGTTTCTACTTTAAGCAGAAAAGCAGAGGTAAACTAATAATCTGGTTCTTCTCTGCTCCTCTGTACAGTTTCTGATGTACATTGACTCAGTAGACTCAGAAAGTCCAGTGGACATGGAGACAGATGGGCCATTGCTAGATGACGTCAACATGCTAAAGAAAGCAGTAGAGGAGGAAGCCATACAGGTGAAGAGACGAGTGTTACACATTTTTCTGATGAAGTTGCTGTGACACCACTGTTACTGATGCCCAGAGAAACTAGATTTGTACAGTGGGGCTGCTTTGTCTAAATCTACTAAAGCTATCAAATTATAGACTGGTTGAAAGAGGATATTCTCAATCATTCTTTCTTGTGTTCTTCTAGTTTTTTTAGTGTTTCCTTAGAGGTGCCTGCACGTGTGTTGGCTTTTCAGGCAACAAGCTTGACTAATTGTCACCACTGCAGGTGAAGACAACAAAATTAAAGCAAAGATTAGATAAGAAAAATTTCTTGATCCCCAAAGCATGTTGAAAATAAAAAAGCAACAACAAACAGACACCTCCCACACAACAAAAGAAAGAAAGAGCTTCTCCTGTAACCTAGTTGATATGGAAATGGCAGACATCCCAGGTCCTCTTACTGTCACTTGTCTTTGTGTGTTGGCTTCACATTAAAAGTAACCGTGTCTCCATAGAAGCTATAGCGTTAACCACCTGTTAGCAACCATTGTGTAGGGGTATGCTGCTGCCCTGTTTCATTAAGGGACAATACAGATCGCAGGTCACCTGAGTTTTGGAAGAATTTATAGCCAACATGCAGTTACAATGGGTGGGTTTGACTTTTATTGTGGCATAGCTGATCCAAGTGTCAAATATGTAACAAAAGACACTTGGCACTTAAAACAACACACAGTTTTAATAAATGGGTTTTCAATGAAGGAGAATTAAGATATTTATTACATGCATGGTAACACATCAACACAGTGAAATTTGGCTTGTTCATGTTTTGTCTTGTGTTCATGTACTTGAAAAAATGGATTAAAACAGAATCCACCAGTACTCTGAAAAAAGTAGAGAGAAAAACGTTTGGCCATATTGCCCATTCCTACCTTAATGTTTTTCTGTGATTCTGTTTGTTGCTTTTGAGTCAGTGTGTTTACATTATTTTCTAATTGTGTGTTTCAGTCTATGTAGTGTATCTATGCTCGGATAAAGTCCACAAGGAAAACACAAAACTTGATCTATTTCTATTTGAGTGGTAATGTGCTAAATTACTGTGTAGCCAGCTGCAGCTAAAGCTTTAAGGTCATTTTAGGTAATGCACACCAGGAAAAAGACCAGCATTTGACTGTGTCCTATAAATATTGTTTTATGACTGAAAGATTATTTAAACCTAACAAACAGCAGTGATGTTATTGACAATCATGCCAGCTGTCTTCTAACTTCCAAGTGGAACAAAGGTAGTCCATTTTTCTTTTGCCTTAAACCAAGTTATTTGCCTCAACATGTGATCATGCACTTGGCTGTTTTTTTTTTTTTTTTTTTTTTTTTTTTTTTACTTTTCATGTTGCAGAACATAAATTGCTCATGTTGGAATTTTCCTGCTATACATACTATCCATAGACAGCTTTACTTTTGCTGTTTAGCTAAAGTGGGACATTCAGATCAGACATTTCTGTTTTGTCTGTTAGAAGGCAGAATATTTGATTTTCACTGTGCTGATTGGATTTTAAGTTGTGGAAAAATGTCATACTGTGTTTACCATGGCAGGCAAACAGTACAACTCAAAAGTTTTGTGTCTGAAGTAGGTTTTTAATGATCTCTTCCTGTCCACTCTCTCCCTGTGTCCAGATCCAAAAAGTTCAACGAGAGCGCCCACTGATGCGGAGGAAATCGGAGCTCCCCAAGGATATCTCCACTGTCACAGCTTTGGAGTTGCATCGAAGAGCAGAGGAAATGTTGACGCATGACGGCCACTAAGAGAAAACCGCAGATCTACCTAAAACCAGCAGCAGCAGTATCCACAGAGAAACCACAGACCCACAGACAGCAGCACAACAGCAGAGCATTGGTATAGAAGTCCAGCCCAGTCCAGCACAACACAGAACTGAACAGTCCCAGCTCCAGTGGACACAGAAAACTTCTAAAGCTGCACATCTAAGCCTGGTTCGGCTTTTCGGGACAAGCGGTGCTCAGTCCTTATTGATCCCCCTCCCGCTTTTCCCCCCTCTGGTTGTTGTCCAGCAGAGACATCTGTGGAGCTGCATGACCTCAACATGCACCATGAACTTCACCTAAGATACCGTAGTGTCGTTGTCCTTTAGCCTCCCTTGTTATTCCACTCCTGTCCTCTTAACTTGCTGTGTTTTCGGGGTGCTGTGCTGCCCCCTTCTGGTCATTTCTCTCAGGTGTCCTGTTTCTGTGTGTATGTGTGTGAGTGAGCCGTCTTCTCTTCTTGCCTCTTCTTTATAGATGTCAGGTGCTTGTACAAAGAATAAGAGCCCCTAACTGGACTTCTTCAGTTTAATTTAAAAAAAAAGCAGACAGTAAGAAAACGTCAGTTGTTTTTATATATTTAATATTAACTATTTTTCTCATTAAACGTTTAAACTAGACAGCTGTTTTTTATTTTTTAGGATCTCAGAGTAAAACACACTTCCTATCTGTTCTGTTTGAAGCTTGCTGATTTATTCTCTTAATTTCCATTAGCTGTGAAGTTCATTGATCATTCTGTTAATCGGGACAGGGTCACTCACAGTAGAGTGTGTCTGGATTAAAAGCATTCTGTTCATCAACAGTGCTGGTTTTACAAAGGTCCGCGACCCGGGTTTCTCATCTGCCAGATATCTGTTCCTGTGTAGAAGCCAAGTTTGGTGCCAACCTCTCGTAATTTAGATCCTTTTAATTATGTAGGCAATAACTTAACACAGGTTGTGTAGCTTGTCTTCTGCTCAAGCATTAGTCAGTTTATTACATGCTTAGATCCATTTGGTCATTAAGATGTGTGCAGCTTGAGCCCAGTTTGCTGCACCAGTTCGAACAACAGTGAGGGGTCCGAAGGACTTACTTTTGGTTCCTTTCATATATCGGAGTGTGTTTACCGTGGTCATTAGCATTCAATACAAGTCAGCATCATTCACATGAGGCTTGTTAGAGGTCAGAGAGCTGCATTTTCTCATCTGGGATTTACAGTGTTGCTGTGTGATGACAAAAGTCAAGCAGGGGCAGATATTATGCTGATAGTGATCACTTTTTCTACTCCTCAAGCAAGACCCTTTTATTTATAAAACACTTGTTAGAGATTAGACCACACCACAGAGGAGGTTTGTTCGGTTTGAAGAGGTCAAACATAACCCTTTCTTTTCACAGTGCCTTTTATAGTCTAAGGGGATGTTTGCTCAACTGGGAAACGAGTAGTAGCATAAAGAAAAATGTCGGATCACTTAAAAAAAAAATTTGAATAGTTAGTAATATTTCCAGTCCATGCTCAGCACACCTCAAGCCGCTTGGACTTTAACACATGCCTTGTTGAAGCTACAAAGTTGTAGGTTTGTAGTCAAAAGCCAGAGAGAACGAGCAAAGTGGTCGCCCCAAACCACATCAGCAATGAAGCACTTCCTGATAAAACTTGAAAGAACATAGAAACACAACCGAAACAACAAACTAGTACAGAATAGAAATCCTTCTGCTGTCTGTCTTTGTGTATGGGATCACCTCCCCTGGGTGTGTGTCTATAAGAGCTCGCCTCCCATCATAACTTTTCCTCTCTGTGCACCTGCTGTCTCATTCCACTTTTTTTCTGGCTACCCAGACTTTCACACTGGCTGTACACTGCCCCTTTTTCAGCTAAAAGGCGACTGCAACCCTGTAGGGCTCATTATTTGGAAATCTGCTTGATCTGCCTCTGGATAATTGCAAGTTCTATGTTTGTTGTGGTTTTATTCTTCCTTTGCAAGCAGAACCTCTTGTCAGTGTTTCAACTGAATGTGCAAATTGTAAATATTATTGCAGTCACGTTCTGTTCTCTCCATATTTGTCTTGAAGAACAACATTCACCAAAAGCTTTTAACAGAAACATCACTCCTCTCTACTTGGGAATTACAGTGGATTTGATAACAGGAACATGATTCTATACCTTCAGTAATCTGACGCCTTCGATTGTTTGGGCAGTGCTAGTGAAGCACAGTGTTGGGTCACATTGGTGGCTGTTGTTCTTCTTGAAATGGCTTTAATATTGGCTTCTTTGGAGCTCTCTTCAATTTACATAAGCTTTGTTTTCTTTAAAAAGAATGATTATTACAAGTGTCCTTTAGTATAAGTCTCATACTAAATGGCTTCATCTAATACTGTACATATAATGTACTTTTATGTTATAACTATTATTAAATGGTAGATTTCATATTTTGTACAAAATACCCCGTGTACAGAATACAGAGGTTATTAGCAACTGCAGACAAATCGGTATGTGGACCAGAAATCAACACATGTGACTACTTACATTTAGAAACCATATAGGATTTGGAGTTTTTATTTTATTTTATTTTTTATCTATTTGTAATCCAACATCTTTTCCGTTTTGTTTTTCACCTGCAGACATGTGTTGAGATCCTACATACATGAGCTTTTCGTGTGTGCTTTTATCCGAATCTCCAGTGGTGTACATCTATCTATATACAGCGAATAAAGAGAACATGTGAGTTTTATATTTTCATCCTAAAAAAAACCTGTTTTGTGAGTCGTCATTATCACTACTGTGATATTTTAATCTTTATTATTAATAATATTATTATTATACAACTTTTTCTGATTTCCATGTTCTGTACATTTTTTTTTTTAACCCTAAACTTTTAAGCCTACTTTCAGCTAGAAACACTGTTCAAACTTTAAAACGTTCAGCCTATTAAGGACATATGCTCTTCCATTTAGCTTTTAAGTATGTTTTTTATACTTTTAATATTCAGCTTTTTTCAGCTATTTGTTCTCATTCTAATGAATAGAGAGACTCTTCAGCTCCACGTCAGCTTTGTTCTGTTTCAGCTTTAACTAGTCGGGTAAACTTCAGCGTAGAGAGACCATTCAAACTTGTAGCAAATCACCAGACTTTCAGCTCTCAGCCTTGTATTCCGCATTATGTTTTACAGTTTTTAATCTTCACAGTTTTAGTTTAAGGTACTTTTTAGTGAATTTTCAACTTCTCCATTAGTGTGTATTGCAGAATGTTGGCCCATCTACAGTGGGTGACATCACACGCAAACTTCTCAGCTTCAACTTTGATCAACTTTTCTTCTCTTTTACTTCTGTCAACTCTCATCTTTCCTCAACAAATTATACATTATATCATAGCTATTTGTGTGTTCTTTCAGGAAATGTAACTCTCATAGTGACAGGACTTATGGTTCATTCGGTATTTGGCCAGAAGCAGAGTGAATGCTGTCTTAAACTTGGACCCCATTAATAATGGATGTTCAGAAATTCTCCTCGAATCACAAACGGGCTGTTTTAACATCACCACCCGGCATTCAGTTTGAGTACCTTCAAATAAAGATGAAGATTAAGAACTTCGGTTCAGTTGAGGCCTTGTGCCACTCACAGTTTTTAATTGTGTTAATAGGACTAATACTTTTTCACGTTTTGCAACGCAAAGTCAGCTATTCACAGCCTGTCTCCAGCATATGTGAGTGACTCAGCAGGTTCGAAGCTGTCGTTGCCATGGGAACGGACACAGCTGAATCAGGTCATGTGATCAGTGTCAGAGCTGTGTTCAAACGCATTACCTGACAGATTTTTCTCCTACATGATACACAGTGGAGACACACACACGGAGCACACCTTCAAAATAAAAGCCTTTTGATTCCTTTTTCAAATTTCTAGCATTTAAATGGTAAAATGAGTTTGTGGTGAAGTTTACTACCTACAGTGAAAACAACCACATACAAACAAGACAGGAACTTTTTCTTTCAGGGTCGCCACAGCGGATCATTCTCTGCCTGTTGATTTGGCACAGTTTTTATGGTGAATGCCCTTCCTGACGCAACCCTCCCCAATTTCTACCGGGCTTGGACCAGCACTGCACAGCTGGGGAGAAGATGGGCTGTTAGGGGTTCAGAACACTTTGACATATAGCTGGGACCGGGGATCAAACCACTGACCCTGTGGTCCGTGGATGACTGCCTTACCAACCTGAGCTACAGCCGACCCTCCGCAGACAGAAAGCATACTTTCAAAATAAAAGCCTTCTGATACTTTTTTCAAGTTCAGCTTTTTTCAGCTTTGCTTGGAAAATCGTTAAAACACTGAAGGATTTCATTTTTTTTGGAAATGCTTTTTCTAGTTTCATTTAACCTTCCCCCCCTCTCTTTCGCAAAACTCCAGATGAACACCGGCCCTAACTAAGGCATGGATCATTCTGGATTTGACATTTTTTGGGGTTTTTGTCAAGTTAGAATGAGCATCACTTTTTTTAAATCAAATGAGGATGCGGTGTTCTTCAGTGCCTAAAATATATTAAAATGTTTTTTTACTCCTCTACAATCACATGATGACACTTCCACATGTGACGCTGCTAGTCCATCCTAACAAAACTGTGCCTTCCAAGTTAGTGCATCATATTAAATAAATGTTTATAACTTTAAATCCTAACTGTGACGTATAAACATATGGTCTATAAAGTGACTAGATTTGATTCTAGATAATTCAAGTGTTTTACAGTAAGTTGTTCCATTCATCCGTCTATAAAAATATAAAAATCAATCTGCCATCAGGCAATATTACAAAAAAATATACTGAAATGGCAGCTCCTTTATTCATTTTTAGTTTGTTGTATTTAAGAAATGTTTTGTTGAACTTTCCCCATGAAGAAAGAAACTCTTGTAACCATAAAACGTAAACCCTGTTGAATGTGACAAACTGAAATGGCAGTACTGTACTTTGGTTCCACCTGCTGGATAGAAAAAACAATTCATACTCACCATTACCTGTGTTGAATTACAGGATGATAATTTGTTTTTCCATATTTAGCCAGGAACAAAAGGAAAAAAATATTGGAGGCAAACTTGGTTCTAATGTGAATTTGATTTCATATCATGTTGTCTAAAGGCTGCTCTCCCGCGCTTCCTAACATTTCACAACGATCCAAACAGTATTGTTTTGGATTTATTATTTATTATGTTGTTACATGTAGCAATTTTTAATGCAGTGCTCAGTAAGGAGGCACAATTTGTAGCACTGACATGCTGGTCTAGTTCATAAGCAGTCATTTGCATACAGTGTAATTTGAAGGACACTGCTAGGTGCTGCTATCAGCCATTCACACTGGCCCTAACACTCTCTAAATTGGCTTGTGCAGGGTCACTTGAGTTCTTCTAATCATTTGTAGACAGCAGTGAGGTTTGGCACCCTCCCTCCCTCTTGTGTCTAGCACCCCTGCTGGGATCTTTACTGTCCTCAAATGAACCTGCGGGGATTTAGAAAGCAAATAGACCCAAACAATTTTCACCTCTTAAACACAAATGTTGGGCTGCTGCCACGACATTTTTTGATTCCGTCTTTGATCAAAGAGCAAATACTTTAGTACTGCATATTTTCATTTTAATGATTCATGCACAGAGTCAAACAGAAATGTTTGTATTTACTATAAACCAACAGAATATGGTAGCATAATAGACTTTGTCCCTAAATGACTGCTCTAATGAGGATGCAAAATGTCTCCCACAGAAATCTCAGTTTGCCTCATTATCAACACATTGTACCCCAATTGTCTAAGAGGAAATATTCCTCTGGTCTAGATGCGTCACTGAATACGAAAATACGTCAGTGGTTTTTGTGGGTGGTTAAAATATTCTGTGTATCTCTCTCTCTGCTGTCAGATGAGGTTACCGGGGTTCATTGTTTTTGCCTGCAGTTGGAGTGTTGTACTATTAACCCTGACATCAAATATTTGGCTTTCATTTATTTATTTATTTTAATGGATCCTCTGACATCCTCCTTTGACTTGCTGTGTAAACCCCCTGGTCCTTGCAACCAAACACATCTCGTCACGACAGGATATGTCAGAATCTATCGCCATGGAAACAGTGCTCAAAAGTTTGGAGTGTCGACCCCCATTGTGACTACATCCAATCAGATTTTAGGAAAAGCTTTTTATGCTGCATTACTTTACTGTGAAGTGCAGTGCTGGTACCTCTGTTTGGACCTGATTCTGTGTGTGTGTGTGTGTGTGTGTGTGTGTGTGTGTGAGAGAGAGACTGTGAAGAACGATAGCCAGAATGTCACTCATCACAAAACCTTAGAGCTCTGACAATTGATCTAACTCTGTGGTCTTGTATTCACCTTTTTCCTCTTTTGCACTAAAGCTCTGTAGCATCTGAAGCTCCCTAGAGCAAATGTCAAGTCACACCTTGCACTTCAACATCCTCCTAAGGGCGGAGGGACAGCCTATTCCTAGTTTCTTTGATGCTTGACACTCAGCTTTAAAGTCCTTTGCATCAAAGCTGGGGTACTGGGATCAGGCCCAGCAGCAGACGGGCATCTTGCCATATGCACACAAGAGAGAGGCACGATAGAGCTGGGAGATGTGAATAGGACCACAAAGTGTTTATGATGCAATAAGTTAACGTTCATTTAAACAGAAGTTGACCAAAGTGCTGTGCAAGAATTACATAAAGTCAGTCAAGGAGAGAAACATAGAAACAATGGCTGGATTCAAAAGCTAAGGAGAAAAAAATGGGTTTTAAAGGTTAAGAATTTCAGCACGACTCTAATGAGTAAACTGTTCCAGAATTTAGAAGCCATTTCAGCAAAGGCGCTGTCCCCTTTAAGCTTCAGTCCGAACCCTGGCACAACAGGAGCATTTGGTCCAAAGACCTGAGTGGCCTAGAGGGTGTGTGAGGATGTAGAAGCTTTGTAGGAAGCCCTTGAGGACACTTTGGTGTGGGGGAGATCTGGTCATGTTTGTGTTCTGCAGATAGAAGCCTAGCAGCAACATATAAAAGCAGCTGCAGACGAGACCAAAATGAAATACTAAGGCATTTAAATTAAGAAACACCTGCAACTGAGTAAATTAAAACATCCGATGGAAAGGGCAACTTATGATATGGCTTTAAAATTGGATTTAGTTTTTTTTATGGGGCTGCACTGAAGCATGTATAAAATCGACTAGGACGACACAAGTGAGCAATTTTTTTATAGTCAGGACATTATTTGTCCAACAGAAGGGAGTAGAAGGGAGAAAGATCGAAGAAAGAGGGAGAAAGAGGAAAGAGGGACAATGACTCAAACTGTTTTAAAGCAGCTGGGCCAGTGAGAATAGAGAGTGGGAATAGAGGGGTCCTCAGCAGGGGGAGTAATGTGTGTTCTGGTGTCAGTGGTATCTAAAAAATATTTAAGAAGGTTCTCACACGTGGCTGTGGACACATCATGGCAAGGACACTTAAGGGAATAATAACAGTGCTAAATGAGACCTGTGGCAATTTTACTCAATCAAATTAGTTGTTGCAGCTCTGATACATTTCTGATATTTAGACACAGAGTCTTTAAAAATGTGCACAGCATGTACACGCAAAACAGCTATCGCTCTTTCTATTACGTTCTTTTTCTGTGTGCATACTGGAAGAATGGGGGTGTTAGAGCGTCAGGTTGGGATGCAGAAGGCCATGGGTTTGAATCGCGCCCCACCCAGCCACCAAGGGCCACCTTTGTGCCAGTCCCAAGCCCGGATAAAATGGGAGGGTTGCAGCAGGAAGGGCATCCGGTGTAAAAACTCATGCCAAGTCAACCTGCGGCAGACATTCTGCTGTGGCGACCCCCTGAAGGGACAAACCAAAACCCGTTGTTCTGTGCACATGATGGAATTGACATGTGGTCCAGCTCAGCCTAGAGGCCCACAAGACACTGCTTCTGTAGTTAAAGCCAAAGTAGCTCTCTTGCTTCAGAATTGGCTCAGCACATATTTTATAAGGCTGAAATCTGTCCGGCACTGTTTGGCCAGATCCATTCATATTGAAACTTTGACAGGAATTATGTTGAAACTTAAAAAGAAACTGTGTCATTGTGACTCACCTCATAGCTCTGTGCTGCACCACCACTTCTGCATCTTGTGATTATTAGTCTAATTTAATTGTTAGAGATAAAGTTCCCAGGGGCCAGGATCATTTCTGGTAAATGTTGAGCAAAACATCACTGCTCCTTTTTTCCCAGAACAGCTGATAACTCAGAACACTATAGTTTTGTCTGGAATATTGGGTAAATGTTTCTAAACATCTAAGCTTAACTTAAGTTTTAACATTCAGTAGATTTGATGTGCAGTGTCACATTTTTTTGATTATGCAATGATTTAGGCCATTTTCGAGCAAACAAACAAATGAGTGGTTTCAGCTTCTAGGATAAGTGAACATTTCATAAAGGTATTATACACACAAGGTGTACAACAAAATTGTGTTAGATGATCACATGGAGGGTTAGTCCTGAGTCACGGTGCCACTATGGACCAACCTGACCTGCTACCTAACACACATTTAAAGGTTGGGGGAACTGGAGCACACAGAGGAAACCTACTCAAACACTGGGAAAAATTGTAACTCCACACAGAGACGCCTATCGGGTCCAGGAATTGAACCTAGGACCTTCTTGCTGTGAGGTAAGAGTGCTAACCAGTCTACCACCGTGCTGGTAGAGTGATGCATTATTGTTTCATTAATTCACTGAATCATGGATCGTGAAAATTTGTGTATATATATATTTTTTTTATCAGCCAAACTGAAAATTCTCCAGCCTTTAAGCAGGAGATTAAACAAACCTAAACTCGGAAAATTGATTTGTACTAATCTGGAGACAGTTTTCACCATTTAAGCAGCAGTCCAATGAAACAGAAAGATCAGGTAATGAGGACATCTCAAGTTTAACTGGGCTACAAGCTCTGGTTTCAGATGAAGACAAAAATAACATCCCATAATGCCTGTGACACTTCTACCCAATTAGAAATACATAAAAATAAAAGGTGCTTGGTGATGTGTGTGTGTTTTGTATGTGGTAACCCTGCTGCCTGCCACAACAAAGCAAAGCAGGATGCTCTTTCACTGCGACCGTCTGGGATGTACACACGCAATGTTAATTATCTTCAAATATCTGGGGCACCTATAAGGACAACCCCATTGTCTGCTGAAGTCATGCTGACACACAAGCACTCTGTCTGTACAAGAGACACAGGTAACTGTCTGACTGTATGTGGGGCAGATGAACCAGAGCAGCATAGACACAGCAGCCTCACCTGACCGTCTGGAGACTTGTTGCTCTCGGCACACAAGGTCGGAACACACTTCAGGGACACGAAGGGAAGTAAACATTGCGAACAGAGCACTGGCTTGTATTTGGAAATAAGCCTGGGAAGACAGAGAAGTGAAGGTGAGGAGAGGATCAAATAAATACACACACACACAGAGAGAGGTCTTTCACACTCTCTTGCTCTTTTTCCATTTGACTTGAGTGATAGACAGATGTGCAGAAGGCAATGGAGGCAACATTTGCCAGGAGGGGGATGTTCAGAGGAGATTCTTTTATCTAAACAGCACAGGTGAATGAGTTTTGCATTTATGTGCTGGTGGTACTTTGCTCTTACTGTGCAGGTAAACTCAGCAGGTAAAATGTTTCTTGACACATTTTCACTTTTATTGTTGCAAAACGTGTAAATGCTAAATGGACTAAAAAGTTTGAATTCCACCCCATTTAACCCCCTTGAAGTTCCACTCAGTCACATTGTGAGCACACGTACTGTCCAAACGGACCCAATATCAAGCTCATTTCTGTTAGGGTTTGTTCAAAGTAATTTAGTAATCGTTTCCAACATTAAATGTAATGTTTGCCTGTGTGTGTAATATAATTGTTTATGTAATGTATGTTTGTGACGTGTCTATGTACTGATGATGTTATTAGTGACACCATATAGCTTTGATGGTTGCCTCTGTAGTTTACCTTTACAGTTTGTTGACCAGTGCTCAAGGAAAAAGTGCAACGCTATATTATCATTATGTGATGAATTGCATTTCACAGTGGCCTGTACTTATAAGGAGTTGTTTTTCTGCATTGAACTCTCTATCTGCTTTGATGTCTGTTTCCAATAAATAGTGTGAACAAGGAAGAGCCCGGTGGAGTCGGCTGAGTTCGGGTGAAGTGTTAAGTCACTAAGACCCCGCTGGGCTCCCCTTGTGCAAGTAAAAGACAAAAGTCGACTCGTTTTGTTATTTCACTGTTGTTGAACTGTATTTCCAGGTGTAATCAGCGCTATTGTGGTTGTTAGAACCCAACAATTTCTATGGCCTTTTATGAACTATTTAGTTTGTTACCTTGTCCTTTGATTAGAAATACACATTGATTGATCCCACAGCCTGTCGCTTAGTCATGCAGTTTGATCCTTTAACGGGTGCATTTGATGGATCAGATTGAGCAATTGAAGGCAAAGAGGAGTCTTCTCTACTGGATCCAGTTGAAATGTTAGTCTGAACTCTGGCAGCCATGTGGGATCAAGCTGATCTAGTGCATCTCAGTCTCTAGAGCGTCTCACACAAACAGGAAAATCAGACAACTTTATTGATTTTGTTGTAGGCAGTTGAGAAGCTAGTTGAGACTGTGTCCTAGCTGGTGCCTGGACTAAACTTATACACTGTCAGGATAATTCACAGGTCATTCATTCATTCTTTAACCCCATCTGCACGTGTCGCGTAAACACATGCTTCCTCAGGAGCTGCATGAAACATGAGAGCTTCCTGATCATTCATACCAATCACAAACTTAATCACAAGATTTTAAGGGAGCATTTTGATGTCTGGAGTGTGTCTGGGTTTATGACAGGGAATTTCATAAATCAATCCTTAATCTTTACTGATTGCTTGATGTGTGCTAGTCAGAAGAAGGTGAAGAGCAGCTGAACAGCTGATATCCAATCCTCATAGCTTGTACTACACCTGTACTACTGCAAACAGTAGGCAGCTAGAAAAAATGCTAAAATTAAGCAGTAGGCAGGATGTTTGAAATTGATCATAACATCATCCCTGACAACTCCTGAACAATCTAAAGTTTTCACACTCAAGGTGGGTATTTTTATAAAAGGTAAACAACTAATATAGAAATTAACTGTAACAATGAATGTATTCTGTTTGATGATCCCACAATGCTATTTGTTGTTACAATGGCAAATATACTTATCATTTCTACATGTGGTGCAGAAGATTGTGAAGCCTGTCACTGATATATTGTTTGACAAAACAGTAAGCAGGTAGTCTGAGCCTGGCTGACACAAAAACACTGGTCAGCCATAACATTATGACCACCTGTGCAATCTGTTCCAGTTCAATACAGCAGCTCTACCATGAATTCCACTTTCTACCTTTTTAGGTTGAAACTGTCAGAAAGGTGATAATTCTACTATGTGTTTATTATCGCGGTCAAAGTGTTTAGTCGTACTGGAGTACATTACAAGAAGAGCTGGTTTTAATGTTTTGGCCACCATATTTAAAATGAATGAGTAGAGTGTTTACAATGTTATGCCTGACCGGTGTAAAGGCCACACAAATTCTCCCCGAGCAGAGTAAACTGAGGTGAACTGTGCAGCTTGAAAATGTTCAAGAAAAAAAGTGCAAGAAAGAGAGATAAAAGACCTAACTAACATTTTCAACTTTAACATGTCGATCTTTATTTTCCTTGTTTCTAACACACCTTGTTCTTCAGCTCTTCCGTAACAAGCTGCGTTCTCATAACGTTTTCCACCTTGGCTCCTGTATGATGCAGGTCAACACTGCTACATGGAACTCAGGTTCTGTTGATGACCAACATGTGGGCCAATGGGATGCATTTAGACCTAGAAGCCACAACAATTTAAAACTAGAGCTTTTTTTGAAATACTAAACCTCGGAGGGCATTTACTTATTTTAAGTTACAGCTAACTTTCAACCCTTATACAAAGTTGGGTGGATCGAATGTGAGGATGGGAGCTGACTCACCACATTTGATGACTTGCTCTTGCCTCCATGTCATGATGAACGCAAAAGACAGAGGCGCAATAAGCAGATATCATATTCATTTCATATGCAGCTCAGGGGTATTAACTAGTGGAAAGCAAGTAGGTGGTATTCCCACTTCTGTACAGATCCATACGTCAGAGGAGCAGAGACATGCGTCATGCCAGGGTCCTCACTGTACAGCACAGCACTGAGGCTCTGAAGTAGAGGAGGATTAGAGATAAGAGAGAGGATGAAGGGGAGGCCTGTATGTCAGGCGGCACTTTGATCTTGACTCGCATCTTCTGGTATTCATCTGATATGCAGAACATTGTGCGTGTTTAGTTCTGTATTTTTGACAGGATGATCAGAAGAGAAATGATGTTACTGCAACAGTTAACAGCGAATGATCCACTGGGAGAAACTCTCATTTTACCTGATGCTCGACTTCGATGCTTCTGTCTTAATTAAAATCTGTTCTGTCAGTTGGGGTCCAAAAAAAAAAAAAAAAGAAATAGGTGTGAGCCCTAACTGTCTCTAATTTGACTGAATCTTTGCTACTGAGAGCAGCACCCAGTGACATCTGCAACTGCCAGATCTCCAGATAAATTGAGCTCATAGCAACCACATTGCCATGGCAACCGGGATACAGATGCCATGCTGAGGTGATATGCAGAGTGACTGGCCGCCAGACTGACTGACATTTTTTCCAAGAGAAAAAAACATAACTGAATGATTCATCTAGTTTCCATCTGTACATAATTGTCTACATCACTGGCAACCTACCATTTCCTGCCTCTTCTTCTTAAGCTAATTACTTTATTTTAGCATTTCTCAAAAACAGACTGCTCCTCCCATGTTCAAAATGAATCTTTTATGTTTGTAAAAGTTGGTGAGCTTTTGCACAAGTAGGATTTGCAGTTGTATGTTTAAGTATTTATTCTTCATACAAAACATAATTTTATCATATTTTTACGTAACCTCAAAATTAATATATATGTCTGAGTTAATGTGCACATGTGCATTTACTGATGTAGCTTTGATGTACTATGTACCTTTTACACACACACACACACACACACACACACACACACACACACACACGCACACACACAGTGAAATAAAGAAAAACAAAAGCTTAAATGCCAGTTAAGCTTCATGCTCTCTTGAGGGAGACAAAAACATCAGATGGAGAGTGATGAGGAAACTCTAACGTTCCTCATTTAATCATGTCTTTGGACCCTCTTTTCTCTGTGCCATTGACCAGACCATTGAATTTTCTCCTACTGTAACGTAAGCGTGAGCACAGTGGTGGAGCGGTTAGTGCTGCTGCCTCCTGGCTAGAAGATCCCTGGTTTAAATCCCGTGCCAGCTGCAGCTTTTCTGTGTGACGTTTTCGTGTTCTCCCTGTGCTTGTGTGTGTGTTTCCTCCGGGTACTCCTATTGAGAGAGTCCTGTAACAGTTTAAATTATACATATACCAATGCCAATATTGTTTCAAAAGTGAAACATCAGGCAAAAACTTAAAAACTTAAAAACTCACATGCAGCATCTTTCTTCTGTTAGTTTAATCTTCCTTAAACTTATATCAAAGTCAAATATCAGCATATACTCCCCCAGCAGTCCACTCCCCACAATGACTCTTCTCTGCACTCTTGATTCTTCCACACATATTGTTATTGCCTATGCTGTGAGCATAGTTTATGAAACTGACTCTGATAATGTTGTTGTCTAGTCCAGTCTATTTATTATTAGTATAGATTATTTTTTTGTTATATTGTCTGAGCATTTCTATAGACTATATGAGACTTTACCCTCAGGAACTAATATCCCTGCTTCATAATGTGCCCAGACTTGATTTAATTCTATTATTAAAATGTTGTCCTGTTCAGTGCAGGTGTGTTGAAGCTACTGTGTACCCTGCGTTTCCTGAACAATGTCGATGCATCACCAAATTCTTGCTTTCAGTCTTACGGAAATCAAAAGCTTACATAATAAAACCATAAATTTATCCCATGAGTCACTCAGGTCAGGACATTTAAAAATTTAAAATGATCTCATAAAGTACTACATAGACACAGTGTCGCATGCTAACAAACCTTGTTTTCTACATCATATGACTTTGTGGACTTGCAGCTAAGTTGAAAGTCATGAGGTTGCATAGATAAAAAGATATCAGTTCAACAAAGCCTTTGAAATCTTGCTGAATAAACCTTGTCTTTTCCAAGTAGAGTGATGATTTTATTTCTTACACTGTACACACAAGTACAGCATGAGGATATTTTGACACGTGCCAAGATGGTTGTGAAGGCACTGAGTAAGAGCAGTAGATGGCACTGTCTTGTGGTCTGTAAGTAATTCAACATGCAGGGGTTGGAGTCATGCTGGAGAAGGGAGATGGAAAAAACATAAAACAATCAAACAGGACATGTGCACAATTTGTCCACAACACAAACAATTTATACTGCAGCTTACAGAAACCTATAAAGCTTATACATAAAAATACAGGCCTGCAGCCCTGTTTTAAATATATATTTCAAAGTGCAATATTTTTTGTGAGAAATGGGCTTAATTATTAGTGATGATTTGAAGCTGCCTTGGGTGAATGTATTTTATTAGCTCTGGGTTTGGTCTCCACCAACTTCTGTGGGACAAATCTGGCTTGTTACATCGCTGATTAATGTCATAAGACTGAACCAATTGTCAGTGTTGAAAGCAAAACAATGAGCAAAAAGATGCTGAAACTACATCCAGAGCTGAGGGGAACTGCAGAGTCAGGTTTATACATGTAAGTTAATTAGGGACCACTGTCTCTTTAGACACTGTTTACGTAGAAATAGCATTTAGTGTGGCTTTAAGTAGACATAAAGTGTACTTTATATCCAGAGCAATTTCAGATTACAACAGATCACAGCAGACTGCAGCGTGACCAGAGCACTGTATTTTACACAGAGTGTTATAATTGATGTTCCCTCCCAGGAAGCTTCCAGCGTCATACAAGAGAGAGCAAGAGAAGAAACTGTTTAAGTCTGTAAATCCATCTTCTTGGCATCAAAACCACTACATGTTGATTTTTGATGATTTGCATTTTGTGTTGATTTTATACCTATTCTATAACTGTGCCTACCTATTTTAAAATGGGACTACAAGTATGATTTATTTTTATAAGTTGATTATTATTTTAGTAATGATAATAGTTTTCTATGTTTTCTGTTGGGCACTGCAACAACATTTGTCAGCAAAAACATCTACAATACAAAAGTACTAAACTTTATTGTGTTTACTAGCCACAAAACAGAACTACTCATTTACATGGAAGTGCCACTGATTAAGGGTAAAAGTACTTTGGACTTTGATCCCAGGCTGATTTGAATGATTTCTGATCAGACAAAAGGGTGAAGTAAAGTGAGGATGGAAAAAAATAAAGACTTAGGAGAATAAATGACGAAAGAAGAAACAATGCAAATAAAAACAGCAGTAGGGAAGAGAGGCTGACGGATCATTTTGCAGAGGGCGGGATAATATTTCCGATAAGACGGTAGTCACAGACCACAGGGAACAGGCACATGTCAGTCACACTGTGTGGCTTGTGAGCCGTTTGAAGAAGAAACCAGCATTTTCAGCTGTTTAGAGTCAGCGCCTCAGCACTGACCCAGTGTGAGACACAATGTTCTCAAGTCTCTCTTACACACCTCATCTTCAGATCTACATCAATAATTTCAGTTCAGACTATATGAAAATGCCTTAAAAAAAATCCAAGATTTGCTAAGCTTTTTTACGTCTCCTAGATACACACTCGGTATCTCTGGTGTTAATACTGTAAATGTAGACACAGGCAGGCAAATGTGGTGAAGTGGCTTTAATAACCAAGAAATGCCCAAAATTTTAAACCAAACAAGTGATCAGGCACAGGTGAGGCAACGCGAGCAGAATCGAGAGAAAACAAAAGAGCAGGAGGCACAGCACAACCTGGCATGAAGCAGGTGGATCTATCCAGTTTATCTGGAGCATTGATGAGAAAACTGGGGTGAGAAGGATCAGGTGACATGAAATGGAGAGAAAGTCCAGGTAAATCCAGTGGCTGTGTGCTGACTTCAGTGTAAACATTTTGAGCGCTGTCCGTACAGAGCTAAAGCCAGAGAGATCGTAAACTCCCCGTTCAAGGATTTCATTTAACAATAAAACGTCTGCTAATGACAGTTAGCTGTTGCTCTTGACTCTCTGGTAACTCAGATGTCCATAATTACAGCAGTGTGTGTGATAGGCCAGGCAAATAAAAATAAGATACGATGTGTCTTTTTTCAATCAAAAGCAGTGCATTATTGGGTCATAAAAATCTGTATGTTTACAATAACTCCAGTATAAGGTCTGCATTTTAAGCTGTGCTACGCCCTTCAAGTTGGGGACAAAACAGCTGTCAAAAAGTGTGAGATTTATGCTGTTATTATAGACATCTAACAACTGTAATAAAGATGTCAACACATTTGTTTGTTCAGACTGTTATGCTTGTTCAATAACTTCTTGTCTCCAATAAGGCATCATTTATCATGATAGTGTTGTAGTAAACAAATACACAGCCAGCCCCTCGTACTATCTGCATATATTAATACGCAGATAGTAAGAGGTGCTGTTAAATGCACCCTCTGCAAAATTAAGCAGACATTCACTCTACATTTACTTTGAAATCCCTGGGAGCTGCTTTTGGCCACTGCTACAGGTGGCCTAGACAGCACATGTACTGTGCACAGGCAGTGTTAATTAAATGTAAATACACCAATAAAATATCATAAATGATGCTGTAGGGTTAATACTACCTTTAGGCCTATCAGGAAAAGTGGGGGTGTGGGGCTCTATTCCAAACCGACAAGAGAAAACAATCAAACATCAATGGGATTCCTGCGTTTGTCTGTTGAGTATTAATGGGAATAGTGCTAATTGAAAACTTCGGGTACGCCATGACAAAAACTGGTTAGAGAGAGACGGAGAGAGACAGAGAGAAAGCGGAGGGAGAACAAAAAACCTAAAGCCTTGATCTTGTGTGATTATCAGAGCAACACTTGATTACATGGCCATTCGATGGCCTGGAGGACCACATTGTCTGATGCAAACACTGGGAAAATCTGATAATACGCCAACACGAGATGTTCTGTCCCTCAGCCGTTACATTAAACTGGTATGTTTTTTTTGCTGGTCTGTAGTCAGATAGGACAAATTAAATCTCTTCAAAACACTCTGCAATCAAAGACTTTGTCTCCTAAAACATGTTTCTTCTAAATGATGTTGCTGTTTTTTGTTATTTAAGACTATGGCTTTCATTTCCATGACAATGTTTATGAGGCAAAAGTAAAAAAATAAATCATTTACACTGTTGGTGGGTGAGAAAATAAGTTAAAGGCTGAATCTGAGATAAAATGAACTAAGGGGACACATGTCTACACATGATCAAAGGCTTGCCACGGTGGCTTGTTTTTCCTTTTTGCTCACTTGACTCTGTGCTATCTGTTTCAGGTCACTGCTGTAATTTTAAAGAGCTCTTTGGTCAGACATTGCTGACAGAACAGCACTTTTTTATCACTTTATCACTGGGGTTTGTACCTGTAATTGATTTAAACGGGACGTTTAAATGGGGACACAGCTTTGTTTTCCTGTTGAAACAGAGACGGAGGTTTTAGGACAGAGGTGAGGGTCTTGTCAGATCCCCTCTCTCCACCCACATGAAACATGCTCAGCTATATGTTCGGTGCATGTGTTTAAATGAGAGTGAGTGGAGGCATGAAGGAACTTAAATACGTTAAAACCACACAGTGGAGGCTCCGTCCACATGCAATCTACTGTAATCACCTTGCTGTCTAATCCTAATTATATGTGGCAGTGTGTCTGTCAGTTCCACTTCGTGTGTATGCAGGTGTGTGAGAGAGAGGTTGTGAGTGAAAGCTACCATAACATAGAAATAAATGTTTGTTTGTTTTCTAGTGATCTCATTGACTTTAGTGTACTGTTTATCTTCTCCAAAAAAACCCTTACATAATATGTTTGATTACAGTTTTCAGTCTTTGTGAATCAGTTTCTTTGCAAAGGCAGATGCATCAGTAATAACTCAGTAATAACTCAGTTTACCTGCCAAAAAGTTTGATTATTCAAAGCTGACAAAGAGAAAAAAATAATGGTATTAAACAACATGCCCCTCCCCCCACACACACTAAATTGTGAAATTGAGACTTTTTGGAGCATTTGCAATCACACAGTTTCATGATTACTGACATTTCACACAACATGAAAATGTCCTTTTTTTGTGATAAAAATAAAACTGCCTTGACTTTCTTTCGGTTCCTCTTTTGCTCACAAGTCAAAGGTCATTTCTAGTCACCCTTTTTTTTTTTTTTACAAATTCAATGCCTGGAAGTAAAATAGGAAGATGATTTGTTCAGGTTTGATGTATCACAACAACCTAAACTGACTCCTAAGTCTGAAAACGACAAAATCTGAAAGATCAACAATCATATAAGAACATTTCCAGGCTTTAAACAATAATAAACACCCTGAAAGGCAATTATGACGTCACCAGATTTTAGGGCTAAACGCATTAGATTGAAAGACAGTCAAATGTGTTGCAGTAGGCCTCAAACCTGAGATTTTAAAATATCCATCCATCCCAATTTCTTGTATCTTCATGAACAATAAAAATCACCATATAAACGAAGATCGTCAACGTGTGTGTTCCACAGGCAACAGTAGGCTAAACCATGAATGTGTGATCTGACATTTATTAAAAGCATTTGTTCAGTTACACTGTATCATCAACATTACATCGTTTGGCAATGGAATAAGACGTCCTGCTAATATGGACCCACTCCCGGTATCAGAAACATCAGTGTCGGTTTTCTGGCTGCGCCTTTTAAAAACCGAACTTCACAGAAACACCCGAGTGAGGTATTAGACTGAACGCACATATTCGCTCTCTCTCTCTCTCTCTCTCTCTCTCTCTCTCTCACACACACACACACACACACACACATCGGTATTGTAGAAAAATAGAGTGATCACTAATTGAATCCCATTTTCAATTGATCCTTTTTCATACAAAAAATAAAGAAATCACTATGCGTAATCATCTACGGTCAAGATAAGCACAATATAAGCCTCTATTGGCTATTTGTCAAAGAGTCCTGAATATCTTTATGCAAACAAACAACAATGGGCCAATGTGTGAACATTCGATAGCATCATCTGAATCTTTTGCTCTGTGGGTTGGACACTTAAGCAGATAAGGTGCACAGCAGCGGGGAGTTCGTGTTCAACTACACATGGAGCACCGCTGTTTGTGAATTCACCAAATCGTTTCTGTATTGCTCCAGCCAGTTTCTAAGCTCCGAAATCCTGTATCCCTCTGGACCTCTGCCCCCCTGATACACCACCTTCTCATCCCTCACGATGTAAAGTCTCTCAAAGTAGGCTCCGTACGCGGCATTGGATGAGTTGTCCATATTATCCACCACCACGTTGCCCCCCGGCATCTCGGTGAGCATCAGTTGAGCGGCTCTCAGTCTGTCCTCTAAGCAGCGGTGTTTGGGTATCTGATACGGCGCGTCCGAGCTCACCCACCCGTCAGAGGGATGCGCCTCCTCGATGTATACAACTAAGAAGTCCGCAATGTCTGCGTACTGGCTTACGACGCGCTGAAACGCCGCCAGGCGCGTCATGAATGGCGGTCAGGAGCAACTGCCAAAGTTAAGAATGAGCGGTCTCTTCTCTTTCATACAGTCCAGGATCCGGACCTGCCTACGCTCCTGGACCAGCACCACCTCGGTGTTGGGCGCAGTGCGTCCGAGGTGCGCAGATTTAAGAAAGTCCAATTTCTGGCCGTACCACACGGCCCTGAGGGACTCCAAGGTGAACATCTTATTGGAGTCAGAGACGCACACCTTTGGGTCATCCGGGCTGTCCTGCTTCTCCCCCATTTTCAGCAGCACTTTTTTCCTAATGCACAAAAAATCCAGGAGCCATAACATCACGGCGGCCAGGAGGAACCGGGGAAGCAGCATCAGGCACAGGGCTGCATGTTTTATCGCCCTCGCCATTTGGACACCACCGGAGTCGTGCATCATCTGTTCCCCTGCCGACAGGATGCGACTGGGCAGGCCGAAGAGACAACAAGTCTTTAGTCACCTTTACCCATTGGAGAAAACTATCTGACGCATGTAGCCACTCTTTTTATAGGTACAGCGGCATTTGAATAATGGCAAGAAAATAGGGGGGGAAAAAAAAAGAAAAAACACGCCTCCGGTACCCGCACCGCCCACTCACATGGTGGGGATTACCTCCCGTCAACTCTGGGCTTCAAAGATCCAGAGAGAGAGAGAGAGAGAGAGAGAGAGTCTTCATTCCACATTGGTAGATCAAACATGACTGTGTTTCCTTATATCAGTGTTAGACACTCGGATTAGTTTTAATTGCCTGTACATGAACGCACGGTTTAACCTGAAAGTCGGGAAAAGAAAAACATTTGACTTCACGTCATCCTGTCTGTGAACTCGGATCTCCCTGTGATGAGTGCGGGATCCTCCATAGGCGCTAGACGGCGCTGGTACAAAGTGGAAATGCTGGATGAGTCATTCACTGATCTGCTAAAGGGCCCCCGAACACCTTGTGGGGTAAATAAGGCAGTATTAAGTATTAAGTATTAAGCCAGCAACAGTTTGAAAATTAAATAATACTCATGATTTCGAAGTTCAACTTTTCTTTTGACCAATTTTTCAAATACATAAATTATTAAAATGATTCTGACTCTGTAGAGCACACTTATTACCCTTTTCGTATTTCATGAACTCCTCTTTAAATTTTTTGTGGCTTTATAAATTTTCCTGCTCTTAAATAAATTACTATATTTGTTTTTTCTTATTTTAAAGTTTATATTATCTGCTAAGATACAGAGAGAAACCATGTGATCTTAACCTTTGCCTATTGTGTCACTTCATCTACAAACATCATCTGAGTGACTGTTGATGCCATAAAAATACCAACATGTGTCTTATCATTACCCCTACACACACACACACACACACACACACACACACACACACACACACACACACACACACACCAGTACAGCCCCCAAATCTTACTCAGGACAATGAAGAGGAGAGGGTCTTCATAGAAATGAGGGAATAGGAATTTGAATGAAACAACAGAGAGAGGAGCTTCTTCATCACTTTACACAAAAATAAGAACGAAAATGTCTCGGTCATACGGTGACACGTACAGATTACTCAGCACTTGAAAATCAGACTTAAGCAGCTTCCTGATACATGATGATGTTGGATGGATGCCAAGAGGAGGGAATGCAAAGCAGCAAAGTGATTTCTTTTATTAGATGAGAGATGATAGACAAGAGAGCAAATTAGTAGAGAAGATTAGCATTGTTATTCCTCTTGTTTATCATAAAAGAAAAGAAATAAAATTCATCAGTAAACACACATACAGTATCGAGCCTATTCTGTTACTATATGGATGACTGTAGTTTTGCTCATACCAGAACAGCTTCGGACGTTTTAGAATCCTGTTACAAGAGAACTGAAAGAAAAACAACGGCATAATTCAGCCCCTTAAAAAGTTCTACATGAATCTCAACTTGAAAGTTATTAGCTTAAGACAAAGACGAGGGAAGAGGCAGCCTGCCTCTGTTTCACTATTAAAAAGGTTCCAAGGAACAACTCCGGGGAGATTACATCACTTGGCCAAGATAGGACCCCCCCCCCCCCCCCCAAACACACACACCACACACACTCCTGTAAAACCACAATGTATTGTTTTTACACTTTGATGTGGTGGTTTTAGTGCAGATTAAACAAACAAGATATAACACGTTACGTGAGTGAGCCTCAGATGCGCTGTTTAGTGGACTTTGGACAGATTAGGCAAGCTGTTTCCACCTGCAGGCTGTATTTTTAGCAGGTTTTCCTGAAATTTCAAGCTCTTCATTTACATTGTAAAGTCGGATTAATGTGAAGGACATGATTCGAAATGTCACTTCTAAACAACAGTTTTCCATTATATCTTATATATAAGATATAATATATAGGTATATATATATATATATCTTGTTATTTTTATATTCATACAAATGAGTCAGTCAACATAAATGACATACACAGAGGAGATTATAAACAACAAATAATTTAAATTTATTCGAACTGTGGTTGTAGCTTATAGCTTAGTTTTTTTATTAGTAAATACCAGCCAGACAACAGATGTACAACAGACAACAGATTTACTGTACATGTGTTTCATTAAGTTAAAAATAAAACCGAAAGCAAGTGCATCTTAAAAGTAAGTCCTTCTCTGGAAAACAGAACATCAAGTAGGTCAAAGTTGAGCCAAGAAGTTGTTCTGTAAATTGCGATGAACTGCTTTACTGTTTTCTCTTTAAGTTAAATTCAAAATAGCCTGAAGGTCCGTCATAGCACGTCTGATCTTCAGACTGCACATGTTTCTTGCCCTGTTCGATTTCATGCTTATGTGATCTCACCATCACCTCGCCAGTCAGCTTGGTTAGGACATTGTTGTAATAACTGCTAGAACCAATGGCCAAACCCAGAAAACAAGATTCAAAGAGTTGTAATAAACTGAAAGATCCTGTAAATACACAAGCATTTCTTTGAGAGCTACACCTGCAATAAAAGCACAGACACCCAGGGAGGCAGGAGGCACCTGGAACTGTTTAAGAGCCAGGGCACTCGAGGCTTCTCATGGTGTTTCGCAGAAATCCAAAGAGAACAGACAACCTGGTGAGAAACAGCCGTAACAAACCAGATGTGCAACAGCTACATGTCTCATGACGTCTCAGCTACTTTTACAGAAACATCTGCAAGAGTGAAGTTTAGTAAAAAAAAAGCAGCAGAAAGGAATGCCAGGCACATCCACTATGAAGAGCCATCACCAATAACAAAGAATCTTAAAGCCTGATTGTATCTTATGTTTTATTAGAATAATGTGACTACTGGGCCACCACATTTTCATCTAAACATTAAAAAAGAAAATAATAAAATAATTTAATTTTTTTGATGCAATTCTCCTGAATGAAACACATTCTCTTTTTCTTGACATGAATTCTGCACAGCTGAGGTGCTTTAACTGTTGTCCCGTGATGGGTTGGAACACAAACAAGTTTGACGTCTGAAAATATGAACTTTGTGCACAAGCCTGCACGTCTGACATGTATTTCACGTTGTGCAATTCAAAACGACAGTGTTTGGCTATGATGAAAGTTCTGAAAAATGGCCAAACAGTGCATTTTCCATTGTACTGGAAGTGATTCAGATGCTGATCTACAAATGGGCCGTCTTCATCCAGCAAAACCACCGATAACTGATGACATGCTGTTTTGTTTCATTCTTACTCAAACATGCAATTGTATCCCAGCCTTAACATGAGCGGGATTTACATGATGACTCCCTGTCTGTGTACAGAAGCTTTGCATATGACAGTTGGAAGAAAGAGGCTTGATTAGTTTAAACACCTTTTTACAGAATAAAGGCACTAACTGGCTATTTACTGTTTGACTGTGTTGTGGCTGTTAGGATTGAATAGGCCACGATGTAAAATGTGTTAGATGATGCAAGAGGTGCATGTGGAATTTTAACAAGAAGTTGCGAAGGGTTCAAAGAAAAAGTAAGCCAGCAGATTTCCAAGAACAGTTTATTGTCTGATGTAATATCTTACTAGAGATATAATTTATCTTGAATGCCACTGAAATCCCATCAAGGTATTTACCCCCAAAGTGAAAAACATCAAGTACTCAGCACTCTGAGAAAAAAAAGAAACCATTTAAACACTTAGAGCTCTACAAGTCAAAGTTCTTCTGAGTTCGGTTTCTCCGCACCAGTCTGTTAAATTACTGCTGTGATCTGGATTAGACCACTGGCATCTTCTCCTTGTTTACACCCAGGCCAAAGGAAGAAAAGAACATGTGCTCTGCCTTGAGAACAACTCCTTGCCAGTGTCAGTTTCTTGGGCTGAATCTGATTTTCCTAGAATCATTAGGCCTTCGAAGATCAGCTCAGGTTCATCCCCATGTGGCCAAAGAGGTCAACACGGGAAGACTAATTTACCCAAGCTCATTAGCAAATACCGTCAACATACAAACACTCAGACATGGGTTCCTCAAATCAAATGGCCGTGTCCTCATATGCCCACTGACCGTTGAAAACCTTCTAAGCACAGATTTGCAAATGAGATAGAATGAATAGGGCACCGGTTTACACTTTCACTTCCTAGATTACGCTGGCACCCTTAGGTGCTTCCTCCTAAATCCCGACATCAACCACCTTGCCTTTCAGGAATCTTAACTCAGTCAGTAAATCAGTTTTATCCGTTAATAAGGTAAGCTGCCCAGTTTTTACTAGCACGTCTTTTAAGGGTGTAAACATGTGTACATGCAACAATACAGTATCAATTTACCATAACAAATAAGCCATAAAAATACCAGTAAAAGAGAAAAACAAAGATAAAAAGGGTTTAATTTGTTGCACATTACGGCTTTCAGATCACTATAACCAAAACATTTCCTAGAAAAAGCAAAGTGTTATGAACTTTTTTCATTGTGCAAATGCCTCTTTTTCTTTAAATTTCCTAGTGTACCACCACAGTCCCACAGCTACTGCTACTTTTTATGTTCTCAAGCTCCGGCTTGACAAGTATGGCTTAATGAAACACTGGCGGCCTGAGCCTTGATTCTGTTTACTTTTATTTCCCCCTTTTTTTTTTTTTTTTAGAAATAAACTGCTAGAACCCTACTTTCATTACACAAAGCCAGGATCTTGGCATGGGAGCACGGGTCATACAAGGACATCCCAGAATAGAAAAAAAAAAAAAGCGCAGCCTGGACAGAGCCTGCAGCAAAGTACGAAGAATGGAATGGATCCAGCTGAAACCACTATCAACTGTAGACACAGGAGAGTCACTGGAGAGCACATATGTTTCAGGTAGGATACGCGTAAACACGCACACGCACACGCACACGCAGACACATACAGTAATACTGAAAACATGTTACATTGACCTGTAAACCTGGAAATAATGAGAACGTTTGAGGATTTAGAGACACAATAAGTTGTGACATTTTAAAGGAAGAGGAGATATATTCACAAGAAATCACATTTGAGCTAATTCGTGGCACTGACCATGTAAACTCTTTCACAGAAAAGGTCAGACGTTCTTTAATTTTATCCTCTAATTATCAGGTTTTAAAGTGCAAAGGTTTCTTAGAGAAGTTTAAATTGACAGGTTAAGGGTTATTACACGGTCCATTACAGTTATTGTAAGCTGACTTATGAGCTGATACTGAACAGGCTGGATATACATAAACAGAGATTATGTAGGACAAACAATAATATAGGTTTTTTTAAAGTCTTTCCAAAAACTTTTTTTTCTGCTTTGGTTAAGATTTGTGCTCACGTACAATCAGCAACTGTATAATCTTGACATGTGTGTCGGAGTGTTGTGCAACACTGTGGACACATATAATGTTTTCAGAGTGCAACAACGCTAAGCAGTGTGACACTAAAATAAAGATACAAAGTTTTGAATTTAATAAAAAATTAAAATGTATGAAAGTCATTCAGCACATTCTGAATTAAAAAAACTAAACATTTTACTATACAACAGTTATTCATGTAAAATATGTTAAACGTTCTACACTTTCTTAACTAGGATGAGTGGAGCCCACTATTTAAATGCTTTGATATAAAAATTACACTTCTTTATCAAAGTCCGTGTAAAAGGAATATTTCTTCTATTCAGTGATGAGCATTCAATTTACAGACTGCACAGACTTAAAGTTTCCATTTCCAAATATCTATCAAGTTTAGGCTCCTACGGCTAGTAAACTCATAAATATGTGCATGTGTTAATCCTTCATATATGAAGGGTTATGGTGTTCATGTTTCCAGTGTAGTCTCTGGAGTAGTGGAAATAACCAAGACTGACCTATGAATAAGGTTTCTTTACCAGCCAAGTTCTTTTAAAAAAAATATAAAGAGAATTGGTATTTTTAGTTGGTACACAGAAATAGAAAAGTCACCGTGTACACATACATGGACTGAACTGTACTAAATCAAAACGTGAACCTTCATGGCACACGGGCTGTGCTTTTGTAAACCTGTCAACTGTCCAACATACTGTAAAAGCAATAACATGTGAATTCTCTTTTGGGCTTTTTGCTCACATTAATAGTTTTTATTTTCCAAGTGGGTCAAATAAACACTCAATTCTGGAAAGATTTATCCCAATAAAGCCTCTGTTATCATGCTCTAATGACACTAATCTTCAAAACACACTATAAAGGCTGTCTTGGGGAAAGAGTTGGAAATGAACAAAACACAAGTGAAATTCCTGTCCAAATCAAAATCACACTAGCCTTACTGGAAATCTCTTCTGGGTAATAATTCTGTGCTTTGACATATGAGAGCAGTATTTCATTTTCACAGCAGTATCAAATCAAACCTCAGCTGAGACACTTTGTTCCAGTTTTAATACTTAGGCTGCGCATCTCATTTCTGACACTGATAAACTTCAGTGAGGACTGTGGTGGAAAACGGGCCCTTCTTCCCAGTACTGAGTCCTTATCCGACAGCAGAAGAGTTCGTTTTTAAGCCTAAATCACCAGGCTGCGTTATCGTGATACAATTATGTGCCGTTTGGTGTATCAGTGATGGTCTTGCGGACAAAGGACACTGGTGATCCAAGGTGATGCATCTGTGTGCATCCAAGACATCACGGAGCCATAGCGGCCTAGACGGATTAGCCTGAGAGGGGCTACATGACGGTTGCTTAGTAACTACAAACCTACTCAAATACTTGACAAACATGAGGGACGGGGCTATAGTTTAACCATGAATATTCAAAAGGTCTTTTTTTATTACAGACTTACACATGTTTTTATGATGTTTAGGTGGATTGAGGCTTGTTCCACTAAATCAACCTGCACCCATTACTAAGCTATTTAAATGTGGCTGTGAAAATGAAATACTGCTCTCAAATGTCAAAGCACAGAATTATTACCCAGCAGAGATTTCCAGTAAGGCTAGTGTGATTTTGATTTGGACAGGAATTTCACTGGTGTTTTGTGTTTTGGAAATGGAAACTTTAAGTCTGTGCAGTCTGTAAATTGAATGCTCATCACTGAATAGAAGAAATATTCCTTTTACACGGACTTTGATAAAAAAGTGTAATTTTTATATCAAAGCATTTAAATAGTGGGCTACAGTCATCCTAGTTAAGAAAGTGTAGAAGGTTTAACATATTTTACATGAATAACTGTTGTATAGTAAAATGTTTAGTTTTTTTAATTCAGAATGTGCTGAATGTCTTTTTCATACATTTTAATTTTTTATTAAATTCAAAAACTCGTATCTTTATTTTAGTGTCACACTGCTTAGCGTTGTTGTGCACTGAAAACTCTATATGTGTCCACAGTGTTGCACAACACTCTGACACACATGTCAACATTATACAGTTGCTGATTTTGTCCGCGAGCACAAATCTTAACCAAATCAGAAAAAAAAGTTTTTGGAAAGATTTTAAAAAAACCTATATTATTGTTCGTCCTGCTGTTCCTCAGTATGTGTACAAATCTCTGTTTATGTATATCCAGCCTGTTCATTCAGCTTACAATAACTGGAATGGGCCGTGAAATAACCCTTAACCTGTTAATTTAAAGTTCTCCAAGAAACCTTTGCACTTTAAAACCTGATAATAATTTCTTTGAGTGCAGCCAAGCAAAGTTTTACATAATCTAGAGACAACTTTCCTGTTCACTCACGAGCTGTTTTCACCTCATGTGACCTTAACACTGGTTTACCAGGCTGAGGGATCACAGCCTCGCACTGATTTGCAGCTGAGCTGTCGAAGAGTCTGAGGAAATTTTCTGTGCTTTCCTGTTATGACCAATTGAAGCAATTTGTGTGTTCATTTTGTGTGGGTTGATAAGGGATGACAGTCCAAAAATGTTTTTTATGAACAGTCACGCAGAAGGGAATACAAGCAGGTAGTGTGTATGCCTTTGTCTTAGTTACACGTCAATGCCTATATTTAATCAAGAAATAATACTTTAATAAAAATCACCAAGAAAACATGCGCACACAGCTCTGCACACTTTCATCTACACAAAACTCATTGAGTGCTCCAATATGGGCACATTTTAAGTTTTTATGAAAGCGCATAACATAAATTAAACTATTATTACTGCTGCTTCTTTTAAAACAAGGTGAAACTGGAAAATGTCTTTACAGTTAATTTTTTTCTCAATGAGACAGAATTACGACTTGACTAGACTAGGCCAAATTCAACTAGACCACTTGGGGACTTTCCCCCAAATAAATACTCTTAAATACCAAGCTATGAAAACAAGGGGGTTTCCACCAACTCAGACATGACTGTAAAGCGATTAGTGCATCTTTAAATAAAGAGAATTTATGTTGAGCCACTATGATTTACTGAATTCACCATCAAATCTATGAAAGGCATTGTTGTAAATTAATTAGCCCTAAATGAAAGAATCAACTCATGTCATGGTTTCAAGGTTTTTTCTTCTTTGGTGTTAACACGCTTGGGGCAGAGTGTCAGAGACACGCTAGCGAAAATGGGAAGTCTTAAGAAAGTGTATTATGCACTGTTGATATTGTTTTTTAATGGGATTTGTTAATGATATAAAAAAGACAGCATGTCGCCATCCTCTAAAGCAGGTCTGGATCAGCCAGTAATCCTGTTTCCCAAAAACACTATACACAAGAACAGGACCATCTTACTTAAAAAGAGATGTAAATGACCTGAAGCAAAAACTTTATGATGGAAATAAAACACAATTAGCAAAAGGAGCCAGTCACACCTGCATTAAAAATCATACATTTATGATTAAACCAATTATTCAGTTCATTTAATGACACTGATCATTTTCCTTGTGGAGGTGAAATTCAGATCATCTTGAGTTCAATTTTGATAGACTTAAACTTCCACATTTGCTGGCGTGAAACAATTTGGGCAAGTTTTCATACCAGTAAAAAGCTTGCATCAGTTAGGGTGATATTCCAATAACTACACCTGATCTATGACATGAGTGACTGACAGGACACTGAGATCAGTAGGCTTAGCTTTACATTTGATGACTGAATTCATACGACAAAACATAATGTCAAATGTATTACAAAAAAAATTTTCAATTACATTTCAAATTGGTTTACTTATTTCCATTACTCTTCTGTCATAGTTTAGTGATACAAACCTTTAAAGCTTGGGTCTGTTTATTTATATTTCAGTGTCCCCTAACGCACCCACCTAACCCACTTCTAACAATCTTTTATTTCTTTGTACTATAACAATGCTTTATATATTTTTATATAAATGCTTCATATTAATTTGATTACACTGAACAGAAGAGCATGCAGCAATGTGATTGTTTTTCGTGTTCACTTCAGAATAGAAGAAGCTATAGTGGTTTATTAGCTGTGTTGCATCATTTACTTTTATTTAAAGCTATGATAAGCACCTGAAGCAATAGCATGAGACTCATAATTGATCCACTCTGCTCCGTCCCCTCTCTGCTCTGCTATGCTCTGCTAAACAAAATTACAACAAATCAAAACGAGCTAAAAAAAGCAGTAATACTAAAACACTCCTGACAGAGCTGGTGAATAAGTTTGGATCAGACTTTTCATTATAAATTTCCTTACAAAGAGACTTGGTCAAAAGTTAAGAGACATGAACGGGTGTTAAAAAGACTAAGTAATTATTAAAAAGGGAAAAATATTGACTTAGCAGTGCAGTTTGCAACCAGAGCGTTTTATCCTTTCTTCTGTAACTCTATCTTAACTGTAATATGTATAACTGTGACGGCAAAAGGGCAGGGTCTGTTCATAGAAAACTGAAGGAATTTGTGGCTGACTAGTGTTAGCATGTCCCCAGCAGGCTAGAACCTCGACAGCTACAAGCAATTCCCAGAATACAACTGCAAAGCTTCTAGCACCAAACATTTCAAGAATATGCACAGGTTAACTTTTTTTTGTCCAGTTGTGCTTCAAGCAACATGCTGCACCTTTGTTAGGCACATATTTTGCCAAAGCAAAGAATGAGCTGGGTTGGGTGCTTAATTATTTCATCCTCTTTGTTTGATTTCAATTGTTTTCATCAGAAAATCTTGGACTACAATTTTGCGTGCATTTCTTATGACCATGTTTCTGACCCTCATGGGGCATCCCTGACAGGCTGTGTGTCTTTTATGTTTTATGTGCGTTTTTTATGAAATGAGAGAAGCAAGGCTGAATGCTGGAACAGCTTCACTTACCACAACACTGAGCCAGAGGGCGTTTATACTGCTGTTACTATGGAGATATGTTCTCCACTCTCTGTTATGTAATAAAGTTTTAAAATTCATCTTTCTGAGGATGAAAGAGCAAAGCCTCTCAGATGGAGCGAGATTCGGTAAGAGTGTTAACGAACGTGTTGTTGTAGCCAGGTTGTTTATGATCCACACAGCTCTGAGGGTTCTGCTGACTTCAGTCCAAGTACATTATCACCACGCATTCACATCTTTTCACAGATCATTTAACAGACCAGAGTTTATGAATACATTTGTTGTTCATAGTTTATTTACGTTTCAATACGTTTCAAAAATGCCTGCAACTAGTTTTATTTCACAGTGAAAAAACAAAGCACAAATGGTCAGAGCTAGTGTTTCTTATCAGATATAAAGGATGAAGCACAACATGTAGTAGATGCAAATAAATAAAAGGATCAACAACACGATGTGCTTTTGTTTTGTTCTGTTCTATGGTTTTGTTAATAGTCCATTGAATATGTTTTATAGAATACTAAGTGAATCATCATGAATGTCTGAAACATTTTCAAACAACATTAAATATTTGTCCTGAAGAAAATGCCTGCAACTATCGGAGCCAACAACATTTTTTCCACCCTTTTGTCTTTATAGTGGAGAAGAAAGGAGGATGGTGAACAGCAAGAGTCCAGAGCAAGACTGGAACCAGGGATAGTGAGATAATAAACCCCATCCGCCTACCCTCCAGTTATAATGTCACCCTCTCCCTCATAACTAGATTTACTGTTAAACAATCAAGTACCCTGAATCTCTTCCTATTCCTAGTATGACACGTAAGGTAGCAAGCAAGTTAGTTTAATATATTTGCTCCGTGTCTCCTGTGGTGTTTAATGTAGTTTACCTTAAAGGTTCCTCGCAGAGACTCATGTGATCAGATCAGTTTTCTGTATATGCATCATCATAAAAAGTCTCTAGTTGTCCATCGTTAAACCTTTGTAGAGTCAGAGGGTCTGTCAGTCTGTCAGACTTCAAAAAGTGTGGTAATATGTTGTGTCTGTTCGTCCTATGTATCCATTTGCTATATTTCCTCATCAGTCCATGCAGATCTAAACTTTTTTTAGCTGCAATTCTGAACACTTCCTTCTCTCAGACAAGCATATATTTCTTCTTTTCTGTCATTTCCACTCCCACTTTTTTAATGAACAATTTGAAAAAGCAAATATCAACAGGCGGATGGAAATGCTCCTATTATGTCTCTTCAGAAGCAAATGAATCTGTGGAAAAATAGCTCCAATGTTGCCGTACAAAAAAATACTAAATCACCACTTGTTAGTTTGGCTCATTTAAAATGTGCTACATATAATTTATTGCTTATTATTTTAGTCTTCTCATTCTGCCTGCATTGTGCCCATGTCTTATGCTAGCAGAGAGAAAAAATATTCACAAGCTTACCAATAAACCCTGGACCTAAACATAGCCATAACTCATTTTCACACCCAAACTGGAAAACTCAAAAACCTTTATTTGTTATCGTGTACCGTCCTCCAGTCCCTTATTCAGAGTTGATTGAAATTTCTGATTTTCTATCTGATTTAGTGCTTAGTACAGATACAGTCATTATAGTGGGTGACTTTACCATTCATGTAGATGCTGACAGTAACTGACTCAGCACTTCGTTGAATTCATTATTAGATTCAATTGGTTTTTCCCAAAATGTAAATAAACCCACTCACTGTTTTAGTCACAGCTTAGACCTTTCCCTTACGTATGGAACTGAAACTGATAATTTCACAATGTTTCCTCACAACTCTCTTCTGTCTGACCATTTTCTAATAACATTTGAATTTACAATAACGGACTATACAGCAGTTAGGAAAAAATTCCACTATAGCAGATGCTTAAGTGAAAAAGCTGTAAACAGATTTAAAGAAATTATTTCTTTCATAATTTGCTTCACCATATGTCAATACAATGGAAAGTAGCCACCTTAACTTTACTCCTGCACAAGTTGATTATCTTGTTGACAATTCTGCAGCCTCATTACGTACCATACTTGATAGTGTTGCCCCTCTGAAAAAGAAGGCAGTAAACCAGAAGAGGCTTCTCCATGGTATAGTTCGCAAACACACAACTTAAAACAGGCAACACGAAAGTTAGAAAGGATTTAGAATCTCATTTTGCCATGAACAATAGTTTAAAAATGTACAAAAAAGCTCTCTGTGATGCCAGAACAGCATATTATTCATCATTAATACATTCATCATAATTCCCTTTACTCTAAGTAGCAATGACTTCATGACTTTGTTTACGAATAAAATTGTAGCTATTAGAGAAAGAATTCACCAGATCCTCCCCCCCAAATATTACAGACAGATCTTCATGTACAACAGCTAGAATCATCAGTAAGGCCCCTCATTGACTGCTTTTTACCCATAGATCTTAGATATCATCAATCTAGCTTTAGAAACAGGATATGCACCACAGGCCTATAAGGAAGCTGTAATTAAACCACAACTTAAAAAAAAAAAACGATCTTGACCCAGGTATTTTAGCCAATTACAGACCAATATCCAATCTCCCCTTTATTTCTAAAATCCTTGAAAAAGCAGTTGCAAAACAATTATGTGACCAGCTGTACTGAAATAATTTGAATGGAGACTTTCAGTCAGGATTTCGAGTTCATCATAGGACAGAAACAGCACTGGTTAAAGTCACCACCATCTTTTCATGGCATCCGATAATGGACCCGTCTCTATACTTGTTCTGTTAGAGTTTAGTGCTGCATTCGATCACAACATTTTATTACAGAGACTGGAACCTGAAATTGGGATTAAAGGATGGGGTTTGGGTTGTAATAACTCTCTTTTCTCTGTACATCTTTATAGTCTTGACTTTATTCTCTAAAGTGCCTTGAGATGACTTTGTTGTAAATTTGGTGCTATATAAATAAAGTTGAATTGAATTGAATTGAATTGAACATTATGGACCCACTCTACGTATTTACTATGACATACTTTTAAAGCACTTGTATACAGATGTGCTTTCCTTCAAAAAGACTGCGGTCTGCCAACAATTGACATCTGGTGGTCCCATCACCACACAAAATATCCCAATCAAAACGCTTCAGCTCAGTGATCCCACGATGGTCTCCCTCCCACTATTCAAAAATGTGTTCAAACCAGAACTCTTCGGTAACTTCCTAGAAAAAAGAAATCCCATCTGTTCTTTGTTGGACTTGCATCTCATGAAATGAAAACACTTCTCATAGCACTTGTTTTCACCGTGACTTAGATTTGTGCTTCCTTGTACCTCACTTGTAATTCGTTTTGGATAAAAGCTTCTGCCAAATGACTAAATTTAAATGGAAATTTTAGTTTTGATTTCTCATTTAACATTTGAGGAAGTCTGATTTGCAGTATTGCGTTCATCCAAACATAGAGGATGCGACTCTATAGCCTTCTCACTGCATTAGTCAGCTACTCTGAATGACTGTATTCGAAATGAACAGCCATGTGTTTTCACACATATTATAACACACATTATCACATTTTAAACAGTAGCTGCAGAGACAAAGATGTCGTTTAAAACCAACTGAGTGACTCTTCTTCAAAACGAAAGGTTAAATATAAACGACTAAATAAATGACTGATTCATGTTCTTGTCACTAACACGAACATCTACAAAAAGACGAAATGATGAAATTCTCACTCCTGTATTCTCTGTGTTTGTTTCTATCGCACCATCACTCTGGGTTTAAGCCTGGCTGCACAGCAGTGGAAAATGTGTTAAACAGAGGTGGAATCACTGGGAGAAAGCCTTTTTTATCTAACAGCAGGCTCTTGCTCTTATACTCAGGCAGAGCAGCAGGAGGGACGAGGAGTGAAGTCAGAAATTGCACAGAAGGACCGAGGTCACACGAGGCCATGTTGTCTTCAAGGAATGGTGCAATCACAACTCAGCTCACTGCTCTGAACGGGATGGGTGACATGGAATATGGGTAGAATGAAGTTAAACGAGGGGAGACAACGTGAGTCACACAGGAGGTAATTGGAGCATCATGGGGCAAAGAAAGTTTCAGCCATGCCTCCTTCTACAGGGAAGTATTTCATCCCTCTGAAGTGTGTTGAACTCAGGAGCATGAGCGTGACTGCACACAGACATGGCAGGATGTGGCAGGACAGGAATGATGCTGGATGATTTGGGGTTATTTATGAGCATTGATAAAACTCTACCCAGAGGACACGTGACCGAGCACATATTAATTAATTTGACCCATTAGCATTATGCAAGACTGGTGGAAGATTGGCTGCAGGATGCGAGGAAGATGAAACAGATAGACTGAACGCAGTCCTTGAGCAGGTCCCTGTCAACAGCAACTCCAGACCGATAAATACAGAGAGATTAGTCAAGAATCGAGGTCACAGAAAAGGAGATACTCTGCTAGTATCAAGCCTCTACGTGACAAGGTTTGTTTAATGTTTGATTACAGAGAAGGATGTTCTTTGATTATGAGATTGCAGCAGCAAAGCCAATAACAATGTCTTGATTGGGTTTGTTCGTGTGTAGCTTGTACTGTGCAATCCCAAACTAGGCCAATATAAATAGATATTGGGAGTGCGGTTGTCACTGATTTAAAGTCTCAGATGGTAACTGTTCCATGTAGTTAAGCAGAAGTTATAGGACATGTACGGAAATGTGGAGCAACTGCTCTTCAGGATCGTTAGGCTGGATTCTTATCGTGTTAAATCTTTCCTCAGGCAACTTAAATGGATTGGATTAAGCCAAGCAAGGTAAACATACCACCAACTTTAAGAAAAACAGTCATCAACTAAGCCTGATCAAGGCAGCAAACCATCCTGCCACACTGCCTGCTCCTACTATAAATGACTACTTCTGTCAGAATTAGCACTTGGCCACCATAAGTGTAAGGATTTTATACAGTGTGCAAACATTACATGTCTTTCTTTACTAAGCTTTGGAAAATATTCACATTTATCTGCACTGTTAATTTTTTGCATCTCTATTTAAAGACAAAAACTGAATTCTCTCCTTTACAAAGGCTTGTAGCAGGAAATATACACATTTGTAATTTCAAAGCCCAAAGGGGCTTTTACACAATACTGGATAATGTAGATGAAGAATGTGACTTTTTGATTTTCCATACATTTGCTAAAAGGTTTTGACTTTGTCATTAAGCATTATATTGGACTGATACATTCTGTCAAGGTTCAATTTCAGATTTTTCAATTTCAAAATAAACGTACAACACAGTAAAATGTAAACAAATCAAGCAGGATAAAAATGTTCTGGATAAACTCTATTTATAGCCTTTTGCCCTTTAAAGCATGTTTGGTGCACTGTGATTGTCAGGCTGCAACTGTCACTGGCAGGACTGGTTGGCTGTTTTCCACTGGTGATTTTTAAAATGTTTGTCAGTCTATGTGCATTAAATAAAACTGTTTTGTTGGTCCACAGAAATACATGGAGACAGAGAGAGAGAAGTACAGACGAATGAAGCGTGACATAAACAGTATATTAGGAATGGGAGTACACTGCCCAAAGCTATTTTTACAGGTGAGCTCTGACCAAACTAAGTTGAACAGAACTCTGGCCTTATTCCTCTAATTCAAAGTGACGGACCAGCATTGCCATCTCCACATTCATCTCACTCTCATGCTTAAAAACTACTACAAACTACAAGTCCCCACATGACAAAACCAGGACTGAACAAACCCTTCATGACCCCTTGTGGGGCACACAGGTGTACGTACAAGGCCACAGGTTGCTATGGAAAACACAGCGAAGCACCACACACAATTTGATCAGACATGCTTTCATTCACACAGTATGTACTACGGAAAGTGTGTGGAATTAATACACCGTCCAAATAGATGGATGCTTTCTATTAAATGACGTAATATCAAGTTCAGTTGAGGTGAGTATCATGGGCACGATAAAGGCACTGTAACCCACACTAACCTGGATTTCCCTTCTGAAACGCTGCCAATCTGTTAGACCCTAATGTTTGTCATGACCTGGAAAATGTGAGTGTGTGTATACTCACTGTTTCTCAGACAAATCGTTGTTGCAAATGTGTTGATTCATCCCTTTGTTTGAATGGTCATATGATTTTTTTTCTTTATTTCACTTTCAGGATCACTATATATGTGTGTGTCTGTGCTTGTTTGTGCCTGTGTTGTATTTGCCCTTTCTGAACTACCCTCCCATTCTTTAATACCTTCAGCGAGTACAGGTTGTGTTTGTTGCATGTTGTGCAACCTCTGTCAACTGGTAGTTCAAATCCATCTCAAGCAAAGCTCCATTCACTATCTGCATAATATGTCCGCCAAGTGTGTCGTGTCATCTAGTAACTCAATGTCCCAAAGTTTGCCTGGAAATGCTGTCTGACAGTAAGAGGAAAACTTCTGTCAAGTTTCGCAATTTACATTTGAGTCACAGGCGAAACGTTCCAGGAAGAGAGCAAAAAATCTGATGTGAAAAATGCTGGTTCCTTTCCAATTTTCATTCAAACCTTTTTATGCCTTCCCAGAGAATTGAATTATGTAGTTGTTCTAAATTGTCAGCTGGCCTCAAAAAGACAAGAGGCTGCATTTTCTTCAAGCTCATTTAACGTGATGTTGGGATCATCTCCATTCTACTAGGAAGAGGTCATGGCTTTTTTAGTGTGTTTCATAAGATTTGTCCTGACGATTAGCAGCATTTGTAAGTTCATTTTCAGCCTACTGGAAACAGTTGATGCTCATTAACTTAACCTTTTTTAAACCTCTACTCTCACCTGCTAATATCTCACCATGACTCTGGTTAAGAATCTTATCAGTGTGCAGCGGGCAAAACACACTTCACAAACAGAGAAAAGGGTACAGTCACAAAGTCAGAGGTCAACATAAAGTTGAGAAAGGGAAGGTTATGACACATGCTCTGTTAGATGTAGAACAAGATGGACGCTGTAAGCTGTCACCTTTGACAGGAAACCTTATCTTGACTGAGTTCTTGTGCAAGCCCATCTCTCTGTACATACACACACAACAAATATACATTTCCAATAAAGTTGCCTGAACATGAACTTGACCCTGGGGATCCTTGTAATTGTGACACATTTTTGTGACCCATGTGGGTAGGACACATGTAGAGGTTTAAATCTCTACTGAAAGCATAAGGCCGGTGATTTTTGTTATTGTCAAATAGACTTAAGTAGACGCGAACCAACAATGAACTGCATCTACCCACTGTAGCGTCCAGAACCAGATTTTTGCATATTTGTCTGAACCATAAACCTCCATTGTTGTTTAAATCCTATTACTGTAAAAACACATCAGTGAATCACACTGCCACACTGTGTGACATATTTCTCACTCACAAAAATGTGGCACAAAAAAACCCTAAAGCCCCAAACTCCCCACAAACTCTCTGTAAGGCAACAAATAATCAAGTTTTCCAGAAACTGCAGATGTAGTTCTTTAACTTTCAATCATAAAGTTTGATGAAAAACAATTGCTCTACTGCAAAATGCCGTGTTACATTGTTTTGGAACCGTATCGCAGAGGTTAAACTAACATGAAATTTATTGTGCAGAGACACAGAAAATGTCTGGCCTCCTGGATTTGTATGTCTGGCTAAGATTAATGTGTTAAATAAACATACTGTAAGCAGTGGTCCTCAATGATGGAAGAGGTAAGATGAGAATGACCAGACGTGTACAACTTCTACTAACAGTAACTGCTGGCTCATGTGTACTTAAGATGTAGATAATACATACTATGTTTAACGATCTACGTCCTTACTTAGAATATGTATATGATTATCACATTAATGTGAGGATTATGGGCTGTCGATGAAGTTTGAACGTGTCCCATCATCACACTCCTCACAGTCTGTGTGTACGACCTTCATGCTTTGTATGAAGGATTTGAAATTGATGGAAATGCTAGAAAAATTAAATTGTTTGCAATTGCTAAACAGTCAGATATCAAATTTCCAGCAGTGTGCACAAAAGGTGTTTCGAAAATAAGGCAGCAGATGAGTCACACACATCAGACACACATTACAACACCCTCTGTTCTGTTTTGTTGTGATGTTTATGAGAGCAGACTGTTCTGGTTTTTAGGACGTGAGACGTGTGCTTATTCAGTATCACCACTTGACCTCAGCTCACTCCATCTGAGTAAATCTGTTACCTCGTTTGAACTTAATGAATCCCTTGAGCTATGGCCCACACTGAATGAGCCATCCTCCTCCACCGCAACTGCTAACACTCACTGTGCAATAAATCTCCATATGGAATGAGACAGAATCCAACAGGGCAGTGTCTGTGCCATTTCTGTCGGGGTGAAAAAAAAAAAAGGGGAAAAAAAGATTGACGTCATTCATGATTACCTGAAACATCTACTTATTGTTGTTCATCTACTGTAACAAACTAATAACACAGTTTAGGTGCTTTTGTCATTTTTTCATATTATATAATGGCCCTTGGGTGGGTGGGGAGGGGGATTATACCAGGTGGTCTGCAAATGCACCAGAAAATTACTCAGCCGCAACAACCGTGAATCCACAAAGACCCTGTGATCATTTACGGAGCGAACATGCCTCTGCTTGTTCTGTCCTCCTTTCTCGTCCTTTGTCCTCGTCTCACCTCTCTTCTCCTCCTCCTTTTCGTTTTGTGTCCGGTCACATTTCCTCTCACGTTCTTCTCCTGTCTTGTCCTCTTTTACCCTTTTGCTTCTTATCCTGTCCTCACCTCACCCTCTCTTCTGCCTTGCTGCTTCAGCCACACAGATGGTTAAACCACCTACGCTGCTTCATGGGGAATCCATTACGCAAAAACACATAAAATTCGGTTCGTGATTAATAGATTCCATATAAAATTTTATGGTCACACTATATTATATGTACAATAAATGAAACTGTGCCAGAATAAACTGCTATGTAGCCGAACGCTCTTGTTTAACATTTAACTTCATATGTTTCTGCCAGAGCAATTTGCAATTACACTTGTAATATGCAGTGATCCGCTTCAGATGAATCGAGGACATGCTCTCAAAGACGTGTTTGCTTTTGCAGTGGTGTCCCATCATCTTTTGTCTCCCATGCCCCTGCTCTCTGCTGGTCTTTTCCCACTCTCCAGAATTTAACACGCAGGACAGATTTTTTTGGACCCAAAAGGGATTGTTGGAGCCAGCAGCGGGAACATGACCCCAGTGTTAATTCCTTTGTTGATGGTGATGTCTTTTATTGATCTGGCTTTCAAGTGGTGTCACCACAGCGGGCCATCAATTGCCACCTGAACTGAACCTGAAAAGTACATAAACAATTGCAGTGGGGAACACTTGGATCTCTGACGTAACGTTTTTTTTAGGACGTCACTCATAAATGTTGCTTAGAAATGATACAGGAGGATGATACATTACAGAATAATTTGTTGTAATATATAGTCACAATCCATGAGAAGTCAATTGTACCATGCTTTACTGTGTGCCAGTAAGTTTGCATTGACCTTTAGAGCATTATAATGGAAGCTTAAACTGTATGGCAGTAGCCTCAGGCAGCAACTACTTTGGCTGGGGGGCAGAAACCAGTGCAGAACTAACCTAACGTGCAATGCCAGTGACGGCCGCCAGAGGGTGGCTCCAAAAACGTCTGGTTCCAGTTGTTTTAAAAAGAAACAGCTTCTTTCTGGATATACTGCATCAGCTTTTATGGTCTCAATCACTAAATTCTGGCCCCCTCTAATAAGTCTGGTGGTAAATTGCTCCATTAATAAGACGTTAGGACTTACAGAAGGATTGATGTTTGCCATGTGGCACTGTGTGATTGACGCTTCACAGTTTACTTGCCTGCTGCTCTCTCCCGCTGCTGGACTCACACCAAGTCAGACAGTCAGAGCTTCTGTTTAGACAGACAGTTCTATGGTGGCCGTGGTTTAGGAGCTGCACCAATAAGAACCTCTGAGAATGCTGCCACACAAGGTTTCTTTGGGTTGACATTGGATTGAAGCACAGCAGCTGTTAGGCAAAAGTAACGCTGAGTTTATGTGTGAAGTACTTTGTCATGACATGATCCCTTAGGTGGCCTGAGTACACTTTTTGTCTCTGGCATTTTTAATGCTTTTATGTTGTACGTAATCTGAAAGAAAGATTTTTAAATGAGAATCATATATTGTAGCTAAGAAATGTTACAGTCCAAAGATCCAAAGATTTTACATTTACATTTAGTCCTTTAGCAGACGCTTTTATCCAAAGCGACTTACAAGTGAGGTACAAGGCAGAAAAAATCTAAGACAAGGAGAAAACATCAAGGCAAAGTCTTGTTAACATTTCATTTCAAGATCTGTAGATATTTGATGTGGAAATAACAGAGCAGCTGTTAAGTGACAAGGGATACAATTTATTTACTGTATGTGATTGTGACACTACTGAACTGTGGTTGAAGAAGTTCTCAGATTATTACGTGAGCAAATGTGTCATCGTCAGCACAGTTGAGAAATACTCCTTAACTTCCTGCATCAGTGCTCTACCAACTGAGCCACATTCAATACATATCCGGACCCCCCCAAAAAAACAAACAAACAGAAAAAGTACTATTCCGAGTACATTCTGTATAACAACCCAGCCAGTTTCCGGAACACATTTCCGATTTTGGACATTAACACATTTGCTCTTAAATATACAGCCAGGCCACAAGTAATAGACATAATTCACACATGTGTATAGCACATGGGCGGCCCTGTCCTCACAAATCGATGGTCACGGCTTTGAACGTGACTGCTGGCTTTACGGAATATGAATATACTCTCCGTGCCTTTTGTCCAGGTACTATGTTTTCCTCCCAGATTCAGGTAAATTGAGTTTTCATGGGTGCATGGTTGTCTATCGCTCCATCAGCCCTGTGAGCGATGGGTGACCCTGCGTCTTGACTAATGATGGCTGGATGATGATGATGATCTTAAACAGGAAAGGTACTCACTGACGTTAATCAAAGGCATGTTTGACAGATAATGCCACTTTAACTCATCACATATGTAGAGACGTATAATGGGAACTCTAAAGTGCAGAGTGAAATTTGCTAACTTTGTTTATAATGCTGAACATTCGCTGACTGAAAACACATGTTTGGTTTTATTTTTAGGACCAGATCATGTCGTATTGGACATCCAGTACATCCAGATATAAACAAACAGCAGCATAAATTGCCTTAGTCTAAACTCCCATTAGTCACCTAATGTCCAAACCAACACAGTGATTTAAATTACAAGTCTGCCCACAGGAAATAATCACAGACGGCTTCAACACATGGCAATTATTGATCCTTGTGCTCATTGCAGGTTTGTAGTCAGTATGGAAACTGGAATAAATTGTTGGTGCGTTCAGATGAGGCAACACACATAATGTGATGTGACAACACAGTCTCCTGAAGCCCTTCACGGAAACACTCTCATATCATCACAAGCACATTTTTTAAACTAGACTACATCTTACAATCATATCAAAGTCAAAAAGTGACCTTTATATTTTACTGTAATTATAGCACAAATCCTATTTTACTGTCCATTTGGTGGTTAATGGCCCTCCCTTTGATTAGCTCCCGTAAAATCTGTCCATTTGGATTTGTAACATTTAATCGAGACCTACAGTATATGGTTATAACATTTGCTGACAGCTTATCAAAACCTGCAAGCCAGTACTGCTCAGCTTGGGATAAAAAACAAACAGATTTTTGTCTCTAATATTTGATGAACCCAAAGTGTTCCAGGTAATAAGCAGTGACTGTGTGGTTGTCAAATGCTGCTGATGTCCTGTATGACCTCAATCTTTCTCCCTCTGTAGAACAATGTGACTACTACAGTGTATGCCTGTAATAAAATATCATATTCCCAGATTTGTGTCACAAACATTAAAAACTGTGTAAATGAAATAAATATCAAATCACTCACAGATGGTCAAATGTAAAAAAAAGGAAAAGCAAGGAATTTGCATAAGCTGCAGCCAACCATTCATGGTCGTAGCCTTTGGTCTGGTCTGTCTAGACAAGTGGTAGCAACTGGGAATTAATCAGCTTTGTCTGACCCGATTAATGTAATATTCAAATGATTTAACACGACACTGGATTCCATGTGTTACCCACATGAAAGGAGCGACTCATGGCTAAGGACAGAATGCATGAAGTGTGGTTGGTTGTGATAGTGGTGAGATTGCTGGCTATTTTGCTACCCACCATCCTGAATTCTAGCTTGTTATTTTCCCATCACAGCTTCGGTGTCATTATGTTTACATTCCTTTACATAATCACTGGTTGTAATGAAATATAGTTTTTAAAATTCAGCAAAGATTTGTGTTCCACGCTGAACCATTTATACACACGTGTTATCTTTTTATAAAACTTAGGATGCCAAAAGAAAAAACAACTGACTTTTATTAACAACTTTTAACAAATGATCCTGTCATATTCCAATTCAATTTATTTTAATTTATTTTTCTGCCAAACGTTTGTCACGTTTTTCACACATTGGTACAAATAGTATGTGCAAAGTTAAACCTCTGCGAATAGTTTGGAACAGATTTAAAAGCCTTTGTGTCTAAATAAACGGCACAATTTTATTTTGTTATAAGTTAATAGCAGCTGTGTTGAATTGTCGGGAGAAACTGATGACTTTGTCACATCTGACCTGTTGGCCTTCTGACACACAGTACTAGCTGGTGATTTATTTGTTTATATGTTATGCATTATTAGTTTCATCCTAACCATTTCAGCTTGCTCACTCAGCTGTGTTTGTAAGTGATAAAAGGTGGACAACCCTAACTGAGACGTACAAAGGATTTATATTAGCAGATTTATGTTCAGTGATCTGTAAACACAATAATTCATGTGTGTGAAATCAGAAGGTCAGTCATTTCAAAGCACAGATCTGTAAAGATAGAGTTTAACCCATGTCTTATCCTTTTGTTGTTTTACCAGTGCTTCGTATTTTTCCCCCACAGTTGGCCACAAAAATTTCAGCCCACTCCACAGATATTGCTGATATTTCTTGTTTTGTTACAGCACTTCAAAAGACTTTCAGTTTGCTTTCTCTCATCTGCTTTTTCCTCTGATGTATATAGGGTTGCCGACCCTTTTCTTTCCTAATTTTGTGTCTTTCTGTCTACACTTCTTTAAAATTCTGCACAATAAGACGTTCTGTATCCCGCACTCTTGTCTTGGTTTTACCTTAGTGTCAGATAGACAGAATGTTTTGATGTAAAATCGATCCTACCGTCCAGATGAGAAAAAAGAATAAAATTACAAGAGATAAACTTTACACTAAGTGAGAAACGTTTTTAAATATTTTTCAAGCGAGAAAGTAATAGTTTAGATTAAGATGTGGTTTGTAAAGTTGATCTGGTGTTTTCAGCACCATGAGATTCACTCTGCCAGGGAAGACAGCTGTGATCTCAGCAGCTGCTGTCCGCATTCATTCCTGGGGAGAAGAACAGCCTTATTTCAACAAGCCCTGTGGTAATTTACTGCTGGCTCATGTTAGTTTTCATTTAAAATGTTATAACTTATTTTGGAATATAAAAACTGGAGTCAGAATATGACATTTGTTACTGCCAGTTTGACAGTAGGGAAAGCTTAAAAACATGTTGATTGGATATTAAAAAAGTCGGCGGACTCACCACAAACCAGTAGAGAAAATACGTAAATGCACACCGACCCATGGGCCTCGCCTATGTCACACCAGCGGTCCTGCTGGTGGTGCCAGTGTAAACTGTAATAATGCCCTGTTGGAATTTAGTTCTGTTAGAAGCTCAGTGGGTCATTAGAACTGAGTCCACAGCAGTATTTGGTTGGAAAACACCTATTTACGATGCTGTAGCTCATTAGGGAAACATTTGTGGAATAAATACATACTTTTGACAATGTTGACAATATTGAAATATTCTTGACAGTAAAGATTCTCTACTTCAGTACATTTCACAGTGTATGTGCAGTAATTCTTGTCGACCCATTATTCAGTCCTCTGCTGAGCATGGTGCTGCCCACTGGTACACTCTCTGACTCACAGGGTTAGTGCACCATTAGAGTCTGAAAGCCGTTCAAAACAAAATAATGGTAATGTTCTTTAACACGACGTACAGAAGCAAATCCTTTCCGGCAAGTCACTGCGTCTCTGAAGATTTGGGGACTGAGATGACTTTTTACAGGGAATACTCCCATAAGATTAAATGAGTTATGCTCCATTTGTATTGGCTAAGAAAACATATGACTTAGCTGAACTACTGATTGTTGCATAGCAAAAGAAATGTGCAAACACGAAAACAAAAGAGAGGAAGAAAAAACGATCACAGATAAAGTGCCTCCTCCTGTGTATTGTGTTTTGTTTGTGGTACTTTAACAGACCTCTAATTCGCTGCAATTTATGGGTTTTGTGTGTTTCTTCCTTAATGAGGCTTGGGTTGGTGGTCCTGATGCAAAAATTTAGAAGGCCTGTTTCTGACAGAGTGTTATTTATAAAATTAAGCCCTGCATGTTCAAATACAGCAGTTAGACAAACAAGCAAATTGAGCACTGCAGCAGAGGTTGAATTGGGTCAGCGAAACGAATGTTCATTGAGCGAGTCTAATGCAAGTGGGACTGACCCCCCAAATAAATTAATTTAGTCAAAGTCAATCAGTGTTGCTATTTGTGTTTAGCTGTGCCAAAACAGAATGACGGTGACAATTAGAAATAATAAGGCCCTTCCATTTGTTCTCATGTCCCTACAACTAGTGAATTTCTCCAAGTAAATGACAGTTGGGCCTGGTTTCACAGAGGTACTGTCAGAGTTGAAAGTGTTAAGTGGAGCAGAGATGGTTTTGCAGAAAGTACTGACGGTTCACTGACATGCAAAACACCAGCATTGGTTTTATGTTGTACCCAGCCTGCTGTGTCAAGCCTTTGTACAATTGGAATGTCTGGTTGTGTGACTGGTGTTGTGTGTTAGCTCCACAGACCTCAGCGAAGGTTAACCTGGTCTTACACATCTGTGGCCTGACTTCAACTGTATCAGATCACACACATTATACATTATTAGTGATGCTTATCAGTTTAGAATTTCTGCATTTTTCTGTTAAAGAACTGTACTGTGTGTGCCCTACTGATCTGAATGGGCTCATTCAACCCTGTTAATGTAGGTTACATGTTTAAAAAGCAGCTGCTCACCTATTGAAGACAACATAACAGTTTTGTCACAAACGTTGGCACATTCTCCACTTACTCCTGTAGCCGGGATGCTTTAGTGGAGCTACACCTGCAGTGCTGCAGCACAGAGCACAGATTGGGGTCAGAAAGAGGTGCCCCCTTTTTTCCTCGTCCCTCTCCATTTATCACTTGAGGCCAACCTCCTTCACCTTGCTGTTGAAGGCTTTGTTTTGCTTGCTTTATATGTGTATAGTTCCTCTTTCACTTGTTTTTTAAATCGTGGTCTTAATTTCTCTCTTTTCCTGACTTCCATTCATAAATGTGGGCTCCTGAGCTGCTAGCTGTAAACCAAACCCCAACATGCTAAAAGAATTAAAAGAGCTATTGTCACTGTTATCACTCTAAGTCAGAGTTATTTAGCCATTGAAGGACTACAGCCATCCTCTGATGGAACAGCAGGTTCATTTTGTTGGGGTGAATCTCCACCAGCTTAACATTGTTGTTGTGCTGTCTTAAGTGTTTCAAGAGGGATGAGGTTGTGTTTAATGCATTGGAAAGAAGCTAAGCACCACCTGCACACAATTTACATGTTGCAATAATGTTCTCATCACCTTTTATCCCAACAAAATAAAAGTAATGAGAATATGTCCAGCCGCTGAATGAAGACACTTCTATCTTCGCACTGTTTGTAACGTATGCAGGTGGTTACTTCAAATATTAAATGTCAACAAAAGTAAATTAATAAGTTGTTTTTAGAAAGAGTAACTGCTAGAGTAATATTACTAGTGAAATTTAATTTATAACTTTTTTCACTAATCATTACTGAGGAAGGGAATATTCTTACAGTAATGCAGCCCAACGCTGGTTTTAATGATGTTAATGTACAACCCCAATTCCAAAGAAGTCGGGACACTGGGTAAAACGCAATGCAAAATGCAATGATTTGCACATCTCATTAAACTCTATTGTCATTTGTAATAGAATGTAAACAACATATCACGGGTTGAAACTGAGACATTTTACCATTTGATGGAAAATATTATAGCCCATTTTGAATTTGATGTCATCAGTACATCTCAAAAACATTGGAACAGGGTGATGTTTACAGTTGTGTAGCAGCTGCCCGTCTTTTAGAACAGAACAACAACATTTATTGTCACAGAGCACAGATTGTCCGAGACCTTCAGCCTTGTCCCTTGTGCACAGATGTATATATATATATATATATATATATATATATATATATATATATTGCACATACATGTTACAATTAAATTCTTTCTCTGCAGTTTGAAAAAAAAGTTTTTCACTGTTGCTCTCTCTGTTGTTTTTCTGCTACTTTTTCTCTTTCTCTGAAATTCACCTGGTGGGTAGGCTGGGATTTGACCCTGCTGTGATTTGATCCAGCTGTGATTTGATCCTGCTGGGATTTGATCCTGCAGACTTCTGCATCCCATTTAACAACTGACTGTGAACTTCTGGGAAGCTAGGAGACTAATTGCTGGAGTTTAGGAGGGGAATTTTGTCCTGTTCCTGTCAGATGCAGGATTCTAGCTGCTCCGCCGTCCTGGGCCTTTGTTACCAGCTTTTTCTTTTAATGATTAGTGAAAGGTCTGGACTGCAGGCAGGCCAGTTCAGCACTCGGACTCTTCTCCTGAGAAGCCATGCGGTGATGGATGCAGTATGTGGTTTAGCATTGTCTTGCTGAAATACGCAAGGTCTCCCTGAAAGAGACATCGTCTGGATGGGAGCATGTGTTGCTCTAAATCCTCTATATACGTTTCAGCATTGATGGAGCCTTTCCAGATGTGTATGCTGCCCACACCATAGGCATAAATGCACCCCATACCATCAGAGATGCAGGCTTTTGAACTGTCACCTGGATGGTGCCTGACCTCTTTAGTCCACAGGACATGATGTCCATATTTTCCAAAAACTATTTCAAATTTTGATTCATCTGACCACAGAACAGTTTTCTATTTTGCCTCAGACCATTTTAAATGAGCTTTGGCCCAGAGAACACGATGGTGTTGCTGGATCGTGTTCACCTATGACTTTTTCTTTGCATGATACAGCTTTAACTTACATTTGTGGATTACACAGTGAACTGTTTACAGACAGTGATTTCTGGAAGTGTTCCTGAGCCCCTGCAGTGATGTCCAGTAGAGAATCATGCCAGTTTTAATGCAGTGCTGCCTGAGAAGACTACATGCATCCAGGTTTGACCTTCAGCCTTGTCCCTTGTGCACAGAGATACCTCATGAATTTCTGAATCCTTTGATGATATTACATACTGTAGATGGTGGGATCTTTAAAGTCTTTACAATTTTACGTTGAGGAACATTTTTCTAAAATTATTCCACAATTTTTAGACACAGTTTGTTACATATTCGTGAACCTCTGGCCATCTTCATATTACACCCGATCACGTTACTGACCTGTTACCAATTAACCTAATTAGTTGTCAAATGCTCCTGCATTTGTTTTTGATTACTTTTCCAGCATTTTGTTGCCCATCTTCCAACTTTTTTGAGATGTGTTGTTCAAATTCAAAATGAGCTACTATTTTCCATGAAATGGTAAAATGTTTCAACATCTGAAATGTTGTTTATGTTCTGTTGTGAATAAAATATGGATTGATGAGATTTGCAAATCGATACATTCAGTTTTTATTTTATGGAATTGGGGTTGTAATATTTTTTTAATGTGTTGTACATTTTTTGTTTTATACATTATACATTTTAGAAACACAAGAACAGAGAAACTGTATATTGGCAATATATTTATTTATAGTATTCCCTGAAGTTATGCTTAACTTTTGGTAAGCTCTGGTTAAATCATGACGATGCACTTTTATTACCAAAAACTTTATCTGATATTGAAATTATCTCTGCTGGCTTGGTCCAAGGAAAATCAAAAATAGATGTGGCAGCTGTTCCTAGAAGGCTCCTCAGAAACATCATGCATTTCTTGGAATGGTGGGTCTGTGGGTGGAACTGAAGACTGTAAAAATATTTGTGTCAGCAGTTAAATTGTATAACAGAGCAATTCTCATCATTTATTAAGCCAACCCAAACAAGTTCACTGCTACCATGCCCGATCATGTAGCCATTCCAATTTGTCTTTTAAATCCAGTGATTTATTATTATTATTATTATCATTATCATTATTATTATTATTATTATTATTATTATTATTATTATTATTATTATTATTATTATTATTAGTAGTAGTAGTAGTAGTAGTAGTAGTAGTAGTAGTAGTAGTAGTAGTAGTATTTGTTCACATTTTTATTCTGAAAAATAAATTCCATTAGGGCTAGGCCTGACCATGTTGGCTCCCTATTACATATAAGTTACATATTTGCTATAAAATGTATAGTTATTATATGAAGTTTGTTGAAATGCATTAATATGTATTTACTGTATTTACCACATGCACACATTAAACATCTTGGCTTTATGTTAAATTATGCCTTTGTATCAAATTACTACGTATAAATCTTACTGTGTAGCTGCATTATTTTAAAGGATTGCAGGCAAATTCAAGACTTAAGATGCAAGAATAAATTTATTGTTTCCACAGGTCAACTATTTTTTTAGATGGAGAGCAACACCAAGACACAAAGAGTACAACATCCAACACAGAGCACGTAAGAAAAAAGTTACAGTGCATTTTAGTTTTCACTCTAAATGCTGCATAGTGATGGCAGAGGATATGGAATAGTATTTGCATCTGCTGGCAAGACACGGAACTCTGAATACATTGGATGGGAGCTGACAGTTATCTCAATGCATTTCTTAGTAGCCTACATAAAAATTTCAATTTCGCAGTAATATGTGGCATCATGTGAACACAAGGTACAGGTGTATGTGCCAACTGCACCCTAAGAAATTCTTATAATATTCTTTGTTATTACCACTACTAGTAGTTGCCGATTATGAATTTGAGGGAGTATTAATACATGATGGTAATAGCTTGTGAAAAAAGCCCCATGTTAACATATTGTATTTAAACATGTGCTTTAGTGATAGTGAGGTAGTTTTCAAAGAAGAACCTTCAAGAACTAACCAAAAATAATTTAAGTTGTCTTTCAAACTGACTATTAAGTAAAAAAAACCTTTAATCTCCACAGACAACAGATTTGTCTGTGAAAAGACTACTAATTAAATACATTATAATGTAGAGTTATTTATATGCATTTATATGTAAGACAGCTACATTTGATGTGGGAGTGATGAGCCACACAAACCTCTAACAGTTGGCTGAACAGTTGAATCTGGTGATTTTACTGGGGTGGTTTGAGACAGAGAAATCGTGTTTTCTTTTTCCACCAGCCCCCAAAGACCTCCAGATGCAGCATGTTCACGTGCACTATCTAAGATGAAAATCCCACTTTATCTCTGGGAGAAACTATTCAGGGTCTGGTAATCCAAGCAAGATTAACGGGCCCAAGATATGAGTGAGTGTATCATTGCCACATTTGTCAGGATCTTGAGAAGACATGGTAAAGGGCATACTAATACAAAGTTTGATTATCACGGCTAAGAAGTTTTAAGAAGTATGACACAGCCCCTTAAAGCTACACTATCAAGTGGGAAAGTTTTCTTTAATTATGACTCTTTAAACTAAGGTTGTGTACATGTTTCTCGATTGGTTTTTTGTTTTCAGCAGGAGAACTTTCTATTCATGATATATATAAATACATTTATATAAATACCCTTACTTTTAAAAGGGATGCCAAAACCTAAGAATCCGCTCTTCTTGTAATGCAAACCGGTTCGACTCCTATACCCTCTTCGACCTAAGTAATAAACACATTGTCACCTTTTTCACCTTTTTTCAACCTAAAAACTGAAAATTTATAACCTTGTAAAAGTAGAAGTCATGGCAGAGCTGTGGTATTTGTTCGGATTAAATTCCACAGATGGTCATAATGTTATGCCTGATGGGTTTACACAGAATGGGAGCTATACTTTAAAACATGTATTGATGCTAGATATAAACTGTGAGAAGACTGATGTGCACTAGAATATGCTATACTCTTTGTGCTATTTGCAGAATGTAGAAACTTAAAACTTAAATTAAAGAACTGTATAGTAATTAATCATTATACAGTTAATATAAGACAATGGAATAATTACAGATTGATGCCAAAGTTTACATGGTGGTGGAGTGGTTTGTGCTACTGGCTCACAGCTCAAAGGTTTTGGGTTTGCATCCCTGGCTTTCTGCAGATTTTCTGTGTCGAGTTTGCACTCCATGTGCTTGTGTGGGTTTCCTCCCACGTTCCCGTGAGTGTAAATGATTGAGATAGACTAGTGACCTGTCCTATTCCCTGCCTCCTGCCTTGTGACAGGTAGGACAGGCTCCAACCCCCTTAAACAGGATAAGCAGTTACAGTCTGATGTGACCTAGAGCCTGCTGCTTTAAAAAGTTCTGTTAGTGGAGTTGTGTGTCTGGCTGGACAATAAGCTAATCCAAGCTGCAGACTGACTGATATTATGGGTGAGCTGAGGCAATTCATTATTGGTTAAACACAATTAACAACAATCGAGTTGTCCTCCAAGGCTATGAGCTGGGCAACTGGGCCCCAGCCAGGACACACAAGAGACCAAAGGTCTGATCTCTAACTAGTGAATTAGTGAACAGTGAAGCCTATACTAATGTCTAATGGTATGCTGAGATCCTTACATTTCTTCTCTCCATCATTCTTCCCCCCAAAAAGTTGAAATTACAAGCTATTTTTTTCAGGCACTTCCATGCCTTTAAACTGACATTGGACTAAAGAAAAAAGCTGTAAAGAGTCAGATTTCTATGCACAGATCTTATAAACAAGTGTTTAGGTACAGTACAGGCTGGAAATGGACTGTACTGACATCTTATATGAGGCATAACTGTCTTCATTTCACAGTTGTTTCCAATCTTATAATAAATCATTCCATTTATTTAAATGAAGAAGTCTTCCTTGTGCTACATGGTATTTAAGATGGAATAGAGCAGTGTAGGTGAAGCTGGTCCTTTGCTACACCAGCTTCACTGATATTCCTGTGAACACAGTATTTATTAGTTGGAATAGAAGAATTGTTCAAATGGTAAAAAAAAAACAAAACAAATAAAAGCTGACTGTGACCTTCAAGTTCCAGGTAATGTCCAGTTAGGTTAGTTTCTGAATAAAAATGAGCTCCATGGAAGAAGACCCATTAAGACCCCACTTTTTAAGAGACAAAATGGTGCAAGTGGACCTCCTATGCATGTTAACAAGCCAAAAGAGAAAAAGTGAATTTTCCTTGGACAGAGTTATAATGAGATTTTTTTTTTTTCAAATCAGCTCTGTGTTGACAGAAGAAAAGAGAAATGTTTCAAAGAAAATAACAGTGACGCATTGAGGCTGAGTTATGTTGTGGCAATGCATGAATGCATCTGGGTGGCTATAATCTGTGCAGGACAAAACTAAATCTGAAGATTAGCAAGACAATCTGAAGGGGAAATGAGCCCAGTGTCAGAGAGCAAGTGATGGCTCCTGTCAACCCTTCCTCCTAAAAATTATGTTGAACAGATGGAGATGTTGGACAGCAGCTAGTTTTAGTAAAATTACTGAAAGCCAGGAGAGTATAGGTCAGAGGAGGTGGTCTGTAAAGTATATTGACATTTCTGGGGAGGGGTACATCAGGTTACGCTATACAATGGATTTCCCTAAGGTTCAAGGCTATGCAGAAAGCAAGGCGAGACCTATGTTGAAGTTTTGAGGCATGAGTATAAATCAGGATTTAACTTAACCATAGATGGAATTCTGCAGTCCAACTCTGTTAGTCTGCACTTTGTAAGCTCACCCTCCACGCACACTGTCCACCCCAACCACCTCCTTGCAAAATGATTCCTGTTTCATAAAAAGTACCATGTGACAGTTTGTCATAATAGTCCCAAAGCCACTAAGATCAATAGAACAAGTAAGAGAAAAACACCGGACCATTAGCAGGACCATTGGCACAAGGCACCTTTTAATCATAAGGGAACTGAAGCACTTTGCTCGAGAAAAGAGCATCAAACTCCCATTTAATCATGAAAAGCTACAAAAAGCATCTGATTGCAGCGGTTGCCTTAAATGGGTGTGTTACAAAATATTAACTTATTTGCCCATGGAATAATATTTTGTTCAGTAAATAATACATGACATTGACTTACATCTTTTGTAAGTGGAACCTTTAGCTAGGTTTGAATCTATTAGTGAAACAGGAGTGTCACCCATTAACCTTTCCAGCTTACATCCTCCATATGTCTAATTGGATGCTTGATGAGCCAGTTTCAACTCAAATATGGATCTATACTAAAAACAAACTTAGTTTTAAAATCAAAAAAAAAAACAGCTACATTAGAAAAGATTTTAGCTTTTAACAATCTTCATCTAGCTAAGCCCAAATCAAATACTGACCTTTGGGAGTTGGATCAGGAAAAAATGATTTGGAATGTAAAAAACGACCTCATCAGAAGCTAAACCAATGCTGCTGTTGCCAAATACAAATAATTGAGCATCACAACGAAATGGAAGCATGTGCAGAAGATCTGATATATTCTGTAGTTAAGTGGGTCCAGACTTTAATTTTGATGTTGAGTGGAGGTCTACTTCAAACAGCAGTTCTAAGCTGTGCCGAGGGAAACAAAAGCTTGTGGCCTCATGCCGTCCTCCAAAAAGGATACAAGGCTTCTTTGTCAAGAAGCCCAGTGTCCTCCTGAGCTCTGCAGGGTTCACGTGAGTACAGCAAACTGCCCCAATCCCCCTACACCTCTGGGACTCCCGCCAGATCTTGTCCTCTTTTTTTACTGTGAGTGTAACACCGTGCAATGTTTATCAAAGCAGTTTTTTTTGTGTTACCCCAGCTGAACTGTAGGGTGTTCACTGTACAGTCCCATCGGTAATGTACAGTGTACTGTGGATATAAACAACAAAGAATGGAGAATGTGATGATTAAAGATAAAACTCGGGGAAGACAGCATTACTTAAAGGTACAGACATAGTGTTTTTTGACCGACAGAGAACTGGTTTAGTTCTCTTTCGAGAACCAGTTCCCATTAAGCAAACCATCGCATTTTTAATGCAGGACAGCGTCATCTCACTGGACGGGGCACAGAAGAACAGCAGAAACAGGCGAGATGGTGAAGTGCATGTTACATTGGCAACAAGATATTAAATGGAGCCTTTCTGCTGACATTTAGCAGACATTCAGGTTTAAACTGAAATTAGAGATTCTTTGGATGATCAGGGAACAAAATTTGTTTTAATCTTCTTTTGTTGTTTATAGGCTCTTGGCAAACAGCTTTTAGGTGCATTTCCTCCATCTTCTGGGTTGGAATGTGCTCCATCCTGCTGTTTTTGGCCGTTTCAAGTGAATAATATGCCCACACATGACAGAGATGTCATTCTGGTTCCCGTTCAGATATTCCTGGCATCTGATTCTCACTGGGAACCTCAATTCTATGTCCACAACTAATCTATTTTTGATTAAAATGCTCAGAACTTGCTTTGCGAATGAGAAGTAAATTGGTTCTCTGTTGGTTGAAAAACCCTAATAGATTACACCATCTGTACCTACTTATCCAGTGCAGAGTGAGGGGGAGCCTTTCCAAGCACACAGGCGATTTAGTCACCATTTCCGCTAACCTGCATGTGTAAAGACCACAGGAGGAGAACGTTGACACACTACACAAAGCGGCCGCAATATGTTTAAATCCAGGACGCTCTTGTTGCGAGGCAACAAACGCTAACCACTGAGCAACCAGTGATCTCAGCACAGCATGCACGTTACTGCTTAGTCTTAGACGTTACACTTATTTTATAACTCATCAGGATTTCAGAACGCAGACCGGTGTGTAAATGAACAGGTGCACCTCTTACTGTAACCACAAACCTGACTTTACTGTGGATTTCAGCCAAAGGATGAGGCCGATTTGACATTTTCTCTCTTTCTGGTCACAGTCATGCAAACTCAGAGCCGATAATACACATGCAGCTGTTCAGTATCCAAACTTAAGATAACTAGATGCAGATGCTATTCAATTAAGCGTGTGTCCAGCTGGTGATTTTTAAATTCCACTCACACTGTGACTGACTGAGGTGTGTTTCTACCTTTCCCAACTCAGAATGTAATACATATTTTCCCTTTTTACTTTGTGCTGTGGTGCAATTGATTACCTGAGTTGGAACTGGCCTAATTAAACAGTACTGGGTGTATGTTGTACTTCTTTCAGTTTAGGTACTAGAAGATGGTCTAAACAGCCAACTTAATGAATTCTTTAAATCTGTTCTTCAAACCTAAGTAGTGAGCAATGAAGGGTTCCCATGGTGTGTGATTGCTACAGTATTATGAGATGATATTCAGCTGTAATGCTAAACTTGCCTTCATTAATGTGAAACCTCAAACTCTAAATGTTTGAGACTAATACATTACTGCATTAATATTGTAATATTGTTACTGCATTAATATACTGAATGCATGAGAAAGTACAGAGTACACTGGTCAGTCTCCTGTTTAGACAGTTTTGGCTCTGGCTGGAGCACCTGATCATGTAAACATGTCAGACATTTGTGTTTTCCTGCCCTGTCCTCAGAGAACTCTGCTTTCGGAGATAAGTCCCAGCCCACAGTGTGTTGGTTTATCCTGAGGCTTATTGACATCGTACAGTATTTGTTATGGTTATGTCAGTTTGAACATTTACCTAATCCCAAGGAGAGATTAGCCTCCAAGTTAGGGACTGTGTGTTTAACCTGAGGGTTCATGTTAGGTTCTCACTGTCATTCTCAGCTTTCAAATTTGGACTTATTGCATGGGGCGCTTGTTTGAGCTTCTGCCACCATGTCAATAAAACGTGCTGTGTACATTTTCTGTGCACTTTGTACAGCCTCACCTTATGAGTCACAAGTTACAGTACAGGAACGAGTGGAGCCTTCAGGGTTGAACCCAGGACAAACAAAAATATATGATTTATTAAATGGATTGAGCAATAACTAAGCAATTAAATTGTTCTATTCTAAATATAACCATGTATTGTGCTATCATGAGGATTATGTTACATCAACGGAATTTGTTATGGTACCTCAGACCAAACCCATCAAACATGCTTATTAGCTGATTAATGAGCAGTGGTGCACTGTAACCGAGTACATTTACTTAAAATTCTTGACTAAAGTACAACTTTAGATACTTTTGTGACCATTTCCTATTTATGTGTCTTGCTCAAACTCCACTACATTTCTAAAGGAAATATCCAACTTTTACACCACTACATTTTGAGACATGTATGATTACAGATTTGGATTTTACAGACAAAGCATCTGATCCCCTTATGAGATATTCGGCTGCACTAAAAATATGTAACTTCCTTACAAACAGCACATTTTGTTGGCAATATTTGTATAATTGTGTACGGAACTTTTACTTTGCAGCCGATTACTTTTAATCTAGTATTGTGCTTTCAATTATATAAAGAATCTTTGACTGTTTCAAATACCATAATGATAAGTGTCATCACTAAAAATGTATTTCATTGTGAGATAGTGACATACAGTGTGTTTGGTAAAACATTTTTTTAAAATAAAACCATAAATATTGTTTACATTTCAAATTTCTTTACATTTCAAAGAAGTCTGTGCTCCAAATGTTTTCAAGGTGCAGGGGACTGATTTTGGACTCAACATTCTTAAATTATTTTTAAGTACATTCAGATGTTTTTTGCAGCAGAAAGTCATAGATTCATTAACCACCCTTCCCACAACCCACAGTGTATTATATAAACACGTCAAGTCAAAATTCAACTTAGAAGACAAATGATAAAATAAATTCTTAAAACCCCGTCTTTGTTAGTGTAAATATAACATTACAAAGAACATTACAAGACACTTAGCTGATATTGATCAAGTTTGTTTCCATTCAGTGATGTTGCTGCAGGCAAATGTAACAAAAGCTCTAACATGTTTTTTCGCCTGACATTTACAGTTACAATAGGTATTAATGTTGGACTTCAATATTCCAACAAAGTGACCAACAATTTAAATTTTTTTTGCAGAGACTGAAGAGAAGTCCTCCAAACCAATCAACTAAATGCACCACACAAACCCAGTTTGTTTTGGCTATTTGGAACAAAATTATTATTTTTTTTAATGCACAATCTCAAATAGATAGAATTTAACTGTACATGTTTTTAACATTGTCCTGGATGTACAGAAACTATACAAATAATTTCTTTTGGGGTTTGCACTCCCACGCACGGTGACGATTAAGCAACAGGAAGGAAGGAAAGGGCAGTAGTAAAATCCTGCTTCAGTTGCAGTGAGGGGTTATTGACAACAAATGAACATTTGCAGTTTGTAGATGTGTTCCCACATTATGTTGCTAAAGAATTTCCCATTACATATTCAATGTAATTTTTGGTAGAAGTATTTGTGCTTTTTCCTAACAGTAGCATTGATCTATTGATGTTGAAACTAGAATCCCTTTACACACATTGTTTTCTATAATGCACACTCATAAAATCTTGTCGCTAAAGATAAAAATATTTGTGTTCTAATGATTACCTGGAAATAAAAACAAAAAATCATAACCTTTTATTTTTTATGTTGTGAGCTGTATACTGTATAATATTTCAAACTTATTTTTATTCTGGAGCTTCACCAGCTTGGTTCATGATGTGTTATTACTGCAAAAATGTAACAATTTTGTCAGCTTATAAAGTTTTAGCACATTTTTAACTGTTCCGTTGAACAAAATGTCATAACTTGAACTAATAGGGGAAATGAAGAAGTTATCTGCTGCCAATATCTGGCTCAACACATGGTTTGAGTATTCTAGGTTTCCTTCCCCTTGGCTTCTCCTGCCAAAGTGTCGTCAGAGTCAAGAATCTCCTGCATGTTTGTGTGTGACTGGCCTGAATTGAACCCTCCAACATAGCACCAGGCTGTCTGAATGAGTAGGCGATGAGAGATGCGAACATCAAGGTTGCTGTAAGACTCAGTCCTAGTGCTGCATGACGGCTCCCTCCTTTTAGTCCTCTTCTCCTTTTTTTGCTGGTTCTCTCCTTTCTGTTTCTCGTCTTCTTTTTCACCTCAGCCTTTTCCCGTCTCTCCTGGCCATGTTTGCCCTTTGTTTGCTGCTGTGCATTTCTCTATGTGCTTCCTCTGGTTTCTCCAAGCTTGCTCATTGTATTTTCTCACAAACAATTATTTCTCCTTCATCTTCTCCCTGCTACCTCACGCACTCATGTAGTTCATTTCAGGTCACTTTCACAAGCACATTCTGTGCTCTCTCATTTCCCCTTTACACACAGACTCATGGGTAATTATTAGCTGCTTCTCCAGCTATTGAGACTTCTCATCAGTAATACTGATCAATATTAGAGGTCATGGGTAGTGTGGGTTCCCTGCCTCTCTGTGCATGCTGTCGCAGGTTGTCTGGTTTCTGTTGAGAGTCTAATGTGAGAGAAGTTTTCTCCTGATTATTCCTAATTAACATACTGTATTATTTTAGCTTGCTTTTGAATAATGATTTTTTACTGCATTTTATTCCTGTCCAGTTGACTAAAGCCTGATCTAGCTACCTGTTTGCAATCATTCTCATCATAAATAACAGTTTCTTCACTACCTGGTCTGCAGGGTACAGGAGACTGTCGAACCTGTGTACCATCTGTAAGTCTGTGTACCACATCAAATGATGCAAGGCTTCAATAATCACAGACACTAAAACAGAGTTACACATCTAGCACAACTCTTTGACTCTTACCTGTTGCATTATTGCTGGCAGCTGGACTTTTCTGGAAATCTTTGCAGCTGTGGATGTGATCTTACTGAACTGGAGCCAAACATGCAACCTTATACAAAAGGCTGTCACTAAGTGACACCTGGGGGGAATCAGCTCTGTTAAAATGACTCCTATCTGTGAATGCCAGTCCTGCAGTTCACTGCATAGTACAACTGACCTGGCATCTTTCTACAAATCTATTTTGCTCTGCCACAAACGTTTAAGGAAAAGATATGGTATCTTTTCAGTTTGTGTGCAATGCCAGTGTGATTTCATTTCCAGAAAATCTTGGGAAATGAAAGCCATTGTGTTTATACCTGTTTCTAATGGACACAGTGAAAGGTGGCACAAAGAGCCTGCAGTCACAGCCAGAGATGGAAATGTAATAAATCAGTTGGGTGCATACTTGTGGGAGTCTGTTCTCAAAAGTATTTGTGATGCTGCGCTTGTATATGTATGTGGAAGGTTTTTTTAAATGTATCTATGCTCATCTGGCCAGATGTTGCCTTATAAAGTGTTTGATTATCAGGAAGTTACAATTGTCACATCTTATTGTGACGTAACAAAGGTATGTTAGATGATAAAACAAACACTTCTTTCAAAACCTACCTAAACTCCCTTATTACATGGAGGAAGGAAAGGGTAAGAAAGATGGAGGAAAGACACACAAACTGATTCAGAACCAGCACATACCTGAGCTGTTGTAAAATTATTAGCAGATATTTTAATATAAGTGTAAATACTAACAACCAGATTTGGCTGCATACTCAGCTTGCCCCATTGATCACTCCCCAAAGCTATTCACTGTAGAAGTTATTAAACAAGAAGAGGTAAAGAAAGATGACATTATGACTGCAGTGAACAGATTCACGGAAGAGTCCTGGTGTGGCAGCTACAAGAAAGACATTATCTGTTCAAATGTATTTGTTCAGGGAGAGAATATAACACCACATCACACAAAATCGCATGATACATTATATCATAAGATTGAGCTTCAACTCTTATACATAAAAAGCCAGCATGCAAAAATGTAGCTACAGCTACATGTAATGTTAGGTAAAACTACACCCGAAATATTTATCTTCACAACTGAGTGCTAGTGATGCAAATAATAACATGTTTTGTGCAAATGTTTATATTTGCCTGCTTAATTTATCTTCAGTGCCTCAAAAAGTTGAATAGGTTACTGAGGTTACGGTGATGGATGTGACTTTTCAGCAGTTTGTATCTAAAAATCATTTCACCTCACTGCATCAGAACTACGATAACTTACTGTAACAGTCTAGAGCTGTAACAGTCGAAATTCGATTGCAGGAAAAAGTTTTGATCTGAGCTGAGTTGCTCCATAGATTCACACATACGTCATCCTCGACAATAACACCAGCTGGTGGGTTTTAATGTTGTGGTGGACATGTGTTAGTAATGTTGCACTTAATTGTTGTAGGCATTATTATATGAGTGCATTTAAAGCTATTTAAAACAAAGTAAAATCCTTTCCTACTCTTCACTGGACAGTGGTGACCCTAGGTCCAGTTTCCAGTGGGTGCCCAAGACCTGCAGCAGCTACATATTTGTGCCCGTGGGTGGAGTCAGTTTAGAAATACTGTCACTGTCTGGGGCCTAAAAGATTGTTGAGAATGATTATATATTTGTGATTACTGTATAAACGTCTAAATTCTTTGAATCACTATATAGAGCAGTGTTTTAATGCCACTGAATGGCAGATTATTTTTACGGTAATTGTCAGTTTTTATAGAATGATGGCCAATTAGAATTAACATAATTTACCTGTGGAACAAAAAAACAAAAAACAAAAACCATATTGTAATATTGTATATTATATCCGATCTGCTGTTATTTACTCCATAGACAAATCTATTAGCTTGCTACACTCCACTGTGCAAAACCAAATCCCACAGAGAATGTGAAGTCTGCTTCACTTCTTTCTTTGTGTGTGTGCAACATTGTGTGAGGAACGACTCACAATAGCTCACAAGATAGCGTCTACATTTCACATTCTCCTCTGTGACTGAGATTTACATTGGTCTGTAATTACACCTTCCGACAGATGAAACTATCTCAGAAGAATTGCTTCAGGAAAAAATAAACAATTATGATGACTATTGTTCACTTGCTTTCATGGCACGTTGGAGTTACTTAGCCTACTTTAGTTTTCAGTTTTATTTTTACAGCTTAATTGGAGAGACTTACATTTACAGCTACAACTACAACAACAAATCACAGCACACTAATACTGAACTTGGAAAAACTGTGTTGTAGTGTTATGCACCCCATGACTGCAATAAATTTGAATGGATAGTTAGAGGAACACATTCCTCTAAAGAAAGCTTCACTCATGTTTTATATAATATTTCAGAAGTGTCTGTGTGTGTTGACTGATCTTGACCACATTTGATTTCCCAAATAAAGGTGCAAAGGAGAATTATAAAAGAGAGGTGAGAATGTGCCGTGGGTACCATATTTGTGTTCTCCAAACACATGTAACACAAACTCTATACCAAGTAGAGCATTTACGGCTCAGAACTGTGCAATAGAAAAAACACGGCAATCAGCCACAACATTAATACCCCATGGTGGTTTTAATGTTGTGGGGACAGGTGTCAGCATGGGCACTTCCAACTGGTTTGCAGCTATCAAAGCTGCGATGTACTGTGTGTTCTGACACCTGGCGATCACAGCCAGCATTTAATTTTTCCCATGCTGACCCCTGTCCACCACAACATTAAAACCAGCAGGAGCTTTAATCTTGTGGATGAGTGGTGTATATTCAAAACGTCCTTTCCTCCTTCCCTGTTGCTACTACTGGATTCAAGTGAGTATAAAGTACAACAGTGCCCCCACTCCTCTGCCTCTATCATCACCTATCGCTGCTCGTACACTTGTTAGTCATCAATAAGAGATCATTTTTAACCATGAATGCAGCCTTTGTTTCTCTCATTTTACATTAACAGATCTTGCTCCTCTCTATCTATTTTACAAAAGATTTAAATTCTAGTAAGGCTTTGATTTTCTGGAATATTTGTGTTAGATTAATATGCTATTTTAGCTATTTTTTGCCATTAAGAACAGCACCAGTTCTTGTTCAACCCTCACTCGTGTCCTTGTATAATCTTGCAGTAATTGTATTTTTAATGTTTTCTGTCCAGTTCCTCCCCCCTTCTCTTCCTCTCCTGCTAGCATCTTCACTGTTACCCTTCCTTCTCATCCCTCCCACCCCTCCATTTTTTCCCAATTGATGCCATCTGAGGTTGCAGGCCCAAGCCGCCGGAGCTGCAAATTTACCCAGCAGCACACGTCACTAACAGGGGAGCGCAGAGCTCCCAAAATAGCCCAAACAGCAATTGGTGAAAGGGGGCCCAAGTGGTGGTTACTGAGAACCGATTCTGACAACTAAATGAAGCTTTACAGACAATATGTGAACACCCATCATTTAATGAGTCACCCACGCAAATGCCGATGGTTGTGTTACAGTATGGACAGCCATTTAATTGCACAGCATGAGCCTTTTGAAGATCAAGAACTTTTAACGAGGGGAACTCAGACTTACTAGAGGCTCCTTAAATATACACACTTTGTATATGTCGATACAACTGAGTAAAGGTAAAGACTCTTCTGACGTGAATCATGTGCTAGGAATCATCACACTTATTTGCTTTTTAAAGTGCCACCAACACTGTTCACAATTGGAATAGCAATCTGTTGCATGATCTTCCTTCTTATTATTCTTGATCCTCTCAAAATGTAATATTTCACATCACAAACCTTATAGACTTTAGCTGTTGTTTTAACCCCAGGACTGTGATATGTAGACTGTTACAACAGGATTAAAGCATGGCAAACATGCTGTAAGTTAATTCAAAAGTAATGTGAAAAGGTGTCACTCAACGCTAGTGATTTTATGACCAACAAGCCTGTAATGTTAGTGAGATCTTTAGATGCTTGCATAATTGTGGGCTGTTGCATAAGGGAAAATAACATGAAGGGTTTAATTAAAAGCAGCTAACAAACGCGACATTCAGGGTTTTTTTCTTGTTTCACATGCAGTACGGACTGCAATTCCTAGAATTTCAGTAAGTATCCCATTGTGGAAAGGCCTAGTTTATGAAGCTGTGCACTGGGTTGGAGCCGAAATAAAAGCGTACAGTCTGAGCAAGCTCTGCACTGTTTTATGTGTGGCCAACATGAATCCTTGTATATTACAGAACAGTTTTTAATTATTGTTTTGTTACTATTAACTAAACACTAATATCTTTTTTATGGCATGAACAATTTTTAAGGATGATTTTGCAGTTAGTTTGAGAAATTGTCAATCATTTAAGCTGTCAAAAGATAAATATGCTAAAAAATATATGCTTAAAAAAACCTGTGTTTATATTGTTCTTGTTTATGACTTGCAACCCAACATGCTCTCACAGAACTGACTGAAAACAGATTTCCTGGGGTCTCACCCAAAACGACCCCACTTCATCCTCTGAGTAAATCTGTTATATGTAAGGCAATTAAATCATTACAGTTGAATTCTTTATAAAAAGGTCTTTATTGCGCCCATGGCGGGATAAGCAATGCCCACGCAATTACACATGTATAACAGATGAAACTTATAATTTAACACATACAGTATCTCATGTGGAGTTCATAATTGTTAGTTCACACAACATGAGTCCAAAAAGAAAGAGATGCAGTAATCATATCTGTGGGCCAGTTGGATTCTTGACAGTACAATCAGCTCAATGTTTCCCAGATTCTGTGTGATATTACTTGTGGATGAATCTGATTTACTTAATTAATTTATTAAACAATAGGCCCGTTTGTATTCTTACTCAAAGTTTGAAAGTGAATGGAAGTGGTGGATACTATTTTAAGAAACTTTAGAATGGGATACATTTGAGGATGTCAGTCAGATGGTGACATCCTCTTTATTTAACTTCCTCTACCAACCACTGGAAGTGGTTGGTAGAGGAAGTAGACTAAGCTCAAGTAGACTAATTTTACGTTTCCCCTTAATTTACTGTGTGATACTGAAGTACACTTACCTGCTAACTAGTTAAGTACACCTTGCTAGAAGCCGCACACCTCACACTATTACACCACCGGCAGCCTGATCCACTGGTAGAGGCAGAGTGGATTCCTGCTTTTTTGTTGTTAATGCCAAAATCTTAACCTTTCATCTGAATGTCACAGCAGAAATCAAGACTCCGACATTTTTCCAATTTTCCACCAAATGGCTCAGTTTCCTGTTCATAGGAGTGGCACCCAATGTCTGCTCTGCTGTGGCCCATCTGCTTCAAACTTCAACATTTTCCGAGATGATCTTCTGCAAACCCAGTTTGTTAATAGGGAATACTGTTGCCTTTCAATCTTTTCCAACTGCTTTCATCTGAACTCCAACATCAACAAGGCATTTTCACCCAGAGAACTGCCGCTCATTTGGACACTGCTCTTTCAAAGATCCTAGACAATTTCAAACCCTGGATATGGTTGTGTGTGGATTTCCCGGTAGATCTGCAGTTTAAAAAAGTCAGAGACTCACAGTTCACACAATACAAGCTCAGGAAGACACAGGTCCACCAAACTGACATTCTACTGCTCAATCACTTAGGACAGAGCTCTTAGGTTTGTCGTGTAGTAATTAATGTCACCTCTCACAGCAAGCAGCACCTGGCTGGTCCCTGGCTCTGCATACAGAGAAGACACAGACGTTTCAATACTAGTAGGGGCTGCAACATGTCCCCTAAACAGTCTGCTACACCCAGACACACACTCCTGTGATCAATCCACTTCAATCAACTCACTACAATCAGTTATGGGCTTGAATCAAGTGAAATCCCTCCACCCACATGTCCACACAAAAGCAAGGCACCAGTACAGATCCATTGTTACACACTGAGTTCCTGCAATGTGAATAGCTGATGATATATTTGTGTTAACTTGTGAGTGCATATATATCTGACTTAGGATGTGGATATTTATAATAGGTTTTAATTTTAAATCTCAGAAATATGTTCCGTAGGTTTAAATGTTCATTAAGACAAATCAAAACAATTGCAAACATATATTATCATCATATATTCCATAATCGTTTACTATAATAGGACTGTTTTCCCAATTTTCATGCCAAGCTTACTAAGCACTTGTATTATCTTTCCAAGTAAATATCTAAGGTAATTCTGTGCCTGGCAGCCTTGTAGAAATTACACACAATTGACAAAGTAGCAAAACACTAAAAAATACAACAAAAGAATATCTGGTATGTAGATCTATCAAGTGCACCTTTTAGAGAAGTTTTAGGAACCTTTTTAAGTTTGTAATAATTTGGGTTATGCAGGTTTGCAGATGTAAACACTAGATGGCGGCACAACTCCACAGACCAGCACAATGGCCATAGAAACATTTGGTACTATCAAACATCCAGGACACATTTCAGGGGCCTGGTGGCTCAGCGGTAGACCGTTGGGTTGGGATGCAAAATCTCACCGCACCAGATGTGGCCCCACCCAGCCACAAAGGGCCGGCACTGGTCCCAAGCCCGGATAAAAATGGGAGGGTTGCAGCAGGAAGGGCATCCTTCATAAAAAATAAAAAAACCTCATGTCAAATCAATGTGCGGAACACGTCCTGTTGTGGCGACCCCTGAATGGACGAGGTGATCTTGATCTTTTTAACCATACAGGACACATTTCTACAGGACTTCATCTGAAAACAAGTGTCATTCGGCCATGTTATGAAAAAGTTATTTTATTGTACCTTTTTTGTGTAATCAACAATCATTAAGTTGTATTGTCCACCACATTCATTTATTAATTTGAAATGTACTAATCACTTCAACAGGTTATTATATGGAATCACATTGAGTTACACAGCATTTTGTGTCCTTTCTGTAGTCACTTGCTTACTCCCTGAATCCTGCACACAAAATACAATCAAAGCCACAAGCATAGAGGAGATGATATTCATAAAAAAGATGTGTTCTCGATGATGATATTCCAGCATACTTGCTTAGAATATGTCAATATTAGAGCTGCAAATATAAGAATATCATCACATCTACCCTGTTTTAGTGTGATTAAAGTTAAGTCTCTTTGACTGAAGTGTAGATGAACTGGGTTAGCGGCATAAAGATCAGTAGATCAGTAGTTAAACAGAAATTTATACAAAATTTAATACAACAGTTACCTTTGTTTATTACAGAATGTCCAATGAGCATAATTAATTACACAAATACATTTGAATAAATATCAGTGATATTTTTCCTGTTCGAAGAACCTGATTTAACTATTTCCTCAAACTTCTGAAATCAATACCTTGAATTGTCTACATCATATCAGCAGACATTGTCAGTGTCGGTGAGTTAAACAAGTAGAACTTTGTTCTCTTCCAGACTGTTGAAGAGCAGGCAGGTAAATAAGTTGGCAAACCCACTCTGCTTTTATTTACGAGAACTTAGTTACTGGGCGTAATAGCAGCTACTTTCGCAGTGATATGTATAATATTCTTTTCCTAATTCAAAATAACATTGAGATTTAAAATATACTATAATTTAAACACTATAACGGTATTACAATTAAAAAATGTCCAGCTGTGACATTTCGCTGAGCAGTGAATATAATCATGTGCAAACACGAACCGTGGGCCTGGACAGGTATCATGCTTGCTATTTTGTGCAAACGGCAGTTGATCCCTAAAGTCTGCATTCAAGGCATAAACCAGTCTTGACATCGTCAAAAGTAGCTTACGTCCTGGTGGTCTCAGCAGTCATTCAGACTGTTTTCTTGTCACACAGAAAGTAAGCAAAGATAAAAGGTAATAAGTTGGGCAGGGATGCCATCTAGTGGTCAAACAGCTGCTGGTCCTATCTCTGGCACCAAGAGTGCACCCATAAATTACCCTTGAGCATTCTAGGATAGCTAACCCTGTCGAGCTTATTATTACATACGTAACAGACAGCTCCAGTGATAGTTGAGGATATAATCATACTTAAAAATATTACAATGCAACAGATATTTACTTGCTAAATGTCTCAATGTTATATAAATAAAGCAGTACAATGTGAGACCCATAAAATGGAGGTAGTCAATACTAGTCAAGCCCAAAGCGAGGGGGCTCGACGCTGTTTGGTTCACCTCGAAGAAAACCAGTAAGAACCTCGTAAATAACAAGCACAACCATGTTAACAGGGAAGGCACGCAAACAGTTGATGCCTAGGCTCTTAAAAAAAAACCCAGCTCCTTCTGTTCGTGCCGTCTCACGGATGCAGTGGAAAAAGCCCTTATATTGCTTTGTCTCCCTTGTACCGTCGACCTGCAAACGTGCTTTTATCACGTCCATTGGTGTTCCTACAGTCCAACCCGCCATTCCTGCTATCCCACCGGCCAGCATCACTGCACTCCAATCTGAAGAAAATGGAAAGCCACCCAAGTTAACAAAGATGGAAATTAATTTTGGTAACATAATGGGCTCAATGTGGATGTTTGCTTTCGTACTGTTTATCACAGGAGGTAATGCTGACGTCAAGGATATGTGGTAGCGTACAGCTAATGCAGCACAACACGGTGACTGACACTGATGAGCAGCAAGCGGCACTAATTTTTACCTGGTCTTTTTTTGCTGTTGTCTGTCAGCCATTCACAGGCAGTGGTAAAAGTCAAAAAGAATAGTGCGTAAGAGGGTCCGTCTCTCAGTATAAGTGGGAGAGCTCCTCTGTAGAGTCCTGTGTAACCCTCCTCTTTGATAATGCTCAGCAGACAGTGAACCGGACCCTGGTACTTGGGTTTGGGAATGTTGGGTCCTCCTCGCTTGAATTGTGTCTGACACTGCAGACGTGTTTTCACTATGTCACCAGGACACATCACTGATATCTGTTGAAGGCAGAGGAGGAGAATCTTAGTACCAAGAGTATCAATAACAAAACCTCAAAAAACACATTAAACTCAAGTTATGCACTCCTGAGATTAACAGTTTTTTTGTGTTTTGCATAAAGTAACTCTTTTATTTCACATTCCTAACACTTTCCAAATATCAGATTTGCAGGTGAAATGAAGCACATTATTAAGAACAATGATTTTCAGGCAGCTTGTAAAACTGTTTCCATTACCTGAGCTACGCCCGCCACCATACCAGACAGAAAGACTTCTAGTTTGGTGTTTGGACCACAGCCTGCTCCTCGTGCCTGGGTCAAACACTGCAGGCAGTTCCTGTAGGTGCCAAACACCACCGAGGAAGTCAGCGAGATTGTGATAATGGGAAAGGACATGCCTTTGAAGAAGCCATGCACCTGATGTTATGAAATAGGGAAAGAAGACCATGAAAACCAATGTAATGTCTGTGTTCTGCCCTCTCATGAAAATATTTTTGTTTTTTTCAGAGGCTAATAGACATTCAAGTTCAAACTCAAAACATTCATTAGCAGGTAGTCAAAAATGTGTAGCTGACATTGTTATATGATTAACAGTGTTACCTAACCCCAAGTGACACATTTGCCAAATGTGTAATTACTGTACTGTACAATTTCTGTGGTTAATTGTCTTTCACAAACCCCCTCTGAATTTTAATGCAACACAAAATGATTACTTTCTGTTGGCCTCAAATACCCAGTTGTGGGTCGTATTCATTTCTGTTTCAGACATAGTCACAAAATAGTTTCAGGGAGGATGATTTTTAGAGAACAGCTTAATAAATTCAAGTAGTTAACCTTTCATCAGACAGTTTTGACTTCTTTAAAACACCTGGTTTGGAGCTGTATGCCGAGGTCTGGTCCAAACTCATTCTGCTCATTCACATACTTGGTCTCTTCCAGTGTCTTTGTAGTTGGGCTCGGCTACTTACAGGATGCCTTTTTTGGTCCTTAACAAATTGTCAGAAATATATATAACAGTTTGCTGGCATACAAAACAGCTACTAGCTGTCATGTAGTAGTGTCATGTAGACTACTCTAGTTAGACTTACCCCTTCTTTGGAAAATGTTGCCACTGTGCACTGCCATATTCCAGTGAACTGTTTCTGGGTTTGAATTCGAACCTATACAAATTTAGGAATGCAATGTAAACATTATTCCCATTTTTATAAAGCATTTCTTATTGTTTCCAGATCCTTTACCTACCTTCACAGTATCCAGAGGGTAGCCCACAGCAACGCCACATGCCCCTGTGTGTTTCCAGAGAAACAAGAGCATCATGGATACAACAGAAACACAGACAACAGAAACACAGGATTACAGGCTTCAACTGTAACACTCTGATTCATGTGCAGCTGACAGGAAGGTCAAATTTTTAAAATATATTCATTTTGTGTTTCTAATCAATAAAAAAAAAAAGAAAATGCCTGGTCTGAAAATATAAGCCACTAAGACTCAATGCACGTGCTTAAATGTCTCCAACTAAGCAGTGACAAATTGAGATCATGACCAGTGTTTGGCCCCATCAGATCATGACCAGAGAATGTAAAAAAATGTTTTTCCATTTGTTTCCAAAAACGTTGAAAATGCTGATCTGTCATTGAATCCATTACAGACTAATTATCTGCGCCCAAATGACAGTTCTAGCAATGCAGTGCCTTCATATATATTAATTCCACTGCAGTTCACTCAATACTAGAGTGCACATTACCCTGAGTAAAAGATAAGCGATGTTTAAAGAAAGAAATACATGTTAACATAATAGTTATTGTAGCGCACTATTTAGCAATAGTGCCAACTGATGCTAGTAAAACTGCTCAGGCTTTAGCTGTTACCTGCAAATGATCCAGACACAAAATCGGCGATATGCATCTTGTCAGATGGTGACAGACCAACAGATATTTGTTAAATGTGAGGCCTTTTTTCCTTCACAATACGCTACACAAGCATAACCTTGAGTGTTGATGTAATAAACTGGCCGACTCTGTGACGTATTTCCGGTAACTACTACAGTGCCGAACGAGCGCTTAAGCCAAACATCGGCGACTGAAAACCTTGGCTCCGAGTTTTACCGAAAATAGCCGAGAGGTGTCTGTATATACAACAAAAAGCACATGGACGGCATAACTTTAACTAAGTCGTTATTTTATGTGAAACTCTACATATAAAATCCTCACCGTTTTATGTTTTGAACTGTTTAAGCATAATCCTACATACCATGCAGTATTTATTAAAAAAAAAAAAAAACATTTTTAAATTAAAGCTTTAGATCAGCTTATCAAACACAACTATACTACAGGTAAAAATCCCTCCATGCAGTGACACTACTTCCAAAAGCCAAACATCGCACGGCGCTTGTGGCGCATTTTAACTGATGTATTTGTCGGTATTTTTCCGTAACACGTCCACACACGGCCCCGGGACCGTGAGGATTACACGTGAAGCCGGCTGTCAGCGTTATCGCTTGCCTCTGATTGGGTAGAAAGTCGGTCGTCGCCGGTTATCACGCCCCCTACTAGATACTTCCTGCGTCGCTAGCTCGCTGCTACAGAAATAAACCTCTTTGATACGAAAGGCGGGGAGCGTGTCTGCAGTAACTGACTTTGGCACAACGTTTAACGGAGGTCCATAGGTGACCAGGAGACATTCAGTACAGAAGTAAATAAGTACCAAGAGAAATAACATTGGCAGGTCTTAGAGGGGGGAGTCGAAACCACCTTGCCTGTGCTATAGCTAAAATTGACTGGAAGTCGTTAAAGGTTACTGTCAGGTTTATATAGAAATAGACGGGTTTTGGGGATAAATCGGATTTCGCAGGGTTTTTGGTGTCATCTCCATTTAGCTTGAGAAAATATCCAGTCATTCTCTGCTGGGTGACGTTAAAGAGCGGTGATGGACTTCGTTGCTGGATGCATCGGAGGTAAGCCCGTGGCAGCGACACTTCTCTTACCTACTTTAGCGATGTTGTAATTTGTTAGATTAATCTAAAATCTTGTCTCGCTTGAGTTGAAATGTCCCTTTGTTTTTTTACGATAGGAAACCACAAGCATGCCTATCACCACCCATACGAATGTGATGCAACCCTATCACATGATTAGCGCACAGTGGAAATCCCACCGCAGGTGTGCAAACTAAAGCCGATCCTGTAAATTCGATAAAAGCCACTTGTTGCACTTGACCTGGTGTCAGACCTTAACATCAATGCGCTGTGTACAAAGTGGTGCCTGGCTTATTTTCTTTATTTCAACTGCAGAATCCAGTAGATGATAATTAGGGAGTGAATTATTCCCTACTACATTCTGTGTGTTGTTGTAACAAACCATTTAACAATTGGTTGATTTTTGTTTTTGCTAAACAACTTAACACACAAGGTGCTGCCGGCGCTAGCTCGATTAACCCTTTGTAAGTCTAAAGAACCAACTTACAGAGGCTGTTTCAGCCGTACTCATTACACTAGTGCCACTAGTGTTACATGGTGACCTGATTGAGAATTGAAAGCAACAATACAGTGGTGAAACTTGAGGCTTGAAGCTGGAATATCTCACACTTCAGATGCTGATAGCCTAAATCAGTACACACCTCTTTATAGACCAATCCCATTCTGTCTTTACAGTGGCTGACATCAGACCACGTGGTTTCCATCGCTCTCAGAAGGTCGTTGTAAAAAGTGAACCGTACGCAAAAAATGGGGAAACTTTTGGTGTTTAAAGTTGGCCTAGTTTGTCCAAAGTGTAAAAGGAAATGATTGAAAACAGCAGACTTTGCTCACATTGTCAAATGTTACAAAAAGGTGGTAACACAAGATGTTTATTAAACTATGATGCAAGATCCTCTGCTTGTTTTTCCTGGTCCCAGATCATACCACTGAGGTGAGGTCACTGACCGTTCACTGGTGTGAAACCCATGCTTGTTTGTGTTCTTTTCCTGGATTACAACTGAGACTGGCTCCTGTCAAATGGGTCATGTGACTAAGCAAGCGCTTACATGATTATCTTGCTGTGATCTGTTTACTCTGGTAATACAGATGAGCCAGTAACTATGTTTTAAAAATATTTCATAAATTATGATTAGGCATATTATCCTTTAACCACACACCCATTTAATCCACAAATTTATTTGTGAAAACAAACAACAATTACTAATAAGCTAAAAATATCACAATCTGCTTCTTGCTTCTTGAAGTGGGGTGATAGTCACTGTGGGCAGTCTTCCTATCTAAAACTGTAGTATATGTATTTTGATTAGGGCTGATTTTTCTAAGGTAATTTTCGGTTAACGTTGGTGGTCTGTCCAGGAACTGTTATCAGGTTCTACATTGACTCAGCTGAGAAGCCCAAACTAGCATCACAACACGGGTATGTGCTGCATAAGCACAGATTATGTAATGTTAAATGGTACACTAGACAGGGTTTTAGAGAGTGATGCTGCCCAGCTAACTGGCTCTGGTTCGGTAATGTGGTGTTACCATAGAGGAGATTGTAGCGTATTCTAAAATTAGACTGCCAACACCGACCGGTTTTGGCTTAAAGGTTTTGGGCCAAAGACTGAATTAGTCAAACTTTAATTAGACTTGCTGAAAGTACTGCAGCACTTTGCATGATTTGTGTGAGAATGTACATAGGATTTGAATGTATCTCTCTCCTATATCTGCCGCTTTTCAAGTTGACAGACAAGTGCTTCTCACCAGAGACTGTGGAAATGTGTGCTACTATCTCTGTATATAAACAGTTAACAGCCTTCACTCTTTTGCATGAAACCACAATAGTTTTAACACTTTTGCTGAACTAATTGTTTTGAAATAGGCTATAAAGGTACAGATAGTAACAATGATGACAACAAGTATAATTATTTAATCACAAAATTGAAAGACCTCATAGTTTTTGGGGGTATTGAGTTTGTAAACTAATATAAATTGTGTTCGTATATATGATTTACTTTTGGCTTTGAATTTGCCATGTATGAGTGTAATAGTGTTTAATGTAGACAAAAATACTCCCACAGGAGTCTACTTATTTACAGTTTACTGAACAGTTGACAGTGTCTAATGAATCTTTCCTCTCTGTCTTCAGGTGCTGCCGGTGTCTTGGTTGGACACCCATTTGACACAGTTAAGGTAGCAAATGCTTGTTTATAATAGACAGTAAAAGTACAAGACATCTTTAGAAGCCTTAACATATAGGTCTAATTATCAGTGCTGAATGTTTTTCATCAAGTAGTTATGTCATAAATTGACTTTTTATGTAGCTGGCTGATTTGAATGTAGGTCATTTTCTCACATTACCCCCTTACGTTTAATAAACACCGCAGTTTGAGTGATCTGGCAGATCATTGAGAAGTGCCTTTCTTTTCCAGGTGAGACTGCAGGTTCAGAGTATTGATAAGCCTCTGTATCGTGGGACCGTTCACTGTTTTCAGTCCATTGTACGACAAGAGACAGTAAGTAGATTTATTTTACATACAGATCTAATGCTGTCATTGTGCATTAAGGGAATTCATGTGATATTATTTTATGTGCTGTATGTTTGCATGCTTTGTCTGGAGCTAATGTTTTAGGGATGGCATTGGCATTTTAACAATATTTGGTTAATCTGTAACAGTGGATGATATACAGGTCTTCATTGATTGAGGTATGACTTGTGTTTGCTGCAGAACTGATAAAATGCCAAGTTACATAAATTGGAAAATTTAACTCCATCATTTCATTAAAAAGCTGTTACTTTTCAACCACTGTCCAGACAAAAAAACAATGTTGACAAACTTGCAGGCTTCACTAGAGAACGAGCATTAAATCAGGCTTAACATGCTGTATCTACTAAAAGGCACTAAACAATTTTAATGCTCTTAAATACACATCCTACCTTATCTCATGATGGGAGTTACCTCTGTGTTTTACTTTAACTGTAGTTAGTCCAGCTGCTGTAAACATCTCCTCAGCTAGGACAAATGTTCAAATGCTGTTGGACCCATCTTCAGTTGGGTTACAGTTACTGCCACCAGTAAAATACATCATAATCAGAGCAGAGGGTGTCGCTTATACAGTTCAACACTTAAAGTTGATTCTGTTTGTGGCTTGTTTGATTAGAGCACAGCTTGTTCCCACATTAGTACTGTTGATATAGCTGTGCTCGTCGCTGTAATTGTTTCCTTTCTTCCCCCAAAGGAAATCTGCATAATGTCATGTTACAGTGATGTCAAATCACCTCCGCTAATGCAATTTACTCTCTGCAGGTATTTGGTTTGTATAAAGGCATTGGATCCCCTATGATGGGCCTTACTTTTATCAATGCTATAGTGTTTGGTGTCCAGGGGAACACCATGCGTATGCTAGGACATGATACCCCCATGAACCAGTTCCTTGCTGGTGCAGCCGCAGGTGCCATCCAGTGTGTCATCTGCTGCCCTATGGAACTGGCTAAAACCCGCATGCAGATGCAGGGTACTGGAGAGATGAAGTCCTCTAGGAAGATGTACAAGAACTCCCTGGACTGCTTGGCACGCATTTACAACCGTGAGGGTCTGTGGGGCATAAACAGAGGCATGGTAACCACACTAATTCGTGAAACACCTGGTTTTGGAGTGTATTTCCTGTCCTATGACGTGCTGACGCGCAGCCTTGGCTGCGAGCCTGACGATCGTTACATGATCCCCAAACTGCTGTTTGCCGGGGGCATGGCTGGCATCGCCTCCTGGCTCTCCACCTACCCTGTGGATGTCATCAAGTCACGGTTCCAGGCAGATGGTGTAGGTGGAGTCAAACAGTACAGCAGCATTGCTGACTGTGTGCGACAGAGCATACAGAAAGAAGGCTACATGGTGTTCACCCGAGGTCTTACCTCCACGCTGTTACGAGCCTTCCCTGTTAACGCAGCTACGTTTGCCACCGTCACCCTTGTCCTCATGTATGCTCGTGGCGTGGAAAAAAGGCCACAGGACTGTGAGTCAGTGCAGCCAACCAGCCACCACACACAGATACAGCAGCAGGCCCAACCATCCAGCCTGTAACAGAACAGAGGTGTCACCCTCAACCTGTGCACTTTACAAGAGCATGGAGAGATAATAGAGTAATAAAGGGCTCATACTGAGTTTCACATCAGAATAGCCATTCCCAGTTATGAGACAGCTAAAATACCTGGTTTGTGTAAATGGTTGTTTTTACTGTAATGTCAAAAAGAAACTAAGAAAAAATATATTTATTTTTTTTTAATCAATAATTTATGTTTCAGGTTTGCCTATAAAGAGGCAAACTTGTAAAGGAGATTGTGTTACCTTTTTAAGAAGGTGATGAAACAATGTTCCAGACTTGTTAATGAGCCACAAAACTGGCAGTGTGGCTGGGTATTGTGTACACTGTAGACACTGACTTTGGTATCTTTATTATATACAGTATACCTTGAAATATGCAGTGTTTAACTGTGTGTGCGTGTTTTTGTTTTAGTAACTTCTCTGTATAGAAAGGTTTCCTGCCTTATATATACTTCTATTTTGTGTAAGGAAGCTTAAGCACCTGAACCGAACTGCATCCTCTGAAGAGCCAAGTAAGCAGGAGAGAAGGAATGTAGCCTGTAGCAAAGCTTATCATGTTTGTCTGCTTGGAAACCAAAAAATGTATTGCAGGGCTCTGCAGGGGCTGAATGCAAAACGTCTGCATGGAAATCTAGATTATAGGCAGCATTATGTTTTTATTTATGTTTGGCATGTTGTGTTCATTGAATATTATGAAGTTTTATCATTGAATAAAAAACTGATGTATTATTAAAGGCCTAAACCAGAAGTGGAACACAGTGCTACATGAGGCTCTGTACTTGTCCCACTATTGTATTTTTACTTCTTTTTTGGATTGTATTTCATTTCAGTTTTGTAAATGTCAAATCAAATACTGTTTTTGATATATTTTTAAAGCTGCTTTTTTTTAAAAAAAACAACAACTGATGAGCTAACGAACATCCCGATATTCACAATAAACCTCAATTTCTTTGTTCGTATTCTTCTTGTTAAATTTGTTGCAATTTAAATATACTTCAAGATCCTTTGAAGCAGGTTCTGTGGGAGGAAATCTTTATGTATTTGATCTAATGTCCTAATTTGTGCTCAGACACTGGAACAGTTTTTTGTGAGGAAAATGAAAAACTACTGCAGCATGGAGTGTTTTCACACATTCTCTGACACAACCTCTAAAATTAACTCTAAATAAAGTTAATTTCCTACTTTGGGTTACTGTTTATTGAGCCTGCATTTTAATGTTTCCCTGAGGCAGAGTTATTGTTTATCTGAACTTTGTAAATGTAGATTTACATGCAGCAATATCTGATCTACTTAACCTTCTGAGTTGGGCCCATAATGAGACTAGTTTAATTTATTTCCTTTCAAACACTGCGCTCGGATCTCCCATTTAAATTGCTAATCTGTTCTCCTTAAGGCACTTTCCAGGCACTTTTGGAAAACTATTAACAAATAAAACTATAGTTACTGCTGTCATTTGTGTATGAAAACTATTTGTCTAAGGCAGTTGAAGGAGCAGGAATTTACACCTGCAGTAAAACCTTCAGTATGTTGAATGTAACATGCCTGTGTTCACTCAGGTATTTGTGACTGATAATATGAGTTGAAGGACAAAATAATTTTGTAATTGCTTGAATTTAAACATTACATGTTTGAGTTTTTGAATGCTGCTGAGTTACTAGAAAAATTATGGTTACTAGGTATGTAAAAGCTACTTGTGTTTAATAATCAATTTGATATTTTAAACAGATACAGTACCTCAAACATCTGCTATCATCAAGTCCAGTTGATGTGAAAGTTGTAATTAGATGCAACATGTACAGGGTGTAACTATATTAATGTTTGGATTTGGACTGTGTTTGTTACTGTGGGTTTCTGTGTGTGTGTGTATATATATATGTATACATATATATATAAGGTTTAACATTGTGGTGTAGTTTCCTAAATGTCTGAGTTAAGCAGTTTGAAATGTTACACTAAAGAGATATTTTTGTAACATTGTTCTACATAACCTGTCTAGATTTATCACTGAAGATATTTACAACTGGGTGAATAAAAATGGTTTAACAGCTGTTCTCTGCTATTGTACATAAAAATAAAACACTTCATTTGTCAGAACTTTTGTTAAGCATAGAGCATATTGTTCTTGTGAGTCATAACAAATTACACTATATATATATATATATATATATATATATATATATATATATATATATATATATATATATATATATATATATACACACACACACACACACACACACACACACACACACATACATACATACATATATATAGTCCTTTTGGACTATCTCGTGAGTTCATGGTCGCCACAGCGCATCATTGTCCGCATAATGATTTGGCACAGTTTTTACGCCAGATGACCTTCCTGACGCAACCCTCCTATATTTCTACCGGGCTTGGACTGGCATTGCACAGCTGGGGAGGGGAAGGGGCTGTTGGGGGTTCAGTGTCTTGCCCAGGGACACTTTGACATATAGCTGGGACTGGGGATTGAGCTGAAGACCCTGTGGGTGACTGCCTTTACCAACTGAGCTACAGCCGCCCCCCAAACTATACATACATCCCATCAAAAACAGTTGAGTGCAACGGTTAAAGGTTTGCAAAATTAATCCTAAAGCTAAATAATACAACTAAATAATAAGGATGTACAATTAGCATTAGTATTTAAAATGGTCAAGTAGTGTTTAAAAAAGTAGTAAAACAATGGAAAATAAATGCAAAAGTTTGCCTTGATGAATAAATAAAAACAAATAACTTTATTTCTGATGAAGGGACATTTATACTAACTAACTGATCCTTATGTTATGTTTATGAAAACAATGTTTTGTTTTGTAACATTTTTTGCCATTTCAAAAATGAGTGGACAGTTGTGTTTGTGTAGCAATTTTGGTGCTAAGTGGCAATTTGAAACACAGTTCACTGTTTAAACAGATTAATGATGAGCAAATGTGAACAATAAAAAATCGACTATTGCACATGACAAAAGTTTAAATGTAATTTATGGATAATTAGGTAAAGGTCAACAAAGCAACATGGCACACAATTACTGGGCGTTTTTCGTTCGTTTGTTATTTCACAGTCGTGAATTACACAGCCTCTCATGAGGTGTAATCTTATCTGGCATTTAAGGTGCAAGGGATATGCTGTGCATCTGTTGAGTGAACTGCAGACAATAAATGATGGTGCCATAAACTGTTTATTCATACGACTAAATTGTTAATCATTGACTGAGACTGAGGGGTTAAATAGGATGAGAGCAGCTTTACTCTTCAAAAGGCCCCATGCAAATGTAGACTGCTCTTCCTCTTCCCTTAAAATCCATTGATCCTTCCTGATGAAAACGTTGAGAGGAACACTCAGACAGACAGACTGACTGACTGAAACCAACAAAAAAACCTCATAAAATGTCCAGAATGAGTACTCTGCCCTCTCCTGATGAGCACTGGTAAATGTCAAAGGGTTATTTCATTCAAAATGGACAAGATTTTAAGTTCAAGTCTGCACTATACATCTTTGGAAGACATTTAAGTTAAAATAATTTCACTTATGTTATTGCAAAATATTTTATTGTTTTGTGATTACATTTCTTTGTTGTTTTTAAAATTTTAAATGATTTAAACACCTAACAGACAAAAGATAAGCCGGGAAAGAAGAAAAACATAAATAAACACATTGTTATTAATTCCTGTTCAACATGAAATGTGAACACAAGTTATAGGTCAATTTCTTTAACTTTGTCTTTTTAGCTGTTCACTGAAACCTTCCTAATAAGATCTTTATTTGATCTGCATCATATTTTGTTGATATCACAAGGTCTGTTGCTTGTGAATACAACCTCATGCAAACAACAATAAAGTTAAAAAGGTTTTATTTTTAAGGAGGCTGAGTACACAACTCAAGATAGCAAATCCAAAATGAACAAATGAATAAAAGGTTCAAAATGACTTCTGTACTGATGGTGTGTCGTAGTATTTGGGTTTTATATTAACCTAATTGAGCACATTGTCAGAAATTAAAATCCAAAATATTCAAATGTTGTCCATTATCCCTCACAGTAGATTTTAAACATGTGTTATCTGTATGGATGTGTTTGATGAAGCCTCAAATACAGTCAGATCCACCACTGGTAAGTCTTTTTCTCTAAATCAGCAGGTTGAGCATGTTGGTAAATACAGGAAGTGACATTACAGTTGACTAATAATAGGAGTAATAACAATGAACATCCAGTGTACCACTTTGCAGTGACCAGGTTACAGGGTGGCTGGAACCAATCGCTTAAAGGAAAGGATGCTACTCCTGCTGCTGATCTCTTTTATCAGAACAGGTAAGAGACTAAGTCATAGTCTTGATTTGTAACTTTGTTTTTATAATCTTAGCATGTGGTAGAATACTCAGACCGTCTTTATCTTCAATATACAGGCATCAAAGGAGAAGATGGTCTATTTGAAGAAAGCGGTAATAATGTTTCATTTCCGTGTGAAGAAGACTTAGTCTGCTTTTATATGTGGCAGATCAGCACAAGCAATGCGGCTGAATACATTGCTGTATTCAATAAGAGAGAGACCCAGAAAGTTGTTTCAGAGGACAAGAAATGCACTTTCAACATCCACAATCTAAAAGAGAAGGATTTAGCGCAGCATCAATGTCAACAAAACTCAAATGTTTTCACTCCTAACAACAGTGAGTGCTATCAATTTGAAGTTGTGCCAGTGGGTTAATGCAGAATTCAAGCTATAAGAGACACGAAGAGAAATCTCTGCTCTAAACGTGTTTTTCTTTCTCTTAGCCCCCACAGTCAACCCAAAGTCAAACCTCAAGCCCGGAAAAACAGTGTCACTGCAGTGTGTTTTTCTCACCTCCATGGAGCAGAGACATTGCTATACACAGCAGCAACAATATGTCAGCCTGATGTGGGTGGATGAGGTCGGCACTGTGATAGAAGAAGACTCCCAACATCTGATAAAACAGCAGTCGTCTTGTGATATAACTCTAACTGTCTCCCTTCACACAACGGAAAAGAAGATGTTTAGGTGCCAGGCAACTGTGGCTGAACGAGTTGAGACTTCACTGAACATTACTGTAGGAGACTCAGGTCTGTTTCTGGTGCATCTTAACCCATAGAGCATTATTAGGTAATGGGGATGAAGTAATGAGAAAATGTGTAAAACCTGCAGATCAAGGTACAGCACTATTCTAAGAGACCAGCTCTGATACACGCGTTCTTATTTATCATAACTTATGTAATATGTTTTAACTAATTATTTTAAAACCAACGTTATTGTCAGTATTTTATCTGTGGGAAAAACTGTGGCATTTTGGAAAGGATGTTAATTTTCGGTCATGGCAGAGGTTCAGTGTGAGATTGATCATATTATATGCATTAAGCTGGAGTCAGGAGTTTAGTTTCGGCTCCAAACAGGGTCGGTTAGCTCATCCTAACTATTATCGGAAGTCCAGCTCATAATTTTCCATCAAACCACAACTTCTTGTTTTTACTCTTGAGTTTTTGCCCAAATTTAAGAAATGCATGTTAATCAGTGAACAGTAGAGATGCCTGGTGACAATTTGATACCAGGAACACGATTTTCAGCCATACAAAGCATTATTTTAACATGATAAATGACTGTATTTTGTCCTTTCAGGTGGAAGCCAGTACATGATTGGGGGAGCTGTGGGGGTTGTGGGCTGCGTAGTTTTGACAACATTTGTTGTCATATTGATCATGAACAAAAGAAGAACAAGTAAGTTGTCCTAAACTTTCTGTGACTTTAGGAAAGGCTTGTTGAAATTGCTACTGTGGAAAAATTGTCACATACGTTTGCACAAGCCAGTTCATACGTAGCCTAGCGCCTACAGAGGCACCTACATGCATGTCACCTTGCACAAGTGTAAGCTTTGTGGTCATTTAGGCAATCTGTTATGTGACAATGTGCTAAGATCTGTTTTCACTGTTCACCACATTAAGGTGTGTGTTCTGCAAATGCAGGCCCATAATGTCAAACGGGTCATAGGCTTTTTCAGTGTTTATTGGTTCCTAGGGTGAATTCATTTGATCACATGTAGCTTAAAAGAAAAGTTTTGCACTGACAGTGTCAATACAATTAAAGACCATGTGAAATTAAATTGAATTAAAATATTAATTTGTGTATTTGTATTCTTATTTTAGACAGCCAGGAGCCTGATGGGCAATGTTCTGTCCAGTCCAATACCAATAACGTAAGTTAATTCTCTTCCAGATACATATAGAGCATTATCTTTTTTGCTTTTCAGCACATGGAAAGTTGATTAAACTGTGTTAAATTTTGTGTTTAGGTTATTAACACAGATGATGTCATCTATGCCGATGTTATTCTCCCTGCTAGCGCTGACAGAGTCTGCGTCCATGAGTGCGAGTCCAGTGAATACGCCTGTGTCCGATACTAATAGTCGGCTGGTCAATGTAAAAATTAGAGTTTGTCTTTTTTCTTGGCTGCTGTCATGTATTTCTACACCTTATTTAAACATTTGTTCGCATATATTTTCTGCCTTTTATTTAGGTGTAGTATCTTGTTAAACACCATGCATGTTGAGTGGTTGGAGGGCTTACTGTAGATGTTTGAAGGACGTTTTTACTATGTTCAACAGTATTATTGTCATTTACCTCCATGATTGTTTTCTTTGCAAAACCTTTATCAGAAATAAAAAAAACTTCAAACTTAAAGATAAAATAGTTTGTATATTGTGAATTATGTTGCACAATTTGTAATCATCTTAATCTTGCAAGGTGTGAATAAATACACTTCTTATTGTCCTGCAGCATTTGTATGATATATAAAACCCAAGCAATGATAAATAACATCGACATTTCACTTTTAGTAATTTCAGACATGCACAATATCAAATGTGGGTTTTCGGTTGACTGCTGCTGAGCACATGCAAGCAAATACTATAATAATTGCAACTGTAAGCAGGCAACAATGTTTAAAGACACAAAACACAACAGCTCAGAGTAACCGGCCCTTTAGGATAAAACAAGATATCTGTGTGAACCAGTCACTCCACACCGATGGAGTATTGGCATTAAGTGCAAAGCTTTTAAGTGGTAAAGCTGCACAGCTGAATGCAGCACTCGGGGACAAACCTGTAATTCTGCTTGTGCAAGTTTGCTTAATTAAATGTTCTTATACTGCTGGTTCACTCCCCTGCTTTTCTTTCTCCTGCCCGTGCGCACGCATACAGTACACAGAGCCACAGCAGGTGAGAGACTGCTGGAGCCGGTCCCAGTGTTGCCCTATTTGCATTTTAAATGCTTGCAGCCAGCCCACTACTGTGTTCACAGTGCAGTGCAGCACACCCAATCTACACACCTAAGGTGTGTAGATTCTTTACCCCCTCAGCCAAGAATGTGGGGATGGGGGCTGGTAAAGACACAAACACAGACACAATGACAGGAAAAGTGCATATAAATAAATAAAATGGAGAAGCTGTACCTGGACAAGTCATTGTTCTTTTTCATGGCTTTAGTTTTCAAGAACTAGATGCAAATATGAAAGTAGACAGAGCGTCTTTTTGCTGCTATTAGTTATAAAGGCACTATAGAACTAGAAGAGGAAGAGTGCACACAAAGTTTATTCTTCAGCTTTTCTGAACTCAAGCTTAAACTGAAGACCTATGGCTAATACAGCATACTCAGCATTCAGACAGTGCTGAAATTATAATAAAATTGAACAACAGGCTCTGTTATATGCTGTCTACAGCTGCTTTCTCTTAAACTAGAACGAAATAATTAAGAAGAACTTTGAACATGAATAGTTGCACAGATGCTTTTCGGTGTGACCTCTGTCTCCTCTGCCCTTCACTTGACCGATGTAATCTCTACATACCATGTCATCATTCTTTTAAAGGTTACAGTAAGTTTAGGTTGACGCTGTTGCTGTTGAACGTGTGACTTTAATTTCAAAATTTTCATCAGACTCTGACCTGAGTCAAATCTTGCATCACACGTGTCACAATACGTGCTGTACATTTCAATATGTGGGTGTCCGTATGCATCACAGTAGGCAGTACCTGAAACCAAAATGGTGAATTTGTGTCCATTCTTTCATTACCACCACCAGCCCCAGTAACACACACTCATTGTCCAAATAGCTGATAAACTTCAAGTCAGAGCCTTGAACCCTGAACTCGGGCACCAGCTTGTTTGCTATTTGCTTGAAGTGGACAAATCAGCGGGGGCCAAATGCTGTTGTCCCCTGGTGAATGTGTGTGTGTGTGTGTTTGTGTGTAGATGTAAAATCTATAGGGTTGAGGGTCCTACAGTAGGGGTTGTGGGGGTTGGTAAATGGTCTATAGGGTTGTTGTGCATGTGTGGAACAAAAGGCCTTGATTACTGAAATCCTGCAAAGGCAGGAGGGGAGGTGTGAAAAGTGATACAGTAGAGAAACAAGGAAAACCTGGAGCCAAGGAGCCTTTCAGTCCTCTTATGTTTCCAGGGGTGTCTGCACAAATCCACGATAATCCCCATATTAGCCTTGATGAAAAATTATCATTTTCTGCAAAACTATGTTTATACATACAAATATAAAAGTGAACAGTTGACAGCTGGAGCTGGCTTTGGCTGAGAAAAGCAAAAAACCCAAAAAGCAGTGATACCTGTGGACCTGCAGAGCTGCCCCTCACACATTGGCTTTTGTTAACACTTCACATTGAAATTGACCCTGGCTACAGTCTATTTGCGGAGTAGGGGGAGGAGAGGAGCGAGGTGTTTCTCGACACGGAGACAAAAACGCGAATCGGCGATTGACAATTTCCTGATGGGCGGGGCTGCTTATCGCTCCCAAAAATCTGTGCGCACCGGAGGACGGGACGCTGTTGGAGCTGCACGCACACAATGGACTAAAGCTCCCGGAGAAGGACGTCAGTTTTCTCAGCGGTGAAACTCTGCCACAAAGAAGTGGGTTCCTGTGAGGCACATTTTACTATCTGATCGCTCAGGTAAGTAGCTAAAAAGTCGTTTTGAGTAGTATTGTGAGACCTAACTTGGTATTTCTAACAAAGCTCCGGGTGTATCTGTTGAGGTGGAGGTGGCCGAACTTAATTAGAAAGTCCGCATGTTTCATCAGGTGCTTGAAACTTCTGCAACAGGCAGACGAGGCCTTGTTCTTAGAATAAAGATTTCGAATTGGATCTGCATTACTTTTACAATGTTCACGCAAAATAAATCAATGATCTTTATTAGCATTGTATATAAAAAGTACAAGAGAACTGTGGGAAACAGAATCACTAGGAAATAATCGGCCATGCTGCAAAACGTTTGTTATGCCTATGACTCCGGATGCTAACAAATATTTTTAGGTCTAACTACTTAATTCTTACTTGTGCACAGATTAATCCATTATACTAATTTGTGTTTCTCATTAATCAAAACTGCACCATCATCCTTTGTTGCAGCTGTTGTTTAAATGCTGATAGACAACTAAAGAAATAATATCTTTTGCTGGTAACCAAGTCATGAACTGATTTCCTGAACATATTCCCTGTTTTTGTTGTTGTTTATTATTATTATTATTATTATTATTATTATTATTATTATTATATATTTTTTTAATCTAAGGATTTTGTCCTTATCAGATCTCCAGATATGATTCAGAGGCATCAGACAGTGATGTCCGTTCTGGGGCGGCTCCAGGAGGCCACGGAAAGCTCTGGTCTGGATGATCTGACCAGAATGGCCCTGGAAGTGGATCAGCTCTTTGCTCCTTTCGAGCTCCCCAGGATGCCCTGTCAGAATTTTCCTGAGTGGGGCGGTGTTGATAACACAGCTCGTAGTCTGTACCCAGCCGACGCACCTGGAGGCCTCCTGCCTCTTAACTGTAAGGGAGAAGGCAACTTGCTGTTTGATGCCGTTAGTATGCTGTTGGTGGGAAACACTGGACTTAGTCTGGAGCTGCAGGTAAGCAGTGCTGGTTCATCTTCGTTATTGTTTAAATGTGCTTTATTGGACTGAAAACATCAATGCAGACCTTTTCTAAGTCTTTGTGTGTGTTTCATAGTTGCATATTAAGTATTATTTTTGTCCCCCATAGGTGCGGACTGTGGTGGAAATGGTGCTGTGGAAGAGATACTACCTGTCTGAGATGATTGATTCCAAAATGATGCTCCAGGCTGTTCGCTTTAGTCTCTGTGCTGAAGAGTCTGAGGACATGCTTAACTTGCCTGCTACAGTCTTGGAGGCCATCTTTGATGCAGATGTCAAAGCTTCTTGCTTTCCTGGCTCCTATGCTAACATGTGGCACGTGTACGCCCTGTCATCAGTTCTTCAGTTCAACATGTACTCAATCTACCCCATGTTCAACCTCAAAATAAGACCCTATTTCAACCGAGTCATACGTCCACGGACCTTGTCCAAAGACTCCGACCCGATAACTCTCCACATCATGTGGTCAGGTGAGCTGCAGTCTGAGTCACTGTTTAGACCTAATCATTTTGTTGCACTAGTCCAGACTAGCAATCTCACATTTGGGAGTCCTGATAGCGAGCAGAGGACGTCTGCCATTAAAAATGAGGACCTGCTGAACCAGGACTCACATCTGTCTTACAGGGGTCTGAAGGACAGATACAGCATCACCAAAAGTACCTTTTACCGCTGGAAGAGGCAGTCGCAGGAGCACTGCCAAAAGTCTGCAGCCAGACACGAGGCTAAGAATTTCCTGCAGGCCTGTTACTTGGAGGGAAAGCTCATCGCCCTGCACCAGTTCAAAGAGGTCTTCCCTGAGATCTCACGGTCATCTTACTACAACTGGAAGCATGAGCTCCTAAAAACTGGAGGGACCTTCTCTACCTCATCTTCAGCCGGAGAGATCAGCCCTGAAAGCACAGAGCAGGAGGCCTGGTCTTCACCTGATACAAGGCAGGATGAATTGGATCACCACGACAGTGTGGCCAGGATGTTTGGCCTTAGTCTTGGCAAAATGGATCTGGAGCGGGCCCAGAATGTGGCACATATGCAGGAAGCTAAGCGCTCCCTTCAAAATTGCATCGCCATGAATACCTCCTTGCCCTTCCGAATCTTCAAAAGAAATTTCCCAGGGATCTCTCGATCCACCTACTATAACTGGAGGAGAGAGGCCATGTTATTCAACGGAGGCTACAAAGGCAGTACTGGCAGCAGTGAGGACAGCTCAGATCCAGACAAGATCCAGAGTCCAGAAAGTTTGTCACCAGTCTTGCTTAACCTCAACCAGCCCGTTATGTCCAGAGTGAAGATCTGTAGGCTGAAACACAGAAGCTTCAGGCTCGCATACATGAAGAAAAAACAGCTGCGAGATGCTGCAAAGCTACATGTCCAGAAATTGAATTGGTCCCTGACAAAATTCAAGCTCAAGTTCCCGTCTTTGTCCCCTTGTTTCTATTGGCTGTGGCGTAGCAGGCAGAACCACAAGAAGAGAGTTTCACAGGAGGTTAAACATCCTGAGAGTCTGGAGCGTACATCTACAGAAAACAAATTACTGCAGAGCAGAATGGAAAGTCTGCATGTGACCCCATATGTTGAGTGTGCTAAACGTCTAGAAAGCTCTCCCACTCCACCCTGCGCTGCTCCACATTCAAAGCACATCTATCAGGCCAGGCAACCAATAGATGTTGTGGCTCTGGCAAATTTTAAGGCCAAGGCAAAGCTGTTCTTACAGCAACGCTTTGAGGAGAAATCCTTCCCCACTTTCAAAGAATTCAGATCTTACTTTCCCTTCACTCCACGTTCAACTTACTACATGTGGAAGCGAGCTTTGCATCATGGGGTGTCACTGGTTCATGGGTAAATGCAGAAAGTTTTATTCCAAAAAAAATGGGCTTTTGGGAGTAAAATAAAAACTTGAATAACCTTTTGACTGGGAAAACACATTCTTTTTTTTTTTGTTGTTTTTTGTTTTTTTTTTCTTTTTGTAAAGTAAGCATACTACTTAAGTACTAGTACACTGATAAGTATACCAGATTAGCATTCAAATTCTTTGTGTCCTTCCTCTCCCCCCTCCACAGCAGCTCATTCCTACCTCCTGGACATTTGCACGTGTGGGAAAAGTTGTGGGTCTTTTAAACCCTGCCTGTCGTCCTCCAGGCAAACGGCAGTTCAAAGCTGTTTTTCCATGGCATTTGTTTAGAGGCGGTTTCATATGCATTTTCTTTGAATTGGCATCAGACATTGTACTTGGGGGCCCATTACTATTTTTCAGCTTTTATTGTGATATGATTGGTAATGATAAAACTTGTTGGTGTTTTTTGTGTGCGTATAACAATGACCAGGAAGACTTTTCTTTTTTTCTTTTTTTTTTTCTTTTTCATTCTTTGAATATAAAGAGCAGTCAGTATTTGTTTTCCAAGATTGCATCTACTTCCGACATCCTCTGTAAATAGGGTTTCAGTCTTTTTTGATATTTGTCCTTTTTGAATGTTGAATGTACACACCTCAGGGATTCACTTGGTGTGCAGATGTTTTAGGTGGTTTTTATTAAGGTTTTGGCATTTTAAAATTCCCTTTTACCCAGTAGGCAGCATTATAAAGTGAGTTTTTTCTATGGTATACTTGCACTGAAATGGTTCACTTTACACTATTGAATGTATTGTCTTAACCAGGCACAAAGTGGTTACGTTTGTACTTGTGAATTTTTCAGTACCTCTATTTTAGAATAATAGTGGAAAAATGAATATAAATTAAGATTTTTTTTTTTTTGTACATTCCATTTCAAAACTACCTACTTACCTATAATATCATGGAAGTTTTGCCTCTATAAGCTACTTTTATTTTATTTTGCTTCTTGTGTCTGTACAGACTGATGTGATTTGTAGAATGGCCACCATTCAGAAAGCATTTGTTTGTTTTGTGTATTTATTTTACTTGTCACATCTGAAATTGGTACTGTTAATATGGGCAGCCTGTGTTATGTTCATTCAGAAGCTGTACTGATGGCACTGCATCAGTAAACTGTTGATCAACATCAACTACTTCATTCATTTTCTGCTTCATCAGTCCTCGTATCATTGGTATTTAATGCTTCATTTTGCTGTCTTATTTTCCATCTGACCTAAAATATTCTAATTAGTGCAGGCTACCACTATAATCTTGTTACAGCCACTACTAGTTTGACGATATCTAAAAGCAGGCACAGGATCAACGGTAAATATCTGTAATTTTGTTGAGGAACTGTGTCAAACCTTTCAAAGCACATTTATTCTCATGCATTCCTCATTAGCTGCATCTGAATTTGATTCTTAACACATTAAATTGTTCATAGAGCTACAAAAGATAAAAAGGTAATCAAATCACTTTGTTCAACTACACGAAACCAGATCAAACTAGAATGGTTTAGGAAGCTTTGAAACTGGTTTTGTGGTTTTTGCTTACTGCTCTGTTTAGCTTTTGTGCCTATGCTAATGAAGGTAATGGTCCAGCCTGGGTGGAATAGAATACAGTAGGGGGGGAGGGGGTTAATTAGATTCATGGGGATAGATAAGGCAAAGAATGTCCAAGAGTGTGGGACAGCACAAGGTAAGTCACAAGACACGGACGGGGGGTTATGTAGTTTTGATCAGTAACATCTTTAGAGAACTGCGCAACACTATACTGAATTTGAGTGAAAGTTAAGGTACATATAGTATAGTTTAGTATCTAATGTATGTTTTTAAAAGATAAGCTTATCAATTAAAATCATAAAATGGTGTACTCTTATTATTCCATTATGTTTACAGGCATTCATACATTTATTTTAGCTGAAGACACAGGTTTAAAATGTCCCAACTAATCCCGACAATCAAATGTGTTTTATGGAAAAATAACACTTTCCTCTGTATTTTTCTTTCTTTGATATCTCATTATAAATTGGTCTACTTTTCCTACCAGACTCCAGTTTCTGTTGTGTTTGCTTCCGGGTATTAATTTCTTAATTTGCATCTCTATTTAGTTAATATTTCTGTTCATGTCTACACACCCTGCAAAGTGAACTGAACTTATCACTTTGACAGCAGTACCACTCCCCTCTACCCCTACGTAATTACATGTCATCTATAGGATCAGTTATATTCCATTTTCACCTCATAATAGACCAATTTATAAAAAAATATCTGCATTAAAATTCTGATTAGTGACCACTACATCCTAAACGTTAGTCTCTCCGGCAGCTTTCCCTCATTTCCTATCATAATATATTGAAAAGTTAAGTGGTATTGGGGAGCAACATTGCACATGATAACATAAGTAATACATGATAATGTCACTATTTGCCTCCATTAGAATCACGGTGAATGACCTCAGTGGTAAAACACTCATTTAAATAACGAAATTAAATTGCAACCTCAGCCTCTACAAACCCTGATATCAGAAAACAAATGTAGCCTGGCTTTGACACACTTAAAGTCACAGATAATTTAGAAGTCTTGGCGCTGACTTTGCTGCCCCAGAACATTGAACATGTTTTCAAACTTCTTGTGTGTAGCTTTGGCTGTATGTTGGGGTCACTTTCTGCTAAATCAAAGTCTTAATCTCCTTCTCTTACAGACCGCATCAGTTCCTCCAGGATTTCCCAATGTTTTTTCCGCATTTCTTTCCCCCTCTACCTTTACCAGCCCCCCAGGGCGTGCTGCAGAGAAGCCTCCCCACAGCCCAGTGCTGCCACCACCACACTTCACAGTGGCGGTGGTGTGCTTGTGATGATGTGCGAGTATTGGGTTTATGCCAAATATCTCCTTCATGCATCCTGACAACCCTCTAACTCAGATTTAATGTGGGCAGTTTTTTTCTCTTTGTCACGCTCCCATTAAAGGAACCTGGGCAGCAGTTGTTGTAACACAGTCTCCACAAAGTTACAAACAAGTGAAAGCTTGTAATTCTTCAGAGTAGTCACGTCTTTTGGTGGCCTTCCTCACTAGTTCCCTTCTGTTCCTTTGGACAGTCATTAAGCTTTTGAGGATGGTTTACGGTGGGCAGATGTCTATGAAGGATCATCATATATGTGTGTGTATATGTGCTCAATGACTATAAAGGTTGTTGTTCTGCTCTTCAGATATCACCGTAACACCTACAACAATAGCCATATGCTGCTGAATGTAACTTTTTATTCCACCTGAATGAAAATAAACATTTGACAAACAAATAAAGTACATTTTTAAATTTAAAATACATGTTTTAATGTAAATAGTCATGTGATTAGTGTCTAAGAGTCTACAATGTAAGTGACCTTGGCATTAGCAAATATTTGTTGAAGTCTGTTCCTTTGCCTTTGGGTCTGTTTGCCATCTCCATCTTCATTACTGTATGATGGGAGGAATTCTCACTGGCACCAAGCTACTCTACATTGTTTATCTCAAAAATAGCATGAAAATAATGAGGGTTGGCAGGTGGGAGCTGAAGTCTTCATGGATTAGCATACTGCAGTGGGTTCAGAAAGACAGACTGATAATGCCGAGATGCATCTCAAGGATGCCAAATTTTCTCAGTAAACAAAACAGACCTGTGAGACTCTTTAGGCCTGCAGTTGGCTGCCAATTTCGCTATGATATTAGCAGTGGTATGAACTCAGAATCTGAAACTTGATCTTTGTGCGGGTAAAGTGAAAAAATTAACTTCTTATGGCTAAACATTTTCCAATCTCATTTTCTAATCGATACATGCTCTCATAATGATAACACCTCACTCCAGAAGAAGAACATGTTTCATACATTAGCAGAAATGTACCAATTCCCCATGTCTTTCATAATAACTGTGCATGTGCATTGTGTCAAACCCACAAATGCAAGTTTGGAGAGAGTTTGTCCACTAGGTGGCAGTGGTTTGCTTCATAATATACTGTCCACAGGTTTGTTGTGCCTTTATGAAAAGTCTGAATTTAAACACACACACACACGCACACACGCACTTTGTCTTGGGCACAAAATCAATGTGTTAGAGTACAACTCCGGGTGTGTAGTGCAGATTTCTGTTGTGATAACTCCATTAATAAACATAATCCAGTACTGCAGCCAGTAATGCATAAACCCGATAACGTCTTGGAAACAAATTGTTTAATGACAGATTAGTGCAGGAACAGTACAGGAGGAGAGAAGAAAAAAGAAGTGAGAGAACCTTAAAGCCACAGTCAGGGATTACTTTGTGCAATGACACTGAATTGGTTTGATGATTATTACATGCAAATATCAAAGTATTTGCTAATCTAATGCAGTCCAGTACAGCAGCTCTGCCATGAATTCTACTTTTGCAATGTTATAATTTGTCAGTTTTTAAGTTGAAACTGTCAGAAAGGTGATAGTTCTACTCTCTGTTTATTATTAAGGTCAAAGTTGGTGGTGGAGTTGTACTGGAGTGCATTATAAGAAGAGGTGGTTCTAATGTTTTGGCTCCTTCATTTTAAATAGACCATTCAGAGCAGCTGAATTCGATTGCATTTAGACTGTACAGGTTTACCCAATAAAGGGGCAATTGAATGTACAGTAACTTCCAGTAACTTTGCACTTTAAAAGAAGAAAGATCTGGCAACTTACTGCTGAGTTTGACACATTCCAGAAAAAGTAAACTTTCTTCAGCAGTTGACAGTCCGCCATCATATCTGCAGACAGATTCACTTGGGAATTTTCCATGAAAAATGAGCAATTTGTATGCTTAATTATGCAAAATGGGCCGGTGAGCATGTTCAAACCTTCAAGGCATAGCAGGTGGATTTTATGAATGCAAACCAGAGGTAGAAAGCATTAGTTAATTCAATAATAAACTATTATTTACTTACTGCTGCCTGATATTGCTTTGATAAATTCCCTTTCACATTTATTCTGCAGTGATTTACTGGTTTGCTGTTGTTGCAAACCCACACTAATGCACACTAAAACTTAGATCAGAGAACTGCACTGACAAGTAAATCAATGAGTGACAACCCCTGACTGGCTTTTCTTTCTCTCTTTGTTTTCACTGAATCAATAATTCTGTGATTCTTTTTTGCTGATGAATGAATGGAGAGAAAGAGCGTGACGTGAAGGATTGTCTGTGTATCAACAAGAGCAGTTGCTGTCGGTGCACCAGACCACATGTCCACAGATGGGAATGAGGGCTAAAGGTCAGGCAAATAAGGGCCTTGATGGCTAATCCGTGTTTTTGGTCACATAATCTTTTGTGTATGTTTGGTTTGTGATCTTCTACAACCTGTTTAATTTTTATTCAACACAAGCTGGTCAAAGTCAGAGACTTGATACCTCAATGCAACACCAAGATATTGAATCAGAGAGCAGAACATTTAGATTTTTAAGTTCAATAAAGTTGGATCTAAAGATAAGAAAGGTGGAAGTAAACATTCACGCTCCACCTGTGCCTCCATTTATTCATCAAACATTTTACCTCTGGAGTTCTTGAGAAAACCATGTTTAGTGGAGCTAAGAGGGGAGATCAGTTCTAAAAGTAATATAATTAATATACAGCTAGATTTACTTTGATTTACTTTTTACTTTGTTTGGCGATGGGGTTGGCTGTAGCTCAGTGGGTAAGGCGATCGTCCACAGACCACAGGGTCAGTGGTCCGATCCCGGGTCCCAGCTACATGTCGAAGTGTCTCTGGGCAAGACACTGAACCCCCAACAAAATTCCCATCGCCAGCTGTGCAGTGCTGGTCCAAGCCTGGTAGAAATTGGGGAGGGTTGCATCAGGAAGGGCATCCGGCATAAAAAACTGTGCCAAATCAATATGCGGACAATAATCCACTGTGGTAACCCTGAACTCACGGGATTAGCTGAACGGACTTAAAAAGAAAAAACAAATTACTTTGCAGATGCCATTTTCATTATTTCAACATGATTTACCTGAATCCTGGTTACACATCAAATGTAAATCAGTAGAGTAGCTTCACATGGAATAGTTAGCGTCCTTTTAAAGAGATTGCTATGACTTTCTGTTTGCTCGATGTGTAAGCTTGTTAGTTTAGCTTAGAATAGAAATTGGACAAAAGAGATAAATAGGTGACAAATTTTCTTAACACACAAAAAGGAAGTGATTTTACTGGTTGCTAGGCAATCAGCTGAGTCTCCAGGAAGCACACAGCTCCTGGCCAAGAAACTGGAAGGGATGGAAATAACCCCTTATAACATCACAAACTGGAATTTGGTAAAGGCAAAACAAGAGTAGCTACAGTGTTTCCCTCTGCTTCTAGTCCATATGTGATATTAAGGTTAGTATTTCCTAGCTTCACTCATTCACCCAGGGTTGGTTTAATATAGCACCTACAAAATAATGGGTTAAATTGACCTTGTGTCATGGGTAGAAAGAGGAGTCTTTTGACCCAGTGACCCAAATGGTGGCTTATAAATTACACCAGCAGTGGGTCACAGCAATTCATGGATAATGGGAAATTCTGTAAAAGTTGTACATTTAACTCAGCATTGTGTTGGGGCTGTGAGCCCCTAACTAAATCAAAATCCCAAACAACTGCTTTTTTCAACTGTAGCTGAATTTCAGCTTTTCATGAGGTTTTGACAATTTGTTCTTTATGTGATGTAGTAGAGAAGTAGAAGAGTACTGTATGGATTAATACAAGATGCACATACATAGGCTGCTGTATAGGATATAATAAAATTTGTCATCTAACACAATATATTAAATATACTGTACAGAGCATTCACTTTTACCTGAATTCAGGTTGTTCAATATTGTGAAATGAGCAGATTAAAAACTGGCCTGTCCACGCTGTGACCTTAGCTCCCTGTGTCAGGGCTGAAGGCTGGATAACCACGCTTGTCAAAATGACGGCAAAACCACCCTTTATATCCCCTGCTAATGCCCTCTTTTGATTCCCTGTGCTAATAGCAGAGCCTTATTAGTAACCTCAACCTTACTAAATGAACCTCCCATAATGACCATGTAGGCCCTATTGCGAGCTGGGTCGCTGTAAGCACAGCTGTTGGTTCCACTAATGGCTAATGTCCGGGGTTGTGATTAAAAGCTCTGCGACCATGAACCATGAACTCATTTCAGCGTGAGCTATTGTCGGCGGAATGAGAAGATAAGAGCTAATTGCTAGATTTTGTTTCAGCGCAAGAAAAGAACAGCGACTTACAAGGGAATAACTATGAAGTAGGGACAGGAAATTAGCGTTCAAGTAACAACTGGCTGTCTGCATAAGTAACTCTCAGCAAGCCCTTTAAATGGGAGCTTTTGCATTTGTGACAGCAGGGTTTGGATCACCAGTCTCTAAATAACTCCATACATGTTAGTGTTACTTCACTTGGGTGAGTATCAAGTGGGAACATCATTACAATACTACAAACGTCTCTTCTTTGTGACAGGAAAGGACATGGCAGGCAACAGCGTAATTGTCCTGAACTGTCCTTGCTGTACCTCCTGCTCTTTACAGCCAGACAGATGTGACCTAGATAATGCACTGAGGAGACACATTATCATTTGATTTAGGTGCCAGCATTTGTTTTACGCTTTCACCTTCAAAGAGGAATCCAATGTTCTTGGAGATTGTTTGGAGCAAAGATCGAGTCCTGTAACAGGCAGCCCATGGCAATGTGTCCTGTGAGATATTCCACCATAATGCAGTTAAAGCTCCACCAATGACTGTGCTGAAATTCTACAGCAGTATTCTTCAACAAAATAAAATAAAATACTTTGTAAATCAGACTTAAGTTAGATGAATCAAATTGTCCCTAGTGTCAATTTAAGTCCTTTGTCGAGCATATTAAGTTGAATTATTGCAGCTGTTTCAGTCGTGGAATGTTTCAAGCTTCAGTCATGCAGCTTTGGGATTGTGATAATTAAAGAAATTTACAGAACTAAGACGATCTTAGATGTGCGCTGGGGGAAACACATTTCACCTTCAAACTAAGCCTTCTAAACAACTGCTCTTGTGAGAGTTTTATTCTAAAATGATGTGTGGAGCCTTTTGCACACATACTGTACAGAAGTGATTATTTTAATTCCTTGCAACATAATCCTTAACCCAGCAATAACAACTAATTGATCCAAGAACCTTAGAAGAAGTTTTTACTGCATTGCTGGTAATGAAAATAAACTGATATGCCTCAAGAATTGCAATGTTCATTTATTACATTGATCCTATCAAAAAGGTCAGCGCCCATTGCTCTTTAGCACACGTTAGCAGACTTTTAATTTCAGAGAAACAACACTGAAAATAGATAGTTTAGGGCAAAGAACAAAACAAACACACTCCTCTGCAGTGTGTGGGGACTGTTCACATTCATTACAGTTTTTTATCTGAGCATCTATTAAAATGTCATCCTATGATTTTGTCTTGAATATTATATCAGTGCTTATTTCTGTGTGCTGTCACCATGCTGGCAGGCTGTATCTTACAGATTATATGATTTTTCATCTCTAATCACCATAGAAATATGCTGATTATAATGTGAAAAAATTAGCTGTACCTTACAAGTACTCATATGGTCTGTGTGTGAGCGTGAGTGTCAGTCTGCTCCCTCTCACCATGCTGAATTATGGCTGTGTCACTTCCAATCAGGTCTGTAATATTTCACACAAAGGCAGAGGAGTCCCAAATCCCTCTGTCTGGGTGCATTTGCTCATCTGCCTGCTCTAAAAGCAGAACCCTTAGATTGTATCGGGAGAATTGGACCATATTGTTTTTTTAAATCACTAGGAAGGAAAAAAAGACTTTAACTTCTGATGTAGTACAGGTAGATATTGATATAAAATTACCTTGAGGAGAGCCTCGGATGTATTAAAAATGTGCTTTGGGATGGAAAACTTGTTTTCTAGAGAGATACGGGCTGACAACTCAACATATTTAAAGATAAAAATCAGGATTTCTGTTAGGAGACCTGCTGAGCACATTATGTTTGCTCTATATAGAGATCAAGTTAATTTAAATTAATCATGGCGTATAAATAGGAGCAGTAAGGGAGAATAAGATAAAGAGAATGTGGTTTGTGTTGCAGATAAAGTCACTGGAGCTGCCCTGGGTTTACTGCCTCAGCATGGATGCAGAGTCCTCACTGCCTGCTAGGAAGAGGTATCAAAACAGAGCAAAATGTCATTCAAGTAAACCTGTTATTTTTTTACATTTTCTACATTGTGTTGCTTTCTAAGCCATTGTGACAAAGTGTAAAGATGCTCTGATGGTCTATCGGTCTAAAATTTTCCTATTGTGTATTCACCCTGCTTGTTGAAGATTGGTTTGACTGGAAACTCCAAACCTTTACAATTTCAGATCTGTGTGCAAAACTTTGAATTGTGTTTTCTCCCAGTGCGTGGCCGCCTTCCTTTTCTTTTCAAGTGTGGCAATTTAGAACAGTTATAAACAGTGGTCAAAAAATCGAACACTTGTAGAACTAAGAGGCCATGACACTGCAATACAATACAAAAACAAGGCTTGTTTTCTCTTTCAATGTATAGTTTCAATGTGTATTTTGAAAGGCTGCAAGACTGAAAACACTGTGGTAACACTTGTGTGATAAAACTTCAAAGTCTTTATGCAGATTGTTCAGGATGCCGTCAGCATGTCTGTGTAAATGTAGCATCTGTTTCTGGGGCCTGATCCACTTGATGAGAAATATGGCCTTGTTATAGACAGTAAACAAGAACTTTGACATTTTCTCAGATGTCCATCTGCTGCACAGGTTGGAGGCCCACGTACAAGCATACATAGTGAGGTGAATTTAATGCAGGATGCAGAATGACAGCAGACAGTTCAAAGGGTGGGATGGGCAAATAGTCTTGTCAAATTGATCTTGCAATAGATGTGAAACAAACTGCAAAAATGTAAGAAGTCACAGCCAAGTATTGCTTAAATTTCTTTTGATTTGGTCTTTTGTAGATTGAGATGGCCGCTTGATATTTGAAAAGTAAATTACTTGAATAGTATGTACCGTCATATACACTGTAATATCCAATTGTAATTCTAACTTACTGTAGATGTTTTTGGTTAACTTTACTCAGTTTTCAACGAATCCACTTCTTACTAGGTTTTTTCAAGTTAGAGGTAATTGCAGGGTGAAAGAAAACTTTGTTACTCTTTGTAACCAAATACTCTTTGTTTCCGAGTGAAGCTAACTTAAAACGAGCACAGTAGTAACAAATGAGGCAATGGCACCACTTAACCATTGAGAGGCAGCGATTCACAAAAAGGTGCTTAGTCTGCTAGAAAAATCTTTAGGCAGGAATTACCAAGGTCATGAAAGTATGTATTAATGAGGTCAAATTCTTTTGTTGTAATTCATAAACCCAGTTAATTTACCCTTTTCTGCTCTTGGAAAATTCTCTGCTCACATTTGCTAAGGACAGATGGAGGATTACATTTTTCAAAAGTGCATTGCTGTGAGTTAAATATATTACCCGTTTATGCAGTACAGTGTGAGAACATTTTAGATATTGCTGGGACTGATTTGAGCACTAGATAATTACAGTGAATTGACAAAAGAAGTGTTCATAGATGGAACGTCTGGGAGGTTGGGGGTCGATCTACCTTGGTAGTATAGTACATAATACGATCTCTGTTTTGGTGTGGTGTAGTATTCTTACAGTAGTTATGAGTACACCATAAGTACATTTTGAAGTACTGTACACTGTTTTTTTTTTTATTTGTGTAAAGTAAATTTTGTAAGGAGAAATACAATTCCTGTTCCAGTTTGATTTTTTTTCGGGTTGCATGCTTTTTTGAAGTAAGGTTAACTAATCAGAATTTACAGTGTACCAAACCACGGCCTAGCAAAACTTTCGTTCAAGAATTTTTTAAACTGCGTCCAAAAAAAAAAAAAAAATGTTTAAAAAACAAATTCTACTAATGATGGTTAACATTCTACATTTGCATGTGATTTAAAGATTTTTATCATTGGACTAAAAGCCTCAACCTATTTGACTAATGACAAATCTATTTACATTTTATAATAGGACATTTAGACCTTGGTCATCCTGTGAGTATCCGTACTTAGTACTTAGACAACGCATGGTAGTGCAGCTGTATCCAAAGCATTCAAATTGGCATTAGTTTGGGATGAAAATTAATAACTTGTTTTCTTTATAAATTCAGTTGCTATAGCTGCAAGTGAAGAGGAGAGAATACTGGCAAGGAGAGAGTCGCTTTATTTTCATTAACTGTAAATTAAATGGCATTTCCCCTGTGGCCTCTAACTTCAATCTGTCCAGATTTATTAGCTTTAGAAACAAACTCTGGGAGCCATGCAACAGATAACCAATGGATCCCCTGGGCCAGGTCCTTCAAATGAAGCAAGCGGCACTAGCAGGACTACGTTGCCATGTGTCCAATCTGAGCGGGGTCCTATCTATCAGAAGGATATGGACTGCATTACTCATAATCAGTCAAGAGTGTCTCTGTAAACTCACACTCATGTCAGCTCTCTCAAGAGGACGTTTGCCCCAAACATGAGATGATCCCAGTGCAGTCATACATCTGCCTTGTCTCATGTTCATTGCCTTAAATAATCTCTCTCTGTCTTTCTCTGTGTAGCTTATAGCTTTTTACTCAACTCTTCTTCCTGACACTCACTGCGCTTCTGAAGCGGGACAACAAGATAAGGACGTGGAGTTCAGAGCCTTCAGAAACCAAGTTATCATTCCATGCCAATAAACGTCAGTCTAAGAAAGAAAAATAATACACCCTTAAGACGAATGATCAACTTTCACATCATGGAATTATTTTGAACTGACAGGCACAGGGATAATAGGTAAAATATTACATTTGAGCAAATACAGCTTTAAAAGAACTGACATTTTGGGACAAACACCCAATGAATCATTTCCTTTTGTTGTACAGGAGCAGATTAGCTTTTTCCTCCTTTTTCCAGTTTCTGTGCTATGCTAAGCAAACTGGGTGCTGACTGCAGCCTTATATCCATTACAAACATGAGAGTGGTATTGGTCTTTTAATCTTACTCTCTGCAAGAAAGCAAATGAGCAGCTCATCAAAATGTCAAACTATTGCTCAAAGCAATCACTTTTACACTTTGTTCATATGCTGTAGCAAAACTTCATAGTTCTAACAGACTACTTTTAAAAGTCAGCACTGTTTCAAACTTTTCTCTGCCTTTCAAATATCTTTCTTTAAAACTCCTTTGTTGAACTTTGTTCACGACATTTAGAATTGAATCCTTGATGGGATGTAATACATCTGTTGCCTGTATTTGTAACCTCATTTCCCCACAGAAATCACTGAATATTCATCTTGTCTTGTCTTTTACCTGTTGAACTATTTGAACTGAACAGTCAAATTCTAGGATGTGTGCCATGAAGCACTCCTAGGAATTTTAAACAGACTTTGTTTTTTGTCTCATGGCTATGCCTATCTAGCGCCTTTGTTTACTCTGAGAAACTATGATTTATTTGTGCTACATATCCACCGCAGCATAACTGTCTTCCAAACAGCAGCAAGGAAGAAAGAAGAAATGACTCGAGATACACAGAAATAAAAAGAAGGGGGGAAATAACTACTTTTGCCATCAAATGAGTCCTCAAAACCTTTTTTATCATCCCAAATGCTGAACTTCAAAGAACTGTTTAGATTCTAGTGTCTGAATTAAGAATGGAAAAGTCACTGTGATTTGCACCCTCCAAATGTCACAGAGCAGGAGGATGAGGAAAGTGATAAATACAAAGCGGCAGAAAGCTTCACTGGTGAAAAATAAACTAGAATTGTAAAGGCTCAATACAGGTTATCACAATGCCTTCTAATGGATAAACCACAAAACCCAATGGAATAGGAGAACGTTTTAAAGATAAACAGGAGCAGCATCCCTCATCCAGTGTCCTGCTTTGGAAATAGTTCAAAAATGTTTCCATTTTGCTTTACTTACAGAGATGGTTTCTGCTATTTCAGGATCGTAACTTGGCCTGAACCTTAAGCAGCATCACATAAGCCATATAATGATATAATATGGCTGACAATCAGGTAGGCTGCCATTTGCTGCTATTCTGTTACTTTATCATAATATTAAATTATATGATTTGGATATAATACTGATGACATGACATGATAAAGGATATAATACTAAACCGTGCAATAGAATACAATATATTATGATACATTACAGTATGTTTGTATGATCTAATATCATATACTGTTTTTTCATAGGATGTGCTTCATTATGATACAATATAATAAAATATATAATAAATATGATATAAAATATTGGTATATGGTACAGATACATTATGATACATTATGTATTATAATGCAGCAAATATTAAATAAACATTACAATATGATATAGTACAATATAAAATATAAGTAATATGCCATGCCAGCCCCTACCATATGCCAAATCAATCTATAAATTAGTCGCTATCATAGTCCCATAATGGTACATTTTATGTTTGAATTTATTACTGGTACCACGTTCAGGCTAATGGTGATGTGTAAATTATTGGGCATTGACCAGTAATGATGAAACAGAAACATGTTGTGTTGCCTCATGTTGCCTTCATCTAGGCCAAAAAATGGCCATTGGAACCACTGCAAAGAATGGAGCCAATGGCCAACTAACAGCTGCATGTTCGATAGTCTGCATTTCACATTTAAAAGGGGAAAGTGGAAGACCCAGCAGTGGGGATATACAAATGGTAAACATTGTAATGTTGTTTTAAGGTGGCCTGAGACGTGCCTAGGAATGCCATTGACATGCCATGTCAATGTGAAAATATTCTCTTATCTGTGTTCTGTATCTGCTGTTATGACTTTGTCATTTACTTTCTATTGTCTCATCTGATTAACACCACAGCCTTTACACTGTACAACGGTTTACATGTACAACAAACTGAATGTGGATTTGTTCCCCTTTCTAAAGTTCTATTCGCTACGTAAAAAACAGCAGTGGAGGCCTAAAGGTAAAAGAAGTGCGTTTGTGGCCAGACTGGGTAAAAGTCTGGTTGGGGCAGGTTAAAAAGCAACACCTCCCCCTTCATCAACACCTCTATTGTGCCCCCTCAGCAGGCCCTTAACCCCAGCTGCTCCACGGAAGCTGCTCAGTGGTCACAGGTCAGACAGTGGTTATACTGGGTAGCGTCCAGGTGTATGTGTGTGTGTGTAATCTGTTAGGAAAACCACTTAGAAAAGAGGTAGGCTGCAAATTCAAGAGACCAACCTCTCCAGTTTGTCTAGAGAGTACAAATTAACTGCAAAATACACTGCACGTCCTAAGTGCTTAAATGCATTATCAAAGTAATCGTTTAATGCAGAGTGCCTACAGATGGAAACATTGGTCACTGCATCTCTTGATGCTGTGGAAAAGAAGCGGAATGAAATGTGTTACAAGTTTTCAATCAGCTGGTAAACTGGATTCTCATTTGCCTAAATTCATTAGTTAGATTAGTTTAATATGGACACGTAATTCCTCAATCTGCATTTTGGGTTGGTTCCTTGTTGCTTATTATGGCTCTCGAAATCTCAAAATAGTGTGTAGAACATTAAAGGTATTTGTATTCTCACAAATTTGAGATTGCTCTTCATTACAACCAACGTGTTCGGATTTATAATATTATTGATATGTCTGTGGTCCCAAAGTCTTGAAAAAAGTCAAGTAGTAGGCCACAGCTTGATCTAAAATTAGGTCTGTGTCTCACTTTCAGACGGTAGATGATGGGTGGGACACTGAGGTAAACTGAATTTGATGGAAAAGTCCTTTTTTGCTCAGGGGGGATCAATCCAGTGTCGCCTTTTGAAGACATAGCAACACTGTTTAGCATTCAAAAAGCAGCTCTCTCCGAGAGAACAGAGGAGTGCAAATAAGAGAGTGGCTCATTTCTATGCCCCCATGGTAACACAAATGCAACCTATCAAACAATCCCAGACAAAGGCATGGCGAGAGGCCCTGGGGCGTCAATACCCGTCCCTAAACCTAAACCAAGAGACTGCAGAGTGCCTGTCTAATTGGCAATCAATCTACATGTGCAGAGACGTTGAAAATCGAAGACCGTCCTTTCCCTATTTTCTCGTCTCTGTGTGACAGTGTTTGGATGACAGTGGAAAATAGCAGCACTGCACGAGCAATGAGGGAGTTATTAAAACTGATTAATGCTAAATAATTACCACCTCATTGTTTTGACATAAGCAAGCCAATATAATATGCTGCTCTTGGCAAATACTGGAACAGGTGCTCATGTGACGTTTGGCCTTTATCTGATGGCACAAGGTTATACAAGAAATCAAGAAGAGGCTTGAGGAGAGGCTGCTGAAAGTTTACTTTCAAGTATCAACAGTGAATGTGGATCACACGATAAAAAAAGAGATAAACACTCAATGTTAATTGTATGATCCCGCTGCCACCCACACAGCTCCTTATTTCAAGCATTACAAGCAGGATGCTAAGCCCCTATCACCCCTCGCTAATGTAGGTGAGCTTAGTAGAGCCACACATCTGGAGAGAGGTGAGGGTCCCCAGAACCAGGGCTTAGGAGCAGCATGCTGCTTCTGTTCTAAAGCCAGGATGGTATTGATGTTAATGGGGCTGGGGCAGCCCTGCAGCCTGCAGCCTACAGCCCACCACCTGTATAATCTCCTCTAATACTCTCACCACCCGCAGCTGTTTACCTTCCAATTTGCCTGAGTTATCCTTCCACACATCATTGTGTCTGAGAGATGACAACTGCAGCCACTTGTAGAGAAATTTCAAATTCTGACACTTTGGAAGGATTTATTGTATTTTCTAAAAGAAAAAAGTCAAGGGGGGTAAACTAAGATAGGGTAAACAGGATTATTTCTGCATTTCTATATGTGTATGTGTGTGTGTGTTGCCAGGTGCTAAAAAAGGGAATTACTTTACAACCACCTACTGTTACACAAGCTGACTTATTCTACATACAAACTGTGACTGTGACACAGTTTCATGAAACTTTACTACAAGCGCATATTCCACTGTTCATTCTAATGTGTGAACAAACAGGCTACAAAAGTTCAAGTGCAACACATTTTAAACATATTATGACAAAATAAAAAATGCAAATTAGAAAAGAAAATGCTAATTAATCAGCATTACATTACCATTCATTACGATAAAAAAAAATATTATGAGTTGGATCATCATGATAAACAACTGGTGGCAACATGTTTTCAATTACTTATAACTATTGTTATTCCTTTTTTTAATTTCTGGTCTTTTTTGATCAAGTTGAAGATTCATGGTAAAATACGTGGATGGAAAACCAAACAATGAATTGTTGAATTGATTTTAGCAAATGCATAATTAGATTAATTGTGACAGCTCAGTAAATTACAGATTTAGTAAAGCGGCTACAGTCAATGTTTAAAAAAGCCATGTCATGACTCCACAGAGAACTGTCTGCTCATTCTGCCTTTTACTACTCAGTAATTTGGTTTTCTGGCCTCAGACACTACTGTTTTATAATCTCACAGTGTTGTTTTCAGGTGTAGCAGGAAAAAGACCAGCAAAAAAAAAGCAGCAGAACACTTCTTGCCCACCACCAATGATAATTTCTGGTTAAATCAAGATTTCTTTCAAACCAAAAGACACGGCTGACTCATCCAATGTGTCGAACTGCTCAAGTGTGTTCACTCTAGCAGAAATTGTTGACTTCTGATTGACCTTAGTGATTATAGGATATGACACATTCAAACATTTATTTCAAGCTATTATTCTATATCTGTTAAAACCATCAAGTACTTTTGGCAGGTTCAAATTCTTTAGCTGCTGCATGAGCTGATGTTCTGCTTCCACTGGAAGTTGTGCAAGAAACAGCAGAATCACACATTGTTTACTGGTGAGTCACGTATTTGAATGGACTGGGTGGAGGTGATGGTGGAGAGCAGTGAGGGAGGGGCCACATGCCCCTGCATCTGCAGGTGGAGACTTCTGATCACACTCATGGCATTGAAAAGGTTCCAGATTGATTACTAACTGCTTAGATCAGATCACTTTACTCACAAACCCCCCCAACCAGCTGCAGGTTAGGAAAGGTGCAGATGTTACTAGTTTCTCATTTCTCTCTTTTCTCCTTCTCCTGCCTCTTTTTGATGAGATGACTTACCTGACGTTTGGCGTTGTTCTATTGGCAGCTTGAGTTCTTCCCCCATGTCCTCGATCTTTTGGTGCTCCTGTGATCTCCGGTACTTCAACTCTAATTTCCCGCGCTTCCTCACTCTGGATGATTAGCATTTTTGTCTACAGTTTTGCATTGCTGTAAAAATGTTTTGAGATTTTATTTTTCATTTGAAATTTAACTGATCAGATGACCCGACTCTGCCCCCTTTTAAAGTCTTCCTGGCGGGTTTTTACTTCGTCTTTCCACTCAGCCTGATTGTGGATGAGTTCTTCTGCATGCTCTGTCAACTTGGCCTAACTCACCACATTCACTGGTTCAAAAGACTTCTTATGATTTGTTATTTTGTTATATGTATCATTTTCTTCCAGGATGACCTGGCTTACATTCCTGTACAACTCCTGTTGCAGAATCCTGAACTCCACTCCGCTCTAACACGCCATCATTTCTCCCGCTCTGTGTTCAGGACCATCAAAGTGTTTTCAGAAGGGACTGTGACCTCCGATGTCTCTACAAACCTATTACTCTTTTTTTTTCCAAAAGTAGTCATACTCATCCAGCTGCCTTCCAATAGTGTGTGACCTTTTCAGTCTCCATCTGCTAGACTCCAAGAGTTTTTTAATTGTAATAAACTCCGGGCTCTTGCTGAACTCCCCTGTTCTCAGCAGAGCCTGTTGTTGGCCATCTGCTTATTCACGGCAGCATCTTCTGTGGCTGCTCATTGTGCGGTTCGTTACACTGCAGACTAACTTTTCTATAGAAGTGTGTTCACTCGCCGTGAGGTGAACAACCCAAATCAGCACTCGTTTCTGCATTTATGTGTGTTACATAACTTTTCCACACAGAAATCTGTTTTACCATCTACAAACCAAACACATGCCACAATTTGTGTCTTAGGGTAAAACTTTCTCAAAATACTATCACTTTGAGATTTACTGACCCTGACAAGTTTATTGGCTACAAAGTACTGGTTACCTTGCTTCTTTAGCTGCTGCTTGTCTCCATGTGAAAGCAAAACAAAAGTATCTGGTGAAGTATGAGTATACAGTAGTTGTACTTGTAATTGCATTGTTGTTGTAGAAGGTATTGTCTTGAAATGGGTTCCAGTTTGTTCCCACACAGATGTTGTAACTTACTGTACTTTAGCAGGAGGGTTTAAGGGATAATTTCTGTGAGCTGTGAGGCAGCAGTGCTAACCACTCCACTTCTTAAAATCACTCACTCAAATTCTCTGAGAATTTCTTGAATTCACATGGTGTCTTCTAGCTCTCTGGATTCAGAGCTAACCCAGTTAAGTTCAGGAAAAAATATGATTTCAGTCCATTTCTTGGGTGTGACAGTTGCATCTACACTAAAACAAAGTTGGTGACAGAAAATTACATCAACGTTCAAAAGAGGAAAAAAATATGTTTTTAATGTTTTACATTTGTATTTACATGGTATATATAAATAAATTCAGCAAATATCACTGACCTTCTATTTTTCTTTCAAAAAGACACTAAAATACTGCATGCAACTTTGGGTCAAATCAAGTGTGATGATGTAATTTCCTGTGGCCATATTTTTTCCTTTTTTGAGCTTCAACATTTATCTGATAATTTACTTTACACAGCTTCCTATTGGATAGTCAGGTTAGTGTAACCAGCCAAGTTCAAATAGTCCTGAATAACGAATTCAAAATGGTGGAGAATCTAAGAACGGTCACATCAGCTGAGCTAACTCATTGACCCAAGTCAAACCGAGGCTTCCTGACAGCCCTGGTATGTTTTATGGTTGTCTCCTGCTTTCAGCACCTATAAGAGCCTAGAAAATGATTTGAGAAGTGTGAAATGAGGCACATACTGTTCATCACAAAATAGGCACACCAGGAGCCGTCCCCTCTCCAAGGTTTACTGTTATTGCTGCCTGTTGTTTAACAGCCAATAGAGCAGGTAAGTGGCAGTGACTGGATGTTGTGGCACAAGCTACATACATCCCTGCGGAGTTACACTGCACCCCAATATTATCCCCACACTTCTCATGTGCCCATATGTGCTGCACACTCCAATAGCAATAACCCTGATAAGAATATTCACAATTGAGTTGAAATGAGTTTCTACAATACCTCAAGACTTGCTGGTCAACACATCATTCTGCAGAGTCCAAGAAAAATATAAATAAAATAATATGTCTGGGGTAAACCGTACGATAATGAGAGGTGAAATCAGTGGCTATTGCATAACTACTACACATGTGAGACTTGATTGATAAATACCCAGGTCTGTTGAAATACCAAAGGATGTACACATTGTAAATTCTAATTATCTGACCTTACTCAAAGGTACACACACTGAGTACTATATTTATAACAGTACAATAATTAAGTTGGACCAAGTAATATAATATTTCCTGCTCCTTTGGGTGTCTGAGTTTTAGTTACTTACACAGAAATCGATTTATTTACTAAAGCCACACAAACTGATTGCATTACAAAATGTCAGTCCCTTATGTAACTTTAACATTACCAATGTCTTTGATATGACTTTCTACTTTGGTCACATTGTCTTCATTTGAAATTTGTCAACCCCCTCCCCCGATAATAGAATGACTTTGTAATAATGCTGTGCTATACTACAATATTATGTTAGTATGAACTATATATCTAATGTAAGGTCTCAAAATCGATAGACCCTCCCTCCCACCTAACCCTCTTATCTTTCTAAGTAAAAGCGTTTCTTGTGTTGATTATCTGTATTTAACTAGTGCTCAGAACAGTCCTACTATAGTGTAAAATGTACTTCACACTCTACTGCTTAAACAAGAAATACATTTTCACTTAAAGCAGTGCATATTCGAAAAATGTAATCCCCCCTCCATCCTTAGCAAATGCCAGCAAAGGGTGCTCCAAGGACAGAAATGGTCAATGGTCAGTTGTGGTGGGCTTATGAATAACACCAGGGTGAACTGACCCCATTAATACTTACCGACATGAACCTGTTAATACTTGCCTACAACGTTTTCTAGGATTGTTTTGTGAATTGCTTCCCCCTACTGGTGCAGTAGTGTCATTGCCTTATTTGTTGCTAAATAGATTCACACAAAACCTATAAGTAAACGTATCTGGTTATCTTTCAAGCCACACTTGATGAAAACTAGTAAGAAGTGCATACTGTTGGAAACAGAATAGGGTTATATAAATAGTTAGGACAGCTATAGTGTCAAAACTATTTTAAGCTTTAGTAACTTTTGTATTATTGACAAAAACACCTTGGACTGTGTTGTATCACATTGTATTGTTTTAGCAGCCAGTGTCAGATCTGATCTAGCAAACGTAGGAGACTTGGAAGCAATGAACGACGTAATTCCTTAAAACTTCAATAAGATCAACATGGCTACAGACCTTTGCCAACATGGTTGTTGGACAAGCTTTCCAACTGCTGCAGAAGGGTCAGCATGAGGGGAACAATGACAGAAAATTGCCTCCTCCCTGGCTGAATTGGTTTTCTCACATCTTCATCGAAGAAATAACACATCTAAAGCCCTTCTACAGCAATCCAAATGGACCCACTGCACATTTAGAAAGTCTACTTTCTCAGGGTATAGCAGTGTCAGGAGAAATGTTTGGGTCTCTAGAGCAGAATCTGCTCCGGCGAATACTGAGCCAATTTTGCTTCAATTGCAAGAAAAAATAATGGCTATAAAAATTCAGCAGCTACAACAACAGCTTTCTGGTACAAGAACAAAAAAAAAACAACACAAAAACAAAACGAAAATCCCACTACATTCAAGCAAACATACAGTCTAAGCAATACTGTTTCCAGGGATTTTAAACATCAAGGCTAAAAACTCAGTTTCTGGAATTTGTTTCATCATTATGTGTTACATATGATTCAATTTAATTTAGAGTGCTGACAACAATAGCAAATACCAACACACTTCAAAACAGTGAGAAAAGCATTGACAAATATAGAAATCTCTTATGCGAATTTACCAAAACTAACTTGCCACATTGTATGTATGTAGCCATCTGTCATATTAAGAAGCTAATTGAAAAATGTGTTTCAGCAGCACAAAGGTATTTACTTTGGGGTACTTAGTTATTTCCATGTAACAATTGTTGTTACATTTCAATGTATATATTGCTTTGGACATGTGCAATGAACTGAAACCTGTTGAATTCAACAAACGTACAATTTTACAAGACATACAAAGAAATCTGAAAACTAGTGACAGCAGTGTGTGGTGAGTGGTTTAATGCCTTATTGAATTACATGATAAAATGATGATATTTGTTTCATGGGAAAGACTTCAGTTCCTTACAAATGATGCTGAGAGCAGTTCTCAGTGCATGTGGCTTAGGGACCCTGTCGACCACTGAGCTGGCTGTGCTGATGGCAAATGTGAAACTAGTGGCCCCACTGGAATTATGAATGCTACATTTTTAATTATCATTTAATGACATTCTAATTACATTTTCGTGTCAATGTGTCTCAGTAATTGTCCCTGTGGCTTTCAAAGTATATTCCTGGAAGAGGGATCAGAGAGCTTTGTTGAACAATCAGAATGTCATGAAGACACGTATATCATTTGTCTGTGTGAGGAAATAGTGTTAACCTGAAATTTGCATTCATAAACCAAAAAAAAAAAAAAACAATATATATATATATATACACATATACATTTATACATATACGTGTACATGGACATTTAAGGTGATCACATGGCAGCTGTTAGTACTGACAGATATAAACAATATTAGTAACATTTGTGGCGTCCAGCTGTGTTCTGTGTTATTCATTGCATGTTGAGCTGTGCATGGATGAAGAGGTTGTTGACATTTCAACCCTGGTACTAAATCCATGGCTGAGATTACTGGCTTCCGTTATCAGGCCCTGCTGTGCCACAGTAGAAGATTGCACATAAATCTCTGTGAGAAAATAATAGAGGGCTTGTTCTTCTCATCTCAGAGCTTTTCATCTTAGACCTGAGTAACACAACCACCCACACAATCACACAGCTGCACTCACATATACTCACACAATAGCACATCACAATCACGATGTATACACACCTGCAGACACATATTGATCCAGTTTTTAATAAATGTATGAATGTTGAAGAAAGGATTGGGACTGGACAAATTAACACCAATAACCCATTCATAAGCAGATGAAGATTTTTGAAGCCCTGAAGGCATCATGTCACTCTTGTGGAGTACACTGATGACTACAGTCTCTGAAGATGAGCTGGTTACCAGAGCGTGTTTTCACCAAACACTGCAGGAGCTTCCAACTGTGGGGATGATGTATATATAGCAGATGTATGAATAGCCTGAGTCCTGAACATACTGCTGTATCACAGCTGTGCTCAGGATCACGAACCTGTCTCTCACAAACACACACGAAGCTGGCCAGTGTGCCACCTGCACCCAAGCAACATCACACATGCACACACACCCAAACCCACACTCATGACCCTACATATATACTAGCACACACATTTTTATGAGTTAAAAAACTATGACAGGGAAACCAGTGGTGAAAATGCGTTGCAGCTTTTCCTGTTTCTCTGATCCTGAATTACAGCATGGTCGACTAGAATACACAATGAACACTGTGCAAAAACTCCAAGAATCCTGACATTTTTCTTTTTTATCCCACCAACAATCTGGGTAATACCTGGAACATATTAGATATGATTCATTGATGATCATTGTGCAAAGGCAAGTATGAGTTGGTATTTGCCAGATACCACTAAAAACATTAAACCTTATACCCTATTTTAAAAATCTGGACTGAGTAGAACATTCTATTCAACATCCAAGCAAATGTGGTGGTAAATTAAGTATATAAAGAGAGAGATCTGACCATTTATGTATTTAGTAGAAACATGCTACATAACACATATCTTAATAAGGAGAGTCATGTCCATTACTACTACTAAAACATTTTTTTCAATATTAAATACTGCAGGAAAGCAGAGGAATACTTGTGTGTGAATGACAGGGACCCAGGTGGAATGGTGAGGTTACAGGGAGCAGAGGTGAAGAAGGTGCAGGACTTTAAGTACTTAGGGTCAACGGTTCAGAGCAACAGAGAGTTTGGAAAAGAGGTGAAGAGGCGAGTGCAAGCAGGTCGGAACGGGTGGAGAAAAGTGTCAGGTGTGTTGTGTGATAAGAGTATCAGAGAGAATGAAAGGAAAGGTGTTCAAGACGGTGGTGAGACCAGAGATGAGACAGTTAGCTCATGTTAGATGTTTCTGAGATAAAGTCCAGATTGATAAAGGCCAGATTGAGGTGGTTTGGACATGTTCAGAGGAGATATATTGGTAGAAGGATGCTATGGTTGATCTGGCAGGCAGGAGGTCTAGAGGACGACCAAAGAGGAGATTTATGGATGTAGTGAGAGAGGACATGAAGTTAGTTGGTGTGAGAGAAGAGGATGTAGAGGACAGGGTTAGATCGAGGCACATGATGTTCTGTGGCAACTCTTAAAAGGGAACAGCCGAAAGGAAATAATTAAATAAGTCTCCAAGATTATGTCTTACTATCAGTTTTGTCTCACCAACAGTCCCAAATACAATCAAGCCCTAAAGAAAATTAGAAAATTCTTGCATGCTTGCATAAGTTTCCTCCCACAATCCAACTACAAGCACGTTAGATTAATTGGTGGCTAAATTGCCCATTGTAGGTGTGAATGTGAGCGTGAAGGTTTTTCTGTCTGTCTTTGTCTCTCTGTGTTAGCACGAAGAAAGACTGGCGATGTGTCAAGGGTGTACTCTGCCTCTATCCCAGTGTCAGCAGGGAGAGACTCCAGCCCAATGGTTACTGGATCCCTTTCTGTAGACTGACTAATTGAATAATCAACCATACATTTAAGCCTTTGCCATGAAATCAAGAAAAGCACATTATGATTGATTAATGAATAAACACAAATATATGGAATGACGAGCACGCCCTGAAAAAATAAACGTGTTTGAGCTTTTCTGCTTGTCATACAAATCGTCTAATAATGTGTATTTCATTTTGTGCTTTTGACTCAGCAGACATGCTCTGGGTGGGAGTTTTGATTGAGCTTTATGTAGGTGGGGGTCGATCTGTTTTCTGAAGCTTCTATTCCAGTACATTTAATATCAGGGAGGGCATGGAAAATGTGACATTGTGTTACTTCTAAAATCAAGGGAGCCTTTTAAAACAGCAGTAAATCCACATAAAATGCATTATGTGTGTGCTCGCATGGGCAATAATATGTATATATTAATATTTATCTGTGTGTGCAAGTGTATGTAGGCCCCTCACGTCCACATAGCAGCATGTCTGTGTTTTCAAACATCAACAGCCACCTCGTCTCCTCCCTCTGGCCCCTTGCTGTATATGTGTGCACAGAGCCTATTGGGATCCCACAGAGCCAACAAAGCCAGACAGACCTCCATGCTGCCCGCTAATCCCCACACTTCCCATCCCTTCTTTCTGAGTTAGATATCAAGCAAATGTAATGATCCCAGAGCCTCAGTCAATGGGCTGCCATTTGAAAGCATGATGCATTAATGCAAGGCCTCTCTGCTGCTTTCCCCACACTCTGAAGCTGACGAGAGAGAAGGGGAAAAATGACAGGGCGGATCTCCCATGGGCTGTGACTCAAATAGACAGATTTATAGAAAAAGCGCTTCATGCGAGATGGAAGAATAAGAAATACATTTCATCACCAAAGAAATGTGTCAAAAAGCTTTATAGGTTCCCTGCTGTTTCTTAAATATTAGAAGACGTCCGCACTGCCTGATCTCCCCTCTCATAATGGCACATAGAAAAACACTGTTGATATTAGAATGCTGTTATTTGCTAATGAAATAAGACTCACACAGACTGCAAATACAAAATATCTGTTTCTGCCAATTGGCAAGTAGCAATTGAATGCATTGATATTTAAAGACTATGTAGAGATTATATAAGTTGTTGCTGTTAGACACTTGCTTTTTGGCAGATTATTACTCGGCATCAGTGTAGCGAGGGCATCAAGCTGAGACAGCTGATGTATTTGGCCAAATCAAAAATGCAGCTTGGCTTAGTTTTGAGTCCCGCTCATAGGCCAAAGTCTTCCATTACTGTAGAGCATATTTCTTCCTCAGTTTGACCTCAGGAAAAAGAATGAGCAAAATGTATGTGCCATATTATTTCAGTTAAGTTGTGTGTTAACTCGTGTACTAAAGACACGAACAGGTAAAATTTAGCTCCAGTGCCTTTTCCCTACAAGCTCTGCTGAATGAAAAGGCATCACTTGTGTTTTCCGCTTACGCTGGCATATAATGTAGAACATACAGCCTCCCTGAGAAGCTCACAGCAGCTGTTTGTTTTTTATGGTGAAGCAGCTTGTGGGCAGGACACTATGCAAACAACATTTAACATGTTGGCTATGAGAAAGCTGTACACAGCCAGCGGGGGAGGGCTTTCTGCCAAGTGAATGCTAACTTTAGGGGTTCAGTGTGACAGTGATAGTAGACGTCTGTGGGCAGCATCTTTTGGTTTGCTTTGAAATTTAATTATTAACAGATAATAACTGTAATAATTTGGAGATGTTACTCTGGTCCAGTTCTAGTTTCAGAATACATGATGAACAATAATACATTTTGGCATTTTGTGATAACAGGAATAAAATTCATTTTGGTTGTTTGCTAATATTTAATGTGACACACACAGTTAGAAACTGTTGCTACTAGAAAGTGTTTAAACTGACAGGAATGTTTGCATGACATGAATCGTCAGGGGTATATTCATGGCTTTAAAGTCATTTCTAGACTATACATATTATAAACATGCTTCTGTCTCACAATTTATAACACACACGACATTATTCCTGATTGCATAACACAAAACGCCTAAGAAAAAATGTGCCCTTTATGTAAACAAAAGATGACTGAAGTGAAAAACATAATAAAGCAATTATTTGAACACAGCTTAAGTTCTTCAGGATAAAATCTAGTGTATTCAGGTGACAGTGAGATGCACAGGGCAGCATATAAAGTAAACATTAAAACAAAACTGAAATCTAAAAGCAAAGGCTCCTAAATTGGACTATATATAAGGTTTTATCTCCGCAGGGGTGGACATGGTAGAGAGGCCACCTACCGACCGTAGGATCGGAGGTTCCTGCCCTGCTCTTCCGAACCACATATTGAAGTGTCTCTGGGCAAGACACCTAACAGTCCATCCCCATCCCCAGCCATCTCAAGCCCGGTAGAAATTGGGGAGGGTTGCGTCAGGAAGGGCAACCTGCGTAAAAACTGTGCCAAATCAACATGCGTCCGCTGTCTGCTGTGGCGACCCTGAACTCACGGGATAAAAAATTTAAAATAAGGTTTTATCTCTACCGCTTCCCCACGTCCATATCTATGTCCAACTCTTCCAAAAGGGCTTGTTGAAGACTGTGAGAAGAGTTCGGGCTTAAAAGAAAATGAAAGGAAAATGAACAAGAGAAAGAGAGAAAGGCAAATCCCACCCTTCCCTCAATACCCTGATTAATTAGTTCCAAGTTATCCATGAAAGTAATACACTGATAAGGCAAGGAACAAACAGAAGCCAATTACTAGCATTTCCCTGTGAGCACAGAGCTCCTGAACACCAGCAGCACTGATGGAAAACATTTAAGACTGGGTCTAGTGGGCTGATTGGACAGGTGTTGGGAGGATGTTTGCTACCACTCTCTTTGCCTGGCAGCACACAGCACATCTTTTCATTTGCGAGCCAAGTACACACCCTTATCAAGCTGTTTTTATCGATGAAGAGAGATGAGACCTCGCCTGTAACAAAAGCCATAGACAACAACAGCTGTGACTGAAGGAAACCTTGGGATATGAGCTGTGCCTCATGGATCACAAAACGTCTCTGGTTGTGTAAGCTTCCTGCTGTTGCAACATCATCAATAGATTGATTCCGATGCCTCACAGGCGCCCTTTGACCCAGGATAAGAGTTTTTCAACAATAACCCTAACCGCTGGACTCCTTAACCCACAAGATAATTAAAAATTGATTGACAGATGGCTGATCCACTACTGCTATGCTTAAAACTTTCAGCAGCTTCTCATGTGTGTTTGTTTTTGTCTCCCAGAGCCTAGACTCTAATAGTTTAGGTTTTTTATATCAGCTATGTTAATGTCTATTATGCCCAACTGGATGGTCTGCCTTCAAACACAGCATGACCTGAGATTTCTCAAAAGCACATTGATTCTTTTACTTCTTGCCATCATCATTATCCATTCTTGTAAAACATAACAATCAAGTGCAATCACCACCCTGCCATCAGCCCATTTTACTCCTTTTCAAAACATCTTTTTTTCTTTATTTCTCCTGCAGTATAAGTGTGTCTCACTCACACATGTCTACGATGGACTTTTTTCTCAATTCTTGAAAGGAAGGATGTTGACAAGCCAGGATTGATTTGTCACTGGAGTCGGGTCTCGTAAACTCGGCCGTGCCCAGGGGATTTCAACAAAGCCTCCATGCAGACTGGCTTGCCACTGGATGGGGCTGTCATTGGGAGATAATTGACTGTCAATTAGATACAGAGACAACAACGTGAGAGTCAGCAGGAAGGTAGTAAATCACCACCTGTCTGTCAGGGTGCCTTGGCTGCCCACGTGTTGTCTTTGTTTGTTTCAGTCTCTGTCTCCATTTCTTTTTCATACACACTGAGGTATCCTGCTTCCTTCCTCTTCCTCTCCTTCTCTCTCATGTCGTTCTCCCTGCTGGTATTTACAGTACGTACAGCGCCATTCTGTTTCTTCTCACGACCTTTCCAAAGAGTGATCGCCCTATTCACCGAGTCAAGACAAGTGAGTGAGTGGTCCCCATTTTAAAGGTCTCCCTCTGCCACCAGCTGATTGTTGCCACTCAAGTCTTGCTTTGCTAAAGGTCAAATGGTCTCAGTAACATTCCCCAGGTTACACACATAGACCCATGTAGGTAGCAAACTGTCTTTTATCTCATCATTGTGAGATCTGAGTGCGCTCGTGACATTGCAGCATTTATCTTGGTAAGCTCTATCGAGTTGCTGGCTTAAGCCTGCATGTACAAGCACAAACACAATGGCGTGAAGCAGTTAGTGTCTTTAGGAGCTGTTTAAGGAAAAAGTGTTAATGCGATTAAACGCCTAAAAATTAAGTTTGGCTAGAAATGAGGTTTCCTTTTGCAAATAAAGCAGCAAATTCTTAAATTTCTATGTCATTCGAGTCATAATTTGTTTAGAATAGTGCACTGCTGCTAATCAAGGATGCTCTAGCGATGGAATAATTAGGAAGGCTCATAATCAAACTGTTGATTCCAGCTGGAAAACTTAAAAGAGCTAAGTTCACCCTCCTGCAAACAGACACTTGAGTTCTGCATGATAAGCCTAAAGAACAGCAAGTCTACCTCCAAATTAATAAAGGACCAGACCTGAAACTTATCTTGGGAAACTCTTTGTTATTCCAACTGAGTCTGAGATAATGGAGATGGCCATCGTAAACTTGCCAACACAGAGAAAGTCATGCTTGAAAAAAGTCGAAATGGGTCGAGTGCACGGGAGCAGGACAAGTTGCGAGTGGCCACTGCAGGGGGTTTTCTTACAGAGACGAGCGTATTGTTAAAGGTGATGACAGTAGCAAGTGTGTGTGTGTGTGTGGGTGGCTGGTGCATTATTCAAAGTATTAATGTTACTATTTTATGTTGTCTATGGCAACATGCTACTTTTGGTCATAGTTTCCTGAAAGAAACTGTAATAAAACTGCTGTCGAGATGATGTTAACTCAATCAACCATGAGCACAATGAAAACAAGTTCCAAATTTCATTTAAAAAAAATGCTCTAATCATTTAGAAATCATTAATATGACCGTTGTCCGACATGAGTTACAGGAAGTGGACAGATTGGAGACGTGAGAGTGGGAATATCATCATTCATATAATTTTGTGACACTTTATGACTACGTGGTTATAGAGAAGAGAATATCTATCACAATTTCTTTTCTCACTTTTCTCACACATGACAGTGGAATGAAATGACTACATATATGTGCAGATCCTTGTAACTCTGGTGAGAAAAGGAAATGGAACAAAATAACGGACTTGTCTGCCATCAGTTTGGACTTATATTCTTGTAACCTTGACATCCGAAAGTCAATTTTGCCCTCAAGACATTCAACTATACTCTCAATTAACATGCGCAAATTGGCCCTTTACAGTCATAAAAGCAATGGATGCCCAGTATATAACTACTTGAGGCAAACTGCTGGTTTTGATTAGGAGCAGCGTTGCCATATCTGTCTCAGTGTGAAAGCCCTAAGCCCCTGTAACTTCTGTTCTGATTCCTTTTTAATGTTTCAGTTAATGAAATAGTATTTTAATCCTGCTTTGTGACACATGGAGCCGGGTGCATCTGTCATCCGTACTGGCATAAAAAGCATTAATTTTGTCGACAAGAGGACAAGTCTAAATTGTATCCGTTTTATCACCAATGTGGAAGAAAATTCAAAGCTTTTGAAGGCAATTCCTCAGGACCGGCATCTGTCGCCACACACCTGCAGCACAACTCGCAGCCGGTTGCTTTGAGCTGTCCATTTTATATGTTTCATACACACCCTGCTCCTCAATGTCCCAAGAAAGATAGCGTTTACATTTCAGACAGTCGTGACTCTGCTTGGAGCGTAAATGTTTATCAGGCAGACAACCCTGAATACACACAAAAGCCAATGTGGAAGGAAAAAGAGATTAATTTTCACTTCTGCTAAAACATGAACTGATGTGCTTTAACCCCAGGCAATAGATTAAACTGGCTGTGTGTGTGTTTTTTCTTGGTTTTGTGTCTGAACAGTGCCATCAGAATAATGTATTTGGAAATTTCTTACATTGTTCAGGTCGTCACTCCTGTCTTGTAGCATCTTTAAACTTGTAAAGACTCGTGAAATGTGTTCATAAGATATATATTTTCCTCAAGTGACAGGCATCAATTAGCCCACTTGAATTAGTAAATAGTTTCCAAAGGAATAGGTCCACATTTGGGGAAATATGCATAATAGCAACAACTGTCTACTAACACCTCTATAACTTTTTTGGCATCCTTGAACAGAAGTCAGCATAACTGTTTCTTTAAGATAAGCTAATCAGCTGCTAGCTGGATACTCTTTATGCTATGTGAAGATAACCAGCTGCTTAACATGTAGCTTCTTATTTCAATGATTGATGTGATACTGGTCAGTCAGTCTTATCTCATTCTTGCAACAAAGCAGAATCTCAGATTAGCAATTTATGAATAATTACACATTTACTGTACAAAAAGCTACATTGCATTAAAGAAAACCTTGGTCATTTTTTTAATGAATTATATTTTTAACAATCCCCATACAGACCAAGTCCAACAATAAATTGCCTCTTCTCACACAGGGATATTTTGTGATGGCTGGCATTATAATTTACATTGCCACCTAATAAAGCTATATATCATCTGTCTGATTAATCTGATTATTAAAGTAGTTTAATATGAATAGTATGAATAGTTTGAAATTTGGCAAACTGTGTATTTCCTTCTTGATAAAACCCCTCTCACGTCTAAGAGGTACAGTACCATCCTTCAATATTGTTGAATGATTCCTTTGAGTAAAACAATGGAATCACAAATGTTACATTCCTAGCGTAAATAATATTGGAATAATATACCTTGTAGCTTGATTCTGTTATTTACTCTGATAAATGCTTTGTTGGCTTTTTATTTCATCTTATGTTCCAAAAACAAAGACGATTATAAAAAGTATATTCCCCTTAGCCATCGAGCTGCTGCCTCTGACCGACTTCAAATAGCTTTAAAGAGATTCCTCTGTACAATCAAACGTTCTCCTGTCTCTGACTCCTTTTTGAGCTGATAAATACATCTTTACAGAGGGATATGGCTCTCTCCTGAGGGCTTCAAAATTCATAAAATTAGTTCCATCCCACCCCCTTTCTTCCCTTTGCTTACAGACAACCCGACAAGTGTCGGAGCCAGATAAAAGCCAGAGTCGGGTGAAAACACGAAATTTCTAATTTTCATTGCATTTGAAAGGGTTTTCCTAGAAATGCTCCACCTGTGCTTTTGGAGAGGTGTACATAGACACGGGTGGAGAACAGCAAAGCAGCAGCAGCATGTTCACACTGTACTTTTATAAAAAGCGATGTTTTTCTCTGTTTGAGAGCTTCTGAGCCTGACCTGCATTATTCACTGGCACTTCAACGTCAGTAACAGCCTGGATATCCGTCTGCCGAGAGAAACTGCTGCTGCAAGGTAAACAATGATCCCTAAGCTTTACTAAGAAACAGACCGTGAACCTGTGCAAATAATTGTATAATTTAATTCAAGTGCTCTGTCAAGCATCTCCTCTGGACTCCAACTGAAACACGTTCATTATTGTGCAGTCACGATGTAACAAGTAAAATCTCACAATAAACTGGCTTCCAGATAATTCCGTCTAATGCCTCAAACTGCAGTACAAAGCAGTACCAAGTCCATATTTGTACACTTGCTGCTCCCACACAAAATAGCAACAATGTTGATGGCTGTCTGTCAAATTGGTTTGGATATTTCCTTTTCATGATGGTACTGCACCTAACAGAGACAGACTTTATGTTCTCTTCACTTGCTTATTGAAAGAGATAAGAAGAAGCAAGTACGCACAAATAGTATCCAGTCTAAATATATAGTCTGGCTCTGGAGGGATAGGTAGAGCTCCAAAAAAGCATACACTCAGGAGATGGGAATATATTTGTATCAAAGAGTTTTTTTCACGACCAGAAAGCTTGTGTGATCTGTAGTTGCAGCCGTAGAGATCACTATGGAAATTGGGCTGAAACAGCTTGGGGCTGGCCAACTTTATCATCCAAGATGAGAACATTTACACAACGGAACATCTGTGTGCCTTTTTATAATGGCTAGGAGCTTGTAAGGTATTTATTTTCCTATCAGTAAAAAAGGCAGTGCCCACTCCTCTAAGCTTCAAATTCACAAGATATATGCTCCAAACCAGCAGCACCTGTTCATTGGACTATTTTTATCAAGTGCCTGACTCACATAAGCCAAATGAGCTTCTTCATCTGAGGTTGAAATCTGTCCAAAGACCTTTTCAACGCTGCAAGCAATTCCATTAGGACCTAAAATTAATATCTTTGGTTTTTGTTGAATTAATGAAAAGCTTCTAAAGCTTCACCCTAAACTACCCAAAATTCCAATAGGTTAACCAGATGTGGATGTCTGTGACTTAGTTGCATTGTTTACTATTTTACAGCTTTAAAGAAACAACACAGGCAATGACCTCAGTGGGAGGAGGCTATTCGCTTGCTTTTCATTTTCCATTTTCCTCAGCTTTCTTGCTGGTATAAAATCCTCATAGGATAGCTGGAAGGCACTTTATTTTATATCCGCAAACAAACCTCAAAAACGGAGTTTTAAACCTCTGGGTTTCTCCCTAATCTTCCATTTGGCAGGAAAACAATATAAGTTCCTGCAAAGAAAGAAAATCTATCATTTGCAAGCATGTTCTGTTCTATTCTGGTCTCTTTCCTCTGGTTTCAAAAGGCTGTCGTCTCCAACTCTGCACGAAAAAAAATATATTGAACGTTTACCGCAGTGAAAACATTGGCCTCTAAAAGAATCCAACTCAGAAAACAATCATTGACGGGCATGTGCCATGTAAGCTGTAATTAAAATAGAAAATCTGCATCTCGTTTTGCATAATCCACCTGCAAGTAATATAACTGGAAACGGTGAAACTCCACTGACTTGCAGTTTCTGTCATGTGTGGGCAAGTGTGAGAGCTCATAAAGTGGAGGTTTCCAGGGCATTGCACCATCCTTGAGTGAAATACAATAACCAATCTCAAGAACTGCTCTTGGCAAAAAAGGACTGCAGTCTAGTGTTGTAGCTTCTACTTAGAAACATGATGCTAGCAAATAAAACCAGACTGGTTTCTCTGTCATGATAACCTTTGGTGGTTCTTGCAGGCAAGAAATGGCTGCTGAAATGATGAAAACTGACTCGTTCCCAGATGAGAGGAGCTGGGGGAATCAGACACCAAGCATTAATTTAGTCAAATCTAAATAAATAAATAAATGTTCTGAAATGATTGTAGCCTTCTGATAATTCTATTTGTAACTTTATAATAACAAGCGGTATTCCTGAATAACTTATAAATTCACAAATTATTTTTAAAGGGAGCATATGAAATCCCTCTTGCACAAATCAGACAGAACACCAGAGGATGAGCAAAATATTTTCCCGCTCACTTTCTTGTTTTCCTGGGGAAAACACACAAATGCTGAGAAACACAACATTCTGCTTTTGATCTGTTGTGCTTATTAATTCAATCTGCCTGTGTGCGTATGGTATTGAAGATTGCCTGTTATTCTAGTGAAAAACGTGAAGGAGGATTTTTGTTTTGTATTTTTCACCCCCCCGATGACTAAGCAACCATCTCAACATGTTCTTTGGTGCTGCAGTGCGTTCACTGACAAAGACATCAGCTCGTGACTCAGTCCTGTCATAAGAGCTCTTCCCCTGCCTGGGTTGCAGTCACACCTTCAGCTGTTGCATGGACACTGGAACAGCTTCTCCATGTTAAACCTCTTTCAGTAGCAGCTCTGGTACACAAGGATTTGTGTACATGCAGGGTTTAGCTCCTTTGTGCAGAGGCTTTAATCAACCATTTCAGAAGGATATGTGGAAAACAGTTCAGATAAACAGTGAAAAAGCTTAGCTACATGAATCATGGAACAGATCTAATTAGCTAAATGTAATAGTGACAATTGAAATGATATTAGGCCCAATGAATAAGGGCAAAAAACAAGAAATGACTGGATAAGCAGCCAAATGTAATGTAACACTTAACATTATCTTAAAGTAAAACCTTCATTAAAAAAAAGATTACAAAATTAAAGTTAAACAGTGGAAAGAGCTTGCTAAAAGAAGTTGTAAAAGAAGTTGGAATGGCTAAAAATTGTGATGCGTTTTAGCATTGTTACCTAAAAATCCATAATAAGCAGCGGAAAAAATGAACTAGAATTAATGAATATTGATGAGTTAACAAAAAGGTAAATCATAACTTATAAATAAAAATCATTAGAATTAGATTAAACATCTAAAAAACTTAAAGGAAATGGATGAACAGCAGAAATTAGCCCGAACCAAACTGCCTGGAGCAACTGGCGACTGTTGTTAGCTGCAATTACATACTGTAACCTGAGCTTCTGTTAATATGTGGCAGAATCTTTTGACTGTTGCAAAATAAATAATTCACTGTGCAATCACATCTGTACCCGTACAATACATTGTAGCACATCTTCCCTTAAAACAGAGCTTTCCATTCAGTCAGTAAATGAACTATTGGGGCCCAAAAGTCAGAGGGCTGTACAACATCGTCATGGAAGTTTGGGTTACACAAGTAATTGATCTGTTTCCTACTATGTTTTTTTTAATTTGCTGTAGCATAATGAACCAAATACTACAGCAGTGCACTAAAAGCCACTCACAACGCCCTATATGGCCTATAAAAAACCTTCCACTATTATCATCCTCAATGGTAATGGTGTCAACGAAGTTCCAGTTTGGGTGTTGCTTGGTCAATGCTACTCTGGCCCCTTCACTGGGAGGGGGCTGATGCTGTTGGGAACCAAAGGTGAATGACAGAGCCAGATTTGTCTAGCTCTGATTGTTGTCATTCTGTTCGTCAGGAAGGCAGTTGTAACCTCTTACTTTTTAAGTTTCTTTTGTGTATCACTTTCACAAAAATCCCCTTGAACTAACATTTGGTCTATCCATACCTCCCTATGCACCATCCACCCATCCATGCATTATGTGTGTCCATGGATTGGCCCATTTAAATTAATTGCTGCCACCTGATCGGACAAGATGGCACTGCAAACTTCGTATACCCCAGCAGCCCTCTCTCTCTGTCCACCTCTGCCACTCCAAACCAACCCAGCATTCTGTTAGTGACTCTTTAAGAAAAGTATGTTATTATAACGAATACAATTATCTGAATGGACTGATTGAGTCTTACTTTGTATGAAGCCTAACATTTAATGAATTCTACTTTCACTAAGCAACATGTTTTCAGTAGCATTCACACACTCCGAAGGATACTGTCAACTCTGCATCTGTATTGGCGAAAAAATCAAAGTGACATGAAATACAAACTTCTTTGGCGTGAGTGAGTGAGAGTGGATGACAAAATTGTGATATACCTTAATGAACAAAAAGTCGCTTGTCTTGCAGTGGCTGCTGTCTTAGCCGATGGGTTTGCAGTTTGCATCGCGTAAAAATGTTTTCACTTCCTCAGCTCCACTGAAAGAAAAGTAAAATCTCAATGTTCCCACACAAATCCCTCTGAAACATGTGAGTGTTATTACTGTCAGGGTCAGCAGGGTCACCTCATCGCTGCCTGTCCCATTCTAAAAAGAAAAGACTGCAGACTCCTACTGCGGTTCAAATATTTATGGGGTGGGGAGTGAAACTGAGTGTAGTGCGTGCGCCTTTGCATTTAGTTCAGCTGTCATCCAACTTTGTGACTGGCAACTGAAAAATTTGCTGTGCGAGATGAGTTACCGCTCACGGGTATAGATCTTATATTCGGAAATTATTTGGATGGCGTAAAAGTTATTCCAAGCACTGTCTGACCCCACTGTGACAAACTCACCCCCCATGTTTCCTGTGTGCTGTAGCCCGTGTGCAAGCACGAAAGCTTGGAAACGTAGTGGATCTCAGCGGCTCTTTCATGAGCACCTCTGATGCCAAGTTTGCCATCAGAGAATAAAGACAATGATTCTGTATGTGTTAAGCTACAGCCTTGGTGATAAGACACTGTCTCTCTCTTAGTAGACAGAGATCAGTTAATTAGAGCACAGCAATCTGATCCTGCTTTATCTCACTGCTTGTCCTCAGTGAAAAATCCCACATGTGTAAAGTTTGTGTCTTACCTGCTAGATGATGGTCTGTGCCGAATTGTTGTCCCACAGCCTTTTTGTCTCCAGGTTCTGAGTCTGGCACACGATCACAGCATGCGTGGCTACTTAGGTATGTGAAAAACGTACAATCGCTTCCTGTTTATTCTGTTACTACATCTTTGAGAAAAACCTGTGATTTGTGTGTTGTGTGTAGAGATGCCTGATAAGTGTGTAAATACGTATGCATATCAAAGATCAACACCTTTTGGCTTGACTTGGCATGAGTTTTTTAAAACGGATGCCGTTCCTGCTGCAGCCCTCCAAATTTATCCGGGTCGGTATCAGCACCTGGGTGGCCCTTGGCGGCTGGGCGGGGTCTTCTGCATCCCAACCCAATGCTCTACCACTTCACCACCAGGCCCCCTTGTTGTAAATACTTTTATTATGTATATAATTCACTGGAAATATTGAGCACCAGATAGCCACAGTAGGAGTGAGAAGCTTTCACATTTTACTAATTCTCCCTCTGCATTGGGTTGGGAGTTTAGGTTATGCATCCTGTCTTTTATTTTGTGGTTTGGCTTGGTTATGTAGAAATTTTGTCAGAGCTTTTTGTTTGTTGTTTCGGGCACTGCTCACCTCTGAAGCAAATAAATTGCTACCATTTGGTTCTTGAACACTTGTTCTTGGTTCTTGCTGGTTTGGTTTGGGAATGGGAAGAATGGGAGAGCTCATCGTGTTATATCTAGGCTCCCCTAGACCAGGGGCGTAACAGTATAAACTGCTGAAATGGTTAATTTTCCACAACATTTGGAAAGTGTCAATGTGATTAAGCTCATAGGATTGGCTACTGTGGGGTTCTCAGTGGTTAGAGTTGTTCCTAAAAGGATGAAAAACCACTATTGTAAATAAGCCAAACAACATACTAAAGAAAATCGCTGCACTTAGGGTGCGTGAATGTGACAAGCAACAGTTTGTCCTGTTTCTGTATTATATGAAATGCTGAGCATTTATCTTCAATAACCGTGATGGTAATAGCACAAAGAAATGTGTACTTCACTGCAAGCAGCAATGAGAACACTGCTGCTACACATTTCTGAGCTGATCCTCCATCTCTTTCTGGCAAAACCACCTACACTTCATGACTCAGTCCGTGTTTGCTTTTGCTTTAAAGACAACTCAAGCATCTCAATTACTAAGCAAATTCTCTGTTTTTAAGATGTGAATTTGACCACGGAGCTTCATGTTATATAAATCACAGAGAAAACAGCTTCTCTTTTGAGAAAGGATGTCCTTCCTTTCAAATTTATTTGTCATTACATTTGAACGTTTATTTGCACTATTTACATGTCGCCTTTACACAGCATAAGAAACAAAATCATATTCCAAATCTAACAAAAAAAGGTCTTTTTTACTTCAGCTTACCAGCATGACACAAAGAGCATTATAATCCTGGCATTGAGAAATGCATTCTGCAAACGTCTTTGTTGTGTGTATATGTACATCAGCTCATCACAATGAGGAAAAATAAACAACAGCATTGAAATCCACATACTGTTGTAACACATTGCACAATACCAGGTCGCCAAAGAAGCCAGTTAAAGCGCATCATTTGAATGGCACGCTACATAACACAAAGCAAGTTCATCATTACCAGTAAGGAAACTTTCTCCAAGCGATGAAAGCGTAAAGAAGCTTTCAGTATAGTTACAGTGATGACATGGAATCTTAGCTCATGAGCTACCACTTGGACATGTGGTCAGAAAGGGTCAGAGGTACAAGACAGTCGACAGTCGACAGTTGTTCAGATGAGCAGAATCTTAGTGATGTGAATCTTAGGGTTTTATTTGGCATTCAACTTTATCGTTACTCACACGGGCAGCGAAAGATAATATTCAAAGAAAAGCTTGAAGTCTGGAAACTCTCATGGAGATTACACATTATTTGCTATTCGTTGGCACAACAGAACTGACTTGCGTGTTTATTTTAAAATGTTCACAGAGCAGAGGATGTATAAATGGATTATTTACTTGCAGGCTTTGACAATAACCAGTGATGCTGAAAGTGGCTTATTAGTGAAATTTATGTGGTAGTGCTATTTTAAGGCTATGCTCCAGAGAGTACACATTCCTTCAGAAAAAGCCATTACAGGGAGCTAATTGTGCACCATAAATGTCAGGTATGACTAATGCAGGACCTGTGCAGGGAAAACTAAGTGTATAATGTCACCTCTTGAGGCTCCACTGCATGAACTAGCATCTGTCTGGCTTATAGTGTACAAAATTAATAAAAATCATAATAAAATTGTAGTAAGTTAAAAAAAAAAAGCCCTTTACACATAAATGTGAATTTATCTGTTCAACTTGGAATTCTTCAAACTGTGTGAGAAAACAAACTGAAATGTATTAATGGTTTATTACTTTGAAATGGCCTCTCCTTTGGTAGCCAAATTTAAGGTGTATAGGTTAAAATATTGCATAAAACATGAGCTCCTTCACAGTCTGATCAATTTCAATTTAAGGTTGTTTTTTTTTATGATCTGACAGAAACAATTTCTAAATCCAATCAATCATGCATAGCAGTATACTGCTGGCATAGCTAGAGTCATGCAAAGCATAATTTATTACAACTAAATTCAAAGCCTTCAGACGCCGCGGTTTGTTTGTATGTGCAGCTCCGGAGAATATGTACGACGCGCCTTTTAGTAACATTAACTACCTGATTTATAACTTCCGTTGTGAAGGGCTGATGCTTCATTTTACATTGTGCTACCAGATGCAGCATTTTAGAGAGACACTGTATGCCACTGCTTTTCCCCTGAATTTCTGACCCTCTAGCCACCTCACGTCTGTGCTTTACTTCAAAAGCTGTAATTGAACATTCCTTAAAGCAAGATTAATCAACAGGGACAACAGGGAACAACAACAACAAAAAAGACAAACATAAAAAAACACAATTGAGTGTATGTAGGGAAAATTTATCTGGCCTGAACAGATTTTGTTAATCTTTGATAGACACCTTCACCAAAAAAATAAAACACAGGCCTGAGGTGCCATTCGGATTTTTGTACTTCATTCCAGTGCATATTTCTCAGAAAAAAAAGACTCATCTTTTTTTTCAACCTCTCAGAGTAAATTTTTTTTTATTGATCGAAACAGTTCAGTAAAAGCCCTCCTTTATTAGACTTTTACAAACATGTTCACATAATTTGTAGATTCCACTTTGTCAGCCGAGAGTCGAGTGTAGTCCTAGAGGTTCGAGCTGGGCAGATCTTCCATTACAAACAGGCTTGTTTGGCAAACTGAGATGACAGGTGACAGGACGTCCAGTTTTACCAGCAGCTCAAATACCAAAAACAACAACTACATAGCGTTGGTTTATATGTGTGACACTATCTTAATTTACTTACACTCTTTAACTTCTGGCCTTTCATCTTTAATTAAGTTCAAGAAGTTATAATCCCAGTCCTTTATCTTTAAAGTTTCTGTATTTCTGTTGGAAGTTAAAAACCAGATAAAAATGGATGAAGCCAGCATGGGTTTAAGTCAATGGGATGCAAACTGGGCTCCAACAAGGAATATTTTCATACTCAAAAAAACCCAAAAACAACTATGTCTATCCCCAGTTTCCCCTCCTCTCACGCTCCAGCTTGACCTCTCTCCAGTCACTGTGGCTAATCTTTGCTGACAGACGGCCTGAAGGGAGAGAAGGCTGGAAAGAATGGAAGGTGGAGGGAAGAATCTGTACATCCCCTAAAAAACTTTCCTCGAAGTTTGCAGGAACAATTGTGTTCCCAGGGGGGGTTGTTCTCTTCCTGGACTCCCTGGAGGTGTGTGGAGGGAACCTGTTGCTGCTATATGTGTCCTGGTTTAGAAAGGTAGGCAATGAGAGCTACCACCACCCCAACATACACACCGGTGCCTATAGTGATGGAGAGGGCAGCGAGGAACAAAGCCCGTCGAGAGGCGATGTTAGCCAGTGGGAAATCACCTTTGTTTACTGCCTTGGCGGTCTAGAAAAGAAAATGTGAGAAAAGAAGAAAAGTCAGATACAATTTGGATGAACCTCAGGAGAAAGAGCGACCCATTTTTTTTTAAAGGAACCGTAATTATAAGAAGCCTTTAGTGGTTCTCTGGCAGCTTGGGGATAAATAAGAGAAAGAAACTGGAGGATGGACCCATTGACAGGGAGGTTCAGTGTAACCCAGGAGGTTCATTTTGCATGGCAGGACTAAAAAATGGCAATTAGTGTGAAAATGTCAAGCGGTGCAGCTTATGGTCATTTCAGCTGCTAGCACTCAATGATAAATCACATGAGAGAAGCAGATTTATCATAATTTGTCAATAAATTAAAATTCCACTAAAAGGATCTTTAAGAGGCCCAGTAAAGGTGGAAAAATGATGTACATTTTGACTGTTTGGCAGAAACTATTAATGAGCGTTTCACAGAAGTAAAACACAGGCAAAAAAGCTGGCTCTGTTTATGTCTGAGTGTTGTCATTGCTTTGTTGCATGAAAGCTTCCTTTGCTCCTTTTTGCAGACAATAAACCCCCCGCCCACCATGACCCAGTTACTATGTATGTAAGGTTGCAGTGTGTTTTACAGCCCTCTATAGGCACATATAGATCCTCTGTGTGGTGTTGGGTTAACCATTCACCTTAAATAACAGCTGTTTTCGAATACTGCTGAAGTCTGAGTAACAACTGAAACATTAAACTGCACACAGAGAAAAGACAGTCAGGCTGCAGCCTGCCAGTGGTAAATAATTCATTTTGCCCTCTGACATGATGGTCTTACTGGATGCACTGGTGTTCCAGTTGTTTTGCCTCAATAAACCCCAAAACACAACACTGTTTTCTTTAGTTGTGAGCTGTCTGAACCGACCTAATCATATTTAAACAACAAGTGGCTCTGGATTGTCAGCAAAACCAGTCAATACGTTTCCCTTCTCGGCTCATTATTTTAGTGTCTCTGCCCTAAAATCCCCCTCCTCTAAAGACGTGTTTAAAGGTGGTCTGTGTTTCAAAAAGGGATAAAAAGAATGTGTCCACTCAATAACCACCAACGATAATCATTAATAAGTGAGAAGATCCTCTTTTGATACTTTTATGATGATAAAATAGTTAATTTGCCATTAATTAATAGATTACTAATATTGTTGTTAGATAAAAACATAACTGATAATAATCAATCACCGCAATTTAAATTAATGTATGAATAATAATGAAGGTGAAGCTGCATTTTTTAAAAGGCAGCAACTCAACAACTCAACTACAAAAAAATAAAAAATAAGGAGAAGCTAAGCTGGTGAAAGCACCAAGAGTAAAACAAAACAATAATGTTGCAGGGAGTGAAAATACTACGTTGTGCAGAGCTGAGGTTAACTGCATCTTAAATGCTAAAACAGTCCTGGGTTTTTGACCGATGACACATTACATTACAATACAATGATTTGATCCACTGCTCATAACAAAATCTATTATCAGAGCAATAAAAAATATTTGAGGTGAATATTTGCTAATGGTGGTAAATACAGCTTCACTGTAAAAACGTTGAAACATTGGGCCGACCTCAGGTATTATGTGTGTGTGTGTTTAAAATAATACCAGCACACAATTCAATAAAACACTTTCATATTAATGCTGTAATACAAATGGTAAATGCATATAAAAGTTTGCTTATAATGAAATGTTCCACTGTTTTGGTAAGACATGGTAATAACTCATATTGTAGTCAAACTGCTTGTGACTATAAGACATATTATATGCATAGCCGTGTTATCATTCCAGCTCGCATGACCATCATGATTAACACTTCAATTGCTTAAGGATGCAATGGAAATGCAACCACAGGAGTTTTATGTTCTGAAATAAAGAACTCTTTCCTCTACTTCACCTCAGAAAAAGGCACAAACCTCCGAAAATCGTTTCTTCTATAAAATAGTGCTTTATTTTCTTACATAAACAAATATAAAAAGGCAAATTAACAAAAATGTGTACAATTATACTGTATGTGGTTTGCATTTCAATGGCATTCTTAGGGTTCATCACACGTCAACCATAACCATTGTTGTTTCCCTCACTCACATCTTTACCTCATGTCTTAGTCCCTCCTGCTAAAGATGCACTGAGAGATGCAAAGAAAAGACATGAGGAAAACACGAACAGGGAAATGTGTTATTAGAAACATGAGACACTCTGTCCTCTGAACTGTCATCTGCAGTGACATCTGTTTCTGATGGCGGCTCAGCTGGATCTGCTATATATTAAAATCCTTCATCCAGTTTTTACTGTCATCAGATCAAACTACAATCTGTGAATGTTCTTCACTGATAAGACAGTGAATACAACATACATAAATATCAGCAACACATTTATGTAACTGCTGTTTATTTGAATCTGTATTTATTGGTATTCTGTTTGTAAATTAAATATTCAATACCTTAATCTAGATTATAATGATAATTGTGATTATGGTTTTCAGCCCAAAGACTCATAGATGATTTATCAAATCAAATGTTTTAGACATATGTAATTTATATCACATCAAACTGTATTTCTTCACATATTTGCAATCTCGTGTGTTATGAATAGCTGAAATGATTACAAATAAAATGTCGTTTTTTACTAAACAACATCACACCGTCCTTTTAATATCCTTTAAAATAAATGTTAAATAGAAAAAACACTTTTCATTTTATTCTTAATGGCTCTATTGGCTATCAGATCAACAGCTAAGACAGATCCACAAGTTTTACTAAGAGGCTGGATCTGAAAAACGATTAAATGAAAGCCTGGGAGTGTTAAATTGGTTCTTTTAATCATAAAACTGTACTAACACTTTCACTTCACTTTGATCAGCTGCAGCGTTGAATCACCAACACTAACAGATCCCCAATAAGGAGGTGTGTTAGTCAGACTTCTGTGAAAGATCATCTCATATATCCTAACTTATCGTCTCTCGCTCCTTAGAGCAATATGGGACGTCCCCTCAACATATAGGACTGATTTGACTTCTGGGATAAGCAAAGCTTGAGGCTCGAGGAATGAATTTATCAGAAGCTTATCAGAGGCCCCAATCCAGTGTCTTCTTGTGCCAGGTCTGGATAAATGCAGAGGGTTGTGTCAGGAAGGGCATCCAATGTAAAACCCAGGCCAACACAAACATGCAAATCATGACTTCCATACTGAATCTTACTGCCGTACCAAATTGGTCACGGCCTGGGTTAACAACGGCCGCCACCGTTGCTGTCGACCTACAGGGCGCTGGTGGAAATTGGGCTACTGTTGGTTGAAGAGATGTAGATTTGAAACCTCTTGGAACTTAATATATTCCAGTTCTACTCGTGTTGAGTTATTATATTTTTAACAAAAAAATTACCACTTACAAAAAACGTTACCAGTTACCACTGTGCTTAACTTAAAAAGCTGCCACATTATTTGCTTGACATTTTTATTACATTAATGGCACATAATTACCATGTAAACTTTTTTTATTTCATTATGCCATTATGCCTATGCTCTTTCATTAGTTCTTCATTTGCTTTTTGTCTATCACAAAACCTGGGTAACTGAAATGGATAATATAACAATAAGTAGCGCATAAAGGTGAATAGTGGTTTCTGTTGTCCATCCTGTCCACTGTTAATGTGTTTCTAGAGATGCTTGTGCTGGGTATCCTCCAGCTAATGAATCTGATTGATAGGCAGGAAATAAAAGGAAAAGAGAAACCTATTCCGATTTGTTGTTTTTATTCAAACTGCTGAATCGAGGTCTGAAGCAGAAGTTACGCACAAACAACAGTAGAAAGTGTCACATTTGTTTGTATTTCCTTTTCCAGTTTGATTTACTGTATGTTTTCTTCTCCTAAACTAAGCTCTGCTCTGTTTTATTACAAATTCTGTCACATGTTAGTCTATGAGTTTGGGATGAGATTCAGTGGTGTCAATAGTTGAGGATGTTGCTGAATTACATTATGTATTAGGTCTATAATACAATACACTGGTCAGGCTATTGTGCTGAATGTAAGGCGGCCAATCTTTGGAGAATAGATTGTGGATGACCTTTATTATTCTGTGAAATCAATCTAATAAGATAGATGTGTCACTTGTGTAAGTGTGATGAAACTGGCATGAGGGTAAGTTTCTCAGCCTTTCAGGCCATAAAAACCTTTTCTGTTCAAAAAGACAAAGTTACACTTCATATTCACAACTGAGATTATCAGGGATCGTGAGTGCTAGTAAGAAGCAGCATCTTTAGTGGGGTGGAATATGTATCTGACAGTGGTGATGAATAAAAAATTAAATATCAATGCAAAGCTTATTACAAATTCTTGTCGTGACCTTCAACTTTGCTTACACGCTCATGCAATGTGGATTAAAGTCATTATGACAGAGAGAGAAGGTCTGAAATATGGGAGGACTCTGAAACTTTGAAACTGAGCTACTGCATATTGTCACTGACAGGAGACGGCTTATTTGGGAGCCTGGCCACATGCCTCCTTCCTTTTTCGGTGTGCTCTGCATGGCTAAGAGAGGGGAGAGCCTGGGGTAAATGAAACACACACTGAAACTAAAACACACCTCGTTGCACGTTGACATGCCCCTGGAGAACTCAGGGAATGTTGCACTTTGTACATTATTCTGGCAGCTAAAAACTAATGGATTAGTGTTAAATCGTTAGGAGGTGAATTTTTAATTGTCAGAGTGCTTCAAAAGAGGAATGACCACACAGGAGCATGAAGATCTTGTGGTATTGATGTCTAAGTTATGTTAAATAAGTAAAATATAGCAGATTTTAAACGTTTGTTATTTTGCACTTTTTGTTAAATTCATGTGCCAGTGTTTGTTATTTGTGGTGGGGTTGTACTGATCCAAGCAGGACATTTCTGAGTTTAGACACTGATTGTTTGCAAAATCTGTGGGAGCGGATCTGTTCATCCATCACTAATGAACAATAAATCTGTGAGTAACACGTTTGTTATCCTGGTCTGTCTGAGCCAGAAAGAGTGTTTGCGAGCGGGAAAGTTCATGAGTGGAGCGAGTGGAGCGAGAATTTACCATTTCTGCAGATCCCAAACATTCAGCGGAGGGCAACATCTTGAATGTAAAATATCCTGTCATCCCGTACATTTGTATTCAACATTAACTTTAATTATTAACAATTTTTCTGAAACTGAATCTTTGTTGGCAGACGCCTAATGCTAAAGGAATCAGACCGGTACTGGGCCATCCCTAAATTAAACAGATGTTTTTTTTTTTGTTTTTTTTTTTTTAGCTTTTTTGGCTATTTAAGGTTTACTGGCACATTTGATCTATAATCTATACACAATTCTATAAACTGATGAAATCTCTATCACTCAAAACATCTGCCTATGTGCATGGTCATGCAGCAACAGTGCAGCAGTCAGTGTGTCTTTGCATTCTAGTCATTCTGACTGCAATTTGTTAGCACATCAGTTAACTAAGATAGATAGAAATCCCATTTGACACACTGTGATGTCTTAAGCCCGGCTTTTGCTTCTAACATAGTAATAATATGACAGAGATCCCACATTTACCAATGCGTAATAATACTGAGCAATGTAAACATATGAAGGACACAGATAGAAGCAAATCAGTATCTGCAGTACATTACTGCAACTGCTAAACAAGTATTGCTACATAATGGCTACTTGCTCCTTTCATGTTGCTTGATTCTGTATGACTGTTGTAGGGGCCAAAGATGATACTTCTTGATTATGACGCTTCCATTTCACCATATTACGAATGTCTTGAGGGTATTGTCGAGACATTTATTCAAGCAAGATCTTCTGTAGACCACCACACACTATTTCAAAACTATGGATGGGGTCTTTTCATTGTGTATTAAGTGTTTCATTAGTGTCCAAAAGTTTTCAAAGCCCTTAATAACCCAAGACACAATAAACCAGATGAGAGGAACACTTCAAAAGGTCAGGAAGCAAATCTAGACAAAGGACATGTATTCAAGGAAGGACCTTTAGCTTCCATGTCAATACAGTAATTATTGAAACAAAAGCACTGTTATGGAGCCTGATGGGAAATTAAATTTGAGTTGGCTTTGGAAAGGAGACAGAGCACATTCTGTGGAGGTGGAACAGGGACGCTTTACACTCCCACAGCAACATCTTTAGGGAAAGAGCATCCTAGAAAGAGTCATAATGCAACAGTGGACAGTTTAATTCTCTCCCTGACTGCATGAGTTGAAGGGGCACATGCTTGTTATTTAATTTCTCCAGTGAAAGCATTTGTTAAACAATTGTAGTTCTCCCTCAGGGGAATTTCTCTGAGAGACATAATATAATATATAATAACGCTGTAATGTGGATGAAATAGATGAGAATAATTGAAAGTGTGTGCATGCTTGGTCTCGCTTCTTTCTGAGCATCAGCTTTGTACAACGTTTCATTTGTGTCAGGGAGAGGACATTTCCTAAAATCCATTTGGCAGCAAAATATTCGGTAGCATTAGGACTTTATATCCAATACCTTGACAAAATGATTGAAATGTGGTGTCATAGGAAAAAAGATCTGAGAGAAATCTCAGACTTATCTGCGCTGTTGGAAGTCAATTCAGCACCCTTTAGAGGGTCTTCTTCTAAATAAACAACCCAAAAATCTGTCTTTCTTACTGTCTCCATCTCAACCTCCCTCACAGACACACACACACACCCGCAAATGCATAAAGTGTTTCACAATAATTATCTCATTCATTTTCATCCGTTATGATGACTTGTATGATGGAAGATAAGTTCTTATTTGCATAATCATGAAAGAAATCACTGCAGCTTCTCAACTCTGCACTTTGCGATGCAGATGTCTCAAAGCTGATAGAAACATTTATCAGCATCTCCAAACAAAACACTCACCCCATTAGTAGCAATAATTGAAACTCAATTCCGCTTCCCAATCAAAGGCTCAAAGCTAATTTTCCTCCAATATCCATGGTATTCTAGTTATTGGTTTTGTGTGTGGGCGTTTAACGCTGAGATGTGCAGCACTGTTTACAATAAAATCGTCGCACACAAAAAAAGACGTCTTTGGCAAATTGGATACAACCCATTTAAAGCAGCATATGAATGCATGTCTGCTTCTGTGTGTGTTTAATGACACCCTCTCTCAACTCCTCTCTTTGAGAACAGCAGCTCTCTCGGTTGGACTATAGTCTTGACCTTCCCGTGGGACAAAAAACAGTATTGATCTGCTGTCCACAGACTCTATTACAGTCACTAACCTGTTTGTTTGTGAATGTCCTCACAGTAAGTGGTTTAGCTTATGTGCTATCATGTCTAAACTTTTCTCGTTGACTCATCCTGCTACCGATGTCACACCCTAGAATTTATCTGTACACTTCCCTACGCAGGCCGAGAGCAGTAACTTTAAAAACAAGTTGAGAAAAAGCAGCAAACTGTATACTGTATATAAGATGTAATACTTCAGGTCTATCTTTGGGTTGATTTTAACCCCACAAAAAAACTGTCAAGCCGTGTCTTTCTGAAAACATATCAGTGGTGTTATTTCGCTGATAAACAAAATGACCATAAATCCATGTTTAACAGCCCACAAACTGACTAACATTTTATGCTTTAATTAAGTTGGAACTTATAGCAGTGGGTCCTGTGGCCCCCTGATGGGGATGTAGTTGAATGTAGCTCTTTTTACACTTATTCTTCTGTCCTGTCCTTGGTACCATTAGATTTGCTAAAGTTGGAATGCGCCCTAACGTCATGTGCATATGCATAATGTATATTAGTTTACTGACCAGCCTGTAAACCAATAAGAAAGCCTTTCTGTAAACAGGTAGGAAAAAACCTAACCTGAAGCCCTTTCTACACAGCAGTTGGTCCTCAGGTTGCTTCTTAGGGCCGTGACTCACTAAGCTGACGTCAAAGAACTGGTGGCACCGAAGACCAACTGCTTCATGGCCTCGTGCTGTGTTTTATCTGGGCCAACGAGAGGCACTTAAACACACTGCAAAGACAGGCAGTTGATAGGCATGTAGTGTGCACATGCTGCACTAAAAGCGTGTGCCTGAGACCAAACTTTAAACAGAGCAACCTTTTTTACTGTGTTGTTAATACTGTGTATTACTGTCTCTTTGTACATTTATCTGATGAGCTGAACAGCCAATCACACTGGACTCTCTTGCTTAACACGCTGAATCGATGGGGGTCTGACTAGTGCAGACAGTGCGGAACACACTGCAAAATCTAGGCCAACGGACTGTCAATAATGGCCTGTTCACAGCCCTTCGTCAGAATTTCAATAATGCCAATAATAGTTACTTTTTTATAAAATGCTGAAGTTGAAGTTATGTGTACCGGATACCTGAGTATTTCCTACTCTCTATAAGTTTGAGGTGCTTGTATTTTACTGGAGTATTTTTTTCTCACTACAATTCTGAGGAACAGATTGTACTTTTTGCTCCAGTTTTATTTAAAAATTTTAGCTACTAGTTACTTTCTAGACTCTAGAAAGATAGAACCTTGAAAACCATTGAAACACACAATGAACTAATGAATAATTGTATCATGTGTTTTTATGAATAAAGCACATGTCAGTGTGGTTAAATTAGTTCCACGCACAAAGTAATTTATAACACGGGTCAGTATTTAAAAGCCTTTTTTTTGTACTTGCAAGTAAGTTGCAGTTTTACTTGAGTATTGACAATTTGTGTACTTCTACCACCAGTTACCTCACCAGCAAGCTTACCTTAAATGAACTCTAAATCTAGGCATAAGTTGCACAGAGTGTATTTTCTGAAGTTGTAGATTCCTCAGACATAACATTTTTAATGGAGGTAGAGCAAGTGACAAACCTTTACATTCTGGCCTTAGATTTTGATCTTAGACCAATATCACATGTTGCCTTTGTATGTTAGTACAGATGCATAAACTCTGCTCTAAGTGCAGAGGCAAAGTGGTTCACACGGATAATTAAATTCCAGCCCGGGTTCTACCAAAAAGCAACAACATCCTTGTTTTAACTCCGATGAAATTAATTCAATTAGTTGGGTGACTTCCTTAACAACAGAATGAAACGAAGACCAGTGAAGTGTGTTATTGAGCTATAAAATAAAGCGATTCCAGACTCCCACTATATCTTTTCCCGACAGTTCTTCTGGACAGCACCTTCTAAAGGAAGGAGATTGGCAGAAAAGCCATCCATCCCTAAACACAGCCATCACTTCCCCATAATTACCCAGGAAGAATCAAATTAGCTCTTGACAAGATAATTCACTGACTGCCTTCAAATGTCTAAGACTACAAAACACTCCAGCTTTTGATAAGAATATAAAGTCAAAGACAAAGTAATTTATTTAAAAGCATCTCTGTCTCTATTGTGTGTGTTTACATGTGCTGATGGACTCTTAACATATTTGCCCTTTTCATATTGATGTTGCACATGAGAGAAGCAGAATTATTGGGATTCATTAGACAGCCATCATGTGGATTTTGCCACTATTACTGGCTAAGAACATATTGTGAAAGTGTCACAATGTTCACAATGTTGCCTTGTCATAGCCCGACTCAGGCTGTGTGAATCACACTCCACAATCACAGGAGCTTGTTCTCCTTTGGAAAAAAACTGCTGCCCCCACAGTTTGACATACATTACAGGTTGATTGCCCCTAAGTCCTCTTGGGGTTGTCTCGCAATACACATTGGTGAGTGTTTGCTGATAGATTAAAGGTGAGAACAGGCCGTAACCATGAACTGAACGGACCAACACCGTGTTTATATCACTAACATATAAAAAACCTCTAAGTAAAATATTGTGTCTGGGAATATTATTCTCAAGAGCCTTACCTTTCAAGTACGGATGATTTCAAATGCCCATCCATCCCATAATGATATTTAATACCCAAACTCTTGAGAGTAGACATTTAGTTTAAAAGAAGAAAATATATTTTAGGATGTTTTCATGGACTTCTTCACACACATGTCTGCTTCCAAACTACAGCCGCTATAAGGCTGTTTAGTGTGTCTGAGCAATCATCGCCGCTAATGTGTAAGCACACCTGTAATTGAGTTCATCTTCAACCACCTTTAAAACACCACAAGTTCAAAGACCCTCTCTCATCTCAGTATTTCGAACACCTCTATCTGTGGAGTTTACAGATAGAGCCTTGAGAGTGATTTATATACTCTTCCTATAGGCAGCTTTCATCCTGTTTACAGAGCATCAGGCAGCCATTACAGATTGGCCTTGAGTTATTGATGAGTAGCACAGTAAAAAGTGGCCTTGCGTTGGCAGTAAGAGAGTCAGCTGTCAGTCCATTTTTATGCGTGATAGCTCTTAATCTCTTAGCGATGAGTCATGCAAAGAGCTGGATATCTGCATGTGTGTTTGTGGGATGCATGTCTACAAATTCATGGAAATGTGCTTATGTGGGTGGGTAGATAGATGAAGCTGTCTTATGTTCGATCTCACCAGACAGATTAATTCATTGTTCACGTGTGACAGACGGTGCAAAACTTTGGAAGTGTTTGCACAGTATGTATGTGCAAACGGTGTAGTGTATTTGTGTGTTTGTGTGTCCTCACCCCTTGTGAGAAGTAAAACGCTGCAATCCCCAGAGGCCAGAAACAGCACAGCATGGAGAAGATAGCCAAGCCCAAGTGGTCTCGTGGAGGGACGACTATGAAGTTGTCCTCACTCTCACTGTCACTGGAACAGTCCGTCTGCACATAGAACAGCACTTAAGGTCATAACACACACCCATGTTGTACCCTATACATGTACAATCTTACAATTACTGAGTGATGACATTGTGACTAAGGAAACTGTTGGGTCCATTTGACATTTAATAAGAGTTCAATGAGAAAATCAACAACACTCTCATTTCTATGGGGTAAATTTAAACTTGCTGTAATTAAAGTAGACATGACAAAATGGTTAGCCAAACTATTATTTATAAGTATTATTATAACCCATTACACATCCAGTTTGCATCAATTTAAATCCAGCATTTTAATATCTGTCTCTTTAGTTGCTAAATGCTCCACTGTGACCACTAGCCAGGTGAAGATGGGTGCTGGGCAGGGAGGGTATGTTGAGCTTAGAGAGCATTTCAATTAAAAAAAAAACAACAACAACTCACTGCTGCTGAAAACATTGCTACAAGAACAGGAAGAATGAAGCAAAGCAAAGCTGGCGCCCAGACAACTACACAATAAGCTGAATTACATTATTAATCTCCATAAAGCTGAGGGGGAGCTGCAGGTTTAAGTGTAAATTCTCCATAAGTTCACTACACAACTGTTTTCAGGTCATTTGTTTTGTTATAAAACCATTGATAACCTAGAAACTGGAAACGGCAGGCGGGCCTGCGTTTTGTACAAATTAAACAATGGGGATATAACATGTTATTTAGGGAGCTTTAGGCTGACTTTGGAATGTTTGTTACAGACAAACTGTGTTCCCTGTTTCCAGTCTTTGTGCTAAGATAAGCAACCACTCAGTGAATCATTATTGACTTCAGTTCAGATCGGCTATTTATCAAAATATCAAACTATTTCTGCAATAGAGTAAAGCATATACTGTATATTCAGTAGTAATTTTAATAGTAAAAAACTAAATGTCTTACAGGTTCATTTCAAACAACCTACTTTTACACCCTTCGTCCCCAACATGTCATTTCACTACAATATTGACACTGTCTCCTCAGGACAATCATAATAATGTCTTTGTTTCGATTGAATAATTTCAATCAGTTGTGTTGATTTTATTGTATGTTTGACATTTGTCTGTCCATTCATGACACAAAGACATTTCTGATCCCAAAAGGTTCTCCTGGTGAAAGGAAGAGTACACAAAGAATATATAATAAAAAATACAAAGACACTGTGTTTATTTCATGTCATTTTTAAAAGGTTTCATTATTCGGTAAGTCGATTTATAAACAGACTCAAGTTTGGGGGAATATTTTTGTGTTAAGGATAAAAGGAAGTGCATGTAGATGTGGTTTTCAAGTTGACTGGATGGGGAAAGAATTTGCATTCATAGGAAAAGGAGAAAGCATTTGCGTAATGAGAAACAAAACATAAATGCGTCACTGTGTGCAGGATCATTTGCTTCTGCGTAATGTCACAGCTCATATTCATGGACTTTTTGTGATGGCCCAGTAGTTTCTCATTAGTTCAGAGAAATGCAGATTCCTACATTTGGCATCTAAACAACAGATGGCATTTAAAAAAAAAGCAATGCATGAAAGTACACTTCATTTCAGATGTGAAATAGTTAGGAATCAAACACACCTCCTCGCTAAAGCCTTATGAAACTATTTCACGCTCCACACAACCGTTCCTTTGTAATGCCTTTAGCAAAAGAGAATCATATATCTGCATACTCTTTAGAGGATCCAACATTCTCAGTCCCAATCTACAATAGAAAATATCATAGGCAATGCAATTTTTGATTCGGCACTTTATGACCACTTTTACTATATACAGTACACACTCATTTTCAGTTCATCTTCCCAAACGACACCAAGAGTAAGATGAGAGATTTATTTCTTTCACTGCATGTAATAAAAAGAAGTCCCAGATTAAGGCCACTGTTTCTGCAAGAGTCATTAAGCTGCATCCTTTTTGCATCATCCTGCTTGAAAGATGATCCAGCATGAGGGTGGAACATGAAAGAAAATGACAAAAAAATCACTGCTAACAAATCATTGTTGTGTAAAAGAAATATGAAGCTGAATATATTAATCGCAAATGGGTGACGTGAATATAGAGGAGGATAAGAAAATATTAATGAGAAGTATTCAAGCATGAAATCACCAGACTAACACAAAGATGGTAAACGGATGGAAACTGTAACATCTGGGGCAAAAGCAACATAAACATAAACATCTTGTCATTTTGATGGGTTCAAAACAACATGTTGCCAAAACAACATGTAACATATATGTCTCCACAAGACATATTTGCTTAACTTGCATCAGACTCACTATTTAACAGTTTTTTTCTAGACTTCCAAAGATTATCTATAAACTGAGAAATCGCATCACCACTGGGTATAAAATGGTTTTTCTTCTATAATTTTACATTATTTCTGCAGTATTTTTTAAATATATTACAAAAGAAACAATATTAAAATAACAGGAGATGATCAAGAGAACCACACATAACACAAGTCCTGAGCTGGATCTGCACTGTAATGTCAGCCAATTTGGAGGAATGCATATTTTTTAATTTAAGTATTTATATTGGGGTCAGCTTAATACAAAAACAGTTTTTGTGGTTGAATAATGTGAATAAACAGGGGCACTAAACACTACACTTCACTGTTTTATTTCAATAAGGAAGAGTATAGCACAACGCGGCTTTGTATTAAAAGTTTAATTACTGTGACTGTGTGAGAGTTAAGGGAATGCGCTTGCTTTAACGAGTAAAACAATTTTCAATTAATTTTAATAACGCACACCGCTTATAGCCATGTTGCCTGATTGATGATGGAAATTAGTGGGTGGGTGGTTAAAATGTGTGGGGGCCCTGCCCACTAACAGTAAGACACTGGATTAATTTGCTCCAAATATAGACCTCGGAAAGACAAATTTTATTTTAGACTCGAAACATGTTTCAGCAAGCAAAACCTTACCAATAAGGTAAGACAGTCACCTTGTGTTGTCATACTTATGAACCTGTTAAAAGCCATAAGCACAAGCTTCTGCTCAGATGATTGATGTACTTCTATTGACTTCAATATACAATACTGGGGTAAAATAGGTCATAGCATAGGCATAATAAAGCCTACATTGTGTATAATGGAATTCTGCCTTCATGGCCTTAAGCAAGTGCAATGGTGCATTCTCTGCAGAACCAACCCTGCTCTGCTCTGTGCCTTAGAGCTCACCAACCTGTCTGCACAGCCTCCATGCTGTTTGGAAAACACACATCACCCTGGGATCCTACCTGTTTAGTTGGTTACCAGTAAAAAGAGAAAGGGACGTTAGAGAGGCTGAAGTGAGTTGGGCAAGAGAACAATAGGGTTGGCTAGATTGGGTACAGAACTGCAGACAGGTCTGCATATACAGGAAACTTCATATTGTCTGTATGCACAGGAAGGTCAATAACCATAAACCTTTCCAGTGCTTTCATAAGAACCAAAACAGATGAAAACAACCCAGCAATTCTCCTGCAAAGCTGTTTCACGCACCGATTTTCATGCACCGGGTCAGGTCACACTATTATCTTTGCTTTTTACTGAAAACCATGTCATTCATGAGCTCAAACCAGGCTCTCTGCAAACTGCAAACGTTACAGGTCATGGAAAGCCTACAGTATTGGACTACATAGTCCTAATGACTATGTATGCTTTGCTGCTAGTTGTCCTCAGATTTGTCTCGTGGAGCATAAATCCTGTCAACATGAGGCAACAGGCTGACAGGTAACAAAGACCTAATAGATGGTTTCACCACTCTACCATGACAGCATAACCAGGAGGAGAGCTTATGTAATTTATCTGGCCTCCAAATATAGTAGGAAATGTGCCCCTGTCCGACTTTTATACATTCTTCCAACCTGGATATTAGTTTTTAAACCTTGGCTTATTTGTCCAGGCTTTATATCAAGTACATGTCTTGTACTTAACACCTGATATGAGGATCATATATGAGGGAATAGGAATTTGAACGTACCTTTGAAGTGAATTCAAAGATTGTATTTACGCATAAGTGGGGTAAAAGTTTGAACACAGATCTGTGCAGACATTAATTTCAAGAAAAACTAGTGACAGTGCTTTGTATTTAACTTTGACAGATCTACTGTAAATACAAATAATGCACATTTTAATTTATTTCCGTTTGATTTGAGTTAATTAAAAATCATAAAAAATCTGTCAAATCGGTTATGTTGTATTGTGCCTGTAGCGGCTTCTGGCATCTACAGCCACTGAACATTAATCTGCATTCAAAGGATCAGTAAAATGTATTTAAAACCGACTGATTTGATATAGCCTCAAGAAAAGTTAATTTTCATCAATGTTTCATTTAAAAGGGAAAAGAAAAAGATCATATGTTAACAAATTGATTGTGGCGTACTTCCACATTGGCCCACAAAACTGTTACCAAGATGCACATGGTCCACATTACGATTTCCTAATGTTGCCCACATAATCCAAATGTTAACAAAATGCATTTTCAAAGGAGGCCCACTTAAGAAAAAGCAGATATGGTCCAAATTTGACCAAAACATGCATGGACCACATCTTTAATGGCCTAATTGGACCACATAATAAAAGACAGATTTGGATGTTAAATAAATGCATACGAGTTACATTTACAAAATAAAACACAGATATGGCCCAAATGTTACTCAAGTGCAGTGAGCTCCTAGTTAACCTGTGTCCTCTCTCCATGCATTTATAGGTCACCACTGCACAACATTCATTTTCTGTCTTTTTTTTTCTTATATTTGTGCTTCTCCCTCTCTGTCTCCCTCTCTCTGCATCTATCTGCAGGTGTCCCCGACTTTGGAGCTGCCTGTTTTCCAGTGTGCAGCTACTGGTCCTCCCAACCTGCCCAATGCTTTGTTGTTACTTTGTGTTGCTCTTTTCTTTTCTCTCCCCACTTTCCACTCACCCCAACCAGTTAAGGCAGATAGCTGCCCACCCTGAGCCTGGTTCTGCTGGAGGTCTCTTCCGCTAAAGACAGGTTTCCTCTTCCATGTTGCCTAGGGCTTGCTCAAGGGGGATTTGTTGGGTTTCCTCTACATATCTGTATAGTCTTAAATTTCTTATGTAAAGTGCCCGGCACACATACCAAACCATACATATGGTCCAGATGTTACCAAAATGCATATGGCCCATTTTGGAGTTTCTGATTTCACAAGCACCACAGATACTGAACACATGGAACAAAATTAAAGAAAGAAGATCAAAAATTATCTTTTCAACCTTTTTTTATGTGTGTGGCTACTCAAAGGGGACGTGTAAAGAGAAGTCTGAATGCAGAAACTACTTCACAGCCAAAGGAAGTTCAATTATTTGGCTGAATGCATAATCAAATTTAATGAGGAAAGGCCATTAAAGATGCAATACTGCACAAAATGACATTTTCAGCACATTTACAAAGCTGATGCATAATTGGTTTTCATGGGAAAACAAAAATTCCATGCATTGTGTTATCTGTTTATCTTAACAGTCCAACATCCATCCATGCCATTTGAAATGGGAATAGAAGAAAGTCATAATGATCTGTCCCATCTTCCCCTCGTATTTAATTGCACTTCTACAAAAGATGTCACATGTTGACTTTGCATAAGAGTCATCTGCAGGTCATCTGGCCTCCCTGTCTGGTACACAACGGTTCTAGCAAAGAAGACATATAGTCACACCTTCTGCATCCTAATGCACCATCATTGTAATATACACTCAGTCTATTCATGCTCCAGATGGTCATGTTAAGTTATGCTGGGGCAGGAGCCTATTGCCACAGATGTGACTTAGTTGCTGTCTTAAGGGTTTGCAATTCATCAGGAAGTGTGACAAAATTCTTCCAGAGGGTGCAGCTGGTCAAAAGCAATACAGGCTTTACCACAGGGTTAACAAGAACTTGTGATTTACAAGGTGCCTGGTCTTAGCAGGCCTATGGGGTCCCCCACACTCAGAGCCTCAGAGGGACACTTAGTCAAAGAGTGTGTGATCACAATGATAAGAGCCTCGTCATGATGCTGTCTCCTCAAGCATGCATTACAGTCGTTTGGAGGATCTACTACCTGCGCTGAATTAATAAACAAAATAGTAGATTTTTTCTTTTGCCATGTGGCCTCTTATGGACACATGTGCAATTTAAAAATGTGTAATGATGCTACAACAGGGAAAGGCAACACATCACACTTAGTATTCACATCGCGCTGTGCAAACTGGTTGAGATGCACAAGCAAGTCCGTGTTCTGAAGCAAAGAAATCAGTGATTAAGTATACCAAAAATAACAAGAAATCCTTGCCCTATTAAGTCCCAATACCTCTTGTACACCTACAACTGAAAATGTAACAATATTAGTATTAACACTAATCATATATTGGCTGTAGAAGAAAATGCACATCAATCAATAGTGGTTTAACAAGTAGAAATACAATACTTTCCTACATAAAAAAAATTGACCTCAAGGCTGCAGTAAAAGGAAACTAGATTAAAAGATATAAATATTAGTTATAGCGCTGCATGTACATACCCATGTAATCAACCTTGCACACAACAAAACCAAATGAAAAGATCTATAAATCCAACACCGTGGTATGTTAAGTGCCACTCTCACTAAGATTACAGCTGCCGTACAGTGGAACGTCTAGCATATATAATTGAGCAGGTAATTGATTAGCCTGTGCATATAGCCCTTTAATATGGAATATGACAAGGCTCGATTACATACACACAAAATCAGAAGGAGTCAAGTCAGACCTGCCTGACTAATGGAAAGAGACAGAGTGAGGCTGAGCATCCCCAAAGTATTTTAACTGCACACCAATTCTACATCCCCAAAATGGTCTTTTGTCTTCCTAGGTTATTTGTGAATAAAATCATCTAAATCCATGTGCATCCAGAAGAATGATCGACATTCACTACATGTCTCTCCCCAAAAGAACTGCTATGATTTTTTACATGTAATTATCCCCAAAGGGCTGCTATTACTCAAAACTCATTGCATTACTAAAGCATATTTCTCATTATTCATTTTTTAATAATCTGAGCTGCCATTCAGGCAAGGATTAAAGAAGCATCAGTAAGTTTTGGCAGAGAGGCAAGACTGTGCTACTTTATTCTTCTTTCGGGAACTTTATTCACAAAGATGAATGAGGAGGGTCTTTTATTTCTATTTTCTATTTAACTATTACAAAAGCCATTCTCCCAACCAATCTATCACCTAAAACTGTTTCTCCAGTTTTTTCAACATGTAAAATGTGACACTTACATTCATGCTCTCATAAGATGTATAACGTATCAGTAATGTGAAATAAGATTCAACGCTTTTAACATTCCAGACTAACTGGGTATCCCTTAATCAGAAGTAGAGGCTAAAACCAGTCGTGTGTTTGGGTGGTCCTCTCAACTTCTATGGAAAAGAGGTTTATCGCTAAGAAGTGATACCATTGCTGACAAAATGGGACAATCATGCTTGTTTGTACACACAAAAAGAGTTGTACATCTTGGAGCACAAAAGCTGTTTACAAGTATCTTACTGGGTGATTTTATGCAAGTCTCTTTTTCTCCGTCTATTGCTTTAAAATTCTGTACCCCTAGTTTCTGCCAATTTGGAACAACCGATCCTGCAAGCGGCTGTTGCTGCTACCTGCCAGTTATGCTTTGGGAAGAGATGTAATAGACAGAAGGAGAGTGTAGATAACCAATAGGCATGAGCCACTCATTAGGACTGTGTCTGAAATCTCTGCAGTGGTGGGTGAGTGCTCTCCCTCTGCACCACAGGGCGTGCCTCCCTCTCTGACTTTGGTTACTGAATCTACAACTGTGATTGGATAAATTTCGACCTCAAACTTATCATTCATTACTTCCTCTGAATGGGAAATTTAGTGCGAGTAAACAATGTTTTAGCAATTAATGTTTAAACTATGATCCCATGATTATGAATACAACCTCTCCACAATAATTCCTCACTCTTCTGAGCATTTTATGTTATCATTCATTATCTCAATTATTAGATCTCCTCAGGGGCTCGTCTGCTTCATTTTCTGCTGCAACCCCCTTTATTCGCCAAGTGCTCATTTATATGATGTATGGTGCTATGTTACCACGTGCCAAGGGGAAGGGAAGAAGGGCAGATCAAACGATTTCTGAAATGCACTGAATTAGACTGAATGGTCATTTTATTTCCAAGCAAGCAAACAATATCAGCCTGCCAGCTGAGTCACGCTGGAGCGCTTTCATTTCATTTCACTTCACATGTGTTTGTATGATGCTGTGCTACTGAGTAGGTGCATTTAAATTTGTACTTGCACACATCTTCTAAGAGAACTATATGACCGTGGAGGAGAATGTTAGTGTCATCTGAAATATAAATTCAAGTTGGTCCGAAATATGCTCTGCCTTTTACAACATTTGGAGTGCTTTATATTTACAGCATATTTGGAGTGTTTACAAATTCAAACCTTATTCATGTCCTGCAAACAGATTGACAATTTGCCAAAACCATTGTATAATTTCAGTGGGAAAATCTTTAGGTTTGAAAATCTGGATACTTAGTGCTGCTCTAAGTCCTGTAGAAATGCTGGCACAGATTGTTTTATTGTTTCCTAAAAGAAACACATGCTTCACCAAATGAAAAAGAAAATAGAGGAAAATGTAATTTTGGCAGGAATTTGTGGAAACTCAATAACATTTCAAGGTGACTGAACATCTAAGAGTTCCTAAGAAAAACAATTTTAGATGCCTGGCTGGATTGTTGTAACTTCAGCTGATGGTAATTAGAGTTAAACAAAGTACCACAAAGTGAAATATAATAATTTGTTCTAACTTTCAGTTACCAGAATTAATTTAAACATTTCCACATCTGAAGTGACACAGATGGTTCACAAGACCTAGAAAAGTCTGGCTGATTTAACTATTTGTTTTTCATAAGTTTTAAGGCATTTTAACATGTTTTGCTATTTGCTATTTTTCCCATTACCACAGAGTGACAATCCCTATAGCTCAGAGAGACACACCAAAGCATGGGATAGCTATGCCTAGTTAACTGAAGAGCACTAGCTTTAAAATCCATGGGACAGACCCGCTTACTGTTAAACTGAAATGAGCCATGCGATTGTCTATCATTTACTCCTAAATTAGAAATGGGATATCTCTGAATGAGATATTCCGCTACAATATATAACACAGGCTTATATTGAGTGCTGGACCTTTTTAGAAAAGGAACAGTATGTGTGCGCTGAACTGAAGCATGACTACAATTTCAATTTAATGTCCTCTCAGATTTAGGGAGAATAGATAACCCCAAACTTACTTGGTGCTGCAGAGGTAAGACAGAGGGCAGTTAGAAATATATTTATTTTAAAACTAATGTCTATTGATTTCAAACCCATGCCCACGATTTTAACAGTCCAATCCATGTGCTAAAAATCCACATTGCTTTTAGAGTAGAAATATTCCATTTTTACTGAAAGGCTGCATGTGAGCAATACCACATATTCAAATTCTTATGTTAATTTGAAATGTACTGATGAATGCTAATTTCAAACAGTGCAAAGATGCAACAGATGGCTGACAAATAGAAACGGCGGTCTTATCCAGACCTCAAGTGCTTATTTTAATGCAGGTTGAAACTCATGGAAATTTTTATAGGTCAAACCTGCAGATCAAAGAAATCTACGACCATGTTAGTATCACATATACATAATATAAAACCCATTTGGATACAGAAGGCATTCATTTTGCTATAGCTGGTAAATGTATTCCCAATCATTAGTTACTTCTCTGTATAGTTAACACATTATTTGTGGGGTCTGTCATTCTAGAAATTCACAAGAGTTGACCAGCTATTCATTTTTTCAAAGATGTATATTTGGGTGTGTTCAAGCAGAGCTTTGGTGAATATAGAGCATATTTATGATCAATAAATATTTCAAACAAAACTCTGGGAACTGCAAAGTGTTCCTAGTATAGCAACCAGTATCTGCAGATGTCATCAAATCAACCAGAAGCTACATGATTACAACTGTCTGCAAACTCAGACTCTGCTAAGGAAGTAGGGCAGCAATGGGACCTGGTTAAAATCAAGGTAAATTCATTTCAACTGGTTCATTAACCCCAGTTAACTCCTAAATCTGAGGCTACCAATACTATTTTCAAAGATAAATGGTTCAGACTAATGCCCAGACCTGTCTTGCATTACCACTTTGTTCCTCCTAATACTACACTTTATACTACCTGATACTACACTGCTGTGTCTGCGTGACGATCTGACATATTATTATTATTATTATTATTATTATTATTATTATTATTATTATTATTATTATTATTATTATTATTATTATTATTATTATTATTATTATTATTAATAATAATAATAATAATAATAATAATTCATTTTATTTATAAATCACTTTACGTTTATTGAGAAATCTCAAAGTGCAAAACCTGTTTTTTCAGATAACAACCTTAGAGAAGTTCTACGTATTAACCATCAAATAAGGGCCTTGCAGAGATGGGTGTGGGGGGGGAGGGGTTTGGTGGGTGGCTGGGGGTACTTGGCAGACCTCCAGTGCTTACTGTACACTTGTCAAGGCTAGAGATGATAAAAAGCTATAGATGACAGTTACTTGGTTGTCCAGACCCGAGGCCTACAACATGGAAAGACTATGTTGTGTTTGGCCGAAGGCAAAACCTCTTTACTTTAATCTTCTACATAAAGGTCACAGTGCAGAAGGGTCAGATTCAGAGTTTTTTTTTTCTGGGCACTTTAGCAGGGCTAGGTCCTCTATTCCATATATGTGTTCACTAACTGTACTTCTGTTTGTCTACAATCCTGAACAATATGAAATAAAATGAGATGATGAAAAAGAAAGAAGAGAAAGTGCTGTTTCTTGGGGTTATGCATCAGATAAGTCTTTTATGATTAAAAGTAACAAAGAGAACAATTAATGAAGGGAAGTGTTACGTGGAGATGCAAGGAACGGAAACAGCAACTGATAAAAAGAATACATTTTTTTAAAAACAACATGACTTAATTTTAACAACAAATGTGTTGGTGTTTTGAATAAAAAAAGGTTGTGCTCCGCAATTAAGCTTTAGGGGAAAACAGTGTGAGGTTATGTCCCACTGAGATTGTAAGACTTTGCAAGTTTGACAGAAAGGGAAATTAAACCAAAAAAATGTATTTTAAATCTCATAGATGAAATTTCTCGTCCACTTGCCAGTTTCCTTGGAGGTTTATATGTAATTTGTGTGTGCGCTTAGATAATTGGGAGAATTTGTACTTTATTTAAAAACATTTGAATAAAAGACAGAAAACCAGTGGACTAGCTTCACCCAGGTGTCTTTACAAGCACACTAGGTTTTAACATCTGTAAGTTAAAGGGAAAGTTAACCCAGCACATCTGACACCATCTGGAGATTATGACCTTTTATGAACTGGTAAAGATTAAAAGATCATTATTTTACATTGTGTCCAATATTGTATGCAACACCTGGTGAACATATGGCACTCTACACCTAAACGGACTTTTCTGACCCTTCCTCATAAAAAGCCTTCATAAAATTCTTGTCCAAAATAATAACTATTAATAACTAAGCCTTCTTAAATCACAGTAACTCTCACTAGTTGTGATCTGTTCTGCATTAGCATATTTGCTGCTCTTTCACCCTGTTGAGAACACGCATTGGTTTAAGAAGTGCTTGCTAATCTCTAATAAAGCTTTCTGTCATTGTCAGTATTTTTTTTTATCTCAACTAGCTACAAAATGCTGATAAAACTTTTTCAGATGACATATATAATATGGATTTGCAAAGGCAGTCTCATTCTGAATCGCCAGATTGTGATGATTATGGATTAGACAGCAGATTCAATTAAGCAACATGATTGGTGCACAATATAATTTTTAGGGACACAAACTCTATTCTTGCTGCTGAATCAGGCAAAAGCTATTACGCCTGAAACCCATTCTTTCACTGAATCAATGCAACTCACTGAGGAGGAGCTGTACTGTATATCAAGAGAATCAGAAAAAGTAGAGAGGAATTAAAAGCTTTAAGAACATTGTTGAGATGTGAAGTCAGTTAAGGCCTGGTGGCACCAAAAACAACAAAGCTAATAAGTTCCACAACTTCTTCCAGCTCCTCCCCACTCAGGAAAGCTTGCTGGTTGTCAAAGTGCTTTTCCATTTAATGGCATGACTAAAGGTTCAGACAAATGCCAAAAAAGTTCATGTAAATCTCACATTTACCTGTCACATACAGTAATGTACTGTCAGCATAAGCTTAGACAGGAAAATTAAGAGTGAAGCCAAAAGCACCTCTGCGATAGAGATGTTTTCCTAAACACACATGATTAAAATATAATTTCAGATTGGACCTTTAAAGGAACCCTGTGGGGTTTTTATTCAGTAGAAGTGCTAACAAGGACAGATAATTTTACCCTGTTTAGTCCCTGTTTTTGTGCGTGACACACTACACATTCCTGATAAAAATGCATCGCTATTTTTCTGATCTGCGGCTGCTGGTGTCCCCACAGAGGCAGTGACCCGCCTTTGATTGCGAAATATCAAACACGGATACGAACATTGCAGAAACTGTGAGCAAAATTAAATATAAACACCAACAAGTCTTTGAATGTCAGCCGAGGGACTTCCTTGTCTGAGGTCTTCACATTGTGTTAGACTCCGGACAGAGTGGTAGAGACACCCAGTACTTTGTGGTGTCAGTGGTCAACTGCTGAGAGGCTACATAATGAGTCCCACTGCGTATTTTTACATCTAAAAGCAGGCTGTGGGGCCTGATGGTGCTTTTTTTATGTGCCTGTTCATTTGTGAACACTAAATGTGTTGAAAAAATATGAACAATATGGTGATGTGTTCACTTAACCTTTGAACAGCTATGAGGAGCCTCCAGTTTGTGCATAACATCATGTCTCACTCATGTCTTTTTCTCTGCACATCCACCAGCTGTATCACAGCAGAACATTTGTACGTTGTTTGCTCTCTGGTAAGTGAGTGAGACACACATTTCTTTATTCTGCAGAGCGAGCTCTTAGCCCTATCTGCTATTGTATTGTTGGATTTCAGCAAACTTCTTTTTTATCACAGAAATTAGGGTCAGTGAACCAGTGTGTGGCACTCAGTCCATCCGGGTATCCATGACAGTGACCAAGCTCAACATACTGTTCCACTTCTCCAATCCCCTAAATCCTTTGCTACGGTATGAGCTACTGGGTTGTGCCAGCTGAGAATAAAAATACTCCGGTTAATGCTGTAGTATGATTGCACCTAACACCACCGTGCACTGTAAGGTAGGTGTGGATGATTTATTATCATCTAATGACAAATTTTACTCGAGGTCAGTGGATCAAAAGCGATTTGTGGTTAGCAAATCAGTGGGATCCAGGCACGGTGCATTTTGGAGTAAAGGTATAAGTGTATAAACAGCACACATATATGAGCATGTTGTTGTTTGTGATTTTCATAACACAATCACAGGTGTTCAAGCCTTTTCCTGAAAATGTAGTTTTTACTTTGAAATGTGTCACCTGTTCTAATCTCTTTTTAACTCAAATGTATGATTCTGTACTGGATCACCAAGGACACAAAAACACTCTTTGTAGAGTTTAAGTATCTTGATGGCAAAAACTCGAGGTTAACAGCTACATACTTTACTTCTTTTGAGATTTGTCAGCATTTTACTCATCAGGTTTGACACTGAGCATTACCTGCAACGTCCCCTTATCCTACATTCACTCTTACCTCATACTCTACATACTCCTCTTCCTCCACCTCATAGGACACTGTTTGGATCTTGATATGTTCGCCGTCCTCCAGCAGCTTAGCCTGTGGATCCTCTGTAGCAGGCGTGTCTGTCCCCGGTGTGTTAGACGCCTCCTTAGCCTTCTTCTCTGTGAAGGTGGTCTCACAGCACTCGTTTTTGTATTCCTTAGCCTTGATGCTGCCGCTGTCCTCCTTGTACAAAATGAAGTTGGGCCTGTAAAAAGCCTCCACTGCCAGATGCAGTGAGGTGGCATCCAAAAGCTGCTGCGATTTCATCTTCCCATTGGTACTGTAACCTCCACCACTCACAACGTTGCTGTTGCTCACCTTTACGCCTCCTCCTCCTCCGCCCTCACCTCCACCTCCTCTTCCAGCGAAATAATTAATAATGTTTTCCTGGTACTGGTTATTAGGGATGTCACCCCCATAACCATTGACCATGTGCTTACTGTTTTTGTCCAGCAATGGGTTCTGGAGTTCACTGAGATTTTCCATAGCGGCAGCAGTCACGGGGAAAGCGCAAGGAGCTTCTCAGGAATTTGAACTCAAGCAAGGAGATGGAAGAGTGATGGGTGCAATGGGCTCGTCACAGACGGGGGCCGATGTCAGTCAAGGTGTCAATAGCAATCAGCATTCAGCACTCTGACATCTAGAGAGGAGACAAAGAGCAAAAGAGGAAGAACAGTTTTTAGACTCAATGCAAAACTTCGGAGAATTGTTGCTGACATCTACCTGCAGGTAACAGCTCAATAGCAATGACTTATACAGCATCCCTCTTGTCACAAGCTGCACCCTGCAGATGATTCAATTAAGTTTAATTTGCTTCCTCACTATAGACACATAAACACTCAGATAGTGACAGCAATGCATCACATCATTGCCATCTACTTAAAATACATTAGCTTATTATCCTCCCCCATCTTCTGTGTGTGTGTGTGTGTGTGTGTGCCCGCACTTTGTGTATATACCTTATTGGATTGTTATCGCTCCATTGTTTGGATCTTATTAGGTGTCGTCAAGGTGTCATCAGCCTCTGTCGGATACGGATCAGATGAAGCCTCCTACACTCTCCCAGATCCGTGTAAATCTGGCACTGACATTTATTAAATTAGTTTGACATTAGCTGATGTTTTATTTTTTTAAATGGGGCTAAGCCTCAATAACACATCTCACAGATCTTAAAAATATTTAAGTAGTATGATTAACGGTGACAAGTTAATTAAGATGGCCAAGTCTTTCTATAAATATTGTGACATTTCGACATAAATGTAAACCAGAGGTGCACAACCTTACAGCTTTTTCTTCCCAGCTATTCGGAGTTCTCTGCTTCTCAGTTGTCACTCTTAACCTTGGTATGATAAAACTGCCTTTATAATAAAAATGTGAAAAGTAGATTATATCTTGGCATCTTCTGAGCAATCATATAATTGTGAAATGCTGCAATATTACTTAACTTTAAGAGAAGATATTCCCCACATAAGCAAAAATAATGACACTATTGCAATGGTATAGCAAATATGGTGATAGCATGTTGGTCAACTTCCAGGTTAGTAACTTAGACTAATCATCTCTTAGATGATTCCTGTGTTTCCTTTCATCACAGTGTTGTTCAAGAAACATTTGCTGATTCCTATTAAACCAAAACATTGTTTGATTTAACCTTCCTGTGTTATGCACTTGTTCAAACATCCATTAACTGTGTACTGTGAGCTCAACATACTGAAACTTCTCATCTCTGTAGTGCTGTCATCATATCTTATTTAGTTCCAGAGTGTAGGTTGTTATGAAACAGTACTCTAAGAATAGCCTCCCACTGGACAGGATGTAGTGGTCACATTGCATCACTGTCCTGACTGATTATTAAGTGACGGGTCATTGTTGTCATTCGTACACTCTTTATTCTTTGTTGCTCCATCCTTTTTCCTTTCTGCTTTCACCTTTAACACTTTAATCATCACTTTAATCAACACTTGTATGCTTTTCAGGTTGCAGTTGTTTAATCTCCAAACTTTTCTTTCTCTTCTTTTTTCCTGCCAATGTAGGAGTTTTGTTTGCTGTTCGTGTTTTCTGCCCCATGAATAAAATACAAGCCCCATGCTCCCAAGCTTCCTGAAGCCCAGCAAGCACCGGACAGACAACAAAGTTTTCAAGGTTCCTCCCTGTTGGACCCCCTGTGTCTGAATGTGCTGACATTGTTGTTCCACACCAGTGCACCCTTTGGTCCACACACAGCTCCAGGAATACACACTTCTGCAATTCTTGTGAGTGTGCGAATATCTCAGTTACGAACAAATTCTGATGAAAAGCTGAAGATGAGCAGCTGCTGAGTTTGCTATGTACTTTGGAGGCAGCTTTAAGGTCCAATACACCGCTGCTTTTGTGGGTCAGAATGGTGTCTGACCCAGGTTCAAGTCCCGTAGTTGTGTTTGCGCAGCTGAATATTGTTCCCCAAACACTCCAAGGGTAATAACTGTTAAAGGATGTCTTTTATAAAGTTTTCCCTATTTAGTTTGAGGGTCCCCAGATGGATAGACGTCATATGACTGTAAAACCGCAAATTTGGTATTTGGGTTATTGACCAATATAACTAAAATTTGATTAGAATTTAAAATGTGATTTTAAATTACCAGTGCCCTGCTTACTATGAGTGATGAATTACCAAACAGTTACATAAGTTCAAGATTTTTTTTCGATGCTTGTGTGTTTTTAATTTTAGCCACTGAAAGCTAGAGCATGCAACATTTTCAAATAATATGCAGCATAACTTCTTTTTTAATGTGAGAATGTTTTGTGAAATTAAACGGATTTCAAATAACATTTTTACCAAATTCCTTTAACATTTTGCCTGTATAAGTTGTTTGTCCCCATACTCTCATGCAACCAACAAGACCATTTGTTAAAGAGACCACTCCTAGGGACCAAAAATGGTGGCTGCCATCTCTAACAACACAATGGCGGCTTGTATTACACTATACAGTAAACAGTCAAAAACACCAGATTAGAACTGTGCTGAATTTACAACTGTTGGAACACAAACACAAAGTATAAAAGTAATAATGTGTCCACTGGAAATCTGGTATCGACATGATAACTTAAAAACATAAAAAATAAAAAGTCAAAACTGTATATCTAAATTTTCTAAAGCAAACAAACTAAAAGTATCAAACATGCCACTCCATCTCATTTCTGTACACATTGGCAAAGCTTCATCAACCTAAAAACACTGCTGTTAAAACAAATCTGAAAGGTACAGCAGACTGATTCATCGCAACAAGCAAGATAAGTTCAATATCAGTCGTTCAAAGATGTTAGATTGCTGACATTTTCTGTCAAACAGACTTGTCAGTTTGTTTGTTTGTTTACATAACTTAGTCCTTACTTTTAATTTCATTGTTCTGTGCTTGTGTTGAGTGTGTGGGTGCGGGCACTGCTCGGCCCACCCCACATGTCTCTGTGTGTATATTCATCTCCTGTTGCTGACTTGTGATAATAATTAATATGTTGTTAATTTACCATGGACCTACAGTGATTGACAGCATGTGTTTTTGTTGCAGACGATGTTTGTTATGAGGTGCTATTGTTTCATTTAACTTATGTGTAAATGAGCTTGGTCTATTGTTTAGTGTTCAGAGGGGTTATTATATGGGCATGTATCTCAATAGTAGACCGGGATGGCTGGTTGGTTAAGGTGATGGACTTAAGATCTGATGGGTTAATGCCCTCGTGGTTTCAGAGCCCACTCCTTGTAGGTCACCTGCAGACAGGAAGCATTTACTTACAGATCCCGTTTCATGTAATGGTGTTTTCATACCTTTAGTGCTTTTGCTCTGATATAAGTCAGTATTTAACAGGACAGTCTAATGTTTTCCAATCCGTAAATCACTACTGCATTGATACAAAAGCACCACTGTAATTCCTGTGAGACAGTCTGCTTGAGGACAAGTCGCTTTCTACACCACAGTTTTTGATGGTGGAATATTGCAGCTTAAAACAATCCGGACGTTACTCTTCTATCACAGACAAAAACATCCATTTTTATTTTCTTCTCATTAAGGTTTTCCAAACAGACCAGTGCAGCAAGTAATACAAACAGATCAATAGTAATAAACTCACTCTCTTTGACAAGGTCTAAGGAAGCACATAAGTACAATGCCGCCATCCTGCATGTAGCCACATTGAGTATTCTTATAATAACTTCCCTGCTTCACCCAGTGAAACTCTGATACTCTGCACAAATGCTACAAGCTGACAGCGGATTACTTTTGGTGTCATTACTTAGGAATGCTCTGAGAAATCTTCTTGGTGTTGTCATGCTTCTAAATTCTTTGCTGCTCTGTTCTTGTTACAGAGAGAGTCTTTTTCAACAAATAGGAATTTATTTCAGTGCAAGCTGAGCAATGTAGGACACCTCAGGATCAGTTGAGCTGAATGTCATAGAAATAGCCATGGTGCTAACTTGTTTGTAGGCGTTTCTGTTTTTCTACGAGTAAAATACAGTACATGTGTATTAGTGGGTGGTTGTGCTTGTTAGAGATGGAGAGAGTGACAGAGACAGAAGGGGGCAAAGAAAAGACACACCATACTTATATGTGATTGTCTGCTTGGCTGCATTTGGGCATGTTCATAGACAGCAGTGGTTGAGAGGTATAAAGAGCTGGGAGGTACGGCTGAAAGCAAATGAGGCAGAGCAAACGCTGAAAAACAATACAGCACGACAGAGATGGCAAAAGCTCAGCCCTGTGTGCTGCAGTGTTGCTGTGCAGGAAAGGTGTCCGACAAGGGACAAACACATTACTGAACAACCTGTAAGCATCCAATTGCAGGAGAGTACGAATAAGACCGTCGCATTGCTAAGATGCCAGTCACACTGATACAGTACGTCGGTGTGCTTCAACTCTATTACACTTAAGTCAGCACACTGTCTTTGCCTGTGTCAGCCCAACGCCAATCAGCCTTAGACCTCTGACCCTGAAGTCAGGAGTGGGTATTATCAGCCAGGCCTTGAGGCCAGCATGGTGAGATGCAGCTGAACTGCATTTGTCTTATCTGTTGGCTATGTTTACCAACCCATTTCATCCAAGCTGTGTGTCTCACAGCTTTTCCTGGATACCGCTCACCGAGCTCGACAGCAACAACTTCATCTTTCTGTAATTTAATTTTGAAAGCAGTGGCTGGCGTGTAATATGCATAATAAGGTAACAGCAGGTAGTTATTGATGATCATAGATCAGGACAATGGAGGAGAGCTCACTGCATGATATGCAAATACACCCCAAACCACATTTGTCAGGGAACCTTACCCTGTCCTCAGCACACGCAAGCCCACAGATAAATTAAGCAACAGAAATATAACCATCCTCAAAGGAGACATTGCAAAATGTCATAATTTACTTGAAATGAATCTGGATCCTATTCCTTTGTGAGCAGCGTCTGTTAATATGTAGCCTGTCCTCGCTGTCTACATGTCTTTCTGAGGAGATGATAAAAGACTAAACCCTTAGAAAGGAGCGTTCCGCAGAGGAGTCAGCACTACACGCTCATCACTTTGCTTAGTGTTTTCCAAATCTCTGTCAGATGATTTGAAGTGTCCATTGATGTGTAAATCCACCCCTGAAAACCTGATCCACACGTGCTTGAATAATTGAAATGGAGGTTTCTGTCAGTAGCAGCCATGTGCAATGTTGCTAGAGTGGTTTGTTGTTGTAGGGAGGCAGGGTCTTCATTGATTTGATGGCAGGACACCAACCACTTTTTATACTGACCTTAGTTCCATTTATTAAAACTGTATTCCAAGCAGGAATTAGAGCTGACATCACCTGTGCCCTCCCAGTAGCTGCAGGCACCAGGGGGTAGATCAGAGTGTATGTCTACTAGACAGAAAGAGGAGGCGAGACATGACACAGGCTCCTCGCTGCCTGTCTTCTTTTCGCCTAAGCCCCCGAATCTTTGACGGAACAATTACCCTTGGTATTTTACTTTGTCACCTTAAACACGGACTTTTTTGATGTATAAAAAGAAAGATAACAATAGTAAAACAGCCCGATCAGAGACTCAGAATCACTCTTTTACTGCTCTTTGTTGTTTTAACTTGGCTTTTTTTGTTGTTGTTGTTGTTTTGCAGAGTGAAAAATAGTCCTGAATGTCCTCTTTGGTAAAGTGCTGTGAGTAACCCCTATATAGAAAAAGATAATATTACATACAGTGCAGAGCCCACAGATGACTTCATGCCAAAAGCATATCTCAGTCATAACGCAAACACATTGGGTTTATGATCCAGCAGTGGCAGGTGGAAACTGTGTGCAGAGTTCTTTATCAACGACATCCTCCCTTACAACACACACACATTGCAATGCGACACATTCGACACTTACTTCTGTTAATTACTGAGGAATGAACATGTGCCTTAATGTAAAAACACTGTGCGCAAAGACAACGATCGGCTCTGAAACGAGCGCCATTGTAAGAAAACTGTAAGAATATGAATGGTATTAATATTAATAAAATCAGGAAACATGATGATATTGTTTTTCTACCTGAGTTATGGGGAATCCAAATGTTGTTTGGGGGACGCAAACACTCGCTGGTTCCCGGCTGTACATTGTGGCTGGGATGCTGACGGTGTCGCCCAAAGGAAAAAGACATTGCTCAGACTTTCTCGCTCGAAGAAATCATTTCGGACGAACAGGTCTCCGCTCGTAATGTCTTTCTCTCCCTCTCTTCTACAAACGTAAAGGTGTCTCCCCCTCCTTCCAGTTAAGCGTTTACATTGAGAGTCAGGTGAAATGTTTTTTTTTGTTTTTTTTGCCTTCGTAAAGTTAAAAACAGCTTCTGTGAGGGAGAGCGACAGAGAGACGAGTCCTTGTTCGGAGACGCGGATGGAGAGAATTGGAAAGGAGTCTTCGCGGTGCGCGCACCGGGAGAAAGCTGCTTCCGCCCTCTCGGTGCGCATGAATGTACTTTGACTGAGTACTTTCAGCTTGTGAGCGAGGTGACTGTTCTCTAAGAGCGGGTGCTTTTAGCTGCATGTCAGGCATCAGGAGCTGGAGCTGAACACTGACCACTCCTATAATAACCCTCAGTAGGAGCAATTTAACATGGAATTAACACACTAACTATAAAAAGGATTGACAAACAGCTATAAAAGTACCTTTCTTAAATACCCACTACAATTCACTGTGAAGGGGGCAGTGATGAAAAATTAGAGAACTGTCTCAACACAATATTTTTACTTATATTACTATAAAAGAAAGTGTAGTAATATGCCTTGTATTCAACCAGATGTTAAACTGGTGCTGTTTCCACTGTCTTACATGGCCTCTGTGTATGTTCTTCCTGAATAAATCCATTGCAACGGAGCCTTCTGAAATCTATTATCTACTCAGAGTAATCATAATGTACTTCTTCAGAGTAATGTTTAATATATCTAAAACACACACACACACACACACACACACACACACACACACACACACACACACACGTGGATCCTTCCTGAAGATTCTTCCATTTTCTTGAGGGGTTATTTATGGGGAGTTTTTCCTTATCTGATCAAACCAGAGGTATCTTGATCTGCTTTTGCTGTAGTTGTTCTCCATTCACCATGGGGTTAGGAGTGGGTGGGCCGGAATATGTGGCTGTTCACAGGATTAGTCAAACAGCTGTCACTCAAGGTTACTAAGCCAAGTGTGTTGTCAAGATTCAACTACAGCAAATACAACAACCTACTGTGGCAATAAGGACTTTTTTTTACTTTTCACTTATGGACATTTGGTTTGTGCAATGGCCTTAGAGCTAGAAGATGGTCCGTTTAAATTCACTTGCCAGCTGTGATGAGATTACAGGGTTTTTCTTGGGTTTCCCAGTATACTCTAGTTGCCTCCCATATTCAGAAGACATGAAGGTTTAATGGTGACTCCAGCACTCACATAACTTTAAACAGGATGCATGTTTAAGATTATGGATAAATAGAAATATACAAAAGGGCCTTTTTATAACAAGGAACATTTATTCACATCTGACGTACGTCGCATTTTCAGTGACACACACCTGATCCCTCCCAGTGTGTAAACTACAGTGGAAAACCAAGACAGAACAGACCACTTTGGCCCTGTAGATTTAGGTTATAGGAATCTCTGCACTATTAATTGCAAAGTTCATAAATTGGACAAGGGGAACTAATAGTAATATAAAGATGATTGACTCTTGTGTGCATCCATGTCATTGTTTTTTATTTAACATAGTCAATGATGATTGCATTATTGATTTGAAAATTTAAGTTGTACCTTGGGGCACAGAAATTGACTCCTGCTATACCCCTATTTATAAGAGTGTATACACTTATAACACACTTATAACACACTTATAACACACACACACATAAAAACACAAAAAAACCTGAGAAATCCAAATGATGTAAGATTTCATGATCTACATTGTGTGCACATGACACGTTTTAAAACCGGGTTTTCAAATAAAGACAATACTGCATGACAGAAGATCGCAAAATAATAGAGTGATAGAGAAATCTATTAACACAATGTGGTAGTAAAAAGAGAGAGAGCTGCATTTTCCTGCTGCTGTGCTGAAAGACCCATTAAGCAGTGTCATTTTCCGTGGTGAAATTAAAATTTTTTTTAATATTTACAAACATGATCTGATTACAAAATATTAGACGGACATTAATGCACTATTTTGAACATGACAAAGTTGAACGTGCACAGTTGGGTGCAAATGTTTGCATCCCCCTTGATAAAGTGATTAAAAAAGAACTTTCTGATAAAGAAACATTCAAAACAAGGGAATTACAACCGATATACTGGTGAAATATATAATGGGCATTTTGTATGTTCTTACTCTAAACTTACATAATATGTACATATTTTAAGTAGCTTGTTTACGTGAAACTTCAAAGGGCACCAGACCTGAAATCCTACATCATTGTTGAGGATCCAACTCACCATTAACAGCACATAAGTGGAGGTATTGACCGCAATCTTGTCATTTTGATGTTTAAAGAAAAAAGCTCCGGCTTTATCACCATCGGATCTGCGGTGCTGACACCTTCTTCCTTTCATGTATTGTTGTTTCATGTAGTATTGTGCATTTGGTGTTTGAACCAGTTCTCGACAGAGGAGAACAGAAAAGGGTCAGCAAATAGCCAGAGAGAGAGAGGCTCACTGCCTTGTAGCTGCAGTGATCATTGCTGAAGGTGGCCAAGGGATGAACAACAGGGGGGAGAAAAGAGGACACCTGCAAAGGGAGGTGGCTCTGACAGGCTGTGTAATAGCCTGAGCGTTCTGAAACACTGATCGCACCTTCATTTCAACATTTTTTCCCAAACCACCACCTCTTCTTACCCAGCTGTGTTGCCTGTTATTTCGCTCTCTGTCAGTATTTCTGTATTTTTTTGCCCACATTGTCATCCACTGTCATCTATCCCCACCTAATTCAATATCATTGCAATCATATCTGACAAATGGATTCAGATCCGCCGGCCAGCTGAACTCAAGACCTCATCAGAAACCTATCAATCATAGATATCATACACAGCTTTTCTTCCTTCCTCTTAAAGCACTGTCCTGCCAAAGAATTTTGCGGCATCCGGCCCTGCTTGTTGGAGGTGGTCACTGAACTCTCTGCCATACCTGTAGGCATGTCTTGAATTGCAGATGAGCTGCGAGATCCAATTTGTTTGTTTTGCGATGACTCCAATTCCTTTGCCACAGAACATTAGGGCTGCAAATTAATATCCCTGGGCTCTGCAGCTCACCAGTCTGTTTTGAGACAAGAGACAGGCACACTGGGATAATGGCAGCTGCATGGAGAGAATACTTTAAGACCTGAGGTGCCTTGTCTTTATAAACCCTTTTTTTCACCTCCCACCATTTCCGTGCTTTCCCCTCATGGTTTCATGTGTCACCTTCCCCCAAATGAGTTTAGAGGGTAGGCGGCTCATCTACAGTGTCGTGTTCAGAGTTACAACTTCTACAGTGAGTCTTACCTTTTAGCAGACGCTCACTGGGGCTGGGGGACACAAGGGAATACAAATGAGGAACACTAAGACAAAGTTTTTGGGCATCCAACTTTTATACCAACCCTGTCTTCCTAAAATTACATTATTATGCAACTTAACTGGAAATGCAATTAAGTTGTTGCAGGGAATATAATGCACTGGCTGGATTATGTTCCAATGCAACATCTTTTCTGAATGAGCCAAGTGCTCCATTTATTAATAGAAAACACAAGACAAGGAAATGATTGGGGTGGATAGCATGCTGAAATCCTTTGTATGGCCAAGTTTGGATACTTTGGAAGGAAACAAAACTTGATGTTTTACTGTAAGATTGGAAATACACAGTAGTGTCTGGAATCATTTTGTGGATATGTTTGTAATCAATGTATTTGCAACTTGCTATTTATTTTAAATGTCAGCACCTCCTCCTTGTGTTAAATGAAAACATAGTCGGGCTTCAGCTGCATTCCTTACAAAATATTACTGTGTTTGCACTTTAGTTGTATTTCGAGGAGACAGGATATACTGTAGCTGAACCAGATGATGTAAGGTTAGATGATAATCATTATTGTATATACATAATTTAATAAACCATGCTGCTATTGTGCTGTACGTTTATTGCATACATAGTAAAATTCACACATTGATTACTCTTATTATATATTTATTAAATCATAAATGTATCACTGTTTATGTTTCATAAATTATTTATTTTGACAGAAATCAGCTGCTGGTAATCTTGTATATATTTATTAATCGTGCCTGTATTTTAGTTTTAAAAAAATAAATGTGGTTACATAGCAATACATTTCCCATTTTGAGGTGTTTTACTTTCTTGGTTAGACCTTAAAAATAAATGTAATTCTACAAATTATTGTGCAGTATGAAGCTGCAGTGAGCAGCCATTCACCATATAACGACTGGATGAAGGGGGGAAGCATTAGACTGACTCTGTCTAACCCTCTACCAACACTTCCAGTGGTCCCACTGTGTCTGTGAGTGTCTCTCCTTGCTTTTGTTAGAACAGCCTCTCGCTAAACAAAGAACTCACAAAAGAAAAGTTCTTTCTCACATTGTCCTTCCCTGTCTCTCCTTTTTCCTCTCCTTTACACATTAATGAAGCCGATACATGTGTGCATTTTTTATTCACACTTCCAATTTGCGAATTCAGTGACCTTAGATAAATCCATTCTGGGTGAATGTCTAAATTTGAGTCTAATTAAGCATCTAATATCCATTGACTTTGTATTAACTTTAACAATATTGAAAACTTACGTTAAGTACTGTCCGAACACAGCGTAAAGAGGACCGGGCGTGGTTTTACGAGACGATCGTTTCTTAAATAGGAACAGTTGCCAGGCAACCACTGCAAACTCTTATTACTCCTTGCCAACACCTAGTCCATGCATTTCCTGCCATAAAGGAAGTGTCACTGCTACATTACAGTGTTTGTTTGGGTTAAAGAAACAAGAAAAAACAGATTAAACAGTAGGATTAGGAGGCGCTGTCAGTGTCAGGTCAGCTTTTTCCCTCTGTTTCAGGTCTGTTTTCAGTTTGCTAGGATAACTGTCTAAACACTATATATTATTATGAGTAAAAGTGGCATCAATGTTCTCATCCAGTTTAAAAAAGTCATTATATTAGCATAATTTTGAACACAACACCAAGAAGAACATGATTTTCAAACAATGAACAATATGATCCATAATATACTGTACGACTGCTTTCTCTGTAATATCTCCACTTTAAAACTCTGCAATAATCAGTATGCCTCAAAAAAAAAAGTATGAAATTTTAATATTAATAGCATTATTTACACAGAATTATGCCAGCAGTCATTTGGATTCCCCAAGAATATATTCATGGCCCTCAGGCTAAAAGGTTAATGCCTAAAATCTCATGGTAATTGGTAACAGCAAACTACAGGGTGGAGCCCAGCATTTGTGTGTTTAATGCAGAAGAACTGCAGGAATACATTTAGACTGCTAGGCACATCTACCTTGAGGAAAACAAAAAATATGTCTTCTTGGGCTGTATATACCTTTAAGCCCTCTGCTGAAGGTGAGATCAGTAGGTAAGAACATCAGTCACATACATTCAACTATGGCATAAAGCCTACACACTGGTGCAGCAGCTTCTCAGAGAATTTCAAGCCGTGAGGACACATCATTGCTGTCTGCATGGCACCACTGCACCACTGTCATCTGTCTGAACTCAGGATACAAAGAAAACCAACTGAAAGCGTTTTTTAAATTGCTCTTTCATCCTTTTGCTTCAAGTGTGTTTACAGGAAATGCAAAGCACTTTTTTCAGTAATCTGAAGAAAATCCTTTTCATTTTTAGAGTTAGTTACTCTTAACTTTGCATTGTAGCCCATTTAAAACGCTGTCAAAACAAAGGGTGTTAGACATATCTATCCACTCCAGCTCTTTCTTTCATGGCTGCAGTCTAAATTACAGGAGAGTCTACAATGATGTTTCTTTATTGCATACCCCCGGGGTCAAACGTTAATTGTTTTTATGCTTGTAAGCAACCTTCTGTTCATAGTAACTGGCTTTTTACTAAGAAGCTTCACTGGGAATCCATCAAGCCACTCATTTTAATAATTCCTCTGTTCCTTGTTAAAACATTTTGCCCGTGTTATAAAAAGTAGGCAGAAAAATTTCATTTTCCACCAGAGATCCATTTGTTCTTCAGAAGAAAGACTGTTCATTGCTTTGTGTCTAGTCAAAATAACATCACACATCTAGATACTGTATTTATGGTTTCCTGCCATAGAGGAAGGCTAAATACTCACTTGTCCCTCTTAAGGTAAGTGTTAAATGCTAACAGCATCCTAGACATCAGCTTGCATTTTATTCTCACTTTTAGAGTTGTCCCATGTGGATAAAATGCAATTATCTCCCTGGTCTCCGTACATAGAGCAGAATCTAAGATATTCTAAGGTTGATATTCTAATGTTGATATTCTAATGTTGATGTATTTTTAAATGAAAGGGGAAGTAGGTGAGTTAATTCAGGCATATAGAATGACTCTTGCTGTGATTAATCCTTTACTACAAAGTCACTTTTCAGAGCAAAGTGAACATGGTTCCCTCAGCGCATAGTAATTGTCACTGTCAGTAGTTTTAATGAAGATGTTTCAAGACAAGAGGATTTTAAAAAATCAAATATTTGTCCAACAACAAATGAAATGGAAAGCTGTGATGTATTTGATAGGTTCATGGTTGTAAATAATAAAAGTATAGCCAGACACTCTGGGCATTGGACTTGCTAAGGTTGGGCGACAGAAAAGCAAAGACAATAGTACAGGGTTAAGTAAATCGATGACACCAACAGCAGATTTGATTGTCAGAGGAGATGGAGTTGAAAGTCAAACAAGAGAACCAATCAAAAGTGGAAATATGCCAATGAAATGGATTTCATTCCAGCAAGGTTTAGAATGCAAAGCAACACAATGAATTTTAGATTTGAAATGTGAGCTTCTAAGGGAAAATAATATATTTACATGTAACAACATTCAATCATATATGTAGTAATATATATGGTATATATGATATATGATTAATACCTGTAAATAATCACACATTCTTTTTCTCAGAAACTGTAACTAATAAAGTGTAGCTAGTTAGTCTCCAGAACTGAAAAAACAAAGTAATTAAGGTTTTTCAGTTTCACAAATTACTGAGCATGAAAGCTTCTGTTCACTCCCTGGGGATTACAATGGCAAATGTTCTCTATTTATCAGTCAAAGGGCACAGGAGTAGTGATTGATGCCATATTTATCACATATCGCAAAAACTTAGCTAAAGTTTCTGGTTTCATTTTGTTTTTTCTCACACAACTTGCAACTTGGCAACTTAGAAAACAAGAAGACCGCAGACCACATCCTTACTACACTGAGAAACAGTCGTCTGATTACTGTGGACAGGATCATGGACAGGTTGCTGTGTTGGCTATAAGCATGGTTCTTAAGACAGCAAGCCTACATTTTGGTGGATGGTACAGGTATTATTCAGGTTTTGTCAACATGATTTATTTGTGCACCCAAATGTTGAATTCCAATATTCTACCAGGGTGAAGAAAATATTCAATTCAGGCTGCCTCCTGCCTTTTAAGCTGCTGTTAGAAAAGCCCTCTTTTATAAAGACCCATATCCAGAAAATGTGAACAAAAATTAATCATGAATATATGTTTTTATTTACTTGTATCAAAAGCCTCTAAATTTCATATATGCTGTGTACATCAATCAGTGATATTTCGCATTACCATTTTTAAAGTGCAAAATACTAGTCGGTTCTCTCGTGGACCACAACCCTTTGATGAATACTCAGCTCATTTTTCTCTTTGATTAAGATCCTCTCCATCACTTTTGTACCACTTCCAGCCTTTGGGTGTCCTCTTAAATATCTGTCTCTGCTTCTTTGATTCCACCACCTGCCTGTGCTTGTTGTCCTCTGCCTGGCCGTGACTGTTTGAGTCACCAGCCAGTCCACGTCTTTGCTTGGTGCGGCACCGAAAACACAGAAAGACTACGACCCACCCACTAACTAATACTGAACTACAAGTGAGCTATTGATGCTTTGAAAGAAAACCGACGAGCAAATGCTCCTGTGTGCATTGTAACACCTCTGGCAGTACAATCTCCATGGCAATTAATTAAACTCTAAATGCAATTATCTAAACGGAAATCTATTACTGTAACATTTGAGATGCTGGGTACCTGCAATATCACTATTATCACTAAATGTCTGCCATTTTTCTAACTGGTATAGCATCTTTCATCTAGAAGAGATGTCTGATATATACAAACCATCAACTTCTTTTAAAGGAAGGAAAGAATCTTTTTCAGAGAACAAAAATCTGGATCGAAGCTAAATCAAAGTCAGGTCCATATACTGTATGTTTAGCATTTTTCACTTGGCATGATATTATGAAAAGCTGAATATCAAGTGGAATTTCAATGTCCTTTACAGCTCAGCCAAGCCTCCTGCGGCTGTCTGTGGCTTATGAAGATATGTGTGATTTGTGATTGGCAAATGTTTAATGAGGACCTGTGTACCTTTGATTATGAAGTCCCACTAATGAACAGCGTGTTACTTTTGCCCTATTAGCAGAAAATACAGTCCTGGCCATCCTGTCCAAATGTCAGTCAAAGGTTACAACATGGTACTCCATGCAGATCCCTGTCAAAAGGTTCAATCCATTAACTCAAACTTTGAAATATGATGTCTCTGGGGTGATGTCATCTGCGCTGTGTGAGTGACTGGAACACATTGCAATACACACTGTGATTGCAGAGTTGTATTGATTGATGTCCTCCCAGTATTTCTCAAATTAGGTACAGTATTGCAACAACCTTGTTGACTTTCTGGTTACTTTTCTTTCCTTTTGATTAGAAGTGACACACAGATACATTTTTAGCTTGCACTGGAAAACAGAAAGATTGCAGACTACATCATTCCTATATGAGGAATTGAGGAACAGTACTCTGATTAATATGGACAGGACTATGGCCGGGACGCTGTGTTGGCCGCATAGCAAAGATGGCTCTTATAGACCAGACTTAGATTTAGAGGAATGGTACAGGTGTTATTGCAGTTTTGTCAGCGTCTTATATTTGTGCTCACAGCTGAATGCTGAACTGTAATATTCTGTAATATTAGTGCTGAAACTATTAAATCCAGGCTGTATCTTGCCATTGAAACCCCACTTTTCAAAACCCATATCCAGATCTGAAAATGTGAATTAAATATTTTTTCCTCTATATTTTGTATTAAAAGTCTGTGTAGTCAGTGGCAAACTATTTTCTGAATTACCTTGCTTGAATTACCCTTTGGGCATGACTCTGTTGTAACCTCAATATTTATAATTTTAGATGTAAGCAGAGGTTTTAGTACCATGACTGATAAAAATGAAACACTTAAAAACATTCCAATCTTTTAAATATCCTGACAGGAACAGAAAACATAGGACAGAAGCGTAGTTACCATTGTCTTTCATCTATTCTACTTTTATTAACAATCTGCAAGTGTTTGAGAACAGAGGAGGCAAATTTCTTTGATTTAAAAATGAAACATTTCTTCTCATTCTTGTTTTGTATAGGATTTCAGTTGCTCAAGAGTGTAACAGCTTTTCAGTGGGCAACAGGTCTGGACTGCTGGCAGGCATTTGCCACTTAGCCATACTGTTATAAAATGTGCACTGTGGTTTGGCATTGTGTTGCTAAATTTTTAAAGGCCTTTTCAAAATAGACATTATCTGGATGGCATCACATATGTACCATCAAACTCAGCTAACAGAAACATGTTAACTACAATATTAATTTGACATCAACAAAAATGTCTGATTTTATAAGCATGTGTACACATTTCTAGCATCTTCACAAAATGAATGGCCACCAACAACTAACGTAAACTTGATTTACCTGTGCAGTAAAGGTGGTTTTTGGAGTCACAGTCACTGAGAGCAGACGTCTGAAGAACTATCTAGATGAGTAAGAATGCACAATGAAGGACCGCAGAACAGCTGGGTGCTAAAGTAGGCAAGGTGGTCTAATCACCAGCCAACAAAAAGGCACGCGCGCACACACACACACACACACACCTGGAAATACCAGAATTATTATAAAACAAGGCACAGAATCGAGACCATGCTTCACTGGTTTCTAACTCAAAGTGTTTCAGCTCTGAGCTCATTTTGACATTAATACAAAATTTATGTGAGCTATACTTGCAGAAAGTTTTCTCTATAACTTTGACATTTTACTTATTTATGAAAAAAAGAAGCTATTTCAACCATCACTCTCACTGAGAGTCTTTATAAATATACTGTATAATGGAACAAATAATACTAGATGTGCTGTGGTCTATCCATCTTAACCTGTCGTCCTCTTCAGAATTACAGGGGGCTGGAGCCTTTCCCAACTGTCATTGGGTGGTGTACACCCTGGACAGGTCCCCAGTCTATCTCAGGGCCAACACAGAGAGACACACACAGACACACTACCATTCACATTCACAGGCAATTTAGATTCACCAGTTAACCTAAGATGCATGTTTTTGAACTGTGGGAGAAACCACACAGCACCTAGAAAAAACCAATATATTCCAAAAGGGTGTCTGAAATTATCATTTTGTGATTATAGGGATTCTGTGCTGAAAAAAGAACATTTTGGACAGTGTTATTTGTCTCAAAAGCCCTTGAATAGACTTATTTGTTCCACACCCGAGGGGGCTATACTATGCATTTGCAAGTGTAGAGGCGATCTTACTCCTATTTGATGGTCCAACTGTCTCCAAAGATCATTGTATGACTAAACTTGAACATTTATTGTTTCTCAACGTAGTCGATAACGGACTAATTCAACAATACACGTTTACGAATAGTAATTTCACAAACGTTCACAAACCAATTCCATCAAACAAGTTTCTCAAAGTGACTCCTAAATCCACAGAACACGTTTCTGAAAGTATGGCTAAATACAAAGAGCACAGTGCGTCTCCACAGCTACACACCGAACCTTTTACTTTTACCTTGTTGTGGTCCCCACTATCTTGTAGTCAGCTCCTTTGCTCTATGTACTGTCTCCTGTCTCTCTTGTGGGCCACGTCTGTTCCTTTCAATAGCTGCGCTGAACTGAAATCTCTCCATTTCCTTGAAAACTGGTTAACAAGCTTAAAAGGTAAACCAAAAAGGAAAATTATAAAGGCAAACATCAAAGCCTTATGATATCATCATCAGTACGTTTATACGTACACTTCTTAATCTAATTAACCTTACAATACACCACATAAACAAAACAGAGGAAACTCTGGTTGGCTAATACAGTAAGACTGTTCTCCTGTTAAGACGTTATGTTATTTTTACCATTCGCAAAAAAAATAAATATATATACAGTCACTGGCCACTTTATTAGGTACACCTGTACACTCTAATGGAACCCTATTTAAAATGCAGGAGGAGGCCAAAACTTTAGAACCACCTCTTATAATGCACTCCAGTACAGCTCCACCACCCACTTTGACCTGATATGGAAAGCTTTGGATTTTAAAGTTGGAGAACTTGGTGTTTTCATGTTAAAGGCCTTGGGTAAAACCAATTCCATAAGTAAAGTTTTTACCATGTTTTAATATCTCCACTCACATTGTGACACATTTAAATCTCTTTTACTGTCCTGTGAATTTGAGATCCAGATTTAAAAAAGCAAGTACTCACAACCAGGAGTTTGTTGACATATGCTTCTTGTAATGTACTAATTAGACCAAAGCCCTATTTTGCATATCTTTGCAAAACATGTGGACAACTACAAGGAGTTACTGTATACATTGTTTCTCCCTCACAGAATGTGATGGCACCTACCACCTACTGACATTATGACTGAATAACTCAACTGCAGGTCAATATTAGAAATAAAATCTAGCTTAGAGTTACTGTACCAAACTCAGACAGTCTGGCTGTCAAGGCCTTTTCTCTGTAAATTCAATTAAAATGTCAGACTTTGTGTTAGTCCATGCATAACGCTCGGGTGTGTTATATATTTTCTCAGATAGAGTAGTGGAGCATGCAGGTGGGAGGGTTGGAGAGTCAGGTAGTTGCTCTGTATCTGTATGTAAATTAATTTTCTCTCCAATGTTGCAACAACGTTCTCAGAAATATGGACTAGCAGAGGGAAAGATGATTAAAGCTTAGTTTCTATGTCACAATTTTTTAATTTTTACCATAAACCTTTTTTCTTTTGTTTGCTTTTTAGGGCGTGTGAAAAATAATTACATGTGACTGTACTGAAAGTACAAATGGTTTATTACAGCTCATAGTACTAAGAACGAAAATCGTTATTTCTCTTTTACAGTCCTATACTAATATACTGTTAGAGAATTGACATATTAAGTCATGCAGGCAGACGTACAGACAGACTAATAGTTACTGACTTACAGCATGCCAACCTGCTTTTGTTCTTTTCACACCGCCTGTCAATATCACTTTTAAATGGGGGAAAATAAGAATCAAATCAACAGGTAACTTATAGGAAGTCTGAAATTGTGTTCAAAACCAAATCAATTGTAATTCTTTTCAAGTCATCTTCGGTTGAGTGGTCAGACTGAGACACACTTTAGCGTGAAAACGATAAATCTGCCATTTTTTACAGATGAGGATTGATTAATACAGCTGCCAAACTATTACTCCTGAGGTGGGTGAGAGTCAATCATCTGTCCTGTTGTTGTAATTTCTGGTTTCCAAACAGAGGTTATCTGTATTCCAGCAACCAGTGCTGCCGTAGCTAATCACTGGAATGATAGTGAGTTCTCCGACATTATTTCTAACAACACATTACAGGTAGTGACTCACTCCCTGACTAATTTGCTGTATGTAAGAGTAGAGTATACATACAAACGAGACTGAAAAAGCAGCTCTCTGTTGCAGGCCCTAAGGGCTGCATACGAAAATGTCGGGTGCGTACAATTAGTTGCAAAACCTTGCATCCACTTTTTTGTGGCAAAAAGAGTAAAACAAATAATTTTTTTCCATCAGCATAATATTTAACAAACATTCAGCAGGTATAAATGTTTCTTCACCATCTGAAGTAATGCAAATAGTCAAGGAGTGTTTAAAAAGTTCTAATAAAATAATGAAAATTTTCTTAGTGCAAAAGTTTGCAAATTAACTTAAAATTACATTAACTTAATTTATGATAAATTAACCTTTGTACCAGCTAATTGTGCATTAAGTATAATGTTTTTCTCTTTTTGCCTTTTTAGATTAAGGGGATGCAAACATTTGTACTCAATTGTGACTGCATGCTATTAGTTGCAAATAATATATTGATATTTTTTACACAAAAGTTACTAAAGAATTCTTATTAAAAATTGTCCTTGTGGTGACAACTTCAGACACAAAATCTCACTTTAATCTGGCCAGAATTACAGAATTACATGTCCATTACTTTTGCCCACACAATTGCTAACAAGCATAGGTCAATACTGAAACCACTTTTTTAACACTTTACACAGTCTGCATTACAGACATGCATCTCAGCTAAACAGTTCATCTCACCTCCAAAATTCTTTCTCACCAAAACAACATATCATGCATGTTTCAAAATAAGCTCATTCATCCACAACACTGGCAACAAGTCTCACTCAGGAAGCAAACACTGTCACTCTTAGCACACTGAACTACAACATACTAACAACAGAGATAAAATAAGAGATTAAATGCTTTTTCATATAAATATGTGTTTTATTATAGAATAAGATCTCCACACCTACATTCATAGCATCCACTAAATACGACTGGTCATGTGGAGAGTTAATTATGAAGGTCATCATAGAAAATTAGCCTCTCTGTCTAGTAGGGACCAATGAGAGGTAAAAAAGTAAACCATCATTGGAGAGGGCTGCACTCTCTGGCCTGAGACATCCACAGTTGCCCACTGTCCAATGACATTCCTTCCTGTCTGTGTTTTTGCCAGGTTCAATCCGACTTCATCTACAAAATGAAAATGAGTTCTTTCACACGTTTTCCATATCTGCTTGTTAATGAGCCAAACACATGTCACCTCAATAGGTTTTCAGCTTTAGACTGCACATAGCAATATGTTTGATATGATTTTCTATAGATTTCAATGTGGCTGCAGCAGAGATACATGTTTTTCTTTCCAGTAAAGCAAAGTATAGTGCTTTGCAGGGGATGGTCTCTGAGTGAGTTCATGAAATTTGGTAGCTGTGGTCACTGAATGCATTTCCACATTGACTTCTGTTTTGCTGACTGTGAGAAGAGTTTTGACATTGTGAAATCAGTTTTGACCTACTGAATGAATTCTCATATAATGATTCCCTGACTTTGATTTGCAGTCCACTGGCTTTTCTTGTAGTGTCATCAGGAGGATTACATTTTTCATTCTTAGTAAATGTCCCAGAAGCTATTAGATAGATTACCATGAAATGAATGATACCTCTTCTTTCAGTCCAGACGGACATTTGTGATTTGGTGGGTCAGAGTTCAGTAAGGTTAAACTCTGAAGCAAAGTGCAGCAGGACGGTCCATTTGAAACCAATCATAGGCCTGTTTCATATATAAATGAATGGAGAGTGAATTTAGTGTGACCACAGCATCAATTGCCTTACCACACACCTGCAGCAGATTTCTGAAGGCCTGCTCTCAGCTCAGCCTTTTATAGCTGCAGCTGCTTAGCTCATCAACTGCTGTATTAATACACACCAATTACCGTACTTGTAGTGAACGGCCAAATTGTCTTCAGCCCATCAGTTCCTTCTCACCTTTGCATGTTCTCTATTATTATTTTTGTGTTGGGATATACACCGATTTGGTTAAAGCAAGCATTAGTGCTCTAGTTTTGCTCTCGTTGATATTACTGATGTTTTTGTCCATGACTGTTTCATTTTCACATTTTTGCTCAGAGATCTGCATTTGTAAGGAATTTATAAATTTGTAATCACAACATATAATTCAATCAATCCCTGTCAATTCTGTGACACCTTACACACAACATGCACCAGTAAATTTAGGAAAGCTGTTGTGAAATCAGACATATCAATCTGCAAGAATCACAAAAACATCTGTGAATTCCTGGAGGGCCTGATTTATGCTCAGTTTTATTATTCACGACTCAGATTTTTTTTTCATTCAATGTTTTTTTGTAGGGCTGCAGTTTGCAAAACATCTCTATTTAAAGTTTTGACCCTTAACGTGACTTTCTGTTGGTCTCTACTTGAGTGATATTATGTTTAGAGAATTTAGTCTTTAGTTGCATTAAAGCCTTCTAGTTTAAAATAATATACTATCTCTGCAGTCTTGCATTTGGGTCCAATCACCCCTAAACATGTCATATGCTTATTTCTTGCAGTGTTTTTTCATTAAGTGAAACAACATGGATTCAACCATCAAAAATGTTCCACCTTTAGTAATGACACAGTGATTCATAGTTGTTCCACCACACTGTGCAGTTTTTGTGCAATATTTTGTGTTTATCTTTCAGATGCTGGAGTTATATTTAGCATTTTCCCAAATCAGCACAATATAAATATTGAAAAAAATCTGACTAAAAATAGCACAGTCTTTATTTGTTTATGTCAACACCATCCCACACTGCTTCTGCCTTCCAAAATTCTCATCCCTGAGCAGGCAGAGGCAATTTTTGCTCCATTATGCTGTGAAAAGCTGAACAGGCTAAATGAACAAACCCAGAACAAGCCAAACCAGTTAAATGGCTTTACATGTAAGGCTATTTTTGAAACAGCAGAACACTGTCGACCAAATTGGCTCTCTGAATGAGCCTGCTGCTTCTCACGTTGCATTTTACAGTCTATATATAGGTTGCAAATGCACACAAGAATGTAAGCTTAACTTTTCCTTCACTGCAAATGCTGCATTGTCTCATTTTCTTGGCCAAAAATTCACAATAGGGAGTAAAATGTAAATGTAAAATACAGCCTATGTTGGCTTTGCTGAGTGACAGATGGAGATTGACACTGTCTGTCAAATTCTGGATAGAAAAGGATGTTAAAAGAGGCAGCAGTTTTGGCATCAGGGTTTGATGTGTTTTGTTTACTTCTCTATCCCTCCTTGTAACATGTCTGGGTCTTTGTGTCTTCGCTGCCTTTCTTTTTCTAAAAGATGCCTTTTCATTACACACACATTTCTCAGAGGAATTTCTACTGATTCAAGTAACTCACCACATCTCACATTGAGGGAGATGTCATATGAGTTCTTTGTTTTGGTTTTGTTTTTCCTAATAATCTATATTACTCGATGCATTTCTTGGAGCAAATAATCAACAAAATGAAAGAGTTGAATGGTCATCAAAAGAATTTAAATGATTCTAAGTGTTACAGCAGGGAATATAATATATTAAACATTGCAGACTTGTTGGCAAGAAACTAGTGCTCATACTTAAATTTAAAATAATGTGTTTAATAAAGTATTTCCCTCTTAAACAGATGCTCTGATTATTTCGAGGATTCTGACTTTTGCAAAGAATCAATCTGCCACAGGGAGGGGCCTGGTGGCTCAGTAGTAGAGCATTGGGTTGGCAGAAAGAAGGCTGCAGGTTCAAATCCCACCCCATCAGGCGTGGCCCCACCCAGCCACCAGGGGCCAACCTGGTCCCGGTTCCAAACCAGGATCAAATGGGAGGGTTGGGCCAGTAAGGGCATCCGGCATAAAATCTCATGCCAAATTAACATGCAAAGCACATTCTGTTGCTGTGACCCCTGAAGGGACAAGCTGAAAGCTGTTGATCTTCAACATATAGTCACCCAACCTACTACACATTAGATAAATGTTTTCAGCTCTTCAAAGCCTAGATTTTCATGTGATTCCCTGCATATCCCAAGTTGTAAGCTAAAATTTCATTTTAATTTTTACTATCTAAAGGCCTATGATTAAAACAAAGCTGTTTCCACAACTGCTTTGCTTTTACTTGGCATTTCCACTAAGTCACAAGGGGCGCGTTATGGAAACTGACAGACTTCTGCAGAAATGAATGAGCTTCCAGTCTTCTGTGTCTAAAACAAGAGGCAGGAGTATCTTTGCAGAGAGATACATTTTGGAGAGAAAATGTCAACTTCTGTTGTGTGCTAGATTCGAAATGCACTGGAGGTGTAAAGGTGAGACTGGGGCAGCATCTCTTGGTTAATGTTCACATGAGCACTGAAAGAAGGTTTTTGCAGTGTATGAGTCTTCCCGCAGTAGTGTTAAGAACCACATTTAAGTTCATTTCAGACTTATTGTCCCACAGAAGGGCAAGCACAAGGCTGGAGTAAAGTTGCCTGGGCAACAGCCCCTTTGCCTTCATTGACTGAGTTGTACTCATTTAAAGAAAAATATATATTTTTGCTCATAGCTTCATACATATGAGTAGTCCATAACTGCTACAATGTACAAATAATTAAATTGCCATGAATCCATAACATTTGTTACGTTTTGAAAGACATGAACTGCATTTTCAGCAGCATATTAGAAGCATTATAATAGAAATTATAATAGAAAAAGCTAAATAATATTTCCTACAAAAGGAATTGAATGTCAAGTCCAGTAGGGCTATTTTCTCCTAGAAGTATCTTGGAAACAGAAATTAGACCAATAACAAACTAGAACAATATTTAAATGAATGATAGGATTGTGAAAGAGTTTAACTTATCGTTAAAGAGAGTGCTAACCTTAAAATCTTCAGTTCTGTCACTGAAAGATTAGTTTGCCTGGGTACTTCTCCACTTTCTGCTGTTAAAGTGGAGATACAAGTATGTGTCTGTTAACCTTTAGATGCACGAGTGTCTGCAACTTGCACTCTTCCATAAGTGGGTCAAAAATGTTCCGTGTTAGAATCTGACTGTTGAGTTTACATCAAGCAAACCATTGATCAATATGTAGCTATATAAATAAATGCACACACGCAGACACACAGACACTCACACACAATACATTCTGTAATGTTAGCTAGCTACCTTCACAAACTATAAAATAGGCAAATATGATAACAATAAGAATAAGAAACTCGTTCACACAATAGTCATGCATGAAACACACGCACCCAGTAGATTCACTTATGTTATTATTATTATTTGTTTACCTCAGAAATGTGTGTGCTTGTTTTTCATGACTACTTTATGAAAGAGTATGTGTGATAGTCAGTGTGGTCCACAGTAAATAAATTACTCACAGTGATAAAATTGGAGGTTGCGTTGAAATTCCATAGGAAATGAATGCGGGTCATTTATGACCCACCCACTGAAGCTTGGGGCATTAATACAAAAACTACAATTTTGTAAATTGTATAAATGGTAGCTTAAAACTGTAAGTGCCATGATATCTACTATGAAATGATAACAACTTTTCATTACGAAGATATTGTAAGAAAACAAGCTCACCGGGCATTTTTGACCCACTTATGCATCTAAGGGTTAAGACAGTGGGAAAACCACAAATAATTAATTGTGATTGATGAGAATCCAATTGGCTTATCAATCAATTAGTGTATGCTGAGAGAACTCTGTCCTCTTAGTGCTTGGACAAAGGGACAGTTACTCTATATTTAATCTAGGTACAAATCAGCGAAGACAAGCTAGTCACTATAGCAACATGTTGTGACAGGAGTTATTTTCTACACTCTGATTGCATACGGTGCAGCACACTGATTAGTTGCAGTACATGGAACATTAGCCTAAATGTGGGGACAATTTCCCCAGATGAAATTATTGGCTTGACACAGTAGCCAAATATGTTTTCTTCTCTTCCTAATAGGTGAAGTCTCAGTGGACTCACAAATCCACTAAACACAAACATTACCATTAACATTTTTGTTAGTATATCACAGAAGCTATTACTTGTGACAGATTGGGGAAAGGGTCAAGAAATATAGCTCTGTCTGGTGGTTACATCTCTGCACAGCTCCATTGAATGGACCTTTTCATACTCATATCTTAGTGCTAAGTACTCTTTGCCTTCATTACACAGACAGGCTGGGTATATTTATATTTAAAGTGAATATATATTACTGGTGCTTCTGTGACTGTTTGTCTGTCTCTATCGGTGGATCCACTGTGTACTGCAGTATATCACATCCTCCCACTGTGGCATTAATGTACCCAAAGGCATTTCATGTCTGCAGGGGCAGATAACAAGGATTATAAGCCCACAAATCCTTTTTAATGAATGACTCTAACCCCTTCTTGCTCTTTCAGTTTTTTCACTTTATGTTTTTCAACAACAAAAGCAATCATAGGAGTTGTCTATATTCTTCCACTAGATTTAAAATTTTCCTAGCAACCACCCCCGGCAGCACTTTTCTCTGATATGAGCACCAAACAAGAAGCAAGAGGAACAAGTGATATTCTTTTAATGACTTTAGGCAAATTATAAAGGAGGTTCACGTTCAGAAGCTTTTGTGAGCCTGTTCTTTGATGAACCATCGCCAACCGCACATACACAGACAGACTGCAAAAGAGTTTATTAAATGGATTGGCTTTATTTGCCTTTGAGGCACTTTGCATTATTGTTGGTATGATAATACTGAGCCTCTGGCTGATATTAGACTGCCTTGGAGATAAAAGTATACAACTACAGTTTTATGTATATTCTCACAAATGTTCATTACAGTGTGTGAAAGCAAAACAAATCAAAGGTGAACAAAGAACAAGATGAAAGGTAAAGAGCAAAATGAGTCAGTGATGGTAGTGGTGACTTTAGAGTCATTTAGAGGCCTCTCCCCTGTGGCCCAGGTTTGGTTTTTTCTGCACGTGTATTTTTCAGGAAGAGGAGAGCTGGACAATTCATCACACCCAACAAAAGCATTGACGCATTTGCGGCACACTTGCAGTGGCCCAGAAACCCACAAACAATAACAAAGCATTAAAAAGGATTCAGTGAACGTCCCAACACACATACCCTGTGTTCCACTGTTTTCCCATAGGGATTTTCCTTTTTCCTCCACATAGTTGTTATCAGAGAGACTACCAATAAAAAGACAAGATCGACACTTTTAAAATTGCACTATTGTGCTGATAAAGCGGGATAAATGGTGATATGCTCCACATAAGTTTTGTTATCTTAACTACTGGCCTCCTTTCACTAGGCATATGGAGGAGCTCTGTCCCTAATGAGTATGCGGTCTGTTGGATGTTGTACCGATCCACCATCAAAGAAAATGATCATCAGTTGTGCACACTTCATTTGCCTCCTCATTTCTCTTTCTTAGATTTCCTTTTCTTTCCTTTTCCCCTTGCTCGCTACTCTCACCCACTTGTCCCCTTCTCCCTCTCCCACTCATGGGAAGCATACCATATTGCAGCTGCATTAGGACCACTCTAATCTGTGTGGCAGGGTGGAATGGGATGTTCAATGGCTTTTTCTCGTTTCCTGCCTGAGAGGGCCGTGTAATGTGCTAATGGACTCTGCCGCTGCTGCCTGACCCCCATGGTAGAGCATACAGAGTCAGTGCTCACAGCTGTGACCCCCCTTTGCTGCTATCTCAGCCAAACAAGTGTGGCCTCACTGAAATCTTTTTATAGTTGCAGAGAGAATGGTCATCCACATTTAAGGCCTTTAGACCTTTGCAGGTGATGGATCTGAACTCACTTTACATGTCTGCGTGGTAATAGGGTTGGATAAACATTCACTCTGACATAAAACTATAGTACTTTGTACATTATCAGCAGCCACGTGCATCTATGGTATATTTTTGTTCTAGAGGAATATTTTAGAGAGGACAAAATATCATGCTTGACCTGAAAGAGCCGGTTTCAAGATGCAAAACACATCCACGGTTAGTATGACTCTCCAGTGACTCAATCACTTACTCTGAGCTTATCTGCTCTTAGGGGGCATGACTAACACATGTTAAAGTTGGCTTGGCTTGGCAACCTGGTGCAATAACTCACACTATCTTAGTCTATGTTATTGTTAGATGGTGTATGTTTAACATTCTAAAGCTTAACCTTAGAATTGCCTGGTTTTCGGTGTTAATTTATCATAAAATATGTGATATATGGGATATAGTGTTCATCTATATAGCTAGGAGAGGGAAAATCAATGGGGCTTAGTGAATAATAGAGAGAGAACTATAATCTTTTGTGTCTTATTAACACATTAAACATTCACAGTGTTGGTGGAAGATTTACCTTAGTGTTTACGCTCATCATCCTGCTGCATCACTCACTTCCTGTTAAGCTTCAGCTGGCAGAAAGCCACCCTGACATGAACCTTCATCAACGTCATATTCGCCTCAGTGATGGAGGCAGTCCAGAGTCAGAAGCAGCACAGCAGCTCCAGATCATGATGCTGCCTGCAGTGCAGGGTTATTGTTGTAAACTAAAATGGAAACTGAACTGAAATGAAACTGTGAACTGAAATTAAAAAGAATAAAAAATTGACGCACCGAAAGTAAAAGGATAAAACAAAATGACAACTAACTAAAATAAAATAATGACAAACATAAAATAATTGGTGTTATTGCTTTGCAAATAGTATATTTTGAAAATTGCTGGATGCCTCCCTTACACCACGGCTGCAGAGTGTTGTGCAGCTTTCACCTACAAGTGGTGATGGTAGATTTGAAGGAGACTATACTTGACACAGTATCGATCTTTTGAAGCAAAAGTATCATGGCAAGAGTAGGACATTTTAAACCAATGGTGAAACAGATTAACTATGAGAAAATGTATAGTCATACTGCACAGTCGGTCTGTGTTGTACTCTAATGATTTTAGATAGTGGCATCTGTGGCATAAATATCAAAGAGAAACTCCAACAAATTTTAAAGGTCATTTATAAAGCCAGCATTTAGGGAAACACACAATTTTAATGGAAAAAGAGCTGCAGGAAAAGTGAGCATCCAGCAGCACCATAATTTGGCAATGACCAGCTCCAATCAATACGTGACCAGATGGATATGTCAACTAGGTTATGTGACACTCAAGCTTTTAAAGAAGTTAATGCTTCACTTTATCTGAAATTCAAAACATTAGTTACCAAATCACCAAAATGCAAAAAGCAGCTTATTGTGGCAGTCTGTTAATAATGTTTAGTTAAACATGCAAAAGCTTTCATATTGTTGATGCCTGCTCATTATGTGGCCTAAAGTAAATGGTTAGATTTTTCCAGCCCTGCTTTGCCTGTTACAATAAGATTTGCCATTGAAACCAATGTATTGTACTCTTTGTGTTAATGGAGGGTATTGTTGAAGCGCTGTGTCTTGTTGATCAGTAGATTGATTCCAAAAACAATATATATTAAATAAAAAATTAATTGTGATGTAAATTTAAAACTATAATAACCTAAACCCTAATTGTTTGACAAGAGCTGGCTCCACTGTATACAAACATGATGCCAAAGTAAAGGGCGGCAAGTTCTTTTCAAACGATTCCACCTTAGATTTTATTAAGCTATAAAAACTTTCCCAGTGGCATGTCAAGGTGCTCTCTGGAAAATTGCTCAGTGGTATTTTTTTCCTATTTATTTATTTATTTATTTATAGGGCAGTACTGTGCTGCTGTGGACACAATGTTCCGTACAACCCTGCAGCATGATTTGCATAGTGTAGACTCATGAAAAAAATTAACCGATTCCTGTAGGCTGTTAGTTGCTCTTTACAGCAGCAAAATAATATAAAAGAATAAAATGTAAATTAGCATAAAATTTAAATGCCCAAGTAAAGTACAAGTAATTCAGAATAGTACTTAGGCACTGTACTTTAGTAAATGCACTTAGCTACAATACTTTTTGCCACTGATGCTCTGGTGTCTGTGCATTTAGGAAACTCCATGGCAGTAATGCCTTCATTATGTCTCCATCAGAGCAAAGCAAATGAGAGCAGATGTGAAAGCTGTCTCAAATCTGTAAGATGAATGTAAGAACAGTGTGAGTATGAGTATAAAAAGCATAAATTACTACAGCTTCTCTCTTCTGCTGCAGATCTTAAATTTGTCCGTGACAGCTCAGTTATGAGCAACATAAAAGTTTTTTTTTCACTAAAGGTGTTGTGAGAGGACTGATTTCAAACAACAGGGAATTCTGGCATCGGGTTTGGATTGAACTGTGCAAATCCACATGTTCCAAACACTTGGCTATAGTGCCACATACAGTAGACATATAAAAAATAAAAGGAATAGTAGTCGCTCGTACAATTATATGTTGTTCTAAATTTTCAATATCAGTCGACTCCTTCAACCATAATTAAAAGCTACTGTGTGGTTGCTACAAACATCACGTTTCTTAATCTGCAGTTTACTGAAGCTCAGAATTTCTCTTTTCTATGTCCAATACTGAAAAAGGAACAAACTTAAAAACCAGCAGATAAGGCACTTTGATGGAAGGGGGATAAAGCAAAACGAGAAATTACAATACACAAAATGTTGATTTCTCTATATAGTAATGATGGATGGACACTGTGACCTGGATTTTGTTGTTGTTGAGAAAAAGCTTGTAGTTGTCCTTTTACACGAACAACTCCCTCTAATCCCCATCATCACCTTTAAAGGTTTTCAGGGAACCATGATCACACTTTAAATTTGATATGTGCCATCCTCTGTGTAACCTTGGAGCTTCCTATCAGAAGCCTAAAAGCACCAGCACCTGCACTGATGCATGTATAACACAATTTTTATAGTTCTTTGACTAGTCTGAAAAGTTTCCACAGCATTTTAGTCTGTCCCTAAAGCCACTCTGGTGACCACATGCAGCAAAGAAAACGAAATGGGATGCTGGCAGCCAGGGGCGGTGTGACATTTTGAATCAAGATATACGCAGTAACACTCAGCAATTCAGAAGTTATTCTTCCCTTTTGACTTGGACTTTTTCATTTTCACAGGTGAGTGCAAATTGAGCCACAGGGGCTTTTTGCCTTTTTTTCTAGATGATGTTACAAGGGGCATCCAGCAACCAACCTGTTTCACTGACTTTGTAACATTAACTCAAATAGATTTATAAATATGACAAATAAGCCCATAATTTAAATACTGTATTTAATGAAAAAAAATAATGCGTTGTGCAAAAAATACAAGTAGAAAAGAAAAAATCACTTCAGGGTCAGTGGGAAATGTGGTGTAAGTGTTCTTGCATTAAAATAAATAGAAGGAATATGCATGAATTAATTACTGTAAATGCCCTGCAAAAAATCTCTACTCAAATCTGCATAAATTCCAGATGTATAAATTACAGTCAGCTGTGCATTTAGGAATGCCCTAACAAAATGCATTGCAAATTTATCATATCATGTTGGAGGAGGACTTGCTGATATCAGAAAAAACTTATTTAAAGACATTTTAAAATTACACAAAATTTAAGCTGAAACAAAGTCATCAAAAACAAGTGAAATTCTACAAAAAATTTAATTAAAACAAGACCTAAAAATCTAACTTTAACATTAAAATCGAGTCACAAAACACTATTAAATAGTTTATTTGTGCGAGCAGCTGCGGTGAGTTGTAATTTTTGAAAGTTTATGGAAAAATAAGGAGTCACCTATTTGTGCTTTGGTGGGAGACTTAATTTGCAGCGCAGGGAGTCCTGTTTCCAGAAAGGCTGCTATTGGTCATATGACAGGGTGAGGACAATATGGGTGTTAAAGCTGGAGGACTAACAAAAAATGACATGGGGTGAAAATATAGATTTGAGGCAGTACTGACATATTCTATGGGGAATAATCCAACGCAACCACGTGACTGTGACAAATGTGCAATGAGACCACTGTCAATGTAATATGTCTCAATTAGAAAATGACCTTTAGCCATTTTTTTAATACCATCTCTGGAGACCAACAGTAAAATACAAATTGATATGGTGGTTTCTCTGACTACCTCAAGCAAACTGTCACCACCAGAGATGCTACCTAAGACCCACCTCCCCACTAAATTGCCTGCTCCCATGGGAGAAGAAGTAGAGCTGATGCAGAGGATAACAGGAGTGGATCTCTTTCTCCCTCTGTCTTTTGTCCTCTCTGGTAACCCAGCATTTTATTTCCATGCTGGCAGAGCTTCATTAGTGACACACACACTTGTTTGAATTTCAAAGCCTCTTTGCAGTGGAATACCCAGTAGGTGGGGTGAGAACAAATTGGTTCATTTTATTGCCCATGATCATATCCTTCAAAATTTCCCTCTGCTTCAAATGTACACTTTCTTTTTATTCTATCAGAGATCCAACAAGTCTCGCAACCAAACAAACAGTGTTTGTTTTCTAGCCCCTACTGCAACCCGTAGGACCTTCTCCTGAGCAGCAGTCAACTCGAACTTTGATAATCAGGGTCACAATAATAAACACAAAAACAGGTTATTTCTGTTTAGGGAAATATTATGACTGGGGTTAAAATAAGTCCTTAATTAATGATTATGTCACTGTTGAAACCCAGTCTCTTCTCTAAGTTTAGACAAATCTCTCCTTTCGTCTCTGGCCTGTCTCACTGGGCACATTAAACCCGATGGCTTAGGGAATGGCTGGAGGTGTGAACCGGCCCTTTTAGAGGAGAAAATGGACTTCACACAAAGCAGTTGACATTTTCTGTAAATTCTCTAAGGGTAAAGTTGAGATACTTTTAGAGTAAAACTTGCATCCAGAAGTTCTTTTAGCAACCCCTTTGAATAGGTGGATGTGTTGAAAGAAGAAAAAAATGATAATCATAAAGGTCAAATTCCAAAACTGCTACTCATGAGGATTCTTCTTGAGGACCAACAGTGTAGTAATGGTCTTCCAAGGAAGGTCAACTGGTGAACTGGTGCGTGTTAGATGCTCACCTGAGATGCAGTATGGGATGATGACAAACTGACAGAGGCAGTGTGACGCTTTGGGCAGTGTCCTGCTGAGAGACTTGGGTCTTGCCAATTAAATAAATATTCTTTAAGATGTACAACCTACGTAAAGATTGTCGCTATTCAAGTACACCCCATTTTTGGAAACAATATTCACTGAGACCTGTTCCAGCAGAGTAATGCACCCTGCCACACTGCAAGATGGGTTCAATAGTGCTTTGAGAAACACAACATTGAGTTTGAGCTGTTGTCATGAGTTCCAAACTCTCTAGATCACAGACCAATCGAGTATCTCTAAGATGTGCTGGTAAAACAAGTCACATCCATGGAGCCTTTACCTCTTAACTTTAATAGACCAATGGTGTGGTGCCCGATACCACAGCAAACCTTCAGAGGTCTAGTGCATTCCATACCTCGATGGGTCCGGGCTGTTTTGGCACCAAAAGGGGGACCGACTCAATATAAGGCAGATGGTCATGATGTTATCAGTGTATATGTGTTTCAGTCATATTTGAGAGATGTATGGAGGCTTGGTGTAATTATGAAGACGTTCCTGTAACATTTACCTCTATATGTAAGTTGTACAAGCAGGCAAAAAAACGACATAGTCGTATTACAGTGGGGCGACATAAGTATTTTTTCATATAGAATCTTTCCCAAAAGAGACTATAGGGTCCAACATCATGTTATGGAACAATGAATTTTAGCCAACCTAACAAAACCTAAGCCTGTTTACTGAACATGACTCCAACGTCTTGTTGGAGCCATTGTGTGTTGTACTGTTACACCAGCTGTCATTTTGGCACCAGTGGAAGAGAAGACCAAAAAGGGGCCTCTCCACATGGGGGCGCTATTTCAACGAACAGCTCTGGTAGTATTACAGAGACAAAGGTCTTATATTGGCACTAAAGGTGGAGGATTTTGATAATAATACATGATGATAATACATCATCAAAACATTGTTTGGTAGAAGAAATGAAATTGCTTTATGTTTTTTTTTTTTTTTTGTTTTGTTTTTTGGAGGGGCCGTGGGGGTTTGGGGCAGTTAATCATGTATGGTATTAAAAGAGAGAATCTACACATTTGTCCTTTGACTTTCTCTCAGTTATTTTGAATGCTCTTAAGGTTTCTTGAGGACATGAACAAGGAGACTGAAAATGAAAAAGAAATCAATATGAGTGTATTCCTTTTATTGATGTATTTTAAGAATGTCTGTTTTGGTCTTATGATGAGTTCCCTTTAGTCCTTTTCATGTCCTGTGAAAAGGTATTTGAAATTGAAATAGTGGTTTTGGAATTTTCTTATTTGCACTTGCATTATACCAACTGCAATGTATTCCTTTGGTATTTTCATGGATGCTTTTATAAAGTTAATGTGGTCTGGTCTGTCAGTGAAAAAGTAAGAGTTGTGAAACAACACAAGTCCATTTTAAAAGTAGATATGCATTGTATCCTAATAGAAATAGAAAGCAGTTCAATGAGCTGCCGTAGACAGCTTAAACCTACTTGGAAACACGTGAAAATAAATGTCTGCTGCTTTCAAAGGACTAATCCTGCAACACCACCTCACCGGGTTCCTTTTTCTATGCCTTAAAATACAAAGGTGACTTCCAGAATTGAATTGAAAGCCTCTGGCCTTCTGTCTGGATATTTTGTTCAGCTCTATTGCTGATTCATTTTGGTGCATTTGGTGAAAATTCAATTACCACAAAAACTTTTTTCAGTCAGTGTTAACTTAATGATCCTGAGCAGGTTTCTTTCTTTTGACACATTTGACACATGACATGATTTTTTCTTTTTTCCTTTCTTCTTTTAAAGTGTTTTTAATGCCCGCTGACCACCCTAAATGTTATTTTACTAATCATGTGTCCTACATTGCACCTTTCCACCATTAATCCATGCTGTGGTATCTTGTATCCTGTATGTTTCTCCCAACAAACTCCCAAATAATCTTACAGAGTTGTTAACATGTTAGACTCTGTATACTCTAAGAGACCAGATGACACATTTTTGTACTACAATTTGTACTGTCAACACATTATGTTAGCGCTGCATGTTTTTAGTATACTACAATTATACCACCACCATGATGCTAATGCATCAGGATGCTTGCTGCCACAGGGATGCTATTATGGGCATTTGGCAGATTTCTTGAAACAATCAATCTAAATTACAGAAATCAATAGGATTTCTTAGATTTCGTGTAAACTTTGATAATGTAGCCCTCTAAGTGTATGATGAGTTTGCTTCCTTGAGTCTACTGTACATCTATAAATTAGGAGACCCTTCTACAGGGCCTGATGTTGAGTTGACAATAGTGACACAGCCGTACCCCCCTGTGAGAGGAAACAGCAGCAGCTTGATTTAGAAAGGTATGTAAATGAGTCACCAGCATGCCAGTGAGTGCCAAGTGGTAGATTCAGTCCTTCTGTCAGCCCCCTCTCACCCTCTAAACACTTAATGCAATTAGAAGCTTTAATTAACCCCAAGATGCTTCCTCTAGTGACTCTCCAACAACAATCTCAGGGGCACAGAAGTGACTGACTGTTTACCATTTCTCAGGGTTTTTTTTTTCTTTACTCTCTGCAACAGTTTTACTCTCTGCCTCTCTAGCTGTTTAACTTAATCTTTGTGCCATAAATATAGATTACAAGACTGAAAATTGATATTGGCGATGTGGTTGCAAAAAGACTTGATTGCCAAATGGATATCTTTAAATAGTGCTAGATAGTTGCCCCAGATTTCTATTGTATGTGTGTAATTAGCCAATTCATTTTTTACTACCTGGTTTTCTTAAAGTAGACTATTTCATCAATTGTATGTTGTTTCCTATTATAAAAATTTCCTGTACATGATAATATATATCAGGTGGCCTATAATGACAATAGCTGTTAGGAAAAAGTATATTTTTGTAACAAAGCCTTAATATCCAATTTAGAAATTCACATAAACAAACCTTCAAAGTTTGTATTATCACTAAACAGATTACTGACCCTGACTGATCTGTTAATTTAGACTCTTCATCCACAACAACAGGGCATCAGTTATAGTCTCAGAGCTGGCTGGCAATTTATGTGCCTTGGTGCAATATGGTAATCAGAGAAATCATTATTGCAAAGAAAAAAAGATGGTAGTGATACACTGCCTACCGGGAAAAAAATCATATTTTAGTAGATTATTTCATTTAGGGCAAGCAAATCTTCAAAGCCCATTTAGAGAGGTACAGAAATTACTTCTCACAAACTGTTACAATGGGGGATATTAGAAGAAACTGTACCAGCACCACCACAAATTATTCATTTTTTCAGTTTTTACCCTCTGGCCTGGAAGTACGATCCAAGTTCAGGTCCTGCACTTTACATTGTGTTACTGTTGATAGATGCATTTTCTGAAGGCACGCAAAGAAAAACAAATGTTGACGTTCTTATACTGTTTGTACAGTGTCTCCTCAGACGACATTATCTGTACACATCTAAGTAGTGCATTTGGTTTTGGTTACACCTCTGGCATTCATGTACTGTAGGTGTAAAGTGTTACGAGGGAGTGTGTTAGATTCCCTGCCTGTGCATTTCCCCTGAACACAAAGCCATGTGTCAGCAATGTGTCAGCTAGCCATTTGTACCCGCTTTATCCATTCCAGCACAGCACCCTGGAACAAGAGACATTTGGAAGCAGCAGTGAACTGGACATGTGGGCTGTCCCATCATGCCACTATCTAACAAGCAGACAAGTGGCTGTAATGGCTACCTGCCGTTATTTGTCTAAACTGGCACTCAGACATGCACCTACGGAGTGCCTCCCCACCCACAGCGCTTGCATCAGTAGGCACCAGATGGACGTTTGAAACAGGAATGAAAGTAGAGGTATGACCCAGAGCGCCAGCCATCCATGAAACCTACAGACACTTGAGAAAGAGGTTTTTTCTGATGAGTCCCGCAGCGGAGCAGAGCCTCAGGATGCTTACTGGAGCCAAATGATCACATGCTTTGAATATCTAGTCACATAAATGTATACAGTACAGCACATCTATTATGCTCAAGCTGGAAGAGGATTTAGGAACATCCCTATTGGAAATACACAGGCTCTCTAAAGCACATAGCTCCAGGCAAGAAAAATGAATGTGATCATGCAAAATTTCATGCTTATACTGTATTATTTACTATAACCTGGACATAAAAACCTTAAATGTTTCTGCACAAAAATGAGTAGGTAATCTGGCAAACTGGAAGCCAAAACAGGTCATTCATCTTTCCTGCTGTGTCTGGATGCTGCTGATCCACAGCAAATTTAATAAGTAAAAAAAATGAGTGAGCAACACAGCTTTTTGACAGATGTCAACAAAAGTGTGGAGAAGTATGAATGCAGCAAGACAAAAGAGTTTTGCAGTTTTCTGAAATTGAAGGATATGGAGCAACATGGACTCTTTTTTTCTATGAAAGGGGTAAACTATTTGTCAGCATAAAACATGTTGTTCTTCGCTCTCCACACAATGCATTTCAAATATGTGTTTAAGCATAACCCAACAGTCCCAAAATCCTTGAAACCTTTCTTCCCTGCTGTGGGATGGATGTCAACAAACATGCTACTGTGAATGACTGACAAACAGGAAGCAGGAAGCACAGAACACAAGCAGTCTCACAAAAATATCTGGAGGACTGACAACATGAAGTCAAATTTTCCTTCTATCCCATTTTTTCAAGGTATTATTAGAGTCGTCCACCTGTGACGAACACTATCCACTAATTAGGGATGTAGGCTGTACAGTATGTCTCCCTAAGTATATGTGCGAACTCTTAAAAACTGAACAACACATGTTTCAGCTGTTGTCAGTGTGGGTGGTCAAAATCTACAGTTATGTTCAAAGTTGCTAAATAAAGAGACTGCATGTGGTGCGAATATGCAGAGGATGCACAGATTATAACATTAAAGGAAACACTGACTGAAGTGGGATGACGTGTGGGCTGACTTTGCCAACAAGTCATATTGGATTGATTTAAAACTGTTTTTGATGATTAATGTTTCAGGATATTTGCAAGTTTAATAAGTGTTATTTTTCTTCTTTAATTTGCCTAACTTTCTACCTGTAAAGCAATTAGAGCTGAAATCGGAGTAATCAATTTTAAAATTCTACAATCAAAATATAAATGTATCCAATTTGGGACATTACACAGTGGCCATTTTAATTTTGTTAAATGTAATTGAATGAACAGCCGTGGTATGAACATAAATCAACAGGAACCCTCACACTCTATATACCAACTATGTTGAAACAGAGTGTGGCCATAACGATGTTCAGTTTCCTAGCAACGAATCATCTTCAACACTCTTCTTCTTTGTTTTTTTTTTTTCTTAATGGGAGCTGACGAGTGCAGGACCAGCAGCAAACCAGCTTCTATCAGACCCTACATGGCACTACAGATGAGGGAGGTAAAACACATGTTTGTTATGTGATCCTGACTAAAAATACACCCAGTGTGAAATATGTCTCTACTATCAGCACTCTGCCGACAGTCTATCACCACAAATTGAGCCTGACTTGCTGCACGAACGCCAAATCAGTCTCAGTGATTAGGAAAGCAAAGATCTCTTTGAGTGCAGCTTAAGAAGACCTGCTGACCCGCTGGTCCCAGCATACTCCATTGTGGAGTTTGTCCTTACAACTTGTTTTTTCATTTTCAGGCAAACGAAGGACTTTTCAGAGAGCAATAATGTTGTAAAGATCAGCGCAGATGTTCAAAATAGTTTTTTAAATGAACTCATTGTTGCTTACAACATGCTACTTTTCTCCTACCATAATACTTTCTAGGCCTGCAATAGGCTGGCGACCTGCCCAGGGTCTCCAGAACAATTTATAAGTATTTATAATACCCAGCAATAGCAGGGTAATAACAGTTTAAAGTTCACCTTTAGTCTTTAACACAAAAAAATGTCATCCATTCATTATCATTAGCAGTTGCAGGGGTGCTGGAGCCAACCCTAACTGGGAAAGTGGAGAACCCAGAGGAAACAAATGCAAGCTCAGAGAGAACGTGCAACCTTTACAGCCGGAGGGTGGATTCAAACTGTGGAGCTTGTAGCTGGTAGGTGGCAGCACCAACCGTTCCTTCAACATGCCTCCCTATGTGCTGCCTACATAGAAAATGCCCTCTGTAATGTGAAAATATTGCATTAATATTAACCTACTGCAGAAGTGAAACCAGGAAAGTGAAGTGAAGTGAAACCAAACTAATTTTAACCTTATTTTTGTTAAAAGATTGCTCTGTTATTACGTCTCAAGCTACCAATTTTCTATTAGTCTACTCCATTTTTTTCTTATTGCTGTTCTCCCAGTAACAGTTTAAACACTTGATTTTGTTCCCTTATGACCTGTGTGAGCAGACTAACCTGCTGTTACCACAGTAATGCCAAGAAAGAGTTTTATATACCATATTTATATCCCTATAATACAGAAGGTAAATGAGGCTCTATACCTTATTCTTAACTGAGTTGTGTTGCCACCAGCATAATTTATGTTACTTTTATTTCTTCATTTAATTTTTTGGTGTAATCTAGCACTTTCTGCTCATTTGAGTTTAAAAGTTAAATTTTGCTAAATCCTCCTGACTCCAGGTCTATTACTGCATGTACCCGGTGATGACTAAGACCAGTTGTCAGGGAACAGCTTTCTACTACTCCTATTCTGTCTTTTACTGGCTGTCACTTAACATCAAGTCCTATCGACCTTTATAACAACAAATTAGAATTACCCACAAGTTAACTATTGTTTCTCTCAAATCTCATAAAAGTACAGAAATATTTACAGATGTGGTTGACTTAGTGTGAGTCTGCCAAGTGACCACCATGTCCTCTCAGGGGAATCCAACAAATTGCTCCATTTCCTGATTTCCATGGCAACCTCCATTTCCATCACACTGTGATTTTGGATGGGACACTCGGTTTCACCCTGTCTGCCATCTGTCTCTCCAATATGGAGGTTTGTTTTGTTTTTTTATTTTCTTTTATTTTTTATTTTTTTTAACTAAGGAGAAAAACAGCCTTTTAGGTGGAAGAAGAGGAAAGAATTGGCCGAGTACCAAAACAGATTCCTTCCACTAGTTTTTGTAAATTATTCATGCTCTTGATGCATTATGCATCAGGTATGAGACACACACAAATCAAGCTGCACTGTTTCATGTTTTGTTTCCATGTAAGCAGGTAGTAATTTGGCATTGCCACAGAAATACTAAGTCGTGTCTAGTACCTGTTCAAAAGCTATTCTGGGCACAGATCCTGACTGAGGCTTTATCTGAATACAAAGGAGCTGTGATGTTTACTGTTTATGGTTTGGCAAAATTATAGACATGTCTCTTATGCAACAATGAAGGTCATTTAAAAACTTTGACTGTAGTTTGTAGCTCATATGCACAGTTGGGAAATGGACTCGATGTGGCAGGGAGCTCAAAGATTGGAGAAACCTCCCAACCTCTCCTTTCAGCTTGTTTTCTCTGACAACCGAGGACACATACAAACCAAACAATAATGTTCACACGCTGATTTATTAATTTCGGTTGTGGAGACTATACCTGTGCCAGTACACTCTGTCCTTCACATACTCCTTGTCTCTGTTGGAGAGAAATGAAATAGAGATATGTGGTTTGTTGTTTCAGGTAATATACCAGTAGAGGACAATCTGGTCCATTCTACCATGTGCCTTAAAGCAATGAGCTCACACAGTTTCATGCATCAGAAGTCATCCTATACAGTTTGGCACCATGGCAGAGTGGGACTAAATTAGTTCCCCAGTGTCAGTGGCTGTACCCACTGACTGACAGAAGTTGATGAACATTCCACTTAAAGAAACTTTGCAATAGTTCAGGACCGTCCCACTGTGCAATGTACAAGTGGACGAGCTCGGAGAAAGTTTAGGGCCTTTACGTAAACTACTGTACTGTAAGTCTGCAACCCTGTGAAATGTATTGTAGGAAATGGCTAAAAATGTACTACTCTGTAACATGAAGGTTGGACATGACATCTAATAAAGAGAGAACACAAGACTGGATCTGAAAATCACGCATTTACATGCAAGTATTGAGATTACATTTTCTAATTAAGCACAGTGCTTCCTGTGAACTAGTGATAAAGATTTTCAATTATTCTTTCACCCTATTTAATTCATCAACATGACTGTTTTTATTGTGTTGTGAAAAAAGTCTACTAGACTGATATTAAAAATAAGCTGCACTCATTTCATGCAAAAGGCATCATGTAAAAGTCATATACATACACTTTTGAATAACTTGAAATCCTAACACCCGGTAAGACAAGAAGTGGAGACTGCTTGTAAGTGTTCGTTGCTAGTTTATACTCATGACAAACAGACACAAACAGACACAATAAAGGCTGATCTTTGATTTTTACATTAGTCAAGTAATGTAGCAAAACTAATATTTCCCATGAAATAACCACAAATTTTGATCAGTGTAGTTCTTTTTGTTCTTTTTAGAGTAGTTTTTTATGCCACCAATGTAGATGAATATGTTCAGTATTTGTTAGGTTTTTTCTAACATAACTGAAACATAGAATTCAACAGGTAAATCTAATTGACCAATTATTATAATTACAAAGTCTAAATTAAGTAATAAGTAATAATTAGTGTAATACGATAGGTTGTCTATTTGTCTTCAATAATTTCTCATTTTCTAAACTTTATTCGTCATTGTCTCATTAGTGGCCTAAATAAATTAGAGTATATACTTTTCAGCTTAGTTTTACAAATGTACTTTGGCACTCATTTGCATTACACTCAGTGGCGTGACAACTCTCTCTTACTGTTCAAAACAGAAAAACCTACAGTTTAACGACGGCACTAAGCCTTCCGACATGAATTATCACTCGTGCTCAGGAAAAAAGCGAGGACAGCTCCTGGTCCCCAATTCATCAGCCTGTTCAAATACAATTGCACAGCCAGCCCCAGATCAAGCTTGCCATTTATTAACTCAAATCTCTTGGTGTCAGGCACAACACCTCATTCATCCTACCACTGTGCTGATCCCGTGGGCCTTTTACTTCAAGACAATTGGATAGATCTTCTTGTTCAGGACCTGTGGGTGTCTGGCATATATAAATTGCAACTGGTTTGGTTTGGGTCTATTTTTTTTCATCCGTATGAGAACTCTCACCTCCTGGCTAGATTTGACTTTCCTCTTTTTTTGCCTTTGGGCCACATGTGCATGTTTTACTTTGTCCAAATAATGTAGACCAGTATTTGTACAGAGGAAATCATGACTTATTACTGTTGTTAAACATAAAATAAAAAATTACCTTCATAAAAACGTGTTACTTGCCCTATAGTGCAACATTTAAGTTTACTTTTAAAACTACTTGTACACCAGTCATAGATTTATGTTACTGCAAATATTCCTCTTATCTCCTCCTTCTTATCTATGCTGATGATTGCTGTTCGCTATGAAGTGGTCAATTATTTCTCCAAAAATGATTTTACATAAAGTTAGAGATGTAAAGCTGTTTGATATTTCTGTGGAAGCACTTTATGTGTAGAATATGAATGCAAAGAAATTACACATTGATGCACTGCACTGATGAAAAGCAGAGGATGCACTTATAAGCAGAATCGGCAGCCAAGGCATCTCATTGGAGCATGACTGCTGTAAACTACATTTAATAGAACTCTTGCAGCTGCAGGTTTTTATAATGGTGATAATGACAACATTTTTCATTACATTATTCTGAAGTGGTCAGTTACAACTTACGACATAATGAGAAAGGGTTTGGCTATTGAAGCATGCAGCTTTTCAAATAGTTCACTGTCAAAATCTAAATTTTATATGTCAAATAAGCCTACCTTTATTGCTGCGGCTGAACATACGCAAGCTAATATAATCCATGCCTTGAACTATGCAGTGTAACATCAATTCTTTATTGCACTCATAAAATTTAATTGAATTTAAATACGCTGGAGATACTGTGCTCAGTTTTCTGTAGCTACTGTATAGCTGGGCACCTGCAGAATTTTAAAGAAAATTAATTGGACATTGGATTTTTTTTTTTTTTTAGTAGAGTATAAAAAGGACATGTAACTCATACCTACAGTATTATCTAATTATTACTGTGGAAGAATTATCTAATTCTTCTTAATTTTCCTCTCTACAGGACTGTGAGTGCCCAACTCACAACACCAGCAGTCACTTCAAATCCCCAATCTAACATTAGAATAACTACAGTACATTGATGATTCAACCTTTTTGTTTACAGCCACACAAAAAAAAGCTTGACAACAGCTCCTCTCTCTCCTTTCTATCTCTGTCTTATTTTCTTTCTGTTTTGGGGGGACCCAGATGTGATAGATATAAATGGAAATGTCAGCAGAGAAGCAGCTACCCAATCCACATAATGGCCAATCTGCTGGAGATTTCCAAAAGGCCCTTTTCTCTAACCCCCACATTCTAAATTACCAACTTGCTAAAAGACCCCCAGATGGTCTCCACACTTCAAAGATGAACTACGAAACAGATTTAAGCAGCAAACTAGATGCATGTTTCACACTGCATAGTGAGAGCTCTAATAAACATGGTTTTTAAAACTCACTTGCTGAAAAAAAACATGGAGAAATGTCGACACCACAGACTTACAGTATAGAACAGTATAGATTATACTTACTGGTTTTGATCTATAATTATGCATCAACTTTGTGAAGACATTGCTTGGTATAGCTTTACTGTACTGTAAATGTTAACATTAACACGTGAAATGCTGAGGAGACATTTTGGCAGAATTTCAGTCCAGTTAACGAAAGGTGCAGAGACAGTATTGCGCACGCAAAAATGTATACTCTAACAGCTGTTGTCATATTTCAACAGAATTAAATAAATGTTGGGTCGACTGTGGCGCAGGAGGCAGAGCGGTTGTCCACCTATCCCACAGTTGTTGGTTGGATCCTAAGCACCTCCAGTCACGTGTTGAAATGTCCTTGGGAAAGACACTGAACTCCAACTTAATTGCTCCCTGTTATAGCAGCTCCCCCGTCAGTGTGTGATTGTGAGTGTGAATGGGTGAATGAGAAGCAGTGTAAAGCACTTTGGGTAACAATAGGCAGAAAAGTGTTGTATAAGTGCAGAACATTTACCAGTTAATTGTTTCAAATTCCATCTTACAGTCCGGTTTCACCATTCATGTTACAGCAGCCCAAAACATATTGTACACAACACCTCTAGAAAGCTGAGCCTTTGTTCTACAAAGAGATGTTGAATATCACTTATCTTCAGAGAGACGTGTTTTCACTGCTGCAGCTTCACAGATGCATGGACGACAGTATGGCAGTATGGTTTGTTGTCAAAGTTGGCAAACGTTTAGGCAAATATGCTTTGCTATGGTTGGATTAAAGCAGCCGCCAGTCAACATGTGTCCCTAAAATGTAATATTAGTACAATGCCGGAACATATCTCTGGCCTTTTAGGACAGTTCACCTCATTAAATTGTACAATGTACAGTTTATTAATAGTATTATTATTATTTTATTACATTTTTAACTTAATTTATATCTCATCTTATATATAATGTGTTATTATGTCTAACAGCTACTGCAATGCACAAATTTCTCTTCAGGAATTAATAAAGTATCTGTCTACTGTATGTATATATCTATCTATATAATGGGGTTCTGCTGACATGTAGGTTAGAAAAAAGTGCTCAGTGTTAATCTAGACTGCACATTGATAAGAGTTCCTACGGTGTTGGTTTTTGGAGTTTTTCCAGTGGTGTGAATGTGGACATCCTGTGTTGCTGAGGATGTTGGAATGGCCTAATAAAGAGAAATGGTTCCTGTCAACTTGCATTAGCCCACACACTGTAAAATTCAAGCTGTGACATCCATCATGGTGGAGGAGGAAATTATGCAAAGATAATTTCATTGTATACAGAGAATTCCTGCAAAAGGAAATAAATGATTTTTTGTGATACAATATAATACCTTGTTCTACAAGCTAGACATAATGAACCAGTGAGTTATAATCAAGAACTCAGAGCTTTTCTAAAGAAGCAAATTTCAAGCATGAGGCATGTTCTGTTTGTACTGTATATAATTATAGGAAATGACACATACAGTAACATGAACACACACAATCTAAAAAGCAAAACAAATACTGTAGGTGTTATACATAATTTATTAGACGACAGAGAGAAGAGGCACTTAGAGGAAGCACAGTAACACAATTTAATATGTAAAAATAACAGTCAGAACTTCAAGGGCATTTTTTTTACCATAAGAAACTGCTATTGTATTTCCTGAAAAGGAGCAATTTGGATATTTTGTGCGGCCTCAAGAACCCATCCTTCCATCCATCCATCCATCATCTTTAACCACTTATTCTGCTCAGGGTCTTGAGGGGCTGGATCCTTTCCCAGACATCACTGGGCAAGAGGCGGCATAGACCCTGGACACATCACCAGTCTATCTCAGTGCCAAGACAGGAAGACACAGACAGACAACCATTCACACTTACATTCATACCTATGGGTAATTTAGAGCTACAAAATGACTTAACGGAACATCTTTAGGGAAAACATGCAAACTCCACACCGACAGGACACAGCAGGTTCATGCACAAATTAAGCTATTATCATTCCAACAGCATGAAGCCCAGCTCTGCATGTGCCACGCACCCTTTCATCTCTTTTCCATCTCGCCGATGACTGAAAATCTGATATTAATCTTGTCTTGTCTATTTACTCTCTTGCTCTCGTACTTCCTCTGATATCGTCCTCCTCAGTCTCTGTTGTTTTTGCCACTTTGAGCCATACTAAGAATACCCATGCATGTATAATAACAAAACACTGAGCTAGTGTCTTCTTACATAGAGCCTTACATAGATCTCACAAAAAGCTGTGATGGGAGAGATGATCTGTACTGAAATTGCAGAGATGCCGTTCACCATTTCACCTTACGTCTCCTCTTTAAGCATCAAAATGAATGTAAAATGTTAAATATTGTGGCTTTAAGTATTATTTTTTAACTGGCTAATACACCCATACTTGCAAGTATGTTTTATATAATATAAAAAAAAAACTAGTTCAGTCAAAAACACTACGAGTAAGTAAAAGAAGTTAGCATAAAAAGCAAAATCACACAATGATTCCAAGTAGTGATGTGGATTCTGCTGAGCTAATGCCTCATTCTTCATAATGAATTTTTTTCTCAAATGTAATTCAATTTGTAATTGGATTGTTTACTCTTAATTCAGTCAGACTGAAATGTCAAGGTTAGAGGGGATTTCAGCTTTAGAAAAAACATTAAGAGAGACTAGTACTGTATGCTGATTTACAACTTGTAAAAAATAAACCTAATGTTGTTTTAAATCTGTATACTAGGTCTGATTGCACATCAGTCCTCAGAAACAGCAGGACATGGTCACATTATTTAAATTGGTGAACACATTTTAAATGTGTGCATAGACTCAGAGGTATGTAACCAGGCATTTTAAAAAGTAGCAGCAGCAGTTAGGTAATTGATATCTTCTAGTTAGCTAACAACATGACACCTCCACTCATATCAATGTAGTGACGTTGTCCCATTCATTATAGATTGAAACATATAATTTTACCGACAGACCTAAAATAAAATGAAATAATACTATACCAGTATTGGCATCCACACCATATCTGGATGGTGAAGTTTCAGCTCATTGGCATGTTTCATTCTCTGACTCGTCTCACTCTCACTATATGAAACCCCTGTAACCCCAAACCTCTCCACACCTTCTCACACAACCTCTTGCCTCTCATTAAGTCCTCCTGTTGGGTCACCACATGCCTTTTCTGCCAGAATCCATGACACCAAGTAATTAAAATCTCCTCCAGTAGTCAGTCGGAGGTGAAGTGAAGGGCAGCCAGAGCACACAGCTGGGGCAAGGCTCAGCTGAGTCAACTCTAAAAGGACACTTGCTATCTCATACACCTTTCACGGAAACACCAATGCAAAATTTGAAAATGGAAAAGCATCTTGGATTCAACAAAATAGTTTCAAAAAACAAGTAAAGAGAGAACAAAGACAATGGCAGCATGTAGTGTGTAGAAATAATTTGACAAATGGGTTAAGGAGACAATGTTATGGCTCATTTGGAAACAGCCATAGTAGAAATGTCAAATAAAAATTATATTGGCATTGAGCTGTTACCTTTGGCCAACAGTAGAATACTAAAACTTAAACTGGACAGACACTTTAATCCCTTTAGTGCTGAAACCAGCTCTCCACCGATTGATTGCTGGTCGTAAAGCATAAAAATATTGGCAAGAGGCGAACTGTTCGATGGAGATTTAAGTTGTGTGGGTGTGTGAGCATGTGTGCGTGAAAAAGACCTATCTCTCACAATAACAATAATCACGCCAACACAATCACTCCCTTTTTCACTCTGAGTGCACACACACAAACATACACACACACACACTGAACACATCAGAAATTCATCAGAAATTCAATCAACCCCTATTCAGGCAGAAAGTGATTTGAGTTGTCAGACGCAAAAGGTGAAATCCTGATCTGTAGCACTGCAGCCATACATTAAATCTAGTGAAAGTGCAGGTCTGCCAGCTATTGACCTGAAAAGTTTCATCACTCTAATGCATCAATCTATGGCCAATCCATCAAATCAACTTAAATAAACCAAAAACCACAACCACAGGTAGAAAACTACTAAGGTTTTAGAGACGTAGTGACATTGTGAAAAACCGAAGAGGCAAAGTATAAGATTTCAGCCAGATTAAAATTTGATGAGAGATAAGGTTCAATTTTTGCTGCTTACAGCATCTCTTCTGTTTCAAGGCCAGTGTTGACTGAATACAGACATTACGTAGTCATCTTTGTCTTTTTTTTTCATTATGTTGCTTGCCAAGAAATTACAGGTCAACACAAAATGAAATTAGAAATGTCAAGCGTTTTGTTTACTGGTAAATCTCCCTGTACTCATGACTTTAATATGATTCTGTTAAATTCTCTTGAGATTGTTTTTGTGGACTGTGTGAGTCAAACTGGACCACATTTCCCAATGTAATTATCATTTAAATAAGCCTGCAAGATTCAGTGCACTGCACTCAGCCAGCAAGATAGTTTCTTTAACTGCGCTATTTCTCTTATCATCTGCTCATGTTTGATCGTACCTCGCCATCTTTGCTGTGTCTCCATCTCTGTGCTGTAATGTCTTTACTCTGAGAAAAGAGCTATTTTCTTTTAATCAGTATTTGAAGGTCAGTGAACTGTCATTGCCTTGAGAATAGTGTTTTCATCAGTGAATAGAAGCATTGGAGACATTTAAAGGATTCAAGGCTCAGGGTTTCTGTGTTTTAAAGACTCACAGTGCCTAGACAAACAAATCTATACACTCCATCTAAGAAGTTCCTCTACACAGTTCTTCCATCTTTTCTCGCCATTCTCACATGATCAGCACCAGAACTTTGAAAGTCAAAACCCAGGTTAGAGATCCTGCAACTTGTTCAAAGAAAGAAAAGACAAAAGAGGAGAGACAGACTCAAGTGAGAACAACAAACAGAGAAGAGAGGGTTAGATACAAAGAGAAGGTATGAAGAATTCTTAATGTGTATGCTTCACTTTCTTTGTGTCTATAGTCTGGGTGTCTGTGTCATTTTCTAGCTGTCTAAGCATCCTCCCCATCATAGCATATTGTTGAAAGCGTTCAAATGCCACTGAGCTGTGAAGCACTCCATAATTCCATTTCAGAGGTTATTGGAGCCTCCATTCTTGAAGGGCCATTTCTGCAAGGCATCTACCTGCAGACACTAAAGTGACGAAGGACATTTTCCACTCACGGGTTTGTGACACAGTCCAGCCCAGTTTCCCTTTACAAGTTTCCCCAAGTTTGAAAATGCTTCTGATGTTTTGACTTTTTTGACTTACTTGATGTTAATTTTCTCCTTTTGAGGGAAAACAACAGACACAATTTGTGTGTTTACAAGTTGAATTGTTTTAAGTTGTGTAGATGACACAAAATATGAAAAATAAAACACTTGACAGTATCAGAAAGTTATTTCCTCTCCTGTTCAAGAGCCTTTGTGCACCAATTAGTTTCAAACCAGAGAATGAACAAACATCAGGTGTATCACAGTAAAATAGGCCTTTCTTGTGATCTATGCCAACATTATCTATTGCTGACTATTGATATATCCAGTCTTTGTCTATTTAAGTGGCAGGGCTGACACTTAATTTTCAACTTTCATCCCAGCACTTACTCAAAAGCGGGGCGTTGTTCTTGGTTTGAGCTCACTCTGAGCTTGCATACGCTCTCTTTTTGCCACAAGGAACAGCCAGGGCCATAAATCCAAGGTAGTAAAAGTGCAACTGCAAGGAGACTGAAAGAAAGGGGTTTGAAGAGAACAAAGAGCAACGAACAGAGAGAGGAGACTGTGGTGGGGACAGAAGGAACATTGAATTCTCACCGGAGCATGTTATGACTGAAATTGAGGAGTGGCTGTAAATTACAGGTAATTTGTGTCACGAGTTGCAGGATTTAAATCAGTGGAATCAATGTCAGGGAAGAGAAGAAAGATATTGGAGCTAGTCAACATTACAGAGCAGGAGAGGAGCGAGGTGGCATTAATGGATGGGTGGAGATGGGGAGTTAAAAGAGCAAAAGCCTGGGAGGAGGTCAGAAAAAGAGAGGGATGATTTTTTACCCTTCTCTGTCTGTCTGTTGGCAGGTGGCATGCACGCATCATTAAAGAGCTGAAAAATGTACAAGGAGGAGGTTGTAATGACTCACTAATGACCTTGACCGGCAACTTTAGCAAAGGGAGCTCTTGCCTGCTGCTACCTGGGTAGCAAGTGGAGTGTCAACATGATGAACTGCAATACTGCCAAGGACATGAATGAGGAAAGAACAGCATTATCCATAGCATTAAAATGCTCTGTGTTCATGACTATATCTGTCTTTTTCTTGTCTGCCATGAACTCAAAACACAGACATAGACTTTGTTGGCTTTGTGCTCAATTTAATGCTTAAATAATGTGCTTAAGTAATTAATTCTGAAGGTTTCCTGTCCCCATCTTTAAGAATTTGAAATCTCACATGTGTAGCCTTTTCCTCACTCTGTCTCTGATGGATATTTCCCTCAGTCAGATAGTTTGTAAATGCACGAAAATGCTGACTTCTGAGTAAAAATGGATATTTACCACAGTCCGTTTGCCGTTCATTCTGCCATTCTGTGCGGGCTGCCATGTTTGTGCACAGTAAAACTGTCATTTACAGCTGTTGCAATGAAATGCATGTTTCTCACTAGTTCCACGGGTTTGTGTAACTGGAGATAATGAGATGGCGCTCTGTCGGCACAGTGCCCAGAGGCTTCACCAACAAGCCACCTCACTGAAGGCAGCCACTCTGTGTGTGTGTGTGTGTGTGGTAATTTATAAGTATAATTTTTGCAGAATGCAAATGTTAGATTACACACACGGCAGATTAGCATAGAAGCATAAATCAGTTGAGCTGATGGCGCTGCAGAGTCTGTTTTATTAATTTAAAAATTGAAAATTATCTTCCTCATTTGCACATTTAAATAATTGAGTGTGTGTCTTAACTTTTAATTATGAAATCAAATTTGGATACTATCGGTAACCCTCATTCCTGTTTCTCCAAGTCAGGTTTTTTAAGACATTACCAGACGCTTGTTGCAGTTAAATTATCTATACTCTTGAAGCCGGGATCCTCAACAGCCATCAGCAAATACTGGCCTTCCACAATTTTATCTATCTCACCTGTCAAAGAGGAATGTGAGGCAAAGAGAAAGTTGGGAAATGAATTACAGAGCAAAATTGAGAGAGTCATCTATTACTGGTGACAGAATCCTCTCAGACGAGTGATAAGGAAATCCCATTTGTAAGAAACAGCCACTCAGCACTTTTCAGTATAATCCCAGTAACAGAGCAGGTCAGTGTGTGGGTCAACGGACAGATAATCCTGCTTCAATGCTGCTGGAAAAATATATGTAACATGATATTTTAGCTGTGTAAACATGTTTTTCTACAGTATAATATGTGATGTGAAAAATAGAGCGGAGTATTGGGCCGACCCAGTGATAATCATTTTCTGATTTGATATTGAATTCTATATATGTAACACATACAATTACATGTTTATATTATTATATTTCATTTTGTATGCTACAGTTTATGAACAGCTCAGTGTGTTTTCATGATCACAGGCAGCATCAAAATTTTCTGTTCCATTGGGACTCGAAAAAAAAGAAAAAGGCGCTGGTTGATTTTCAGGCTACAGGGGACAGACAATCTATTTTTGATGTTTTGTTGCCCTGTTGACAAGCACAAGTCTGAATGTATTTCCCCATAATATTTCTATGCACATGAATAAAGAATATGCGCATAAATTTCACGCATTACATCATTGTGTAATTTTGAACAAACTAAATTCGGATCTAAGAGGAATAGAAGTCACTTGTTTGGGCACTCAGAAAGACACTTTAGTCATGTAGCTTAATTTATCTCCCCCCTGTCTGTTTTCCTTTTAATTATAGCCTCTGCTTTGGTGTGAATCAAACAGAAACCACTCAATCCAGATAATGAATAGACTTGGAAACAAACTAGCTACAAACTTTTTTCAAAGTTTAAAAAAAGAAATTAATTGGGTTGAACTCAGAGAGATTATGTTTCCAAAAGTTGTTGGTAAATACACATTTTTCATCTTAGATGTGTTAAGCTATAGGGTTATTACTAAATGCAACCCTCATATAAGCTGACATGTGTCACAAGTATTCAAAGCCCGAGGCTGAGACTTTGATGCAGCTTTAATCAGCCTCAGCAGCAGTGGGATGGCTTGCCTGTGATCACATGAAATTCATTGAGCGAGACAGATGATGAGTGAAGGCAGGGCTCCTGTCAGACATGGAGCTTAAAAAAAGGAAAAACTCCCAACATTTCAGATGCGTGTCAACGCAGAGAAGTGACATGGGGTGGTTGTAAAAGATGACATACAAGGAGGTTTGTAACAGAACGTCTAGGTTTGATAAATTAATATACACAGGCTTGAACTTTGTTGTGGATGTTGTTTGCTGGTGTGCAATCAATTACGTCTGTGCCACAGGTTGTAATCTCAACTGAGCCGTTTGCAATCAGCCACATGTCAACTGGACATAATGCCTGCAATTGTTATTATTTTGCATTCTAGTATTGATACCACAAGCTGGAATTGAGGATTTAATTGTGCTTGCAATAAATCCGATGCATAATTGTCATTGTATGTCTGTGTGTTTATAAGTAGAAGTGGGCCCACATGAGATACAACTAAAGTGAATCACCATTGCATTAACAATAAAATAATAAAAGAATCAACACTGCATAATAATACCTAAATAATGGTACATTTGTAAAAATGATTCTAAGTTAAAGTGCAGGTTATTTGAATGTCTTGATGCTGCAGGTTAATAGACTACATTGAAAATAAAGGCCCTAAGTGAAAATCTCAGTCTCAATATCAGCCTCCATTTCAGCCAGGGTAGTGTCTAATGCAACATGGCTGCACACAGTAAGAAATCAGACTTCATAAAGATGGTCCCACTGCATCAGTGGGCTACTGAACAGAAACTCAAACACAGCTTCAGCAAGTATCAATACTATCAATAACAGAAGATGCAGTGGCTAAACTCCCAGAAAAATCCAGCACATTTGACATTTTGCACATACTTGTATTAAAGTCAGATGGATAAGTGCTGCTGACTTAGCATAAGGACAGTCTATGGAAACTGATGCTCCAGTGACTGATCAGACAGTGTGAACAACTTTGCAACCTCTGCAACTGCTAGTCCACCTGCACGGACAGCATAAGACAGAAAACCACTGTTCACAAAGAAGCACACGCTGTAAATTCAAGATTGCAAATGGCCTCAGAACGTGAAAAATAAGCCATGGTGAATATGTTAATTGATTCATTGATCATTTAAGCGAAAATGATTTGTTTTTATCAGATGGCGTTGAGCCGTTTGGGTGTCGACCTGACTTGAACTATCACAATGACTGTACTGTGCCAACTGTGAAACATGGAGGTGGGCGTGCTGATGGGGCTGCAAAGCTAGTGGGCCGATGACAATTATAGATGGCACTATGGGAAGCTTCGTGGTAGATGGATTGCCCACCAAGAGATTTGAAAAAGGTGAAAAGTGAAAACTATTACTTGGACAAGTATTACTGTATATGTCATCTGACTTATTGGATACCTATGAAGTATATCAAAACACAAGATAATAGAATAAACCCCACCTATCTACAGTTTTTTGCTAAACTGCTATCATACATGACCACAGTAATATAGTCAGAAATAAAATATTAAAATGAACATTTAAAAAGAGTTAGTCTAGAATCTCTGTCTTATGAGCACTGTTCTTCTTGAAGTTGGCTACAACAAACTAAAATTGTTCTAAATGAACAACATTATTTAACAGGACTTGACTTTGTTTTGTTGTTTAAAGATGTCAAATTATTTATTTATTTTTTCAGTTTCTCAAATGTAATTTAATGTTTCTGATCATGATAAACCACTAAAGTAAAACAGTGAATATACAGTATAAGACAGCTGAATACACGTCAGCACTCTCAGTGTGCAGATACTCTATTAGCATCTTAATACCTTTGTGCTTAAAGTACCATTAGTAACACAGTGGGGCCTGCATTGCTGGAGAATCGTGCTTAGTAATAGCAGGTTTTATATATACCAGCTGTGTAATTTAATGGAGGGCTACTAGCACTAACATCAGGCTACTAACACATAAGCTTTTCATCCATCCAGACGCTTATGTTTCACAGCAGACCATCACTATTATGGATGAAGCTTAGGCAGTAATAGGAGGAACTTGCACAGAATTAATGCTTAATGGTAAAGCCATCATACTGCAGTTTCTGTATAGCTGTATAGCACATTCAGTTAAAAAATATATCTGGACATTTCAATCACAGTATGACAGGCCTGGAGATGCACTGGACGGGCACTGGACTTATAAAATAAAATGCCAAAACCAAAACTGAGCGCACAGTACCTGCCTCTCATAGTTTCAAACTCGTGCAAATTGCAACAAACTAAAGGCAGTTGAGTGGGGACCAATGAAAATAAGCCGGGCTTTTCATCATAGTAAACATATTTGAATCAGAATGTACAATCCTGAATTCAAGTTAAATTCAAGTCTGGTTCCTCAAATACATTGGAACATACTGTAGAACAGTTCAGGTAGATAATACCTCACAGTCATGGAAATATGCCTTTAACCTGATATAGCTGTATGTACTATGTGACACTGCATAGCATCGATCCAGAGTCTGCACATTTTGCAAACAACATCTCTGACAAAAGTTGAATGTGCCACACAGCTCTTTTGCCAGTCACCATGGTTACACATGTGCATGAAGCAGCATGAATGGGGCTGGCAGCTGAGAAAGAGGAGAGGGACTGAGTAAGAGTGAATGCTGAAGTCAGATAAGGCATAAAATGGGAATGAAAGAGAGAATAGGACAGGATCGTGTGAATAGGAGAGTTTGTCATAAAGAGAAGCCAAATAGAGACAGATGTCATTGATAGGATCAGTCAGGCTCAGGTGGGGTAGTGGGTTCTGGTTTTGACAGAAATAGTTCTCTTGTATGAAACATTTGTTTTCTGGTCTCTCACTGGACATAATGACATTGCAGATAGATTAAATGGTTAAAAGTGCGGTTGTGTATTTTAGTTTAGTAAAAAAAACAATCTCAGCTTAAAAAACCTCAATTGTTTTATTATATGATTTATTTGTTTATTGAACATTTTTGGTAGTTCTGTAAACATAACACACATTGTACTACAGTCTTGTTTCAAAGTTTAGAAATTGAGGTTGATTAAAGTTTAAAACTTAGAACTTTATGTTCAATAAAATAGTGGCTGATTTCACACAACGCCTGAATGAGAATTTATCTTGTAGTCTTCACCCTGACCTCAGCCGAGAGTAATAGAAATTACTACATGTATTTCCCTTTACAAATGTAATCACATGTCAGGTCTATATTTTCAATAATCAGCACAGATGTAAGTGCTGGTTGAGATCAGATAAAAAGAGTGTTGACACTGATAGTTTTTAAGGTCTGAGTTGTGCTCAGTGCTAATTGCTTGAATGGTTTCAGATTCACTGTCACTTTTTATAATTTTGACGTTCAATAATATTTGCACATGGCAACTACAATACAAATATAAACTCTGCCTACTGCACTGATAATAAACTTTGTGACTAAACACAAATGATTAGGTGTGAAACCATCCACGACTGAGCTGAGTTTCACTTCAGCACCACTAAAACTGTTTTTATGTCCGTGAACGTTCTCAGTGATCCAGGTTTGGTTATTCAAAGGTTGATTAATGTCAACTAAAGTTCTTTCCTCTTGGTTGGAAACTAAACATCTTCTTCAGTCTGAGGGAAATTTGGCTAAGAGACCCAGTTAAAAGCTCCCGAGTAGGCCTTGTTTTTCACCAGGCCTGAGTAGGCTCCATAGCTGGATAACAGTGGAGGTGAGAACAGGGTGGAGTCATAGGGATGTAAAGTTTATGACTCTAATCGCCCTTAATCCCTTAGGATGGGGTCGTATGAACTCCTTGGTGGACGTGTGAAGTTGTTTTAATCTGCCTCCCGAGCAAGTGCACCCGCATACATCGTCATGTGGGAGTTAGAAATGTGTCACAATTATCTCCACAGCAAGCTGTCCTCGGTGGTGGAGGGCTCTGATCCAGCATGATCATATTACACACTCTTAGTACGACTGCTCAGGAGCCTTGGAGGCTTCAGAGGAAGAAGATGGTTTGGGTCCCTTCAGCAGGGAATCCAGAAGGGGGGTGAGGATTAACGCACTGCAATGGGGCCAGGATGCTAAGGTCATGCTGGTACTATAGGGTGTGTGGGAGCATGCGAACACACGCTTATCAGGAAGCAGCGGCTTTGGTGTCAAGGTCCCATCATCACCAGCGGCAGCAGAGCATGAATGAATATGAGCCAACGTTCATGAATATTCTATTGAGTGTCATCTTTCTCTTTAAACTTTCTTTTTCTCTAATTTTTTTCCCTTTGCCAGCACTCTCTGGCTTTCTTTCTGCTACTCTAATCTTCCATTTGCTTTTTCCTCATTTTATCAGAAGTAGGATTGCTGTTAACAGCCCTGACTTTGGCATGATGTAAGATGATGGAGTCATTTTTGGGAACTAAGGGCTCACTAACCTTTTGCATCTTCTGTTTTTCTCTCTGTCCCTCTTGCTGTGCCACTGTATGTCTTAGGGAATCAAGTCCTGTATCACAAGGAATAACAAGCGCTCCCAGATTACATTTAAACGTATTGTCATAGGTCCCAAAGAATTCGGGAAAAGCAGCTCGAAGATGCCTTATAAAAATCCACATATCATTTACAGTGAAACTGCTGCTGATTCCTGTCGTTTTCATTATTTCTTTGGATCCACTACTGCAGAAATGTTACGGATCCTCTCATTAAATCCATCTACATATAAGATAACCGCAAGGATGGAAAGCAATTATACTTTTTCATTCCACAGTGGTTACAAAAATTATGATTTTTAAAAAAAGAAAGCATTTGTTCTTTACAGTATTTTCCACAGCTTGAAGCAATGTCCCTAAAGCTTAATTTCTCTCCTCTCCCTCGTGGTGAGATAGGCACGGAGCCTGTGACAAATAATAAAAACAGAACAAGAAGTTACTTTATTTAAAGTAATTGTTGAGCCAGCTAGAAGCTTAGTTGAGCCAGGTTTACGGTGTTATGATTACGGCTTCTTGCTGCCATCCCACATAAACAATAACATGTTGTGCAATATGGGGGCTCATGTTGGCTCCGCTTGGGTCCCTGTTGTCTGGCTGAGTGAAAAGAGGTGGCAGTGTTTGATTCCTAGGACTGTGGTGTCCAATTCTTGTTGGCGCAGGAGTCCAACCGATGGTGCCATGGTCTGTGGGCTGTAAAATGAGCAGAAGGCCATGGCTTTGAATGTCTTTTCTGCAGGACCCTTGGGCATGGCCACAACAATCAGTTGCTTCAAATGGAAGTGCAATTGTAGGCGAAAAGGGCAACAGCAGTCTGCCAGACACACAGAAACAGACAGCAGCCCCACCGGACCACTCTCTGCCTGATCGGTTCTGGAGTTGGCAGGGTCCACACAAAGGTCACTGTTTGGGAAGGAAGAAGAAAGAAAATGGGATGTGCGCTTGCTTTTGTTCAGCTTTCTCATGCACTTCCTCTTTTGAGAGAGATAATGTGAATGACTGTGTAAACAACATATTTCTGTAATTCTCTAGGTTTTTTAAATAAATGGAAACAGGAATAACCACACTCTACTTTAATGGCACATTACGTAAAGCAGACTGAGTGATTTCTTAAAAGCACAACATTGCATTTTGATACATAATGCATAACATTTTTTTGTGCAGGGCCTGTGCAGCCCATACCTTCCCAAACTCCCCGACCCTTGTTCTTTTTATCTTGCATTTCCCAAATGTTTGGCGTCACACTATAACCTTTAGCAACCTTTTGCTGTTTTGGGTAGTCACTGTGAAAATCTGGCACGCTTTACTGACTGTTTATGACACTCTGAGCTCTCTCCCAGCCAACATTCACAAATGGATTTTTCATGTCACTCAAAAATGTCTTAAGCCTTGTAATGTCAAAAATATCAAACCCCCCCACCCAAATACCCTGGTCTGTGAGCACTGACTGATGCCGCAGTTGGGCTACTAGCAAGATAGAGAATCAGTGAAAGGTTGTTTCACCCCCTTCAGTCTCAAGCAGCACAGTGGGATCAGGAACCCTCCTGCCAGACACAGAAAAGAGAAGCACCACATATCCCACCAGGAGGTTCGGTCTATGAAATAAATCCTTGCAATCTCAACATCCCCACCTCTGCTGCCTTCTTCTTTCTTTACACTTCCCATACACACACAGACACACACACACACCTCACAAACAATAATCGGCTGCACAGCTCTTTTCCCATATTGGCTGGTGAGTACAAGGAAGAGAGCAAACATGCCCTGGCCGAACCCAAATCAAAATCAAAGATAGGCACAGGAGAGAAAGGGTGTGTTTGTGTGTGCGCGTGTGTGTTGGGGAGTGTTATAATTGAAAATATAACCATGAAGCAGGTGGGGGGTTGAAATATGTGATGTACAGTGGCAGAGAGGTGCAGAGAGGGAATAGTGGTATGAGAAAGAAGGAAAAGCAAACAGTCATGAAAGAGCAAATTTGCCATAATAGTTTCAGCAGCTGAACTGATTAAAATGGAAAAGTGATTCAGTCTAGTCTTTGCTTTGTGCTCCACTGCTGAGTGAACTTTAGCCTTTTACAGACAGTGTTTGACTCACACAGTAGCAAAGAAAAATAACCATAACCTTTTACATAGTGGGTAGAAAAATATAAATATTAAAAAATACATACAGTCATACTCTGCTAAATTGGTTGGATAAAATAAAATAAACACCCAGACAATATAATACAGTTTTACAACACCTCCCAAATGACAATGCAGCAAGTAGGTGTCTATAAAAAACGGATAAAGCCTTTTTACAGTATTCAAGCTCAAGGTTTTGCTCTGATGCTAATTTCAGAATGATAACGTACTGTGAGGAAAGAGGGTAAAATGTTTTTTACTATTTGATCCTAGCATCTTAACTCTGACTGATTAGCATTAAAAATAAGGGAACAGTATTACGGTTTCTGCAAGTGTTTCATAAACCCAAATATTGGACCAAAAATATTGATATCATTAGATTATCATGGTATTATGAACATTAACAGGATACATACTCTGCATTCCAATTACTGCCATAATTACTGTATATAAAAGGCAGCGCTTCAGTTATAAACAGTGCGATGCCCCTCAGTTTTATCACATACCTCTTTTCACATGCAATTTAAAATGTATTCACTACTGAATACTTATTGTTGACCTTTGAATAAAAGAAATGATTGTACTGATGTCTTTAACCTTAAAATAATTTTTTCTGAATCCGTGTGATTTAATGTGTAACTTTAACTTGATCAATTACAGTCACTGGATTTTTCTGATGACTTTACAGCATGTGTTTTTAACTTGCCAGCTCAGAGGCTGCATGCACATTTGAACAACCAGATTTTTATGTCTAAAGTGAACCTAGTTCCAATACCAGATAATAATGCATCATAATGCATTTGCACAATGATTAATATATATTTAAAATAACTCATCTTGGTTTTTGCTGTAGAGCAATTTAGTGGCAGTAAACACTCACTTGTGCAACGTGAGTGTTTAGACAACGTCTAAGAGTGTAATATGACCAATCCTTGTCTCAGCCTGTCTGGAGAGGTTCTTCTGATGAGCTGATCTTTCTTCTTTGGTAGCCATGCAGAAAAGTTCAGTACACTCAGCAGTTTTCAAAATGGCTTGTATCCACCATGGGGCAGACTGAAATTAAAAGGGAAGCACTCAATGGCCTGAAAGCAGAGGGTCAACTGGGTTAAAACTGAGGCTTTGTGACAGCTGTGACTGCAGGGGCACACACACGGACATCGACTGCATGTGTGTGCAAGTGATTCTTTTTGTGTTGTATATATAAGAAAGAGACAGAAAGTGCATCCTCTATCTATCCCACTCATTCGATCCTTGAAGCTCCATCCAGCAGGGGCCCCTGGGAACATTTCTTTCATTCTCCTTTAATTAACATTTTTCTCAGGGATGAGCTACCTCAGCCCTAATGGTGATTTAGCCTTAATGTATGCACACAGTGATACACATTATTCTACTGTGATCAGAACAGAACAAAAGCACCATTAAGAATTAACTGATGATTGTGTTTCTTGATCAAAAATTTTACATGTCACTACAAAAGTAAAGTAAAATTTTAAAATTGTATGATCTTTTTAATCACTAGTCCGAAATATGACCATAGGTAAAATATCTAAATGAATACAAGTTTGTAAAGAATTAAATGATACAGATAAAATCTTGTTATAATTGTTCATATTTAACAAAACATTAAGATTTGGGTTTAGTTTGGTTTATTAAAGAAATCTGTGTTATTTGTTTTGGTAGTATTTTCATGTGTGTGATGGATAAAACCTAACAACCTGAATCAACATCCAATCATTCTGCGTTCAGTAAAGGTTGTTACTTGATAAATTGAAAGCTCTTTGCCAGAGATGAAAATAACAAATGACTTCTCCAGAGGAAACCCTGGCTGTGCAGCATTGCACACTTTCTTGAAACTTAAAAATACTGATTTTCCACTGCCTCATCTTCATAACTAAAACCAAAATCTTATTCTTTCCAAACAGCCTGATGCAAAGAGTTATGATTCGGTTGTGTGGAAGTGACTTGCACACCTAAAATAGTTTTCCTATATCCTTGTTAATAAAATATAATTTGACAGGAAACCATATACCGATGATACAATAAACTATAGTCATAGTTATAGTGTGTGCATAACTGGGTTAACTGGGTTAGTATAGAATATGCAAAGGTTAATGATTGTGCAGTACGGTCCAAAACCGTTCGCATGCATGACAATATAAATAAAGAAGTTCCTGCACACTGGAATTGGATTGTTAGTGATGTTTTACACCCTTTGCCTGAGGGAGGGTCTGAAAGAAGTCTTGAACAAATTCGTAATGGAAGCTTAAAATAGCTTTACTTCAAATCTGCCTGCACTGTTTTTTTGCACTGAAAAAGTTAAAAGACAAATCAGTAACAGGTATTTGACGCAATGCTATTATTACTGTTAATATGATTATTGTTAACTTTATAATCCATTTTGCATAGAACAATGTGGACTTCTAGCTTTTATTCAAAATAATTACAGAATCCACTCACTCTTCAAATGTGTAATAGATAATTCTCAGTGTCAGATTGTAAGTGTTGTATTAACAAGACCTATTATTTTATCAGTGTGTAAGAACTATGCAGGTGAATTGTCATGATGCACTAAACACAGTGAGAATAATTGGCTTGGCCCTTAATGTTTAACCTTTTACTTAGTATTAACATTGTTACCCAATGTTATGCTTTTTCTCTGCTGCATTCACACACAAAGGTGATAAAACTGAGGGGCATCGCACTGTTTATAACTGAAGCCCTGCCCATAAAGAAACTCAACGGCAACCCACCAAGGTCAAGGCTAACACTCCAGTGCTGGCCTTCCCTCTCCATAGTCACACACCGAAAGCGTGTGTATGTATGTTTGTGTGTATGCCTCAAGGCCAAACTTGAGGCATACACACAGACACACTCGTGCACACATGCACGCAGTCTGAAGATGGTCCTAGGGAGGTTGTGTGATGGAGTATGTGATAATGCTGCTACACCAAGACAGGTCAGAGCAGCACAGCCTGGATGCATGTTTCACTGGTTCAGTTAATGACCTGCCATTCTTTTCTACCTGATGTAGTGTCCCTATATCCCCCTTCACTCTTTGACATGTATCTGTACACTGAACGTAGAGAAGGATTGTCTATATATGCATCAGTGTGTGTGACATTTGTGTCAAATACGGAGGTGGCAGAGCATATGTGAGAATGTGAGACAAAAACAGACAAGTCAGTTGATCTGTACAGACTGTCTCAACACAACAGCCTCCACCATTATACAGGTCTCTTCACCTGTAGCTGTAATTAGTAGGAAAAACAAAAGAGCGCTGGAGAGACAGAGGCTTGGAGGAACAGAAAGATTGTTTTAAGAGAAATGATGATGTGCAGAAAATACTTTTTTGTTTGACGAACATTTCACCACATTTTAAGACACATAACATAACACTAATAAAAGTTTTATTAAAGAAAACTTTTACAATTTTTAATAAGAGAAAGTCGTAATGTGGATAGATAGAGTCTTTATATGTTCTAATAAGTTTGGGAACCTAAATATAGGTTTTCAATCATTTGTTTATGTGGACAAATGATGTGTTGTGCAAATATGGAGGCAGCTGCAGCTCCCAAACTGTCAAACTGTGAGAATAAGTAAATGAAGCAAATGTAAAAGCAAAAAACAGACAGTTGAACATACTGTGCATGTGATCAAGAGAACGAAACGCTACATTGTGAAGTAATTTTTTTGTCATACTTTTCAAGAGCTTGTTAAACATGATTTACAAGATATATAAACAAATAGAGCTAATCAGAAAAGTACTTAGAGGAAAATGTCAAGCTGATTAACTCTGTCTCCTAAAACGTGCCTTCATGGCATTAAGTTTTTGGAGCAAACATAATCAGTATGACATATTATAACTTCTGTCGCAATATTGTATCAAACCTAAACAAAGTCTCCAGAATGTCTAAACACAGCCATTAAAAAAGTTAAGGTGATATGGTCCCTGTTAACATATTTGCAAGTTTTCATTTGCATTACTTGTCAACATATCTTTTTATATTATTTATATATTATGTTCCCTACAAAGACATATTTAATTGCTGTTTAGTTCTATAGAAACTTTTAGGAGAAAGGATTGAGCTTATATGTAAGTACAGATGATGAATGTCAGGAAAACAGAAAGTGATAACATGAATGAGAATTTCAAGTGTAATTACACTTAAAAGACAATCACGGATGTGAGTACATACAGTGAAGGTCATGTTTTACAAACATAGGCTGTGTGAAAATATTCATGAATCTTTTTTACACTGAGAGTTATGACTTTTTCTGCTGTGGAAGGCTGTGTTCTATTTGTATGCCACCTCCTTTTTATTATTAAAACACTTTTTGAATACCTTAAATGACTAAGTAAATTATTTTGATATGCCAATAGAGATTCTGCAAATGACTTAACGGGAATCCAGATTTCCCATATTCATGTCCACATAAAATGTATGTCTGCCTCCCATCATCAGTGTCACCGGTTTTCCTCAGGCCTTGTTGTGCTTCTCAAAGTTAATTGATTTGGAAATCATTTTGAAGTCAACACGGAGCTGAGGAGGTGGGGATATGGTTAGATGAGATTACGAGTTGTTTCCAATAAACCAACTTTATTTTAAGTATTTTTCTCTTAATTCTCCCTGTAGCAGGCAACGAAGTGCACACCTGCTGATCTATAGTACAGTGCTGTAAATACTGTAATCTTTAATTGGCTCAGAGGGATGTTTTCCACTGCAGTTGATAGAGACAAAGAGCAACTTTCTTTCTTCGCAGAGAAAAGGCTCCATCAGCATTGTGTGGTTTTTTCAGGAGGAAGCAGGTCACACAGAAAGACAACAAACAGACAATAGCTCTGTTTTAATCTGCAACTGTTTGAAGGAAACAGTTGCATTTTGTAATCTTGGACTGGTGTAGCCTTGAGCTAATTTCATAAAAAAAATTGTTTTCCAATTTAAATTGCCCTCTGTCCACAGCTCATTATACCGAAAACTTTCTCAGATGAAACTGCTTCCCGTACCTTTGTATCAAAACCTGGATCCAGTTGCTTTAGAGTATTTAAACAGATACAAGTGTGTCCTCTGGTTATTAGAATAAACTTTAGACTTCCCTTTATTGTGACTCTTTTAGTTTTGATGTGTTTTGTTCTCTGTAAGGTCTAAAAATCTATTTTCCTCACTATTTCATCAGAGAGACAGTTAACTGAAATGAACCGTGCACAGAAAGGACATGAAAGCTAAAAGGTAATCCAATTTCCATTAAATGTAATATTCTTATATTCCCCTGCAGACCTTCTGGGGAAAGCCATGATTAGAGACCGTGAACGCATGTCATTTTTATTCCAGTTTTTCACAAAAATGAGACCTATTAATAAAAATATGGGTCTTGGAGATTAGTCACTTCCCCCACTGCTAATTGTCAGAGCCTGCAGAGATTGCTGTGGCAGGTATTAATGAAAAATCGGCATTCAGCATTTGACAGCTCCCACTCAATCATCACAATATACATTTTAAGATAAAAAATGGTTGATTGGCAGACTTCACAATGAAGCACAGGGCACAATCATACCGAAACTATCTCTCTCGCTTTTGTGCCGTGTTTAGATCACATTATATCCACCGCAGAGAATCTGTTGCTACTTGAAATGCAGCTCTTTGTTGAACTAGTGAATGTCACATTGCTTATCATCCTCATCTTGATCATCCTTCGGATCAAAATGAGACCTTCTGAGATTATATATCAAGAATACTCTTTACATGTGTAAAGTAAGAAGCAGGACAAACAAAATGAGTCACTGAATGAGAGAAATTCTTCAAAGAGTTTGTACAAACACAGGCCCACAGTAGATAGTCACACAGATCAGCACTGAGCCATTACACTGATGTTTGATTTCTATCATGTTCTGAGAGTAAAGCTTTGGGTTTGGACTGCTGACCTTTCTTTACACAAAACACAAAACTGAATTTGTTTATAAAAAAATAAATAAAAACTCTCACCCAGACTGTGTTGTGTGTCTAAGAAAGAAGTGAGGTTATACAAAACTAAGTAAAAGCAATTTCTAGTCTTATGTTGTTTTGAGCTGGAAACAAAACTTCCACAAAATCTGCTCTGCTCCACTCAGATGGAGGACGGAAGCCCACAGATGTAAAGAAACAAACATGTTACACCGACACTTTACTGCATGTAAACACGCTCATAGTCTCTTATTAAATGTTGTGTCCTGCCTTAGCTTTGAAGGCTCATAACCATCTAACACACAAACATCTATTCTCCAGTTATCTACTAAATACTAAATATCCTTGATTGACATTTTCAATAATCATGAGTTTAACAAATTGCAAGTAACTTTGTAATTACTATACAGTAACTACAGTATATCAAGCTGCAGCAACTCTTGGAATTCTATTGCCTTTTTTTCCTGCCAGTCTGTCAGTCAGCAGTTATTTTAGTTTTATTCTTCTTATTTTACATTAGATGGTGTTAGGTTAATGGCTGCTCACATGGAGATGATTCAATAAGAGACCCTGGAATTTAAAAGACATAAAATTACAGGGTATCATATTGACCTAAGTAAACTTTGCCTTAACACTCCTGGGGAGTGTGCTTATATGCTACACCACACTCTGGGCAGTGAGTAAACAGCATTTACATACTGTTGATAAGTGAATAAGCTTCAACACATTCTGAGTTGAAACTTTAAGTAAAGCCAACCTCAAAAAAAGCTTTTCCTGGACTGTTGCCATTTTTCTGCCCTCATGCTTTGACACCAAATTCTCAGTAGCCTTTCCACTGAGACAAATAGTTTCTGTAAATTACCTGAGAACACTGCCAGTGATTGCCTGTTTACACTGTGTGCGCCCCAAACTCCTGAGGCAGGTGTAATAGATGCATAGTGGGCTAAACCTCAATTTGAACCTAGAAAATATATATTTTTGTGTCGTCTATGAAGAAGGGATATTGCTTTTATTTGTTTTGCGATGAGAGATGAATGAGAGACAAAAAAATTAGACAGCTTTTTTCTCAGGACTTTATTGAACATACTTTGAAATAAGAATGTGCTATGAAAGTGTTTTTTTAACCTCTCTGTTTGGTCTGTGTTTGTGTGTGTGTGTGTGTGTGTGTGTGTGTGTGTGTGTGTGTGTGTGTGTGTGTGTGTGTGTGTGTGTGTGTGTGTGTGTGTGTGTGTGTAAAGAAGAGGCAGCGAAAGAGAGAGACACAAAAGCCATAAAACAAATACTGAAAGAAAATATGCTGAAAAATGCATTCATCTTCAGACACCTTGAGACTATATTAAGTTCATGCCATAACACTTGCCATTTCCCTTGACATGTTATTTGATGAAATCAGTAGGATAGTGTTGCACCAGTCGCTTTCGGCGTGGAAAGAATATTAAAGGGGTTAATATTGTTTACATCTAAAGACATGCCACGTCTCCTCTTTCTCACCTTTGCAGGCACAATCATATCAGTTTTGCACATATTCTTTATTTATAATCATTGTACATTTTCTAATTGATATTCAGTTATTCACTGCTGTCCAGACCTCAAAAAAATAGACTCATTTTATGATGAATATCTTACATGAATGCTAATGTACATACAGAATTTATCGAATCAAAGACTAAGACAAGATAGCAGATATGTGATTTTCTGGTCAAGTCTGAGATGTGTTTTAAACATAAATAATACATTATATAAATCAGGTCTAATATGTTGAAAGTAATGCTGTGTCACTATAGGGTAGGCAAGGTGATTTCTGCACAAGCTGGATGTATTTAAAGTTGCATTTTAGCATATACTGGATGCAGAGCATTGCAGTTGTCAAGAAAAAAAAGCACGTTTGACCTTCTCCAAATCACCCAAAGACTCAAAACGTTGTATTGTGAGGGTGTCTCTTACCTGCAGAAGACAACTTTCTTGACCAGGTCTTAATAGATATGACTCAAGTTAAGCGTGACAGAGGGGGGTTCATGAGGAGGACTTAACAGAGGCGCCTAAAGAGCTCACTCAGCGTTTCAGTGCAGGCTGATAAGCAGTATTTTTTGTTTTGCTGTTGTTGAGGTGCAGATAATTTTGAAACATTATTGCCCTGGAGTGTTAGGTAACCAGCATTATTAGGGATGATGGGTGAGTCTGCGTCAAATTGAAGCTAGGCGTGATTTTAACCATTTGTGGAAAGAGTCTGAGACAAATCCCCTCTAGAAGACTGTAAGACAAAATTCCTATTTACTGTAAAATTCATTTTCATTTAAATATAAAAAAGCTACATAATACTGATTTATTGATGGATTACTACACAACATCATCATTTTGACAGAAGAACATCACTCTTTGATTTTACACTGACTTCTCAGAATCAGAGGCATAAATAGTATTGGATGATAAATTATTGTGGAATTACCACCTGTCAGTACATAAATTGGTTATAATATGCCAAAACTTTACCATCTATGCTGTTTTTGGTCCATATTAAGTTGTTTGATAATTACTATACCTATTCTTTTATTCTTCCTTTTATATTAAAATACCTTGGTTTCATAGTGCAGTACTTTTTGAAGCATGGACTTTTGTGCTTCCAACTTGACTAAAGAATGTGGTGCTGGAATAAGTTTTGGCAAGTTTTGGTTCACTTGAGAGTTTGTGTAATTCTCCCACCTCTGCTCAGAATAACATTACTTCCCCGTCCTCTGCCCTCCATCATAACTGTCCACACTACAACAGCTGGTAAAGCTGTTGTTTCATCACAAAAACAGTAAACACATAGGTTTGTCTATTGGTGATATTTGGTTCCTTCGGTGACACCATCTTTGGTAATGCAACACAAATTAAAAATATCTTTGGTATGTAAAGTTGTTGTAAGTCAGAATTTACATTATGGCTTAATGCTTATTTATTGTTGGCCAAAGGAAGATTGTTAATCTCACTGGATGTAAGCTCAGTATTTTACTTTAAGTATTCCAGTGGTGCAGACTGTCCTCTGTGTTTGTGTGGGTAAACAGGCTTTGCTGATAAGTTGCACACTAACCTGAAGGTACTGTGTGGGAGGCCTCCAGTGTTTATTGTAAATTCATGAATTCAGGGAAAAATGAACACACACATGCGCAGATTGAAACATTAAAAATAATTATAGTATGGTTGGTTAATGCACTAAAATGGATATTGCTTGCATAAGACATTTTATTTATTAAAAGCCACAAACAAACAAAAAGAAGCCGTTTTATGGGTGTGTGATCTCATCTTCTAGTTCGAGGTCTGACTCCCTCCCTGGTCAACACACTGTAAGAACCATAAAAATCTATATCAGCAACACTGAGGAAGAGAAATATATGCAGGGTACACCATCACTTTGTGTTCAATAAAAATACTAAAAACCCACAATAACCCAGGGGAGTCATACTGGGTGACATTTTAATCACAGTGTACCCCACATTATGCCTGTCTTCCTCTTCTCATGTCTACTTCCCAACTCCACTTTTTGTCACTCTGACATATTTTCTAAACCACGGTTGTGTGTGTATGTCTTTGTATTTTAATTTGGTGTCAAGCTGTTGTGCTTTTAGTGAAAAACCAGCAGCATCCACTTTAAGGCTGACCTGTTACCCCTACATCATCTCAGTGTGTGTGTGCTGCAGAGAAGCAGAGAACATGTGGTGCTTTTTAATGGATAGATCAGACCACAAAACACCCTACAGAGTAACTGAAATATACTTAGGGCTACAGCATATGTTTTTCTACAGCAGTAAAATAATAAATATGGTTCCCTAAGGTTTTTAAAAATTGGCATGTTGTTTCACAAGTTTCTCACCACAGGATGGACTGGACTAAAAAAATATTTCAATTTGGCAAATCATTTTAAATTACATTATGACTGTAGGCAGCAAAGCTTAAAAATGAGCTGGGTGGATGAGTAGCTGAACATATATCTCTATAAAAACTGCTTCACTTAGTTCATCTTAGTTCATTTGTTGTTGGGGGTGGGCATGGGAACCAATGGAGCAGAAATACACATAATCAATACTCAAGTCAACGTGCAATTACTCCCCCTAAAATGTAAAAGTGCTATATGTAGAAAGACCCTTTCAAATCCCTCGCTCCAGTTAATGTACCGAGTAGGTGGTTTAAAATGTACTTCATGTAAAAAAGTTAAAATATTCAACTAACACATTTCTATGGGAAAGTCTATAAATTAAGAATAAAGACCTCTTTACACTGGATCATTGTTTGAATTAAAACACTGTAAGGGTGGAGATCATTTGGCTACTTTTAACCAATGTATTTAGTTACTTTTCACCACTGGTGCTGCATAATATCCAAAACAACTTTCTCTCCTCAAGTGCAAATCTCAGACATTTCCTAAGACCGTTCGTGTTCTGTGACTGTACAAAAGTTCTTTTCTTGTTACATATAATGATAATATTTATATTGAGGGCCTGTCTCAAAGAGCTCACGAAGAAGTAACTGGTTTTGAACATTATTGGTCTGGTCAAGACAGCACCATTTGATTTTGTGAATCCTAAAAACAAACATACCAATACTTTCACAATTACAAGTGGAGCTAGTTACTGCACAGCTACTGGATTTCCCACCTTTTTTTAAAAGATCTGAAGTCTTTGGTAGCCATACTAACTAGCTGTATTAGCTTAAAAATGGTTTGGTCTGACTGTTCAGTGTACATATCTATGGTTCCCACACAAAACAAGTCATACTTTACTTGTGACTTGGATCCTCAGACTTTTCTTTAGATCCAGAGGTCAAACTTTAAGTTTCATTTAATACTGTGGATAACTGTGTATAAACAGTACATTCATCACTTATTATATACTTTGAATTTAGTGCTAAATTGTAAATAATTTCATGCTAACACAATAAATTAAGAAGGTGAGCGTGGTAAACGTTATAACCCATTATCAGCATTCATATCACTGAGAGAGCTGCTGTTGAGGCTCCAGACTCTTACAGTAGTCTTGTTACAGTAGTCTAGGCACAAGCTGACACTTATAAAAAATAAAGGAGAAAATGGATTATTATTAATTTAGCTCATTAAATCATGCAAAACTACATACTACCACACTGCATGTGCTTTAGACCACATCTAAAATAACTAAAGTAATAACTCAAGTAAATCTGCACCTGCATTTTTCTCTCCACTTTGGCTCTCTGTCCTCCCCAAACTGAAATGTCTTCTTCCCTCCACCAGAGCCTTTCCTAACCATCTACAGAAAGAGCATTTGGAACATGTCTGATTTAATTTGGGAGAAAAATCACCTGACTTTTTTTGGTCCTCACCAAAGTTTGACTGGCAGCTTTCAAACCAAATAAACAAGGTGAACAAACGAGTGTTGGTTTACACTGTGGGTTAGGAGTGATAGCAAACAAACAGCCTCAGCTGCCAACAGTGTTCACCTTTTTATTCTGGTTCTGGTTCTTCTATTATTCTCACCTAAATCAATAAGGCACCGTCAGATGAACCATCCTGTACACACTGTGGTTCTGCTGGATCACTTGATTGATGCTGTGTCTGAAGGCCTCAGCTTCATAGTGAGCAATATCTGCAACAAGAATGCAATGTGTTGTTGTTGTTGTTGTTGTTGTTGTTGTTGCTGTTGTTGCTGTTGTTGTTGTTGCTGTTGCTGTTGTTTTTGTTGCTGTAGCACTTTTTGGGTTTCAGCTTCTCGTGCTGAAACTTTTCTTTACCTGTCTGTACCAACTCAAATCTGTACACAGTTATCATAGTTACATTTCAGCCACCCCATGAAACAGCAAAGCACCTTCAGCAGGGATCCTTGGAGGAGTGATGGCTGTGACCAAGAGCCTTCAGGCTTGGAACAGTATTACTGCTACAGTGCTGCCATGTACTCCATCTGGCTTCTCCCTAAACAACTGCTCTGCTCCTCAGGCCAGTCATTTTCTGAGCTGGGGTTGTGTCGATATTGACCTCCCACAGGTACACAACGCTCCTTTCATCATTCCTTCTTTCTACCCTGCAGGAGTAAAACAATAGGCATGCTTCCTTCAGTGCCTAGATTCATAACCTCGCCGCTGTCAGTCAGAACTTATGGCATGTATTTGTTTGTGAGTGTGTGCATGTGTTTGGGTCCGTGACTTTCCCCAAAGTTGTAGTGATTACCATGAAAGTAAGCTTTAACTTCTCTCAAGGTTACAAATGAAAACCATAAAGGTACAGATATGCAAATATTTCACACATTCTACATGGCTGCTTGGCTTAAGCATAATGCATATCATTTTAACATGACCTTTGTGCACCGTAGTGTAGGCACAGTCTGAAAACATGCAGCTCGTTTTAGCTCCACAGATGTTTAATTCATAAAGGAGAGATTGAATTATCTTAATTTTTTTTTTTTTTTACAAGTGGCCTTTTATAGAAAGTTGTTCCCAGGCCGTCATAAAGACTAATAAACCAGGAAACACAAAATGCCACATGCATGCATTACAGAAATATAGAAGATTTCTGTGTAGCGGTTACCTCTAAGCTCTAAAGTATTCGTTTTAAAAGTTGCCAGTAAACATTTTCTCAGTAACGGCCATGTTTGTCATTTTATCAGTTTAATGGGTTTGTTTAGTGAAGACTTTCCCTTTAGGAAAGACACAATTTGTTTAAATGTGATCTATATTTGAAAACTTGCCATTATAAAAGCCTGCTCTTTTATATTCTAATGAAATCCCCAAATATGGGGAGCCAACAGCAGCACACTTGCACACTGTGCTCATTTTGTACAGAATAAATGTAAATCTGTAGATCAGATCTGCAAACACAAACTGCTGATGTGTGTATTGCTGTGCTGCCTCACGTTGTATTTTCAGTGCAATAGGCTCCGTTGTTGTAGTGTTTGTATTGCTCCACATACAGTACTGTAACATCATAACATCATAGCATGCAGCATCATAGCATTTATGTTTCTATAGGTGTTTCTTTATGTCCTTTATGTGTAGTCATTCAGGAGAGGCTTTGATCCAAAACAACTTAGAAGTGAACGTGCACACGCCTGGAGAAACACGGGCTTCAGTGTGTTGTCCACAGACACTTCAGCATGTGACTGCTGTAATCAGGTGAAAACTAAATCTAACCTTGGTGTAACATCTGTCTCTGTTACCTTTTTTCATATGTAAGAACTCACACACATCAAATTTTCTCTGTTCGCATCCCCTTCATTATCTTCATTAAAAAATAAATACAAAGATAATTAATGCTCAAATTCTGTGCCCTTGAAATTTGGTTCATAGAAGCTTTTTTGATAAACGCTGAACAGAATGAATGAGACAGGCTCTCCAGTGTTTCACTGTGGGGAACCATGGCACCAAAAAGATACTTTAGAGGCAATGTGGTGTTTAAACAAAAGACACCAAAGGGAGCAGGGAGCCAAAAACACTCCCAAAGATTCCTAAAGCCTCATTAAGAATGTGAATGTTCATTTTTGAGTTAGTAAAGCAAGTTGTCAGATAGCAGGAACATTTAAAATGCATGAAGGTGACAGAACACGACAAAACAAAGTCATTTGCAATCATAATAATATTTGCATAAAAACACTGCAGTTTTTTTTTTTTAAACTCAGAACCATTTCACGCGATGCTTACAGAACTATTGTCATTACAAAATTTCAAAAAATTAAATAAGATTAAGCAATGTGACAATTAAGTTAAGCAATCACAACAAAGGGACAAACCTTTATGTCTAAAAAAGACATCGGAACTAAGAAACTAATAAAAGGAAAAGATTTGCCAAATAAGATGGGTAGGAGAGAAATGTGTAATAAAACATATGTTGCCTCGGTTCATCGTCTTAATGGGACCCCCATGGTGCATTAGATCTGCTCTAATGCACCCTGTTATTTAGTCACAGTCATGGTTTGGGCACAAGAGATACTACTCTATTACTAACCTATTGGTGTAAAATCCTCCTCTGAGGTAGTAGAATGTTCAGCTTCTCCCTGCTGAAAATGTCTGTTTGATGAAAACCCAAGCAGAGTTACTATGTTTGCATCAAGCATAGTAATTGGAATTCATTTTATTTATTTATTTTTGTTTATTTTTCTCATATTACCTGATGCTGTGAGCACAGCTAAAGATTCAGCATCTTAACCAGGAAGAGTTGGATAAAGCTTGACTAAAGTCTGTAGATCGCATTTTGGCTGCAGAAACCACCTCGAATGTTCTTCAGGGCCCCCACCACCCATTCTAAAGTAACCCTCTATCAACCAGTGACAGAGGAGTAAGATTTAATCTGCCCTCTGTGGATCCGCCTAAGGGAGGTTAGTCTGTGCAAAATTATCAGCCAAATAAGGGAAAGAAATGACAGCCAAGTCTCATATCAGCCTGGCTCGCGTTTCCTGGAGAAAACCCAAGTCTCCACAGATTCAGCATCTCATATATTGCATTTTTCCCAAACCAATTCCACCTTTTTGCCCCATGTGCACCCACAGATAGATGCAGCATGGTGTCTTCTCCCTTGTGCCTACGTTCTCCGATGTGACTCTGTTATTACACTGCATTTTCTCTCTTTAGTTTTACTGTCAGCCTCCTTTCCTGAAGTTTAACCCTACAGCTCTGTTCCTCTTATCCAGTTTCTTCCTGCTGTCTCACTGCTTTTATCTCATTTTTTTCTTGTGCATGCCGTCTCACCTCTCTGCAGCACAAAATTAAATTGAGGTAAAAGCAACAATGGGAGAAAAACAGCTGGTGGTAATAGCATGCAAGGCTCTCTCTCCTCTCTCATCCACCTCTTTCTCCCCTCAATCTCTCATTTTATTCCTATCACCTCTCGCTCTCAGCGCTCCTTAGCTTTGACCTCCTTTCTTGCCCCACCGAGGTCCCCACATGCTCCATTCAGCCTCCCTCCCATCTCTTTTTATACGTCTCTAGACCTACAGCATGTTAGAGGTGGGAGCTGTTCTGATTCCATCTTCCAAATAAATGACTGTGAGGAGATAAAGAAAAGGAAAAGGCAGAATGATTGTGCGAGTGGAGAGGGGGCTCTCGTTCCTCAGAGATAAGGAGAAACATTGACTGTGTGTGGGTGTGTCTCTGGGTGTTTGTGTGTGTGTGTGTACGCGTGCGTGTGTGTGCGTGTATGTGTGTCTCTGTGTGTTTGTGTTTGTGTGCGTATGTGTGTGTGTGTGTGTGTGTGCGTGTGTGTGGGTGTGTGTGTGTGTGTGTGTATAGGGAAAACAAGCAACAGAGAAGAAGCTCCTGAGGGCACTGCAAGACGACACCTTATCAGCCACCAACACTCAGGCTTCACTGAAGACCACCCCTCACTGCTTCTTTTGATCTGCAGTGGTGGGCCACTCTCAGTTTGGTGCTCTCTGTAAAACAGCCACAGGTGATCATGCACGCAGTCAAATCGCCATAACCTGCATGATATAAAATTGACACACATTGGATTCAGTCAGGAAAAATGTGTTTTGTGGCAAAAAATAAAGTTGATGGAAAAAGCTGTATTATTTTTTTCTCATGAATCCCCTTAAAACAGAGCTGCACTGCATGGGTCAGCAGCTTTGTTGAATTTTGGATGAATCTGCAATGAATGAATAATTGCACTTTTCTTCCAGAGAATCAGACTTGTTTTTATAAAAGGAGCTTAACGTGAATAATGGATCTCTATGCTACGTCTATTTGCTAGACACTCGGCTTTCCCCCACATGCACACACAACCTCTTTCCAACTCCCCAAAGTTCCTCGCTTGCTTTGTCGTAACAGTTTGGTAATTAGGACCAGCAGCTGCGATTTCTGACACAACTAGTCAGCATGTCACAGCTGAACACATCCCTCACGCTTCCTTTCACCCGTTCACTTTACAGTCTGCTGCCGGCACTCTCTTTCTTCCTCTGCTCCCTCTTACAACAACAAATTGGGATCGGAAGATGAATGCTTAATGTTTTGTTTTTCTCTGTGCTTCCCATCTCAGGCCTATTACATTCCAGATTCAGCCCTATCACTGCAGTCGAGTGAATATTTAGTTAACTACTGCACATGAAGAGATGTGTGGCGATGGCTGGTTGTACAAGACCTCACCACATTTCTATTCTTTATTGCAGTCTACTTGTGTTTTTAGCAGCGCTTTACATAACAGGGTAACACACGGTAGTTGTTGTGTAATAACCATGAAACGGTGCAGTACAATTTCACAGAAATATCAGATTCAATCAAACATCAAGAACTACAGTGCACATTTCTGTGTATCATCAATATTCTTCTGTGATTGGTGTTACACTTCTGTGTTACCAACACATTCTCATCCCACAGCGTCAGATTTTGACGTCAAATTGTGCTTTGTACGTCTTCTTCGGTATTGGACGCTCCAGCGCACCTTATGACGCGACGGGAAGAACTTTATATGCATAAAAGAACTACTTTAGGGTTAGTGAACATAATGACAGGGTAGGATTAAATTTACTTTAGGGATAGTTAACATAACTACAGGGTAACATTAAATTTACTTCAGGGTGAGGTTAAGAAGAAGTTAGATAGAAACAAAACGCTACAAAAACTGGCAGCGGCACACACTTGCCTTCTTAATATAGTAACCTCGTGCACCACATTGTGAAACTACAGTATCATCAATAAAGCGAAGAACATGTCGCACTAGAGTGAAACCCTGGTCTCCCGTGGAAAAGTCCTATGTCTTGTCTTCTGGTTGTCCATTGCCCTAACATGTAATGTAAGATACTGTATATACATACTGTATACATAATATCTACATCCTTTAAATGTATGTGTTACGTGTCTACGAACAATCATGTGTACACATTACACTGGTCTGTTCCTATTTGTTTTGCAGTAGGTGATATTTTGATTTCAAATTATTTTCTTAATGATCCGTTTAATTTTTATTGAATTCACTGTGTAAGAAGAGGTCTAGTTTTCTATACAAATAAAACCTACTTCACTTGACTTGACAGGCTGTACCAGAATCACATTTTGTTGGTTACTATGTTAACTGTCGAAAATTTATTTTTAATTGAGTTTAACATGCTCAATATCAGGGATTCCCAACCGCAGTCCTCAGGGATCACTGCACTACCCCCTGCATCTTACCTGGATCAGGTGTGTTCAGTCAGTCGGAAGCTGGAAGATACCATTTACCAGATAATGGTGAAGTGGAGGCAAAGGCAAATTATCTCCCAACTTCATACTAACTGAACACACACACGTGGCACAATGCATTGTTTTTTTTAGAAATTCAAAGTTATTATTAGCTATTGCTCACACTGGAGTAGACTACTGCTATAAAGATTGGTGAATGAGGGAGCACAGAGTCTACAGCTTTAATGTAAATGTTAATATCAGGGTTAACAAAGAACAAAGAATTAACATGAGTCTGTTTATATAACACTTTTATTCAAAGCACGTTACAATGTTCTAATTCACCCATTCAACACACACTGCAAGGGGCTCAGTGCAGTTTCTGGACCAAAATCAATGTGTTGACAACATCTTATAATGTACATCTGTGCACCTAATGGATTATTGTAACAATTAATCTTTAGAAATGCAGACTAATGGCTAATAACATTAAATAAACAAAAACACCAGATGTGGTCAAAACATAAGTCACATAATGTATGGTCCTTTCCTCAGTGTGTACTCATTTGACCAATCTTTTTAACTTTAGAATGAAACTTATGAGAATTAACCTTTACAATAGATTTTCAACTGGTGTTTTCTAACCCAGATGGCAGCCTTTTTAATGTATAAACATCAGATTGTAATATGTAAAAACCAACTCTTATGAAGTCCTACACGGAAAATGCTCTAAAACAAGACTCAAGATGAAGAGCCTCACTTACTAACTGTGGAAGATCTTTTCAGTAAATTAGTGTTCATTCATGCTCTGATAGGTGAACTTTTTAGCTATTTGGTCTTTGATAAGAATGAAGGCAAATTAAGCCATTAGTGTGAGTGAGGCTACTGTGTATTGGTAATTCTAAAAGGAAGTAAAATCACCTGACATCTCTCTCTCTCTCTCTCTCTCTCTCTCTCTCTATATATATATATATATATATATATATATATATATATGTGTGTGTGTGTGTGTGTGTGTCTGTGAGTGTGTGTGTGTGTGTTTGTGATTGGCTCTCAACATTTAGCTCACTACAACAATTCAAGGGTTTCTCAAGTTTTTTTGTGCACCTGATATCTCTCTCCAGTTTGTTAGCAACATTTCCAACATGTAGGTGGTGACTTTTATGTGACCTTTTCCATCTGCAAACCAACACACAGTCTTGTCTGTCCCTGTGGACACTGTGGAGCTCTATACCACTGCTTAACCAGGGCGTTTAAAAAAAAAAGGAGGGCGTTTTTACTCTTTGCTCAAACACAGAAGGAATAATAAGTAGAATTTATGTCCACAAATAGTGTACAATTACACAACATTATGTGAGGCGGGAAATTACAGGACAATTCTGCAGCTTCTGTTATCTGCTCTCATATAGTAATTACATTACTACATTATTTGTGCTTTGTGTTTTACAAAAGGCAGAAAGCCCTTTTATAATCCACCATTAAGGCTAATTTCACAGCCAAGTTCAGAGATATAATGAGAACATTTTCAAATTATGTTTTTACAAATTAAAACACTTTTTCCAGTAATAGAGACTTAAAATTAGCCCTATATTTGGTATTTTTGAAAAATACTAGTGGATAAATTCCTGTGTGTTTATTTGAATGTGCACATACAGCTGCACATTCCTCCTCTGTTTCATTCTTCATTAGATTGAGAAATGCCAAATTATCTCCAACAGGCTTACTGAGGACTGACCCCAAGAGAGTGAATGGGAGAACGTTAACAATTATCCTCCAAGATAAGATTTTGAGCCATTTACTGGGAAGCGTTTGGCAGCCAGCACATTCACTGTACACTCTGGAACCCTCTGAAGAGAAAGTCTCTCATTTTCGGACAGAAAATTTGTCTTCCTGTCTACTGTCGAGAGAGATGTGAATCAGAGACAGGAAAAGATGGGCTTTTATGAGCTAAACATGTGGGGAAAAGACGGTTAGATTGCTTTTTTAACCTTGGGCACATCGTGTTCATTCACACTTGTCACTGCTTTAGTGGGTGTGAAGCAGCGCACAAATATGCTATCAACAGGAGTTTGAGTGGCATGAAATAGAGATTAAAAGCAGTGCGAGTCAGCGGAAAGAGATGTACGGCACAAATAAAGTGAAGCAAGGACAAACTCTTTATAGAGTTTGCTAATTACAAACTTGGAGTGTATTTACAGTATGTAGCTACAAATAACCTGAGTGCCCTGATTGATTGTAGAACACACACACATGCACGCAAAACAATCAGCAGAGTGTGTGTGCAAGAAACAGTGGAAGAGAGAGACAGCTTTATATTTTCTGCAGGAAACCTGATGGCATTAACGTATGCAGTAATTGGGGTTATAATCCAGGGTCAGTGCTGGATTCTTAATGAGGCTGTTGGTTATGTGGACAAAGTGGCCTTTAATGAATGACACGTGAGCCAGCATGTTTTACTTTCACTATCAAGATAAACAGAGATGAGATACTATGTGTGATGAAAAAACATGTATATTTAAGCTGAATTGACATTAAAATCACTTATTGGATGTAATCCGTTTTGCCCTCTTTATTAATTATGTCATGATTGCGCTCCCATTCTGCAGGAGAGTGGATGTTTGATTGGCATCGTAGCTGTCTAAACAAATTGGTAAACAGTTCGTATTACCTCACTTGTAATGGCCACACAGGCAGTTAAGCAGCTGCAGGGCTCGTGCTGTTAGCTGTTGTTCAGTCCCATCTGTGATTACACTACTATGGGATTTAATTTGTCCAGTAATAAAACTACAAGGAAATGTGAAATTGCAAATCAGCCAACATCATCTGAAACCCCGAAACAACAGCTACAATGTTCAGTGCAAAATGGATCTTTCTCTACATTTACTCATATGAAAAGCACTGAATCCTGTCTGTCTAAAAATATTAATGTTGCTGCTTAAGTCAGAAATAAAACTAAATTGTTGATGACAGCTGACATGTGTTGAAGTACAGCAGACTGAATCTCTGTGCAGTCGTCCACTGAGCTCTATCATCACCTGGGAGTAATTTACAGACTACTGATTTTATAGGGCTGCATACACTCACTGCTCACTTTATTAGGAAGACCTGCACCATCTAAACCAAGCCAACACAACAGCTTTGCCATGAATTCTACTTTTACAACGTCTTTCAAAAAACTGTCAAAAAGCAGATCATTTTGCTCTGTGTTTATTATGATGTCATAGTGGGTATTGGTATCATACTGGAGTGCATTATATTTGATTTTAGCAATATTTTTTAATATGACCTAAGTGGCCAAACATGAAAAAGAGCCAACTTGTCATCGATGCCTGCAGCCCACAAGGACTCAACTAGGTTGTTTCTATTGTGGCCCCAAACCTTCAGCTTAGGTCACAACGCCACCACTGCTTCTGCCACACTAGCTCCTCCCACTAAAAGGTATCACAGCCACATCACAACCAACACCTCCATTTCAAGCCTCATCACAGGCAGCTCCACCTTGGAGTGGGGGGGAGGGGGGATTCCCTGGTTTCCTGGTAGGTTTTGTTATTTTTGCCCATCACTTACACGCTCATTCAGCCCCTCCCTATTCCGTTGTTTAATTTTCCCCCATGCCTACAGAGCGCTGCCCACACACTCACCTGCTCTCTATTTGTTCATCGAGGACTCAATTTAAACCTTCAGCTGCGACTCACTTACTGTCAGATTGTTGTCAGTGTTTCAGCTGCTTTCATGTCATGCTCCTTATGAGTTGCCATTGACTCTCACCCTTCTCTGCACTGTTGTAAGTTGGGCCTGGATGGAGTTTTGTTGCTATTTCTGATGATTTATGTGATGTTTTCTGGCTTATTACTTCACATGGTCTGATGCTTTTGTTTTCAAGTTCATTTATTCCCACTTCTAGTATTCTTTTGTGCTTGTTTTTACCCCTTACTTAGTTCCTATTTTCTGCTCTTCCAACGATCCCCTGTTGTGTGTTTTGCCTTTACCCCTCTACAATGACAAGTGGTTTAGCTTAGCTTAGCTTTTGGGATGAAGTTTTTTGGTGGTATGCTGTTCTCTTCATAAAGCTGTGTGTTCCAAAAACATTCTGGCTTCCTCCATGGTGTCCTGCCATTGATACTCTGTTGTGTATGGTTGTGTATGGTAGAGTAGCCACAGTGCGAAACTGAACTGAATATCTAAAGTCTTTGAGATTACTCTGTAACTTTTTACAACTATATGCAAATCAACAACACTTAAATGTAGATTATCTGAGAGCTCTTTTTTTGTGAGGCATGGCTCACATCAGCTGATATGGCTTGTGAATTGTACACAGACACTGTTTTTATAAGTCAAGAAACTTCTAAAATACACCTCCATTCGTGTTTCATTGATTGGAATCCAGGTTTACTAGGCCATTGCTTCTTTACATTCACATTGTATGTTTATTGGCTATGTTCAATAAAAACATGATGTTTGTGCTTTATTAACAAAAAATGTGACTTTTGTGACAAGATCACATTTAATGACCAATTTATGCAGAAAGCCAGAAAATTGCAAACGGGTTCCACTTTCTTTGTCCCTTTTTGAGGTATAGTATCAGTGTGAAATATGCAATTGTATAGGTTCTTCTAGTCTAAGGAGATATCAGAGTGTATGTTGCTCAGTGTCTTCTTCTCTTCCTCTCCCCTATCACATACTGACATATATTGTTATTTCTATGTCTCCCTGCTCTTTTTAGTCTCCGTCCCACCTCTCCTGCAATATCAAAATGGAAATGATGGACAAGCAATCTATATGGAAATAGCATACAGGTGTACTAACACTCAGTGCTCAGGGAACATGGGCATCCCTTGTCTTAATTTGTGGCTTCCCAGCACAACAACATATTCTCTATGGAAATAGCCATGCTGCTGTTTGGCTTTGATACATCAGCTTGAGGTGTTTTTTACCCTGACACTGGTGTTGCACAGTACACCACAGCACATAGCAATTACTGCTGTTCTAGGTCTACAGTGACTCAAACAACTATTATTCCACTGTACTGATAGTTGTTGCTGTTATAGCTTGCATTGTCTAAAAAGTAACCCAGAGAAATGCACATGTGGATTTGGCCAATTTGAGTTTGATCTGTTCTTCTGGAGCGTTTAAGTTATTTAATCCAGTGAATAGTGTCACATTATTGTTTGCATTGACAGTCATGAATATTTGCTCATGACAGTCGCAAATCAGATCATTAGCAAACTCTATAAAGAGTTTGATGACAAAGCTGGGATGTCAAAGCTTCAACAGTCAAATTATCACAAGATTTGACAAATCAAAATTCACTCTTATTCAGTGACACAAAATATTAGCATAATTGCACTTAATTTACTCTTAACATAATCAGTTATCTCAATGCTGTTATGTTCAGATATTCACAATGCATCTTATAAAGTAGAAAACACACAAAAATACTTGTAATGAAGTTGTGTTAAACATATTTACAATAAGAATAGACTAAGCAACCATACTATCCGTCAAAATAGTAGCTAAATTGAATCCTGGGAATCCTACAGCATTTCTGTTATGTCAGCAGGAACTCAACATGATAAAGGGTTCTTACATAACCCACTCTCTGCCTGTGACATTGTACACCGAGGACTTTAAAGCATTTACTGGCAAATAAAACTATGCAATATTAGTTTTGAGAGTCAGAAAGAGAGAAATTAGGGAAAATAGAGCATTCAAAAGAGTACAAGAGGATTAGGCAGTGAGGTAGATTGTGGAAAAGAAGAAAACAGTGTAAGAGACACATCGGAAGGGCTGGAGTCAGCTGATTCTTGACACATTTAATATGCTCCTGTGGGTACACACTATTCCATGCCAAGTTGTTGTTTTCACCTCTGAGACCCACCATGCTGCCTGAAATCCAGCCTGTCTCCTTAACACACTGCTTTAAAAGGTCAGTGCGAACTCCACAGCACACCTTCCTACAGCTGGACCAAGACTGCAGGTAAGTGTGAAGACGATGCTACAGGTCCTGGTTGAGTTTCTGGCATTATTAAACCGTAAAGCTTAGATGGAGAGCACAGCAAATCAAACAGAGTAAGTGCGATGAAGGCCAAGTGGGGCGACAACTTCCGTCTAAGGTCGAGGCCTGTGACCTGAAAGGAGCCGCTTAAAATCCCCAACCAATTAAGTAGTTTGACATTGTTGTGTGGAAAATCATGTTGCTATTGTCATCCCATCAATCTCTGTGACAATCTAGAGGAAGGGATATTTAGCCCCTGCACATTCAGTTTTTCACATTTCCTGTCCTACAGGGCTGTTAAAATCATCTTTATCTACACTGCCGGACAGTATCAAATTGAGAACAGTATATTGTGTGGGCTTGTTCATAGTTCCAGGCCTCTGAATTGTTGTGTGTTGGTCCACTCATTTGGTTCTTTTGAAGGTTTGTGCAGTAGGCATGGGGTTCTTGTAGATGTGCCATATTTTGTAAATATTTACAATACATGCATTATGTTAAAAAGAAGTCCCCCCATATGAGAGTCGACTAAGACTAAGAATGTGGAGCTTCTCGTCAAATACTGTAGCTGACAGTCCTGAAACCAACATCTCTAACAGAAACATTCCTCAGCAAATGTATGTTTTTTAATTCCATTTTTAGTTGACATTAAAGCTGCAGTGTGTGCTATGTTTTTCACATATTTTTGTAGAAATATGCTCCAAATGCTCTTGTGGAGCAGTACTACGAATCCTGCGAATTCAGACTCATTGTACAACTGTGTCATCGCTTTTAGAAGTTTTTGAGTGAACTTTGCCCTTACAAGCAGTCGGAGAATTGCAACAATTTCTGCTTGACTTGTAAGATTTGCAGCCTTCTGATATTTATTTCTTGGCAACAACTAATGCCTGAAAGGCTTTGCAGATGGTAGAAGAGCACAGTAGAGCAGAGACAGGGAGGGATCATATTGTAGCTTTAAGTTGACTATTCTTACCATCCACTAACATGACAGGGTAGATGTGTCACTAACTACTGATTTAGTTAAAGCAAAACAGTATTATCTGTGAACTTAAAGTGGCCCATTGAGTATATGGTGAATGTACTTATTAAACATTTATAATAGTATAGTAATATAGTAGAATTTGTGGTGCTAATGCGATTCTGTTAAATAGCCTAAACAAATTTAAAGAATTACACGAGAAATTTGCAGTGTTTGATGGATTTGTCAGTTTTAGGAAGTTTGTTTAAAATTCCAAAATTGGATTTGAGAAAAAGATTTCGAATATGAGACTGAAAAGAGAGAATATAGGTTCATACTAGGGTCTGTTTCCCATCATTCCATGTGGTACAGTATGTTTGCCTGAACTGGGCAGTGATTATTTTGCTTTCTGGGTAACATGAAGCAAAATTCAAGCAGATTAGTTTATTGCAACTTGTGTGTGTTATACTGGCACCATGCTATCAGAAGTACAGCACAACATGTTCTGTGTATCATTGTAAACACTGGAACTTTTGTCATACAATGTTATCTCTGATCAAATTTAAAATAAATGTCAGTGGGTTTAAACAATATTGCACAGCATGATTTTAATGACGGGCCCCCCACAGCTCGTTGTGGCGTTAACTCAGCATATAGAAAGACAGCAAAAGAGTCATTTAAAGAAGTGAAAAACAAAGTAGACTTCAAATATGTTTTTATATGAGGAAATCTTGTCTTGAAGGGGCATTAAACAACAATTGGACAGTAACTTAGGTTTCTCAGTAATCACAGGATAAAATGTATTTCAAATCAAACACGTTGGCTGTTGTTTCTATAGCAACAGGTCATTCAGCCAGAAGCATAAAGGTATAAAAACTAGTTACACATCTGACAAATGTCATTTCTTCCTATTTCTCTCTTTGCCTGTGTCTTCTTAGTCCCTGTAAACAATAGACACTCTCTGTCTTTTGAGCTTATTCTGCTGCCTCGCGTTGTTTTCTTGCTTTGGTTCATCAAAACCCCTCTGGTCTTTCCTGGGTTTTATTGACAACCATAGAGTAAATGATGCACTAATAACAGTCAGAATTAGCCAGTAATGAGGAGTTTTTCTTCTCAGTTGCGCTCATTCTTTAAAGTAAAATAGTCAATGTCATCTCATTTGACTACCTCTTCTTTCTGATGTGCAGAATAGCAGACAACAAACATCCATTGATTTATTTGACTTTAAATGGTTCCACCAACCAACATGGGGGATAAAATCAGCCATGGAGGTGGACCCAGTTTGACCCACCCCAAATATGTGACACAGTGCATTCCCTGATCTGGTCGTCTCTCTCCATTCTTTATAACAGTACTAGCTAATGTAGTATCACAAATACCAAGGATGTGAAATGGGTACATAAGCAATGTATTTCTTTCTTTCTAACAAAACATACATAGAAGGCTGTAACATGCTGCTTCCGTATATCCACATCCTAAACACATTTGAATTCATGATGTCTTTCAAAAGTAATTGATGGAGTAGTAGTGCCATTCATGCTCATATGTGCATTCTCTTCGCCCTCTGATACCTTCTGTGCGGTCAGAAAGAAACAGCAGGTACGTTCGACTGTGCCAAGGGGAAGATTCGCTTTATGTCCCTGTGCTGTTCACCAAAAACAATAACTTACCTGATCGAATTTGAACCATGTAGGTCTAATAACCACAGAGATACAGGCATTACAGATGAAGCTATAGTGTACCAATAAAAACCAACAAAATCATAGTGTCATAGCCTAATTGCACTCTTGTATGCATATGTATTTTATGCATTCTTATAGCAAAAAACATATTTTCCTTGCATTTACATACTGTTTGAGACACATTTCTATAATTCAAATTTAAATTAATGGGAACCCAAACAAAAAGATGAAATAAAGATGGTGTATATAAGTGTACTAAACCTTTTTTAAATGTAATTGGCATGTGAGATAAATGAGGAGTCACAGAAAGGGACAGACAATGAAAACAGAGGGAGGTCAAAATGAACAGACAGAGTGTAATGTTGAAGACAAGTGAGAGGAAGCGGGTTAGTGTGGATTATTCAATGTAACACTTAAACCTAATTCTGACAGATAAGTTATGTTACTGCCCAATGAGATGGTCTTAAAGCTTCCAGTTTTACCCCTAGAAAATCTAAATAGTGCATTAGTAGGGAAATACATTTTTTTTCCCACAAACTCAAAATTAGCTAAATAGGTAGCTAAATATCCCTTTGGAAACATCACATATAATGCATCAGCACATACAACACAAACAGGTTTAGGAAAAATTGTGTTGAGGGTTAAAATAAATATCTACTTATTGATTTAAGGGGAAACCAGTCACACTGCTTAAAGTTCTGCACACAGTAACAGTTTGTTACACTAATATGGTAACACATAAAATGTGAATTGGCGGGAGAAGTTGAGGGTTTTTTTTATCAGTATTGGGCACATGGCTATTTCTTGGAGGCATTACATTCAGCCTGACAGTGTAAAGTCCATTTGAATTGAACCCACAAATATACTGTAGTATTAGAGAGATTAGGTCATTAATTTTTGGCTGCCAAAATATTAGTTGTTGCAGGACACAGTGATACTGACATGGGGACGCAGCGTTCCAAAAAGAAGTAATCTGTGGAAGACACTGAGGAAGATCGTCCAGTTCTTGTTCACTAACAGGTGTAACAGTCCACTTTATAATTTAAGAGTTGAGTAAACGACACAGTCGCCTGTACAGCCCTGAATCTGCAGAGCCTTTTGGTGTAATGCTTTGTTGAAACGGCAGTGGATTACTGTAAGAAGCCCTTCAATGTTTGTGACTCCCGTAGGAGGTTGTGACCCTTTTGTGAAATCAAGTGATTGTGACAGTCATTAGTCAGTTTTTTTTAACAGCAACCCAAAAAATCCACTACATCTCTCTCCTGTCGGGTTGTATAAACATTATACAGCCCATGAGGATTTATATACAATAATAATATACTAAAAACACACTCTGCGTTCACAGAAATAGCACAGCTATGTAGCAGTGCCAGAAGCAAACTGAATATGTTTACTGTGCTTCTGCAAGGAGCAGGTTTTTCACATTTTGTTTTTTTTTAATTACAGTATATAGGTTTTCTTTTAATATTATAACAAAGCAGCATATATAAAGGTGAAAATGCAATTGATAAATCTATATAACATTAAGACTGTCCCTGGCCTTCCACTATAAGCAAATGCAACCTCAGAATACATAAAGCTGAAACCTACAACTTAAACACACAATAGTCGCTGAGGTTTTAATCGATCTGAGAACATTTGCATGGCATTAATGTTGAGAATTAGGCAAAAAATACAAAGTAAAGTTTCGGTTGCCACATATATGTGATCTGTGTTCAAGAAGTAAGACCTCTCCCCACTCTCTTTTGGGAATAACTGTATCTACCACACCATTTCCTTTTTCCCGTGATGCTACATTCTCTCTCATTTATTTCTGCTGTCACTGCCTCTGGCCCGTAAGAGTTCTCCCTGCGTTCTTTGAGCCAATCAGTTTGCAAAGATAGTTCTTTAAATATCACTCTGCTTCCATCGTTATGCCTTTCAGACATATGATTGTGTAACACGTTTCCTCAACATTAATCCTCCACCACTACCAGTGTCTTGATCCTGGGGGAATCTTCATATATCCTGTCTTCACTGGCCTACGTATTTGAAAGCTGCAACATTCAGCAGCAGACTCTAATCAACTCCTTTTTTGTCTTCAATCAATCAGTGTTCTTCTGAACACACTATTGATTTGTCCTTATACAAATACTGTATAGGTAACTGCACAAGCTGTCAGTCTATACTAGCTGTTAATTATTAGCTGGAAATTAGAATATTTATAATAGTATATTACTTATAGTAGCGTATGTAAATACCCGTTTTTACCGTTTTTTTCTTAAAAATGACCAACAGAGCAATTCTAGTGCCAAACCACCTAGTGAGCAGTCAGTGGAAAAAATGACGAAAAATTATGTTTCAAATCAGGGTTTTTTCTCAGAAGTACACGGGAGAAGTGCTTGAGTCCTTGAAGCAAGAATGAAATTGTGCAAAGGATAGCAGAGCATCACCTCTGAAAGTGTAAATATTATTTAAAATAGTATTTGCATTCTTGCTCATGGCATAATTTGAGATGCAATGTTGTTTTTATGACCTATGAAGCATCACGAGATGTTGAAGCTGAATACTATTTCTACTTCCTGCAACATCAAGAGCTCCTGTCTTGTTACAGCAGTAAACAACTCTAATAATGAGCTTGAGACATTGTAAACATGTACGCCAGTTTTTTTATAACACACCCAGTACTCACAATCACTAACTCACATCAAAGCTTGTGTTCTCTCAAAATTCTAGTGTACTGTTGATTGTCAAAACAAAAAAGGCTAATGAGGCTTGACGGAGCATAGTTCACTTTATTTTTTTCATTCTTTTGTATTTTTCATATTTTCAAAATGTTACAATAGAATTTGTACTCTACTGAATGTAATACAGCATAGGGTACATGTAATAATATGCAGGTATAAAATAGCAGTGTGTGTGTGTGTGTGTGTGTGTGTGTGTGTATAATAAATTATTTCTGTTATTAAAAGATTCCAAATGCTAGTCAGGCACTGAATGTCCCCAGGCTTTAAAAGGAAAACACAGTGGGAAATAAAGTGGAGTAAGACTGGCAAATGGCTTCAATTCCAACACCGTCCAATGAAAGAAAAATAACAGTAATTCCATCCCATTTATATCCTCCTTAGAAAGCATGGCATGCTGAAAACATGCTGCACTATCAGAGCATCAGCCCCTTTTTCTGTTGTGGAAGAAAATGTCACCAAAGTGGGCTTTAATCTTTAATTGCAACAAATCAAATCTCTGTTGGATGAAAATACATCTATTAACAGAAAAGTTTGCACTGTTTGACAAGGGTCCTACTGCATCTGGTATGACGTGGGAGCGTGAAATCCAGCCCCCCACCCCATTTTCATTTACCTTCCATTTAACGATTCAGAGCTACTGGAGCCAATCCAGTCAGTAAAAAGCTTTCAGGTTGGAGTATGAGGCTAAAATTAGGCGTTTTTATATACAGTATCTGCAGTTGATGTATTTGAAAATGTTTTTTTTTCACTCTCTCTCACAACTAGTCAGTCTCTGTTCTTTTCTCACCTGTACCTTTCGCAGTTCCTCTGGCAACAGCAGTTATGGGAAAAAAGAAAGCAGTGCAAAAGAACTGGACAAATATGTCTGAAATGCGATGTTGTTCCATTAATACTAAAGAAATGATACAGGGATATGCAGCACTGCAGTGAGAAAGAGCAGACTCTTACTGTGTGAGTTAGTATGTTGCAAACTAATGATTACAGGTCCAGACTGACAGATGGACAAACCACCAGAAGGGTTGAAGAGCACTTTGATTCTTCTTAATCTCTTGCTTCCTCCAGCAGCAAACAGTAGTTGGACAAACTGATTATTTGAAATAAGTCTGAAGAATGGCTACATCTACTCTGTCCTGCTGGAGGCCTTTCCAATCTCTGTTCTGAATTCTGATCATCAGGAAGGAAACAGTTTTCAATCGATAAATCTTACACAAATCATGGAAAGAAGGAAAAGCAATCATGTCCTACACATGTGTAGCAGAATAATGTAAATATTTATGTATTGCAAGCATCAGTCATAATGACAATTCATCATCACAATTTACTTACAACTATGAGATATTTATTTATTTTTTACATTTTATTGCCACACTTAAACTGACACAATTGATTTATGCAACAATAGTGCTGTAACAGTGTAATCATGTGTTGTTATATGATACATGAATTATGCAAACCATTCACCCTCAAACACCCTTGACAGGCTCTATAAGCCTCAACTCTAAAGATGCAGTCCCATCAGAAAGTGCTACTGCAAGTTCCTTACATGCATCTTCACAAATGACTGAATTAAGGTGTGGTGACACTGTGCTTCTTGTTGCTCACTGTAATTCTGCTGTTGACTGCTAACACACTAGCCAGCTGTCTACATCATCTCGGTTCTGTGGTGTCGAATAGCGGTGCTCCTTTGGGGCCCAATATTGATGCAGTGGGATGAAAACATGTGGACTATATTTCTAACTAGACACAATAGTGCTTAAGTCTGAATTGGTTTCTCTCTGCCAGGTGACTGCCTCCTAACATCTTGTTTTCAGAGCTGTAATTCTAATAGAGGCTTAAATCTTAGAGCCAGCTGGTTATTAGTAAGCTCAAGCAAAAAAAAAAAAAAAACTGTGCCAAGTCAACATGCAGACAAATGATCTGCTGTGGCAACTCTGAACTCACATAAGCCAAAAGGACAAAAAAAAATAGCTTCACACATTTTGGTCAAAAACTGTATTTCTAGCAATCTGTCTGAAAACATACCTCGTTGTGCCAGATTATACTTACCTAAACAAAAGGAAATGTTGCAACACAATTAATAAAGGCTGGGTCTGTGTCCTTCATTTTGGATTTCAGCACTGTTGACACAGGTTGCTATTGGTCAACAATAACATGCACGTACTTCTCCTTTCCATCTGAATGTAAGGTTCAAAGTGATTACATTGAAATAAATTAATTTCACTGCAAGCTGCCAGTCAATGCTCAATGTTTAGCTTATTGTAGCAATACTGAGCTAAATATATTAGCTACAGGACCTAAAAGAGTATTCCCCTCTCTGTTCCACTGGTAACCTATATAGTATTGTTAAGAAAAAAATTTAGTTAATAGTTTAGTATTCCTGCAGAAAGGTACGGATAAAAAAATGATAAAAGCTTATGAACTTGTTGCTGCATTTAATCCTCTGGTCATTGTTCCCCTTCATTGGTAACCGAAGTCATGGCCTCTCTAGCCCAGCCCTGTAAATCACAAAAATTTAGAGAAGGAATCAGATTTCTGTGTACCGAGTGTGGTGTATCAACTGCCTCTAAATACTCTGCACATTCCCCCAAATAGACATCTGTCTCTTTCTGCTTCTGTCTGGCTGACTGTGCTGTGGGCTGAACGGCTGATTTATCAGCGTTTCACCTTTGATGACAGCGAGACGGCTAGAGGCAGCTGAAGCCGTCAGAGCCCGAGGTTAAGGCATGAGAGCTCCCACACAAAGATTCACTTTCCTCGGGGGGTGCCACAAATGTTTGCCTCACAAATTAAGAATTCATTTGAAAGTGCTGGTGCAAAAACTCTCAAAACCAATTACCATTGCTCTCTGAGATACAGTCTCTAGAGGGAGGGAAAGGAAGAGGAGGGGGCTGTAAGCTCTATGATTTTCTATTTTTAGATTCTTAATATGTCCCCTTAGACAGGTATTTTCGAAGGGGCCTGGGTGGATATATACAGAAAAATCCCTTTCTTTATGGAACCTGATTTTATATTTTCTCCCCATTTTGTCCTTTCAGTTGCTCCCCAGCCACCACCCCTGTAGCTTTTCCCTGAATAATCATCTCAGTTTAGCTGTGTCTTTTTCCCAGGTTATATCTACCAAGGCGTAATGCATTTCCATCACAGTTTAGGCATTTGATTAGGCAGGTACTTAGGGCAAGCAAGTGGCCCACTGACTGGACAACGACAAACCAAACCAAGGAAAACTCTACAGAGTCAGTCCAACCAAGATTCTATCCCACTTCTAAGAAAAATTATTTCTTTATTTAATTTTAGTTATGGTTTTATTTATCCTAAGCTTAGCTCCATATGAAATAAAATAGTGTTTAAACCACTGTTTAATTCAGTTAAGGTCTAAAAAACCTTATTATGTTGACAGAACTGAAAAGCAATGAGACGAAGGTCATGTGAAAAAACTCCTGTTACATATAAAATCCACAAGCTTTTGTAAGAAATTCGTATCTTTCAGCCTTTTCAACTTGCACAGCCATTTAAAAAAAATTCAAAAACAACATTTAAACTTAAGCATTTTCTCTTACAAATAGTAGTGTGATCCCATTTGAGTGCCTCCATCTTTAGATCCAAACCCCCACCTACAGAGTCAGGATCTTCCTCCCCTGTGATGGTATACAATAGTGCACAACGTCATAAATCCTACAGGCTCAGCAGCAGAAAGCCAGCATGGCTAACACCTCCCCACAATGTTCCCACAGAGCTGTCAGCGACAGCCACAGCTAAGGGAATAAGAGATGAAAATGATTCATGTGATGTTATGTTGCGTTCATCTCAAAATCAGCCAGAACAAGTAAACAAATTTGTGTTTCCTACACAGTACAGCATGTGACAAGTGTGGAAATAATATGAATGAAAGGCTTTATTTCATCCTCTTTGTCCTTCTGGGGTGTGATAGAGCCTGATTTGTTGGCCTCCTGTTAGTCTTGTGTGACTATATACTGTACATTGTGGTTGGTCAGTAACTGCAGCACACAACTATACTGTACCAGCAGTGCTCTGCTCAGACCATTCAAGCCAAACTGGCAGACTCAACAGTGAACGATGGAAGTCAGAGTTCTGTACAAATCAATACAAACAGCACAAAGCACACAGGAACGTACAACACATACACACTCCAACATCTGGATTATCCAACTTGCACATCCTCCATCCACTCACATTCCCCAGCTCTCCACAGTAGCTGCCCCAGTGTGTCTCCCCACTCCCTGATTGCATCTGCAATTTCATCACAGCCTCTTCTGTGATGTGAAGGGCCCTAGAGAGTGGACTTGTCACCATCAAACTGGTCATCAAAATCAAATCTACTGTAAATGACCCACTGTCACCATTCAACCCCACAGCTGAAGGAAAGGAAATACCATTGACTCCTGTATTTCCATTTAATGCTCTCACTGTCTCATACTCAGCGTGGAGTAGTGTTGACATGCTGATATTCACTGCCCCCCACTGATCCTGTCAAGAACTACATCATTCTTTACTGGCTGCAGGACAGTTCCAATATGGACAATGCAAAGGCACATGCTGGGATGTCAGAGCTGATTCTTAGAAGAAAAAAACTACATTATTGCACTAACACAGCAAATTACGAAAACAGGAGTTTGAAACTACTGCAGAACAAATATCATAATTTATAAATAACTGAATTTCTTTGGGGTCCCTGCAGGGTCCTAAGCAGCTGCACTATTTACGTTTAATGGTGGTAAAGACAGAGAAGTGGGAGGTATACTAACTTATTTGCCCAGAGGAAAACAACATTTTATAAACAAATAATGAATATTATGTCACTAATATACAATGTTGATAGTTGCAACCCATGTATTGTTTAAAATCCCCTAATTTACTTTACTGTGTAAGCCATTAATTATTTTACACCCTATGGTTTGGTTGAGTGTGTATGTGTGTGTGTGTGTGTTAGGTGCAGGACAGGGGAAGGGAGGTAGGTCGTAATTAGCAGTTATAGTAATTAGACTAAAGGTTGATGTTAACAAGACCGAGTATCTAATTTCTCACTAGATATGAATCTGCACACAGACCGCAGGTTGTGAGAAAAAACACAAGTGGGCGCACACACACAAACACACACACGAACACAGAGACACACCATTACTCATACATAGACAAAAAAATGCGAGCTGACATTTTCGTTGTAGAGGTCAGCTGAACTTGCTTTTGAGACTTTGCACCCAGCACTTAAAACTCCCTTTGCCTCTCTTCAGCCACTGCATCTCATTAATGCTGATAGCCAATTAACACAAGCAAGAATTAGTAACCTTTTCCATTTCTCCTCTGCACCACTAATGACCCCAGTGTGCTTTGCTACTTATCTTTATCCTTACTATTGAGAGACACAAGTGAGTTTATTTCTACGCCTGGAGCTGAATGAGCTCATGAGGAGCAAGATGAATACAGTCATGATTCTTTTTACTGTCTTAGTGGCCACCTACCAGGGGCTTTCAATATTGTATCTAGAGGTGAACTTCTCACCCATGAGGGCTTAGTGCCAGCCACCCTGATCATGTTTTATGTCTCAAATTTTTTATGTAGATAGTGTCAAACTTATGTGCTAACCAACAGCACAGTGGGCTATGCTCTGCACAATGCATGGAAGGTGGGAATCAGAAAGGAGCTTTAAAAACATCATCACTTCAGAACGGTTATCTGTGGCTGTGTGAGGTCTTTGCAGATTAAAAAAATAATGATTTTGAGAGACAACTCTTCAAGGACTAGGTGACATGAATGATTAACACTCTACCTTTGACGCAGCCTTGTAGGAAGTGTGTGGGAGTGGATAAAGTAGTAGAGAGTCACTACATGCTTTGGCATTTGTTTCATTTTCCAACAAATGCAGAGAGGGAGACAAGGGAGACAGCATCACAGAAAGTGGGGGAGGGAGGGGGGGGTCAAAATCTTGTTACTGCAATCCATCACTTCCCCAATTAACATTTGATTAGAGTAGATGGTGGTCTGTATCGACATTTCATTAATAGCAAAGTCAGTGTAGCACTGTCTCAGTTATGTTAATGGCTTGGCTGGGCTGGAGCCTTGCAGTCTCACATGCAGACTGAAAATCGGAGCCAGGCGCTACCCATGGTCTCTAAATGAAGATGGCTTCCTCCTCTTATTTTCTCACAGAGAGAGCTACAGTGAAGTGAGAATAAAAAAAAAAAATCTGTGTGCATTCTGGTTGGTTAATGCTTTTACATTTCCGCATGGCAACTGGGAGTTTCTTTTAGTAGAAGAGATAAGGTCTGAGCATATTGTTTAAACACTGAATGACTGGCAAACACAGCACATTGGCATACAGGTGTGGCAGCTTTTATGCTTATGCTTTTATGCTTCAGAGCAACATTAGTATTAATTTGAGTTTTGTCTCCGGCAATCAAAACAAGGAGCTGAAAGCCTCCTGTAGGTAAATGTAACTGCAGCGCTGGGTAATAATTCTAAGGGTTTCAGTCCTGACACATTACATCATATCATTTGATCCATTGTGTTTACTATAACTGCTTAGCAAAAGAAATGGGACAAGATTTAAGAGGTTTGGACAAAAGGCAATAAACAGATTGGTCAGTAGACAGGTCGTTCACATAAACCTTTACCACTTCATCTAGAACTTAAATTTGAAAAGATCTATAATTTCCAAATAATATAAAATATAAAAAATATAAATATAGTTAATATAAGCACTGTATTGTCTGGGCAGGGCAATCAATGGTAACCATGTTTCTCAGAAGGACATGCTCTTTAGGCAGTGGGGATAATAAAATGCAATCTGTATAAGACAAATATGACAGACGTTTGGATTGAGACAGATGTAGATTTTTTTAAAAATTGATGGCAGGAGGAGAGGACCAAAGCTAGGATGTGGTATGACCTTTACTCTCAGCGCCTACAGTGCATGGATATTACCCAGCAGGCCCCTCAGTGAGTGGATCGATGCAGGTGCACGGCTCAGCGGCGATCGATACCAGCCTTAATATAGTCCATACTAAACATCAGCTTTTTAATGAGATACCAGTTGCAGTTTTTCACCTCATTTCTCTAGTTAAAGTGCCTGTCATTTTTCATTTCATTCCCATTTCAACCTCAGGCACCTCTGAACCCAAGGGGCACTTACAAATATTCAAGTTAACATTTCAGGCCATTTGCTGGAAACTAGAGGGTGTGAGGTATTCAGATCTACAGTGCCATTATCATTCCTTTATGCAACGAGGCAGAGTATCAAAGTGTCTACATAAACGTGTGTAAGCATGCATACGGTCTGAGCTACATGGACAGATATGTCTTGAAAGAATATATATTTAAGTTACAATCCACTGCTTTCTTCTGTAAGAGTAAATAAAAAACTAAAGGCACTTTATCTGTTGCTCACTGTTTGACAATAATCTAACAACAGCTCCCTCATGTGGTAAAAGATTTCTAAACTCCCGCTCCAGTATAATCCATATGTTCCCTAATTTTTATTCCACAGGGCAGTTTCAGGAGTTTTACATTTTCCTTGTATGTTAAAAGTTGAAACTAAGGCAGGATACTTGCAAAGCTTCCCGTCAGTCTCTGAAATTGGATCACTTTCTCTAAAATGTCAACATTTGTCCAGAACACTGAACATTATTCAACACAAAATGTCACATTTGCATTCTTTTGGAGAGCCATTCCCCCCACAGCACTCCAAGATACATCTTTTACCTCCAGGCTAGACATTTGAAGAGATGAGCCCTCTCACCAAAGCAAATTTTAGTCAATAGATCATCAGTAGGGTATCAAAAGATATCATTCACAAAAGAATCCTTTAGCACTTATCTGTCACCATCAAAAAGTAACTAAATCTAAGGTTACCAAAAAAGGTGTTCTCCTCTTTATTTGATCTTGGCAAATTTATGGTAGTTCCACGGTTGTCCCACATAAGATAATTCTGCAAAAACAGACTCAATGCGTGAGTAGTTCATATACACCAATAGCGAGTTAAAAAACCCTCACCTCAGGCTCTAAGGAATAACTGTTCATATTTCTTGAGGCAGGTTTGCTCTTTCAATTCCTGGATAAACCTTGGAAGAACGAGTCCTTGAGCAGAACAGAGGGTCTGGGACTTACCTCATTCTTCCTGATACCTCCTGCTCTCCTGGCACGACCTGGATAAGGGTCTGATCGCACTGCCCTGCCTTGGGAAAGGGGAAGTCATTAACAGTCCCGTGAGAAGGACACATTCAAATAGGAAACCATACAGAATAAACACAGTGCGAGCGCACCACCAGGTTCCCATGACCCAAAATGACTGGATGTGTATCTGTGTGTTTGGGCATTGTTCAGTGTCAGCCAGATAACTAGTGGTGTGTGTTGACCCAGCCAACTGTATGTAATATGTAATACCGTACCTTCACCACTACATAAAAAGATTCTGGGAAAAGATTCAAGGACTGCTCTGAGAATTGTGTACAGTACACTTACATCATAGCTGAAAATGCTGAAAACACACAACTAAATTAAGCAGAAACTCAGGGGCATGAAATGTGCCAGAGATCTCTCTGACAAATTAAAGTACTTTTATTTTATTCATTATCCACAGATATTCAGTTCACATAAGAAAAGAAAAAGCAGGATATGCTGGAATCAAGGATTAGCTTGTTAAGCCTTTTCTATTCAAAATTAAATTAAAAGCTATTCCTTTATATGTTTATTCTGCAATTTTTAGGTTTACATTTTGTCAAACCTGTTCTCAGTTCCAGATGTGCCATCAAACCTTTCTCTCTGTGTTAACCACTGTCCACTGAGAGGCAGTAGAGATCCAGTGTTAAGCGCACTGCCCATGCAGTCCACCCATAGGCGCTGCCTTTGCCTGGTGCCAAGTATATCGTAAACACACTTTCTTGATATACTGTTGGGCAAACCATATTTAATGAAGCCATAAATATCCCCTAAATAAAACACATCATTCCAAAGGCTGCAGAGCAGTGCTGATCCATCACTGCTCTATAGTCACTGAGCATAAAATGAACATTTGTATCAAAAGAAAAACAGACTTTGTCCAAACCCCACACCCCTGCTTTGATTTACAGCCATACCTTGGAACAATAACAGGTTGCTATTTATTATTTCATAAAGATTTACTATGTGAACAATTTTAGCTTTAGGAGCTCAAGTAGAGTCATTTCAGTCAGTGATGAAACAGGGCATTCAGGGTAACATCATCACCCCACTCACTCTGCTGTTGAATGGGCCATCAGAGCATGATTTTAACTAAACACAGGTCATATTGGAAGCCAAGTGACGTGATGAATGTGTATATTATGCATACATAAATAAATGTGTGGCTTGATAATGGTGGAGGTATGTTGACCTGAGGGGTTGGAAGTTGTTCATGGAGGTGATTGATTCTAAAGGTTCAAAGCGAGAGTTGAGTTGCCTTAAATAAGAGAAACAACAAAGGCTAATCCAAGAAAAATGAAATAAAAATAATTTAAAATAACATTTTTAAATAATAAAAGAGATGTGCATTCTCAAAACTGGTCCAAAGCTGTGGATTATTAAACTGTGTACAAAAAACAGTCTTTAACAATATCCTTATTGAATTAGTTCAAATAAAGCAGAGGCACAGACAGATTGATAGAGGGTTTACAGGCTCAGTGGTGGATATATTAGCTTGGTTATCTTTATAGCCCCGATGTTCATGCATGTGTGTGTGTGCAGGCATATACCCATCCATGTTCCTGACTGCCTACTTGTGCGTCACAGCTTATTTATATGGGAGTGTGTGCATGCATGTATTGTGTGTGTATATATCAAGAGGGGTGGGGGTTGTCACTGAAATTGTGCAGATTAAAAAGGGGGAGTTTGCAAAGTAGTAGTGACAAGAAAGAGGGAGCTGAGGGTTCCCAAGGCAACCTGCTGCTCCCTGGCCCTTGCGAGACGGTGTGGGGGGCCCGGTCTCATCATGTGCTGTGCCTGAGCACCTGCACACTGTTTGCACAGGCAACAGTGATTATTTTGATGATCTCTTGTCTTGCTCGAAGCCCACATTGTGGGCCACATCCACTGATCTGCCATCACCCTTTAGATGTCATTCATTTATTCAGCTGGAAATGTGTTAAGAACGTGCCATATACACAGAGACAAAAAGACCCAACCCAGGAGTAAAGAAACAATCAGAGCAGACCCTGAATTCACAGAGAGACTGTAACATGCTTGGCATAGCCTTAAGCGATGGCTCCCCACTGACGTGTTGCAGCCTAATTTCTACACTCTCATCAAAGTAGGGAGTCTCAGCAGGAATTTGGCTGGATGGATTTGAATCAGTGACATGTTTGAGTCTAGAAAAGCATCAACATGTATCCGTTCACATTAGGAAACGGGCACAAATCTTGAGGTAGCTGTGTGACTGCCTCTGGAGTATCATATAAAACTACTTAAAACATTAAAAGTCCATAAATAACAATTACATTAGAAGACTGAGAGGAAAGATGGCTACATTGGGAATTAGAAGTACAGCAATAGAAAAGGGCTCATCTGAAGATTAACAGCTGTGTTGGAAAAAGTATTTCCCATCTGTTATAGCCATATAAAAAATATTTTGCTAGTTGTACGAGGTATTAATCTGCACACCATGGGTTACAGCAACATGGCATACAGCTACATTAGCTTTCAGTTAGAGTTGTGTCTGTTACTTCTCAATAAATTTGCATCAAACATTTAGTCTCTTTTCAGCTCTGATTTTTCTCCACTATGTTGCCAATTGAGACCTGCAAGGGAGTCACTTAAAAAAGTGAAGTTGTATTTACGTTTAGGTGGACCGGCTTGTTTAAACTAATAAAGTCTATGTGAGACAAGGACAAGCTGTATATGTGCACACACACACACACACAAAGGCAACCACACACACTTTACCCCTCCTGAAGACCTCTGCATTTCCTGTTAGTCCCAATAATGCAGGAGCTCTACTTCCTGGTTCTCAGGCTGGTGAGGAAGGAACCGCAGTCTGGTCACACGGTGCTTACTGCTTGCCCTTACCTCCACCCCGCCTTCCTTCTTTTCATTCTTCACACTTCTCTCTTTCAGTTTTTCTTTTTCCTCCTCTGTTTTTCCTAAACCATTGACTTTTTCCTCACTGCTCTCACCTTTGTCTCTTTTTACCTCCCACAAAGGCCCACACAGAATCACAGAATCACACTCTCTACCTCTTGCAAGAGAAGGCACACACAAACAAACATGCTATGTTTTCTTACTGGAGGCAGGATGTCCCCCAGATCGAAGGATATTTTCACATGTTGCTGACATGGTTTGAGAAGTAAAAACACAGCTTCTATATTTATAGGCTGTGTTTATCTCCTGGTGTGGAAATAGGATGTGGAAGTTGTATTTAAAAAGACAGTGGTGGAGCATTTGGAATAGGATAGGACAAGAGCAATCACTGAACCATAATGAGAGGGAAGAGAGAGAGGGAGAGAGAAAGAACAGGATAATCATTTTTCAGCTTGCTGTTGCGGTAAAGTGAAAGGAAAGTGATCTACTGGATGCTCTGCTCCTAAAAATGGCCACTCAACAACCCAAAACCTCTTTTATAAATCATTCATTCCAGCCTCCAGTGTACCATAAGAGAACCTGCTGATGTAGTTCCAGAATAAGTGCCGACAAAGTAGTGCACTGAGCAGTTATGTGTCCCCATAGACGTGTTATAGCATCATTGTCTGGCTATGAGCGCCGTGCTCTTTGCTCGCGCTCCCCGTGGCGTTTCCCATTAATGGTCTCTAGCAGGCCGCAACTGCTTATTCCCGGCACAAGCCAAAACATTGCATTATTAACCAGCTTCGCTTGTTTAGCCTCTGTGATCAACTTTTAAAGCAACCAGTATGATATGACCACACACGTACACCAGGGCAACCTCGCATTTATTTTGCATGTTCCCTCACACACTTTATTTACTCTCCACTATTATACCCCCAGGCGTAAAAAAAATTGGCGCTCTGGCTACAGGCAACAATGGTGGTATTTAATATGGGTCATGGTTACTAGGCAACCACAAGCCAAGTGGACTGGTGTTGAATTACTGATTGTTTCATAATTAATTACGGATTATGAATAATTGATTGAGAAGTGATGGGTAATTTACAGTCGTGTGTAAATGGGAGCCACTCCACTGCCTTGCCCCCCAGTGTGTGCATGTGTGTTTGCCCACATGCAAATTTTATGCATTTATGCACACAGCTATCATCTCTAGTGGTGTGAATAGTGAATTATATTAAGAAGAAAAAAAGCAATTTTCCAGGGTTTCGTATTTCAGTCTAATAATAAGCTCATATTTAGGCAGCAATGACTGTTTTGATGTTAGTTTTTTTCTCATTTCCTCATTCTTTGTTATTTTCAGTTAAGGTAAAATACTGAACCGATACCATCACCTGCCATTTGTGGGTTATTTCTGTAACAGTTTCTCTGTGTAAAGATTTTCTTTTTTTTTACCAGGACATTGGCATAAAAGCAAATGACTGGCTGGTGAGAGGGGTTTAGGTGTATGTGTGTTAACAGATATAGACAAAGTAAGAAAGGGAGACATAAAAAAAAGAGAAGAGGATGTAGGTGAGAGGTAGATAAGCGATGCGTAGGAGATTGAGTGGGCCGAAGAGAGAGGAAGAGGGAGGAAGAGATGGAGCTGAAAGGCGTTCTGGACAAAGGACCAGCCAGGAGGGAAAACCGTCATTTATTCCACATTTCAAGCCAAATGTAAAAGCAACACTGTGTTTTAACACTCACTCAAATCTATAATATATGTTTACATCTGTGACAAGAGACAGCAATAGTTAATTTCAAAATGTCTTACCCCAAAGCACATTTTACACAGAAGCATGATTTGAAGTAAAGTATTGTTCTGCAGGTTACCAATAGGGGTCAATGACCATCACAAAGTCCTTTTGAAATGCATCTAATGGCCATTGTGACTTTACAACTTGCAGAGGGTGAAGGATTGAAGCCTTTAGAAAAGCAGATAGATAGATAGATAGATAGATAGATAGATAGATAGATAGATAGATAGATAGATAGATAGATAGATAGATAGATAGATAGATAGATAGATAGATAGATAGATAGATAGATAGATAGATAGATAGATAGATAGATAGATAGATAGATAGATAGATAGATAGATAGATAGATAGTAAGGAGTGAGAAAGCAGTGCAGACAGACATTAAAGAGAACAGATGCAATATGATTTTGAGTTATGATGTATGATTTTTCAAATTGTCCATCCTTTAGCACTACAATCTGTTACTATGGAAACAAAGAGATATGTCAAAATATGATTTGACATCGGCATTATGGGTAAGGAGAATGGTAGAAGGCTCACAAAGAAGCTGAAAAGAAAAGATGTGCAAAACTGAAAAAAACCTAATGTTCTCATGTACAAATCTCGCAGCCACACTGTTTTGTTATTTTATTAAAAAGATGATCTTCAAGGCTTTGACATGACAGCTGTAAATATAGGTTTAAAACAGAACAGCTGCTAATGCTCCTCATTGCATGTCATTGCATTGTGTTTCCCTACAAAAACCCATTCAAGAAGCATTCAAGAAGGATCTATAACATTAAACTGTCCAATAGAATTAGAGGGTAGAGGGCATTAAATAAAGAGAAGGAGTGTTATGGAGGAAGTCATGGAAAGAAATGGACACCAGTGTGTGTGTGCCACAAGCGGGAGATGCATAAAAGGAGAGAGGGAAAAAAGTGCGGCAGTTGTCAGTAGAAAATAGAGAAGGGAGGTGAAAGGAGAGGTGAATTGCCTCAGTATCATCTTCCTCCTCATCCCCACCATCACTCGTTTAAACCTCTGCCCTCATTGCCTTACACAAACACGCACACTGAACAATGTGCTGCCTCCTCGCTGAAAGTACTTTGTGACTGTTAGGATCACGCAAACCTTTCTTAATCTATAAGTGGGAGGGGTAGTAGAAACATAGTGGTGAGACTCAGACACGCAGGTACCTATCAAGTTTCGTCATTAAGGTGATCTAGAGTTTGTGTGTAATGGTGATGGTCCACAGGGAGGAGGATCACAACTTAAGCACCAGCTGATGAAGACTTGCAACTGATCTTTTTAAGATGGAAAACATCTGAGACTGAACTGAGAAATGCATGCATGCACGTTCTGGGCCTGTGTGAGAGGAGGAAAAAACAGAAGACCTCAGAGCACGGGTATGCAAACAGTCAGCAAAGTAGTGTTTGTTACTATGTTCCCAGCACTCTCGCTCTTGATCTGTTCTTGTGCACTGATTCGCTAAGCTGAACAGCCAATCAGATTCATCTTTCTCACCAACAGGACCAATACCAATTCAACGTGCTAAATTGTCAGAAAAGGTGCGGGCAGAGGTCAAACTAGTGCCGATGGTAAAGGGCGGCTAAAACACTCAAAACTAAGCAGATGGAAGCTCACCAATAACCGCATTCACGTGCTCCTGTGGAAAGGTGGAAATTTATTCCTGAGGATTTTGTCAAGTCCAGGGCTGTGTGTTTTGCATTCTTGTGTAGCTGTTTAGCAAGTCTCTTGTCCCTGGGTTATTTTTTGGGCCCTTTTTGGAGGAGTCTTAGTGTGTCCATGTTTCCTCCTTTCCTGGATTAGTTGGTACTGATATCCCTAGATGCTTCAAAATATTTTTAAATCCTTCTTTAGCTTTGTGAAGTTTTTAATTTCATTCAATTTGACCAATTTCATTTGAGGTCTTCTGAAAGCAAAGAATGCACCAAGAGGTTCACCAGTCAGGCCCAACGTTAAGGGTGGCGGCCTTAATTTTGTCATGGAGGACAAGGGTCAGCATGGCTAATCTAAGCAGTCTGCAGCTACACAGCCCCATAGACAGCAAAATTTGATACAGTGAGCGCAGAGGTGCTAGAAGATACACAAACCTAATACTCAAGAAAAAGTACAATATTGGCCTAAAAAATGATTCCCGTACATCTACCACTTCAAATGTTTTTACTCAAATAACTAAGAACCAAGCAGATTGTCTACATTTTACTGAAAGTACAAATGTAAAATTACTTCACTAAAAAACGATGTATTGTAAACAATATGGATTATGGTCAAATGGCTCTCGGCTTGTCCATTCAGGGGTCGCCCCAGTGGAACGTGTGAGCCACCAGGCCGCCGAACAATGCGGATAATGATAATTATGGCAAACATGTCCAGCAATTAATTTAAAAAATAGGGGGAATAGATCACTGCTGATAAAGGTGGGGCTTTTACCCACTTTATGCACTGAATGGTGGTAAAAATGTTATAAAAACTCTGTAATATTTTAAAAGTCAAACCAATTGTTTTATGGCCGACCAGTATTTACCCAAGTGCAAATTCAAGTGTAAGTCCAACTTAACACCTGGTTGACTGCCAATGCTGGACATCATCAGGATAACAACAAATCTTCCAAATAAAACATGAAAACTACATAGTTATTTAACATGACAAAAAGAAGCGTAATCTGATCTGAAGACCCCATCAGCATAACATCTGTTTTCTCTGCCTTCCAAAACGCTTACAGGTCACTGTTGCAGAATATGTGATGGGATGTGTCAACTCCATGGCTAATGTTCAGTTAGGTCGAGGCACGAAAAAAATGGCTTGGCTATGTTGAGGGGAAAATAATGGTTTGCTTAAAACAAATAGGGAAATCTTGTGTTATGGGCTAACGTGACTACAATGTTAAGGTTCTGGGAGCACATTTAACCTCTGGAATTGGCCATACTGCAAGAAAATCCACACTGACAGTCAGAAACAGGAACCAAAAGAGAAGTGTGAAAGTTCACTGTTTTGTTGACCTATCTATTCACCGCGGCCTCCTGTCTTAGTGTACTTCGTCACTGTATCACCTAACTTCCTTTTTTGCTGGAATTCCTACAGCTTATAGGGCTTTGTCACTTGAACATAAACATGACATATTGCCTTAATTGTTGATTTCAATGAGAACTTAGCAACTGAAAAAAAAAAAGTAATGTACGTAAATGGTGAAACTTCCTGTGACAGGCAAACACCTAAAGGATAATAGGTGAGGATTTAACAACTTTAGAACTAAAACTGCAAATACTCAGATGACAGATGATTAGTTGATGATGTAAGAAAAAAAACAATAGCTCCAGCACAGCATCCAGTTAGCCGTTCATTTGTGGATAAAACTATTGAAGAAAAGTAAAATATGTTTGTAGAAATGTCAGGGGGATAAAGAACATGAATATTTACCAAACTGTAGTAAAACTGTCAAGGGTCAAAGTACCAGCATAAAATAGTTTGACAGCACCACATATAACTGCAGGCCTGCTGTCCTATCCGGTTATGGTGCCTTGTGTGATGTACAATATATTATGTGAGGATCCTGCCTAAAATCGAAAAGGTTGATCCTGTATTTACCACAAAGTGGCTGTGTTTATCTCTAATGGTCAGGCTCACTAAGTGCATGTGTGTGTTCATTGACACTGAAATCCTGCATCTTCCATGTTCCTCTGCTTTTACAACCTATTAATTAAGCCACTGCTATCACAGAGCCAGTGGCAATCGCTTGTCACACACATTCTTTCTCTCTTTATTTCTTCTCCTGCAGTCTCCACTTTGGCAACTGTATTTGGACAAATGTACCTATTTCAATCGGCCTCACTCTGAATTCATAAATCTCTTGATGACGATGCCTTTCTCTTTCATTTCAGTCAACCAGATCTTTTATTTTCATTCTCACTAACAGACTCACTAACTTCAGTCTCACTAACAGACTTTCAAAAAGAAACCTGTGTGACCCTAGCAGATTACTTTTTCTTTCACATGACAACAGGTTTACTGGCAAAGTCAGGAAGGATATACCTGAATAAACATGCACTGTGTGTATATGTGTGTTTCTGCGTGTGTGTGTGTGTGTGAGACAGAGAGAGACAGTAGGGAGTGAGCATTAGAGAGAGTTTAAAGAGCAAAAGAGTGTTTACATGTGGCATATCTAGTATTCATACATGCATGCTTGCATGCATATTGTATGTATTGTACTACATTATTCAGTGTTTATACATGGGTGTGCGGGTGAGTGTGTGTGTATGCCCATGAGAGGCTGTGTGTGCGTGGGACAGGCTGTAATTTACAAAGGGAACATGGAGGCTCATAAAGGGGCAGGACCCAGGGGAGTCATCAAGCAGAACTAGCCGTTGCCAGGACGTGCCCCGGGAAGAGACCCGATGTCACTCAGATAAAAACAACACACACGCCCTGTCAAACAGCAGGGAGGATGGATGGATGGAGAGAGGACAAGGGAGCGATAAAGAGGATGGAAAAGAGAATAATGACCAGCAGAGTTCAATGCATATAAATACGAGACAAAGCGAGAAATGTATAGATAGAAAAAGAAGGAAATGAGATAAAGACAAATGGGATTAAATGTAAAAAGAAAAATACAAAAGACTTAAGAGCACAAAACCTATCCTTCATTGAAAACAACACATCACGAATTTGCAGAGTGTAGCAGAGATTCTATTACTGTAATGTATGAAATATAATCCCATTGCCGGACTCCCCAGTGGACGGCTAAGAGCTAACAGATAATGGTTTGATCTGAGGAAAGAGGTGTGATCTAGCAGAAATCAGCATTATTCTTCAAAGCCATATCAGCCAGAAAAAAGTCTGCATGGTGTGAAATGACAGCACAACAGCAGCCAGCCAGCAAGTTTACAGAACAGCCTTTGGTGACAGATGAGTTGGTTAATTTGACAGCTCAAGATGAGTGCGTTTACTGCTGTCAGTCTCACACATCCTCCTTTATCACTGATGAGGCCCAGTTGTGTAAGGAGGCAACATCTGTGGAACATCCACCCATTGAGACCGACTGGAGAGATTTATAAGAGTCATGCTTGAAGGGATGATTCATATCAACAAAATCTGGAGCAGGAGGCATCTCAAATGAGTGGACAGCAGGCTCTGATTTAGTTTTTGAACCAGTGTTTTGTTCCACCCCTGCTCTGTATGAGTCTTTGGCCCCCCCACTCAACCCCAATTACAGAGACTTCCTAATGGATATCCTCTTGTCTCTGCTCTCATCCTCTAATGCTCCTTTGGGATGAGGTCTTGTTTGTCTGCATGTGTATGTGTGTGATGTATGACTATTCTGTACGTATGGACTATGGACTCAGTTTGACACGAGCATCCTTGGGCCTGTTGGTAACAGCTCAAACCATATTACCTGACATCCATGAAACTCCAGCTGTTAATTAATTATTTATTTACTTGTTATTTTATTTGTGGTGATGTGTCAAGTCAACCATGTCATGCCGACTAGAGGTCTTATGGAGGATAAACACCAAATGCATAAGCAGTTTACTGTATAGTTTTAATGGAAAAGTTTGAATTATAATCAAATTTAGTTTGACAAATTAGTTAAGACACATATTTGTTAGTGTGCTTTTGGCAGTCTATCCAGACATTTTGCAGACATGTGGATGAAGCTGTTGTGAATTATGTTTTATTTAGACAACAATTTTGTTTTCTTCACATCTTCCTGAGCAACAGTGGATAAATAGCTTAGATATCACTTTTCTCCAATGTTAACAGTGCACACCAAACAATTTACATCTTGGGGTGGCAATGAAAAAAAAATCAGTGTTGCCCTTTTGTTTTTCCTAAATAATGCCTTTGACGACAAGAGTGTGAATTGGCATTCTTTCGTCATTGTATTGTTTGGATCTATAAAGCATGATATCTGGAATACTGATTGTTGCCTCTGAGTTGATGCTTCTTCGTCAGTGAGGAAAAAACACCCTGATTCTGTGCAACTGTCTACGCAGTGAGTTCCAGGAAAAGGGATCAAAGCCTCTTCCTTTTCTCTGGTATCAAACAACGAGGAATATGTACTGCTTTGTTTGGTACTGGGACAGAGGATGGCATCAATAAATGAAGACGTGAAACCAAGGAAACGTTATTAAAAGTAAAAAACAGAAAACAATTGCTTAAGTTGAGTTTAATCCATTTCACACAAACAAAGATAGTGCCTCAAAAGTGTAAAATCTTTCTAAAAGGGCGACTATCTACAGTAAATGGAGATCTTTGTGTTTCTGTTTGCATTTGACAGGGCACAGAGTTAATCCCACTGTTGAGTTATCGTATCTACATCTACAGTAAACGAATAAGCCTATAAGCTTGGACAGTTCAGAGACTTTTGCGTCTCTACTGTGGCCGAGCAAACACCTACTATAAAAACAGCATCAATAAAAAGCTACATTTTAGTGTAAGTGAACGGTTTAATGTATTACTATCAGTACAAAACACTGGTAATATATCTATTATGAGAAGCGTAGACAGCAGAAACAGTTGTTTTATGGCTTGAGTGTGCAGTTACAGCAAACCTGTGTGTTTTTCCAGGTAGCAATTAAAACACAGAATGGTCCATACAGTGGGTTTGGTCGAGCCATTGTGCATTATTACTGTGAGAAGCATGACAGGTGTTTCATTATGTCTGCATCACTGGTCATTATCTGACTAAACAAGTGACGGTCACATTGGAAATAAAAACCTTTCTGTCATTATCCTGTATGATTCTCTATTTGAGTCAGTATTCAGATATTATCAATTCTTAGCTTTAATTTGAGAAGATGCAGCAGGTTAAAAAACTACTTAGACCCAATCCATTTTGCACACGTTACTTCGTTGATAGCTGTAGGTGTCTCATCTACTAGTATTCAGAGCCTTCATTCAGTAATTTATAAACACCTCTGTTAGCATTTACATTTTTTGGTTAAGTCTCTCTAAGTTTTGTACATTTGAAGTTTGGCTTATATATTAAACGTATTATGTCCGGCTTATCTGGTCTCCCTTCTTCCTTGTCCTTGCGACATGACCAGCCCAGTCCTCTCCTGGCAAAAGTGGGGAGCTTGGCTTTAGCAGCCATTTCCACATCCAGATAAATAGCAGCTCTTCCAAGGAACAGTCACAGGGTGTCTGGGCCCCAGGCCCCGGGCCCCAGCTGCTATCTCAGCTTCACAGTCAGTCTGCTCGGTCTGAATATTCATTACGCTGGCCAGATAATCATAAGCTCACCGATGTTTGTGTCGCAGCCTCAGGGGTTTATATGTGGGTTGGGGGGGGGGCATTTAAATACATGACATTCATTTTACTGAGAGCAAACAATGTAAAATCTTTTTAGGATGTGTCTTATGAGCACTACATCCTTGTGTGATAATAATAGTACATTATACCACGGGATGAGGTGAGTTGTAACAGCTGAATATTCTCTTCATAACCGGGGCTGTCTTATGAAAAAATGATTTACAAACCCATGAACAGACATGATGATAATACTGTACACTGAATGCAAATGCATAGCCTGAACGCTCCAGGAAAGGTTTTACCACAGAATTTCATCAAAACCATACTGGGAACTGGCTGCCTTGGCAGGAGCCAGGTAAGTAGCTCTGGGCTTTTTTGGGCTTCATTAGGTTTCATGATCTTGTAGGCCTGCATGGCACAGAGATGGCAACAGTCTCGGCACCCTGCTCTACTGAAGCAAGTAATTTCCTGCCAGTTGGGGGCTGATAGACGGACTCTGCTCCCTGGGAAGACACTTTTCACAGCTACAACATGGACAAATCACTATTTTCATGGCTGAACCTCCTCGACAGAGCCAGGGCTCTTCGCCTCATAGTATTTTTCTGGGGAGGGTTAATCCCCAGGTGTCTTTTGCTCAGTGCTGTTAATAAAATTGGGACCTCTGACTGGGCAGGAAAATCCTCTGTTTTTGAGGATAGGCGTAGCACCAGATGGTCAAAGGCCTTCAATTTGCTTTTCTCTATAAATTAGGTTGGATGAAATCAAGGCAGGACTGTGGGGGATTAGGAGGATTCTGTAAGTTGACATGTTTTGATTCGAACCACCGGGGATACAAAACTTTTACTTAAGAAAATATTAAGCAAAGTAAGTGCCTTGCATGGTAAATGTTACAATATGTTATCCCCCCAACAATCTCTCAGTGTGTCCAATAATTCCTGTACATGAAAACAACAGATCTGCAGATTTACTAATGGCTCCACCATCTTTGCATAACTCATTCTGCCTGTTTAGGTGAACATACCACAGAGACCGAATATGGTGTCTTCTTTCTTTTGCCAGTGGTCTCCCTTTCTACCACCCCACCCCTTTCTCCACTCTCACAGGACAGCAGCGAGCGGGGCCGCTCGTGTCCTTAATACTGGTCCCCCAGGTGATTGAGTTTTCAGCCAAAGCACCTTGAATAATTAAACATATGGTGGGCGAGCCTGCTCAGGTTTCATGCTTGATTCAGATTACCAAGTGTATACAAACAAATGGAGGCGCGTATGTAAGCACACGGACCCTCGCATATACTCTTTTCAGCCTAAAAGTAGACACAAAAACAAGTGCAAATGAAACAGACTTTCCGGTATACGGAGGCTCTTGGCTATGCAGCTGTGTGTGAGGCTATCTAACACCATGATCTCACTTCATTGGCCGTCTCACTCCCTCTTACTATCTGCTGTACAATCAACTGCGACTTAAAACAAGTTAATCCCCTGACTGTCACACTGGGCTGTGTTGTTGCTATGCCTGCTACTGTAGATGTCCTGCACCAGGGTACAATTTCACACCATTGTATCACACTCGGTCCGGTAGTTATGTGTATCCTTAAGGGTATTATGAAAATGCATTTTTCCCTGTGAATGAGCAAAAGCACTTCGCTGGTGATTTAAAAATACTTCCTTTATGCCCTGGACATGAAGATTTATGCTGCCAACCACAAGAACTGGGAGTCTTTTGTTTCTCATTTGGGTTTGTGGCTCCAAGGCTTAACCGAAGCCTTTGTATGCCTGCGTGACCAATGTCTACACATGTTTAAGCAGTGTGAATGCATGATGAGGAATTGCTTAACTTTGACAAACTGTGAACTCTACTGTTCATTTCCAGTAGGGACAAACCACCTGTACTGCATGATTGTTTCATACTGTATAGGTGGTTTGTCGCCTTTTGTGTGGGCTGACAACTGGCACTTGCGCAAACCACAAAGGCGTCAGCCGACAAGCATCTAGTGTGCATGTTTGGTGAGAGAGTAGGAGAAAGTGGAAGACCTCAGACCGTAGAAAGCAAGATTATCTTACCAATCTCACACCTGTCGTGCTCACCACAGACAATTTTTAGATTTTTAAAAAGTATATGTCTGATAATAAAGGCAAACACACACACACACACACACACACAGATACAGTATAAGTACGGTATGTGTACTTTTTTGAACAAGTTTTTTAAAATAATTTTAACATAGTATTTATTGTACATTCAGTACAAATGGCCCTCATCAGATTAATAACATTGTTTTTATTTAGGTGGAAGTTTACTTTGCCTGATACGCCATTTCAGTGTAAGTGGATGCAAATGTTCTTTTATGATCAAACAAACAAAAATAGTCAAAGAGTGCATAAAGGAAGTTACAGTAAAATAATGAAAATATCAATGCAAAAGTTTGCATTAAAAATTAACGCTGTATATTCTTTTTGCCATTTCATGAAGGAAATAATATGCAAACTTTTGCACCCAACTGTTTATATGTCATATAACAAAAAATATGATATTTCCTTTAAACATGAAACATTGACTTTTTTAGCTCATCTTTTTTTTTTTTTTTAAATATAAATAAACAAAACTGAAGAAAAGCTGCTGATAAGATCCTTGGCCCTGTCCTCCTTTATACTCAGTTGTCAGCACCGCTTTAGGCTGTGATACCAGCTGATGTCACGTACCTGGCTGGCCTCTGCCGCCAAAGTGACACCTGATCACATCTTGCTTGGGCTTGGCACTGTTCACTTATGTTGGTACAAGTGTAATGTGACAGCTCATTCCTTTCACGTGGCATCTGTCAAATGCAGTGTCTACACATGCCGACAGGCGTATGCTACTCAGTAACAGCAAACTGCAATTGCAACAGATACAGGTACTGCAGGTCGATTCAGAAGATTTTTGTCAAATTAAATTGGATTGCGCTGCTGATTATGTAGTTTTCATTGCATAGAGGATGCTACTGTAGCCTTGTGATTGCTACCATCCCTTTGAATTAAATATCAAATGATTTTTGTTGTGCAAGCAGGTAAATTTTATGACCCATAGAAACATTTTATTGTGGGGCAACCTTTAGTAGCCATAGTAAACTAGCCACACGGTCAACCAATGACCAAATGTTGGGCCTTTTATCCATGACTGTTCCACAAACTTAACCTCACTTTTATTTTAACCATAGAGAGAGAGGTTTGTTTACCTTAAACTGTTCATTTACCTGCTATTTTTGTGCCCACCTCCAACTAAAGAGTGACTGTTCTACAATCATGACAACAAATGTTGTTTGATACACCTACATTCTACTACCTAGACATGTGTTCTATGTTTCTACAAATTTAACCATGATTAACATTTATTTCCAGAGACTGGGGTCGGCTCACAGGACAGAGACAACTGACCATTATGTTGATTTATGCTGGAGAGCTTGTTGAAAACAGCCAGTTAGCAGTTCAGGCATTATTAACAAAGCTAGGTGAAAACAGGGACAATACAGTTGCATGACAAGCAAGTAAACTTCACCTGCTGGTGATGACTGGTTGGTGATACCGTCAAACTCTACAAATAAGTGCAGGGACTTTGAGCTGAGACCAGTTTGTGAACTGCTTTCTCTGACATCAAGGATAAACTTTCTTGCCTAATTTCTTTTATCCATTTTAATTTGTGAATATCAAGTCTCTCAAATGAAAAATGAAAATGATTTTAGCAGCAGTGGGGTATCTGCACTGCCTGCAAACACACATTTGTTGATGTAATCATACATGGTCGGATCTAGCTCATTTTTTATTATGCATAATGTTACATTTTTGTATCTCATTTTATTCTGCCACAGCTTTGTTGCTGTCTATCAATATAAGTAGTTTTTTTCCTGACCTGTAAACACTCCAGTATGACAGGATAACAGAGTGGACTGGTTTACACTTAACAAGGAAACAACCATTGGCTGTATGTTGCAATGGGCATGGGAGAGCCTCTGGGTTCCCACCACCTGCTCCATTTCTCACATTCTGTCACACCTTAGGGGACATATCTCATCCGGTCCACAACCCAATTACTCCACAACACATTTAACTGCCATCAAACGCTGCACAGTGGGGCGCAAGGGAACCGCAAAGAGCCAGGCTGTTGCCATGGCCACTGTCACTCAGCAGATTTCCAAGGATGGAAAGAGATAAGGGGAGCTCTCTGATTGGTTCTTGTGCTATTTTGACCAACAGAGAGAGGGCCAGTACAACAATCACACACACTGTTGTTATGCCATTGAACAATTCGAATATGCACATTTGTGAATACTGACTTTGACTTGTAAATTGGAAGCAAGTCAGTAAAATGGGATGGAGGCAAACTGTAGTATCATCTGCATATCAGATTTAACACCATGTGGTCCTTAATATGATATGTGAAAGTTTAAGTAAACCCATCAAAAGGGTGAATGTTTATTTTATAACAAAAAAAATCTAAATGAAGTATGTGATTTTATCTGGGACTGAGATTTTCATTCTGTGGTTTGTGATATTATGTTGGTGTAAATTGAGATAAAGAAGAACATAATGTCTGGAAGGTATTTCCTCTGAAAGTGCCTAATGTGGAATGCGAAGGTGGAGGATTACAGTTAAACAATAAAACGATACCTGACCACACTCAGGTAGCAATACAGAGAAAACAGAGATATGCAGAGACAGCGAGGAGGAGAAAATACCATTAACAGTGAGGTTTTTTACTTAAACAACAATCCGACATTTACGTCACAGGCAGTTGATAAGATGCCTACTTGTCTCCGCCACAACACACTGTTTACTTCACGGAGGATGACCAGAGAAAACATTTAGGTGACCACAGTGATAAGGCACTAAACACATATTGTAGAACAAAGATTATTTTTAAAATTATTCACAAAGTTACACTATGAAATGAATATCATGACAGAGATATGAAAACTAAAGCATTAACTGTTGCCAAGGGAAGTTTTATTCTTGGTTGCGTAAAAGCTACTTTTTTTCTTTACCTGACTATGCAATAAGATGGCATGTTGTGGCACGCAGAAACTTGAGAACAGATAATCTTTGAATGTTTCTTGTTTCAGTAATATATTGTAAATGTAGTTTAAATCCCCTCTGTAAAAATATTATTTTGGTCTTATCTCAAGTCACAGATCAACAGCTTCAGACCTTCTGCACCCCGACCTATTGCTCTACCACTGAGCAACCAGGCCCCTCGTTCAAGTATCATATGCTAATCTTTGGAGTTGTACACCTAAAATTTGGCAGACAAACTAATGAAATGACAAGTGGATTACATGGACTAAAGCCAAGCTGTAATACTGATTCAGATCTTGCAAAGGAAAAGATAATAGCTCCTGTGCAATGATGATGAAGACATGTCTTCCTTTTCTTGCTGGTCATGGTGATAACAGGACCTGACTAACACATTCATTTCCCCAAGCTCTGTTTCCTCTGATGTCTTTCTTCAATGGCTTTGCATTTTGAGAGCAAGACACACAGATTGTACACAAATTCCCCTCCCTGCTAATCCATAATCACACATTCCAACAACATACGGGTGTATGTGCTGTGTAGAAAACAACTTAGTTTTTCAGTCATAAATGTCACTGTCTTAGCTTTCTATCAGGGGACCTTTTTGGTATTAAAGCATAGGAAACGCAGTGCCGCTCAATCATCAAAGAGTGCTGCAGGCCAGCGCCACAACAGGCTGCTAAGGCCAGATACCAGGCCAAAACTAATGTGGAACGGAACCCACATGGGTCTTTTAACCATCAGGCTCATAGATACTGTACTAGTGGTGGGGGGGTTAATGGGGAACAGAGGTCTGTAGTCCATGTGATTCTGGCCAGAGGAACCAGACGACTGATGACTGATCTGGAAAGAGGAGGGGAGGGTCATTAAGGAGCTGCTCCGGCTCTAATCATAGGCACTCCTTCTTTTATCTACTTTCAGCTCCATCTCGCCATGAGAAAAACCAAATGAGTGTAATCCAAGCCCTGGTACAGCAGCGAGCACTGGGTGAAGTTCACTGATGTGTCTCACTGAGGAAACATCTGCAAATCATCCACACGGAATCAAGTCTCAAAATAAGGGCAACTTGCCCAAAAACAGGAGGATTAATTGGATTATTCTGACGAGTAGTCTGTTTGCTGTAGTTGCAAAGTGAGTCATTATTTATATTGTGCAAGAAAGAGCGTTGCTGGAAGGTATCACCTCATGAAGTACATCTAAATCCTGTTAGTCAGGAGTGTGTACTGTACAAGGTATAATGTCACCTTTGACAGTGAGTAAAAGTTTACCTGCTACATGTCCAACTACTCCTACTGCTACATGTCCAAATCATTGTTTTGTCAGCTCATGGTGAAGGTTTGAGGTATTAGCAAATAAAGTAACAGCAATGCAGATCACAGGGAGATCCAACACCCTGATCTTTGTCTGAAAACACACACAGGATGTGTGAATTGGCTCATTCACATAATTTGCTTTGACGTTTTCATTCCTGAACTGTGAGTAGACGCAACGCAGATCTTAGACTGATTACACAGGCCCAGAGAGGGAGCGAGGAGGCATTAGTTAAGAAAACAGAGGCGACAGCCGAGAGCGACAGGGGTTTTGGCTTATCGGCGCTGTGAGCTGGGGCACTCTTAATTCGCTCTGAATTAGCCGCGTTGTGTGTGCTGAAATAATCATCCCCTTGTTTGTTTGTTCAGGCCTTGGCACAAGACTTTATCGAGCGAGGCGAGCAGTTACACCTCCTATCCTGCTCTGCCGCCCTCTGCTCTGCATGTGCTTAAAACTCAATCGGGTTAAAGCCCAAATGCTTTATTAGGAAGCTCTGGACAGAGGGTCACTGGAATCTGCCTTGCAAAATCACTACGTGTTTTTGTAAGCTTTGGCACTCCTTCAGCAAGTAGAGGACATAACTGGGCTGGGTAACTGACAAACCCTGCAGGGAAACCACAGCTTTAATAGCCTTAAGAAAGAAGAAATCCCAACAAAAAGCCAAATTTCAGACTTCATTACTTGCCCTTGGAATGGCAGGGATTAAGACTGTGATTGAAATGTAGTTATTACTAGCATTACATGGAGTGACAACATGTAGTTGTACATTAATTGGCACTGTGGCGGCTGAACTATTAGACATAACAATTCAAACCAGATGTTTCAGGTTTGACTGTCTACCTAACACTAGCAATATACAGATGTGTCAGTTATGTTTCTTACAGGCCTCAAGCACTCAATCATCAGCCAGGCAGAGGTATCATTGAACATTATTCTGGATTTTCTGCATCTGCAGGGAAGCAGTGAAATTACACTGTACACATTATGTCTCATTCATTTACACATATGCTGACTGATTAATTTCTGTGTAAATATCCCAGAGACCGAGCAAAGGAGATTACACAGTGCTCTGGTTAATTAGAGTTATCACTCAATGGAAGAAAGTGGACATATGTTTCCACAGATTAAATAAAAAAAAAACCAGTGGAAAAACTATTTTGTGATCTATAAATAAATGAAACATGGTTTACAGCTGTGGAGGTGAATGTGATTCCATATGGTTTACATAGTCTGTTATGTATAATATGGCACAAAATCCATCCGAATCTACTCAACCCTTTCACTCAGCTTTTATTACAGTCCCACTCCTCACCTCTGCCCCCATGAACTAGCACTTTGCATCCATATCACATTGGTGCAGAGTCTCCATTTCATTTCCATTGTGCCTGAGTCTGTCATTAAGAGTGCAGAAACAATGGCTAGATTGAGTGGTGCCACTGTAAACAGCTCCCCTGTGAATCTAAGCACAACAGGTCCACATCGTAGGGATGGAAGCTTGAGTGACTACATCATACTCACTCCTGAGCTGCAAATCATATGACATTATTGTAACCAGTAAAAGCTCATTCCCACACAATAGGTTTAAATCACACTCTAACGGAAAATGGTGGGTGTATTGCAAAGATGATAAGTGAGAAAGTCTTTTGGCCTTCGGCGCCCTCACTCTGACCTCTCTGTGGTTTACTGGGATTGGACAGATTGTGCTATTGTGGGACTGGAGTGCCAAATGCTGCCTGCCAGTTGCACAACAAAAAGTACCAGGCCATTTTGGGGCACTTTCTAGCGTATGAGCAGTGATAATCAAAAATCTTTTTTTGTGAAGGTGATATTGTTATTAGTACAGCTTGATGATAGAAGACATGTAACCTACTTTTATCATAATTCCTGTTTACTGTTCCTCCATCTACCTCGCTTCATCTATATGCAGTTTGCTAAGTATAGCTACAGAATAGAAGCCATCAGCTTAGTTAAGCATTGGAAACATTACAATATTTTTAAAAATGTGAAACTCTCTGTAAGATAGCATACTTCTTGGCTTCTTGGCCATAAATATATAAATCTATTAGCACTGTACCTACACAGTGGAGAGAGGCTCAGCTGCACCAGTATAACACTGTTTGAGTCAGTATTTATGTATTTCCTCTGATACAACACGTGTTGCTATATTACCAGTTAAAGACTCAGGTGAGAGCTAATCTCTTGCTGTTCTCACCTGTCAGCACACCACACACACACAGTACCAGCTTTTCCACTCAATTACACACAGTGGCCCTGGAGTTGTTTCCACTGTCAGCAAGCAATTTAATGGACCAGTAGTCTGCATATTTGCAAACACATAACTTGACACTCATCTTATTGTTGCAAGGTTTTTCAACTGCCTTTCTGGGCAAATGCAGTATAACATCAAGGCAAGTATCATGTTAGGAGATGACCTTCTAAATATGCTGGTACTATGTATATGAAAACATTTCGGTGTCCTAAACCATCTTGGTATAAATGCTCAAGAGTGTTACCAGCAGGGCATCCCTGTGAGTGACTGAGAGGAGAGATTGTGTGCCGGCTGTCTTCAAACAGTTTGCACACATTAATATCCATTTCAGACAATATTTGACCACATTTATAGGAAGACACATTACAGACGAGCTGTTGTTTATAGGGATTCTTGGGAAATTTTCAGTCCACTAAAGCATTCTTTCTTTAAACATATTTCCCAAGAGAAAATGTGGAATTGCATCTGATAAAAGTCAACATGAAGATGCTGTCACTGATTATGTGTGATATCTGGAGTGCACATGTTTTCAGTCATCCACAATTTACACAATGATCAACAAATATTGAAAATAAATGTTTCTGCAGTTAGAACAAGAATATAAAAATGGACAAAGCTTTAGTCTGGAGTCTAGTCCTTAGTGCACAAACGTGACAAAAACAAAGTTTGCCATCATATTTATTATTCAGCTCATCATTTGCATACTTGTCAAATGTTTCCACTTAAACATCACTTATATTATATTAAATGACCTTTCTGTATCAACATATGGAGCCTCTGCTGCTTTCTGCCAAGCCTCTACTCTTTCATGCAAAGCCAAATTAGAACAATGTGTATCTCTGTTTGATGATAGCACCGCTCTCTTAGGCCAGTGAAGAACCAAATTGCAATATGACCTTCTCAACCCAAAAGGGAACATAAAAGCTCAGTCAAACACACATATTTGCAATGACAAACAGAGCTACAAACAAAATTACACAGATGCTGATAGCAGTCCAAAGACTAGGCCTCTCTCCCTGCACACACATATTCACACACCGTGCATCCCACCCAAAAAGGAAATTACATGACTCTACGCACAAAAACAATGGCCCAGGAGAATAACATTAATAAACTTTAAAAACCTTGAGTGCAAATTTTAATAACTTGTACTACAGCCATCATGCTGCCTTCCAGCAAAAGCAGTAATTTTAAGCTCGACTCCTTTTGGTCAGCTGCCTAGTTGTGGTCACAGCTTATTTGCATCAAAACTGTATCCTCATATTGGACACAGGTGAAGATGTACGAAATGTCACCGTCTCACCCCTTACCCCCAGAAAAAGCCCAGAACTGCCTCAGCTGGGCCACTGCATCAACACAGTGTGTCACAAACAGTTAGATCCAAAGTTTTAAATCCTTTCTGTGAGTGAGCCAGCATCTGTTTTCTATTTACCCGCCCTCCAAGAAATACCCCACCATGGCTTAGGAAAGTACCTGAGAAAGAAGGGGATTATACTGGGATAGCAATTGCATAAAAGTGGGAATGTGTCCTAATCACACTTTGGAAAATGCCTTGGGTGTTGTTAATTTGGAAAGACCCTTAACAGCATGTTTTCTGATTGCTGCTTCCATGCATATTAAATCAACAGGAGTTTCTGGTTCAACCTCTTTTATTTCCTGTATTCTGTAACAGGATGCTGTACTTAGGCACAGTGGTGATTAATTCTATTTTAAAAATACTAACATACTCATATAGATAGATAGATAGATAGATAGATAGATAGATAGATAGATATAGATGGTTGTGAAACAGTCAGCAGATGTAAACATGAAAAACAAATGAAAAACTGATAAAATGCTTCTGCATCTACATGAGAGGGGTGTAAACCCAGTGTGTTTTTGTCTTTGCAATGAAGCTGACAAAACTTAAAAAAATGCATCAACTCACTGGCTGGTTGTTTTCCAAATATTTCTCACTCTCTCCTTTAACTGATTGACCTCTTGGGGCTTTCTAAACATAAGCCATTTTTTCTTTGCTCAGCTTGTTATTTAAGCCAGCTTTCGATGCCTGAGTTGCAGCGTCTCCTATCTGGCCAGGTTGCTTAACAAGCGATGAGAGCTGAAGTGCGTGCTTGCGCATCATATTACAGCAGCGCAGGTCAGTCAGGTCAGGCACAGGTAACACCTCAAACACTGCACAGCGTACTGTAGTGTGGGGTGTAAAAGTCAAATCAATGCCTTTCATTTTTAGGTTCAGAGGAACAAGAACCCCACTTTTTAATCTCTATGTTGATTGAAATTAACAAAAGTAGGGAAGTAAAGGAGTTAGCTTCATTCAGTGAATATTGACCTATACTGTGCCTTTAAAACAGCTTTAAAAGGCTTATGATTTCCAGATGTCAGCTGTGGTCTGTAGGATCTAACAATGCTGTATGTGTAGCTTCTTAAGCCACATGAACTGCTTTGTGCTAAGCTTTCCATGTGTGAGTTTCCCATTTAACAATGTAAAAAAGCTTCAAGGGGCTGGGAAACAGCTATATAAATTCTCTCCATTATTGTCTACATATGTCTACATCATTGTGCCCTTAATAGACTAATAGTTTAAACAGAAGGAGAGCCACCTGAAGCAGAGAAGAAAGTGTTTCACTTGTGCTACCACATTGTGTAGTCATATAGAGTATGAAACTGAGGGTAAATGAGCCCAGTTTTACTTAAAAACGTGAATCATTCGGAGGAGGCAGGAAGCACAATAAAAAGGTGTTTAAGGGGAAGATTTTAATATGTGTACATGCTGTTAAGATTTTAATCCAGCTCCCACAGTTGCTGAGGATGCCAAATAAGCTGAAACCTTATAAAAGTGTGGTAGCCTTGTGTCTGCCAAAAACACCAAACTCTCAATTGACTGAGGAGTTAAGTCATAGCTGTTTGACAGAGCAGAACATTTTAATGCGTAGCCAGGTGCCCGCCTGTGTTTTCACTTTCTAAGCTGGAGCATTCGCTGCTGCCCTGAGCTGTATTTACAGTAAAATAGTATACAACACACTTTGACTTGTTATGTTGTCATCACTGTCAACAGGCTAAGCGTTTCTCCTCCTGCCAGTGGAGACTGGTGTACAGTACACACAAACACACACATGCACTGGAAAGCACACTTCCTTAATATATACTCGAAGTCAGCAATACACAGAAATACTTAGGATGCATATCCACACAAACTGGTTTCAAGGGCACTTAAAGATCACCCTGGCTTCCACTGTTTTGTTTTGTTTTTTGTAATTCTCATTGTGCCATGGTCTGTTTGTTCCAGGGGCATGGTGTCAGGAAGATAAGGACAACAATACATGAAGGAACACAAGTGGCAGAGAACAGTTTGGGGGAGCGTTTCGAAAATGTGCATGTAATATTTTGATAAGAGCTGATGTAAACTATTTGGACTGTTCTCAATAAACATACTGGGCTCAGCTACCAAATCACCACCCTGCAACTTTAAAGCATAGTTCCACAGCTATATTAACCTCTGTACCCTTCACTGGAAACCAGTATGTGAATATCAGTGAGAATTCAGTGGCCAGACAGTGGCACAAGAAGGCCTTATTATGTGGTTTGGATTAATTCTATTAAATGGTTTTAACTATAATTGCAAACTTACTATTTCCAATAAAAACATGAATGGTAGCCAACCCCCTCTGGAGCTCTGGGCAGCTGTGTTCGCGTTACAACTTCCTTTTATATTTCTCCAAGTATGTGAAATTTTTTGGGCAGTAATAAGAGATTTGAGCTTAAGAAGCATTTTAAATTCAGTTGTTCTAAAGCTTTCTACACAGTGACGTCTCCTTTGTTTATAATATTATATACTGTATTATTACATGTGAGATAAGGAACAAATACAACTTTTCCAAGTCTGTTTACTTAATCTTAAACATTTAACCTTTCTGCACCTTAAATACATCTTAAGTATGATTTATATTTCATGTGACTATGAATTTACAAAAAAACGCATGTTTATTTTCTCTCTCCATCTAATGAGAAATCTGAATTTTGAAGGCTCCTCCCTTGTTGCTCTTTGGCCTGCTAAATTGTTCTTTCTTCCAATCGACCCAGATCTGGACAATCACCAGGCAAGCTGTCAGTCTTCCAGCCTCTGGAATGTCTGAAAACCTCCTGATGAGTTCACACTGGGAGACAGTAAAAGCACTTATCATTTTGACATTGGTTGATTCAGACCAGAGACAGCACTATGGAACCACCGACGAGGGTTTGCTGCCACTGACAATTCATGTACAGTTCTTCACACAGCACGCTGTTATGACATGAAGCTTTTCCAATGATACACAAACCAATATCCAGCAGAAATAATAGAAAAACAATAAGAGTAAATTAAAACATCCACCAAATGCTCATATTTGCTTATTTACTGTACATTGGTACATACAGGTGTGTTTTCTTTAGGTGAGGTTTACACTACCTGAGCTTTCTAATGTGTGTTAATGCAGCAACTTTGATTGAAATAAGCAAACTATAGATCTTCATGACATGACAGCTCTCAAGGGGATGTGCAATTCTTGAATAAAATCCAAACTATACAGTGCTGTCCATGCACATTTAATTTGTCCTCAGACAAATACCCTGAACTCTCCAAATTCCTTCAAGCTGTGTGCAGATAGCAAATTGGTGCAGCACATGGTTTTGGGAGGCACAGATAAGAATGCTTCAAAACAAGATTGCACATGCAAGACAAGAGATAAGGAAAATGTCCATACTAGGCTGCATGTGTAAGTCTGTAACAATGCAGAGACGGATGGACGGATTTAGGATCAACCAGATAAAAACTACTTTGATATGCTTCTTAGATGAGACTGTACAAGTCAGTACAGGACAGCAGCTGTAATCCATCTGAATTTGGAGAGGTGATATCGACACGTCCCTGAAGTAAGACTCACAGAACTCCCAAGCAACTGTGAGATAGTCACCTACTATTATGAGTTTAGTTGGAACCATATCTTGATTTTGATCTTGATCTTGATTTTGATCTACTGAGAAACAAATGTGTAGATGCTCAGGAGCAAAGCTCAAGATTTTCATTCATTTTCCAGCTTAAAAAGCAAAACTGCTACAGCAATGAAGTTGAGTCTGCGGAGTTCAGATGACATCATGTCTCTGTTTAAAAAACCCATTTATCACGCAGGCCCATCACAGCTTGTGGGTTTGTTTGATTTTTCACTGACACAATTCAAATGAATTTGTATCACCAAATTGCCCATGAACAAGCAGAGGATGCAGGTCTCAGCAACTCCAGAAGCTTTAGCTCCTCTAGATGTACATTTCCCAGAACACTCCAGGAAATGTACATTTCCTTCCATGTATATAATTCTGACATGAAAAAATGGGCACATGTTGGTTTCTCACAGTTGGGTCATTTTGAGATAATTAAACCAATACATCAGCAAATATGGCTTTTTCACCGAAGCACAGGAACAAGGTTGAACACACCATTTGTCTACGTGGCCCAGTCATTATTACAGTTTAATTTTTTCTGTTGGTTGAAGGTGGCATCTTTCATCTCCCATAGTTAAGCCTAAAAGATATGTATTGCTCATTTGTCTATGCAGTATATTATTGTACAGCAGTAGACATCATCATTTAAATGACACTTCACTAGGACTTCAATTTGTGATTGACATGAGGTGAATTGGATGTAATTGATGCTTACCTTGCCCACATGGCTCTGTGTGGTTGTGTGTGCGTTTGTGTGCGTGTGTGTGTGAGGCCATGTGTTCCACTTTATGATGTAAGGACTGTTTTCTCCCACCAAATCACACTCTGGCCAATGTCACTCTTATGCCTCAGGGAGAAAATATCCCTGGGAACCAAGCCCCTGATGAGAAAAACCTCCACAGCTGAATGCATGTATGTATACACATGCCCAAACCATTCTACCAAATGTCACTAAAAAGAATAACACAAAACGCTCTGTGCTAAATCGCAAGTGACAGAAATGTTGGCGCTGTATTGTGGAACTTTGCTGGCAGATAAAGTGAGGTCCAAACAATCCACAGACAATACACAGCATCAGATGCAGAGATAAACACCTTGAGTCCAAATCAGCCTGTGTCGAAATGTGATCCAAAAGCAACTCTTCACACACAATTAGCAGTCCCTGTGAAATTTGATGTGGTCTGACTTGGGTACAAAGACCAGCTTTAAATTAGACTTTTAAACTTAAGCCTCTGAGGATTTGAAGATCACTTGGGAGTTAATATAGAAGGATGTGTGTGTGTGTGTCTGTGGGAAGGGTGGGAGGAGGGGTAATTTACAGGGAGACAATTAAGGCCACATGCCATTTACTAAACAAATGGCATCAAACCGTTGCCCATCAAAAAGGAAATTGCTCGAAAATTACCCACAAGTCAATTAAGTATATTATTTGTTGCGTTGGGGGGTTGGGGAGCCATAAGGGAATGAGCCGCCTTTAACAGTTACTTGTTTCACTCACTGTGTCACAGCAGGTCAGGACAGTTGGAGTTGGGGTTAAGACACCTGCTTGATAACAGCTTTGCCACAACCCTGAATGGTGTGGAAAGTGCCAGAAAACAAGCGGGTTTGAGGGAATAAGGCTACTGTCATGCTGTTGTGTTTCGAAGTTTTGTATCCGTGTTGTTGATTAGAAACAAAAGGCAACATGTTTACTGTGATTGCGGCAGCAGATTTTGTGAGGCTTTGTCAGAAACCAGAATGTAATGAAAACATCAGATTCTCTCAAGATGTGATGACGCTCTGCTGGGGCCAAACATGTTGAACCCCCTTCTCTTATCTACATCAACAGGTTTTTACTATAAAATAGCTCCAGTGGAAGAAAATATGAAGCCTTAGATGCACAATTGCACCTCATATTTTGAAATGCAGTACTATTTAAACTCTATATTTAAACCAGGCAGTGGACAGACAGCTGAAACAGATAACACTGGCAGGTCCTGTGGGTATTCCTGGTATGCAATGGTCAGTACCAACAAAAAGTGCTGTAAAAGTGAATGTACTGTAATAGAACATAAAGAACAGTGCATTTTATTAGTCAGTCACTCAAAATTCGGCTGTGAGTGACATAGAAAGTGTCAATATGTTATGTACAATACACACAAGGATTTGGCCTTTGCTTATCTTTTAAAGACCAAGACCACTCTAGACAATTGAAAAGCACTCTCCAGTATCTTTAGAGGGCTTTTTGGACTGCATTCTTTACAGGCACTATACCGTTAGAGAAAAGAGAGAGAGTGTGTCACACAAAGTAATTAAACGTCTTCTTTTAAGCCATAGTCAATTACTGACACTCTTAAATGCACCCGCAGTAGCTGTCCCATGCATTATTAAGTAGGAGAGGCATTTAGGATGCTGTTAGGCAATAAAAGTAAAACAAAAATTCAATGCAATGCAGTGAACCGTTATTGTCAAAATACAGTGTTATGTTGAGTTTTTATACATGCCCAGTTGGTGAAGCCGGGAATATATCCATGTCCAGGCAAGGACAGTGAAAAAAAATCATTACTAAAGACTTTCTCACTTTTACTAATATGAGCTTAAGTTGGCTAAAGTGAAAATAATCATAGCCTCAAGCTTTAGAGGCTGCTTTGAAATCATAACCCTCTTTCTACAGCTGAGGTGTACACAGAAGAGCACAAATACACATGGGGAGGTTAATGTTTATGTATTCTGTTCAAAGCCAACAAACCCGATGTGCGATGTGTGTAACACTTTTCAGGCTTTTTCAACCTACATTCTTCAATGAAATGCGCAGTCTTTAGGTTGTAGTCAACTGCAGTACAGCATTTGAGCAATTAACTAGTAAGGCCATTTCATTGTGGTGATCAATAATGGATCATATTATTAAGACTGTTTCTGCACCCACACTCACTACCTGACTGTGTCTGATGGGTAGATGTTGGAAAGAGGAGGGAGAGGGGAGATCTGCTGAATCTGTTTGCTGTTTCTGCTATGCTCTCACCATCATTTAATTCTCCAAATGATGTGTGCAGTAACCCAGCTGGCCTCGTCCTGGGCTTGGATCAGAGAATACAGTAGGCCGCCTTTGAAGGGATAAAGGAAAAGACTCCCGCTGGTAAACAAACAGAGTTCAAAACATCACAGGCTGGGGGGTTAAAAAACAGGGAAGAATTGTTGTACAGTAAGCAGGACAAATGTAATGAACTGTGGTGGCTTTCATAGATCAGTGTGTCTGGGGCTGATGTAATGATGAGACACACACACAGAGACAGAGAAAGAGAAGTGAAAAGTGACTGAGAAAAGTGCACATTGTGAATAACACCACAGAAGAAAGAGTGTGAATGAAAATTAGCACTGTGGCTTCTACTTGTTTAATATGAGACTTGCCTAAAACTATTAAAGCAACTAATCAATACAAAATCTTCAAATAAAGAGTTTTCTGCATTAGTCCAGAAGACTAACAAGGATCAATACTTTGATCATGGTAAACAGTACATGGGATCAGAAAGGTGTAATATGGGAATGAGCCAGTGGGGAAGGCAACAGAGTAATCAACAGATGGATGAGAATAGAACATGAGTGTCCTGTTTACCAAGTCAAGACAGACTTTGATGATGGTTGCGTGTAAGATTCAGGGAAGCAGGGGTCAAGGAAGTCTCTGCTGGGTTTAAATTGTCTATGGTTAATGCCTTATAAATCTGCAGGACACACGCACATTCAATTTTTAAACAAGCATTTGTGGTGCCAGCTACTAAATATTGCTTGCTAAAACCAGCCTCCCTCCGTTACTATTGCAAAACCTGTCAAGCATATTCATTTTCACACAGCATATATATAGTTTACATTGATAACAGTGACAAAACACTATAAGAGGTGGTATAAAAAGCAGGCGTGTCATGTCAGAAACAAAAATATTGGCAAAAAAGCAAAAGTGTTGTTTGCAAATTGCATGAGTTCAACCTTTTCTATTAAATTGGTTAAAGACATAGGTTTAAATATTGTTTTCAGCAGACCTGTTTCAAAACAAGAATAAAAAGAACCTTGAGTATGTGCTTGATAGCTCACATAGGATGTAATATCCTGCTAAAAGACTCAGCCCAGGCAGAAAAATAAAAAAAGAACATGGACATAACTAAGCAGTGTTATCATTAATATTTGATTCTTTTTGAGCTATCTTGGGTAGCGATGGCAGTAGCTCTTGAAGTAAACCTCCCCAAATCTAATAAAGAGCAGGACAGAATGTAAAAGGTTTACATCAACTCTGCAGCACTGAGGATAAGTCTCTACATACTTTTCCTATACTGTACCTTAACAGGCTTTCCGTGTATGTAGGCAGCAACAACACTTAATACCCAGAGTTAGTTTTAGTGTTGTGGTAGACAGAGGTCAGGATGGGAAAAATCTAATGCTGGCTCTGGTCAACCGGTGTCAGGACACAAAGTGCATTGCAGCTTGCTGCGTATGGGGCCACATAATGACAGAGTAAGCGACAGAGTGCCCAAAGTGACACAGCATGCACAATGTCACAGCTGGATTATGGAGCTCCTACAAAGTCTGAGTATGGCTTCACTGAAGTGAAATGTTTTTACTGCTCCCTTTTAAAACCAAAAATATTCGGGATCAAACTCAAAATAACCAGCTAAAAAGTAATCTGACCGAATGATGCTCAGTACAAATGTTAATGTATTTATTTCGATTTTAAACTTGTTGTTTTTTTTGCAAACACTAGAAAATCATGACCTTATCTAAATGCAAAAAAATTCAGCATGTTTCAGTCATATTCCATTCATAACTTTTCTCAATTCTGTGAAGCAAGAATAAAAAACAATTGCGTTTAATGCTGAGTCTTGGAAGATGTATGAGGGAGGTAACAACCCTCTAAAGATCAATGAAGAGCAGCAAAAGAACAGGAGGAGCTTATGTTGACCAATCTCAGTTGGCCTTAGGGAGCAGTATCTGACGCAAACCAGGAAGCCACCTGATGTGAGAGGGGTCAGATAAACGCAAGAGAACTGACGGTCACACGGGACAGGTGCTTCCTTAATGATACACATCACATTTGCACGTACACACATATACAAATACACACAGACACTTGCAAACTATATTAGGCCTGTTACTCACCTCCCCCTCAGCTGTGTCAGAGGCTTTCCCAGACATCCAGCCCACGCACACACACACACACACACACACACACACACACACATACACATTCATCCTCAGACAGGAGAGGCGGGGTGGGGAGGACAAGCAGGCCAAGGAGGACGGAGGACAGGGCACGCACGCAGACAAGCCTGACAACAGGCAGGAAACTCTAGAGAGCAGCCACTGCTATTTTCTATCCTCTTCCATGCTCTCAGTTTCCATTTAGGACAAAACAGGTAGAAATAAGTGCACTGACGACAAAAAAAATAAATAAAATGTAGCATGATGGAAAAAGTCAAATAAACCTTGAAGAAGCTGTTAAAAGTACCACAATAGGATGTCTCCTGTTTTACGTATGAGAAGGATTTGAATGGCTCATCCTTCCTTTCAGGTTTCCCCCTTGCAATCTACAAGAAAGAATACAGTAAAAACTGATTTAGGGACTTTTGCCAGGCTACAGCGTATCAGCACTACGCAGTGAATGTACAGTGTTATGTTCACATGTGCAAATAGTATGAAACAATTAGACTATTGCTTTTTCTGGGGGCATCATGAGAGGGGAGGGCTGAAGTTAGGGAGAAAAGTAAGGAGGAGGGATACTCTGAGTCAGTGCTGAGAGGTGCACTAATGCAAGGCTGAGTCCCCTGTCAAATACTCAGCAGACATATGCACACTGACACATTTGGAACTTATTAAACATCTGAACTGAGGAGGGCTGCAACCAAAGATGAGCAACATCTCCTCAGACCCAAAGGGGGGTAAACGTCTTCCTGGCTTCACTAAATCTCTGTGGAAGCCTGGCAACATCCAATGCTGCAATTTACCAAATCATAGGAAATAACTAATTATATATATCAAAAGTGCATCCTTTTGTTAGTGTGTCATCCTAACAATTTTAATAATAGTTTTGCTGATGACAGAAATAGGCTTAGGTCATTTAGTTTTGGGTTTTGGTAATGTCTCTAAGATATGATTACAGCCACTAGTTTGGTTCTCCAGGGACTATTTATGGTAAAATGGGGGGAAATGGGTTTGGCCACAAGCCAAACAGGCCAAAAAGAAAAAGTTGAAGATGCTCTGGAAAACTTCATTTCAATATATTTTGCACAACAAAGTGTGCAGGAACTCTCCATCATACTTGACTTTAATCAAAGTTTACTCAGAGGAGCATTTTTATTATATGTGCAGATGCATTTTTATGAGAATGTGGGTGACAGGAAATGATGAAAAACTCACGGCGGAGGGAGCAGCAATCGCTTTTATGACAAAAATGTTTCATTGTTATTACAACAAAACAGATTACGCTGAGACCCAGGCGGGTGGGACAACAGCCGGCTGCACAGCCCCACGTAAAGTGAACCAATGTCAGCCCACCGTTTGTTTGAGCAAGTGTGAGTCTTTGTTTTCAATGGCCTATAAACAGTCTTGATAAACCAAAAGAAAAAAAGACCTCTTTTTATAACTCTTTTAATTAAAAATTTCTGCATCTCCCTCTTCCGTTCCCTCTGTTCACTTGTTGTCCAGCCTCCATTGCTCTAGCACTCTGGGATTGTTTTGAGCTGTCTGGCGAAGGAAGGAAAGCGGTGTGAGAAAGTGGCTGTTTTTTTGGAGCGGACAGGAATTGGCCTCACGGCGCACGGTTCCTCTCCTCACAGCGGGAACAATGCCGTGGCGTCACACCCCTGCATTGACCCTCGCTGTTTCACATGGAAAAATGTTCCCAGAATTCCGCTCCCAGGCTTGGAGGTGTAGGGCCCTGAACGGGAAGGGAGAGAGAGAACGGGAGAGAGAGGGATGTCAGGGAAGGTAAGTGGAGAGAGGAACCCTATGCTACCAGGAGCATTTGTAGCCATGGTGACCTGAGCTACACCTCCTGAAGCTGATTAGCTAGATGAAGGAGGGGGAGGTGTCTCCTTAAATCACTCATCCAAACAGCAGTGCCGCCCCCTTTACTCCGCAGACTCTTTCACTTTACTCCCCTGCTCATGATTACATTGTCTCTGTATAAAAACAAATCAGACTAATTAAATTAAATAAAAGTAAAACACAGAGTTTGCTACTTTTACTGCTGCAGATGTTGGGCTCTGAAAGCTGCTAACAAGGTTGCGGCTGGCCCAGATTGGCAGACCCCAGCAGGAAGACACATGGGTGGTGTCCTGGCAAGCTGTTAGCTTCTAATATTTCTAAAGTAAGGTTTGAGATATGGTGGGGGGGCGGGATAGGATTACATGTTGATTTGTTTTCACGCAAACTTTATAAAGAGAAAAACAAAAGTAACCAATAAATTCATTAGGTTAACTGTCCAATAGTTAACCTGTCCAATAGGAAATCTTCTGTTTCCAATGACAATTATGTGTCATCCCTATCCCCCTCTAAGTATGGTGTTCCCCAAGGATCAATACTTGGTCCAAGTCATTTCCCACTCTACTTGCTCCCCCAGGCTTATACGCAGACACAATATTTCATTCCATTGTTATGCTGATGACACTCAGCTGTATCTCCCTATTACTCCCATAGACCATAGTAGGCTGAGTTCTCTAGAATGTATGTCTGATATTAGAAACAGGATGTCCTTACATTTTACACAATTAAGCTCAAATAAACTGGAAACTCTTATTGGGGTGACTATTGCACAGGTGGTTGAGCGCTTGTCCACCAATCCTGCAGTTGTTGGTTAGATCTCTGGCTCCTCGAGTCACATGTCAAACTGTCCTTGAGCAAGACACTGAACCCCTACTTAAGCCAAATGCATAGCAGCTCCCCCATCGGTGGGTGTGTGTGTGTGATTGTGAGTGCGAATGGGCGAATGAGAAGCAATGTAAAGCGCTTTGAGTGCCAATACGTAGAAAAGCACTATATAAGTGCAGAACATTTAACATTTATAACTGGACTTGAAAATATTTACAGTAATAAAAAAAATTTAATTTGTTAAGCCAGTTGCTAGAAATCTTGGTGATTTATTTGACTGCTACGTGGGTTTTGAGCATCACATAACTAAACTAGTTCAGTCATGCTTTTATCATCTTAGGAATCCTAAGATCTTATAAATATAAGACCTGTTTAATATTTTAATGATGCTGAGACTATTACTCATGCTTTTATCTCCTCATTTCTTAATCATTGCAAGAGTCTATTTTCCTCACTTCATCAAAAAGACTAGGAAAACCTACAAAAAAATCAGCAGTTAGTCTCCTGACTAGAACCAGAAAGCTCAGCCACATTACTCTTTGTCTTCTCTTTCTCTACACTGGCTCACTGTTCGTTTTAGGAGCAAATTTAAGATTTTATCGATTACTTTTAAAGCTCTGCATGGTTTTGCTTCATATGTCTGATCTTGTAATTCCATATGAGTCATTACGAAACTTAAGATTTTCAGACAGTGGACTGTTGTCTGGTTCAACTTCCCGGTTAACAACCAAGGAGCATTTTCAATCATGACTCCTAAACTCTGGAATGACCTGCCGGAATAATTCAGTCTGTCTGTATCAGTCATCTTTCAAGTCTTAAAATGCATTTTTATCGAATTGTCTTTCCTGATATGTGAGACTCTTGTAGTGGAGAGGTTAGCGCTGCCACTTCACAGGAAGAAGGTTGTGGGTTGGTGCCCAGACTGGCTGTGGTCTTTCTGTGGGGGGTTTGCATGGTCTCCCCATGCTTGCGTGGGTTTCCTCCCACAGTCCAAAGACATACATGTTAAGTTAATTGGTGAATCTAAAATTGCCCACAGATGTGACTGGTTGTCTGTCTGTGCATGTCTCTCTGTGGCCATGAGATACACTGGTGACCTGTCCAGGCTGTACCCTGCCTCTTGCCCGATGACTGCTGGGATAGGCTCCAGCCCCCCAGTGACCCAAATAGAATAAGTGGTGAGACATATAATGGATGGACTTTTTACTGTACAGCACTTTGTACTTTGTTTGATAAGTGCTTTATAAATAAAGCTATTATTATTGTTTTTGTTATTGTTATTATTATTATTATATCAAAGACTGTAGTATATCATGAATGTCATGTCTATCGATCACAACATTCCAGTCTCCAGACCTCATATCACCCTATAGACCTGTATAGATCAATGGCACTAAAGTCAATATCTTGAACTCTTAGCTCCTGACAAATCGGATCGTTTTAAATACATTTAAATATAAAGTCAATTTTTTAAAACAGCTTCTTCAAGTCATACTGTAGAGAAAGTATGGGAGAAAGCATAAGGCAGTAATTCATTTACAGCAGTAACTATGCTATTTTGCTGGTTTATTGGTTTTGCTAGTAATATTATAACCCTTGTTCAGCATATGCTTGCTTCACACAATAACCATTTTATATGATGCTGTGAACCTGGAGTGCTTGCATAAAACCCCAGTATTATCTATGCTGGTCTTCTAGAAAGACCATAAAGTACAGAGAGAAAATGGGGCACTGTGTCTTCAGTGCTCGCTCAGTGAGGACTTGGCATCATGCAACGTGTTACAAGAGTAAAAGTATGATCTGATGAAATTTGGACTTACTTATGAAAAATGTGGTGATGTTATCCATCCAGTGTTGTGTGGCATAACTGTGAAAAAATAACTAAGGTAAGTAAATCTGTTCTCTGTGGTTATAGTATGTTTTAGTTTAATTGACTGCATTAAAACCAACACTTTAGTGTTTACTTGTCCATGTTGAAAGTGACGTGAATATCATGGCCAGAAATACCCCTGTGAGTTTTGGACCCATCAGACCAAATATATGCTTGTGAGGCAGGCAATATTACAATAATATGGGTAGTAAGGGTAGCACAGTTAAGAAAAGTGAGAGGGTATTCTGAGGGTATAGCTTGGTATTCTGATTTGTTGAGCCTTAAATCTTTAAATTTATGGATGACTGATCCTGTAAGGCCAGTTTTGCTGAAACACATATAGTCTATCAATGCTTTAAAAATTACTGCCAATACTATTTTTATCACACTGAGCCGCAAGAAAAAAACACCCAAAACATCAATTAACCGGCTAAATAGCGATTTGTTGTACCTCCCTGTGAATTACACACAGACGCTGGGGTGAACAGCAGAAGGGAATCAGATCAGCATGAAGCAAAAAATGAAAGAGGAAGCTAGCTGAGATCTTAGCGAAAATATGGGGAGGAATAAAAGCAGCAAATTGAAGGAGGGACAGGAGGAGGGGAGAAATGGGGAGGTGCCTGCAAAGGGTGCTGGCAGAAACTGGCAGCATACTCAGCCTGGTTTGCACTAAAGCAACAAATAGTCTCCACCCTTAGCAGTGATTCACACTGCTGGAACCTCAGGATGAAAAAGACAACATAGGCAAAAAGTTATATGTTGTAGGTGTGGGGACACCTTTTTTTGACCGTTGTCAAACTAATGGTAATGGTTTACAATGGTTAGTGTGGTTCTTGTGCAATTTATTAGTTTTTAACTCGGATATATGCATCTATCAGATAAGATATTACAAACCAATTTTTCATCATCGAAAAAAGATGTGGTTTAACAATAATTAACGGTTCTTAAGTGTGCTAAGCAGACAGGCCAACTGTTTAAAAAGTACGGTTGGAGATGCCAGACAGAAAATATCACTGAACAGGAATCAAAAATGTGCTGCTCTGAGACATTCATATATATTGTGCTATGTTTAAAAAAAACAAAAACACAAAAAAACAGATTGACATGATGGCATTTGGCTACAAATGTAGAAGGAGTCAACGAAGAATGAAACAAACTGTTTTACTCTGCGTTTTCTGAGGTTTACATCCACTATTATATTGGTATGTATCTATGGAAATGAACGATGAACTTGTAAAAGAAATACTGAACATATCACGCTATATTTGTGCTTGTCTGTGCACCAGCTCGGCTTTAATATAAAAAAAGACTAAAGTTGACTTACGGGGTCAGAGGTTAAGAGATGGCTTGACACTCTATTAAATATAGCTTACCTTGGTTCCCACATCGTAAACAACCTTGTGATGTCAGTGATAATCCCGGGTCCAGGATGAGGGCAATAAACAGGAAGTGGCTCAGCAGCAAGCTGCATCCCATAATAATCATGACAAAAACACAGACAAACAATCCAAAATCACAGCAAGGCTCAAAGTGGCAGATAACACGGAAATGTGATCCCAAGTTTCTGAAAAAACTCACAACAACCCCAAAAGCAACACACGGGAAAAATGCAAACAACCCACAGTCCGAAATTCAAAGCCACACAGCAAAAAAACAGAATATCAAATGCACCAATTTACAAAATCAAAGACTTAAACCAAACAACCCAGTAAACACAAACTCGAACATGTAGAAACATCTAGAGCTGTGTGCAGAGAAGGATAAACAACGATCTAAACATAGGGAATTTTGACAAAACTGGTAACATCTTTCACACATTAGACTTGAAAGAGGGATGTTCGTGTACACAGCATCTTACACCACTGCCAACAAGCAGTGAGCAGCTTTTGTGCTTCATTCAAACAATGACTCCTTTAGCCACACAACCTATGTCAATGCCACAAACATGAGTACATTTTGAATCTCTTTGAATCTCGCCACTGTCACTCTATTACTGTAATGTAACATTTAAACTGTCACGGATTGACTGGGGGGTACAGATTTCAATGGCGCCCAGAGGTTGAAGTCTAACGATCTTTCCAATAGCTTTATTTATTTAGTGAAATATCTCAACATCTACAGTATGCAGTAAGGTAAATGGACCATTTGCAACATCATTGGCCTCAAAATGATTCATTACTCATTAGGTGATCCTAAGCTTTCCTCTAGCACCACATTGAGATGTTTGTTTTAGCAGCTGTTGGATTGCCCATGTAGCAAGATTCATGTTCATCTAATCATGAATCAGGATTTTTTTTTTAATCTTTATACCGTACATATATTCTATATGGTAAAAGTTTATTATTTGTGTTTTAACAGCATTGTGTATTTAAGTATCGTCTTGTCAAAGAAAAAAAAACAAAATGAGCCACTGCGCACATTGGCATATAGGTCATTCAACAAGGGACAAGTGAAAAATATTTTGAATATGGCCGTTACCCAAAAATCATTAGATGTGAGAGAACATCAATGGTCTGATATACAATCAAGTCTGTGTTTATTGTTTCACTTTGGCTGTAAAATGGCATCAAGCTGGACTTCTGCTGGGAGACAAATTCCTAAGATGAACTCTGGTTATGATACGGCTCACAGGAATAGATGTTTGTCTGAAGGCAATTCATAGTCCTTCCTTCATCTGAACCTGTGCAGCTGTTAATCCTGTTCCCTCCCAAGTCCAGCTACTGCCTACAGTCACAAGGGGAAGGAGAACTTGAAAGGAAACCTCGGTGACTGTACTTCACACCTATTTCTTAGCCTTTTCCACATGGTTGCACACACACTTTGTCTGTCTCTCCTTTTTCACACACGCACACTCACACACTCTCAAACACGCAGCTGCCTGGACACTGTAGATAAGGAGCAGGAGTTTGGGTGGGGGGGGGGGGGGGGGGGGGGGTCACTCAGATGTAGTATCTGTGTGTATGTTTGGCTCTGTTCGTATCTGTTTGTGTGTGCTTTTCTTTTTCAGCGGAGAGAGAGAGGGGCTACACTACAGGACATCCTGAGAATAGCAGGCTTCTGAAAAAGGGAACAAACCACGTCAAGCCACACACACAGTAAACAGGCCTCACTTGCAATGCTAATGCTCCTTAAAGCCCACATGCTAATATAACAGCATAAAAGCTAAAAAGTAAAAGACTAGTCTGATCCATCTTACCAGGTATTAATTGTCAATAAGTTAACAAACTGTAACGCTTAAATTGACATTCATTCATGTCATTAGCTTACACAAATGCAACTGCCTTTCATTTCCCTAACGATTGCACCATAGGAAGAGGAGCAGGTTCTTCTCAGCTTTGATTTTCTTCCCGGGTCCATGTGGAAGTGTGTATGTGTGTGCATGAATATGAGGGTGCGTGTGCGCGAAGGAGCTCTCAGCAGCAGCCTTCCTAATGGGATGTGTTGTATACAGAGAAGGGGGGGGGCTGGGAAACAACAGTGTAACCAAAGGGAAGAGCAGGAGGAAAACAAGGACCCCTCCCTGTCCAAGAATGGGACAAACATACTTCACACACACACACATTAATACACTTGCCTCCTCGCTCTCTTTTCAGACTGATGTGGAGGGGAGCCAAGTTCTTCTGGACACCTTCCTCTTTGTGAGATTAGTTGGTTACGTCTTATATTTGATGAATATGTTTTGATGTTACAGTAGCTCTGACACAGTGCTGTGCAGCTCAAGCCCATGTGTCCTAAGCTTTAACTTTCAGATCCAGAAGAACATGAGGCCCAAGTCTATCTCTCAGTACACTCATATTCCATCTTGCTTTTTGTTGAACATTCTCAGTGATCCTGAGAGCTGACAGCCAATGACAGGCCTGGGATGGGAGCTGGCACGGGGCCCTACTAGGAGCAGGTGCAGCAAGAATAGAAGATAGAGAAAACATGGCGAAAGATCTGCTGATCAACTTAAAAACACTGACTGAGACAGTTAATGAAAGGCTGCCTTTTGGCCTTGGGGACACTGTTTTATTGCATGGTACCCATGTGGGCGTGGGTGGTCCTGTTTGTGTGGGATTAGAGGTGGTGAGGGGAAGGGGTAAAGTAATGTGAGTGAGTTTGTGTGTGCATGCGTGCATGTATGTGTGTGTTCGTGTGTTTCAGTCAGCTCTAGTGCCAGGGCTCCTGCGCTACATCGTGGAAAATCCTCCTCAGCAGTTTCCTGTGGGTCTCCATTATCAGGCCTCGTTGATAGACCAGCTTTTCCCCCCTACTTCCTGCCTCTCTTCCTCCCCTTCCACTCCACTTCCCCTCCCACACTCCTCTCAATCACATGAATCACCGCTGCCACTGAAAGGACGAGAGACTGGCAGCAACTCTAAACTACAATCCTAATTTCCTAATTCATGTTAGTCAAATTACATTGTGCACCTTTCATTGTGCAATGAGCTAATTCCTTCCCCTCAAACCATGTAAAGCAATGCCACTTATCACACATCACTCTGGACTTTATTTCATTATCATGCTGCATGCACTGACACTCCTTACATTGAGTATTACTTGAGACAACTGTTGGGTCCCTTGGACATTAAGTAATTCCTTGGGATGTGAAAACAAGATGCCAGGCAGGATGGAGCTTGTCCTGCTCAAACGTCCTTGGCAAGCCATTTGCGTCTCACAGCAAACACATCTTTTGCCAGGATTTCAAAGAAAGAGTAATATGACACTGTTCACCTTAATTCTGGATGTGTCCCTGCAACCTCCAAAAATGTTAAACCAATCTCACAATTTGAAAATATCTTCAATCTATGGGGAGTTCAGGATGAATCTCATGCTATAAAAGATATTAAAGTGGTTTTCTTTAAAAAGCTTTGGGGTCTTGCTCCTTGGAAACAGTGGTCAGATGACTCCTGGCAATCCATGTTGTTACCAAGACAACATCAACAAACACAGTCCCACCTGATGATGATTGGGGCTGAAAGATGGCTCCTGGTCAATTACAGCACAGAATAAGGTGAAAGGAGCGTGAGCATTTATTTCACAGTGAATTACTGGGGGATGGGGAAACAAAACAAAAAGGCTGTCTTTGTATACGTGAATAACAAGAAAAAAAGGTGAGGAATGAGAGGAAACCACAAGGATTTGAGCATAAAAATCACACTAATCTTAAAATCTACCAACAAACATATACATTAATTTGGTCTCCACGCGTTCCATCAATCATGCACAGATGTAGGAGATTGATCTTTGGAAGCAATCATCATGCCTTCCAGGGAAGGTAAGGCTGTTGTTCACCACAGGACGTGACACAGAGCATGTGTGGGGGGCCTGATAGAGAGGCAGAGGCCGATGAGAAAAGGAAAGAAAATAAAGAGAGGGAGGAAAGGGAAGCACTTAGGTGTGCTTGATATCCTATCAGCACCCAATACCCATCGCAGGCATGGAAAAACACCATGAATGGGATTCACTATTCAGTGAAAATAAGAGAGCTTCAGCAGGCTGAGCACATTTTGGACTGTTGATGGGGGCAGAGATCAAATGGTGGATGGATAAAAGCTTAGAAACAATACCAAGTTCCCTGTGTGTCTGAGAGCCAAATACACAGCGGCTATATGAGTTCCTTTTTGTTCTTGAAAATGCTCCTCAGATGTTTGACGCAAGACCGAGAGTAGGGGGTGGAGGGAGACAAAACAAACAGCAATTAAGGTAGTTTGTGAATCCTTTTGAAAGGCCCTTATGATCCATCCTTTAGGAAACATCTGCCATATTGATGTATGAGTCCAGGAAAAGACAAATTCCTTCTATCCCTGTAAAACAACCAAGTCACATTGGTAAGTTGCCTATTTGTCCACTAACCTGTAATTGTGGCCTTCATGCATGTGTACATACGATAAAACACACTCTCAAAAGGTTTGTTTCTTTGCTACAGTTCAAAATATATCCCTCATAAACATTTATAGTCTAAACACAGATAACACCACCCCTATCACTTTGCTTTCAGCTGGAAATTCCAGACAACCGTCCGATAGAGAAAGAGGGTAAGAATAGATCTTTTAAAGCAGAAGCTGTTGCCTGTCTAGGGAAAAATATTCTTCATAACCCTCAGCAAATGCCACAGCATCTATCTGCCGTCTAGATATAGCTGGAATGAAAAAGAGTTTAAGTGTCTCAGTTGTCAGTCAAAATAAATCTCAAAGGCCCTGAAAGGAAGCACACAAAGGGAAAACATGTCAAATTTAGTGTGTTGGGATAGATGGGAAAAATATAAACAATAATTGTAAAAATTTAAACGTTTACACATTCTTAACCATGAATGCCAAAAGAAAGTAAAAGCAGAACTGGGAAAATACCATTAGACTGTTTACCTCAGTAGTCTTCAGGGAAGCACTGGAGAGATTCATCATATTCATAAATCTTACAAGTCAGCGTGCATAAAACACTCTTGTGCAGTTTGGAGACATGAGAAGATAAATGGCAGACCTCCCCCACTGTGAAACAACGAGGTAGTTGTTTTACTGACATGGTGTGTTTACACTCTGCATTAAACATTATAGCTAGGTCATGAAGTTTAAAACTGCAGAAAGAGCAAGAATCTAATATGACAGTTGTTTGGGTGGCTTGTTGTGCAATAAACAGAAGATCAAGCTACAGTGTGCCTTTGTTTTTGTGTCAACACTGAGCTGTTGTAGAGAACCAAAGCCTACACACACGTCCAAATACTACTTTTTTCTCCACCTTTCACAGTGCGTCACCAACTCCACATGTTAAAATGAGTTCAAATCATTTTAAGAGGAACTGTGACAAATATGCTGATATATCTGATGCAGCTTAGCATGTTGAAAACTGTATTAATCTGCAGATTAATCAGATATTTCAACATGCTAAGCTGCACTGAAACTGTTTGATTTCAAAAAAGGCAGTCCAAGACCGAAACAAGTTCAGCTTTATTGCTAAGCCATTCTGAAAATGGGCTTAGCAGAAACAAAGGCTGACATCAGACAAAGCACAATGGTCTAGAGCAATTTGATTTTAGACGAGATGAAGTAGGAGCAGGTGTTGTGCCTAAACATGCCTCGCTAAGGTAGTTACTACGCAGGGCAACAGCACAGATATATTCCAGTATCTAATAGGGCACCAGTGGGCTTTGCATGACAATTTATTCAGTAAAAACACATGTGCTGATGATGCAACCCCAACCCAGTGAGTACGTTAGGCCAGGAACACAAAGTGTGTAAGAGCATCACTCCATACAAAGCCTCCATGAAATTACTCAGGCAGTACAGTGCATTCTCAAACTTTTCAGACCCCATTTACAGAATTGCAACCTTAAATTCCAGTTTTTTTAATTAATTTAAAAAGACACACACTTCTCTATAAAAAGCCTTACAGCTGACAGTGCATGCTGTACCAGAGCAAAAGCCATGAGGTCAAAAGAACTGCCTGCAGAGCTCAGAAACAAGATTATTGCCAGGCACAGATCTAGGTGAGGTTACAAAAATATTCCACTGCACTGCAGGTTCCCAAGAGCACAGTGGCCTCCATAATTCTCAAATGGCAGAAGTTTGGTACAACCAGGACTCTTCCAAGAGCTGGACGCCCGGCCAAACTGAGCAGTTGGAGAAGAAGGGCCTTTTATAAGAGAGGTGACCAAGAACCCGATGGTCACTCTGACTGAGCTCCAGAGATCTTGTGTGGACAGAGTTCCAGAAGGATAGTCATCACTGCAGCCCTCCACCAATCTGGGCAAAACAGCAGTCCAAAACACATGAAACCTGCGGGGATTTTGCAAAAAAAAAAAACACCTACTGTGTTTTTACTCTCACACTGTTAGGAACAAGATTTTCTGGTCTGAAGAAACCAAGATTGAACTTTTTGGCCTCAATTCTAAACTCAGTTACCATCACCTACCCAATACCATCAAAACAGTGAACTATGGTGGTGGCAACATCATGCTGTGGGGGTGAAAAACACTTCAACAAATAAATGGTAAATGGTCTGCACTTATATAGCGCTTTTCTACCTATTGGCACTCAAAGCGCTTTACACTGCTTCTTATTTACCCATTCACACTCACAATCACACACACACTCATACACCGATGGGGGAGCTGCTATGCAGCTGGCCAACACTCACCGGGAGCAACTAAGTTGGGGTTCAGTGTCTTGCTCAAGGACACTTCGACATGTGACCAGAGGAGCCGGGGATTGAACCAACAACTGTGAGATTGGTAGACAACCGCTCTACCTTCCTGTGCCACAGTCGCCCACAAGACAACAACAAGTACTGAGTACTGAGTAAAGGGTATGAGACTAGAGTATATGTGGTATTTCAGTTGTTTAATTTGTTTAAAAATTTACTTCTAGAGACATCGCTAAAATTCAATTTTTACTTTGTCATTATGGGGAACCGAGTATAAATCAATGAGAAAAAAATTAATTTGAATGTTTGTAGTATCAGGTTGAACATAACAAAAATGAAAAATTGAAGGGGGTCTGAAAAGTTTCCGAATGCGCTGTAACTACGATTATTTTGTTGATTCATTCAACAGTACGTTCTCTGGAGAGCATGTATAGCATATGCTATGTAACCTTTGCATCCCAGGTTCGAGTCTGGCAGGGGATCTTTGCTGCATGTCATACCCAATCTTTTCCCTCATCTTTCCTATTTACTCTGTACTGGCTCAATAGTAGTAGCATATGAGATTTGTGTTCATTTAGTTTTAACATGCTGAAAGGCTTTTTTTTTTGTCCTTGGTGCTTTAGCCAGACTCACATGAGTTTTGTCTTTATGCTGAGCTAAGCTAAGATAATCAAGTTGGTAGCTTCTTGACTAGGACATAGGCCTGTACGTGATCACACAACTTATATTAAATTTTTAATAATATTTTACATTTATTTCCCCTCAACTCAAATTAAAGTTCAACTGTACTTTTTCCTGTGTTTAGTGTAATTTACTGCACTGTATTGGGTGGGGTGTGCATTCCAATAACCCTGTCCCAAGACATCTAAAGAAATGTTGGAACGTAGGTTCATGTATTCACATGTAAGGTACTATGGCAAAGACAAGCAAACACATTCAGCATATTGCTTTATCGCTGTCATGCAACCATATGGGCAAAGTATATATCACAATGCTTATGTATAATTATGCAAAGTTAAAGATTTCACATGCATTTAATTTTTCCTCTGGGATGTTTGCAGCTTGCCATTCATTTTGTTAATGAACTGCTCATTAGCTTTAAAAACAGGTTAATTTACAAGAATAGATACAACGTAATTTGGTCTGCAGCAGGGCAGAATGTTAAGAGCAGAAGCCAGACTCAGACAACACCGGCCAAAGCAAAGATCCATCTGTCTGTTCCGTGCTGAGAGGAGCTTGCAGGGCATAGAGTGTGCGCACACACACACACACACGCACACACACACCTCCCATCGCCAGCTGGATGGAAGAAAGCAGCACTTGGTGAACAGTTGACACACTGATCTCCTTAATGGTTACATCCTCCACACCCAGCATCCGTGACACTCGGACACACATGCTTTCATTAGTTTAAACCGACTGAACAAAAAAAAATACATATTGCAACATTCCTTCCTCCATATTCACAACACTCATATGCACTACTCCCTCTTGCTCACACACAAACATATACACACTATCCTGTTATCCACCCCCACCTCCATGCAATCAGAGGCTCAGAATAGGAAGGAGGGAGAGGAAGCGGCCCTGTATTCACAGGCTGGGAACAAGGAGAAGGAAAAACAGCCGGAACCTGGAATTTACGGAGGAAAAAACAGCGGCCATCCAAAAATACCTCAAGACCTTCTTCACAGATAAACAGAAATATCATTACTCTCATCCTTCAGCTCAGGACAGTTTTCCGTGCATACTTCCTTAATGTCATCCTCCACTCCTCAATTGTGATTTGAGGAACATTTCTCAATGTCATTTTGATATTGGGGTACTGTGGTTGCTTTTCAGATAATTCTTTCCAGCCTCTGTCAATCTTACACCTGTCAGAAAAGCCATGTGGAGGGTCTGACCGTAAATCCCATTAGCCGCTGGACTAATCAGCACTAAACAGTTCAGCTGAGTCCATCAGTAGCAGACCAGACATCCAGCAATTTGTCCACACTCATGCATGTTTTGCCCATTTTTTTGTGCTCCTCTAAAGTAAGAGCTTCCTATAAAGAATTGTGTGATATGGCTTTGCTTTGCATCTAATAACTTATTTTATGCACCCAAAGATTGATACTGGTAGCACTATTTAATTTCTAAGAAGCGTTTGCATGACATGTTTGGGTCGTCCCTTGTAGCCCTATAGTAGATATAAGTAAATAGAAGGTTTTCATTAACATTTGCCCTTTTCAGCAAATTTAAGTTAATCAGATTGTCAAATCCACTGGACAGTACCATGACAGATACCTTCCTGTAGTGAAGCATAGGGTTTAGTGACCCTGAGGTCATTTCCTCTGACCTCTCCTTCCTAATTGATTCAATTTCCTAGCCATTGGTCTCCTATTAGAATGTTCTAATAGACCCAAACACATCCCATTCAAATCCCCTTCCTTTGCCCCCAACCCTCCCAAAAAACCATAAAATATTTTTATGCTCTTTAGTTAGTAACTAAACTATCCGAAACCATAGGAGACAAACTTTGCTCCTTATGATTTTATACCCAACCCATAAATAGCACAATTAACCTTTTAGTAATGCAGTAAACAGTAGTGGTGTCATCTGTTGAACTAAAGTGGAACACAGTAAATGTGGGACTGCAAACGAAAAAAAAATAAATAAAAAAGGTCATTGAGTCATGAACAGTTCACCTGAACTAAATGACAACATAGATGAACAATGTTATATAGCAATACAACAAAATCAGTTAACCGCCCCCACCTCCATGCAATCAGAGGCTCAGAATAGGAAGGAGAGTGAGGAAGCGGCCCTGCATTCACAAGCTGGGAACAAGGAGAAGTAAAAACAACCGGAACCTGGAATTTAGTGATTTAGCAATCAGGGAAACAAGAGTGAAGGTGTGGTTTCGAGCTACTCTTAAAATTATTTACATTTTTGTAAACATTTTATAACTTTTAGGCCCAAGGTTAGATGGTTTGCATGTACCTGCATGCAACTACTAACTTTGGAGTAATTATTACAGAATGACTTAAAACATAAAATCCACCATTTCTAGTGCAGAGACCACACCTTAAATCAACACAGATGCTGTGGAATACCTTCAGAAATCTGTTCACACATGGCATTCTAGGGATATGCCTGAGCTGAAGGAGTTTTGTTTCCAATGTCTGTTCTGCAGCTACTAAGAGCACTTGTTTGAGGTTACTGATCCCCGATTTTCACTAACTCTTTCCACTGTGCGTGTTTAATATTGTAACTGTGTTATTAGCTTATGCACTTGTGACTTAAGTTCTGATTCCATTTGATTTCATGCTAGATTCCAGGCCACAATAAGTACAGAGCAGAATACAAATGCTGCAGATAACATACAGGCATGTGGTAAATGTCCAAAACTGCATTTCAGGGTCCTATTCTATTAGTAATGTGTTACATTATTTTCCTGATGGTGAAAAACATGATGAAGATTTTCATTGTGTAGACTGAGACATAATCTTGGATTTTTTGTCCAATGTTTTGACACTTCACATGATGGAAATGCATTGAGTGAAATATAAAGTAACCTGTCAGATATGTGTTAACATCCATTAAGAACTCAAACAAAGTCAAACCCGTCTCTGTGTGCATGTAAACACAATATGACATCAGGGTAATTAAACTAGTTATGAGGGATACAGATTGGCCTCCTTCTGTCTGTTTATTCATTCAGTTACTTACATGGAGATAATAAAACGTCACCACAGAAGCCTTAGTATGGTAAAATATTGCTCAATACTTGCTTCATTTTGGCTCAAACCACACAAATCTGACTTTTATATTTGGAAGACTGATTCTAGAATAGCAAAAGCTTCGTTTTGGGCTCATAACAAATAACTATTGGATAAAGTTTCTTCATATATTGTTTATCAGCTCTGTAAACAGTATGAGACATTTTTGGCAAACAGTTGGCTTAGATAAAAGCACCCTGTTGCAGATAATCCCCTATAAAAATATGCTTTATCAGCAAAACTTGTCTATTGTGCATTCAGTTGACAAAAATTGCAGACCACACCGCTGCCAAAAATAAACAATTTAAATATGCTTTTTCTTTCTTTATCCAACACTATTGGCCCTTTGCCAGTATTTCTGGGTTTTGTGGGAATTACGGTCTATCAAATAACTACATCTAATGTTTGCTGAGATGCATCAATTAACAAACAGTTCCACTATTGTTAATTAACTTTATTTAGAGGTTAGATCTCTCTAGCTTTCAATAAGTGGCGTCTTCATCTGCAGCAGTGTCTGTTTATTAGTTCTAGTGTTTGACATTTTCCCAACGCAATGTCTTATTCAAACAAGCCTGCCCCAAGCATGCTGTTTCAATCACAAACTTCTCATTTAAGGTAAACACAACTGCATAGCATGTCACATAGGCATTGCTCAAAACTAAATCTGTGGTTGTTAGGTATGGCATTTTGCTCGTGAACGTGTGTGTGTGTGTGTGTGTTGGAGTGTGTGTGTGTTAACCCCACTGAGAGCATTATTACAAAGAACCAATAGGAGCGAAGGACCACACTCTAGCACATCCTGTTTGACTTGACCTCAGAGGATATTCTCCTTTCCCAAGCAAACAGACCGCCGGGCTTTTGGATCGTACCAACGTCGGAGGGGAAGGGAGGGGACGGGAGCTGAGGGATGTCTCTGGTGGGGAATCAGTGGGTAGGATAGAATTCTGCAAAGCAAAAGAGTTATCAGTTTGCAATAAGAGCTGCACGTTTAATCTCAGATAAAACAGATAAGTGTGTTACTAAATTATCACTAACACTGGCTGAAGTTCAAAAATACTTTTTATAACCATTACAACTTTGCAATGATCCATTAATAAGTCCATTCTTTATGTTTGGGAGCAACATGTGTATCAAAGCTGAAAAGTGCATTTAGTAGCATTTCTGAGCTTTCAGCTGCATCTTATGGTCCTCTTCTGCAAATGAATGCTTATTAAATGATACTATTCAAGTCAAGAGATATAAGAGACTAATAGATGACAGTAGGAAGTCAAAAGCAAGTATCTTTATTATTAAGTATTCTGCCAATCATTTTCTCTCAAATAATCATTTTTTGGCTATAAAACGACAGACATTTGTAAAACGTTGCTTGTTTTAAATTTTACTCTCATTTCTTATAAAGCAAATTAGCACATTTTCACTTAATTATGATTAAAGCAATTAATCAATAATTTCTGAATTCTGAATTCATTTTGTTGTTGCTCGAGAGGGAACAGACTGATAACACTGGCACCATGACTGATAATTGTCAAAAAAAGAACATAGGGCATGATATTCATGACAGCTCACAGTTCAGACACACATCTCAAAATTGTAATTTCTGGGTGTTCGAAATGTTTGCGTCAGGGGGATTTGTTAAGACTATTTTGGGGAAGACCCATCAAAAATGAACCCTATACAAATTCCCCAATTCATGAAGTCACTCAGTTTTCTCTGACTGAAACTAGTATGTCAATAACATCCCAGCATTTGCTTTTCTTTAAATATCAACTTTCTTTAGATGCAAAAAGACGTCTTGTCCTCTAGACAAATCTGATTCCATTATTTGGTTAAGTCGCTACAGCCCACTCCCTTCAGTCTCCCTATGGTGTTTTCCTCGGCTTACGGTGGGCCAGCTTGATGCTGCTGCTGGGAGCCTATTGGGATTAATGCTGCCGACTGACACTAATCTCATTGTGGTTAAAGCTTTGGAGAGACCGTGTACACCCACTTCACTCTCACTACCAAACACTGGTATTGTGTCACCAATTCGCTGGGACATTTGTGCCTGGGGACAGATTTGTGTAGTGGATTCTCCAATTCACAGCTCATCTTATGTGTGGTTTGATTACATTTTTAGACACATGAATGACATTTTTTCTTATTACTTTTTGAATTAAAGCATCCAAATCAAGCAGTGACATGCTATTGATATTAACTGTGTAATTTTCCATTCACTGCACACTAAACCTTTTATTGTATGGTCCTGATACTGGTCTAAATGCTTCATAAATACATTAAACTATTCAGTATCAGTGAACAGTGTGTGTCCTTCCGCTTATCTGAACGGACAATGAAGGCTCCCTATTCAAGATGAGTAATATTCAAGGCTTTTGTAAACTTCAGGATCTGCTGTAACTATATTTAGCCTATATTGCCTGTGTTTCCATGGCTACAAAGGTTACAGTGTGCTGAAGATAACAAATTTATACAATGTATATACACTAGGATCACATCAGTAAACACTGTCTGTCTGATAACTGAATCATCTACACATTGATCCCATTATACAAACCTACTTAAATGACATTCATTTACCTGCATAATACATGCAGTTGAAATGGGTCTTCCAAAAAAACCTATCACTCAGTTTTGACCAAGACTGAGTAAATACTGACATACTCTATGTCAGTATTTTCTTACATGAAAATGTGCTTTATTTAAAGCCCTAAAAGTGATAGATACTTTAATATAATCACTACAATCCTGTGTGTTTGATTTCCACTACAAGAAATGAAGGAATTCTGTGAAGCTTCTTTTAATACCACTCAAATTAAATACAGCCTGATTTTCAGATGCACGGCTGAGTCTAAACTCAGACCAACACAGCTCTTAACAACCTGAAACTAAATAAGGAATTTAAAAAAGCTAACCTCAATTTCAAGTTTTGATGACGTCAACAAAAACACTTTCCCTGTAGTTTGCAGTCCGGCAAAACAACCCAGTTGGTTCATGTTGCTGTCCTACTGGTCAAAGGGTTGGTGCCAGGTGAGTACTGCTGTTTGCAGTAAACACCAAAAAAAAAGTCAGAGAAATGAAAAGAAAGTTCCAAAACAGAATATGAGGGACAACATAATCAAGGCAGATAGATGAGATGTAAGGGGTCATTTGAACATAGACAGAATATTCCTTGATTTAGTTTGTGACAGGTCATTTGTATTCAAGATTAGTGACTGTAATTTTGTAGCAGCACGACATTAAATCATTTTCATCATTGCATTTTGCTTTTTAAATTAAATGAGTCGGGCAGTCTGTTGGATGATTATTACAGACAGCTGGAAACATGTTTCAATCAGATCCAAACCAACATAAATGGCTTCAGGTTGTAGAACGCTTTACAATACTTCCACATTGAATTGGGCTTCATTAAAGAGACTGAAAAACCTTAACTGCTCGACCTCTGCAGGTCATTTCCTTCACCTGCAGCTGTAGCAAATGAGAAATCCAGAGAAACTCAAATCTAAAGACAGATTTTCTCTGATTTTCTTTTATGTAGGTCACTGGTGACTCAATAAGGGAGCTCTTTCAGGTATGGCCCAGCACACATTTGGGAATTAAACCTGTACCCCTAAAAAAGCAGCTCATAAATCGCCAACCTCCTCTGGTCTTACTGCTGCTTTACTGTCAGTCTGGTGCAATACATTGGCCAGCTTTCACTAAAATCAAGATTTATAATTCTTTTACGATAAAGCCCAGCTGGACTTCAAACATTAAGTACATTGAGGAGGGCAGGTTTATCTGGAGCCTGATGATCCAAATAACAGGTGGGGCACCATCTTAACAGGAAGAGATAAATATGACCGACAGTACAGACATGTGCTATATAGCACCAACTCAGAATGCTGTCATATTCCCTAAATGTAAAGTCTAAATATATTTCACCTGCTGTATTTCTGTGACTCTTATTTTTCTGTAACACGCATCCGATTCATGTCAGCAATGGAGACATGTAGAAAGTGTCAAAGCTCTGAATGAATCCATGTGTTATCTGAGAACAACAGAATATATTCCTCTCAAAACGCTTAAAACTCCACATATTATGGCTCCGTCTACGAGAAAGAGGTTGACTGCATGCAGAGCATTACATTAGATACAGCTATCACAAAATAAAAGCTATATGAAAATTATTAATAGTGGAATTGTGCAAACCTTTAGGACAAATAAGATCCTTTATCATATTTTGATTTAAAAAATTATTTGTCAATTATTATGTAGTACATACTGCTTCTATAAGTTAAGATGCCAAACGAGAGTTAGAACTTGTACTAAACTTCTCATAGCACAAGTTCAATTACAGATATAGTTCAGTTGATTCCACAGTGCCTGGACGACATTTTTGAAAGCTTTAAGGCAAATATGTTATTTATTGGTTAAGTTGACAATAAGACAACACATAAACAAATCAGAAATAATTTTTGTCTGTTTGTCTGAATGTTGTTAAGTTGTTGTAAAGGTGTCTTCACATTAATAGAAGCTCCTAGCAGCTGATTTTCAAAACAGCAGCCAATGAAATTAGAAGCTGACATTATGATGGCATTCTTGCTTCATATTTAATACAGCAACATTTCTCACATTCCATCGACAACAATAGATATTCTTGTGTCCGTTCTCTGACTAATCAGCCTGTTTACACGTCCCTGTCAAAAGATCAAGCTTTATTCATGAGAACAGGCCCGAATGGTGAGAACAGGAACTGGGGCTTTCTCCATAGTGTCCTGCAAAGCCACAAACAACTGGAAAGGCATTCGTCAAGCGGACGGAACAATCTGAGAGGGCCTGCAAACCCATGGGTTTTCTCTCTCTGAAGAGCAAAGATGAGGGGAAGCAGAGGAGACATGACACAAGATGCTTTCTTCATTTTCCACGACACCCACATACAAGCTTGTACACACACGCACACACGTGCAAACATCAAAGCTTTTGGATGGAGGCTTGAGCGTGAACTAACGCCTGGTCACTCAGACCCTGCTGTGTTGATGGAAAGCAAAGAGCTTTGATGCAACATCTTAATATATGCATCACCCCAGCTTGTGGTTTAGTGAATGAGTCCAAATAGTCTCGGCATGAGCCATACCAGAGCAGTTGTTTTGTTGTAGGCTTCAGTTGCTGCCTGACATTGCATAAGAGTTTAACAGTACAATGCTTTTTCAGCGAGGCATGCTATAAATAAAGCCACAGAAAGCATTTGTTGACAGCAGCTCAGCTCTCCCTCAGCTCCTTTGCTGGAAATGTTGGTGACTTTAGACATCATGATGTTTAAATTTTAGAAATTGTTATTGAGAGTTTTTCTGCCTTTTATTTTCAAAGTTTTGCTTTAAAAGGCCCTCGCAGCTCCTCTGCCCTCAATTATTTATTTTGGACAAAATATCTAGTTGACTTAAAAGGAATAGACAATTTGCATGTGAGATGTGTCTTCAGTGCATGCAAGATAACAAAAGCAGAGACCATCTGATACTGACAGCCTTATAATAAAGTAAAGCCAGTGTATATATGGCTTGTTTCAGCTGTCTGGAAAAGAACATGTGGCTCATATGTCATTCATTATTCTTTATATTGAAGATAGTTTTGTGTTCTCAGCTGTGCTCACCTGCTATAAACTGCAATTGTCAGCCTTTTATGGCAGCTTCATGGTAGCTGGACTAGAGACATATGGCTATAAAATGCGATAAGGTAATATTCACCATTACAAACCATTATTGCCAGTAGAGGCGAAGCAATAATGATGGTAAACCTGTAATCACAACCTAGGTCGTGCTTCAGGACAAAAAACAAACACATTAAGAGCAGATAAACGGTGTTGCTGTTTAGCACACAAGCTGTGCCAGTGAGTATTTTAGGTAATGCAGTCATTCTCTAAAGTCTGAGTCCACTTTTACCGATACAAAAAGACTCTGTTTTCCAAGGTAAATTTCACCTTTATAAATCGCAAAGAATCATTCACGCTGCCTTTTTAACAAGTAACAGAATTGGCAGTCATGGCCATATAGACACAGAAAAGCACTGTATGGCATAAAGACTCATTGTGTCTTTGTGGATCCAATGGAGACACAACAGGTGTGTCAATATGACAAGCATTCAACGAATCCACTATGTCTGCCTCATATAAACATAGACATATGAACAAATATAGAGTCTCTACATTTTTACTCTCAATTTGCACAGCAACACATAAAAGCAAAGATTCAGAACATATGTAAACTTTAAAGGAAAATCAGCAAAGAGGCATACTTATTGTTTTTAATTCAAATTTTTAATCATAATACCATCCAATATTGTACAGATACATTGCACAATAAGTAGGAAAAATAATAGTAAGTCTGTTAAAATGTTTTTGGCTTGGACCTTCCTTATTTTCACAGATTCTACTCGCAAAGTGTAGCTATAAAGTGTGTTTTTGTTTTAAAGTCAGTGATATGAGAAATAAGTAAACCGTTACTAAACGTATATTCATGTCACTTGTCAGCCTAGATAAACGGTTTGAATGTCACTGCATGCTACTACAGAAACAAATGAACTATTTTGCAGTTTGGAGTACAAGTTACAGTAATATTTGATGTCTTCTGACCTAATTATTATAATTGAGAGAAGCTACTGTATCCACTTCACATGGTATAATTGTGGACGAATCCTGTTACTGCATAGCACGTTTTCTGATATTTCCAATATGGGAAATAACACAATAGCACGTCTAAATGTTATCACATGATTACTGTAGTTTATTTTCACAAATGCACAGCTGATGCCAAACGGAATTTCGATGAACAGGTTGGAGAAATTTGGCTCGTCCCCTTCGTGAACAGACGATAGAAAACGGTGCGTCGGTCTGCCAGTCTCTCACCAGATGGTAAATGAGAGCGACAGGGGCGATCGGGTAACAAATACTCCCAATCAGATGATCGAAAACGAGCCGTGCACATAGAGGAAAATGTTGAGGAAAAGTGTGTCCACTAAACTCCTTTCTAAATGGCCAGTAGGATGTTTATTTTTACTTTATTATTTATGTTATTTCTTTATTTCTATAGAAACGTCGTCTTGGGGTCACATGTAGCAAATTCAATTCCAAAATTATGTCTACAGAAAGATATCATTCGTTGTATCTTTGGAAGTGTGTGTACTTTCTGTCGTGTCAAACTGCTTCAGTGAAGAAGACACACAGCGCGCATCATCGCCACTGTCAATTTCACAGCCATCAAGCGAAATGCTGCCTTTCAGTCCGGGGGCCCTGTGTCATTCGCTGTTATACAGGCCATTGGGAGGATGAATAGACCTTTTTTGAGAATGCAGGATCAAGTGTGTGTGTGTGTGTGTGTGTGTGTGTGTGTGTGTGTGTGTGAGAGAGAGAGAGAGAGAAAGAGGAAGAGTGTGTGTGTGTGTGTGTGTGTGTGTGTGAGAAAGAGAGAGGGGGGGAGAGAGAAAGAAAGAGAGCTCATTTGCATACAGCTGAATACGTAGGCTATGTCCCCCGTCCCGCACAATACACCCGCATGAGGGCGAGAGTGGGACACGCGCCGCAACAATAGAGGACACGCTGCCGCTAAACTGTAAAACGCACGGGTGGGCACGAAGGGGCACACGCCACAATAGGATGAAACACACGCAAGATAACATGTTAGTAAGAACTGTGCACAGAATGAAGGCCTGTTTGTCCATGCGTAAAAGTGAACTGCTATTGCGCTTTATTTGGTGTTAATATAAATATTATGGGTTAATATATGTTGTATAGACTTAAAAGATATTCACTCTGATATCCTGAATACCTAAGAAACACAGCAAAAAAGTCAACAGTAACAGCAATCAAAAGACATGCTGGAGAGATTTTTATTTTAATCGTATTTCTGTTGTTGCTGTGCTGCGCCACAGAGAGAAAAGAGTGTGAAAGGGAAAAGTGCGCACTGCTCCAAAGCTGTAGTGAGGGCTAATTAAGCGTGCAATTGAGTGCAACCGAGGGCAAAGGGGTGCGTGGATTAGGGCAGTAATTGAATTCATGGTTTATATTCGCTAAGTTTTGGTTCTCTTTCATTGTTCTTACTCACTGCAATGTGGAAATGTGCGTCCGGCGTATTGTGCGCTAAAAATAAGTCAACAGATGTTGGGACTTGTTAATAATCGCTCGGTATCCAGGGTGGTCAGTCAGCGCAGTGCCAGTGGGTATTAAATCTGGATAATTGTTGGGTTGGAAGGGAAGAGGGCTGAATATGTAAAGTGGGCGGTGTCAGTGAGGTGACTGACAGTTTATGTAATGAGCAGCGTAGTGCAAGTCTATATATCTGGGAGGAGGCACACCACGGTTCATTCACTAGTAATAAGACGAGTGATGAACATCCGTGGGGCACTGACGCACCGAGTTCAGCATCAAAACAAGCTCTGATCAGCGCACACACGGTGGAGTGACCATTGTGGAGTACAGTAGCACACAAGGAGGATATTGGATATTTGTCTTCCCTCACCTTTGGATAACTTGGAGATTGGAACGCTTTGCCCGGACGCTGTTGACTCACAACACAAGGGAGCTACTGGAGCACACCCTGGGAGTGAAGAAGGATTTATATGTGTTTTAGAGTTTTTTGTGTGTGTGTTTGTTTCCGATTTGTTTACCTCGGTGTAAATACTTTGGAATAGAAAGGTTTTGCTGCTTCATTGGCTGGTGACGCGGCTGCCCTGGAGAAGCGAGAAGGATGGCAGCCTGGTTCACCTTTACCATCGCCTTCAGCACCACGTTGATAACACAGGTATGAAGGAGGATAATACATCTCCCCGGTGGCCCTGACACCTCGGCGAAAACAGATGGAGAGCCAGTGGTTTTATGTCTTTTTTAAGATAAATGTAACCGCACCGACGTTTTTCTAAATGATATCTGCTTCTCTTTTAGGTATTTGGATCCGGTGTTTTTGAGCTGGAGCTTCAGGAATTTAAAAATCATAAAGGTTTGCTTGCAAACGGGAACGCGTGCAAACCCAACTGCAGGACTTATTTTAGAATTTGCTTGAAGAACTATCAGGCTGTGGTGTCGCCAGGTGATTGCATTTTTGGAAGTACAATGACACCAGTGCTGGGGACAAACTCTTTCAGCGCCAAGGACAGTGGCACTTTACCTAGACCAATTCAAATACCATTCAACTATGGATGGCCGGTAAGAGCGTGGAGCAGTGAATACACTTTACTTGTTTTATTCCAGCGACCAGTGTCATGTTACTTTAAGGAAACTACTATGCACTTTGGGAGCGCACCGATTATTGGTCAGCTCATCTAATCCATGTCATTAGGTAATACTCTTTCGACAAACAGATTGGACTGCTTCGACGTCGTTTCTTTCAAAATCCAGAAGGCCATGCAATTACCAATGTAACACATACCATCTTAAGTGTAATGAAATAGCTATATTCAACAATCAGCAGTCTATTAGGGACATTAGAAAAAGAAAAGAATGTAAGGATTTCTCCTTAAATTATGTACTGCAAAAAAAAACAAAAACAGGATATTAATTAACTGCATGTGTTTTCTCCTTAGGGCTCATTTTCATTAATAATTGAAGCCTGGCATTCACCTGATGGAAATCTACCTGTAGGTAAGTGCAACATTTTGTACCACAGGAGGGAGCTCTGTCTGTGCATTTAACACACGAGGCTCTGCAACTAGTTTATCACTCCGCACAAATACATCCACAAAAAAATAAATAATTGGTAATTTTAGCGTGCTTCTCTCCACCTGTTCAAACTATTAACTGTGCATGATTTCACACATTTTCATGCCTATTTAGTGCTTTGTTATGAACTTCAGAACACCTTTTTCATTCTTATAGCCAATACAATTGAACTTCCTCCGGTTTATTTTTGGCGTGGGAAAGAGCTGTGAGCTTTGGTGAGAATACACAGTGCCTGCCAAAAAACCCTGACTACATCTTCCTGTATTTTACACCTTACTCTGTTCCACCCTCTAGAAGAGGGGACTGAGCCTGGGAATGTTTTTGCTGACGGAAAGAAAGAGGAAATTTCAACCTGAGTTTATCTTTCATCTAAGCTGTATGGGATTTGATAAGGGATGCAGCTTGGTACTGGGCAGATTATTAAAGTGAAAGTAGATGACTTTTGAACCCAGAGCCATTTGTGACTCAGTTCTTGACATAAAACCAAAAGCATCCCAGGACATAAGCAGGCTGCAGGCTCAGATGCCCTACATTAATACTGACTTCCTCCTCCTTGTCTTTTTCCTCTTTCAGATACCAACGACCCAGACTTTCTGATTAGCTTTTTTGCCATCCAAAGACAACTGGGTGTGGGGACTGAATGGTCTCCAGATAAACAGACTGGAAAGCAGACAGAACTTAGGTATTCATACCGGTTCATCTGCAATGAAAGTTACTACGGAGAAAGTTGTTCAAAAAAATGCACACCCAGGGATGACCGATTTGGCCACTACACCTGTACCCGAGATGGGGAGTTATCCTGTCTGCCTGGCTGGAAGGGGAAATACTGCGAAGAACGTAAGAAATCAACAAAACCTCTATGATCACTCAAACCTGGCTGATATTGGATGTCTTTCTGTTTTCATGACTGCCTGTTGACATGGAGTTCGAATGTTTGAAACACCAAAATCGGAGGTTGTAGCTGTTTAACATGATGGGGTCATGCGGGGGTTTGCAAATGACTGGCCTGTGTCTGCAGAGCATGTTATGAAAAGATTCCCTGAGTAGGATGGGGTTGACAGGCCTTACTTCTGCTCAGTCTCCACACGGTAACCTTTGACCTCCATCATTAGAATTTCTGCCTAAAGACAGAAAAGACTGTGAACATGCAAGTTACAGAATTGAGGAGTAATTAAATTGCCAGATATAGGTCATTTTCTTTAAGGTCATAAGATGTTGAGCAGTACAAAATGGAAAGACATAACGATATCTGGCAAGCCTGACAGGCAATTTTGGTGTAGAATGCATTTTCAGGAACCACTGCCTCATAATTTGTAATCATATAATTCTGATGTGTAATTGCTTGTTGGTTTGTGAAAACCCGTTGGATATGGCTTGAGGGACAGACGTCTTAGCATGACAACAGGCACATTATACTTGTGCAAACCCACTTGGCCAAATCGTAGACCAACACTCCTGTGTTTTGGACAGCTCTGAATGGGCCTATAAAGAGGGCTGATGCCATTTGGCTCCACAATAACCAAAGACCCTTTCACCAAAACAAATTAATCAAAGAGTAGATTGGAAGGAGGCACCAAGAGAGTAATAGTTACCATGTGCTGGATATGTGACCACATGGGTGACAGCGGATCTGTCACTTAGTGCTGAAAGAGAAATTGGCATGTGCTATTTAGACTGTGGCGCCAAATTCTAACCAGATGGGCTCACGTGTTGCAATTACAGGCACATCAATCGTCAGTGACTACAGAAAATATACATGAGAAAGACAGATTAGGCATCTTTCACACACTATAATTTTTCTTCTCTCTCTCACACACACACACAAACGCAGACACACTGTGCATCAATTTAAACAAGCCCAGTCATTTGGGTCTAGTATACATTTTAGAAGGTTGTAGACATCCAGATGTTAAGCAAATTGCAAACATTTAGCATAGCCACAATAATGCTAATTAAACGGGATACAACTTGCTAATGAACACAATTGTTTATGCCATTGGGTTTTATTTCTTTGAGCTTCTTGAATTATTACAACACGCTTGTTAGCTTAAGTTTTGAAGGTGTGTTACACAGGTGTGTCTTTACCTGGCATCCTGTCGTGTCCAAAGAAGGTCGAAACCCGAGAGGAGAAGCAGTCTGTCAAAAAAATAATAAAGAGGCCTTTCTTGTACCTGCAGAAGAGTCCGTGCCGCGCGTGCCGGGTAACCTAATCCTCGCGCGGGCATCGAGGGGCGGAGCCCGGGTGCCTGCACGCGCCAAGGTTAATCGCAGCATTATTATCCGCCACGCGCCATCGATGTTTAGTCCCTTCCATTGTTGGGCACGCGGTAGAAGCAGCTGCAAATATGGCTGTGGCAGACCACAAACAACAATAGCGACAGCTGTCTGCTATTGAGAGCAAGCATCTGTTCTCCACTAAACCGGCCGCTTACCGTCAGTCGCCTGATCTGCTGCCCCGCGAATCAGTGTCATGCAAGACTGGTACACTTAAAACAGGACAAACAAGCCCCTCACCCGACGGCAGCCGGTGGGCGACGCTGCCAGGTTTAGATCAAAGAAAAGAAAGGAAAGAAAGGAAAGTTGAGACAGAGGGAGGATCATGTACTTCACCACATAATCTCACTGTTTAGTATTTCAATAAAAGCCTTGGCTGGTGTCACGAAGTGTGAGGGGGGTCCCGTTCTGTTATTAAGGCTTTTAGCAACTATAGACTAATTTTGACTTCATCCAACATATTGGACAACAACCCTTAGCATGCTAGATGTTGTGATTTTACTAACCTATGTTTGATGCATTGCATTTACGTGGATCTCTGTTGTGCTCTTATCTTCAGCTATGTGTCTGGAGGGCTGCAGCGAGAGAAATGGAAACTGCTCCAGACCTGGGGAGTGTGTGTAAGTATGAATTATTCTATAGTGCTGAAGTAGGGTTTGTCTGTTGTGTAGGACCGAACACATATGGCAACAATCTGCATTACATCCAGCTTTGCTTATGTTTCTTTAAACTCCATTATCATTTTCTAAATTCATTGTCATATTAACATCAGCACGTCTGCCTACTACAAATGATGTTGATATACAACTAATCGGGGAGAGGTCGCTCATTATTTGAGGATTCACATCAGCTACTCATACATGTGTAGCCTTCATGAAAACAGTTCAAAGTTCACTGAATCCACAAATCCACTCTCTCTTTACTCACTGATTTTTCTGCTTTCCATCTCCGTCATCCACTCACACACATTCACCCACCCACTCACTCACCAGGGAGGATAATTTGCCCACACACTCGCTCCCTCACTGTGAGACATTCCTCTCGAATCCCATTTTGCCCTCTTTTTTTAAACACAAATCCATCATTCCCACCACAGAAACCGACACAATTCCAGGTAAACCCTTTAATCACCCAACACCATAAAGCTGCTCCCATGTGTTTGCTCACTCAGCAGAAAATGTTGGAGCCATAAAACAGTCCCACAATCTCATGGTTTGACTAGACTTCACGTGGGCCAACAAATTAATAATCATGGAATCGTAAAAAAGGTTTTGATTGATGCGTGCTACCAAAATGTTTTAGATTTGTATTATTATATCATTATTCACAGTGGCCCTCCTTTATTCTGTTGTTACTGTATTCACATTGTTCGTAATGTATACAGTGCAATGTTATCACTATTAAGCACATATCCATGTTGCTTTTCCACTACTAACAATAAACGACATGTAATTGCAAGTGCTGATTTCACATTCTAGAAAAATGCTCAGAAAATATCCCGTTTAGCTCCACAACAGCTCACTTGATGGATTTATATGAGAATTTAATAACTCTATCCAACTGCGTGGAAGCTAGTAACATCACGCTGCATGATTAATGATTGATTACTTAATGTAATAGCCAGCTAATTCATGACAGACATAGTTGCTGCTTCAATTTAATTTTAGTTGACTGATTGCATGTTTTCGATGTTGAATTGAAAAAGACAAGTTTTAATTGCATTATTCCGATATGCTAGTAAGACCTGCATTAAGATGTGCAAGTGATTAATCAAAAAAACATATTTCTGTCATTTTGCAGCTGCAGAGACGGCTGGCAGGGCACATTCTGTGATGAGTGTAAGAAGTACCCAGCCTGTAAACATGGTACCTGCCAGCTGCCATGGCAGTGTACCTGTGAGGAGGGCTGGGGAGGCCTATTATGTGACCAAGGTACACTAGACAACTTAGAACACTGCTGCTGTTACTTTCTAAAAGCTCTTCTCATATTACTTGTGCACTGTTTTCATTTGAATTAACTTGAAAGCCTTAGTAAATTAGGTTCCCTCAGAAGTGTTCCATATATAGCTCTATACATATTCGTACTATCGGGGTAGTTTTTTTTGTTTTTTTTTCCCTTGCAGGCTCCTTGTAAACAAACACTCTTCTCTCCCCCAGACCTGAACTACTGCACCCATCATCATCCTTGTATGAATGGTGCCACCTGCATGAACACAGGCCAGGGGAGCTACACATGTACATGTCTGCCAGGTTTCACAGGAGTCAAGTGTGGGCTAAAGATGCAGGAGTGTGACAGCAACCCCTGCAGGAATGGAGGGATATGCACAGTATGTTGGAAATAAAAGAACATTGCTTGGTATTTATTTTTTACATTTTTCATATTATGAGCACTTGACCAACTTTTCTTTTCTTATCCTATTTCGCCAGAATTTGGAAAGCGGCTACTTGTGCAACTGCCCTTCAGGTTTCGAGGGTTCCCACTGTGAGCACAGCCTGCTGACATGTGCCGACTTCCCGTGCTTCCACGGTGGCAAATGCTGGGAAAAGGACAACGGCCGCAGCTACATGTGCGAGTGTCCCCGCAGCTACACAGGACTCAACTGTGAGAAGAGAGTGGACAAGTGCACGTCGCTTCCCTGTGCTAATGGTACAATCTTCCTTCCCTCTTTGTCCCCCTTTCTGAACTTCCCCTCGCTCTTTCTCCCCCCTTTAAATACTCACAACTGGAAGCAGTGTGGAACAACAGGAATTGCTGGGAACTTGGTGTCTATTGTCCTCCGTATAAACACTCAGCAGCTCAGAGCAACAGCCTGTAAATGTCACCACAGCTCGCTGCGATTGTTGATAAAAGGGGACAAATATCCAGCGAAGCTCAATTTCTGTCTTCTTGTAAACATGGAGGGCTCTGGGATTGTTCTGTGTTAAAAGAACAATACACAGTGTTGTGGTCACACTGTGGATTTGATCGAGTTGTGTGAACTGAAGGAGCCTCAGGGAAGGTTTAGGGAGATCGTGTTCTTTTTGGTGTTGAAATGTCTTGATGTTGAAATACCTCTATTATTCTGAAGGCTAAGGTTGAATGTTCTGCTTTATTGGGAAAATCTCCTAATGTTGATGCTAACTGTTCACTTCCTTCTCTGTAGGTGGTCTGTGTCTGATCCATGGTAGTACTCGTATGTGTAGCTGCCGCTCAGGATTTACCGGGCAGCGCTGCGAAATCAACATCAATGAGTGTGCAGGTAATCCCTGCCTGAATGGAGGCACCTGCCAAGACAGAATCAATGACTACACCTGCACCTGTCCTGCAGGTTTTAGTGGACGCAACTGTGACAGAGTCCTAGATGAGTGCTTCCTTCACCCCTGTCTCAACGGAGGCCTTTGCACTGGGGGCGGTGGGCCAGGCAAGCCTCCAGCTTCTTGCATCTGCCCTTCTGGCTTCTCTGGGCCTCGGTGCCAGTTCTTCCCTAATCTCACCTCTGCCGTGACCAATGGAGAGATTAAAGACAGCTTCCAGTGGGCGGCGGTTTCTCTGGCTGTCGGGCTGGTGGCACTTGTTGTGCTGTTGTGTATGGTGGGCCTGGCTTTGAGGCACATCCACAGGCAGGCCCAAAGAGAGACGGGAGACACAGAGACTATGAACAACTTTTCTAATGCTCAGAGGGATAACCTGATCCCGGCGTCCCAGCTGAAAAACACCAACCAAAAAATAAGCCTGGAAGTGGACTGTGGTTCAGAGAAATCGAACTTTATCCATAAAAACTATCACTTGGACTCATACAACTCCAAATCAAAGGAGTTCAAGGATGAAAAGTCACAAGATGACAAAAGTCTTATTTATGACAAGTGTTTAGAAGATAAAATGCCTTTGAGTAGAATGTACAGGTAAGAGAAACCGTTTGTTCATGTGTAACTTTCCATAACTTTTAACATGCAAACCTGTGCTTTTACTAACACACTCTAGAGCAAAGTTAAAGTACTAGAGAATTCCCATAAGTCTTCTCTGTTTATTGTCTTCATACAGTAGTCTATATATAGTAAGGCATCCTGCTGAGTGAAAATGACTGTTAATAAGACCTCAAACTCACACAATGCTACAGCTCAGTGGATTAGAAAAACCTGGAAACCACACACTCTTCATGTACATAGAGTTTATATATATTTGATTATTGCTTTGCCACAAACTTAATCTATCCCCTGGCTGCCGCACTGTATGTGTTTATGCTTAATGCATAGCTCTGCCATGTGCTTCTAGTTTAACCCAAAGTGTGATTTGTGCTTGCAGTGAAAAGCCAGAGTGTAGGATATCAACGATATGTTCCTCAAGAGACTCCATGTACCAGTCGGTATTTGTTATAGCAGAGGAAAGGAGGGAGTGCGTCATAGCAACAGAGGTAAGCCAAATAAATATTTTTTTTAAATCACATCTTCATCAGCATTTCTGTAGATGCTCTATTTGAAATGCATTATTTTGTCCCAAGTGTATAATACCTCACAAGTGAACCAACATTTATGTCAGTGGAGGATACTCTTTCTAGAAGAAGTGCAGTCATGTATTTAGCTGAGACTGGCCCAATCCACTACATTATTAGTTTCTGTGAATTAATCTGGCCATTCTTTATCATGACCATGTGATGTGAACGCCTAAAATTATATTAATTTCTTACACATGTTTGGCTCCGCTTGGTCTCTAACGTGCTATCTTTTACTGTTGTTGCATTTAGTGGAATTTTTAAGAAGTTTGTTTCCAAGTTTACTTCTTTAACAGTGATGCCAGAGCTTGTCCTTTCGGCTTAATCCCGTGAGTTCAGGGTTGCCACAGCGGATCATTGTCCGCGTTGATTGTTGATTTGGCACAGTTTTTTTTACACGGATGCCCTTCCTGACGCAACCCTCTTCAATTACTACCAAGCTTGGACCGGCACTGCACAGCTGGGGAGAGGAAAGCTTTGTGATGATTGTGTTATTTAATTATGATGTATTTTAACTAAAGTTTTTCCTCTTTTTTTTTTTCACAGGTATAAACTGTGAGAGGTGTGAAAGCTAGAAAAACGAGGACAAATACACAATCGAGGCAGAATATAACATTCTGGATTGTTTACAAATGCTGAGAAGAGACTGGAGATTGTTTTAGATGTCCACTGCTGCTCCGGAACACTTGAGAACTGGAGAGAGCAGATATCTCTGCTCTGAAAAAAAGAATAAAACTGAGAAACTTTATGCTTGTATGCAAAACAACATGTACAGTGAAGGACCTCTCAGTTGTGACAATGGTTAGACTGACAAAAAGACTTATTACTCAAGGTGTGAAGACAAAGCATCAGTGAAATATTAATTTATAAGCTCGGCCATCCTGGACAGTAAAAAGGAGGCGAAGGTGGATCGTTGCCCCTAATATCTGACCCAGCCTTGTGTGATAATCATGATGACTTTGAAAGCCAACCAATCAGTTGAAAAGGTGCCTAATATTTGACCCCTCTAACCCCATTCACACACCCACACACACAGCCACACAGACACTCTCACTCACTCCTGCCAGCTTTGCCTGCTATGCAAGACTCAGGGTTGGGACTCTCCCACTGTCACAATCCAACCTCACAAACACTGAGAGTTATGAATGTCTGAAACTAATCTTCCACTGTCAATCTCATGAAAATGACTGGTTGGACTTGTATGTAACGGTGAAGATTGTATGCAGCCCAAGTTCACTAGAAGCCTTAAAGAGGGGGTTTAAATGATGAATTTGTGCCCTTGACTCTTCTTGGATCATTTGCACTACAAAAAACTAAAACAACAACACAGGGAAAATACTTTGTAATCAAGAGGGATTTGAAGAATAAACCACAGGAGCGCAATAGTCATAGTGCTGTGCCAGCAAGATCCAAGAAACAAGAAAAAAGAAAAAGTGTGCATAGAACATTTTTTTATGCAACCGAACTGAGGAAAAAGAGACTCAAAAAAGAAGAAGAGACTGTCACACCACTGCCTGCCTATAATAAATTTAAAAAATACAGAACCAATAATGTAATTTTTTAAAATGATTATTTCCAGAGTTTAATTTAAATATGACACACTGCTCTTTATATGTTTTATAATGTTATTTTGTATATAATGCATATTTATAAGGACCAAACTTCTGAGGAATAAAACTTTCTTGAAAACTGTTTTTAATTTGATGTCAGTAAATGGAAAAGAAACATATTTTTTAAGGTTTTGAAATAATGAAAATGAGTACAACTGATGATGAGATGTGTCTTGTAATTCTTACCTATCAAAGCTTAAGTCCAAAGATTTCTTCCTCTGCTTATATTTCACATACAATGCTCATGAACAGCTTTACAAATATGAAAACCAGCTGTGTTACATGACATCATACTATATGTATGTAATTTTTTGGACATTAGGTAAAGACAAATAAGCCTCCTGACTGTGGCATCACTACCTCAAGTGATTCCTGAAAAGGGCTTTTGGCTTCTGCCCCACTCACCCACCCAATCGTTCTCACTCCAGCCCTCAATTGGCTTGGAATTCAAATCCGTTTCCACGGATACCACCCCCTCAAGCTGGAAATGGCGAAATAAAGCCAGGCACAGGGCAGGGAGGACCGCCCCCCCCAAGCCCCATCCCTCATAATGTGCGCACACACACACACACACACACAACAGAGAAAACCAAACAGATGCCGTGGGGGAGCATGGAGTAATTCTGTGGTGCCATAAAAACAGCAGCATATGCCATTCCTCTCGCCCCGTGTGCATGACACACAGAGTGCACAGTTCTCCTCCCATAAAAACACACTTTAGCACTTATAGGTTCCCCAACTGCCTGACTCCCCTTCAGGGTTAAGGGCAATATTTCAATGCGCGGTTCTGTACCACCCACTCCTGCAAACAAAGCTGGGAAGAGGACCTCGCACTGGTGCTGTCAGCAGAGAGGAGGGGAAACCAGATGGGAGTCAGTGGATAGGTTATGAATCCACTTAAATAAAAAGATCTCTATTCTAGAAAAGTTGACTTATCTGACAATCTGGTCTGTCTTATTGCCCTATGACCTTCTTGTCATTTTAGAAAATGCTGCAATTTAAAAGTTTTCCATTCTGTTCTCCATTCTATGATGGTGACTGGGACCAAATGTGTCTGAAAATTCATTTATGTGTCTAGGCACCATGTCATCCACAATTTCAAAACCTCTCCTGCCTCCAATTAACACAAATCCTGCAAGAGTCAACACCCCCTAATCAGGAGCAATCAACACTCGACAGAGAATCGGTATCGGCTTTTCCTTCACACACATCCTTTTAACTTGTTGACCCAGGCATCCACATGTAACAGTTTGTTTGTGTTTAAAAAAAATATTTAAAAAAAAATAGATTTTGACCTGGCTCAAGAAAAAACATGTTATCACAGTCATTAATTATCTGCATAATGCCCTCACCCAACTTCATAGCACTAAAGACTTTCTTCACACCATCATCATACTAACACCTCAGAAGCAACACACCCCATCACGGTCGTAAACACATGCTAGGGCTCTGCTCTTTGGCCTCTGAAGTCTCCACAGCATGGCCAGGCACTTTCATTGTGTTATAATCACAGCATCCTGTTTGTGACCCAGTGACATCAGTTCCAGTTTCCTCACTGATTAAAAAATGCATAACAAGCCGGTGTGGGCCAAACATTTTTTTTCTCACGCATTGCTTTCTTTTAGTCTGCATAGCTCACACAGATGATTTGGTTTTTCAGGAAACAACCTCAAAACAGATGAGGGCACAGTCAAACACGCTAATCAGCACTATTTACTCAGAGATGGTAAAATTTATGAATTGATGTCGTATTTTGTCAAGTGAAAGAACCAGGAAGTAGATGCAAACTCTTTCTTGCTATATATGAATTTTCTTATATCTTAGTGATGAATGTGGAAATGCCTGTACATAACACTTTTCTTTTTCAAAAACTGTGACGCTAAATCACAATCAAAGCGGCAAAACATCTACGAACCTCAAGTCCTAGCTTTCTCTTACAATTGCAAATCTGATCCCTTTAATCAGAGGCCGATTTAGCTCCTTTCAAATATCAATTTTTTTTATGCAAGTCTTGGCAAATTACACTCATAAACTGGCACATGATGTTGTTATCCAATGGTGTGTAACTGTCTTGTTCTGCACTTACTAATTAACACTAGGTGTCAGTAAGAAACCCACACAGGAAATCACTCTGTCAAAATGAAACCCCAGGTACAGTACACTCGAGATTAAGTCTGAAGCAACTTAATTAAACTTCAAAACAAAACCTAAAAACAGTCCTCCTCTGATTTGCATTATGTTACATTTAGTATTTTGTTACTCAGACAAAATTACTGGAAGAGTTCAAGTATCTTAAGTTAAAAACAAATATGTGTTGTCATGCAAGTGCAGTATTATTCCTGCTTTTAAATATGACTGACCTATCCAGTAATGTAGTGTTAAGCTCTTAACTCACTTCAGAAAGTTTACACCATAATATAAATACCACCTTCTCCTCATACACCTCTTGCAAGAACACTTTCCACAGTATCTTGTAATCTGGAAAAAAATTAGATTTCAGTTTGGGGCTTAAATGATCCATGCAATATATTAGTTTCACGGTAAAGACAAAAAAGACAATGCACTGCACTGGATCACAGACAGTGTCATTAAAAGACTTTAGGCCTGTCCCTTCAGGGGCCGCCACAGCAGAACATGTTCAGAGAGCTACACACAAATACTCTAACACCAGCCTCAAGTTGTAGATGACGTGACATGACAGGCCACAGATAGAATGAAGGTGTGTACGTGATACACGGCTGGCGTCTCAACGGCCTGGATTGTGTAGTGCTTTAAATTCATGAAAAGCTGATACAGTTGCCTGGCCTCTTACCAAGGCAGATAATGCCAGCTATTTATAGATAATCTATTTATCAGCACAGATGAGCCTGTGCTATTGCTGTAGCCTCTATCAGATTCACCAGAAGTGCTGGGCATTTCTGTGTATCTGATCAGGGCCCACATCTTTCCGATCATGTTTCTGTTTTGTTATGTCTCTACTGTGGAAAGTGCAAGCAGTTTTGATTCACTAAGAAGTCAGCTTTCCAGAGAAAGCACACTGTAACCTGTCAGACATACAAAATATAATCAACTACATGTTATTGCTTCAAATGATGCTAAAATATATATATATATATATATATATATATATATATAAATGATTAGCTATAAAATGGAAATTTACCATAACATAGTAAATGTAAATGATACAGTAATTAATTTCTTAGACAAATAGACTCCTTTCCCTTATGTACTTAAAATACAGCATGTCCTCGGTTCCTCAGTAAACTGGGGCATTTCTAGTAAAGCATATTTTAAATTATGCTATTTTCACTTTTACTTGTGTTTTGAGTTTGTGTACATCTGCCACCTCTGGTCATTTTCACAGCAAATGTGATTTTATTACAATTGTATTTTGTTTAACTCTAAATATTATTTTCAATTGTTTTACTTTTTATTGTTTGTGACATAGTGCGTGAGAAAAAAATGCTTTCCAAACCGCTCCTATTAAGGACTTTCTTAAGGGCTTGAATCTGATGCAATGTCTTGGTCTGTTGATTGGAAGATACCTCGGCCCTGAAATGCTGTGGGAAGTTGCATCAGCCAGATTAGGTCGGAACAACATGGAAATATATTCAGAGAGCGACAACGCATCCGAGCAATCATGCACGGAATGAGTTAGAGTGACGGTTTGACGACCAATCACGTTGAAATGTGTGGGGGCGTATTATGATACATTTGAGCCAATAAGGTAATGAATTTAATTTAAAATTCCGCCTTCTTCGGCGCACTGAGATATGATTGGATACCACGTGGTTTACGTCACACTTTCTTTAGAAAGTATTGGTCGAATGCATTGTCAGGGATTCGCCTCCTTGCAGATGACTATAAATTTGTGAGCGCCGGTGCGGCGTGTTATCGGGCAAACATCGCAAATCGTCGTCAGACTGGCGGGGATAACATCAAGCGCCAGGACTCTTAGACGGTAGTTACCATCAGCCTCGATCTTTTCATTCGTTCGCTTTTTGAATCATACTGTCAGCGGCTGGCGAAGCAGCTGGTCGAAGCGGTTTTTGATATTTGTTTCGCCATTGACTCGAGGGCCAAAGCGGCTGCCATGGATTTTTAAGTCATAATGCGGCACCTCTAATGCAATGGCAATGCATCGTGCAAGGCAAAATCAACTGCGAGATTCCATCTTCGCAACTGCCAAGCAGTTGGGCTCGAATACCGCCCGCGGTATACCTGCGAGCCAGCCGGTCCCCCTGCTCCTGGACCGAAGGAAGCTAACGCTAGCTAGCTAGTCATCTTAGCGCAGTAACATCAACTGAAAGTGAAACCATCCATCTGAACGTCGTCAACACTACCAATCAAAATGAAGCCTCAAGACATAATCACCGGGAAAGCCAGTCTGTGGATCTTCGGGTACGGTTCACTGGTGTGGAAGCCTGACTTCAAGTACAAGAGGAGCACCGTCGGTTACATTAAAGGCTACAAGAGACGTTTTTGGCACGGAGATAACTTCCACCGCGGGAATGATGAGTTGGTAAGATGCTTCACGTTAAGGTTTTGTTTACTTTATTATGATAGTTTTGCTTTTCGTGGGCAGACTAGCTGCTTGGCTAATACTATCAGGCGTTGTCAGTGACGTGACCCGTTGCTCTTTCTCTGTCTGCAGCCCGGAAGAGTGGTGACGCTGATTGAAGACGATGACGTAAGTGGAAATCTGTACTTCCTGTTTGCCATTTGTGCTGCCGAAACAGCAGCGTATTTTCCAGATCATAATCACACCTTGAAATTCCCCTGAATGATGTCGTTTAACGGGTTTTTCTTTTTGTCCCCACAGGAGAGCACTTGGGGCATGGCATTCGAGGTGACAGGCTCTCAGGTTGAGGAGTCCCTGAAGTATCTCAATATACGTGAAACGGTCTGTGGTGGCTACATCACCAAAATGGTGGATTTTTTCCCCAAGGAAGAGAACCAACCTGCTGTTCAGGCGCTGGTGTACATCGCAACTTCCGACAACCCCCTCTACCTGGGGCCAGCCAGCCCAGAGGAGATCGGCACCCAGATCATTATGTGCAGAGGGAAGACAGGCCACAACCTTGAGTACTTGCTCAGGTTAACAGCGTTCATGAGAAGCAGCTGCCCACATGTAGAAGACCACCACCTCTTCTCAATCGAAGCGGCAGCGAGGTCCGTGGTAGCTCAAGCCCTTGCTCTCACTAATTTAATAAGAAAACATACAGATACACTACACTGAGGCTTTTCATGTCATGCCACTTCATTTGTGTTTTGTTGTGACATCTAAAGCAACATTTAAATCCATTCTACATAAAACACTTAAATAGTTCTGAAGTTGTAATACCTTTTGATTTATTTTTCTCTAAGCATTACCTTGTGTTCCCACTGTAAGGTCAGAGCTGGTTAATGTTTGTACATTAGTTTTAAACTGATCACTCAATTGTTGACTGCGAACTTCTGTGTGCAGTCTTTAAAAGCCACATGAACAGTTATTTTGAAAGTTCAGTTTCCGTCCAGTCCATGGAGACAGGACAGCAAGTAATTGTGGTTTTGGAACCTAAAATTCACCAGATGGCGGCTGAGATGTTTTAAAGGGTCACGCTTGTCTTAAAACCCAATTGTAATGTATCCATCCAGTATTAAGCCAAATGCCAATAAAGTTAAAAGAAACTCCATCCTGTCTGTCATTGTTTAAAGTGAGTAGTGCAAACCAGTATCAGGTCTTAAGCATGAGTTGGAATCTTGTCCATTGCAGCATCTTTCAACATAGACTTAAAATAAAACTATTATTCAATTTGTGTTGAGTCTGTGAAAAGGCCATAAAGGCTGATGTGCAAAATCTAGAATACAAATGCTTTCATGTCGGGGTCATGCGATCATGACTATTTAATGCAATACACATCTTGAAATCCCCAGATTTTGTAAAAATTAAAACTCATCACACGTGAGAAATTGAGGTTTTTATTGGACACAGCCATTCAGAAGGTTTTCCCCTTTACTTTGCAGCCGGATTCTATAATTGTTCAAATTCTTTTCATTAATTCACTTACCCTGCAGAGCTCAGAAATATGATTATTCAAGGCACAGATCTGGGGAAGGCTAAAACAAATTTGGGTAGACAATGGATGCAGAAGGGCCTTTGTAAGAGAGGTAACCAAGAACCTATGGTTCATTCTGACTGAGCTGTGTGGAATTGGGACAAACTTCCAGAAGGATAGTCACCACTACCTCCCTCCACCACCCTCCACATATCAGGGCTTTTAGGCAGAATGGCAGGATGAAAGCCCCTCCTCAGTCCAAACACATGAAAGCCTGCTTAGATTTTGCAAAAAAAGCACCTGAAGGGACTCTCACACTGAGAGGAACAAGATTTTCTGTTCTGATGAAACCAAGACTGAACTGTTTGGAGGAAACCAGGCACCTCTTACCACCTGCAAAACACCATCCCAAAAAGAAACTAGCGGTGTCAACATCCTTGACTTAGATTTTTTCTTACCTTGTACCTCACTTGTAAGTCGCTTCGAATGACTAAATGTCAATGCTGTGGGGGAGTTTTTCAGCTGCAGGGATTAGGTGACTGGTCAGGGTTGAGGGAAAGCTGAATGGATCAAAGCACTGAGATATCCTCAATGAAAACCTGTTCCACAGCGCTCAGGACTTTAAACTAGGCCAAACATGTCAACAATCCTAAGCACACAGCCAAGACAATGCAGGAGTGGCTTAATGACAACTCTGTGAATGTCCTAGAGTGACCTAGCCAGATCCCTGACTTGAAGCCTATTGGTCATCTCTAGAGAGAACTGAAAATTGGCTGTCTGTTGACAGTCCCCATCCTACCTGACTCAGCTTGAGAGGATTTACAAAGTAGGAATTGCAGGAAATCCCCCAGTTGAGGTGTGCAAAGCTTCTCGCGTCATAACCAAAAGTGTGCAAAGCTGTAATCGCTTGAGTTGAGTATTAAGTAAAGGTTTTAAATACTTATTAATACTGTAAATGTGACATTTCAGTTTTTTAGTTTAATCATTTTAAGGACATTACAAAATCTCAGTTTCACTTTGTCATTATGTGGTACTGAGTGTAGATTAAGGAGGAGAAAAATACATTTGAATGATTGTAGTATCAGGCTGCAACAGAACAGAATTGAAAACAGTGAAGGGACTCTGAGAACATTCTGAATGCACTGGATGCTAAAAGAATAGGATGTGTAGAATTTCTTTACAAATATTTTCTATGGACATGCATGCAGAGTCATACGGACACATGCTACATTTGACTGACCACTAAGTAATATTTAATTTTCCTAGTGATATCTTGATAACAGGTCTTTTCACATTAGGCCATGTTCCACATGTGACTGAATAACAGGTGTTGCTCAGCAACATTATAGTGATAACGCTGTTGAGCTACATTTTGAAGCAGGGTGCTAGTGTATTCACATATAAAAACAAGCAATGGACCCTCGTGAACACTGGCCCAAAGGAGCTTATACCTTGGATACGTTTCAAGTCAAAGAGTCTATCTAGGTGCACATGCTTATATAACTGCTGCCTGGGAACAAGCCCAGACCTGGAAATCCTGTGTTTACAGTCTGCTTTGTGGTCATGTCAGAGTGCATCAGAAAGAGCCTGCTGCAGTGGCACTCATCAAGATTAAATCTCAATGGCCCTGCACCAAACCACATGAAAATAGATCGCCTGCTACCCCCTCTACCCCCTCGCTGTTCGGTTTGTGGTTTGTCATGTAGCGTGGGTATCGTGGATGGCAGAGGTATTGATATGGGATATTATAGTTTATGCAAGGTCTGAAACAAAACAGTTTTAAATGTGATTAAATAAAAATCCTGGGCAAATGTAGAGTCCCCTAAAAGTGAGATTTTCAGTTGTATTTGTCTAAAATAGTTCTATGGATGTATGTGATTTACTATCATAAACATGAAGAGAAGCCAAATAAAAGTTTTTGTGCTTCGGTGAGGGGGATTGCTTATGATGACCTTCAGGTTTCAATGACCACAGTGTTTCAGTTTCTCATTTTAGTGTGTAAATGTCTGAAAACTATTATCGTGGTCGTATTGGATGTCAGGTGTTAGCGCAAAATTGCTTAACACAGCAAAGGAAACAGGAAAGATGCCAAAGAATACATAATTATGCTTTCAAAATGCAACATTTGATTCAGTGTGGCTGTGATGGTTGCAAATGACTTCAATATACATGAGCTTCATAGAGGTGATATCAATAGCATCCACTGAGCAAGGCTGCAAGTTTGAAACACAAAACCCAGACTCAGGAGCAATTGTGGAAAGTAATATGGTCTGATGAACAATCTTTTACCCTTGTGCTGCCTGCAGATGGCTTTACTTCCACAGGAAGCTACAGGATGCCCCTCTGCCTTGTTGCAGGTTTAACATATTCAAGAGCTCCCAAATCTCCATTAAACGCTTTGTAAAAATTGTTTTCATTCACAAGTTTTTAAGAAATTGTATGACAACAGTTCAAGATAGTCTTGCTTGTGACTTTTGTTCTAATTTACTTACCACGGTTCCTGAGGATCAACAGATTGAAATACAAAATGTAATTAAAACAAACACAAGAGCAGATAAAGATAAGATAAGCAAAAAGACTTATTTTATACTTTTATTTTGAGTTTGCTCTTCGTTAGTAAAATGACAGATGCAATTTTTCATATGTACACATGACCTACAAAAATAGACAAGCGAATGAGGGAAAAGCCAGAGGAAAAGTCGCTCATTTTTTTATGTACATCAATATAGAACTTCATATTTTAATCACACTATTAACACAAAACAAACAAACCAATAATATACCAGATGTAGTGCTCATCTTAGGACACAGATGCAAACTTTTATTTCTAAAACATCAAGAGACCCACAGACTCTTCATCACAAACAAATATTTCTTCTGAAAAATAAAACTGGCTTCAATACAATTTACACAGTTTTACAGATTAATATTCCAATGCAATTGTCATGAATTGCCCATTTTTTACATAACCCAAATAACTTAAATATTAAGACAACCAAATAATCCGCGTTGACTATAAATTTACTCATAGCAGCATTGCCATATTAAGCAGTACCCCTCATTTTGGAATATAAGTTTTAAACCATCCATTTATTTATGCTTCCCATTGGGCAAAAATACATAATTGATTTTTATTTCCATATGTACTGGAATACATTTTATGGACATAAAATGTTCATAATGTTACGACCTGCCATATTTATTTGGGTACTCATGTCTTTTATTACAAAAATAAGAGCTTTAGTAGAAAAGCTGTAGACGTATTGTTTGGTACAGTGTGGGTAAGTAAGGTGTGGATTCACATTAAACTTCGCGATATGCAGTCATCTATCAGTTTAAACTGAACATGACTATAAAACATTTAAATAACCTAATGTACATGTATGAGCATCAAAAACACAAAAACAAAAAGAAAAAAAAGTAGATGTGGCTCAGTGCATCAGACAGAAATTCATTTGCCTTACAACCCTGGCAAAAAAGGATTCCAAAGCCTGTAAATGTACACTTGTTGGTTCCTGTCTTTGTTGTAATGTCACTGCTGAGTAGCAAATCAAAACAGCTTTCTGTCACACATGGAAAATGTAGAGTTTGACTTAAAAAAACACTTAGAAATACTTGTCACAATTCAGACAAAAATACTCAAGGCAGATGTTTCCACTGAAGTGGACAGTAAAATAAAACTGACGAGAGATGTGGAGGCTGGTAGGGTGAGTGAAAAGGGTCCTTTTATTTGTTTTGCCAGCATCCAGAGTGGTCCTCCAGGCATTGAGCCTCAGTTACTCTAAATGCTGTACTCCCTATTTATTAGATTAGGCAAACAGCGTCTGTGGTGATCACAGTGAGAGCGGGTCCCTAGTGTGTGTGTTCTATAGTGAGACAGTTTTGTCTGCATGTGAGTGCACTTTGATGTGGTTAAAGTGTGCATGACAGCATCATCGAGCCCCAGGACCACTAGGGCCCTTGCCTTTCCTGACTCCTCCATGGCTGGTGTGGTGGTGGCTATGGACCAGCTGTTTGTGGGGGCTTGGGGTGGAGGTTCCTCCTTTGGCCTGGGGAGAGGAACTTCTGCTATGGTTGAAGGTGGGGGTGGTACAAGTTCGGCCCAGGGAAGTCTGCAAGGGGCTGGATGCAGAAAGGCCTGCTGAGAGGGCAGTTGATCATGGACTTGGTTAATCTCTTATGAACAACACAAATTCCACAGACATGTATATATAACTTGTGCACGGTATATATAATTATTTGGTATATACAAGTATAACTTGTGCACACAATCACAAATACGTTATAAAGATGACACAAGTAATGTTCCTGTGATTCTGCAAGCAGAATTCTTTCTTTTCAGTTTTTACCAGGACTAGTTTGATTCACATCAATCACCTGACATCAAAAGTCATCATAAATGTTGTAAATAAAGCAAATATGGCCTCATAACAGTCCCTCAATTACGAATTATGTACAGGACAGATACAGATCATAACTCTGAATGCATGCATTTGCCTGAGAGGTTAAATGACTCACTAACCTTTAGAAACGCTGTAGCCATAGGCTGCATAAGCTGCAGCTGATGCAGCTGCTGCACCAGCTATCGCTCCTGCCATAGCTGCTGCACTGCCCGCTGTTGACTTGCGACCACGTCCTTTTCCTCCTGACTTTGCTGTGCCTCCCGATCCTTTAGGCCTTCCCCGACTCCGCCCAGACCTACCTCTGCCAGGACTGATGGTGTCAGAGGCCGACACACCTGAAGATGGAGGGCAAGAAAAAAAATATGTTTGAAAAATGTGTCGTGTTTCACTCGTTGTGCCTTTTTTGTTATCTTGTGCTCTCAGAACTTAAATAAGTAAGTTACAGCTCTGTAAGAGACATTTTCTCTGGTTTGGCCTTAATTCAGTCCTACAAAGACACCATGATCATTTTGCCGTGATTTTGAAGAATCATTACAATTTAAACATTACTCACCATTACCATAAGTACAGCCTCAGGCAAACTGTTGCATATTGCTCTAATTTTCCATTATAGCCACTGTCTGCCTCATTGGTTATGTGCCTAATCTTTCCAGTACCTTCTCCCTTCTCAGGCTCTTTACTGGTCTGCATTTTATTTGCATTACTCAATTCGAATGCTTTGGTATATAACCCGTCAATGGGGGAGAGATGCATCTATCCTATCACTAACACCAAGGGCACCTCAGAGGAAAATTCTTCACAAATCCTTTGTTGTAACCCTTCATTCAGGCTAATCTCACTCTTCCTCCCTGTTCACTTTTTTGTTAAATGTTACCAATTGCTCCCTCATTCTAACCATCAAACCATCTTCTAAATTGTTCGTTATAACATGGTCTGAATCTCTAAAATCACCAACCCTTCTTTCTTTCTGGCATGGTTAGCAAGGGCCATCAATACCGTTACTGGAGCCTCCTAGCATGGCAGCAAATCCATTTTATGAAGCATCACTCTTTTAGGGGGATTGACAGATTTCAATAAAAAAACTATAGGCTCACTTATCTATCTAATATGTTCTGTTCTCTAAAATAGAACATATTGAAACATGCAACCAAGACTAAATATCACCCCCATAAATCTAGATTATACACTAATCTGAGGTAAACAACTGCTTGTGTAAATGGGTGCATGCCAACTAATACACAGTCCTGATATCAAAGAGAATCCAAAAAGCCACACTTGTATATGTGCAGTCAAGACCTTCATGCAGGTCACACCATTTACTTTTCCACCATTGTTTAAACACAATTTTATTATCTCATTGATAACACACAGCTCATGTTATCTTTGGCAAGTTTAGAGCTTTTACAATGAAGGGCAGCTGGACAGATTAAATGTGCCCAGACTTCCTTTAAATGAAATACTAAATCATTTGGATGGCCAATCCAAGCTGATCTGGAAACTGTGGGGTAGAGATGTTGACTTTGTTGATGTACGTAGACATAAGTAATGCGCTGATGCGGCAAAATATTAAGATTATCTCCCAAACACACATGCAACATCAAAAACAGCTCCAATCCACCAAGGAACGGACTGTACGAGCCCTCTGAAGGTCCCCTGTGGTATCTGGCACCAAGATATTATCAACAAATCTTTTAAGTCCTATAACTTGCTGGGTGGACCCAAAACAAATTTAACTTGTTCTTCCAGCACATCCCACAGATGCTCTATCAGACTAAGATGCGGAAAAAATGAAGGCCATGCCAACATCTTGACATTGCAATGTGTCATGGCACATTTTCTTGCTAAATGTGGCTAGTTTCATGGGGAGTGCCATTGCCAAGAAGAGGTGTCCCTGATTTACACTAATATTTACATAAGTAGGATATTTGAAACTGACATTCACAATAATGCGTGGACCCAGTGCTCCCCAAAAGAAGAGTAGCCAAAACACCACAAAAATCTCACTGGCTTGACTTATTCAGTTAGTCAGCGCTGGTGCCTTCCCCAAATAAATGTCATGTTACAGAATATGGGATGCACCTAACTAGGTGGCATTTACACGGAGTTAGGTGCTCTAAGGTCCAATTCACATGACTGTAGGTGCCTTTGATGGTGGACGCGGATTAGCATGCGCACACTGGTCTGCAGCTCTGACTTAATTCCATAAACACCATTAAATTTTTCTGCAACTTGTCTCTCAGTTGTCCTTCAGAGAAGCATGACGATCATTGTCAAGGCCTGAGGACTTTTGTGCTTGACAAAAAAGCAATGCCAGCTGCATCTAACTGGGAGCCCTGGATAAACAGCTCTGGTCGTGATGCCAAAATTAATGAAAACTAAATCGCTGCAAAATCTGCATAAACCTTGGGAAAGTGAATAGAAATTTTACTTTAATTTCTGATGAAGGCACATTTGTACATTTGCACTCAATGTACATTAAAAAAGTATTTGTTTTACTTTGTTTACTCATTGCAAGGTAATGGGATGCAAAGTTCCACGAAATGGAAAAATTCAAGTATATTCACCTAAAAGTTGTTCTTAAGTACAGTACTCAAGTCAGTTTACAGAGTTCCCATTTAACCACTGTTCAAATTTCAAAATTTGCGTGAGAGATATCATAATTTAAATTGATTCAGAATTCTGTTTACCCCAGAATTTAATTACAAACCCTAATCATATAGTATTATATATAGTTATTATTATTATAGTAATTATGCAAAGGAACATAGTTTTAAGGGAAGATAGAAAGATTTACCCACTAAGAGGCACTGACTAGTACATATTCATTCCTAATTATTCCTAATCTGGAAATACACAGTATACTGCCCTCTTCACTCCCTGTTGTAGTCAAACAAATAAGTTAAAGGTTCTCTTACCGTTCATGTTATCAGAGACTGATCCAGACACAGAAGCAGGGGAGTTGGTGGCACGAGACTGCGGTGCAGAAGACACTGGATCATCCACAATGACCAGCATGTCACTGCTGCTCTCGTCTGCATCAGGGTCAGGTGGCAACGAGCCGGGCTGAACCTCACTGCTTAGGGAGATCTGAACATCCACAGGAGCAAACACAGACATACACACAGGCTGGGGGTCAGCACAATGGAGAGCCAGGGAAACCAGGCAGGTACAGTAAAGGGCAAGAATACAGGAAGAGTGCATGGAACAATAAGGACATGGAAAGAAGATTATGAATAAGGACACAGTAAATGACGAAGGGAAGTAAGATTTGAGGGAAGAAAAGGGGAAAAAGGGCGATAGAAGTATATCATGACAGAATAATAACATGTAGGAAATTTATTAATTTTATAAGATGAGACAGGATTAAAAAAGGAAGATGCTTAAGACATTTTAAAAGGCACAGGATGCAGAATATGAGATTGAGTTTGTGAGCAAATGGAGCCACCATCCATCCTCTGTAACCTAAATCACAGTCTGAATAGCATTTCCCTCCTCCTCCACTCTCTTCAGTTGGAGAAGCACTAAAATGAGGGTGATCACTGCTTTTCCATTTGACTTCCTTACCTCACTGAAGGGGCTGGGCATGGTCGAGTCCATCTCAACGCTGATAAAGGAGTCATCTCCATCTGCAGAGAGGTTGGAGTTGTCCGCTGAAGGTGCATGGGAGATGACCAGGTTTACTTCCTTTTTCCTCTTGTTGTCTGAGTCCTCATTCTTCTTCTGCAGGTTGGACATATAAATGAGGGTTTATGGTTTCTACACTCTTTCCATGCCCTGTAGTTACCTTTTATATACTTTTTTCAGGTTTCCAAGGACAAAGGATCTTTGTCAACATGTTAATTTGGCTGGTGTTTGCCAAATAAACGTGAGACCAAACACAACAACTAATTACAGGTAAAGATATGATTTTATGCCCTTTAAAGCATCTCATCTTCAGTGTCTCTTTTTTTCGTCCTTCATTTACAAAACTCTTCCTGTTGTGCATCTATTCTTCCTGCCTTACATCGCACATTTGTTTTTGTCTTTCGAGTTATTCTACACATTCTTCATCACACTGTATTTTATGTTAAAAATGCACAATGAGGGGAATGATGAGGTTTAAATCCATCAGGCTGTACTGTACCTTCTCAGCATACTTCTCCCTCTTTCTCTTGCGCTCCTTCACCTTATTGGTCTCCTCCTGCTGCCTCTTCTCCTCCTGTCTCTGACGTACTAGAGGAGAAGACAAAAATTATTACATTTTGTCCTTATCTTATTTAAAGTTAAGGTTAGCATTCTTAAGATGGAATTAAACCAAGACAAGGCTGTGTGCCTGCATGCTATAAACACTCACATTTCTTCTCCAGCTCATCATCATCCAGTAGTAGGCTGACCACCTCTTTGGGTTTGAGTGTGTCTGGTTTGAAGTTGCCACCAGAGATCACCACCCTTTGGATCTTGTTGGACAAGAACAATAATAATAATTAACATAATGAAACTTCTAGCCATTGTCACATTTTTACATGTTTGCGTTTCAAACCTCGCTCTTCTCCTTTGCCCGCTGCAAGATTCTCTCCTCAATGGTGCCCTGACAGATGAGACGATAGACTGTCACCTGCTTCGTCTGACCCAGCCTGTGAGCTCTGTCCATAGCCTGTTGGTCCACTGTGGGGTTCCAGTCACTATCATAGAAGATAACCTGTGAGGGAAACATAAAAACAAAATTCTTAAGAGCTTAAAGATTTACAAGGTACAATTTATTGCAATGGCCTTCTAAACATGAAGAAGACACTTTTATCTTTAATTTCTTAGAGCAATTTCTTACAGCGATACTTTTTTCATGTGCAAACTGTTCCTTCAACATGGCCAATGCCCTGTTTTAAACAATCACTTCACAGTCAGTGTAGTGAAAGCTAATGCCATTGGAACAGGGCTATAGGGACACAAAGGTAGATTACGCTAAGAGACACTGATAATGTTGAAACACTGCAAATTTTCTTTTTCTGGCTCTGTTAGGAAACTATGACTGTGTACGTTGTCTGTTCTGTTTTAGCTAATATATATTCAAATTCAACTTGGATATTGCAATACTAAATTGTTTTTTCTGCAATGTGTCAATGACTCACAGTGTCAGCAGCTGTCAGGTTAATGCCAAGCCCTCCAGCCCTTGTACTCAGGAGAAACACAAAGATATCCGTCCTATGAAGAGCAGTCAGTGGAAAAGTGGAACAAAGAAGGAGGAGGAGGGAGAAATATTCAGTGTTGAAACATATTTTCAGGCCTGATTGCAGTTATAATATAGAGACACACATGCGTGACACACACATAAAGTGACAGAACAGTGGCATGGAAAATTAAATGTACATGATACACTAGTTTTAAAAATGAGGCTTTGAATTTGAATACTCCACAATCTCTCTCACCTACAACCCCACAACAACAACCAGACTAACTATGGCACCTCAGAGCTGCATACTAATGTAAAGCAGAACATGTGGACTCACTAGGAAATGCATGCATGCACACGCACACATATATTTGTAAGTGTACATGTTAGATAAAACAGCTCACTGAATGCTGCAAAACAGGGAAAGGCAGACTCAAAGCTTCAAGTACATGCACACTTTAGATTGCATCTATCTCTACCCACCGGCTCTGGAAGTCAGCCACCATGTCTCTGCGTTCAGAAATCTTAGAAGATCCATCAAGGCGCATGTAGGTGTGCTTACGATAAACCATGTACTCCTGAAAAGGTGGGACAAAAAAATTTAACTGATTAGACTGTTATGTGGTGTTGTACCAAGTTCCAGCTTAGTACAACCCCAGTTCAGTGGATTATTTCCAGTATTTCAAACTTTTAAAATAGTTAAACAGTTTATATGGCAAAAGAAGAAACTGATTACCAAAGCACTGAGGTTATTAAAAAAGTTAATCTAACCCTGCATAGAATTTCTGAGTAAGATTTTTTGAATTCATTGATTCGCAAAACTGACCCTTTCTGGATCCCGTCCACCATTTATTGTGAAACCAACAGGTCATCTAAAACTTGGTATTGAATCATAAATAGTTTTTCTGCCTTTGCCCACGGACGTCACTAGCAAGTATACATGGAATTCTCATATATGCAATTCTATTTACGTTTTTATATGAGCAGCAGATTAGCCCTCCGGGTCTACTGGATAAGTCAAGTAATATTAATCTTTAGTATAAGCTTTTCTGTCTGACAGCAACTTTGTATCAAAAATATCAGACTTTCTCATATCTTATGTGATTTGCAGGAGTTGAAACGTCAATCCCAGTGCCGTGGGACATAGAGAAATGCAAAAACTGATATTCTATCCCCACCCCAACAAGTCTGCTAAGCTTCTCTGTGTGTTTGTGTTTGGGTGTTTCTGATGGGATGTGTTCAGGGCAGCAGCAGTGATGAGGTGACTTGATGATCTCTCTTTAAGCAGTGCCCTGAACCCTCGACCTCCTCACTTAAACATGTCAGTGCCCCTGAACCAATGAACCAGTCGCAATTACTGGCACACATCAAAACTCACCTCACACAATCATTACTGATGATATCAATGATCTGACACTATGTTTTCAGTGACCTCCCTAAACCCTTGTCACCCAGGGACCTCCCTCCTCACTGTGTGTCTGGCTCTGTTCCCAACAGCCCCATCTGCTCCGAGTGAACTACATTATAGACCATTAGCCCGGTGTTCACCAAAATGCTGCTAATCTCTTTGAAATGGGTTCTAGTATCTGGCCAGCAGAATGTTCCAGATATTTGTTGCTTGTAAAGTGTTACTTAGCCTTCCTCAGTTGAATCATCAGACTCAAAGTTTTAAATAAAGATCAACTAAGATCTCCTGCTGCCATTTTAAAACTTGTAAAGTGCATTTCACCCAGCACAGATGCAATGTACTTTCCACACTGAATTGTGTATCTCAACAACCAGTTTGGCAGTTTGCTTGTTGAGTAGAGTCAAGAAGAAAAACTCTTTAAGGTATACACAGCCCTAGTGTTTATTGATTGCAGTTCTTAGGCAAAAAACACAGTATGCATATTCACCATCTGGTGTTTTAAATACATTTTACCTTAAAATTAACAAATTGAGGGAAATAAGTATTCAGTGCTGTATGTCCACTTTATAGTCTGTATTCAGATAAAAACCCATTGCTGAGTTTTTGGCTGTGGAGCCAAAAGGCCAGCATGAGTGTTCCCGGCAGCACAGTAATGTAAGCCACAAACTTGCAGGGCAGTAAAGTGCCGCCTAAGCAGCCACATTAATGTTCTGCTCCACTGTTAGCTGCTGCCAGAGAAATCCAGCTATGGTATTTTTCTTCGGGCCACCCGGATCTCAACGATCAATCCCCCAACTGTGTGATGTCACCAAAAGTACTGGCAGCCAACCGGCGACAAAAACAATAATGCTAATGGCAAAGATTAGGATCAGCCTCTCCTTGGCTCATTTTAGTCACAGTCTCAGTCACAGTCTCTTGTTCAGGAAATCAACTCCATCTGTAGAGTTTATATACCCTAAGCAATAAAAAAGCTAATATGGTCACGGTAAACTGGAGCCAGATTGGGAGAATACAGTGTATGATTTCATTTGAGAGTATCTTTAGCCCATTAGCAGAGGAGATGCTGTCAGAGACCCCCATTTCTGTATGAGGTCATTTACCAACAAGGCACAGTACTAGTGCCTCATCAGACCAGGAAGCTATATACCTTGGAGGATCTAAAGGTGGAATAGCCAGTTGGTAGAACTTTAATACAGAATGACTACTTTGCATTATCTCATCCATCTCAAGCTTTCGCAACATTGCTGTTTCTTTTGGCTTTTAAAGGCAAGGCATTCTCACTGTTTTCCAGACACACAGGAAGACAGTCCTTAACCACCTGGGTTGGGTCCATCTGCCATCAAAAGGTCTGGCTGTGGAAACAGCACTACACTGTGTGAATGGGGAAGGAATTCCCAATGACATCATGCCAGAGGCCTTTGGCTCCATAGTGATGTTTACAACAAACATGGAGCCAACAATGGAGTACTGCATCGAGGCTGTCGACACAGGATCACCGGCAGAACAGCTTTGCGCTATTGTTTTCCAATGCAGAGACCAGTGACGCACATTTTACACCTTGAACTCTGACCAAAAAGCCTAAACACAGAGAAAGCGACCCTGAGTTGGATGTAGTTGTTTCCTTAAACATAAATTTAAAAAATGCAAATATAAATCGCCGTGACTGAATTCATTTTTTGTACACAAAAGTACAAAGAAATCCTCAAATCCCTTTGGCAATTCTCATTGCAGTTTCAGTGTTCAGTGCAGTGCCGGCTTTGTGTTTTCTTTCTCCACTAACTGCCACTCCCATTTCCCCCTTTCTCCTCAAGCCTCACTCCTTCCACTCATTCTTCCCATCTGGCTGCCTCCGCTGCAGATGAGACCCTGCTAATTAGCTTGGACCTGTTAATTAGGTGTCTAATGAGTGCCATAACGAGGGAGAGACAGGCTTATTAGTGGTACTGGAGCTCAATACCTTGCTGGTGAAAGTGGACCAGTTAAAGAACTTACTTGGAAAAACAAAAAGATATGTAAATGTCACATTAAAAGGGCATTGTGTGACTACAGGGTTTGTCATTTTTTAGAAGATTTTTGGTGGCTGGTAATTGTATGTCCGTGTAAATCTCTGAATGATATTTTGATTGTCTTACACAGCTTTTAAGATATAATTGGCAAATTATTATAAAATGAACAGGAAAAACAGCAAATTAGCAAATAAAACTGCTCTGCATGTGTGTATGTGTGTTTATACCTCCAGCAGGTCTATCATGCGCGTCATTTGAGAGTAGATAAGGACTCTGTGTCCCTGTGCTTTCAGCCGACTCAACAGGATATCCAAGGTGTGGAGCTTGCCACTTTCTGTGATCAGGCTTTCCTTATCTGAAATAGGGAGATACAGAGAAATAAAAAACCACAACTACTCAACACTGATGTTTTGCAATCAAGTGTCCAGCACACAAATTAGAATGTATTTCAGGTTTTTCTTTTTTTTCAAAATTGTAAGCAACCAAGTTCTCTCAAGTACTGAAATCCTCAATCAGAGCCTGGTCAAGTCATTTTTCATTTTCTTCAATCACAACATAATGGTAGAACGAAGAAAACAAGACCAAACTAATCAATACTGTGTGTGTGTGTAATAGTCTTCTACTGTAGATTAGACTGTATTTTCTTGTATAACAAACATTTCACCAAAGCAGATCAGCTCTGGAATCAATCGTCCTAAATCTGCCCCTGATCTGGGGAATGATTAAAATAGCATGAGCCTTTATTGACTGGACTGCTGGTGAGAGAGAACATGTATGAAGCATAGAGGAGACAAAACAGAAAGCAAGATTGTGAGAAAATGTAGCTTACACTTCAATTCAGACAACGACACAAAAAAACATAGGCCTGCCAGTTGGTCTTGGTCACATTACTTCCAACACCACATCAGGTGCCTTTAAATGATTGACTGCAGAGTGCAAATGGGGAGCAATCTAACCCTGGGTCTGCTGTTTGAAGTGGTTCCCACCACGTCCAGCTGATGAGAAATTAATGTCATCTGGCACAATGGCAGAGTGAGAGAAAGCCTGTGGTTTTCATCGACCCAGTGACAGGCACACTATGCTGTTTGACCAAGGGGTCATGACACCAAGTAGGGAAAACCTAAGGCAAGGTCCAGGGTCAGGTGACAGGGTTGGGCATGGGTCAGAAGAGAATCCCTGTGGGAGAGTCACTCATGGCAGCCTTGCAATTGTTGCAGTTGGACTTTTGTTTGCAGGCCCCTTTTGTACAGTGACAACCTGGGCCTATAAATATTTCTATATATAAGTCTCTTTCCTTGCTCTGTTAATTAAAAATAAGCAACAACATTAAAATCAATTTAAATGCTCTGCCTACGTTGCATTAATCTACAATACAAGATGAGAAGACTGAGACTGTAATAGCACACACATGACAGTGTTCTGCCTCAAAATCAGTAAAACACTGAAACAACCATGATCCAGCTAGACCTACAAAACCAACTGGAGCCTTCTCAACTTTTGCAGAATTGTATGCTAATGTGTCCTCAGGCTGAACCCTGAACTGTGAACCTTTAGTATAGCCCCCCAACAAAGGTCAGGCCCTGTTGAAGTGTTAAAGAGGAAGTACTAGAACAGATGAACATGGGAAACACTCCCCCCTCCCCCCGTTCCCCTGACACTGTGATTGGGTGCCAGGTTGTCAATACATTCGGTCATGGTCATACACTGACCTAAATCTCATGGCAAAGTGTTGACAAGATAAGCTGCATATCAAAGTTGTAATTCCATTTAATTTGTTTTCAAGAGAGCCAGGTAACTACATACGTTTTTCACTACTGCTGACATTTTTTGTGTTCAATCTAAAATTACAAAGCTCCTCAAAGGAAGAATAGAGAGACAAGCACAATAGGGGAAAGGGACAAAGGACGATATTAAGAGACATTCATAGTATACTAATGGCAATAGACAAACTCCGAAGCAAGTCCAACTTGACTATTTATTGAAAGGTAGGCAGTTTTTATACACTGCTGTGACTCTGACTTATGTGTATCAAGAAACCAACTCACCACGGGTTCTGAGATACAAAATTACTGTATCCCACCATCAAAGGCCTATAATTGAATTTGGCATCAAGAAAGAAGATTGAAAACCACAACAAAAAAAAGGGAAAAAGTGATATTTAGTGGATTAGACATATGCGAAAGCAAAAAAGTCCAGACAGACAGGGAAGGCAGAGAGTGAAAGGGGTCTGTGGTGGCTCCGGCTAGAGTGAGGTACTATTAGCATAGTGGCTGGAGCGGTGATGTTGTGGGTTAGATCAGACAGGGCCTACTCACCACAGGTGCCACTACAACAGAAGCTGCTGCTCAGTCAAGGGCTCCAACCCACACTGCCAACCACTTAGAGGAAAACCACCACTTGGATAACATGCAAATACTCCTATAAAGCAATATAATTCCGTCCCTGCCACAGATGTGTTTCTGTTTAGCAGATTACATTTAAGTCTCCAGGCTCCAGTGTTATGTCTGAAGATGGGTCAAAGCCCCATTCTAGAAGATATCTAAGATTTTATAGTACTAAAGACTATATAGACTAAATATTGCATGTTTTTAAAGTAATTATTTATTAACCAGTTGGACACTATTGGACACTATTATATTGTATAAAGATAAATCTCAATCATGGTAACCATATGCCAGGATCAAGAATGAGACAATTAAACGGAAAGCTCTTCCCTTTAAGCAATGAGCTTCTAAGTGAGGAGCATTCGATAAACTACCAATAAGTACCAGTACGAATAAGATGGAAAGCAGAAAAAAGTTCAACAGAAATACAATTTAACAGCAGCTATAGTCTGAACTCTTTAAAGTTCAACAATGTAGTGACGTGGCTTAGTTCATATCATTTAGTGCTGCATACGGATATTCACTATTTCTAAATTTTACTGCTATAGCCATTAAACTGGAGCCAAAAGAGTGAATCATTCTGATTTGGGAGGGCTTTGGTGGTCTGTCACATTCCAACATAACACTTATGGCACACATTATAAGCTACATGTGGCTGCAATGAAATGCATGAACATAAATGTGAGCAAACTGGATGTAGTACACCAGTGTGTCAGATGAATTATGGAGTACTAAAAGGAATTAAAATAGATGTTTATACGTCTAACGTGTGGCACACAAAAACCAAGCAGCAGGCCCTTTTTTGTAGTGTAGTTTTTTTGGAATGCCTAAAAATAATAATCAGTCTTTAAATGCACTGAAATACACACAAAACAACTTCATCACATAGTGACAAGAATGAAGACTGCATTAAGACCACACCCCAAAAACAGGAGCTAATCCCATGTGGTGTCACACTACTATGCTGTTGCTATGGATACACATATCAAGCTTCACCACCTGCCCTGCCCCCCTTTCACAGCACCCCTCTCCAATTCAGTCTAACTGCGGTATTCACCCAGCCAACCCTCCTCATGTTCTCCTATCCTCACCTCCTGCTGGCAGATTAGGCTACAATGTACTGTCCCGCTTTTCTCTCTCCCTTTCTACCACATGCACTGTTCCCTCCAGCTCCTTCTTCATCCTTCCCTCCTCCACTACTACAAACTGTTCCTCCCACTACCCCTTACAAACCCTCTCTCCCTCCCCCTGCTGTCTGTCCCTCGATGGTGTAATCCAATCCCTGTAGGGCCAGAGCAAGGGGCCTGACACGGTCCTGACCCAATTAAAGGCCTGCTGCCAGCTAATTAACCCCGGCCCAGCCCTCGTGCCTGGCGTCTGATACTTCCAAACCAACTACAGCACTAATTTCATTAATATGTGACTACAGTCTTCTGTCCTGTCCTGTCCCCATCCCCTCAGCTACTGCTGCCAAAGCAAGAAGTGGAGCTGCCCTCAACAGGGAGGGAGTGGGCTAGATGCGATCAAAAAAAAGGAGATGAACAGCAGTGAGATCGCATAGGAAAAAAAAATCCGGGGTTGATGAAAGAAGATGGATGGATGGTTATGTGAGAAAGAGAGACAGATGGGGGGCCACAGAACAGGTCGAATCAACGATCGAACCAAGCGTCGGCCCCTCACTGTATAATGATACATTACACTGTGCAATCAATAAGTCAATGAGCAACACTTGTTCAGCACTGCTGATGATGGAAATATTAACCCGATACTATTTTGCTTCTTCTGCATGTATTGACAAAAAATGTACTCAAACTTAATTTTCTCGCTGCAACCTCTTCAGCATAGCAAAGAGCCAGATGCCAGCAGGAATTTTTGAAAGCTGAGATTGAACTCAAGATTGAAGTCACGGAAAAGAGAAGAATATAGTGTCTGCGTGAATTTGCCAAACAAATTCAAAGTAACAAAGTGACAGAAACTATATGGAGCATGTCTGCAGGTACATTATTGTTTCCCCTCAAACTTGCAAAAAGAACAGTTCTCTTAGTTCGCTTAGTCGTTAAGCAAGGGAAGAGACAGACAGTCTGGTGAAGGCTCAGTTTTGCAGGGGAACCTTACCACACCAGAGTGCCCCATTGTGAACTCTGTCATTAAGATGGATTACTGCTAGTTACCCTTGGCCAGCACTGACTTGACACTTACCACAGATGAAAACTAGCTGGCTACGAGAGAGAGTGAGCTCGAGTGATATTACTTGGCTTCCATGTTCAGAGACGGTATCATAGAGCTATAATGTGGGTAATGTCTCCCCCTTCAGTCTACTTGAGGATTTCAAGTTGGTTAAGTATCGTGAAAAGAATTGTTTTCTCATGGATACAATAATGACACAAATTTGACTAGAAAATCCAAACATCACTGTGCCTTTATACACTTGGCTGAACAATTTGTTTTGTTTTTTTTATTTTATTTTCTGTTCTGGCAACAAAGGAATGCTGCATTCTACAGATGGTTACTATTGCCAGATTAATGTAGAACAGCAGATTCAGACAGTGATGTAGTGAGACTGGCCGTTTCTTTTTTTATTGCCTGTCAGAGGGCTGGGAAAGCTTCCTGTCATTTGGAGTTTCTTTGAAGGAACAGGAAGGCAGAACTGCATTTCCCACAGCCTGATGTAGGCTGTGAGGCTAGACTTGACAAGCCTCTCTCTCTCTCAGTCTGATTAATTCATAGGCACAGACAGACAGACACACACACACACACATATTAACTAAGGTTCACATAAATGCCATCAACAGTCAATTCCCCACTAACAAGCTAAAGCTAGAAAAAGAGTTGACGCTATAGTCAGAAGATATCATTTTGTGGTATGACTTATAATTATATAATTACTGTTAGACACACAAGAGCCACACAGACAGTGGGAAAGGCTATTTAACACTCAAATATTCCGCAAATTATTCTACAGCATGCAAGTTCAACACCACTTTGTTTCAAGGTAATTTTAAACTTGACACATGATGTGCTTTGGCATGAAACTGTTTTCTGTAAGAATATGAAGCTGTATTTCTAGCTTTATGTACATTTTCAGAGACAGAAAGAAATGTGTCTGCAAAACTGTATCAATCTAGCAATCAAACAACTTAATTGTAACCCAACAAAACGAAGCAGTATCACATGATCATCAATATTATTAACAAAAACCACCTAATTCATCCTTTTCTGAATAAATAAATCCATCAATAACATTCATCTATTACTATAACATTAAATAGTAAAAAAATCTGAGGACCAAGACGCTGCTGCCTATTGTTTTTTCCTACACTAAGGCCTGATTCCTAATAAGTCCTCCGATTAGATTCCTCCATTGATATCAATGGGTAGCTGTAATCACGCCATGGTGCTCAAACAAACAGTTATACAGCTCTGCATTTGTTCTAAAGGTGTGGGGCTGGGAGTACAGAGGAGAGGGAGGGTGGGAAACTTCAACTGGGCTACTGTACATATCTGGGCCTTGATGTGGCAACAATGTGTTCGATGGAGAGCGGGTGCCCAAGTGTTGGGTCACTTCCTTCCTGCTTAGGCTGAGAAAGAAGTGGGAGACTAGACGGACTGAGAGGCTGAAGTCAAATACAGACTTCAGATCAGCGCATGGTCATGTCTGTGAGCGAGAGAGACCAAGGTGAAGCCTGTCTTCTGTGTGTGTTTAAGGAAAGGCACCGCCGTTGAGCGTGGGAGAGTGTGTGTGGGGAGAGGTGAGAGACACCTCAAGCCCCGTGTGAGTGCTGCACAGTTCCCTGAATGGACTCTATAGTTCACAGACACTCTCACACTCAGACACACACACACACACACACACACACACACACAAATGGACCATCTATTAGTGTTACCTAACTAAGCACTTGAACAATGACCAGTAGCTAAACTTCCTCGCTTTGTCTGCCTCCGTATAACTTCACAAGAGCTTTCAGGCTGTTCTCACACAGACACACAAATACTTGTTTTGTTTCTCACTTTTACACACAAACACTCTCACAAGCACATGTAAACAAATATGCATATAAAACAAAAATCAAGTATTACGTTACAACAATCTGTGAGAGAGTATACAGATTGAAAGACTTTAAATCATGTTAAGATATTTGTGTTTAAAAGGTGATCAAAAAATGTAAGTCAAAGTTGCAAAAAATAAGTCTTCATGCATCTTAAAGTTCTCAAATTGATAAAACTGTGTTTGCTTGCAGGTCAGCCAATTATAAAAGCACACAGTTGTCTATTTTCTGTGCTGGGAACCTCTTACAAAACCAAAAGACACCAGTCATCATAATCCATGACAGAGATAGTTTATCACAGGTAGAAAGGCTGAGTGGGTCAGTGAGAAGGGAAGTGTTTTCTGTAAAACTGTAATGGCCTTTCTCACAATGGACATCCATCAGACATCTGAATCCTGGCAGTGAATCAGCTTCGACTCTGCTCCAGCTGACCCTTAACTCAACAAGCCAAGCCCTTCTGATAAAGTGCTTGTAAGCACACATGTACACCCACGTACACACAATCATGATTCCACACCTCAGTGGAAATCGTTTTAGTGGAAATCTCAGCAATTCCATTAGATTGTAAAGGGTTTGGCTGTCTGGCCGAAGGGTTATGTGCCCAAATGACCCTGGTCCATCCTCTGTAGATTCTCCCACGGGCCCTTACCTCACCTCAAATCAAAACACCATATTCCCCATATTATAGTGTTAGTAAAATGAGGCTTGCCTCATCTATGATTTAAAAATATAAAATACAATTTTTTTAGTGAGCATCACTTTCTTTTACCAAATATGAAAACTATAAACGCACTCACACACGCACACACACACACCCTTTACCAGGTATCCGAATAAAGGACCATCCATGGCGAGGATAGAGGGCCATCACACCACCAGGGCACTGTGGGTGGAAAACATTGGCTCTTCCACACCAGTCTGAGGCAAGTTCAGGGGAGCCGTAAAGGAAACATTGTTTAAAGATGGTGCCACCTCCACCGCGTGTTACCCGCCACTCGTACTCAGCACTGCGATCGTCGCAATAACGCTCCATGGGAACTGCTGTCACCTAGGAAAACAAGAGTGAGATAGTGTTTTCAAGATTTAATATACAAGATAAAACTTAGTTGAGGAGAAAGAAGGAAGATTTCAGCATTACATGCTACATGTTAAAAGTATGATAAAATGTATGGAACATACAGGAATACAATTTTGATAAATTAATTTTCTTTTATATTATTTTGTTTTATTTTGACTATAGAGTTTTATTTTTATTTAAAAAAAAAACACTTTTTCATCTCGGGATCTATATTGTAAATTTAGGGAAACCTCACATTAAGGATTGTTTCACAGCACTAGCAGGTTCTGTGTATATAGCAGGATTGCAAGAGGAAACCGAAAAACTTGTGAACAGCCTGAGCAAAAATCCCTTTTTTAAGGTTGTGTTTGTTTTAAATGCAGCTGGAAGTTGCTGTGCCCCACACACTTTACAGATGAGAGCTTGTCATTGTTGAAAGCTGGAAAAAGCACCAGTGCTTCCTTTTCCACGACCACCCAAATGCAGACTGTTCACACAAACACACACACAGACACACACACACGCAGGTCTTGCAAGAGTGCCCCTTTTGTTTTGCTTGCTGCTCACAGATATACACACACACACATACCCTGGGTGTGGCAGCTAACAAGAACTTGGGTGGCAGTGTGGGCTGGCATGGTCGCAGAGTGGAGGTGGGAGAATTTCTGCTGTGAATCTTCACGTCTGTGTGTCCCACTATGTCAGGCCTGAAGGCTGTGAACACCAGGTCCTACAGGAAACACATGCAAATAAAAGACGACATTACTGTTTAATAAATGACAAAACTGCAGAAAAACAGTGACTGTGTGATTCTATGTTTTAATTAATAACAAAATCATAACACTACTGCTGCTTTAATTTATGGCAAAGTGTGCAGATAACACAAAACACTACTATTATAAACTAAAGTAACATTGAGTAAAGCTTCAAAACAGAGCTAAAAAACTTGACTGAGGTTTCTGTGTTATAGGTATATTTACATGTTGTATGCATGGAATGTTGCATAAAAATTCAGCATAATGCTTAAAATATCACGTACAATATAAGATTACTGCAAATTATATGATTTTAGTTGAATTTATAACAAGCCTAATCATGTAGTCTTCCATTTAGCTGAGACGAGATGTGAATCACAAACATTTTGAGCAAAGGCTATTTGTAAACAGATTATTATGACTTTAACCATGCTTTAACTATAACTCAGTGGTAGCTGGTAAAGGAATATGCAGAGGTTATGTGGTTGTGTGAAACCCCAGCAATGATGGATACACAGTGCCATCTAATGGTAGAGCTAAAATAAAAAATGAAATCCTTTCTGACCACCCCTGGTGGGAGAGCATTCAAGTCTCATTTTTGATGAATTTATTTTATCAAAACAAGATCACCAAAGGCAAATTACTCAAGGCAACAACACAGATCTCTCTGAGAGAAAATGTTTGAGCAAATTGTCCCTAAATTGTAACTGATGAGGGTGTTATACTGAATTTAAAACAGATCACTTACAAAATGTGCAAAGCCGCACTCATTGCCGCTGAGTGATGTGGTGAGTGTGTGTGTGTGTGTGAGCACTAAAGACTCATACAGAGGGAGCAATTTGCTTCTGATGGGTAAAACTCAGAGATACGGGATTATTGTGATTTTCCTAGTCTTCTCAAAAATTCAGGAGCAGTAAGAATGCTCAAAGCAACACTGACCACACTGTCATGTACACAGCCAGGGAGAGATGAGCCAAGGAGAGACTCTGTGTGCCAGCTTCAAATGAAAAATGAGGAGTTGAAAGAAGTCGGTGAAAACTGTGGGAGTGAGTAATTTTCAGAAGCTCATGTGGGAGTCTGAGGTCAGAGTGGTCATTCAGTACACATGCAGTATTAGATCTCCAGATGTCTGCAAGTTTCTCCATTTCTTGCTCAAATCTGGACTTGCTCTTTTAGATTTTTCTGCTTGTGTTCCTTAACCAGCTCTAGGGAGGAACCTTAGATGCTAGGCAGCTGCCTGCCTCAGTGCAGTAAGGCCAGGAGAGAAAGAAGAGGATGGAATTACCCCTGCAGCATTTTCTACTGCTTATTTTCTACCTGACAAGTTAAGTTAAAATTAGTGAAAGATGGTAATGTCACACATACCTGCGAAGGCATGTGTGATCTTTCCATCTTTGCTAGATGGAAAAATGTGACGAGATACATTTTTATGCTTTTTAGCAAAGCAGAATGACTACAACATTCTTTGTTTTGTACTGTCTCTTATATAGAAACCTAGTTTTGAGTTGCAGTAAAAACAGCAGTCTGTTTTCATATCACTCCACTATTAATCGATTCTTGGTTAAGGACATATTTAGCTTCTGTGAGTGAGTGTTTGTTTCTTACCTGCAGTACAGGGCTGGTGTGCACGTTGGGGTAGGCAGTGGGTCTGTTCAGCCACAGAATCAGATCTTTACATGAAAGACACTTACTGCTGGGTTGTGACTTCCCTTTGCCATGCCCCCCATCTCTGGCTTCGTCCTGACCTTTTTCTTCAAGGTCAAACAGTCGTTGATAGTGGAGCCGGTATGCAGCTTTGAGGGACAAAAAAAGGGCTAACCATCTGTGAAAGGAAAGAGCGATATAAATACTTAATAAAAGAGCATAGCTCGTACTCTGCAGCTGCAGTATAGGACGGCCTATACTCCTCAGCTCCAATATAGGACCACCAGAGCTTTTAGACACTCAGTATTATGCTATGATGCAAAAGCTGTCCTTCTTGCTAAAAGGTACTATTGGACTTTATGTTCCTTCTTCCTAAGAAAGAAAAAGACACATCTAAAAAGGGAATACTAAAGCCCACCTCACTAAGGTGCCTTGCAGCATGAGATTGGACATTTCAGCTGGTGACACATCAATGAAGCGAAGGAAGGAGAAACAACTTCCGTTGTCAACACCTGGAAATTAAAATAATATGGACAGAAAGTCAAGGGGATTAGAAAGAAATGAAAAGAACAACTGGTTTTAAAAGCTTTTTGTGTAAGACTGGGATCAACGGTTGATGTGTGCTCACCTTTTCTGTGAAAAATAGACTGCTGGATGTTATTTGGAGAGAAGGGAGACAACAGCACGTGAAGTAGTCTAAAGGGGATGTTGAAAGAAGGACTAGGTTACACAATTTATAAGGAAGAAAAGCCAACTGTGAACTTAAAACAATAATCTGATACCAGTCCAACCCACACAGATTCTGCACAAATAGTGATAATTGGGATAATAGTCTTCTGTGAGTTCAAAATCGGCATGATTTGCTGGAATACAAGTGCATTTGTCAGCGAATTTATAGAAACTTAGAAATACCCCAAGCTTGACTTGTTAGGAGTAGATTTCATATTTGTCACATTTGACAGGGTCAAGTGCGTAGTTGACTATATTTATATGTATTATCATAAGAGTGGCAGAAACTTACTTGTTCTTGACCTGGTTTTGTGCATGGAGGAGGCCGTGACGGTAGAGGAACTTAGTCATGGCGTAGGGCTTGAGGGACATATGGAATGGAGAGCGTGTTTCTTGTCGCTCAAACAAGTCAGGGTGGTTACACACCTACACACACAGACAGTGAAGTTAGTAAAATGCGCAGATGAATATTTGTTTTAGGACAGCAAATGTATTGTTTAATCATACATCTCAATTCTTGTTCTGTCCATTAACATCTCTACACATTAAACTTCCTTCTGAAAAACCACTGTAGCTAAAAGTTAGAATGCTGATAACATGATACCAAAAATTATCCTAAAATTAATAAACTAATTATTATTTATTGTAAATGCTGCAGCTCAAAAAATAATTAAAGCACCTAATAGCTGTAATACTGTCGTACTTTTTCATATTTAGTTTTTTTGTCATTTTAACCAGGCGACTGTACCTTCCTGAACTGCATGACCAGGTTCATGAGAGAGGAAGTGGTGGTGTGAGCCTGTTGGGCCGTGCCCATCGAGGACTGCAGTAGGTCCTCGATAGAGATCTTGTTTCTCAAAGCCTGGTAGAGAAGTCTCTGTCGGGATGTCAGCTGGCAGTAAGTCAGGATCTCTATCTGCAGAGGGAAAGTACAGTAAGTAGAGAACTTACTAAGTGTGCTACAAAAGCAACTATCATTACCATCGTCCTTTTTGAGCAAGAAGTGAGTCTTATACGGACGTAACTGGTTTTCATGTCCACTAATTTTACTTTATGACAGCTTTAAATTGAAAGTAAAAATATAGTATTTTAAGCCAACTTGTTTTTAAAAGTTTAGGGATTAAAGAGTGAATACAAAATTATTGAAAGATTTGTGGCTGATGACCTAAATGTAAAATTATTTGGTTTTGATTATGCCATAAACATGTTGTATTTTCTCATGGGCTCAATTCAAGATCAGTTTGATCAACACGTCCAAATGTCTGGTTTTGTCTGGTGTTATTGATGAAAGCAATGAAAATGAACAACAACAAACCATTAAAGCCCAATCATCATCTGTAATTCAACTCCATTAGTTAGTACTGTCTTCACTGTGCTGACAAAACAAGAGAAACCAATAAGAGCAGAGAAAGAAGGAAGAGGGCTGGCAATGACTGCCAAGAAAAGTGAACAAGACAGATGTGGGGGAGTAGTGATCTCTGCCATTTCTGACTCTGTGTATTGAGACTCCCACAGCGTATGAGTGAGCATGTGTGCTCCGTGTGTGACAGCAAGAGACCCTGAGTCAAACATCTGTCAAGAAGATTTGTCAGCACAAGCATCACTCACAGTGCTGTCTGTGTCAATGAGGTGTACAGGGAGACATGTTGAGGAAGGATGCAGGAGTGAGTGTGCAATACTATCATATGAGGAATGGGGATAAGTTTGCATCCCCTTATGTGCCATTTCACTGTAAGGGGATACAAACTGAGCAAATTCAACAAATTCAAATGGGTGCTCTCTATTACCTTGTCTGAGAGCTCATTTTCCACATCCTTCTTAATCCTACGTAGCATGAAAGGCTTAAGGATCATGTGCAGTCTGGAAAGTTGGTCTGGAACAACACAAAATCATATTTTGCTACAAAACATTTTACATGTAATAGGAACAAAAATATAAGTTTTGTCACACACATTAAAAAAATTGCATACAAAATAGAAGAAAATTTATTATGTTCAGCTTGAAAAGTAGGACAGAACTTTAATAGGCAGCTGAAAGAAAAAGTGTTCTTTTCAGAGGTAAGAATTGTACTCACTCTCATCGATGGCAGATTTGTTTTCAGCATGACTCTCAATGTCCTTGGAGAACCACTCATTAAACTCTTCATGGGAATCAAAGAGTGTAGGCATGATGAAGTGCAGCAAGGCCCACAGCTGAGAGACAGTAATAACATACACACATCAACAGGTGTGTTTTGCAAATACCAACTTTACTCCCCCCCCCCCCACCCCCCCCCCCCCACCCCCCACACACACACACACACACACACACCCCTCACCTCTGCCATTGTGTTTTGTATGGGCGTCCCAGTGAGCAGCAGTCTGTTTCGACACTGGAACTGCAGGAGGATTTTCCACCGAACACTGCAGACATAAACAGTGACTGGTGATCCAGTAAAACAGGACTTTATCATGTGTAAAACAAAGTGAAAGATGATCTGTATGAGTGAGATGAGAGCATTTCTCACTCACACATATACAAACACACACACACACACAAAAGATTAAGTACCTACATTTGTTGATTTTGGCCAGCATCTGCAGCTGCCATGAAAAAATGTATACTTTTATAGCTATAGCACAGTTTGTCAAACTTTTTTGTTGATTTTAAAATGGCGTCCTGGATGTTCTGACTGCTTTATTACACATGGTATTCTATATTTACTGATAAAAAAACGTAAAGCATGATGTGCCAAGTATGTAAGAGAAGAACAACTAACAAGCTCTGTTTCTATTTCTTATGTAGAATTGAAACACACTCTCTCTCACACACACACACACAAACACAAACACACACATGTAGACACACACACATGCACTTTGAGAATGGAACACGGATTTGTGTACATGCTTTACCTGGTGCTGCTTTTTAATGCCTGGGCCTCATCCAGGACCATGTACTGCCACTTAACCCTTTGGAAGTACTTGACATCCTGGACTACCAGCTGATAGCTTGTGATCACCACATGGAATGGTGCATTTTGTGTATAAAGGGTTTTCTGTGGAACATTTAAAAACAACAAACTAAAAGATTTCACAGGATTCTAACTTCACACAATCTATTTCATAAGTACTATTTCATTATAATCACCATCATTATGATCTTTCTCACCTGGCTCCAAAATTTCCGAATCACCTTACGATCATGAGGGTTCCCCCAGTAAGGCAAGACCTATTGGATAAATCAACAAAGTTAAAAAGAAGGAAATGATTACACCCGCTTAGCAGCAACAAATTACCATGTATGTGAATCTATTTTATCCATCTCATATTAAACCTAAGCCTTTCCAGAACACTTCTGTATGTAGATAGATGCAACACAAAGAGCTAGTGATGTCCCCAAAGGAAACTTAACACATAGCAACATGTATGAATCACTGTTTCAGTTGTTGGTATGGAATGTGATGTAGAAAGATTTACACATTACATCATTCAACACAAGCTGGTATTCCATTGTTTTTACTCAGTCATGCTTTGAGTGTACAGGAAGCTTATCTTCAAAATGTGTGATAGGCTCTTTTCACACCTCATTAGCAAAACAAACTGAAATTGATTTATTTCCAAACTAGCACAGAAAATAGACATAGTTAGTGTTGTGTGTGTGTGTGTGTGTGCGCGCGCACCCAAGCACAGACAGTGTGGTGATGTGTTGATAAATGGTCTTTAGTCTACAAGAATGCACACAGCCTGTAAAAGGCCAGTTAAAGCCTGCAAGAAAGATTTTGTTTAACAACACCCACTCAACTATCAAAAAGTTATGAAGTTCTAACACAATACTGCCCCCTATTGTATAATTCTAGATATATTTGCATCTCAGACTAGTTGGCATGTTTGCTCTCAAACTTCTGACACCATTTTTTACAAGAACAAAATAGCGATGGATTCATTAGAGGAGTGTAAAAGCAGTGGCAATGAGAACACTGGGGAGACTTCAGAAACATTTTGTGAAGAGTTTCTACACAACAGATTCTCACCTTGAATTTAGGCACAAAGCGAGTAAACTCCTGATGCCAGTTGTTTAGTGTGGACGCTGGAGAGATGATCAGGAACGGACCCCAGATGTTGTCTCTCTGTGCAGAAACAGAAAAGAGAATACACCATCAGTATGTGCGAACAGCAATCAACAACAGGAAGCCCTGGAGGAACATGGAATGCATCTTCCTGTTAGTGATACTAAGTCAACACTGAAAAGCTCCCTTTTTCCCTGATTTCCACATTTTTCCCCTTCAGACTTATGAGAGCTAAAGATCTAAAGAGCTGGAAAAATATGCTGTCCACAACAATAAAACTCTGAGTAATTCAGTGAAATGTAACCTGCACAAAGCTCAGCTAGAAACTGGGGACTATTTAAAGGATGCAGGTGCAGTAGGTGGATGTTTGATGTTTTCACAAGTCAGTAGCAACAATAGAGACAGATGAATATTCCACAAAATGTTTGGAAGGGCATCGTAATAAAAAAGTTTGACCTTGTGCTCTTCTCTTACCTCTGCTAGATGTGCCAAAAGAGCGATACTTTGGACTGTCTTCCCAAGTCCCATCTCATCTGCCAGAATTCCATTGATTCCCTGCAGAGAACAAAACAAAAAACAAAACAAGGGAACATAAATCACTGTCACTGTATAATTAAAGCACAAAATATTTTGGACTAATTTGAATGCAAAACACAATTCATAATTCACCTTGCAATGATATCCAGAACACAATACCCATAACCATAACATCGACTAACCAAAAAGGACATTGCATGTAATGTATTATTCAATGTTATTAATGAAATAGCACTAAACTCCATTATTGTTATTACAGTCAATGTTTTTATCACTTTGTTTATCAGTTGGCTTTGTCCGCCACCACAGTAGATTTAAAATAAAACAAGATGTGCTTTAAGTGGTTTAAATATTTTGTCAAAAAATATTGTCTACACAAAACAGGTACCTGTTCATAGAGGTTGGCCAGCCAGTTCATGCCTTTAAGTTGGTAACCTTTAAGTTTGCCACTGAAGATAGTGGGCTGAGGAATCTCTTCACCTGCATGGATGGACGGGTTGGACAGGCTGTAGCTCTCTCCAAACCCAGAGCCAGTGCTTAAGCATGAGCCACCAGCTGCATGTAGAGATGCACTGCGACTGTCCTTTGCCTCCTCATCAAACATTCGCGTCTATAGGGGGACATTTGAAGATTTACACAGTACAGACACAATGGGTGGTGTGTGTTTGTGTGTGTGTGTGTGTGTGTGTGTGGGATGTGGACACATGAAGATGTGCATGCATCAACTTACTCTCTCTTGATGAATATGGTAGGCCTCTTTGGCATTCCTCAGGGCTTGGGACTTGTAGTAATCACTGTCTAAAATTTCACATAGCAACATAAAACAATTGAAACCAACACCACAATTCTAAAAGTTAGGATTAGCATAAAGTATTTTTTATCCTTAATAGTTGACATATTTATTCATTCTAATTCATTCATTCTCCAGTGACCTTTCAATTTTTGGCTAATGTGTTTTTAATAGTTTTTGGACAACAACAGAGGTCTATGCTGTTAGGAAATGAGCCATTCTATGCTGCAAGCTGTATTGCAAGAAGATTTCAATGTTTGCTTTACACTTGTATGGTGATTGTAGACACCAGGATTCATTTAGAATAAGTGAATTTATCGTTTAATCAACCTTTTTATATTTTAAATTCAAAATTTGTAATATAATTATATTATTGGTAAGTTATTAGTATATTAGTATACAGTATTTGTTATACTTATATAATATAGTTATATTACTAAACAGTTAATAATAGTTCCCAGCCATAAGTGATTTTTTTAACTGACAAGCAACTTCCCTCTAAACTACCTGGTTCATATTCGCATTAGTTCACTGTACATACATTTACAGAGATTAACACCTGATTAAAAGTTTAGGGGTAAATAAGTGAAAGCTAATATACTGATAGAACGGAGGCTAAGAGGTTAATATATTGAATGATAACTAGCAGTTTATAAGCAGTTGGTCAACACTTCCACAAAGTGATTGAAAATATCTAAATTTTAACAATTATTAGTGAACTTCAGTTACTATTAGATTATGCTCCAATAACACAATACTCTTGACTTGAATGAACTGTTCTTACCATAGTTCTCCTGTCCCATGTTGACCATTACACCTCCTCCAATGTCAATCTGTCTTTGTGCCGCAGTGTCTTCAAGCTTTCTCAGGATTTCCTCTTGAGCTGCATCTCCTCCTGGAGCCCCCGTACTGGCTTTACCGCTCATGAAATGGGCATACAGTTCCGTCTGAGTGATCAAGAAGTTTAGTTTACGCTGCTGCCGCTTGGCCTGTTAAATATAAAAAACATTTATATCACCACAAAGTATAATACATTGAAACTCCAAACAAATAGCAGTATGTCAAAACATTGATGCCAACGCCTAATATTAAGCTTTAAAAAGCAAAACCCAAACAAAGAACCTCTAAAAACAGCACCATTCATTGGACTTACTTCTCTCATCTCCTCGTCTAGTTTACGTTGTTCCAGGGCCTCCTTCTCTGCCCGCTTCCTGTGTTCTTTCTCCACTTTGTCGTATTTCTTCCAATACAGCATCATCTCCTTGGTGAGGCGGCGAGCCCGAGGTAGTGTCTCCTTGCAGTTCTTCTGTGCCTGGATAGCTGCACGTCGCACCTCTCGCATACATTGATGAGCCAGCTAGGACAAACAAAATAAAGGCTTTTTTTTTTTTCTCAAGCTACAATTGGCGTTTGTATTACAACCTTAATTCAAGAAAACTTGGGACGATGTGTAAAACCTAAATAAAAATAGAATGCAATGGTTTACAAATCTCATCAACTTATATTTTATTTACAATAGAACATAAAAAACACTTTTACCATTTCATGGACAATATTAGTTCCATTTACAATTTGATGGCGGCAACACAGCTCAAAAAGTTGGAACAGGATGTTTATCCTATTGTAGCATCCCCTCTTTTTTTACCAACTGTCTGTAAACATGTGGAAAGTGAGGAGACCAGTTGTGGGAGTTTAGGACAGGAATGTTGTCCCACTGTTGTCTGATGCAGGATTCTTATTCTTAACTTATATTTGTAGATTGCACAGCAAGTAGTGTTCACAGACAGTGATTTCTGGAAGTGTTCCTGAGCACATGAAGTGATGTCCAGTGAAGAATCAGGCCTATTTTTAATGCAGTGCCGCCTGCAGGGCCCAAAGATCACGTGCATCCAGTTTTCAGCATTGTCCCTTGTGCACAGAGATTCCTCAGGATTCTCTGAATCCTCTGATGATATTACATAATCTAGATGGTTGGATCTTTAAAGTCTTCACAATTTTACATTGAGGAACATTTTTCTGAAATTGTTCCACAATCAGTTTTGATTGGTGAACCTCTGTTCATCTGTACATTTGATAGGCTCCGTCTCTCTGAAATGCTCCTTTTATACTCAGTCATGTGACTGACTTGTTGCCAGTTAACCTAATTAGTTGTGAAATGCTCCTCCATCTGTTTTGATTTGCGGCAATTACTTTTCCAGCATTTTGTTGCCCCTCTTCCAACTTTTTTTTAGATGTGTTGCTGCCATCAAATTCAAAATGAGCTACTATTTTTCATGAAGTGGTAAAATGTCTTAGTTTAAGCATCTGATATATATCGTTTATTACTGTTGTGAAAAAACATTTCAATTAGGTTTGCAAATCATTGCATTTTGCTTTTATTTAAGTTTACCACAATGTCCCAACTTTTTTGAATTGGGGTTTTATTATGGGTTGGTGTATGCAAGTCAAATTTAAAATGATTATTTTTTACTAAACATCACCAATAACATAGTGGAGCATCCACCTGACTTACCTTTTTTGCATTGGTCTGTACAAGGTTCTTAGCAGAGGTCTTCTGCTTGAAGGACTGGAGAAAAAAGTATATATAGAACATCTATGACCAATAAACCTCAAAATATCAATGTACATTTTACATTAGCACAGAAATATTGACTTCTGACCATGTGTAAATGAGCTGTATGCATATTAACCTTGGGGATCTCCTTTTTAGCAATAGTGAGCCAGACTTTACGTCGCCGTGCATTTAGCTGCTCAATGGTGAGATGTTTCTTTTTCACAATGGGCAGTGGAGCGTCATGGGAAAACTTTGCAAAAATCTTGGTGACATAAGGATGTCCCTCGTCCAGAAAATCTCCCTCCCCACGTTTCTTCTTTTTCTTCACCTTTTTCAATTTGGCTGAAAGAGTAAAGTGGAAACTTTGCTTTACTGCAGGTCCATGACCAGGAACCTGAAAAACTGCAGAAATGTTATTCTGATTTTACCCTTGAATTTCTTCTCATCTTTGATTTTCTTCTTCTTTGGGCCCAGAAGGTGGCGCTGTTGCTCATAGAAGGGGTCATGGGTGGAAAGAAGTCCAGTGCTGTAGTACTGATATTGGTGTAGCTGTAGAAAACATACACACAGATAAGGAAAATTAAAAAACAACGACATATAAACCCTGCATCAGTGGGACATATTACTAGAAGCTATGTTTGTGCATGTGTGTGTCTTTGTACCTCCCTGTCAGAATGAAACTTGCTCTGATGCTGCCTTGTGTAGCGATGTAGTCTCAGCATGTCATGCAGTTCTTCCCGTGACAAAATGAAGTCAGAGTCATCAGAGTCAGTGTCTGAGTCTGTGGTGTCATCACTCAAAAGCATGCTCTGCAAAAGAGGAGGACTGTGACTACAAGAAGCTGTTGGCGTCTTATATATACTGCAATGAAAAGGTGATTAAAGTAAAGTAAGATTCAGGTCCAGTAAAGCTGGACCTGAATGTCTACTGCAGAATATAGTTATAAAATACCTTAAGCCATTTCCTGTTCTTCTTCAGTTTGGCGAAATTGTAGAGGCTTGTTTTATCTGTCTTTTGGTCTGTGGTGAGGAGAGAAACGAGAAATACTGATTATATGTAAGATAAGTTTATATGTAAAATCCACATGTATGTATGACAAGGGCTTTTTTGAAAAGGGCAAAAGGAATATGAAGAAGCGGAATCTGAGAAATGCATGTATCTCACCTTTACCTTGCAGAAGAACTCCGTTGAGGGGCTTGAACTCTGTCAACCCATCCCTCTGTTCACATGGCTCGCTCTTCACTGTCAAAGCTGTATGCGGAGGGGAGGGGTTCAGGGACAGCCCACTCCCAAGTTCACCATCACTGTCATCACTGTCATCACTGCAATATAAAAAACGTTTACCTGCAAGACCATTGTACAAGCCAGCATCTTATATTCCATTTAGTTTTTTCTCTATGGAGATATGTCTGTTAGCAGTGAAACTAGTGTAACATTGTGTAACATGCATTTATGGATGTAATCTCTACATCCAAGCAACAGTCACCTTTATACTGAAACTGCCACATAAAGCAAGCTAGTTGTTGAGTCTCAGAGATACATGCACACATCTAATTCCCTTCCGCATGTACCTAGTTATGTCTCTGTTGAAGACGGCAGCCGTCTGTCGTAGGAAACTGTCCAACCTCAGGGATTTTTCTAAGCGCTGCAGGTAGAGAGGTTTGGCCAGGACAGAGCTCTCTGAAGGCCCAACCTCCAGCCGGACACCCTGCTCTGACGCCATGCAGCACAAACACCTGCGCCCAGCAGGGGAGGAACTTTTACTTAAAAGAAAGAAGTAGACGGGAGAAAGAAGGAAATGGTTACCTGACCGCTAAGTCAAAAATGAGCAGCACTGGACACTGTTAACTATGAGGTGGATAAAGCTCTGTCGTTATATAATCAGAGATATGAACAGTTGTACTATGGAATTGGTATTGAAAATTGCTCATAATCCAGATTTTGATGTTGGCTCTCATTTTCACAAAAGCTAGTGAAATATGGCATATTGGAGATGCTCTCATGGTACATACAGTGTACATACCTTCTCAGTAAAGGACATCATTGTTCCTGATTCCAAGATTATTGGTCAAACAAACATGAAATATACTGCAAAACAAGAAATTCACACTCAGTTATATTCAAATCACATAGTTGTTTATTTAGGGGGCACTTTCAAATGTTATGTGTTCTGTTTATGGGGAGTTTGCTTTATTGTGAAATAATGACAGTGTAAGTGCTCGTGATTTTCAAAGGAGGAACTGTTTCACAATTAGCAAAAATTAAGTCAATAATGAAGTAAATAAAATTTAAATCTTCATATTAATCAGAAATCTATTCTACATACTTACTGCTTATACTGTCAATAATTAAAGAAATTGTAATTATTTGTAGTTCATATAAGATCCAATAACACCTATCTAAATATTACATTTTCGTATCAGCAAGTTGCCCAACTTCACCCGTGTTTTGGACCACTTAAAATTTAAATATTTAGATTTCAACAATTCCGCCACTAACGTACCCAACTATTGCTATAACATAAGGTTACTGTATGAATTATCATTTCGTTCAACTGCTTAAACCTTAGTGACCGTAGTAAACACGAGTTGCCTTCTGTAATAACCGCTCATTGACATGTACACGACTTTCTTCGACAAGTTGAACGTATTGCAGAATGGAGAATTAAGTTACAGCTTAAAAAGAGCCTGGTCTTATTAAGAAACACAAAACCAGAGCCGTGTTTTCTCAGATAATATGTGTGCCCTTGCTACTGCGTTGTTATCATTAGCTAGTTAGCAATTCCAAGCTAGCATAACCCGGGCTTTGCTAGCTAACTTTTAGCGTTAATGGTGCACTGGATTGTAGTTAGCTTGCAAGCTAACGACCGTTAGCTGCTTCGCTATGTCGGTTAGCGCACAACCGCTGCCCTTTACTGTTAGTAAAGGCTCAAGTTGCACGTATTCCCACACACTGACAGCTTACTGGTTTACGGTAAATCGCGCGTAAAGGTATTAATTAAAGTTCGTAGTGCTTTTTCAAACATCGAGCCGTCATAACAGGACGACTTTCTCTTTGCTATCTCTTGTTCTAAGGTAGTTTTCATCAGTATAGTTAAGCTAGCTATCAAATAGGCGTTTTGACACACCATTAATATGAAGTAATGTTATTCAAATCAGCTCTGTCTCTTTAAGGCCACCACCTCCCTGCCTAAACAATGTTTTAAGATTTGAGGTCTTTAATAGCAATTCTTTAGCAAGCTAGTCGCGATACAGCGACAAGGCCCTCCGCCCGCGCTTCTCGTACCCTTGTTACGGACACGAGCGGGGACTCGGTTGCCTGGTGAACGAATGATCCCCATGTTTTAATTCTTTCTTCCTCCCGGCCATCGTCCCCCATTGCTCATTCGCCATAACAACCACCACGGAGTCTCTCACCTCGGCCCCGTGTCCCCCTTTTCGTCTCTCTCCTTGCCGCTGCCGACTCACGTTTCTGACTCCAAAATGGCGGTATGAGGCACCGAGCGAGTCTCTGAGCTTTGAGTCGGCAGCAACAGCAGAGAGGCGGCCACTTTCTGTTACTGAGAGAGCAGAGACACGACGCCATGGCGAGGATACAGCAAGGAGCAGGTGTTTTAATCAAACTCAGAGAGAAGGATACTCGCTCGTTGGTATCTTCGAGGACATGACTGTACCAGTAAATACCAACAGTATCTATCACGAATAAAGTGAGATACACGTCCACCATGTATGTCGTTTAGGGCTACATACGCCAAACTAATTCAATGTATCGATGAATTTCCGATGACGATTAATAGTGTCTGCTACTTGCGAAGATTGCCGAGCTACGTCTTACGTCACCACAAGGGAACTCTGTTTTAGGTAAGGTGAGACAGTTTGTAGAGATATATTTTCTGATTTCTGGTGTTAATGGTGATTTCCAGATTATTAAAAAGTATATACTTTTTGGATTTTCAAACATATTTAGTTATAGTGGTGATATACACAAACCTTTTATAATAGTGCAAACTAAGCTGGTAAAGGTCCAAAGCACTTTTTTAAAAAATTGTTTAAACCCAAACTATAATTTATATAATTTTCTCTTATGTTGCTCTAGTATTATCATGGTTATGTCCCCTTTTAGTTTCATAATGTGGTGCTTTTTTCATTAATTCTTCCTGGTTGCTGTAAATAACATGAGAAATTGTCATGATGGGTAATGTCTTATCCTTGTATAACTGAGAGTTGCATATTTATTTATTTTTAAACAACCAAAATAATTAGTCCAGCTGTACTGACAAGTTTTAATATGCCACAACTGAAAAGCAAAACAGTTAATATATGATCTGGTCAATCTGATCCACATAAAGTATTAAATGAACATCAGTGATATTGTATATTAAGCTATGGGACAAATAGGTGCATAACCTATTGTAGTTAGTAGATGTATAGAACAGTTATATCCAGTCCCTTCTTTTGTATATATTTTCTTAACCAATAAAAACCTTTGTTCAGGAACATTGCTTGCTACAACATCGTTTAGCATTTACAATATAAAGTCATGTTCACTCTTTACTAAACATGTCCATACGTTACCATAAGTGCAAAGATCTTTAAATAGTCTTCAAATACTGCCAACAAATTAAGTGTATTCTGAAGAAAACAACAGAACAAGGTATCCACTGAGTGGGTCTATCTTAAGGAAGATGCAGTTATACTGACATACAGATGCCTGTTATGCAGGTTTTTTTTACAGAGAAAGAGGCTTCATTCATAGCCAGCTGGATTTATCTTCCTCAAACTTTTGTGGATCAATGAAAGGCTTATCAATGGATCTGATCATCAGTTCGCCACAGTACACGCACTCAGATGCAATCATGTCATCAATGTCTGACTTTATCTGTTCACGACTTGCGCCTGCATTGCCCTTTTCCAGGCTGGAAGTGTCTCCTTCATCCTTGGGTACCGGGCGGTGGCGTGATTTGGAAGACTGTGTGGTTGCAGCCAGCTTTTTCTGTAACTCCTCCAGACGATTCTGCTTGAAGGTTGTAAGGTGAGGAGTCACTTCCTAGAAGGGCGAAGTAAAAAAGGGACATTGAAAAAAAAAAACACTACATAGATGTCCAGAAAGTTTAAAAATGTACAATTAAAAGTAAACATTAATGAGAAGTGTATATTTCTAACAGTTACCTGGAATAGACAGTCATAGTGGAACATGTGACCACACAGGAACAGATAAAACGGTCTGTTGAGTAATGGAAAGTCACATGTAGCACATTTTTCTTGGGAATCCACTACACCATATTTGTTTCTCATTTCCTGAATGTCTTCTCTGATCCGTTTAGCACTTTCTGTAGCCTCCTCCATTTCCTGCTTCAGCTCTTCAATGTGTTGGTTGTACTCCTCCAATGAGCTGCAGATGGCCTCCTGAGAATCCATCACGAGTAAAGAATAATTAGTTGATTAATTGATAATACAACTATTTTCTATATTCAAGTTAACAACATGGTCATTGTGAATTTGATTTATGTTTTAGGGACACTATCAAGCACTATTAATATTACCTATTATAACCTACTATAGCATACTATACCTACTATAAATTATTACCTATTATGTTCTATATATTTCTTTCAGTCAGATAGTATGAGTATGATAATTTCCTCCACCCCGATGTGATCTTCACACGCCTTGTTTTGTAAGACATTTAAATATGATTGTGCACAACAAAGTAAAAGCCTAAAGGTTTTTTCTAGGAAAAATATTCCAATAAAATTATTATCAAAAATATGATATGATTATCAAAAGGTTGTCTATTGATGTTGTGTCTGCAGATAAATCAATTAGTCATTGCACCTGTAATGTATATTATTTACAAGACCTAAAGGAAATACTGTGATATAAACCTTAAAGTGGTCAATCGTGACAAAGTCTGGGAAGAATGGCAGGATATCTTCAATCTTGAGAAGATTGCAGCTAGACAGACAGTTCATGGCTTTCTTCACATCCTTCTCCTCTTGCACCACATGCCGGGCAATTTTCAACCAAAGCTTCTTCCTCAACTCCTCATCATCCTCTGGCAGGTCTGCGCATGACTTGGCCAAGTCTACATCTACCTATGGACAACAGTCAAAGATTGTCAAACATTATAGATAAAGGAATTTTTGACATTCTGAATGATCATCTATACATAATTATAAAAATGAAAATTTTATAGTTGGATTATTTGGATATGTTTTGTGACTAAGAAAGATTTATTTGCAAAATTGTACATCTCTTACTTGTAAAGCAAGATCCACTGCCTCCTCATACAGTTCCATAATCCTATAAACCAGAACACAGGCCCGGAGATAGCCATGTTCAGCACACAACCTGAGTGCATACTTCAGATCATAGTGGATCTCTGAGGCATGTGTACCTGCCTGCTCCAAATACAAGAGCAAAGAGTCCGACTTATACTTGGCATAGAGTGACAGCAAGTAGTTATGTATTGCCTCCTCAGTGACATTGAGCTCGTACACACAGAATTCCATGTAGCGGATAGTTTCACTGATCTGCTGGGTGCTGCCCATTTGACTGTAGTTCATTAGAGCTGGAATGAGCTTCTTTGGATCCAGCCTCTTGCCCATCTGGATCCATGCATCTACCACGTTTTTAGGAATATGCTGCATGAGCACAGGGGAGAACTTGTAGAACAGCTTTTGATCACAGTGCTTGGACAGCACTTCCAGAGCTGCGCTGTAGTCATCATGTTGACAGTGGTGGGATATCACTCTCTCATAGTCCTGCATGACGACTGAGAAGTAGACCATGTCATCCACGTTGCCGTGGCTGGCCAGCAGGTCATAGATGGTGCTGCGGTTGTTGAACAGGCATTCCTTATGCTTGGAGCTGCAGAGAAATTGGCGGAACTCATTGCGGGTCTCCTGGAAGATGATGCTGTTACCATCGCTCTCCAGCTGGCCAAGGCGGTTCAGGTAGAGCTCTGTTAGCCAGGTCACAAGCAAGGTAATCTGCGTTCTTTCAGTCTGTTTTAAATTATTTAGTTTCTTTTGTAAGAACTCCTTCAAGGCTTCCTCTTGTTTGGCTTCAATGAACTTGAGTGCTATCTCTTCAAAGTAGTTCTGTGTCAGCGCATAGCACTTGGCGCTCTCCAGGAATCGCTTATTCTCGAAACAATGCTCAGCCTCCTTGGCAAGCACCATGTCCATGCACTCAGGCCGGTCACGGCAGTATTCTTTGGCCAGATCAAATTTATTCATGCTCATGTACATTTGCCAGACGTCCCTGGCCTCACGTTGGATGTGGTACCGGAAAACTGCCCGCTCGGTGTAAATCCACACTAACCCACCAACTGGGTCCTTGATCATCTTCTGAAGCGTGCCAAATTTATCTGGGAACACATCCTCATATACCACTTGTCCATTCAGAGTGCAGATGGCCTTAACTCGGTCACTGAGCAACAGAAGGAAGTGGAACTGTGTCAGCACAATGGAAATGGGCTTTCTGAGATTGATGTCAATGTCTGGCGTGTACTCCCATACCTGTGTGTTGCAAGAGAAAGAAAAAATGAATGTCTTATCAAATGTGGAGCAATAAATGGGAAAAGTATAAAACAAGACATTATTAATACATCTGATTAGTCTTCCAGACACAGACCTGCACATCACTCAGCAAGGAATCAGGTCTGACATAGTCCAGCTGGCCATAAAGAACTCCATTACCCATCATCCAAGCAAACGCCTTAGGTGAGGTTCGCAACTTTGAGGTGTAGAATGTGATCTCACTGTAGCCCATGTCAGCTGGAAACTCCTGGAAACTGGGCAGTAGTTCCTGGTTCTGATTGAAGATGGAACTGAAGCCCTGCTGCTCTGACCCCTCGGCCACCTTACCAACAAACTGGAACAGACGTTTGCGAGTGGTGGCAATGATGAAGTACTTGTTCTCCGGGCCCCGCTCCACCTCCAGGCAGCAGACTGGTGCTGGCTTCCCATCCTCCTCCAGCGAGTGGACCTGCCCCAGGATAAAAACATAATATTTTTTGATAGAGATTTCACGATAACACTTTTTTCCAGACTCAATACAAGTACTTGCTTATAGCAAGTACCGATACCAGTTTCAGTAGTATGAGTAGTATTCTAGCATGAGTTGCAGGACAGTAAAATCCTTACCAATCCACTGTAGTTAAGCTAATCCCACAAGAATGAAAATATTGTTTTTCTGCCAAAACAAATATGGTAGCAACTGGTGTTTTATAAACGGGGCAACTTTCTGAGCGACTGTAGAGTCTAGAGAGGAATATGGAAAACAAAGCAAACTACAGGTAAGCTCTTGTTACTGTATATAACCCTCGTTATCGCTGATGTCAGTCATAAATATGTTTAAAAAACTCTTGAGACACATGAGTATAGCTGTTACAAGGCTGTAACTAGAGTATAAGACTTCAGCACAGCAGAGCTTGCCTTCGGCTTTACTTAGGTCATCATCCGTTATAATAAAACACCTTTAAACCACAGACTTTTTTTCACCTCCACCTTCCTGCCACGAATAACGTGGTATCTAGCGCATTAGTCTGGAGTACAAGTACGCAAAGGCACGATCAGACCTGATCCCCAATACTGGTGTCGGCATCGCAACATCCATATTGTTTAGGGAAAAATTCCCTATATAAGTTAGTATATACTGTTAATAAATGTGCATTCACACAGAAGAGTATTGCACTCCAAAATAATGGTATAGCTGGGAAAACAATTTTTTTTTTACTATGTCCTAAAACATGGTAATACATATTAACCTGATAAACCTTGATAAAAAACAACAGACATTCTCTGACCTGTCTGAAGAACTGATCAGGGTTGGTGTTAAACAGGCTGCCCTCAGTTGCAGAGATCTCAGCCTCAAATATGATGCCTTGAGTCGTGCCAACCAGGATGGGTCCTGTGTTGGTCTCATTACCCAGCAGCTTGTTCCAGCCCACACTCTCAATGAGGTGGCCTTTCCAGCGGGACAGACTACGCACCTTCTGGGTGTTTCTGTTGAGGTACAGACACTCACTGGTGCTAACGCTGATCAGCAGATGGGAGCCTGTAATAGTAAAATACAAAGGAGGAGGACATATCTGCTGTTGTTAATAAGTCGTAACCATGACACAGCCATGTAAAATTAGAAAAATATGTAGTAAGTAGCATTGGGATTTAACTTAAGGACTGGGGTCATTAGTCACAACCTATTGTTTGTAGCTTGACCGATGCACTTTAATCACATTTCATCTTTTGATCACACACAGTTGTCTAAAAATATGAATGTGAGGAAATGTGTGCTTTGAGCTTTTTGATGACTGGTTGTCCAGATACTATATTAGTTCTCTATCCCAACTTCCATCTCCCCTTTTAGTGTTTATTGTTTATACAGAATGGTTGGGTTACATTAGTTTTAAACTAAGCCAATTTTGGAAAATTACCTTCAGCGTCACCACACAGATTACAAAAACAAAAGGAAAATACAATGTGTGGTCACAATCAATATAAATCAAATGCTATGATTAAAGGTCAAAATAAAAAAAAACTTTTAATCAAACAAATAGGCATTCTAATAATTCAGTCATCTAATAATAGCTGAATGAGTGTGTCGCCTTTTCTCACCTGTGGGGTCCAGGAATAGTCTGTACACTTTACTGTCATCTTTCCTTCCTAATTCAACCTGATTAGGCTGATCTGGCTTGGCCAGATCGATCCTGTAGGGAACAAAACAAGAGAACAGTGATATTAGCTGCAGCCCCGCATGCTCCAAAAACCAACAGCCATCAACTCAAACGAAACCAGTCAAAAGTATGCAAACACTAGTGATCAGTGAATGGGTGTGTTAAATGGCTATAATGCTCATTTGCCTCAGCAGAGTGTCCTTTCCCAGGCTCATGCATAGCTGATTGTTGCAGACAGCAAGGTGGTTTATCTTCTCGGGTGGTGTAAAGTCGATCCTCTGCTTGTTGAATATCGGCTTCTCTTCTTCAAGGCGCACGTTCACAAACCCTAACGTGAAGGAACATGTCACTAAAAACTTCAACAAAATAACTCTTAAGTTGGAGCGTTTATTAGACAGGTACACTCGTCACAGCATCGTTAGCTGTAGCTTAGCGGGCGTCTGCGGACCTACCTGAATGTGTCATCCCGATGTTGGCACTGGACAGACGGTTGCGCTGCTGCACACTTTGCCTGGTGTTCTGCGAGTCCTCAAACTGCTCAATAATCGAAGTCATGGTTGAATGCAAACGATTTCTCCAGATACAAAAAACTGACGAAGACTTAGTTAATTTTAAGACGACATGGCTTCACAGCTAGCTAGCTAGCTATCACAGCTTCCACATGTTAACTTCCAGTTGACGTTTTTCCTCTTGCAGGCTGCGTCCTAACTGACAAGAAGAGTGTATTATATAAATTTTTAGCAACAGGATAAACACATGAATAAATAAATTTTCAACCAGGAATACTATCAAAACAGCTAACTTAGCTTCAAACGACGAACACAGGGTGGGCTAAGATAATCAGGTGACACAATGAGTCATGTGATCACAAGTTGAGCGATGCCTTTCTTTCACACCCGAGGGCGCAGTTCTCCCGAATTTCCTCCATGGACACTACACTGCTGTTACCTTGTCTTCTCTGTCACTTACAGAAAGTAAAACATAAAAATAGGTTCTGTTGTTTAAAAAACGAAAGTAAATCTAGCAGATCTCCAAACTTGCTGCTGACTAACAATTTAATTTGGTGATTTTCTGTTTTCTTAATGAGATGGACTAGAGAGCTCTCAAGTGTCACAGTTACAGATCAGTACTTGAGATGACTTGCTGCGGTGAGAACTACGCACACACTTCACTTATTCTACTACAAATAACTGCAAGGACATCTACATCTAATTTTTACATCTAGTTTTACTGTTGAGGTGAAAAATCTGGGTTTTTTTGAAAAAAATTAATGGAAATGTAGACTTTTGCTAAGACTTAGAGGACAGTAAAATCAAATTTTTCATTCTGTCATTACACTCACTTCACTTCTGTCTCCTGTGTGTGTTTACGGTGTGTTTAGAACAACATCGAGTTTTGGGAGACTCTACAGCTGTGTCTGAATTATGAGTAACAGGTGAAGCGGCCTTGTTTGTATGGGATGGCTTCTCCCTGCAGTGATGGAGTCATCTGGGCTGTTTTCCCTGGTGGTCTGTCATTATTGCCAGCAACACTTGTCAGATGGGGTTCCATAATTTGGGATAGTGGTGCCAGCTCTAGCTGTGGCTGGTTGTACATCATTAGCTCCGCAGTGTGTTTTTCTTCATTAGCTGAAAGTGGGTCATTCAGGCACATCCCAACTTCTCTGGATGTTACAAAGGGCTTGATCTCTTCTGACAACTCCTCCAGTTGCCATAACAGTCTCAAAAATCAGAATAGTATTGAATCGACAATGTAGGAACTATGGGGATCATTGTCTCTACAAATGTTTTTTGGTTTGGTAATAAAACAGCTGATCAGAGCATCACTGGCATTAATTCTCTTTCCAGGATTCACATTCAGCATCTGGTCTCTAGGTATAATAACAGCATATGGTGTCTAGGTGGCGCTCGGCATACACTCAGAATTACAGCACCTCTGCATGCGAATATCACAGGACCTAACGCGATGTCCTGCACCCGTAGAGTGTGCACACCAACGGATTTATACAGTGTTCAAGCGGCATGAGCACAACAAAAGCCACTGAACATATCAGTAAAGAACGAGGAAAGGAGTCCAATTTCTGCGCAGTAATACATGCCACTTTTCACCAATATCGTTTTAGCGTATTATAATGTAATTTTATAGTATGCACTTATTCCCTTTCTTCCATCTATCAATCTATCTATCTATCTATCTATCTATCTATCTATCTATCTATCTATCTATCTATCTATCTATCTATCTATCTATCTATCTATCTATCTATCTATCTATCTATCTATCTATCCATCTATCTTAGGGGAAATTACTTTGCTTTCTGGTGGGGAGTGTCTATGCAAATCACTACCTGCCCCAACGTGAACTAAAGACGCCTCCCCACATGTCGCCATCAGTCACAGCAGTACGTTCAGCCTGACACTATGTGAGAGGAGATCTGCTCAGCTGACTCTCACTAACTAGTCAAACCTAGATCAAACGGGAGGGGAGTTCTCAGTCAGAAGTTTACTGTGCGGCCCGACATGCCACCTCACATGGATTACTTTTACCACGAGTCCCGAGTCCCTTCCGCTTGTGGACTGACACGGGAGGATGAGCTGGAGCCCGGTGTCATCAGCTGTATGCTGGTCGGTGACGGCGCCGTTGGGAAGACCAGTATGATTGTCAGCTACACGTCTAATGGATACCCGACAGAGTACAAACAGACAGGCTTTGACGTCTTCTCAGGTGAGAATCATTATAAATTATTATTTATTTTTTCTCCCAGTAACACACTTTACACATTCGCTGCTTAAAATAAGAGACCATACATTTTGTAAACAAGTCGTAAACATTTTAAGTATTATAAGGTGCACATATACATTCATTTGCCAATCGAGATTCATTTGAAAACAAGCTTTTGTTTCTTGATTGGTTTAGATGATGTGTGCTGTGTCTGTATAATTTCGATGGTCACACGTTTATTTATTTATTTATTTGTTTGTAAAAAAATTTTGAAAGTGAAATTGATCCATGTTTCTGGTTTCCAACAGGTCAGGTCCAAGTAGAAGGATCTCCGGTCAAAGTTCAGCTTCTGGATACAGCAGGACAGGTAAGATTATCAGCTGTTTTTGTATTTGTTTTTCTTTTGACTAAATGAAAACCCAAAGCAGTTTTCATTTAATATTATATGGCTTGGGTTTATTTGTTTAAAATGAGAGATGACTCAAGAAGCTACAAACTATCACATCCAATGAGTCAATGACATGGTTTTACAGTCTAAGATAATGGATTTGGTTTCCTAACAATGAGTCAGTCTCTTATATTAATTTCTGAAACATGTCTGTTCCTTAATTGATTATCGTTAACTTGTTCTTTTTTAACTTCATTTTCCGTTCAGGAGGAGTTTGATGAATTCAGGGCTCTATCCTATGCCCATACAGACGTCTTCCTCCTGTGTTTCAGCATGGTCAACCCCACCTCATTTCACAACATTACCAAGAAGTGGGTTTCAGAAATCCGTGCTCATAACCCATCCTCACCTATTATCCTTGTTGGGACTCAGTCGGACCTCTTACTGGACGTGAATGTCCTCATCAACCTGGACAAATCTAATGTGAAGCCAGTTTTGAGCTCCCGAGCCCGGAGCATGGCGGACAAGATCAGGGCGATAGACTATATTGAATGTTCATCACTCACGCAAAAGAACTTAAAGGAGGCTTTTGATGCAGCCATCTTTGCTGCCATTAAGAACAAAGCTCGCAAGACTAAGAAGAGACGGTTTTCTGACAGGCGCACCAAAGCTTTCTCCAGGTGCAGCTGGAAAAAGTTCTTCTGCTTCGTCTAAGCTCAGACTTTTAACCCTGTGGGTTGTGGACAAAAATTTTATTTATTTAAATTCTTTACTCTTTCTTGATGTCACAGCTCCAATCTGTGGTGGTTTAGTATACTTGGCTTATTATACTCTGGAATGCCAAATGGTACAAGGGAAGGAAATCATGATCACTGTGAGCATTGGAAAGTGACGTCAGTGGAGGCAGCAGAGGATTCTGAGTAATTTTCAGCCAGATTCTGGTTTTAAAGACAGACTCAGGACAGTAATGTACAGAGTACATTGTTTATGTATAAACTTATGCAGGCTTTTCACACTGAGGAGAAAAAGGAGCGAATTGAGGCCAGAAAGAAGATGAACAAATCAAGTTAACCAATACACAGAGAAAAACCAGGGCTTTATGTAAATACTATGAATTTGCATTGTGTGCTTTGCTACCAACTGCAGCCTTTTGTTGTAGGTAAAAAAAAAAGTGTGAAGGCTCTGGGTGAGCAGCTGGGCGTTAGCCACTTCTCTGATGTATTCTTGCTGTCTGGCCTATTTATATGTGGCAGCTGCGAGTCAATGTTGTACTGCAAGAAGCAACATTCTTGTGTGTGTGTGTGTGTGTGTGTGTGTGTGTAAGTAAGCTACCCTGGCTGGTTTGGGCAGGTATGTTATATGTTATATGTATGACAGTGTATCACATCAGAGATTCATTTTGATTATTAACTGTCTTAACACTTATAGGAAAACAAGCACAGCAAAGACAAATGTGTTGCTTTTGTTTTGAAAGTTGAGGTCTGCACAGGAACTTATCTGACAATCCTCCTGTCTCAGGTGAAAGGTTGCAGGAGAGCAGCTTTTATTTCCTATGGCTTATCAATCTGCATTTGCAAAGGCAAGCACCACAGGGGTCTTGACTTCCACCCTGCTGATCCTCCCACCAGAACCACCATCAGCCAGGCCTTTTTGTTTTCAGCCCTCTTTGTTGCTTACAGTTTATCTCCTCAATAGCCATGTGTGTACAGAGTTTGAGGACTCCGTGGGAATGTAAGTGTAAGATACACTTTTTTAACAAGCCATGTGTGCTTAACAAATTTCAGATCACATTTTGCAATAAATGTGACTAGAACCATTGCTCAACTTTATTATGCTTCTTGTAGAAGTCATTTTCTTGTATAATCTATTCTGTTTGTTAAAACAGTTAATTTGTTGTGTTTATGATTATATAATATTACATAAGACATGGGTTTTAAATGGATTATGTACTCCATGAAACAGTTTTTGTTCAATTTTGTATGGCTGCCACTAATCCCAATTGACCATCACCCTCTCTGCATATCCCTGTCTAAGTGTGTTTCACTTCAATCTATTGATGTGAGGAAAATAAATTAAGTGTGAAATATAGTGTCTGTTATGTATATTTTTTAGAACTCCTTGTGTCTACTACGGTCCACTTTACATTTCTGGAAGAGTTTTTCAATAGAGAAAGCAAAAGCAATACTGTAAAAAGCAGTGGGTACTGTGTCAGCAGGGAGTATGAATAATGCTTATCATCTCACCAGGTTCTTTTCCTGACCCGTCTCTCTCTATCTAAGGATATGTTAAGTAACCTCTGGCCACCAGCTGTGCCATAGGTCGACCGATTGTAATGCAATCTGCATGACTTCTTGAGAGTGGCATTCAGAGAAAAATTGATTGAGTCACATTCAGTGATTGAGAATAAACAGCAGTAGTGTTCTTTTTTTTAATTTATTTTAGCAACACAGTAGGCACATTGTTTATGAAACTTGACATCATCAGTGACTTTTGCTAAAAACAGCATTAAAATTAGCCTGGACACATGATTCTTTTTCTGGCAAAGTGAAGAGAAGATAACAGAAGATGCACAAAAAAAGAGAGTGGACCAGGTTATAAAACACTTGAGGTCCTGACAGCTCTGCGCCACAGATGTTCCAAAGAGGGCAGATGAGTCACAGATGAGCAACAGGATTATAAACGCACACTCACTCCAAAACACGAGCAATCTGTTTGCCATGAGTCAGTGGGCTGTCCATCGCCCAGTTATTTGTCATGGTTCTGTTTGAACGGCTGTTATCGGTGGCTTAGCAGGGCATCCTACGTCTCAGCCTAATAACCTCATAAGGCGAGATCAAAGAAAGGAGTTGATAAGTGGACTCATGATAGTCTTGGCTTAAAATCTCAATGAGCAGTGGCCACTATGAACATTTGGAAAGATCGACGCTGACATTTTAAGAGAGCCGCGTAGGATTTAGGTTTTTATTTTGATGGTGAATGCAACAACTCTTTGTGTGAAAGGGGTCACATGTAATTATGAATGCACAGAAAATAATTACAAAGCTGTGCAAGACCAGTTCCGTCAGTTCTGTAGTGTTTAAACATCTTTTAGCCAATTGTTTTGTCTTCAAGTTTTGGAACATACTGTTTTCAATCACTCTCAACTATCACATGTCTCTCACATGTTTGTATTCCAAACCAGCAGGCAGTTGTTATGAACTAAAAACCTCCAAAAACTGACTGTATGCTGCCTGTCCACCAGCAGAGAAGCAGAGTAAAAAACTCAGATGGGTTGAGTTATGGTCCCTCAGAATTGAATGTACCTCTCAAGTCCTCTGTTTAGTTGTTTAAATGGCTCCAGACGAAAAGAGGAAAACAACTTCAAATGTGATCATTAATGAAAAGGTTTAATCTGTTGGTATTGCTTTGCTTTGGTATTCATGTGTGCTTTGCTAAAAGGTTAGGTTTGTGCGAGGGAAAGCGAAGGTGATAAGAACTATTGTTATTAACATTTTGAAAGATTGCAGTCCTGGGTCAAGGCAGGCCACCATTGCATTATCTATACAGTACTGTACAAAAGTCTTCAGCTATCATCAGCTCTGTTGTTTTAGCAAGGTTACATATTTCTAGGTATAGGAACTGTGTACACAACCTTAAAAAGAAAAACAATCTTTTTTTTTCTTCAGAACAAAGCAGTTTCTACTTGCACAAGTAAGTATTTTGTGTGAGCTGCCTTTGCACCTAGCACATCTTGAGTTCTTTGAAGAGACTGTCATCTTTTTGTACCAGGCTTCTTTTAACTTTCATCTTCTTACTTCCCAGAGCTCTTCTTTAGTCTTAAGCTTGCTTTATGTCTTTCTCTATTCAGGTGATCTCATACTGCTTCCATGATATTCAAGTCTGGACTAGACTAGGTCGAGGTCAGTTCATGGCTCGCTGTCAGTAGTTTTTTTTTTTTTTTTTTTTGCATAGATACATAACTTCCCTGCATTAGTGAATTTGGGATGGTCGACATGCTAAAAAACACACAAAAACATGTTCTCAATTAGATGCTTTCTAAAAAGAACCAGTCTACAGTTTTCAGTAATCATAATCCTTTCAGTTAACCACCACCAGCAGACATGCAGTCCCAAACCATGAGAGGCCCTCCATTATTCTTATGGGTGGAGGCCACAAGCACTCATTCTTCCACCTCTCTCCAAATCTCACATATGTTGACAATTGGACCTGAAAATGTTTGATTCATCACTCTATGATGCTTTTTTCCACTGATCTTTACTCTCTTTGTGACCTTTTGTATATCTCAGCCCTTTTCTCCGGTTCTTCCAAGAAGTGGTTCCCTGGCTGTTATTCTTCCACAAAGGCCGTTCCTGATCAAACGTCTTCCGACTGTAGCGGGATCAATCTTGGCATCCAGATGAAGCTGCCAGATGCTGAGCCTGGTCCTTGCAGGATTTCTTCTCGTTTCTTTAAGAAAAAGTAATTAATTAATCTGTAATTATTTTGAAATAAAAATTATGATTGAACTTAAATCTTACAACTCTAATATGTGTATTTAGTGCTTAACAAAACAAGTATTAAGACCCAACTCAGAGTCATACAACCAAAAGTAGCTTAAATAATTACTAAGAGGCATTTTGCATGGATTTAATAAATAAACCTGGGGCAACACATGTGCAGTGAATCGGATCTCTGAAGAGAGTTTAAGACATACTGCAAAATACCAAAATACTTTATATCATTAATAATACCTCACTTTAACCTATATAAGTTTTTTTTACAGCTTTGTGTTTTTAATACTGTGTACATATTTTTATATGTTCTAGATATATTCTAATTCATAGAGTCTGTGGCAATTTTTTAAATTTCTGTATAAACATTTTCTTGCCCATTTTCACCATCATATGTTCACACATATGCACACGCACACAATGCAAACACAGAAATTTATACAAGTTGTACATTGAGCAATCATGAAAACCATGCTGAACAGGTTTTAGGTTCCCAGGACATTAGTGAATTGTTCCTTCTCCTCCTGCTGCTCTGTTTCTCTTCTCATGGTTAGTCATCTATTTCTCATCATCACACTGAGGGCTGGTCCACTTCCCAGGATCCCCTGCTTTAAGCAATTGTATCAGGAGTAGTCAACCAGCTCTTCCCCTGGCTCTAGGCCAGTTTCACCCTTGCTGGGTTTCACTGTAGTCGAAGATTGGCAAAGAGGCCTGGGAATCAGCAGGTAGACCAACAGGTCTGCCTGCACTAGGACAAAGCCTATTGGCTTAGCAGTGCTGCTTCTCGGCCATCTAAATTGGCAGTTTGAACAGTTGTGCTTTGAGGAAGATTTGGCATGGCTTTAAGTGTCTCTTTCACTGAGACTTCAGCCCTTTCTGTTCTGATTTTTGTTGGTGTTGTCGTATTTCTACCTTTACTGGCTGATTATGTGTCAGGTGTATATGACATTATGATTGTGTGACAGCATTTTAAATTAAAAATGAAGGCATAAATTAGCTATAAACATCAAAATTGAGTAAATTAGTATATTTATTGACTAGCATATAAGAGTAAACCCACCATCTATCATCGTTGTGTTTTCTTTAAATTGGACACTGTTTAAATAGGTGGTGTTTCCCAGTTAAGGCACTTACATGATTCATTTGCATAACAAATGCAATCCTGTCAGTCACATTACCTGTGTAACTCTGTTGATTAATAAAAACAAACTCCCCTTATTACTGTCACAACATAAACTGTCAGTTTCGGTGTCGAGCAAAACCAGTGAGAATCAACTTAGATCCTGATTGTGACTGTGCCTGTAGGCAACAACGATTATTTCTGTCACAGCGTCAACAGCTTTTCTTCACCTCCATGAATCTGCTGGGCTCGTCATACATGCAGTTGTGTAATACACAATGAGCCTGAAATGCAAATGACCTCCAACACTTGCAAAAATCTACAACAGTGCATTATCACAAGCCTTTGCTTATTTTGTATTAGAAAACTTTAAAATACACTTTTATCTTTTGAAGCATTATCAGCTGCAGTCTAATTGCACTTGTAGCTTTTGTCTTAATCTGCATCAAGGGACATAATCTCTTCAGAATGACCATCTATGGCCACACATGATCAAAGCGGCTTGGTGGTACATGCTGCTATTGAGATGAGACATTTAACACTCAGTGAACGATGAGGTGATTAGCACATCAAACAAGCCTCAGCTTGGGTTACTGATGACCGGTAGACATGCAGGATGCAGGATCAGCTCAGGACACAATTGAATACTAAAGCAGTGCAATCAACTGTCTGCAGTGTTCAAAAAGAGGAGACTGGTGTGTGAAATCCTTTGGAGACGCACTTCTGTAGATCAGTTTTATTAAGAACGGACACTGCTGCAACATTACAGTACATCAACCAGCAAAAATCAATAAGCATCAGATAACAGTAAAGATTTGCATCCTAATCCTGACCCAAAACAAAGTTCACAATTGGGTGCACCGGCACTGCTGCTCATGCATGTTACACATTATTAATATGCATTATAAGTGAAGCTAAATAGATATATTTAGCGTATTGTGGCATTAAGTAAAAAAAAAGATGCATTTATGAACTTATGAACTTGATGCAACCTATGAACTTGAGTAACCTGAAGCTCTTAATCATTTGTATTTTATGCACTAAAGCTGCCACGGTAACAGACAGTCCTTTCACATCTTCAAAGATTACCAATAAACGACTGTATTATCCTTCCAGAATAGAGAGCTAAGTCATCTCTTCCTTCTTATTTGAATTAAAAAGTCAATTGGAATCTGTTGTGAGAAGCACTGAATAGATAAACTGGGGAAGTAGTTGTGTATTAGAATTAAGTGTGTGTGAATGTTAATTTGCTTTATAATTCACTGTTGTTGCTGTTTGGATCATAACTTAGAGAACAGGATACATTTAAAACACATGATTCAAGTATGTTTACCTGTGTTTTTTACATTTAAAACACATGATTCAAGTATGTTTACCTGTGTTTTTTACATTTAAAACACATGATTCAAGTATGTTTACCTGTGTTTTGTAACAATAGTGTAATTTTGGAATTGATTAATTTTTGCTGATTCAGTTCATTTATATTAATTTCTAATTTAACCTGAGTAGGACTCGCACATTCTGCTAAAACAGGAATTTAAAATACATATCTGTGCATATACTTACACATATTTGTGTAAGTATTTATTAGAATATGATAAAAATAAAGTCAAATTTAATATTATATGACATTGGTACATGTTGAAGTCAGATGACTTGATGAAGTATTTCTGTACTAGTAAAAACTCAGTAACATTGGGTTTTGTTTCACATTTATCGACATGCATCTTAATCTGTCACTAATCTGCAGCGGACGGTTTCAATTTGGAGGTGTCAGTTACTTTTATTCCTAGTTTGGAAAAGTGACAGTTAATCGTGTTTAGGAGGGAATTCTGAGTGACACTTGTGAGAGTGTTTGATTTGATTGGATGTGAGTCTCTGTATTGGGTGTGTCTATCTCTGGGAATCAAGGGGGTGAGGTGTTCTCACAGTGATGCTGGGGGATGAAGGAAGCAGGGGGTGTTGTCACATTGACACAACAACACATGATGGTGGCAGTGAGGCAAGAGACAACTCTGCGCAAGTCAACTCTACCCTTATTGTTCTATGTGGAGATGCACACGTGCAAACGCACAGAGGAAATTATATACGCACGTGTATACAATTGCATGAAATATCAGAACTGAAATATAGCACAAGTATGTAGATAAAAGTAAAAGTATACATGTGCATACTAATATCCTCTTTGCCAAAAAACCCAGACAGAGAGACACTGATGTCTATTGCCATCCCATGATGTGGTCTAATGGGTTAAAGAATACAGATATTGTGTGTTTCAGTCAACTTTCGGGGAGAGCAATAAGGTGTGTCTAGACATGTTCAGTAGAGAGTGACTGGTAGCTGTCCAGTTAGTCACAGCACAGTAAATCAGCTTACTCAGTCTGTGTCCCCACCGTCAACAGTTTGTGTCTGTATGGCTGGAACACTTTTTCCTGAGAAAAAAACAAGAGACACGTTTTCATGAATCAGTATTTTCATCCCAGCTCTCAATGTTGGGAAACAATGTTCAAATATAATTTCAAAATCAGAGTATGGGATGTGATCTCTAGACCCAGTTAGGCATTTTTCCCACTTAGAATAAATGTATTTGCCACATCTATAACTTTATTATCACCATAACTGGCTAGCAGGGGTTGGAGACATATTCAGATACTTTACTAACTTTGCTTTCTTACTGAGAGTGAGATGCCAACATCGAAACCACTCATGTTTGTATGCTAAATATGAGGCCAATGCTGGTCACAGCTGCTGTTCTAAAACTAGAATGGATGGATAACAAGTATAAAGTAGAATAAAAAGAAAACACTCTACTCAAAACTGTTCTTGGGTAAAAAACAAAAAATCCAAATCCCAGAAATAATAACTTTTTCCCTCTATAACTGTTCATTTGAGACAGATATAATTCAAATGAGATACACTACACATGTGTTATGATAAGTTAGTCATAAAGTTAGCCATAAAACAATACGTTAGTCATAAAATCCTCTGTGTCAACTAGAAACATTCAAGATATACAAAAGATTTGTGATATTAGAACTGTCATTTTATTCCCTGTCAAAACAATGTAAAACAGGCCCATGGAGCACAACTGTTTACATCAGGAAAACAAAAGGAAGCTTGGGTTGACACATAAAAATACCACAGACCAAGACACAGCAACAACACTGAATAATGCTCATTAACTGGTGCGAGCCCCCAAACTTGATAACAGATACATTAGATTGACACCATGGATGTTGCAGAGATTCATGATGTAACACAAACTTGCCGTGGGCCCTCCCAGGACTATTGCTCAGCCCGCAGGATGTTATTTTCCAAAGTACGTAGCCTTCGCGTCTTAGAAATCTAAGATAGAAATGTTGATAAACCTTGTATCTTGGAAAATATCTGGTTATCTCATGAACTGTAAATACAGTAAAAAAAAATACCGTAGCTTATATTTGTGACCTGAGTTTAGAGAGATTTTTCCTTTGGATAAAAATGTTTAGCTCGCTGTGGAGACATAATACAGTATTTATATCTTTTATCTTAATGCTGATCATATGTTAATCCTCCCTCACTCCTCGTGTCTTTTGGGTTTTATACATGATGTCATTTTGCGTGTGGACTGCATGCCTTCGGTATGTAGTAATCATGAGGGCATTTCTGAACTAGTGACTTCTTCATAATACACATCTCTAAGACAGCTGATTACAGAGCATTCATTCTTGACACAAACTATCTGTGCATGCCTATCTATTATCATACATGAGAAAAGGAGCCCTGTTATTACTCTGGTAACTAGTTAAGAATGATGGGATGATTCAGAATCAGGTCTGACACAAAAGCTAAGCATGAGGATTAATACAAAAGAAAAAAAAAACAAAACACCAAAATCATAAAAGTTGATAGGCCTGTTTGTGGTTTGCTACTGCTGTGATTTATTATAAAAATAATAAATCTGAACACTCCATGAATTTGAAGACCCCCCTCTAAAGTCATGTGTGCTTAATAATGTCCCCTTTTAAAATTTATTGCCTTTAAAGTTTTATGGAAACCACATTATTTCTTACTCAATTGCTGGTCACAGACAACACGGCTCCACTGAAAGTGAAAAAAACTGAGGAGCTGTCATCCCAGCATTGATATATGTAAGTGGGAGTACAGCAATTTAATGAGGACACACACAACAGAGGGACAATCAAATGACTTAATGCCAGGTCAATAAAGGCAACTTTGTAATAAGATGGTTTAGATTCACTAGCGCGGACACACACATACACACACACTGCATTGCAAACTGCATACACACTTGTGACACAATGGCCTGTCTTTTTTCTATAGACACAAACAAAAGAAAACGGATGTGTGTTTGCAGGTAGCTCTGCAGTCAATTCCCCTGACAGACCTGTAAAACAGGCTTCTCGCCCTCTTATCTGCTTCCAGCTGGTCTGACAAGAACCTGTTAGTCTCTCTTACCTCAGCACTACCTGGTGATACAACAAGGCCATAACCTCGGTAATTTCTTTCAACGTATAAACAAAATCCATAAATATGTCAAATGGCAGATTAGAGAGGAAGAGGGGCTCTCACCATGCTAACGGCTAAACAGGATCCATCAGTTCATATTCATCCATACCATTAAGAGTTTCACAGCAGCGGCAGACTGCTGACTGCAGATCACAGTTTGAGTAAATATACTTTGGCAGCCTTAACAGGCTGCTGTCCGTGAAGGCATCACTTTTTTGCCTCTTCAAGAAGCAAACTGGTATTTGAGCAAATAAGCCTTCTTCACACTGTGGCTTTTGATGTCATAGCAGTGTGCCACGGTTTTTATTGATTGGCTATGGATTACATAAACCCTTTGAATATGTATTTATATAGAGAGCTGTTATCAAAAAGTGTAACTTCTGTCCTTGTGTTCCAAAACGATGGAGCCATTTATTCAAAGTAGTAATTTTGGGCATAAACTAAACATTGTTGGGAACATTTAGCTTTAATTCAAGAACAATGGGCAGCAGTTGAATCATTTGAACACAAGATCAGTGTCACGAAATAAAGACTGTCAGAAAAGGCAGACAAAAAAAAAAGATTTAGAATGACATTTCATTTCTTTTCATGGAGTTATCCTGCATTGAAAAGTATTTTTAGATTTATTTTTAGTCCACAGAGGTTCCACAGAATTCAAAAAGTTCCCCTGGGTGCCAAGACCGGTTCTGCAAAGGCAACTATTAGACCTGCAGTTTAGTCTTATCTGCCTTTTAGTTGTTAATATTATGAACACAGTGTAGTTCAGGGTGAATTCATTCTGTTTTCTGTAAATTTGCATATCTGTTATGTTTCAGTTAGTTAAAATCTATGAACACATTTGTAGAAAGTGTTTTGCTTGCTAACAAAGTCTTTTCTTTTTTGAATATTGTTTTTAAAAGTATGTGTTCAGTGAATACACTGTAATGGAGGAGTTATTGCTGTATGCAGAATATATACAAAGACACAAAAAGAGATAGTGAGTTTTTTTTGTTTTTTTGTTTTGGAGTATAATGGATTGGAACAATAGGGTTTTGCGGACCAAAGCCAGAGACAAGCCCTCATACCTAATAGTCATTACCTCCCCAAAAAATGCACAAATATAAAAATGTGATACCTTTTTTCCATTGACATAAAAATGTGAAAGTAAACATTGAAGAAACCGGCTGGTTGGGGTAGCTCCTACAGGAAGATACACACAGGCCTGTGTTAGAGTATGTCTGACATGTAAAACTTCCTCTGATGTTACCAGTGAGGCAGGAAGGGATTTTTTTGAGATTCAAATCCAAACTGACATCAAGTTACACCTGCCAGTATGAACTGGTAGGCAGAGTGGAAACTTAAACTTTTCAAACAATTCAATGACGCTTTCTTCCTTCAGCACTTGTCTGTTAACCAAGAACTCAATACACAAGAAGAATAATACAAAACACAACATGGTGGGACTACATGAAAACGCTTTTTGGTGGGCCAACCGACAACAAGCCTTTGTATACTGTTATATTTTGTAAACTTTATTGTTGTATCAATATTTTTATTCAGTATATGTTCAGCATTTTAAACTTATTAATTAATACAATTAATTAATACATTTCATAAGTAATAATATTAATTAATACAATTGTAATTTCTGTAAGGTAAATATTCCCATGGCAATAGTTACTGGTTTGCTTACTTAGCATAAAAGCTGGAAAGACAATAAAGAAAAACAAAATCCATCTAACAGCAACTCAAACACTACCCAATGAACATTTCTTGAACCTTTATTAAGAAATACAATCTACAGTTTCACGGAAGGTGATGTGTCACATGGATTTTCGGCTGAGAGCAGACTTCAGGAAGTTTCCCGGCCTGGTAAATAGGTGGGTGCTAGCTGCTGACCCCTGCTTGCAGGCATTTTCCGAATGGCCTACAGGCTTTAGTTTCAAACTATAAAAGCATAGTACTGTATCTAACTGTTGTTCCTTTAACTTACCTTATGATGAGTGAGCGTATCATGAGTATGATTTAATATTTGTGCAGAATTTGCTTTGTGTGTGTGTGTTTTGGGTGGGGGCATGCACTGCAGGGGGTAGAAGGCAACTCCCTGTCTCAGTGGGGCTCCAATTCTTCGTCTCCCGCGTTAGCCACAAGATTCTCACACCCAAAACATTGTAGCCTTGATTAAAATACTAGAGAACTACGTGATAAAGTCAAATGTACGTTAAATGAAAACCAGCAGTGAGAGTGACGGGAAAACACTAGCATATTCAGTAATGAGTAGTTTAATGTATAAAACACTTTTGATAGAATCAGTAGGATGATTGATGAACCCCAAAAGTTAAAGTGCAATTACAGCTCTAAATAGCGATAATTAACAGTCCACACCTCTGGCTGAAAAAAGCCTTGCTGTGTTTTTGCCGTGCCCATCGTCAGCTTTACACTCATAGGGGGTTGCTCGTGTATGAGGTCTATTCAGACGCCCTGAGGTGGTACTCCCTGACTGGTTCCCAACTGCTTCACGCCTCCAGGAGGGACTATTATCCTGTCAGAGGACCCCTCTTCACACCAGTTTAATGCTTTGCCCCATGCAAATCGCACCCTTCTGCTTGTTTTGTTGGCCTGTGGAGCTTTGAGTTCACACATAGGTCTGATTGGAAGCTGCAGATGGTCACTGAGAATTAGAATAGCTGAAAAAAAACAAGGCCTAGGGGGAAACACAGGGAGAGTGGTGGCAGAAACAATGACTACTAACTTTAAACTGTGGGCACTGAAGACTGTTAAACTATTAGTCAGAAACAGTCTCAGTCTATATTTAGTTTCCATAGTGGAAAATGCTGAACTCTATATCCTTGTTCACATTCTTTTGCTTGGCTGCATTAATACAGCAGATTATTTAAACACCATTGCACAGTGCGTGTTTCAGTATTAATTATGTGTTAGTGTTTTGCTTCTTTTGACATCTACATTATTTTAAACTACAAAATCACTAGCTAATAACCTGCACACTGATCCAATTAAGATTACATTTATATTATGCTTTTTGTAGGGGAATAATAATTTTGGCTGCAATTTAACAGAAAAACTGTTTCCCATTCTTAACACTAGTATGAGAACTTAGCAAGAAATGAGGCCAATAATTCAAAGAAGTATATGTTAATGTCATTGCACTGCAGCAACACCCATTCTGATACTAATCCAACACAAACTGCCACTGTCATTTGGGCTCTCGAGTTAACCTCAAGTAACATTTCTGAAAACAGGTCTGGTAATATCAGCAGCTAAAGTAAGTTAGAGGACAGACATAAACGTGACCAACTGTCTGTAAGAGGTGAACGTACAGTTATGAGGAAGTGAAAATATATTTGAGGAAGAAGGTGTGGAGGTTTATTTATAAAAGTACTGTGCGTATAATACAGCTGACACCACACAGATTATCATAAAAAACTCCTTTATGGAGTGTTTTTGCACATACAGGGTAAATACATACGTTAGAAACAATGTAGACCTACTAGGGTTAAGATAAATGAATAGATAAACTAATAGATTTTGGCAGCATATATCCCTTACCAACTCAAAAAGTTGATTAATGAACTATCTAGTGGGCATAGGTGTGGTGCTGCCACCTCCTGGGAAAGAAAGATACACATCCTTCACAAACTACCAGTGACAGAAAATAAATGCAGTACAAGATTGATTTTTATGTTTAATTCGACTCATTTTATGAAAAACAAAATACTGTTTGAGAAAGATTCTAAAATCCAAATATTAGTATAATTATTCATTTTAAATCTAAATGGACACATAAAATAAATAAAAAAACTTAACGTGATTTTTAACATTTAATACAACATAATATACAAGGTTTGTAAGCTTTTCAAGTGACTAAAGGAAAAAGATCAGTACATGACAACATAGGCTACAGTCACATCACATGTATTTATTTCATACAAATGAGAAATGTAACCATCTCTCAGATTACATTAACATAGAGAAACACTATGAGTTGTTTGTCATTGGCACTTTGAAATAATTTCCTGACAGCTTTTGTAAACCTTCACCAAGCAGTTCAGCCGTGGTTTTGAACTCTGAAAGAGAAAAAAATTATGTCAAATAGAAACAGGTTTCTGTGAACCACACTGTGTGTAACAAACACATTTATGGAGGACAAAACAATAAACAGGACACTGACAGTAACTTCCATGAGAAAATTTCTTTCTGAGAAATAACCACACGCAGCATTCATCCTCACCTGAAACAGTGGCACAACACTTGACACAGCATCAGGTTCTAAGGGGTCCTTTAACAGTACACAAAGGTAGTAGATGATTCGATGCTGAAATCGAAGCATTAGACACAATCTCACACAACAGTAGTAGGAATAATATAGAATAACTATGAAGAATGTAAAATTGTGAAAGTGATGGAGACATAAAATCCCTTACTAACCATGTAAATAGCTTCATTTATGACTATATCTTTAATCTTGTTCATCTCAATGAATGTGGTTGTCTCACGGCCTGAGGCAAAGCTGGAGGACACCTGAATTCCCATGGAACCAATGACGAGAAGGGACTCGTGGTCTACCTTCACGAAATGGATGTAAAGCATCATGCCGACCAAGGTGATGACTATGGCACTGGAAAGAACAGCCGTGTTCTGCAGGAAAGTGAAATACAATCACATGCAGGTCCTGATCTAGCTCGGCACAAACAAATACCACATTATCAGAAAGCTATGACTGCTATCCTATTTAGACAATATGGACACTAAACAAATAATAGTATACATTTTAATGTCTACATGTCACTATATGCCAATGTAACTTCTCATACAATGTCTCACAACGTGGTGTGTATAACATGTTTAAAACGATACAAAATATTAAAGAAACGTTACATCCCTTCATGGCTACGCAAGATGCAGAACATCTTAATAATACAGTAATTAATAATCACTAACAATATTTATCAATGTGGGTGCAATGATTCAGTGGGAAAGTACGGTGACACCAGGGATACCAACGTACCTGTGTGAAGAAGAACACGGCGTACGCTAAAAGCCAAACGCAGCAGGTGTACGCAATCACCTTGCCTACAGACACTTTTTGGGAGTTGACAGTAAACTCCCTGCAAAAGCTGGAGTGGCTCTGACAGTCCAGTGATATGGCTTTGCCATTAATGTCAGTGAAGGCTTCATCTTCCATCGTGAACCCCACAAACTAGCATTGACCGAGGTCCCAAAGATGCAGTTAGCTAGCCTAGCTAAGCTAACAGAATTAGCACTGAGCTAACGCTGGTTGTTTATTGTAAACAGGGAAGGTCTTCAGCATATGAAAACAAGCACTTTTGCTTTTTATTTTTCGGATACGATGTGCTAAATGAATAAAGGTATTCGATGTTCACTAAATCTTAAAAATAAAATAGTAATGATTAAAGGCTAAAAATGCAGATTATTCCCTGTACTGGTACCACAACTAAACAGCACATTTGTAACGTTCGTTTTTGTCACCTGCGTACTCCTGCAGAATGACTGTGGTTGAAGTAAACGTGGCCAACCTAACATAAAGTTTAGGGAGCAAAAGACGACAGCAAACCGAGCGCCTCAAAGTAGCCCATGGCACTCAGGGACTAAATCGACGCAATGATAAAAAACACATGATACAGAACCCTTACGCTGTGTAGTGATAATCAAAGACTATCTCCGCCTACCGCTGTTCAAGTTTCGGTGTATGACGGTGAAAACAAAGAATTAACGTCCTAGCAGCTGGAAGGAGCAAAGCATTATGGGCAACAATTAGCATTTTTTTCAATACGTTTCATCAATGGTTTGTTTATCACGTTGCAATTCTAAAATGACCATTAGAAACTATGAAGACTGTAAACTGGTATAACGCCGTGTGCTACAAACCGTAGGCAATAGTTTGAAATCAGAATTAAAGCAACAATTTAGCCATATGCAAATCAGAACTCCTTCATTACCCGAAATGCCTTGCGTTGTATGACTTTTGACCTCTGGATAAAAACAAGCCGATCAGCTGGTGTAAAAGCAACCACATCTACAGCAGTCTAACACAAAATAACTGAAATAGCGAGCTTTTTCAGCATCGTAAGCTATTATGAGGCAGTAATGTAAGTCGGCGGTATCATTTTAGACAGTGCACGTATCCAGTTTTAGACTGTGTTAACTCTAGGCAGCATTGCAGTTGACGAATCAGTCGTCGTCTGTCGGACTGTAACCACAGCTAGGTCAGTCTGTTAAAATGAATGTTGTTTCCTCAGAAGTGTATATGTTTGTGTTACGTTAGTTATTAAAAACTAATATCTTTCTATTACTGCTTTTAACGGAATCTTTTTATTCTTAACGAGCACATCCAACTGTTTTAATAACGTGGCATCCTCAGCAGAGCTGCAGTGTTACTAAAAGAAGACAAGATGCAGGGCAGATAATGTTAGCTAGCAAATTGTTGTGCCAAATCATCAAGTTCTTATCAGTCTGGACAACTGTGTTTTAAACTGCTGCCTGCACCTGATCTTCTACAGACTAATTATCCTCATAGTAAACAGTTTTAAGTTTCTCAGCTGAATAATTTGTATATTGCGTTTTGACAATATTGCACAAGAGTCAATTTGCTTTTTTGAAGAATTTGAACAAACAGAGTTATATCCTATCTGGTCATAAAGATTTGACAAACTGTGCCATAACCTTGCGTCTTTTAGAAATCTATTAATACTTTAGGTCATAGTTCGTCCATCTTATCAAAACCAAGGGCATCACCCTGACCTGTCAGGCTTAAGATGAGTGGTCAAGGTCCAGTGGTAGATAAAGGAATGAACACAGTCCTAGTCTGTCAAGAAAGCTATGCCTGTGGGGGTTCAGATGAAGCTGCATTTGAATGTGATGAATGCGGTAGCTTGCAGTGTGCTCGCTGTGAACTGGAGCTCCATCGCCAGGAGCGAATGAGGAATCATGACCGAGTGCGAATTGCACCCGGTCATGTTCCTTTTTGTGACTCCTGTAAAGGTGACAGTAGCTGTGCTGTCAATGGCGGACGGCTCAGAGCAGTGGTCCGCTGCCAGGGATGTAAGATCAACTTGTGTTTGGACTGCCAGAAGCGCACCCATAGTGGAGCTAACAAAAGGAAGCACCCTATGAGTACTTATCCTCCTGCTACTGCTCCCCAGGAGAACAGCGTGGCTGCTGGGGAGTCAGCAATGGAGATTCTCAAAGCCAAGCTGGAGAAGGTGTGCAGCTTCCTTTTGGTGGATGAGAAGGAGGAGGTGCAGGTAAATGCTTGGCAACTCATTTTAAACTTTGGATACCACCTCACTAATGTGATGTTACGTTGATATAGATGATCTTGTGTCTCAGGTGAAAGATGTGGATGACTTTGTCAACAAACTAGGCTGCAGGCCAGATCAGCTCCTCAAGGTGGTCTCCATTTTTGGAAACACCGGGGAGGGCAAGTCTCATACTCTGAACCACACATTTTTTGTTGGGAGAGAAGTGTTCAAGACCTCACCCACCCAAGAGTCTTGCACTGTGGGTGTATGGGCAGCTATGGACCCTGTGCACTGTATCGTAGTCATTGACACAGAGGGACTACTTGGCTCTGGTATGGAACAAACAAACGACAGGCAGAGTATTCCCCCCCCCCCCCCCCCCCCCCCCCCCCCCCACTATAACAGGTATTCATTACTGTTTTGTTTTTTTTTCATTGTTCATCAGGAGCCAACCAGGGCCAGCGAACAAGGCTTCTGCTCAAGGTCTTAGCCATCTCTGACATCGTCATTTACCGGACCCATGCTGACCGTCTCCATGATGATCTCTTCAAATTCCTTGGTGATGCATCAGAAGCCTACTTGAAACATTTCTCTAGGGAGTTGAAAGCGACTACCACTCGCTGTGGTCTAGATGTCCCATTGTCCACTCTGGGCCCGGCAGTGATTATCTTCCATGAGACTGTCCACACTAAGCTTTTAGGATCAGGTACATTAAACAAGTCAACTTCTCTCACAGACTATAGTTTTTAGGACTTTACTAAGCAAGATTTGTAAAAGATTCTTCAAAGATGCTCAAGTATCTCTCTTTCTCTCTGAGTTTGTCTCTGTCTCTATTTGTTCTTCGTATATAGACAAACCATCTGAATCAGCCGAGCGTCTGCTCCAGGAGCGTTTCAGGAAGTTAGGTGTATTTCCAGAAGCCTTCAGCTCTATTCAGTACCGTGGAACTCGGACCTACAACCCTCCCACAGACTTCAGTGGTCTGCTGCGCAGCCTGGAGCAACAGCTGGATAACAACACTACTCGTTCAGCACGTTCTGCAAGTGTTATATACAAGGCTCTGCAGGTAGCAATGCTTGATTGTCTGCCATCCTACACCTGAAGATTTTCTAATGTGATTTAGAGAGAACACATTTTTGTATAGGCAGCATGAATGTGTTGTTAATACTTCATGCAGTACATAAAGCTAGTAAAACTCACAGAAAATATTATTGACACTGTTTTTTTATCTCAATGCTCTTTTCTTCAGGCCCTCAGTGAGCGCTTCAGTGGGGAGATTCCAGATGAGCACATGACTAGTAACTCCTTCTTTCCAGATGAGTACTTTACCTGCTCTAGCATCTGCCTCAGCTGTGGGTATGTTCTTCAGTAACAGAAGGACAGACACAAACATGGGACAGAAACAGAAACAGAAACTCAAACAACTCAAACAGAGCTATTATTTTTGTTTAGATTCACACAATTATGGTACTATTTATATGTATTGCAAAAGCATTACAAATCTAATAGTAATAATCATCAAATGTTTATATTCCCAGCTTCACTATAAATTGTAAATGGTAGTAGAGGTTAAAATGTATTTCATGTAAAAAGTAAGAGATGCATAAATTAGGACCTTTGTACCTGATTTGGTGTGCTCCCACTTTCAGCTCTGGTTGTAAAAGTAGCATGAATCACCTAAAGGAAGGACTCGACCACGAAGCCAAACAACGCTGCCGCTACTCTGCACAGTATGACAACCGCATCTACACCTGCAAGGCAAGTAGCAACTCACAATGCAATCCATAGAAATGCTGTAGTACATACCTGATGAAATTCTGAGCATCTGCCCTGAACATTTCCAGGCCTGCTATGAGGGAGGGAAAGAGGTAATAGTGGTTCCAAAAACAACAGCATCCTCTGATTCACCATGGTTTGGCCTCGCCATCTATGCCTGGTCTGGGTGAGTCCAAATGCCAGAGAAACATTTGGAAGATGTTTGGAAATGCCTTCTTTGCTAGCACAGCAAATTGAATAAATCCCTTAATCATTGTGTTTAAAAAAGAAAAACATTATTAACTGTGAACAACCCACAAAACTGGGACAGAAATTCCTTTGTCGAAATATGCAGCATCTCAACAGAGAGCAGTTAATATTAGCCCTTAATACGTGAACCTTCTTATCTTCTCCAGGTATGTAATTGAATGCCCCAACTGTTCAGTGATCTACAGAAGCAGACAATACTGGTATGGAAACCAGGACCCAGTGGAAACAGTGGTCAGAACAGAGATCCAGCACATCTGGCCTGGGGTAAGGCCACAGTAGAGCAGCCTAAATGAGCTTATGCTTAAAGCAATTAAGTAAAGACGCAAGCCAAGAGCTCAAAGGTTTTATTTAAGTGGAATGAATCTTGTCAGGGCCACCGTGAGCTGCGTTCAGGGTTAGTTATTATCACTCGGTTGTACTGTATATGCACGAGAAAATAATGCAAAATAAGGCTTGTGATATTTTTAATGTTACATCTTGTAACCATATTCATTGAAAGGCATGAAGCACATAAGAATACACAGCAATAATAAACCATGCTGTATTTTTTTTTTACTTTATGTACATAAGAGCCTGTCAGGTAGTATGTCTGATCTTCTCCTTTTGCCTTTTCTCAGTCTGATGGATTTTTGAAAGACAACAACAACGCTGCTCAGAGATTGCTGGATGGAGTGAAATACATTTCCCAGTCAGTGTCTGAACTGAGTGTCAAGCCTGCAAAAGCAGTCACCTCCTGGCTTACTGACCAGATTGCTCCCACCTACTGGAAACCCAACTCCCTTATCCTGGTACAGCACACAAGTAGAGCTGGAATCAAACTAGAAAAAATAATCACAGCCTGTGACAAGTGTTATTCTGAATGCTAGGAAAAGAAACCAAATCTGAGTGTCTGCTGCCTTGATCTCACTCATTCTGACATCAGCTCTCACTGTAAAGTTACTCATCTAGAGCAAATACTGTGCTGTGAATGTCATGCTGATCAGTATTTGTAACTGTGAAACTGTAGTTTCTGAGGAAACAGCTGGCAAATTGACAATTGATAGCAGTAATGCAGCCAGAGGAGCAGCTGTTGTTCAGATGCAGCAATGCTCAAGGCAAAATTTAGGACAAATGTTTGTGAGATCGCAATTAAAACAGGGCTTTATATGATATGGTATTTTTAAAAGTTATTCAAGACGATTCAAAAGGGGTTAAGTAAATTAGTAACCTGAAAGAAACAACTAATGTTCAGGCAGATTTTTATCTTGCGTGTGATAGTTTTCATTCATGTCTTTTAATATTTTGTCTGGTTGGTTATGTGCAGAAACTTTCCAACTGCAAAAGTCAAACCGTTTGCTTTCATCTCCAAAGATGCACCATATAACATAAATAATAACTTTTAAAAAAACTCAGAATAATAAAAATAATAGAGCTGTATTGTCAGATAATTAACAAAAACATCAAATTGATTACTTAATTGAAACTGTGTAACATTTAACACATATAGCAGAGTGACTAAATGTAACCCAAAATTCCCCAAAAGAACCCAACTTTGACCACAATTTCAGAGAACTACACTGTTGTGAAGTGAAAAAGCATCTTTAAAATCTTCTATTTTATGGAGTGTCACCTTTCTTGTGTGCGATGTAGAAATGCCATAAATGTGGGGAAGAGTTCCAGCCCAATGACACCAAGCACCACTGTCGCGCCTGTGGAGAGGGTTTCTGTGATTCCTGCTCCTCAAAAACTCGACCGGTCCCTGAGAGGGGCTGGGGGCTCGATCCAGTCAGGGTCTGCGATGCATGTTTCCACAACAGGGGAATCCCAACTGGTATACAAATTGAGTTTAACACTTTTCAATCATTGTTCAGTGAGTCGCTTTTACCTGGGCCCTTCTTAATGGCTGATGCAATTTTAGCAGTTTTCCGCATGTGATTCTTGTTTGACTTGTGTTCATGTTTCCATGTGGTAGAGCTGCTGGATGCGGCCTTGGAGGAGGAGGGAGGGACCCTGATAGCCAGGAAGGTTGGAGAGGCTGTACAAAACACTTTAGGAGCCGTAGTTGGTGCTATTGACATACCTGTCGGTAAGCATAAGAGCTGTCAGCATTATCGCCACAGTAAAGATTACTTTAACCTAAAATGATCACTAGCCAAATATATGAATCTAGCCTTACATTTGCCACTAAGGAGCAGTGTAATTGATTCTCGACTAGTTATTTTACCTGTAATAGCCTTTAAATTTGGTGGCTGAATTGTAAACTTTAACTGTATTTATATTTATCGTTTGAAGATTTAGGGGAATTTATTTTTACAGAATAATATACACTATTTTCAGTTTTAAAAACCTCAGTTCAAACCAAATGTATGTGTATGAAAGATCAGTAACCAGGATTTGACCAAAGTGTCAAATCAACTGCACCTTTTTTCTTTAACATGTCTCATAACTGTACCCACAGTAATTTAAAACTAGAAGTCATACATTTTTATATCACTAGACACATTGGACTCTGGCTGCTTAGGGTCTTAACAACGACCCATGTTTTCTCCCCTGTGTGACTAGGCCTTGTCAAGGATGCAGCTCGCCCAGCCTACTGGGTCCCGGACCAGGACATCCATTCCTGCTGCGAGTGTCATAGGGAGTTTACCCCACGTCTCTCCATCCACCACTGTCGAGCCTGTGGCCAAGGCGTGTGTGACGACTGCTCCCAGGCGCGACGCCCTGTGCCCTCCCGGGGCTGGTACCATCCAGTGAGGGTCTGCAATGGCTGCAACCAGAAACCTGGAGACCTCTAGCAGGATGAGGAGTGGTAGCAGTTAAATGGAAGTTACGTTTTGACAATTCAGCTGCTACCACTAGACTATGTGGCAGGTTGGATTGTGCTTGTTTTAAAACTCTGCCCTCGTGTAATTTCAGTTTTTCAAAGCTTTCTCACTTTAATATGCCTATATTTTACACTGTGAAGAGTACCAATTAGAGTGAGACTTAACTGACAAGAAGGCAGGAGAGATAAAAGAAATCTCAAAGTACTGATGGCGATTACTCTACAGTGTGCTTGCTTAAATTTTATTTCAGGTAAATTTCCATGTGCCCTTTAGATGCTTTCAATTTGTATTGATGCACGATAGCCCCTCCCCTTAAATAATCTCTTCCAGTATTACACAGTAAGCACCTTTTGTATTCTAGGTCATGTGTTAAACATTTAATAAGTTCTGAGCAATCAAAACTAAAAAAAATTGTTTCTGTGGGGGCCTGGGGTATAGCATTAAAGACTAGCTTTAGAGGAAACAAAGGAAAAGACTACTGTAGATCACCTCTACTTCAACCCTGCTAGCTTTCTCCCACTCTGGCCTTAGCAGTCACAAGCCACTGATGTCCTGTAGCACCGAGATGCAATGCAACCTATAGAGTTACTTAATCAAATTTACACACGTAGACAAAATTGTAGGTACCCTTCCCTTAAAGAAAGGTCACTGTAAAAAACTTAAAATTGACTAAAATAATGAAATAAAAATAAAGAATTACTGAAAATTAACTAACTAATAAAAATCAGACGTTGCTTTTGAATTGTGGTTCAACGCAGCCATTTTAGAAAACATACTAATGAAATTGGCCGAGACAAAAATGATGGTACACTTTATATTTTGTCACACAACTTTTTGAGGCAATCAACACAATCAAGCGGTTTGGGCAGCTGTAGCTCAGTTGGTAAGGTAGTCGTCAATAGACCAAAGGGTCAGGGATCCCTGGTCCCGGCTATATGTCGAAGTGTCTCTGGGCAAGAAACTGAACCCCTAACAGCCCCTTCCCGTCCCCAGCTGTGCAGTGCTGGTCCAAGGCTGGTAGAAATCAGGGAGGGTTGCGTCAGAAGGGCATCCGGCGTAAAAACTGTGCCAAATCAATATGCGGACAATGATCCGCTGTGGCGACACGGGATAAGCCGAAAGGACAAAAAACAGAAAATAACTGCAATCAAGAGGTTTCTCTAACTTACAATGAGACTTCTACACCTGTGGACCGGTAGTTTGGCCCACCCCTTGGGAGCAAACTGGTCCAGCTGTCTCAGGTTTGAAGGGTGCTTTGTCCAGACTGCATGTTTCAGTTTTATCCACAGATGGGCAATAGGATTTACAACCCCAATTCAAAAAAGTTGGGATGATGTATAAAACGTAAATAAAAACAAAATGCAATGATTTGCAAATCAAATAGAACATTATCAGCATATCAGGTGTGGAAACTGAGACATTTTAATGGAAAATATTAGCTCATTTTGAATTTGATTACAGCAACAAATCTCAAAAAAGTTAGAACAAAGGGGAAAAAAGGCTGGAAAACTAATTGCTGAAAATCAAAATTTGTATTTGACAACTAATTAGGTAAATTGGCAACAGGTCAGTAACATGGCTGGTTATGAAAACATTTCAGAGTCTTTTCACCCTCCAACTTTTTTGAGCTGTGTTGCTGCCTATAAATTCACAATGAGCTAATAGTTACCATGAAATTGTAAAATTTGCGCATCTGATATATTTTTTTTAAATCTTCTATTGTGAATAAATCATGGGTAATGAGATTTGCAAATTGTTGCATTCTGTTTTTATTTAGGTTTTACATGTTGTCCCAACTTTTTTTGAATTTGGGTTGTAAATCAGGGCTCATAGAGGGCCACTTCAGAATAGTCCACTTATTTGTTCTTAGCCATTCTTGGGTGTTTTTAGCTGTGTGTTTTGGGTCACAGAGCTTTCATTGTACCCTGCTCAGATTCAAGACACCTTGTGCAGATGCAGCAAACCAGCCCCAGAGCATAACTGTGTCTCCTGCATGTTTTACAGTACAGTGTTCTTTTCTTTGTATGCTTCATTTTTGTGTCTGTGAACATTGAACTGATGTAACTAGAAAGTTCCAGTTTTGTCTCATCTGTCCAAAGGACGTTCTCCCAGAAGCTTTGTGGCTTGTCAATATGCACTTTGGCAAATTCCAGTCTTGCTTTTCTTATGATTTGCTTTCAAGAGTGGAGTCTTTGGTCATCTTCAATGAAGTCCACTTTGGCTCAAACAGTGACGGATGGTGCAATCTGATACTGATGTACCTTGACCTTGGAGTTCATCTCTAATCTCTTTGGAAGACGTTCTGTGCTCTTTGGTTACCATTCATATTATCCCAGTTTGTCCTCAGTTTTCCTCTCCCAGGGAGGTTGGCTACAGTTTTGTTCACAGTTCTGTGGACCTTAAATGTCTGAATATTATGTGCAGCTATAGTCATAGGAATATCAAGCTGCTTGGAGATGGTTTTATAGACTTTCCTTTTAACATGCTTTTCTATAATTTTCTTTCTAATCTTCTGAGACAACTCTCTCCTTAGCTTTCTGTAGTCCGTGTTCAGTGTGGTACACACCATGGCACCAAACAGAACTGGGACTACTTTTCACTTTCTAAATAGACAAAATGTCCCTATCTTTTCTAACGATACCATAGCCATTTTGTCCAGGCCGGTTTCATTAGTTTGTCTTTTAAAATGTTTCTGTTGAACCACCGTTTAAAAGCAATGTCTTATTTACATTAGTTAATTTTCAGTAAAGTCTTAAAGATTAAAGATTAATTTAGTCAGTTTCGAGTTATTTCAGAGAACGTTGTGGGTTTTTCTTGCTTTAACGGCAGGGTACCAACAATTATTCCCCCGTGTACATGAGCCCTAACTCCTTTGTGGTTTGTGCATTAGAATAAGCATATGATCACAGCCTTAATCAAGCCTGTCAATCTTGACATTACATTTTACATAAAATATAGGAAAATGTTTACTTTAACAGTCAAATGTTTAAATACCTTAGTTTTTTCATTAGTATGTCAAAACTACTGTCTTCTAACGACAAATAACTGCAGTGTGACAACATGAAACCGCTTTTAAAGAGTGACTGGCTCACAATAGAAATGGTACAGAAAAGATAGACTGTCTTTTTGAGGCCGGCCCCTCAAAATAGGAGACATTTAGAAATCTGTTACTCTGTTGACTCAGGCTATGTAGCTAGTTGGTGGGGACTGAGTGATGGTAAGGTCGCCCTTATTGCAACAATACTAACTGACAATTACGTAATAAATGCAATGTATGATACAGCCAACCAAACCCCTGTAGATTATATGGTCTGACAACAGTGCAGGTAACCTGGGATTGTTTTCAGTGACTGGGAGTTTATTTTATAATATCAAATAAGCTGTAATAAAAAGACTTGACCTGAATAATTGAATTTATCTCAGAGACCACATGAAAACAAATATCATATGGAACAAATCAATAACTCTGTTCATATATGCTCATATATTATGTAATAAACCGATAAAAATCTGCTCTGTGTATTATTTATGGACAACAACAAATTATTTTTTAAAATTTATTTATAATAATTGAAAGTTTAACAGTTTATAGTATTAACAGGACATTCAGCTATTCAGACCAGAAACCTCCTAAATCACACAAAGTCAAAGTCAATCCTATGTCAGATAACAGATTTCAAGCAATTGTGTGCAATTACGTATGTAGCACTCCTGGTACCATCACAAAAAACATTCCCCTGAGACTTAACTGTAACTTTTCCTGAGGGCAAAAAAGCATCCTCTCTGCTTTTAAGAAATCATATGAGAGAGGAAACAGTTTCAGTCTTTTGATAACATCCAGTCGACAGCTCTCCTTCCTGGTAGTCTGTGTTGTATGGGAAGTAGTATAGATCATGTTTGACAGCCATGAGCAGGCCAGGGAGCCCCCTGCAGCCACCCAAATTGGAGGAGAAGACAATGCTTGGGATTAAGTCACTTGCAGTCGGGTGTGGTGATGGGATGGTCCTCAGTAGGTGGCCATCCTTTAGACTCCATAACCTTGTGTAGCAATCCTGACCCACTGCGGACACAACAATGATCAGTAAAACATTTAAACTGAATGGTTTGGAAACCAAACTGGCTCCTAGGTAGTGAATATACTGATAGAACATGTTTATTTTCTTCCTACCTGCCAGGAGAAGCCCCTCAGGTTCATTGACATGGATTGGAAGGTAGGCATGCTCATTATAATGCCCCTTATATTCCTGCACTGGCTTTGTCACTCGCACATCCCATAACTTAATCTGCTCATCAATGAAAAAAACAATCAAAGTTAATACAAAAATAGTATCCATGTGGGTTTTATTGTATTCTGATAGGTGTCACAATATTTAACTTTGATCCTGTAATGTAGTTTGAATTTAGGTTAATACGAGCCAATTGTTCAAACTGAGGTTTTTTTTGGTTAAAGGCTGTGAAATATGGTAACATTTGAGCCATTTTGGACCCAGTGTTTATAGCAGGGCTCAAAGTTTGTTCTTTATAAAACATGTTTTTGTCGGGCAGATAACCTGACCTGGCCTAGCATGTCAGCAGCCAGCAGATAGTTTTCATCCTGCAAGACACGGACAGAGGTGATTGCTGACTCTTGATGGAAGCGAGTGGCCTTCCAGCTTTGATCCCTCCGGCCACGCTGACGCAGATCGATACTGAAGATCTCCCCAGATCTACAACCGTTGAACAACACAGGAACCTGAACAGAGTAAGTTCTTAGTCAGAGAGAAATCTTCAAAAGATCTTCCTTGTGAACTCAACTATGGTTTAATCATTTGATGTTGGCAAACATCTTACTCTAAGGGCAAACTGTTGAGCCAAGACATCGCTGCCAACGCTGTACGTCTGTGTTCGCCCCGTCTCTGCATCTTTCACAATTACCCTACGAGACAGGCCTGTCAAGGCAAGCAAAAAGGTGTTGCTGTGAAACTGTGAGGAGAAATTTATTTAACCATCTTTACGAATCATCTACAACAATTATCAGTTGATAGGTCTTCTGTATACTGCCTATACTGCCGTCTTTTAAATATAATAGAAGCATCTCTGATCCTAAAGTAAATTTGAATAATGTATGTATGTATGATTAGATTATAACAGAGGTCCTGCAGTTCTGTCTGTGAAAATAAAGTTTGTAGGATGTGTGAGATTATATTATTTAACATCTGCCCCAGCCAAGCCAATCAAACTGTACATCCGCAGATGACTCCGTTTATGATTGCAACAGTTATAATGGAACTGACCAGTGCTGAAAGTCTTGTCAAACTGTGGGTTGAGGCACCAAGCACACGACCAAGCAGAGGATATCTTAAAGCTACACAGCATACCTGGCTGATCTGAGGAGAGAGAGGGGGGGCGTTAAAAAGAAGACGAACACTGACGACATGAAAGATGCCTTTTCTGCTCACTCTCAGTCTGCAGACTCAGTGCCTTCCAAAAGTATTCATACCCCTTGAAATTTTACACATTCTTTACAACCACAAATGTATTTCTTTGGGATTTTATGTTGACATACAAACACAAAGTGATATATAATTTTGAAGTGATAGGAAAATTATTTGGTTTTCAAATTTTTTACAAATAAAGAGCTGTAAAGTGTGTTGTGGATTTGTGTTCAGCCCCCCTGAGTCAATACTTTGTAGAACCACCTTTTGGTTTATGTCTCTACCAGCCTTGCACATGTAGAGAGTGCAATATTTGCCCATTCTTCCTTGCAAAATATTCATGTGTCTTTTCAACACATGGATATTCTTTAATCTAAAGCATTACATTGTAGCCCTGGTTGGACGTATATGGTCTTTGTCCTGATGGAAGGTGAACCTCCCTCCCAGTCTCAATTCTATTGCAGACTAACAGGTTTTCGTCTATGATTGCCCTGTATTTGGCTCCATCCATCTTCCCATCAACTCTGACCCACTTCTCTGTCCCTGCTGAAGAAAAGCATCCCCACTTGTGGATTTGTGGAGTGCATGACTAACAGTCTCCTTGCCCTTGCTCTCCTTGCCCGGCCTGTCAGTTTAGGACAGATATTTCTTGGAAGGTTTGCAGTGCCATACAATTTACATTTTCAGATGATAGATAGTAGAGTGCTCCATGAGATGTTCAAAGCTTGGGATTTTTTTTTTATAATCCAACCCTGCTTTGAACTTATGTAACTAAACAGGTGTATTCATACTGAGATTAAACTACACATAGGTGGACTGTACTTACTAATTAGGTGACTTCTGAAGGCCATTATTTCCACTGCATTTTAGTTAGTGGTATCAGAGTAAAGCGGGTTGAATACAAATGCGCACCACACTTTTCAGATATTTATTTGTAAACAATTTTGAAAACCATTTATCATTGTCCTTTCAGTTCACAATTATGCACCACTTTGTGTTGGTCTATCACACAAAATCCCAAACAAAATGCATTCACATTTGTGGTTGTAACATGACAAAATGTGGAAAATTTCAAGGCGTATGAATACTTTTGCCAAACAAAGTCATTTTGGAACCAACTGAGGGATCATTGACTGAAGTGCACTGTAATTATCTTGGCAAAACTGCTATTTCAAACCAAAGTACCTGCAAAATCTTGCAAAGTACCTGTAATCTGCTTTAGGAATAATACAATTTAGCGGGCTAATTTGAGAGTATTAAATGAAGTGATAAACCTGTGAAATTTCTATTTAATCTAACCTGGGTTGGAGTTACTGAAGAGGGAAGCAGGAAGTAAACTAACACAGCCAGGGGTGTCTGCCATTCCTACCAGACATAGTCTAGGAGTAAACTCAGTTAAGGAACATACAATCTGTGTCCAAAATAGAAGACAATTATGAAATTCAAAAATAATGTCTAAAGTAAAGCTGGAGGAGGATACAACACATGGGAGTCTGGGTAGTTGACTGAGGCCCAGCAGATGGAATTCACCTGAAACACATTTAGCCAGAGCACAAGTGTCAAAATCCTAAAACAAAAATATTTAAATCAACAAAGCTGTAAAATCAAACATTTACATCTTTGTAAAGAACTAACTTTCTAGATATACAACAGACTTCATAGGACACTGAATAGATCTGAGGCCATCTAAAACTAATTTCTAATTAGATTCATACAGATATTTAATGAATATATTAAAGGCCACAGTAACCAAACTTAAAAAGTTTTTTTTAAGATATAATAGAATTGCAATAGATATTATTTATTCAGAGTGACCTCTCCTGCTCCAAGTGTAACAGTCCCACCTTGCGGTTGGTGAAGTAAAGGTTATCACACATTTCCACAGACAGAGAACCTTCACTGCTGCTGCTGAAATTCATGATGCCGTACTTGCAGCCTCCATGAGAGACGTCATTGACTGTAAAAACTCGCTCACATGCCGAGTCTCCCTGAGAAAATCACAGAACACAGGGGAGAATAAGCAAAGAAAAAAATATTTTTCACATAAACCCGGAAAAATGTTCTGCGAGATAAACGTTTACTAGATTTTTCTGTAACTATAAATTACTTCTACAGTTTGAAGTTATGTATTAGGGCCAGGGTTTCCATTATGCCTAAGTGTGTTCTCACCACTATGAGTCTAAAGTTGTCCATGTCAGGGTTGCCATTGTCTGTACTCTGGATATCCAGTTTGTGGCGTCTCATTCCACTGACCTTTACCTCATGGATGAGCCTGGGAGACACACCGTAAATAAGTTAAAGCAGAATACCACTGTCTGCAGACAGTTCCTTAAACAATAATAATTCTCTCACTTTCTTTTAGCGATCTCACAATGTCAGTCTATTTCTTTATTACCAGAAATGTTTGCCAGGCAGCACAATATTTTAAATTTCTAACATTCTGTGACCTATTTGAAATCTATGTCAAAACTGATTAGCACCAAGTTAGTCTTGATTTTTTTTTTCTGTAACATTTTACAGCTGTGGTACCACAGGTCAATGTACATGTCCATGTATGCATGTGCAAAAAACTGTTTGATACAGTACCTACAATAGGAGTTCCTTGGTAACAGGCCAAGGTGTCTTTTCTGTAACAGCAGTGAAGTGTTCAGTCCTCTTCTTGGGGCTTTCTAAAAAGTAGAAGATACCCTTAAAGAAGCAACAAAGGCATCACAACCCACTGTATGTTTGTGTGTTATAGAACATGGTTTGTTCACATCTAATTGTTTGGAAAAACACATCACAATTAATATTTTTACAAACACGATTTATAAAACCCCATTTCTTCTCTTGAATAAATCTGAATATTGTAGCACCTGCCTGCTACAGATTACAAAAAAATTAACTGTTTATGCGGCTTTTCACAGTAATCCCACAGACTGTTCTCTTAGTTCCCTAATGTGAGTAACTAAGTGCAATATGCACCCCTGCAGTTGCTTGTCATGGTTAAAATGTCTCAGCTCAATCTACTGAGAAAACATAGAGAAACTTTAAGAATATTTCCCAAATAGCACGCTTACTTTTATAGGGTTTTCATCCTCTGCAAGCATCTTGTTCCTCTGTTTCTCCCTTTCTTTTTCCAGTAGCTGCTCTCTAGTCAGGGGGTTGCAATTGTTGTGCCCTGGCAGCAGCCGGAAATAACGGTTTTTCTCGGGGTCAAAGTAGAAACCAGGCAGCTCTGACAAAAGAAGTGCGCATCAAATTAATCATTGGGCCCATCATTTACATTGGACTATTCTCCAGTGCAGATGTGTTATCTGCAATCATAGTTTAGTGTCTTCTTGTATTAGATGGCCCATGTGTCACACATTGATACTGTGCCTATGAACCATACCTGCTCCCTACAGTCATTTGCTAGGGAGATGGTTGATGTATGGTACTGACCTGGGGCCCCATTGCTGGTCTTTGAGGAAGAAGATGAGGATGACGATGATGAGAAGGATGAGGAAGAAGAAGGAGAAGCAGACTGGTTATCATGTCTTCTTTGGGGTCCTCTGTGTGATGGCCCTGCCTCATTTTCTCCATACCTACAAGAAGGGGGTTGATAATTACTGACATTACAAACGCTGACTGTGATGCCCAGTATGGACTAGGACAGATTTCAAATATCATTCTTTGACATAGGTACCTCAAATATGTGTCTGCATATTACTCAACATAAGTTACCGCTGTTCGTCCTGTGTCGATCTCTGCCGGTTGTCTCTGCTCCATCTCTGGCGGTGACCACCACCTTGTCGACCGTATCGTCGCTGCCCTTCTCGACAGTTCCATTTCTTCATCCCTGTTGTTTGGGGCCCAAAGTAAAGTTAGGGATCTTTACACAAAGCTTCTTTTCACTCAGTCCTGTGTTTACGGAAGTGTGGAGCCAGTAGAGCAAACGTGTTTAGCTTGTGAGCTAAGATAACAAGTTGTTAACGTTAGCACTATTGGCCTAATGTTAGCTAAACATCTTTCTTTGCCTTTTCTACTCATGCTAGAACTACACAATACGTAAAGAACGTTTTATGAGACAATAAATACGCTTTTCGTAAGGATACACACTCTTTATTGCCCTATAAAAGTTATTCAGTTTAACACTAATGCTAACGACACAGTTCAACTAAACACCTTGTGAGCTAACTGCTATCCAATGAATTCCTGCCATATTGTCCCGCCTCCAAATGTCATTTATTGGTCAATACTTTACAATAGTTTTTGACGCAGTAGCCATTCATTGGTTGATTTCTTTGTGACATATGTATCAGCCACGCATCAGGATGATTATAATGAAATTTATTTTGATTTCAGTAGATTGGATTGCAGAACAGTATACAGTCAAAATACGTTTAAGTACATGCTTAGATCATGTATTCAGTGTATTTTATTTTACCCTTTATTGTTTTTGAATAATTCATAATTAAAGCTTGCATTTCTTTAGCGTTGTTATGGACTACACAAGCATCAAATACAACAAATACTATATACATGTCTTCCAGATACAGCCCATGGTGTGTGAAACCAAAACTTACTAAAGCTAAATTAAGTTTGCGTCATCATGTTATTCCAAATTGAAAACGGAGACACTGATTTTGACAGATTTATCTGAAGCCACGCCCATTTTCTTGATGCTGGTGTTGTATTGGTAGCGAGCACGGTGCCCAGAGCCGCATTGGCTGCAAAATTTTTCTTTCTTTCTTTCTTTTTTTCCGTAAGGGTCCCAAACTACACCGAGATTTGGAATATTACGTTACAGTCCTGCAGGAAAATGGCGACTGTCATTCATAATCCTCTAAAATCGTGAGTATTTTTTTTTACATATATTTGATAAAATTTTTGCACCAAGTGATAGCGCACAAGATAGGGGGACCAGGAGCGTTGCAATATGCATAACACAATTAACACGTTTGTTATATTCTTAGACAGTCTCCATGTGTGTGTTGTCTGCAAGTCCCGTTGACTACTTGCTGGGTTGTGTAATTCTGATATAAAGGCATGCACTCAGTCTAATCTGCAGAGAAAACACACCGCGCGTAAATGTCTACATTCACGCGCGTTCACGTGGACAGAAAGTTGCAGTTGTCAACAACTGCTTTATAAACAGGGGTGAGAGAAAGTTTGCATGGTGGGCTCTTTATCGGCGATTTTGCATCGGCGATTTCGTGTATTTAATGTCACAAAGCGCATATTAAGTAAGCGACCCCAGCGCACTGCGCGGCTCCATCTTTTGCGGCTACTTTCTAAGTGGTGTAAACAGAGCAGATTATTTCATGTTTACATTATATAAACCTACAACAGATTTAGGAAAAACGACCAATATATTACAGACTGTGGTGTTGGTGTTGGGTGTGTGTGATGACTTTATCTGATCTTAAAAATCTGCTCACGAACAATCCAGACGGAATACATGATTTTTTTAACTTAATTAAAAAAATGCGAAATATGAAAACAGAATCTATCAGTTTTGCAGACTAAGCTATTGATGATCGGAAAAATTGATTTAACATTAACCAAAGGAATAGTGATTTGTTTTTTACTTTCAGTTGAGTTTCTTTTACATATTTGTATGTTTATCTTCCTGCATGGCTGAGAGCATCTTTTTACTATTATGTGCAGATAATTCGTTTCTGCAAAGCTTTTAAACAAAATGTGATCTGACAGAAATAGAAAGAAGAAACTTAATCTGATGGTGTAAATGCATCTATTTTCTTTCACTCAGTTACAGTAAAATGTCAATCTGCAGTAGCCTATAATTCTTTGGATGTGTAAATCCTTTCGACTGTCAGCCATCATCTCTATATCCTGCATTTTATTTAGCATTAATGTCAAGTCATTAATGTTTAAATTATACTTGAATTATGAATTAATATAGAAGGAACAGAGTGTGAAAGGTTCCTAAAGTACAAAGAACCGATAATGCTCTTGTTTGTAAAGCTTCTTGTTGACAGCCAAAAACTGACCCAGTGTACACCCAGTGTATAAAAAAGGCTTTAATCTGGTGTGCCAAAACAGATTAAGCTGCAGAGAATGTAGGTATGTGTGTTTGCTGTTATATGTTCACAGTTGTGCATGTAGCGCAGCAGATTAGGAGTGTGCCGGGTCCTGTTAAGAGAAACGATAAGAGGTACATAATAAGAAAGACTGATGCTGTGGCAGAGATGGAGGGAGTGAGCCCCATCTACTCTTCATATATACGTATATATGGATTTTCCCCACCCCATCTAATATCTGTTAAAAGTGAAAGCATTGTGTGTATGTGTGGAGTGCGGGGAGAGGCATACAGACATGCACATAAACATAAAACATTACAATAATCCGGAAACAATCATGTTAGGAATGAAAGTGTTAATATCATGCAGCATATGAGTTGCCACTCTTGTAAACAGTGTGATCTCTTTTCCAGCCAGCGTAGATGTTTGAGTCCACTCTGTGCTTGAAACAATAGGGCCAACTTGTCCTCTGTGTGGCTAACAAATAATATGCAGTCAATAAGGATGTGGAAATAATCTAGCGCTCCTTTCCAACCACTCCCCAGCGCTGAAAGATGAAATACAACCATCGGCAGCTGGTCGTAAATATGTCTGGCTTTCTAGAGTTGTCATTTTTGCTTAGACATTAGACTGTGTGAGATAGGGTTTGAAGAGGGGCTGACATGAGAAGTATTCAAATGAGTGAATAATTTATACAAATGGAAGTGTTTATGTGCATTACGTGTCCCTTATTCCTTCTTTCTTATATCATTATGTTTGGGTTTATAATGAACCAAAGAGTTCATGTGGAAAGTGGTTTGGCAGTGTGTGATTTAGGATTGAAAGTGTGCGACATGAGATTTAGGGAAATGTAACAGAGACGATGGATGGGGGTGTTATTGTGTGTGTTTGTTGCATGCATGGTTGTGTAGCCATCTGCCCCTCCCCCAGTTTGCGTGAGAGGAAGCATGAGTGAGTGATGGAGGTCTGGGGGGTATGGGGGGGTTTGTCTGTCTGGCTGCATTTACTGCATACATTTATACTACACCAGCAGCACAGGGGCAAACCCTGGCCTTTGTCTATCTGAGCCTGGGGACTGGGAATATCTGTGAATGGTTTCCAGGCATGGGGAATTATGCGGCCAGGAAAATTTTTTAGGGAGAGCTCTATGCAGTGATCCATCCATTTTTTCCCCCTTTCTGCACACGGACCAGGCACGTTTCTTTCGTTGTGTTTTTATGTGTACGTGTGCAGAAGGACAGTGAACAAATGACTTACGATTTGCTTCAGGGACACATTCTCTCATATTTCCTCCGGGGAACCCATGCTGAGTTGAAATGCGTTACCGTTCAACCACACATCTACATCTTCCAGTCCTTCACATGCCCACAGACAGCTTCTGTATCATGCCCCCCACCACCCTCGAACCCTTCCCACAGCAAGACAACAGTAGCAGCATCTGAATCAGGGTTTCCTCTCTGCAACACCCTTTCCTCTTTAACTGCTCTATTTCTCCCCTTTCCCCTCCTCAACTGAACTCTGCACCTTTTTCTTTCATTCTCTTTGTGGGTCTGTTTGTGCACCCAAAAGTGTGTGTGAGAGAGTGCACTCGTGCGTACACATTGGCGTGTATGAGAGAAAATAAGTGTGACAACATTTGAAAGGGAACACGTGTGCCTCAGGACATATGGGATCCCTCCTCTTCCCTGGCCTTCTGCTTCCTTGGCTCCTGCTCCTCCTCATCTTCCTCTCCTCTGCGTTACCTGGTGCCCAGCCTACAAAGTCACACATACTGATGGCTCTCCCTGTGCTTCCCCGGGTCCAGCTTACTATACTAGAGCCAAAAATTGGACTCACTTTATTTAACCAAATTTGTGGTAAACCCCTTCATTTTGTTTGTATTTCAATGTTTTCTTTGAGATGCTACACTATATTTATATTTCTGTGGGCAAAGCTCGAAGCTTTGTTGTAAAGATGTGTCTGTATGAAGTCTAACATATTAGTCTGAATGCAGATGTTGTATTGAGGTTGTCAAAGAGTTACAGAATTGTGTTTACCTCTGGCTCAGTGATGAGTATGAAGTCATGCAAAACACATTTTACCAGCTCTGCATGCTGGAAAATGTGCCTGTAAAGTCTCTCTCACAGGCTATTATCATCTCATTAGTAAATTAGTAGATTTGTCAAAAGAACCGTTTGTTTGCGCAACAGGCAGTGATGTAATTCAGAAAACTGTAGAATAAAAACAACCACCAATAATAGTTTGTACCATGAGTGATATAATAAATACCAATAAACTACAACAAAAACAGCGTATTACTAATATTAATAAAATAATATATGAAACTAATTTTAAAAATATGTTTAATAAAATATCTATTTAGTAGTAAATTTAAAAACACTGAATGCATATAATATAATATAATGCACCTAAAAGCAATATCCTTCTAATGTGGCAAAAAAAAAAAGTGGCAAATGCCAATAATTTTGGAGAAAGAGCAATATTTGAACAATGATTTAGCTGCACACAAACTGCGATCTTGCCAGACCAGTTAATTTAATTAGGGGTCTCATTTTGTAGTGTAGAAATGAAGCTGCATTAGTTGGTGGTTGCTTGAGTGCAGTCAAACCTAAAGCCTTTGCAATTTACTTATGATACTTTTACAATGATAGTATTTAAATTTTATGTTTTTTCTTTTTTACCAAATGTTACTTTGGATATTAAAATGAACATTGACAAAACATAAGCAGAATATGTTGTTACATTTTTAAGTCTATGTCTGTCATCTCTTGAAATGATTGTCGATGTCTTTAATGCTTGCGGTGTCTTTGTGGATGCAGTAAGCTCAGCCATTAGCTGAAATGTTGCTTTACAGTACAGAACTCATTAAAATGATTGACAGACGAGGGATTAAGGTAAACTGAGATGGGGACAAGAGACTGACAAACACATCTAGCCTCGAGCTAAAGTTATAATTTTTGTAACTTAAACCAAATGATTTTGATTATGAGACGAATATTAACTTAAATTCTAAATAAGACATGGCTGCAAATGTGGTAATTTAGAAAATAGTTAAGTTTACGCTTTCACATAGCGTCTTCAGATGTTCTGTTGACTGACAAATTGAATAATCAACTAATTCTTTTAGTTACAGAAAAGCAAACTTTTCAAAGCTTGTTGAAACTGGAAGGAAACAGTGTGGATGAAAACACAGAGAATTGAACAGAAAAGTGGAGAGAGGGATGATAGTAATTGTTTTTTGATTGATGAGTTCTTTCAATGAATTAATATTTGGAAGAGAAAGTGCTGTGAGTGATACAGAACTGAAATTACATGAAAGGAAGACTGATGGAGAGGAATGACAGCAAATGCCTCAACACAAAGTCTGATTGTTAGAGCTTCCACTACAAGTGCAAGTTTGAATATTCATGATGTGTGTGTGTGTGTGTGTGTGTGTGTGTGTGTGTGTGTGTGTGTGTGTGTTAGACCCTGTTATCTCACCTGAAGTCTAGTGCAAATGAAACTGAGAAAAATCATTCATGGGCACCTGTGAGGGTTACTGTGCTTGATCTAAACAGAGAACAAAGGAAGGATTGAAATAATGAGAGGGTCCGCTCCTCTCCTCTCCTCTCCTCTCCTCTCCTCTCCTCTCCTCTCCTCTCCTCTCCTCTCCTCTCCTCTCCTCTCCTCTCCTCACACTGACCTGTAAGTGATTAGCTTGAGATTGCTTCTCTCCTTGGCAGTGATAAGAATGACCATCAAAAACAAAACTCTCTCTGTGCGAGTATGGGAGCAATTGAGACAATCAGTGGCATACACTCAGCGCACACACACACACACACACACACACACACACAGCAACTGCAGATTCTTTTAGTATCAAGGAAGCTGTTGGCCAGGAGGAATGTGTTGCCTAATATGCAAAACTAAACTTATATAAGTACCATCATCCAAGATCAGCCATATACTCCTGTGTTGATTTGGGTTCAGAGAGGTGGAGGGGGGATGTCTCAGGACAAGTAACGCATAGACAGATGCTCTCGGCTGCATACACATGCATGCACACACTCAGTGTCTCTTCACCCTGACCAAACATATGAACAAATATACAGCAGGCGAACAAGCAGACACAAACCCTCCCTTATGTAATAGTTTTTGAAGCTGCCCGAGGATGTTACACAGACACTTTGTTATTAGAAATGGGACAAAAACATACAGGCAATATGGGGAGACACAGGGAGGACAATAGAAAAGAGTCAGATGAGGAAAAATGCCTGTAGGTCTACAAATTTCAATTCAGGTAACAAATAGTGACAGCAGAGATACAGTAACAATTTCCCCTTGGGAATTTGAGGTATATGACACATTTGGCTTTGACTGGATCACTGGGACGTCTGCTTTGTCGTACTTTACAAACACGCAGCATCAAAAACATCAGCTGAATTCCTAATTTCTGTACGTCTCCAGACAAATACCTCAGCCGGCAACCACCGCATGTTGAAGCCCAGATGTTACAGTATGGCACTGGAGCCACATGCACAGCCACTAGTAAAATCAAGAGTGAAGAGTGACATCTGCTAAATCTGTGTATAAGCTATTCAAAATCTTCCTAACACATGTTTTGTTTAGTTTAATAATTATATGCATGCATAAATATAAACTAAAAACATTTGTCAGATGTTCATGCAAGTCCATGAAAGAAACCCTATTAAACCAATAAAGCAAACCTGACACCGATTCATATTTGTAAACATTTGAGTGTTTAAAGTATGTGAACCCATGCTCTTAGCAACTGGTGTTACCTCTGTCAAGAGGTGAAGACTGAAATCTTTCTAATCTGTGTATCGGAGATCAGCGGCTTTCAGCTTGTCCCTTCAGGGGTCGCCACAGCAGAACATGTTCCACACACACATTAATTTGGCATGAGTTTTTACGCCAGATGCCCTTCCTGCCACAACCTTCCCATTTTATCCTGGCTCAGGACCCTTAAAATCTGTGTATAAGCTACTTAAAATCGTTCTAACACATTTTCTCTTCAAAGTTTGAAAATCATATGCATGCATACATTTTGATAGTAGGGTAGCAGGTGGTAAAAGTATGTGAACCCATGCCTTCACTAACTGGCGTGACCACACTGTGCAGAGGCAGCACAGCTGGCCTAAGCAATGACACTGCCACCACCGTGTTTCACAGATAGGTTAAGGCTCTTTTGTTGGAATGCAGTGTTTGGTCATCCCCCAAACACAACACTTTTCACACAGAACATTCTTCCAACAGCCCTCTGGCTTATCCACATTGGCTTGAGCAAACTATGGAAAGGCAGAATTGTCCCCTTTGGAGAATAGTGGTTTCCTCTTTGCATCTCTGCCACACATAATATTGTTGTTTGTTGGTTTGCACACAAGCTGCCTGACAGCTGACTGGTGGGATCCAAGTTCTTTAGAAATTATCTCTTTTTAGTCTGATAAAAAATTATTAACTCTTTTTCGCAAATCTCCTTTGTTCACCCCATGACACACTTAAACAAACCTGTCTTGTCAATATTATACTTTGATAGTTTAATATAAACTTAAATGATAATTCAACAGATTCACACGCTTTTGCCACAAATATTTAAAATTGAAACACTTAAAGTAAATGAATGAACGCATGCAGAGTTGTTTATTTAGATTCCATTTATCTAGTTTTACACCTTCTGATAACACTAAAGCAGAAGCAGAGGAAAAAATTGACAAACTTGTCCTTTTGCTCTGTCCAGATGTAGCAGTAGCTGTAATTTACATTTGATGTAAATCAAGATGCTTTAATGCAAATAAGAGTTAGTACCATCATCTGTACTCGTCTTGTCCAGTAGTTCCACTTTTTATTTATATGTTTTTGTTTTCTTTTGGAAGTGATCTCCGTCTTCATCCGAATCCCTTCTTCTGAATTCACACCTTTTTGGCTACAGCAGTAAATGCATCCCCAAGTTGACTCCCATTTTTTACTCCCCCCACCACCACTCTCCATTTACTCCAGCCAGCCTCCACTCCTTCTGCCTTTAAACACTGCACGTCTTTGTAAAATCTAGCATCACCAGAGTGCTAGTCTTTGTCCAGCTTGGCATTCTTTACATATCTGTCCAGGGAATCGACAAAAGTGTCCATCTCTGCGTGCCCTCTTCCGAGAGACAGGATAATAGACAGGCAGATACATGTTCATGGGTATATTCGCTAAACCAAAATGACCTTATCTGAACTTTTTAACCCTCCTGACATTCACTATGTAGTTTTAAAAGGAGATGTTCCATTTCAGCACAGCTGTCTTCATGCTGAGTATGATGTATGCACCAAACAGAGCAAAAATGTCTGGGTGTGTTACATTAAGCTAAAGTTACCCAAGACTGAGCAGAGCAACTCCTACTTGATTTGCAGACCATACTAAATTATTAGCGGCCCAACACATGCCAAAACTATTACACATAAAAAATAGTCGAAAAAATAGCGTTTACTCAAAGGACTTCAGGAGCAAGAATAACTCGGCACACAGAAAACCAAAATCAAAGCTGCATACTCCACATAACTTGACACTATGGTAAAGGATGTTTGTGATGTTTTCAATTTACTTCACATGAGGAAGGAATGGGAACGTTCATGTTAATCTAAATCATACATTACATTTTATACATCTAAGCTGATCCCTGTCTTTATTGCCCGTCTTTTTCATCATTTTACCTGCTGTGTTCTCTGACTATCTATAATCTGGTTCAGGCTTGGTGACCAGTTCTATAAAGAGGCCATTGAACACTGTCGTAGCTACAATGCCCGTCTGTGTGCTGAGCGCAGCGTGCGGATGCCTTTCTTGGACTCGCAGACTGGGGTGGCACAAAACAACTGCTATATCTGGATGGAGAAGTGCCACCGACAACCAGGTGAGTAACACTGTAAAGTCCATATAGTCCAATTTTGAAATATATCTTTTTTTTTTTTTTTTTTGCAAGGGTTAGATGAGAAACTTGATACCGCTCTCATGTCTGTATGATATCCCCAAACAGGTTAGTTTAGTTAACTGACTCTGCACAAGGCTAAAAAAATCTCCTGACCAGCATCTGTAATGATCCCTGATTATTATGTTAATCTGTAAAGAGCGACTCCTGTTGCCATTATTAGCAGAAATTCACTGCGGAATAATTAGTGATTTGTAAGAGTGCTGGATTTTGCTACATTTGGACAGAGCTTCAGAGTTATAGTTCAAACACAAAACTGGTATCAGCCTTCTGATCTAACTAGCAATTAAATATGTGTATTCCTCAAAATATGAAACTATTACTTTAAGATTAAAGAAAACATACATGGCTATAATGGATGAATTCATACATTTTTGTCCCCAATATAAATATAAGTCAACTTTTGTTTGAATATATTTTTTGAGTTATCACTAGCTGATTTACCCTAAACAGTCCGAATGCTTGGTGCACATGTGGGTCACCCATTCAGCCAAAGGGAACAATCTGCTCTTTACTGGACACAAATAGCATGCTCTCCATCTTGTATGCTAAGCCCTTCAGGCCCCACCCTATACTTTGTGGCAGGCCTAACTCACATTATATGCATTTATTCTGGGTTTATCCATGCCCCCTCCTTCTCTTGACTTTTTTCCTCTGCTCATGCAGAACAAAAAAACTTTTCTGCTTCCATCCCTGTCTCCTGTTAAGCTAATGGTGGACACAAACAGAGACAAAATATTCAAGTAAAGAAGCCTGCTTCGCTGGAAAGGTTACAACGCAGTATTATTAAAATTGTTAATTCATGTAAGACTGATAACATTTCTACGCAGTTATTGCTAAAACACTGTCAACAAAATTTATGTTTTGCGTAAGAAACAGTTGGACGACATTAATTGGACCAATAGGCTGAATACTGAAATCAGAGAAACTATGCTGTGTGTGTGTGTGTGTGTGTGTGTGTGTGTGTGTGCGCGTGTGCGTGTGCGTGTGCGTGGAGGGTTCTCAATGAAAGTTTTGTTAAATCGTTTGCCTGCCAGTGGTTGTTAACATTCTTCCTGTGTGCCTGGGATTCTGCATATATATCCATTTATGTGTGTGTCCAGGCCAGGCAGCGGGACAGATGTATACCTATCCCGCTCGTTGCTGGAGAAAGAAGAGGCGGCTCCACCCTCCCCTGGATCCCCAGCTACGCCTGTGTGAGCTTCGACTAGGTAAGACAAACAGCCCACACATATACATACACTACCATGCAGCACATTAACTTCCATACACTGTGAAAATCCTTGTCCACAAATATCGGCCACACAATACCAGGTGTAACCCCTGATTTTTGCATTTAAACTAATTTCCCTTAGTTTTACAATACAGTTATGTCAGTGCCCTCTGTGCTATTGTATAGCTGCACAGAGCATCAAGCGTACCGAGTGGCATTAATGCTCACTATCTGACCATCTGGCTCTGGTTAGCCTGCCTCTCTCGCCAGGTCTCCAGGTTCATTCTGTCCCCTGAATCAATGCCTCCTCTCACTGTTCTCCAGAAGTAGACAAATGCACGTACACATGCATACATAAGCACACAAACACCCCCACCACACACACACACACACACACACACACACACACACACACACACACACACACACATGACTCTTGCTCTCTGCTGCAGTACGGAAGCACCCTAACTGGGCCTCTATAATCATTTGTCCATGAGGCATTAGAATGTAAGCGAGGCTTATGAGGTGGAAGTGTGTGCTTTTTTTGTGCGTGTGAAGCCATGCATGCATATATATAAATGAAGGCCCCAAGAAGCTGATAAGGGGCAGATATAAAGGCAAGGCTTTGTTTCTGCTTTGCCACACTATTGTTTGCCTCTTGCTGTCTTCCAGACGCAATATAATACCCCAGACCTCTCCACCAAGAATGATTTTAGCTTTCAGAGAACAGTCATTTTCAGAAAAACAAAACAAAGAAACTCCCCAGAGCTGCAACCAGCAAGCAACTAAAGCACATAAATAGAAAGAACACCAGAAATATATACTGTGCTTAACAAGGAAAGGAGAGCTTTTGTAGCTGAGGGTGAAAGAGTCCAAGTCTCACGTTTAGTTTTTTTCTGTGATCTAATTCTACATTTGGGCCCAGATATTTATCATAACACGGCAAAGGAATGTGAGTGCTCTCCTCTTGGGCTTTTGGAAATGCGTTATGTTTATTTAATGCTTCCTGAGCAGAGAGGTTTGTCTGCGTGAAGATACACAGAGGCACTGTCACTAAGTTGCTTTTAAAAAGTTTAAAAACAGGGTTCAATTGCTTGTTTTTGTGGATCCTCTTCTTTTTTTATTACTTCACTGCACTACTCAAGTCAGGGGCTGTGACTCAGAAGCCATTTTGCTTTAAGTCACAGCGTAAAGATGAGTGCTGGAAGGAAATGCATGAAGGTAGGTGACATTCAAGGCTAATTACATACATTTTTGTGAGGCCAACTTAGGATGAACAAAAAATGAAAAATGAGCACCGAGTCTACATTTACCTAATACATAATTCCTTTCTAACGATTAATTTAGTTCTTGTGTCCTGATGTACTATAAATCAGGTGTTCTACAGTATTAGTCTGTTCAGATGAATATGATTTTGTTTGTGTATATGAAATGGGGTTGGAGACGAGGATTTTGTTTTTGCTTGCAGAGCAGAACATTCGGCTCTGTTTTCTCCCTGTTTGCCCCAGAGAGTTAAATGAGAAGTGAGGAAGGTGTCAGAAGAAGACAGGATCAGGGTCTGTGGTGAGGGAGGAAGGAAATGCCATAGACTATATGTGATGTGCCATCACATATAGAGTGATGGCACAATACAGAAGCTTGGTACAGTATTTAATAAGTGGATCTTACAGCCTCAGTAACCCTCTGCTTTTTATCACATCCCCACTTTTATTGTGATGTTTATCCTGGCTTTTTTATAATGTTGATGCTGCCAGTCTGCTTTGCAACTATTAATAAAATTTCCTCTATCAATTCATATTTCACAATTGTTTGCCCTTGTTAAATTAGAAGTAAGGACATCAGCTTATGCACACTCAGACTCACCTGTACCTGTCATTTCAAATACCTTCTATCTTCTTCTGTCCTGCCTCCACCTCCTTCCACAGAAGCTGAGCTGGCTCCTAAGCGTGATGGAGCTCCAGGGGAGGCCACAGCCTTGGAAGCCCTCCTTAGGGGAGACAGCCTGCTGGAGAAAAAAAACAGCCTCAGTAAAGATGAGGAGACATTGCTGGAAATACAGGTTATTTGGTTACATGTTACTTGTACGTCAGACGTCATTAAAATATGCTGATTGCTTCGTTATATTAGATACAAAGATAATTACAATTTCTAAATAAAGCCTGACATGGATGACTATAATTTCATTGTATTAGTTTACAAATAAATGTTTTCATGGTGGTTCATTGACATAAATATTGTATGATCTGTCTCTGTGTTACAAATATACAGAATGTAAAACTGTAAATATTAGATTATGGGTTACTTATACCTCTATTTCTTACTGCTCACTATCTTTTCTCTCCTCTTCCTTCCTATTTTTACAGTAGTCTAACCCTCTGTCTTTATGTATGTGTGTTGCACTCTTGCACTATGTATGTGTGTGTTGTAGAGAGTACTGGAGGCAGATGAGAATGGGGATGGTTTCCAAGATGATGAGGACTTTGAACTGGATACTCCAAAGAGAAAGAACAGAAACAGAGGCAAAGTGAGTGCCAGTGACAACAAAGAGGTTGTGTGTGTGTTTGAGTTAGTGTGTGTTTGTGTGAGTATGTGTGAGTATGTGTGGTGCAAAAGCAGCAATGATAGCAGTTTTGTTATTTTTGCTAAATAACCAATAATAATAAGTGAACTTACTCTGTCAGTGTTAAAATGCTGATGCTAAGCAGGTATAATCTTTTCCACCATAGTGTCGCATGACACACTGTGTTGTTTGGATGTAAATTTAAAAAACCTAAATTTGTGTTGGAACATGAAGAATTAAATACACAACCCCGTGTTGTGTTTCCTTTCAGAACAGAGGATCAAGCCGCAGGAGAACAGAACCTGTTAACACTGATGACCAGGACAAACCTTACGTCTGTGACAGTAAGAAAAAAGAAAGCTGGATTGTTTCTACATCCTGTGCCATCATGTAATCAGTGTCATCAGTTTGTGGTTTACGTGTTAGTCAAGAAAATGTCACAATGTTCCCTAAAACTCAGATAAATGGCGAAATTCTTCTCCTTAGATCTGCAGTAACTATTAAACAATACTTGCACTTAATTCTTTTCTGTACATGCCAATCTCACATTCTTAGTTTATCCAGTAGGTTTAAACACTACAAAAACAACCGCGAAGATGTTTCTCTTCATTTTCCAATGATAGCCTCTCCTCTTCTGTTTCTAAGAGCAGTCCTCTGCAGCATGAAAGAAACCTTTGCAGTCAATCCAGACTTGACTAGCATGCCACTTGCGTACTTGAACAGAAACCGCCCCGGGAATGGATTGCCAATGGGATGTGGACAAAGACTGTAGCTGACTGAGCTGACTGACCCTCAAACAAATGAATCTCATCCTCATTTTGTGTCTTGTTCTGTCTTTCCTTTATCATTTCCTTTTGTGTCTTCTCTGTTCCAGATAGATACAAACAAAAGCATAACTCAAAAAAGGCTGAAGAAGGTATCTCAACCTGTCACCATCTTGTCTTTCTAGGATCTCTTCGAACTGTTTTTATGATTGCCTTTTTTTGCTCCTGGGCATCTGGTGTGGAAATGGCTGACTGAATGTTTTATGCCAATCCAGGCATCTCTTCCTGCAGTAGTAGCTTTGCATGACACTAATACCATGTGCAGTAATGCTTGCTCATTGCAAAGCATGCACCAAATGATACGGTGGCAGCAGCTTAGCCGATGTTGCACTAAATGACGCATGTTTCTTAGGTCACTTTATAGCTGAGATGTGATCCACAGATGTAGCCATCGTAGAAGTTTTTTTTTTTTATAAAATCAATACCAGTTTTAACCAAGGATGGAACAGGAACCAGAACAAGAATCAGAATCCTTATCCACCTTCTGTTTCTATAGAGAATAACACATTCCTACAATGGCTACAGCTCCATTGTGGTCACTGTGAAGAGTCCTTAACTATTATTAAAAACTAGTACAGTGTTAGCCTAGATCTATAGTCAGTGATTTGTATTTTTGGCTCACATCGTGCTTGCTTTTTTCTATAAACTATCTTTACATACTATATGAAAGCTACAGTATGTATCTTTTTTACAAATATATACAGATTTTACTAGAAAATGTACTACAAAATGTATGCTAATTTCATTAGAGCAGATATGCAAGGCACAGGGCAGAGCGTAACAGATTGTAACAGAGCCGAGAGGAAGGGCTGGATAGAGCAGGGTGCCCTTTGTTTGTTTGTTGTTGTTGTTTTGTTTGTTTTTTGTTTGTTTTTTCATGCTAGCACCAGCTTAAGTTGCATGCTATAGCTTTAAGTGATGGTGTTACACTATAATAAGAACAGAATACCATTAAGCTCTAACCTGGACTGCTTGCTTTTAATAATCAGGAATAACAGATAAAACATGTTTTTGTAGTTTAGGCTGCAAGTAATCCTCATAGTCTCTCATTAATATCTAGCTATAGTATTCTAATCATCTGTGTGGTTCCATGGGCCCTTAGTTCTTCATATCGACTAAAAGGATGATCTAAAATGACCTCCTGTACTACTAAGTTTTATGTGTTAGTCTAGTGATATCCTTTGATTTTTAAATTAATTTTATACATAGAGACAGTCAACTGAAACTGAATATGTGTACTTGATTTTTGCAGTGTGCATTACTCCACAGTTTTACGGAGTACTTCCAAATGTATCCTTATATAGAATCTCTGCCATTAGTCTTTAGTTAGGAGCTGACTGTTAGTATGCTCTTTTCCACTATAATAATTGCTCAAAACATAAATGCACTATGGTACATTCACACACAAGGTTACATGTTTCTAATGGACCTGTGATATTTTACCTGTAGTCTGTGGAAAGCGCTACAAGAACCGCCCTGGGCTGAGCTACCACTACACCCACACCCACCTGGCAGAGGAGGAGGGTGAGGAGGAAAAGGAGACAGAGATGGCTCCGTCTCCTCCACAGACCTCTGAAAACCATAAACGTAAGAAGCTTATGCACACACACACACACACAGTTTAACAATTATTCAAATTACAGTTTATGATAACTCAGACCGACAAGCTTTTAGGAAAACTAGAAAATGACAGCGAGCCCTGTACTCTACAACTAACACGTGTCTTTTTCTGGCTACTTCCAGCTCAGAAGGGCCCAGATGGTGCTATTATCCCCAACGACTACTGTGACTTCTGCTTAGGAGACCAAGACTCCAACAGGAAGACAGGCCAGGCTGAGGAGCTGGTGTCCTGCTCTGACTGTGGACGCTCCGGTGAGGCCCCGCATCCACAATCTGGGGGGAATGGGACAAGTTGTATTCTAGACTCATACTTCAGTTTCTATGTACAGCACCTCTCATTTTGGTTTCCCTTTACTTCTTTTTTCTCCACAATCTCAATCATGTATATTTCTTGCTTCCTTGCAATATTTACCTGTACTACATGGACTGAAATGGTGCTTCCCTAATAGCCAAGAACCTGAAGCAGTTTAAACCTTATTTGGATTAATAACTTTATATCTTTCTGTAAATGAATGATTCCATAAATTATTTCAGTTATGTTTTTTATAAGCTGAAATGTTCAATAATGTTCATACAGTTCAGACTCGGTACAAAATCGGTAAAATAAAAAAACAATAGTTGACCTACCTGTAGCTAATTATGTACATTTAATTAGAAATCTATGTTGTCCATTAAAGTGAGCTTTCATGATGGTGCAGTTTATTTTCAATGGATTATCAATGAGCCTTGTACACCATGAGAATTCAGGGCCAACAGCTGGAACTTATTACAATTTTCCATTATCAATAATGTTGATTCATAGGGTCCATCCTGCATGCTTTCCATGTCAACCTCATCATTAAGGAGCTCTGTGTACAACATGCATTCACTCTTTTGTTGCTCAGTTTTCATGCATTACCTTAAGGCACATTTGGCTGCTTTTTGTTTCTTTTCCCCCCTTTTTTCCACACTACCCAAAGCTACATCTGCTGGATGTTTCAGCAAAACATCTCTCAAATCAGCTCGACCGTCCTAAGCAGTAAGATTGTAGGATATTCAACAAGTGAGATGTTTTCTTGCTACGGTAGAGTTTGATAGGACAGCTGCAAGATTGTGTGGCCTTGTCTGTGTTGCTCTGACGCTGATGTTTTCATGGTAGCTGGAAGAGGAAGAGCGAAGAAGGATGGGAGGAAGATGAGTGCTCTCGAAGAATTGTTCGGCAACGCATCAGACAGTGAGGCCTCTACGTTTCATGGCTTTGAAGACGCAGAGCCGGAAGATATTTTGTTTACAGATGATGATGGTGCTGTGACTGACAGCTGATAATGGGACCTCTTGAATAGTTGGACCATGTGGCAATATAAATCCTTGAACAATTTCTATGAGGTAACACTAAAAGATTGGACTACTGTGGCACAACCTAAAGAATCTTTTACATTAAATGTCACTTGAATTTTTTTACTTTAAGAAACGATGATGGACAAGAGCCAGCTTCTACTTGGACATTTGGTCTCAGATGGACATAGTTGCATTTTTTTTACCATTCTCATATGGATTTAACTCAGTACCATTAGGCTTTTTTTCCCTATTTTTTCATAATCGAGATTAAGATCCTCACACTTAGTTTGCGTATGATAATCAGAAACCATACAGCTATGATCTCAGTAATTCTGGACTGAAAAGACAAGTAGCAGACATGGTGGACCAGAGAAAATGGAAAGAATAACATGAGCGGCCAATAAAGTTGCAGGGGCAGGATTGAACGTGGACTCTTGAGTCACTCCAATGGCTAAAGAGGACAGGTAGCTGAGAGGTAAGAGCCAGTCGGCACTCCATTGCTCCTCTCTGTCTTTAAGGACTAGATCTTTTTTTTCATCGGTATATGCTGAGTAGAAATGCTTGTCTAATGCCTGCTACTGGTGTCCAATTAGGCTGATAGTCCATGTGTTAAAGCTTCTACAGCTAATTTCTTCCTGACTGCAATTCCCCACACAGTTTGGGAGGCAGGTCACATTTGTCTCTATTCACCCATCAGAGGCTGATAGGAAAAGTGTTAGATGTTTCTCCCTGCTGTCGCGGCCCAGAGATAAATCAGTTTATCCGGGATTATGGCTCATTCATGGCTCATTGATACCCCATTGATGCTAGGTTAATGTTGATAACTGCTCATAAGTCAACATCGGGAGGCTCCAGGGAGGCCATGAAAGACGTCAGCAGTATCTATAACACTGTTTTAAATAACTATTATAAAATGTCCTATATAACAGATATGATTCCTCTTCGATATCTTTTTTTTTGGGTTGTCACAGCTGTATAGGGTTTGTAGGAAAATAATAAAATATTTCTCAGCTGTGTTTTTCTGTATACATATTATCATCTTAGTCTTTTGTGTTTCAGGCATAATCTCTGGCTAAATTGCTTTGGATGCTAAATTTTATCCAACTATAAACACATAACTGTGAGCTAGCACTTACTCTAAACTCTCACAAAGACATAACAATCTCATTTTAATGAATAAGTGGAGAAAAACAAAACTTCAGCAATCATTTTAGCAAAATAGTTGTTTTTTTATATATTAAAAACATGCATCATTAATGAAAGTGACTCAATTGTTAGAGCATCGGGTTGGGACACAAAAGGCCGTAGGATCAAATCCCACCCCACCAGGTACGGCCCCGCCCAGTCACCAGGGGCAACCTTGGTGCCGATCCCGAGCACGGATAAAAATTGGAGGGTTGCGGCATGAAGGGCATCCCGCATAAATATTAATGCCAGATCAACGTGCGGAAGACATTTTGCTGCGGCGGCCCCTGAAGGGACAAGCCCAAAGCTGTTGATTTTGAATGTACCTGATAGCCTGAATTAGCCAGTTGAAGTACTTTTAATGTAATATTTAAATACAATTAGATGCATGTCAACCTTTATCTGTGTCAGCTGTCAGCACCAATTCAGGGCTTCTGCCACACATCTAACTATGCCTTAGAGACTCCTCTGGCTATCTACTATCTCCTCCCACCGAACTCCCCTTCTTCACTTTTTCGTATCTCCTCACCGTCACATTGCAGGTCACCCCACATGCCTGCAGTTCACTGAGAACATGATGCAGGCGGTGAGGACGTACCAGTGGCAGTGCATCGAGTGCAAGTCTTGCAGCCTCTGTGGCACCTCAGAGAATGATGTATGTATGATGTAGACTGGAACTAAGTGGATTCCATTAGGTTGCATGCTTTTGTCACTATGCAGCTGTTAAACACTGCTAACATTTACTGTTGCAATGTCATCAAATACTTTAGTTAACATAATTTTCCAGGCAGAGTTTATATTTATTATTCTGTCAGTTGTATATACAGTAATATGTTCATTGTGTGCTGCCTGCGCAGGACCAGCTGTTGTTCTGTGATGACTGTGACAGAGGGTACCACATGTATTGCCTGAAGCCTCCAATGACCCAGCCTCCCGAAGGTACAACAGCTGAGAGCCACTCTCAGAAATGTTATTATATATACAACAAGAGGCCTGATACTATATACTCTATGTCATGTGCTGTATATTTAAAACAGGCTACAGCCAAGCCTATAAATGGAAAAGATCAAGGAGGACAAAGATTCTAGCCTCTATGTTTGTGTGTCTCCCCACAGGAAGCTGGAGCTGTCACTTGTGTCTGGATCTGCTAAAGGACAAGGCCTCAGCATATGGAGAAACATAAAAAACACCCTGGACTTTCTAATCCACGCACATTCACCCAATAGTTTTTGACATGCCCACACATACAAACACACTTTTTTCTCTCACATCCTCCAGTGCATTAGCCAGCTCAGGGCAGTTCCCTGTGTGAGAGATCCTCTACCTCTCATGTAACTGAGCAACACTCCATATGCAAATGCCATCAACACGCAATCTGGACCATAAGTCAGCCAGCTCATTTCTCTACCTCACCACTCAGTAAAATGGCAAAAGCCAAAGCAAGATTGACCATAGCCAAAACTGTGTAGTGCATTTTTATGTGAAGCCAAACATTTGATATCTCTGGATGTTTTCCTCCTGATTTAAATTTATTCTCCCAGAGTGTTTGCTGAAGCTGTTTTACTTGCTCCTTTTACTGCACAAGCTCTACCAAGGGGGGACCTGAGCAGGTTTGACTAATGTTTGTTTAAATTTCTGCTTCCAGCTCTACTCCTATCCTGTGTTTAGACTTTGCCGTGACATTCCTATTTTATATCTGGACAGACTCAGTGTTAGTAATGCCATCTTTCACAGGTTTCATTGAGCTTTGAGAAATTTCGATCCAGTGCAAAGAGGAAATGGATCCACAAAACAGGTTGGATGATCTTTCCTTTTGGAGTGTGGTGACATTTTTGATCTGGGATATAATGCTGATCAATGTGACACTTTACAAAGATTTAACATGTCTTTACATAGACTAAAACCTTGCAGATAGTGTTGAAAAGGTTACCAGCCTCTTACCCTACAGCATCCAAACCACATAAAAATAACACTTTTTAAAGCTGGTAATTATACAGGGGAACTTGTAAAGCAAAGAAAAAAGTTGACGTATACTGAAATACCATTATTTTAACATGGGCTGCATTTTCTTGAATGCATGCCTTAGTTTCTGGTGTTGACATGAAAGTTAAACTAAAATGCCAGTGTCTTTGCACATTCCTAAAACTTTTTTTTAAGTAAAATAAAGTAAGAAAAGGTGAACTTTTAACAAAGATGGCAAATATTGCAATGCAGTGCAATGTAACCATTTACTCCTTGCTAATCCCAGGTACCTCCTTACACCTTCTGCCTGTCAGCCTTCCATTCTCACAAGGCTTTTGCAGTTTTCACAACAGTAGCAGATTTTTCATCAACTGGAATTTTTAGTAAATTTTGAAACAACAGGACTTCAGTATCATATAAAAGTAAACAGAAACAGCCCTGACATATTAAGCCAAAAACCAAGTTTTTACAGCTGACATGACAATTTTGCTAATAGATTTTATGAACTGTAGCAACAGTAGCTAAATAACAGTGTTGGCTAAAAGAACTGCAGCTGACTTTTTAATGTTTCCAGCTGGCTCATTTTGAACAACAAGCATTGTACAAATGGTCTGAAATGAGCTCATGCAGAAGTTAAGATCCAGGCAAAATGCAGGCATCCTCACCAGCTGGTGAAAACAAGTAACCCCACTGTTTGTGTATTTTAAGAGCTAGTTACCCTGGTATTATACTCTAGTATATACATGGATGTTTTTCTAGACTCTAGCATTGGAAAATCTTAGTTCTCTTCAAAGGGGTTCTCCAGATTTTTTAAAATCCCTAAACCATATCATTAAGAAAGCTAATGTGGAAGTAGGTAAGCCATGCCTAGATAGACTTACCAAGCTGCTTTTAAACCAGATCTCTTCAGGCTAAGCAAACGGTCAGTGGAACTTTTGAAGTCAAACCCGTGGACATTTCAAATTTTGTGCTGTCACAAAGGTTGCTTCAACTTTGGATTCACTCTAAAATTGACATGATGTGCATCCCCTGCAATGTCTCTGTACTCCACCAGAGGGACCCATTCCACAGCTTGGGAACCCTTACTGTAAATTACCCAATGCAGCATGTCTACAGTATTATCAATCCTCCATTCACTACTGTATTAGTCAGGTCATTGTCCTCTGAAAGGTGGCACAGTGTTTGTGAAGATGTGTAAAGATTTTATGGTGCTCTGACCAGAATATATTCAGGACATTATGCTTCAGTGTCACCGCGTGAGAAAAGTTGACGTGTACGAATATGAAATTAGGTACCAAAATCTTTAAAACCCTATTTGTTTTTATACCTAACAACACTTGGCAGCACTAATTCATTGCTCTCTAAAAACAAGGTTCATCACTAATATGAAGAAAAAAGAATAAGCTCTGGATATTAAAAAAGCATTTAAAGTACACATAGTGTTTAAAGAACACATAGTGTGCAGGCTTTGATGGGATTTCACATTCTGCATTTGTGTCGTGCTATTGTAAATTTGTGTTTCATATTGTTTTTCCACTGACAATCATAAGTTTACGTAGATAGATGGTGTTAATTACATGCAAAGGCTTCTTTTTATTTTTGCATTTCCAATAGATGAACTGATAAAATGATCCTTTGTGTCTTTCATTTGAAAATGTCATCTGCAGTGATTCAGAATGTGTGATGTATTTTGTTAAAGTAAATGTTACATTTTTGTGTTGAAATGGACTTTTTCCATAATTCTTGTTTCCTTGCACTTATTCTCAGTCTATTTGTCTTGTAGTGTTGAATTTTAAATACATTTACAGAAATACTCTTTCAAGTGTTTCCACGAAGCCTTAATGCTGTATAAACTACAAGTAGCCATTCAATGTTGGGTGTTTTTGATCCACAGACCATCATGTTGAGACTGCCTGTTATCATACAATTTAAACTAGATATTCTCTCTGGCAGCACAGCAGGAAAGAAATCAGTTGGTCCGCTGTATCCACCCTGTGCATGCTGCTACTGTGATTATGTCACATGCAGCATTTATAGAATCAAGCAATGCCACTGGCATTTTTAGCTGAGGTCCGAGAGAGTTAAAAGATATTGGGTGTTATTTGGATGAATTACAGCAATGCGTATATGCACACCATTTACTAAAACTAGCACAAATTGTAATGTCACCCCCACGCTGGCCTGGCACAGTTACCAATGTTAAGGCCACGGTTATTTGGCAGAGTGAACCCAGCATTGTCTGGAAACACATGACTGTGAGGTAATTCATTGCCTTCCAGGATTCTCTCTGTCTTTGGGATAATTTCTGTTTATTGATCTTCTCCTTAATAACTTCAGCAAGGATACAGACTAAAGTAGAAGGTCATAAGGATGTGAATATCTTTTCTCGTGTTAATCCTTTGTACTGCATGTAACATTGTTCAGCTCATGCATTGGTCAGTGACGTTAGGTTAGTATCTACAACTTAGTACCACTAGGGAGCACTACTGGACTGGACCTCTGCATGACATGCTGCAGGACTTTGCATAGATGGACTGAAAGATGGTGCTATCTTTTATATAGTATAGTTTGCAGACTTATCATGTTTACGTTCATGATGAAAAATCATTCCTATAAAATGAGGCTTTTGTTGAGCTATATAGGTAATTGCTGTTCTATAATTTAAATGTTGAAACCGACTTCACTGTGCATCTTCCAAGAAGAGTTTGAAGACTTTAAATTAGAAATAAGATATTTTAAAAAAGAGAAGCCAAATGACAGTGGATGAGAGAGATTGTTGAGACTTTACTGAGACACATGTTCATGTAAGTGTAATGAGGATAAAAGCATTCAGAAAAGCATCTGTTTTACACTGATCCACCGCCTCCAAATACTCAGAGGTGATCACATAATCACAATTATATTGCTTTTAGTACTTACAATGCTTTGAGTATTATTATGATGAGAAAAAGTAAGTCTGTTTGCATTACTGAACTATCTGTGTTATACAATAGTAATCCTCTTATTGTTTACTGTAAAACTGTGTGTGTGTGTGTGTGTGTGTGTGTGCGTGTGTGTTTGCCCTACCAAGCAGGGTGTTGATGTTTTTCATCCAGGAGAAGATGTACAATAGTGGTTTTCCTCTTGCCTCAGATCAGCTATTTTCAGTGTTCACTCACCCACCTACACATTTGTATAAGAAAGAAAAGAAAAAATCTGTATAAAAAATGTTTGATTTTGAAATAAATGGCTGGATTAAGCTGTGAATATGTACTTATCTACCTTGACTTGGCAGAGGGGAAAGAAAGTGTGCAGATTTTTTTGTACTCTGCTGCGTTTTGCCAGCTGTTAGCAAATGACACCTCTGCAGAAGAGTAGTAGCTTTGGCTGAATGAGAAGAAACAACAGGAGGGAAAAGATCACAGTGGTTCAAGAAATAGCTTGTCATTCTGGGAAGTATGCGTATTTGCTTTCTTGCTGAGAGATAGATGAAGATACATACCTATCCCTATACACTGATTTATGAAGCTATCAGCAGAAGGACTCTAGTCTCTATCCTGGAGTCTTGTTGTCATTTCCCCCAGTGGAGACGGTAATGACTGCATCTGTCGAAATAACCCCCATAAAAACCTCACAATGTTGTTTTTACAATTTATTGTTTGTATAAATTGAACTAACAATGTATTATATGCTAATTTATATGTCTTAGACATTCTTGTAGGCAGATTGTGTTACCTCAAGGTGGAGCCAGACTTGCTTTCATCATTTTTTATAGTCTTTATACGAAGCTAGAATAACTGGCTCTGGGATGAATCTTTGCATTTAATGAACAAATGGAACACAAAGGCTCCCAGGCTGGTTAATGCGACCATGCATCTGTGTGACTTCTAAATATTTCAACCTGAACATATTGTCATATAGTGACAGAGAAAAGCCAAATTACAAGAGGAAAACAATTGATAGACAGATATGTCCAAAGGCTACCTGGCACTGTATGTCGCTGAGGCATAAGTTGAAGCTGTTTGAGCCGCCCAGTACAAACCAAGGAGAGAGTCTTTCTTCTTATTTTTCCCTGCCCCAAATATGTGTAGATTTGTAAGTGGTTTATACATGAAACAGTCCCCTCTGGTGCATTATGTCAAAACCACAATGTTAATTCAAATACCAGAAAAGAGGAATCTTAGATATTGCATCAGGGTAGCGAGCTGCACAGTAAGCGTAGATGGCGCAATAATCTCCCACACTTCCGGTACCTTGAACTGGACCTAATAACACAACAATCATTGCTATAATCAGTGTCATCATAATTAAAACCATAACTATTCATACTGGTGTCAGGACATACAAATAACAGCAGCTAAAAATAATCCACAATGGAAGATTTTATTTGGCAATTTAACTGTCTAACTCAAAATACAAGGAGTAATTATAACCCACCAGAGACCAGACAAACTTTCATTCCTATATGTACTAGGTAGGAACAGATCCTCTGTGTTCTTTCACAAACCCTGTATTATCAGGGGTCACCAACCATTTTGAAACTGAGAGCCACTTCTTGGGTACCGATTAATGTGAAGGGCTACCAGTTTAATACGCACTTTTGAAATAACAAATTTGCTCAATTTACTGTTAATTATATGTTATTATTAATAATTAATTAAATTAATGATATTCATCTATGTGAAGACACAGATCATGTTAATGATTTCTCACAATAACTATCAAATGTGATTTAAAGAAAAAATAGCAACAAAAAAATTTAGATGCAGCTCATTGGTAAGTGGCGCTATGGTGAGCTATGTTTAGACCAGGTTTGCGGGCTACTCATGAGGTCCTTGCGGGCTACCTGGTGCCCACCCATGGTGGTGACCCCTGCTCTATATTATATGAATATTGGTAGCTATAACTAATAACATCTAATGATGAATTATAAAGGATAATAAACACTGTTGCACTAGACACGATGAAACGTCTTGTCCCGATTGTTGAATTAATTCAAATATGCCTCACATGGTCTTTTCCCTGTCGGTGCTGCACACATCATGTGACGGGGGAGTGGCACAAAATCAGGAAACAACCCGCAGCAGCAAGTCTCAAAAAAAGGTAAAACAGACTTTTACATAAAGCTGGACATTTAGAGAGGATTTAAAGTCCTTGCTCATTTGCTCGATACGCGCGATCTCACGGCTGTGGTTTATATTTAAAAAGGAAGAAAATCCCACAACTTGTTTATCAGGAAACGAGAGAGAAAAATCTTCCAACTGTGCTGCGACTGTTAATGACTTTCATAACGTGTTTGGTTAAGCGTGGAAGAAATGTCAGAAAAGAATATTGTAAACCTTATAGATACATTTGTCACATTAAGAATGATCATTACTCTTCTTGTCACTGTAAACTGTGATTTCCGCATTCATCTGCCTGGTAGTAACATTGACAGTAACAGGACAGACGGGGGGGCTGTTATTAAAGCGGAACGTCTGAAGATCTGTGTCATTTTGTTGAAATCAAACGATCAAAAATCAGCCATCACACAACAATAGCAGTTTAAGTTTCGGGCTCGGGCTCACAGTATCTTGGCAGGTGGTTATTTGCATAGCGGCCATGGTTACAGTCCTCACAGGAAGTCTGCACCACTGACTTACTGTAAACTTACCTGACCTGTCATATAATCAAGGAGAGTAAATGCATGAATAGAAGATGGATAACAAAGGACCAATGAAATGGTTTCACCTCGCGTCCGGTTGACATTTCATTGGTTAACTGTCACTGTCAGACTACAGTTCAAAAGTACCTGGACACTAGTGACCGGTGCATTCAGCCATCACGCTGGTTATAACATCAACCTAAAATCAGATCACACCAATTTGTGGCAACTTCTATGATGTTTATTTTCCCCAATATGGAAATACTAATCACAATTTCTATGATTTCCACTATCTTTCCACATACTACCTTGGATCCACTGAAGTACCCACCGGCATACACATGTTGTTGATTGAGAATTTTAGACAATCGTGTAAACATGTTAAAGCTCCATACATAATCATTTATATGTTAAAGGGCTTTACAGTTTATAAATCTTGTGGAAACCCTTATGACCGATACTGCCATTCGTATTCTGCCTAGTTACCACAGATTTTCCTCTTGTCCGTCACCAGCACACTGTGTTGTTGTTTGTTCTTGCAGCTCTTCATCATGGCCTACCAGGCTGGGATTCAAGAAGAGCCCAATGTTTTGGTTCACAGCATCAGTTCCAACATCCAGAAGCTAACACTGCTGAGTAATACCGAACACACAGTGCACACACACAGACAGAAGAAGCCAACATCATCTGTTGAAACATTCATATTATGCCCACTGTATTGACTCCAGTATGTGAATAATGGAAGTCACGTGGAGATACTTCAGTGCAGATTAACAATGTCTGCATTCTTTCTGTCTCACCAGCCTCTGAGCTGCAGAGGGGAGTGTCTCTGCTGGGAACAGAGCAGGACAGCAGCCAGCTACTACAGACCCTGTAAATAAGGAGACTTCTATATACTGGGGGGATATTTGATTTTGTCTCATTTATATTTTCTTTCGTTCTATTGATTCTTTATTTTGATTTTATTCATTCATTTCATTTTTTTCTATTTGAGCATTTTAAGCTGGGTAAGCTACTGAATCTCCTAAATTTCACTCATGATTAATAAACTATTTATCTGCTATGGTAAACAGATGCTGGTGCAAAAAAAATATTTGTACTTAAAAAGAAAAGAGTGCAATCAGACACAACTGTCAGTAAAAGACAGATTTCTCCTGTGTGATATAATTGTGTCTCTGGTCACCAGTCAACAGAAACAGCAGCAAGGCAACCAGCTTGCGAAGGAGACTGACCGACTGATCAAAACATTCAGTGCACTTCCTATTGGCCCCGATCAGGTACTGAATTCAAAACAAATAAACTACTGTAATTCAATTCCCAACATCTCTGGTTGTGAATACTGTCTGGTATCATACTATAGATTAAATCGTAAAACATTTTTTATGCCCTTTAGCGGCAGAGAAAGTTACAGAAAGAACGTCTGTTGAACGACTTCTCTGCAGCCCTAAGCGTTTTCCAAAAGATCCAGCGGCAGGCGGCTGACAAAGAGAGAGAGTTTGTGGCAAGAGTCAGAGCCAACTCCAGGGTTTCGGTGAGTAGACTGCTGTGCCTGTGTGGGTTTTCTCAGAGAACCACAGTTCGAAGTCATGCAGTTAGGTTAATTGGTGACTCTGAATTGTGTATAGGTGTGCATGTGAGTGTGATTAGTTGTCTGTTTCTATGTATGGCCTCAAGTCAGACTGGCAGCCTTTACATTTTCTTTATGCTTTGTTGATCCTTATGCAACATAGGCCAGTTAAGATACTGAGATAAAGCAGACTGGAGTAAGAAGCAGTTGAATTCAGAGTAGCAGATGCTAAGCGTCCCACCAAAACTGATTAACACAGATGTCCAATTAGTTGGGGGGTACAGTCAGGGGCATGGCCGCTGGTGTCTTCTTTAACATTTCAACATTCAAGGTCTGCATCAGGCCGACATCCACGTGAACATAAAGCTGACAACACATTTTCAATTCATTCCACTAAATTATGTTTATAAGTTAGAATTAATTCAGATTAGTAAAAAAATCCTAAATGTCCTTAATGCCCATCACAAATGTTGTTATCTGGAATAATGTACACTGTAATTAATAAATACAGAACTGAGAGTTTAGAGACAAAGTTTCTAAATTACTGCGCTTTAGACGGTGCTTTTAGTTGTGATTATTCTAGATTCCTATTCCCTCAGGAGAGCCTGCTTGCTTAGCAACGCTGTTCCCTTACCACTTATCTCACAGCACAGAAAAGTAAGTGTACCTGCTATGTTCAAACTGATAAGCAGAAACTGTTCTTACTGTTCTTACTTCTTTAAATTGTTGCAAAGGAACATATCTTGGCTCTGAGTTAAATGCTGCAGGTTGTGTTAGCCCAGTGGCACCATGCACACAAATCAAAAGATGTTTAGTATCACAGTCATGTCCACAGAGATTATAACACTCTGTACCTACTGGGCATGTCCTCTCTTGTATATTTGCAATATTAAGTACAACTGTCTATTTATTTAATGCTCTGAATTTCTTTTACCAGGGAGGCCAGCCTGAGGACAGCTTTGGGACTCCGCCTTTCTTCCCAAAGTCCGTCTTCTATTTCATTGCTATCCTTTCTGTTGTCATTAATTTACAAATTATTTAAAAACAAAATACTTAGGGCCTCTGCATTTGTTTCTGCAGTGATTCCCAGGTGCAGGCTCAGACCGAGGCCATCACAGAAGATGACCTGAGGCTTATCCAAGAGAGAGAGTCCGCCATCAGACAGTTGGAGGTACAAAGAATCAGATGGCTGCTACAGCTCCTTGTTCACCATGATGATACAGAGCTTATTGACATCTCTGCTGCCCTTTATTATACATTTACCATTTTTCTTTATGTTCCTAAATTCAGTCGGACATCGTAGATATCAATGACATCTTTAAGGACTTGGGGGTGATGGTCCATGAGCAGGGGGATATGATAGGTAAGCATCTCTGACCTACACTTTTTAAATTCCTGTCTGTTCCTCCTTCATTATCTGAACTAATGCTTTGTCTGAACTCTTTTGTGTTTACTGTTGCATGCAAAAGTTTCCATCCCCCTATTATGAAATTTCAAAAGGAGAAAAACAAACATTTGTTTTCATCAACATAATGCACATGAAAATAAATGCCTAGTATCATTCATAGTAAAACATTCATAGTAAAATAATAGAAATTACATTTGTGCAAATGTTTGCACCCCCCCTTGATACCTCAGTTTAAAATTAAACCTTTAATAAATTTTTGATCAAGGAACATTTGTACTAGCTGACTGTGCATTAAATATTATGTTGATGGGACCATTCTGACTAAGACAGGCCAAAGAGGAGTTTGCAGAGTTGCAAAATACATGCTGCCTTCTACTTACCTGCTGCAATAAAAACTGTGTTTTTGGTGCTTTCTGCAGACAGTATTGAAGCCAATGTGGAGAGTGCAGAAGTGAATGTCCAGAGCGCCGCACAGCAGCTGGGACAGGCCGCTAGCTACCAGGTAAAACATACAGGAGATAAGAAAGAATTAACAGAGTAAAGAATTCAGTTTGTAACTGTTGGACGCAATTCAAGCAAGACTGGTTGCTCGAGGCATCTCAGAGGCAGAAGTATGTGTGTGTATATACAGTATGATGCTCCAACTCCTACGCATAAAACGCCTTTGTGCAACCAGTATATTAGTCAGTTTGCTTAACACTTTGAGAAAGATACATGGGCCAAAAAAACCTGCATCATAAGGTGATCTGATTCATGCTTCAGCTGTGAGTCTCTTCAAAAATACAACAAGCCTGAGTAAAACAGTCCCGCTGTCCATTCATATTCAGAAGGTAATTTATTTACAACCAATTTGTCCATTTTCTCCACCCCAGCGAAGTTCACGGAAGAAGATCTGCATCCTGATGATAGTGCTGGCTGTACTTGCTACTGTAGTTGGACTTATAATCTGGGGTTCTGTCAAGAATTGAAGGCTTCTTCCTCCCCCCCTCTCATCTTCAGTCCTCACTTTGAACCAAGGATCAAGTAGAATTCCTCATCTCATCTGCCTCACCTGTCTCATCTGTCTCAGGCCCTCATGAGGGGAGTTACTGAGACTGTCTGTCTGTATGGTTTGAGAATATTTTGAAGCCACTGTAGCCCTCACTGACAGGACTACACACTGCTTCACTATAAAACAAAACTAGCGCTGGTAGCTTTATCATTATAATCAGCTTTATTTTAATTATTCGTGTTTGATTTATGATTTACCTTGACAGCAAAGTGTAAAGATTTTTCCTCGCCTGATTCGCAAACATAGTGGAAAGAATGCTGTGTACAGTGGCAGCTCTGCTGGCTCCACCAGCTTTGAATGTTAAAAAAATACAGGACAGACAATGCTTCTAGGTCCAATGAAGCAGCTATATTCAAAGGGCAAGTGAGAGACTAACCCTCAGATCAGGCTCTTCATAAATGCCAAATTGTTGATGATATATATATATATATATATATATATATATATAGTTAAAATGTCTTAGTAATGAAACTGTAAATCAAGTGTACAATGTGAATTAATTGAAAATACACACAGAAATTAGCCTTGTTCCATAGTAAAATGTAGCTGGATTATTCTAATGAAGTGCTCAAAGTGGCAATACTGCCTTTTAAAACAAAAAGTACTGTGTGAAAGTACACATACAATATGTTGTAGTTAGTATTCCTTTTTATTAAATCACCTATCACCTATGTGTTGTGATTTATTGGTTTGTTTTAATCTACTTACAGTCGGAAGGCTTTATTTAACCCAAAATAACTCAACTGGTGTTTTCAGTTCCTTTACTTAATTTTAATGGAAGGTGACCATAGATGTGTCTATCAATTGTGATCCTGAGGAATGTTTTAATCACCTAAGTTATTTTAAAGCATGTTCAGGTTGGTCCTTGTCAGTTTACACAAGTTTTCAGTGACTGACTACTTATTGCCAGAATACTTTTAGTAAAACCTATATTAAAAAGTACAGTATGTTAAAGCAAACACTAACACCAATATTGCTACAACAACACGACCCAGATGTGAAATTATGACTGTAATGTATTTGTATTTTTAAAATTGAAGATTATCTGCCTACCATGTGCCGAATAAATTACCTGAATATAGCAACACTGAGGTTGTGCTTTTCTTTGTACAAAAACACTGAAAATATATACATATAACAAAGAGAGGAAAAGGTAAAGGTCAGAACTGATGGGATTGTACTACCAGAAGGCAAGATAGCAGATGTTGAGGATAACTACAAGAACCTTGGGCATGGTAGTTGTGAACAAACAGAAGAACATGGCTGTAGTGGTAGATGTAGCCATCCCAAGCGATGGCAACCTTGGGAAGAAGGAACGTAAGAACCTCGAGAAATATTAAGGGCTGAAAGAAGAAGTTAGAAAAGATGTAGAAGGTAAATGCACGAGTGCTACCTGTAGTAATAGGAACACTAGTGGCTGGGACCAAAACTGGGACCCTCAAGCTCCCAGGGATCTGGTAGAGGATCCGTGCTCAAAGGAAGGAATAAGACGGCCCTAAAAGAAGGGGCGAGAGGGGAATTATTTATTTATTTGTAAATAAAAATATTATAACACTTATCTTAATTTGGAAAGGTGTGTGGAAGCCTCCTGTGATTGAACAGTACTGGTGAGATATTTACTTCTAAATCATTTTGAATGATGTTCTTCTAACAAATCAGAGAGGAGCATCACCTGCAGCTTGAATAGTAGGTTTTGTAGCATTCTTATTTATTCTTATTTAATAACTACATCTACCTAAAGGGCTGTGCAGAATGTGATGAAGCAAAGCTTTATTAGAGCAGGGAGAGAGAACTGATTCTGAACTGAGTCTCACGTTAGCCACACACACAATAACTTAAGTTGGACTCTCTAAAGTTATATTAGATTATTTTTGCTTTGTACATCTGACAATAAATCTTGTAATTGTTAGGGCAAACAAATATATTTTTGCAATATTTACTTAACATTCAAAGATAAATTTGCAGATTGCTAGGTGACACAGTGTGAAGGTTAATTTATATTTCTATTTGAAATACAATGTGTATTCAGCAAGTACTCTTCTAATGACAGTCTCTGGGAAAATAAAAGTTCAAACAGAATTAAACATTTGTATGTTGTACTCGGCCCTTTGGACAAATAAAAGCAAGGGCAAATAGTGCCCTGGGTGAACCTGCAGAGTAGTTTTTCAGTTTGTCATACTATTAATTAACTTCCAAAATGAGCCACATATATATGGTTGTTTTGCACAAATTGTTCCAGTTTCTCAAGAATAGCATTAACTCATGGCTATAACTGACCTTATCAAATGCTAGCTCAGATGAGTAATTGCCTCATTAATTCTTGGGGCTGAGCCAATCATGGCACTGTAAGTGATAAAAGTAAAATTCTTTAATTAGCAAAAATCACTGTTGACCTGTTTAATTTAGAAACATGAGGAAAATCACACATAAAGAAATAGGACAAAAAGCAGATCCATGTGTCACACCAGTAGAGACTTTGTTTAAACTGTATGAAAACATTAAATGTGAAAGGAAAAAAGCTAAAAACAACATACTGTGTCATCTAATGAGATAATGAAATCAGGGGCCAGACAGCAGTTAGCTTGTATTTGTCAGAACCGACAGTGTTGGAGTTGGACTGCAGTGTGGAAATAACAGACTGCTGTGATGCAGGAGGCAAAAGTTTCTTTGGCAGAGTGAGCAATGAGGAGGATTTGGACACACTGTGTAAATGCATCACTCTGGCAGACACTGGGTTTAACTGGACGTCAGTAGGACAGGGAATATTTTGGTCCTGTTACACACTCACAGAAAGGAGCAGGTTGCTGCAAAGAGCTGAGCAGGATTTTCCTTCTAAACAGAAAAGTCACAGCTGAGAAGGCTCAGGAAAGTTCAAGCCAGTGCAAAATTACTCCACAGTTTTTTTTGTCTGAGGTGGATAGACACATACAGTAGAAAATCCTTAGGTTGTTTCTCCGCTGACGTATTTTCCTCTCACAGCCATGTTACATAACCACGTATGACTCTATAGCACAGGAGTCAAAGATGAACATGACGGCAGATGGAAGAAAATTGTTGACAAGTCTCCTTTATAAAAAGCCCTATGTTTGGGGCACAGACGTAGCTTTTCCTGCTCAGGTGGGAGCATCACAAATAATGGCAGAATTTGCAGCCACTGGATAAATGTTTCATTCTGCTGGGATGCAGATGAAAAAACAAGTCATCAGAGCAAACACTAAGCTCTCTGAAGTCAGAGATGCCTCTTCCAGGCATCATTAGTGAGTGAACAAGTGGAAGTAGCATGTTGCTATTAGTATTCCTTTACACTGGTAAGATGAAAGCTGCGCTTCTAAATATGTAACTCTAACAAGGAAAGTGACACATTCTATGTTTGCTTCTGTTCCTAAAAGACAGAGGCAGACTCCCAAACTTTTAATTAAAGGAACTCGAATTTTGCCCTTTGATGGTGGATTACGTCTAGTGTCAGCAATTCACAGTGGTGAATAATAAATCTTGACTGAATCTAATGTTAAACATGTTACGAGACTAAAAAGTGACAAATGGACTGACAAACAAGACAGACTGGAATAAAATCTATAGAAGCAGAAGCATTGTCACTTGTCTCCACAAGTGCCCCTGTATTGTACACTTTCCATCAAGCAACTCCATGTGTCTTGTAATAAATGTGAGCCTTATGAAAAGCTGGGTAGTGAATAGTGATGTGACCGTCACTTGTAAAACTGCACTTTTTAACACCTTACAAATGACTTCCATGACGATCATTTGAACATTTGGTAAAACTTTTTTCACATCAGATCAAAAATAATTAATATTACCAGCAGGCGGCAGTACTGGATTGCTTACCTTAATCATCAAGCCTTAAACATGCCATCATCTATCTATACTGGATGTAGGTGTCAGAATGGTTACTATGCATGAGTTTGTGACTGGGCATAAAAAAGTGTTTAGGAGATCTGCCTGTATTGGCTGCATAACACGCCTCCACCGCCCACTGTTTACAGTAGTGCACACATGCAGAGGGTAAAGTTGTTAATCAAATAGTATATCTCAGCTGTGCAGTGCCGGTCTAAGCCTGGTAGAAACTGGGGAGGGTAAGCCGAAAGGACCAAAAATAAATAAATAAATAAATTAGTAATAACATACAACCTGAGCTTTCCTAAACTGCATCAGGCCTTTATTACAACCAGTTAGGGCTTTGATCTCTCACCCAATGGGGATTTTCAAGCCTGATCTATGTAATTTGCCTTAGATCAAGCTCATGAGTGCCCTTCAAGGTGTTCTTCCTTGAGTGTGAGACACTGAGCCCTGTCTGCTCTAGGGTGCACATCAGCCAATAATGATTATCTTCCAATGGAATAGTAATGTCAATGGAGCCTTGTGTTATCGTTAGTGTCTTATTATTTATGCTCCTCTCCCCTCCCCACTTTTTTTAGGGCCACAGAAAGCCCACAGGATTTCAGCTGTTTATCAGGACATTCACATCAATAGAGATTGCATTTGCCGTGGCATAATAGTGCTTGAGCATGTGTTTTAAAAGGCTGATGTTTGTAAAACTGTAGAGCACCGTCTGGAGTGGAAGTGTTTTTTAAGAAGATCCACCTCAAGCTCAAAGATCGTATGGCTGAAACAATAACTCATTATCAACACATCATTAAAAAAACAATGTTTTTTCTCCTCATGCTGATCTGATCGAAGCACATATGGTTAAAAGATACTTGGGTAAAAACATTTTTTTAAAACTGTAACTGAGCATCCCAGTCTGCCTCTGATTCCTGACATGTAATCCTCAGGCCTGATCCAGAGCCCAGAGCATTCCTCCCTGCAAGCCCAGGAATGTAAACTTTGTTTTGGAGTCCAGCTACAGTCCAGCAGGACAAATTCAGCATGTTTGCTGCTGAAATGTCCTGTCTGTGGTGTGTTCTCTCTGAAAAGGATTATTTATTTAAAAAAAAAAAAAGTCATAAATAAAGATGAGGTACAACTGGCGCTGGTTGAATGACAACTGGCACCAGAACAGACAAACATATGAGCAGGTAACAGGGGGGTTTGGTTTAAGTACTTCTCTGTATTCTGGTAAATATTGATATTTTTCTGGAGAGGAAGCAGCTTTCTGGTATGGCTGTTCGACATGGAGAGGAAACCGCTGCGCTCACATGCCGTTTCAAAGTCAAAATTCAGAGCTTGTACAATGAAGAAACTCTCAGTACACCTGTGAACTCTTTTTTTTTTCCATCTGCACCAAAAAACAAACAGTTAAAAAATGTGTTTTTGGCTGCTTAATATGCTACTGGCTGGTGTTGGGAGTGATGATGTTCCGTTTTTTGTACAACCTGACTGAGGGGACGGTGCAGGAGCTCCTAAGTATGTGTATATTTGTAAATCAGGTCAAATGGTCAGTGCTTTGATTTATTTATTTGTAACAAAGAGAAACTACAGAGAAAGGCTTTTATCAACCACCCCCTAAATGTTTTTACATCTTCTGTGAGCAAGTTAAATAGCATCCTGGTTTGCTCACCTCCAATCATCTCCTATACATGTCCGACCCTGTTTACATAAAGGAATGTAACCAGGAGAAAAAAATCCAGGAAGACAAACTGTGATGACCTTGTTAAAGGCAAAAGACGTCATAACCTCCGACAGCCTCGCCGTTGGTGGGAATGAAGTGTGGAGGTAGGGATAGAGAAACGCAGGGAGGTAATTCAGGAATTGATGTGTGTCTCCTAGGTGGCCATGGTGTTGCTCTGGAAGGATGTGGGCACTGGTCAGACCACACACACATATGTGCACACTTAGAGTAGTAGTAGCCTATAGCTCGCTAGTAGCAAGGCCTCATCAAACCTTAGCTCTTGTTGTTATTATGTAGTGGTGTATTTAATTCTGAGGGTTCATCATAGTGGAACCATAAGAATTAGAGCCTGGGTTAGTACAGTGGTAGGTATTTGTTTCTCCGTTTCCATAACCATGAGTAATAAATTGTGGGTGTTTGTCATGGTGGGAAAGGAGGAATTTGGCTCTGGGTTAGAAGTTCCTTTTAGACTGTACAACCCCAATTCAAAAAAAGTTGGGATGATGTGTAAAACATGAATAAAAACAGAATGCAATGATTGCAGCCTGTATTTTATTGAGTATAGAACATAAACAACATATCAGATGTTAAAACTGAGATATTCTACCATTTCATGGACAATATTCGCTCATTTTGAATGTAATGGCAGCATCACATCTCAAAAAGTTGGAACAAAGTGATGTTTACCATGTTGTAGCATCCCCTCTTCTTTTAACAATTGTCTGTTAACATCTGGGAAGTGAGACCAGTTTTTGGAGTTTTAGGAGAGGAATGTTGTCCCATTCTTGTCTAATGCAGGATTCTAGCTGCTCAACAATCCTGGGCCTTTGTTGTCTGATTTTGGTTTTATAATGCGCAAAATGTTTTCTCATGGTGAAAGGTCTGGACTGCAGGCAGAACAGTTCAGCACCTTGACTCTTGCGGTTGCATCCATGCGGTGATGGATGCAACATGTGGTTTAGCAGAGAACAAGCCGGCATTTCTGGGACGTGTTCTCAGATGACTTCTTCTTTGCATGATACAGCTTTAACTTACATTTGTAGATTGCACAGCAAACTTTGTTCACATACAGGGATTTCTGGAAGTGTTCCTGAGCCCATGCAGTGATGTCCAGTAGAGAATCATGTCTAATGCAGTGCCTTCTGGGGGCCCAAAGATTACGTGCATCCAGTTTTGACCTCTGGCCTTGTACCTTGTGCACAGAATCTTTTGATGATATTACATATTGTAGATGGTGGGATCTTAAAAGTCCCCACAATTTTAATTTGAGGAACATTTTTCTGAAATTGTTCCACAATTTGTTTGTCACAGATTAGTGAACCTCTGTTCATTTGTACATTCAAGAGGCTCTGTCTCTCTGAAATGCTCTTTTTACACCCAGTCATGTTACTGACCTGTTGCCAATTAACCTAATTAGTTGTCAAATGCTCCTGTTTTGATTTGCAGCAATTACTTTTTTGACCTTTTGTTGCTCTTATTCCAACTTTTTTGATGTGTTGCTGCCCTCAAATTCAAAATGAGCTAATATTTTCCATGAAATGGTAAAATATGTCAGTTTCAACATCTGATATGTTGTTTATGTTCTATTGTGAATAAAATATGGGTTGATGAGATTTACAAATCATTGCATTCTGCTTTTATTCACGTTCACACATAATCCCAACTTTTTTGAATGTGGGTTGTAGTTTCTCTGGATGAAGAAGGAAAACATGTCGGTAGAGTAATCTGGACATCTTCCATCCAAACTGCATAATTTTAGGCAATTAAGGAGCCAGATCTACATAATTTCATATTTCTGCTGGCCTTCCATGGTCTTAGCTATGTGTACCATATCTGGCTATTTATGCAGCTAAAAAAACCTAAATACTTTGGTTTATGAATATCAACTCAAACACCTTTCTGGGATTGATATGTTTGCTTTGCATAAGGACATTTTTCTGCATAGTTTGTCAATCACCTATCTCAGTGGGAATGCACGCCCATTATTTAAAAATCCTGGCCCTCACCCCAGAGTGAATTATACCTGTAAATGGGGTCTAATAAAAAAATCTGCTGACGTCAAAGGACTGCAAAGCTACCAGAACAAGAAGTGTGAAAAGTGTGTTTGTCTCTATGTGTCTATGTGTCTGTGTGTGTGTGTGTGCGTATGTGTGTGTTAGTAAGCAGGTGGGGCCATTGAGGTCATAGGTTAAAGGGGGTTTGATGGTGGTGATCTGGGTGAAAGCTGCTGAGCAAACACAGCTTGCTGTCACAAACACATCAGGTATATGAATAGCCACATGTCTGTGAGAGAGGCAGAGGAAGTGTGTGAGAATGGGAGAGGAAGGCAGACGCTCACGAGAGGGAAAGAGTGAGAGAGGGAGGCCCTCGGTTTACTCACAGTGTTGTGATATGTTCGTCATGTTTTCAGACTGAGGGGATTTTCTGACCGCTTGTTTCCATTTCACTGTCTGGAATTTACATTCAAGATGCAACTAAGTTTAATACAGCTGGTCTGTTACAGTTGACAACTGACACATGATGCAATGACGTATACAAATTAGACGTAAAAAAAGTGACAAAATACGATTCACAAATGAGATGGACAAAGGAGATACAGTGCATCTAGAAAGTATTCACAGCGCTTAACTTTATCCATATTTTGTTATTATTATTGTAATTATTCCAAAATGGATCAAATTCGTTATTTTCCTCAAAATTCTACAAACAATACCCCATTAAGGCAACATGAAAGAAGTTTGTTTGAAATCTTTGCAAATTTATAGCATAGTATCCTCCGTCATCTCTAAATAGTTTAGAACCACTAGGACTGTTCCTAGAGCGGGCTGGCTGGCAATCAAGAGAGAAGGGTGTCAGTCAGGGAGATGACCAAAAACCAAATGGCCACTCTGAAAGAGCTGCAGCATTTCAAGGCACATTGACAGCTCGCCTGAAGGACTGTCAGACCATGAGAAACAAAATTCTCTGGTCTGATGAAACAAAGATTTAACTCTTTGGCATGAATGTCAAGTGTCATGTCTGAGAAACCAGGCACCGCTCACCACCTGGCCAATACCATCCGTACGGTAAAGCATGGTGGTGGCAGCATCATGCTGTGGGGATGTTTTTCAGTGGCAGGAACTGGGAGACTAGTCAGGATTGAGCCTGGGTTAGTTAGAGTAAGAAGAATGCAGCAATGTACAGAGACATCCTTGATAAAAACCTGATCTGAAAATGGCTGTGCACCGACGCTCCCCATCCAACCTGATGTAGCTTGAGAGGTACTGCAAAGAAGAATGGGAGCAACTGCCCCATAGGTGCCAAGCTTGTAGCATCATACTTAAAAAGACTTGAGGCTGTAATTGGTGCTAAAGGTGCTTCAACAAAGTATTAAGCAAAGGTAGTGAATACTTGTGTATGTGTGGTTTTTTTTTCGTTTTTTAATTTTTTATTAATTTGCTGAACAAACTTCTTTCACGTTGTCACTATGGGGAATTGTTTGATTATTTTGAGCAAAATCATGAATTTGATTCATTTTGGAATAAGGCTGTAACATAACACAATGTTGAAAAAGTTAAGGGCTATGAATACTTTCCTGATGCATTGTAACACAGAGATGAGCGGCAGTATGGTGGTGGAGTGTTTAGCAGCCCTGCCTCACAGCCAGACGATGATGTGCTTGGTGTGGAGTTTACATGTTGTCCTCGTATCCACATGGGTTTTCTGCTGTTTCCTCCCGCAGCCCCAAAACATGCAGGATAGGTGAAAATGTGACTCAAAAAGGTGAGATTTCTTCTCGACCCTTTATAGGGTAAACGGTTTAGATAATGGGTGGATGGAGGATGAGATGAAGTGAGATGAGATTAGCCTGGACAAAAAAAGGGAAGATGGGATCACATTAAACGATGAGAATAAACAAGTACAAAAACACACAAATAATACAACAAGAGATGACTTGTTATTCTTTTTAAGGGATTTCTCTCAGGCTGCGTCTACACAACTAAATATGCACATCAAACTAAACCAGCTAACTCAATCTACAGCTAAATCCGTCTCCTCCTTTCTGTTCTGTGACCAATTCAATCCAGCCCTCAAAGACACAAATTTGCCACCACATTAAAGCTTTCTTTTTTTAAGATCTCTGTATAGACTTGTGCTTTTTACCTTAATTTATCCTGGGAGTATTTGACAAGCACACATGCTGCCTTTCATCAGCGCCTTACTTAACACTTACAAAGTTACACACATTCATAGCTGGCTGCTGCCCAGTGCAACTACAGTCTTCAACTGTTTGTCCAGTGAGCGGCTTCACCAGAGCAATTTGGACATTTTGAAATTTGCTCACTGATGTTTCTATGGCTATAGCTGTTGGAATGTAGAGCTGGTCACATTCATGATCTATGTTTTTCTTGGCAAATCAGGGATCCAACATCTAAGTCTTCTTATCAGCCCACTTGTCTAAACTTAAGGTCTCCACATATTGGAACTAGACCCTTTGTGTGATGAAAGATATTTAGAAGAAACAATCCGACACTTTGTGAAAGGATTTTGGTGTCTTTGGCAGCAAATCAACAAGCATTTTTAGACATCAGTCTCTATAAGCCCATTTTTACTTTTTGTAATTTTGCCATCCAGTTTTTCAAAGTAAGTTTAATTAAAATGTAATAATTTAGAGACACTCTTTATTGTCATAATTTCAGTTTGCCTGTGGTAAATGCATATTAGTTTATTTTGTGACTTCGTCTTATTTTGCTAATTTACACTAATTCTAATAGTAGTAATTAATAGTGGTAATTGTTCTATGCTACTGTAAAGTCATGGTTACAGACTCACCCACCCTACACTGTATTTTATGTATAAATAATTTGCTAAACAAAAAGTAATGACAATTGTTTTTTTCTTTTTTTTTTTTTTTTACAGTTCTACAAATAATACACTTTCTTTGTTCTTTTGCATTTATGGTTAGATGAAATGTCAAGAGATGATCAAAACAGTTAAAGGTTGTTGTAAGGGGATCATAAATGTTTGTAAAAAATGTAAGGTTGTAATACAAAATGTTGTTTTTCTGTCATCTGCTCGATGTGATTTCAGTCCAAAGTCGGCACATCGTAAAAACTGAGACATAATGTCAACAGATCTGACATTATATAATTAGTAAATTAAGTGCCAGACATCATGGATGGTCATCCTCAATGGTTCGTCTGTGGTTCCCAGGTGAACGGCCCAGTGCTCACCTCTTCACAAGAGCCCTCCCTTCATGTGGCAGCATGTTGCTTTGCTGAGACCAGTCTGATCTGCCCCTTGCTAGGACCCAGCCGCTCCTGCATCAAACGATATTTTTAATCAAGTGGTCAAGAACTATTGCACAAACATTTTAAAGTAGCTTAGATCAACAGTGTCCCAGAGCCTGTTCTGTTAGCTGGAATGCTCCTGTACGCAGCGAACAGGCCTCTCTTTGTGTCTCAGTCCAGCAGCCTCACGCCACACTGCACCACTCTGGAATCCTGTTTGTTTTCTTTCAAATTTCTTAACCTAGTTCAGTCCTCTGTGGAAGCACAGTTTATAGTGTGTGTGTGTGTGTGCGTGTGCATGTATGTGGGAGCAAGTGCGTGTTTACGATGTCTAAAGGTGTGTGCTAAGTGTGCATCTAAGTTGGTAGAAATGCACCAACAGTATGGTTCATTGAGCATGTGTTCATTTCAATCTGGTGCCAAAGTTCACATGCTTTAAAGTTGAACATACCAAAGAATTCAATCTTTATAAACTCTGAGCCTGTGTAAATCCATCCAGCCCCAGTGTGAGTTGGTAATGTGAGGAGTAGATGGTAGATACCTATTTGACCAACCTCTGCTCTAGAGCTAACAGGCCTGTTTTTTTAATCCACATTTACTTCAGTCGCTGCAGAGTTTGCTCTGGTATTTTAATGCACTTGTCTGGTCTAAATAACAGGATCCTTGAAGCCTTGTACATGGTGATTTTCCTCTACATTCAGGGACAAGACAAATTCTTGAACTTGAATCAGTTGTTTTGCATTTTTGGACTCCCCCACAATCACTTTCAGTCAATCCACTTATCCAACTAGTAATCTGCAATTTTCTACAATCCTAAGAGTATTAACACCACCAGTTCTGAAGGGATAAACAACTTCCTTCTCATACATTTAGTTCTCCTCCTCCTTTCGCCTTCGATCTACTGTTGGCTGACCAATTTATTATCCTGCAAACTTTCTGCAGAACAAAGTGAGCTGAGCACGGGAAGGCAATTCTTCTTTCCTGTCCCCTCCTGACAGTGACACCACTACACACAATCGTGCCATTATTGCTGAAACTAATGACCACTGTTCTCTTGTCATATGACCTTTAACCCTGTCCACTTGGAAAGCCTTGTTTATACCTTGATAGATTGGTATCAAGCCAATGTATGCTGCCGCACAAGCACAGTTTGAAGGAGTGGTCAGGGGTGGTCATGTACCCTCCTGTATTCTTGCCAAAACTGGCATTGATATACGATATACAATAAAATAAATGTTTTAATGGGTAAAAAAAATAATAATTTATTGGAAACGGGAAAAAACAAAGTGTATAATATATGAGTATATAAGATAAAAACACTGTTTTAGTCCGAACAAAGGGCCATAATAGAAAGAAAAGGGTGCATTTACATATTTAGCAGAAGCAGCGTGGATTTAGGCTCAGAAAAGCCCAAAGCATTAGCCAACAACAAAAGATGGACAGAATCAGTTTACGTGATAAAATATATGAGTTTAAACATTATGATTTTAAAACAACTTGGGCTGGAGATAAATAGATTAAATAAATAGATATTGTAGAATTTAAAAAATTGCTATTGCTGCTGTATGTGGAAATCAGCTACAGTCTCTTCTCTCAGGTTCTATCAGCAAAAGCTGGAATTGGTTTACTAAATGTGCTTATTTGCTTTTTCCATACGAAGAATCTACCAGAGTAATAGTAGTAGTAGAAATTGCCAGGCTAGCTGTTTCCTTTGGTTTAGCCTTTTCCAGATTTGGGGTCATTTCAGAAGTATGGAAATGTGTTATTATTGTTTAAATAAGGAAGATGAAGTAATACAGTGTATAGATTTCAGAAAATGGTAGATCATAAATGCATACTCAGCACTCTTGCTGAAAATATTGGTAACTCACAACACTTTTCTTAGTGTCTATCTTTCATTTTTCTCTCTTTTTTTTTAAACTTTGTTTCAAACCTCTTACTGTTCCGTTTCCAGTAACCTGAGGAAATGCCTTTTTGGGGCTGTCCCACTAAATGCCACATATAGGCGGCCCCCTCCATAAAGCCCATCCAAAATACTCTGCAGGGCGGTGTGTCCTCAATGTCCTACACCTGCATAAACACATCGAGCCAAGAGAACTGCCTGCCGCCCTGCCAGGCACGCTAAACCACATGTCCAAATGGCAGCAGAATAACATACCTAGGAGCAGTTATCGTGAGAAGCAAAATTAGCAGAATACACTTAACCACAAAAGTTTGCAAGGTAAAAAAGGTGCAACATTTGATTCATACATTCTTAGTGAATGTCATGGTGCAATATAAGGATCAGGTTTTGCAAGTATAGACAAAACTTACCAGATAATATAATACAGCACAAACATATTTAAAATGAAGTGAAAGGCATTTGGCTAACAGTGAGTGAAAGAAAAAAGAAACCAGATGGGTGGAGGAGACAAAGACATAGTGTCAAAACTGAAATGAGATTGGGTGAGAAAACCAAATCTGAAGTTTCAGTAATAATTGAGCAAAGCGAGCATTTAAAGAGGAAAGGAAAAAATGTGTTGGAACCAGAAAAAGTGAGAAAGGGGCCTCCAAGACAAGCTGCATATTGACAGGCTTTGACACAACACCTACCTGTCAGACGTCACCTATAAAGGCTCTGCTCACAGGGACAAGGCCCCATATTCACACAGCATCACATGACACCTTGTATTTACGTAACTGTTGCACCCTCCAGTCATTGTACAATACCTCAGAAGAGGCCCTGGCCATACATGCTGTGCTTTAGAGTACAGGAGGCTGCCTATTAGCTACTGGGCCTCTACGTATAATCCTGGAAGTCTCAGAACAGTAAAAATGCACTTGATAAGTGATTTAGTCTATCTTTTAGTCTTATTTCCTGGATTTAAACATATTAACTCTGAGTAATGTGGGGTTGCTAAGGTAGCAACTAAGGTCATGGCTGAAAGGATCACAGTGACCTCAGAACAGGAACAAAAGTTCACTCTGGCAACTTAAGTATGACAAAATATCGTTATGTACCAAATGCATTACAGCAGTTGTAACAAATTCCTAATTTGCTGACACTGATTTGACAGATACCTGAGTGATAGTTTTGTCCTGCGTCATTGCCTGTTCCTCTTCTGCTGCTGCCGGATAAATGTGCTGACAACAACTGAATACAGCTGGTAAAATAGCAATGAGCTCAGAGCTGATGATGCATGAGACAAATTTAGAGTTACACATGTAGCCGAAGACACTTTGTTATTTAAAACCCGCATCTATTGAAAGCGTCAAGTGAATAAATTTAACATTTTGGCAAATACAGTTTCTCATTTTTTTTGTTAAGAGAAGATTAATATCTCTTTAATATATCACCGTTCAGTAGGAAGCAATTGCCAGACGACATCCGTCATAGCATAACAAACTGGGAGAAGGGGTCGGACAGCTATGAGCTGTTCACAGGAGAAATTCACTTACCAGCGAGCCAGTGGCACAGCCCCCCAATAAATCTGTTTGATCACAGGCATCAGAAGGTACAGTAGTGTTCGATAAATTCCATAAAAGCTTTAGCACAGAGAAGTGACTGAATTCTATGTTAAAATACTTTAAATATTTAAGAATGTTAAAATATTAGGCACATACATTAGGCACAAATCAATTAGCATGTATCAATTAAGGTTGACACTTGAATTATTATAACATGTATTAATAGTATACAATTTATTGTTTCAATAAAGCTGGCATGCACTTTTAAGTGTAACACTTTTTTACCCATTTACCTATTTACCCTGGTGCCTTGCAATGACGATGTCTCTTGATATATAGCACACAGACACGAGAATCCATTTCTCTCTTCCCAACAAAGAAAAAGAAATATTTCTTTAAGCTGATGTTAAGTACGCAATAATAAGCAAATGAATGTGTTTGGGTACAACAACAATGGAAACATTAAAGCTTGATCAGTTTGGCTGTTTGAATGGTAATAATTCCCAAATGGACATCATGGTTTGCTCACCTCCCATTATCACTCCAAAACTATTTGTTCATTCCCTGATTCACTTCGGCTGGGAGTGGAATATGTGTCTTGCTGTCTGTGGTGAGGTGGGAGAAACATGTGAAACTCGCATTGTCTGCTGTCAGTTTGACAGCTGGCTGAGTGATGACTCCTTCCTGCGTCATCACTTCCTCTTCACATGGCTGAGAAATCCACCTTCCACCAGAAGATGATACAGGCACAATATTTTTTACTGTCCGTCAGCTGTGGGCAGGAATGCTACAAGGTAAAGGACACTGTTGGACCTCTTCTTACCTATTTATTAAGTGTGTCTCTCATTAGCGACAGAAAAGAAGCTGCCAATCTATTTGAGAATCACAGAAAACATGATTCTTAAATGAAGCTAACTTTAGCAAAAGAGAAGAAAAACAGTGAGTAACAACCAATCGGGTATGACCCACCAACTAACAATCACATATCCAAGCACAGAGGGTCAGATTGCCACTAGGCAGACAGACGAACAGACAAACAGACATGGGTCGAGGGTGTAGGCTGCAGTCTGACTTTGCTGCTCATAGACAGATTGGGAGAGGCCTTTCGTTCTAGACGGCAGACAGGGAGGGGTCCTGTTTGCCACTGTGCAGAAAGTGCATATCTGGAAACAATTAGAGACGATGGGAACCCCGGCCAGGCTGTTTCTATAAGGCACAGCACAGTTCTATCAGTTTATTGAGTTTGCTCTCTCTATTAAATATTTGTTCACCAAACCACCAGTCACAAAACCACAAATATGAAAATTTACGAATCTACAGTTCTTTTGGTGTTCACTTTTATTTAATTTAGGACACGTTTGTGATTGCATTGACAGCTTAGTAAAAGGGAAAGCCCTCGAAGGGCAATATTTTCACAGCCGCTCATGAAAGAACAGTCCACCTAACACTAATCTTTCGTTCATTGGCATTAGTCATGCGAAAACACTGTTCCCTTTTGCAGGATTCAGCACTAAAAACTTCATTAAAGGACAGATCTATTGTTGGCCTGGAATATTCATTCACTCCAGGCACCACACAGACGCAGTTTTTTTGTCGTCAGTGCCAGAAGGTCAGACCGCGTTTCACTGGTAAAGCCAAAATTCTAGCAGTGGTGAGAGGCACTCATCACACACTTTGCTAATGAGTGTTTGTGGCTTGAACATTGTTCTTTTGTCGTGTTTTTTTTTTTCCTTTGCATTGATGATGCCAGCATGGGAAGCTGTGGACTGTTTTTTTCTGTAAAATCACACACATAATGCTTTGAAATTTGAACATTCCGAATTCATGCCATTAGTTGTACAGTTGCTATAGTGATAGGAGTGCAAATTTCTATTTTTAGTCACAAAAGGACAGAGGATGGGGCACCTATTCTTGTTTTTATTTAATTCAACACAAAATACTTATAAACTGACTAAAACATCTTGCAACTTGAAAGATTTTTAGACCTCATCAGCAATATCATCTTAAAGGGTCACCCCCACCGATTTTATGAATCAAGTTTAGTTTACTTGTTATTAAGACTACTACTCAGCCTGTGTTGTATAATGGCTTTGGTCACTTTCCATGATTTTTTGAGCGTCAGAAAATAACCATGATGATGTAATTTTTTTTCTCTGCTCTATTTTTTGGAGAATACACAGGGGGCAGCAGTGGCTTAGTTGGTTGGAGGTTCATTCCCCGGTCTTCCCCGACCACATGTTGAAGTGTCCCTGGGCAAGATACTGAACCCCCAACAGCTCATCGCCATCCCCAGGAAGCGTAAAAACTGTGCCAAATCAACATGCGGACAAACGATCCGCTGTTGTGAGCCTGAACTCACAGGATAAGCCGAAAGGACAAAACAAACATAAAAAATAAAAGAAGCCCATGTAGTACAAATCCTGTGTTACAAGCTGAGCATTCAGAAAGACATGACTGCTGACCAGGCATAGATTGTCAAACAAAAACAAATATGAGATTCCTGTATCAAAGTGTCTTTGCACAAGACACTGAGCCCCAAGTTGCCCAGGTGGGTCAGGTAAACACCTTGCATGGTAGCCACTGTTGGATAAAAGAGCTATATGAGTGGCCATTTATGGACATTTCTGGGGTTTTCTCCGAACTCAAGTCAGTTCCCTAAATTGGGGAACTGACATCTAAATGGTCAGTGGTCTGCAGTTCTATAAGGCTTTTCTACCTTGTTGGTAGTTGCTATTCATTCACCCCTTCACACACACACAATGACACTATAGTGCGGTGGCCTGACCCTCCAGTAGCAACTTGGGGCTCAGTGTATTGGCCATCTATTTTATTAAGTTCAATTTAGAAGCTACAGTATTCTGGAGCAATCTTGGTCTTCATCAGCAGATTTGCTAAGTTGTTTTCTTAATTGTCAGGAAATTGTAAACATGTACATTTCTTCTTTTTTTACTCTGTACTTCAAAAGTTTCTCTCTCAAGTTGGCACAAAATTAAAACCTGCAGCTTTTATTCGGTGCAAATTAAATTAGTATCGAACATGACAGTGACATGTCATCTTTTAAGCTGATATGGGTTCCTTGTCAGAAGACATCCAACACATGCACATGAGTCTTGTTTGTGCAATACGTACATTTGTTTCTTGTATAAAAAAATAGAAGCGACACAGCTAAACCATGAGCTACAACTTAGTATACTGTCAAACCTCACAATTTTTCATAGGTTTTTCACTATACACAGCATCAGGTAGTTATATAGTATTATCAGATACAGTTGAATGCAACAAAATAGCTACTACAGTAACCTCGCAGTACCTGAACCCTGGACCTCACTGTATCAAATTTTATTTTAGCTGTGCTAAATTTTATATTTTAACACAATAAAATGCATTTGTTTCTTAGATGTTGCTGAGTTTTAAGGCATTTCCGTCCAAATCAATAAAGCTCTGTGTAAGTGTGTATGTCTGTTCCCATATGGTAAATGAGCAGTGAAACCTGGTCATTAATTATTGTTCCATTTGAGAAACCTGCAGTAAATATAAAATTGTCTTACTGACAGGCAGCTGCTAAATAACCAGAACACAGTCAACAAGCCCTGTAACAGGTACATTCTGTTTCTGACTCAAAATGAACTGTAAAAGCAGCAAAGCACTGTACTTTATACTGTAAGAGAGCACAGTTCTTCTGCTCTCGGCCAGTAAATAACCATCAAGTAAAACAGACAGTAAACACACAAGTTTGACATCTCAGGCAACCTCAGTATAAATGAAAAAAAACATGAATTTAAATGAGTGCGTTTTTAAATTCTAATGATAGAAAAACAGTCTGTTTATTTGATGTTGAGGAATGTTAAGGTGATGTCTTGACCTGGATCCCTGCACAGCACAACTTGAAACACCTGTCTGGGAAGTAGAAACCCACAAAGCAAAATGTCACTTTTTTCTATGCTTGAAGTAACATTTACTTTGGCTGCAAATGAGACAAAGCAGCAGCATGTGATTAAAGCTGATGTTTTTATTCAAGGCTTTTACAGGAAGCTAATTAGCTGAGGTATGCAGTCGTGTGCCAAGCTAATAGGGGGAAGCTGACATTCCTGCAGGAAAGCGGTCGCCTCTGAAAGCTACAGAATATGAGTTTTCATTCACAGGCTCCTCTGTGTGAGCCACAAGATGTTCATTTCACACTGTTCATAAGGTGGGTTTCGTTTTTATGCAAATCCAGGGCAAAGTAAGGATGTGGTCTAACTAAGGGGTCCACAAGGTGAGTAAATATGAGAGTGCTGAAAACATGCACTCAAATTCTTTGTCCTGTTGAAAATAAATCACACAAAACAAGCACACAAACAACAAATAATTGGAAATGTGTTGCTACTGATGTGTCCAGTTGTAAAACGAAGCAAAACAAAGCATCTTGAGAGAGAGAAATGAAAAAATGAATGGTTTCTTCCATCATATTGACCACAGACTGGAGGACAAAACAGTCTTATATTGTAGATCCCTTCAAAGCAGCTCCTGCTGTTGGTGAACTAGACTGAACTAGTTTCTCATTGTGCCCCATTTAGTTGCAGCACTGTGTGTGGTAGGACCAATGCTATATTTAGAAACCATCACCTGTAAATGGCAGACCATCTTTAGGGTCATAGACCCTACATGACCCTTGTAGTTCACTGGACTATTTAGCACCAGGTGTGTTAAGTTTACAAAAGGCATCTGGTTTGATTTCAGAGGTGACTCATGGATCAAGATGGCAAACTGGTTCGATGGCCAAGAATGAAGCTGTCGCCAAAAGGCTTTCATTAGACAATATTGATCCAATGGTGACATCCAAAGAAGGACATAGAACCAAGTGGTGTGTCGGATATGATTTCTAATATTAGAAACCATTCTTACCTCTAGCTGAAAGGTCAATGAAACAACAGAGGCCATCCTGGTCCCACATGAAGCTTTGTTTAAGTAAAGACCACCTGACTTCCAGGTCAATGTGTGTGGCGGTAAATCTACAGCTGGGATGAGTTTCTGCTGTTTGTTGAAATAGTCAGAGCCCAAAATTCTTGTAAGTTTGTAGTCTAAACACTTTGCAGGATACAGGTCTTAAATAGGTGCTTTCCACTCTCTCTGCCTTTGACAAGTCAGCCACCCATCAGTGCCCCTTGTTATATCTGTACAAAGTTTCAGCTTGAAATTGCTCTCCCCTCCCTTGTTAACACAGACTGGTAAATGCATTCCCCTAGATGTCCCTAACTTAATGATTTATGAGAAAATTTGACTAAAAATGCAATCAGCCTTCCAACTTTGCCCCTCTGGCATCAAATGGCCATTATATTATACTTTGGCCCAATACCCCAAGTAATACTAAACCCAACTATTTCATGGATGCTGTGCCTGAAAAAGATTGGGTCCTATGCACGTTTCCAGATTGAGAATTTTCCACCACTATGGTCTTTAAATAGACACGGTTTCCATCTTGAGAGTTCATCTGCCCACCAACTCGATTTTAAATCTCAACAAATCATCCCAGGCTCCATATCCATTATTAGGTTTCACTGCTGTTGTCTTCATAGGCAGGTTTTAGAAACTTTCCATCAGTTTCCAACTGTTTCATCCCCCAGTAATGGACCTATCCCTTCTCATTGTTTAATGTCAACAGATCGCTATCCAATTCATTTTAAATTGTTCCCATGGGTTTTTTTGCTGGCTTTGAATTGTAAAAGAAAGCAACAATTTACTTTCCCAGCACGTCTCCAAAAGCCTGTTTGATTTGCTGATGAAGCACACATTTTACAGATGACAGGTCTTATGCACACGTTCTAGTGTTCTCGCAGGATTGTTCCCTTGTTGTGCATTATTTACAAATGACTGTGTGCAAAGTTGGCACAAAAATGTGTAGCTTTCTCGCTACTGCGATTGTCAAAAGACAAATAAAATACACAACATGTAAAAAAAAAGAGACAAGATATCAGGATTTATTTCTGTAGGCAACCATGTTGTTTTTAACTTTTCCACCCTCACCCTCTCTCTGCAGGCAGCCCAAGAGTTCAAAGGAGAGGAAATATGCAGGCAGGAAAATCATTTGGAGATCTTGATTTCATATTCAGTTTACACAGTGGTATATGGATGGTCGGTTTGAAGGTTAGAGCCATGGAACATTCCTCAAATGGTGTGCCAGCTACCACTAATGGAAATCAGTTTAATGGACAGCTGAGTCCAGATAACACAACCAAAACTTCAAATATGAACCTAGGTTGGAAAAACAGTTTGTAAACATATACACTAGTTCCACTTTATACAATAGACATCAAAATTATCATACAGTTATGTTATTCTTCAGAAATGTTTTGTTGCAGAACTGTGTTGGAATAGGTTTTAACTACATGTATCTAAACTGGCATCTGAGTGTGCAAATACTTCAGCATGGTTAGGATAAATCGGCCCAACTTCACACATTAAATAGAAAGTACACCAGACCAAATAATGACAAACAGATGATCTTAGAAACGCTACATGCTAAAAATGGGAAATTAAAGTCTATACCTGGCCCAGTGTGGAGCAAAAATGCAGCCCCAGTACAAAGAGACTGTTGTAACCAATTGGTTTTTTTTTAACTCTTGATGTTTATCTTCCTGTTTAGCTTTTGAAGTGCTGGAAAGGTGTGACTGCAGCCATTCCATACGTATTACAGGCAGCATATGAGAACCACGGAATCAGCTAGAATATGTCCTACAGGTCACAAGGGCTCCTGTCTGACATCAGCATCAGGCATGACATCATCAGGAATGGTGTGATGGGACTGACACTCCCACACATGGTGTTCAGAAAAACTGGGAATAATTTCCACTTTCCATAGGTGAGAGACAGACTAAATGTGCACAGGGACATCACCAGAGGCCAGTATGGACAGGAAATTGTGGTGTGTCATCACAGATTCTAAAAAGGGAAACTTCCCAGCTGACATGGGTATGTATCCTCATGATGTCACACTGTAGCTATGAAACAAGCAGCGAAGCAATGAGGCTATAACTGGCAGGCAGGAACACACATAAATTCAGACCAGGATGGAAAGCAGGCCTTGACCTGAAATTACTTCACAAGTCACATGACCTTGCCCTGTTAAATTTGGAGCTCAACGTGTCAAAAGTGAAACAATTCATTAACATGACGTGACCACAGTTAAACATGCTGGTGTCACCTACACTACTGTTCCACTGTTCAGGATCACTGCACACGTCCTGGCCCTGTTGCTACATTTGCATGATCAATTCAAGGAACTCTTTTATGATTTCAACATCTGTCACCTAATTTGATACATTTGCACTATTGGTGAAATAAGTGAGCAAGGCTTATCGTAGCACTGTAGTGCAAGTGCACTTTTTTCCAAATTATAGAAGCAAGTATAATAAAGTATTGTGGCCTTGTAAATTTCTAAAGTGGCAGAGCATGTAGCACCAAATCAGCTGTTTCCTAGATAACAGGCAGCTGTATCGTAACAAGTTTTCAATATTTATTTTTTTATTTGTTATTATGTCACTGTTCTATTTTAAGTTGTTGACTCTGTGTGCTAGTGGTTAAAAAAAGATGGGTCTTATATTGGGATGGTGTTATTTACTGTATTTTTTATTAGCTGGAGTTTTGGTACATTAAAAAACATCTGTCGTCTGACCGTCAGACTTTGCTCTACGGGAAATGTACACCATGTTCTTGTGAATATAACAGTAGGCACTAGTAAGTCAAATCTGCACACCACACATTTTCCAGTGTGCAAAAGTGAACAAGATTTAGGGGGAGACAGCTTGCACACAGGGATGTTTTAAAACACTAATGCCACAAAGTACCAAGCTGAACAGACTCCCCTGACATTGTATCATTACCACAGTTCCATTACAGATTTTACTCCACAGTTTCTCGTTTAGACAAATAATTCAATCTATACTTATCCTTGACATATCTGGGCCTACCACACACTGAGCCATCTGTTTGCTTAGGCCACCACTGTTAGCCCATCTGTACAATTAGATCTGCAGAACAGTGAAACTACTGCCTGCTGAGAGTCTGCATAGGAAACTCTGAAAGTGATAGTCTGAACTCAATGAACATAGAGTCTGACAGCAAAACACCCTGTGTCATAACAACGCACCGATGTTACATTAACACTATTCGAAACAGCCAGGCATCAACGTGACTTTGTTATTATTTCTTTATTACTATTATTAGGTTTCATAAAACAAAACAATACAGTATTTGTAATTATCTTCAAGTGACATTCTTTCGCTTCAAAACATTGCCGGTGATAAGAGTCTTAATAAACAGCCTGACACACACTAGATCGCTCTGCACACTAGATAACAATGTCAGCAGTTGAATGTTGTTTTGCAGCACGAACGCACGATTTTCCATCAAGCTGTTTCCTTTAGATATCAGGGAGTTGAAATTTGGGCTCTGCAGCTTCAATGACTGACAGCACACACACTCATTGGGCAGTTTGGAGAGACAGAATACTCCACACATATACACACACACACACACACACACACACACACACAAACACACACACACACACACACACACGGACACGCACATACACATACACACAACTGAACACACACAGTTTCACTTCTAGCTGTGTTTTTCCTTGGTCAGATATTCTAATAGGAGTCCCTACTGTACGAAGCCAGCACAGAGAAAGAACATATCCATATTAGGGAAAGAGCAGACATCCTTATATGGGGACACTTCCTCTGTAGTAAGAGCCCAGGCTGCTGGCTTCTTTTTTACATTCCTTCACCTCTAGGTTTCTCTGGGAGTTTTTCATTTCCGATTTGCTGGCTGGAGAAAGAGCAGGGCCGCCTTTCATAAGAGTCTGGCCTGGTGTGTGATCCCCCATTTTTCAAAAAAATACACAAACCTCCGTCTAGCCTCTTTCCTGCAGTTTGAGTTTGATGTAGTTAAATAAGCACGGCCAGGGACAGGGCACACCTGGCCTTTCAAGTTTGTCACAGACTAAACTTCATTAGGCAGGTGAGAAGCCAGAGAACCCAATGAAGTCAAAATGTTCTATCAATGTGAAATTAAAACCCCAGTGTCAGCAGTGTACTACTGATCACTTTCTACATTGAATACATATATACATTAAAAATGATAGATAGTTTGCAAATTCCTGTGCATTGCTGACCAACCTTTGGATATGTGAAGCCTTACAAAAAGTAGTACTCGGGCTACTTGTCAAGTTTCAGACATTTTTGAATTAGCTGTAACTACACATATTGTATCTTAAATGATCTCATATTACAAACAAGTCCTGAGAACTACATATATTGTAGCAAAATCCTGTTACTACTTCTGTTCTACGCCATTATACACAGTAAACAGCAACAACAGTGAAATGCTAATTATACAGTGATGCAGAAGCATTACACAATCTAATTGTGTCACATCCTTCAGATTTTTTCTGCAGGATGAGCACTTTTTGATACAACTACACTTATATTATATTCCTGCCTTTTACTTCAATAGGGTTTAAATGCTCCGTCCTCATAAATATGGTCCTTTTTTTTACTGCAACTGGATTTAAAGCATTTTTGATCACATTGGCTCGTTCATACATATGAACGAGCCAATAATAATATGCCCATAATATGTGTAAATGAGTAATACTCAAAGCTGCACCTCAGCCACTGATGTCAGTGCACAAAAATGCTGCTGCATAAGACAAAGTTACAAGACAGCAGCAGCTGCCAAGTCTCTGAGCTGGAACGAGCACCTTGATAGATAACCAGTGTCAAGTTAATGACACCGATGAATTTCCTTTCCCCGACCGCTAGCTGTTCATTTACTGAAGTACAAACTGTTTGTGCACCTTTGAAGTCAATGCTAAGGAATGCTCCTCTGGGCTTAAAGTCTTAACCACCCATCACACATCAATCACTGTATTAAACCATTAATTGTTTCTTATTTTTTTTATGAGTTTCTACCTGTTGTTTTATAACTGTTCTTCTTTCATGTAAAGCTCTGTGTGCTGCCACTTTTGAACTGTGTTCAAAGTTTTTTGTTTTCTTCCTTTTACAAAATTAATATTTATAGGTATCGTCTGTTTGTGAAGTCAGTCTTCAGGAATTCCTAGTGTGGGGTCCCAGGACTCTAACCAGACTTAACCTCCCATTCCAGATGAAAGCCACTCAGAGAGAGACAGTGTTGTTTGGCCTAGCAGCAGAGCCTTGCCTTCAGACAGCAGGAATGTGGGATGTCTGGAGTGGGGGTCAGGAAGCAAGGAAAGAATGCCAAGCATGTCCATGTTTGTCCAGGGCTGGCTCTCCATTCAGCCCCCAGTGACGTCCTGCGAGGGGCAGCGAGTATAAAGGGAGGTTGCCTCTCCACTCAGAGCTCAGATCAACTTTACTGAAGCTAAATTCTAGCTTTCACCAAGAAAGAAAATAGGACTTTGACCAGAGCAGCTGAGAAACACGAGACAAATCGGACAAGAGATCGACTTGATCAGAAAAGGTTTCTCGAGCTCAGACAGTGAGACTAAAGGAAGACGTTTTCAACAAGAGTTAAGGAAAAACTAGAAGCTATTTCGACAAGCGAGGAAAGATGTCTTCTGGAATGAAGAAAGTGATGCTGCTGCAAGTTTTGTGCATCATGCTTGCATATACGGTAAGCCAGAAATTCATGCTGGTGATTTGTATTATTATAGGTTTTAATTATGTGGACAATGATTTGACTCTTCTCCAAGCACACATTTTAAAATGTGTAATCCACATGCTGGATGCTGACCTATACTAACAATTCAACATGTGGAGATGATATTTATCTGAGCATGTGTCTGTGTGTGTTTCTTTGGTCAGGCTGCAGGTCAGGAGTGTAGCGGCCAGTGTTCGTGCCCTTCCAATCCTCCTCAGTGCTCACCCGGAGTTAGCCTGGTGCTGGATGGCTGTGGCTGCTGCAGGGTTTGTTCTAAACAGATGGGGGAGCTCTGCACTGAGAAAGACATCTGCGATCCACACAAAGGTCTCTACTGTGACTTTGGAGCCCCCAACAACAGACGCATAGGAGTGTGTACAGGTGAGCAACTAAAACCTGAATAAATAGCTGTGATATCAAACTGTATATCATTACAGAAGTTTGCCTTACATGGCCTCAGTGTAGGAACCGAATCATGACCTTTCCCTATTGTTTTTCTACCCCAGCTCAAGAGGGAGCCACCTGTGTGTTTGGGGGTATGGTGTACAAGAGTGGAGAGACCTTCCAGAGCAGCTGCAAGTACCAATGCACCTGTCTGGATGGAGCTGTAGGCTGCGTCCCTCTTTGTTCCATGGACATCCGGCTGCCCAGCCCTGACTGTCCCATGCCCAGACGTGTCAAGGTGCCAGGAAAGTGCTGTGAGGAGTGGGAGTGTGATTCTCCCTACACACACAGTTTCATGGGCTCTGTTCTGCCTGGTGAGTTTGTTTCCTTTTCTGCATCATAATGTAGTTCAGTAGCTTTGTCTTTATCGACAGATGATCTTTATTCATTCTTTCTAATCCAGTGTTTACTCCTGTGTTTGCAGCTTACAGAGAGGAGGAGACCTATGGCCCAGATCCCTCCTTGATGAGAGAGAACTGCCTGGTCCAGACTACTGAGTGGAGTGCCTGCTCTAAGACCTGTGGTCTTGGGATTTCCACTAGAGTCACTAATGACAACCGTGAATGCCGCCTTGAGAAACAGACCCGGTTGTGCATGGTGCGACCCTGCGAGTCACAGCTGGAGCAGAGCATCAAAGTGAGTTTTTGCTAGAACTGTACTGCCTTTGTCAACTACAATTATTTAACAAAATCAGCACTTAAATAGCTGAAGAAGGTCAGCTGAACTTGTTTTCCATTTTGTTTCTGCAGAAAGGAAAAAAGTGCATCCGTACCCCCAGACTTTCCAAGCCCATGAAGTTTGAGATCTCTGGCTGCACCACCACCAAATCCTACAGGCCCAAGTTCTGTGGCGTCTGCCTGGATGGCCGCTGCTGCACCCCCCACAGGACCACCACCCTACCCATGGAGTTCAAATGCCCCGATGGACAGGTCATGAAGAAGAACATGATGTTCATCAAGTCCTGCGCCTGCCACTTCAACTGCCCTGGGGAGAACGACATCTTCGAGTCCATGTATTACAAGAAGATGATGGGGGACATGGCATAAGCCACTGAAGGATGACCACAGCTTATGACTTGAAAACAAATTCCATCTCGTTTTGCAGCTCAGTATAAATGTTTTTTTTTTTATGTTTTTTTGTCAATTTGTCAGTGTAAAAGTAGTCAAGACACTTGTTTAGGTGTCTTTGTGTTTTGTATGGCTGGTGCACATCAGCCACATAGGCTCAGACAGAGAGTTGCATAGCAGCTCCAAGAGATTCCTGCACTATAACGTCTATTTTTGACAAACCTACTGCCAGGTTTCCGCCCATTCCCCTTAAAATCCTATCTACAAACTCGTCCATTTTACTGTATGCATTTTTGTACTTTATGTAAACTTTGACCCCCTCTCTAAATGAGGTGTCTAATAAGTCCCCCCCACCCCCCATCTTCCAAGCCCAGACCAGACCTGCAAACTGTAAGCAGCTGTAGAGGGAGTGTGCAGACCACAGCAGGCTCGTGTTTCTATGTCCAGACAGGTGTGAATGTGTCCTTCTGTGCGTGCGTGTGTGCGTGTGTGTGTTGCAGAACAAGCCTGAATGTCAGCCTTGTCTGTATCTACACTGTTCACTGAGTAGAGGAAAGGTCAGAGTTTCTGCCCAGCACATGGATGAAAGAGCATGAAGCATGTTGAGTTTAGGGTTAGACATGGAACACAGTGGGCTTTACTGCAGCACTGAGGAAAAGAAAAAAACAACTATTACGGATTCAGGTCAGAAGGAAGAAACCAAGTGTCTGTTTTGTAAACAATTGCAACAAATAGAAGAAAAGACTGGAAGAATTGTAATTTCATTCCTTTTTTGTTGATGTGTAAATTATGTACATATTTGTACAGTTTAAGTTAATTTAAAAGCCAAATTTGTTCTGTGCTTTGAAATGTATCAATGGTGTATTTTTGTCAAAACCATTTTGTACTATTTTATTGAGAAATGTGACAAAATGTTACATGTTTCACTTTGTAGCTGGAAATAAAATGTTATATTTTTTATACAAACACATTCTGGACCTGTTCTGTCTTCAGCTTTAGTTAATGTATAACATCAAGATGTAGCTTTAACATCCACCTACTTTCAGTAGTGTTCAATCCATGTTTTATGTAGTAGCTAATATTTTGAATTATATTTGTCAAGACTCACATAATTATCTAATACAGTAGCATTTGTTCATGCAAGTAACAGATACATACGAACACAAATGTCAACATTTAAGACTCAGGGTGAAGGAAATCTGTCTGACTCTACATAGGATTTCAGGTCAAAGTGATAAAATGGAAGAATTTTTTATTATTATTTATTATTATGAATATGACTCAGTTTTCATTATATATATGCTAATAAACTACAAACAGTACTAATGTAATATTAAATAATATTTAATGATCTACTATGTTGTGATATGTTGTACTCACTTTGAATAAGAATATCTGCTATCAACAGTCTAAACTGGATAACATTTTACAGGGGTTTGTTTGGGAAGCTTACATCCCTCAAGCAGTAAATTACTTCAAAGGAAGCCGTGTTTTGGTGCCCTGATCGTTTTTCTGAGTATCTGCGCATGTGCGCTCATTTTCTTTTAAAAAGCAGAGTGATCTCGAGAAATCTGAATTCTGTTTACATTTAAGGTGTGTGTGTGTGAATAGTGTGAAAACACATTACCTCCTTAGATTTCATGCTGTAATGGTTAAATGCTTGTTCATCTTCTTTCAACTCAGGTTTGTGCAATATAGTTTCCAGCACCTTAATTCTTTAGTAAATAAAAATGGAATGAGTTCTCACTCTTTACAAATTTGGTGACTGGTGCCAATTAACCACTCACTCTATTAATGTTTTAGCTGAACCAAAAGGTGACTTTTTCAAAATAGTGATGTATGTGCATTCATTTAGAAATAAAAAAGAACAACCTTGTGCTTTTTGTTTACATATGACTTGTGAAAACTACAGCCCCCGAGAAGAAAAAGTCTCAATGTGTTTGTGGTGCCCTTTCAAATCTCCCTCTCCCAAATCTCAGTGTTTGCCATTAGAAAAGACACACAGTCTAATGTCGCCATCTGCTGCTCTTTTCAATTCATTATGAATATTTAGTCCGGGTTGCATGTGCACAGGTTAACCCTCTATTTCCTAACCCTCTAATGCCAGACTTGAAACCATGTGTGATTTAGTTAACACATTTGTCTGATAGTCGTTGGTCAAACTGTCCAATATGACTGCAAATACTAACCTGGTTATCTTTATTTTTGTCAGCTTTAAATTGCAATTCAAGCATTTGTGTGGTGGGAAATGTTTATAGGACATGTGTATGATGTGAAATCTGAAATGTGTATTAGTGGACACAGATACAGATACTGTTCAGTCTCAGTTTTAAGCTGCCTACAGCAGAAATCTTTATTTCTGCCCTTCAAAGAAAGCAGAACTGATTTGCATTTTCAGTTTCTCCTCTGCCCATATTCTATTCCTGTGTACTTTCATTTTTATACCTCTGCTCAAGGACTTTGGTAAGTTGCTGTCAAAGCATAGGAAAAATAAGTTAATGTTACTCTTAATACTGTTCAGTATTTAACAGTAATGTAGAGTTGATGCCAGAACTAAGGGTTAAAATGTTGTTCTGGAAATAAATATACTGTATAAACAGCTTGTGTGTCAGAGTGATGATTCATGTTGCCTGCCTCATCATCCAGAAATGAGACATACAAAAAGAGTTCAGCCTGAAACTCTAGAGTGAATGTACTTTACTATGTAGCAATTATACACTGTGCTGAAAATGGATAGAATCTGTTCTACAATCTCAATATAATCAACACTGTTGTGAATTTGTACTATGTCATATTTATTGCATTAATTTTACAATATAAATACTTGATTCATACTTTATTTCACTCTCCAAAATAATTTACAAAACCAATCTTTAGATAAACTTTTCAATTTATTTAATTTACATAAACTCAGTACAGCTTTAAATTACAATCTGACTAGTTATCTGCAAAAAAAGGTTCATTTATTGCCTTGGCTTGATTGAGTAAACTGTATCTAATATACTAATAGGTAAGCATCTATTTCTACTACATTTTCCTTGTTAGTGAATAAGCATATCAGAAGGAGCTTTGTACATGTATACATGCCATTACTGTACAACCTCACCATAGTGGTGTGTAAATACCTGAATCTACCTAAAACCTTTTACATAAATCAATGTGGTTTATGTTAAGAGATTCTCAAAAGCAGGGTTGATACATTTGCAGGACGAGAGAGATGATTGTCAGAAAAAATTAAGGAAAACAAGCTGTCAACCTTTCAGGGACTAAGGGTTTTCCTTTAAGAGCCTTTAAGAGAATATGCATGTGCACAACACCTGTCCATGTCTAGCTGCAACGTGTATCTAGTGTGGACTGAATTTCAAAAGGGAGACTGCAGCAGAGCAATGCAAGTGGACATCTTCAGAGAAAAATAGCGAAAGATAAAATTTTGCCACATATTCACACGCTCTGTGGAAACCAGGCAGCTGGTAAAGCGGAGGAGAACGAGGAGGCAGAGCAGGTTGCGGTGTCGACTTTCTACCAAGCGCTCCCTGTCTTAGCCTCGCCGCATCTCGTGGAGTTTCTGGGCAATGTTTTCAAGCTCTGACTCAATGGCTGCCAGGCTTTCAATCTCTGGCTCCTGCAGACAGAATGAGAGAACAGCAAGTGAGGAAACACAAATATGTGCAAACATTACATGCAAAACAATTCTGCAAATACATGCATATCAGAGCAATATTTTGAGCAGAATTGCCACTTTTAATCTGAAAACTGGCCTTGAGCTAGTAAATAAGTGAGCACAGCACCACCACAGGTAAAAGCAGAAAAAATCTAATGCATAACAGTGTAAATTAATAGTTTCATATCTTTGGGAATACATTAACTTCTTATCCAAAATTAATATGAGAAGGCACTCATGTCTGTGCATTATGAAGCTACTCCAAGGAGGTGGTTAGGTCCACTTTGGAATGATGAATAATATCAATCACATCATTAACTGATGCACAACATTTATATTTTCACTTTTAAAATTTTTGTCCCATTTAAGAAGTCACCCTGTAATTCCTGTTTGAAGATAAAAGAAATGCAGTTCACCTCTGACTTTCTACTGGCACTGCCCTCTTCCTCCAGCACCCCCGTCTCCTCTGGTGTCTTTTGAGCGATCATCTGCAGCTCCTTTATCTCTGGACTCCTCTGGGTATCCCTTTTCTTCTTCTCATCCTTCTCTTCTTCTGTGACCTCCTTTGAATGATGTGGCACTTCTTGCATTTGTTTTCCACCTGCTTTTCTCTTCAGTTGCAAGCTCTTTCCCCTTTTGTTCCATTGCTGTAGATGCTCCTTGCTTTCTCTCCTCATCTCCCTTTCCTCCTCCCCCTCTGGTTTGGATGAGAAAACTTCAAATCTCTTCTCTGCTTCTTCCTTTTCATGAAATCTCTTCTCTTTTGATTCATTTCTGGGTGCATCTTTTTTATCAGCTTCAGCAGCTGCGAATAGGACAAAATAAAAAAAAAATTATAAATCTGATTTCCTACAGCAACACTTTAGCAAAGCAATGACAGAACACAATCCACCATCAGCAAGATTCCATTCTGCGTAATGAAAGATTTCTTGCCAGCTGGCCATTTTGCCCTCAGTACTGCGAGCTGTGCTTTACGGAAATTAAGGACATGGCTGGAGCAATCAGATACTTTGGCTGAGGCTTCCATTGGCAGGTATATATATGTGATTGTACTTTGCCATTTTAGCTTAAAAGCAGATATTTCTGTTACTCTCCTGGAAGGTTTGGAGACAAAAAGCTCCACTGAGGGCAGTTTGATCTAAAGATGAGTTTATAGAGATTATAGTTCCGGCCGTAGCCGTTGCACAGCAGCTCATTTGAATTCTACAACATGGAGATAGTTAATCATTTGTGTTGGGGTCCTGTCAGTATGCCAGCTACATTGGCCTGCTCTCCTGTGGGAGGGACTGAAATTCATCATGGAGATGGAAGTACTTCCAGCAATCAACCTGCTCTTTGTTGGCAGGCAGTTTCATCTAGCAGGCAGTTTTTGTATGCACTCTGCGTATTTTACAATCTAGCTGTTGGTCTTTTTCTCAACTTCCTGGCATCTTGTAATTTGCTTGGATGTCCTTAATGTCTTGAGTAAAAATAAATTTCATTAACCCAGAGCTTTCATCCAAATGCGCATGTTTTCCGTCTCCTCTTTGTTCAAGGTAAGGCAACCAGCCATAACACTATAACTGCTGTCTCAGTTTACCTTTCTTATCTTTGGTCAAGTTTTCTTTCTCTGAATTTGCCCTCTTCTCTTCCTCCATCTTTCCATCCTTGCCCTCACTCCACTCATCCACAGATTCAGATTCATGACTTCCTGGGCTCTCGTCATTTTCTCTCTTCTCTTGCATCTCTTCAGTGCTGTCATTGTCCTCCTCTGACTCTCCATCTCTCTCGTCCTTTTCTTCATCTTCATCCAAATTTTCTGTTTCACTCTTCTGAGACAAGATGGATCTCTCACCAGGGCCTCCTAAAGCTTCCAACATTGATCGATCTGAAAGAGGGGAGGGAAAGCCATTTAGTTTACTAGACAAAAAAGATTTTCCATTGATGTTAAAGACCGTAGTGCTTTTGTGCTTGTACCAAGGTTTATGACAGTGATCATTGTGTATTTTAACAGTCAGACTGGCTAAATGGATTTGGTTAGTGTTAGTTACATTTTATAAAATTACTTTATACTAAGATGGGTTTGTCTTGGTCATTTTCTCACCAAAACACGCAATGGGTTATTTTTTTCACTTTAAAACAGTAATTTAGTACCAACGTTGAAACAATTAGACCATTATTCAATTCACTGGCTAATATTAAAACAGTTAATGGTTAATCATTTTACAATAGAAAGGAAAAATGTTTGAAGGGTCCAGCTACTCAGGTATGAATGGCTGCTATTTTTCTATTTTCTATCATTTGATAGAAAGATATACTTACTCGCTAAAGAGGAAAAGGGAGAAGAAACATTGTTGATTAACTTTTAGGGATTTTGGACTGATTATCAGTCAACACAAAGAATTTGACATTTCTTTGGGTTTGGACAAAAATCTCTTGGCTTTGGACAAAAATCTCTTGGCTTTTACATCATTTTCTAACAGTTTTTAGAACAACTTGCTGCTGGTTATTAAAGGGAGTCAACAGATTAATCAATAATGTAAATTTTTGTTTTTAACAGAAGCTCTGAAGGCACACCATCTTTATATTTGATTTGTTTGTTTGGATGTTATACTTGGCATTCCATTGCCAAAAGTCAAATGCCTGGCATTGACTTTACAAAGCCAGGTGTGCTGTCAGGTGGAAAGATCTCAGTGTGTACGGCCTGATTGTGTCCACAGGAAGCATCAGCAGAGTTTAAAGTCACCTCAGCATTTCTCCTCTTTGTCAGCCCTGCTTTGCTGACACCAGAAAATGGAAACAATGGGAGTGATACATCATTCTGACATTTGGTGCAATTTAACATGTTGATTAGATATATATTCTCAAAATGGAACTGACTGAGATTGTGTGATAAGCATAAACAGCATAACAATGCAGCAATGAATATGTACATTTAAGTCTTTCTGCGGGGAGTTTCCCACGAATCAGAGCAACTTAAGAAACTCACCTGCAGCATCATCTGTAGTCTGAGGGGCTTGTGTCGTGGGGTCAGGTATACCAGTGTCTTGTTGCTGCCGACTTCTCTCTTTGCCACCTAAAATTAATCAACATTTCTATCTATGCCATCTGTCTTCATAAACAAGCATGTTCATCACAAAGACATCAGCTTGTGTGATCTGTGACTCACCCTGAACAGCGATCTCCTGCAGCTCCTTCAGAAAGTTATGATGGCGAAGGACGGTAACCAGCCGGTCATCTGCACACACAAATTAAAATTCATGCAAATACAAGTGGCTTAACATCTAAGTCAAGACAGGAAACACAGATATAACTTGCTCCTTCATTTTTTTAACACTCAGCAATGTGCTTCAGTGGTTTGTCTGAGTTAATTGCCTTTTGATTTACTGCTTTTCAAAGCATGAGCACAATTAATCATTTGGCTCCCAAAGAGACTCTCCCCTAGAGATTTACAGCAGCAGTGGGCTCTGGACTTTTTGCTGACCCACAGATGATTCTCCATACCATTGGCAGCAAGCACAAAAAGAGACACTTACTGTACTGTTTCTGTGCTGTGCTTGAAGATCTTTGTCTTTTCTCTTATTTCTTCCTCTTTATGACCATGACCCTCCCTCTTCCCCTCGTGTCTCTTTCCATCCCTCTGGTGGTGTACAGTTTCCCTCTCTAGCAGCACCCACTCAGTCACAAATGCTTGGTGAGTAATGCTCCGATTGATTTTTTACAACAAGGACAGCATCAAGGTAATACACTGGCTATGTAACTGAATAGTCTTGACTGAGCTCTAGTGACCCTGCTGTATTTAAACCGCCTGCAGCGAGTTTGAATCCAGCAGACATTGCATCAATTAACCTTATGATGTGGGCACTGTGCTCTCATGATGAAAAGAGAGTATGTATCAAGTCTCTAGAAGTACAGTTATCTTAGTGGGGTTTCAGTTAACACACTGAGCTGCAGCAAATCACCAAACCCTAATTAGCAGAAACATCATGATGAGGATTATCTTAGATTAAACCCCTGTAATGTCACAGACCTCTACAAAATAATTCAACTTCCAGAGTGTTGTAGCACAACATATCTTGACATTAAAATGTTACTTGACAAAGTGGTTGAGAAAATAAATCATATGCAAAAACATGTTAAGAAATAAAAACAAATGTGTGCCAGTAGCCATCAACAAACAAACAGCATTTGAGAATGTATATGCACGAATCAAAAGTGGCAATAATATAGTGCCACTTTTAATTAAAACACTGTCCGTGCACCAAGGCTCCACCCCATCATGACCCTGAACAGGTCGTTGAGACAAAGTTTCAGCAACTAATTAAAACATGAGGTTTATATTGATGCATTGGTATATAAATGGTTTGTCTCAAAGAATCTGCAAAGTGTATGTTTTAGGGATGTAACAAAACTAATAAATGTGAGAAATTAAAACTACACAAGGAAGGAACTCACCTGTCTTTAGTGTAACCAAACACTCCGGACTCACAGGCACAGGGTGGGGCCTTGATAGCACATCTGCCAACGCTTCCACAATACATTTCAACACCTGTGGACAAAGACACGCAAAGTGACTTAAAACATTCTGATATTTGACAAAATATGTAGATATTAAAATGTAATGTACATAGAAATGTAATCGTGTCAATCTGAGCATGTGTAAACAAATCCCATTTGATGCTGTTCCATTAGCAATTAACAATTCCAGCTTTACAGCTTTTGTAGATTCATCCATTTCTGTTTGAGTGCAGTTCCTCTGCAGAGTCGCCCACCAATTCAAAGTGAAATTAATTCCCATCGCACAGTCAATGCCGAGTCAATGCCACGTGCCTGATGGTTTTTCACTCATTATTTGCAACGCGTCTGCCTGCCAGATCTTTGATTGTTACTCGTGCCTTTTGCACAATCATTTTTTTATTTCACACATTGTGTGCATTTGTCTTTCATATTCTGAACTCTCTAAACCCTTATTCTAGAAGCGACTCTCTGTCTCTGTGGTGTATGGAAAGGATCTGACAATACTAAATCATGGAGGTCAAGGCTCTCCTTTGCTTTTAAAATGGGATCTATTGATTTCAATGAGGTCATTCCCAGATACCCACCATATTTCTAATAACTGCTTGAATTATGATTGTGGTATAGGTACAGAAGTGCCATAGTGTTTGTCATTGTTGAAACTGCGTTGAAATGTACATTCAGGTACTGCAGCATTAAATGCAGTAATAGCAGGGAACTGTATACACAATTGCCTTTTTTTTTGCTGCAACAATTCTAACAAATACTCATGCTAATATTAATATGTACCTTTACGTCCTCATTCTCCAGCTGACTTGAAGTCACTGGCAATGACAGAACTGCAAGAAGAGAAAAACATGTGTCATCTTATGATTATCTGCTACTTTCACAATCCCTGATGCTTCAATGTTGTTGTCACTGCAGCTGAAACACACGTCTGTTTTAGTAACAGGGGAATAAATGTGCTAAAGGTTCAGGTGCATTCACTTCATCTTCGCCGCAATTAAAGAGGTTAGTCGCTGTCCTTGGTGTTGGACCCAGGCAGTCGCATCTATTCACGCAACACACCGAGGCACCCGTGGTATGAATTAACTTCAGGGAGGTTTAACTTACCGCAGTTGGACAGTACAGTCAAAACGAACAGTCCTCTCCCGATCATGTTTGGAGACGAGGCGCATCAAGCTCTCCAGGAATGGAAGACAAGCAAAGCTTATATCAGAAGGTTCGATTTCTCCCTTTTGAAGAAAGTCCAGTGAACTAAGGACGCATTCTGAACAAAGACTTAACCCCCTTTCGGTATTTCTGGAGAGCTAAATTTCCTGCTGCATCTGTGACCCAGCAGCCTCCGTCCTCTCAAGTCTTTCTACCAGCACCTCACCGCAACAGTGCCCGCTTTTATAGGAGGACGCGGAGGGAGGAAATGACATCAGACTGGGGACAAATGATTGTACCTGATCATACCTTAGTGGTTGTCAGGGCGTGCAACCTGCAGGTTTAAAGCACCTCACAGGTGTGGAAATGAACTCCATTTTATTCCTGTGGACGCATGATTTTATTGCAATCAGGGTCCACAGCCTTTAGCCTGACATTGTTCACCAGGTTACACAATAATCAAAACCATTCCTATAAGACATTCTCGCAAATAAAACTAAAAAACACAGGACTGCAATGTAGGCTATTCTAAAATGTCTTTATGAAACTGATTAAACAGGTCAAACTTGTGACTAACTGATCAGATTGTGCCATGCTCTGCAGGACAAAGCTCTATCATCATATTGTATTTACTGAGTCTACTAAGTCTTGACTACCTGGATGTGTTGCTAGGTGACAGTTTATTGAAAATTATTTCTGTCAGTGTTGTAACAGTGCCCACTTTGATGAGTGCAGGCGGCCTGAATAGAGCTAAGATTAAAAGGAGGCATTTTTCACATTTAATAACCCAGGACACGGCTGCATTTAGCCTTCTTATCAGTGGACAAGCAGGAGCATGTATTAGAGTATGTTGTGATATAATATATGTTATCTAACATATATTATTTAACAGCCTGATGTATTGAGCTCCAAGATACTTTGCAACAAAAGTGGTTCGTTCTGATTTTGAGATCCACTGATTTTTTTTACTAATAAGTAGACATGATACAAGACATGATAATCTAGTGCATAAATTAAACAGTATTTTGAATTCCTGTTATTCATCATCATTTATATGGTGTCAAGTAAAAGTTTGAAGTTCTAGTTACATATTAAATATTTTTCAAGCTCTTAAAACCGATCAGCCTCTTTGCTTCAAGCAGTATGTGTTCTCATAGAAATATGAAGCTCTAAGCTTCTTAGGACGGCACGGTTAGTCTGTCAGTCAGTTCACTGAGTAAAATAACCCCTCTGAACTACTATGAGATGCATTTTCACTAAATATAATTTTATTTGCATTTAGGGTGATTTGAGGTGATTTTGATCACCTCCAGCTAGAAAACAAAATTAAACATTTTCTTTAAAGTATCTCAGCATTTTACAGGGCAAGTAGGAACAAATTAGGTACAGATGTCATCTGACATGTGCCCTTATCACTACATCATTTTCAATTCCTGATAATTTGGTTTATGACTACAACCTCCAACAACCAACAAAATACCCATGGAACTGGGTTGGGCTATGTGTTTGCTTATTTTCATTTTTATTTCCACTATTATTTTAGTACATCAGCATGTTCATTTAAGATGGTGAATGTGGCAAACATTAGTCCACATGTTGCCATCGTGACCGTGTTCACTTCTTCACTTCTTCACATTACAGCTAAGTATCAAACTGGCAGCAACCATCTGCGTGTCACTGCTTAATTCATGGGAATTTGTTGTAATTGTTAGAGTATTATCCAAAGGTCAATAATTCACTAAAACCAAAAAAGAGAAATCAACAGGCCTCACTGCAATGAAATTAAAAACATATACTAATTTTAGGAATCTGAATACTCTGCACTACTTAACAATGTGCTTTCTTGCTATAAAGTCTTACCAGTCAACCTAGAAATGCTTGACTACTGTAAGTAATAGATTTATTGTTTATGAGTAACCTATGGAACGTCCAAAAATTATTTGCCCTGTATTATCATAAGCGTGTCCCAGATGGACATGGGCCTATGAGGTCATTTTCCCTTTGTGACTAACACATTCATTAAAAGAAGACAAAGAGGTTTCCAAGGTGTGGGCTGAAATGTTTGCTCTTTCAAATTTCCTGCTCCAACATCCACTGAGATCCCAAAGATCTCATTATGCTTTCAGAGAGACAATAAAGACACATTTGCGTCAGAGCCGCATCCATATTTGTCCCGTATTAACCAGCGATGGCTTTGTTTAAACATGAAGAGGGTTTTCTTTGAATGCAATTATAAGGTCATTGTGAGATCCAACAGCTACAAGGCCTGATTGAAATTCATGCCACTGAATCCTCCAGGAGAAATGATAGAAAATAGGGAGAAAAGAAATATGTATTTTATATCTTAAAGTGCATATTTAACTAAATAAATTTACAATATATCTCCTTACGCTCCAATTTCTCTATATTTTTGAAAATATTTTACCAAATAAACACATTAAAGGGGCATTTCCCATTCAAAGTCATGCCTGCATCATGTACTTATGACATGTTTACCTGAGGACAAAGCTTAGAAAGTCGTCCCATTCTGCACACAATTTACCTTCACAATGCCGAGTGCATCATGTACTATATGGTTTCAATTGCCATTCAAGAGTTAAATTAACATTTCTGTACAAACACAAGTAACCTGAGATAAGCTTAATATAGCTTCCACCTGCCCTCATAATTATACTAATTAAACAGAGTCAATATATACTGTGCTGTAGACTCTTTGTAAGCAGATAGCAGATGAATTGGGAAGTCATCCGTTGTAGATGATCATATACCATAGCTGGGCCAGCTTATTGTTTGGTAATGGTTATATTCTGTTTGTATAGATTTTAACAATGACCCAACTTCTCATTATCCAGCAGCAGGCACAACATTTACTGGTCTTGTCCAGTGCTCTCTTGTGCTGCATATACTGTATATTAATATCCTCTCTACACAAATGACTGCACCTTCAGTGACTCAACTGTTCGTGCACGACTCGTCCATTATCAGCCTCATCCTGGACAGTGATGAGTCTTTATACTGACAGGTCGTCTGTTGGCTGGCACTGTTGTGCAGGTGAACATGCTCTGTGGAGATGATGGTGGATTTCAGAAGGACACCCACTCACTGCCTCGTTTCACAATATTCACCAAGCCTGGAGTTCTTGGGGTTCCCCACATCCCATAACTTGAAGTGGGAAAAAAGGCTCAGCAGAGGATGTACTTCCTGAAGTTCAACCTACCACAGGAGCTGCTAATCCAACCGACGCTGGCAGTTTCAGGTTGTCACACTCACTAACAGCTGGCCTCATACTTTCTGCTAAATTGCTGGACACCCGCAACCACTACATCTCCATACAATGACTAAACATGCACACATGGCTCCTTCAGTACTCAAGGAACTGTGTTGGAAGTACCACACACACTGCACCTTTACGGTTTGCCTTCTTTTTGTAATTCTTATGTTCTCTGTAGCCATTACTTTTCCTTGAGAACGAGCAACGACCACAAACAAAGTCCTCGTATTCGTTTGCTTACTTGACCAATAAAGTTGAATCATATATTCACATATTCAACAGACATTCATAAACACTTTAGGCAACTTATTAGTTTAATATGTTTTCATGTAAATTATAACAGGAGCCATTCAAAAATTATTTTGGTGCTAATTACATCTGCAATTCCTACAAAACATGTAGTTAAAGCTGCTTTGAGTGAGACCTTTTTAATAATATTATGTATCATTGTTGTCAATATTTTTTTATGAGAGAACAGAGAAGAATGTCCCACGCCCACTGTTTGTGTATCATCTAGCTGTAAATCATCTTGATGCAGTTGTGAAAAAAATACAATTTACATCAAAATCGAAAATCTTCAAACAGCAGCAATGATTTCATCCAGAGAAAGCTGCTACCAACGACGACTTAAACTTGCCACCAACACCACCTCCAACTGCCTCTAAAAATGTTAGATTTAATTTACACAGTTCACTGTTACATTATCTATGGAGGCTTCAGATCTTAACACTGCAGTAATTTCCTTCATGCTGCTATTTGGGGCCACAGAGAGGCTCACAAACCCTTCTTTTCAGGTGTTCCATTCAATCACTTTAACAGTAACCACAAAAAAGTCCAGCAAAGTACAACTAGATAAGTCCAAGACATTCAAAACCCACGAGGAGCGTGAGCAGCAGGACAATGGCTGTCTGTGATAGGGTGTCAGACTGAAAAGGAAGCTGGCTCGACTTGGCTGCAATTGGTCTGGTGAAGATATATGGGTGTTCCTGCAGATGGCACAACAACAACAATAAGCACAAATGTTCCTACTAGTCTTACAGTTACAGCATTAAAGGGTTTGCTGGGAAAAGAAAAAACAATAACTTTTATAAAACAAAAAAGTTAATAAAAAACAAACAATGACAATCCCTTAAAAAAAACATTTCACTGGCCACTATCCATTTTTACTCAATATTTCCATCACCTAAAACACCATTAAAAGCCATTTGGTTGGGCTTACCATAGGTGGGCAGATGAGATGGATGGGGTCAGAGAAGCTGCTTACAATCATCTTTCCTCCCTCAGGCTGAAACTGAGAAAAAGAAAATGTTGAGAGAGTGAGTAATTATTCAGGAATGTTGGGATTTTGCATGCATCAAAATGTGCAGTGTTTCTTCAATTGCGCTGACAGATTGTTTTCTTCCAAATGAAGATTCATTTTTTTCTGTAACTTACAAATATTATCTATCAGTTAATTTCAGGACACACAAGCTGATGTGCTCCTTGTTGGCATATAATCTCATGTGAAGTAAAAGCGGTGTACATAAGTTATTGCTAACCATGTTGTTCCACAGTCCCTTGGCCAGCTCTTCATGTCCCTTTATAGTGAAATGGAAGCAGTCGTGAGTGAAGAAGGTCATATCAACCTTCCCATTCTGTTAAAAAAGACAAAACATACACTAGTGTTGATTTCCTGATAGAGTGTGTTGATGGCGAAATGTGACTTCTCTCCAATTTATTAGCTTGTATCAACAAAACCTCAAGCGACAGCTGTCACATTTGGGATCTTAATGATTCAATCATCACTTGTGTTATGTTTCACACTGATTCAGCTCATGAAAGTGAACACTTCTGCCATGTTGACATTGTTGTGGCCTTTGAGGGTGTGGATAGATTACTGGGAGGCGAGGAGGGTCAGCGTGTTTGAGAAAGGGCTGAAGAACAACAGCAAAGTCGTCCCTGAAGAAGCGGTCGCTGTACAGCAGCTCCTCAAGTCTTCTCTAAGGATGGAAAGAACATGAGTGCATTTAAAAACGTGCAAACTACTCACAGACAATTGTATCTTATAAGCACATATATGTTTATATTTTATAGGTTCATTGCACTAGGAAAAATTATGATGATTTAAATTGCTGTCTGTCGATATGAACGACAGTTTCATAAACTGAGAGGCAAAAACATGCACCTGAAACTCCAGATTGACCTGCACCAGCTCCTGTAGTTCAGGAGACCGGGCTATGGGCTCTATCAAGCACGAACAAAAAGACCTAAAACAAAGTGTCATACAACAAAAGATGGGTGGTGGGGGTCGGAGTGGCAATGGGGTTTTAAAAAGTCAGCCAATCCAGAAATGATCAGTTGCAAAATGTGAAAAAATATATAGGATGGAAAAAAGAGTAAGTAATAAGAGCAGTATAATGAATTTTAACATAACACGAATGAGGAGGAGGACAAGAGCCAAGTACAGTATGAAAGAGTGGCTCACCGCTGGAGCAGGCACCCTGGGGTTGGCTTCTGCACCTCCCTCAGCGTCTGCATGGGAAGGATCTGAACCACGTTGACAATCATACGAGGAACCTGAAACACAGTATGAGAACAGTGAGTGACACAACAAAGCCTCACTATTATCAATCCTAGTGTGTCTCTTTTCCATTTACTCTACCTCATTCATGAGCATTTCCAAGGAGACAGTCATGTAATGAATGAAGTTATCCACTGAAAAAAGAGCCTAGAGAGAATATGGAAACTCTGGAGAAATTAATTAGACTCTATAAAAACTAACTTTTCTATCAATATTCAAAAGACAAGACCACAAACCTTATCTTTGCAATAGTCACAGATGTCATTCATGCCCATGAGAATGGTCAAAAGCTTCCAGTCACCCTCAAAGTTCAGACCCTGGAGACAGCAACCATCAAGAGTTTGACAGATTCATATGAAGATAACTTGTCTAGATATTGGGTTGTAAATCTGGTAGATAAAACATAGCTTCAGAAGGAGGATCCACTGCATGATATTCTAGCAATAAGCAGCCTTAGTGGAACAGTCGCTCACCCTTCAGGTTTAAGACTTTAGGGAAACAGGGGCATTACTGTACCTCATAGCCCCTCAGAGTGTCAATCAAATGTCTTGTCTGGCTGGGGAGATTGCTGAAAAGAAACACCCACAACTTCTTTGAATACGTCACATGTATGTTGCTCACACATATTTGCCCAAGAATAGAAATTGGCATTTTGGCCAGAGCTGTTTTATGTGGTCAGAGAAAAGATTAATTAATAACGATAAACGTTATCGCCAGTGACAAAGATTTTAGATTTCAAAGGGATTAGAATTAAATTCTAAAGGTTGAAGCCAGTGCACACTGCACTGACGTGACCTTACAAGGTGTTGTGTCCAGTCACAGCCAAGTTGAAGCCTGTTTCACTGATATGAGCCTGCATCCCGTGAACTGTCTTGCCTGGAGAAGCACCGAGCAGATTGGGATTGAATAACTTGATAATATCTAAAACACACAATTAGAAAACAAATAAGCAAATAAAATGTAACTGGGTTATTATTCCATATGGAAAACTAATGCCAAGTGATGGCCGAGATATTATCAGCAACTAAAAGATCTTACTTGCCAAAGTTATGACATCCTGAAATGATCCATAGCCTCCAATGCTGCAAGATGAAGAAGTGGAGAAGAGAAAAATATAAGTGCCAAAAAAGCTATTTATGTTCATCTTCAAGTAATGTTTTATTACTATGGTTTACAAGTTGAAAACAGCAGAAAATATTCTTAAAAGTTGACATTGCAGATATTGGACTTGGTGTCAATGACTTTAATTCCTGAAGGACATGCATATGAATGACATAAAACTAGCTGAAAACTCCTCCAGATGATGTCATCTACATGCGGGACCTCGGGGCCAGCAGTTACTCTCTCTGTGGGGGATGCGTTAAAGGGTTTACATAGAATATCTGTCACCTCCATGACACGTGACGAAACTCAATGGGAATCCCGAGGACAGTGGTGGCGTTGGCACCGATGGCTGTCTGTAAAGGAAAGACACAACATCTCACAAAAAAAATAAAAATAAAAATTCACGATGTCTGGTTGAAAATGTGTGTTATCTGGCTTCTCTTCTGTTGCTGCAGCAGATAGTCATCATGGTTTTAATTTTGTATTTATCCATCTTCCCTCTTGGTTACATTTTTAGGTCTCTCCATAAATAATGAATGTGACTGCTCAGTAGGAATAAGCAATTACAAAAAAAAAATAAATAAATAAAGAATAAATGGCCAAACAGAGAATATTTTAGTAGATGTTTCATACACTGCCAGTGCAGCTAAGAAAATATCAACAAATAACACCTACTGTCAGAGAATCCCCCAAGGCAGCAATGATTTTGATATCAGCTGCCTTCACAAATTCAACTAGACCAAAAATCAAAGGAAACATGGAGACCAAGACAAAGAAGAGGGAAAAAAGAGAGGGAGATGTAATTAGTTGTCCATCTAGTGTTTCAGCACAGTGATAACAGATGGATTCACGGCTGATCTGGGTGTTGACAGACCTGAGGAAGGAACAGAGGGAGAGGGACTCATGTCTGGGCACTGGAAAACAGGGTGTTTAAAGCTCACCGGTCGTGTTTTCTCTGGAAACTCCTGAGGAGGAACAACAGTGAAATCCCACCGTCAAATCATAAACCATATATTGTCTTCTTTAAAACTATCTTAATGTAATTTCTGCTCATTATGACTTGTTTTTTTTACTTTGTTGTACAACCTTTGGGTTACTGATACTTGTTTTATCTTTCTAGTGTGGATGAACCAGCCTTCACCAGGTCTCTTTGATTATCTGCTTCTTAAAAGTAGGTAACCACAGTTATATACATTGTGTGTTTATAAATAAGTTTAAGTGGTCAGTTATTAGCAGACCGGCCTACTTAACAAACAAAAAGTAAAATCAACCAAAAAAAATAAAGGTTTTTAATAAGAATTCCATTTCTGAACGCTAACATTTACTGGTTATAGAAGCAGGTGTGAACAGTACCTTGTTAAGAGCCTCCTTGCTGTAGTGTCGTATTCCTTCTTCATACTCCGACCACCAGTCGTTGCCTTTCGCAGTGAAAACATTATTTCCAAATTTTCCATTTCAAACTCTTCAAATAGCCCGAAGGGTCAATTGTCAAGACTTTTGAGTTTTCTTTTGACATTATTTGCAGCATAAAAATACTGGACTAGTTTTCTTTAGTGTTTGTAATGTCTGTTTTTAAACAAAGTTTTATTAATATGAAGCGCAAAAGCTGTTTTAACAATGAATATAGACACTGCCTCATGTGTGCTCTGCCCTCCTGCTTATTCTAGCACTTACCTTTGACAGAGCTGCACACGAGCACACATGTTGCCACGGCGATGCAAAGCCACTCCATAGTAATGTGTATAGGCCTGTCAATGGGTCACCCCTACAGCCTGCACAATGTGATGCTCAGTTTTTACAGCACTGTCACTTTGTCTCACTCTCCCTCTAAAGCTGACCGACAACCTGCAGGCCCAGTGAATCATATGGACAGTTCAAAACAATGTGAGCAACACACAAAAAAGCTGGTTACATCTGATTTTTAAGAAACAAGCCAATAATTCACTGATGTGACATCAATGCCATGAAACTGGATATAACTGGATATAAAATCTATACACTAAAGGACAGTTTAAGAACATTTAAAGGCTGAATCCAAGTGACAACAAATAAATGTCCATATATCATTTATTACTTTCTTTATAAATTTGTATTTGTGATGGTAAAAAGGCAGTCAACAATCTTGGCCAGGGTTTCATTACAGAAAAAAAAATGAGTTGTGTACAGTAGTTAACAATGCATGGATGCAGGAAACCGCTGAGAAGGTGTCATCATCCTGTAAAAAACATTTCACTGTCCTGTTTGACTTCATTTACTTCATGCAGATTTTTTGGCAGATAAATTCTCAATAATTCTAACAAACATATTGTGTTAATGAACAAATGGACTGCAAGTGGCTATATTAGAAGTTTTTACTCTCGCTGGGATAAATAGTCAATGGCCGGAACATGGCTTCATTAGTTTTTCACATGTGAAGCCCAGATTTAGGTCCATCTGAGTTAAAAAGTGTAGGCAGAGCACAGAGCTCCTACTTGGACTTTTGGTGTGGGGGTGGAAATTCTCACAACAGCTGAAGTTGTGTAACCAACTCAGTCTAACGTAGAAAAAATTCTGCGTTTATAAAAGTTGAAGAGGTTGCTCCAATTTCTGTCTTCACTAACACACAGCTTAAAAATAGAGAAAAAAAAAATTAGCACAAAGGAGAATTAATATGATCTGAAATTAATCTAAAAAATTATCAGTGTAGAGAAAACCTGTTCTGTTTCCTTTAACTGGACTGTATCAATCAATGCTATGTGTAAAAGGTTTTTTGTTCTGCTTTCTTTACCAAAAGAGAGTGAAAGACGTTTCTGCATCATATATTTTGGTGACTGCTCAGCTTCTTATCCTTTCTAGATGTCTGCCGTGCACTGTTGTGCTTACAATAAAAGAATTTCACAAGCATCCACTTAAGCTTTTCTAGCCGTGTAAAACAATTAATCAAATGTTTGCTTCTTCTACTAACATCATAACATGACCTTAGTACATTTTAGCTCTGTAACTAATGCTCAGTGAAGTGCCGGTATGCAACAGTACTGACAATTAAACAAAGAACTCATGGCTGAAAAACTGCAATGCAAAAAATGAATGGACAATTTGTTCACTCAATAAATATCTAAAAAAAAGGTGCCTAAAATTAAATTATGCAAAATGATCAGAGAAAATATGCAAAACATGACCATCAGCAGGACCAGGGTATTAAGCAAATAATATTATTTTGGTTAATATTTTATTGCCTGAATCTGTGTTCTAAATACTGCACACAATTATGATTGAAGCAGTTTAACAGAGTGTATTTGAAATGTGGAGAGAGAAAAAAAAGACCATATCAAATTCTAATTATGCTGACTGGCTGATTAGTCAAGATCCAGAACTGCTTTGATCTGGCAACCGCGGTACTACTTCCATGTAGAGGACATGGGTGCTTCTGGTGGTATCCTGAGTCACAGACTAACAAGGCCCCAGTCTGTTTCCTTTTATCAGTCCACACTGTAGCACTGTCCACATACTGTCAGCACAGTATCACAATATTTAAATAGAGGAAGGGAGTGGTGAGATTTAACCATTTTAGTCTCTCTCTTTTTTTTTTTTTTTTTTTTTTAAACCATTTGGAGGATGGCAGGCAGAGCGGCAGTGGTGCTCACACTAGCAGGTAATCAGCTACGAAGCACCAGCTGCCCTATGCAGTGGGCTGGCAGGGCCTGTGTCTCTCTTTTACTGCCCTCGCTCCATCTGGCTTTCTCTCACTGGTTCTCCTCTTCCTCCTGGGCTGCACCCTGGGCTTGTGTTTCTCCCTGACCCTGAAGCTCGGCCTGTGCTTCTGGCTGCTCCTGAGGTGGTCTGGGAGGTGCTGGGGTGGGGACAGGAGGGCGAGGGGGCACTATGATTTGGTGTTGGCGCTGTCTGTAGGCGATGACTGTGCCCAGCAGCAGGGCGATGACGGTCATGAGGTAGAGGTCCCACTCCGGGCCCAGAAGCTGGTCCAGGTCAACTTGAGTAGTCAGCTCCTTCAACTGGCGGAAGCCAAACAAAGAGACAACAGAGGGCAAAGACACAGGCATTAAATGTAATTCCCTCTAATGCATTTTTTCCTGCTTCAAATCCAATTTTGAATATCTAGGGTCCACTAAACCCAAACCATGACAGCTACAACTTAACGTGTTAAATGAAGTACTCACATTAAAATCCTGCATGTACTGCAGTGTGTAAATCAGGCCCAGCTTGCAGAGGGCCAGGAAAACTGGGACCTGGGCATCAGGACTGGCTTCTGCTGCCATGTCGTAGAAACGCTTGGCTAGATGGATGTCCTGCAGAAGACACAAATTCTAAATTACTATTAGAATATGGGTGCTTTTTAATCCAGAGACCAAAGGCTACATTAACTGTACTCTGGATTTCCAAGTCTAAAGTGAATAAGTGATAATGTGCATAGGATGTAGCTGATGTTTCCTGCTCACCTGTTTGATGCCCAGGCCTTTCTCGTGCATGTACCCCAGGTTAAACATGGCCTGGGCACTGTGCTGCTGCTCTGATGCCAGTCTGTAGTGAATGACAGCTGTCTCATAGTCCACATCTGTCCCATAGCCATAGAAGTGGTAATCCCCTAGTTTTATTCTTGCCACAGTGTAGCCTGGAAAAGACAATTTCTTGTGTTGACTATAAATTTATTTATAAAGCTTTTTCTTTAAGACAAATCTAGACAAAATTTCACACGAAATGGAAATGGTCAGCTGTAAATGAGGAACTGGAACTCGCCTTGTGCTGCAGCTCTTGTCCAATGGAGCAAAGCACGAGGATAGGTCTCATTCTCATTAAAGATCCTTGCCCCTTCTGTTTGTAACAACAAAAAAGGTTATAATCTTACATTCCCCAAAGTCTGCAGTTTATTTATAGTTTAAACACTTTGCACAAAAGGACAAGAAAGTTTCCCAAATGTATTCCACTGAATCAGTTTTGCTATTGTTTACCAACAGGTGAATAACAGTTACTGTCAATAGGTACATTGCTTTTGATTCATTTGGGAGATAAATAACATGTAAAAGTATCACCAAGTGTACATGTAATCATTAAGGATAACTGGTAAGTGTTAATTATTCATAAAATACTGAATCCAAGTAAATGTCAAGCAGTCCAGCTGTTACTGAAATGATTTGTCTTACTCTGGTCCAGGATGAAGGCCACATTGCTCTGGGCCACCTCGTAGCCCTGCTCAGCCAGCAGCAGATACTGCACCAGCGCAGCATCTGTGTCACCCTCCTTAAAGCTTCCGTAGGCAGTCATCAACCGCTCTGACCAGCGTCCACGCTCACACACATTCTTAAAAAGCTTATAAGATAAAAGATATGAGGAAACCGTGGGAGACACTAAACAAAATGACAATTTTATGAGTTATGCATAGTTGCGTAAAGTTATATGCTCATCCTGATGTGGCTATTTATTTGCTGAATCTTCTGGTCAGAAAGACTATGGATTAGCGCTGAATCACAGCTAAAAGACATTTCTTCCAATTCTACCAGCAGCTCCAGGATCGCTCACCTCCACAGCAGTGTGACAGGAGCGCATCACACCAGTACCAGTTGCATGCATCTGAGCCAAGTTGTAGAAAGCCAGAATGTGACCTGCCTGTGAGGCCAAGTTGAAGAACTTGAGTGCCTGTTTGTAATCACGCTTCACACCAATGCCATCTGTGAAACAGGAGGAAGAAGAAAATGAGCATAACAGTAAATCACAATGAAAAAGTATTTTAGTCAACAAAAATAAAAACCTAGTAAGGAAACTAAAGAGGGGCTGAGCGTTAATAATAAAACTGAAATAATGAAGCCATTAGATCAGGTGACAGGATTTTGGCAGACAGCCAATAAGCCATGACATTATGTCATAAGATTCACAAGTGTGTACATAGACACACACACTCAGTACACGCTTAATACTCACTGTAATACATGGTGCCCAGCTGAAGTTGTCCATCCACCCAGCCCTGCTCTGCTGCCTTCTGGAAGTATTTTAATGCCAGCTCATAGTTCTGGAGACACAAACACATAACGTCCAAATTAGTATTCTGATTCTGGTTTGTGCATCGGGTGAGACACATTCTTTGAGCACAAAAGGTTTAGCTGCCGGGTTAGAAAAAAAAAACAATAGTTATATATACCACTGGGACACCTCTTCCATACAGGTAGGCCATACCCAGACCACTCTGCCCCACTGGATTACCCTGGATGAGAAAAAAGAGAATAAAAAAAACACAACCAGTAAATGACAGAAACTGCATTGAGCTAAAATGAATGGTGAACTACAGACTTTAAGGGAAACTGACGATTTCAGAGACAAACTAGACATTATTTTAATGCTTTAATCTTACCAAGTCTGAAGCCTTTTTGAAGAACTGGTAAGCTGTCTCGTTGTTCTGAGGGAGATATTCGCTGCCTTCTGAGTACATCTGAGGGAAGTCAATTCAATTCAATTCAATTCAACTCAACTCAACTTTATTTATATAGCGCCAATTCACAACAAAGTCATCTCAGGGCACTTTACAGAATAAAGTCAAGATTATAAAGATATATAAAGAGAACCCAACAATTCCCCCTGGAGCAAGCCATAGGCAACAGTGGAGAGGAAAAACTCCCTTTAACGGAAGAAACCTCCAGCAGAACCAGGCTCAGGGCACAGCAATGAAAAACTTGATGTAAATGCAAATTCAATACTCTGTGAAATCAGAAATGCCAAATCATTGGCTCCATTATTTTGAATTGAATTTAGACTTTCTTGCTGCTCTCGAACTAATGCTGCTTCTTCTCTAGCAGTATGGGCTCTTTTGTGATAATGACTGCAAACACAGTGTAAGCGTTAAAAGAGAAGTAAACTCAACTATTCAGTAATGTGAACATACTGAAATAGTTGCTTTAAATTTTGGGGGTAAATGTATTTAAGCTTATTAGAGTCCAAGGAACTACTATACTGCTTTAAAAAAACTGCTAAATAATAAATAAAGCAGATACACACAGACAAAAGGCATGAAAGACATTTTGCTTACCTTGCCAAGAAAAGCCATAGCATGCGTATTCCCTGCATTTGCGGCCTGGGTGAAGTAATCATATGCCCTCTGATAAACCAAAGCATGAGAAATTTGTTACTATCAGTATATAAAAAGGAAGTGAAAAGAATGTTTGTAAAAGAAAATGTTACTTGATGATTTTGTTCTACTCCACGTCCTCCATGCAGGTGTAGCTGACCTAGTCCCACCTGTCAAGGGACACCAATAACTTCAGTGACACAAAATAGTTATTTTAAATATGAACGCTAGTGTCACATTTCAGATTATTACCAACAATACTCTTTACAGTGACATTCTATAAATTGAAAAGTAAAAAAAAATCAATATGTTTACTAGTTATGGGACATTATCAGAGGGACTACTATAGAAATCACCTGAGCTTGTACATCTCCCTTCTCAGCTAGGAACTGGTAGTACTGTATCAGGTCCTCCTCTAACATCCCGCTGGTGGATCCAGGGTTTTCTACTTCATCCAGAAGCCTGATTCTCTGCACTGCTGACCCCCCTGTCAGGGACACGTCACTGGCCACTGGATGCAGAGAAAAAAAAAGGCACGTAGAAGAGAGAATTTATACACATATTGTACTTCCAAAAAGAATAAAAATAAATAAATCATCACACCTTGATATAACAGTACATTAAAAAAAAAAAGAATGAATTACAGTATATTCTTACCCTGATTTGCCACAAGCCTATAGTGTGTCAGAGCTGACTCACAGCTCTGGGGAACACCCACACCTCCCCAGTATCTGTATCCCTAATAACAAAACAGGAAAAAAGATTTTAACAGCTAACTTTGTTAAGAGTGATTCTGTTATTGATGCTCTGACAAATCCACACACCAGAATCATATGAGCTACCAAGTTTCCACCGAGAGCCCCAAAGGTGTAGTAAACCAAGGCCTGAAAAAAAACAAAAAACAAAAACAAAATACAGAAAATGTTAAAAAATATCAGACAACACATTCACCTGCCAGATTTTTTGTCAGGGGGAACTTAAAATGTATTTAGCATAAAAGACAATTTATAATAAATTTTAAAAGAAGTACCTTAGCTTGACTTGAATTTACTCCAAGTCCGGCAGCATAAAAAAAGCCAAGAGCCTTTGCAAAAACAAACAATTAAACATGAATACAGTAAGCCACTAAGCATAAATAAAAACTCATAATATATCAAGTCAAATGCCATTTAACACTTTTCATAAGTGAAATATAATTTTTTTTAGATGGGAGATGCACCGTTTGAGCTTTGGGAGAGCCCTCGATGGAAAGCCTCTTAAACATCTCTTTGGCCTTGGTGACATTTTGGTTCATGTAGTCTCCAAACAGCATAGCATATGCTACCTTCTCCATGGCTTTCTGGTGGCCTCGCTCTGCCACCTTCAGCAGCTTTTCGTATAATCTGAGAGAGTGTTTGGATAAGCAGAGATAACATGGGTGATATTAGGCTGATGCAGATGTGCATATAACAAGCAGTACTGTCACACAATAACCAAATAAGAATGTGCTGAACAAACATGTTTAAAACTCACTCTCTCCTTTGTGTTTTTCTAGTGGTGGCATTAAGCATGCGCATGAGAGTCTGATACTGCTCCTCAGACTCCTCTGCCTGTAACCTCTGCTCTGCCTGCTCCTCCGCTATGCAAAAAAAAAAAAAAAAAAAAAGGAAATATCAGTGAGAACTTTTTTCAAACTATGTGCTCTAAGACCAGTTTTAAAAATCTACTTCAGTAGGTGTTGGAACTTAATTATTAGAGGTAAACAATTAGCAGTAAACACATATTTACTAATATATCTCCATTGTTGGCTTTATGTGCTAAATAAGTAAGAGTAAATAATCTATTAATTAAAAATGAAATACACTGCTGTTTAAAACTTACTCTCACAGAAACCCCAATTCTTTTCTTGGTCATAGTCATAAGTTGTGGCACACCACAACCGCCCATCCCCTCGCCCATCAGTGGTACAGTCTGAGTACTCCTTTCCCTGGAAGAGGAATGGGAAGATGCAGGGCTCTCCATGGGCTGTACCTCCATTCACCACGGGAACTAGTTTGAGGAGGAAATAAAATAAAATAAACCTTCAGTCTTCATATTAAATATTTTTTTTAAAGTTTCCATCTTTCATAAACAAGACACCATTAGGAAAATAACTTTAAATCCCCAAGTAAAATGATGTAACTAATGGCAAGAGAATCCACAGGTGCAAGGCACCTGTTTTTTTCTCATGGGGTTTAACTGTTTATTCAATCTCGTGCTGCCTTGAAACTACACTAAAAATAACCAAAAACATGTTTATTGTATGCATGCTTAAAGATATCAGACCATAGAGTTCTTTTTCCTGGCTGCACCGAGGAAATTACTCAGTTTGATTTTAAATGTGTCTTCACCCTCTTTTGTTTTCTCCTCAGCTGGAGCAGGCTGGTCAGGCAGGTCCTCCTTCTCCTCTCCCTCTAGTCTTTCTCCGTGTAACTGTTTCTCCTCTTCTGGCTGGGAGACATCATGGCCAGAAGTGGTATCTGCTACTGTGTCTGACACCACATAGGTGTCTTCCTCTTCAGTGTATGGGTCATGGTACGACTACAGAGAGAAATAATTTTTGTTAAGGAACAGCATTTGCATACAGCAAATGCTTTGAATTAATTATGTAATATATTGGCAAACAATTACATTTTTTTGTATGATAGAACCCCAGAGAAACTTGTTTATTCTTCTGTACCTGATTAACATCCAATTTGAACTCCAAACACTGTGCATTTCCTAATAAATTGATGAATAAATTTTTAATGTCAACAGTTGTGAGTCTCTGGGGAAATTGGAATCAGTTTTACTGGAGTCAGGATACTAAAATCAGTTTTTGACCTTGATATAGATTTAAATTAACAGTGCCAAATTGTTTTTTTTCTTCCAAAGCATTAAAGTAAGAGAATTATCCACAAGAATTGAACTTGTAAACCATGGATATCAGATAACTTAAGATCGAGACGTACCTTAAGCTCTGGTCCGTCATTCCCGGGTTGATCTTCATCTGACGAATTACAGAAAGTAATTATTGCAGCAAAGCAAAGTAAATAAGTACTAAAATATAGTTGCTAGCAACAGTTTAACACACGAACTGTACATGTGTCCGTACAGGTATTAGCTAGACTAACCACAAACTCACACACTTACCAGCTGTTACTCCTTTGCAGACTATCACCACAATGGTCAAAATATAAAATGTTCTTGCCGTACAACCCATTGTTATTGCAGTTGACAAGCTAACAATTTGCTAGCTGTAGCTGCCGCTATTTCTATCACCAAACATTCAGTTACAGACGAGTCTTACTTTTCGATACAACGTCAGCATACGTGAACGCAAACGCACGACCGACAAAAGAGAACTTATTTCTGGGCTGGATATCAGCTTGCTTAATTTTAGATACTATAGCTGTCAAACAAGCTAACAAATTCCAATTGAAAGCTAAGCTAGCAGAGTAGTAACTGGCTGAAGTGACGTCCCGCTATTAAGGTAAGGTTATACAGCCAGAACAAAAGACCAACTAAACGGCGGACTATTTGCAATTGACACAATTTCTCAGTTTACAAATTTCTTCCAGAGTAGGTTTTTTTTTTTTTTTTTAAACGGCCGAGTTTCGGAGTAACATGCAAAACATTCAGCGTATGCTTTATAGTTAGCTAACCATATTAAACCCCTACTACTGATCGACACTTCCTATTTTCGTAATTTGACCAATCACAGCGCGTTCAGCAGGACAACAGCCAATGAGCGGTAGGCAAAGATGTGTCAGCGAATCAGGTACGTACACAATTATGTTTCTGGTTGACGGGCTTGTCTACGACAGCGAAACACGTTGTGAAAATAACTTTCTTGATCCCCTGGTAATTAGAGGTAATTGTGTTTGACGTGTTTTACTCCATAACACATCAAGTATTCATTTTACAACGATGAGTAAGAACATGGACCCTGCACATATGAATAAAAGGTCAAAAGTGCAGGAAATGTGTCCTAACGTTACCCAACTTAATGATGCAATGAATGTTTTATTCTGCACTGTATGACTTTAAGACATGTTTTTACGTGTTTATACGTATACACGTTTATGTCTTAGGGCATAGGGCATGAAGTTTGTGTGAGCCTGTGTTGTGAGAAATTTATGCAGAGTGATTGCAAAAGTCAATGTAGCTGTGTTCTTATTTTAGCTTACCACTGCAAATTTCTATAATTAAAATGAGAATGCAAAAGTGAAAAACAACATTTTTAGTTATTACAATTACCACATTCCAAATCTTATAAGATCAATAAGAATGTATTGAAGAGAATGCTAGGAAAAGTTTTCTTTGTATCCTAGATGACTTACCAGTCAGAAATCTATAGCTCTTTTTAACACCTTATTTTGATTTTTCAAAACAATTTTTTTTTTTTTACATTTTCTTGAATCATTTCAAGAATACAGTAAAGGTAAAAGTACAGTAAAAGTTCGAGAAAAACAGCCTTAGCAAACAGTTCATGCACTTCTTTAGGTTATTTGAGTACAAAACATTGGCAGACGTTGTAATTAATAACCACCTTTTTATTAACAGACTGTTCGAGCGGTCATTTCAGGTCTAGATATAAGACAAAGACGTTACAAAACATTCACAATACATGCAATAATGGAAGGCTTGACAGACTGTTCAAAAAATTTTCATTGACACATTATTAATTATGAGACACATTATTAATTATGAAATACTCCAGCTTTGCACAATGGAAACATCTGCAATGTTTGACTTTGAAATAGTCCTCCACCAGCTGCTAAAACTACACTGAATGAGATAAAGATTTTGCTATAAGCCGAGAGTATTACACATGTGCCAAAAATGCAATGGACAGATTATCACAAACTAACACACTCAAACATCCACAGTTTTAAAAGTTACAATATAACATGAAGCAATATTAATGTACCATTAAAAACAGTGAAGTCATCATTGCATGCCTTGGTTAGCTGTCAGTGATGCTTTATTCCAAAACCTTAAAGACTTTTGTGACCAGTTTATGCTGGCTTCCATGTTCACTATGTTAAAAAAATAAACTATAGGTGGGAAGTCATTCTCTCAGATTTAGAATCTCTCCCATTCACTCTTTGTTCATTTTATCCTTATAGTGAATTGCTTCAAAACAATATTATTATTCATTGTGACCATATATTTACTTTTTAAGATATTCAGTAAAAAAAAGGATAAATAAAAGTCAAAATTCTCAAAATTGGCCAACAGAAAATGGATATTCAAAATTTATGATTTTAATAAGATTTTAATATTGCCCCAAACTATATTATTTCAGCTAACTGCTGAAGGCACAACAAGGTGATTAGTGGTAATAAATCACAGTATACAATTTCAATACTTACAGTATCCCATGAATGAAGAATCACAATAATGTGGATCAAGTGCTAAGACAAACTAGAAGACAAATATTTTGTCACCAGTGTTCCACAGTGGTCTGTCAGTAAAAGTGGTTTTCTTTCACCTGCACACCTGTACTGTACTTCAGGCTATCATCCCTGAGGCACAAAATTGCAGTAAGTGGCATAAGCAAGGTAAGAAACAACTTAAAGTTCTGAAATCAGACAAAAGTTTTGCTAATATCTTGTAATTTTAACTTTTAGTTAAATACGTGTATTACCACACTTTTCACCAAATTTAAATGTAAGGATTTGTTCATAAGTTATCTATTTGGAATCTTAGGTTGACAAAATGTGTAAAACCATGTTACACCGACTGTATATAAACACCGTGTGCTACAAATGGCCCGTGTATGTTCAGAACCAGCAGTAGGTGCAGAGAACCAGGTGATGTTTCCTCTAAGTAGGACATAGTGGTAAGACTGGGCAGCAGCCTGTTTATCTCTGAACAGCTTTGATGACCCACTCTGCTGTAGGGTTCAGCTGGAAGAGGTCTTTCATATATGTTTCCCCATCTAGACATCTCTCCTCTTAGAGGGGAGCCACACAGACACAGAGAAACATTTAACAAATTACTATAATATATTATAGTTACTACACTTTAAAGGATTTTAGAAACACAGCAGGAAGTACATTTTCACGCTTTCTGGGCTGTTTGCGCATTAGCAGAAGACAATTTAAACTCTAAAATTCCTTTTCAGTAGAACTCAGACTTACTGATATTTCCGCCAATCTCATAGAGACACAGCTCTTCTTGTTTAACTGCCACTGAACTGTATGAAGAAAGACAAAGAGTTAGGCAGAAATACAGTAAGAGAGTTTGGTGATATGATAAGAGAATAGGCCTTATACGGTCAAGGCAAATGCTGTTTATTGTGTATTGGTGCTGTATGTATACAAATTACCTGTCTTGGCTGAGGAAGCGTGTTAATACATCAGCAGCCTGCAACTCGTCAGTAAGCTGAACTGCCATAGAAACTTTGCTGAACTGAGGCGCTTGGACTCTAATAAATCCCTGTGAACTCTCCTGGTTGCCAAGACAGAAAGAAAGAAAGAGAGAAAGAGAAATATGCAGTCAATCACACAGCCATAAACACTTCACAAAAATGGGATCATCATCCTAAACACATTCTTCTTTTTAATAAACGCCAACTGGTTTTATAAACCAGATCTTTAAAAAGTATGTGTAATGTGTGTTAAGTAAGCAAAGTTACAATCTCTCATTAGGCTGCCACATTTTTTCAGAAGGTGATTAGTTAAAATACTGCAGCTCTCTTACAGCAGGATAACCATGAAATTAAATCCTACCTCAGGGATAGCTTTATCTGCTGGCTTGTCAGTGGTTATCTTCTTCAGCAGCTTTCTTACAGCTCTTTCTCTATTTTGTTTTCTGTGACTTTCCATGTTTTGTTGTCTGACCTGGGTCACAATGAACTTGGGGATCTGGAGACAAAACACACAAAAAACTGAGATTGAATGCACTGTAACATCCTCTGTGCTCAATGAAAAAAATTACCTGGTAATTCTGTGAGTATCTATGCTTAATAAGGTGCACTAAGAATATGTGGTTTGACATTGACCAAAAAAAAAATTATAGTTTGTTTATAGTGGTGATTTGTCAAGCTGATTTGTCTATCCAATCCTTACTGTCCATAGAAGATCTTGATATCTAATCAGCAGCCGGACGATGTTGGCTGTGCTGGTTGCCATGGAGAACTCCTGTTGTTCTGTAACCTTGGAGCGGAAGCCTTTAAACACGAAGATGTTGGGTGCCATGACAACAGAGACGTTGTTGAGACTCATTTTATTTTTTGCCTGATGGTCAATCACATTTTGGAAAAACTCCACTAATGCCTGCAAACCAAAATTTTGATTAGCAATAAACACCCTCAGGAATTTCTCAATCATTTACTGAAGTGAAAATATTGCATCTTTCAAACGAAATATAACTCTACCTTCAAAGTATCCCGATTGGCCTCAGGCAGTAAAAGCACCAGCAGGTTCAAAGCCTGCAACTGTTGCTTCTTTGTGGGAAGCTCTGTAAACACATACAGAGAAGCTTAGTACAAGTTTTCCAGTTCATTGACTCATATTTGGGGCTATATAGCAAAATACATCACGATCACATGGTATACTGACTGTTGACAGCAATAAATGCGTTGAGGTACTCCACAGTCAGTAATGGATGAGGTAACTCCCTGATGAACAGCTTCAAAAGGCTAGCAGCATCGTGCTGTTTCAGCTGTTGCCATGGAAACATCCCATCATAGAAACAGGACTCAAGCTCCTGGCACAGTGACTGGATATGGGACAGACAGAGAAATCTTATAAACAGTGACTCTCAATAACTGGTTGTGTCCGTGGTGGTGGCAGTTAAACACCAACCTTTACTCTAGTGGCTGCTCCTGGGATCCGTAGCAGCCCTTCTGTGTCTAATCCTTCCTCCTCGATATGAGTAATAAGCTTGAAAAAGAAAGGAAGATTGAGCTTAAGATAGTAACCACTGCAGCACAGTGCTAGTGAATTGTGAGGATCACATGGAAAAAAAAAATAACTGGAAAACTCATTGATCCAGTCGTTGATACAGTGCTGCTATTACAAATGTTCTTGTATGATTTCCTCTCATCACAGCTGTAATGTTGACTTGACAATGGAATTGGCTGGTGTGCTCACCCTTTGCAGTATAAATGGCACTTTGGTCCCAGGAGCCCGCCTCTGGTCCTGATCCAATAAAGTGGCAAGGGGAACACAGAACAGACCACTTTCTGCATACACACATACACACATACAATGAGTAAAAGACACCGTCTCCATAAGGCAAATTACACATGTTGGGTATGTAATTTCACGTACTCATTTTTGTTGTTTCTAGTGTCACATATCGCTGTTTGTTTGTGTGCAATTGCATTTAAAAGTTGTTTTTGTTTGTGTCTGTGTTAATTTTATGTTGTGTGAGTATGTGTGTGTACCTTTGGTCTTCACTTTGACAGCTTTGTGTGCCTTAAGGTCTATGCCAGCTGTGTCAAACAAAGCAGTCATTTCCACAAGCACCAGTCTACGCACCTGACAGAACATTTAACAAAAAAATATATACAAATACTGGTGTTAAATATTGGCCTTTAAAAACAGCTGCACTACCTTGTCCCTCATTAGGAAGTTTGTCTTTTAATCATTATTAGCATAAACTAAACACATACTATATATGCACACATCTACAAATCAGCTAAAATCACATATATTTATCAATACATTTAGCTTACATACCTTTTTCATATCCAAAGGAGACAGATCTCCTATTCTGGTTTGACCTGTTTTGTCTCGGAGCAGCTTAAAGTTCTACAGAATAAGAGCAAAGACAAAGGGAGAAAGAAGGATGCTGCTGAATACAGGAAAAGCATTAAAAGTAAGCACACTTTGTGACTGTAATTGTATTTATATTGCATGCTGAATATGCACTGAGAATTGACTGAGACCACATGAAAAGATACGTAACTGGGAAATGTCTGTCATACCAGCTTGAACCACTAGATGTCCCTACAGACCAGCAGTCAAAAAGCTCCCACACAAATACCCAACTTGTATGCAATACACATCATCTAGTCTGTACACATACTGCTTTTGCATTACAAGTTCAAATTGTTGAAAAAAAAAACAATGCAATAAAACAGCACAAATGAACCATTACCTAAACCCTATTCAACACAGTATGAGTACAATAAAGCATAATAATAATAAAGCATAATGTAAAACATCAGGCAAACATAAAATGTGCTACTTGTATAACCAATTTACCGTAGTTATATTACATTCAGATGCAACATACACCATGTTGTCACATCTGCCTTGACCATAAAAGTAAAAACCATCCTGTGCCTTTAGCTGTCTTTAAATCCGTGACCCATGTGAACGAATGAGTTATCAATGCAAGCTCTAATATAACCCTGCGATAAAGAATGACCACAAAAGCATGAGAAAGTTGTTTTGTATAGGTTTTGATTTAAACCCATACTATCAGTTCACCCTTTTTCACTGTAACTTCAACAAAGAATCTTCTTCATGTAGAGACATGTTCCAGCTATAAGTACAGAAATACATTTCTAAAGGAAGTGAATGGACATATGGTCTTTGTGTATGTGACTCACTGGTAGTTTGTCATCAGGTGAGTTATGGCTGGTCATGAACTTTTGATGGTTGTCCTTGTAAGTGAGTGCCTGCTCTGAAAATGCCACTTCAACATTCAGTTCCGTCTCCGTTTCTGTCCACACACACGCAAATGCACATGCACACGCACGCACAGAAAAAAAGTCATAAAAATAGGACCACACAAATGCTCTATGACATATGTGTTTATCTAAGTAAAGTGCAGTCGTACATACACTGAGACAGACAGTCAAGTGTGTTTAAATTTAGTTTAATCCCACAGTGCTTTAGTCAAAGTAGGAAGAGGAAGAAAAAAAGAAGGGCTTCCTGCTTTTACCGTTTGATTGAAAACTCCCCTTATGAATGAACTAGCCATAACCTGATGTGTGCATCCATTTCATAGAGATGCACAGTAGAGTAAAATATATTTATGTATTTATGAACCATTCTCTTTTTGTTTAGATGGAATAAATTGTCACAGTTATAGAGCTTTGTGAGCTATAACAGGCAGTTATGAAAGTGCTGTTGTGCTACATCGTTAATATTTAATATATGCACATGTACAATACTGTATGTATGTAGTTGTAACAGTTGCTAGGCCGAAGATTATTTGGGCCACAGTTCGCCACCCTTCCCCATGCTGACTCAGATTTCATGTCTGTATGTGTCTGTGGGGGTACTGCACACATACCAGCTGGAGTGACATCCTTCTGCCCATTCTCACTTCCTCCTTTGAATTTACTGGGCTCCTCATCCTGAAGAACACAGCACAACACAAAGACAAATCACCCACAAGTGTACATGACACAGTGCAATGTTCAACAAGTCACAAATCCACCATAACTCCCCCTCCAAGTGCATTTTTTCATGTTACATATTATCCTGTCTGTTAATTAGTGGACAAACTCTGTGGCAACAAAAAGAAAATACAAGACCTGCCTTAAAAACAACATACTCTTCTTACTGGAATAGCATGGAACACTTACCTAAGAGTAATCCTATGTCTATCAAAATCCTCCCTTATGTTTCCTAATTGTCAGTTTGAGTTATTTAAACCTGATTTTGCTTTCTAAAAATGAATTTGGTGGTACTTGGAAACGACTGTAGTTATTCATGTCTGTAAACAAGTAACAAATAAATACAGTCTTAGCACAGTTGTGACTACTTCCTTTTTTGGAAAGGAAAATGTGTCACTCGTGTGTTGCGGTGGAAACTGCATTCACAACTAAGAAAACTGGAAGAGATCATGAAGGAAAAACAGCAGTTTTTCAAGCAAAATAATTGTTTACGATATTACAACATTCAGCAAAACGTCATGTTGCTTATAATCACTGCATTTTCTAGTATTTCTGAGAGACAAAACCTTTATAGATTAATTACTACATAAAATATTTTTTGGTATTTGACACATATCCATATAAAAACTATTTCATAATGAGGACATGTATTCAACAATACACAGATATAAGTATTTGATAAATGAAGAAGCTGAGCACATGAAATAACGAAAGTCCTTTTACTTTCTAATAAACACCCTCAGACAACATAATTACGTCTTCAAATGTGCAACCTAACCTGTACAGGTGGTCTGAATATATCCCTAACGTCAGGAACATGTTGCCGGTTGCGCCGCCGTAGCAACGTCTGCTGTAGTGATGTCACACGGCGTTCTACGGCCGCCGCTTGAGTTCTCGTCAGAGTGGACAGGAACACTGCGCTGTCTTCTTCCTGTCAGCCAGTCAGTCAGTCAGCATTATTTTTCAGTCACTTCGTATAACATCCATCTGATATATTTTAAATTTGTTTATTTATCTTTATAACTGCTTTTAACAATATATGCTAATTCACAGAGCTGAACTGTAAATATGAAACTGATAAAGTATGACTCAACTTGGACTCATGTCTCACTGATTAAATAAAGGATAAATGATTGACACCTGATCCTGGTCAGCTGCCAGTGAATCATCACACAGCCGTGCTAGCCCCGCCTCTGCAAGCCACGCCTCCTCCTGCTCTCCTTCTTAAAGAGAAAACCACAGAGACATTGTTAGAAAGGGGGAACGAGGCATCCTTTTATATTTAGTTCTTGAGGTGATATATATACTTGAACAATTCTAGAGGTGCAGGAAAGGGAAAGGAGTGACCCCAGGCAGAACTGGACACACATACAGGAAGAGTGTGTTTGCTTCAGAGAATAATACTGTTCATTATCAGGCTGAGACTCTCAGACGTACACACAAGAATTCCACTTCTCGTGTTCACGGCCACATGAAGCCAGTCAGCGAGTTAGAGCTTGCGGTATTTTTTTATGTTTTGATAACCAGGCTACTCTACTGCTAAATACACTCTACAATTTGAAACACGGTTTTAACATTTGTCAAACAAATGTAAATGTCTTTCTTCCTTCTTCTAGTTCTGTTAAACTGGCTGATTCTCGGTCTTATTTCTACTGTTGTATTCTTATTTTTTCATTACTTATTTCATTACTCAAAAGGATGTGATCACATTCTGCTACTGTACATCACTACAGTATCTCTCCTCTAAAAAACAATACTAAAAATGTCTATGTGCACTTACAGCAGATATGAGAAAAATGGTGGCGGTTTATCTCGCTTTAAGGTTCATCTGTATCTCACTGTCTCTACCTTCAGGAATTTTCTGCTGCTCCTCCTCTTGAAGTTCCCCTTCTCCTCCACCTTCTCCCTTTCCTGCTTCTCCTCCTGAGTGCGTGATATTCTCCACCTCCTTCCAGTAGTCTTCCATTTGCAACTCCAACTCCAGAGAGTCCTGCAAGATGTGCAGAAAAACAAAAATGGGGACTCCCTGCATTTTTGTTCATCAATTTAAAAATGCTTTTACAGTCTTGGCCAGAGACGGACAAAACTGAATAAAAGGACAAAACTCAGAACTAATCTGAACAAGCTTCAAAAGAAGCGATAACCAGGCTGGATAATTGCTTTCAGATGACACACATGCAAACGCACACACAACCAAAATGTAAAAAGAATTCAGATTTCTCCAGATCTCTGCTTTTACCCAAAAAAATCATTACATTTCTAAAAGGTCAATGCAGAGTCTCTGTGCTGGTGACTCATTGCCAGGAAAATTATCAGAGAAACACGCAAAACTAATTTATAGCAGGAGGGATGTATGCTTGCCAACCAAACCCCCTGTAAAAACACAACCATTTTAGATTGCTGATTTAAATATTTAAAGAAGGTATTTATATTTATATTATTGATATATAAGTCGGTGTAATGGCAGAAAAGATGTACAGACAATATCAAACGTTAAACATCTTTGATATACATAAGAATGTGCTACCATGTACATTGTACATGTCCTCATCAAGTGACCTCCAGGAAAGAGTGGAGAGATACCAATGTACCGCTTTCCATAATTCACAGCCTACCTGAGAGTTACAGCGCTGACATGCAGGTCGTGATCTGGACCTGAAGTTGGGACTGTGCCTGAGGCTGGAGTTAGGCTTAGGGCTGGAGGAGAACTGCGACCTGTGGGAAGCGGCAGAGCTTGGATTTTGCACTGACAATGCTTCAGCGCTGCGGGATCTGGTGTGATTGCTAGTGGTGGCAGGCCCACATCTGTCTTCATGTTGTGTGTTTTGAGTCTGTTGAACGGTGTAGTGGCCTGTTCTGCTGCTACAAGAAAGACAGAGACAGAAAAGTCAGAGTGTTAGAAAGACACCCCTGGTGATCTAGCATAACCCTTGCTAGTAAGCACTGAAAGTTGGCCGACGTGTCCAATCAAAATCTCTCATCTTGATAAAAGTCAAAGTAGAGTGATACTTGTTCAAAGCTGTTTCACAGTGGCAGAGCTGTGAACTTTGCTCTTTGTTTACCAGTGATATTATGACAGATATCTCATAGCAGCTGCCATCAGCAAAACCCCCTTCTGCTACAAACTACAAATGGAAAGTCAGAGAAATGTTCGCATTTGCTGTGTTGTAAAAAGTGTGTATGCAGTGATATTTCTAAAAGTAGGTTTTGTCTTTACTTCACTTCTGTCAGCCTTGTGCCTTTAACACCAAGACACATGACTCAGACAGACAGAAGCTGACTCTAGCTACAGTCGTGCCAGCAGCATGTAGAATTTCCAGCTACTCCACTAATGATAAAAACATCAGCAGGCAGTACCACTAGCAGCTTGGACTTTGTCAACTCAACACCGTCAACTCATCACTGCATACAGCATACTCATGCAGTTTTAGCCCACAGTTGCAAATACAGCCTGGGCCATTAGTGCTAATTATGGTTAGGATGATCTCACAAATGCTGTGTAGGTACTCATGACTGATATTATGTGCTACTACAGTTTTTTCAGAATGACACAGCTGCCCTTCAGTGCTGCTTTAACATCTGTTCTAATTCATACTGCGTTTGTTCACAAGTTTACAAACACCCAAACACAGCATTCAGCAGGAGTGGAGTACTGCTACTATTTTGTTGTATAAATATCTGAATTATGTGATAATGCATGTGCTCATATGACATATGTGCTCATTTTCAGTTCTACTGATGTTTCATAAAATATCCTTGGTTGTTTTCCTTCCATTTAAAGCTACTGAGGAACATATGTCAAAAGCGTTACCTATAAAATCTATATTTGTCAGTGGGAGCTGTGAAAAGCTGAGTCCTCACACAGAAAAAACACAAATGGATGTCAGTACCTTGGTGAGGGCAAAGCTTCAAGACCCTGCATGTTGATTTGATAGTATCTTACTGAAAGGAAAGCAAACTGTACAAGTATGAAAGGAACAGCTGTGGCAAAATAAGCCAATAGTCAGAAATACCATAAAGAATAAAGGTAAAAAGTTGGTAATATAGCCCATTTGAATCAGCTTTAAACAGAGGCTATTATAAAAACATCTGACATTTTATTAACCCAACAGTGATTAGATTAAGATCCATCTTTACAAATAGTCCAGATCTCCTTCTGTTCTCAATCAGTCCATATTTTTACAAAGTTGCATTATTTATTAACCCCTACTCTGATTGGATAGAGGAGGGGCCACACATTCACCACAACCAATGGGAACAGAATTTGCCCAATTAACAATGCATATTCTCTTATGCTGCAGCTGCACCTACTCTACTCTGCGTAATGTTGGCCACTGAAAAAGAGTCTGATCCCCTCTGAAGGGGAAGAACCTGTTTCAGACTTCGACAGGATGTTTTATTATGGCAGGACCACAGACAGTGTACTGTAATTCTCTAGCTGAGTAATGAAAAGAAACAATGTTTACAGCTGTTTTTTATTAAGCTTGTGGAGTAGTTTGATGTTTAGAGGTGTTTAAAGGTAGGTGTTTAAAGTTCACTTCAAACTTCCTGCCCTGCTCCTTATCTGGCTGTTATGCAAACTCCTACTGTCTACAGAGGTTCTGAATCCTCTGTGCCTTTCTGGATGCCCACTCAGCACAGCTCTGGACATGGGTGGGCTTATCCTCGCATATCCCCTGTGTGACATCAAAGTGGGAGCAGCTTGAACACTGCTCGCTCTCCATGCAGGAGATTCAAACTTAAAAATAACCTATAAACACTGCAGAGATAGAGCTCAGCACTTTACCAGCCCATCAGGCCACTGTGCTAATTCACCCTAAATCGCATTTGAATGTTTTCTATCATACCAGTTTTTAAGTGTATTAACATGAACAAACAACATTGTAGTTGTGCCAAACACGGCTACATGAATGGCCAAGTCACTGGGAAACTGGTGCACTTCAGATAAAACTAAACAAACAAAAACAGAAAAACATGATGCTTAAAATACGTATTTAGTTTCCAAATATGGCATCTAACCCCAAGGAACTGGAAAGTCAGACTAAACAGTGTGGAGTTTATATTCATTAATTTGGAATTATCAGCAGAATATTACCATGAGTTGTCCTGCTGAGGCCACATACCACAGCACACTTCCTGCCACACACACACACACACACACTTCATATTAACAGAGCCATAAATAACACCAGAACATCTACACAATCAGTTTTATCTGGTTTTAACAAAGACCATAAAGTATTTTACCAGCAACTGACCACCTCTCCTTCCTTCCTTCCTCCTTTTCTTTCTTACTCTTCTCCCCCCCTCTTCTTCCTGTCAAAGTCTTCCTCCCCCTCCTTTCCTTCCCCTAAGACAGGGACATGTAGTCTCTTCTTCCCCTCTCTTTGCTACTCTGCATTCTCTCCCCTGCTTTCATCCGTTTTCCTCCGTTTGTTCCTGAATGGGGGGTGAAATGGGGAAGCACACTATTGTGACTCTATTGCACTTATTGTACACTCAGTTCGAGAAACCAAAGATTCAAGATCTTATTAGTGGATTACTCATCTCCCTTTAAAACTATTCAGTTTCAGCTTAGTACCTTATTTATCTATCAATATAGTGGTAACATGTATTCATCCCTTCTTTCAGACTTTCTCCCAAGAAAATTTAGTCCAGCACAAACATGCTGTTAGAATAATATTAATGTCAGTCTGACACATGCTCACTGCCTTGAAAATCTTGGTAACTGCAATATTTTCCTAACATTTGGCGAAAATGCCCTTTTTTTTTTTTGATATTCTAGAGAAGATGTGTTTACTTTGGAAGTAGATTTAAAGCTGGCAGACAAACATGAGAACTCACTGGATGAGGATAATCATTAACCTTTATCCAGAGGTACATTATTAACAAATATGGTTAGACTAAACCATAAATTAGAGGTTTACACACACACACACACACACACACACACACACATTAGTCTATCTGTGTTGGTAGGTCAAATTAGTGAAGATCTTAGTGTTTTATTTGTCAATTCAGCTACAATGTAATTGTTCAGAGACTGATATTTGTGGTTTTAAGTGATTATCGTGAAATTTAGAGATTTTAAATTCTGGTGCAACCAACACCTGAATTATCTGACTGGCAAAGACACTCCATCCTCATTTTCCATTTCCCGACGAACCTATGATGCAACAAAACATATTTACAACCTTGTTTAAACTGAAGCTTTGCAGCTTCCAAGTAGCTGTCCAAATAAGACTCACGTTTGGTTAACAACTCAGCTAACCTGTGATTCTCAGAATCATCTCAGAATTTTGACGTTTCTGAATTCCAATTAATAAAATGTGAAAGTTAAGATCATAATAAACACATCACTTAAATTTGCATAAAATGTTGCTTTTGACTTTGCTCTTTCACAGACACACTCCCACTGTAGCGTGTGTTCTGCCCTTGTGAGTAAAACAAACACTTTATTACCAACACGCACAAATGACCTTAAGGAAAACAGCACTGCAGCTGTGAATGTGGTTGTTCTACTCTTTGTACCTTTATCACCACAGCTCTTATCAGATGCTATGTTTCTGTGTGTGTTTGATTGGGGGGGGCAGGCACTAAAACTAAATCCCATAGTATATATGGCAAACAGGAATAAAAGAAAACTGTATCAGCCAGTAAAGCAGTTCAGCGCTGCTGAGATTAATCAGCTACAGAGTTTTTGTTTTATACTTGAAGCAAATTAATTCTGACATTAAATTAATAAATAGTTTTAAGTGCCAAGTCTCAGTTCTGCCTTGAGTTTTGTGTGTGAGATATTGACTATGGTATCATTCTTCTCATCGAATTCACCAAGAAAGCAAATAGTAAAGTTCCTTTAAAGTTTCTGCCCAGATTCCAGCCAATAGTCAAATTAGTTGAGATATATTTTATAGTTTGGTAGCTGAAGAATAAATAGTGAACAATGGACAGCTGAGGAACCAATACAACAAGAGGGAAGAGGATGAGAAGATTGTGTGTGTTTGTGTGTGTGTGTGTGTGTGTGTGTGGGCTGTTCCCATTCACATCAATAGGTGCCAGCTGCCCTCTGTGGAGATAGAGGCTGCCTCTGTTCACCCACCCACATCAGTGACCCACTGGCTGCATAAATCAGCTCCCTTGGGTTGTGATGGACCTACATTATATAATCTGGTCTTGTGTTTGTGCTGGTGCCAGCTGGTGCAGCTGCCAGTTTGTCTTTGTCAATCTGTCCATCCCTCTTTATTGGGCCTGTCCATTTCTCAAGATTACCCCAATTTGTATGTGTCAAGTTATTCTTTCACAATAGTCTGTTGTGATTCTCGCTCATCCTGACAGGTACCAGATGTAACCTGGGAGTAAGCAACAGAGTACAGCTGTGTGATTGCTAATTTTTATTACCAAAATTTCACTTGATGTGTTTTTGTAGCTGTCTGTGCTTATCTGATGCTCGGTTCCCTTTTCACAACTTGCCTTCCTTTCTGCAGATGTTGCTTCCTGCACAGCATTGTGTTGCTCCTGGCAATCATCGTCAATTCATGTGAATCATTTGAGTGTTTTTCCAAATCACACTACAAATTCTCCCAGCAGACACGTAATCTAAAGCTCCCTAGGTCGGATGTCCACTGCTGGTAATGTACCAGGCGATTTCTGTCTGTCTATCTGTCTGTCTGTGTCACTCTGTCTCCCATTTCCTGACTAGAGGAAACAATGACCACAAAACTAAGACTTCAAGTCAACCTAGACAGCACACAGATGCACTGTGGGAGGTGAGACAAAGGCAAGCTGTAACGTGATGCTGTTTTTGAGCTAGCCGGACAGGCCATCTGGAGCACACACATGCACATAGTAGGCCTACATCTTCTAAATATACACACACTTACACAGATACGGTGGCAGGTATGTCCATCTGGACACCAGCTGGATTTGTTTTTTCACTTTTACTAAACTCTGGGTTGTTAACAGCAGTTTGCTGATGTAAACATGTACAGGACACACACACATCCACACACAGCCAGCACTGAGTGTACAGTCATTTCCACATGAGCTTAGTTCCTATTTGGCATTTCCTCTCTCACAGCATCTTTGGACTCAAAATTAGTCTGACAAGAAGGTTATTGTGGTTTAAACAATAAGTCATAAACAAAAGCAGCTTTAACAAGCTTAGCTTCCTTCAATTCAAACATTAAATTGTGGCTTTATGTGGGAATATAGATGGAGGGACGCAAAAACAAAATACTGAAATACTGAAACCAGTGAATCTTATGTTGCCCATTAGAGTTTCAGAAACAGTGGCACTGACCTCTTCTAGCTTAAGTTCTTCACAAGCTTCTTAAATGTGATTATTTGCTGCTTTGTCTCTTGTTTACATTGTAATAAACTGAACAGTATTTTGAGGGGTTGGAGGGTTGTGAAAATGTTAGATTGGGCTTTGATAACTTGATACATTTTGGTATGATACATTTTTCAATGATGTTTCCATTAAGTCACATTAGGCTAAATCAAACGCCTGCATGTGTTGTACCTGACACTGTTTGTTGTCATTTAAGGTTGTAGAATGGTGAAAAACCAACTCTTCATAATTTCCTAGGACCTAAGGCAGCATCTGCATATTGCTTTGTTTTTTGTCTAAAAGCCCAAAGATACTTAATTTACAGCCTGAACCTGTGATTATTTAGGCTGGAATCATAAAATGATTACAGCTTTACATAACCCAGAGTCCAGCAATAACACAGATTTGACTATGTTATCACAACCCACAGGAACTATATTTTTGCTCTAGAAGCTATTATTATCAGACCTATACAGTGCTGTGGAAGAGTTCAGAGCGAGACTGGCTGCCTCACAAATCGAGGTCAAGGTTAACTTGCTGATTAGAAATGTGCTAAAGGAGAAACCTAACCCTGGGCCAAGGGTGGAGTTACCCCCATGGTCACAATAAAGTTTCTTGGCTGAATGCAGTGCGGCTCCTGCACAGTTAACGGATTATCTGACTACAGTACACAAATTACATCATATGTCCGAGTTAAGAAAAGGGGAAACTCACATTAGCTCTGTTACCATTTGCTCACTCCTCACTCACACACATGCGCACAGACACATGCACACACGCTGACTTTTACTCGCTGCTGCCCTTAGGTTGAACTGGTGCAATAGCAACTACACTCATCTGTCCCACCTGGGCAGGTTGGACTGGTGGTCCTGGCCTGGCGGACAGCTGGGAGTCCACGGTGCGGTTTTCGGCAACAGTTCCAAGTTGCTGTGGTAACCCGTTAAAACCACTCCCTGGGATTCCTGCTGCTGCTGCTGCTGCGGCTGCAGCCGGCTCATGTTTCCTCCTTTTCTTCTTTCCTCTGCCTTCCACAGACTGACAGAGGACGTGTCTGTCCACTTGGGGCTCAGTTTCTGTTTCTATCCGTCTATTCCTCCCATCGCTGGACTCCCATGATGACGACTCATCCTGACACCAAGCTGCCCTCGGTTCGCCTCTCCTGTTCTCGTCTTTCTCTACAACTTGTCGGAGTGTGTCCGGCTGAGCCAGGACAGGGGCTGGATTACAGATCCACCCCAGCATACGGATTGGCTGAAAGCGCAGATCCTAAAATTCATAGTTGATGGCGCCCCCCGCAGTTTGTGCAACAATGTGCACCACCGTAGGATGGTGTTTCCATGACTTACCAACAGAAATAAATTTAGGTTAATTTTTTTTATTTATCAAAGGAGATGCAAACTTTTGATTTGGTTTAATACAACATTAGACAGTATAATAAAACTTTATTGACACACTTGTGAAATTCACAAGCTGCCCAGGAAAATGCAAAGTAAGAGCATATAAGTAACATATGAGCATCAAAACAGTCCAAAATGGCCTAAACTAAGTGCTATTGTTACCAGCTGCATCATTACAGCCATGATCACAAGGAAATTCTTGTGCAATTATATCATATTCACTGATGTGAAAAGATGAGCCTTTCTACAGTATGCAAGGTGTACTTTTACTTTTAGTACTTTTTTAGCTGATACTTTTTATTTTTGAATGAAGGACATTTACTTGTAACAGAACATTTCTACACTGAGGTACTGATACTTCAATAAAGGATCTGAGCACTTTGTCCACCTATGGACACATTTTTGCTTTTAGACGTGACATGAAACAGTGAATAGGAATTTAATATTGTTTAAAAGAAGTTCCAGTAAATTTGCAGCAATCCTAGCTGTCTTTATGCACATTGTCTAACATCTTCAACATACAGCCCAAAACAAGCAAGGATGTTGGTAGGCTCAGCCAATGTTGATGAATGGCCAAATGAATCCAAATGATCGTGCATTTCATTGGCTGGAAACCAAACTAAAGACATAAATCTCCCAAAACAAGCAGGAATTGATATAATGTCAGTACAGGGTTTGTGGAGCATCACCCCAAAATGTTTTGCTTGGTCTGGGAGTCCTGGACATCAGAGACTGACAGGCTGTTTTATTGAGCAATATTTGAACAAGAACATTTCTTTATTCGCACAATTTTCACATTCCTAAAGCATTGTGTTTCTTTGACTTAGGTTCTGGTGTTTCCAATTTCTCTCAGTTAACTTAGTTTACATCTCACAGCAATAAGCAAAAAGGCACAATCCAAACATTTCTACATGGGAATAATTAGAAAATGACAACTTCATTTAAAATGAAACACAGTCTGAGGCTTCTGATTTTGAAACAAAGTCTGTAAAACTACACAAATGTGATAACAAAACTGGGTCTATGAGAGCAGTCATTACCACACATACAAATCAAAGTAATTCCGTCTGGCATTCCAGGCTCATTCTCTTTCACATTTCCCTTACCTGAGATGAAGGTAATACATAAGTCTGGAGACCATTTTGTCCCTGAAAACCATCCCACGTAGACTGTAGCCTACTGGCCATGTGCTGGTAGATGATAGTAAAACATACACACTGTGTCAAGTGGATTATCCAAGGAGGTCAATTAGATTTTTCTGCTCGTCCATCTGCCCTTCCCCACTTCTGATTCGGTCATTCCACCCTCACCCACCTACTTTTCCTCCTCACTAAATACCTCAATCCTCCTCCTAACTTTCCTTATATCTTTTATTTCCTCCTTTCTTCTCACCCTTCACTTTGTTTCATGATACACCCACCATGGCCCCCTCTTTCTGCCCACTTTACCAAACCTGTGCACCTTGGAGAGGTTGTTGCAATTTACCAACATGTTTGTATAGATAAGTAATAGCTCAAAGCAAAACACTCAGATCGCAAACACTTGCTGAATTTCCAATTTTCGTGTATAATGATGAAAAACTGTTAGGGAGACACATTGCTCATATATGCCCCCTCGTGTCTGTTGTTACACACAAGTAGTGGCCATTACACCAGGTCTTTGCATGCGTGGCCAAGTGTTAGTGTTGCTTCATTACACTTAGCTCCGCTGCACCTCAGTTCCTCTCTCTGGACTCCCCCCACCCCATCTGTTGCTAATTAGATTAAACGTCAACATACACTCAATCAGAAGTTCTACCTCTGCACCACACACATCTTACATGGCCTAAGCATGTAAGAGATAATAAAGTCCATGTAAATGTTAAAAATGCAGCCAAAATAACGTAATGTGATGTGATGATCATACCATCCAATATTTCTGCCAAAAACTATCAGTATACCCTCTTGAGCCCTAGCTTATTCATTTATGTCCTCTGTAGTGGAGTCCTTCTGTGCTCAATAGAGCACAGTGATAGCTCATGTGTTTGGGTGGGATGAGGGGAACTGTGTTTTCCTGCTGAGACAAACTGGAGCAAAATGCACTTTTTCTCAGGATATATTAATACAAAACATGCATTCCAGTGACACAAGCTGAGATTGATCTAAAAGAAAAGGCAGCCCTATATCAACAGCATAACTCAGCATGTTTGACTTTGGAGCTCGGCTCAAATGACAATACTTTTAAAAAACACAGCCAGTTTTTTGTTTTTACAATCCATCCACATCAAGGATCTTAACAGTGAAAATCCTTTATTTTATTATCAGCTCATAAGTGATCATACCAAGAATAACACTTTGTCACTCCAGTACAAACAGCACTTATTAGGATCAATTATTGCAAATCTATGAAACATTCTCCCACTCAGGATCCTCTCCCACTATTCGTGTATTGTTCTTCCATTAATATTGAGCTACAGTATTTCAGGGAAAAACAAATTCTTTAATTGTTAGTATAAGCAAGCATCTGTTGAATTTGAGGAACTTCTTTCTTATTGTAAGAAAATTAATAAATGTTTACAATATCATTCAGGACATGCAAAATTTATCAGTACTGAAGAGAAATGTGTTGCCGAACCTTGATGTTTGCTCTTACTCCATCTGAAACACAATACCTCAGTTCATCAGGTTTCTTAGGTAATGATATTTAAATCTTTTTCTTTCTGATTATTAGCTAAATTATCATATATTTTTTAACTATGAACACCTTATTTTATATCTTAATAGGCATAAATAATGCTATGTAAACTTACTGACCAGGATTTCTTACAGTTTATTCCCCTCATAGTTACATCTTCACAGAGCCATGCCAGTCTCGAAACATCTTTGAGTACATGTCCTTCTGCTTGTCCAAGCTGTTTTTATAGCATCTGGAAAATTCAATGATTTGCAAAAAACATGTTAGCTTGTGGCTAGCGATCCATTTTCTACAAACCCCCAAATATATAACACAACAAGAGGATGTAAAGACAAGTGCACTAAATTGAAGCCAGAACCTTAAACGATAATTTACTACTCTACCAATTGCTGTATGAGTAAGTTTAATGTAGTACTGAACTATTATTAGTTTTGTAGTCTTGTGAACATATTTGGGGATAATACTGAATGTGCTGACTTACATTGCCACTTTCCTCAGAAGGCTGTTTATGTCAGTGTCAAAGGGCTTCTTTGCCTGGGCTGTTATGAGGCAACTCTGGGCGCTCTCATATTCATGCAGCTCAAGGTAAGCCTAATACAAATGACATCAGTGTCAATAATTACATTATGAATGGAGAGTGACAAAGAGCTGGAAGATAACAAGCAAAAAAAGGGTCAAAATTAATGTGACACAGAAACAACAATTTTCTTTTTGCTGCATTACATAAATGCTCTTTAGACTCTTGAACATTTATTTAAGCATTTCCATGATGTCACCTCTTTTTCAAACTTCTGTGGCAACTTTTTTTTTTGTTGTTTCAAGGACCCTGTCAGTACTTTTATCTGATTTTTTAAAAAACTAAAATTTTCTCGTCCAACCTGTCCGCAGCGGAAAAGTGCCTTTGTGTTGGCGGAGTCTATCTCCAAGGCGTTGTTGCCATATTTCAGGGCTTTGTGGGGGCTGTCCAGACGGAGCTCGGTTAGAGAAAGGTTCAGATAGAGAGGAAGCAAAGCTGTCTTGATCCTTTCCTTCCCTGCATCACTCTGACTTTCCCTGTTTCTCAACAGCATCATTGCCTTTTGGCCAAGCAGAGAATATACAACCCACATTTGAATTGTTAACAGTACACATGTGAACAGATGCATTGTGCCTACAAAAACCAATGGTATTAAACATAATGGATTAATGAGCATCTAAATAAAAAGCAGCATTTTCACAGCAAACATTATGATTTACCTGTTTGTAGCGATCTTTGGCATTGTCATAACGGCTCTGGTTGAAGCAACGGTTGCCAAAGCTGCGTAGTGTGTTGACAACTTCCAGAAGTGTAGACAGAGGAACAGTGTTCTGCTCTACCTGAACACAAAAAAGACAAGAGGAATGTGGGGCAGCACTAGTGATAAACAGAAAACCACCAAAGACAGTTCGATATGTGTTTGACCTTACGTTAACACTTCTTACTTTTCCTTAATTGCACTTAGAAAAGCAGTTTAGTTTATTGCTTTGGAAAACATCTGATGTTGTCAAGTGATGAAATTATATCTTAGGGCTCCGACTGCGACACCTGCAGCCTACCTACCGGACTCAGTGCAATAAAGTCGTCCACTTGTCCCGAGTCAAGGAAATCGATGATATGAACTTCATAGAGAACCACAGCATTAGCAGGAATGAACGGAGGACAACCCATGTCACCATACGCGTACTGGGGTTGGAATAGGAAACGACAGAATTCCCCTTTCTGCATGGTCAGCAGACCCAGCTCCAGTCCAGCCAGTGTCACATCTGTTTGAGATAGAAGATGTCTAGAGCCCATTCTGTAGGCCCCTAATTAATTATCTTGCTATAACCTAGAGCTGAAACTATTACTTTCATTATTGCTTAAACTGTTGATAATTTTGTTTTAATATATTGTTTAGCCTAAGAAACATAAGATAAATTGTGGAAATGTTTCAATGCACTGCCCATAACATCATCAAAGGTTGTGTTTTGCATTATCAAAAGTAACAAAATAGAATAGTAAAACAAAAGCTACACAAGAAATTTCTGACCTCTCCCTAACTTCATCATCCGCGGGTGTTTGAGGTTTGTGTTGGTTTCAAAAGGCTGGTCAGAATATTCCAGGAAACCAGAATAATGCACTGCATGAAACAAAGAGTAAGGAGACATTATGCTTTAACAATCAATCTATTATTCAACAAAGAATACTTGTCTGGAGGCTTTAAAAAGAAAACTGCTCTACTTAATACTGAAGCATTTTGGGGCACAGGTGGGCCCTCTCCAGGCTGGACCACCTCCTTCAGGATCCCACCATCTCCCAAGACATCATCCATCTGGTGGGTCAGCTGTTCAAACGGACTCTACAACAGCCAAAAAACAAGCCAAACTATTTTTATAATCAAATCAATGACGAGTAAAGTTGCATTTAAACTCATAAGCGTTAACCAGCGTCTTGTTCATCTTTGTTTTGTCTTTTCCTTATTTGTTCTCAAAACATTTAGTTGGAATTGAATGTTCGTTCTGTCCACGCAACAGCAAAACTTGGTTCCACTTTTAAACAAATTAAAATCTATAGTGTCACCTAAATGTTAAAGGGTGTGAAAAAGCGCTACCGCAGCCCCCGGTTAAGACCTGTAGTTGTGGTTAAGCAAAAATCCTTATCTGATTGTAAAAATAATGCTGAACACAGCACCACACCTGTGGAATATGAATATGTTTCTAAGAACAGCTGAGATGAAGCAAACGTAAACGTCACCTGCTAACACGCTGTTAGCCGAGGCTGGCTAACGTTAGCGTTAGCTGGCGTTAAACAAGTCAACTTACAGGATGATTCATCCTCAGTCGCTCGTCAGTGTTTATTATCCTCCGGATTCTGGATGTAAATCCGTTTGCTGACATTTGGCTGCTGAATAAAGTCACTCCTACAAGTAGAAATGTGTATTTTAGTGAGGATAAAGTTCTACTTCACGCTAAACCCGGTTGCTAAATTGGTTTTAGCTGTGCGGTCAGGTGACCTCCAGACTCAACCGGGAGCTGCCGAATATTTGCTAGTTTCCCTTTTTTACATGTTGGACATTCAAACTAACAACAATAAATTCCAATATTAACTTCAAAATATTCAACTGGGCTCCAGGGAATAATAATAAGCATTTTCCATATTTGGACACTTTACACAGATCACCCAATTGGTGATGGTTATGGTAATATTTAACTTTAGTTAACAAATCAATATATAATGAAATTATGTAGACGTACATTTTGGAGTGAACCTGGAGATCCAATACAGAAATGAACACACTGACACACTCATAATCAAACCACTGCTTTTGCAAGAATTTAATGTAGATCAAATACATTTTTAATTTATATATACAGCCAGCATTAAAATAATTATTTGTGGGGAAGATGTAATCTTTTCAGAGCACCAAAACAAACAAACAACAAGCAACACGCTTACAGTCATATTTACAGAGGTACAGTATTTCTGGTTACAGAGGATTTGGATTTGCTTCTGACCACATGCAGCACAGGTGTTTTTTTCTTTTGACAAATCTGCTATGAAACACATTTCAAACATTATTACTGGCTACTAAAAATATCTGACTTATTGTAAATATATCAGTTATTGTATTTACTTTAAATACAATATCTTACAGGTGTCATTTCATTTATTACCTTTAGCTTAAATATACATGTTGGCATCTTTAAAGAAACAATAGAAAACAATATTCAAGCACAGTGTTTAAAAAAAAACGTTACCTAAACAAAGTTGTGCAATTTGTAAAGTACAAGGAAGGATCGAGTAGACTATTGTCTCTGGGGTTATGCTTTATTGAAAAAATGTACAGTGACAGGCAGATATTTTTAGTTAGTTGCTCATAGGAATATCAACATGAATGTAGCAGTTAAATACTTTGCAAAGTGAACAGACTGCAATGAACCTAGACCTGAGATTAACCAGTAAGCCAGTTACAGGCTTTCCTTTTTGTAGTCATTAGAAGTTCTGCAGTTCAGCTGGATAGACGAAGTTGCTTCTGAAGAGTTTATAGGCCAGGAGCTGTCCTCCAAATATCATCATCACCAGGCCTGAACCTGCACAGAGGGATTAAGTAACAAAGCACGTAGATTTAATTAAATGAAGCAACAGCAGCGGAAAGTAAATTGAAAGTGAGTTTAGTGTGCAGAGGTAAGCTAAGGAAACAGGAAGGATCTTGGACAAACAAAAGGGAGACAGAAACACCATGCAGGGTTTAGGTTTTCTGCAGACGGGACTAGAAACAAAATGAAATATAAATCTTACCCAGTGCTATCCACCAGTGCTCAGCAGAGGGGAAGTCGGACATCACTACAAAATACGACACAAATGTTCAAAGTTAAAAGACAACCGTATAAATCCATAGATCAGATCTACACAATGACACAATTAGGAGGAAAAATCGACAAATTTAGCATTTATTTATTTTACTATAAACTTTTTAAAAAATTCTTTTACTTCTGATAATGAAGAAACATTTGTACTGCACTAGTTGAATGTGCATCAAGTGTTATGTCGATAAAAAATTTGAAAACCCTTTACTCTTTTTTCCATTACCAATTCAAAGGATGTCAAACTTTGCACTCATTACAGTATCTGTAATGGGTACAATGGCTGTGTAGCCGAGTGTAATTGTGTAATGGTGATCCCATTAGCTGCTCTGCTCTATTGAACCACTTTATGTGTGTTTACCTGCTACAGTCATTGCAATGTGCAGCAGGGTGACAGTTATGGCATAATCCCAAACCCACTCCTCTACAATCCAGGCAAACACCAGGCCTCCTAAAACATAGGTCACTTCTGTGGATATGACACCAACTGAAGAAGGGAAGAAACAACACATACTGTACAAACAGTACTTAAATAATATTGTTGCCTCATCTTTTATAATCTTCTTTCACTCTCAGATTCAGCTTTTATCATATTGTATTGTTAATTGTTTGGGATGTTTAAAATACTAAAATGTTTTATTACCCTCTCTAAACTTAAAAGGACATCTGCAAATATAAAATCAATACTTACCATGTTTTTATTACTTGCTTCTTCCTTGATCTTAAGTAGCTTTAACCAGAAAAGAGCATAACATTTCCTGACTGACCACAGGACTTTATTACAGCAGATGTTTCTGACTTGCCATTGCAGTAAATCAAAAGGTGTTACTAACAACAATAATGATAATTCTGCTGTAATCAAGTGACCCAGTAAATCACAACAGTGAGACTGCAAGTTTCTATGTACAACACTGGGCCCTGAAATCAAAGCAGTTCAATCAAATTCAGCCATCAATAAATACATAGTTTCACTGCTCTTACTTGTCAGAGAAGTCAACATTTCCTGCTGCGGCCTCGAGAGTACAATCAGCCTACTAATTTGAAGTTAGTTCTCACCAGTGGCCAATTGACTCAAATAAGCAGAACTACAATGCAAGAAATGACTACATTCAAAAACTGCAAAATTACATGTTTGCATAGTTATGGAAAATGTACTTAAAGTATCAAATGAAAAAGTAGGCAACATAATGGCTCTCATCCACATTATCTAATACGATTACTGAAGGATCAATGTGTAAACAGCCCTGTCATGGCATATCCAGAACAGTTGGAGCTACTATTATGGTAACTACTTTACGCTATATGCTGTCGGGTAGTTTAATACAGTATGTAACAGTAAAAGCAATTAAACTGATTAAATGTATAAAACCTACATATGCAAAGTAACCAGTGAAGAAAAAGGTGCATTGTTTCGTGTGAAGTATCATACAATCTAATAAGTGAGATTAATAACTATAAACCTTTAGTGAGGTACAGAACAGTAGTTACATCCCTTCTACCACTGCTACAGTACTGACCCAGGTATTTGGGATTCTGCCATGATGGTTGTGTTGTGTAGTCGAATGGAGCCAGCAAGCTGTTGATCTCATGAACCCTAACAACACAAGCAGATGTTACATATTAGATGCACAAGTAATTAACTTTATTTAAGAGCAACAGGTTGTCTCTGTGTACTGTATCTGTGTATACCTGAAGAGTCCAATGCAGAGACTGACCACGATGTAGTAGAGAGAGTAGAAGCACACCATGCACATCAGCAGATTTTGAAGGACAACCTGAGGAGCAGAGAAGTCAGTTATGTTGTACCTGTAGACTGATGAAGCTCTGTGTGCGAGCAATAAGCAATAATATGTTTTAAAAATCAGCAGGTACCATAAAAAGAATTTTCTTTCCGAGGGAGAGGAACCATTAGAGACAGAATTATACTTGCCCTAGTCTATTACGGTACATTTTCTTACTGTCATTACGTTTACCTTAATTTGTTATTTCCATTTAGGTGTTTAAAAAAAATCTTAAACTCTAATCCTTAGTGTGCTAAACTTCCCAAATTAATAGTTTATTCGGGTGCTGCCATTCAGAGAGTGGCTGAGAATGTTTTTTGGCATTTTAAACATTCTCCATCAGCCATCTGGAATGTTTGCTTCAGATAAGCACAGCGATAAAAGACACATTGAAAAAATAAGACTACGAATAGCAAGGGAACCTAAACCTATAGGACAATGATTTTAAACAGACTAGAAAACTCTACATTTGAAGGTATGATGTCATCATCATTGGATGTGTTTTGTGAGTTCTGTCCTTTATTTTCTCCTGTCATTGGTGACACAGCAAGCATAAGCTCATGACAGCAGATAAGAGCAGACAGCCTTTGTCTGGTTCCTTTCCTTTCACTGATGATTAATTGCAGCCTTTCCAAGAAATAAGTTACCTGACACCTTCAGAGGCGAAGAAAAGTCCTCTTTTCTCACACTTTTTTTTGTCACCAACTGTAGGTGTAACTAAAGACATTTATAATGGGTTGTGTTCCAGTCAGGTATAGCAGTGCCAGGGCTCTGCACGCTGGCTCACTGGCAAACCTTAATGGAATGGAGTAATCTTATTACTTACAACTGTGCTTTTCCTGCTGTGACAAATCAAATGTCTGCTGCAATGACTGTGACAACGGATCAGATGATACACAACATTGGTTAAAAAATGACTATTAAGTCTTTGTTTATTATTTATCCGTAACTTTTGATAATGTTTCATTTTTGGTCTATGAAGTGCCACAAAAAGTGGCCGTTATAATTTTCCTTTTTTCCAAGGCAATATCTTTAATTGGCTTTCACCTAACAGGATGCCAAAATCTGCTATCAAACAGAATTGTGATAAACACTAACATTCGGGAGGCGGGATTAGTGAATATTTGGTGTTTAGCTGTGGCTCTACAGACAGTTGGTCCATCACTTTGCCAGACTGAAATATTTTATGCATTACCATAAAATTTTATTCTTGTTCTCAAAAAACTTGATTTTAATTTTACATTACCTGATAAATTTGGTGAGCTTTCACTTATTATTTTAACATTTCAATATGTCACATACTTTGGTTTATGAACAAATACCTGCAAATAATTCCCATCAGCCTCATTGTACTTTGTGACCAGTGCTAATTACCAAATGTGACCATGCTGACACACTAAGACGTAGAGCATTTAGCCCAAAGCCTCACTATGCCAAATTACAGAATTATCAAACCACTAACATGATGTGAAAGGATAAAATGTGTCTGATGGTGTGTCTGAAAGCAGAAAAGTGTCCTTGCCATCATCAGACTAGCACAAAACAAAAAAACCACGACTGTAGCTTCAGAGTCTTGGTAAACACTGAATTCCAATTGTCCATAAGCTGCAAAACTCATAAACTTCTACAGTAAGTTAAATTTGGATTGTGATTAGAATTATATAATTTGATTATTCTAGTAATCCATTGAATTTTACTCACTCTAATAAAAAACATGACCAACCACTGCAGTTGTGTCAATGGACAGTAGGGATGATTACTGTATAAGTACTGTTTGCCTCTATTAGAGCTGTACAAACACCTCGCTGGGCAAACTCCAAAGACAATTCCTATCTCTCTAATCTAATACATCCTACATTGTACAGAGCCCTTACCCAGGTATCACTGGGTGTAGTCTTGAGGGAGAAGGGTCCATGGCGTTTTATGAGTGTGAATCCACAACAACGACAGCAGTAGTCCAACAACATGAATGACTGCTGGTTTAAATGAGCATTGTAGGCTACATGTGTTTATCTGTGTGTGAAAGAGCATGTGGGGGGGTAAGGCAGGGAGGGCTGGATTAGGAGAAATGGGATTACTACTAAGACGTCTGAGTAAATCCCAAAAGGAATAAAGGTGAACCTACTCTAACATCAGTGTGTGTGTATATACATCTTCATCTAAAAATCTGTGAGTTTGGATTGTTAGTAAGACAAAACTTCACCTGTATTTAAGAAGATAATTGCTACATAAAATGTTAATGTAGCTTTTTGTTAGTTGCAATCTCAGAATGAGGACATGTTCCACGTGAAATCAACCAAGTGATCTCCAGACACAACATACAAACAACTAAACATGGCCTTTACATGTATTTTTTTACACATACAATCCGGTCTGGCATTCTACTTCTTTTTACCCCATTTGATTCTGTGATTCATCTCAAACTTCCACATTTGGATAAATCTGTAAGAAAGACTTGATTTCAATCTTGCCTGAAAGTTCCCAATGTGAACACAGGGTGGAAGCACAGGCTCACAATGACACATAGAACAGGTCCACTAATGAAGAACCAGCACAAGAACAGCCATGGTAAGAACCACATGAACAGGACTTGCAACACCGAAAAATGTTTCTTGCTGTGCCAATCAAATGTATACATCAGTGTAAACCATCATTCTCTCTAGTTTGGATTTTTAGTTAAGTGATGGTAAATAAAAATTATCAGAGATAATCTGTAGGGGAAAACGTGTTCAACCAGTATCTATTCATGACAAAGATAAGAAAAGAGAATAAAGTAAAATGGCTTAGTGATGGATGAAGTGATGCCAACGAGGTAAATGCAGAAATGGAGAGAGTTCAACATGCCCTCCAGAAATAAGGAAAGTAACTATATTCAGCCCTTCAGCGTCATCCACTGCGTATGTCTGTGTGTGTGGGGTAAGGCACATGCACGTGTGCCTTTGTGTTTGATTGTGGGGTTTACTTGGCTGCCACGGGAACCTGCATCATTGTAACCATAGTGATGGAGACTAGGGGGAGTGGGGGCATGTAGTGCAGAGTAGGCGTCATAACTCTGTGTGCGTTTGGGTGTGTTGGTACATTTTATTATTGTAAAGTTTACTAAAAAAACAGGATGGATTTTATTTTTTTAAATGAAAGTCTTTAGCATAGTGTAATGAAAACGTCACAAAGTAACTGTGCACAAATTCAGTAATTGGGATACATTTTGGGAAATTCACATAAATGTTTTTGCTGAGGGTAAGAAGGTGCAAACCTCAGCTGGGTAACATAGTTTAGCTTGAAGACTGGAAACAGGAAAGGGAAACGGCCTGGTTCTGTCCATATGAAAACATGATCAAATGTATAGAAATCAGAAACAAACCATACAAGAAAAACGTGAAATGACTAGAAATGCTGGTATAGACACATTTAATTATCACTGAGAGAATCAGTCGTGCTCCTTCCCCATGGTTTCCCTGTTACCAATATTTGTGCTAAACTAACTGTATCCTGGAAAGCAAACAGCTGTATTACCTGACATGTCAAGTTTTTACATCCGTAGCAGGCGTTTGCCTTCAGCAGCAGGTAAAGTTACTGTATGTGTGTAAATGTGAAAATAATCCAGGAATCGGTGCTTTAAAGTCCCTTTCTTAATATCAGGACATATTAATATTAATTTGGAGGTTTGAAAAACCACGGTCACCCGTGTGACCCTAATTCCTGCACAACACAGCCAAAAGCTTGTGGTGAAATAACAAGAGCAGTTAAACCTTTGAAGCTTAAAAGCTTTCCAGATGCATGTCAAAGTACTTATGAATTATTGAACCCATACTAAACCTCAAATGAAAAACAAGAGACATATAGGAGCACAGACAGCGAAAGGGAAACAAATTCTAATATTGGTAAGGTTGTTAATGTTTTTAGCCTGTATTAACTTAAAGCAAATGAAACAGTTGCAGTACATTTAGCTATCAGCCTGGTGCATACAGTTTTTCCAGCTTCAGGGCTGATACAAATATAAAAATAGGGACGTATCGAGACACCACAGCAGAAAGCTTGTTTCCAGAGAGAGTGTTTACACCACGAGTTAGTTTAAACAATCTGTTTTGTATCCACGTTGGCAGAGAAATGTACAAACGTTATGACTGCAGTTCCCTTGCTCTCGTTTTTAACTTCAAATCAATTCAACATCCAAAGAGAGGGAGAGGTCATATGAAGACGACTTATACCGTACGTCAACGTGGTGTGCTGAAGGAGCAGAGAGGCTGTAATTACCATTCAGTGTGTGTGTGTGTGTGTGTGTGTGTGTGTGATAGTCGTGACGTCACACAAACATGCACTGATACATCATAATTCATTCAAGATATACAAAAATAGGCAACAGTAACTAGGATGAAAGAGAGGAGGGGAATTGCATGGAGAGAGAGACATAAATTAATCAGTTTAAAGCCAAAATGGCAAATATTTGCATTTAACATTAAACTTTTTTCCAGTGGCTTTCACTTAAATCATCTTTTCACCCACTGAGATATTATTGCAAATGATAAAACAAATGCCCCAAACAACGCACATTTCCTGCTCTCGTCTCCCTCACTTTAATTCTCCTCACACCTCTCTTCTTATCACCGCCTCGTTTTTCCTCCTGTTCTTTCTTTACCCTTGTCCTCCAACTTGTCCCATTTTCTCTCTTCTCTCTCAGTCCCAGCTTTCCTTTAATTCTTTAACTGCAGAATTTTGTCCACAGCTGCTTACAATAAGTATAATACAAAAAAGTCAACACATTTTGTAAATCCCAGAATCCCAAGTGGGCTTCTAAATGAGAAATGCAACAGTCAACAATGTAAGGCTTTGTTTTTCCTCTCTTTTCTCTCCCACACTCTCTCCACATCTCACTTCTCGCCGTCTTCCTCCTGTTCTGTTTCTCTCTGCCCCTCTACAGTATGTTTTCATTTCAATCCTTTATGGAATGTAAATACAGCAACTTACTGACCACTGCACCAGGGAAGCGACTTCCATTTGATTCTCTAATAAGTTGTCCCATGAGTTCAACAGAGGGCAAGGTTTTGAGTGTCAACATGCTTTTAATGACCTTACAGGCTCCAGACTGTCTATTACATTTTTACAATCAGCAAAATGGTGCTTTTTCTGGACCCTAAGGGGTTATTTTAGAGTGTGCATGTGTGTGGGGTAAGGGGTTAAGAACAGATATGTTACGTCGGGATTTGAGATGATGATGCCAAATATGAGAACCAGCAGAATGTCCTGATGATTGTGTCCAAGTGTGTATTCAGTGTGCACGTGTGCAGCCGTGCAACTCACCCTCAGGGTGTTTCATATTTTGCCAACTTAATTTCAGGAATTTGAAAAATATGGTCTCTGTCTCTGTCTTTCTCACAGACACACACACTTGCAGCCTATTGTTCCACATATTAGCCCAAATGTCTGTCTCACATTCTCTTCACCTCAACCCAGCTGGTATATTTTCATTGAATCACTTCCAGCATGTAAATACAGGAAATGACATGCATGCCAACATCTGCAACGTTTTTGTTGCCCCCTCTCTCTTTTTCTGTGTGCATGCTGATAAGCTGAGGAGTTAAACCAAAACACAGCGCTCAGCGTGTGTGGATAATGCTTAACCTCTACAATAACTTACCTGACTAGAATAAGGACTCACTTGAGCCAATGTTACAGATGTTAAACACAAATTGCCATCTTGCTTTTGAATGCTAATACTCTATTCACATGCCCCTGCTACTTGTTGTCCCCACAGAGATGCATTTAACAGCACAAGCCCATTTTTCCTTAACCCCCCCTAAAAAAAGACTAACAAAAAACACGGCACAGTGCCTTGTTTTCCTCCATAAAGAGCACACACACATACACACAGAATCCCTACCTTCCCATTTCACATACACCTCCCCCCAATCTCTCACTCACTCTCTCCCCCTCCTCACTCACCGCTGCGAAAGCCTCTCACATTCCCACAAGCGTAGAAGCGCTTTGGGGGGAGTGGATGGAGCTGCTGCGTCTCTCTCCGGCTCAGAGGAATGGAAAAAAACATGCATTACTCGCTCGTGTGAACTATTCACTATTTTCCCAAAACCCCGTATCGTGAAATTTCAGTAAAATTTCCTAAGAAAGAAACTGAATCTTTTTCCCCTTTTTTTGATGTAATGTGAATCCAGTTTTGGGACACGAGCACCGGGAATAGCGACTTTTACGCATTAAGCCAAACTCATATTTTACACAAGGAATTACAAGCTGAGAATTTACGACCTTAAAAAGGCGGAATGTGTTAAAGGATTTTCCCTGAGTCGTAATTAGCAGCTGGTTTCATCGCCCTCATCGTCCTGAGCGCACACACTCTCCACATGGCGTAAAAACGCGTCTCGCGTGGAACAAAGTCGCCAGAATAGACTTTTTGAAACTTCACAGGTCAAATCGGACGGAGCCAAACTGTCGTGATGCAAATACGTTGTCTCCACTGAGGACCTTGGATGTTTGGAAAGACTGTGCTGCTGTTTCCAGAGCCTGCATATGAGCCGAGGTGTTTGATCCTCTTAATTTTCTCCGGCATGGCATTTCAGTGGAAGTAGCCTCCAAAGTGGAACATGGCTTTTTACTTTCCCAGAGGTCACAGCCTAACACCCCTCCATGCCTAATGGCACAGTGACAGTGAAAACTCAGCATTTGTGAAGGTAAGAACTGAGCCGTATTTGACCTTTTCAAGTCACACTTTATCTAATGACGTTTTTTGTTTTTTTTATTTGATGAACAAGGAAATGTAGCATCAGGACAGTCTTTCAGTAATTGCATAAATATGGATAAACTTTAATACAGTCTAACATAGTCCAGCATATCTCCCATCTCATTGATGTATTGATTCATATTTAGAAGGGGGTCCTATGATCCTTTATCACTGTGCCAAACGTCTATGTAAGGCAATTGTGTTTTCTTATATGAACTTCTCAGTAGCCTAACAAGACATTATATTCATGTTTTGAAAGATGAGTCAAGGAGAATATTTAAATGGCAAATTCACCAATTTAAAACTTGCTTTCAATGGCTTTAGTTTAGTGTGTAAATGCATATTAATGCTTTAAACCTCCCTCTATATTAAAATATTCTTTTGCCTCCGGCTGAAAGACTCCTCCAGATGACATCACCCGGAGGGGTTTTTCATTCATTAGAGTTCAGATAATGTAATCTAGAGAAGCTCTGGAAAAGCAGGTAGTGTGAGCAACAAGAGAACATAATCTGAAATGAAGGTCCCTATAAGTGATGTCATCTGGAGGCATTTTTCACCTAAAAGTAGAGATATTTTAATATAGGGAAGTCAGAGGGTTTAAAGGCATTTATGTACATATACTTCTCAAGCTAGAACCAAAAGAAGCAAGTTCAAAATCAGTGAAGGCGTCCATTTTTCTTTAGTCATAACCCTGCAAACAATTAAGATAATTTTCAGATTGGTTTTAGTCATAAAAATATTGATATTTTTCTGAAAGGTTAATTTGCCAAGTTAAAAATGTGAGAATCTGTGGATATGCAAATCTTAGTTGTCTCAAAAGTTTAACTAGTGGGTGATGTATTGTAAACTTTATTTTATTGTTAAGTCCATTCACATTGTATGAGCAAGTTTCCACTTCACACATATGTACAGTACTGGACCACCACTGTCTTCCTGCTCAGATGTCACTTGTCACTTGGCTTGTACATGGACGTGTTAAAATCTAACTATGAAGTCAGAAATGAACACAAAGAAACATCTTAAATATGAACACAAACAAAAACACATTTGTCAGGTGAAGGAGAACTTAACCTAATAACAGATGTTTAGTGTGACTGAATCGATATTTGTGATTCAGGAGTAACTCTCAATTTGAGAGCTGTTTACAGAACAAGGGTAATTCACCGAGACAAATGGATCACAGCTAGAGTTTGCTGCTAAATACTTTGTGCCAAAATATGTTGGAGCTTAGAGAATAATTTTCAAGACAGAGAGTTTGCACATCCTCCCCATGCTTGTGTGGCTTTCCACCGATTTTCTCCGATGTTTAAATTGCCCGTAGGTGTGAATGTGAGGTAAATGGTTTGTCTGTCTATAAATGTCTCTCTGTGCTGGCCCTGAGACAGACTGGAGACCTGTCCAGGGTATACCACAGCTCTTGCCCAATGACAGCTGGTATGGGCTTCAGCCCCCCTGTGACCCTGAATGGCATAAGCAGTTAAAGATAATAAACTGATGGATGGATTTTCAAGATGGGCAACAGATCAGCAAGTTCTCCGTCACAGATACGATGTGATTGGATAATCAAGTTTGAATATACTTGTGGGTGAGCAGTTCCTTTCCTTCTCACTCCAAAGTTCCACAAAGTCCACAAACCACCACCTGGAAAAAAGGACTAAACTGTTAGCTTAAAGTAAAAAACATAGTGGAATAAAATCACTTATTAGGAATCAGAGAGCTGGCATCTCCCGGCATGGACCCTCACAAAGGACCTCAGCTTGGGTTCCACTGCAGGGTAGTTGGAGCTCATGCCTCAGGATGAGTGTGGGTGTCAATTGGGACTGAGGACTACAGAAATGAGTCATATTCCCGGAATCAACAGGGGGCACCCTCCAGTACACACAGACACTTGTGCCTGGCAGGAGCATCTGATGATTCAATTCAAAACCTAATTCAATTGAGTAGAGCTGAATTTACTACGGGAGGCAATGAAACTGATTCAATGTGAAGGATGCGGGACTAAAAAAAGAGAGCGGCATGGATCATCGAAATAATGAGGAAAATAAACAGTCATGATGATGAGGGGGTCAATGGATTTGACACTCGAGTGTTTGCATCAGAAAATGTGCTGCCGAAAGGTCAGTGAGAAAACACAAAGTGACATATTCTCCAGACAGATGACTCACCCTTGACCGTTAGTCTGCAGGAGTAAAGCAATGCACAAACTCTCGCTCACTATCTGTTTATCTTTTGCTCATTCTCTTTTTCTCTGATACAAACTCCTCTGCCTCCTCCATCTGCTCACAGATTTCTGTGCTCTTTTCATCCCTGGTGTCGTCTCTAACGACAGCCTATTTCCAGAGGAACTTGAGATCAAATAAAATGGACATAAAAAACCTTTTAATCCCATAAACCAAAAGGCAAACTGCTTCCCTGGTGAGCTAAAAGCCCAAAAACGACAGAGACTTGATTTAGGATATGAGGTTCATGTAGAAGCCTGATTATTCAGGTGCCAGAATTAGCCAGACTTGCCACTATCATATTTACCAAGTGATGCTGTGTTCTAATGCATTGAAATTACTTTAATGGTAGAAAACAGGACATTGAATGTTGTGAACCAAATCTATTCAGGAGGTTAACTCCAAGGGTAAAAGCCATATTTCCATGCTAAATTATAAAAGCCTCTGTCTGCTTTAACACCACCTTCTTATCAGACCTCTTCTCAGGACTGTGTGGAGGCATATCACCTGCACTTACCTGCTTACATACTTCGATTACTCTTTCTGCGACATAGGATTTGGTGACCTCACGTAATTCTTAGGTCACCCAGCTTCAGGAAAAACACACGTTTAATACCAAACAATAATGGAACCAGTCAGCAACACACTAATGTTCACAGCAATATCAAAATAACAATCATTCAATTGTCTTAGGTTATTAGATGACATGGACACTTGCAACCACGGGAAACTACTATGTAACACATTTGACGTGAATTTTTAGTAAGGTATCGAGCATTTTAGGATTGGTAGATTTCAAATTAGCAGGATTCACTAACAAAGGGTCAGATGCACAGAGTAAAGTAAATAACATGATGTATTTAGACTGTAGTGTGTGAATCCTTTTATCACCTGCCACTACCAAGGCCTTTCATTTGACAGTGAAAGGAAGTCAGGGAGAGTTAGTAGCATTGTGATGTCTGAAATACCAAAGCCATTTGTAGACAGACGATTAAAAATATCCCAGTAAGAAATCATCACTAGTGCAGAAGCCAAGTGACAAGGACTGCAGCAAAGAGTATTGTACGAGATAATATCCCTGATATACTACAACACATACAGCAGTTTAGAAAGATTTCTGAATGACGTATTCTGAATTTGAGGTAGTGGATGAGTTTTGGGGCAGCAGGGGAATCCAGAACAGAAAATCCTACTTCAGGGAATCACCATACACAATGAGTGAACATTGTGTAAAAAACACTTTCTACTAAGGGGCACATCATGTGCTGCAATTCACATCACAACCTGCCTTAAATCATCTGTAAAGGCTAATATTAATGGAGATGTTGCATGTTTCAGAGCAATAAAATTACTCTGTTTATTGTAAGCTCCTGCTGACCAGTGACATGCTTAAAGGTTTTAAGTCACTCAATTGACCTTCTACCCTCTAGGCAGTTGTTAGTGGACAATGAACAACAATGACATTTAACTTACAAAAATCTTATCCTTTAATAATTCCTCACAGAAAGGTCAATTTTATGTATTTATGTGGCCAAAGTAACTAACATGCCAAGTAAAGCAGTTGCAACACAGCCTGTGTACAAACTCATCCACATTAGTGTATCTTTAGAATTTTTATGGGCATTTAATATTTGAGAGCTGCCAAAAACATTTCTGCTTAAAAAAAAAGACATGAGGCAAGAAAGCAAACCTGGACACTGTAAACAGGATCATGTGAACATGTGAAGTCAGTGTCATTGTGCCACACCATACTCTGCTATCCTGTACTATCTGTACTAATATGGTACACTACTCTTACTACTACAAAAAGGTACAACATTATACAACAAAACTATACAATTCTAATCTCAACTAAACAGTATAATATATCATAATGATCAATATAAGCTGCACTGTATAATATAAACAAAACTGTCAACACTGGTTGAGATATATTTATTTCTGAATTAAAAATCATGGTATCAGGTTGGTAATCAGGTATGACATACCTTCAACTGCCAGTTGGCCAATTAATAATGTGGATGATTTATGATTTTATTTAAGAAGCAACGAAATAGAATTTTTTTATTTTGTTAAATTAATTTTTATTAATTAGTCTGTAAACATGTTTCTTTCCTTGTAATATTGTGTTTGACTGTGGTGTAGGTGTGAGATAAATTACTCAAGTTTGAACCATGCATTAAAATGCTTGAGCGTTTCTTTGAATATTTGAAGTTAAATGTGGTGTAAAGAAAAGGCTGTACAAAGATCAGATACTGTTCGCTGCAACCTTTTTGCACTTGACTGAAACAGGTAATTTCCACAAGGCTTTTGCAAGAGAATAGAATCTGAACTGCCTTTTGATATCCTGAACATTTGCCAAAGCTAAAAATTTGCCAAATGAAAAAAAGAAAGAAAGAGAAAGAACACTGGAGAAGCAGAAATAGTACTGACTAGTGTTGTAGAGGGTAGTCTTGCATGTTTCCATGAGAGCCATTGATAGAGTTCTCTCTTTGTCACATTTATTAGAGCAATTTAGCCTCAGTTAACCTTAGCACAGCAGTTTATGACACAGAAACAAAAACACGTGGCTATTATGGGAGACATACTATTATGAAGGCCACATTTGTTTCTCCCTACCAAGCTCCAGTTTTATGTTCCTGCTTCTCTTTCTTTCTTACCCCATGTATGTCTAAGTTGAATGTCTTTCTCTCGGATGTGTTTGCATAAGTTCACTGATGTGAGTCTCGAGAAACTTCTTCTCAGAGTTCATTGGATGTAAAACTCAATTGTAAGTCGCTTTGGATAAAAGCGTCTGCTAAATGAGTAAATATAAATGTAAATGTCACTAGTTCCTATATTTTCTGTCTTCCCTTTACTCTTTACATGTAGTCACCATTTCACCATTTTGCAGAAATGTTGCGTGTCAACAATGGAATGAAAAAGAACTTACTCAACCTCCACCTTACTTCCATCCATCCATTATCTGTAACTGTTTATCATGCTGAAGGTCACGGGGTGAGAGACAGGTACACCCTGGACAGATCACCAGTCTCCTCTTACATACTTTTTCTATCTTACTCACTTCTTCCTTTTCTTCCACTCTCCTAGTGGTCTTGTGTCTAATGTGTAGAATGACAGACACAATTTTTAAGCGTTAGCAATGACTGAACTACATGAAAAAAATGTAATTGACATTTTTATTGCAAATGCCAAAAAAATGCTGGCTTTTGTTGGTAACCACCCTTTCATTAGCTCCTCCTCCCTTTTCATCCCACTTGACAATTCAATGATGTCTCTAATTCATCCCACCCTTCCAATATCTGCACATGGAGATATAAATGTGATATCATATAATAGAATATAAATGATATATGGGACACTGTATATAGGTCTTAATGATACCTGTCATTATTTGTGGATGCTGCTGGTGGTTGCTATAGAAACATGTGACCTAGCAGCAGGACATGTAGTTGCTATAGGGACAATACATCACGTGACATGTCTTATAGATAAGGTGACTTCTTTTTGTTGTGCTACAAAGGGCATCTCCTTGCACATGCAGCAAGCACAGAGGAATTTGAAACAGCAAATGTTAGCAGGGGGATATCTCAGCACTGACAGACATGGTGGTGTTGGAATATTTTTAAAACATCTACTAAAAGAGCATCTTTAAAGGTTTTAATGTCTCCACTAACAGACTCCACTAACAGAGTCTGCTTCCTCAATGGTGAGGCATGATTAGTTGTTTTGATATTTTTCTGCTGCTTTGATAAACAATGCAAGAAAGTGAATAAGTCATTAATAAGGTGATCACATGGAAGCTAATTATTATTTATTTAGTGCTAATTTAGAAAACTTTAGGCAGTAAAATGGAAAATGGGGCATTTCACATTATGTATTTTACATTATGTTGTTTTAGATAGGAGGCTAACATCCATGCAGTATATGAATATTTATACTGCACTAGAAAACCAGATCCCCTGTTTTTTCTGCACACAAAAGAGTTTTATGCACCAAATGAATAAACAGCACAGATTGACCGCATCAGCATTAGGTGTTGAGCATGGTCATTTAATTTGATGTGGTCATTGCACATTCACAGCAGTAGAAAGCCTTGTTTTATCACAACCTGAACGGTTGTCTCATTAGGCTGCTGGTGTGTCTTTCCCAGCATTTCTTTTTCTCTCCTCCACTTGTTTCTTAGTCCAGCCTTGTTAAAATTGCAGATGCACTTGGCTTGTTTTCTGCCTGTCATCACTGGCAGGAAAAGCACTTCTCTCTGTCCACCCGTATCGTCAGAACTTTCTGTCGTCAGCTCATCACCCTCACTTTGTCTTCTCAAAACAATTTACTATTCTCAGTTCTTTATTGCTCAGCTTTTGGGTCCTCTAAACTCTGCCTCTACCCCTTAGTATTCCACACCCTTCTCCTGTTTGTATTCCTCCACCCTTGTCTTGTCATCCAATCTATCCCTTTGTCCACGTTCAGTAAACTGAGGAAATCTCTCCCCCTGCTCATGAAACATTGTGTGGGTTCCTGTCTGACGCACGCTAAGGAGGGAGATAAGTAGAGAGATAGAGTAAGTGCAGAAAAACACGAGAAAATACGCTGGTTTGTCGTCTTGTGATTCACAATCTGTGGTAAAGCACTTTCCTACACCAATTTTACCAATAAAATGATTGATATGAAAAATATGTAAGAAGGAGAAAAAAGGGTGGAGACAATGTCTGTTTTTTTGTGTGATTCAGTTATTTTGAATACTAAAAGCATTGTCCGACTTTGAATCATAAAGCAGATTTAAATTGCTTTCACATCCGCAGAAGAAAAGAAAGGCAGGGAGTGAGGAAGAGGAAAGTGACCAAATAAAATTAAAATTAGAGACAGATTAAAAATAGATCCAAGAGGACTTAGGGTGGGGGTGGAGAAAGGAAGACAAACATAGAGAGATAAGATGAGAGAGAAAGCTTAGGTGGAGGAAGAGGAGGGACGGGAAATAAAAAAACATGCAGGGTCACAACCAGAATGCATTAGCAAACAAGCTGAGGATGAGAATGAAGAGAGGGAGAGATTTCTGGAAACAGATACATTCTTGGAAGAAAAAACAAACGGAGAGTGATGGAGGTAGAGAGTAGACAGATAAAGGTCGTGAGTGTATTCTTGTTCACATGCTAAGTCGGTTTTATCCTCTTAAATACACACGCACGTACGCGCACACAGATAACTGCTAACAAAATAAACTCACTCATTCTGAAAACTCTGTCTCAGAGTTATTGTGTAACACACCACTACATCTTACATATTAATAGCATAGTTATTTTACAATAATATAGAAAGAGATAGAGAAAGAATAATGCACTATAATGTGTCAAATTGCATCACTGGAACAATGTAACTAAAACTAATGTTGGCCCAACAGTACAGGGTAATCGGGTCCCATTTAAACCTCCTGACAATGAGGGTGGAGGGGTTCCCCAATGCTAGGCCAGTTGGAGCCTATTATTTATTGCAAGGGATTTACAGACATGATCTTAATGCTCCCGACTGGCTCAGAGTCTCCCTGACAACATCAGTATGTGTATAATCACCTTTGAACAGGTGCCACTCTGTTGTTCAAAGGCGATTCTTACCCTCACTAGCTGTGGATCACTGTGAGGATGTTAGGATGTGTTGGGCGGATGCCCTTCCTGCTGCAACACTACTATTTTTTTTATCCGGGCTCGGGACCGGCACCAGGGTCGCCCTTGGTAGGTGGGTGGGGCCATTCCTGGTGGGGGTGTGATTCGAACCCGATGCCTTCTGCATCCCAGCCACTGAGCCCCCCCCCGTTAGCTGGATTACATTGCTATGAATTTACTTTTCCAGAATTTGCTCTGATGGTAAATACTTGAAATTTCAACCTCAGTTATTCAGCATCAAATGTAGTTTGTTTAATCCTCTTGATGTTAGACAGGACAATGCTAATGTTCATGTGAGCACAGATTAACAGGCATTTAAACCCAAATGAAGGCTCCAGAAATAAGCCTGCGTTTGTTTTAAGCCCTCTTTCTCTTAGTAACTATTATTAGACATGTGAGCAGCTGGTGAGCAGAGACTATGATTCATTTGAAAATTATATCAGAATCACAGCTCTGTATTTCCAATTTTATAACTGCAATGGTAATGTAAATTACATGATGCTAATAAAAATGCCAGTGCACTAAAGGATGAAAATACATATGATAAAATCACAATGTAACAAAACAAATAGTGTATGATTTCTGTGATTATCCTGTTTCCTTGTGATCAGTTTCTTCCCCATATACAAGAGGATAAAGTACCAAACAAGTATCCTTCAGGAATGTGTGTGTGCATGTATGTGTGACACACACACATCTCAGCCAATGACAAAATATCACTAGTAGACAGAAGAGAGAAGGTGCATGGTGTGTACTGTTTAATGTGATTCTGTGAACTCAAAAAAACTAAAATTTCACACACTTTTCCTGCAAACTGCGTGTAAAACAACTTGTCACCATCAGCTTTGCAAAGTCACTGTGGTATGTGAGGTGCCACTCCTGCATAAAGAGACAAACACAGTTGTGATCATTAGAACTGGTTAAATCTGCATAATAGTGGGAGATGCAGCACTTGGACTATTAAGCCTTTTATACCTATATTCATCTTTAAAGTTGCACAAAAGACAAAACAAACATCAGCTCTATAATAGTGTTCCTTCAGTGACGTGTTGCTTAAAGACACGCACGCACACACACATACACACACACACACACACACACACACACACACACACACACAGAGACATAAATCATGTTAAATTCATGTGTGTGTGCATCTGTATCTGCAGGATAAGTATGACTGCAGCAGCAGGCGTGCTGACAGGCTTGGCCAAGCTAAAACGCCAAGACTCTTCTCGCTCTCAGCACCGCTCCATACCGTCTACATCCCAAGGCCTGGGAAATGCTGCCCCAGAGGCTGCTCCCAGGTGATTATCGCTTATTAGCTTTATTTTTATAAATTAAAAAAAACAAAAACAAAACAAAAAAAAAACAACATTGTAGAAAAACGTAATTTTATTCCCATACCTTTGTTTTAGAAGGAGGAGGCGACGCACTGACGTTGTGGTGGTACGTGGTAGGCTCCGCCTCTACTCCGCATCTGGGTTTTTCCTTCTCCTAGGACTAGTAATTTTGGCCATAGGGATCTGTATGGCAACACTGGGCTACTGGCCGCACAGTGAAGCCATGCCCTTAGCCAGAACTCAGACTGGAGGAGGATCTAAAACAGCAACAGATGGAGGCCACAAAACATCTACCACAGGTGAGGGAGCCAAGATGGCTGGCACAGAGGGAGACATTGTAAACTCTAGCACAACCCATGATGTGCAAGGTAAGGAAAGAGCACAGGGATTACAATCTTAAACTAGCCTTTACATTTAATATAAAATGACTCCAACCATCCATGTGCACTGCATGTAGGTGCATCCTCCAAGCAGACTGGGGGTATTCTGATGCGGTTCCTAGAACAGCATCGTCACTCTGAGCGGATGAAGATGCTCGGGCCCTTTACCATGGGAATTGGGATTTTCATCTTTATCTGCGCTAATGCCATACTTCATGAAAACAGAGACAGAGAGACAAAGGTAAAGTGGAAATAAGCAGATCCATGCACACATGGTGGAACATCTAAGTCCACCTATTCATTCCTTTTCCCATATTCTCATTTAACTTCTTCCTCCACTCTCTAGAAAGTCAGTCGCGCTACAGTCATCCTACATTACTAACATGCAAATCAGATTTTCTTCCAGACTCCTCTTACCCTTATCCCAAATATTTCCTCCGATCCTCTGTTCTTATGCCCTCTCCTTTCTTGCATTATCTCCTGCTCCCCCCCCCCCTCCCTGGAGAGACATGTACACAAGGTCACAAACACCTAACACTAAACACTAATTCAGTGGGTTATAATCAAAAATTGTCAGGTAATCCTACAGATACTATTAATAATATGTTTATCTTCTTCACTAGATAATCCACATGAGAGACATGTACTCCACAGTCATTGACATCCATCGCCTCAGGCAGAATGAGCAAAGACAACACCATCACCGCAACAGCACCTATGCAAGAGACGCTGGGGACCTTCGCAGCTATGGAGGTGATAATGCTATGCGGCTAGCCAGCAACTCCCTACTAGCGTTCTCTTCTAGGGCCGGAGGGGGAGGAGGCTCTACAGAGGAGGAGGAGGTGCTGTTAAGGGATGAGGAGTTTCACAGGCACAAAGATCAGGCCAAGTTGGATTGCAGCTTCGTGGGCCTGCTGGCTCCGCTCTACAAGGATCGCTCATTCAGTGGTCCGGGGCTCGGGTTGGCACACTCAGATTCAATGCGCCACCAGTGGTCAGTGGATGGAGAAGGAGAAAAAGGAGGACACCATGCACGCTCTATTGTTTCCTCCTCTATCTCTGCATTTACTCTCCCTGTTATAAAACTGAATAACTGTGTTATTGATGAACCAGAGATGGAGGCCATTACTGAGGAGGAAAGAGGAGAAGAGAGAAGAGATGGAGAGAGGTCACAGCCTCTGAGCTCCATGGAGTCTCTGACAGTTCCTGTAGCATCTGTGGCCAAGGCCTCCAAACCGCCATGCTTACACCGGAGTAACTCCGCCTCCTCTTCATCCCACTGCACCTCTATCTCCTCCTCTTCCCTCTCCCCCACTCCGTCTTCTACCTCAGGCTGCTGGCTCTCTCCAGGAGCAGCGAGGAGTGACTTTGGCTCCAACTCCTCTCTGCACATACTCAGCAGTCACTCCAAATCACTGGACCTCGAACGTGGACCGAGCATGCTCAGCGTACGCCCAGAGCAGAGGAAGCACCCCAGCTGGCCACGCCTCGACCGTAGCAACAGCAACCGCTGTAACAGTGGCAACCGGGGCAGCAGCAAAGGCTACATGCGACTAGAGAACAGGGAAGAGCAAGGGGAGCGGCCGCTGGAGGTCTCAACATCTGTGACAGTGAGACGTGACTACAGTAAGCGCGAGAAACTGCTCATGATTTCAAGGTCACATAATAATCTGAGCTTTGAGCATGATGAGTTTAACAGCAGCACACTGAAGAGAGGCAGTTCTGAGACTCGATTCTGAAGGCAGTGAAATTATGGTTGAAGAAAGTTCTGTCTTTGCTGTGTAAATTGCTCTCCAGACAGTTGGAGTGTACAGTATATTTGTTTCAGACAGAAACTGATTGGGTTTAACAGCAGCACCCTGTAGAACTCAAAAGTAGATTTAAAGACACTTTACTGAGCAGCAGTCTGAAGAGTAGTCAGTAATGGACCATCTTGCACAGTAAAAGGCTGAGGCCTGAGGTTGGGCAGACACTGAATTCCCGCTGTGAGGTATCCGTAGCCTACCCTGACCGGTCACCTCTGTGGAGGGAGGCAAGCAAAAAGGGATGTTCCCAAAAGGGACTGATAAAAGTAAATCGCATTACATCATCAGCCTTCTTAATACAAAAGAAATTTTTAGTTTTGACAGGATTTAATCTAAGACAAGACTTTAGGATCGATACTGGTACCTTATATCTGCCTTTGAACTTAGCTTTTTTTAATTCCAGCAGCTGCTGGCAAAATCAAGAACAAGCCGAAACCACTTTGAGGAAGTCTCTTCCTCAGTGGGTAGGAGTGGCATCAGAAAACTTAACAACAAGGTCAAGGCGCAACCTGATAAATAAACATAGATAGATTAATATGACTGGAGATAAAGATCCAAGTTAATACAAACAATTTTACTTTTATTAACATTGACACTATCACTAAAGTTACCACATTGTGTAGAAAGACTAAAGCTTTAGATTCATTTTAAATATCCACCTGTCTCGACGCAAAAACCATTAAAAAAAACCCCAAACTGATCCAGAACCAGCTGCCTGATGTAAATCAGTTTAACACGGAACAGCAAAGTGCAGTGGCAAGTCCAAAAATACGTAGATACTAATAGTAAACTAGCTCTGGAAATTTTGGTTTTTGTATGTTTGCATTTCTCTGATCATCAGATTGTGGTCGGTGTACAGATTGGATCATTCAGAAAAAGTCACTTACAATTTCTACAGTCATAATATGGCTGCCCTTGCCCTAGAAAGTAGTATGAAGTAACAATCTCTATCTATGGCTCTGCTATAGGCATTTATTTATCACTAAAAAATATTTCACTCAGGATTATTAGCCTATAATTTTCATAACCATATTGATCATTTTTGTCTATTCGTGATGAAAGCCCTAATAGTTCAATACTTGTAGATGTGAGATCGGTCACAAGAAGGATAATTACAGTAGCAAATTCAGACCACTATCATCATGAGACAGCTAAAACCCCAAGTTATTAAATGTATTAAATAAATGGTCACATTTAAGGACATCTACTTGTGAAATTCCTTAATAATTGAACTAAATTGTCATTAATTGATTTAAACTACGGATTTCTGGCTCTGCATGATTGATGAAACAGTAGCTAATACAGAGTGTATACATGACAGAAAGAAAGATGTTGTGCTGTCTTTCTCAAACCAGGGAGCAGTGATAATGAAATATGAGCCATGCCGTTTTCTGCCACAGTTCATATTTTCTGACACATATTGTGTTGCTATTTGATTTTTTATTTAATAAACACCATGTAATGGAGATTGCAGGACTGAGTTCAGGAGTGAAGTGGGCTGAAGTAATAACGTCTGAGAATACGTGTTTATTGTCATCACATGTTGTGTTGTCCTAAACCTGACAGGTGCAGCCACACTGCCGCCCATTTGATGCCTCCGTCATGCTTAATACAGTAGCTCTGTTTTAGAATTGCTTAGGTTTGCCAGCTAACTTACAGACGCTGTCAAACTTAACACATGTATAAACGGTGTTAGGAATATTTTCTCTGCTACTTTTGATGCGACACACGTGAAGAGTTACACATCTTTTTTTGAGATCTGACAGGATGCGTGCACTCAACACCATGTGTGGTGAAAACTATAAATCCAGGAACCTTGCCAGGGAGCTTTTTCTAGCTGTTCCCAGCAGGTTATGGGTCAATGTCCAATTTTATCCTCTCTCAAAATAAACTGTATTTTCAATGAAACATGCTGTTTGTCCTGATGAGTGTATCGGACCAAAACCTATTCCTACATGTGCATTCAGACATTGGACCCTTTCTAGAGGTCAGTGGGAGACAAAGGAATCTTTGGGCTATTTACACACCCACACACACATACCAACACACAGTCTAAATCTACACCCAAGCACAACTTCCTAAACAAACCACAACTTCCTTTCTTCCTTCTTCTCTCCTCATCTCTGGCATATAAAATGATAAGCAAAGGTTTAGATGAGTCACCAGCAATTATCATATGCTTTGCAGTTGTGTGGGATAACAGTGCTCAGTTACAAACACACACACAAACACACACAGACTGAATGACCGAATAATTTGCTTAGATTAAACCTTGAAAACATATTCCTCTTTAAAAGCAAATATAGACATACAAAAGCAGACATGCTCGCACAAATACACACTTTCAAAGTGATTCAAAAGCAGAAGGCGGATCATGCTGTCTCATTTTTGTCTGTGTTACTGAGGTAACAGATGATAATCCTAATCCTTTCTGAAGGCAAGAAACATATTTAGGCAGTGGAGATGAATGATGTTGCCTCCAGTTTACATTAAGAAGGAAACGAAAAATTAACTTGTCCCAATTAGAGTTTCAATCTGTGTGATTCCAGGTCAGGATTTCACTTGGAATATTACATTAAATGTCAAATCTTTTGAAACAAGAGTTTTACCTCCACTGTTGTTTAATTCACATTTGGGTGGCACATCATGTTGCCAGGAAACACTATATGGACCTTGTGACTCTTCTACTGTCCATTCCCCATCATTAAAAAAAATAACCGAGACTACTTTAACCTTACAGAACTAACAGTCTTCCTCTAAAGTTGCAAGGACACTCAGGATACAGAACTTCCTGTAACTGCAATCTGGTTGCTAAGCACATCTCTTAGCTTGACCCAGTAAGACAGATTGCTAAAAGCTACTGAATCAAATGTACAAAATGCTTCACTGTGGGTTGGGATTGGGAACAAATCCAGAGAATCTAAATGCAAGTGCCTTTTCCCTGTAATCCTTGCTGCTTCGACAGGTGGTGTATCTAAATCTCAATTTCCACTTTCTGAGGGACACTGTGACCAAGCACAGCACACACACACACTCTGCAGCCAGTGTGTTACGGAGAGAGGGAGGGAGAGAGAGAGAGAGAGAGAGAGAGAGAGAGAGAGAGAGCCTTCTCACCTCCCTTGCTGTGTCACACACGTCAGCTAGCTGAAGGGCTGAGAATCTGTTCTGATGAGACTCCAAGTCTTGCAATATTCTTGCAATATTCTGTCAATTTAGAAGAAGTGCATGGGGTTACTAAAACATCTTTCATTTTTTATTTTTCATTTTGAGTGATGGACACTAACATATTGTTAAAGTATTAGGCTGGGGACAAATCACTAATGTTGTGTCCAATGTCTAAAATACATTATTGCTCCATTTCATTAATATTTATCATTGCCCCAAAACAATTTCAAATAAATAAATAAGCCACACTGCTTCAATGGGTTACACGTTCCTTCATTCCACTGAACATGGGCATGGAGGTATCACTTGACTCTATTCCACATAATCTATATGCGTGACCCACTTATAAAGGTGTCAGTATCACAAACAGGATAAAAAATAAGTGGGGCTGGCACAACTGTACTTCGATGGTAACACTAAGAAACTGCAAGCATCCTAACATCCTAAAAATGACAATGATGACATGCTGATGCTTAGAGGGAATAATGTTTGCCATGTTCACAATTTTGATTAGGTGTGTTAGCACACTAACAATTATTAACACAGAACACAAAGTAAAACAGAAGTAGATGTTACTTTTGCAGGTATTTAGTAGGGGGTTTTCAAATCAAAGAACAGAGGTGAAGTTCGTTTTTGTAAAGCACATTGTAAACTCTCATTAGTTGCTCTAAGTTTATTTTTATTATTCTCACAATATCTCAAACTCCAGGGACTATGACATAGCAAGAGTATAAACTTTTACAGCATTTGATGCAATAATTATCTAGTGGTTTATAAATTTAAAACGATTTAAAAAAAGCCAACCTCATGGTGGCACTAAAGGTAAAATCACCAAACTTATTACAATTGATCCTACAGTCTGTGAATGACCATACTGCACACTATAGTAATCCATTCAATAGTTGTATAGGCATTTCAGTCAGGATACAGTAGGCACATCGTGGTGAGAAAGTCAGATTAAGACTAGCCTTGTCCTTTAAATTAAAAACTTACACTTACTATTTAATTTAAATGTGAAAATCCACTACATTTTCTGTTCTACAAACCTGATTTTGATTTCCAACAGCAGTTTGGAAGAGATACAAAAAGATCTGAGTAGTACACTGAGAAGTGCAAGCAGCAAGGCTGCACAGAGAGAGAGAGAGTGACAGTTACACAAAGCACTCAGACTCAGGACAGACAGAACACTGTTCAAGGAAAAGTATCTCAAAATTATTGTTTTGTGTTGAAATAAACATAGGGAAAGAAGGTAAAATGCTGCAATACTTCTGCGAGCCTCATACAGGTGTGGATGAGGATGCACAAATACATACAGCCACAGATGTCATAACTAAATGCAGCTAGATGAAAATGAAAACAACAGTATGTGTGCACTGTGTATTACACAACAATTTTTTTTGCCAGTAATGGCAGCAGTGATGTGGGCAGTTTACTGACATAATCGGCTAATAAACAGACTAATTAGTACAACACATCTGGAGGGTAAATTGAAGGGTTTGCAGATTAGCTGAGAATGGCTGCCAGGCAGGCAAACCACATTAGCACAGCTGCCACAGATAATAACGCACCAGGATTTGGGATGAGTGAGGCTGAATTAGTAAAGCAAATGAGTCATCATGTTACTAACATATTGTCTTCTAGAGTGCTAAATGTGTTATATGTACTGATAAGGATGAAACAGAAAAGGTTTTTTTTTTTTTTTAAATCAAACCAGATTTCCATAATGGTCAGACGGTGCAATTCTTACCGATTTGAAAATAATACAATTGCATTGTAACATTTGGGCAGAATGTTATTTTAGGTGCTTTAATAGTGCTTTTCTCAAAACACAGCTACAGAATAAAGAGGAATATCTTGTGTTATAAGGAAACAGACTTAAGGCATCTGTCAAGGTCTTTAAGATCAACTTGTAGCCATGTAGTCCTCATGTCACATTAACCCCTCCCCCAGTTATCCCTTTTCCTTTTGCACTGAATCCTGTGTAATTAAGCAGAATGCTGAGTTTCCCTGTGATGTGTGGCACAGAAAGAGCCCTGTGGCGAAAGATCCACTGTGTGCATGTGTGTTCATGCGTCTATCTGTGTTTGTGCACTTGCCATGAGCCAGCAGCGGGGGTGCCAGCCTAGTTGCCATAGCAGCCTGAGATGTGTTTTGGACCCCTGCCTGAGCGGTAAATTCTCTCACTTTTAAAAACAATATAACCCCCAATGACCATCCAGTAAATAAGGCCAAAAAATGTAAATTGTAATAAAGATCTGCAGTCCTGGGGTGAATCCAATTGGCTCCTGCTTTGTCCCACAGTGATAATGGACAGATCAGTTAAGGTCACCACATTTTATCTGGTGCACTGGACCTGGCTTTGTCCAGTGACTGTTGGCAGGGAAAAAAGCAACGTACTACTGAATAAATACGTGAATGAAATGCTGTTCCAATACTCTGAATAAAAAGAGGCATACTGCTCGCAGATCTGCTCCACGGCTGATTTGCTATGACACCAGTGCCTCAAAGAACTGCCCTGGCAAACTGTAGTACTAAAGATGTGTAAAGTGCAGACTGTGATGATACTGTATGAAACACAGTACGACTGGATATTCTGCTGTGATGTGATGGTGGAACTTGTGCAGAAGGGAGGCACATGCACTCAGTGATACCAGCATTATACAAATAGTTCTGTTACACAGCTTTTCTTTATCTGGCTTTGACCTTTTCAGCTTCATCACCCAAGGCTTTCTAAACTTAAAAAGGGAAACTAGGAGTTCAGACCTGCCAATACCTGAAAGGAACACTGTAAAATACTTCAGCGTTACAGAAATAAATATTGTATCATTCATGTGAATATTTATCCCAACAAAACCTAATTTCTTGCAAATTTTGGTTCCTTGACTACCAAGCTGCAGTTTAAAATCAAAATGTGAGCTTAGTTTCTTCCATCATGAAAGTTAAATCTTTTCTATGGTTTATTAGACTTTGAATCCTCTTAAGAATCTGATGCATTTCATTATAGATTTATTGGACATAGAAGACTGTTCTTCCTCTGCAAATTAGCCAAAGTTTTCAGAGATGGCAGATGCTAGATTGAGTGAAATGCCAGAATAAATCACAACCAGCATGTTTATCTTTTTAAGTAGGAGCATTTGAACATTGGAAATCCCTTTGCATCAGAATTTAGTGATGCTTAGTAGCGAACACAACGCATCTGGAGTGAAGCACATTAAATACTCACAGAGTCAGAACCAGGTGAGTCACCAGTGGGCTTTGTATCTGCTTCACATTCCTAAAACAGTCTCTACTGTCTCCACTCATCTGTTTCTTTTCCCTCTTGTGGTTTTCTGTTTCCTTCTCATTTACCTCATGCTTAGTCACCACCTTCATCGTGCCATCTCCTCTCTTCCTCTTACTTCTCCTCTCCCTGTACTGCCTGCCACCTTAAGTATTCTACCAGAGATTTATTCCAGTTTCTGTTTTCTCTCTGTACTGGACGTCTCTGATCCCCCCTCATCTCTCCCACTAGTATCCTTGAGTCTCCCTGTCCTTTCTCTCTCTCTGTCTCTCTATTTTGTCAGAACATGGCAGTAGGAACTAGCAGAAAGCTCCAACACAAACTAGAAACTCAGAAGTGGTAATATATTACACACACACACACACACACACACACACACACACACACACACACACACACACACACACACACACACACACACACACACACACACACACACACACACACACACACACACACACACACACACAGGTCAGGAGAGCAGCTAAGTTTAGTATGATTAGTATGAGTTTATAATGGTACAAGTGAGAGATATAGATACATGTGACTGAGCAGAGCACCTTATATTAGACCTTCATTGTTAGTAAGTACCCATGTACTTGCAGTAACATGTACTTGCACTAAGCAGTAGGGCTGCATCAGTTTTCAGCATATTCTGTAATAAAATAAATAAATATGTAAGTGTGCCTGCATTTGACAATAAAGTAGAGGTACAAGCATGGTATATATATAAAAAACAGATACTTCAGTAAGAAAAACTGGTCATGGTCACATAACCCTTCTGATTCCTCTGTCTTCAGCAAACTAAAAATGTGCACATCCAACACAGCAGTACTGAACCTGACCTATGACACACCCCCTTTGTTGATACGCAAGATAAAAATTACATATGGTAATATCAAATATATGTGGTCAAAAAAGACGGCCTGATAAATCACTATAGGTAAACAGCTGTACACCAACAGTCTTCTTATAGTGATTTAATCAGTCAAAACAGAAATAGCTCACTAGCTTCGATTTTGGATGACAAATGTTCAGCATGAAGCTGCAACATAATTTTTTCAGTGTTTAAGCAGCATTTTAATTAGCTCTGCTAAGACCTAATAGGATTTTGTGCTACACAGAATTGTTGCTCTCTAAACATAAGGAATCTTTGATGAGGTCTGAAGTACTTTGTGTAAATGCATTTGAGTTTTAATCAAGTGTGCAGGAGTTCCAATATTAAATGGGTAAGAAGTGAAAGAAATACATATAATTAGATTAGATGTTTGCAGGGGAGGACAGGATGAGTAGAGACTTAGAGAGAAAGAGAGGCCCATGGGAAATTAAGACATTCTGGTGGTTTGTAGATGGACACATGGGTGGAAAATGACTAAGCGTGGGTAGATTGACAGAGAGGTCGCACAATTTCACTGAGTTTGAGTTTGTGTGCATTTTGTGCTTTGGGTGCATGTTCGTGGTCTCAAAGTGGGTCTTTGAGAGTCAGCAAACCCAAAGTATTTTCACAACACACACAGCTTTGTGTGTGCATTTCTTTAACACACAATTAGTGCACAAGTAGTGTCTGTACACTGTCGTCTGCAGCACACAAACATATACTCACAGCTGATAGTATAATCACTGCAGGAAGATACTTAGTCTCTGGTCTCATTAATAAATTATAGCACATGCATGAATGAGCTAATCTGTGTATGTGTGTGTTTGTGAGTGAGAGACAGTTTCAGAGGGTTAAAAAATAAAGATCTCTGTGTGTGTTTAGTCTATAACTGGACGTAACTTGTGTCCCAAAGCATTTATGGACCAAGTAAAATGATATGTGTGCATGTCCATCTGTCTCTATACTTGCGTGTGTGTGGTAATTTCCCCCCTGCCGTAATTCTGATCTCTGCAGGCATCATCTGCCTACTCAACCAATCAAGAGGAAGCACCCAGATCTTTCTTAATGAGCCAATTAAATTGGTGCTGTTGAAAAGAACAACTTCAGTGCTCCAACCCTCCTACTGCTGTTTCTTCTCTATCCCTCTGTCCTTCTTCAATCACTATTCACCATCTCTATTATCCTTCCATCTGTGGCTCTACTGCTGTTTGCCTCTCCTGCCTTTTTGCACGTCTCCCTGTCCTTAATCCTTGTCTCTCTCTGTTCCTTTGTGCACCTGTTTCTGTCTCACCAGATGTTTCTCTTCTTTCCTCCCTGGATAATATTTCCTCATATCTCTTATCCTTCCTGCTTCCACAGGCCTAACTGTGCTTGTTACAGCACTGTTGGATAGATTGACACTAAGACATAGAGGGCTGTCTTTCTTAACTGGGTTTCAGCTGGTTTTGTACTCATCAAACCTTTCAGTGGCTCCTCGTGCCTTTTATGTAAGAATCTGCATGCTGATTTGTCCTTTGGAATGTCATCTTTCGTAAAGATATAAATATAAATTAGAATCAGGTTAGTAATTGTTGGTATGACACACTGGTTAAAGCATTTGAGAGATGGTCAATCTGGAATTATCACAACACCTCAGTAGAAACAATGAGGTCTAGCAGACCATCCCATAACAAACTACTTCTCACATGGTTAAGCAGATGGCCAACGGGAGAAAACAAAGACTTGAAAGCCAGGAATAAATTTATGTGACAATAACAAACCAACAACAAATTATGATGATAATCATTATAATCACAGGATTGAAGGTCTACAAATGATTATCTTGTTGATAATTCTCCAGCCTCACTACATATAATACTCAATACTGTTGCCCCTCTGAAAAAGCAGAAAATCAGAAGAGGTGATCTCCATGATATAGTCCACAAACTCACAAATTAAAGCAGGCAACACAAAAGTTAGAATGGAAGTGGTGTTCAGCGAATTTAGAAGAATCCCGTTCAGCCTGGAAAAAACAGTTTAAACATGTACAAAAAAGTCCTCCTCTAATGCCAAAACAGCATATTATTCATCACTAAAAGAGGAGAATAAGAACAATCCCCGGTTTCTGTATCGGGGGTTGGCACTGTAGCCAGGTTTAGTAAGAGCCAGAGTTCTGTTGAGCCTACTTTTTCCCTTATTATCCCTTATTATGTAGCCATTAGAGAAATTATTCACCAGATCCTCCCCTTGGACTTGGTTTGTGCTCTGACATGCACTGTTAAGGGTGAGACTTTATATAGACAGGTGTATGCCTCCAAATAATGTCCATCAAATGAATTTCCCACAGGTGGACTCTATTAAAGTAGCAGAAACATCTCTAGGATGACCAGTGGAAACACGATGTACCAGAGCTCAATTCATGTGTCATGGCAAAGGCTGCAAATACTTATGTACATGTGATTTTTTCCTTTTTGTATTTGTATTAAATTTGCAAGGCTTTCAAAATCCAAAATGCTGCAGCAACAGTACTGACTGGAACTAGCAAGAGAGATCATATTTCACCTTCACTAGTTTCTCTCCATTGGCATACCACAAAATCTAGAATAGAATTTAAAACCCTGCTTCTTACATATAAAGCTCTGAATGGCCATGCTCCATCATATATAGAAGACCTCATAGCACCATATCATCCCAGTAGACCACTTCAATCTCAGAATGCAGGCCTGCTTGTGGTTCCAAGAATTTCCAAAGGTAGAATGGGAGGTAGAGCCTTTAGCTATCAAGCTCCTCTCCTGTGGAACCAGCTCCCAGTTTAGATTTGGGAAGCAGACACCCTCTCTACTTTTAAGTCTAGGCTTAAAAAGTTCCTTTTTGATAACTGACCCCACCCTCCCGATGCACTGAGCTCCTTTCCTCCTCTAGTCCCTCTCTCCTCTCCTCCCACATCTATTTGTCACCACTGTATGACATTAACTGTTCACTCACCCCAACCAGTCAAAGCAGACGGCCGCCCACCCTGAGCCTGGTTCTGCTGGAGGTTTCTTCCATTAAAGGGAGTTTTTCCTAGGGCTTCTTAAAGTAGGATTTGTTAGGTTTTCTCTAGACTTTATTCTGTAAAGTGCTGTGAGATGACTTTGTTGTGAATTGGTGCTATATGAATAAATAAACTTGAATTGAGTTGCGTCTACACTGACTAACAACTCCTGGTTTCTGTTCTAACATGCTGATAGTGGGATGAGAAATTGGCATAAATAACATGAATCTGCGACTCTGCCATGACTTGCCTGAGAAGTACAAGCTGGTAGAGTTCGGGTGGGTTATTACTGATTAGTCAGTGCCTTTCAGTATCATTTGAACAGTGTTCCCAAATATTGTTGCTGACCAGGTGCAGCAACATCAGAGCACTTCCAGCGTCCTTTAGCTTTGCAGATATTTGGATATCAACTCAACAAAGCATTTTCAGACGAGAGCTTTGAGCGATGTATATGCAGAAACTGAACAGTCCCTGGTGAGAAGGCAAGTTTTATTTTTGCCAGCAAATTATTCTACATGTAAGAAAACATCTGTTGTGTTTCTTGTTGCCTGGATTTAAATGGTTAGGAAACCACAGAGCATCTGATTCTGTCACTGGATATCCAGATCAAATTCTGTCCCTCCAGATCTGAGAAGAGCAATATGCATATTTAAACAGGACACATCCAAGCCTACAGGGCGATTACTAGAAAACTAGAAGACTAATCCCATACCAAACCACCTTCTTTGACCCAGGGCTAAGACTGAGGCACTAAAAATTATCATTAAAAAATGGTAAAGTAGAGATGGGACAGTTGGAAATTGGCTTTTTGCTATACTATTAAAGGAAAACAAGGAGAAATATTATTTTAAACATTTTACAGTTTATGACCCTCTTCTTTAGGGCAAACAAGCTTCAAATGTGTACACTAGTTCAATCAAACTTTAATAGGGTGCAACAATAATGACTCTTCTGCGCAAAAATATAAATAATTATTGCTGATATGATTTAGCATTGCTGTAGAACTGGAGCAAAGTTTGTCTTCGCACCGACAGAAAAAGGCAGCGAGAGTTAGAAGATGAAACTGAATTGAATTTTTCCCAATTAGTCAGTAAGTGAGCGACAGAGACATCAGTAATGTTTCCAGCTGCCATCATTGGATAACTGTGGCAATGACCAACTGAAACACACACACAAATGTTAGAGACATATCTGTGTTATAGTTGTCAATGTAATAGCACATATTGATTAGTGTTCGCTCAGTGGTCACTCAGCAGCATTAGTTACTACAGCCACAAAATTAACTACTGATGACCATAGAAAATACACACACACACACACACACACACCCCATGTGTTTACAAAAAGAGATGTAATCATGATAACTATCCAAACAACATCTAAACTGTATCAGAGCTGTAACAAACCAGAGCCAGATGTGGAACAAAAAACATTTGGAGGAATGCACAGATATTAAATGAAAACATTTGTACACACAAACACACAAATTCAAGCTTTTTCCTTTCCCCCCCATTCTGTCCTGTATGCTGTCGCTGTCTGCATTCCTTTCTGTGATGTGCACACACTCACATACACACAAACACCCACATTGTTCTATTTCCACTGGTAAAATAATACATATTTGATCTGAAGTAACAGAGTTATGAATTATAGACAGAGCAGCCTACACAGAACGTAAAAGCTACATTTTGAGTGTGTACGTGTGTGTGCGTTGGGGTGTAAGAAACAGAGACAAGAGAGAAACTGACATATACACTCAGCAGGCTAAAGTCTTTGATTGTGACGACCAAAGCACAGAGCAGATAAAGTACATGTGAGAACAAAGTTGATCATCACAATGGGCTTTTTGAACATGCTGTTTTAACAGAAAATCAATACCTTTGCTTAATGTATTAGAGACATACAGAACATACACCAATCAGGCATAACATTATGACACACTGTGCATATTTAATGCAATCCAATACTGTGGCTCTGCCATGGATGAAACTGGGGAAAAAAAAACTGTCTTACAGTATAATCCTCCCATTAGGTGTCGCTTCGCCAAAAAGCAATAACAAGAGACTGAGTGAACATCTATATGATAATGATGGACAACTCTGTCACAACGTAAATCGTGAATAAGGTAGCCATGAGCAAACAATTCCTCAATAAAGCCTTATGCGAGTCTAGTGAAGGCTCTTTGTACATAGAGAATGAGGTTTCGGCAGGACAGACATCATTAACTATTGTGATGAAACAGGTTCAGCTGCAAGTTTAGGCAATAAACCGAGAAGACAATATTTCTACCTGTGTGTAAGTGTAGCGGTGAAAGAAAACAAATGAAGACAAGTAACACATAAGAAGTTATGTGTAATATAATAGTAGCTGTACCGGGGTACTGTTCGTAATTGCAGCAGTACCCCAGCCCAACCTTATTTCTACTCTTTTTAGGTTCAAACTGAAGCAGTTATATATTGTAACACATCCTCTATACGATGCTCAAATTTAATTTAGGCAGTGCTACACAGTTTAACTCATGACGTTAAGAGGTGTTACTAATAACAATGAGAGCCCTAAGCTATTCTATGTAAGGAGCCAGTCTATTTGTGATGCATTACATGGGGGAAAAGATCCTGCTTTATTTACTAGGAAGTTGTTTTGTCACTTATTAACACACACAACAAAGCTGATGTTCAGTGGGGTTTTTTAACTGTATTCTCTTAGTTGTCTGAGAGAAACCTAAGCTGTCATGTATGGATTTAATGTCAGAGCATGAAGTGCAGTACTGGGGAAACCCTGAGGGGCTGCAGGTTGCTTAGCTTTTGGAGTTTGATACGGTAAAAATCAAAGGCTTTCAGCTTGTCTCTATCATAAACTTCTAATGTCCTCTATTGTGAAGTAATTGGTTTTATTTTAGATGGACATTACCAACAAAACAATCTTGTGTTTCACAAGAAATAACGAAATATTTCAGTGCTTTTGTTTATCAATGAGGGCATATGTTGCCAACTAATACACTGACCACATGCACTTGCATGACTACTGAGTATAAGAACTAGAGACAGAATCGTAATTCAATATCTGAATCGTTCAAGCAAATTGCTTAAAGTGATGAACATAATTGTGCCTACGCTGTGGCCTTGGCTGCGAACCCTGCGCTTCAATAAGCTGTTGCTAACATTATTCCACCACAGGGTGTTCTGCCAAGCTGTGGCAGCCTGCACTTCTGCCCCACGAGAGTCCTGGAGCCACTGTTCAACTGAGTGCTGCAGGGACATTGATGTGGAATTGTGGACAGGATGTTTGTTAAGTGCTGTTAGTGTTTCATTTACATGCGTTAATGTTAGTGTCTGATCAGAGGGTATAAACATGTGGGCATAGGTAAATTAATATTAGCATGTTCATAATGCATAATATGCGTTGTGTCCGACTCAAAATGTTCAAGAACATAACTGATTTACATCATTTACTTTACAATAAATTGTGCAAAAAAATGTTCCCAATTTAAAATAAAACAAAAAAACTGAGAAACAGAGAAGCTTAAACAGTTTGGTCAACATATTCTAAACTAATACTGTAACACATACAAATCTTTACATTTTTATTACTTCAGCAAATCATGCATTTTTTTATTCTAAGCAGAGAGCTCAAAGCTTAATAACTTAATCTTATAATCTTTATCCCTTTCCTCCACCACCTCTCATTTGTGCCTTTATTCCCTATATTTATCATTTTCTTAGATTCTCTTCTTTACAGGTTCACTATAAAAAAAAGCCTTTTAATTAATAAAGAAAAATACTAATAAATAAAACTAAAGATAACAGAAATTATACTTTACTTATTCCTCAATTCATTCTTAAAGGAATATCTTCATCAATACGATATGTTTGTATATTTTTTTTCAAAAGGAAACAAGTTACAAGCAAGCAATTTTCAGAAAACCACAAACACACACACACACACACAAGCTAAATCTACTTGGGAAAAAAAACTGCCTGGTCTGTGATGATTTAAAAATAAAGGAATGAAAAATGAAAAAGATGTACTCTTTAACAGTCTAGAGGCAATGTAAAATATACACACAAAAGAATTCAAGGGCACTTTCAACACAAAAACCTTTATTTACGAGTTGTTGGGTGAATTTCTTTGCCATTTTGTTTGGAACCTTTTCGGCATCCCAGAGTTTTCAACAGTGGATCACTGGGAATTATTAGCCTTAACATTTTGCTTTGCTGTTTAATGTGAGTAAAAGACTGTTTTTAATGCATCAGAGAAAAACACGGCAGAAGTAAAACAGGCATGGGCTAACATCAATTTATGGCTTATGCATGTGTATGGATTCATGATGTTCAATGTAAGATTTATACTCACATCATCAACAAGGCGGGTTGAGCCTTCACTTGCTGCTACATCTACAGTATAGGATAGATTGACATGATTTGTTTTTTTAAATCCCAGAGGATGAATCTTTCTCAATTATCCTAACACCACTGTGAGGCTTTTTTTAGTTTAAAAGTAAATTCTCTCAGTGACCCTTTAGAGGATTATCATTAATTTTAGTAAATGTATCCGTATTGCCTAGATGATGAATTCTGGTGATCATGCATGAGCTATGAGATCCCTTAACTTTTTATTTCACATCACTCTCAGGGCAGATTTCAGGTCAATATTTTGGTTTATTACCCAATAAATAATAATCACACAATAAATAATAAAACAATGACATTCTTGAGGATGGAGGTTATATTATGATTTAATTCAGTATCGATTCTTGATGTAAAAAAACTGAACCGAAAAAAACACATTTCAAGCTTACTCTGTGTGCATTGCATGCCAAACCATACAGCTGTGTCAACCAAACACAGACAAACAAAAAAGCAAACACAGCAAAAGCAAACAAACAGATGAGTAAGATCCACGCAGCTTTTTCCATTTAAAAAAACTTAAGACGCCGCAATTTGGCAGTACACAGAAAAATCAGTTGCCTGTATGAGAAAAATTATATTAAAGTATAAACTGACCCACATACAGGATCTAACTTTGTTTCCAGAAGTAAAGATTAGAAGTTTAGGTGCTAGTATTAATAAAACCCATTGTTTTCCAGAATGGTGTACAGGTAAAAGTCTATGGGCCGAGTTCTTTTCTTTGCTGATCTGTCACAGTGTGTAAGATAGGAAGATTTTAAAAATTGTCTTGTCTTGTTAAGTCTTGATTATTTTAGCTATAACTTGACATAACAGTTTCCATAAGAACTCCTACTATGCAAGCGTAGTCTCTCCATTTCAAAGTTAAACGAAGTGACATGCTGGCCAGGGAGATGAAAAGACAGACAAATGCTTCAAAATGTGGATAAGAGGAGAAAATGAAAAATGAAAGTGTGAAGCTGAGAAAGGCAAGAGCTAATCCCATTTTCCATCTTCCTCTTTATCTCTGCACGCTTTCATTTTTGACCTCCTTGGCTCAGGCACCAAACGCTTCCTCAATGCCCTATTTCTCCCCCTCGGTCTGAAAGCCCCCGACTCCTCCCTTTTGTCTGAGGTTAAATAACCCCAGTACAAGAGAATCATCAGGGGGATGAGATAACCCTTTAGTCCATCCTTTTAATCTCCCTCTCTCACACATCTTTTCTATGTGCTTCGGTCTCCCTCTATCCTTCTCTTCTCCATCTGTCTTCCTACTTTCTGCCTGGCTGGGAGTATGTGTGCACATGTGCAGCTGCCTCAAATTTCAAAGTAACTAAGAGAGAGGAAACTGCAACAAGCCACCCTTCACATGTCTGCTCTCCCCGCCAGGAGAGAAATTAACATTAGTAAATATTGCATTAAACCTGGAAGTAAAAGCTTTTTTCCTTCATTTGCTTTACAAGGAGATGGTTGCTCCTGGTCAAGCAGGTGACTTGACTTACGACTTAGCGCAGAGCCTATATCAGAAAAATATTACAATCCTTGTTGAACCGTATCATTTGCTTGTCTCAGGGCAGCAATAGAGGACCTGGGTTAGAATACAAAACTGTTGGTTCAGCCCCCTGGTGCATTAGTATTATGTGTGTACATTAACCACTTCCCTATGTTGCACACATAGTACACACTCATGTTGCTACTTCATATAAAAAAATCCAAAATAACTTCACCTGCTTGTCTAAATAAAACCTTGGCAATTTTTCTTTCTCAGTTAAAGAAATTTGTGGGGAGGTTTTCTCTTGTGAGTCATGAGTCTACACATACAAGGTGTTGACCATGTGTGCATGTGCATACTATATATCTCTATGTAGTACTGATTGCAAAACCCTTGGAGGCAAATTTTTAATTTTTGACTATAACGATGAGAGCAATGTCCAAAAGTATTGTTTGTCCATAGAAATGTTCAGGGTTCAGCGAGAAGGAAAAGAGGGACGATCTGGCAGGGAACGGTCGGGAGGGCTGGGTTTGAGTACACGGGGGCACAGGTAAAAAAAACAATCAGGGTTAACAAGAAACAAGCTAAAGAAACTAACTGGGAAGTGGTGCTGAGGGATAACAAAATAAAAGCCAGGAGCAGGAAGTAAAACTATAGAAAACTGAAGTCCAAAAACTGAGTCTGTGACAGATCAGCTGCAAACAAACCTTTGAATGTGGCTGTTTAATCTAAGTAGATTTGTCAAAACTTTTTTGAAGCAAACAGTGTGTGTGTATTATCGTTTAAAAGTAACATAATTCACTTGTTATCAACAGACAACAATTTTTCCGCTATATTGCTGTGCTTCCAAATGTCACCTATCATGGATCGTGTCATCAACGCGCTATAAGACAAGGTGTTTTAATATAATTTCTCTCATATCAGCCCATGTTGATCCACTTAAGACAACGGCTCATCCATATCTCTGATGAGGGCAACGCTCTGTTTCACGTTTCCATCTGGAATATGTAATTACTCACAGGGATTACAGCAGCAGTTCTGTGTCTAGGAACTGGAGATTAAAGGATGAAACCTGCATTATGAAATTTTAACTTCATCTCTGCTGTGAGGAAACGTGTGGGTACAGTGTTTATATGCCTCCACACTTACAGTATATATCGTACACACACAGAGTCTCGCAGTGGCGAGGGGCTCATAAGGACACTTGCTGTGTGCATGTTGTGTGTTTAAACGTAATCAGGGATGCTGCCGGCCACTCTTATGTAACAACCCCGTCGGCCGTAATGCTAAATCGTCACCATAGCAACAGAATTCGTTACTGCAAAGCTTTTCTCCCTTCTGTGTGTCGTTCTCTCTCGGCCCTTCTCTCCATCTGCTTTATTCTTCTCAATCCTCACCTTTGTTCTTTTCTCTATCCTCACTCTTAGATTTATATTAGTGTAAATGTTATTTGCTAAAATGAAACATGAAATCACGCTCTCCTTCTACTTTTTTGACTATCATCAGCTTTCCCTTCTCTCCTCTCCTCCCCCATGTCTCATTCCCCCAGGTCTCTTTCATCACAGATCTCTCTCTCTCTCTCTCACACCCACCCACCATGTCTCTTTACTGCTTATATTGCCCATCCTCTCTCAATGTCTAGTCCTCTCTTTCCTTATCTGTCTGGTCCCTCTCAATCAATCCCTCTCTCAACAACTACTTAATTAATGGATTAATTATTTCGAACAGTTTTCCCTGCCTCTATTTCACCCGTCCTTGTCAATCTCCATCTCAAGCTTCCTGACTGACAATGTGATGAATCATATTAACAGTAGATAAAATGCCAAATATTTTTCTGCCCGTTTTCCTTTCTCTCCATCTTCACTTCCATTACTTTTCCCACTCCCTCCGTCTCACACTTCCACCCACCATCCTCTCTTTGTTTGTCACTATTAGTATCTCTACATCTTAAATCTCTCTAAACACACTTTCTAATCCTTTTCCCCATCAGCACAACAGATAAATACATAAGAAACTATTTTCTTCATTTTCTTTGTTGTGGTTGTTTTGCGTTCTTTTTCCCTCACCCTCAGACCTGTCACTCTCACATTTTACTAACCGCAGGCTAATTACCATTAAATTTAATTCCTCATTATCTCACTGCCTTTGTCTCACTCCTTCATGCCAGCTCTACCTTCAAGCATCAGCATGTGAATGTCACAGAGAGGAGCAGCCAGAGAGCCAGGATGAACATTATGTACTTTAGGCATTTGCGAACATTAGAGGAAAAACTACATGAGAACCAAGAGATTTCTTCTTTTTTTTTCCTGTCTCTGCGTGCCTTGTCTGAGTCCTGAGTCTCCTCAGTGTTCTTTTCCATTTTGCTCTTTTCAGTCTTGAAATTTGTTCTGCTCACCTTTGCTCTTTTTCACTCTAAAAAAAAAAAGGCATCACAAATAACCATACGCAAGAGCAAAGTGTTTATACAATATACAGAGAGATGACAGTAAAGGTATCTAATGTACATTGGCAGATAATTCAAGATACACCTACAGAACAGCATATCCACATGGCACGTTACATACAGTATTCTACCTTTAAATTAGAAAATACTGTTAATATGGTGCAGAAGCTCAACATAGTTGCAATCTTGTAGTTGAGTTAATGCCCTTCTCACACTGTCAATCAAAATTTAATGTTAAAATGTTTGTAAAATTTGTGGAGGAGCTGTTAGAATGGATTTTTTTTACATTTATACCCAATTATACTGGTATTACTTAAGATCCTTAAGAAATGTTTTGTGTTAAGATTAAAACTTAACTTAAGATTTAAAGATGTGAAAAGCTTTTTTTTACTGTGGTTCACCAGCAGTAGCATCTTTAATGGGTAAGTTGTTGAAAACACGCTGCTGAAAAATAATTTACGTAAGGTGATTTAATCTCTTCACAGCAATTAAAAACTCTGGCTGGATGTTTAACAAGTTTGCAAAGAAAAACATTTGATTAATGGCAGAAAAAAGTCTAAATACAAGATTAAACGGACAAACAGCTACCTCCAGATCGTTTTCTCTACTAATAAAATAATACTTATTACAAGGGAAAGAAGCAAGTCTAGAAAAACAGATATGTTCAGGATAAAAACAATAGATCACCATATACATACTGGGAAGGTGGTTTCCCTAAGGTTTCTGATGAGATTGTGGATAGTGAATACCACTTTGAGCATACAGTAAGAATGGATGATATGTGAAAAATCCTGTGACCATACATTTCGTTATAGAAAAATACTAATTGTTTTGCAATAAATGTGGTGAAACATTACATTTCCTGGAGAGTCAACTAATGAACTTTTACGTATTAACAATAAACGGGACGGAACCAAACAAAGACAGAGACAATATGTCAAAATCTGAATGGGCTGAAAAGTACTATCATCCCTTATGGAGGAAGCTGAAGATCTGTTCATATTATTTGTGGCGAAAGAGAAAATGAAAACAATATTCTATAAAAATATTTACTTTCAATGAGTCAATTTATGCAGCACATTTAAAGAGGTTAAAACCCTCAGACTGATTCCTATGCCGGAGGTTACTGAGACCATCTTGACAGAACAGAATAAATCCACTGTAAGTCCCTGAAGCACTTACTGACAACAGATAAACTGCAGGTATTTAGAGACGTTGGTATGTTGACATGTCCCCTCCATCTTATTAAATGCACAACAGAGTGTCACTGATTGTAGGTAAATATCACACGTTACGTAATGCTGGAAGCACCAGTTCTCATTAACAAAGACCCGGTAACTATGGCAATGAGCATCATCGGCGACCCCCCAGTGCAACTTATGCTAAAAAGGCCAAGAGGTTGCTATGACAACTGGAAGAAAAACAAGAGAGAGCGAGAAAGAGCAAGACACACACACACACACACACACAAACAAAGAAAACAATAATTCTTTTAGCAACAAAAATTAATAACGTTAGTTTTCTAGTTCAAGACATTTTGTATTATCGTCGTCATTCTGTTCTCCAGGTCCATCCCACAGCATATGTACACACAATCTCACTCGTACAGTGAGAGAATAATAACAGCATGGCTGCAACATGTTAGGGCAAATTTACATTAATGTTTATTAAGAATAATGTTGAAACTTAAAACATTATTTTAACAATATATTTTGAAGTGAAATAACCTTTTTATCAAAAAACAAACAAACAAACAAAAAAAAAAAAAACGCCTTTTTTCATATCACTGTCAAACTACTCCTCTAAAACAGGTTCATGGCTGAGGTTTTCTACAGTTGTCTACCCGTGCGTCGACCTGTGCTCCCTGTAATGGCTGCGCTTAGCCAATCTGTTTTTGTAAGGATGTATTACAGACCATCTGACAGCCTTCTGCCAACTGTATGTGCTAATCCCAAGATAAAGTGGTGAGTGAAGTGGCTCCCCTCATCTTCTAATAATGAACTGCTATAGAGCAAGGTATTAGACTCTATGGCAAAAATAAACAGATTGACTGCAACAAATCCCTAGTGAATTTAAAAAACACTACAAGTTTATCTGCTTGAGTATACATATAAATCCAGTCAACAACTAAATAAAAATTTTCTTCAGAGAAGAAAAAACTAAGCACAGCTAGAAACCCAAAAGATCCTCTTATGAGAACAGATGAGCTAAAACATGTAAATTAATAAAGATTTGATTTGATGAAAAACAAATAAAAGACATCAGGACAAAAGACTAGTGAAATAGGTCTTTTGTTAAACTGTGTGTCGTAAACTACATGTAAACATGTAAAGAAGATAACTACTGACATTTACAATAAATGGGTAAGTAGTGTCCTGTATTATTTACCAGTGTAATATCTCCAAATTGCTTAGTTTGTCCAACACAAAGCCTAAGAGTCACTTCAATTCAACTTTATTTATATAGTGCCAATATACAACAAAGTCCTCTCAAGGCACTTTACATAAAGATATGTCAAAAAAACCCTACAAATCCCCCCTGAGGAAGCCCTAGGCAACAGTGGAGAGGATAAACTCCTTTTACCTGAAGAAACCTACAGCAGAACCAGGCTCAGAGTTGGCGGCCATCTGCTTTGACTGGTAGGGGTGAGTGGAAAGTGGAGAGAGAAAAGAAAACAGCAACAAAGTAGTGGGCAGGTTGGTAGGACCAGAAGCTGTGCACTGGAAAACACTGATGACATACACTGATCAGGCATAACATTATGACCACCTGTGCAATTTAAAACAATCCAATACTGTGGCTCTGCCATAAGTTCTACTTTTATAGGGTTACAATTTCCCCAGTTTTTAAGTTGAAACTGTTAGAAAGGTGATGCTTATTAGGTGAAGTGGATAGCGGAGTCGTACAGGAGTGCATCATAAGAAGAGGTGGATCTAATGTTTTGGCTCCCTAAACGATTTTAAATTCCCTCTAACAAAATGAAAACTACAACCAAGCTGAATCTGGCACTTCATTGAGTACAGAGAGCACACAGAATCCAAGTGGGAATTCGTCTGATAACTATGAAAAACAAGTTAAAATTAGACACATTTTTATGTGATACAGTAAACATTTTAAAGAGATTAGTGTTTAACGCTTTGTGGGATATAAAAACATATACTTCACATGATTAAAACTACCTTTAAACTAACAGTGAACTTTATGTAGTCTAATAATGTGCTGTTTAGAAAGGGTAATGATGGGTAACACATCAAACTGGATGCTGACTTATAGCTATTACAGCAGACAAAAAGATGAGGCATAATTTCTGATTCACCAACAAAAACACAAGTTGCTTAAAAAAAAAAATCATCTGCTTTTATTGATAATATTTGTCATGCAGGCATTTATTAGTAAAAATATATACAGGTGTGGCGCTAATTTTCATTTGTATACATTGCGATTTCTTAATATTTGTTATTCTTCCCTGATTAAGGGAAGCTTGCAAAATGATCCAGACTTACTCCAGGTACCAGGGGAAGTATTTAATGCAATCTTGAGGAAACATTCAGCCAAAGTTATGGCTGCTCAGGAGAGATATTTGCAACAGAAAGTGAAGCTCATGTTTTCAATCTAACTCCACAAGAACCATTTCATCAGTTACTTTAAATAATAATAAACAACTGCAGAGTTTGTGTAGTTCCTATTGTATGTCTCTATTTTACTGTCTCACTTTATGGATTTAATTACACGTGTCATTTTAAAATATTACTAAATAAGCAGAAAAAACATGTTATTAATAAATGTTATTAAAAATCTACAAGAAAAAATGTATATGTTATGATAACCCCGTTTTTCTCACAGTAGTTTAATCAATTCGAACAAATCCATCCACTGACCAATGAGGACAATCACACACACACACACACACACACACACACACACTAAACATAACTATGCAGAACATCTCACTCACTGTGTGATGTGTGGCTGTGAACTCTCCAGAAATAGCCAATCAGAAAACAAACACATAAGCACCTTTCCAAAACATAATGCCATCATCTTTTAATTAATCAGAAAAAAACAAGGCAAATCTCATCAGTTCTATTAATCTTGATTAAAGCATGAATCTATTTGCCGGCATTTCTCACTGTCCTGAATGAAATGATGCCTGTGATTTTATCACCTCTACAGCCTGAGTATTTAAATGAGTGTCCATCAGACGATAGGACTTATGTTGACATCTGAGTAAATAAGTGTCAAACTACACAGAGGGCAGTGGTACTTTTGCTTTGCCAAGTAACAACAAATACTGTATGTGTGGGCTGCTTGGTGATGGAAACACCCAACAGTAATTTAAAGCAAACATGATATGCTCCAGGCTTAATGGCAGCTTGTTAAAATGTGGTCAATTAAAACCGCAAGTGACAACATCTGGGTTGACCTGAGGCAGTCACTCACCACATCACCTGCATCAGGCAGCTTATAAAAGGAGAAATGAAGGCAAATTTAGTAGAGTAGTGAGCAGCTAAAGAGACAGGAGTCAGACTCAGGAGCCAAAGGGACAGTGGATAGGGATCAGTTTTACTTTGCAGTATGTGTACTATAAAACTTGGAAATCATATCCCTTTGCATTTTATATCATTCATCCTCCTATTTGAAATGTGCTATATGAGCGTCCTTCGATTATGAGGAGTTACAGTCTGCAGCATCTTCATCAAATGAACTATTGTTCATTCCTTAGCAGTCAAGGTTGATACTATCACTTCTTTTATAAGTGATTCAATACTACTCCCAAACAAATGGGTATCAGAGTCTGTTGAGTGAAAATAAACGATGATCAGACAGAGAGAGACTAAAATAACTTAAGCAAATCATTAACACATTTCTATTTCAGCAGGGCCAGTTGAAAAAAAAATCTCAGTGAGTAATGTGTGTTTTATGATGTAATGAGCACAAAAGTCTAAGGTTCAACAATGAAAACAAGACCTTATACAAGTACACACAGGATGGATTTGCCACACTTTCATGATCCGAGGGCGCTTAAACCTGTAATAACTGTACAACTACTACATCTCTCTCTCACACACACGCACACACACACTCACGTCATGCTTCTATAGCTAATCTTCTTAGCAATCACAAGTTTCAACTATTTGCACAGAACAAAGTTCACTTTGTCAACAACAACAGAGGTGGTATTTCTACCAGTGACAGACAAAGTGCAGAGTAGACAGATAAGAAATAAAGGCATCAAAAATGAGCCAGAGAGACGATTACAAGAATCAGAACTTTAGACAACATTGTTTCTCGCCGAGGATTTATTCTTTGGATTATTTCACTTCCCTTTAAGCCAGGGGAGAAGTTCTTTTTGGGAATTCAGGTTTTGTGACTGCCGTCAAGAGTTGTCTTTGTCCTCAACTTGAAGTCAAACTACTAAAGACAATTTACAATTAAGGAGGACAACTACAACAAACTATACTCATTGTTTTTGGCAGCCTTCTGATATCTGCCACTTCCATCTGTGATCATTCCAATCTGCAATATAGGAAAACCTGAAAACTGTAAGTAGATATTTTGTAATATCTAATTCTGATCTCTCTGTTCATACATGTTTTTTGCAAGTGTAACTGTAATTGTAACAACCACTGTCTGTGTCTCAGTGTCGTGCCAGTTGCTTCTCATGGCTCACACCAAATGCACTAAAAAGACAGAGGGAGACGGCAGTATTCAGGACATGCTAATCTGGGAAAACTGCTGCATCCTAGAAAGCTGAATGTTCACAGTTTCTAAATATAATACGCATATCATTACTTTTTCGAATTACCACTGTACCATAGTAATTAGATTCCACTGACAGGTAGAAATCCATCTACAGTAAGTAAATTATTTCTAAATCCTAAATGTGAGCTACAACTGAATCCCCCCAGTCTCTCCTTGAATTAACTCCTACAAGCATAGAAATATTCACCTGGGGGTTTTGAAAGAAATAATAACTATTAATGGATCATTAAATCGTTTTACTCTTCAGTTGTTGATGTGTTTGTTCAAATTGTTCTCAAAAGTCACTTTACTTGGCCACCTCTTTCTACTGTGCGATCTTTTAAATGCTTGCTGTATCCAAAACATATTATCTGGATCTATTTTACTACCACTGCTCTTGTTGTGAAAACAGTTACTATAACTTAGACAGAAATACTTTTCAAACACATTATGACTTTATCCTTGACTTCCTTTCTTTTCGGATGCCTTGGCTTGGCTTTATCCCATGCAGGAGCAATATGGGGGTGCTAAGTGGGCCTTGGGCTGATCTGGCTCTTCTCCTGCGGCAGACAATCACACAGACAGACAGAGAGGCAGACAGCTTTCTTCTTCTCTGGCTTTTTGGCTTCCTGCTGTTCCTGTCCGTCTGTCTGTTGCTGCTGCAACTGATCATCTACCTTAGCTGGAAACTCAGACAGGGTAGGCATTTTATTAATTTTTCATGTGTAGCCCATGTCCAGTCTGCTTGCTACGATACATTTACCATGCTGCTGTGTAGATGAGTGCTGTACTAAATGGTTCTGGAGTCTTTCTGTCCTCATGCTTATCTACATATTTTAAGAATTTATTCATTTAAATGGTTCTTCTAGGGACATTTCACAGTATGCACAACAGTTCTATTCTTATTTGATACCACGATGCACACATTAGCTATGATTTTAGCTTGTACATGTCTCAGACTCGCACTGCGTTTTTAAACAACACCTGACAGCTCCTGTCACTCCAGTACAAAAATGAACATGGGCCCTGAAAACAATCCAAAACAGGCTACTAGAACAAAAAAAAGGACAAAATTTGGAGAGATGACATTTTTGTATAATTCAAACAAATACTGAGAAAATACACATTTACCACTTTGTTGCCCAGAATAAGAGTTAACAAGTTAACAACCGATTTACATTTTTGGTAGGAATTGAGTCAGACAATGTTTGTGTCTCAGTGTGGTTTTTACTCTGAGGCCAATTAGAGATCATCCTATTTGTACACCTTCAGTTGACCATTAGTGAATCTTGTTTAAAACAAAACTGCTTGCTATTCGGTTGTGTTTAGTGTTTTAGTGACTTGGTGTAAGTATCTGTCTTGGGAAAATTAATTAACTGGTGTGTAAAATACTATCACAGCACTTTATTATCCTTTTTGTAAGGTGGCGGCCTTTTCCTTTGGATTTTCTGTGGCCAGAAAACTTTCACTAAACGGGGAAACTACAGCATGTAAAACCTTAAAAGACCGATCTTTTAATTTGCTAATACAACATTTCAGCAACAAAGTCACTTCACATAAAACCATTTAAACTAAAAAAGTTAAATAGAAACTGTGTATCACTAACGAAGCTAACTTGGTTTGAAGCTACGCTTAGGTCACAGTCAGCGGACGCCTGTCAATGCAAAATAGTGAAAATAAGTTAACATTTCATGAGAGCTTCCAAAGGCTAACTATTTCTATTTCATTACAACTGCTTGACTTAATAAAATATTAGTTATATTTGGGGAATTTCCTTACTTGCTATCACACCTGGTTCCCATCAGCGCAGAGAGTGAGGGGGAAGTAGTGGCTCTGCGCATGCCCAGAAACTACACCAGTGTTTCTAGTCTCATCAGGGGTTTTTGGCTCTTTTTTGTTTGTTTTTTAAAAAATTAAAATACGCTCAAAACGGGACCGCACATCATAAACATTTCCCTCTATTTCATTCTTAGGCGTATAGAGTATAAATAAATTGGCACAAATGCAACTTCCAGCATCTAAGGTTAAGGTAGCTGGATTGGCTAAATTCAAGCTGTTTGCCTTTCGTGTTCCGCTGTTTCTGTCTGATGATCTTTTCTTCGCCCCTTAGTTGAAGCTGAACTGGGGGTGTTTTCACAGAACAGAAGCGCCATCTACAGACAGACAGATAGAGAAGCTCACCTGAGGAGGAGCGTTGGGTCCCATTCACACATCTGACACTGAAAAAACTTGATGGACCCTCCCTCCCCAACAACACACACACACTCAAAAGACTTGACAAGAGTAGTACATCCTGCCTGCTGAAACAGAGTCTGTCTTTATTACTCACGCAGTATTGTCAGACTGCCTGTATGTAAACAGCTATCAGATACCGTGAGGGTCATCACAGGCATAATTAAATTACCTCCAGAAGATGCCTTTTAAAGCCTTTAAAGAAAAAACTATTTAGTAGCTGTCACACAATATCTGTGAAAAGGACTGTTGCCTGTTCAGATGCTCAGGGAAAGCTGAAAGCCATCAAAACATCTCTTTTCTTCTCTGACAATTGACACTGACTGTAAAAAAACATCTTTACAAAGCAAAAAGCAACTTTTACATGTTATGTAGATTTTGGACTTTTTTTATAAGCTTAGAACATAAAACTTTACGAGTATTATTTTTCTGCATCTAACATGTGTAATAATTAAACTGGTTGCAGAGAAAACTGTTCATGACCTGTACATTCATATAACCTTCCTTTTTTATACATTTGAACCAATGAATTAAATGGAGAAATGAATGCAAAATATTTCCAAGTATCACAATCCTTTATTAAACAGTGTTACACAGGGGAGTCATGTGTGGGGAGACACAAGACAATGAAGCTGCTAAAAAAAAAAGAAAAAAAAAACTACTGGCGATCACTGGTTGGCTAAGAGGGAGCAATGAGGCTGCTGTGGGTTTTCCAAAAAAAGTAACTTTCAAAAGTTGTTCTTTATTTAGACAATATAAAAACCTGTGCTAGATTTAACTGGCTTATTGTGCCAAGTTGTGGCAAAAAGCCTTTGATATAATGTTGAAGAATGTGGCCCAGTTGTTTTTTTGCCTTTTAAGGCATTTACTTCATTAGTACAATGACATGGTGTGAATCAGATGAATGTTACAATGCCCTCCATGTCGTCCTGTTGAAATCCCTGACAGTTTTATAATCAGCTGGTGTAGTATCTTAACCACAGAGTGACACCTTGGAGTTGGCATGGTAATGATGCAACACCATCAATGATGCTTTATAATCCCTAAGAAAGTTAACTGCGGGAAAGACGTTTATGGAATGTTGGAATATGTTTTTCCCATTAGTAATCTTTCATAAATTCACAAAAAGCTCTGAAATTTTGAAAAACCAGAGCTCAGCAGCCCCAGTACTCCTGTGAATGGTTAAGACAGAGCCCACACCCCCGAAAAGAGGTTCAACGTGCTACAAACAGGAAACAGTGGCAGAAATTGTGATTTGAAGAGGTGTCCCTTCAGTGTCAAGACACAATATGACAATACTACAAATATCACAGAGAGGGCATAAGAAATTCTGCCTTTTAATAACTGCACCAATTTCACAGAGAAAATATATTACGAGAAAAGCTACAAAGATAGCTGTTGTGATCTTATCGAGGCTTTAAAAAGATTTTTGGAACAGTGAAAGCTTCTAAAGCTGCCTAATGCTGCATGGTTTGTCTTCTTTATGTTCTTCTGCTGCTTTGTCTCTTTGTAAGGTTAGAGGTTAAAGCTTCCCCCCTGCATAGAGGAGGTCAGACCAGTGTTTCCCAATAAAATGCCTGGAGTAACATTAGCGCTCCATCATCTAGGCATGCCTCAGACCAGGAAGAAAGTTTTAAAACTGTGTCAAATCAGGACATACATTCATTATTTGGTTGCCTGCAATCCAAATTACCATCATTTCCCATCTGGAGGGATGAATTGGTCAAATCTAGGCAGGTCAAGGTGGAATGTTTTTGACATTTTTAATCTGTGGCACCTTCTTAGTGTACAATCAGTTAAATCTCAACTAAATTACTTTTGTAGTTCTGCTTCCACTGAAAACGTGTCAACCAAATGTATTAGACGAAATAAGTCCCTGTTCTGTTTGTAATGTAGTGACAGATTTAATAAGTGATAGAATACAAACACATGTTCAAACAGGAGTTCTTCCAGTTTCCCTCCCAACTGCTGGTGCTCTTGGAGGAGGAAAAGACAATTTGAGTGACATTAAAAGAAAAATTCTAATTCCCAGCAAATGTGCTTGGTGTACTTTCTAATCTCATGTCCCACATGTATAAAATGCTTTTCTATTGTGCACCATTAACTTGAGTGGACTTGATTTTTTTAGTCACATCACATCCATGGATGAGATAATTTTTTCCTCTTTAAATTAAAAATTAGCACAATTTTGAAACCATTTAAAAACATACTGTATTAAATAAATCACATTAATGCATCAGAATATTTGGTTGCTGTGAAACGGTTACAACACAGCCAGCGTCATATCAAGGATAATCATATTAAAAACAGAGTTTGAGCTGAGATAATATGTTACCTACACACTCTCAAACCAATCAACACAGTTGCCTTCTATCTAGACTCACTCAAAATATTGCAAGATAAAAATATGTGAAGACATCCTCAATTAAATCCCAGATCTCACAGCTAACAGGATTCATAGGTATGAAAAGAAGCTAGAAGTGAAATTTAAATCAGGCTTTGATGCAGAGTTAACAAACTGGCAGAAATAGCTTTTATTTATATATATATATATATATATATATATATATATATATATATATATATATATATATATATATATATATATATATATATATATATATATATATATATATATATATATATATATATATATATATATATTTTCTGAATTTGAGACAGAAATGTTTCAAGTTCTTCCAACTGCATCTCTTAATTTTGGTACCTGCACTGGTTGACACACAAAACTCATTTTGAGTAACTTAAACTGCAGACTATGTCTTAACATTAAGCACTGCCATTATATTAAAACAGCTTTAACTTTTGGCAGGATGCAAAAATAGCAGGACTGAAACTTGCCAACATGCATCAATGTTTAAAATCTTTCTCACTCCCAGCTTGTTAGAGGGCATTGTACAGTGCCACATCTATCTCCCAACTGTCCTTTAATTTACTGGTCCTCTCTGCCAAACAAAAAGTTTGTTTACTGCCACCTCACTTCCCTGTGGCCCATTAGGAATGGTTAGTGTTGTACAGAGAGTGGCCACAGGGAAAATGTTTAGCTAATGAAAAGCTGCATTAAGGCTCCAATCTATAATAACCTTTTTTTTTTTAAACTGTACACACCAGCTTTAAAGTCAGTTCAGTTTCAGTTCAGAATCACTGCCATTTAGTTAAAATGTAATCTAAAATACACTAAAACCAACAGAGTCAATTAAAATCTCATCTTTTAAAATTGTGTTTGAGTAAAGATTGAATTGAACCAAAAATGAACTCACTTAGGTGGTAGTCAACACACAAGGAATGTGGATGAATAATATTGTGACACACAGGGAAAAAGGACAGAATCCCAATAATAAAAATAAGTTTGAATGTTCTTTACTGCAATACATTAAGTTACAGCTCCCTATTTTCTGATTACTAATAAAAAAATGAGCCAATGTGACAAAACTGATCACTACTATTCAGCTGAGTGTGGATTTTTAAAGTAATGAGACTGAACTTGCTGCTTTTTAAAATAAAAGTACCAAAAAAAAAAAAAAAACACCTACTTGTGTATTCCTCTTTCTGCAGTCATAGTTGTTTCTTTTGATTTTTTAAATTTTATTTTGTTACTCTTCAGTTAATAAAGTGAGGTAGGGAGCTGTAATTTAACAAACAAATCAATATTTTAGGAATGCACCAATACCAGTTCCCCACTGCTGACACCAAGCACAAAACTTCAGTGTCAAATCATTAATTTTGGACAAAAACAATGTAATAAAAGCCATCTTCATTTGAGATCACAACTGTCTTAAAATCTATGCTTTGACTTTTGCATTTCACTGAAATATACCTGTACTGGTAAAATAAGTTTTACAATGATACAGTCATTAGTCTGAATCTTTTCTCACCAGGATTAGTTATCAGTGCATCCCTAAAGGTTTCATCTGTGAAACATAAGACAAATATACTATCTTCTCTCCTCGTGTAAAAAAACAGTTAAAGAGAAGAAAAAAAACTAATAAAAAATAAAAACGGGCTACAAATGTTATGCTATAAAAGTGGTTGTTTTTTGTTCCCACAATATTTGTGAGGATCTTATTTTAAATTTTCTTGGTTTTAAAGTGAGGGATTTAGATGCACCACAGAGATGTAAGAATGAGCGACTGGAAAGAGACTGGCGACTTCTTTCCATTTGTCAAACCCTTCTCCTGCTCTTTAGTGCTTCTTCTTTTCCTCATCAGTCAGTCAGTCAAGGTTGGTTGGTGTAGGGTGATGAAGGTCAGTCAGCATCAACAGAGAGAACACTCATGGTGGGTCTTTCAACTCTGGATATAGAAAAATAAAGACAAATGTTATCACTATGGGTGGTCTGACTAATCTGGCAAATATTCATTTTGCATTCATATACAAAACCCCATCACTCAATGCCTAAATTTAATATTCCCTTCCTTAAACTCTCTCTTCCCGTGTGATGATGGCTGACAGTTTTAGTATCTTCATGGGGTTTTATTTTTTAACCCATTCATTTTCAGTTTTTGTCTTCAGCAAACAAAGCATCTCTAATACTAAATTAACAATAAATATTATTAATAATCATTTACTATTTTTACTATTACCTGATTTCAGTCAATCCTCCTCCTCAGCAAGTTCAGTTTCTTTGTGAACCACCACTCTGGTAACAGACATGTCAGGATGTTGCTCTTTGGCCTCCTTAATGGCCTGGGCCAGTGCCTGCAGTACCATGGGGCGACCACACAGTGGCAGCACCAAGTACAGCGGGCAGTGTAGGAGGTGGGGGAGGAGGGACAGGAGGGGAAAACGGTGGAGTTGAATGCAAAATTAACTAAGAAGCATAAAGAAAATGACAGCAATGCTGGATTTACGTTAAGTGTGACATGTATCATTTTACTTATTTGGGTTAAAAAAATAAGGGATCATAAATCAGTAAAATAAAGTGAAATGGCTTCAGGTGGAGCAGTGACATCAAGTGGAAAGAAATTGTCATAGATTTCTATTTCCAACTTAATGTGCCACAAATCTGTTGTTCTTGTGTAAATCCAGCAAATCAGAACAGACAAGCAACTTAAAACAAACCAGTGGACAAGGGATAAGACAACAACAAAAAAATGTTGCTGTCATGGTCCAAATACATTTGGGTGGCACTAACTGGGTTGTGAACGCTGTTTAAATCCCAGTACATTTTCTTTTATTGTGAAAATATGCAGCAAGTGAAAGATGAGAAACAAAACACAGGCATGAGAATAAATGGTTAATACAACCATTTTCTAAACACGTGGATAAAAAAGAGAAAAGAAAGAGAGATGAAGATCGAAGCAAATAAGTGAAATCTGAGTGGGACCTGCATTCAGATTGCAAACAACATGCTCAACATGTCACCAGACATCTGCTTGTGCCCTTACGTCTATGCAACCAGAAAAAAAAATTCTGTTGATGTGCAAGCTGATTAAAGTATGCTGGAGTGTAACATCCTGCTGTCAGCAGCCATCACAGCCAGCTTTATCATTTTCCCATCAGTTTTTTTAATTCTAAGAACCAAACCCATACACAGACGGTGCAAAATTTCTACTTACAACTGGATCACACGTCTACAAAACGATTCTTCGGAGTGCTTTTCACACCACGTATAGTCAGTTAGAATAAAGCCACCCATTAGCCAAGTTGCTAAAACACCAGGTAAGACTCTGTCTTAGCATCTGTGCAGCTGAAAACTGACCTGGTCATGGTCGATGTCACAGTCACCAGTGATGACAATGCGTTTCTCAATCCTTGTCTCTGATAGGCCGCCCTTCAGCGTCTGGGGAAAAAAAAAAAAACATTTTACAACATCAATGCTTTCATGGACATCACAACTAGTTTATTATGTTGTTCATTATCAGGGCTCACTGGAGTGCTGGTGGGATACAGCTGAAGATTATAATGACAGCCATGAGCCAGCAATAGAAAATATCATAATGCACTGGGCCACAAGAAGAGTGTGTGTGTGTTTTTGTGTGTACCTTGGTAATGTGTGTGGTTGTAGTAGTACACAAAGATTCTGATGTGATTGTCTGAGCAGTCATTAACACTCCAGGCTCACCATCACCATTACCATCCAACTGATAACAAAGACACAGACAGATAATGAGCTTTAAATGATCACTAGAATATCCCCATTAGATCTGCAATGTTTAAAACGGTCTTTTATAAAGATGTTTGTGCCTAAGCACTCTTGCCCTGTAGAAGAAGGAATGGATGATGACGACATGCACTCTCATGCACTTTTGCTAAATAGGAAACACTTTGGAAAGTTGAACATGGACATTAATCAGACTATCATTATTTTTAGGCAAAGTTTTTCACACAAACACAGTACACATTTTAAATGCTAACACACAGAAGGTGAAAAAAAGCTCCTTCTCTTTCTTAGGAGTGCACCTGTGCAGCTTCATATGTGATGGTCTTGGTTTCCGTATGTACGATGGGCACTTCTTTTGTAGCTATCTCAGTTTTCTGGGCTGCAAATGTGTCTGATATAGTGACCATTTCTGTCTTTACCACAGGTGGCTGGAAAGGGACGAGAGAGAGAAGTGAGGGGGAAGGGAACATGTTAATATATTAAATCTGAGACAGTTAGGGAAACAAACAAATATGTTTGGATCAATGCGACTTCTATTCTTTGGCATCAGATTTCCAAGTTAATTTATGTATAGATTTCTTTTATTAAGCTAATAGAAACCAATTAAAAGCAATATTTAATTATATTAGGGTTTAGTTCAACTGTGTTACAGGCTAAAAGTTGTAGATGTACAACACAACACATGCTTGTGAATTCAGCAAATGCCATGCAACAAATTAATAGTTCGAAAACTCATGCATCACAACATGTCAAAACAAAGAATAGGACAGAATCTACTTAATGTAATAGCAACAACTACAACAGCAGATCAGCTGCAGAACTGTCTTTGGCATCAACACAGACATGCATGTAACTTTATCCAAGAATACAAGCAATACTTAAAAGTACTGGCAGACAAACGGGCCTTCGCAATGTAAACAACATGCAAAAATGACATTCAGAGGAGCATTTGGCATTTCTAAAATGATTGGCAATGATGATCTCCACAATACTGTAACAATGGTGACCGCGACAAGCCACAGCACAACAAAAAGAGAGAAGCTTCACAGCCACAGATGAAGGGCACACAGAAACAAACACACACACACACACACACACACACACACACACACCAAAGGTGAAATATGCCATGCAGAGGAAAGCAAATATACAGCTAAAAGCACCATGCAATTTCCGCTTGAGCCCCATTTACGTCATAACACTAATTACAGTGTAGGAGGCAGTAAAAGTAACACACCACACTACTGTATGTGGGACAGAAGTGAACTAGGCATGATAATGCTATAAAGTATGAAGATGGCAGACAACAGAGACAATAAATATAAATATGATGAAAATCAAAGTAAAAACTGAAATGAATGATGTAGGGTACAGCAACATCACACAACACACCAACACAAGTGGTGAATTGTCTCCTAAAAAACCCTCTTCTGCCAGTTTGAATAGGAGTTATAACTGTTTTCAAAGGTGAGTGTGAGGATGTATATGGGGCTTACAAATTCTGACAAGCAGGAAAGGAAAACCGGCACTGAGGTAAGCATGATAAAGAAAAAATAATCTGGGTGTTTCTACAGCTGGTGGAAGGATCAAAGCCCAGGCAAGCTCAGCAGTCAGCCCAACGAAGACTTTACCTCAGAGCAACAAATAACCTGTGGCCGTGGTTCTGTTTCAACAAGACAGGATTCTCCGTTCATTTTAGGCTCCCGTTCTTCCTCCTCTGCTTCAGCTGGAGCACCCAACATGGTAACAGTCTCCTCCAACTGATTGAGACCATTAGGGCCTTCATCAGGAGTCATCATTGGATCACCTGTGGGTTCCTCCGTATCATGCTCCCCTTCTTTCTCATCCTCTGCATTCTTCTTTTTCTCTACCTCTGTATCCTCTGTCCTGGACTCCTCCACCTCTTGACTGGCTTCTTCTCGAGGTTGGCTGACTTCAGCTGGAAAGGTGGAAGAATCTGGAGCAGACAAGTAAAGCTCCCCTGTCTTATCTTCTTCTTTCTTCTCCTGCTCTTCCTCCTCTTCAATTTCCTCTATTATTTGTGTATGAGCAATGGAGACTGAGACATTTGGGTGGTACTCGGCTTCTTCTTCACTCTCACTCTCAGATGAAATACTAGTCTGCTTTGCCTCTTCTACTGTCTCCACTAACACTACTTCCTCTTCAATCTTTAGATCTTTCTCGCTTGTTTCCTGCTCTGTAGGTGGGCTGGCAGGAGAACTGGTTTGAACTGTGACAAATTCAGGTTTTGTTGCTTTGGAAACCTCTTGGATGACAACAGTTTCTTCGATTTCAACTTCGGTCGTCTATACACAAACACACACACATTCACACACACCCATGTACACAGAGTGCACAGACAGACACAATGAGGTGCACACACATACACAACAACGCATGGGGACAAAAACAAAAACATAACATGATCATTGAACATAAATCAAATGAAACTACATTAAGCAAAAATAAATAATAATACATAAGTCAGGAATAAAAAGAACATGAAAATGTTCAACTGTGGACATGAAAGTGACAATTGTGAAGGCAGTCAAATGAATAGTCACAGAATGCATGGCTGTAGTAAGAAAAATATTTTACTGCTGCAAATGGAAAAAGAAGGAAAAAAAGGAGACACAATGGATAAAAAGCGTCATGAAGGGAAGTCTGAAGGGATTAGTAGAGGAGAAGTTAAGACCACCTTTGCAGGTTCTTTGGTATCACAGATCGTGCTATCAACTGTAGATGCTTCTGTTTGGGGCAGACTCACCTGCATAACAGAGAGGTTACCATGACAATTATCAATCACACTAAGTGACACTGCAGTGACATCATCATTGTTAGCAAATAGCAATATTGTAATGCACATACATTGCCAGATTCAATGCAACAGACAATAAATTGACTGATGGAATAAACGAGTTAAAAGGAGAACAGAAGAGGAAAAGACTAGTCCATTATTTACACTAAAGCTCAACTTCACTTGCATAAAATGAAATATGATATTGGAGTCAGCAGGGTCTTTAAGAAGACCACAACAAATTGTGTTAGATGGATAAGTGGTTACAATAGCATCTAGTGTTGGCTCAGTAGTTCTACATGCAGCCACAGCAGTTGAATATAATAACTCTGTGCAAAAGTTTCTATTAAAAAGTAAAGCATCCATCTCCTCTTCAAGTCTGTACAGCAACACAGACAGCAAAAAAAAAAGAAACAAAAAAAACAAAAAAAAGAGCAGAACACTGCTAAATTTAACAATGGCAATAGGTCCAGCTGGAAATAGATAAACGGTTGTTGATTATGATAGCAATAAAACAAATCCTGAAGAATAAATTCCACTAGGTAATGACTGAGCTATGAAAAACCAATCATGACAACTCCATCATGGCAAAAGCATCACATGAAAAAATATGCTTAGGAGTAAGAGAAAGAAACATTACACAACTCAACAACACAAAAATGAAGGTAAAAAAATTGGAGACAGTGAGACATTAGTGAGACAGACAAGTTGATGTGTACTTCTTGTGGCAGAGAATACGTTGTTGTTTCTTTGGAGCAAATCATAAAGTTTTGAAGCACCGCACAACTTTTGCAGCACAAAAGCTCTGTATATCAGTTTCCGAGTCAGAAACACCCAGACAGACGTACCACTTGCTGCTGTTGTTGCTGAACGCGTGTCGTTGGAGCGGGAGAGGAGGTGAGACGCTTCTCCCACTGGTTTGGCTGAGGAGGAGAGGGAGGTGGCGCCTCCATAAAGGAGCGTTTTAGCTGGCTAATGCTAGCTTGGTGTTTCAGAACCTCGTCTTGGGTCTTATCATGGTCCTAATGGGGAGTGGAGGAGAGGAATAATGGGGGAGGAGAGGTAAGGGAGACGAGGAAGGGGTGGAGAGTAAATAACATGTATGGTTTAATTAGGGAAGAATGAGAGGGGCAGGATAACAAAGAGATGAAGGGCAAAGTAGAAAGGAAAAGAAAACAAATACAAATAGAGGAAAACAAATAGAGGTGTTAGATGAAGGAAAAGTTAAGGAAATAGGAAAAAGAAAGGCAAGGATGAAGAAAAAGAGTAAAGGAAAAGTAACTTGTTAAGAAAATATAAAAGAGTCAGAGTGAAAAGAGGCTTGAAAGTAGAGATGGCAGAAAAGTATAGTGGGTAAAAGAATAGGGAAAGGGGGGACAACAAGGGTGAAAAGGGGAAGGGGATTTGGGAGGGGAAAATTGAGGTCATAGGAACATTAGTCTGTCAATCAGGAGAGAAACAAGATGGATGCCATGTCTCACTGAAGCCTTCTTTAATGGATTTTAAATGGAACCTTAAAATTTGGCCTATAGGGTTTGATTGAGAGCGAGAGAAAGCGCGAGAGAGAGAAACAGACAGACAGAGAGAGAGAGACAGAGAGATATATAGTGTATCTGTTTTAGCTACAGTGAAATAAGGCACCTCTGTCTTATTAAATAATTTACTCCTAAGCAACAGCAGGGCAAACTGCAGAGCATGGAGCTGATAGTGTGGAACCCTGTAATCCTGACCTGCCATCTTTCTCTTTTCTTCTGTCTTTTTATTAGTTTTCTAACTTTGCCAATACTCTCGGTTTCACCTCCCCAATTCCATATCTACAGTATCTATCCATCTCTGTGTCATATCATCTTACCCATTTCTGCCTTAAGCGGTAACATTATCAATGAGCTATTTTAACTGGACTGACTAGAACTAAAGGAGAATTTTCCAGACCTAGTTCACTGGCTTTTCTACTCTTCTAAAGGTCTAACACCTCAATCTCAGTATTACTGCACTCCAACAAACACCACCTGGCAATGCACCACTATCAGTCCCATGTCATGAAATAAAACATGTTTATATTTTAGTATGTTATCACAGCACACATCACTTGATGCTGGAAGCCAATCCCCAGTAAACAGGAAGAGAGGTCCCCAAATGGGTTAAGGAGGCAGGATTAGTCATGTTAAACACAGCTGCCTGGCAAAAATCAAACTCTTGAATTAATCACGGATTGAAAATGCAAAAAGATAAAATGATCACAAAACAGCATTCAACATGCACACAGCATGCATAAAAGCCACATTCAGACACGGCTGAGCCTATTCACAAAGCAGCCATTGTGAAAACCTGGACTGGGAAATATCCTGGAAGAGCAAGTCCTCTCTGTGCTGTTGTTTGCCAAGATCAATATCTATCAAAGGCTTTTGCATTTCATACATTCATTTTAATTCTCCTTTTGATCTCTAGACTGTGTAAACAAATTAGCCTGAATTTAGTTATAGAAGTTAATATAACTAATCTGTCACATTAGCACACTGTGGTTTCGTTTTTCTGCTGTAGACAATGCTGATGAGCACTGAGGCTATAACAAAGCCGAGGGTTGTGGTGGGGGAACCAAAACAACTAACTGCAAATGTAAAAATCTTTGGGAAAGTCTTTGGGTTTGTCACTTCACCCAGAACATTAAAATATTAAAATACAGATTATTGCAGTATTAAATGGACATTTGTGTTATACATCATAAATGGGATCATATATACTGTAGTCATACTTCCTAGCCCAACTGTTCATAATTGCTGCTACATGAATTAGGACAATTAGCAGTGCAGCTTTTTCATACTACACTTTTTTTTACAATGCTAGGATTTCTAAAATAGCTGATATTCAGTATAGACTTGATATAAAAACATCCACAAACAACAATACACGCAGGCATGCAGTCAGAGCCTGAGAGTGCGAGAGGGCAGCAGTCTTGTACAGTACAATGCAGGGGAAGTTGTAGTGCCGATGGCGTCAAAATACAAAGAAAATACAATTTAGTCTTGTTCAGCCATCAGGTGACGCCAGTACCAACCTCCAACATTAAATTACTGTGCCTCACATAAATATTTTCCCCATGCACTCTCAATGGACTCTGGAAGGCAGACATGAAGCAAAAAATGAAATAAATTAATTAAAACTGTAAAAACATCAACAAATGTAACACTACAAAATAAAACATGGGACACAAATAATATAATTAAGTAAATGATAAAGATTTTTAAAAAAAATATAAATAATAAAGGGAGGCATGTGATGATACAGTCGAAATGTCTAGAACTGTAATAAAAGCTGGAGAATTTTCACAAGCTTAAATTTAATTTTGATAATGCAACAGTGCGAGTACCTGTGTCCATGTTAAAAAAAACTCAAAGCATTCATAACATCACCACATCAAAAAACATTACATACACAAACCAACAAACCCTAATGTGCTTTCAGTGAAACCAAGAAATAATGATGACAACCACAGATATGAACCAGAAAGCAAACTCAAAGTGTGAAACCATAAGCCACAGCAGTGCAACTGAAAGTGAAGATTTTGGGTGAAAGTGCCCATTCAGCATTGGTTTTAAGGTTCACGCCCAACCTCTAATCCTCAACACTGTGTGCTTTTAGACTTATTCCTGTCTAAATTTCCTTCCTTAGCCTTCTTATTATTATTACTATTCTTTTTTTTTTTGTTTGTTTGTTTGTTTGTTTTTTACAAATGCCAGATTGGAGCTTTCCTATAGTTGTTGAAACTGAGTTAACATCCTCACATTTGGGCACTTTCACCCTAATGAGTGAACCCAAACAACCACCACGATCAGCGCAAATGATTGACAGACCAAATACAAAACCAAATATCAATAGTGGGTGAACCTGAGAGGGGCCAAGCTCACTGGCTCCAAGTGACTGTTGATGTGGTAAAGTAAGGAAAAAAGTAATGACAGGTTAGGTTTGCTGCATGTGTGCACAACTACACCATAAAACCAATTCCATTCAATACACAGATCCTCAAAGATCAAACATTATTCTTCTAAGAATTGTGCTGGGTAAAAACAGGCCTTACAGACCTGGATGGAGGGTGTGACTTCCATATCGCCACTGTGCAAGTCCACCTCCTTAACCTTCAGTGTCGTAGTCATTGTGAAGGTAATTATGACAAAATGAGCAGGGTAGGGGCACGAAAAAAAAAAAAAAGAAAGTGAAATGGATAATGGGAAAAGCTATTTCCTTCCCCAGCATGTCCTTTGCACCAAATCGATGGGGACATTAACAGAAAAATTCTGAGATGGTCAATACAGGGAGAAAGCAGATACAGCTGACTGCTTATGTACAGTTAGAGAAAAAAAAAAGAAGAGAGATTTACAGTTTGTGTCAAAGCACGTGTTTATCCTATTATACAGCATATTAAAAACCTGAGTCAGATGCGCTCTGTCTACAAGTAAATTCCAAAAACCACTATGTTCGGGCGTAGGTTTTTAAGACACAGAAACTACTTTATGTCAAACAAAACATTTTAAAATCATTCTGCAGTTACAGCATAAGTGCCACGATGTGTTCACCGGAGACCAGCTTTATACTTAGGACTTCTGCTTTGTTACTCAGGCACTGAGCAGAATATGCCCCATCTGTTCCATCTAGAGAAACAGATTAATTCAACAAAGCCAAAAAATGCACAGCATAAAAAGTGCTATTATACACTATTACAGTGCCTTGCAAAACTATTCATACCCCATTGAAGTTACAACCACAAACGTAAATTTATTTTACTGGGATATTATCTGATACACCAACACAAAGTGGATCATAATTATGAAGTGAAAGAAAAATTATGGTTTAAAAAAAGTTTTTTGTTTTTTTTTACAAATAATTATCTGAAATGTGTGACGTGCATTCGTATTAGCCCCTTTTACTTTGATACCACTAACTAAAATCCAGTGTAACCATTTGCCTTTAGAAATCACCTAATTAGTAAAAGTAGCTATTTTGCAAAGAAAAATGGGCAAAAATGCCCCTCTCTAGATGTGCAAAGATGGTAGAGACATACACTCTAAAAGACTTGGAGCTGCAACAAAAGGTGGGTCTACAAGGTATTGACTCAGGGTGGGCTGAATACAAATGGACGCGACACTTTTAAGATGTTTATTTGTAAAAAAGTTTGAAAAACATTTATCATCCATCCACTTCACAATTATGTACCACTTTGTGTTGGTCTATCACATAAAATCCCAACAAAATACATTTACATTTATGGTTCTAATGTGACACAATGTGGAAAATTTTAAGGGGTATGAATACTTTTGCAAGGCAGTGTGTTTTATACAGTGGTAAAGGACAGGACACTGAGATTTCTGAAACTTAGGGAAGTGTAACACTAGTTTAATCTAAATATCGTTTACCAATATACAAATCCAATAAGTTTTAATGCTAAAGGGTAAAGGGGTTTACTATATCTACCGCTATGTGCAAATGTAACTTTAACATATCATTTTGCAGTTACATCATTTATCTGCAACCCAAAGGAAATGGAGCAAGTTTGACTAAAAAGCTGTTATTTCTTAAGTGTTTTTTTTTTTAATTGCACCACACAATTATTTTAACTCGTCTGATGGTTGTGATCTTAAAGACCTAACACACAAATCAAATGTCATTGTGATTTGCTGTTGTAAATTAAACTATTTAATTCTCTCTTTTTATTGTGTATAGTTCTTAATCTTTAATATCTACATTTTATCTATATGAACAATAATTTCTCTATTGAAATACTTTATCAACTCTGCATCTTAATACTTTACTTTACACTACTTGATCTAATCTTTTTTCTGTTTAACAACACAGTGGGGTTGGCAGGGTTCAGGGATGTTAAAAAAAAAAAAAGGGTCAGGAAATCAGGGAGATTAGGAAAGGAAGTGGCCATTTGCATGAATTTAAGGAGTTGACTATAGGCAAACAGATTGCACAATCATCAGAACGGGGGTTAAAAGTAAAGAAAATTAGAAGAGGGTAAATAGGGTGGGGAAATTTGGATACATAAAAGTTTGTTTTTATGCAGCAGGATCGCACATTTCTTGTATCCAGGTAGCACTTGTGTGGTGCCTGATGCGAGGAGGTGTGTGTGCTTGCTTGATAAAACCAGCGATTAAATGGTCCTTGGGCTGATCATTTTGTGTTTCAGGGACAAACCGTGGCAAAACTGCCCTTCGCTTACGAGAGACCACGTTCTCTAGGTAACACAATGTAAGGCCCAGGGGTGTGGCTAAAATCAGAGCTAAGACCAAAGACTGGCTCGCTGTCAGCATCACAACCAATAGGAAAAGGACTAGCAGACAAGGAAGGAGAAAGGGAGATTGATTTAGGAGGTAATGGTGAAAAGACGAGCTGAGGTAAGAGCAAGAAAAAGACAAGTGGGTCGAGCAAAGAATTACATACGAGAAAAAGGGCAATGAGGGAAAATAAAAGCGAAAGAAGGAAGGGAAAACTGTGTAAAAGGTAAAAGAAAAAATTGAGGGCAAATGTGGCAGTGTTGTGTGCCGAGGAATAGCAGGGGCCAAGCTAATGAGTTTAGGAGGCAAACAACCACTTATAAATGCCATTAACTTCGACCACATTAATGCCAAACCATTAGGAATCTGCCATAGCCTGGATGCACCCATGTTGGAAGCTATATAGCTGGGAGCAAGGATGGTAAAAATGTTCACTTTATCTGCTGACTTGGACATTAGCTTGATCAAACTGAGAGTAAAAATGCTAAATTTTTTTGTTAGCTTAGCTAATATCCTTATGGGCAGGCACCTGTTTCCATTCCTGTTTAACATGGACAGAAAACACAGGCTGAAAAAAAAATATTTAACCACACTCCTCAGGGAGAACCAGCTCTTCAAATTTGGTACTCCAGCTGGTGCTGCAGTTTCAGCCCGGCAGCTTTCCTCTGCTCCAAAAAGCTCTGGAGCGTCTGTTTGGGAACTTGTGGTTGGGTAATATGTTTGAGGGTTTTGTGTGAGATGTTCAAGATCAGCCAACTGTTCATCAGACATGATGGAGTCATATGAGGGAGGGGTCCACGGTGAGGCAGATGAGTCATCAATAAGGTCGTCATCTTCAGAGATGTCTGACAGCCCATGGTCGAGCTCAGAGATGGAGTCAAGGGAAGGGGGGATGGAGGAAAGTGAGGATGATGAAGAGAAGGAGAGAGGAAACATAAAGATTGACTGATGGGAGGATTGAAAGAGAGGAAACACATCCAGGGTGAGAAAAAGATGAAGAAAGAAAAAAAAGGGAGGCGAAGGAGGACACAAGATGGGGAAAAAAGGGAGGGGACACACTCACACAGCCCCAAGTGTGGAAGCAAGAAGTGTAGAAGTAAAGTAATTTACATATAAAATTACAACATGGGCGAGATTAGCATTAAAAGGATCATTTCATTTTGTGTTTTCATAAAATGATGGCAAAAAAATGAGAGCATGCAAGACGGGAGTGAGAAAAACAAAAAAGAGGAGTGTGTGAAGAAAAAGAGAGAGGGGAAGAGACAAAACATTAGTCAGTGAACACACCACAATAGTTAAAAGCGAACATAGGAGGGTAGAGAGTAGAGGGCAAAATACAAAGTACAGTTTTGATCAAAAAGGGTGCGAACATGGTGCTGCCACTAAACAAAGGTTAAGACAGAGGTCAATTCCACAGTAGTGGGGTGTGACAGAGCTAGCAGGAGTAAAGGGAGAGTGCAGAGAAAGGGGTGCATGGGGGAAGCATGCTAATATAATAATGCTCTTTATCTGCTACTGCAGGTAGGCATAGGCTGGTTTAGTTAAATAGTGGGCACAGACCCTAAACAAAGGGGGGATGCTTGAAGATGCAGAGTCGAGGTATGTGAAATCATTTATATTTGCAGAGACACAAAACTTTACTGCTCTAATAAAGGCAAACAAGGTTGTAAATGCAAAAATCTAATAAAAACAATTAATATAAATATAATTTTCTGTATGATGAGTTAAAAATGAGGTATTTACTCTGAAAGTACTGCTGACTTAAAAACTGTTGTTACTCACAAAAAATATATATATTAGGCTTAAAATGAAAAACAACAGAGTGTGGTTGTTTGTGGTTCGTTGCCGTGGTTCAAGTAACTAAAGGATCCTGTGAAAACAGAAAAAAATTGCCTGTACCTACAGATGAGCATATTAAACCTCCTGATAATATGAAGACCCCCACAGAGACAGGACCAAGGCTAAGACCTCAGACTATTATTTCAGTTCTGGTACCAAGTCCTGTTCAGTCACTGCATTTGTGAACCATTGGTTTTTCCATGTCATTTTTTCACCTCAGATTTTAAGTAAGAATCTGATACAATTGTCCATACATTTTTTGTATATTGTACAACTCCAGATGTTCAGTGAAGATGGTCCCATGGAGTGGCCCCATAGTAAAACCTCTGCACGGTTCCCACAACACTCAAAATAATGGTCATGGTCATCTGCGTGCCATACAGTCGCAAGAAAAAGTAATTGCACCATATGCAATATCCTGGTTTTCTGCTTAAATTGATCATGAAATGCGATCTGGTCTTGACCAGAGTCACAAATATCAACAAACAATATTTCTAAGCTGGTAAAACAGTCGTGATCTTGTTTAGTAAAAGACTTAAACACACTCAAACATTCAATTGGTGGAAAAAGTAATAGCAACACCAGGCTTCTGACATCACCAAAGTGTCAACTGGAGTCAGGTTTTTGCAAACCTGGAGTCCAATCAATGAGACAAATGTGTTGTGGGTTAGAGATCCTCTGGACAAAACAATAGCTCTCAGAAGACCCATGATCAAGACAGACTGAAAATATCACGACTTTTTATGTTTTATCAGCTTAGAAATATTGGAAATATTGTTTTTGTTGACATTTGGAATTTTGGTAAAGATCTCTTCATATTTCATGACAAACAGTGTCACTACTTTTCTCATGAATGTATACTATTGGCTCATACATAATAATGTCATAATCATTAAGATGCTTATACAAATTTGTTTATACAAATTTGCATATGCAAAAATCCATCAACATGTAAGCGTGTCTATATTATAGGTTTTATGTTGAGACCAAGCCTTTATCTTGAGCAGAGCCAGACTGGTTTTTCTCTTTTTCCATCACGCCTCCTGTGGGACAATATTGAATATAACAAAAGCATCTAAACAAATACTAAGGCGGACATGTTTTCTATCGGTCTTGTTTTCGAATGTATCCACACAGGATGTACACACCAACACACCTTAGAGTCAGAATGGAGCTCCAGACGGGGCTCCCGTCCATTCTCAGCTGTCTCCCTGCCAGCCTCAGTTGTGCTGATCATTGGTGCTAAAGCAATTTGAAAAAACACAAACAAAATGAATTATTACAACTTATCAACAAACCCAAAAATCAACAGGTTTTATTTTTGTAACATTCAGGGTATAGTGGCTTGAATACTTTAAGATGAACTACATCAAAACACATTCTCTGTATACAATAATACAAATTAAATCCATAAATTGTTATATATAACCTATTATTTAATAATAATTTAATAAGTAACAAGGATACAGTTCAACTATCTACCCAGCAGGGGGCAGTATAAGTTAATAATAAATGAAAACAGTTTAAAGTAGGATCTGTGAGCCATATCTGGAAAACCACAAAAAACTGTTTCCAAACACATTAACATATGTCAGATATATATATATATTTGATATCTGGCTCTTTTTCAAATACTGTAGTTACATATCTATACAAAATCCCAGTGCATTTACATTTAAGTTTTTATCCTGTGCTTGTTAATTTTTGTCCTGCTAATGGCAAATTTTGCGATTTTCTTGATCCATGTTGTAGTTTTTCATTTTATTCTGAACCGTTTTTCTTCTCTTTTCATTCTTCTTTTTGTCACTCTCAGAGTGACAGGAAACATATGCTGCAGCTATTTCCTGTATCTGGTCAGACACTGAGCATTGTACATCCAAACACACACACACACACACACACACACACACACACACACACACACACACACACACACACACACACACACAATCCCTATGATCTATGATCACACTTTCATTTACCCATCATTCCTTCCATTTTTCTTCTGATTAATTATTGTTCAGACTGAATCTGGTTTGTCATACAGTTTGTCTTTTTGACTGTGTTACCTCCATCCAGACTGCGGCTAATACGTTTTGATGAGGTGCGTTCAAATTTGGGTGCAGGCCGATCTATGAGGGAGCTGGCCTGGCGGCTCTGGGCCTGAGTACGCCCGCTGTAACGAAACTTAGAGCCCAGAGTCAAGAAACGAGCCTTGGTAGGAGGCTCTGGTGCACTTAACCTAGAGACGAAACACAAAAAAATGAAGACAGATTGTGTAATTCAATAGACAAAACGTATTTAATGATATACTTTGCAGGATATTAAAGCTTATTCCTGTCTCTCCCTTTCTTTCATACACAGACAAAAGCAGAAAAAGAGCAAACATTCACAGCCACTACACATTTTTTAAAAAAGGGCACCTTTCTGTTTATTAAGTGTGTTTCATTTTCCTGAGATTACCCAGTGAGCTAACCAACTGGAATTACCTCTCCCCATTTGTTTTCTGGCAAAAGTTAAAACTTTCTGTTGAGCTTTGTAGACTGCATCATTTTACTCAACCTAATTAAAGTACTAAAAGTGAAGTGATACTCTTAACACGAGAATGCATTCACTGAAATTCAGTTCCAGAAGTAGAGTACATATTTGCTTCACGGTGTGTCTGAGTGTATGTACCTACCTGAAGAAACTGTGATTCTCCACACAGACCTTCCACAGCTTCTTGGCAAATCGATGTTTCTCGAGTTTGAATCCCACTGTGCTCTCAAACTGCTCTGTCTGTGAAAAAAGCAAAAAAGAAATTTTTAATTTTTAATCTATATCAACATATGTACAGAATGCAATGTGTGGCTTGTTATGTCAATATACATCTAAAATCTTAGTTTTTATAGCCTGTGTGTACAAGTACGCATGTGGGTGGAAACATACCTCTCCTGGTCTGATCTTAATGTAGAAGTTGGTTCTCTTATATGAAATCTTGAGTATTTTGGGCCAAGCAAAGCGATTTATCCGAAGTCTGTCTTTGTAAACTAGAAGCCCGTTGGCGCACACACCTAACATGATGTCCACACCATCAGAATCCTGCCACAGCCAGATACAAATGGAAACAGAATACATTTTATTGCAAAAGGATTAACTGTGAAACATTTGTATGTGCTGCATTTTTGTCTAAACCAAATCATACTGTACATCAACTGATTTCCAAAATAGCCTGCGAAAGGTCAATAGAAACTCAATTACCAGAGACACAAATGCTGTCATGTAGCTGTAACATAGTTAGTTGGCACACTAACTCACCAGCAAGCTTTTAAGTCCAAACCCATCTAGTAATGGTAAGTGGGTATTGATTATGGGAGTGAATTAGCACAGGGGAAATCCGTTGGACTAATGGACAAGGCAATATGTTGATAATGGACAGTTTTACTGGGACAAAAACAAACAGGCATCACATGACCTTGTCATGCTATTAGCGAGTCATTGATATCTATATTTGTGCTGTAACAACAGACGCATTTTAAATGCTTTGGCACACATCTACACAATGAATTTAGCAGAAAAAACTCTTCTCGTTGATTTCTGTCATTTCTCTTAATGACTAATGCAGCTTTGGAGGCTGCAACAGAAAGATAATGATAACCTTGTTACTAAGGTTACTGGTAATCACCATCATTCACCTCATTCTTGAAAAAGAAGGTCTCAATTTTGGAAGTAATGAAACATTTTTTTAATGTTACCCACTAGATGTAATCCCACTAGAATTAAAAAAGGCAGAAGAATGGTTGAAATGTGTTAAATGTAACTTTTTCTTATATATAGAAAAAAATTACTTGTACTTGTTCAACATTATAATAATCTGATCTTCTGAAGGGGCTTCTATTTGCATCTCAGTGTTATGAAACTTAAACAAATTAATGGCACGGGACAGAAAAAAAAAAAAGTGCTGCTCTTATCTTTTCCTCTAGCTCTCTTTCCCCCTGCTGCACTTAAGTGAAGCGTGCTCTAAAAGGACACTGGCCTCTTTCTCCAGCTCAAAGATGTGTTGTATCTCACTCTGACCTTATCTTGGTCCCTCATTTCTTTGTCTCCTCTCTATGTCCCCAGTCTCTCATCCTCTCTTTCTATTTCAAGAATCACTCTCTCACTCATGCATATTTCCTTTTTTTTCCCCTTCTCGTTTTGCACAAAGACCCATAAACATACTCAGACACAAATGGAAACATGCACGCACTCCGCTGATGACCTGCTATTCCAGTGAGAGATACTGGCTGTTCCCATGGCAATGGCCTCCCTGAGTGTTTGTACAGCTGACACACACACAGAAAAAGGCAGTGACACAAACATGCAGACACACCAACACACTTGTCCCACAAAGAAACTGTGCTAATCCCCAGTTGCCAGCAACAGAGCAGAGCATAGGAAAGCAGAGGACAAGAATTCATTTGTACCTTAGCATGATGCAGATCCACCCCATACATGGACAGTTTCTTGGCATTTTCTAGAAACTGGGTGTCAGCCTGTGCTGGTGTCATTCCCCTAAACACACAGAAAAGATTACATATAAGTAATAACTTTGGTTATACAGTACACCACTACAGAATAAAAATTAGTGTACTTCATAATTCTTTCTGACAACATGACTCTGTTTCCTCTGACCTGTGTGACTTGTGGAGTTCAAGTATTTTCTCCTCCATCTCTTTGTTCTGATTGGGTGCAAAGGTCAGCTGACTGATGTAGTTCAAAGGTCGAGGTTGGTCCAGATCATAGTCACCCATTTCCGCCTGTGTACAGTACCAATACAGGACAATGATAAGCAGAGCCACATCTGGAAACAGCATATTTGCCAGCTCCTTACCCACCTACACACCACATATCCATAGACAGAGTACTTTACCTGCAATGTGTATGATCCCAGGAGCGCATGAGTGACAAATGAGCAAGGCAGTCGACCAGAAGCAACATCTTCACGAAGCTGCAGACACAACAGGTACCTGTAAGGAAAAAAAATGGAAAAAGTTACTGGGTTTTAGTTGAATGTAATTTCAATCACAACAAGTAAAGATTATCTTTCTTCCAACTAAATTTGGCTCCATTGTTCATTGTAAAAAAAAGTGTGATGTGTGTAGCCAAATTGCCTTCTCTTGTGGGTCAGCTTATAGAGATTAAATATCGTTGTTGGTGTCATATAATTTTCTTAGTATTGTGGTACACTGACTGGTTCAGCAGGACAACCCTCAGTCTAATCCTCACAGACTCAAACTGTACTGCAACTGCGTTGCATAACATTCACATTTGCAGTTAGCAAACTGTGAGGTTGTGTGGATTTTCAACAGCAAAAGCTGTCCCCTGGAAAGGTTATGAACAAATTCTTTGTGTGAGTGGAGCTTCAGACATCTGATGAATGAATGATGCTGTCGGAAAATGTCATTCAAAGTCATTCTAGCAGTATTGACACTTGCTATGATGGAGAGTTAAACCTTAGTCATCCAGTTACTTTGCTTCTCTTCACTGATCTGCCTTATTGCCCCTGGACAATACTCTTTTTTCACCATGTTAATATAGGTAACTGCACAAATCAAAATTGCGTGTGCCTGTGTGTGTGTGTGTGTGTGTGTGTGTGTGTGTGTCCTCAATTAACCTTTTGCTACACCCATCAGACAAGCTGTTCGCTCCATTAGACATACACTTCACCCTAAATGCCGTGTGTGTGCATATGTATAAATTCAAATGAATTGTCAATGTTCGCAACAGCAGCGTGTGAGAGAGGTCACACAAGGTAATTACCTGAACAGAATTATCACCTATTTCTGCTTTTTTTTTTGTCCTTTCAGCTTATCCTGTGAGTTCAGGGTCGGCACAGCGGATCATTGTCTGCATTTTGATTTGGCACAGTTTTTACCCCGGGTCCACTTCCTGACTCAACCCACCCCAATTTCTACCGGGCTTGGACCGGCTGGGCATGGGAATGGGCTGTTAGGTTCAGTGTCTTGCCCAGAGACACTTCAACATCATATGTTGAAGCTGTTGTACAGCAAAAATCATTTAGTTATAGGATATAGGAGTAGTTTATTTTTTTTATAGAATATGGTGGAACCCGAAAACAGAGCTAATAGGGAGAGTGAGTGGTAAGAGTGTGAGTATTTATCAGATAGAAAGAAACAAAACTTATTAGGACTGTCATTCGATTTAAACTTTTATTTGTGATTAACTGCAGACTGTCCCTAGTTAACACTTCTTATCTACTCAGAATTTGCTGTGAAGAGACATTTTAATTTTTTTATATTTTTACCAGCATAAGAGTGGACACAAGGCACTGTGATAATAACTTGGTAAAGCTAATGAACTGAAAACTGAGTGAAAATAAGGATGGAGGTAGATCAAGCGTAAGATACAGACAGGTGTTATAACTCACTGTGGTTAACAGATTCATGTGTTGCGTTGACATGACCATTTTGCAAATATGCCTGCATCTGTTTGCCCTAAAATAAATACATTATTATGTTACTCTGTGTCTGCTGGAGGCTAATGTTATCCTGTGTAAAAAGGCAAACACTACATTTGCTAAAATACATTTTATACGGAGATAATATGCAACTCTGGTAAGAGCTGGTTCCACTTCCCAAAACGGCCATCAAAACTATATCAGTGCAGATCGAAATAAAGGTTGGAACATCTCTGGCCAGTGTGTTTGCATGTACCTGGTAATGTCTTCAGTAAGCAGTGAGGGTTCAGGAGGGTAGAACTTGACGTTGAATGCAAACTGCCAGTTGTTACCTTGAGAAAAGGAAACTGTTACTCATTGTGATTTACAGCACACTAACATTACACATTAGCTTCTGATTAATTAGTACATGAGGATACAATTGGGTGCAAAAGTTTGCATCCCCTTATTTTTAAATGGCAAAAATATTAAAACAAAGAATTTGAATTTTAACACAAAATGCAAACTTTTCCATATTGACATTCTTCATTATTTTACTGTGATAAACGAATTTATAAATGAACTTGATGTAACATTGATGATGTAACATTTGTACTAGCTGATTAATATTGTGTTGCTGAAATGTTTTTTAATAATAATAATAATAATATAATAATATTAACATTTTTGCAATTTCAAAACCCCACTGTATTCTCACATACTTAGGGATTAATAGCAAAGGAATCCCTATGAATTTCATATCAGCACTGGGAGGTCTGTATATCTATTTGTTTAACTTTCTGTCCAATTCCACCCATCCCACCCATCTGTGTTTGGGAGACAGACAGAGACAGACAGAGACAGAGACAGAGACAGAGACAGAGACAGAGACAGAGACAGAGAGAGAGAGAGAGAGAGAGAGAGAGAGAGAGACAGAGAGAGAGAGAGAGAGAGAGAGCTCAGCGGGTGTGAGAGAGGGCAAGTAAAGCACAACAGCTTTTAGAAAACACTAAGCTTGATACATCCCACACGCATTCAGACAAAAACATGTATGACATCTGGTATTACATAATGTCATTCTAGCTGAACCAAAGAGCAAACTAATCTTAATCACAAGCAAAAACAGGGTCGCCACAAAAGATATCCTCACTGATGTTTCTCTTGTTGTGGCTTATGGTTTCCTTTAGGAAATCGCTAATTTCATTTAAGTCTCCATTTGGCTCTAGTTTTCTATTCTCATTCCCACAGGAGGCTTTATTGCCACGCCAGCCACCCGTTCTACTTCCAGCCTGTCTTCATAGCTTGACTCAACCCAATACACACAAACGACATAATACGGACATCACATGATCAAAAAAATTTATCCCATAAAAGTTGACATCACATCATGACCAAGACTTAATTCTCCTCCAAGGTCAGAGACACATGCACCTACACAAACATGCACAAGTAGACAACCACCATTCATCACATACAGACACACAAACACATGTACACACAAGGACCGGAAGGATGGGGAACATTTCAACATCACATGGAGAAACTAGGCAATGTGATGCATTATTTTTACAGTGGTAATTATAGAATAACACAGTTATTCTGTTGCAGTCTGTGCGTGTGTGTGTGTGTGTGTGTGTGTGTGTGTGTGTGTGTGTGTGTGTATTCCTGTATAAAATATGTCTTGTTGGCAGTAGTAAGTGCTCTGGAGTCTCTTGTGACCATTTCTTTTATACAACTACATGCCACCCATCAATTCTCTGCACCTTCTATAGTATTTATTCACACACATACACACACGGCATATACCTAACCTTCCAGGGTACACTGTACTCATCCTGGCATCACCCTCACTGTGTGTAAACATATTCATAGATTAACTCTCAGAGAATCTGAATTGAAATGGCTGCCAATGCACCATGGCACACTCTGACACAATCTAAGTAATGAGACAGGTTAGTTTTATTATGGAGAGGACATGAGTGCTGCTGTTAAACATTACCAACAGCCACAAGCTCTGCTGAGGTATACTGAGGGGATTAAATTCAGCCTGTTCAGATTGAGTGCCTGGTTTCCAGTGATATTGTGCATGACTTCAAAGGCGAGACAAAATCTTTTTCACATTTTCACAAATTGATGTTTTACTTGCAGTAATGCTGTGGTTAGACTTTGTGGTATTTTTTACAACATCAAAATAAACAAAATCATTAGAATTTATACAACTGAGCAGAATTTGATGACTTTTAGATGATTCTATTTTCTTTCTGTGGCTCTTAGCATCTTCAAGGAGCTGTACCACTTCTGCTTTTTTTTATTTGTAACTTTACATCTAAACTACATATGATGGAGAATACTTTTTCTTCCAAATGCCAAAAAAAAAACAAAACTCTCACATCCAGACAGGAGTATTATAGATATCTACGTTAAATTATGGGCCAATATAGGCAGCAGTTTGACTGTTTCAAAACAGTTTACTGACCCCCCCCAAAACAGGAGGAATTTATGTATATGTCCCAGCACAGTATGTAGTGACGAAGAATTATGACGTCCAAGTACAGACCAAGTATAGCCAAGTAGTGTCAAACATGTAATTTGTATGTTACTGTGGCTGTAAACATACAGACAGAGGCATGCAACTTACATGAACACAGGCATACATGATAATACAGTCATTCTCTTTCTGTATAAACATTTAGGGAAGACAAATGTACACAAATGAATCTGTGGACCCAGATGCAGATCATTCATCCGAAAACCACAAGCACACACACGGACACAGCCACAAAAACACTGGCATGGATGTACACCACAGAGTCTATGAAGCTCACACATGGAACCACACAATCTGCACACACCCAAACATAACTACTTCACATGTGCTAATTGTAAAATAACAATAAACCTATATTACAGTGGTTTTTTCCCCCGTTTCTCTTAAAAGTACAACCTAAACGTTAAGTCTGTTTTAATGCTAGCTTCGAGTTATATTGCACAAAAAAAAGCTGCGAGAAAGCAAGAGAAATAGGTGTAAAGGTATGGGTTATAACCACATTGCATAAATGCCTTATGCAACTCTTCTTAAGGCAACACACAAGCTAACTCCAAAGAAAACACATGAAATGACAGACTGCAGAATGAGTAACTTGATTAACGTAAACTCTACACCGACACCTTGACCCGCACTCATAAATTAACACCAGTTATTAAAGAGATGTATAAATAATGAAGCCGAGTGATCACGCTCTGGTTACCTCTTTCATGCTGCCAGACTGCTGTCAATTAGTTTCAGATGTCTCTGGCTTTGTTTGACTTAATTGTGATGGTTCAGATATATTATTAATTTAATATTTTAAAGCTTATTCATTCCCTTTTGGCTGAGAAGCTGGGGCTCGGTTTTATGTGAAACACTTGCATTATTGAGACAGCATGAAGGAGATATGTAAAGGGTGGGTGGTTGGTTGGGTGGATGGATGAGCCGACCAGCACAATTTTGAAGAATCCAGAAAAAGGAAAAAGCATGATTTGATAAGTAAAACTTACTGCGTATCTGTCTCTTAATTTCTTTAGTGGGATCCAACCAACACTGAAGTGAGCAAAAAAAAAAAAATGAATCAGACAGTCACAGAGCCAGAAGACATCAAACCTCCATCACAAAACAGTGTGAGACACTGTACAGACATCCATGTCTGCAGCCTCTGTGTGTTACATTACTGAGTTATTGGCATACAGTACATCCTGTGTATGTTTACATACCTTCTGTTCATGGCTATCCTTGTATGTCAGACCAAAGTAGTCTTTTTCCAGAAGATTAAGGTGCTCACAAACCTTAAAAAATAGGAACTGACCCTTAGCACGTTTCTGTAGAGTGAGATAGGAGACAAAAGTAGAGAGAATGAGATTCCGACACATCGAGTAAAATTACATTTGGATAGAAAAGGAGTTACTATATAATGTTTACAGTTGTCATTCACAAATGTCCCTTTCAAGCCTGAAAAAGTGAAATATGAGCACACCACAAAAGATCTAAACTCATTTGGTCAAGTAAAACACTTTGAAGTTAGTGTCAGTAGCTCTCAATCAATGAATCTCTGTTCCATCATCTGCATCTGTTTTTATTATTCTCTTGCTCAGTCTCTCCATCTGTCTCTGGGTGACACATTCTTTCATAAGGCCAATGGCAGCCCAGGCCATGAAATCCTCCACATTCAACTATGACAATGACAATGACATTTAGCACACATCCATGCCACCGTGAATAAGTGTGCACGCACGCCAACACACAGTGAGTGGCGCCTTTGAACAAGCAGAAGGTCAGACACAGACAGGGTGGGGGGGGGGAAGAAAAAAATAATCAAATAATTCTCATTTCTTTTCAGTTAGTCAGCACAGCTTCAGTGTGACATTGGGGCAGAAACAGAGAGTGTAAATACGCAGCCAGACATACAGACAGGGCAGGGAGGGTGATGAAACTGGAAGGAAAGAGGATAAAAGAGTGCATTTTTCCTCTTCTCCTGGGACGGCTGAAAACATCTGTGGCATTTTCCTATTACTGTTCAGACACATGCACCACATACACACACAGTGTAGTTGCATTCTGAACGCCTGAAGAATGTGACCTTTCAGAGTTTCTGTGTCTGTGACAGTGTGCCTCCAAAAGCAAGGCAGTGCATAGTCACAAATGTTTGGGTGCCTGTACAACAATGATATGAGAGGCTTTTCCAAATGCGGATGGTTTACCAGATCAGAGCTCTTTCCATTTTGCCAAGTAGCTCCTCATTTCCTGTATAAATGTCACAACTGAAGAAAAATCTAAAGAACTGAGTTATATATGCTTAACAATGAACATATATGAAACCATATAATGATTATATAAGAGCCTGAAAGATATAATGGTCTTTATTCAGAATAAACATAAAGCATTAATTTTACTACCCTAGTAACTTTGCCCAATGAACCCAGTAACTAAATACTCCCCGACTCATGTCAAGTCCTAAAACCTAATGAATTTCTATGTAATAGTACTTAAAACCTGTGACACAAAAATTCTGCTGAAACCAATGTTAATGAAATTCCTACATGCAGCATTAAGAACCTGTGACACTAGGACTTTCCTTTGACATCCACTATTAAATAGAATCGGGCAGTACAACATATGTGTTTTAAGTTATTACTTACATTTAATGCCATCAGTTAATAAATAGGATAGATGACCAATAGAAGAATGGACCGGGAGATTGCACGCGCGAGTGTGTTTGTGTGTTGGAGGCCTGCAGGCCAAAACAGAAAATTTAATCTCTGGAATGCATTGTGCATCTCTCCCTCTCTCAATCTAACTATGCCAGTGTGTGGAGGGAGCGATCGATGGTTGGATATGTGTGTGAGCACTTTAGGACAATAGCAGCTAGTTGCAGTATCAGCGTTATCTGTTGCAAGACAAAGCAGCTACTGTTCAAAGGACCACAGACTCTCACAGGCACACTGCTGGGCGTTGGCATACTGTAGATTACATTGCAGGTTTGCTACAGTAAAGATGCCAGTGAAAATTCCCAGACGAAATAGCAAGATACAGACCTGAAAAATGCTCACTGTTCTATAAAGGGGTCTATGAACCAGGCACTTAACTGTTAAGAGTTCCACAGGACCTGCACAGTGTCTATTCTTGGAAGTCTCCCAATGGATATAAGTGTGGGAATGTGAGCAGGGGAACCACTAAAAATGTGCATCCTACATGGGAAACAAGTTTTTGGTCCCAAGTTATAGTTAAAAGGAGAAGAACAAACATGTACACTGGCAAGTTAAGGTTGAAAATGCCTAGATGCTGATGCTTATTATCTGTTGATGGTTTTATTTAATCAAATAGTTGTAAATGGATCACAAAACACAAAAATGAACGCTTCCTTTTTGAGTATGTATGTTCAAATTAAATTTGCATGTTAAACTTTACTTTCATAAAAAAAAAAAAAAAAAACAACTTACATTTGCAGTAATAACCTGACAAATAAATTGCATTCTACTGATCAGTTTTTACAGATATTGCAGTGTGATTTTCTTCCTGTGTTTTCTATTGAAGACGTGGGAAAAAATCACACTGTAACACAATAACTTCTCAAAGATCTGCTGTCCTGTTAGGCAGTGATCTGGAACTCTTTGGTCCAGCTTCTCCCACCCCAGCTCGATGGGATTTCAGATCTGCTTATTGAGCCATCACCGAGAGTATTCGCGCAGCTATGTTCTTTTCCAGATAATTCTTACACAACCAGGAAGAAAGCAGGAAGGTCGCGATCTTGCTGAAATATAAAGTTATCCCTAATCACTCTTTCCCCAAAGAGAATGGGAATGCTTCTTCAGTATGTAGTGCTGTCAATGCTGATTCAGATCACCCACTTTTCCATGGCCAAAGTATTTCCAGATCATCACATTTCCACCTCCATGCTTCACTGATGGTGTTAGGTAGGAGTCTTTCATCTTTTCATGAGCTCTCCATCTGATACATGTTTTTTTGCTTGGCTCCAAACACTTTAAACTTCGGGTCGGCATGACTATGTTTCCGACATCTAAAGTCCACTGTTGCATCTTGGCCCACTGAAACCTTTTCTTACAATTTGCCAAATTTAGTAGGGTTTCTTTCGTGGCAACTCTGTCCATGAGGCCAGCTGAGCCAAATGTCTTGTGCACAATTTCTGTGCACACTGGTTTCTCTCGTTTTATTCAATGATGCAGCCAGTTCAGGAGCAGTAAAGCATCTTGTGTTCTTAGGTGGATGTGCATGTGGGCCTTTTACTGCATCTTCTTTCCTGACTGGATACAATTGAAGCATGTCTATGGAGATTATAATGGACAGTATAGTTGATTTTTTGAACCTTTTGTGATCCATTTACAACCACTGAATTGACAACCATCACCAAAATGATAATAGGAATACATAGGTTTGTAGGATTTTCCCAAATTTTTCTTGCAATGTAAACGGAGAATTAAGTAACAAAACAACAATGGAGACACAATTCTAGTCAAATTACTCATTTTGCTCCCACATTAAATTACTAACTGTTAAAGTAAATTAAAAACCTCTGTCTCTCATTCAGTCGTTTATGGATCTCAAAACCCAGAGATATCTTTCTAGATTAAATATTATTTTTTATGTTATTGTTAAAGCAAAATCCCTGTGACAACAATGTAAACAGCATGTTATGCTATGAGGGTTTCTATGTATGTTTGAGAGTTTGTGGAGCGGATGTAGGGGACGTGTTTTTTAAGAGTAGCAGATGCAAAAAACTAATCTGGTAGAACCCTAATAATCTGCAGTGTGTGTGTGTGTGTGTGTGTGTGTGTGTGTGTGTGTGTGTGTGTGTGTGTGTGTGTGTGTCCCAGTCACCAGACAGGCCCCTGCAGGGTGCTCTTTTATCCCCTTAAACCACACCCAGCAGGTGCTTCTACAAAAACTGCACTTTGAGTCAGAAAGTTAAATACGTGGAATAAATAACTGGCAAAAGAATGTAAGCCGAACAATGTGCAATTCCTCTATGTTGATAAAAATACCAATAAAAGCATTTGATTTTCTGTTGTCATGTACGGTGTAAAGAGGGTTAGTCTCTAATCGACTGAAGTAGTCACAATAAAAAGAAAAAATGCTTTTAGTCAGAGGGACTATTTTGTGTTGCACTAGCGCTCCCTTAAATTGGAATCCCGTCCTTTTAAAACAATATGTTTAGAACACAACTGCACTTTAGGAACATTTTAAATTCTGTGAACTTGTGTCTACAGCCTTACCTCCACCTCACAGGTGAAGTCAGTCCCATCCAGGAGGGTAACATGACACACTACCAGCTTCATCTTGGGCTTCCTTGTCAGGCTAAGAGGAGACTGAAAAATGGATGTCTGGCCTTCTTCTTCTCCTTCAGCTTCTGACTCTGCCTCCTTTTTTTTCTGTTCCTCTGCTCCTTTGTCGTCTTTTGTCTCCTTGGTTTCTTCTGAAACTTTCTCAGCAGTCTTTTCCACCTTCTCTTCCTTGGCAGGCTGAGTTGGCAAATTGCAAAGACAAACAACAGGAACTATCAAACCACAGATGCACACACAGGTTTCCCCCACTGTAGCTGTTGCACAATATGTCCAATCTACTGGAACACAAAATTTGTTCAGCAGAATGAAGGAAATCGCCTAAAACCAAACTGCAAAGTAAGAGGACCCACAGTTTGCTCTATAGCACTCTCGTTTTGTAAGTCCCCTTCTAGTCTCAATTTGTGCGTAGAAAGTGCAGGCATTTCTTTTGGCCTGGTTACTGAAATGTTGATGTCACTGGGTGGGCCTGGGTGGCTTGATGTGATCACCGAATGGAACAGCTTAAGTGTGTGCATGTGTTTGAGAGAAAATGCTTTGTGTGTTTCTTTCTTTTCTAGCTATGCAGCACTTTTAAACAATCATCAGACTACTTTGCTTATCTATCTACAGTAACAACATCTCATCCCTGTGCTTCTTTGTTCTATGGGAAAATTAGTAACTCAGTGCAGTGCATGTCCAAAACAATACATAGCTGTCTGGCGTAAGAGGAAATTTGTTTAGGCAAAATACTTTTGACCAGCTTCATGCTGGGAAACAAGGTTGGTGGTGGCTTTCAATATGGTTTTTAGTTTTGGTGACAAGAGTGTCACAAAGAAAGCAATAGCTAATGAAAAACAATGTTAAACTGTTGCTTTAAGAAGTGGGTGGTTTTCTATTCATGCACTCAACATTATCAGCACCTGGCAGTTCCCAGTGACTGGGCTACAGACTGATACCAGACATCATAACATTAGCTAATGGTCCAAAAAGAAGCAATTTGATTCAGCGTAAAAGCTAAATAATGACGACATAATTTATGTACAATTACAAGCTACTTTACTTTCTAATTTATATACTATTTAATAAACCTTTAAAAACATGTATGAAGACGCAGGGAGAAGGATGTCACAATCAAAACATATGAGTTGCTCAAGTCATTCTTCTTAAGCAGAATACACTTTGACCACCTGTGTACTTTAGCTCAATATGTGTATTGCTGGGGTGTGGAGAGAGCAATTACAGAAACACGTGACCCATACCTCAGTGTCAGCACTGGCGTTGGAATGAGATTCTGCCTCTTTTTCCTTTACTTGTTCGGACCTTACTGCCTCTTCCTCTTCCACTTCCTCTGTGTGACCATTTACTTCTGGGGCAGGCCCTTGCTCTTCCTGTGTCACCTTGCTAACGGCTTCCTCTGCTGGTGGGACCTCCTTGGTTGGGGAGGTCTTCAGGAGTCATTATGGGGGAAAAAATCACATTAAAAAGCCTATTGAGGTTGTCATTAATTTAGTTTCAGCTGTGCTAGTAATATGCAAAAATGACTGTCTTGGCTATACATTGATTGTGAATTCACTGCACCTGGCTTTGAGATTTTTGCTTCTTAATCCATGTTGGCAGGTATCGAGATATTCCTTTTCCCTCTTTCGCCTTCTCGTTTTCTTTTTCCTCTCCCTCTGCGTTTGCCACTTCCTGGGTTTCCTCTTTTGCCTTTTCTGATTTGTCTGACTGAGCAGCTGACTCCTCAGCTTTCTCCTTCACCTCTGTCTCAGAGCCTGCTTCTGTTGTCATGGTGACACGTTGACCTGAGAGTGATGCAGATCTTTTAGATTTGATTAAATATGTAACATATCACATAGTGACACAATTACTATTAATATAATACATATATATTTTTATATAGGCTTAGTCCCACTGGTTCATCATCTTTAAGGATATGCTCATAAATAACCTTTCATATAATAGTTAGGGCTTGTTTTGGCTCATAATATAAGACAAATAGCTGTAAAAAAATCTGCTAGCCTCACTGATTTTGGCACCAATAAAAATGTATTATGCTATTTCAACTATCTTTTATAAATGAGGCCACATTATTTTGTCAGTAAGAACATTTAAGGTTCCTGTTAAAAAGACAGTCAACAAATACAGGTTGGTTTAGTTATAAAACTAGTAGGTACTTGTCATGCCGGCAATACAATACCAAATTAAATATGTTAGAATTATTACATTTGCCAAGTCTGGTCCTTTGGCTCACAGCTAGCGCATGAGCTCATAGCTGTTTGAAATATTAGCTCTTGAGCTGTCCTGTTTCTCTCACTCAAATACACAAATTTATACACAGTTTAGTATGTCATTATGTCAGAGTTTCATATGGGTCAACAGCTCATGAGCTGTTGTAAGCAGATACACACACAGGTTTGTATTTTTATTCTTGCTGGGACTTTCATTGACATAATCCAATCCCAACCTCTTTACTCTAACCCTAACCATTACAGATGTCATTTGGCCAAAAGTCCCTATAACACCAAAACGTCCTAATAGCGATGGTATGGACACAAAATTTGTCCACACAAGAAAATAAAGACATGCATGGTGAGCATACAAACACACCCACACAGAACAAGGGATGTTTTACTCAATTCTTAATATGTGAGTCATTAGATTTACTCTGCAGCTGTGGTCAACACACAAACACTCTTCAACCCAAATATGTTTCACAGTGTTGTCCACACACCCAATCGAGACCACGGATACAATTATTCAGCATGACACTAATTTTGTTGAAAACATCATATGACCATGACAGTGGTCCAGAAGGGATGTCGAGACTAGAATGAGGCATAAAAGTGTCTACCTGCATGAAGAGACTGTTTTAGTCTGCTGCGTGTTTGACCATAGAGAATCAGCTCCAGGCTGAAAGTTAGGCGTGATTTATACTCCATTAAGTTTTTACAATTCACTCCCCTTTTAAATGTTGTCTTGCTAACCCTGTTTTTACTCATAAATCACACTCTAGCTCAGTCTAGCCTTCTACTTCTCACTCTATTATGCATTAGGGTGTCTGCATTTTAGACTCTCCATCCAGCCAGTGAGATGTGCCTCATCAGACAGGAGGACTTACACCACTGTTTCTTTTTCAAAGCCCAACTGGCTGCAGCACCTGATTAAAATATTTCACAATTTCTATAAACTCCAAATTCCAGCTTTCCAGATGCAGCATCTGTATTTCACTGTATTTACATTTTACTATGTCTCTCTTGGAATCTTCCTGTTTCTGTCTTACTCTCTACACTGCTACCTTTAATAAGAGATGACACACTTAGGCACACACACAGTGCAGCAGCGCTGTGTAGGGAGGGGGCGGGAATAAAAATAGAACAGGTCTCCTTACGCATGATTGGCTAATGGTACAGGGAGGGGATCAGGAGAGATGGGTAGAGAGGTGTGTATGTAGGTGTGTACAGCTGTGACAGGCTATATGCATTGTTTACATAAGGATAACAAAAGACAAATACTACTGACTGCTCTCTTATCATAGGACATACCATCAATAAATATAAAAAGGTATGGGGCTGCTGTTCCTCAGTATCCTTTAGGTCAACAAAGTAAATGAAAAGCCAAATAAAATTCAATGTCTGTCTTTAATGCCTCCCTCCTCACTCAACCCCAAGCCCACTTGGCTCCTACTAAAGTAACCACTAGGTTAACGTTCACAGGATGGGAAAATTCAGATGTAGATGACTGTCAACGACCTCTGTGAAAGGTTTGTAACATGCTCAGGCTGCCATCTGTGTAGGCGGGGGGTCCAAATAAATTTTAAATCAGGTATTAAACAATGTACTCAGTCTCTGTTCAGTGTCTTCTAAAGTAAAGTTATCAAAAAAGGTCTCTTAGTTACTGGAGGTCCCACTCTGCTGAGACACTGTGTTTCTCAATGGACTGGCTCACTCTCTGTCTGTGTGTGTGTGTGTGTGTGTGTGTGTGTGTGTGTGAGTGTGAGTGTGTGCAAGAGAGAGGAAGAGTTGGCATCAGAATCCAGCTTTTTTGAAAGATGTTCGTCACGGCCACTTAGGCCGGCTTTATACTGGCCCTCTCACTCTACAACTCTTTAACACCAGGAAACGTTGTTCTAACTCTCACATCTTTCTAGCCCACATCTCCCCATCTCGTTCTTTCTGCCTTCCTTTTTTTTCCCTTAATACTAAATCTCTGTACTCATCTCCTCTCTCATTCCCTTTCTACTGGGTCCCCTTTCAATTTACCCCAATTGACTACTAGCATTATCTCCCCCTTAAACCCCTCTTCTCTCTCTCTCTTCTTCCCACAGTCCATTTAGAAAATAGCTGTGACATTATTACAGACTCTCATCATATAGAAACATAAACACACACTAAATTAGTAATGTGTTAAAAATCATCTGTACTTCTGACAGCCAAAAAATATTTATCACTACAAATGCGACAGCACTTTCATATAAATGGGGTCAAATGCAGATTAAACGTGTTTTAAACAGACCTGCAGCACAAACTCATGGCCTGTATGAAAGTGGCTGAACTATTATCAGATGTTGTGTGTTCTGTTATTTCAGCAAGTATCTATTCAGGCAGCATTTGTACTGTGGTTTAAGTGTTGCAATGTTTACCCAACATATTTCACAGCCATTTAGTTCTATTTAAGTAACTTAGTTGTCCAAAAAGACAAAATAAATCTCTGCAGATCCATGCTGAACACAAACACACAGCCTATCTTACCAGTTCCTTTATAAGAGTTTTGTGAATTTATTCCCACTTCAACTCCAGAATCTTTCTCTCCATCTGTTTCTCTTAAACACTAACAAAGTAAGTCTCAATTTAAATTATTATCTATAAGCTTACATGCTTGGTGGCTACTGGCTGCTAAAGGCAGCTTATTAGTTTTTAGTCTTTAGTTTCAATGTTTTATTCTTGTTTGCTTGAGTCAACTCATACATACATTAATACAGTCTGTATTCAGCAAATGTCTGTTGAACAGCACTAGTTAACTACCAAACATGTAGCTTTTACTTTTTTACGGAGCTTAAAGACATTAATTAGAATTTTCTTTGTACTCCATAAGACAGTAAATCCATCCATTCTGAACCAGCTACAAATACTCTTTTATTTGTTTTAAATGAAGGATTAAGGAGAAGGTTCAGGGGTATGATGGCTACAATTAATAACCTTACCTATTGCTTCCGTTTGTATAAGTCCTTTCTTTTCCCCCCCTCTTCCTTTTACGTCTTCTCACCTCCTGCTTTTCTTTGTTTCTTTCTCACCTTTGTTTTTCTCCTTAATCTCACTTCTGCCTGTTTCTCTCCTTCTTTGACTTTCGTTTCCACCTCTCAGCAAATGCCTGCCCTACAAACTGTCATTGCCATTTTCTCCCCTCCATCCTTGCCTCTCTCTTCAAAACTCTGCGACTGCTTCCCCCGGGACGATCGCTCAGAGAAACGAGGGCAGAAAATGAGTAAAAACATGGGAGGGTGGAGGGGAGTTGGAGGTGGTAAAGACGAGTTTGTGAGAGAGAAGAACGGCAATGGATTACTAATGGACACCCGCATGACAGTTCTGGTTACCGAATATCCATTCATTTAGCACTATAAGGTAGGCTAGTACAGAAAACACCCTCTTTCAAAATAAGTTGATCTTGGAGAGGTTCTCTGAGGAAGAAGGGGAATTAAGATTTGTGTTTCCATACTTTATGTCCTTGGACTGCATTTTACATAAATCCTACAAAAAATTAAAATGCAATAAATATACAGTTGCACATGATAATTGTTTATTGTAACACGAAGGAAGAGGCTCATCCTATCAGATCTTCCTATTTTGACTAAAACACTGCTCATTTTATACCTCAGACTGTAACAAACCATAACACAGTCACAAGACTCAAACAAACACACATTCGACAGCCCCTACATTTCCAACTTTAGTGGTGATTTAAGGTTTGTTATCAAAGCAACAACTACTTCCTGGCATACGGCCAAGAGATACAGTTTAATGCAAGAGAGATTCAAGAGTCAGTGCAAACGTTGAGAAAAGATAGTGCTGATTTACTGGCTTCCCATTTGCAATTATTTACAAAGCAGTTATGTCAACTATTGGGCTGATATAAAAAGTCGACCATCCCACTCTATGGGGCAGAAAGTTGGGGCAGATGTGGGGGGCAAAGGGGGGTGGAACGTGTTTCCATGACAACAACAAATCCCTATGGAGACAAGAGATTACCACAGCAAAAATACAGATTAGTGGACAAGCATAGAAGTGACAATAGAGATTAGAACCATGCCTAAACCCATTTCAAACCACAATAGATCGACAGCAGATATTATATGGTGGAACTACAGCAATTGCAGCAGCTACGTTTCCCTTCTTTCTTTTATCCTCACAAATACACCATACATGATAATTAGGTGGTGTGATTCACAACAGATCTACACCATATCTCTGTGTGTCAAAAAATGGATTCAGCTGCTTCAATGATACGTACTTCTGTACTTACTTATGTAAATTTGATAAAAGCTGAAACCATGTATCTAATTAAAAGAAAGTTCCAAGGTGATGAAAAATAAACTAAACAGATTTGTTTTGCATTGTGTAGAGTAATTACTCTTTTTGGTAAAATCGATTTTATAAAATTGGTAGTGAAAATAAGTATCAATCAGGAACCGGTATCAAAGTCAAGGTGTTGCAATTTCTTTCCCTAATCGTGTCATGCTGTAATAATAAAACACAACCATCAAAACCACATGGGCCTGGATTCAGAGGTCTGGACTAAGGTTGATAGATAACTTGGTCTTTTTTCTAAATGATTCATTTTTTCATCAAACCCCACACAAACACTAAAGCCACCAAGGAATTCCCTGTAATGTATTTGTGTTCTTACTTCACAGGATATCACTTACTTAAGACACCACTGAGATTAGCAGATATGAAAGTATATTTGTGGAGCAGCTTCTTCTCACTGGGTATGAGCAAGGCAGAGCTCAGCCAAGTGTCCCTGTCTGCAGCAGAGAGAGACCAGGCAAAGTCATGTCAAACTTACTCCTCAACTCGACTGGACAACCAATATATAGTAAAGGAAACCAAATCAGGCTTGTCGGCTAATCACTGACTTACATACACCTAAGGTTGTAGGTTATGTAGAGCTGTATATACCTAATGCACCAACTGTTCATTCTAATACACCTTAAGTTCTGGTGGACACTGAGACAGTAGCCTCCACAATTGCAAACCAGGCAGGACCCTTCAGCTGTCAGCAGAGAGTCCCCAACAGAGCAGTCAGAGGAAGACACGGATCAGTAATAGTAACTGATTTAATGTTCATTCTTGTTAAAATTCCCAGTTTCCATTCCATTAAGAGAGATGTTATCGACTCTATGTTGACTTTGCTGTTGTAGATATGGATAAATAAATTTCCACTCAGTGGTAAATTTATTGGGCTCAAACTAAGCCAGTTTGATAAGGCAATGTTGCAATAAATAAAGGTGATAATGATCATTTTGAGCTCACCCTTACAAGATTTTTTTTATTTAGCCAGACCTCACCAATATACCAAATAGGACTGATAAAACAATAAAAAAAAGAATCGTTGAGGGTAAGTTACTGATAAAACGAGCTAATGAAACAAGATATTAGACAAATATATAGTTACACTCCTGAAGTGTAAATACCCAGAGCTGCAATCCAAAATGTATTATCAGTCAGTGCAAAGGGCTTTTAAAATTAAGTAGCATATTGCAGACAATAGTCCATTTACAGTCCAAGACAGCAGAGTAGAATTTGTTCTATTGTAATTGTATTAGTCTTGACCTGATTTGATCAGATCTGATGGGTTGCCAGTTTCAACTGAGAGTCAGTATTTCATAGAGACATTGTTTCTGACAGCTGGTGTAAACGAAGTTCAAGTGGGTTCAGATTTTTTTAAAAACAAACAAACAAACAGGAAATTAATTGGCCTTCTTAGAGCAAAAAGTAATGAATTAAAAACCCAACCAAGACATCCCAAATGTTGAACACTGATGCAACAAGCTAGAAGCTTTTCAAACTATTCTGGCCCATTCCAACATCTGACACTTAGTGAGCCCCAGCTTGGATTTGAAATAACCACACAAATAGTGCTGAATCCTAATCTGTGCTGTTCTTTTCTATGATCTGTTCATCTGTCATGCATTGGCACTGATAAACACATTCGATATGGGTGTGTGTTCTCACAGCCACATTATCTGTCTTTCTCCCTCACACACAAACACACACACTGCTGGTGTGAAAATTCTGAGCATGTCTGTCTCTTTTCATTGCACTCTGATCCTAAAACTGAGGATTACATGAAGGATAATCCCTGTGTATGTTTGAGTGTCTGTCTTTCCATTCATTCCTTCATCTTGCTCTCTATCTCTACTGATATCAAGCTTTCACTGGCTTGAAACAACATGCACTGACATTAAGGCTCACTAAAGTTGCCCTCAGTTTCAGCCTACAGCAAATAAAAGGTCAGCTTGTAAGTAATGCTTACTCGATCAATCATCACTTCAGTTAGTTATTGCTGTCAGCTCTGCCCATGTCCGCAAAAATCTTCAACAACAGGACTCTCTATTCAATTCAGTGCTATTAAGCTAAACTTCTTCAATTCAGGTGCACAAAAACACTACAATACTGTAAGCATATCCCTCACCACTAAGTCCTTATATGCTGATCACGCACAGGCAATGAACTATTGTACTGTTTTGCAAATACAATTAGATGATTATTACTTATTTTAATTATTGCTTGATCTGTTGACAGTTTCTTAACTGGTCCTCCACTAGTTGTGAGAAAAATAATCATCAAATATACAATGTGACACTGAATTGAACATTTTTTTCCAAACCACAGTCTGAATTTGATATAACACAGATAAGCACCAAATGTATACATATTGTAAACTGGTACATGTGGAATTCTTTCCTTTAATTCATAGTTTCACTCGTAAAGTACTCACAATATGTCATCAGTCATAGTTTTCTTTTAATTTGACTTTGCTCTCTTGGAGAGCAAACATCTTGTAAGTGACATTTTCTTACAACATTTAATGTTGTGGCTGATCAGTGTAGTTTATGGTTGTCTCTTTCATCTCTCTGCATATACATAATAATGTAATGTAAAGAGGGTATGTATCCCAGCTATAAATACCACAAGACAGCCAACTTTTGGCCCTTTAAATTCTTCTTGTTCCCAGGTTTCTAAACAACTGGCAAGAGTGCTACTCATCCAGATATTCACAGAACCAAATTTTTTCATGTGGTCTGTTGTTTTATTCCTTCCAGTAAACAAATATTCCTGGCAGTAAACAAATCTGGTTCCAGATGCAAGTTAGAGGCAGTAAAATCTGGCCAAAGTGCATGGCACTGAAGGTTTACCCACCGTTTCAGTCACCCAACTGGAAAGTGTCTGTACTTTATTCTATCCACTGTAGCAGAAAAAACAGCAACTCTCTGTCTAAAATTCATAGCTTGCCTCCAGTTTAACAGCCTGGTTCATTTTGCTTGGGGCTGGACTTTCTGCAAAAACCTGACACGTTGCCAAAGTCTAATAAGAACAGCCTACTCTCCATCGGAGGCAGGTAGAGCTAATCGAAAGTGCATGTTGTTCAGTGATACTCTTGTCGTAGATGAAAGAAAAACAAGAAGATCAAGGGGCTGAAGGTTAGCTGGGATTTACACATCACCCATATAATTTGGTTTACATTGAGCCTACGTGGAGCATAAGGAGACACACTCTATAATGATGCACATATTTAGCAGCATTTCCCCATATTCTCCTTGTTACCAGAATCACCCTATAGGAAAATCACAGGTCACTCGCTGATGGCTAATGTTAAAGGATAATCTGCTCTGCTTTCGTCTGATTACCTAGACTGTGGCGGCCCACCACAGTGTTTCCCATGCATTGATGTATTTCCTTAAAATGAGTAGGATCTTATTTCAGTAGAGTTGAGTATAGCACACTGACCTGCTCAGCCTTACTCCTTGCACACTCTCTTTGTCTCGCTTTCGCAAGACTTGCTGGACAAGAAGTATTATTGAAACACAGTAATAAACTAGAGGACAACACAGAGTAGTGTCGAATGAACAATTCAAAATGACAGCAAATACAAGGAGATGTATTTTTTTTAAATCATATTACTGTATTAACTTATGATCAATTTAGTAAACAACAAGTAAATACAAATTCCCCTCCCCTCTCCCATTGGGTAATGACACTAGTAAAATTCAGCTGTTATATCGCTAACACCCAAATCATTTTTTTTTACATTAGTATCCAGCCAGAATTACTATATTATCTGTGCATTCCTGATGTTCCCCTTGTTTTAGTGCCATGGATAGTCAGGAAAGAATAAAGACTTACAAATGTTAACTGCTTAATTCCCCTATGTAGCAATTAAAGCAGTCAGGTGCATATGCCTGGTCTGTGTGAGTGTGTGTGTGTGTGTGTGTGTGTGTGTGTGTGTGTGTGTGTGTGTGTGTGTCAACATGTGACTGCAAGACAAAGAGTGAAAGCATGGGTGGGACACACTAGTACACATGAGGAAGGGAGATACTGTGCATGTGTGTGACAGAGAAAAAGATGAAAAAACGGGGGAATAAAGCGGATGGTAACTGGGAGGAGAGAGGGATTGAAAAGAAAAGATTGAAACTTTAGTGAAACCGCACAACTGAACCTAGTCTCTCCTGAGTAGCAGTGGGTGTGGTATTACTATGGCAACGTACATCCCATAGAGGGTGGTAACAACAGGTGCTCTGGCAAAACAAATGACTTCATGGTCATCAAAGCTCATTATTAAAGCTGCTTTGTGTGGCAGATTGATGCAGTTGAGTGAAAAACATCCCATTCCTGTGGCACAGAAATGAACATTGATGTGTGGGGTTATCAAGTATTAGTACAGACTAAAAGCTCTGCAATCTATTAGTAAACTGTCAAAATGTGTTTTTTCTCAGTCATAACACTAAATTCAATACTGGCGTCATCCATTCTGGGCATATTACTGTCTGTTTTTACAATAAATTATTTAGTAAATTACTCAAGAAAAATTACAAGTAGTCTTGTGATTCATGTTTTAAATTTGTTCATCTATGGACATTTTCTGCCTATTCTGACATTTTACTTACTAAATTCTTCTTGAACTTAATCAGACAAACTAAACCTATTTAACAATAATGCAATTTGCAGTTCTAATCAGCATATCAGTGGAATTTGTTCTCCAGCGACACAACCTAGCTGCCATTAATTTTCTAATTACTAACCTGAACCTGAAACTCCAAAATTAGACAATCCCATTGTGAACACCATATGACGCCCTCATTTTTGGAACATTATCCCGTTTTCTCAATTACTGTGAAAAAAGTCCACACATGCAGGCACACACACACACACACATTACGTATGATTTGGTGTAAAGTTTTGCAGTCACCAGCTTTTCTGGGACAGGTCAATGACAAGACCAGACAGTTTATTTAGGTGGCTAGTAACCCCAGAACCTGGCGGTAACCTATGACCTCTACAATAGGACAATTGTAAATATGCCTGTTTCCCTTGGTTTATCTCACATCTCTCAATGTTTATCTTCTATTCAATTTTAGCCTCTCATATGTCTCAGGTCTTATTAAAAACCTGTCAAGATAAAATTAGGAAATAACAAAAACATCCGTGCATTTTTTTCTTCTGTCTCTCTATCAACATTTATGTCTCCTGACTGATCTTAAGGTAAACTTAACCATCTCCATGAGTGTTTTTCACAGAGGGACTGTACAATGCCATGGCATCAGTCTTTGTTTGCCTAACTTCTGTAATTTAATAGGCTTTCTAATAAATGGTTTCTTTATTCAGCTTTTGTAAAAGAGTTGAATAGGTTCCTGGATTTTTCTGCCACAACCCTCTAGAAAGGCATCTATTAGTACTGTGATATATTACAAAGAAAAAAAAAACTCTCCCATCAGACCTTAGGAGCTAATGAATATAATATACAACTTTTAAATTATTAACCTTATATACACTGAAAGATACCTAGTTTATGAAGAATCTTAGCTGCAGAAACAAGGCTGGTTGCAAAAGTTGGTTAGCGATTAGTGTTTTGGGTTAAGCTAACAAGCCACACAGTCCCCATCACTGATCCACTGGCATTAAATACACAGACACTGAGCTGCTCCTTAGTTTTACATGTTTATCCACACCAACCCTATTACTATATAACAAAAGTAGGAAATATAATAATAACTTATTATTAATTATTATTGTATTATTAAGTATTCATCAAAGTTTTAGATTTCTCTGATAACCTTTTCAAACATAATTTGAAACCCCCTGCCCTGTTTATTGTTGACCTGTTGGAAAACATTACTTTACCTCTGCTTTCTGTCTTGATACTAGGTCTTTTCCACAATTTCAAGAATGTTATGCTAATTTTAGCTTCTCAAATGAAACTACTACACTCCTCTACTTCGACTTCCTTTTCCTACCCTCACCCAAACCTCTTTATCACACTGTCCTGGTACACCCCCTTACCACTATACACATATTCACAAGCCCTTCCAACATTCTCATGACAATTCAACATCAGTTAAATTCTATTTAACCGATCGTGAGCCAAGTTCACAAAAAAATTTGGTAATTGTTAACTATTAATGTACTTGAATAGTGTTTTCTACTGTACTCCCTTCTGCCTTTATTGAACAATTATCTATACAAAATAATAACACAGCAAACACATATATTTTTACATAATATATGTTTATATATTTTAATTAGTATTTTAGTGCATCACCCCATTCTTTCAGATTATGTTGTCTACTCATGCTATTGGTCAAAGACAGGAACTGATGACTGACATGAAGATTTGTCTTTCTCAATATAATTTTGTTGACAACTTGCCAGATATTAATATTTTATTAACAATAGTGTCCATTTTACAATATATACCTCTGTGTCAAATTTTGCGCATGTTGCTCCCCAAGATGTGGCTTTGAAAAGATGAGGGCTGTGCCCCATCCTGCCCTCCTCTGCTGTGCCTTTCTTTGTGAGAATGTGACCCTATGCTGATTAATCTGTTTTTAACTATGTCTGGCTCCCTGCCAAAGCCACAGGCCCACGCTCTCTCCCTGTATTTTTCATTCTATCATTTCTTTCAGCGATGGACCCTTGCTGGGGACGGCAGTTTGCCCTCTCTTTCTTCCTCTCTCACTGAAAATGTTACCCTTTATCACAAGGATTTTCTACTCCCCCCTAATAGACCCTCCCCTATACTAGAAGATATATCATTCAACTGATTCAAATGTACAGTCAAACTACTTGGTTCAGGTTTGTCCTTCCAAACATTTAGGATAATACAGTATTCTCACTGATGACTATTATATTAACTACATTTTACTATTGTGTATTCTTATTTTCTCGTTTACATTTAACGACATTTAGGGGATCTTCTCCATTTTTCATCTTCTAGTACACAAATCTTTTACATCTCCATCCTGCTTCCATTCTCCCCACCTCCCAGTCACCTACCATCCTTCTCTCGCTGTCTCTAAAGTGGTAAGATGAACATTGCTTTACAGTTTCTTTTGTATCACGCTTCTCTGATCTTCGCTGTGTGAATCCGAATCCTGGGGGCCAAGGTGCCCCAAATGCTGGAGGCTAATAGCTGCTGATCACGGCTGACTGCTACCCTGAAGAATATGTTCACCTTGGTAATTGTTGTGATTGCCTCTATGGAGGAGAAGTGAGGCTTGAAATTTCAAGGCAACAAGGCAAAAAAATTTAGCCATCTGGATTTATGACTTTGTAATTTTAAAGATTGAATTCTTTCAATAAAAACAATCGCCACAATTCATTCAAACCAATGTGGGTGATTTGATCACAGGGTCAGGATGAACACATACACACACACACACACACACACACACACACACTCAACACGGATGTTCCCATAGCCCTTCCGAATGGTTAAGCAATATCTCTCACTCTCTCTGTCGCTCTCTCTCAGACTCTTATTCTCCTCTTGTCTGACTCTTTCTTACTCCCCATTTGCTTCTGTCATCTCTCCCTTTCTCATTTGGTTACTCCATTTCTTCTCATTCTCTCTTTACTCACATTTTCCTATTTTTTGCCTCCTTATGTTTCCCTGTTTTGCCTTTCTGATTAACACAAAGATGATTAACTACCAAAGATCATTGTTTGTATGTGTTTAAAGCACTTACAGAAGACCTACTCCTAAACAGCAATGCACCTGTCCTTAGCTCAGAAGTACAGCAGTACCACTACTACTGGAATCTACTTTTCACTTTAATTTGCAGTGCTCCCACCCATGATTGTTAAAACCAGGAAAAGCTAAGCCCAGTCACTGAAAACTCATTCATAAACCATAATTTTATCAAATATTCAGACCCCACAATGACAGGAAATGCATTGTTTTTGTGTGACAACAATATTGAGAAAAGAAAAAGCAATCATGCTCATTGTAGCTAGTTCAAGCAGAGTTAGTTCCAGCCACCTTTAATGAGCAGATTCTCCCACCAGAACAACCAATTAATGTCTCTCATTAGCGGCCTTGACAGAGCTGCTACTGTTCTACACATCCTGAGAGGCTGAGAATGAACATGGCTCTGATAATTATAGATAAAGTACACACAGAGAGGAGGGCATGTCAGCAAAAACATACCAGAGTGTCAGACATGCTTACTGCTGGCTAAGGCTTATGGATTTATAAATCAACAATCCTTCCTGCTTACACCAAATTTATGTTGAGTTAAAAACCTTCTGTTTCATTACTCATGGAAAACAATCCAAAGCAATCATTGCAATGCCGCACAGTAAAGCAAAACTAGACACACTTCCTAGGTCTAAAAAAAGTCGCAAAAACTGAGAAATATACAAAAAGGAGAGGCACCAAAGCTAACTTGTGCTGATTAAGATGATGAATTCTTTTCCACATATACACACAAGAAGCCTTGGAGTGAAAAGGTACATTTAAGAGTGATTGTTGGGAATTTAAGTGCATGGCTAGGCACAGTAATTACAGCCTCTGTGGTCAATCTCAGTTATGTGTTTCTACACACATCCAACACTAAATTTCAATTGGAATGCGTCAGGTAGTTCATGATAACACAAATTGTTGTTGGGGGGGGTATTTTTAAGTTTGCATTAAGTTTGACTGTGGCAACTTGTAGAGCATAATTTAATTAAGCTAAGAAGAATTCAATTACATTAACGTATGTCTGAAATTGCAACTGACAAAGCACAATCTTAGCTCAGACCAGTTTGTTGGCCCATCTGCCTACTAGTTGAACTAGTTGAGTTTGTTCTGTCTCGTAATGTATAACGTTTTTGGAGCCATGTGGGAAATATACACACACTTAAGGTTTGTATTGTGCGGAGATGCAGTCAGCAGAAAAACAAGAAACCTGGAGGCCTTTAAATAGAAACTTGGACACCATGGTGGGAAATTTTAATCTTAAACTATATAAAAGCCATTCAAAGAATTATTTTGGGGCAAAAATGTGCCCTTAATGGCGTGATACTTTTAAACAGCAGTTCATCTGACCATATGAGCGGCTTGTGACATATAAGGGTTTGCTTATAACAAACTAAAAACTGAAAGATAAACCTCCTTTTGTCTCTTCCTTTCTTCACTATATGGTAGCAAGAATCCAAGAAATGTATCACATTGCTATTGCTTTAATTAACCTGGGCTTCGTCTTTATTTTACCTACAGCGTGTAAACAAGCAAACAAACAAAAACGGCAACGTTACACAAGGGAAATGACACAGGAATAATGAAATATGCTCAACAGCTTTCAGACAGCCATGGACCACCTGGTAACGTAACGTTAGCGGTAGGAAGCAGCCACCCGCACTAAGCCACTAAGATCGCAGACGGATGTTTACACAGTCTTTTAAACGTAACGTCTCCATTAGCATAACGTTAGTAAACGTTACACGAACAAGCCGTCCAACGTTAAAGTCGCCGTTAACGGTAGAATTTACCTCACGTCACAACACCAGGAAATACAACAACCAGTAATAACTTATTGGAGCCTATTCGTTTGAAAATGACTTGTAAACGCTCGTTATAGCCACCGGAGCTAAACGTTTCATCGACTTCTTGGATGCTAACCGCATCGAACACAGCGTGACAAGAAGGTAACTAGTTTAGGTGATAATAACAGGGATCATGTGGAAGAAGGTAGGCGCCATGAAGCGCCTAAACTACATCGAAGATATGACTAAAAACTCTGCAAAACGGATCTGAGTAGGAAGCGGGTGTCTGCTTGGCCGTTTCACAAAAACTGAGTTTAGTTAATATGGTTGTTAGTACAGGTAGAGCAATATTTTCTGCAGCAAAATCGACTACATTAAACGCTAAATATTCAAAAGACGTTCAACGCGCTGCAGCCGCTGATGTATAAATCACGTGATTTAAAAGGGGGGATAAAATCAAACGTTACCTGATGTAATTTCTAACGATCCGTATGGGGAACTTTTTCGAACGTGGCCTCTCTCTTGGTTCTCCTCCAAATAATAACGTACGTCCCACTATCTCAGCCTCCAAAAATCTCAACTACAGTCCACATTGAAAATCTGGCCGGAGCTCAAGGCAGAGGTGCCGATCAACGTCAAGACCCGCCCTATACAGTGAAGAACATCTTTTCACCACCTCCCATTGGCTCACGTGGATTACTGTATTAGATATTGACATGTGATTGGTCGCTCGCATCTGACTGTTCGTTTTTGAGGGATGTTCGTTGAAGATGCAGCGGCGCTAGTGTGACGAGGCAGCTCCCTCTAGAGGACAGGGTGAGTCACTGCAACCGGTTGAAGCCTCATTTACCTATTCCCCCACATTTGCTCTTGTGATAGTCCATGTACATTATATCATTTTTATAAGTACATACATAAATTAATAAATGAATGTGGAATTGGGCTTAATAAGGATTCAAAATGTATCTTTTTTACTTTACTTTCACATACTAAGATAATGTCGCTATTGGACGAGTATATTTAAATATTTTTCGAAACAAGAAGGGATTCCTGCAACATGTCCTAACATACTGACTGTTCACATACAATCTTTTGTCAAATTTTGTTCCGTTTGCACAGTAGGTTACATTTTGACTCATCATACGATAAAATATATACAGATGCTACTAATAATACTAGTAAAGATTCTGTACCAGCAATCAGTGAAATGTGTGATTTCTAAAAACATACCACGCAAGTATAAAACAGATTTATAATCATGTAGATACATTTTAGGTACCCCAAATCTATAATGATGCATTGCTTCTAAATATGGTCTTTTATTATTCCTGTTCTTGACTGTCTTTAATTAGACAAAACACACAAACACAAACACACGCACACATTGCCTTACATAAAATCTGGTTACTGCCACTGTACACACACACAAACCTCTTACATATATACCCACACTCAGATTACAGTAGCTCCAGTAATTGGCTTACAGTGTTGGGCGGTGTGGAGGTTTGACATCAACAAAAGAGGAAGAGTAAACAAGTACATAATAGCAGCACTTATAGTACAATAATATAAAGATGTGTTGGAGAAATGTCCATTAGAAACATACTAATTTCAAAATATGTTTAAGCTAAACTGACAACAGTTATAGGCCTTTTGATAGCACAAAGAGTAGAATGACATTCAGTCATCACATTTTGCAAATTGATGTATGCTCAAAGCCATTAATAAACTAACAAATGGATGTGTTTCATTATACTTACCATAAACAGTGCACCATGAATCCAGCAGAGAAGCAGATCACAGCAGGCCAGAAGAGCATGGACACATAAACATAATTAAGCATAAGTACTATCAGACATGCCTTTAAACCCCGGGCTTTAGTTTGCATCAAATCAACTTGTGTTGCCTCTACAACAGCAAATACTTTAGTTAGATGTAGTTGAAAAGGTCAAGATTAATAAATGTAACTTCATGCATACATAAACAAAATACATTTTACTCACTAAGTGGTTACACTGCACAATGAGATTGCAAGTGAGCAAATACAAATCTAAATCCTGTATGTTCACCAGTGAAAGTGATATATCTGATTAATGTTCACTAGATTAAATGAGCTTTCAGACAAGGCATGATAAAAAGATGACATACAGCATATGTTGTCTTTGGTGTGACTGCAAAGAGTCTTGCATTAGTCTAATTTTATTGACATAATGTCCACATGTTAGCAGACTAAAAGGAAACACACCCACATTGGAACATTTAATCACACAAATAATAGTGGGATAAGTGAATTGCAGTCACCTCCCTCTGCACTTGAAGGCTTCAACCCTTTTGACTCAAAAGCTTTTAAATTTAATTGCAGTCTGCTAGGGAGGATGGTCCCAGAGCAGCTTGACCTTTATAAGTCTGAGTTCAAATCATAATCAAAACAACACAGAGTGTTTCAGGGACAATATCACTTCAAAAATTCTGAAAAATCACCCCTCAATCACCTCTTTAAACAGCAAAAGTCAAGAGAACCAAAGTTGAAAGTTGTAATCATTCAAATGCAAAATGTGCTCCATAAATAAAGAATGGCAGGCCTTTTTATATACTTAACATTAACTTAAATGTAGAGTATCGTCATCATTGTGAAAGGCTGTATATCTGTTATCTCTGAGAGACGTTCCCCATGGAAGGTTCTACTGGGTCTAAACTAAAACAAACGTAGGGCTTTGCATCCACTCGTCCTTGCATACCTAGTTCTCTAAGAACATTTAAAGATCCTAAAAAGTCTGAAACATGTACCTGATTGTCAAAGGTCCCATATTGCAGAAATAGTTCCCACACTGAGATTAAGCCAGTGGTGAGTCTTGACTCTACACCTAATCAGCCTGACCTGCTGTAAGGTCTTTCAACCTCTCTGTCTTTGCTCTCCTACTCTTTCTCCCTCCTTTACTACGCCTGACCACGTCATCGCCTCCTGTTTTGCCCACAAAAACCACTGATTGTGTGTTGCGAAAGTCACACAACAGTGACTCCTGTGCTCCTATGCTCAAAGGCTCGCAGCGTCCTCACAGTGATGTTTGTGCTAGTGTCGATAAGGTAACAGTCAGAAACACAGCCAGCTACAGCTACAGTCCAGGATAGATTCCCTGGAGGATTAGTAGTTAGTCCTTCAGAAGGGAATTACAGTGATAAAGCCATCTGGACACGCTCTAGAACAACTCTCATTCAGAGAGAGTCAGCTACTGCTCAGTCATACCTTAAACCTGACCTGACCTGGTCACAATAAAATATGACCTTAAAAAAATATGACCTTACACAAATATGATGCAAACCAGCATGAAAACTATCAATTTAGTAGAAACATCATTAAAGGGTCCTTAAAATAAAAGCTGCATCTTATTTCCACTGCTATAAAAATATGTAGCACTCTTTTCAATGTGGTGACTAAATTAAAAATTCATAATTGGAATGTACTGTAATCCTAATTCTAAAACTAATATATAAGGTTTGTTTGTCTTTGTTTTTGCTTTCACAATGTGCGTTACATCATCATTAAGGTTTTTGCGAACCATCAGTTGAAATATTACAACTCTACGAAGCCTGAGGCAATTCAATTATGGAGCACAAACTGCATAATTGAATTAGACAATCACTCAAGAAATATCAAGTGCTCTGGTGAAAATGATCTGACTTCATTAAGGTGAAGCCTATTTAAACTAATTACTGGTTAAAAGAATTTTAAGATTTATCCATCCATCCATTATCTTTAACTACTAATCCTGTTCAGGTCCACTGGGGGGCTGGGGCCCATGTTTGTGCCACTGGGCTAAGGGCAGGGTCCACCCTGGACAGGTCTCCAATCAATTTCAGGGCCAATACAGAAACACATACAAAGACAGACAACCATTCACTTCTACAGGCAATTTAAAGTGACCAACTAACCTAACATGCAGCCTTTCTGTGGAGAAACCGGAGTCCCTGGAGGAAACCCACAAAAGCACAGGGAGAACATGCAAATACCTCACAGAAAGGCTGCAGCCAGCAGGGGATTCAAACCAGTGACCTTTTAGCTGTGAGGCGGCAGCACTAACGACACCGCCACCAAGCTGCCCTATTTGAAGATATAGATTTCTGAAAGCTTTCTTTAGCATTACACATTGAATACATTGTAAATGTGAGAAAGGTGTGCCCTCTACAGTCTTTAAGACTCTGCAAGCATCGGATAATGCTTCCAAACCCTGTGCAATTAAAAAATATTTACCCAAAACCAGCCAATATGGAAAATGTTTGTGTATGGAAAAGTATACATAAGCCCATTAATCAGAAATCAATATATACAAAACCCTACTAATGAATTTGCTTATTACCTAACATGTCGTCTGTTGTAATACTGCCGAGTCGCGAACCAGTTATGTTTGAGGAAACACCTCTGTTAATAATGTTCAACAGAAACTCTCATACTGCAAACCACCATGTGTGGGCAGCACTGAGAGATACCACTCCGCATCTTTTAATATATTTTTAGGAATAAATTGTATAAATAGTAAAAATATAATACCAGAATGTAGCCAACAATAAATATACACATGCACCTATGTACATGCTCAGCCTGGTGACCTGCACAAGCTTTTAATACCAGCAAAAACATGATACTACAACAAAATTTGCCCTAATTAGCCACACACAACTCAAACTGAAATTTACCTGCCAACCAGGTGATAATCAGCTGCAACAAGTTGCTTGACCTAGATGACTACGAGTATTTTACTTGTGCAACGCTACTATCTCTATCTTCCTATGTGTCAAACAAGTACTAAAACAAATACTTCTCACACAGTTCACACCTGTTTGTTTTATGTAATGCCAACCACCAGCTCTCTTGCTCGCTCTCTACACTTCTTTGTGTGCGTGGTAACACTAAACTCAAGGTTCAGGTGTCAGATAAAGAAATAAGGAAGACTCAGTAAGAAACAGTGGTACAAGAGAAACAAACAGATGGAAGATATGCAATATGATAGAACAATGTTAAGAAAGTTGTAGGCATGAAATACAGAGAGGAAATATTTGACACTAATGGGTAACACCATAACCTTATCACTACAAGAAAAGCGGATGGGATAGTAAAATGTTTACTCTGAAACCTGTTTTTTGAGTTGTCAATGTGTATGAGTATTCACTTGCATGCACCCATCTCTGTGTGTGCTTGTTTCAATAATGTTCACAGTCTCACATGGAGGGAACTACCGGCCCCAAGTAGGGGTAAGTCACTAGAATGTTAATATGGGGTAACACAGCATCGTCATGATAGACAAAAACAAGTGTTTGTGTGATAGAGTTTCTACTCATGGGTATTTCACTGTAGCTTGGATTAAAGAGCTTAACCAGTAAAATAAACAAATTCTCTAATTATTCCTTGCGTGCACATCTATGAGAATAGCAACTATCTAGTAACACACACTTACTGACACCCACACACAGTATATTGGTGATCAAAGGGCTCTGTGTGGGCCATAAATGTTTTGCTCACTTTCAGAATAATAGAGGAACATGTGTCACTTGACTTTAACACTCACTATACTCAGGAAAACATTCATCGTTAAAATGTGTGAATCATAAAAAAGGCAAAGCAAAAAGGTAAGAAAACACAACACTTCTCCTATGAACCTATGAACCCCAACATTTATACATACAATTTCATCTTTACACTTATTAAGACCTGCAAATCCTATGCAAGCAGCTGAATTCAGAAGAACCATAATAGTGTGTAATACAAAGACATCAATAGGAAGCTAGAAAACATTTTTGCTATCCCTACAAGCTAGTCCAATAGTGGCCTGGTACCTGAATGCACCACAACAGACAGGTTTGCATTGCATTGAAGCTTCACACTATTAATGTATGTTTCCTGATTCGACCAGGCCTGTTGTGGTTGGTAATGGTCTAACTGCCAGCCTGCATAATACTGAGGGACCACTAGAGGGAGGCAGCTAGTCTCCGCATCACCATCTGATTCATGATAGATGAGCCAAAAATGAACCTTAGCCTCAGTGGCCAAGTGGAATAAAACCATGGGTGTACTATAGTTATAAATGTAGGTGGCTCAGAAAAAAAGTGTTTTTAATAAGAGAATTCTTTAATTTGTCTGTTTTCTTAAGTAGGAGATTGTGGGATATGGTCTCACTTGGAATGTACACAGAGTTGCAGAGTCAGACTGAAACTTTCTAAGAGAAATCTTGGGAATTTTGTGTATCTCATAGCAAGAGGACTGAGGGGAAATCCTCCTCTCAGCCCGAGCGGTGATAAATCTGATAAAATTGATCAACCTAAATTTTAAAAATGTAAAACAAATTGCAAAATGTCATTATTGTAAGTAATGATTATTACTTTATACTATTAGTTATCTTCTACTGTAAAAATACTTACATTAGTATTTGAGTTTAACACTTCCCCATCACACAGCACAAATATAAATGTTGCAGCTTTTATAAACTAGTGTTTACAAAGCTTTGTAATAAACTAGTGTCAGTACATTGTTCTGCAATGTAAACTTGTTTTACTGCACTGACTCATTTAAATTGACATTTTCAAATTATTTCTGTTTTAATTTTATTTTGATGCCAGTGGTCACACTTAAAGTTTCAGTTTCTCTACAACTTCCCATTACTTTCAATTTATCAGTTTCACTATGATTGGTTTGCCTATGTTCTGCAAGTAGAGGCAACACCAGTGTGGAAAAGTGCAGCTATATACAGTAAACAAACAAACAAATGAAGAATTATATAATCTGTGATGCTATTTTTTCTGCACGAAGATAGTTACATTCCATCATCTTGGAATTTTCCAGCAGCCACCTGTTGCCCAGACTTTGCTCACATATCTCAGACAAACTTGACGCCAATGTTTCCTGTCTCAAGAGAACACATTGTCAAGGAACTCTTCCTCCAGTATCTATGGTAACAAACGGATCCACTGATGCAACTTTAGCAACAAGAGTGAAGCCTGATTCTATCATTTATTGTAGTCACCCAGGGAGGTTACAGTTGGAGGATAGTTACTTGGCTGACCATTCAACCAAACACTGTCCCCAGATTGTGCTGCATGTAACAGGAAAACTGCCAATAAATTGGCCCATAAATAGAGTACATCCATTATCATTATCACCATCACCACTCCGGCTGAAGACAGCCTGGGCCATGAAGTAGCTCCTCCTACTGTGTACTGAGTTACCTGCTAATTTCTTTATGGTGTTTTTTTAAGACTTTCCTATGAATTGCAATAAGTCTAATTGAGATCTGGTCCTCGAAGCACAGCCGCTTTCACACGCAGGTTGCTATATTCTCCTCATATAATGGAGGGTTAATTTTACTACTGTCCCATCACTGGCCATAATGGCACGGAAACATGCAGTAAACAGATAAATATTTATGGCATAATGTGCAAACAAACACACATAAGTCCATTGACTTTCACTTAGTTCAGTATCTGCGAGGGAGCATTTGTTATTTAGAAGGTATTTACGATACGGATTACTTATGATTACCACTGATTTGTATTTGTTTTGTGAATCTGGTCATTTTTATTTTTCTCATTTAGAGAAACTATTATCTAGGCACAGCTGCTGTCACAGGCAGATTACTATATTCTCCTCGGTTAATGGAGAGTTCATTTTACTACTGTCGCAACCCAGGCCACATTCAAATCAATGTCCAGCCATACTCTCTATCGTGGCATGGAAAGATGAAATAAACAGATACATATTCATGGACTTGGACTAGTATGGAAACAAACACACATAAGTCCAATGACTTTCACTTAGTTCATTATCTGCGAGGGAGCATTTATTGTTTAGAAAGGTTTTATGATGCTAGTTATCACTGAGTGTATTTGATTTATTAAAGTGGTTGTTTTTATGTTTCTCATTTGGAGGAATTATTATCACCCGGACGTCTCTATCAAATTACATTGGATGAATAGAAATTACACAATTGGCTCCATTGTTTGGGCATCTAGTGGACCGAGATATTACAGAGTTTGACATTTCAACAAGACTGGGCATCATGATTTACATTAAAGCCAGCATCAGACCCATGGTTTGCCATAGGTCTTCTGAACAATGTGTGCATGTGTATAGACTGTTTGTGACTGACAGCTCCTTCACTGTCCTGGTGGTTGGTTTTCCACTTGTATGGGTGCGACAGTTTACACAGGATTTATTGTCATCAGGCAATAAAGTTTGGCGACACTGAATAACTCCCAGCATAGATTCAAGATTCAACAACTTTATTGATTCCATAGGGAAATTGTGTTGCCACAATAGCCTCCCTGAGCTTGTATTAATAACTTGATAGACTGAGGTCTGGGTAGTTTCTCACTCTGCCTATTTGATCATCAAGTGTTTAATAATTCTAGTACAGCAGTGATGTGAAATCACAATCAAATTTCATATTGTTATTTTAAGCCAAGAAGTTCATGTATTTATCAAGTTCAGAATTAATTTTAGGTATATGTGCTTTTAATGAGCAAAATGCTTCATGGTATACTGTTTACTTCAACATTAGAAGTTTTATTTACATACTCCACAGGAACAAATTCACAACAATGGACACCCACATTCCTCAGTCCCAGCAATGAGACCCCCCCAACACACACACAGACACACACACACAAAATCTATTTTCCAGGATGGACAGATGTGCAACAGATGTGTGCAAAAAACAGACACATGATAGATTTACAATTATTGATAATCCGAATTTGAATTCTTAATTCTATTCTTTTTTACAACACTGAGAGACAAAAGGCAAATGCAATACTTTTACATAACATTTGTTTAATATTGGTGCATTACTTCATTATCATCATCTTCTTCTCATTGTTATTATTATTATTATTATTATTTTTATTATTTTGTACTTTATCTCCCACTTCAAATGTTTGCACACTCTGCTTTGAACACGTGATTCAGTAAATTTTAATAATGCACATATGAATGACTTGAGTCTGGAGAATTTATGTCACTATTAATGTTCATATATAATAAGCCTATTGTAATAATTGATAAACAGCTTTCCAAGTCAGTCAAAAGACAGTAGTCAGGTGTCCACATAGATCTGCTGGAACTGGTTTGTAATCATTCCTCCTGGTTATACAAGACTTTAAGAAATTCCATATAGGCCAAGTGATAGTATACAAAAGGTAAAGTGTATCTGAAGGCTTCAATTTTCCAAATCTTCGGGAGCTGCAGTATTTTTTAATTTTATGCAAGTTGCCTTCAACTGCAAATCATTAGGAAAACACTGTTCATGGAAACACAAAGAAGGACATATGCACTAAAAGGACTTTAACTTTGGAAGACAGCCACATGACTTCATTACTTCATACTGCTAAAGCCTCGTATTAGCTTTGGATATCATCTTCAGTTAATTTTTGTGCAGGACTGTGGATTTTGTCCTCTATCAATGGGCTGGTTGTCACTCAGCAAGCACAGTGGTTGTCCATCAACTGAGTGGTTCAATGCCCAGTCCAAATGATAGAGCCTTCCTGGATAAGCCACTGAACCCCTAGTCACTCACTGTGTGTGTAAGTAAAGTCATTTCAATTTCCTATGGGTGAAACACACACACACACACACACACACACACACACACACACACACACACACACACACACACACACACACACACACACACACACACACACACAAACAAACACCAGTGACATCCCTGAAAAAACAGGAAAACTTGTAGGCTTTCTTTGTGTTACAAATGTAGTCAAAGAAGGGATCACTTAATGAACAGCAAGCAAAAAAGTCAAAGATAATAACAAACTTTAAAAAAAACTAAAAACTCTTTGATTTGACTCTTGACCAATTGAACAAACAATTCACAAATGCACATTCATACATTGTGAGATGTACAGTATTCAAAGACCAAGTTAATTCACGGGCACGCGCTGGTGCACGCGAAGGTCAACTTTAGATTCCCTGCTCTGCACGTGCATACACAAGCTAAGACGAGCACGCGCACAGCATTTCAGAGAGAGAGAGAGAGAAAGAGAGAGAGAGACGCTTCCGGCTTCACACACACACACACACACACACACACACACACACGCAGACAAACAGCGCTTTACTACGAACACAGACGTGTCGAGCAAGAGGCATGGCAACACAAAGCTCCCCAGAACAATTTATCCAGAGGAGAAACTGTTGAAGGATTTCACTGTTCGGTGCGAAGTGCGTGGAGTCTTTCCTCTAATAACCCGAAACAGAAGAAGGAAAAGTCTGCCACAGGACGAGAAAGACATTTTGAAATCTCCTTCTTGCGTGGAGGAGGATTGTGAGTGAGAAGGTGAAGAAGCGAAAAAAGAACCCAGCGTCGACTGAGCTCGTTGGGGAAGAAACCAAAAGCACAGCGGAATTGGAGGAGTTGTTCTGGTGCACAAGGAGTCGTATCCGTGTGTTTTGTGGTTGTTTTCGAGTGTCACTGACACACACACACACATTCTCTCTCTCTCTCTCTCTCTCTCTCTCACACACACACACACACACACACACACAGAGACATCCTCGTTTTATTACTGGTGGTTATCAGACCAACACAAGTGTGCTGGAGAAGCCCTGAAGAGGACGGACGGCGCTGAGGTGAGATGAAACAAAGCCCGCTGTCTAGTCAGGACCTGCATCTCAGCAGAGTTTTCTTACTGGAGAGAGATTATTACACTTTAATACCGGGGTTGAGCTCAGGCATATCAAAGTTTGGAAGTGGGGGTACCCAGGTGTTGGGGTAGTTTTATTTAAACAGCTGCATCTTTATTATGAAAAGGCATTTAATCTTCCTCAGTTCTGTCCTCTGTAGTATGTGCTTACTGATTGTACTATTGCAGTAGTAATGCTGTATACTCATTTTTAGCCATAATACTGTATTACTTAATCCTGGGGTCATCCTGTGTTTGCACCCGAGTCCAAAATTGAATTGCGTTTGGGTTTAGGTCTCAAAAGGTGACTGCAACAAAAGTTACTCTTAAACTGAAACTCAAATATTGTTATTCTAATAACTGACACTTAGGATTTTCCACATTTTTGTGCATATTTACTTTTAAGATTGGCTACTGACTACTTGAATGTTGGTGAAGCTTCTCAGTCATCCAGGTTTGGTTATCCGAAGGCTCATGTCAACTGGACTTCGTAAATGTTTTGCACACACTTAAAGTACGAGCTGGATAAAGCACACTAAACAGGCAGCAAGACATTTATCAGATGGACCTAACAAATTGTTTTCCAACTTGCAACCATCCAAATGAGGAATAACCATACGAACCCAACATTGCATTTAGATACGTTTTCCACAGTTCTTTGCTTGGTCTATAAAGTGTTTGGCAATGGTGAAAAATGGCCATCATATTTTTGCAAACATTATCAAATGTCAGTATGTTTAGTGTGGGAAAAAGCCCAACACCCGAAGACATTTTATTAATAATATTGAAGAAAAACATCAGAGTGACACATCAGAGTGTGTCTCTGCTTTTGAAAAGCCCTTGTGCCTGTTGTGGTATGCGTGATTCTATATTTTACTATTACGAGTAATTGTAATAAAGTAACATTTCCAGATATTTTATCGACAAACTCCTCACGTTATGGTTTGATAACCAGATTGCAGTGTGTGTTTTGGCAGATTTGGTGCATTAAATACCCTTTAGAATTAATATAGACGGTCAACTGATGCAAACATTAACCTAATACACCCAGGAATATGAAATGGATGTAAACAGAATAAAAATATGGTGGAATCTGTGACATTAAAAAATGTACATGTCATGAAAATTTATGATTTTCTGTATTCACTATATATTACTGTAATATATAATTGAATAACCCACCTGCTGCATAGCTGCTTACATAAAATTTAGACATCATTAGCAATCAGCATCAAAACATCATGCAAGTTTTGTCAGTGTACTAAATGTTGGTTTATTGCCCACTTGTGTAGGCAAGTGGACAGTTTGCAAACTCACACAGACCCACTCAATCTGACATCAGGCTGTGCTGAAAAGAGACAAAATTGTTACATAGTTTACACGTGTTATTATACCAGCATCATCACCACCAGTATTTTTTGCGGCTCCTTTTTATTGTAATTGTCAGATCAGATGTGCTTCAGGCAGGGTTTTTTTGTGTAAAAGCTTGACCACGGCATATCAGCACAGTATGAAGTTATTGTCAGGCTAATGGTTTGGGTCACTACCGTGCTACATGGTTACATGGAGATAGTGACACGTGTTTTCTGCTGACAAATTTGACCCTTTCTAATGTCATTTTGTTTTGCTGTTTTCTTCCAGTAAATGTAGTCTACCAATTTTAAGCTGTGCACTCCATTGTGTGTCACTGTGAAGACCTAATAGCCCTTAAACATCTCTTTTCTTCTTTCTTTTACCCATCTCTCTCGGTCATAGACATTTAGTAAGTTACCTCAACTAATTATGTTAAATAAAAAATAAATAAAAATAAAGACAGAACCAGCGTACCAGTTAACTTCTCGGAATTTAACAGTCTGTGGGAGCAATCTCAGATCCTTTCTTTTTGGTGACTTTAGTACAAGAGCTGCTGATTAGGTTCTTCATATTAAATGAGAAATGTGAAATGAATGGAAATCTCAAATAATTTTGAAAACGAGTACTAATGCTAACTTTATTTGTCTTAATTTATCTCCTGAATCCCCCTTATACACCCTAAGGTTTCCACACAATTGTCTAGTAAACTCAAAAAATAGTTTGGCCAATACACAGAGAGAAGTTATTATACAGTGTGAAAATAGCACTGGTGGTTAGTAAGCTACTTGAGAGATGAGCCATTCAGATTGTTTCCTGCCTCTCTCTAACTGCGTCACATTGCAACAAGGAAATCCCATGTTTATCTCATAGTTCATGACCTGATGTCTAACTTTTTCTGGCACCCAACACATCCCAAGGTGGTACTCTTGACTGAGACCCAGACCTGACTCAAAAGAATATGCTATTCTTCAACACACACATTGCATTTACGCTTCAGTTCATTGACACATTTGACTGAAATGTGAAGAGTCTCCATATTTACCATCATTTAATCCTTTAAGATTCCTTATATTAGAGTAAGACAGATGCATAATAGGATGAAGTTAGTTGACCTATAGTCTGCTTTGGAGAAAATATGAAAAGAAAATGAGTAAGATTTGCAGAGCAAAAAAAATTGCAAGATTGCAAAAAAGTCTTTTTTATACTTTAAATTTTTAAAATTCTAAGACAATTTATGGATATCACTACAGCTGATTATTTTATTTTACAGGAGTTTTGTCTGTAAAAGTCCTCAGACACAATCTCATTGGGGAAAGAGATGTTGCACAGTTGACCACTGCACATACCAGCTGTCATCTCTCATTTAAGCTTATTTGCATAGTGTATTTCAGAGCAGGACATGATACTACAACCTGTTACTCTTGTTCATAAACATACAGAATTTGAACATGACTGCATAAGTGCAGATCACTAAACAGCTGTATTTAGCTCTATTGTTATTTGAGCCTGAGTGTATTTATTCAATCCAATCGGCAAATAGCACATTCTGGAGTAGCTTTCATTCTTGTTGTTGATCTCAGCCATTTGTTCAGTCTTCCCCTATTTTAATAAAGCAGCTGTTAGAAGTCACATAAAATTTTACAAGCCAGAGCTAAAACGGTACAGGGCTAAAACATGCCACATACAAGTGAATTTGTTGTCTTTTACTGCAAAAATAGACGTGGTAATACAGTGACCCTGGGCATCTCTTTTCATTTTAATGCATCACATCATGACGAGGAGATTTCGCAGTTCAACTGTAGCTTTCTATGTACCTTATTCTTGCAGATTCTCCTTTAGTATTTAAATATGCTGCCACACTTTATTTGTTTACTTATGTATCTCTTTATCTCCATCTGCAGATCCCTCTCTACCTTTTGCCTGTTCCCATTTGCCCTCTCTGCATGTTTCTCTTGATCTCCACCTCCCAACCCCAATTCCTGTGCCTCCCTAATTTTCGTAATAGTAACTTTAAAGTAATAGTACGTTAAAGTTATTTTTTCAAGCTGAAGTAGGGGTATAGAACTACATGATTGAAGCTAAGTCAAAGATACAAAAACAAAAACAAGGTAGTTACATATATGAAACTGTGAGACAGTCTGTTATAGAATTACTAGTTATTATGATTGTCAGGATAGAAAACAATCACAGTGGATTGTTTAATAAACCTGCTGCTTAATTTAATTGAGCACTGTAAAAATCTCTACTTATATGGAAAACGGAGTAAAGGCAAACTCTCTAGTGGCTGAGCCTAAATCATTTTATTTCTATTTTCACTTTATCTATCTCTCCATCTGTCTCTTATATTTTCCATATCATTTATTTTATTCTCAGTAGCAACAATGATATATTTTATTTTGGGCTTTTAGCAGGACTGTATGAATAATCTCCCTTGTCCATGACGCAGTTAGAGATGGCTTTCACTGGAATGGAAACTTGGACTTCCAGTGTCTTGTCAGTTCTAAAAAATTTTGACATTTTTATCTTAAATAATGTGGTTCATGCTCACTGTATTTCTTAAATGGTCAGACAGGCAAGATACTGTATAATGACGTTTCCTGGCATTTTTCGTTTTTCAGCCTTGCGAGCTGATTTCCTTGCAGTGTGGAGCTGCTGATGTTCCTGACTGAATGCAGAGAAAACACTGAAAGTTCTCCCTGCAGTTTTAGGGGAGATTGTCAGATGTGTACGCAGCACTCAAAGCCCCTGGCCTGGCTGCGGGGATGGCAGCCTCTGCCCTAAACCTGAACAGCCTCAGCGTCATGAACAGGTCAGTTATTTTTACAGTGTTTGCCATGTATTTACTTTTAATTGTTTAAAGAGTGCACCATTGTCCTGGAGATGTTTTCTAGTGGAAATACATGCTTTAAACATGTTTGGTTAGTATGGTTTGCTGCAGCTCGGAAGCCGTTAGACCAGATTGGTAGGAACTTGTTTTCAATACATTACAGAGCAATTAACAAAGCTAGGGTTTAGGTTTTATTTTTTCTGTAGAAAGCAAATCCAAAACCTGATATATGTGATAGTCATATTATAGTTATAGCATTTTTCAAGTACAGACAAGCCAACTAACCATCGCTTCTTCTCTCCGCAGCAGTAATCAGTTTCACACCCAGCCAGGCTCCTCTAGTACCACCTCTCGAGCTAGAACCAGCCCAATCGCCCGACCTGTGGTGCCAGTCCCTGATCGGAGCACCAGTGCTCCCTCACCCTACTTCCTAGGTGGGGGAGCATTGGGTGAAGGTCTTTACAGCCCCACCAGTCCCAAGGTAGCTTATATACCACATGTGCCATAAATTGAAAAATGCTATTTATGTAAACACAAAAACAACACAAATGTATAAATCATTACAATAGAATAAAACTAATGTATAAATGCTCCATTTTTTACATAAACAATACCATGCTTGATGAGTGTACAATAAGATCAAGCTTACCCTGAATTCAAGGTCAACAAACACGTAAAATTGTATGATATAAATATAATCTAGATAGTCAGCAGTATTAAACTAATATAACTGCTATAGTGTTTTTGAAAGTGATAATTTGGAAGAGCACATGTATTTTTTATGTATTCTCTCGTAAGCATACAGCTAACTTTAGTTCACTTTGGGCTTTTAGTACTAAAGTCTTACTTGTTCTGATTTGACCAGTGGCTTAGCTAATGTTAACAGACTTTAGATTTTACTTTTCCATTTTGTTGTATAAGTGACAATATAACTCATTGCTTCTGCTACCATTTATGTGATACTTTTATTATTATATGTGGAAAATAAAAGTAGTATATTAATGTTTGTTTGTATAAATTGTTCATTTTGTTGAAATTCTTCCAACCCTGTCTTGTTTGCCTGCATTTAGACAAGTCCCCGTTCGCTGGGTCAAAAATTTGACTTCCCTCCTTCACCCTCATTCTCTCCCTGCCCCACCCCTCGTGCGCAATCCCCCTCCCCGCGTAGCCCGGAGCTTCTAGGAGTCAATGTGGGTCAGCGGGTCCGACGACTGAGCTCACCCGGTGGTGAAGACAGAGAGGTAGGAGACGGGCAGGAGGAGAGAGGAGAAGAGACAGGAGGAGGGGATAGACGAGAAGAGAAGAGACGCCAGGCACAGCTGCTGCAGATTCACAGAGAGCTGCAAAACGTTGAGGTGATTTTACATGTGATTCCAAGTTTGGCTCCTTAAATCTTTATATCTCCCCCCCCCCCCCCGTCTGTCTTTATCTAAGAATGTGATCGGTAAGCTACACAGAGCAAGGTATTCAACCTCTGAAGGATTTACTACTTTATTTTTATTTGTTGGGCAAGTCAGAACAATGACAGCTACTCTCACCCCAGCCAGAGGTGATGAGCTATTATATTGTACAATAATTTGTTATCTAGCATGAATGTTGAAAAAGGTAAATTGATGTGTACTTTGAGCTGGCAGATGTCAAAAAACATTCTTCTGACTTTTGTGTACTAGTTCTGGATTTTTTTTGTACTTTTGTAATGTGACAAAATATGCATTAATTACCCTAAAAACATACACCTCTATGGGATATTTATGTTTGGCATTGATATAGATTATTTTATTTAAACTTTGTTATGTTATGTTATGCATTCGTCCACAGACCACAGGGTCAGTGGTCCTGGCTATATGTTAAAGTGTCTCTGGGCAAGACACTGAACCCCTAACTGCCCTATTGTGAGAACTGTGGCAAATCAACATGCGGACAATGATCCACTGTGCCAATGTACTCTTTTTGCTATGTGCATGTAGAACACACTGTTAAACTTTTGAAACAGTCCCACACTGAATTTTAAGCTTGTCAGCAGTTCAGTTTTCAAACAGTTTGTTTATTGTCAAACAAGAGAAAATACTCAGTCAGGGTTTATTCAGGCTTTGCTTATGTTAGTACAAATGTAAAAAGATAAGTAGCCTACATCTAAAATAAGGCAAATAGGGGAAAAACAAGCATTAAAGTACATTTCTTTACAGTCAGATTAAGAAAAACTAAACCTTAATTCTCTTTGTCTCTCAGGTCAGGGGTAAAGTGGGCATTTTCGAGGCACACATTTCCGGGATTCGTGCCCAGGTGCTTAACAGTGAACTCCAGCGCAGCCCTAGATCTCCAAGACGATCAACTAGCCAAACCCCTTCCCATCCCAGCAAAGGAAACACAGAGAGTCAAGTTCACTCTGTTGTCCAGAATGGAAGAGCAGGTGGGCAAAAAATAACGGAAGGAGATAGGAGAGACAGCAGTGGCACTAAAATGAACACAGAGAATAAAACACTGATTGGTCAAAATGGCCGTCACTCTGAAACAACAACGCAAACTCCCTCTATAGACAGATCATTTGCTGGTCAGGGTTCCTTTGATACATTAACCCCGGATGCAACAACAGATGGAGAAAATAAACAAGGAGAAAGACATAGAGAAAAGGAGGGAGAAATAAACAGATGGGAGGTAGAAAACAGAGAGATTCTGCAATATGAAAGAGAACGGACTGCGGAAAAAATAAGAGATGAGAAGGAGGGACACTTGTGTCCTGTGATGCTGCTCCAGACAAACGAAAACAGGTTGGAGGTTAACTCAGAAAGCCCTTGTTTATCTCACCCACAAAGCAGTGAGAGACCCCATTGTTTCCTGGACATCACCGATCAGCCCTCCAACCATTCTCCCTCCATCCCCGCAGTCATAATAACTGACCATGGTTTGGAAAGCCAGCTTCAAACTTCTGATGGTCCAGGGTCAGACGTGGGACCATGCTTCACCCCCAGTCCCAGTTCCAGCCCTATCCCCGGTCCGAACTCATCCACCCGTTCCCTCAGGAAGCTGTCATCCTCCTCTGCCTCCTCGGCCGGATTCTCCTCGTCTTGGGAGGAGTCGGAGGAGGATATTTCCAGTGATACAGAAAAAGGGGAGCAGCTTCTCAACCCTGCTCTCCTCAGTTCTCAACAGAAAGCAGTAAGTAGAGCCAAGTGAGAGTTTGTCTGCTCAATATTATCTCTGTGTGTACAACCTGCTTGTAGTTAGGAGGCCTTTTTTAGCTCGCTAGACACCTTTGGAAATGGCATTCATGTTTCATCACACAGGAAAAGAGAAATTTATGTTTTTTTTTTAAAGTTGTGCAAAAATTTTATTCTATTTAACTGGAATATTGCAAAAGGTTTGATCCATTGTGATGTGGCTTTAGAGATGATAGTGCCTAATCTGTTTATGGTTCCACAAAATATCTCAGATATTATCATAAATGCTCCCTGGAGGTGATTTTGTTTATCCCTAACTTTACTTCTTGCTCAGGTTTCTGTCATGAAAAGTTAAAACACCATTGACTTGTTGTCTGGTTTGGACATTCAAAATTTAAAATCACTTTTTTGAACACCTGACCAGCATCAGACTTACTTTTCAAGTTGTTTCAAGTCCAATATTAATCTTTATGACTATATAATAAGGGTTAACTGAGGACATCCACACCAGCCTCCACATTGCCTGTTTGTAGTGCTAGAAATCGCATGTAAGCTTGCTCACATGCTAAAGCAAACATGGTGAACCCAGCTTAACATCAGCATGTTAGCTTTGTCATTGTGTGCCTGGCATCATTAAGCTGATGCTGATGTTAGTATTTAGCTCAAAACAGATTATGGCAAAGATGGCCATAGACTCACACCCTTGTGTCCTAGTTATTGCATCAATTCTTGCATTAAAATAATGTTTATACTTGTTACAATTTATAATTTAATATTTTGAGCAAGTTCAGCAGTGTTACAGAGAGGAACACATTTTTGACAAAGGTCATGTAACAAAATTTTATTCTAGCTAGTGTCCATCTGGTGACTGAATTTGATGTGCGTCTCTGTTACCTACTACACCTTAACATGTATGTGTCTGTTAGTGTGTGTGTGTTTGACTGAGTCTGTGTACTGGGTGCTCCTGTGTCAAATTGGCCTGTGCTGTCTCACTGAGTAATGGTTGACATTCACAGTAACAAAGCTAGCTCTGTGCCCCGACCTATGTGTGTATGCTTGTGAGTGTGTGTAGGTGTGTTTGTAAGAGTGTAGGTAATGTGGGTGTTTGTGTGTGAGAGAGAGAACGGGTGATACAGAAAGGCAAAGCAAGAGAATTTGCCAGTCACACACACTTAGGCTTTGCCTGGATTTGGACACAACTCAAAGAGGAGGATGAGGCCTGTTTGAGTATGTTTGTGCGTGTGTGTAATTGTGTTTGTGTGTGTGTGTGTAGGTGTAGGTGGGTGGGTGGATGTGTTTTTATTTGTAGCCAACATAAGTTCACAAGGCCATCTCACTTCTGCTTTCAAACATGCAGGATAATGCAGGATTGTATAACTGATTTTACCAGTGTTTCTTAAGCATTGTGCCAGCTCTTAACAAATCACACTTTTGGGACATTTTAGATGGTACAAAAATATTTCTTCCTGGATATTTGGCTTTAGGAATAAGGGGCTCGTGTTTATTTTATACTATTAAATTAATACAAAACAATCATACAGTCTATTCAGCACTTCTATATTTACACATATATTTTTACATTATGATATTTTTATTCTAACCTTTAAATCATTCAAACTTAATTTTCCGTATTTAGTTTTAATATTAGAAACAGAAGCAGTTTTCTTTCACATGTAATGAAATAACCCATCCCTAAACCAAATCCCAGCCCTCTCAGGTAGGACGGATTTCAAACTATTTGTTTAATAGAATCTGGCTGATAGATTTGAATAGTGTTTGTATCACTTTTTGCATATTTCCGGGCATTGTTTTTTCTGTTTTGTTTTATCGAGGAAAACAATAAGACAGAAGCTCCAGTTGGTGCGTGCAGTTGAATTTACATTAAATAGTAAATGTCTCTTACCCCAGTAGTGCAAAAAAAAAACAAAAAAAAAAACACGGGGGTTATTCACATTTTTGTCTGTAGCTTGGCACAGTTCTTAATCTGTAGTTTAAGGAAACCTGGTATATGTGTGCAAGAGGGAAACATGCAGAAACACATAAAGCATGCTTGCTTCTGTGGGAGGTATGTAGGAGAGAAGAGAGGGACAGAGAAGAGGAGTAAGACTGAGAGTGGAAGACATATAAAAGAACAGTGTGAGCTTCAGAGCAAGATTGGCAGAGAGACTGATTAAAGAAAAAGTATCAAAGGAAAAGTTACACAACTTCTACAGTTTGTTTTTCTTTATTCCAACATTAAATGACACTATTGTTTTCATGACTTATCATCGCAGGAGTGACATGAATTAATTTGGTTTTTTTTTTATGCATTTTCATTCTGTTAGTACTCGAAAAAACACTTATTGCAGACAATAAATGTGCAAGTACAATTTCTTTCATGCTTAGTAAAAATAGGAAGTATAAAAATGTTGTCTGCAGAATACATTTATCACAGTTTTACTGAAGGTTTACATTTTGTATTTACCAGCACATTGTGGAAGCGTTTGTAATCCTAATGACAGAATTCACTATCCACAGTAGTTTTAGTTAATACTCCTTTGTTTTATTCACCCAAGTGAGCATGACATTTTCATTTTTTGTTTAAACACAGTCAAACACGTCAGCTTTGTTATGGTATTAACTTTTGGATTATATCAACTCATTTTCTAAGTGTGCACACTGGTAGAGGCTGGACCTGAACACAGCCATTTATAGACACTATTTGGCTGATCTTTTGACTATTGGGCATCTCGCCAAGGTGAGAAGGTACATGTGCTGCCAGTGTTTTTGTAGTTCTAGTAAATTGGCAGCAAAAGGGCACCTGCAATAGATTGGCATCTGCGTTTTCCCTTTTACTGTCAAATTTCAGTTGAGTTTGTGGATTCCAAACTTTTGTTGATTTTTGTCTTAGCTGAGTCTTTTGTTTGCTTTTCTGTTTAATTTACCTTTGGGCATTCACGCCCATTCGTGAATGAGTTTCAGACAAAGGAAATGCATAATCCTTGGAAATTATCTAGTCTAAAAAGGTATTCAGAGTCTTGCAAATATTAGTGTGTAAATGAGCTCGATCAAACACCAGTGAACATTGAGAATTAGAGGGGTTATCAGTAAAGTTAGACAAATCTTCTGCCAGTCAAAATGCTTTACACATGACAGTACTTGCTAAAATAATTGAATTCATTTCATTAGTTTAGAAAATTGGCCATTTCATCAATTACACTCTGGAAAATTAACAAATTTTGGTTAATTAATAATATAATTTACAGTTGAGCACAAATGCCTGACATTTCCTGCTTCCAGCTATTACTGTCTGTTTTGAATCATAATAAACTGAATTCCTTTTCTGTTTTGCTTGAGTGAAAAAAAATACATGTAAAAAATACATTTTAGATACGTAATTGTGGGTTGAGTTTAGAGTAAATATTATTGGATATGTTTTCACTTTTTGACATCTTTTAGTCAAAATTATCAGTAGATTATCAGCTGTTTAGAAAAGTAAAGCATTTATAATAAGGGTAGCGCTGTTTAAAGTCAAATTTACACGGAACTCCAGCATCATCCCTCAGCTTGAGAATTAATGATGAAAGAAAGTAAAGCTTGTAGAGCAAAAGCTACATTATAACGGAAGTGGGGCAGGACATATGAAAGTCTCTTTTCAAATGATGCAGAAGGTTTGTTGTTCCTTTGGGTATCTTTACTGTAAATAAAGCTTGGGGTGCATTACATTTTTATTCCCATTTAATACACCTCCGGTTCTTGCTCAGAAGCATCCATTAAATAAACAGATTATATAAACAAATATGTCTTTGGATTGAAGACTACACCCATACTTCTTGTACAAAAGACACACATCTAACATTGACACACCCTCTGTACACGCCACAGTGCAACTTTTGCTCATTGCACTCTGCAGAACAACACGCTAATAGATAGTACTGTACTGACACAGAAACAGTTTTCTTTTACAAACACACCTATGTTACCTGGGCTCATATCCCTTTTTATGATCATCTGAAATGCAGTCACACACTGACCCAAACACTAATCTTTACCATTCCAGGTTTATCCTCTACTAATCCAACTGTGACTCTAACCTCCGCTCAATGACCAAAAAAAGAGTTTTTGTGGTGGACTGCACTTGACAAAAACTCATTTTTGTGTTCAGAACTGTAACTCAACTGTAACTCAAGCGCACACATTTACTGGGATGCACACACACACACATACACACACACGCACTGTCTGTACTGCAGTGGAAAATCTTCGCTACCACGGCGGCCAGTCGCCTAGCAACCCTGTGACGTCAAACTGAGTTTCCCTCTCACAGCTGTGTGTGTGTGTGTGTGTGTGTGTGTGTGTGTCTTTGTGTGTGTGTGTGTTTGTGTGCGTGCATGTGCACACGTGTCTGTGTGTGGGTATACAGAAAGTCTGTAAGATTATGGGTGTGTGTCTACCTTGTGTGTGTGTGTGTGTGTTAGAGAGTGCCTACTTAGTTTCTTGTGTGAGGGGAAACACCGGTCAATTCTTTATTTGGTGTTTCTGTGTGAGTTTGTTAGTGAGATTGCATGCATGTGCATGTTTGAGTTGCCCCTGCCTGGGGGGAGTCAGGGTAGCCGCCAGTTAGAAAAGCTGACATCTGAAAGTGTATCTTTTAGTATTGGGTCCAGTGCAGAAGTGAAAAGTAGTTTCACTTGGTTTCAGAGCTGTCAGAGACGCACTGGGGAAACCCTGCTGGATGTGATACATTAATAAAAACAAAGCATACATGCAGCTCATAGTCTGAAGATTAATAGGCTGTGATAACTTTTTGACAAGAGAATTCATTCAGAATTCATGAATGCTTGTGTTAATGTCTTTGCTATTGTTTTATATCTGAATTGGTAGTTTCATACTAACCCAAACCGTGTTTTGTATAGGTTATCCTGAAGACTAGTGAAACCCCCAAAACCACATCTATTTACCAGAATGTTTTAGAGTTGAGACCCGATCTAAAATCTGATAATCTCTCGTTTTCCAGAGTGACCTGAATCTGACTAAAGCATTAAGTTATAAAATAACCGAACAGTCACATCACAAACATCTAACCCTTTTTTCTTTTAGGTGTCCGTTTTTCCCACTTTTGTTGAAGCATCGTGTTTGCAACACCAGTGAGCAGCCTTGCATGCAGTGAGATTTAAAATGCACTCTCTAAGCCTGCACCACACTCCGTGCAGTTGAAATATGTCTTGGTGTGTAGTATATTTAATTTGGGTGTATGTGTGTGTCAGTCTAAACTTTGCAGACTCAGACAGTTGCAATATTTGTATCTGCAAGGAAACCTTGTGGTGAGTGATAGGCTTGTTGTTTCCTCAGTGCCTCTCGGTTGAAAACATCAGTATGCATCAGTGTTTCCCCTGCCTGTTCACATTTTACATTTGTAACCCAGAGTTACCCTTTGCCCATTTTTTTTTTATCATTCTCACCACTCTCAGCCTCTCTTCACTCCTCCCTGCATGTAAATATGTGGTTGCCATATTTAACCCCCCCACCCCCCCCAAAAAAACCTTCAAATTTTCATACTTGAGTGCATTGTTTCAGGCAACACCCTTTCTAACACAGCACCTGATAATTGCACAATTTCATCAGTAAATTGTCATATATTTAAGGCCCACACACACACACACGCACTTATATATGTAAATATGCATATTGCATGAAAGCATATCTGCAGATGTATGTGTTGAAAAGCACGATACACATTTGTAAAGATGATTTTCATGGGCCGATAAAAACTCTTTGCCTCATTGTTTCTTTCTCTCTTCGTGCTTTTTCTGTTGTTTACAGAGGACATAGCCTCTTTTTTTCTATCTTTTGTTTGTAGTCAGCGGCGGATGTGGAAAATACTGTCGCTGAGGCGAGCGGCAACCCCCCCAACTTCCTGTCTGCAAGAAGTTCCTTCGCTTACCATTTCCCCTCTCTCTCTCTCTCTCTCTCTCTCTCTCTCTCTCTCTCTCTCTCTCTCTCTCTCTCTCTCTCTCTCTCTCAATGGAAACTTTCATGTTTTTCTGCTCTGCTCTTGTCATCTAGCCATTCTGGGGATAGAGATATTGTAGGAGAGAGAGAGAAAGACCACCAAATTGCAGTGAGCCAGAAAGAGATATGAGAAAAACAGAAAGGTTGACTTTGGCAGTTTTAGGCAGAGACACAGAGCCACTGTGGACTTGTGGAATCCAAACACCTCCCTGAAGTGTATTTCAGAATTCTCAAAGCTGGATATGAATCCAGCTTTATGTAAATTTTTACCCAATTGTTAAAGCGTAAACTTAACATGATAATTACAAAATAAAACAAAAATAAAGCAACTGTAGACATGCATGTGAAAATATATAAAGCCATAGAGATTAGTTTGAACTGCATGTTTTGAGGAGTTATTGGGAAGATATTCATATCTTCCTGTGGGTGTCTGATGATTGAGCGCCTACAGTATAAAAATAATGCACACACTGTTATGGAAAAACACTGGGACACGGACAACATCAAATTAAGGCAACACATACTTTGCGTGTTGTGGTTGATATACACTAGAATGCGTGAAACAGGTTTCTATTGTGTAAAGGAATGAACGGCAGTAAATTACCTCTGTAAAAGTAAAAAAGTCTCCAATTAGACTGCATTTTGGTGGTTTGCTGAAAAACTGCAGTAGGACTGATGAAATAATTCATCAATAAAAGAACTAAATTAAATTCCAATATTTAATATAGTCAATCAAAGGAATGAACACCTTGTTTATCATAGCTTGTGCTGTAACTTTATCTCTCTGTCTCTCACAAATGCACAATTTGCACAATCAGAGATACATACACACGCTAAAATTATGTACAAATGTACTCGTTTTGCATGCTTCTTCCACGAAGCCCCTATGTTTTCCTCGTGCTTAGTGTGCATTCACACTTACTCACCCACTCACACATACACACACTCTTTTTGTGCCTTTCATATGTTGTGACCTGTGTTTTAGATTTGCATGCCCAGATTGTTTGTCTTCTGTTTTGCTAAACAAATGATCCACAATTGTTTATCCCTAAACACACACTCAGACACACACATACAAAGTGTAAATCTTGTGGGACACAGAAAGAGGAGTATGTGAGCCAAGGTGCTACTTTTTAAAGCAGAGAGGGACGGAGCTGCGCAGGTAATCAGTCTTGTTAGCCTGTAAATTCCTCGGCTCACTGAAAGGTCATCGGTCATGATGTGGTCTGCATGGCTATATTCAGTCTGGAGTGTTGTTGTGTCAGTTGGAGCCATCTTTATCATAACCATCATCCACTTCTGCACCAACAACATTCAGGTACTGTTACTATAGCTTGCATTTACTGTCACAAAATGGCTAAAAATGATTCACTCATTGTTAATTAGTGTCTGACAGCTCTATTCTTGGAATTATTCATGGACCTATAATAATGCTAGTAATGTCACATATAATAGTTGGAGCCACACACAAACTAACCCGCTCTTTACTTCTCTTCTCTTCTCTTCCTCTTCTCCTCTGATTGCATTTTAATGTCTCAACTCCCAGTGACAATGTCTGTTATTACTCACACACACTTGAGGCAGTGCAGATCTTAGTTTCTCTCTATTGCTCTCCACTGTTCTGTCTGTGTCTCTCTTTAACACACACACACAGCAGCTGTAGGTGGGCAACATGGTAGATGGATGACAGAGTTGACAGAGAAAGTACAGACCCTGGCTACTTACCAATCTGTAGTCTGACACTCTCTTTCTAACTTGTTTAAGATGGTGACAAAATGAGAAGCAGAATACCATTCTATCAAAATTGTTTGTCTTTCAAACGGCCTACAAAGCTCAGTAATATGTGTATTTCTTTTATGATTAAGATATGTGTGCCAATGCTGCCATTTTGTTTTATTTCAAGCGTCATTTAGTCAGGCAAAGCTGTATAGCCTTGTGTCTCTAATACATACTGTACATGTTGAGACACGAAGATGCCCAAGTCAAGCTTCGACTGAATAGTTTCTTATGCCTCCAGGCTGCCATCATCTTACTATAAACCATACTGAATACCTTCATTTTGTGTTCCTGAAATTGCAAAGAATTTATTAGATGTGAAGCATGGCGAGTTATGGAAAATGTTTGGTTGATTTCTACACAACAATTCAATTTAGTAAATCTCTAAGCACATTGAACTTTGCTACCAGACTGGACTTTGCAATGCCTATAGACCCTTTTGATATAAGACGATGCACTGCTCTCTGAAATGTATTTCTGCTGTTAGTTTCCACCATGTTATTTTTACATGTTTTTTTATTTTATTTTATTTCATTATAATTATTTTTTATTTCTTCCTTTTTGGTCACTTTTTGTCCAGGGTAAAATTTTCTGTCTCTTTCGATAGTGCAGAAAACCTCCTTGAGGTGTGTCTACATGGTTTAAGACAGAAAAAGTCAGCAAAAAAAAAAAATATATATATATATATATATACATTTGTGTGCGTGTGTGTGTGTGTGTGTGTGCACAAGCATATAACCATAGATAGTAATGCTATCAACTGATGAATTTTCATCATGTCCAGATTATGTGACATGGGTTATATATCTCCTTCTTTGGTCCTCTTATCTTATTCTTCCGCTCCTTCTTTTCGAGTTGTTGACATAGAAATATTATTATTCCTGGCATTTGCAGACCAACAGAAATCTTGTGCATGTGTGATCACATCTTTAAGATGAGGAAAGCAGACATTTTGTACTATTATATAAACAGGTGATGTTGGTGTTAATAGTTCTAAGAGTGGAACATAAATCTTGACTTTGATGTTGTCATATTTTCATTTCTGCTGCGTCCACTGCACAGCTGAGCATTGTTTAAACCCACAGAACAAGACATCTGAATTTTTTCCATCTGATGTAATGCAGCAGGGATAAAAAATGTGTTTGGGGCTTGAATCCTTTGCTTAATAATTTACAAAAGGACAAATAGCATTGTGTTTATTTCATTTATTATTTTTATTTTATTCATGTTTACTCCTCTAGCTGACCTTTTCTTACTTATTGATCAGTAGCTTCTATTTGTACTTGTTTATTGTCTTGGTTTGGTGGAAGTTTTTTCCTTTCTTTTCTACTTTTCACGTAAAGAGCAGCTGTAACAAGGAAACACAATTTCCCTATGAGATGATTAAAATTGTTTGAATCTTGAATCTTAATACGTTGATTTACTGTGGCTTCCATGAGGTACAAAATGAGCATGTGAATCTGTAGTTAGGGGGTGCAGGAGAATCAGGAGAATATTTTGTATGGCAATTCCATAGACAGTAGAGAAGGATCTATTAACACTCCTTGTTCTTCACATATATTTTTCCTAACTTGTGTTGTCTTTTTCCAGTAACTATAGCAGTTGTTGTTATGCAGGGAACAGATAGTAATTTGCGTTTAGCGTGTGTTTCTTCAGCTGCTACTGTTAAATATTAATATTGAGTTACTGTGGAAAGTCTTTGCGTCACATAGGCAGAGAGCAGGAAAACTGGACTTGAATCAGTCCACTGAAGTAGAAACAACTTGCTGTGTGTGTTTGTGTGTCAGAGACAGCATGTGTCTCTGTTTGTGTTTGTCTGTGTGTGTGTGTGTGTGTGTGTGTGGCAGGAGTCCTGCAGTTCATGTGTCCTTGCCAACGACAAGAAGATCACTTGGAGATCCCGTGTGTGTGTGTGTGTGTGTGTGTGTGTGTTATACCAGGGGAAACCCCAGCTTGATCCTCCAAAAAAGTTCTAAATCAGACAAAATGAAAAAGACAGTGTAGGAAAACCAAGAAGAGAGATATTGAATACAGCTCCCCCAGGGTATGTTTCAAAAATGTCCAAATTGTTTACATAGGCAGAAGTACAAACATTAATATTGCATTGGTTCATGTCAATTTTAGACAGATAAAGCTGGTTGTAAACAGGTTTAAGGACTGTAAACCTCAGGCCATGACCGCAGATATCTATACTTAAACCAGGAAGGAGCATTATGGTAATACACAAAGAGGATTCCAGTAGAGGTTGTGTTTAATTCCTTACTCAAAAGCACACAGCACTGGTAAAATATAATTCTTAAGGATAATCAATTATGTTGTGTGTTTGTTTTTAGCACAAGTCTTGGAAGAAGATTAAGAACATGGTCCACTGGTCTCCTTTTGTTATGTCCTTCAAGAAGAAATATCCCTGGATACAACTGGCTGGGCACGCAGGTAGTTGCACACTACATACACTTACACAAACTACATGGTTACAAATGTGAATGACTTCCTCTCAGTCACACCTCTTGATGGTGTGTTCAGTGGCAATACTTTCACAGAAACTTTGCGCTTCAAGAGAAAATATATGTGGGGATGGTTAATTAACAATGGCATATTTAAACGTCAGGGAATGTCTCAATTGATTAGATAAATGTTTTAGAGATTTGAGGCACAGCCGAGCTAACCCCCCCTAATCAGTTTATTTGGATAGAGCTGACAAAAATGAAAAAAATAAAATGAATAAATCACATCTGTTGGTTTGAACAAACTTGTAAACTCAATGTGACAGTACAGTTTCTGCATCTGCTTCACAGTAAAAAAAAAGTGTCTTTTTACAGGGAGCTTCAAGGCAGGAGCAAATGGTCGCATATTAAAAGTAAGACGCATTTTCACATGAATTACACCTTCTTTAAGTGAACAGAAATGCTTTAATAGATCCTCATTTATTGAGATTGCTCATATGAATTGTGAATCATTGTAGCTGTGTTTGTAATGCTACTAACTTGTTGATATGTTTTAGAAACACTGTGAATGTGAGCAGCGCTGTTTGTCCCTTCTAATGAGGGACGTGCTGCGCCCTTATGTCCCTGGTTACCATGGAGACGTTGAGAAGGACGGCCAGAAATACAACCAGATGGAGGATCTGCTGGCGGAGTTTGACTACCCATGTGTGATGGACTGTAAGATGGGAGTAAGGTGAGAAATTTTCATATCACATTAAAACAAATCACACTAAGGATAAAGGGGAGTAGCTCTCAGAAAACAAAATGCAAAATTTAATTTCATGTGCTCAAGTAAGACTCTAGATGAAACTGCAAGCAGCTGTGTCCTGCTGTATTGGAAAGAGCTCTTGCCTTCGTCCTAGCTCAGTGCGCTCATACCTGTACCCACTTTTTTCTCCACCATCACACATTTCTTCTCTTGCCTCAGAACCTACCTTGAGGAAGAGCTTACTAAGGCCCGTAAGAAGCCCTCTCCAAGACCCGACATGTATCAGAAGATGATTGAAGTTGATCCTGAGGCACCTACATCAGAGGAAAATCACCAGAAAGCAGTGACTAAACCCAGATACATGCAGTGGAGAGAGACCATAAGCTCAACAGCTACCCTGGGATTTAGGATAGAGGGAGTCAAGGTAAGACTCACAATATTAGTGTGTGTGTGTGTGTGTGTGTGTGTGTGTGTATGTGTGTCTGTGTGTGTCCATACTCCCTTCCTTCCAATATTCAATTCAGGTTTGTGTGTAGAGGTCTGTATGTGTGTCCTTCGGGGTCCTGTTTCCTTACTTCCTGTTTTGAACAGAAACTTCCTCTGAAGTACATTTGTACTTGAGGTCCTTTGTCATGCAAGACGCCTGTCCATGGCAGCTCTATAGGCCTTGACATCTGGCACTGACATTGCACACACACACACACACACACACACACACACACACACACACACACACGACTCTGTCCCTGTCTTTATTTGAGTGTTGTGTCTATATAAGGACATCAGTGTGCGTGCGTGCGTGCGTGCATGCGTGCGTGTGTGTGTGTGCTTGTGTTTTTTACCTAGTTAGGGGTGAAAAATCTTTCCTAACCAAGTTAGGACCTTTTAGTGAAGAGAGGACATGTTTAAGGGTTAAACTTGGCTTTAAGATTAGAGTTAGGTATGTAGTTGTGAAGGTTAGGGTAAGGAGCTAGGGAATGCATTATGTTGATGAAACTCCTAACAACATTAGAAATATGAACCTGTGTGTGTGTGTGCCGTAGCTGTGCTCGGACATGAACCATAAAGGGAAAAATACTTTTGTCTCCAATATTTTCCAAATAGTACTTTGTTGCCTGGCAGCAAGTAGATTAAGAAAAGCTCATTGATTCCACTCTGAATCAACCAATTGGTTGCCTTCCACTCCTGGTACTGTTTCTGTTGCTGCTCAACTGTACTATGGCTACAGTTGGGTGCAAAAGTTTGCATTCCCTTATCTTGAAATGGTAAAAAAGTAGAACAAATATTTTTTGTCAAAGTAATATTCAGAACACATTTGGCAAGTTTTCAGAAATAAATTGCGGGTTATTAGAGTTAGAGTTATTATTCATTTATCAAGGGAATTGCAAACTCTTGCACCAATATAGTTTTTTAATATTGTTTTTATACGTAACTTTGTTTGAACATTTGTACTAGCTGGATGTGTATTCATGTAGGGAGATGCTAGCTCACCCTGAACATAATATAATATTAATGGACGTTTATCTAATACAAATGATTCTTTTCTTTACCAGTAGATGAAATATTTTTTATCATGCTTCTTTGCATAATATTTATTTTTTTATTTTTTCTTGTTAGGTCAGCTTGTGAGGTTACACATGTCAGACCACAGGTCAGGCTTTTATAAAAGAAATGAGTGTAAAACACTACTTAATCAGATGTTTCTCAAAACTTCTGAATTTGAAATGAATAAATCAATTGGTTAATTGTAATAAAATAAATGGTCAGCTAATAAAATGTAATAGATGAATCATTAATAAAGCTAATTTCAGATGCTGTATCAGCTTGTCAAAAGGCCACAGAAATTAAATAGAAATTTGTAAGAAAAAAAGTTTGTTATATCCAACTATGGTGACCCTGCCCTGATTTAAGTCTAAAACTCTAAAAATATATTTCCCTCCCTGCTTCCTTTCCACCAACAATTGTTTGCTCATGTTTTCTTGTTCTTCCTTCTATCTGCTTCTTCTCTTTCCTCTCCTCCCTTCCTCTGCCCCTCACTTCACCAAAAACAATTGAAACGCCTACAAATTGTTCAGACCTCAGCAGCGAGGCTCCTGACCAGAACCGGGAAGTTCAGCCACATTAAACCTTGTCTTGCATCTCTACATTGGCTCCCTGTTACTCTTAGGATAAATTTTAAGATTTTACTGATTAGTTATAAATCACTGCATGGTTTAGTGCCATCCTATATTTCTGATCATTTAATTCCATATGTGCCATTACAAAATTTAAGTTTGTCAGACAGTGGATTGTTGTCTGTTTCAACTTCCCAGTTAAAAACCAAGGGGGATAGAGCCTTTTCCATCATGGCTCCAAAACTGTGGAATAACCTGCCTGAGGAAATCAGGCAGTCTGACTCAGTGTCATCTTTTAAGTCCTGTCTGAAAACGCATTTCTATAGGTTTGCCTTTCCTGACATGTGAGATTCTGGTTTTAGTATAAATAGTGTATTCTGTCTATATAACTTGATGTATTTTACCTTGTGCTTGTCTTGGATTTTATATTTAAGATTTATGATTTTATATTTAACCTGATTTTATTTATTTAATTATTATTTATATTTATCTTTATTTTCCTTTTTAATGTACAGCACTTTGTTTGATAAGTGCTTTATAAATAAAGCTATTATTAATATTATTATTATTATCAACCCCAATGTTCCCATTCGTAGCCTGAATGTTACGTCATTAACACGTCATTAACACAAAATTACTATACATAATACCATACTACATCATCATCATTATGTTGACCTCTCATATGACTGTGAAGTCAGATGACATTTGTCATGCTGATGGCCTTTTCTCTCCTCTCCTCTCCTATGTAGAAGGAGGACGGTACAGTGAACAGAGATTTTAAGAAGACAAAGACGAGAGAGCAAGTTATTTTAGCCTTTGACGACTTTGTCAAAGGAAATAAGGACATACTGGTGAATATGTTTGTATTGTACTGTCTGTTTTAACAAACACACATTATATGTCTACATTTATAAGCATGTTTTATGTTTTATTTGTCAGAGATGAATAAGGAATTATTAAAATCACATTTTTAAAATTTGCTTACACCCTTCTTTTAATCATAAAGCATCAGGATCAGGAAATCAAATGTTTTACTTAAGAGTTGAGTTTGCTCATTGAACCATTCTGCAGCTCAGTTCTTGTAAAGTCTAAGAGTCTGTTTCAGAATTGGGCAGAAGCCGAAGAATGAAATAAAACAAAGCATTATGTGCTTACTTTCCAGATCTCTTATCTATCCAGGCTGAAGGAAATCAGAGACACTCTGGAGACGTCCCCATTCTTCAAAACCCACGAGGTAATAGCCACTTGTCCATTGATGGGAACTGTTGTACTGCTGCTTTCATGTTGGTGCTACTCTTACACATACATATATACATCAAACATAAATTGCATCACTTATGAGTCAACTTATATTCATAAAAACATTATGACAAAAAATGTGTGTTAAATACTAAGTAGAAAAAATAAATAAAAATGTATTACCAGAAAACAAAACCACTGTGTGGGTTTTAAGCAATACAAGGTTATTTTCAGATTTGTTGTTTACTTTTGCTACACTGGGTATTTTTTTATGCTTGTGAAAAGTTTTAGATTCATTGTTCAGTAGCAAACAATTGCAAATTGGGTGCACAAAATGTTAAGGCATATGTGTTTATGTGGACTTGTTTTAATAAGTGTTTTAATATTTCTTTCTTTGTAAACTGGCCTCAGCATAATACATTACATGTAAATTATGTACGTTAGTAATTACCGTAAGGGCTGTTTAGTGACAGTAACTCAGTGACGCAAACGCACCCGTATGCCATGTTTATGTACATAGCAAATGTTCTCAAGTGAAATGGTCAGAAACGGCTCTGACAACATTCACACAACCGGTGTCACAGTCACACAGATACAAATAAACATACCAGACATGAATGTAAGTAGGTGGTGTCACAAAACAGGAAGCGAGATCAAGTTTTTAAAAGATGCAAACAAACACGTAATGTTGAGTAAAAAAAGAGAGGACTTATTGACTATTTCTTATTTTCTTACTCATGGCCTCTGTCTCTCTGTGACTCTGCAGGTGATCGGCAGCTCCTTGTTATTTGTTCATGACAGCAAGAGAAGGGCCAAAGTCTGGATGATCGACTTTGGGAAAACCACGCCTCTACCTGATGGGGAGGAACTAACCCATCGGGCATCTTGGATAGAGGGCAACAGAGAAGATGGCTACCTTTTTGGACTTGATAGTTTGGTGGACATTATTTCATCCATGGTGAATTCTGAGACTTGAAGAGTTATTTTCCTTTATCCGAATTAACATTGGACTGACAACAACCACTTCCATTCATTCTTCATTTCTCTGGGGAACACTTGGTAGGGAATACTTTGGACTTCCTCAAGGACTCTTTGACAGACGGTTGTCCACTTGTTAGAAGCCACAACATCCCAAAACAGCATGTGGCCATGTCACTGACAGATAGAGCCTCTTTATTTTTATCCAGTGAAGATTCACAACCTAGTTCTTCCTCATTCGTAGCATTCTTTTGTTTTCCTTTTCGACTCGAGGACAGGCCTTTCTCTACCTTCTTTACAGCAGACATTTTAACATGTCACAGCAGGAAAAACAGGTGGAACTAATAACATTAGTAGATATTCCAGAAACCCATGAACATGCATGAGGAATATCATGAATGCTATTTGTTACACCTGTGCTTTTGCAGTAGGACAGGTCAAAGTGACTGCAGTGAAGAAAATATATTTCTGCATGCATTATATGGACAAGACATAATTTCTAGTTAGAAATGATCAGCTTAAAAGCATAAAAAATGGATTGTGTCATCCATATCGATGAATAAATCTAAGGATATGCTATATTTTTGTTATTCTGAACAAATCCCATGAAAAGGCCAAACACCTCTCATTTTTTTGAGGGGTGTTTGGCTGTGTGGGAAGAGTTCTGACTCCAATCCCCCATGTCCAAAAGCAAGTGATTGGGCTTCTACACTTTGCAGATGCAGAGATTTAAATAAACTATACTGACATTTAATGTCAGTAATTTGGGACCTATTCGTTTTAAATATCTACCTTGTTTCCAGACTCCACAAAAATGCACCTCTGTTGAATCAGAGGTCTTAGTGGAACTGCACTCTGTTTGATTAGATTGTCTCTCTTTTCTATAATAACAGCACGTTGGCTGTTCCTTTAAAACTACCTGCACTTAATGGCACCTCCACTGTTAGTGATTATACAGTTGGGTGTGGTTTTACTCATCAAAACATGATTTTAGGTGTGTTTTACAGTGGAATACAAAACTAGTCTTTAAGCTCTTTTTCCCTTTTCGTTTTAAGCCGTCACACTCAAAGCCAGAGACAGAGGCTAGATTCTGTAAATTGCTCATTGGGGTTTGCAGTGGCAAACATGTTTGCTCCACTATAATCTGGCAATAACTGGCATTTAGGTGGAGCTGAATTAGACATCTCACAGTAGTTTCAGTTTGTTATGAAGGACACTGACTCACATGTAACATATTTGCAGGCAGCATGGTGTTCATAATACTTCCAAGGCCAAACACTTATGACCCTTCTTACACTTAGTTGGGAATTTTCACACTGTACAGTAAGATTAATTATGTTTGATGTAGTTTTTAATTCTAACATTATTTTAGTCAAACCCTGTGGAACACTTACAGCCATGAACAATTTTATTTAAGCTATAGAGTGCCTTGACGTTACAAAGCCAAGTCAGACAGCTGAAAATATCTTTCTACCTATTATTGTAATGATGGATTTAGCGCCTAGTCTTAATTGTGGGTTTGTATACTTAGTCTTACAAGGGTGCATGTTTATTAATTCTCTTAACGTTTGGGCTTCATTTGTAGTTTACTTGTTTTTATTTATAACATTATATTATTGTTTTTTTTTTTTTTTTTGTTAACGGGATACTGTGACAATTTAGTTTCTGGGCTGTGAGGTTTTTTCCTCAAGCATGTGTTACAGTATGAGTGAAAGTTAAATTGTGGGGTAGGCTTCTGACATCGAGATCAGCCGGCAAAGCTGTAGAAACGATGACTTTCAGATGACAGCCATTTATTTGAATCGGAAATGCAGACACCGGAGGAAAAACATCTCTCATAATGTAACAGGTTCTTGATGAACAATAAAAACTAAACAGTGTGTAGGTTTCACGATATGTTTAAAATGTCATTGTTTGTTATTAATGTGTGCAGTGACAGTAATCAGACAAAGAGACTGACTGTAATTCTGGGCAGTGCTTTGTTAAAGTAATTCAACATTTCAGGAAATGTGTTGATTAGCTTTCTTGTTCAGAGTGAGACTACTCTCTTCTACGCTAAATATACAGCATAACCATAAAGCAGCTGCTTACCATAGCTTAGCATCAGGAAGAAATAGGGGAGAAAGTTTCTTAACTAATCAAAAACACTATAACATGTTAAGTGAACTTTAGAGATAGGATGATTATTTTATGACCAGCTGTTTCCACTTGTTGCCTGATACTAGGTAGTCCCCCAGCATTGGTTAGCTTTTATCTTATCTACAGATTTGTGTGTAATATTTGTAGTGTATATCATCATCTCAGCTAAAAAAGAAAGCTGATTAGTGTATTGCTCAATCACAAACTAATGTATTAGGACCAACCATCTGAGCTGTTTTTACAGTTGCTAGTATGTATGTGATTCTGGTTTTTTGCCAGCTTCTATTTGTGTCAATATTTCCTTTTAGAATGTGTGTATTGCTGCTTGCATTTGTAATTTAAGCTTATGTTAAATGTGGGTGGGATCTATCTGTCTATGTAGTTCCCCGATGTCAAGGAAATCAGTGCAGTCTGATCAACCTGTATTTAAACTAGTAGAAAACACACAATGCACTAAAGGAACTTTCAAATGCAAAGACGCAGCCCTTTATGAAGCTGACCTGAGGAAACTCTCACTGACCACATGCTCCTTCTGCTTCTTGGCCACATTAATTGCTTCGTTTGCATGAGGTTCATTTACCATTCAAATCACACCTGTCCACAACAACAGCTGCGTCCGGAGAAGGCGGAAAAGAAAGGACATGATTGAGGGACGCAGTGAGGTTGTCAATAGACAAACAGAGCAAAGATGTGATTTGATTGTAAATGGTTTTTTGTTTTGTTTTGTTCTGTTTGGGTAATTTAAGAACTAAATTTGATATTATACAATTTGAAAAGAAATGTGTTAACTTTACAGGGTGATAGAGTTTATTTAGCGTGGAAACTGGGAAAAGCTATAACTTTATTTACATAACACAAAGCTGAATAACATGGGGTTGTGTGGACATGTAGCGCACTCTGCTGTCACTTCATTGACATTGTAGAAAGACATCAACGTATCAGCCTAATTTTTTTTTTTTTAGTTTATCGTCTTCTAGAAATACATATAATTTTGATATCAAAACTTTTGTAATAGCAATTCACTACACTAAAAATTATAATATCATAATATTTCTGAAACAAACATTCACTAGAATCTTCTCTGTCAATTGCTAATAACCAGTAGTAGAAAGAAACTGAAGTACATTTACTTAAATATCTTATTTAACTGCAGCTGTGAGGTACTTGGTTTTTTTTTTGTGTGTGTGTGTGTGTGTGTGCCAATACTAACCTTTTCGCCCATCCAAAATAGATTTATAATCTTAATAGGGCTTATTTGGTTAAATAACTGTCAGAAATAATGGGCTTTTTAATTTTATGAGGATATGTACTTTTACTGCACTACATTTATATGATTGTTGCATATACGGCTTAGATTCAAACAGATAATACAAAATCCAATCACTTGTGATTTATTATTAGGGGATAAGATAAAAGAAAAGTTTTTGATATCCTGGGGGTAATTTGATTCACAAACTAGGTAGCTGCATGATAAAGTAGCTCCCTGTTACCACCTGAAATGCAGGTCTCTTAATATGAGTCATTCTGCATAATATTTTAGATTTTATTTTTGATCCTATCGTTAGCTGAAAATGATTTGGCACTTTTACTTACAGCAAATACCTTCAATGCAGACCTCATTTTAACATACATATACGTAGTTCTTCCACCACCGGGATCAACACTAGATGGCAGCAGAGCCTCATTTCACGTTCCAGGTACGTTTTATTTGCTTTGGGCGACAACTTTCAAGTTGTTGTGTTTTAATGCGGCATCTGTTAACACCTTTTCATGCCGATCAACGCCTTGTAAAAGTGAAATTTATTGTTAATAACGACCAGTCAAGTTTAGTAAAGCAGCACAGGGTAGCACTTTGTTTTTCATGCCTGAACCAACCAGGAACACCTTTATAGCCCCGCCCCCTGCTGTCAGTAGACCATAAGGCCCAAACCCAGAGCCGTTTGTAAATGAAGTGCTGCAGCTTGGCCGCCCTACATCTATGGACGTGGGAAAATGAGGTCGGGTTAAATTTGGAGCAGGATTACTGTAATGATCCCGGGGGCGAATACGAAGGTACATTGCAGTTGAAAACATACACACGAACATCTGCAGAAAGCACCAGCTCTTTGTTAGGTACGTGAACGCAGAGCTTGCTGTGCATGTTTTGTGCACACTTAGACATTGTGTGTGTTGCACAACAGTCGGGGAGAGGAGTGGGGGCAGATATGAGCGGGTTGCGTCAATACGCGGCTCTGGCTGCTGTGCGAAGTTGGTAAATAAGGTTTGACCTCGTGTCAGAGAGACAAACTGGATTAAATACTGCCAGCAGGAGGAAGAGGGTGAACTTCAGACATCTTGCAGCTCATGCTGCTAGCAAACCGCGTCCCGTAAAAAAACTACTGCTGCATTTCACGGGATATAAGGAACCATCTGTTCTTTATATCGTGGCTTTAAATAAAGGCGTTGCTTGCGTCAAGTTGACCTCGTCGGATTTGGGGAAACAAAACATCGAGCACCACAGCTGCAGGTGAGTATTTGACATGCTCCTCCACATTATCATGCGTTAGCTAACATATGTGTCCAGAGCGTCAGCATTTTGTGCTTAGTGCTGTTATGATCATCTCCCCTTCACGATTGCTTCGACCTCAAACTGCTCCGACAGGCACAATCCTGCCCCCTCTGCTCCTCCCATGGCTGCTGCCTTCGCTGCTTTCTCCGCAAACTTTGCTAAACCCGCTGCAACGGCCGTGATTTATACACATTTATGCAAAGGATTTACTGCGCTCCGTTAATACAGTTTAGGTTAACGACGTGGTGTTTGTTGATGCAGTCGCGTGGCCAACGTTTGCATGCACACGAGGAAGTTAATAATCAAACCTTTGAAATGGGCTGTTTTGTAGTACTTTGAAGTACTCGTGTGCTCCAACTCTAACAAAGAGGAACGAAACTGTAGTAGCTTCCCTGACTACACTGCCAGTCTATGAAAGTGCCTTTGATAGATGAGAAGTGAATTCATTCGTGTCCTGTTGGAGCAGTGTTTGGCCCTGTGACATGAAACGGTGGAATATTCAGATTCCTTTTTTCATTTGAGTTCACAATCACTTGACAACTTTGGGAACAGTTGCATGGACTGTTGAAATTGTACTTCTACACTGTGTATGCTGTAAGGCTCCTCAGACCCTTTGGGGTGAATGTGTTAAATTTATCCAGGGACAAAATGATGACAAAATGATGAAATTGAATACAATAACTACAAGTTGTTTTAATGTGAAACATATAAATAAAAAGTGAGTCCTGCGAGCGAACATATGCATGTCTATATTTGACAAACATGAGTATGTGAATGAATTGCTTGACTGATATGTGCTTATCAGAGATTTATCACCATGGTTCTTTATGACAGTCAATCAGTAACAACAAATGTCAGCACAGAAATAACAAAAACACGATTTATGTCAGACCCAGAACAAAGCCGTCACAGTTTTCTTAATTTCCAAATTTATTAAGTCCTTTTCAAAACAGTTTCCTATGTTATTTACTTGGCAATTAAAAAATGTTGTCAAATTGATACTGATAGAAAAATTTAAAAACTAAATAAAGAAGGAACAACTATAAAAAAGTATATTATCCTTTCTGTGAGAGTAAATATTAACATTATATACAAACAAATAGCCATTTTTACTAACGTTCTTATATTGTTTGTCTCTGTCAAACTGCCTCTATAAACAGACAGCGCCGCAGTTACTATAAATACATCTAATACGGTGTTATAATGGATCAAACAGCCACAATACATGTTTCTAGTGATTGTGTTTTCTTTGTACAAGAATTATGTATTATGGGTAATTTACTGACATGAAGTACAGATTCTCTCCTGTTTTGCAGTGCTTCAGGAAACATGGTTTAGCTCACGTTTCCCCTATTAGTAGTAGTGACTCTGCTGCTGTGGTGGCTCAAGGCTACGCAGTAATTAAGGAAACATTTTCCACAGTTGCCTCAGGCGCATTTTTTGAGGGCAGTGACGGGCAGCTGGGTAAGCCTGGGGTGTGCTGAGCAGGATTCCGAGATATACCGGTCACCCCCGACATTACACAAATTACCGCAGATTTACTCTTGGCTATGATCAACATGTTTCGGAACAAGCAATGCGTCGCAGCTTGCTGCCTAATGGTCAGAGTGGCCATTCTGACCCCAGTCCACTGGCTGATCAGTGCCGAATCCCACTCGGGCTGTGTCACAGCGGAGCTATTTTCATAGCAGTGAGTCAACAGCTTGTGCAGAAACGTCAGTAGAGCCGAGACAGCAGCTGAGGCTTAGGAGTGTTTATGTGCATTCTCTCGGGCATACAGTATCATGTGTAATCAGAGTCTACATGTTTTCACAGTTATCTTATGGTGCTTGTTGACATCAAAAGTGACCTTTCAGTTTTCCTTCTTGCCTCAGTTACATTTACTAAGGTTTTAGGTTTGTTATAACAGAAAAGTAAAGATGCTTGCTGGCACCTTGAAAGGACACACACCCATGCTGACAAATGGGAAGTTGCTCAATAAATTACATTTAGCAAGAAACAGTATTTGTGCCCCAGGGATCTCTGTTTTCTGAAGGCATTCATCACATTCGCAGTTGAATCCTGAATCTTAGTGCAGCAATACACGACGAAGCTTTATAAAGTATGGAGCACACAAATGCATTGTGTTTTCAGAAGGGCACCAAATTAATTGTAGCTACATTATTTCTATCATACATATGTGTTTGTGTCATTTATGTTTTGGTAGGACAAAAAGTTAGCGCATGTAATGTTTCCTAATAATCTTTGTCCACTAATACTTTTCTTAAGCTATTGGGCCTTTGTGTGGCGATTGCAAGCCCACGTCTGGACTTCTGTCCACTTTCTGAAAAAGCTAAGCTGCCCCAAAGAAAGATGGATGACCCACATACAGACCTATTGGCTATGTGCGCTACAGTGCGCACACACGCACACGCATGCACACGCCCACACACACACGCGCGCGCGCACACGCACACAGCCACACACTGCTTTGACTCTTCCAGCAACAGCTTTTTCCATTGGCCCGTATCCCAGCCGAGCTGTGTTGAAGCTTGTTGTCACACCCACAAAGCAGCACCTGTAACACACCAATAAACAGAGAAATGTATTGTGTGCTGTGTTTAGAAAAGAGTTTGGGAGAAAAAACGTAGAGGAAATTGACTTTTATGTCTTTCCCTATTGGACCTTTGCTCACTGATGGGTGCAAAAAAATGTATTCCTTTTATTTTGAAATGGCAAAAATGGTAAACCACGATTGTTATTTTTTGTTTTTTATCAACATCCTATTGATGCACGTTCAGCTAGTACAAATGTTCCTATATCATCAAAAATATAAAATATAAAGGAATTAATAAAAAAAAAACTAAGGTAGAGAATAGTGAAATAAAAAAAAAGCTATCAGTGCAAAATTTCCCTTTTAGATCATTTTATTAAAAATTAATTATCTCTGATGAAACAACATATGCTAGTTTCATTGGCATTAAATGTTATATTAATGAACATTTTTAAACTATTTTAAACCATTTTAAATAGAGGGGATGCATATTCACTGCATATTTACAAACTTCACACCACCTTTAAACAAAATGTGTGATAATTCTTAGAATAATCAGCAAAGGATAAACGAGATTATTTCTTACAAATTAGGTGTAATATTCTTAGCATTTAATGAACCTTTGGGCCCTAGTAGGAACCAACCAGTTGCAGAGAGGTGCGGTGGGACAGCAAACCGTGTGCACAAATATGTGTGTTCTCACATTCTCTTGTCCCTAGAAATAGTTAAAACGGGTGACAGGCAGCGACTCTTGAAAGCCTCTGTGTAGGTTTCCAGTGACGCTTTTAAATCCGATTCCTGGACGACATAGATTTCTTCACAGCTTCCACCCATGCACAGTGTTCGTGTGCATGAACACAGGGAATGGAGGTCATGAGTATTTTTAGACTCAATATTGAAGTCGTCCCAAGATTTGACAGGTGTGTGTGTGGGATTTGCCATTTGCCTTTTTGTCCATCTTTGTCTTCTAACATTTTTGACAGATTAATGTCAAATGTTTTTAATAATCTCAAAGCACTTAACCTAGTAAAGTCAGCGTCTTACAGAATTACAGAAAAGTTACCTGACCCCTTTTTTTTAAACTATCAGTCCCGCTTATATATGGAAGGAGATGCGGCCTAACTAATGTTGATTTTGACGCATTTCTCCGTGTTTTGTCTCCTTGTCTCTGTCTCTAGTCCATCATGGCAGGTGATATGATCTATCTTATGCGGGGTTTAGCTAAGCTGAGTCAAGCTGTTGTAGAGACGCAGACCAATGCCCTGCGCAGTGGAACTGGTAAGTTTATCCTGCTCATGTGCTTCCCAAATTTGAGGACTTGTGGGACTCAGAAAATTTAGCGTTTTGTCTTGGAACTCCCCATAACTGCCTCCTTAACCTTTGTGTTAAAGTGATTTAAGCTCATACTTTTAACTAGCTAACTGGCTTAGTAGCTCATATTAGCCTTACATGCAGTGTTACTACAAAGTGTCTTTGAGAAAGAGTTGTAACTGCACAGAAACCAGTAGGATTGCTAACCTGATTTGTGGCTAGCTCAGCCTGTAGGTTGAAGGCAAATGTATGCTAATACGTAGCAGTATTCCTGGTGAGTTCCAATCAAGGCTGCTTTACACTTATTTTCTGATAGTTTTAAAGCTGTCATCAAAGCAAAAAATGGGCTAGAAGTCTGAATTTAACTTTAAACACATGTTTGCCACCACATATTCCATCACTTTGTGTCCTCATTTAGGCGGAATCAGTATTAATTGACCATGTAAAAAATAATGGTAAGAAACATTCTGAGAATCAGAAGATGTGTCCTAAATTGTCCAGAGTAGTACTGCATATAGAAATTCCAACGAATCATTTGTTTCCACTTTTCTGGACTTGTAGTGCTACTACTATTAGACTAAGACCCACTACTGCTGTCAACTTGGGTAGTAAAAATAATAACACTAGTAGGCCTTAAACAAAGTCTGACACCTCATGTTTTTTGTTACCAGGTATTTACGGACCAAAACCCAAATTCTTTGCACTTTACAGTTTTAAATGTTCTATTTTTTTCCCTCTGTGTTTGTAACACTGTTGAACCAGGTGTTGGTGCTGCAGTCCAAAGTGTCCAGTCAGCTGCAGAACAAGGTTTCTCTGCTGCCATGACGAAGATGCAGGTGTGTGACCATGTGTAAATATTATTGTGTGAATTGATATCATAAATAAAGAATTGTACATTACATTTACTGTCAAGAGAATGTTTTCCATAGATTTTGATTGTGCAAATCCGCATATGTGTTTCTGTCTTTGCAGGAGCTGTCTGGCCAGCAGCAAACCTCCGCTTCGGAGCCAGAATCTGCCTTTAGTCAGGATGAGAGTGCTTTCACAGCTTCAGAGTTCAGGGAGGAAGGTGTGGACTTCACAGTGGATCCCTCAAGTAAGAGTGCTGATGCAACAGCCCCTCACAGTGCAACCGCAGGGACGAACCATGTCAGTGGAAAACAGTCTTTGTTTGATGGATACAAAGATCCCAGCAAACAGTTTAGTGGACACACAAGATCGTACCACAAGGATGCCAGGTACAAACAGCCTGCTTTTCAGGTGCTTCTACCCTAAATAGTTTTTGTGCTGTTGTTATGAATAAAATAATCTTTTTTACTTTGTGTGTGGCAGACATTTTACTGTACACCATCATCTCTACAACCACAGTCTGACCAGACATACGTGGAGACAGTTGTACTGTCAGCATCCAATCAGTCAGCTCAGGAGCTACCATCAGGACCCATCCACAGTTGGGGGACTGACAGCTGAAGACATTGAGAAAGCCAGACAGAGCAAAAGGGCTGAGATCAAACCACACAAACAGATGGTAATTCCTGTTCCTAAATTCTTGTTGCTACACATTCTCAGATTTTAATATAAAACGATCATTATTGTTGTTCCTTCTTTAGCTGAGTGAGAGATCCAGAGAGAGGAAGGTGCCAGTGACTCGCCTTGGCAGACTGGCCAACTTTGGAGGTACAGTAATACATCTCTTTCATTTTGTGTCTGAATTTATATCCTGATAATATATGTGACATGAAAATTGGTTGGTGAATTCCACCAGGTTTAACGTAGGCAGTGTTGTGTCAATCAATGACCTGCTCAAGGTCTATAGGATGATAAGCCTGAAAACACCCTTCGTTACACATATACTGTATAGGTATGTCTGAATTTCAAAACAGTTACCCAGAAGGGAAAATACACAGTTTGCTGGAGAATGACATGAGCATCAAGCGTCACCTTGGACATTCGCATAAATAAAACTTTGACCTACAAACTAAATCAAGCTTCCCAAGATATTATAACAAAGAACCTGCGCTCTTGTGCACATTTGTTGTCAGGTTAGACACTAACAGCCTGAGGAAGAGTTCAGGAAGACTTCACATAGAGTTCAAATAAAATTTGTTCATGTTTTCAAGTTGTTATATATTTCAGTGTAGCAGTTGTAAACACTGCTGAAAGGCATTTGCAATCCACATGTCTTCGGTTGTGTGGCTGTTATTTTTCTGATGTACAAAGCTGGAGTAACACATTAGCAGCTTGTAGTTTCATTTCAGACAGTTGATGGATGAAGGTAACAGGTGACATAAAGTTTATACAGAAAAGCTACAATAACAGGGTGAGGGAGGACATAAACTGTTTCAAACTAGACCCAGAGTCTCAAATGAGTCAGAGTCGCCTTCCACACAAATATGCAGCAGAATTTAGCTGCAGATCTTTCCAAACAAATGAAAGATATGCATTTACATAGAAGAATCAGCACGCTGCAGCAGAAATCTACCTGCGCAGATGTACTTTCTTATATCCCCCCGGCCCGATTGCAGAAATTGAGTTTCTTGTTTACAAAAGAGTTTAGAAATCAGCTCACTGGAGAAAGCTGACTGCAACCGTGTTAGTTAAGTGCATGTAAACACAGTCAATGAGAAACAAAGGGCAGCGCTGGGTTTATACAGCATGTTGACAATGGTGACATTTAGGTGTTGAACAGAGGAGGGGAGGTGGTGGAGAAATATAAACTTGGTTTGCCCTTCACCGTCCGGGAAAATTCATTGAGGGCATTAGTCAAGTTAATCTTTTTTATTTTGCTTATGTTTTTACCATTGCTTTAACTGGAGTTAGATAATACTGTTTAGGCCCGAAAGAAGCAGCAAAGTGATTCTTAAAGGCAGAAATTGAAAAGGTAACACACATGTGCTCAGCAAAACTTCAGACACATTTACTTCCTCCCTCTGGGCCAACCTGTCTGCAACAGTAGAGTTTATGACCTGTTTTTGGCAAGTGAAGAAACTTGTATATACAAACCACTGAAGCAAGCTGTGCCCAAATTTCTGCATTTAGTAATGCATCTCAGATCTGACTCTTCGGAGACTTGCTGACTAACTGATTATGTAATCCTCCATTACGTAACATGGAGAAACGTGCTCACAAACAATCCCCTACTCGTGCAGTTTTACTTTTTCTCTTCGTTAGCTGCTGAAATAGTACTCAAACTTTTCAGAGCATTACATAGTTCAGCAACTTAATAACATAGTTTTATGACTGGTTTAATTTCCGCCTGCTCAGTCCCTGTTTTGCCAGTGCATTATGTTGAGATGATCAAAGTGCCTTTATCTTCTGTTGCATAATAGTTACATTTAATAAGCTGGTCCATTCTAATTGCTTTTGTCTGACCGTTTCTGTCTTTGTTCCTATCAGGTCTGGCTGTTGGTTTGGGTATTGGAGCCCTGGCAGAAGTTGCCAAGAAGACAATCGGACACAAAGGTGCAGGTAACTGTACAAATGCATTCAGAGCATACAGTTGCTCTGAATGCATTTTAATATTGATTTGATACAGAAAAAACAGGATCAACATATTTTTTGTGACACAGCAGCTATTAGTATTCAAGTTTTTGTCCCTGTAAAGACAGACGTTTCAATTGATTTGTTGTTCATATTAAACCTCTGCAACTGCTGTCATGTTGAACTGCACCACTGTAAAAATGGATTTATTGTCAGTATCCATGCTTTATGCTTATTTCAATCCAACACACTTGTTGTATGCCAACATAGCAAAAAGAAGAGGAGGAAAAAACGTTGCTTCTCTCATGAACTTGTCACCTAAACATTCATTCCTGCTCCGTACTGTGACTCAGCTAATGCTAAAACAGAGCGTATGGGCGTAAATCTGTGGCATTTGTGCATCTGTTTGTGGGCGTTTATCTTTGTGTGCACATTAATCCTGGATAAGAGGCTGTGTGTGTCTTTGTCTTTGTGTGTGTGTGTGTGTGTGTGTGTGTGTGACCATTGTTAAAGCCCCTACCTGATTCCTTAATGACACAAATGCTCTTTAAGTCGAAGCATACACATATTGGCGTTTGTATGCAAACTCAAGCACATATTAAATACAACCCTAAACCTAAAATTAATTATCAGTGCCAAAGAGATTCACTGTACATGACACAAAATATTACATAGTCAACACCTGTAGAGATTAACTAGGGGTGTGCATGTGGTGTAAACAGCAGCCAGTACTCATACACTTTGTGTATTGACCCAAATCCTTTCTGATTTGTCGGGCTTCAGGTGAAAATAAAAAGGCAGTTTTGGACTCAAGCCCCTTCCTGTCTGAGGCCAACGCCGAACGCATCGTCAGTACCCTGTGCAAAGTCAGAGGAGCAGCATTAAAACTGGGACAGATGTTGAGCATTCAAGGTGAGCAAGAAACGCACACATTCACAAAGAAGAGCAGTAGACTGATGATACAGAGAAGATGGGCTTGGCATGAGAAAAGAGAGCTGAGAGCCAACCTGTAAAATGAGAAAGAGGTTGAATGTAAGAGAGTAGAAGGAAAAAAACAAGAATAAAGAGATGATTGTTGTGGTACCACTAATGATGTTGCTTTTTGCGTATATGTTCTATCAGAGCATTGATGTGTTACCAGAGACACAAACATGCTGATAACAGAAGCTAAGAATATGTTACAGTCTAATTTTAATACTCATCTGTGTACAGATTATACAGCAAACACTTAAAGACTGGAAAGTCTGCTGCAGTAAATGTCCTGGCACAGAGTAAGTGCAGCCTGATCGGGTAACGGCAGTAAACACATCATTAATTTTGTTTTTGGTTGTTGCCTCTACCATCTGACCTTGGATGGTGACCTTTGTTCTGTGGCAGTCATGTAGTTCTGAATATGTTACGGCACGTGTACAGTACTGTGCAGTAAACGTGTAAACTGCAAAATGCATAGTAGGAGAGAAGAGCACACCGCTGCCCAGTGTTTGCTGATCAGGTTCTGTCCTGAAACGACCTTGTGTGCATGTATGTGAGTATTTGCAGAACAGGCAAAGCTTCTCTCTCTTTCTATCTTTCTCTCTCTCTGTCTCTCTCTCTGTCTCTCTCTCTCTCCTTCGTCTCTTTGTATGTCTCTCTCTCTGTCTCTCTCTCTGTCTCTGAAGTAGTGACAAGTTGATTGCTAAATTATAGATAAAAAGGTCAAAGTCGTCTACATACAGAGAAGGTTGAAAAACACTTCACTATGCTGTCAGTGACTGGAAGTAAGTGAACGTGAAGGATAAAAATCACAGCAGTTGTCTTTGCCCACTGTTGACATTTATCTTTCATGGCAGGAATGCACTGTGTGGCTGGCTGATTGTGTCCAACCATTGGACCCTTTAGCACCAGTCCAAAATAGTTGCACTTGTAGAATCTAAAACTATTTTTAAATATGATAATAAAGTTTGTGAAAGTGATTCCTCGTATCACGAGCAATGTCAGCTAAACCCAATGCTTGTAAATGTCAAGCAGTATTAGTATTAATTGTGATTAAACCTGGTAATGACTAGGCTTCAAGTGGTTGCTGTAAAATATTATTTAAATGTTATATTGTAATTGTTATTGTTGATTTTGGATGTTTTTAAAGTTAGGATGAAGGATTGTGTGTGTGAGTTTTTTTTTTTTCTGTTCATGACGAACTTTTATTCAAATAGTGTGTGTGTGTGTGTGTGTGTGTGTGCCAGATGATGCATTCATCAACCCTCAGCTTGCCAAGATCTTTGACCGCGTTAGACAAAGTGCGGACTTCATGCCAATTAAACAAATGACTGTAAGACTCTTTCCTTTCTTTTACATTACCTGCATATTAGACTTGTTTTACTGACAGTCTGTTCATTTATATGATGAGCTGTTTTATGTCCATCTGTAGAAAGCATTAAACAGTGACTTGGGTCCTAACTGGAGAGACAAGCTGGAAACATTTGAGGAGCGTCCATTTGCAGCAGCATCCATTGGTCAAGTTCACCTTGCGAAGATGAAGGATGGCAGGGAGGTGGCTATGAAAATACAGGTGGGCTGTGATCAGTATATTTTCATGTTGATAACATAATCACTGTTATGATTGCTGTCTTAGTAATTTCAGACTAAATGCTTTTTAGAATTTGTGTTGACTATGCTGATCATATGTCATGGGGTAGCACTTTTTCAAGAGGTAGAGCAGGTTGTCCACCAATGTTTGCACTTCTGTCGCAAGCTCCTCCAGGGCACATATTATATGGTCCTTGAGAAAGACACGGAATCTCAAGTTTCTCCTTTGTGTGTCCCCACTACAGAAATGTTAATGACATGGAAGTATTTTTTTTCCCACAGTATTTTGATAATCAAATTAAAATGAGTCATTTTTTCATTGTCTGTTTGTCCCTAGTACCCCGGTGTGGCTCAAAGTATAAACAGTGATGTAAACAACCTGATGACTGTGCTGAATATGAGTAATGCCCTGCCTGAAGGTACACACTCTCAGAAATGTACTCTACTTCACCCACAGGAACAACACATGCAGTTCATCTGTCAGCTGTACGTGCGGCTCTGCTGCACTCACCCTTACTTGGTTGTCATACATTCACTTCTTGTGTCACACTTCATACATTCTCATACATTCGTTCTCATACATTCACTTCTTGTGTCACACTTTCCTCTGCTCCTCACTGTCTTCTACAAACGTCTAAAACAACATTTAGAATGGTACAGTCCTGTAATAGCTTGTGTTACAGTTTTCCCCTCTTGTTTTCGTCTTTGTGTTTCTTAAGGTCTGTTTCCAGAGCATCTTATTTATGTAATGAGAAAGGAGCTGGCCCTGGAGTGTGACTATATCAGAGAAGCGCAGTGTGCAAAGAAATTCAGGTATTATTTAGCAAAAGTTTGACTAAAGCTTTGTCACAGTCTAGAAAGTCAACAGTCACTTATTCTCTGCATGACATCCTACGTATTCGACAATTTATCTAATTCAGGGTTTACAGCATACTTCAAATTTATAACCGTTTTTGCAGGTCAAACAAGTATTTTAACTTCACTATGTTCTGTTGCTGATTTAATTTTTTATTCAACCATTGGTAAATTAACAGCACTGTCTTCTCTGCTGTCCCACCTTGTTTCTCATTTACAACACACAGTAACATAGAGACTTGTGTTACACTTACAAATATAGGTTCATAATTACAATTCTATACTTAGCTTATTGCTTTCAGTTATTAAATTTTCATCTGCCGTTCAGGGTCAGAATTAATGCAATTGTCAGCCAACTATAACTAGATTTTTCTATAAATGATAAATAGATTTATTACTATGAATGTGCTATGTATTACTATAAATTCATGTCTCACTCAGGGAACTATTGAAGGACCATCCGTTCTTCTATGTGCCAGAAGTGATAGAGGAACTGAGCAGCAGCCATGTCCTGACCACAGAGCTTGTCTCTGGGTTTCCTCTGGACCAGGCTGAGAGCCTCACACAAGAGCTGAAGAACGAGGTATAGCTAATGAATCTTTAAACAATTAATGAGAACTTGATTACATTTATGTGGGATATTGTTTGTCAGAGAGAGAGAGAGAGACCGTGAACTAATTCATTTCTGATCAGTAATTCTACTTATAGATGGATGAGTCTCTAGTGGCAGAATTAGGAACTGTTTCTGCCTCTTTCTACTATCTACTATTTCTCCTGCTGCTCAATTCTTTGATTTCCTTTTCACAGATTTCTCTCTTTCATCCTTAGTTTTTAGCCTTGGACTTCACTAGAAAGACACAGCCAAGCATGAAGACATGTAAAAATGAATATTTATAATTCTATTTGCCACAGTAGAATCTATGTATTTTTTTTTTCTGTCACAGATCTGTCAGAACATCTTGACACTGTGCCTCAAAGAGCTGTTTGAATTCAGATACATGCAGACTGACCCAAACTGGTCCAACTTTTTCTATGACCCACAGACACACAGGGTGAGTCTGTCTAAAGAGAACATAGGTCTACTAGTTTGAACACATCGTCGGTTCCAGTGAGATTTAAGAGTTATGAAAAAGTAACAATTTGATCTCTCTAGGTGGCACTGTTGGACTTTGGGGCCACTAGAGGATTTGATCAGAGTTTCACAGATGTCTACATAGAGGTAAGACCAGTTGGCTGCTTCTTATTTTTTATTTACGTGAGAAAAGGTATTTTGTGAAATCAAGAGGGTACTGAATTCACATATGGACATAGTTTAGTTTGATTGCAGTGACTCAGTTGTCAAAAGCATACTTGCATCTCAAATCAGTATTAGAAATGTCTTAATTATACACAGTGACCAAACAATAAATAACTGAAATGTGTGTCAAATTGACATTATGTTAGAGACAGTGGTGATCTGTTTGTAATTGTAGATAATCCGTTGTGCTGCTGAGGGGGATAGAGAAGGAGTTATGAAAAAATCTATTGAGATGAAGTTCCTAACTGGATTTGAGTCAAAGGTAATTCTCGCTCTCGCTCTCTCATTCATTCCTCCTGTTTGACTTCAGAGATCATGTCTGTAAATTGTTGCAATGGATGTAAAAACAATCCAAAGACACCGCTGCTTATTAATTGAATGATTGAATTATTAGTTTTATTTGTATATGTAATCATTCACTTTTAAACTAATCGATCAGCAAAAACATAAGAGTGTGTTTTTCCATGTGCCTTTTGCTTTAAGAACACGACAAAATTAATGTGTTAGATTTTACTACTGGGGCAAATATCTCTGTTCTTGTTTGGAAATGTGTAATTGGAACATTGGTTGTATAAGTTGTATCGCTGTGTGTTTTTGCCTCTCTTCATCCAGGCAATGGTGAGTGCCCATGTAGATGCGGTGATGATCCTCGGTGAGGCCTTCGCCTCCACGGAGACCTTCGATTTTAGCTGCCAGTCCACCACAGAGAGAATCCACAACCTCATCCCTGTGATGCTCAAACACCGGCTCACTCCTCCTCCTGAAGAGACATACTCGCTGCACCGCAAGATGGGCGGCTCATTCCTTATCTGCTCCCGGCTGAATGCAAAGCTGCAGTGTAAGGAAATGTTCCAGAAAGCATATCAGAAGTACTGGGAAGGCCGCACACCACCCCCTCACTCAGCCTAAGTCAGTCTCAGGTGTCAAGTGTTTTTGATTGACAGACAATGGGGCCAAGAGCAATGTGGCCGTAAATGGAGAGGTTAGGGTATGAAGACGAAGAACTACGGTTTCCGTCCTTTAATTATAACTGAACACTAGCTCAGCCCTCTCATTTTGGGCAACCCACTATAATGGGGTTATGGTTCATCTTCACAACCACTATTTCTTAGTCTGAAAGGGAGCGTCAACATTGTATCATGGGCGATTTAAGGCCAAACTCTTACCAATATATGGCGCCAAGAGGACAGATTGGTAAGAGGTGGGAGGGAGAAAGACGGAGAGAAACTGCTGTGTTTAGGTGTAAAATGAATGTAAAAATGTTAGTTTTATATCTTCTTTGATGTTTTCAAGATGATTCTTTTTTTTGATTCTTTTTTTTTAATTGCTGTGTTTTGTTGAACTTGTTGACTGCCAGAGGTGTTACCCATGATACTATGGAATATCCGTTACTTTTATTGCAGACCCACAGTTGAAAAATAATGGCATTACGTTAGTATGTAGGACATATAAGTCACAGTGTTGACCAGGACCAACTTGTCAGGGTCATAAATATAATTTCTGTTTTTTTTTTTTTTTTTTTTTTTTGTGAAGGAAGCTTAATTAAACATAAAGACATAAAGAATTTAGGCTTTGCATGAATTTAGACAGCAAAATAACTTTTGTCATATTGATAAGAAGATAATGGAGTTCAAATAAAGGTGTTACTAAGTGATCGGGTTTAGCTAAATTTAGCCAATTAGTAAATCTGAAACTTCCTACGCTCATATTATTTCTGGTACACCGTAGCCTCCACATCAACGTACCCTCCATATTTGCAATAGTTAATGCTGTTGATCTAATCAGTTGCTGTTTATAGCTTTTAGCATTTTAGGGAAACAATACTGTGGACATGTCATTAAATCACCAGATCTGTTTCAAAGAACCTCTGGTCAAGGCATGATTTCTTTTTTTTATTTTTTGTCTTGGGACAAAAGTGTGCAGAACTCCAGCTACAGTAGAGATGGTTGCCCCTTTTTGAGCTGTCAGGACGTCTCATGGTTTATGGTTATATGTGTCAGATATTTCACTGAATTCCAGTTGGTTCCTAATAAACTGTTAGCACCATGCCTCAGAGGTTTAGTACTGTTAGAAATTATTCAGATTCAGTAGTATCACCAAAAAAAAAAAAAAAATCACATACATGAAATCCATGTTTCTCTTTCTAAGAAGACACGACATCAGCACTTGTCCTGTGCTCGGTCATGAATGTTAATGAACTACAGGCTTGGAAGAAGCTTATATCGCACAAGCTCAGCTTGCGGGCTCACCTTGCTTCCACAAGCCGGACATCTCCACACCTTCTTTGGTGTGAAATCCTCCATCACCTGGCTGCTCTGTGACTGTGAGAGTTCTCTATATTCTATTCACAGTTATGATGGTCTCTTGTGTAAAGCTGAAAAAAAAACAAACAAAAAAAAAACAAGGTGCCTAAAGTTTGCAGTGGAAGGCTTTTAGCTAAAATTTTTCAACTTTGTATTTCAATTAAAGACTGTGTGAAAACTTTTTTTCTAATCAAACTGCATTCTTAACAAAAAGATGTGATATTTTATGAAAAGAGTAAACGTTGGATCTACTTTTCATCATGTGGCTCTGTGTGTTTTTGTGGCTTACAGTCATTGTAAGAGTTGTTCCTTAGAGCACTGGTATGATTTGATTTTCTAACAAATCTCAACATGTATATAACCCAGATTTTATCCATGTATCATAGTCTTTAGGTCAAGCGGTTGTAACGTGTGTTTAAAGAAGAAGAGTAAAAATACTGTACAGGGAGACAGAGGGTGTCTTCCTTATTTAGTAATGTCTTGGCCAGCTGTGGAAGAACTGGCAGTGAGCCTGGGACATGAACGCAAACAAACACGCACACACACACACACACACACACACGTGTAAACATCTGGGCAAATGAATCATGCACACAGGAAATGCAGTGGGTAAGGGTGAGTGAATGTATATAGACATGTACACAAAGTTTCAGGTTTCTGTCTTTTGTTCTTGCTCGAAAAATCCTGTACACCATTTTTCCCCCCAGTAATTCAGAGCTGCCATATTTGTATTAAACTGAGAGCTTGTTGTAATTTACCTCAGCACACAGCACATGGCACTGCTGTGTTTACAACCAGTCACTGACATGTCAATAGCTATTTTGCAAAGCCTTAAAAAAAACAAAAAAAAACAACAATAACCAGCCTAAACCCTTAAACACACTTAATTGACTTTAATTTGGCATTTCTGCCTCAGTATATCCTGAAAGCAGAGGAGGGAGATGTGCATCTAAACCTCTAGAGCCTAATGGCTTCACACATACCAAAAACACCTGAGCAACACTGAAAACCCTCAGAATATCTTGAGCATGAGTTCGAAACTTAATATAGTTTAAAAACAAAAGTAAGTCGAAGTAAGTAATTTTTTTGTGAATGCTTTGCGATTAGAATGCAGGTTTGTTTTCATGATGTGATGATATCAAGTGAATATCAACCGGAGTTAATTTGGAGTTTCAGTGTTGTCACTGTGTTACATCTCAGTGACATGAATGTGTTTAGACATTGCCGCTTGCTGAGATGAGATGGAAACAACTTGACAGTGGTGTGTATTTACACTACGGATAGGATGGTGGAAATGTAAGGGGGGAGGGGGGGTGTACACCTAGATGTGTGGTCAGAAACAAAGTGAGCAGTGACAAATCCTTTTTTGGTAAGAGAGGACAGTCAGACTCTGGGCACCAATCTTAAAGGCAAAAACAACATGCAACACTAGCTTTACCAGATTTTTTTGGATGACTCATCATTATCTTAACCACCAGGATCCCTGCTAATGAAGACTATTTTAATATGGCTTTGTAAAGAAATGCCCTATTATTTTATAATGCTGTCAACAAGAAGTGCATTCAGATAAGTAAACCTATAGGTGGGACTCTGTCTCGACAAGTCAATATTACTACTTCTTGACATTCAAACATTCTGCTACTTGAACCTGCAGCAGTGGTCACTGAGACAGTACTGCAATATTTCCCAGGGCAAATGTTCGATTGTTACTTTCTGTCTGATGGACGTGTTTTAATGAGAACGCCTGTCAATGAGAGGCTCCTAAAGGTACCAGAGCTGTTCACTTCCTAATAAAGCTCACAGACACAAATGAAGCAACATCTGGTTCAGGAAATAAAGTATATAGATTAAATAAATAAATAACGGCTATGGATCCTTTCACACTCCACTTATGCATAACAATACTTGTGGAAATGACACAGACAAATACATAAAGTAATGAAACTTAAATGTAGATGTCACTGTGTGTAGCAAGCTTATTCATGAGTCAGGTGGAGCTTGGAAGCAATGCTGAGCCATTGCTGTGCCGCGACAAAGGGAAGTGTTTCCTAACCTACCAGTGGTCAAATTTGAACTCACATAATTTATTTACACACACATTTGTACATACTCATTAATGAACACCAATATGCATAATTCGATCACAAGTATTCAGTAGGTAGAAATAGTGCATTTTTTAATAACAAGATTTTGTCACTTTGAAGAACTTAAAAGAAAACCAATAAAGCCACTAAATTAAGCTGTAATCTTAAAACTATTACACTAAGTCTGTGTGTGTCTCTTTCTCTATGCAGTTGTTTGAATATTAATAATATGGAATATTGAAGAATATACATGCAACTGTACATGGCAGTACAACACCTTCATTGATAAAAAATAAAAACATGTTTTTATCTGTTTCCCCCAAAACACTAAACAGAATCAGCAATTAGGGCTGGAAGGTTATTTATGATTAGGTTATTATGTCAAAGCTCTAATGCACATCCAAACTCAAAGAAATCAAACAACTCCAGCACCAATTCTACATACAACACTTATGGGAGAACACTGTTTTTTTGTAAGGCATAAAATATCATCACCATTACAGACGTAATCATCGTTCTCGCACTGTACAACAAACCATAAAATCATAGATATTGTCATCCAAAAATACAGCGGTACCCTCAAAAGGCATTTTGGCAAGACATTGAGTATAAGACCCAGAGGATAAGTGAATAATTAAAAAGTTAGGTCTGCTCTTGAGCAGGTTAAAGTCCCAGCATAAATTATGCACATTAATGTTGATTTCTGTTATATTATCATTTAGATAAATACGTGTATCAGAAGTTTTCTCCAGTAATGTTGCAGGACGTTTGCCAAACCAGCCAGCAGATTTGGGTAATTGAATTAAGTTTACTCCACACTCTTAATGCAAACCTACTTGCAGTAATTTTAATTTTGTACATTACAATACAAAAGGTTGTTTTATGATGTATGACATTATGATACACCACATATTCTCTATATCGCACACAATCAATCATAAACACAAGTCACTCACACATGCATATACAGTATACATACAGAATGTACACATTTTGGCTTTGTACTCAACACCAGAATTCATTAATCCTAAGATTTCTGTGATTAAAGTCTAAAACAGCCATTTAAAAAAATGACTGCTGTAACATAACTCAGGCACATTGCTGTAACTCTATTTTTGCCACGATGGGAAAGACAGGCGGGTAACTATCGTTCCCCAAAATGGCCGGTTATATTTTGAGAACTGTGAATTAGATACAATACAATAATAATGTGTACTATCCTTTAGACACTCATTTACACGTTCAGGAAGTATGAATTTTCAAATCAAATATTATTATCAGAAAGCATGAATCATTTTCAACACATCTGTGTTGTTCGTCCCTTTGAACAACTGTAAGATGCAGCATGTTACAAATGTATTTCCCATTGAAACACTGAATTAAAATACTGCAAAGAAAAATACTGTACTATCTGTGTAACATGCCGTTTGTGGTACAGTTTGGTCACATGCTCCAAAGGAAGGAAGTTTCCTCAACGCTGATCCTGGGATGTGGCACAATGATTGTAAGATTTACTGCCTGTTTTATAGGTAAACTCACAACTAAGAGAAGATTGAAGGATTAATATATTTTACCTTTTCAGAGCAGTGGTTTCACAATATCACAATGGAAAGGGCACTAAAGATTAACTAGAGTCTAACTCTAAAGTCAGTTTTAAACTGTAAATCCAATCACATCTAACATTAAAATTACCAGCTTTAAGAAAAATGGCAACTGCAGCAGGAAGTGAAATACAGTGAACACTCTGCTTTCACACAGCCTGAAAACAACAGGCTTGTTCAAAATGAACCAGGATGCTTTGGCTCTAAAGGGATGTGATTGTTTCTGTGGATTCCTGTTCAGACTGTAAAGGCTGTTGGAAAGTATCTGGTGTTGGTACAGCATTTGGTGAAATTTTTATTTTTTTTTTAAAACTAGATTTAGAGAAAATTCACAAGCCAGAAATAGAAAACGTCGAAATTAGTAGCTTCATTATTTCACACCATCATACTAATAAATTTTTCTTCATTCACTCCATCATATCTTGTAGAAAACATTAAGTGGACCTACAATTTTAACAGACCTATAAATTCATTCAAACAGCTCAAATAAAAATATCAAAAGACAGAAATTAAATGTCACTCTAATATATTTAGCCAGCAGTATACAAACACGTAGTTTTGTCTAATCCATTGAAGCTCTTGAGATTATACAGTTTAAGTCTTTCTTCCTGTTCTGCTCCTTTTGACTGTAAATGTAAATGTGGCCAGGTGTTGACTCATCAGCAACAAAAGCAGTCAAGCAACATTTAGCAAAGGTCAGTCACTTGATTCACTTTGGCTGATCCATTCCCAGCATCTCGGTCTCGCTCTGTTGTCATCTTCAGGTCAGCACCCAGGTAAAGGTCACATCAGGATTCAGGGGCATTAAAGAGGTCAAACAGTCCATGTGATCCATCACCAAACAGAGGAGTAATGTCTCTCAGACATCTTGGGGTACACCCTGGTCTCGACACCCTGAGGATGGTGACATGCAGACAGGGAGATGTTTGACTACTTCAGTCCTTATTATCTGCATTCCGTGGCCCCAGTTAAGAACATAATTCATCTTTACTACCTGTATTTACAGTAAAGGCACCATAAGGATCATCGTTTACTAGTAGCACCATAGAGCGGCGTTTTAAAGACTGGGTCCCTCTTTTGCGGCATTCATGCTCTGTCACAGTTTCACACTATTCCACTCATCAACAGTTGGTGGCGATTACACGCCAACAAACTCAGCAATGTGCCAACAAAGACAGGAAAGAAAAAGACTGTAGGTTCCATATTTGTATGATGATGGCCATGCACATTTTAATGTAGAAAGAACTGTATTTTACCTGTTTTTAGACTTTATGGATACACACAGGCACAAAATCAGCTATAACTCTGTTTACATCAAGAAATCCACAGTGAAATGTAGATGAGTTCAATCATCAAATTAACCACTTGTTGCTCTTTCGTTCTGCCGCAATTCTCAACAGATCTAAAAAAACGCCTCAGCTACCAGCTTTTTCTGGAGCTTTTCAAGGGCTCACAGTGTCCACCTTTACCAGAGGATGGAGTAGAGCCCATTATCACTGAGCTTTCAATCATATCACACAGTCTTTGCCACCAGATGGACCACCTTTTGAAACTGCTTTCACTGATGAATCATGCATGATGTGCTTTGAAGCTCTTGGAAGCTTTTTTCTTTTTTGCAAAGGTAGAATCAACTTTGATAAAGTACATTTAAACCAACTTAAATGACAAATAGCAAATAGTAACAATTATTATTATTATTATAATACATGCTTCTACATCGCAGCAAAATTACATCAACTTACTATTAACAGTAAGGGAAAGAGAAAACACTTACCATCAGAAACTTTGGTTCATGAAGAAGAATGGCAGAGGGAGGAGAGAAGAGACAGGAAAGAGACAATTATTGATGAGTTGTTGAACAATTTCCAGATATTTTACATTTAGTCATTTAGCTTTTTTTAGCTTTTTTTTAGTGACTTACAAGTGAGGTACTAGGCAGCAAAAATCTAAGTTAAGGAGAAAACATCATAGCAAAGTTCTTTTTATTTTTGTGTTGTGAGGTTCAATGGATTGAAATAACACAAAACAGGTTTTTTTGGACACAAAAAAAGTAATTTCCAAACCCATTCAAGGATCTTTGAAGGGGAAAGTCAACATGTGACCTCACTTTGATTCAGAGACATTACACAATCAAATGAACACAAATACAGTAACACAGCCCCGGATCAATAAGCAGAAAGAGGTGGAGACAGGAACAGAGGGAGATGATATGAGTAAAAAAAAAAAAAGAAGAAGAAGAACAAACTGAGGCGGAGAAGGAGACTGGGGGGAGGCAGGCAGAGAGTGGGAGGAATTCTGTGAGTGAGAGGGAGCAAGGATATGGCATCAAGTAGAAACAATCATTAGATAGAGAGAGAGGCAGAAGGAAGGCGATCAGTGGGAGGAAGATAATACTCTGATCATTATTACGATGAAGAATGAGAAGAGAAGGAGGGGTGTCAGTAGAGATGGAGCTACAGAAAGAAGGAATACATTGATCATATGCAGCAAGGGCTCATTAGGGAGAGAGGGAGAAAAGAGATAAATATGCCACATTATAGAATGATTCATTGAATGGAGGAAGAATAAGGGCATAACTCCCAAAGCTACAAAGACATGTTTTATGGTAATGAACAGTTGAATAACAATTGGTCCTAGAAGCAAAGCATGATTTGGGCATGAGAATCCTTCAGTGCTAGCAGGAAAATGTTTTTTGTACTCAATATAAATTTCCATAAGTTGCTATGTGACTCCAGACAGATATATAGATTTTAGCAGCAACAGTTGAATATGATGTGTGCCCAGAGGCCTGAACAGCAGAGGGGAGCTGTGAACAAAAACACACCGGGGGGCTGCTCACTCCCACGCACACAATTACTGAACCTCATTTACGCAAACACACAGATTCTTGCAGGCGCACATACTAACACACACTTAGCTGCGCATGCAGGCAGCGGTTACCTCACATTGGCGCAATCACATGTACACAAAGGAAACAGAATTGTGGTAATTCAAAGGCAGAATGTGTGCGTGTATTACAATTACAGAGCTTCAATCTCTGCTCTCTCCATCCACAGTGATTCTGCTTTCTCATTCTATTACATGCAAAAACAGAGAATAATACCTTTAGAACTAATCTGTGTGTGCAAAAAAAACAATACCTAAAAATGTGGGCAGTGTTTTGGTTCCTCTACCCCTAGTCCCCTGATCTCTAGTCATATATACAACTTCTTAAATAAAACAACAGTATCCTGAAGAAGCTGAACAATAGTCTTTTATTGGAGACAGCTTATGAAAGTCTCATTAATATGTGACAGATGGGGTGGTCACGTTGTCTGAAACTGCAATATTTAGTAATTCAATTTAAGTACTACTACATACAGGCAGTGTTTATGTATATATGGATTTATTGATTGCTGCCGGTTTGTCCACAGGACAAATATAGAGAGTTATCCTTTAAAAATGTTTCTAAAAATAACTTGGAATCTAAAGAATGTTGGAATCTAAGACTTAATGGAGAAAATACTTTCTGTAACATCTTAAAACCGAAACAAACATTAAAAAAAAAAAAAGGAACAGCCAGCTTAAAAGCTACTGACTTGCCAAGATGACCATGTCCATTCCCCAGAAGATGCTCATGATCCATCCAACCATGATAACAGCTGTCAGTATCTGGATCAGAGCCGCTGCCACGTTGAGCCAAAACACACAGCACACGCCTCGCTCTGAGATCAGCTCACTGCGAGCTCCACACAGCACTGTGAACGCTGAGATGAAGGTACCTGTGGGACAAAACCAGCAAAACATCCTGTTACAAAAAGGAAAAAGTTTTTCGCTCTGTTAGTTGCATTGAAGTACACTAGACAGCAGACAGTAGAATGTCCTTTGAAATAAGGAGGATGGGACACATGCTGCGGTGCTTTGATCTGAATCCTAACTTCACAAGCTGATGTTTATTAAGTGGCTCATTATGTTTGTCATTGTTTCAACACTTGATGATTATCAATGATGGGTCCCCAAAGGTTTATCTTCCGATCCTATAAGAATCAGAAAGAAAGATTTTATGAAAAAAATCAAAGAATCAGCAAAATTATGGCATTTACGGACCATAAATGTCTGTAATAAATGTAAAGTAGGGTAAAACTTCTATGGAAGTTCTGATCTTTTACAGTAATTGTCTTGGTGACATTTGATCACACTGGCTTCATTTCTATGCATAAAAAACATTAAAACCATCAGAAGACCCTGGTAACTAGAGCAGAATTTCCCAGCAAAATAATAATAATAATAATAAACACATTTATGTTGCTGCTTAGCCCTATAAGGCCTGTATTATATTCTTTACACTAGATAAGGACATGAATAAAGATAGTACAAATTCATATTTCTGTTTATGTTAATTGTTAAAGAAATATGGCCAATCATAGCCAAACATATTTTGACAGTTGCAGTCTCTCTACTAAAATAAAATAATACAAATATTCAATGTGCCTAGAGGAAATACTAGGCTCAGCACAGTGAAGCGGCTCTAGGTAGTGTTAACCCACATTGTCCACTGAGGAGGTGAGTCAGTATTAAAGTGGCCACTGTTAGTGTGTCTGGCCATGGCAACAGTGGATCCAGTGCCTTGTAAAAGTGCACTGACACATCAGTGCTCACATTCACTGTTACAAAACTCAAACAGGATTATGTCTGTGGACAAATCCTTTCTGTCTGAATTAAATCAACTATTGCTCTCTGTCCCATTATCTCAAGACCTGGACCTTCCCAGGCCCTGTTCATTAGAGAGCAAATGTGTGTGTGTCTGTGTGTATGCGGTGCATGTGTTACACACCCAAATGTGTGTCTCAGTGCACATTGATCAGGTTATTTCATTACATAGTGTTTCCATGACAACATTCCCTCAGGAATACGATATTTATAAAACCTGCTATTTATTCTCTGTAGCTTGGCGCCACCTCATATTATCAATGATGATTCAAATCGGCTACTATCATGTTAACAGCCTACACAGGAATCACTGCAAACACACTAGCAGTGTTTGTTTCGTCTTACGCGACATCTATAGAGTCATAGTTGTAAAGCCAGGAGCCTTAAGTTCACTTGAGGCCATGAAGAAATGCAGTGTCTTTCTTATAAATGAAGAGAAACAGAACAAAGAAGCAAAAAATTCTAGGAATAATTATGCAAATGTCACAGTCCTGCCCTTTGTTTATTTCTTGTCCTCATTTTCTTTCCTTCCTTGTTACACCACCCAAACCTCAGTCTGCCCGCTGTCTACCACAAACACACCTGTTTCCACTCTGCACTCTCCCCGTCACTCACTCACTCAGCCCCTCCCACTTCCTTTGTTCTACTTTTCTTCACCTCTGTCTAGCATGCCCCCCAACCAACACACACACACACACACACACACACACACACACACACACACACACACACACACACACACACACACACACCTGCAGCTCGTTCTGCACTCACCACAGCCACTTTATAAGCCAGTTCCCAGTTCTCATGAAGTTGAAAATGAGGAGGAATGGGAACAATTGTTGCAGCTCAGAGCTGTGCCACATTTATGGTCTGTCAACCTATAAAATCATTTTATATGCAAGAATGTTTTCATCTGATGTAGGGGAAGGCAGCTGCTGGAAATAATTTCTATCCTGATAATTACTCATCTCTAGACCCTGTCTTTGTATATCATAGCACAAAAAACAGACATTAGCGTTGAAAAACACTGTATGACATTTTAGTCAGCACACAGGCAAGTTCACAGTGCACATCTCCTCTACAGAAACTGCAGCCTACAGAGGCTTTTAAACCAACACTATAGTTACACGGTTGGGTCCAGTAGTAATGATGTAAAATTTTACTTTTTTTGACTCTTATGCTTAAAATAGTTTGACATTGTGCAGGAGATGCTGCAGATTTATTTTACATAATTTATCAGTGGGTCCTTGGTAAATATAACTGTGCATATTTCCAGCTCCAAATATTTATGAGACATGCCAGTTTCAAAACATCTCCGGCAGTGTATAAACAGCCTGAGTGGGATTCTGTGTTTTTGTGATTTGTCGTTGATAAAAGTGTCACTAAACTAGCTGATAAAGATTCGGTGGGAAACAACAAAAATATAGCGTATTTGCCTTTCCTCTATTTAGTTCTGTATTATTCAGAAAGTGTAAAATTTATTTTGCAAAACTGTCTGAATGTGAGGTGTTTTATTAGCATTACTTTTTATTAGCAAACATTATGTCCATGAAATGTTTTCATTTGTATAAAATCATTAATTCAGACAATTAGTCAGTTGTCAGGGTTTCTCTCTGGTGGCTTTTTGTGCCCATATGCAAATTCGGAACTGAATACAGTGAATATCAAATGTGACACATGAACTGCTCATTGGGCATTGAGTGCATGGTGGCCTTGGCCCAGCTTTTTCTGCTACAGCTCAATTTCTTGACACACTGGAGGAATTCAAACAGGGGAGGCGTGGTGGGGAAGTGCTGGTGGGGCTTTCAGCTGCATCTTGTTTCTCAGGACCAAGGAGCAAAGTTGACTCATGGGTTGATTTTTATTTTCTCTCTCTCTTTCACTTTGTATTTTCCTGTTTCCATCTCTCTCTTTATTTAGCAGGCACACTTAAAAGTCAGGGATGCCAGATTTACTCAGTCTGTCCCATAATCTCTGACAAATCTGATTGAACGCCAAAATATTTATTTTCACATGGCCTACATTGCCCTTATTTGGAAAAAGTTAAACCATGGAACCATCACAATCCCAGAATAGTAATAGCTGTGGAAACCCTTTATTTAAAGGACAACATTTTCATGTGGAAAAGGAGGGAGGAAATGGATATTTAGTCTTCCTTTCATGCTTTTTGACATGGCCCATTTTAAAGCCTCTCGCAGAAAGAGCAACGACGGGTTAAAAAAGCTTCCACCCAGAGCCGATATGGTCTGATCAGACAGAGAAATTTGCAGGTTTCAGAGGTCACACCCACGAGCAGATGCTCTGGCTGCTGATGGAGCTGCCCACCTCCAGACATGAGCCATGATTGACAGCAAGCTGGTGGCTAAATGGTTACACATCTTTACCATCTGAGTGTTTGGCATGAAAAACAGGCTTTACACCGTCTGGTCGATACTTTTTGTTTTTCTGTATGACTTCCAGCTTCTGTAGATTCACTTAGGTACCAATATTGTCTGTTGAGTTCACTGAACAGTAGGTTCCTGTCATATCAGTGTTGGAAGAAATAGATATTTTCTGCACTTGTCAATGTGATTGACTTTTATGGACTTCTAAACCATGAATAATGGTTTATCTACTGTTTTCTCATTTCATCCTCTGATCTGTTATATTTCAGATAATAGTAAAAACCAACTGAGCCCAAAGTAACCTCTTCAAATAGCTTGTTGTGACATGTATTGATTACAACAAATTAATATTCAATTTAGAAACTTGGCTTTAAAAAAGCTTAGAACATGCAGAAACTGATAGTTTGGCCACTTGAGGCAGCAAAAACAAGATGTAAACTGACATGCAGTACATTTTAGCTGATATTATTTTATTAATAATTTGTAGCAGAAACAGTAGCTTAGTTACACATTGATTAGAGAGTGAGAGTATAAGCATTAATTGGGAATTTTTGGCTATGCAATAAATATTCACTCTTTTTTTATCCTTGTTTTTGGTCTCTTCCATCTTGAGAGGCCAATATCTGCTTCAGTAGCAGCGCGTTCACTTGCTGTTAGTTACGTGTTTGTTGTTTGTGACTGGGCAGAGACTATAGAGGAATAGTAACATTTTCTGATAAATCTTTAAAATATTGTCACATTGATTAATCAAATCATAAGTTCAGCTCTAATTTGTATTCACTTCCTAAGCAGCTTACTGACCAGGGCAGTCAGATGACCAGAGATCGGTTCTATCGAAAAAGCTTCCCTGATGAAATGTTTCCAGCTACTGGCACCCAAGAAATCAGCTTTAGCTTTCTGTGTTTTCTCATTATCCCATTTGTTTCTTTTTGTTGCATGAACAGAAGTTCATTAAACAAAATAATGCATGGCTTCAAACACACCATCTGTCACTAGTACTTGCCATATTTTGTTAATAGAAGATTAATCCCATAATAGAGACAATATCAAATTAGTTATAATGTTATTATTTCACTGCTCCGCACTTTGCAGCTGCAGATGTCAACAGAGGTGTTTAAAGTGCTCATTATTGATCAGAACACCAAAAGCCGCTTAGGAATACAAATTGTTTCGTGCTGCAACAATAAAGATTTGATAGCTTTGCAATTCATTACATACAAAAATCTACTGTAACATTTCTCAGTGTGTGAAAATCTCTTGGATTCTCTGTATGTTGCATGTGGGAGATTCTCTCTCTTTCTCTGTGTGTGTGTGTGAGTGTGCACGTGTAGATCTATGTGTCAGTGTGGATGCTTGTGTGCCTAGATATTACCCAGACTAATGACTATAATTAAACAGAGAACTCCACAAAGCACCCACTGCTAGTGTGGGAGGTTAATGATGGAGTGTAAGAGCGTGAAAGACACAAGGAGAAAGAACAGGAGAATAAAAGGGAGACATAAAGGGAGAGAAAGAACTGAGGGGACAAAGGAAAAAAGGGATAGATTAAAGGAGAAAGACAGGTTCTGCCTAGCAGTGTCCGGCATCATCTGACGTCCCTGATTGAAAAACTAAGTGCATTATTAACTGGATGACTGTATTACTCAGCCCCATTTAGTCAAAAATGCTTTTAAGGAACTGTTTCATTTATAGTTGCTTTTTAGGCACAAGCTGTGCAGGCTTCTGTCTGCCCATAAAGATGCTGCACGGTGCTCAAGAATGAAACATTTCAGCACCCGTGTAGGTACATTCTTTGGTGAGCCTGCCAATCCCAATCCAGTTTGTTAATGTGGCCAAACCTGTCAAATATTAGCACCACTTCTCTGCATTCACATCCCATCATACACACAGGTTAGAAACAGAATCTCTCTCGATGAATAAACTTGTCTCCTTCCTTTATTGACAAAATGATCAGGAATGCTTACCAAAGTTACAGAACAGACCATTAGAGACATTAAAGGATGCACGGGAAGCAGCAGCTTTAATCATCAATATAGTCACGTCCTGGACTTTGGGGTCCTTCAGAACTCTTACAGGTATTCACAATGTGTGCGTCTGACTCGGTGTGAAGATCAGACTCAAATGCAATAAACAACATGAGTGTTGATTTTAAGGGTAATATAAATCTGGTTTCAAGTTAGAGTGAAACACAAAAAAAAATCTCAAACTCAAAATATTGTTTAACATGTTTAACATCACAATCTTAATCCTAAATCTAAGACATCTTTTGGATGTCAAATAACCTCTAATGAGCTGGGTTATAAAGAGCGATATGTTCTCACTTTAGAGCGTTTTCACAAGACTTTTGTGCAGGGTGCACTCTCAAGGCTAAACGTCCCGGTGCACTCACTCACAAGTATCCAGAGGCAAGATGTCAACATGACCCATTAAAGAATTTCAGTGTCTCCAATATCACACACCATCAGCACACGTGCACATACACATACAGTAGACAACTTGCCACCCACACCCACACACACACACACACACACACACGTGACGTCTGCCATCCACACACTCACACTGAGGGGCTATATCCTATATTCACTTCAGCTCTGTGTCAAAGCCTCAGAGTTTCCAATCCTCTTATGGCAAAGATTGTAACATGACTATTGAGCTGTCATCTTTTTTCACAGTAAGGATGTGTAATTATTTCCATGCTAGCAGCTCTTTAATCAGTTTACACCACACTGACTATCAGCCTCTGTGGTGCTCACCAACAGATTTCTACTCAGTCTTTATTGTGTTACAGGGACAATCTTAGGAGCTGGTAACACAACATCAGGCAGAATTAATGTAAAGTTAGAACAAGCGAAGCAGACAGAATGAGGTTGTCAGTTTGAATTCACCAACTGCGGAGCAGAGCTCCGGGTGTGGACACACACACTTTTTCCCTCACATTCCAGACCAACCTACTGGGTACAACACTTTTTTTCTGCACCATGATCAAATACTTTTACAGTTATACAGTTTTACAGTCTGATGAACTGTTGCTTACCAACGGAATAATTACATAACTTGACTCCCACAGCCACGGGTTGTCCTTTTTACAATTGTGATTGTGTACGATTAAACTAACAACATATGGGGTTTGGGTGCTGGACTCTGCGGGTGCTGACAGCCATCCGCTCCTGGCTCTAGCTCTGTAGTTACTGGAGCATGAGATTGGTCTAATCGCTCTTTTTTATCAAACCCTGAGCAAGAAGGTAGATTTTTCAAACAGCGTGTAACTCTAACTTCCTCTGTCCAAATGTTAATTACAAATTGACGAAATAGAGAACATCAACTCACAGACCAGACCAGACCCATTCAGTCTTCAGTCTTCTGGAATAAGTACACTTTTCTTCAACTCTGTTCATGTTCTTGGTATAAATTACATGACAAAATCAATATAACTTTCAATTAAGTTTATATACTATAGATGAAGCAGCTGGTTTGTCTGGATTAGTATAAACACATAAAACCACAAAATCGTTTTTATCACCTTTTTGTTTCCGCATAGATTTAACAGTGAGGAATAAAATCAAGGGTTCATTGTGTTATTAGGTGGATTTTTCACCTTTAAAAAGACCCAGACTGGTGGTTCTCCTTTTCCTTTAACCATAACCTCTGTGTCTCTCTAATTTATGGGCCTAAACTAACCAAAAATTAACCATCACATTGTAACGCTCACTGGAGTTTTAAAGAGCAGAATTTCCAGTTCAGCTGAGATTTGCTTACTGCGAGTGATCCAGATGTTAATCTGCACAAGGGCTGTTTTCGCTGCTGTGTTTAGGAGACAGACACTATTACAAATGTCCTGAATTGACCTTGACTAAATTCAGTTACACATTTCTAAATTTCATTTTGGCTGGAGGTTCAAAGAACAAGACGCTGTTTTTAGTCTCAGTCAATTAGACCCAAATGGCATTGACACAAACACACACACACTTGCATGCATTGTGTTCGTTTTAGACAGTGTTGTCATGGCAACTAGGTGCAGCTATTCAATGAAATGTCAAGGCATACCAAGCAAACACATTCACTCTACTCACACACACACACACACACACACACACACACACACACACACACACACACACACACACACACACACACACACACACACACCTAGATGAGGTGTCGCCTTGATGCTTTTGTTCCATGTTGGAGTCAGAATTAAGGCAACAAGTCAGGGCATTTCAACATTTCTGCCACAGGGGAAAATATTATAATTTGGTGGTTTTGGTAATTTCTGATTCTCTTTATTACAGTGTAGTATGGTGTTTGTGACATTTTGTAGCCATCGGTAATTCAACATTTATTGTTGAAGGGCTGCAGTAGATAAAATACTGACTGTCGGCAAAGATGAGAGAAAAAGACAATGTGGTAGATCTGATGATCACAAAGAAAGAGAGGAAGAGAAAATAAACAGACAATCAATGACTCTCCGGAGAATTACAGCCAACAGCCAAGAGGCGGAGTGGACACATCATGGGTTATTTGATGATGGACTTTGATGGTGGTCATGAGTGATTGCTATGGAAACTTGAATTTCCTAATTCCTTCTTGTTGTGTTTTATTTTCAGTGATTTTTGTTCCCTGTATTTCTACATTGGGTAATTACTTTTCTTTTCACACAGAATGCATCACTTCATACACATTCATAAATATTTGAATGTGTAGGCAGACTTGAGAATGTCTTACACATATAGAGGTAATACTTTTTGTTCAAAAGATTTAGCTGTTAGTTATCTGATGATTATTATGTCAAACTAATGTGAACTTGTCTGAAAACTCTCGTGGCCACAGTTCACCCCACTCTGACTTTTACTTAATGTTTGATATTTATTTACATCATCACCGTGTGTATGTGTGAGTGAGTGAGTGAGTGTGTTTTTGTGACCAGCCAGCATCTTATTTTGCTGTTTTCAACACATTTATTTTCAGTCACATTGGCTCTTCAGTTTTTAATACATCACTTCATTCGGACTTTTTCATCAATAATCACCTTATTGTTGTACAATAAGACCCAAAGACTAAACAAAAGGTGGAAAATGAATTAAAGGAAAAGCCGTAATTTATAACAAGTATGAAAAATTAACAGGAAGAAACATCAGTTTTCCAACTCACCAAGTCCAGGTATGAAGGTGTTCAGAAAGAGGCAGATAACGGCCAGAGGGAAAGGCATTGTGGGTATTGCAGCCCGCAGAGGTCCCTTTTTCTCCCTGACCTCCACCACCACTCCACCACCCGCTGTAGCGGCTCCAGTCACTGCTTTGGCCCCCAGATTGTCCCCCGTTGTAACACGCCCCTGCTCTGTTCCACCTTCTTTCTGTGCCATCGCTCTTCCTTTCTTTTACTTGCTCTAATCTATGAATAAAGACTAAGACTAGTTGGTGCGATGCTGCAAAAGAACTAGAATTTGTTTTCTCTGTTCCACTTAGTGGTTGAAGTGAAATGATTTTATCCTCAGAGAATTTGCTAAAATTTCAGCAGTACAGGTCTATTTCCCATTAACTAACAATAAAAAGCAACAACAAGTTGTCTATTTGTAGAGTATATGGAGAATTGGTGGGACTAAATTAATGAAAATTAAAATGCTATACTATATACTATCCCGGGAAATAAAAGTGAAATAGCCTGTGATAAAAATCCTAAAACTCAACTTTAAAAAGCTTGTAAAAAATATTCCAGTATTTTTAGTGTCCCCTAAAAGTATTCATTTTGAATCATTTCTTATATAAAAGGTTAAACTTTTCTCTGAAAAAGTCACCAGGTGTTTGGGTCTGAGGAGCAAGAATTTGTCTTCAAGACTGTGCACATGCCTTAAACATCCTTAAACATGCCCACACTGCTTCGTCAGAGGTCAGTGAAATCTGTCGCAGGTTTCCATGTCTAACATGCTCTCAGAAGCAAAGCTGAATCACACACAGGTCCTTCTTGAAATTGTTTGAATGTCTTCAGAAAAATCCTTGAAAGATGTGCAGCTCTTCTCAGCAATTTCATTTCACGTCTTTCTTTCTTTTGTCCTTTCTTTCTATTGTTCTTTTTTTCTTGCTTTCTTTCTTTCTTATTTTCTTTCTGAGAGAAGTGCTCTCATCAAGCCCACTCTTTCTACTACGTCTCCCTCGTTCTTTCTTTCTCTTGTCTCCCCGCCGCCCTCTCTCCCTGCCCTCCCCATCCTCTCCCCCCATTTAAAGGAACAGTGCGCCAATCCGACGTTGACAGCAACAGTTTGTCACATTTGACAAGCTGTAATTTAGTGCATCTTAATCTAATCGGTGATTGATGATGGTGTCACCATGTAACTGAATGGATTCATTTCAGATTTAAAATATCTTAAATAATGCAAAAATGTAGAGAACCTTGCATGCTATAGCTACAGCCATACATAGTGCAGTTTGGTTACAATCATTTGGTTCATCCATACAGACATAACTGCAAGCATTTGACAGCTCATTAGAGCTCATGTTAGTGCTTGTCTAATATTATAAGACATGTTTTCAAATCAAATTGTAAGAAGATTTGAAGCTGTAAGCACAGATACTGACTGAAAAAAAAAACGAGAAAAGCTGTGCAAAAAAATCTATGCATTGAAAAGAGGGAGAGTGAAAGTAAGCTGGAATGAGGAATAAAACAAAATTATAAAAATAAATGTCTGGATGGAGGAGGAAAAGATGAAGAGATGGCCAATGTCAATATCTCAGTAATTATTCATGCAACCCAATTCCCTAAGGATCAAACATATCCTTCTGTCTCCTCATCCTCTGTCTTTATCCCCTAACTCTATCTGTGACCTTCATTTAAGTCTCTCTAGCTCACATTTTCACCTCTTCCTCCTCCTCTTCTTCTTCTCTGCCTCGTTCCCACTCTACGCAATCACAAGTGGCAAAAACACAATGGGAATGAGTGCAACCCTGAGATTTTTCTCCACTTTTGTGTTATTCTGTCTCTCTCTGTCTCATCTACTTTCCTCTTTCCATTTAGTCTCCTAGCAACCCAGCAAACTTTCAGTAATTATACTGATATTGATCTTCAGGTTTTTGGTCCTTTTTGTCTAATCCCATTTCTCCTCATTTCTGGCCAATTCTCACTTTTAATTTCTTTTTAATCTTTAAACACACAAGATAACTGATTTATAGGTAGTTTCACTCTCTATTTGTCATGCAAAGCACCATTATGTGATATCTGACAATGCATGACTCTTAAAAAATCTTGACTGTGTGTGTGTTTGTATGTGAGTGTGTGTCTGTGTGTGTTTGTGTGTGTGTGCTTGACACATGCTGAGACACTTAGTTGCCTTGCACCTGTGAAAGTGTAAACCTCTCTGGTTCTGACTCCTTCTCATCCTGCCTTGCTGCCACGCACACACACACACACACACACACACACACACACACACACACACACACACACACACACACACACACACACACACACACATGCACTAACACACACACGCACACAGAGATCTTCCTGTCATCTTCGCTCAGGGTTTATTATGTGTTGATTAAATCTGTCAGGGAAAGCTGACATGACCCACACCATTTGTTCATGCCTGCTCCTGAGTGTGTGTGTTTGTGTTAGTGTGTGTGTGTGTGGGTTGATGAATGTGTGAGTACTCCTGTTGGCATCCCATTGTGTGCTTCACCCCAGACCAGATCATCACCACAGTGACTGTGGCGTACACACTCCTTTTCTCTCGCCTTTCATCTGCAGACTCCTGGCTGACTCCTGCTGGCTTTTATGTTTTTCCTTTTTCCATTTTTCTCAGTTGGCCCCTAATGCAACATAGGCCCCCATACAATCATATCACAGCAGACTATGTTTTAATTCAGCTTCCTATGAACAAACATTCACTAACACTAGAGCTTTTTCATCACAAGGTCACGACTTTGCATTTCCTGGCTCAAATGATCAGTGCCTGTGTATCATTAAGACTTCCTTCAACATGTAAAACATTATGAGATGTACAGTCACATCATTACATCAAAGCATAATCTTCAAATACTTTATATATATAATACTGCCCCTCGCTCCCCCTCCTGAGCTCTGCTCCCCTCTGTGCAGCGCTTTAGATCATTGTTATGAAATCAAAATATCTGCGAATAAAATTATTTATCAGAGAGAATTGAAATTCCGTAATTGGTTAGAAAGGAGAGGCTTACCAAAAAATGTTAATGGTAGAGGTTAACATCTCTGCACTGCTGCCAGAGCTGTTCAAAGAGTCTGAGTCACTGAAGACTTCAACAGCAGCTCTCCACATTTTGGAGCACATTTTTAGTAAACCGTAAAACATTTACTTAAAATAGTTTCATACTCCATTCTGACTAAACTAAAGAAATCTACAGTGAGGTATTGCTTAGTACTTTTTGCCATGATTACTTAAGTGGTTGGAAATATCTAAATACATTTACTATAATGTCTAAACATTAGTTTCCAGCACTGAAGTATAACAATGAAGTTCTTGTACTTGACTTATTTCTATTTGTTGTTATATTTTTGACCTAAATTCCAGTGGGAAATGTACATTTTACCCCACTGCATATTATTTATTGTATTAATATTTTCTTCTGTTTCCTTCTGTTTTGAATACTTCTTTACTGGTGACTGTAAAGCTTCAGGCTTCTTACTTGTGTCCTAATTTAATTCTGCTACAGGTAGGTCACACTGACAAACATGATTATATGTAAATTTAATAGGACATCTCCAAAACGCTCTCCTCGAGCTCATAAAAGCAAATCTAATGTGACAGAGGACCAAGTGAAAAACAGCGTTAATCCTCTGTTATATTAACTTAACTGCTCGTCACTTAGCCTTTTGAACTAAATAAAAATTGCAAACAAGAAACACTGGGAATTTTCCAGTGTGCCGCGTTATTTTTGTTTGTTTTTTTTTGGCTCATTATTTTTCAAATATGATCAGCCCATCTACTCCAATGGGTCCCCTGGAGTGTGAGTACAAAGCTTCCAGCTTTTATTTAGTAGTTGTGCTCACTGTGTACACACACAAACAGACACACTTCCTGATGTAGCATGGATTCCAGCAGGAGATAAAAATAAGAATCTGGGTCTGAAATTATTTAAAGAAAGTATGGATGATGATGTCACAGTGCTGGCATCATCTGAGTTGTTGTTCAGGGGCAAGAGTAGATTTTCAGGTCAGTTTTTCTTGAAATTTCAAAGAGCAGTGGGAGTTAGACTTGCCACCTACAGTCTGCTCATGAATTTCATCATATGTTTTCCCTTAAGAGTGTTTTATTTTAGCACTGACCCCAGGCAGTTGCTATCTGACAGAATTATCACATTCAGTGGGGTTTAGCTGTTAAAAATACAGAGCTGAAATAAATTTCACTGAGTGACTGAGTGCAAATCAGAATTACAAATGGGATTAAACACTTCTTCCTTTAGCTGCAGACCAACTAGAACTGTAGAAACCGGACTCTGGGAACCTCTGGGAAACATTTCTGGACTTTAGAGAATGTTTAAAAAGAGAGATGAGCGACATCTGCTGGCTACTCATTTCCCACAATCTGACACGATTACTTTGTCTATTGAGCAACACCTGGTTGTGCTTGTTAAGCCTCTCCTGCCTCTGTGGTGAAGATCTAAGTTTCCTGTGGCTTCATCAAAAACCACTTTAACTCTGATGTTTTACTGTTGCTTAACATAAATGTGATTTGTATGAGTTCAATGAGCACAACCAGAAACGAAGAAAAGACTAATAAAAACATACTGTATATGCTTGTGTAAGATAATACTCGAAAAAATGTTTGTGATAAAATAAGTTAGATCAAATTGTCAATGTTTCACTTTAAACCACACTGAAATAAAAAAGGGACAATAAGGGAGGAAAGTTTGAAGAGATATTTTGCATTTATTTTAAAGCAAACAAAAAACAATCTGTGTAAAAATAGAAAAATCTGTTCTGCCATCTTCTGCATTTTAATTCACTGAGCTTTCTGTTCCGCTGGGATTGTTCACTTTCTTATTATTGGCTCTTTTTTTGGCCTCAATGATGTTCTTGACCCACTCCTTGGATGGGTCAGCACAGATCTCTCCCCCGTTCTTCATTGTAAAGCTGAACAAGAGACCGAAAAAAACCTAAAGTTATTTTCTGCAACAGATTTTTGTCACCAGTTGTGTTTCTTTTTGCCTCTTAAGCAATCCGGTGCTTATACATATTTAAACATGATAATCTGAACTTGGATTGTTAAAGTTTACTAAAGACAATAAGCGTTAGACACTCACAGAACACCTTCCATTGGACAAAGGACGTCTGTGTACTTGTAGTACACAACACTTTTCTTAGGCAGCACCGCATTTCTGTAACGGAAGCAGCACTCACTCGGACCAAAGCTGGCTGTGAAGCAAAGACAGATACAGAAAAGATGTACAACAGAGAGAAATTTTTAAAATTACAATCAAAGTACTGTAACCATTACAATATTATAAAATGATTTATTGGTGTACAGTAAGTTTAGAGAGCACATAAATACACATTGAAACAAGCTGTGGTTTAGTTTGTTGCTGATATGAGGTACTAATACTAAAATAAATTAAAACGCACATATTTTATAGTTAGGTAAAAGTGTAGTTTTCACTCACATTTGATTAGATGTAATGTTATGTTAATAACCAATAAAGTAAGTGATTAGTGAGTTTAACTCTATAAACTCTGTAAACTTCTATTAACGTTAGAACATGTGTAGGTCTTAACTTGCTTGTTTTCACACAATCAAATCAGAAACAATTTCTCTTCCCCAGTCACAAAGAACAACATGCAAGAAGACAAAATAACACTTGGTCTTTGAATCACTGAAAAAAAAGAAAAACAGTGGACTTACACTGAGATGACAAGACAACGAGAGAGGCGAAAAGCAGGGTGCAGGCCACCAGAATCATAGGGTTCTTCATCATTGTCATCATCTTCTCCAGATGTCAGTATCTGTCTCCTTTGTGTCCGCTTCTTTGCAGCCACTCAATTTATTATGCAGCTTGTCGTGTGTGTGTGTGCGTGTGTGCATGTGTGCGCATGTGTGTGTGGCTGCAAGCATGGGTAGCAGCTTCCATGACAAAGTAAAGGCCTGAAACTCCCCAGCTTGCAAAAAGACTGTGGTCATGTGGTCAACACTTCTCAGTAAAATGAGCCTTAGGGGAAAGTTGGGTGAGGGGCCGGGGGTAAAAGATGCGAGAGCAGAAATTGAGAAAACGTCACATGTGTATTGCAGTCAGTGTGTGTGTGAATGTGTGCACCTTTTGTGCATGTTCCTGTTTTGCAAAGTGCAGATGCACTGTGGTTTTACACTCCTCCCATGATGCTGCTTTATGTGGTTATTGATAGAATATGGTTTCAAATGATAAAACGTGAAAAACTATTACCGTAATTTTAATATTCTGATATTTATAGCTCCTGAAAATTACAATATTGATTGAAAAAGGAAAGAATTAAACTTTTAATATAGCTGGGTTTTTTTAATCTAATCATTTCTACTCATTTAAACTCAGGGGTCTTTCAACCGCAAATAGTCTTTGTATATGATCTGAGGTTAGAAAACAAACAGGTTAGCACCTGCTGACAAAAGCTTTGTTTATGAACACATTTTATAAAAACATAAGGTCAGTATTGATATTGATACTAAAATCACTGAATATATTGCTTTTTTCTGAATAATTTTCTTTTTCTAGACATTAAGGGTGTGTGTAAAGTATGCAGGAATGGGAATGATGAGGTGACTGAAAAATAAAGAAGATAACAGCAATTACATTCTCGTATACCACATGTCATGATATATGCTGATGCACAGTGGTGGAGTACTTAGCGCTGCCACCTCACAGCTAGAAGGTCTGTAGTTTGAATCCACTGGCTAGTGATGTTTGCATGTTCTCCCTGTGCTTGTGTTGATTTCTTCCAGCTTTCACTTACAGTCCAGATACATGCAGGTGGGGTGAATTGCTGACTAAATTGGCAGCCTGGTGGGGGGGCCGGGGGGCCTGGGGAGTGAGATGACTGGAGACGGACACTGTGGTTTATGGTCAGCACCGCCACAAGTACACCTATGGCTACCTTTTACACACACACACACGCACACAAACACACACACACAAACACACACACACACACACACACACAAACACAGTTTTAACCACACAGAAGATAACATAACCTCATTTAGATCAGGCCATGATAAAAATCCTTGTTTGGAATTAAAATGAGAAAGAAAAGATTGTCACCAAAGTTTATTTGGAAAATAAACCCTTTTTGAATGTCCATATTACGTACTTGGTTCTTCTCGAGTATTAAACATTAAGATGGATTTAATGTCCAAGTGTTGGCTGGGTAGAAATGATCTGATATGACCTGACTACACATGTGGGTGGTTGTAAATTTTGTTTAGGTGTGTGTTAGCTTGCAATACTTACTGTGTCTTTCAATGTGTATTTAAATTTGACAGAATTAATGCGTCCTTAGTTGCATAGTACAGACATTAACATAAAACCCCAGAAGCTGAGTACAGCAGAAACCTTCTGCCTGCATACTCAAACGGAAACCTGTGGTTTGTTACACAGGTAGGGGTAAAGTGCAACAAGAACGTACAAATATGGACGTGTGAAAAGCCAACTGAAATCTTAAAAAATCTCCTTAAGAGGGAAAATCACACTTATTTCAGCCTCATATTATAGTGCAGACAAAATTTTGTTAAAATAATTTAGTGTGTACACTGATGGTCTTTTGAAAAATAATTTCAAGTTGTCCCATGTGAACAAAGGTAAACTTTAACAAGAACAGAAAACTGCAGCAGCTACTTGCAGCCAAATACACTCTAACTCTGAAATTTTTATTTGTTAATTACAATTTAAAATAATTATGTTTGGTCAAATGCAGGGATTATTAATGGAAAAGTCTGACAAAAAATATAAAGAAATCTGAACTTGATTGCTATTATTAGATAGGACAAGATACATACAAATATTAAAGAAAGAAATATTTAAAATGTATTTAAAGCTTTCTGCAGCTTACGAAGCTGTACAAAGATTATGAAATTTCCTGTACAAAGTAAATTAAAGCTTGGTTGGGAAAGTTTGAAATGGAAAGTCCGCTTTGGGGTGGGTAGGGAGACAAAGGCGTGACTTGCCAGTATCACAGATCAGCATATTAGATCATGGGATCACTTCACTTTCTTTAGATTTTGACCTTTTCTGATTTTGATGACCTCAGCAAATATCAAAGTTAATGGGCCTATTTTTACATTTATATATGAAAATACAGATGGATGCGTGCGCTATCCCTTTAAGTCTATACCCTTCAGTTAGGTTGAGTTGATTTAACTCATGTGCTATGATCATATTCTACACATCCACTGTGCATTGTTCTTCCCACAACACTGAAGAACTTTTTAAAGTCAACTTAGCTACACACTGAAGTTAAACACTCAACAAATATGAACTTAATCTTAATTACAAGCTATTTAGACAACATGTATGGTTAAAATTTCACACTGAAACATATTTTATTGTTAAAGAAAATTCTGGATTTGACCTCCCTCTAGAGTCGGCACGAGGACCCAAAGTTCACTGTATATCAATTTAAAGTTTAACTCTAAAGACAAAGCCTGTGTTGAAATACATTTCTACTTTTACTTCAGAAGATGACATCATCTGGAAGAGCATTTTGTTAGTATGAGCTAGATGACATTAGTTGGAGGGTTGTTTGTCATCATTTGAAGAGTTGAAGCAGAGGGAGGCTTTAGTATAAGGCTTATTACCACTCATACAAATTGAAACCACAGTACAAATTGAAACTAACAGATCATTTCTGGACCTCCTGTGGATAGTGTTGTTGGCTAAGACTGTGGGAAATACAGCATAGTTGAAATACAAAAATAAACAAAATATATTTAATTTATTACAGAGTAATTGATGCACACAGTAAAGACACCTTGCTCGGGGTGTTTCTCCCGGCCAGCAGGTCATCTTGTTGCTGCACTGAGAAAAAGAAGGGAGGAGCCAAACTACAAAAACATTCAGCAAGAATTACAAGTCTGCAGGTAGTTGTAGTTTACTGTAATGTAACAATAACACATCCACCACTCTGAACAAATGAGAGAAGATTTTGAAACATTGAACTGACTATATATAGTTTGAAATCAATCCAACCTATAAGAAACAGGCTTGTGGAGCTGGGACAGCGTGACCAGTGGGTGGCAGCAAAGATGTAAGAAGAGGAGAGCAGAAGACGTTAGACTTTGCTATTTCTGTCTGTTTTGGATGTCTTCAGTGTGATGAAATGTGTAACTTTGCTTCTTTGTCTTCCAGAAAGACCAACAGATTAAACTGGTCTGAGTAGAGAAGTTGTGTTTTGGACTAAGGCTTAGAGGGACATTTGAAAGCTCAGATAATTTCACTCTCTCAGAAATTTGATTTGGTTTGGACTTGAACTTGTATTAAAATGTCGGAGTAGAATAGCAGGGATTAATTGCCAACCTGTGAATTTGTCATTTTTAACAGGATTTAACACTGTTATGTTTATATATAGGCTTTGTGTTTTCTGAGAATATGTCCTGCTTGTCAGTGAAAAAGGAAAACATCCTCTTCTCATCCTGACCCATGACAAGTTCAGATAACAGAAGCTCATTTGTCAACTGATACAGTGTTCCCTCGGTTTTCATTCACAGTGGCGACTCTCCAGGACGACTATCCTGTGTGCAGGAAAAATGCTAAAGACTGCAAATCAATGTGGGACAATTATAGCACAGCAAGTCCATTTATCAGGCTGTAAAAGCCTCAAGAAAATAGTGCGGAGGAGGAATTCAGTCATTTGGGAGCAAAACAAGAATCTAAAAAGTGACATTTCAGAAATCTATAAAGTTTGCTGTAAAGAGTGCAGCATGTGATCACATGAACTGAAGTAGTGTAGCAACAACAACTACTACTCGTCCCAACAGCCTGTATAATGTTCATGTTGTTGCTTTTTGTTGCTCTTTTCATTTCTTTTCTCTCTTCACTTTCCTCTCACCCCAACCAGTCAGCCTGGTTCTGCTGGAGGTTTCTCCCGTTAAAGGCAGTTTTTCCTCTCCACTGTTGCCTAGGGCTTGCACAGGGGGGATTTGTTGGGCTGCCTCTACATACTTGTGTAGTCTGAACTTTATTCTGTAAAGTGCCTTTAGATGACTTTGTTGTAAATTGGCTCTATATAAATAAAGTTGAATTGAACACATTTATGAGGAAAACCATCTAGTGTTTTACCATAAGAGCAAAAAGGGGTCTGCCTAAAAAGTACTTAAGTAATACTGCAATAATGATTTTTAAATACCCCTATATACTACATGGAATTTCCTGTAGTAATAATAATCTGCTTGAATAAGAATCATGAAAATGTATTATTGTGTGGATTATAAAATTATTATCAATATCTTGAATCGGCATTTAGCTCGTCTATTACAGAAAAACTGTTACAGATGTCAAAAAGAAAAATTAAAAAAAGAACTTTAATTTATCTATAATTCTCATACAGTGACGTCCTGGAGATTAAGTGTCAGGTATTTCAAGTGGAAATCATAATACAAGGAGGAAATTTCAGAACACAGCATTCTGATACGGCGTCTTATTGTCCTGTGCAACAAATTTGGTGAATTATTGTTGTGTTGCTTTGTTTCCCAGAGATACTCTATCACCCTACAGGCCGTTTTATAACTGAATGAAGCTGATGTAATAGATGTAATCGATTTTTTTACAATCATAGTGGAACTTAATTTAACATGACAGCTGGATCTTTCTGACACAGAAATACTTTTAAATGTATTCTGTCACAACACCGATTGTTTCTGATACGTTTACTAGTTTCTAAACTTTGTTAAAGAATCGTTGGATCAAAGTTCAGACTTTTTTGGCATTGACAAGACTTTTCTATAAAACTTGAGGTGGAAATGCATTGCATGCAATGCATTGTGAATACATCTGTTCCTATGTTTGTGTTTGCGTGCATGTGATCACAGGAAGCTGACCTTGTCCATGGCCTATGTTTAAGCCAGGAAGGGGTTTAAGGAATGACGAGCAGGACTTCAGGTTACTTTTAACACACACAGACGGAGTAATTGCTTCCTGCAGCCACAGGAAACATAGCAGAGACAGATGAGCTGACAGAGGTTCAAATTAAAGTTGACATGGGATTTATTGTGTCTATTTTTTATGGTTTCTGAGAGGATTTCAGTCACCTACATTCAGCTAAATGAACTTTTATATTTACAGAGCACATTAGGTTTTTTTTAAGATTCTTACTTTGAATGTAATGACAACTTTCATTGTTTGAAATGTTAAGAAACGTTTAATAAAATCTAGTAGGAACATAACTGTTATACATTGATGTAGAAGAAAAGTCACATGAATTAAACTAAATGTGAGAGAACTGTTTCTTATTATTTTAGATGAAACTTAATACAGTAAGGCATAATTTTTTTGAGTCACAGACAGTGTATTTTGTTTTGTTATCATGCCTTGCTCTTGAAGTTCCTGTCACCATGGAGACAGAGGGCAATTTACAGTAAGGTGCAACTGTTCGGCCAACCTTGTGACCGCTGCACCTTCAAGCACACACTCATCAAAGCAGTAATGAATTGTGACTCAGACAGAGTCACAAGTGGATGTGTCAGTGCTCTCTGGTCTGAGCCTGGTTCAGTCTCTTGCAATGGGATCACCTGGATTTGGTTGTGTGCTCCACCAAACAACATTTTGCAGTGTGTGGGGTAGCTGGGGGGGGGTCGTGCCCTTTGCTTCTGGTGTTTCTCGTTAGTAAAAGTTTAAATACAATATAAATAAATATAATGTATAAATATAGTAATGCGCTGATAATAAATAGAGGTAATCCTCCTGGTGAAGCTGGAGGGTGTAAAGAAACAGCTGTGTTCATTCCAATACCAGTATTTCCTCTCTTCAGTCTCCCCTGTGTTCTGAAGTCATGTTTATGAACTTTTAAAACAAAGAAAGGAGAATCTGTCTAATTTTAATATATCTTCAATGTTAAGGCTCCAAGGGTCGAGATCATTATTACACGTGTTTAAGTTTAATTTTATTATGGTTAGGGTTAGTATTAAGAAATAAACACTTTACATAGAATATTTCTCCACATGTGCCAATATGTGCTTATGAGCACACAGTAATTTGTCATCATCAAACTCTATTACTGACTAGTACATAATCAGATTTCATCATCTTCTTTTATGAGTTTTTCTCTTTTATTTTTTATTTTTGTCCTTTTAGCTTATCCCTTGCCCTTGAGTTCAAGGTCACCACAGCGGAAAATTGTCCACATGATGATTTGGCACAGTTTTTACACCGGATGCCCTTCCTGAGGCAACCAAGCCCCAATTTCTACCGGGCTTGGACCGTCACTGCACAGCTGGGGATGGGAATGGGCTGTTGGGGGTTCAGTGTCTTGCCCAGAGACACTTCGACACATAGCCAGGACCGGGGATCGAACCACTGACCCTGTGGTCGGTGGATGAGTGCCTTGCCAACTGTGCTACAGCCGCCCCAATCTGAGTATACTTTAGGATATCTATTCCCTTTGCTTTTTTAATACATTCAGTGGCAGTTAACTAAATTAATAGTGAATTAGGGACCAATAGGATGTTTGCCAACATCCAATTACTAATCATTTTAATATAATTATCTTCTCACCGTCATGACAACTAATGAAGACAATGTGATGTAGTGGAAAGCTGTAAAAAAGGAAGTTATCATCCAGTCAAAGCTATTTTATTTCGTCGTTTTCTGTTTTTCCCAACATCTCCTTTTCCAGTGTGAGACTCCAAGATCAGCTGGTGATTATTACAGTTTTGACACACATGACATTAACATGTGTGTCTGTGCATATGAGGTGTGAAGAGCATTATCATTTCCTCACATGTGTGGGTGTATACGTTAAATCCTGATGTAAAGCTTCCTCATCCCTGCTTTTTCACCAAACACAGACATTCATATCTTGCATACACACACACACACACACACACACACACACACACACACACACACACACACACACACACACACACACACACACACACACACACACACACACAGACATACACACACTAGTATACATGTTGACAAACCAGTTCAAGGCATATTGTGTTCTTCCCATAAAAGATAAGATACCACATAAACCAGAGACAAACATGTTTGGACTGGCTCAGACTCTTAACTTTCTGTCCTCTCTGTCTGTTTCCGTCTCACTCTGTGTCTGTGTGTCTCTCTGACATGTTTCCGGTCTCCACCGTTTTCTGATTTATCTACAATTTCAAAATACATAAATAAACACCAATGATTGCTGTTTGAATTTCTGTCCTTTTAATTTCTTAAATGTAATTAATTTCTGTGATATATTCTTAACAACACACACTGACATTTACACACACCACCAAAACGTTTTTACTTATAAATTCTGTACTTGAGAAGATCAATAAATCACTATGAGTATCTGCACATACTTGTGTTATTTCTTCTCATAATAAGTCTAGGATATACATCTGATGCTTTAACTATAATGTAGGCTTGAGGAAGATGTGGCGTGTCTGTGTAAATGTGTGTAATGACTTAGAATCAAGGTGGGCCAGGCAGGAAGCGGTGGAAAAAACAGAACCTTCTGTTCCGAATCTTTCCTTTGTGTGTGTTAAAATGTGTTTGCGTGCGCAATGTGTGGGTAAGACTAATGTCGATACTTCCTGACTCACACTCTCAAATGCAACACACGCACACGCACACACACACACGCAGTCATTGATGTAATGCACTCTAAAACCCAGACTTCAGCCCTCTGAAGTTGTGTGGACCATACATACAGATTTACAGTAAAAGCACAGATACACAGAGAGGGGTGTAAAAGGATTTTAAACTGAAAATATTCCACTTTAGTCAAATCTATACATAAATATGCATAAGTATGATCTCATTTCTTAATCCATTCATGTATATTTTCTGTGTGAGAATCCAATTTTAAATTTTTTAGTATGTTATCTTATGATGAAGACTTGCAAGCCAAAAGTCTGGCCCTGCCATGAAAAATATTATATTCACATATTGTATTGTAATGAACCTTTTTACCCCAAACTTCAACTGTGTCTATTAGAGTTCCCTACAGTGTGACTGTGTACACAACATGAGGGTAGTAAACCCAGAAGTCTTAAACCATAAAAAGCCCTTTGAATTTGGCCCAAATGACTTCACAATAAAATAGAGTCATCACTAGGATGGTTCTGAGATAAAGCCTGTCCACACAAAAGCAGAAAGGCATGTACGCGTTGACACATTTGCCCTCATTCATATCGAGTTCACTAAATAATTCAGTGATTCGTATTGTGGTTGTACGGTGCATTTTTTGGTGCTCGTTTTTTTAAGTTGTTTTTAGGAATAATAATCCAGAAGCCCGTTTAGACCATTTTTCTGTAACAACTTACCTGTTTGCAGAAAGGTGCTAAATGAGAAAATGTGTTCTGAATTTGTTCTATCTAGCAACATGATTTCAAACAAACCAGACAGGAAGTTAAGTATTTGAATTTTTATTAATCTTTGAACTGTTTATGACGACAGAAGAGCAGTGAGGTACAGATGAAACATTGAATTACCGTCTTATAAGATGAAAATAACTTGAAGGACATGCCGAGAATCTACATTAAGATAGTTTCTTATCCACATTTTACTGTCTGCTGTGACTTGTTTATGAAATATGAGATAGTGTTGCATGAAGCAAAGAAGATGACATGGATCATATCCAAAACAGTGTTTATGGAATGCAATCAGTCTTATCAGGTACATCAGATTCACAGTTACAGAAAAGTGACACACAGGAAGGTCATGAACTGGAAATAATTCACTGAAGTAAAATCAGTAGTTGAAAGTGATGAAATTATATATATATATATATATATATATATATATATATATATACACACACACATACTCGTATAATGCTACAGTAGTTCATCAGAACTTTAGCAAAGCAGGATTATATTCATGATATGCACAATTAAATACATGAAATTAAAAAGTTTAATTTCCTTTCAAGAAAGCAAAGAAAGTTTTGAAAATGTTTTGATTCGCATTTTATTAACCTCAGAAAATAAAGAAACAAATGTGGACTCCCTGGTTAGTCAGATTACTTATTGGAATACTTCAAACTCAATAGCCTGTGTAATGTTTAAGACTTGTTAACACATTAAAGTTAGGTTACAAATAATAACACTGGTATATGTGGTCATATGCATACATACATACATACATACATACAATAGACAGAATGTGCCACACAGAACGATGAACGTCTTCACATTAAACATTCAATGTCCCATACAATACAATACAATACAATAATGAGAATGGCAGCACAGATTTACCCATACTATGGTTTCATATGGTTTAAGTCACAGTATTTTCAAATGTTATTATGTTTCAGACCCATGTGAAACCATAACAGAGACAAACAATGAAGTTAATAATTTTTTAGATCATTTTTATGGTGATGAGAGGTGTTACACTACAAAGTGATCCACTCTGTCACTGTCCACTTACAAAACCCAAAGACATAATGCTTTTATTTTACTTTTCTGCATGTTTCCCCACAGTGGTTGAGTTTATTCTCAAGCCACTTTGCAAGGAGACCAAGAAATGAGTTAAACATTTAGATTTTTTTTGGGTTGTTTTGTTTTTGTTGCATCTCTCCCATGTTCTTCCGGTAGTTTATATGAACCACCTTTTTTGCTGTATTCCAGTGCTTCTTGTTTCACAAACGTTTTATCTTACCTCACCTTACCTAACTGGTAAATTAAAATTAAAAAAGGAAATTAAAAAGTTTATTTATTTACGCAATTTTATTTTGAAAGTTAATTAAGATTTTGTTCTAATATGTGAAGGGAAGAGAGACAGTGTCTGTCAGGATGACAGCAAAAGAGGTTGGATATGGTGTTAAGATCTAAATTTGTTAGAGTATTTTTCATTTGTAGTTTCTTGCTCTAATGCTACAGGAATATTCCTATTTTAATTGGGATATTTTTCTGTGTGAGTGGGTGGGGGTATGTACAGGTTTCTAGAGCATGGATATCGTAGTAATGTTACATTTACTCAGGTAATTTTCTCTTGGATGGAGGCACCAGGTGTGCAGGCAGCTCTGAAGGCAGTTCGTGTCCTTCCAGCTTCACCTTTATCAGGTGATTGGCTAATGCAAACTCCTCATCATCCAGCATCCCATCTTTATCGATATCTGCCAGCTTCCATATTTTTCCCAGAACTGTATTGGGCAGTTTTGACTTTACCATCTCCTTCTTAGCGTTGGCTCCTGTCACTTTCCCGTTGACAGGGGATAATGTGTAGAAAATCTCGTCATAAGCTGGTTTGTCACGTGCAACAACCCACTCAACTTCATCAATGCCTTCACCTGCTCCCTCGCCATAGCCGTGGCCAAACGGGCCATCCACGGTGCCATCGAATGCACCACCCTTCACAACTGGGTTAGGGCGCTGGGTTTCTTCTTGGCGCACCAGGACCATTAAGCCAGCAATGTCATTGGCTAACATGTCATCAACTGCCTCCAGGAGTTTAGGTTTCAGAGGCTGGAATTTGTTGAGATCCTGAGCTTGGAGTTGATCCTGGAAGAGATAACACAGAAAACAGAACATCTAAACTTATCTCCTCCAAACCTACATTCCGTTGGCCTTTCCTGTTCACTGTACCTGCATCTTCTTCAGATTGGGAAAATCGCCAGGAGATATCTGATGTTCTCGTTCAATGCGTTTGTATATTTCTCCCAAACTGCCGATGAGTTCTTTCTTTTTGTTCTCCTTCCCAAAGACCGAGGGCATCTCCTTCTTCAGTGAACTGATGATGTAGGCATGTACCTGCATATGGAGAGTAAAAAATGCCCAGGTAGTCAAGAGCCAATTCACTGGGGCAGCTTTTTGGCTTTTTGAGCAGAAATACAAATGAAAACAAGCAACACATCTTTTTACACTGCAAACTCGAGATCTTACCCATAATTACTCACTAAATACAACATACATACACAGATGCAAAGACTTTTACTTTTCAATATATTTGTCACCAGCTGTTGAAGCATGGTGCATGGTTTACATCATTATGTAAACCATGCTCTCATTATAAGAATATCATTCAGTACAGGCGGGTTTCATTTCCTGTTAATTTCTCATACATGTAAATGTCATTTGAATCCAGTATTGGAATGGTGGACTACTCTAACCAGAGCTATATAGCAGAATAAACGCTGAAGATTTGTTGTGATACAGTATAATAAAAATGCCATCCATGTTATCTTTAAACTGCAACCTGGTTTAATTGTTTATTTTCCTAGTGCAAAATAAAAATAAAAGAATTTAAGAGATGTAATGTCCAAAATAATTTGACAGACAAGTATTTTTAAAGATACTAAATCTAGATAGTTCGACATTTACTTATATTTCCAACATCTTTTTATTTTCATTGTTGTCCTAAATTTCTTATTACTGCGCTTCTTTTAATTTTTATATATAAGAGCTTTTGATAAGTGTTTCAAATAAAACAGCAACAGCTGTTTCAATTATGGACTCTAGAGACTCTTAGCCCTTCTTAAACCCTATTAGCAAAATCCGATAACAAACATTTGTTATTAATATTGAACTGAAACCAACCATTAACCAAAAGTAATGGTACAATCTACATTTGTAATGTTGTTGAGGTTTCACATGTGTGTCCATGCATGCACGTCATGTCCTATAGGCTCACCACAAAACACACACATACACACACCCTTATCAGGTGTCAAACAGGAAAACGGCACTCTCGGCTTGATAACTCTGTATGTGTGCATGTTTGAGTGTGTACATCCTCTGCATTTCCTGGGGCTAAAACAAGCAGTGGGCTATTGCCTCTCACACCTGACGTTCTCTGCTGAAAGGAAACAGGAGGAGTACAGAAACAATTGGGAGTACGGACGCAAAGAATAGTCGTGTTTGTCTGGTTTTATTGGTTCTGTGGCAGTGAAAGGCTTTTTCTGTCAAGGTTTAACATCTGAAAAGGGTGGAGAGTGTCAGTGAGTGATGGAAGGGAATAAACAGGAAACATACACATCCACACCTGTGCTAAATGTCCAACACTGTCAGAGCAGGAGTTCCTTTAGTTTAGTTTATTACAAATGTAGGAGTACAGAAGTATTATCACTTTCTGTATGAGTAGGAAATGCAAGTTAGATATTTACTAGTACATGTAATTACTAATCACTAATTGTTAACACAACTGGACTAAAGCCTGCTTCTCTGTTGGTGGGTCGAATCTGTTTCTTTCCTACTGTACGTACCTTGGCTAGTCTTGCCCTCTTGATCAGGTCATTGAGTTTTCTAAGGGCTGCGTTCCTTGGTAAAGATTGAATGTCCTTAAATAAGTCCTGTTCCTCTGCCTCAAACAGCTTCCTGTTGTCCGGAATCAGCAAAGGGTGGGACCAGAATGAACCAATGTAGACACGAATAACCTGGCAGAGACGGAGACAGAGGGGACATTAAAAGCAGGTATTAACCGAGATAAAGAGAATGGCATAAAACACACAATCCATGTAGAAGTCCAACAACTCATCTTATGATATGGGGAAAAACACAGAGAGGGGTTTATCAGCAACACTACGAATGAACAGTGTGGTGTTAAACTGCTGCCAAGGCAGCTACAGTATGACTCCCATTTTTGAGTATTAAAAACAGCATTTTTTAAATTTTATTCTCCAGCATTAAATGCACATTCTACACTTTCCAATTTCCACATGCTCTACTGATCTCGGCTCTATGCAGGCTTTTCATGTCACATGACATTTGCAGGGGTTTGGAGTTTCCTTTTAGAAAACCTATAGAAGTGGTAAAGTGTCTTTAGCTTGTCTTACAGCTCTTGGCTACAATACCTCAGGGGTGTTGACGATTTTCCCTAGTGACCACATCAAAGCACCGTAAACTCTCATCAACTGCTGGGTCTCTATCTGGTCAGCTTTGTTCAGCACAACCCTGAACAAAAAGGGGAGAAAACAGTGGTGACACTGACAAACAGTTTCTCTCAATAATTGCTTATGTGCTTATTATATGTGCTTATAAGCCTCTAAAGCTGATGTGCATGCATGGCCTGAGCAGCTGTACATGTCTCCTTTGCTTAGCTTTGATTATCTAATTCAAGCAATCCTAGATTACCTGATCTTGTCTTCGTGGTTCTTCAGGGCCTTTATCACCTCTGAGAACTCATCAGAGATGTCCAGTTTGTGGGCATCAAACAGTAATATGATCCTGTCCACTCGCTCTGCAAACCACTCCAGGACAGCTGCAAAGTCATAGCCTGGGAGGACATAGACGAAGAAGGGAGAAAAATGCAGGAAAAGAGTTGGGGTGTATGAAAAAAAAGAAGTGAAATTATAATTCCAAAGAAGGAATAGGGAGTGTAGATTGAAAAAAAGAGAAAGTACAAATAACAGATCATTAATTGTGTATTCTTTTATTTCCCTGTGTATTTGCTACTATCCAAACAGGACAACATGAATGAATGACAGGAACAGTCCATGCTGCCTTAAAAAGGTACAGATCAGTAGATCATATGCTTTACTGCTGCTGGTTAATGCCGATTATTTTAACCCAAGGTCTGAACAATGTGCCTTGACTGTAATATTGCCATATTCCCAGAAGAAGCCATTATGATGGCTTTGGGTCATTGAAGGGGCAGTGTGAAGGACACTCTTATTACATCATGTTGAGAGAAAAGAATGTCTGTTTACTGATTGATATAATGCTGCCAAGGTTTAAACTAAGGAGCTTTTTAGTTTGAAAATAATGAGGGATGGTTGTTTTAATGTTTGTACAGCATTGTAAATGAACTAGTTTGACTTTTAACACTTGTTGGTTTAAACAAGTGCAATACAATGGTGACCTGATGAATTAATTAATGCATAAGTTAAAATGCCTTTTAATGAATGATGAAATAAATTAATCAACAACAGGGGTCTCCTAGCAGGAGTACTCCTTTGACTTTTTATCCTGCTCAAGGACAAAACTGACCCTTACCTGGAGAAATTCCAGCAGATATGAGAGGAGAATAAAGGACAAAGGACAGACTGAAGTGTTAGTGAGTTACAATTTCCAACCCACACAAGGGCAGATAAGAAATGGCAATGGTAAACATGTGATTACTGAATAGCAACCAAAAGCAGTTTGCTGTCAGTTGGTAGTGAGTCAGAGCTTTTGTTAATAAAGTTAAAGTCCAATGGATTTTCTGAAGAGCTATGATTGGGAAAAAAAATCTCTTCAAATAAAACTATCTAATCTATATGCTGCATATGCCATCACTTTGAATATACTTCAGATCTGGAAAAGACTGGACTCTCCTTTCTCCTCTCAAAGAGGCAGCCCCACTACTGCACACATAGCTTTAATGAAAATCCTCTTTTTACATACTGTACTTGCTGAACATCTGCTATTGCTACTGTGGCTGCACCACTACTTCACCGAGTAGAGGAATAGTTACCACTCAAGGTGAAGGATTTATGTAAGAGTTATACACACATACTGAACAAAACTTATTTAAAAAAAATGTTTTTCAAAGCAACATAGGCATATTGAGTGTAGACCAATTCCTCACTGGGATGTAAGCAGAAGTTTGCCAATAGTAGCAATAAGTATGTAGAACATGGGAAATGTTTTAGCTCTCTTTCAGTTTAGTGAGAAAAGTTGAGAAGAAAAATTGAGGGTTAAGGACAAAGATACCTTGATCTGTTTTAGTGATTTATTCTTCACTCAGTGCACATTTCACATGGTACTAAGAATAAAATTTTATATATATATATATATATATATATATATATATATATATATATATATATATATATACACACACACACAAGTATCTAGTTTTACACACACTCTTTACAGGTTGAAACATTCAGTTTACTGCACAAATTAAATGGACAGCCTTATTGTAATAGTGCCCTATGAAAGTCCCAAAAACACAAAAATGTCACTTGTCTATTTAGAAGATGTTTAAATACATAATGAACCAAACTGCTGTTCAAGGAAAGATTCACCTAATAGTATTTAACATTCTGAGGCTCATCAGAATTACTAGTTATCTTTATTGAATTCCATATCTCCTCTATCTGTCCATCACTCTCCTCAACAGCACTGTGAGATAAATCTGACTTAAGCAACTGGCTACTGAGGTAAACTTGAACCAAAATACTTTTGAGACAACCATGAGATACAACTCTGGTGAAGAACATGTAACAGTCTGTAAATTTTTCAAAGTCAAGATATCAGTTTAATAAGCTTTTGGTTTTCAGCTGGTTGTTGGCTCAATTTGTTATCTACAATACCTCCATAAGGACATCTACGCAGGCAACTATAGCCTGACAGCTCCTCGTCTGAATGAACACACACACACACACACAGAGTACAGACAAAGACACCACAGATAATACAAGTAAGTGTGAAAGAGGTCATATTAGTATGCACTACTGAAACATGAAATGCATAAAACAAATTGATGGAAACAAATGGAATGAAAATGAGCACACACAGACACACACACACACACACACTTCACCATGAACATTAGAACTTTCCCCAGAGAAAACACAGCTGTGCTGACTCAGTAGAGATTAACTTTTTTTTAAAATATCTAACAGACAATCACAGGGTCACGCCTCACTGTGCTGTTTATTTGATTTCACAACATGTTCAAGGGACACGTTGACTAAAGAAATAGAAAGTAGAACATAGTTGATGTGGGCCTGCTTTAGTGAAATTACTTTAAAATATAAACTAAGCCTAAAGATTTTATGAGTGCTGACAAATATTTCTCTGCTGTTACTATTTGCAAAGTTGCAGACAACAATGCTGTCATGACAGAAAATGTTTTTATGTTTAGGCCCAGCAGACCCAGCCCAACAGTGAAGTAATGTGCTGAACCCAATGACCATGACTTGTTCTTGGTTTTGTTTTAGACTCTGTAGGTATGCTTACAAATGTTATCATGTCAACACATTGAATTCATTTATTACTTGTGTTGTGGATATCATGGCCTGAAGCTGAACAGGATATGAAAGTGTCCTGGGAGAAGGTTTGTATTTACAAAAAGATGATATTCCAAACTCACAAACGATTTATTTCATTAAAACTTGCTCTGATTGGAAACAGACCTTGTTAAGACAAAAGTACTAATTTAATAAACAGTGTTCATCACTAAAATCACTGATAAATACCAGCACTTATGTTAAAACAAGTACATTGATCTATGAACAATGGACAAAATCACTACTATTATAAATTACCATATTACATCATAGTTATAAATGTAAACATATCTTTGGTGAATAAAAACACAATATAGGGCTTAATTGGAAAAACAGGAAGGCATAACCCTGACAGAGAATGAACTGACCACAGTAAAAGTGAACAAGGGTGTAAGTGTAAATTATGCACTTATTTATCTGAGCTCTTTTGTGGATGGTAGCAGTTGGTATGGCAATGCCAGTGTTTAGCTGTTGGAATGTCAGCCATGCCAGGCACATATCAACATGACAGAAGACTAGAAGACTTTCCTGTAACACCTCACAGTGGCTTTTCACACTGCACTGTCCGCATTCACTTCAAAAATACGGCTGGCATCCACCACTAGTTCAAAATGTAGAACGGATGTATAATTAAGGAATCAAATAGCTATATCTAAACATTTTGAAACTGATAAATGTTCAGTTTTAGTAAACTCTTATGACCTTGTGTCTACCGATAGGATTTCCACGGGAATGAGTCCTAAAACCCAGAAGTTTATAGCATTTCCGGATCTCTCTTCCCTAAGTCTGTGGGGTTTTTTTGAATGGGTTTTATTTGTAATGTTTGATCTGTAGTTAGTAATTGAAATGTCAATGGAAAAATCCCAGTGGCTTTTTTGTCGAGGTAAACAGGGAAATGCTAACTTAAGCTAACCTACAAAGAAACGTCATACATATGGGAGTATATATTCTATGGATAAGCAAAGAAAGAGATGCAAATATGATGATATCAAGAAAATTATACTAATAATTACATTAAATCACCCTGGTTCACTCTCTAGAGGCCTGGTGGCTCAGTGGTAGAGCATTGGTTTGGGATGCAGAAGGCAGTGGGTTTGAATCCCACCCCACTAGGTGTGGCCCCAGCCAGCAAGGGCAATCTTGGTGCCATTCCTAAGCCCAGATAAATTAAAAAAAGAGAAAGATAAAAAAAAAAACACACACACACACACACACATATATATATATATATATAAAAAATAATAATGGAAGAGTTGCGGCAGGAAGGGCGTCCGGCTTAAAAGCACTTGCCAAATCCACATGCGAACATGTTCTGCTGTGGCGACCCCTTGGGATGAGCTGGAAACCGTTGATATTTTGACCCTGGTTCACTCGCTCACTCTCACTGGGATCATTTTAGTTTCTTAAATTGTGCTATTTTCACAGAATAGCTAACGATATCAGTAATAAAAACATCTACATGCGATTATAAGATTCTTCTTGTAGCACTGCTAATTTGATTTTATCTAATGAATAAAGCACCTGCCTGTTGTAATACATACATACAGGCATAATACTAATAATATTAATATAAAGTGTACCTCGATTAGTACACAATTATGTTTTGTCTTTGTCCTGAGTTCACAATGGGCCATTCTAAACACAAGAAGAAGAATTTATTTAAAGCAAAAAAATCTATTCTGACTGATTTTTGCTGTCAATATAAATGTGTATTGAACAAGCCCTTTTAAATCAGTGACTCCTGAGCCCAATGTATCACTGCTTTTCACGTTTTCCATTTAACACAGTAAACTGAGTCTGTGGGGAAGAGATTGCATTTAAAGCTCATCTTTTTGTCGCCGTTTCCTGTTCTTTGAAATGAATGAAGCATAATCTTGCTGATGACTAAAAGCTAAAGTAAACACACACATATGCACACGAGAGCCCAAAGGAAATGCTGACACTGTAGTTTACAGTTCAGCGGGAGTAGGGATCTGCAGCTAAGTGGGGTCCAGTGAACGAACACTAACACACACATGCTCACTCACACACAACATAAACAGTGGATGATAAAAGCTTGAGGGTCTCAAGTGCAGTGTCTTACCACGACTTATTCTCTGTTTCTCTCCAGACAGGATTCCTGGTGTGTCAATCACACTGATGCTTTCCAGCACTGGATTAGGCAGCTGGGCACACACGAACCTACACACGGGGAGAAAAGACATGAAAGTAATGGGACAGAAGTGAAAAATGTTTTAACAACAAACATCATCCCACACCAGACTTCTACCTCACTTCCCTTCTCTCCACTTTCTCCTGCCACCTGCTGTCTCTGGCTTTTTCCTACTGAACAAATACAAACAGATTAGCGGCAGTCCTCATTGTGAACCCCACTAATCTCTATGACAATCAGCATTTCTCCTGTCTCCTTACACTGCTGTAAGGTGGGCACTCACAGAGAGGACACTACTGTAAGAGCAAGAGTAAAGACTTTTTGGCTGTTTCCCTTTTACAGAAGAATGGCTCTGCAAAAATGACATGCTTTCTCTCTCACATTCTGTCTCACTCACTCACACACACACACTGACACACACTCACTCACACACACAGAGCCATTGAAAGAGGAAAGTATGTCCAGTGAGCAAAGGGAAATTCAATCACACTGGAATGTAGAGCTGTTCTGTGGATTCTCGCTGTCCTTCTCCTCCACTTTCCTTCTCAGTCTTTCCTTCTATGTTTACATATTTCACCTTGGTATAACATATTGTATTTTCAGTGTGCATGGAAGGCATCACCCATCAGTTCATCCCTTTAGCTGTGTGCATGTGTGTGTGTGTGTGTGTGTGTGTGTGTGTGTGTGTGTGTGTGCGCGTGTGTGTGTTTGGGGGCTTCTACCTATTGAGAAATGCATTTCCAAATGCGTTGAGCTTTCTGAAGGGCTTCTTGGGGTCAACAACCAAAGCATTGCCAGGGATGACTCCTTCTGTGTCGCCATGCATCACTGCGATAAAGGAATCTGTGGTAGGTTCAGGGCCGATTCGCATTCCAGGAAAATCCTGCTCCAACAGGTAGCTGGTAAGTGAGATATTAAGACATGGCATTAAATTAAACAAGTGGATGGATGGATTTGATTTTCTGATAATCTATACATCAGATAAGAATTAAACGAGCATATATAAAGATCTGGGACAATGAAGAAAAGTGTACAGAGCAATGTGTAGCATAATAGTAAGACATTACAGTAGATTAAAATTATTTTATAAAATATTACACAAGTACTTCTATACTTCTAAGTACTAGTCAATTTTTAATATTTGTATCTTTATGACACGGTAGGTATGTTATTGTACACATATTTAACAGTCATGATATGATGAAAATAGACAAATATCACTCATATTACTAGATTGATTTCGTACATTCATCAGGGATCAGCAATTGCTCAATGTGCTACATCTGCAGCCTCAAGTTTGAAAGAAGTACCACATGCCTTTTCACAATAATTATTCTGAAAGGAAATCAATTTGGATGGTAACACGCAATTCAGAAATAACCAGAAAACAAGTCTGTCCTGAATTAGAAACTGCTGGAACAAAGACTGGGGGAGTTTTACATTATCATAGTCTGGATGGCTGCCATATACCAGTTCCAAAACAAGCAGAATTAAGTGTACTGTTAACCACGTGGACCAACGAAAGGTTTGTCTCAGGAAGAATTTTGTGGTAAGGTAAATCAAAGACGAAGGACATTTGACAGTTAGATAGAGTTGAAGGCCAATGTAGCCTGATGTTACAAATATCTGCTTCCAAATGCAGAATTTTGTATGTTTTAACGTTTACTACTATTTTACTTTTTTTTTGCTGTTTTTCCCCTCTAGGTTTAAACTGAGTAGGGCTCAATATGCCTATGAAACAATCAGAATTTATCAATATTTCAGAAACTGATGATAGTTAGTGGTGTTCCAAACAGAGCGGTGCTAATCCTCCTGTCTAATGCTCAGCAAGAAAGTGAAAAAGCATTTTTTATTGTCAATCTACTTTTCAGGGGCTTTATAAGCTAGCAAGTGAGGTATTGAATTCCAAGAGACTACTGTCAGAAGTGACTCACAGCAAATGTGAACTCATGAAAAGTGACGATTCAATCAATATTCTGCTGCAGTATCTCATATCTTGGACACTAAGGCACTGGCATTTCCAAAAGTGAGGGATTTGGTTTAGTTTCCTATTCTGACGACGCAAACAGTCAAATAAATTAAACTGCCACAGGCTTGTGTGCTCACAGATGATCGAAAACAGATGACTGAGGTGAAAAGGTTTAAGCGATAGGCAACCAAATCTTAGGTTTTATGCCTCTTTGTTTGGTAAGGGCACAGTTGTCAGGAGACTTACAACAACTTCCCCAAAAGAATGATGATTTGTGAATGTGTTTTAAAGCAAATTAGTGTTTGTTCAGTTTACAGCTACAGTAAACTTCTAACCTTGAACATAACTATTGACATGACAATATGGCTGACTTACAACCTGTATGCTTTATGAAAGGTCTAATCCTCTGCTGTTGATTCAGTGACATCACTGCTTCACAATGAGAAGACAAAAAAGAGATTTAAAGGTGAAAGGGCCATAGGTTAAATGTGAGTGTGGGATGTGTATTCATTTTAACATGTACCAGATGTACTGTAAGGATGATTCCCCGATACATCTTCTCCACAAACAGACACCTTGTCAGAGGAGCCAGCAGTGCCTGGCAGAGCCATCTCTCTGCATATCCTATACTGTACATGTGATAGGGATGTACAGTATGTGTGGAATTCCAAAATACGTCAGCTCACATGTAAACTAATTTGTATTTTATATTAGTATTAGTTTGTTCACTTCCTGCCTTTGAGATTACAATGACAATGGCAGGGACAGGCTTTACCAAACCACTACTACAAGTTTATGAGGTTTAAAGCATTGAAATAACTAACAATCTACTTTTTAATGAAAGACAGAAGGCAAATATTGGTCATCATAACACTTATGATATACTTATACATCATTTGTATTCTGTTAATGATTTGAAGTCACATTTGAGAGAACTGAAAAACAAAAACAATAAAAACAAGACGGGCCACATTACTGACTTCTGAATCAACACCAAAGAAGGGTGGTAAATAACCCACCATCAGCTGTCTCTACATCCATTTTCCCTTTCACTTAGCTGCCAGACAGAAAAATTCATTCACAGTGTTGTAATACAATCATTATTGTATCAATGCCGCTATACAAAATGGAGAGGATAATGAACCCATTCATATTTACACTTGACCTTCTGACAATGTACAAAAAAGCACTTCTTGTACTCTAGTTTAGGCAAGATTAACAAAATTAGCAGACCACACATCCACATCTTTAAGACATGCACTTCTCTCACAGAGTGAGAACTTATGAAAAAAGAGAGTAGCCATGAGAGCTGCGGTTCTGACTGAGGGTTACTCAGCACTGTGAACGTTCTGCATACTGTCACAGTGTAGGGTCAGGCTGCTGACTAGTGGATGCTGACATAAAAAAAATAAAAAATAAAAACAGACAAGGAGAATAAGTGACAGAAGAGGAACAAGAGAAAGCAGCAGTGTCTGCACTATCCTGTCTTTCAACAGGAAGTCACTAACAGCATCCTCACTCTGGCTTTCAAAGGTTTACCGCTCTAATTAGCTCCAATGCACTGCAAGTGTGTGTGTGTGTGTTTGAGTGTGTGTGTCAGAGGAGCAAGATGTTTAGCAGCAGCCCTGCAGTTCAAAGGAGTCCTAACACCCAGCTGCTAATATCTCTCCCTGTCACACACTTACCAATACTACAGAAATGCCAGGCTCCGACAGGACCCCTATGCTCAATGTCAGTTTTTATTAAACAAGGTAATGTTTGAAGACAGCAATTAATGACGACAGTAAGACAACTTACACAGCAAATATTTTAATTATAAGTGAAGTTAGGAGTTTACATGTCACCATGTGTGCAACTTTAATTGAGTGCAACCTACAAAAAACCAATACTGCATTCAGATGTTTACCTCACCACTAATATTTGCAACAAAATGATTGTGTAATAGCAAAGCTTGTACATTTTTCCCTCGGTCGATTAAGGACTAGGACGACGCCTCCAAAAAGTACAAAAAATGTTTTTAAAGAATACATCTAACACACCATGTTCATCATTCATCATTTTCAATTATGTGTTTTTATTGCTTTCAAGACCACTTTTGTCCTCTTTTTTCCTCAATTTAATCTCAAACAACTTATTCACTGCTAAAGCAGAGTGTTAAAAGTCAGTTTGGGTGTGTCAGCCTCTCCCTTTGTATCTTTCTGGTGGTCTCCGCTTCATGTGTTCGTGTGAATCAACCTTTTCCAATATGAAGCTCATCACATGTGTGTTTGAGGGTACTGTGTTCTTACCGTATGAAGCTCGTCTTGCCAGTGGAGTACTGTCCCACCAGTAAGACCATGGGCTTGTTGTCAAAGTCAGCATCCTCCAGAGCTGGGGAGTGGAACTCGTGGAACTTGTAACCTTCCTCCAGGGGCAGGAGTTTAGCTTTATAAAGCTTCTTCAGTCCTTCACTGACAGTCTGAAAAACCTCTGGGTCCTTCTTCCTCCTGTCGTCGGTTCCAAGCCAACTGAACATGGCTGCTTTTTTGTAGGACTAGTGTGGTAGGGCTCCTGATCAGATGGATACAGTTCTTGTTGGCAGGTTATTAGAGCTACAATGTATTTGTCCTTTGGAGGATCAGGTACTTGTTTTAAAGTGAGATTGTCCACATATAATAAAAAAGCTCCAAATAAAAACTTTAAAATGTCAGATGTAGATCTAAGGTTAATTGAAAACCACAATAAAACTAGACAAAACAGTGACATACAATAAGAAAAACTGTGAATTGTTGGTATATATTATTGGATAATGTAATTACAAAATGTAATTTCTTTATAAGGTTTTTAAAATCTCACATATGTCCAAGAAAAGAAAAGTGTAGATGGAATAACAGTTCATTAATTAGCTAATAACTATCCATTGGGTAGTGACTTGCTGTTTTTGGTAATTATGTTGATGCTGGGCCTGATGTTATGTTAGGCTAATGTTTGACCATGGCTGAATAAAATCCGTAATGTTGTATCAGTGTATATGAACCTAAACCTGACCTTTCAAATGCACTCTCATCATCGGTCCTGCCAAGTCCAGGCCACTACACTCCCTGGGCCAAAAATGAAAATAATTACTGCTTTCAACTAGTTTTTTGTTTTGTTTGTTTGATTACCAATGTATTTTGGCAAACAGACACTGTCCATTAAAGACTAAATCATTCTAATCATGCACAACATCACGTTACCGCTGTTCAATTTCGCGCAGGAGCTTGCGGAGGAATCCCAGAAATGATGATGCACCGAGCTGCTGTCAAGAGCGCAACCACCGTTATTGTTCAGCCGCTCCCCGCTCTTCTGCTGCCAAACCCACACAAACCTCCTCAGCACTGAGGATTATTTCAGCCTTTTTCTGGCCAAAATTAAGCGGTGATTATTTTTCTGTCACAACACAGCACAGAATGTAGAACCAGCTGATGCCCCGCTGCTCAATATAAACACCGAGTCGAATGAAACCTGAGCCCGGCGGAAGTGCCCAGCGGCTGGCGGTCCGACCCAACGTGGTCCCGCCCCGCTGATGCTGGAGCTGGAGCTGAAGCCGGCTCGGGCGACGCCATGATGGCTGAGGACGGATGGAGGCTGCCGCTAACCAAAGCGCGCCACCATGCGGTTAGGAAAGCGTCACACATTCGCTCTCTAGTGTTTGACTTGAGTCATAATAGTAATAAACGATAGTTTATTAATCAGTGCACCTTCCCAAAATGGCTGACCCCAAAATAGCCCACCACCAGTGCAAATACCACCGCTGAAGGGTGATAGTTACCTGGGGAGAATACTGTACTATTGTAGCTTGTGCTTGGTGTTTATTTTGTTTATTTTGCTACTATTACTATTTCTTTGATTATTCTAGATATATTTCTTTGACTATTCTTTAACTATTCTAGAGGTGGCGGTGGTTTTACATTGCCTACAAGACTCACAGCTATTATTTAATTATAATTAGGCGAGGTTCCTGTGTAAATTACTGTGTAGTGTTGGGTGTAGTACACAGTAATTTACACAGGAACCTCGCCTCAAACTGACAAAAGGACAAAAAGTAAAGCAGCAGTTTCCTTTGAGGAAGTATAAAACACCCGTCACCTGTTTTTATTTGACCCTTTTCTTTTGTCACTCCGAATTGTAGTCAGGTGTAACTGGTTTGCTGCAATTGCAGTCATGTCTGGAATTCACCTGTGGCAAACTGAGCTGACTGAACATGAATCAGAAAGGAAAACGCCCATGTGAGCTCGCACAATTCACATTGTCAGGACAGAAAACATGGTCCCAGTGAGTGGGTGACCCAGACCCCCACAGTCACACTAGCACAACTTCAGAAGTCATGAACCTGATAAATTATAATATTATTTGTTATGTTGTTATTATGTTTATCTCGGTATCAGTAATATATCATAAAAGGAAGCAATTAGGAATAACATTATTTTTTAACATTACAATTATTCCTTGCCTCCGCCATGATGATGTCAGCAGACAGAGGCAGGGAATAATTGTAATGTTAAAAAAATAATGGAATTTTATGGTGCTTTTACTTTTGCTTTTACAAACAATTCCAATGTGGGCAATTATAATTTGGCAATTAGAAATCTTTATTTACTGTCTTTTTTTATACAATAGAGGCAGATCTCAGAAATAAAATGCTAAGTACAAAGGTCAGTCACTGCATGCAAGCATTTCCCTGAACCTGTGAATAAATTGAAGCTGTAAATTATTCCTGAGAGCAAGTTAAAACCTGGTGACAAATGTACTGGCAAAAGTAAAAAAACAAAAAACAAAAAACTGCAGAACAGAATACGCACAGTACGATTCACTTTTATTAATATATTTTTTTTGATTATTTTATTTTGAATATACAATACTTCTGTTTATAAAATCTATTTATTATAACGTAGAAAACCATGACATAAAAATCAGCTAATAAAATGGTTACACCTTCATGCACAGCATCAGACATATCATCACATTGTAGATAAGCTGAGTTGTTTACATACAGTACTTGAATCTGCAACAAAATGTAGCAGTCGAGTTTTACATTGTGCATTAAAAGATTACTAGGAAATTCACTCCTAGAAATTCCCAAATTAGATAGAGTTGGCTGAGTTGGGTTGAAGTGGTTAAATAATAATGTATGTTTATAATGTCTTTCACATATAATTTGGAGTGTAGATATCACTTCACGATAACTACCAGAGAAACATAGAAAGACGAACAATGTTCACGAAACATTAACAAAAGGACTTCATTCATTACATATCCTAATGTAACATAATCTAGTCTGCATTCTTCTAAATAACAATAGTAATGTGCAGTAATTACTACATATTTTTATTTTTTATTTTTTTTTGCTTTTGGTAATAGAATGGAGAAGTTTGAAAAATATCTTAAACAGCTTCTGAACATGTCGAAACACAGTAGTAAAACTATAGAAAAGCAAGAAAAGAAGATGACGAGATGATATTGTTAATTTTGCACTGCAGAAAGTAAAAAATGATGTAGCAAAATAATATTGGTTGTCCCTTTTTCTGTACATAGACCCAGACAACACTGACAAATAGTGTATTTCAGGCAGCTTCATTATTCATATTAAATAAAAGATTAAAGTACTTAAATATGCCTTTAAATTGTATGAACACATACAATTAATTTCCTTCATTAATGTATTCAGTGATGGTGGGTAAATGATAATGCAAATGCTAATTGATAAAATGAGGAATTCATTCCATTATCATTTAGTTCAAGTAATAAACCTTCCCAAAGTTTTGGAAAAATAAACGTTTATGTGTAAAATAAAAAAGTAAAATCGGAGTGTTGCTAATCAGAAAGCAACCACAGCTACCACCACGAGAAACGTAAACAGGGATAACTACGGTAAATTGCAGTCACTGAGAAAATAGAAGTAAAAGAAAACACCAAAGTAAATTTTCTTTATGGGATTTTTTTCTACTCTAAATCCAGTCCAGAATAGAATATTATATCATACTGCTAATAATAGGAAGAAGAAAAGGAGGAAGAAGATCAACAATGGAAAATTGATACATAGAAATATATGTATATCATATTATATAATGATAACATTAGTGTAATTTGTTAATGGGCAAACTGTGGATTAAGGATTCTAAAGCAGCAATAATTACAAAAATAACTCTACCACAGCACTATTAAGATTTCTGTAGATTTGTTGTGTGTATTTTAAATAAAATTGATTATTTATAAAACAATCATCTTTATAATCATTTCAAATTTGTTAAGTGTAGATAAAGAGAATTTCTAATTATGGGGTTTTTTACTGGTCCACTGGGATTACCAAGTTCCATTTAGTCACAAAATCATCTACCTCACTCTCTGTTGCCCCACCTTTTCCCATCTCTTTTAGTGTCTCTGGTTCCTCTTCGGACGGTTGTTTGACAATTACATTTTCCAGCCTCAGCTTGCCTTTCATGTCCTTCACTTCTTCATCTTCCTCTCCCATTCTGTCCTCACTCCCTGCCTCTTTTTGGATCAACCTTTTCACAACTCCCTGCTTCTTGAACACCTCTGGCAGTAATAGTTTCCTAGTTTCAAGATCCCAATTAATAAAAATGGTTCCCTCCTCATTCTCCTCCTCTTCCTTATAATTGTTGTCATCATCATCATCTTGCTCTACACTTTGTGCTGCAGCTAGTCTAAGAACAGCATAGTCATCTGGCAAGAAATCTGGTTGATCGGATTGGAAAGGAAGCATATCTATCATGTTTTGTGAGGTGTAAGCAGAGAGCAGGGGTGCTTCCTCATTCTTGCTTCCTTCTTCTACATCTCTATCCAACTTTTCATCTGTTACTCTTACTCCTCCCACCATGTCTCCCCTCAATGCTGCCTTTGTATTGGTTTGTAGATTTAAAGGAATATGAAAGAATCCAGTTTGTGGTTTTGTGGTTATAAATAACCCTGGAAGCTTATTATCCTCCTTTTCTTTGTCTACCTGAGTTTGAGACCATGCATGGGTTTGTGTGTGTGTTCTCATTTCTGTCTGTGCATGCATCTGTGTATCTATCGGCATGTGCGTTTGGGTACATATGGGGGTTGACTTCAGTGCAAGGCGAGGCTTTGCCTGAGGAGCATAAAATCTACTACAGTGACCGTCTTTAACTCTCAACTCTTTCTTCTCATAACTGTCTTCTGCTGCACATCTCTGGCATGTCCCTGTTGGATTATTTCCATCTTCTCTTCTGTCATACCTCTTCTCTGTGTCTTCTATTGTGACGACATTGCTTTTAGGAGCTACGCAAACAGATCCATAGTCAATTGCCGAATCGTCGTGCTCTAGGGGGGTTCCAGGTCTCTGACGGGAGTATCTTGGTGGGGAATCAGCATATTGTAAAATATTGCCCAGAACATGGTGGTGTGCAGCATTTGCTTCTGGTTGAACAACAGTGATGAGGGTGATGTTCTCACCATCAGGTACTGGCAGAGGGGAAGGGTAAAAAGTAGGGAAAAGGTTCTGGAGGTTGAAACAGACAAAATTGGGTAATTAATTATTATCCTACTAAATATAGTTGAAACTGCCTTTGCTTGTTTAAGATGCACATACAAATTCACAATTTGAGAGTGTTCATTGAAAACTGCCAATTTTGCTGTGTAGGAGTTGAAATTAAGATGATACTAGTGAGCCTGACAAAGCTTGTCCTGAGAAATATTATATTGATATGATATGATATTGTATGTGATGTGAGGACTGATCTTCATCCTCATTTAAACCTTCATTATACCCCCCCCACCCCCACAATTAACAAACTGGAAAGACTTTATCTCTTTACCAACATAATATGGTACATTTTCATTCAACTATTTAACATAGTTGCTGGAAAAGTTAATTGTGAAGTGTCAAAAAAAACAAGTTTTATGTATAGAATAGAAATTAAGTGTCAGGGTGTGTTTGCATTACCAGTATATACGGCCTTTTCTGTCCTCTCCCCATCAAGTAGTTAGAGAGAAAGTGGCAAACCACCAAAAGAGCACCCACACACATAGATGGAACAACAATAGAAACAACTATCCTCTGCAGCTGGCCAATCACAGGGTCTAGAGGGGAACAACAATTGTGTCACACAAATTCTTACATAATTACTCGCATACAGACTGAGGTTTTGAAAAGGAAAAAACATTCCCTAGTATATCAAGCTCTCTTTTACTTCAGTATCATTCTGAGTTACATTTCTTTCTGTCAAAGGGGAAAAATATATATGCTCTATGTCACACATTGTTATTTTACCTTGAGGTGTGGTTATGCAGTACCATTCTGAGGAGTGGCATTGGACGGGCATGATGGGTAATTTTGTTTTGGCAGAGAAGCAGTACTCTGTGTTGTACTCCATCAGGGAATATGTATACAAATTAGATTCCATGAAATGATGCTACAAATATACAAATAACAGATTAGTCCATAACCGGTTCAGTATTACAGGTTAACTTTTGAGGCAGGGAAAAGCCAAGATTACTCACCACAATGCCACGATGGGTATTGTAGATGGAGATGTTGTAGGTCATCTGGGGGTAGAATGTTTCCATGGAAACCACTGGAGTGTGATTGTCAGGTTGATATCTCATAGGTCCCTTCACACTGATGATGGCGGTGTTGTCTGTTATGTCCACAGAAACTAGTGGAGGACCAAATGTGGCTATAGGGTCAAAAGGGGAATTCTGAGTTACCAAAACATTTAAAACATTTATTTATTTTCTTACCAATTAACTGTATGTCAGCTCACAATTTTAGAGATAGATTCACTTTCACTTACTTTCTGACTTTGGATCAAATCTCCTCTGTGTCACTGCCCATTTGGAAGTAACCTTCCTGCCCACAGCTCGAACTCTAGCATAGTATCCCAGTTCTTGATCCCATGTCTCATTGCTCAGATCACAAAAAGTCTGCACTATTCTGGTACACAGCCAAACTGCCCTCCAGTTTACTTGTTTTCCTTTAATCCCCTCCACAGTGTCTCCATAGCTAGGAAAGATAGATCAGACCCACACAGATAAGAAGATGACTGCTCTGAATCCTAGCACAAGCTTAGACAAACCAGGTTGTTCAATTCTCCCACAAGCCAGGAACATCAGGTTACACAGGCTAGTTAGATCAGGTTACGCTTTTCTATGGCTTCTGCCACCCTTTCCTTCAGCAGCATCCTTGCTAAAGAAAGGCACATATACATTAACTTCAACTTGAACTAAGTCCAAGGTATGAATAGTACAGTGTGACGCCCAAAAGAAAAAACTAACATTATTTACAACGTTACACACAACAACTTATGTTTGCATAATTATGCTTTATTAAATCTTACTTACATGGCATATTGCACTGTAAAGTGTGTGTCATTTGGTGTACCGTCTCCCGGTGACCAATGCAGCACATTCTTCAGGTTCATTGAAGAAAAGACAGCATCGATGGGACTGGGAAGGGAGGAGGAGACTGAGGAAAAAGAAAATAAGAGACTGTTTAAGATAACAGAGACACACATCTAATATGAGCTCATGTTTGTTAGAGTCAAATAGTTTCTAGATATGCAGTCAGTGCTTCTGGAGCTGACCCATTTCCTCATCTGAACGGCTTTTTTTTTTTTTTTTTTTACTACGTATTGCTTCAAACAGTATAAACTACAGGATGTTGTTTGTCAAGCTTCAGCCAAATCCTGTGTGTTTTGACACTAATGGCTTTACTGGATTTATTGCATACATAGCTAACCATATAAAATATAATCAACTCTTAATATAAAATTTTTACTAATTAGGCCTTTTTGCAGAAGTAGATTCGTAGAGACGTAAAGCTTTCAGTACTGTAGTGGTTAAAATCACTGTCACCTATACTGGCTGTTGTTAATCGCTAGAAAACAAAGACCTTTGACATTTATTACTTCCTTTTAACTACTGGATTTTCTCAACATAATTTACATCTTTGACAATTTTACTTTTACTTGTAGTTAAAGTAGATTTCAGTGCATGTACTAAGAACTTTTAATTAAGGATTGAGTTTGTGTACTTATACTAATGTAATTACACACTTAAATGACTAGTATACAACTGTGTCCAATCTACTAAAGTTTAGAAGACGCCATTAGTTTAGTTGTTTGTATATAATTTGTTCACATTTGCATCAGTGCAGTTTGCTGTGATTATACAGTTTACGTTATGGCAGATAAGTACATTTGTATAGGCTAAGTATAAAACTAATTACACAAAATGTAATAAAGTGTTAAATTAGATCTGCTCCACAGTGAGATTAAAATCAACAATGGTTTAATGAATCAGAGGTACATTCACTTGATGCTTTATTATAAAGAGTGCGCAGGCTTCCATGTATTCTAAATTTATGAGCTTACCCATACACACAGTTGGTCTATAATAAAAACAGAACAGACCAGTACATGCTTAATTCCTCCTTAATACTTTGTTGTAGTAATGGCAACAGGCCAAACATCACCAACAGGAAAAAAAAAGATTCGCTAAGGAAAAACAACTATCTCAATAGCCATACCTGTACAGTGCAGAACACCGAGGTTCAGGAAAATGACTACGGTCCACATCTCTGGTCATTTTTTCTCACGAAACACCAACATTGTCGGGCCGCGGCAGCAGCTCTTTCACCGGGCAGGCGACCGGCCCTGCAGGCTCCCTCACCTGCTCCTTCGATCCACCTGTCAGTGGCCAGATGTTACTCCATACGGTTCTAAAAAATCCGCATACAAGGAAGAAGAAGGAAAAGGTGGATTAATGATCGCCTACGAGTAAAACCTCAGTGATTTACAGGGAAGTCAAAGTCTCAGCGAAAGGTTTCCGTGTATGAGGAAGGAATGTGACCTCACTTGTTTTTGCAAATTACACCTGTGCCTGTGCGTGTGTGTGTGTGTGTGTGTTTAAGGAAGGAGAATGCTATTAGTAGAAGATGTAATCAGCTCCTTTGGGTTCTTAAGAAAAAACAGAAATATTACATACGCTACTGGATTGTTACCATGGATTAATGAATTACTATGTTATTTATATGTCATTTAAAACAATAGCCTGCAGACATGGGCTGTGGTTGTAGGTCTGTGTTTTGATTAAACTTGTGCACAACCTTTGGTTAACTTAAATGGTCTTTGTACATGGACTACATTCAGATCGTTATATACATAATAAACAGTCAAATAAAAAAAAAAAACCTCCTTAATGTATAGTTTTAAGATGACTTCTTTCTTCTTTGTCTTTCTTTTCTGACATTTCTTCTTTTGTGACATTTAAAAATAAATATAGCGAAAAGTATCCATCCATTAAATAGACTATGCAAGAAGTGCGGTAAACTTAGGTTTCCACAAATGTGATAGATGATAGATGAGACCCGATAGAATACCAAAAGTGCCTTGTGGTGGCTTGGGTCAGTTCCAACAATCAGTATTGAATTACCGTGATAAAAGTGCAGAGTAAAACCTGAAGCAGTGCATATTTGTTTTTGCATCAGGGGCCCATTTCCACTATGACTAGCCCAGTCTCATTTTAAAGGGAATATTAGCTTTGCCACACGAATTAATTTGAATAATTTTACTGCCACTTACTTCATTTTAAAAAAGCAATATCCAATACACTGCGAGGTCCATTACAGTGACATCTATTGACCAACAGGTCCCACCGCTGTCATTGGGTCCACGTCTTTTAGCAAACACGTTAGATTTCTAACCGTAGGTTTTAAAAGGAAATGTTGACTGTAACAAGACTGGTACATATTTTTAAAATTGTCCAACATATATATTTATTATGTTATATAATTATTGCACTGCTTAAATTCTTAATTAAAGAAGAAGCGGAACTGTGCAGCTAGCTTCATCGATATGTCTCCGGATAGTTTTTAGCGTTGCACACCTCACGGACGATTCCGCTGTCTCTTAGCATTTAGCTTGTAGATAGTATTGTTTGCTTTCAGTGTAATAAGGAGTTACCTGGATGAATTGTGATGGTTTACTAGAAAGTGTTACTTCTTTGCTGCAATCATGGCGCTGTCTATGGAATCGCAGCTCCAGAGCATCTTCGAAGATGTTGTGGTAATTTACATCTTTATAAACTGGTTTTGAAGAAAATTGTTTTAGCATTTCAGACAACGTTAGCCTTTTCTATGAACGTACCACAAACCACTAGAAACCTCATTTGGTTTAGCAAATTAATAATTTCAATAATATAGCAAGTGTTTTTTTCTTATACATAACGCTACAGTTACTTGAAATATAAGATAAGATTATATACATTTATATGGAATATAAGCTAAGATTATACTTATATATTTATAAATATATAAATATTTATATACCTATGTTCCTCAATAACGATTATGTTATGTTATTGCCGTAAATCAACTTTTTAAATGTGCCGACACCTTATCAATGTCCCTCAATTAGTTATATTTCACATAACACACTTAATGAAGTTTATGAAGTGTGCAGCTTTTATTAACTTCTGTAAAGCAACGTGGCTGTATAATACCAAGTTTATTAAACCCTTGCACTTAAACCTTCAATCTAACAGACTGCTGAAGTGCCCCTGAGCAAAACACCATGAAAAGACATCAGATGTTTTGTATTAGATTCTCTCATTTGACCTCGATTTGTACACAGACAACTGAACAGAAAATTATTATTGGGGTTATAATGACACACACAAAAAAGAGATTAAGATAAAGAAGGGACATAAGGGAATAATACATTGTATATCCCTCTACATAATGATTTGTCTTTTTTTTCCCCCTCCTCTCAGAAAACTGAGATGATAGAAGAGGCCTTTGCTGGGTAAGATGACCATAAACACACAGACTCACCCCTGATAATGTGCTGTTACCATTTAGTTGAAACAGGCAAAGTTGAAGAAGGCATAGCATTTGTGTGTTAGCTCTATTTTATGTCTTAGCAGAACAGCTAATGAAATGTTAAAATCTAGACACAGACACCACATTTTAACTAATGCAACACCTATGTTATGTTTTAGGATGTTTATGGACACTCCTGAGGATGAGAGGACTAAACTGATCAGTTGCCTTGGAGCTTTCAGACAATACTGGGGAACTCTACCACAGGTCTCATAGAGACAGACGTGTGCTTACTTACATAGTATGATGATAAATCATTGACTGATTATTTTAAAACAGTCTCTCTTTCCATCTGTAGGAGTCTCATGAACAGTGTGTGCAGTGGATAGTGCGGTTTATACACAGCCAGCACAGTCCCAAAAGAATCTCCTTTCTCTATGACTGTCTAGCAGTGGCTGTGGAGACCAGTCTGTTACCACCCAGGTACAAACATACTAACTGTATAAAGCTGTGAGATGACACATGCACACTTCGGTTTGGACATGTCATTTGTGATCATCTAACTTAGTCATCTATCTTGTGGATCTCTTTTTTTTATCTGTAGGATGGTATGTGTAGCCCTGATAAGTTCAGACAGTTTGGAGTGGGACAGGAGTCAGCTGTGGGCATTAACTTTCAAACTGATTCGCAAGATCATTGGAGGGGTGGACTACAAGGTCTCTGACACAAACACACACACACACACACACACACACACACACACACACACACACACAGCTGAAAACATTCATCAAAAAACTCAGTAATGAGTTCTTGAATAAATTGCCCTTATTAATATAAGCATTGGATGTAGTGTGAATTTCACCACCAACTGATTTCATATTTTGTGTCACAGAATAAATAAATAGTGTACAGATCACATGACACTTGCATTACGAACATATTGATATCAACTTGTTTAGTTTAGTGGCGTGTGTGTACCTAGCATAATAAAGTGTGTTGATTTTGTGCAGTAGACAACCAAATGTTTCAAATGGATTTTAGATGAGGCAGGAGCAGTTTTGTTTCCAACAGAGACCGCTCAGGTGGTAGATTAGGAGAGAAGCACTAAGTGAAGACGAAAAGATTGCACGCTGAGCCAAGATTTTCTTTTCATTACTGTATATGCCTTCTCCCATAATAAGCATTAAAAAGATGTTGTAGATACTTTGCTGTTGCTATGCTTGGACTAACACAACTGCCAAAACCATGTGAAGGGAGTGAATCATAAAACATTTCAAGGATGTGTGTGCAACTAGCAACAAGGACATGAATGCAATTAGAGGCAACATCTGGAAATTATCGCCATTCTGTAACACTGATGCACAACCTTGTGTGAACTGAGTGATACTGTAGGTCTTGGAACTCATTGTGTCATTTTCTTCCATCACGTTATCCCCGTAATTCTTTCATTTGTATCATGTCAACAATTTAATCTCATAAATATATTATACTTGAACCAGGAACTGCAATATTTAAATTGAATAGCTCCTGAAAATATAGTGGAACAGTTTAAAGACACAACTGTTACAAGTATGTCAGATACAAAGTACCTAAATAAGTAGCAGATTTGACTCCATATACCGAACATGAAATGATTCTGATCTGAATCTAGGCCCCCAAAAAATATAATTTTTAATCTGCATGTTATTCTTTCTGTTCTTTCTATTCTTTCTGTGTTCCAGGGTGTCCGGGATCTGTTGAAAACTGTTCTGGATAAAATTCATACCATTCCAACCATTGTCAGCTCAGCTATAGTCCAACAGCTCCTGGCTGCCAGAGAGGTACCTTTCTTTATGGTTATGTTCGCATTCCATGGAGAAGTGGTCAAAACCATTTTTTTTTTTTTACACCCAGGGGATTCCGATCAGATATTTTAATGGCAGTGTAAACAAACTTGATTTTTTTTTTATAATGTAATCAAAAATCTGGGCCACTTTTATATGTGGTTCTAGATCTGATTCATCCAATCTCTGGCGGCACACAGAATGCAGCCACTGTCAGAAAGTTTAGTTCAGACATTATGTGTCTTTCTAGCATTCGCCTGTGTGCATGTGCATATTGCCCATCATCATTGGTCTATTGTTGTTGTTAGCATGTGGCTCACATTTCTGTTATATTTTCTGCTATATTTGCACGTCTGCAAGTTTAGGAATACAACAGTGTTCACAATGGATACTTACACTTTCACTTTCACAAAACATAAATGTGAACCATTAACACTAAAATACAGAATCTGACCACAATTTATTGATTCAGCATTAAATCCAATAATTGGAAACAAACCAATGTCTTTTCTTATATTTATTTATTTATTTTTTCCCTTTCATGGTCGCTTGAGAACTAAGTTTGTCACTTTAATATGTTTATTGCACTTTTGTGTGGTTGCATTGCAGGTGGTGGAGTATATCCTGGACAGAAATGCCTGTCTCCTGCCAGCTTACTTTGCCGTTACAGAAATCAGAAAACTTTATACAGAGGGACAGTTGTCACACTGGGTATGTGTGTCTTCTGTGTATGTGTGTCTGTGTGGCTGTGTCAGTGCGTACATTACACTCTTTTTCTCTTTTTGTGTTTTGATTAATTTCTGTTTGTGTGCTTCTCTCTCATTTGCAGCTTCTAGGCAGTTTGATATCAGACTTTGTGGATAGTTTCAGACCCACAGCCAGAATCAACTCTATTTGTGGTAAGAGACAGACGCATGCACAAAAACAATCTTTTTAATTAAAAACGTTTCAGAGTTTTTGTTGTTGTCATGAGTTCTTTGTTTTTCCATATACCTTGCCAAAGCTGTAACGAGGTCCATTCCTTTTTAAACCAAAAATTAGACTTAAAACTAAAGCGGAGAAGGAACTTTAAACTAGCAAATGTACACTAATGTCAAATGTAGGCTTTCTACTGAATTAATGTTTGGCACATTGTGCGCGATAAATATAACTTTAAATAAAAGACATGATGCAACTCAGGTGCTGTATGTCTGTTTAGTCATTTCATGTGTGCATCTGCAGGACGATGCAGCCTATTACCTGTAGTGAATAACAGCGGGGCCATCTGCAACTCCTGGAAATTAGACCCCACCACTCTCCGCTTCCCTTTAAGAGGCATGTTGCCTTTTGACAAGGTAATATATTCGCACAAACTCCCTACTTTCACATGTGCAAGGTTCACACAAGCACTAAAAATGCCTGTATTTTTCATATATAGGACCTGTTTGAGCCCCAGACGGGTTTGCTGCGATATGTATTAGAGCAGCCGTATTCAAGAGAGATGGTCTGTAACATGTTAGGACTCAACAAACAGGTACAACAACCACTGTTTCTATTTTTGCTCCTTCGCCCCCCAACTCTTGCTACTTTTCCCTTTTTACTCTCCCCTTTCTTTAGATTTTATTTGCCATTCCAAATTTATTTATTTTTATTTATTTATTTTTGGACCTAATCTTCTACCTCAGGGATTCTTAACCCTGGGACCACTACTCTGCTTGCTTTTCAACTATCCCTGCACTGCTCATTGCATATTGCCTTGATCATGTGTGTTCAGTCAATCAGAAAGTGGAAGATACCATTTTAGGTTAAGGAGGGTGGGTAGGGCACTAATTGGGTAGGAATAGTTGGAAATCAGACAGGTTAGGGGTCCCTGAGGACCGGGGATGCTGTTCTATTGTTCTACCTCATTCTGTTCATATCTTTATCATCTTTGTTATTCTGCTCCTTCTATGTCTGCTCATCTTTACTTCTTTTCTTCATATATGTTTTTAATTTGTTTCTCCTCTTCTCTACACCTTTTTCTTTTTTTGAAGCCCCCTCCTCCCTGTTTCATCAGTAACAAAGCTATATAAGACTATATGTAAAACAAGTCAATGCTGTAAGCTTGACCCACGAGGCACTGGTGTTAGTTTGCCCTGTTGGGTTCATGCAGTTTCAACTCAGCCCAGCTCGCTAAGCACAGCCATGGACATATTGTTTGGACACATTAACAAACGCTTATCAGAGACTAACTTAACTAACACAAAGCAATAATTGAAGCTGGCTGTATGTAGTTTGACATTTTAACCATACATAAACCATAATTGTAAAAAGCCAGAATTCTTTTCGTGTGTTTGAGCTGGCTGAGTTGATGCTAACTGTGCTGAACAGGCAGTGAACAACCTAGCTCCTTAGTCACGACTCTTTTCTCTCTTTCTCCTTTCCCTCCAATGTTTCTTTTTTCTTTCTCTTTTTCTTCTCTTTTTGTTCTCTGGTTGTGTATTGTGTTTGTCTATACCTCTGCCATATGCTCTCTAGACTCTGAACATTGCCCAGGTATGTCATTGTTCCTCTTCCTGGTCACCTGACTTAGCAACTAACCAGCCCGTTGGATGCTTATCTTTTTTGGCATGCTGATGTTCTAGTAATTGGGAAAGCAAAAACAAAAAAAAAGACAACCTGAAACGCAATAAATAAAAAGGCTACAGAGCTTGAAATTGTCTCAGCAGGGCTTTCTCTACTTAGTAGACAGAGGGACAGATATGGCTAAATTAATATTGTGCAGGCACAGAGACTGAAAACCAGCCAGACAGAAGCAGGTTGATCAGTGGGTAGGCAGACTGCTTATGGATCATTAACCATAAATAATTTGTTCATTTAATAGGGTGATGTGCAAATAATTTGTGTCCTGTCATTTTCAGTAACATCAGTTTAATTTGCACATTTTCTTATCTGTGTGTTTAATATAGCAGAATAAAGACAGTAGTATTAATATGGATTTCGTTGATTTTTAGCATCTTTAGCTTAAAAGAAACACAGTGGAATAATACAATGTTTTGCATCATGAAATTGTTAGTGTTAATATAGCTCATATTCAGAGTCTGAATACCTTAGCTTTTGGCTTGCTATGGACTAATGTCTTATTATCATGCATTGTCATTATTATCATTTAAGAAATCATTTCAAAACCCTGTAATGATTACTAACAGATTCTGATCACAATTACTTTACAGACTGAGCCAGCTGTAAATTTTGAACTGTAGTATTGATGATACATAGTTCAGTTTTTGCACCTAACAAGTTAATGTTTAGAAGTATTTCTGACTTGAAACCCTGCTGTTGACGCTTCAAGTCCTGCTGCACTGCATGTCTGGATGTAGTCTAGTCCTTGCCTGTTAGTGAGGTCGTCTTTTTCTGACCTCATTTTGGTGCTTTTTGTTATGCTGACCTGGGCAAAACTACACGGTTTTGACTAAATCGTGGTCCTGACGTGGGCAACTATATACTCATATACTACATTATAATGTAGTTATATGAATTAAATGTGCCAAGGATGAAATTTAATTAAACAAGTTGAGTGCACTAGCTAGACTGCAGTAGCAGCAAGATTATTCACTAAATACAATAAAGAAAAATGTCAGTATTAAACATTGGTTTACATAACACTGAATGGTAATTGAGGGAACAGAGTTGGTGGGTCTTTAAAATAATTTTGTCATGTCTTCTACTCTTAATCTAAACTAAGTTTTGATGCTTCATTTCTGTGCTACACAAGCAAGTGTTATTCTTATGCTGCTTGTTTAATGCCACCCAGTCAATTTGGTCCTTTATTCAAAATGTTTAATATTGATGCTCCTATAAATCCACTGTTTAACAAACCCTTTTGTCCCTCTGGGTTCGAGATGAGATGATATATATTTAAAAAAAATACTAACTTGTGAACTATTTGCGCTTAGAAACCACTTCATTGCATATGAATTGCATGTGCACAAAAAGCTTTAAGAACAGAAGACATGGCAAAGTGTGATCTTTATATTTAGTAAGTGTTTGGTCAGTGTAATGCCCAGGTCGGTTGAGGAATGATTCAGATTGACTGTGTGACTGAGTGAGTGAACTCTGACTGGTGTTGTGTGATGTTCTGGTTAAAGATGAGTAACCGTGAATTGTGATATATGTAGTTTGGGTTTTTTGAAAAGTACTCAGCCTCCAGTTTACAATAACTCTTGGTTTTCGTCAGTCTAATGTGGCACCACCTTGTTAATATTCCTAGTTATAACAATGAATTGTGTAGAAAAAGCTAAAATTAAACATTTCATTTTGACACTACCAGAGATACATACACACATACGTGTCTGGGATTGACAACAAACTGATGATGAATTGCCCCCTAAAAAGACATACCAGGGGCTTCCCCTGCCCAGCAGCCATCGTTTGGCGTGTTGGTAGGTGATGGTGATTGGTGGGGATGGTTGTACTTTTGGTAAGACACCTATTTTAGATGTAACAATAGTAGGTAAGCTATTTGGCTGAGATGTTTGTAGACAGAAGGTGTGTGCGTGGATCTGCCTCTCCCTTGCCTTCCCCCTCGTTTGTGCGTGTGTGTGGGTTGTGGGACAGGGAAAGAGAAGTGGCGGTCAGTCTCATAGCTCCTCTTCTACTTAAGCACTCTGCCTTCCTGCCATCCCAAACCTGTTAGCCTGCATGCAAGAACATGTTGCAATGTTTGATTTGGTGTATAGAGCTGTGCCATGCCGTTTTAATGCCATATTGTACTGCAATGTGCTGTGCTGTGCTGTGCCGTGCTGTTCAATCTCTTGTTATGCTGTGTGTTCCTGTTGTGTGAAACGGACTTTTAAGTGCTACAGTGCAGAGATCCTCACTCCTACTTTGTCACTAGCGAAGTCACTGTTGAATTTAAGAGTTGGTTGCCATATACACACACAATGTACCACACAGAAGAGCCCAACATGGCCTGAAGCTCAGGTGTATACTGTTATTGGGCATCAACCATGCCTTGGTTGTGCACTTAATCTATTTTAACCTGCCTTCCCATCACTATCCAACTTTTCTGTGTCTCCCTCTCCAGACATTTTTCAGAATTTCTCTCCTTTCTTTTCCCCAGTTTCCTTTCTCCTATTGTCTTTAATATAAAATAAATCTCTTTTACATATGGAAATCACGACACTGTTCCAAATTAACTTATTTACATTTTTATGTACAGATATACTGTCATATCTTATTTCAGCAGCTTGCATAAATATCATTGACTCACTAACAAAGGGCTGCTATGGTCTCTGAGCTTTTAACTATATCATTGGTTTTCCTTACTATCCTATAGCTTTTTCCTTTAGTTATTAGTTGGGTTACATTTTAGTCAATAAATGCATCAAATCAAAACTAAAATGAAAATTCAAACCTTCTGATTGACATACAATGATTTCTATAGACACACTTGGAATAAGCAGTAAACAGGTTGTTTTGTTTACTCATTACTCTAGAAAGCTGATTACTCCGGTTACTTAAGCACATGTAAACAGACCCAAACCTTAAACATATAAATTACTCAGTAAGAAAAAAAAATTAACATTGAAATCACTTGAACCTGTTATATTTAAATATAAGGCACATTACGTCAGTGCATTAGGTACCACACAGACAGCTTTAGCTTTATGTATGTTAATGCCTTCATACCAAAGAGCAATAAGTCAACAAGGCGGCAGAGCTGAAAATATTGCTCTTCTGACCATTTCATGAAAAATTATGTTGTCCACTCAAGTAGGAACTTTCACCTTTCCTGAGCTCTGTACCTGTAGCCAGGGACACTCTGTGTTTGTAGAGCTGAGCACCATTCTCTCTCATACACAGATACGATACTTATCCAGTATCGTACAGTATATTTTCAGATTCAATAATCTCATTTGTGTCTTGAAGAATTTATATCCAGTGAATTCATAATACAAATATTTTTTTATATTGGCATCATATAGGTAAAACTTTCACTCCAAGGTACTTGTACTGTTAGGTAGTGCCCTGCTTGCTTCCTTGAGTAGTATTTTTTTTAAATTATTTACATTATATTAAATTGTCATTACTTTGCTGGATTGAATTTGGCTCGCATTGTTTGTGAATCTGATACTGATTGGCACCCAAAACCTAAATCTCAATTGTAACTAGCCACAAAGACATGAGACTTGTAATTGGTTGACTCACTCGGTGTAAAACCTTCATTTAATAAAGGAACAACATGAGAGAATGTTTAGTTTGTTTAATTTCTAACCACTGCTGTAGCATCTATTAACGTAAGATTTTATATGTGAAGTGTATTGATGACAGTGTTCCTGTCATTTTCTCCCTCCCTCTGCCTGTGTTTCTTCCCTCTTCCCTTCTCTCCCTCTGACTCCACGTTTTCTTCACCACCATTCTTTTTCTGTCTCTTTCTGCACTTCGATTTCTTTCTTTCCAATTCTTTGTTTAACGTCCTCTCTCGCCTGCCCACCGTTTTCTTCATCCTTTAACACTACCCTCCTCCCCCTGCCAGCATAAGCAGCGTTGCCCGGTGCTAGAGGAGCAGCTGGTGGACTTGGTGGTGTATGCCATGGAGCGCTCTGAGACTGAGGAGCACTTTGATGCAGATATTGGAGGAACCAGCCAACTGCTGTGGCAGCACCTCTCCTCCCAGCTCATCTTCTTTGTGCTGTTTCAGTTTGCAAGCTTCCCACACATGGTGCTGTCATTACACCAAAAGGTGAGGGGGAAGACAGAGGAAGCATGTAAGGATTAAAGATCCTTTTGCTAAATGACTGGGTTGCAGCCACATACAGTATACGCTCCATCATTCAGTGTAAATGTGCAATAGTCTTTAAACCTTCATTGAAGAATGAAGTTTAAACCAATCATACAGTATACATACTAACCTCGAATACATTTAAGCCTTGGGCAAAAATTAAACAGAATATTTAGGGAAAAAAAGTAGAAAAAGTCTTATTAATAGTATATTTTAATTAAATTAAGTTTACTACCATATGTACTGTAACCTGTTTTAGTCTTATCACTCACTTCTTTTCTTTTGCAGCTTGCAGGTAGAGGTCTTATAAAAGGGAGAGACCACCTTATGTGGGTCCTGCTGCAGTTCATATCAGGAAGCATTCAGAAGAACGCCTTAGCGGACTTCCTGCCTGTCATGAAGCTCTTTGACCTGCTTTATCCAGAAAAGGAGGTTTGTCTGATGTTGCTTTTGTCCGTGGTGCTAGAAATGTGTGCAGGAGTAGTGTTCGTAAAACTGAAAATTCTGTTGTTACTGTTCTTATTGAGAAAGTAATACTATGGTATTTATTTGCACCTTCTCTGCCTTCAGTGCATCCCAGTTCCAGACATTAACAAGCCCCAGTCAACTCATTCTTTTGCCATGACCTGCATCTGGATCCACCTGAACCGTAAAGCTCAGAATGACAACTCCAAGCTACAGATACCCATCCCACACTCTCTCAAATTGCACCATGAGTGCGTATCTTAAAAATATATATATAGTAATTTTAAGTCAATAAATGCCTAAAAACTGAACACTACCATAAGCATTAGCTCATCTTAGCTGCTCCATTCTCTTTTCTGTAAGGTTTCTCCAACAGTCGCTGCGAAACAAGACCCTGGGCATGTCCGACTATAAGATTGCCCTGCTGTGTAATGCCTACAGCACCAACTCAGAATGCTTCACCCTGCCTATGGGTGTCTTGGTAGAGACGATCTATGGCAATGGATCCATGAGGATCAACTTGCCAGGCACTAACTGTATGGCATCAGGGTCTGTCACCCCACTACCAATGAACCTGCTGGATTCACTCACAGTACATGCAAAAATGAGGTATGGGAAAATGGAGATGAACATGGTAAAATTGTAATACTGTTTCTGTCTTCCTCTCTCTACTTGTATTTATTGATCTGCTTGTCTCCAGTTTGATCCACAGCATCGCTACACGGGTGATAAAGCTGGCCCATGCTAAGTCCAGTATTGCCCTGGCACCTGCACTGGTGGAAACATACAGTAGATTGTTGGTCTATATGGAGATTGAGTCACTGGGCATCAAAGGATTCATCAGTGAGTACATTTTATTTACTAAAAAACAGTTCCTGTTAGATGCACAAAAGTGTAATATTTTACTTGATTTAATTAACAGATGATTATGTTTTTCAAAGTAAAGTAGTTGTCCTTGACTATAGCTGTGTTTAGCACATGACGCGTCACCAAACCCAGTTTTGTGTCTAGTGTGTTTTCTGTCTTAGTCGTTATTGCATGTCCAATGGGTTGTGTTTATGCTAAGAACCATTGTGTGTATAACATTATTGTCTCCTGTTGAGCCAGCAGACACATGCTGATTAATGTCTCTGTTTGTCTGTTCAGGCCAGTTGTTACCCAATGTGTTTAAGTCTCATGCGTGGGGGATCCTTCACACATTGCTGGAAATGTTCAGCTACAGGATGCACCACATCCAGCCGCACTACAGAGTCCAGCTACTGAGTCATCTGCACAGCCTGGCTGCTGTACCCCAGACCAACCAGAATCAGCTGCATCTTTGGTAATTTTAAACTGACATATACATATACTGTAACAAATCCAACTAAGTATTGCTAATTTTGCTTTTTATGTATTACTTCTACAACTCAAATCGAACCTCACAGAATACAAGACTCCAGCACTGCAGGCTATGCAGCTTATTTCTGAGGCGTTGGTGGTTACAGGAATTAACAGACAATACCAGAATTTTACACCTGAGAAAATTCCACTTTGAATCAACACTTTGCTCTTGCCTGTGCATACAATCCATGCTGTTTATATTGTGGCCACCTCTTCTCTCATCTGTCTTTGTGACTGCGCTTCTATCCCCAGCGTTGAAAGCACAGCTCTGCGGCTAATTACAGCGTTGGGAAGTTCAGAGGTGCAGCCCCAGTTTACCCGCTTCCTCAATGACCCAAAGACGGTTTTATCAGCTGAGTCTGAGGAACTTAACCGGGCCCTGATCCTCACCTTGGCGAGAGCCACACACGTCACTGGTAGCCATCAATTTAACTGTTGTCTTTTTATGTTTTTCTCTTCTTTAATTGTAATTGTTTTTTCTTACTTGCTTTTTTATGTCTAATTGATGTCATATATCTCTGTTTCCCACATTTTACTCAATATACCAATTAAAGTTGTTATGGTCACCCACTGTTCATCTGTCTTTATGTAGACTTTTTCACAGGATCAGACTCCATCCATGGTACTTGGTGTAAAGACATTCTTCAGACCATCATGACCTTTACACCTCATAACTGGGCTTCACACACACTATCCTGCTTTCCTGCTCCACTACAGGTGCATGTGGTCATTTTGACACAAATAACACTGTCAAGTTCTTTCCTTCCCATTTCAGACTCTCTAATCCCGTCTTTATGACTCCCACCCCTCTTTTTTTAATCAGGCGTTCTTCAAACAGAACAATGTTCCCCAGGAGTCCCGTTTTAACCTAAAGAAGAATGTAGAAGAGGAGTACAGGAAGTGGAAATCCATGGCCAATGAGAATGACATCATCACCCACTTTTCCATGCAGGGCTCACCTCCTCTGTTCCTCTGTCTGCTGTGGAAGATGCTGCTGGAGACAGACCACATAAACCAGATTGGTTTCAGGTGGGCTGTCATATTAAAATTGAATATACAAAATTTTTATTATTTACACATCTGCAGTGTTTTTATCACAGGATTGAACACCGGTAAAAATAATGAGGGCTAATATTTATCATAAATATATATATGCATGTGTGAATGATCTTAGCATTGATGTTGAGGCATTTCACTGTAAAGTCACACTAGCTGACCAAAGGGGGATTCGACACCTTCAGCTGTTTTATTGAACAGGAGAATACAGATGCTATATTTTTGTGGGATGGTGAGTTAACTGCAGCCTGACTTTGTGTCCTTCAGGGTCTTGGAGCGTATTGGGGCTCGTGCACTGGTGGCTCACGTGCGCACATTTGCAGACTTTCTCGTCTACGAGTTCTCGACCTCAGCTGGCGGACAGCAGCTCAACAAGTGCATTGAAATACTTAATGACATGGTCTGGAAATACAACATAGTCACGCTGGACAGACTCATTCTGTGTCTGGTGAGAGCAGTAAAGCATACAGAGAAATACAGTTGATTGCAGAAGTTTGCATGCCCTTTTTTTGAAATGGGAAAGAGAAAACATAGTTTTTTTAATCAAAATAATATTTATTGCAGATTTAGCTAGTAAATATTCCTTCCAGCTTTTTTATACATTCCATATAATTTATGTTACCTCTGATGATAAAACATTTATATCACCTGAATTTGCATTATTAATACCAATTTATACACTTAATAGAAATGTATTTTTAATGAAAAACAAGTTGTAATAGCTCAATGTGCATTAAATAAAAAATCTTTGTTTTCCTTTTTTTGCCATTTCAAAATAAGGGAATGCAAACTTTTGAACCCAATTTTATATTGGCACATTAGACACACCTCTTTATGTCTAATTAACATGACAAGCATTATATGTCATCGTGCTCTTTTGTCTGCAGGCTATGCGTAGCCATGAAGGGAACGAGGCTCAGGTTTGTTACTTCATAATCCAGCTGTTGCTGCTGAAGCCCAATGACTTCAGGAACAGAGTAAATGATTTTGTCAAAGAGAACGCCCCCGAGCACTGGCTGCAGAGTGACTGGCACAATAAGCACATGAGCTATCACAAGGTATGTGTTGGAGAAACAAGCTTTTAGACAAAAAAGGTTTACAGAAAGAAAAAGTCAGATAAAGAAAATTAAAATCATAGGATATGTGTGATGTCCCTCAAGCTATTTGTTCTCTTACTAGAAATACCCAGAGAAGCTGTACTTTGAGGGTCTTGCGGACCAAGTTAACCCTCCCATGCAGCTCCAGCCTCAGTACCTGCCAATCTACTTTGGCAATGTGTGCCTGCGCTTCCTGCCCGTCTTTGACATTGTCATCCACCGCTTCCTGGAGCTTATCCCTGTCTCCAAGTCATTGGAAACACTTTTGGATCATCTGGGAGGACTTTATAAGTTTCATGGTGATTGAACGTGTCTGTGGATGAAAAACAATTATTAGGTTTAAACTGAAACAAGAACAATAGCTATAAATACATAAATAAAATGTGTTGACCACAGTTTGTGTACACTGATCTGTAGTCAATGTTTGTCTGCAGATCGCCCAGTCACCTACCTGTACAACACACTTCACTACTACGAACGACATCTGAGAGACAGAACAAACCTGAAGAGAAAACTGGTCCATGCCATCATGTCTTCTTTGAAGGTATGTAGAGAGAACATACATACAGCTATGTGATTGAAGAATATATACGTTGTATTATTAATTAAAACCATACATGTTCAATCTCACGATTGATATGATTTATATAGGACAACCGTACCCCTGGTTGGTGCCTCAGTGAAACCTATCTAAAGTTTGGCATGAACCCTAGAGAGGACAATGTGTGGATCCCTGATGACACCTACTACTGCAAGCTGATTGGACGTCTGGTCGACAATATCCTTCATTAATTTCAATAATAATAGATCGATCCATCCCTGTTCCCTAAAACAACATTACCCTTTTGCTGCCAAATGCTAACATCTTGGGCTTTTGAGGTAGCTGAATAATACATCACTATACCTCACTACTGATGCTTCACCCAGTGCACAGTTTAAAAGCACGTATTTGTGATAGTGTGGGTGTGCATTAATGCACATGGCATGGGTAACCACTTCTGTAAAAGCCCCATTAAAGCTAAACAATATACGCTGGATTTGGATTTGCATTTGCATTTTATAGTGTTCCAGCAGTTTTTGGAACTGGGGTTATGCAGATCTCCCTTAATGCCTCTTAGCTTTACAGAGAGACAGTAATTGTACTTGTGTCTTCTGGTAATTTAATATCGGTATAATCTGCCTGTGGGCTTGTTAAAGTAAGTGTTTTAAAATCTAATCTACGAGGCTCATTGATGGATGGGCATATCGTGTAACACCCAGAAAACGTACTCACATAACATTCCTGTCACTATTAGACCTTTGTTTTGACTCCAGTGACATTAGACCATCTTAACTCTTTGTCACCCATGGCTGGAAAGTCACCTGGTCCTTTCCCCAACTGTGACTGGCGATTCAACGAGTTCCCCAACCCTGCAGCTCATGCCCTACACGTCACCTGTGTTGAGCTGATGGCTCTGGCAGTCCCAGGAAAAGATGTTGGCAACGCTCTTCTCAATGTTGTGTTGAAGAGGTACACAAGACAAGCAACACGACATCCTTTGGTTGTTGTAGTGACAGTGACCCTAACTTCATCTTTGCTATCATTTAATATTATTTTGCCATTATATGCCCTCTAGTGGTTTGTGTGAGGTACACACTTACCTAAGTATTCCTTAAACTGTCAGTTCACGTTCTTCCTTTCACCTTTTAGCCAACCCCTGGTTCCCAGAGAGAACATCACAGCTTGGATGAATGCTATTGGACTTGTGATCACTGCACTGCCTGTAAGTAAAACATTCACAAAATGTTTACTATTGATAAATTGCTGATAAATTTCCAATTTGTTCACCATGACCACCTTTGCTCTATCGTCAGGAACCGTACTGGATCGTTCTCCATGACCGCATTGTGTCTGTGGTTGGCTCTCCGGCCTTGACATCAGAGACAGAGTGGGCAGGTTATCCTTTTGCCTTGCTGGACTTCACAGCCTGCCACCAGAGTTACAGCGAAATGAACTGCAGTTATGTGCTTGCATTGGCACATGCTGTCTGGCATCACTCATCCATTGGACAGCTGTCTCTGATTCCCAAGTAAGTCTTCAGTCTTATCATACTCCTCTATGTTTTTATGGCCCATGTATGATCACCATGTCATCATAAATTTGTATCTGTCAAGGTTCCTGTCAGAGACACTGAAACCCATCGTCCAGACAGAGTTCCAGTTACTCTATGTGTATCATCTGGTGGGGCCATTCCTTCAGCGCTTCCAGCAGGAGAGGACACGATGCATGTTGGAGGTACACAAGTTTGACCACAGAGACCTAAGATGAGAAGATGAATAATAATGTTAGGACTAGCAGTGTTTAATTGTGGTATCATTTTCCATCTTCCCTGTGTGTTTGTGGATATGATAGATTGGTGTGGCCTTCTATGAGATGCTCCAGGCTGTGGACCAACACTGCCAACATCTCAACTACATGGATCCAATTTGTGACTTTCTGTACCATATTAAATATATGTACACTGGCGACAGTGTGAAGGAGCAGGTGGGCCATTGTCTCCGTGTTAAAAAATCTCATCAATACTCTGTTTTGTTGCATTCATTTAGGGTTTATTATAGCTTTATTCGGTATACATATTTCTAAACTGAACACTAGACAGTAATGAAAATATTACAATAGAAACAAATGATCCATCTATTATATGTAATTGCTTATCCTGCTCAGGGTTACGGGCTGGAGCCTATCCCAGCTGTTATTGGGTGAAAGGCAGGATGCACCCTGGACAGGGTCAGGGCCAACACAGACAGACAACTATTCACAGACAGATTTACGCCCCTGGGCAATTTAGAGTCCCCAGTTAACCTAAGATGCATGTCTTTGGACTGTGGGAGGAAACCCATGGAAGCATGGGGAAGAGCATGCAATCTCCACACAGACTGTAGCCGTCTGGGAATTTGAATCGGTGATATTCTAGCTGACATTCTAGGCAGCAGCTCTAACCACTGCACCACAATGATGCCAAAACAAATAATATTTTTTTCCTTTTATGTAAAAATAGTTACATAAATGAATGGGATATGTGTTGAACTAGTAATTGTACCTCTGTAGTGAATTACCTGTTTGTCTCTTTAAAATTCTGAATCCAAGTAGCATTTGTTATTTTTTCCTAACTTTACATATTTTCTCCCACGTCTTATCAAATTATCCATCCCTCTGTATTTGTCTTCCCTAGGTGGAGAAAATCATCATGACTTTGCGTCCTGCCATGAAGCTGCGTCTACGCTTTATCACACACAAGACAGAGACTTCATCAGTTGCCGCCTCTGCCTCCAGTTCCGTCTCCTCCTCCACCCCTCAGCCACCTCCTTCCCTCCTTCCATCATCCGCTGCCGCTGCATCGCCATCGTCCACACAACACACGCACACGCCTATGTAAACACAATCAGGACAGATGTTCACACGTCTGACTCTAAAAGAGTTTCTAAAACATTATTAAGAGGTACTGATAAACTTGAAGGACCTCAGCATTTATCAGAACAGGCAGCATATCAACAAACTATACAACAATTATTAAACAGCTCTTGTTTAGCTGGGTCACCTAGATACCACATTTCAGAGTGTTTTTTTATTTTTGTTTGTAGTCATTTTTATATTGTACATTAATAATTCTCCATTAAAATATTGATATTTTGGTTTCAGCTTTTCCTTCTAATGCTTGTGTGTCGTTGTAAGCACAGATGCAAAAGTACGTTACAAAGTGCATTTTTTTTTCTTCTCTGCATTAGTTTTTTTTTTGCATTGTCTTTTAAAATGCTCTTTTGTTGCTGGTGATCTTATAACATCCGTTTTCTGTTGTGCTGACTCTAAATACCACACGGTCTGTGGAAATCATCTGACACAATTAGGCAGGTCATGACTTAGTTGACCCAGTTTTAGAGAAAGCCTTACCATGTGCAGCTGCCTTTAGTCATTCCTCCACTCTGTCCTAACTATTTCTAAAAGCATAGAGAGGGAGTGACATTAAAGACCCTACTGGCCCCATTCTAGTTTTCCCCCGTTTCTGCCACAGGGATATTTTTATAATAAATCCACAGATACCTTTTAAAATTGATGGAAACCCTATGTTTGAGCCAAGAACGGCTCAAATTTTGGGCAGTGAGTGATTTGGATCTGGGATTTTTGCTATTTGGCAATGAAGCTAATGGTAAATAAGACTTGTGTCCAAATCCTAGGGGTATATTTGTTGGGTCAGTAAATCAAATTATAATGAAAGTGGGCTGTTGGGTGTAATGGCACGCCAGGAAATGTGAAGCACTGAAGATGTTTTACTCTGCTGTTTAAACCCTGTCGGAACGTCTGCTGTTGTTTAAGCAGCTGGCTTGAAGTCAGAATTATAGAATGCATGTATAGTATGAATGTATTTTTTTAATAGAAATATCCTCCAAGCGTTAAGTGCAGAGGTGCTGTTGACTCGCAGAACAACCCTGGCAGCATTCCACAGAAACTTAGCGTCCAGGTTTTCAGGAGGCTCGCCCTTCTAATACAAATCAGCCTGATTACTAAGTTTTGCAGCATTCTCATTGATTTAGTCTGTGGCCTGTCAATCAAAGCTGCTTCAGCGATGCACTGCAGGCAGCACAGCTCAGACAGGAGAGCTAGTGTTCATTTACTTTTAGCTTCCTTATTTGTTGCGGAGAAAACAGACCTGCTGCTCCACTCAACTATCCTTACTGAAGCTGTGAACTGCTTGCTGCTTTCGCCTTTTCTCGGTAAGGTGGTCTTTGGCAAACAACATAAAATGTTTTTCACCAATGCCCTAATTTATTGAACAAAAATAAAGACAAAATAAAGAGTACACCTCATCATCAACCACTGACTCTGCTGTTCTCTGTCCAGCACCTCAGGTGGTCTTTGTTTTAGAATGACAATAAATTGATTGCTCTAAACCTTAGTAATCAAGTAGTAAAAGGTAAATTGAAATGTTCTGATTGGTTCTTCTGATTTGGTCACTAAAGATGATTTGAAGTGAAAATATTTGCAGTGCAGCAATTTTGTCATCTGCCCAAACAAGTAAACTGTAGACTTGTTTTATGCACTATAGATTTGTATCGTTAAATTCTTTAAAAAAACAAAAAACAATGACCTTCCATTGTGTTTGGTTTACTGCCAGTGAGAGCATTCATGGTGATGTGCTTTACATTTCAAGATTCTGAAAAAATATATCTTTCATTATAATTTTTCTTCATATTGGCAAAGTAAAAATGTTTATTTGGAAAAGCCTTACACACACACACACACACACACACACACAGTGGGACTTTTGTATCTTTCCATCTCATTGCACCAGGATGTAGGTACCCGCATCTGTTTGGATGTACAATGTTATTTGAGGTAAATAGAGGTTTGTAAAAAGTCCAAAGCTTTTGAACATCGGCACAGTGAAAAGATAACACAGTACTTTGCTTGCATCAGTTGTTGTGTATTGAGGTGCCATGAGATAAAGGAGAAACTTGAAAAAACTTGAAAGTCTGTGTTATTTTCTTCACAAAATTGATGTGGCACTGAATTCAATATAATTTAAATGTTCTCAATAGATAATTATGGCACAAACTCAGAAGCATGAAACAAAGTCAGACTGTTAATTACATACATCATTACTATATATTGATTACCAACCCATCCATAAGTATTTCATTTTAGTATTTTAGTGTATATTTTCCGTATTTACATGTGTTGGCTCTAATATATCACTGTGCACATTCTATATTCTGAACCTATGATGTATTTGTATTGACAGGGATTGTGCAGTGTACCAACTCCTGACACACACACCTTAAATAATAAATAATCACATTGCTGTGATAATGATCCTGAGCTATTTCTGTTCTTACTGGAACTGGATTCATAGTTGTAGGATTCAGCCAGAGGACATGTGAAGAACTGTTCTGTCATTGTTGTGATGGCACTCTGGGACTTGTTTTCTCATTTTATCTTCCAGGAATCATAATGCTTTGTATCTACTTGAGGAATTTCCTTGTTTCACAGAGACAGACAAGCAGCATTCACAACATAATATCTCAGAGCATCTACAATAAATATGTATTTTTATTCACAACAATACTGTACTTTTAACACAAACACGACCGCCCCCCTCCCCCACTCCATAATTTATGAACATGCACTATAATGGTAACATTACTAAATGATACCACAGTACTATATTACTAAGGTAAGCTTTCAAAATCAGTCGACACCCCCACCCCCCCGAATCCCCAATTTCTCTCGCTCTCCCTGCTGTGCACAAGTAGGAGCCCTCCTTGAGTCAATTAGCTCGAATGATTGGGTGTTCAGATCATTCCCGATGCGCCACAAACAGATTTGGCAGGAGCAGGACTTCAGGGCTGAATATGACACATGGACCTGAGCAAGAGCTTTGGGGCATCATGATGCATTGACCTGGCTGGGACCTTCAGGACAGCATAAGATGTCAACTTGTGTGGTCCCTCCTGGGCCAACTGGGGGTTGGAGGAAACTGTCATCCAACTGCTACACTGGATCTGCACCCTCCGGGACAAGCCTGTGGGGTCTGTAATGATTATGTTCTTTGACGTCTCCAGTGCTTTTAGACAATCCAGCCTGTTTTGCTTGGGGAGAAATTAAAGAGGATGTTCGTTGACACCCCCATGGTTTCATGGATTTACCTCACTGACCGACCCCAGTACGTCCATCTGCAGATCTATGTGTCTGACACATTGACCTGCAGCACAGGTGCTCCCCAAGAGACAGTTCTATCTCCCTTTCTCTTCACCCTGTATAACTCTGACTTTAAATAGAACTCAGAGTGCTGCCACCTTCAGAAGTTTCCTGATGACTCTGCGGTGTTGGATGTATCCAGAGCAGAAACAGCCATGGAGGTGGCGGAAAAGCTGTGGACAGGAGGATAATGCATTTAGAAAAGTGACCCAGGTGAGGAAGTGTGACAAAGATCCCCTGTAATTGTTAGTGTCGTTAGTAATGTTGCCACAACCATTGTCAACTAATCTTTAGTTCTGAACTAAAGTCATGATTATGCACCACTGAGTTTTTTGTGTTTTATTTAAGGTTTTGATCCAGGTTTTTTCTTTTTGCTTTGTTTCACAGACCTCCTTCATACTTGCTTGCTTTTCCAATGTTTATTTCCAGTCTTGCATCTCACGTCAATGCCCGAGAGAATGGTTAAGCGCACGTATTGTTTTGTGTGTATTTACTCAGTCTTACGTTTTGCCTCCACTTTGGGTGATCTTGAAATTCTTCATTTAGCGGTGTTTTATGTTCACATTGCCCTGTCATTATATTTACAGCTGTGTTACTTACTAACACTTTGCCTCCATGTTTTCTTTGTGTCATTCATTCCCAGTCATGACATCTAAAGGTAAGTGTTTAATTTTAATGGAGATGACTCATGCCAAAGATTTTTTATTTAGGAAATGGAGGGTAGACTATCTGATAACTTGCCAGGGTGCAGCTGTTAATCAAGATCAGTCGGACAGATTTATTTATTTTTTTGCTGTTGGTTTTGTTCATGGCTGCAGTGAACTCTTAAATGATCCAGCATAGCTATAGCTTAGAAAACCTGCTGTGCTTGTCATAATGGCTGCCAAAAAAAAAAACTCAGTCCAAGCCAGCCACACACTTAAATGATAAAGCAGACCACAGAGCTTCTTAGGCTCACAATTTACAATTTAGTCATTTGGCATCCAAAGAGACTTGGGATACATGCGTTAGAAGGCAAGCAAAAATATAAGTCGAGGGCCGAGCACCCGACATCCTGGTACTGACACCCCTCATACACTCCATCATTCATTTGGCAAATGATAATCAGCAGAGATGCCAGATGCAGGGAACAATCTGAGTTTTGGGACCCACTGTGTCGTTAGACGGCTGTTGTCAGGCATTGACATTTACTGTCCATGAATCAGACATTTTCCTCTCCACTGTCACCTAGGGCTTACTCAAGTGAGATGTGTTGGGTTTTCTCTACATATATGTATAGTCTTGACTTTATTATGTATGACTATGTTGTGAATTGGCAATATATAAAGAAAGTTGAATTAAATTGAACAGGCTGGGCGTCGGCTGACAGGTACACAAACATCTGTGCAGCGGATGGTCAAGCTGTGGAGAGCAGAAGTTTGGAAGTCATGAATTTAGGCAGGTGACCCAGAGGGTGTCACGGTGTGAGCAAATCTTGGAGTTGATGTGGCGTGTGATGGTCTTACTGCAATCTGCTGGAGAGATATGATGTTACATATAGATTAGGGTTAGCAAACTATAAGCTGCAACTAAACTATTGTCAGCACAGCTGTTGGGCCTGGATATGGGAACAAACTGGGGCCTGATATTTATATACTGCTGGAAGTTATGAAGATCTACTGTATCAATTATGGGAAACTACTTATGAACTATAAAGCACAGCTGAGCTGAATCATTTTTTGCATGAATAATCTTGACTTTTCAATAGCAAATAATTGTAATGACTCCACCCAGTTTCTGGCTTTGAGGTTGTAAAGTTTTCATCTTTCCCTGAGAGACGTCAGTGTTGCTGTAACGTGATGTTAGAAGGTGGCAGCAGTTTGCTTTTAGGAATCACATGCATTTTCTTGGGGAAACGCCCCAGAGAGAGAAAAAACAAGGTTAACACAGATATTTAATTGTTACATATCCAATCTGAATTACATTACATGGTCACCAGGTCAGCTCTAACTGATTGCACGAACATAATGCAAGTTGAAAATTGAGCATCTCTTGTGATTTTCATTGTGATGACAATTCAAATTGAACTCTCACTCATCCTCACTTGTGGCTTTAATGTCCTCTTGTTTACATATATTGATTTACAGTTTTCAGTCATGGAGGTTAATTTATTTTTTCGTCTTCATTAAAGTTTCATGTAAACTAGGTCAAGCGTGACTTACATCACAACTAATGCAACATACTCTGGGCTTTTAATCATGTTCTTCTCTCTGTGTGTATGAGTCATTACTTGATCTTTCTATAAAACCCTGACAGAGATGTAGGTCAGTGTATGTGCTGTTGGGCCTGTGGCTTACCCATTAAATGCTGGTCCTTGATGTAATGTGGCAACATATAGGCCTGTGGGATGTGGACATAGAGGGAGTTTCAGATTACAGCTTGCTTGAGAAAAGCTGTTGTCATATATATGCATATCTGTTTCAGCTCTGTTTGGATTGTGTTGGAAACCCAGGTTTAACTTTTGACTTAAAAAATAGGGTAAGTTACTTGGGGTCACCAAGTCACCAGGGGGCCAGAAACACAACTTATTTGTACACCCACTGCTCCTACAGTAACCATACAGCTACGTGTAAAATATTGTATTGACTTATTTTAAATAGGCAGAAAGAGTAAAATAGTGGTGAAAATTATATGAGTGCAAAAGTTACCATCCCACTAGATAAATAACTTGCGATTAAGGAAAATTGCATCTTTGTGTTACTCTTTTCACTATTTCAAAATAAGAGGGTGCAAACTGTTTCATCCAACTGTATTTAATGTAAGGTCTTAAAGAATTCTACAGATATTTCTTGGTCCCAGACAATATTCCTACATACTTTGGCTACTGACTTTGGCATCTGACCTTTCATTCACACCACTATGAGGGCCAAATTTATATATTGCTTTTCTTAGTAACTAATAGTGTAAAAAAAAATTCAAATACAATTTCTGTAATAATATTACAGTTACTCCCTCAAAAAGCAATTTGTGACAATGTTGCTTTTGGTGTCACCAAGGCAAAGACTGATTTCAGATGTGAAACTTCATATTCATAGTTATTCATAGTTATAGGCAGCACTGTAAGCTGTAAGTTGGTGAGGTAGTTGAAGAGTCTACTTATTGTTTGCTTGAAATTTTAACATTGGGACAAAATGTAATAAGAACATTATTGTAACATGTGTAGGTGAAGATTACAGGACATGCTGAGCACCCACAGGTGAGGATAACTAATATGCAGTAGTCTGTACTGTTCCCCTGTCAGTTTTTTACTCATTGGTTAGAAATCAGCATTCTATCTGTGGGAGATATTTGGATTTCATTGCATCCTGACCTTATTTCCATGTGTTTTGATCTTTTATCACTATTTAATGTTTTACTTTTGAAATAACTGACAATTATTATAATTAATAACTGTGCAAATGCTGCTGTAGGATATCACCATAGAGATCTGATGTAATGTTACAACAGGAGAAGTGAAGAAAAGCATCTGCTAACATAATGTCTCGGCCAATTATTCATAAGACCATTACTCCCAACATCCATCGTTTCTGTGTGCACCCACTGGCAAGAACAAAATTGTTTCTCCATCCTGGTCCTCAAGGACCACTCCTCCTGTTTTTTTCCAACTAACCCTGCACTATCCCTCCCTGCTGATTGCCTGGATCCAGTCAATGAGAAGCTTTTTGTGAGAAAACTATTTATCTTTGTCTCACCCCACTCCACCTTTATTTGAGAGTGTATCTTCAAGCCTCTGATGGACTGGATACACCTGATGCAGGTAATCAGCAGTAGGTAGTAGAAATAAAACAAGGGATGGCGGATTGAGAACCACTGGCCTTTGGTAATATGGGAGTAAATTGTATGCAGGTAGTGATAATAATATTTCTACTGCACAAACACAACCTCAAACCTCTTGAAACACTTATTTACACCGCACAACACTAGATACACCGTAACAAAGACTCTGTGGTTGTATTGGTTGCAATTTCTGCTGAGTGCTAATTTGCATGTTGAAATACAAAGTGAAAATGATGAACCTTGCAAATATAATTATAGTCTGCTAAACATTAACTCATGTATGTTTTTACCTGACAGAGATCCAGCACCACACCTTACACAACTCAGAATGCTACTTGAATTAAATGTAACCAAACTATTTTTGAATTCTTGTAACTTTAAGCATTACGCAAACTTTGCACCAAGTCTAATTTGCGAGGTGCACACTAAAAACACCCTCCCAATTACATTTAAAGTTTCCTACTGTACTGTATAAACAGGTCAAGATAATTATGTTCCCCTTTGTTCTGTTAAACAGCCTCAGTTAGACACTAGAGTAATTTGTTTTATGAAAGTTAGTTGTGAAAGGTTTTCCTATACAAATCCTGTAATGAAATTGCCTCTTTTGCCCTTTTGTTTCTCTCTTCCTACAGACAGACAGAAAAAGCCACAAACGCACATGCACAGTAACACAACCTTGTAAAGGAAATGCAGCAGCCACAAAGAGTACGCACACTTAAGTCTCTCCTCCATCCTTCTTTCACATTCAATTATTGCTAAATGAGAAGCTCCGACCTAAACACATATGCACAAACGTAGACACAGAGCACTCCATTTCCTCATTTGCTGTTGTCATGGTAACTATGTGCATCGGGGGGTGGGGGGTTGAATGTGTCCCTGGTGTTTACTTGCCTTCCTGACTTAGTGTGCGTGTGTGTGTGAGTGTCAGATGATCTCCTAACCTCATCCTATCACTCTGAATCTTTTCTGACAAGCTTATTCCTTTGACAAGAACCAGAGAGACAGAAGAGAGGATGACAATGATGAAAGGACAGAGGTGAGAAAAAAAGTGTAGAGGAGGTAAAGGTGTTGTCCATGGTATTGAGTGTTGATTGTTCTCCTTCCTGGCACACAATCAAAAAAAATATTTATTTTTCATCTCTATGTGCCGCGTTGGAAATGCGCTTTACTTGATGTAGAAACACATTAAAATTTAAGCAATTGTCAGAGAATACACTAACAATCATGAGGCCAGAGAGGAAGCAATTATGGACTTAATTATCATTTACCACACAGTAATTAGGATTACTTTGGAGGATGAGGATAACTAGACAAAGAAAACATCAACTTTTAAACAATAATAAAATAAACAGTAATCAATACATTTTAAACAGCAAATCAAACAGTGAAGATGATTAAAAGTCACAGCAAAAACTAATGAAAGAGAAGAGAAAAGAGAATAGATTTTATTAGAGGATAACTTTCATTTGTGTTTCTGAAATTGGACACTCTGAAATATTTGTTTCAAATGACGTAGAACACTAACCATGATGAATAACTAAGCATAAATCATAAAGTTTAAAAACAGGGCATCCAGTGCAAAAACTGCCAAATCAACATACAGACATTGATCCGCTGTGGCGTGCCCGGAAAAAAAAGTACCTGCTTTGATTGTGATTGTGCATTAAATGTATATACAAAGCAATGAAAGGATCTGTCATTTCCACAACTTAAAAAAATCTTTTGTACATACATGTCTCTTTTCTCTCTTCTGATGATTTTATTTCCCTTGCTTCAGAGCTTCAATCTGGCCATCACAAAATTTGAATTTATTCAAATTGGGATCTTCTGGAGCGTCAAAGCAGCTGGTGTGTGTAAGCGTGTGTGTGCTTCTCCTGCCCAATTGTGGCTTTGAGTGTTTCTTTTACTGTGTAAACAGTTAGACAGCAGCTGATATTATATAAAAGCTAAAAAAAAAGAAATATATATATATATATACACATATATATATATATATTTATAAAGTGTGTCCCTATATATAGGGACACACTTTAATAACTGTTTTGATGTGACCTTTAGTTTGAAATAAAAATATCCTTAATGATCTGTTGGACCTCAAGATCTGCATCACTTCTGATGTTTTTACTGTTAAATTTAGAGTCTGAATAAAAACCTTCCAGTCTAATGTGTATAGAAACAAATTATTTACTGTTAGATTCAATCTCGTTACTGTGTCCAGAGATTCCAGTAATTATTGCATTGACTGTGCAGTACCACAAATAAACACAACCAACTTCAGATATGATAAATACAAGTACTTATAGAGCTGCAGATAATCATACAACACTCTACATGTTTTAAACAAACGTACTGGCAGTTTGACTGATTTGGTTTAGGAGGAAACTCTGGGTCAATGGATTTCCCCCATAGGGTTTTTAATGTAAGTATCAGAATAATTTAATGTAGTGTGATGAGTTTCATACAATTGATTTATGATAAATGGACATTAAACAGAAAGAGATGAGCTTAGCTCTGTGATGTGGCATGTTATCCTGTTATAAGTACCCATGGCCAGCATGGTGGAAGAGTGTTTAGCACTCTTGCCTCACAGCAAGAAGGTTCCACTGCTTCTTATTCACCCATTCACACTCACAATCACACACACACTCACCGACCGATGGCGGAGCTGCTATGCAGCGGGCCAACATTGACCGGGAGGAACTAAGTTGGGTTTCAGTGTGTTGCTCAAGCACACTCAAATACGACTGCTATACCTTCCTGTGCCACAGTCACCCCACAAGTCCAGCTGACAAACATAATATTGTCTAGAACAGCACAGTGACCTAATTTATGAACTTTAATTATGAATCGAGCCAAGTAAACAGTGTTGCTGTACGTGAAGCAAATTAAATCTCAAGTGTCATTTGTCTTCAGTTGTGAATTCACTGCTGAGCTGCACAACAAACCAAGGTCAGTAAACTTCATCTGTGGTTGGCTGAAACCAAAAAACCTTCAATGTTAAATATATTTATCTGGTTATTAATCTAAACATTTCTCCACAGCTCATCCAACTGTGCGTCGCAGCAAGTCTTAGTTTTTTAAGTCCTATTTAAGTTATATTGTTTCTTGGGACTGTGAGGAGGACGACAGCTCTGCTGGAAAACACAGACTGAGGAAAAACAAAATCAGATTGTGGAGTTAGGGTTGACTCTACAGTTGAATTGTTTACTGCAACTTTGCTTTTACATGACAAGATTTCATTCCTCCTGATATGCTTTAACAGAGTTACAATTATCATACATGATACAATCATACAATCAAATAATACCTCCCATGTTCAGTCAACAGGAAAAAAGGGCTCTACATCGTGCTGCAGCAAACAAATACCTGGTGCATCCATTTGTACCTGTAAGTCAGAATTTCCGAGATCCAACTGGAAAATTGAATGTAACTACTTGCGACGTTAAGGAAATGCACCAAAAGAAAGTCAGTTTAGACAGTTTCAACCTGAAAACTGAAAAATTATAACTTTTTTAACTGTAAAAGTAGAATTCCTGGCAGAGCTGCTGTATTAGGTTTTATTAAATTCCACAGGTGGTCATAATGTTATACCTGATTGTATAATAAATAATTGTTCCTCTGAGGCAAAACTAAACTGAGACGTCTTGTACTATCTTCACCCAGATCTTCATTCCAACAGGAGAAACTTCCAGAGTTTAGGAGTCACAGCTTTAAAGTCTCAGTATCCATTAGTTTTGGATGAGGAACAACAACCAATTCAGATAGCACGATTATATAAACTGGCAGTGGTGATGATCATGATTATCATATTGGTAAACCCATCTATCGTTAATGTAGTTTTTATTATCCTCTGCGATCGCCATGAACGCACCAACTGGTCAATAAAGGCGTATGACGTCAGACGCTGAAAGAAGCATGCGCCTGTAGCTGCGGTGGGCGCGGTTGACGGTGGCACCAATTTTAAAAAGTCCGTCCGCTGTTAATCAAAGGGCTGAACTTTAAGCTAAAAGAAAGAAAGAAAAAGTCAAAAGAGTCTCAACTGGAAGTCGATATCTGCTGCAAAGAGGTGAGTGACGGTCTGTACATGACGTTTGTGTGTAGTGATGTTTAGCGTTGTGTGTGCGCGCGCAAATACCAGTTCACAAAATGCACCAGGGCAGAGTGAGCCGGGCTGTGGCAGCTCAGAGGCAAAAGTGGAAATTACATCTTATACCTGGTAGAATTTAGAGGAGAGCCTACACGCGGGTAAACCAGGCCCAGGGTAAACCAGGTAACAGGTGTTTGGTGCGCGGCCTGTGGAGGCCTCTGCAGACCGCACCTGGTTAGGGAGTGGGAGAAGCCAAAAATGGACGGAGGTAAATGTTTATGTACAGTAGGCACATATTAGAACTACAGTACAGATACAAAGTAATACATCAACGAAGTAAAAAAAACAAGGAGAGCAGAGGTCAAGAATGACGAGCTGTGGTCTTAAACTAGCTGGAAACCATAAGAATAACTGAGCTTTTAAATTGAAAAGTGAATGTAGAAGTAATGTGGGTCTGTAATCTTTCTTCAGGATTCTCTCAAATGGAATAAACACATCAGTAGGACAACCAACAGATTTCTTCGAAACCTGAAAACCTCAGGTTGGCTCATGACTTTTTCTTTACAGGTGAGTACAAACGATTCATGAAATCATTAAACATGCTTTGTTAAAATTTGGTTTACTGGCACAGAAATAATGAGGCTTTAGCTTTATTTTAAGCAGTATCCCCTTATTACTGCATATTTGCTCAATGCACTGAATTAAAATGGCTGAAGTGGCAGCAAAGTGACTTTACACCAGAAACTGTTGTAAACTGTTGACCTACTTGTTGGTCTTCTTAATGCTGACCACTGTTAGATCTGTGTGTGTGCAATGAAAACAGTGCCCAAGGAACTAAAATTTCTTTTTTTTTTCTTTTACAGGTAGATCTGCGAACTGTAAGTCACAATTTTCTTTAATTTTCTTGGGCTGCCGTGCCATAACTACGCTGTCTCTTTCTCAAACATGGCTGCCATGCTATGACTGTCCATTTGTTTATTTGGATACACTGATGCCATTTTTGACCTGACATTCTAGTGTTTATTTATTTTTGGCCGCCGTGCCCTATGATGTGTTTGGGCCGCCGTGCCCTCTGAAATGTCTGGGCCGCTGTGCCCTGTGATGTGTTTGGGCCGCCGTGCCCTGTGAGGTGTTTGGGCCGCCGTGCCCTTATATTTATTGCTGTTGCCCTGCGTGTCTGGCCAGCCGTCCTTCCGTCGCACCGCGTGGCTGGCCAGCCGTCCGTCCTTCCTTCCGTCGCACCGCGTGGCTGGCCAGCCGTCCGTCCTTCCTTCCGTCGCACCGCGTGGCTGGCCAGCCGTCCGTCCTTCCTTCCGTCGCACCGCGTGGCTGGCCAGCCGTCCTTCCATTCTTTCAAAGTCCAGTTATTCAACATGGCCATCTGTCAAATAGTTTCACTATGTATCCCAAACCACAAGTTTGTCTCTGGGTCCTGTGTAATGCAAAGTGTGAAATTTTAAGACGTTTTTGTCTTGGCTGCAGTATTCCTGTTCATTATGTTAGCTTTGTTACCTTGTCTCACAGCTATCTTACTGTGTGTAACATTAGCTTGTGGTAGCATCTGAGTTAATTTCCCTCTTGCTTTACTAGATTAAACTACCTGGTTAACTATGTTGGCTTGGTACCTCTTTGGTTGTATGTTTTGGATTTCTTTCTTTCTTTGATAAACTTGGTAGTTATCAGTCAGCCTAGATGGCTGTTAGCTTGTGATCTCTGGTTGTAGTCTCTATACAACAACTATAAGAAAACTGGTTATAGAGGTTTGAAATTGAAGTCTATCTAATTTTAGGCTTCAGTTTAATGGAATGGTTCACACACTCTTTCTCACTCTGCTTCTATCTAAAATGGCTGCCGTGCCACGCCAAATGTTCAGTATTGTTTTAACTTTTTATTCCCCAGAACCATCATAATCATCAATTGGTGAGTAACATTTTTGTTTTTTCAGTTTCAGTCTTTTCTGTCCTCTTAATAAAGAACTTAAAAAAAGACAACTGTCTTTACTGCTGTACGTTGCTTGGCTGCCGTGCCAAGACTGTGCCTTCCTAATGCTAGTTTGACACCCCCTCACTGTACTTTCGGCCGGTCTGCTATTTTTGTCCGTGACCACCTGCCCGTCCTTCCACGTCATCTGCCGGGATCGTTTTCAATTTTTTTTGGAGCAGCAATGTAGACAAGGTCTACCAACACAGTAAGTTTAATAGGGTGTATTTTGGTGTCTGCACTTCACAACTTTTCTCCAGCCGTTCGTTCATCCATCCAACGTGGCCTGTTGGTCAAACGTCGTCATAAGTCTAACAGGCAGTCCATTCGTGTAAGCTTTGATTCACTTTGGCTCAGCTACGTAGACAAGGAAAGTCTACAAACAGTAAGTCTCATCTGTGGTTTGTGATTTTGGTTGGCCGCCGTGCCACAATTTACTTGAATTTCTCGTTGGTCCAAATACAATGGCTGCCTGTACATCGGTCCGTCGTACGCAAACGTGGCAGCCTATCTAAAAACTAAAACTGAAGTGATATTTGTGTATCACTATACACCAGGTAAGTTAATAAACACGGTAAGTCTGGGGTAACATGGCCGCCGTGCCATCACAATTATATTTTTGTGGCTGCCCGTTTGTCCGTTTCGCCTTTACAATAATTTCATCGAGAATATCTGCCGACCGCACGGGTTTTGATATGACTTCTGTTTTTGCTTGGCTGCCATGCCACTCTCGCTGTTATCCCAAAAACATGGCTGCAGTGCTTTGACTAATCACTTGCTAGATTTCTATTGCTGCAATAATTTATTTCTAGGTAGCTCTCCAACCGGTAAGTGCTGTTTATATTTTTGTTTGGCTGCTGTGCCCTGCTGTCTTTATAGCTGACTGACCCTATTATTGGATTATTTCATAACCTAAAAGACTGTGGCCTCCAGTGAAATATTGGGTTGCATTTCATTGGTTGTGTTCATGGAAGTCCTGCTGTGATGTTGGTTCATCAATAAGCAAAAGTGAACATAAGTTGTGTGTAGCTGAGTGTTTTTGAAGTCTGGTCTGGGTAGGTGATCAATAAAAGAGGTCTCTTTTGAAATTTAGAGCTCTACTGAGTTTGGGTGTAAACTGCTGAATTGACCAGTTGCCATGGTGTTGGTCTGACTATATGCTGGTGTGCACAGAGTGTGTTTGTCTATACCTCAATAAGTACCTCATGTCTGTATTATGGCATAAACTCTACATTCAAAGTGTAGATACTGGTTAATGCTGTGTAGGGGCTCAAAATGGATTCATGTGAGGCTGATGGAGGTAACTGGTTAGTGAAGGTTCTTTCAGGCTCTTGGTTGGTTACTTCTGATTTGTTTTTTTTTTTTTGTTTTTTTTTTTTTACTAAAGCTTGAGAGTAAAGAGGGTGGTACCACCCTTTTAAGGTGTAGTATGAGGGTGAGTGACAACATACTGAGCCACACTGCTACAGTGTCAACTTGGAAAATGTTAAGTTTAACCAACAACTCACTGAAGCACAAATGCTCAACTCTAACCTCCAAGGTAGTCAAGTCAGACATTTTGGAAGCATTTTTAGTTCAACCTACACATCAGTTGGTATAGAAATTACCTAATGAGTGTAGAATCAATATAAATATTCTTAATATCTGAAAATATTCTAAAGTTAAACTTCATTTATTGTAGTCTGTATTATTAGAGCAGCTATGGGTCCTGAGGCAGAGCAAGTTTGAACCTGGTCATCACAGTGACCCTGGTTTCAACGTGTGTGTCAATGTCCTCACTCTTAAGTTGCTCTTGATAAATCACACTCTGCACACACTTATGAAACTGAAAAGCAACAACAAAGTAATTTCCATATCTTCACAAAATTGACCTCTAAAAATATGCACTTCAAAAATATAACTTTGCTAATGTGAAATCCACACAACAAATCTGTAAATCTCAATGAGAAGAATAAAACATTTATAAGAATTTTCAGCGGACTACTTTTCAAATTTTAAATTAAAGAGAATTTACTTTAGTTTTATGATTCACATTGTTAGGGAGGGTTGGCCCTGGATAGAGAGCAGATTGGCCAGCGACTGCAGGATCAACAGTTCGATCCTCTTCTCCTAGTCCACATGTAGGTGTCCTTTTGGGCAAAATACTAAACCCAAAGTTGCTCCATGTGTCTTGGGTTGTAAGTGAATGATGACTACTTCAGATTTGGAGTCAAGTCATTACTGATATGTTGAGGTCATATACCTGTATCAGTCTATTAATATCAGTAATTCCTTAAACGTATCCCTCCTTCTATAAACCCTTTTTAAAAAATGCTGGATTAATGTATAAAAGGTGGGAATCATAGTTAGAAACACTGAAAAATTGGACACATTTCTACCTTCTTCCACAGAAAAATTGTTTGCCAAACTAATATAATTACATCAACTTAAAGTCTTGCTCTAACTTGGTGTAACCTCATTCTCTGGCCATGTCCATGTTAAGCCAGTTAAATTTAAACACCCTTTTCTGCTCTGCCTCTTTGCAGACTAAAACTTTCTTTCATTTGAGATTTTCACACACATTCACGTTTTCCTGTGGATGGAGACATGAGCACATAACATCTGGTGTGGAGCATGTGGTCTTTCCGTCATTTTAGAATTTAACTGGCTTGCTGCAGACAGCCTGTCTGTGTGTCTATGTTTGTCAGTCATTGTCAGTCTCTGTTAAACCACTTTCTCTTGTGCACTGAAGATCACTATGTTTTATTTATTTATTTTTATTTATTTTTTGACACAATGGGTCCTGAATTTATATTTCAGATTTTCATTCTCCTAAACTGGAAAAAATTCCTGAAATTCACCCAGACTTTTTTATCTTTAAATTCTCGTATTTGCTGTTTCTTTGAGATTTTCTTTCAGGGTTTTCCTTCTGTCATTATTTTTTTTTTTTGCATCAAATATGTAATGTCTAATCTTAAGTGTGTGTGTGTGTGTGTGTGTGTGTGTGTGTGTGTGTGTGTGTGTGTGTGTGTGTGTGTGTGTATGTGTGTATGTATATATATATATGTATGTATGTATATGTATATATTTCTTTTTCTCAGTTTGGTCTTTCCTGGACATTGATCATCTAAAGAGTTTTTGTGCATGTGATGTGTTTTCTAATCTGGTAAGGTTTTATTGTCTGCATTTGTCTGTCAATTTATTTTCTCTGTCTCCATGACCATCCATCTCCGTTCATGTAATCAGCTCAGTTCAGGTAAATCTCTAAATGGTAAGTTGTGGTGTGGGGTGTTTGTGGTGTGTGTGTTTTTTTTTTTTTTTTTTTTTTTTTTTTCTCCTCCTTCCTCTCTCCCCAACTTTTGACTTTTGATCCCCAAATGGTAAGTTTGCTATTTGCACTTGGCAGCTACTTTTTACTTTGAGAAATATTCTGGCTTTTTTTTTTTTTTTTTTTTTCTTTCTTTCTTTCTCGTTCAATTTTGAAAAAAAAAATATATCAACAAATAAGTGCTTGGACCAAAGTTTGTTTGTACCTGGCTACTTTTAATCAAATATGAAATGACAAGGAATGCTTTTGTGTAAATCCTAAAATGCAATCTGGGCTTTGTCTTCCTGAGTTTAGTTGTACTGCTGTTGCTCACCACCACCCAACTAGAATGCAAATATTTATTAGAATTCTCAAATTAAAATTTGAGGTTAAATGCTGGCTCTTCTCTCTGCCAAGTTTCATTTAAAGCAGAAACTCAAGTGAGACGTTGGCTTCTAATAGGACTGAGCGTTCTCGTTTTGCGTTATTCTATTCGTAGTTTTGATACATTGGGAGGCCTCCCAGCAGGGGAACGCACCCCACCCCTGCCAAGTATTACATTATTGGGGTTACGGCATCAAACGATGCTGGGCTATTGCGTGCCGTTTCATGCATACGTTAGCCTCGGAGCTGTTACTTGACGGTGCGTTATTCTTCGGAGGGAGCAAACCTGGCAGAGGGATGACTCTGGCAACTCTTAAAGTATCTATTTGGATTAACTATTCAATGTTTAGGACTGGCGATGGCAACAACAGCATGACTAAGCCTTCTTGTGTCAAGTGTAGCAGGTTGACACAATATAAAATAGAACTCCATACTACTCATACCTTTTTGGATTCAAAGAAAATTAAAATGGCAACTTCATGGGCAGTATTCCAGAATAAGGTTTAAAGGTTCAAGTTATGCAAAGACATTGTCAGGGACAAGTGCCAATTTGTTGAAGAATTTATTCTGACTATTCAACTTATTCTTTCGGGTTGCTCTTTTAGATCTCCTATCCTTTTGTTTATTTCTTCTAAAGCTTTCATTTAGCTTTAAGTTCTTGTCATCCCCCTCACTCCATTCCTCTCTCCTGATCCCTCAAACTTGTATCTAACTTAAACACCTTCGCTCACATCCACTTGATCTCTTCTCAATCTCTGAATTTTTCACAATTTCAAACTCAAGACTTCCTCCTCACCATCCCACAACTCGTATCTCTCCCACTTATGAACTCTTACTCCGTGCCACAAACTCCCTTTCCTCCCTGTCAGTAACCTGCTCATACGAGAGATTAAAGGCTGAACTACAGAAAGTGGACAACATTTGAGGGTCTTCGTTTCCAGAATAAACTCGTCACACAGTGGAGTGGTGTCTGGCCGACTAACCAAGTGTGAGTAGAGACTATTCAGTATTTGCTTAAATGTTTAAATCACTGTTCACTGTAACCATTTAGAAATCGAACAAACTTATCCTTTTTAAATTGTAACTGCTCATTACTGTCAGGGATTTTCTGTTAAAGTCCAATTTAGGTCTGGTTTAAGGTAGAAATACAAAGGAATTTTGGTATTGGTCTATGGTCTAAATTCATATCCCAAACTTAATGGTAACATTTAACAAGTACTATGTCTTTTATAATTTGTGGTTTTATTTGGGTTGCAGAAAGTCCAAACTATATAGAGATGGAGGCTGCAGTGGATTCGACAGGTTTCCATGCCTACAGAGAACTTGGGAGGCTGTGATCTGGATAAGTTGTGCTTGATGGCTGAAGACAAAGGTCAAGCTACACCAAACCCTTTACAACAAGGCTGTTGCACCTTGTTTTTTGGTGTTTACACATTCATGTTTTTCATTGCTTGCTTTGTACTAGATAATTATGTTCCAGACATCCATGCATAGACATGGTTGAATACTTCAGACTGACTAGTTTCACTATGCAGTGCCACACTAGATTGACGTGTAATATAAAATTATAAGTAAATATAAAATATTATCTTGCTAAATTGCTTGTTGCAAATGCTTTAAGATTCCAAATGTTGTCATTATACTTGATTTGAATTGGTTGTAACTTTTTGACTGACTTCCTCCTCTGGTAATATAGCCCATGTGAGTACATTTAAAATTATTAGCACCTAACATACTTGTAGTAATAGTCCTAGTGACCACAGTTGGTTGTGACTAATTTTTATTTATTTTTTTCATAATCAACTGTGCAGTTACCAAGACAAGCTTGGTATAAATTTGCTGACTCCAAAGTTGTACTGTCTAGTTAAATCTAGTTACGCTTTTATCAATCACCACCTTGATGATTGTAATGCAAAAGTTATAGAAATTGTAATACTGGGTAAATCGTAATTGAGGTTTAAGTACTGGCTCATCTCTCTGGCAAGTTTCCTTCTAAGCGCAAACTTGATTTGCATATCGAGTTGAAAGGGCTTATGAGTCTACGCTTCGTCTACGCTTCGTCTACGCTTCGTCTACGCTTCGCTCCAAAACACTGGGAGGCCTCCCAGCAGGGGTTCTTACCCCACCCCTGCAAACCCTAATTCATTAGGTTTATGTGACAATGTTGCTGTGGTCTTTTTGACGGCTTCATATGTACACAAACATTTATTTGACAGCGTTGCGTTTTTCCGAGGAAGCAAACCTGGCAGAGGGATGACTCAGATGACTAAATTCAAGTAGATTGGGCATATTATGCAATCTAGTAGTGTTAAGGACAACGTGCCTGAACCATTTTGTGTCAAGTGCACTGTGCTATATTGATAAATTGAAAACGTGGGTTGTATTCCCAGTAAGGTTGGAAGGTTAAAGTGTGAAGTAAAAATGTCATGTCAGTGGCTAAAGGGAAAAATGTTGTTGTTTTTTTTTATTTGTTTTTTTTTTTATTAATAATATCCCTTGTTGCATGTTAATGTTGGCAACAGAAGCAAAATTGTGTATTATTGAAAGATGTCCTGCTTTTGTCAAATGTCTTTTTTAAATTGCGTTAAAGAAATGCCTTGAAGATTTTCACCTGAGTGAACCTGACACCTGGATACACATGGCATTTTTGATCAGATACGGTCAAGGCAGATGACCGTCCACCTTGAGCCTGGTTCTGCTGGAGGTTTCTTCCTAATTTTTTATTTTTTTTTAAAGGGAGTTTTTCCTCTCCACTGTCGCCTAGTGCTTGCTCAAGGGGAATGTTTGTTGCATGTATTTTAAATGTAAACTTTGACATTTATCTTGTCTATACACTGAAAAGCATAAGTGGTTTAGACGTGTTTTTGTTTGCTCACTTCTATAGTTCTAACAGTGCAACAACTTGCATTATAAATACAAATGATTAAATTATTAAGCTTCATACTATTGACTCGTTGGTTTAAAGTCTGTATAATTTCACCCTGGGACTGTGTAATGTTCTCAAAGTAGATGTGAATAAACTCTTAATGATATTTAAATGTAATCTTAAAGGCTCGTACTCATTGATATTGCTTTCCTTTTCACTCAGAAGACTTTACAAAACTCAAATCTCGTATGTTCGGTCATGGTGACTGTGACCTGCAAGGGACTGAAAAATGAACATTTAAAGTGTTTAGTTGGGCTGCTACCTTTCTAGTTGTGTGTAACAATATGGCTGAAGCAGGGCAATCTAAAGATATTGTTTTAGATTTATTAACTTTGTTTTCCTCAAATGGCCTCAGAAAACAAAATGATTATACTGAACTGCAGGCTGGCACTACCTGATCCCAGTGGGTTGCAGTAATGTTTTAATGAGGGCCATCTACAGGTCTCACCCATGTCAAATTTGGAGGAAAAAGCTGAATTGTTTGCTTTTGCCTACAGAGGGACATTGAGTTCAACCAGCTTTGTAAATCTGAACAGTCGAAAGACAGCTTCAATACACAAGCACTGGTTATTTGAAGGCAATTAAGTTGTTTGTTTTGTTTTTTCAAAACTTAAACAAGCCCATATGGAATGATTTTCAGCACTGGTGTTTGCAACATTATTTAATGAGTAGTGTGCTGGCCCATGGATTTACAACCAAAGGATCTCCTTTTATAGTGCAAACAAAGTCGGGGATGATGCAAAGATGTGTACAAAAGTCAACTCTTTCAGACATGGTTAGGTACTTGTATATGAAGTCTTAATTTATCAGGAATGGTTCATGTTAAACTATTAAAGGTTAATGTATAATGTGAGACCGCAGAAGTTGCTTTATGAAAATTGTATCTGTTTGACGGTACACATGTCAAATGGGGAGATTTTCCTGTAAACTACAACTCTATATAGGTTGTTTGTACCTACGAGAGAGGATCTCCTGTGGCATTCTGTGATCAGTCTCTGGCGGAAAGTGCTCCTCTGTGCAGCCAGTACACAGTGGAGTTGGTGGGAGGGAGGGATTGTCCAGGATTGAGAGTTAGGACAATATTCTCCTTTCAGCCACGACATGCAGGGGGTCCAGCTTCTACCCAGAACAGAACCAGCCCTCCTAAGGGGCTGCCTTTGAACCAGGGGCTTGTACACAAGTAGGAGGTTGATCAGGTTGTGGTCAGACCTGCCCAGGTGAGGAGGGCGGGCCTCTAACATTCAAGTACATCAGGTCAACTGTCTTTTACCCGCTGGTGTGACAATCCACATACTGTGTGACGGTTTTGGAGAGGGTTGCATGATTATAGTGACCAGAGATCATAAAGGGTGTCAGGATGTCAAGTCTGGAGTCTGGCTGTAACAGTGTATGACATGACATGCATCATCTGAGTAAGCAAAGGGAGGAATATAGATGGCGAACAATATGGCGTGTGAGATGGAGGCCCGCCCCCTTTCTCCTCCAATCCACCTTTACTGTAGTGAAGCAGTCCCTACTGATGCATGTGTCGGGCAAACTGTCCTGCAGCCATGTCTCTGTGAAACAGTCTACAGTTGAGATATTTACCTTCCTTATCAGTGCAGTCAACTCTCCACCTTGTTCTGCAGAGACCTCTTGTTGCCCATAATCAGAGATGGGAGATACAGCTCGAATCTTCTAACCCTCTCTCACCTGTTTCTATTTTCCACCTGTGGAATTATAATCTTTAAGAATGTGATGTTGGTTGAAGATGAATTATAATAAATGCTTTTATAATAAGTGAGCTTTTGCAGGTGCATGTGCAAGTAGGTTACTGATATAATATAGAACAATAGTTTGCTTCAACAATTATCTTAGGGAGTAGACAGCTGCAAGTTATCAATTGCGCACACACAGACGAACACACAGGGAACATTTCATGCAGGAAATGGAAGGCAAACAATGGAAAATTCTATATAAAGATATTTATGTTGGTCCAAAAGGAGTGGCAGGTGCAACCAGGGTTTTGGAGCCCTCCAACTCAACCTGGAACACAGCAGGGACAGCTAAATATCGTATGGCCCACGATCTCCATAAAATCTCACGTTTTGGTGCCCAATTACACTGGACTCACACAACCATTCAGGGTTAGGGAAGGTTAGTTAAGAGTAAACATTTACACTGATTTGGCCTATGCAGTGAGAGCAGTACACGTAGAGCTCGGTCAATGGACATGAACGGGATTTCTCACAGCAACAAGCCCATCAAACATGAAGAGGAAATGAAGGAACTGGCACCAGTTGGTTTGTTTTTAACCCCAAACCAACAGTCAAACCAGAGATGAGAGCGTTTCTGGTAAGTATTTCCCCAGGCCAGAAATTCATCGCCTACACAGACATGGCGGACAAAGTAAGAGGGTACAAATATCTTTTGGTGTGTGTGGACGCTTTTACGGGGTGGCCCGAAGCCTGGCCCACCAAATCAGAAGATAGTAAATCAGTAATTAAGTGTCTGATAAACCATTATATCCCAAGTCATGGGTTCCTGCAGAAGGTAAGGTCACACAATGGGACTCATTTCAAAAACGGTGATCTGAGGAGAGAGGAGGAAATACTGGGGCTGAAACAAAGAATGAACCAAAACCAAATTGGCTAAAATCTGTGCACAGACCAAAGTGAACTGGAAAGATGCGCTTGCTCTGGCCCTTATGGCTATTAGGGGAGCGGTGAACCAAGGGAAAGGGTTCACACCCTATGAGTTGCTAACAGGAAGACAAATGCCAGGTCCTAGTGCGGGCCTGAAACTAACCCAAGCTGACAAAGTAACATATCTTTATCAACCATATTTTAACGAACATACTTATCCCTTGGTTTTGGCAACAGGGACGAGAGTTGTCCACCCCTCGTCCTGAAGCATCTGACTAAGATTTAAACTCCCTCCAACCAGGTGATTTGTTTACACAACAAATTGGGTACTTTACTATACTAAAATGCTACACTAAAAATATGGAAATAATAAATTAAAAGAAATGGCAAGGAACTCCAACAGGCTGCAGCTGGGCCTGCGACTACGCATATTTTTCTGGCCAAAGGAAAAGCTGACCATTTTCTCATTTCACTGATTTACTATGTTTATGAAGGGATGTAGCAATTAGGACAAAGAAAATTTGCTTGTAAAAACTGCAGTCACTGCTAATGTGTCAGCTAGTGGTTAACTATCCAGTCATAGACTACCACATAAAGACGCTAAATGCAGCACACCACCATATAGACTCTAACCAAGCCTATAGCTTAGAGTCCAGCAACTTGTCAATTCTAGCGGGTGTAGTGTCAGCGGATTTCCCATCTCTAGAAGCAAGCTCACCTTTTAGAACTATGAAAGCCGTAACATTTGGGCCTGGTGGCCCTAGCTTTAACTAAAAGGAAGAAAAAACATTTAATGTTAAGCGTTACAACAGAACACAAAAGCAGGACTTGAAAGGGTGGGGCAGCTACAGCCAATACAGGCTTCACAGGAATGAGATCCGGTTCTCAGTTGAAGCTGTACAGGAAGTTGTGTTATGGTGCCATACATTGAAAGAGGCCTTGCTGAAGTTTTAAAGTGATGTCTCCATTTCAATGATTTTAACAGACTAAATGAAACACTGAAAAGATGGCAGGTAACTAAACCCAGGCCAGTGTAATGCCTATGGATTCAGGTCTCTAGAGTTTGAGTAACTGACATGTAAACAACTTTATCAGAGTAGGAAGTTTAAAAACCTCATGAGATTCATGGTGGCACAAAGTCTTATAAAACCTTTTCCCAGGCTCAAACTGTTCTCTTTGCAGGACTTGAACACTAAATCCCACAACAGTCTGAGATGTTTGTAGAATCTGACGTTACCAATAAACAAAATCCTGCTTTTATGGATTCAAAATTTTCACGCAGGGAATTTTATTATTTTAATGAATTATGCTGTTGATGCAGCTCATGGATCTTGGATAATGCAAGTCGCTAATGCGTCATCAAAGGTGATAATGAAAGAGCAGGCATTATTTATGTAATAACAGGTACAGTGAATCAGTTTGCAACATCATCTCAGCCATAGTTGCAGAACGTACTTCTTGTACCATAATGTCTTTTTTTGCTGTTCCAGTGATGTAGATCCTATTTTTCTCAGCAGTGACGCCTACCATCTAGAAGAAGACTACAGCAAGAAGAAGACTACCCCTTTGGCAAGCATAACTACAGTGTGTTGACCTCAAGCCAACCTTTACAGAGGAATTCAGTATCTATGCCACAGGTGCCTGAAAATGCATTATCTGCTACAGGATTCACCATTCATTAGGAAATTCTCCCATATTTGACACCTGACAGATTTCACTTTTCTCAATACAGTGAAAGTTGTGCTTAGGTCCTTGAGTGGTGCATCACTGGCAGCCAGAGCCACGCAGAACACCAGTCTCATTGGTTTTAATGTTTTGTGAATGATACCTTAACCTTTTTCAGACTTTGTGGATGTTGTTTACATGATAACATGGTAACTGAGAGAGGAGTTAATTAGCCCCATAGAGGATAAACATCTCTCATAAAATCCTTGGACTGAATCAAACATTTCAGTTGCTACTGAAGTGCAGCTAAAGGTCGGCAATCTGCATGGTAACACTTGTTCTCCTAAGTTCATTAATGAATTATACTTGTTACACGTTCTGCCTGTTTATTATGAGTTTATATGTTTGACTAATTTAGCATCTCTGTGCATGTTAAAATGAATATAACATATTTAACTTTTGGTGGCCATTTAAAACTGCACAGCTACAGATATCTTTATTTTGTGATCATGTTTACAGTGTATGTTCTTATAATCTGCTCTAATTTTTCTAATTTCACTATAGTTTATCTTATAGTGATTCACAAAAACCTCCATGAGCCTATGTACATTCTGATTGCTGCATTGTTAATGAACTCTGTTTTTTACCCAAAGCTGTTATCTGACTTTCTATGTGAGAAACAGATCATATCATGAGAAACACAAACCTCAGTATCATGCTGGTTTTAGCTTGGTTTCTGCCCATTTGCCAAGTTACAGTACCCATTGCAATGAATGCTACTGAAAAACTTTAACTTTACTTTCAAAGGGATATTGTGTAACAGCATAGTTTACAAACTGTACTGTGTGAGTTCAGGAGTGTTACACATTTATGGTTTACTGTTTTTTTGTAACTCATTTACTTCTTCCTGTACTTTTCATCTCTTTACCTACACACAAATACTTATCATATCCCATCAAAGCAATAGAGAAGTCCGGAAAAAAGCTGCATAGACCTGTTTACCTCACCTGTTAGTTTTGTTCCACTTTCATGTTGACGTGCATATGATGTTCTTTTAGCTAGACTGGAAACTGGTTTTGTTAAATATACATATTCGTGTTTTAATTTTAGAGACTGAATGCAAATGTTTGTATATATTCCTGACTGAGCAGGTTAAATGAAATCGTAGTTCTGTCTCCTGATAGTTATTAATGCTAGTGTAAATGGAAAAACAAATAATCGATATTGCTTCTGCGTCAGGGTTAGGTCAGGGTTAGGGTGTGTGTGTGTTTGCCACAGCCATGACAAATAAGAGGAAGATGCCAGATGAAGGCCAAAATAAAGAATATATTACAGCAAAAGTATAAAGAAAAACACAACATACACAGAAAATACCATACGGTGTGTTTATCAGTGCACTCATGAGTGCATGGATAAGTGAAGTATAATAAAATCGACCAAAAGTTGTAAGAGGGTACAGAGACACAAGTTCTTCATTGCACCAGCACCCTAGAAATTAACCTTGTCCAAAGTACCACTGCAGAGAGAAATGGGAACTGTTATATCCAACTATCATGAGAAGAGCAAACATCAATATTATTCTGGCTTTGGCTTGTACCTTCCTGTCAGGCTGCTGTGCCAATAGTGCTGAGTGCAAACATTAAAATGTACTTTCAAATGAATCATCTGTAACAGCACAATTTACAAATGACACTGTTTAAGAGGATTACAGAGAAATCTTGTACTTCTCCCTGTACTTTTCATGCTTTTTACCTACACAACAATACCTGTAATATTGTATCGAAGCAGTAAGGGAGTCAGAAAAAAAGCTGCACAGATTTGTTTAGCTCACTTATTGGTTCTTATCATTTTTCTTGTGTAAGTGCGAATAATGTTGGACTGAAAACAGAGTTTCCAAAAACTGTGCAATTTGTGCTGACGCTGCAATTAATTTTGTGTCTTTACTTCAATAATATGGACTGAAAATGAGAGGAGAAGTTTTCACCACTTCAACCACAGAGAAAGAGTCTCTTAGGTGTTAAAACAGGTGCTGTGAAGGTAATTGAAATGATGATCCGGAATATGAGAGAGCTATCTTTAATATTTTCTCATGGTTTGGGTAATTCAGCTGCCATATTAGACCATAGGAGGCCTTAAGAAGAAATGTACAGACACCATAGGTTTATTTCTATTGTAATTGGAAAACAATTTTCTAAACAGGAAAAAGCATTTGTGCCACAAGACGCCATGGATTTTTTTAATTAGCCAAACCTGTAAGTAAAAGGAAGTGTTGCTCTTAACAGCAACAGCTAATTTACAGACTTCACTGTGAGGTTTCCGAAGTGCTAAATATGTATGGTTTAGTTTTCTAACGTTTTCACACATCAAGTTGGAATAGAGAAGCTACAGTCAGTAAACCAGTTTTGAAGTGCAGAAAGGTTAGCATAGGTGTATTTTTATCTCTGCTTATCAGATACAATATTTTAGTCAACGGGCTTCAGCTTGTCCCTTCAGTGGTTGCCACAGTGGCATGTTGATTTGGCATGTGTTCTCATGCCTGATGCCCTTGCTGCCACAACTCTCGCATTTTTATGCAGGCTCAGGACCAGCACCAAGTGGGTCCGCACCTGGTGGGGTGGGATTGGAACCTGCCCATCCCAACCCAATGCTCCACCACTGATCCACCAGGCCCCCATTTGTGCCTATCAGATACAGATACTATAAAAATATAATGGATACAGTGTCTCGAAAAAGTCGACATTTTATCATGTTATAACCACAAATGTAGATGTATTTTATTGGGATTTTATGTGACAGACCAACACAAAGTGGCCCATAATACGGAAGTGAATGGAAAATGATAAATGGTTTTCAATGTTTTTTTACAAATAAATATCTAAAAAGTGTGGTATGCATTTGTATTTATTCCCCTGAGTCAATACTCTGTAAAGCCACCTTTCGCTGCAATTACAGCAAAAAGTCTTATGGGGTTTATCTCTAACAGCTTTGCACATCTAGTGAATGAAACTTTGCAAAATAGCTCAGTCAGACTGGATGGAGAGAGTCTGTAAACAGCAAACTACATAATTGGATTTAGGTCTGGACTGGGTCATTCTAACATAATTATGCTTTGGTTTAGACCATCCATTGTAGCTCTGGCTATGTTTAGAGTTGTCTAAACATAGTCTCAAGTCTTTTGCTGACTCGGGTATTGTTTTAAGATTTTCCTGTATTTGGCTCCATCCATCTTCCCATCAACTCTGATCCGCTTCCATGTCCCTACTGAAGAAAAGCATCCTCACAACATGATGCTGCCATCACGGTGAGGATGGTGTGTTCAGCGTCATGTGCAGTGTAAAACTTCCAGCACAGACAAATCGCTGTACACACACACAAATCTCCCAGACCGCAGGACAGTAACACAATCCCACGTGTAACAACACAGCCATTTTTGAGGCTTTCCACCATCTTGCAGGTTGTTTTAAACTCTGCTCAGGTTTGCAACAAGAAGGTCCACACATACAATGTTCAAATGCCAATTATATGTATTTTAACTTGACAGAAACATAATGGACGGACTGTGGGGAATCCATGGTTGTAGGCTATGGATATGTGAGTGTAAAGGTGTGTCAGGATGTGGCACAGATATGAGTGCTGATCACACTCATTTTGTTTGGGTCAAAAGTTTTTCACATGGATGAATTATGAGAGAATTGGCCCTGGTATCAGATCAGGAAAGGGCCCCCACACCTTCTTTCTGCTTACTCTGATTCTGTACTAATTTTACATTTGTCTCTGGAAGTTTTCTTTTAAGTTTGTACTCATCTGATGTTTGTTTTTGGATGGTTTCAGGTCATTGTTAAATATTGTTGGTGATTTTGCACCTTTTTGTGGTAATGTTTCATCTTCTAATTGAGCTCTTTCAATATGCCCGCCTGTCTTTACAATGATCATTTCAGCGTGGTATCCCTTTTGCAAGTAATGTGTGAATGAGAAGTGGATAGTAAGAGACTAACAGCAAAACACATCCCCAGCTTTCCTTAATTATTTCTGTTTCTAAGTTCTAAGAAACAAATTGAAACAGGCATAAAGGCTGTCAGATAATGATTATGACTTTATTTAGACCTTTAAATGAACTTGTGGTGTTTTCTCTTTGCCCTGCAAGTAATTTCTTACCCTGTTCTTGGTCTTAATCGGCCTGTTATGTTAATATGCATTTAGCTACATTTTACTGATTTTCATTATTACAATTTCACATTGCAAGTCATTGCCAAACTTGCTAAAATGTTATTTCTTTTTTTCTTCCAATAGGTGTTCTTTCCTTCTTTTTTTTTAAACTTCAACTGGTAAAACGGGGACCCTGAGGCTTAATTTTCATTTTTCTAACCCTTCAATTTTAGAAATGTTAGTGGAAGATGGCTGTTCTAGAGATTTATTTTATATGTGAGGTAAAGGACAAATCCTGGTCAAAAATAACTTAAGGTTCCTCACCACAGCACTGGACGCCAAAGTTATGCCATCTAAAGTAACTATATTGTTAGACAGCATATTTCTCATCTTTTTGACAACTGCACATCACATAAAGCAGCATGACCAAACAAGTACAATGAAAATGACAATTTTGTGGAAAGAACTTTAACCCACTGATGTACAGAGCAGTGGTGGACTCAGGTTGTCTGGGGGGCAGGGATGAAAAACTCACTCCCATGGTTTCTTCTCATTATTTTGCCAGAGCTAAATTATGATTTCATTAGATAGGTACCTTGTAAATCATTTAAGGACTGTGATGCTGAAGACATTTTAAGTGCAGAAGACAACCTGTTGCCTTATATTCTATTAAATAAGTTTGATTTTCCATCGTATTTTTTGAGCCTAAACATTTTACCAATGAAGCCTTCTTAACATTTAGTACACAGCCTAGTAGCAACGCTGTGTTCCTTCAGCACTGTGTTCCTCTGGCCTTAAGAGAACCATGAACCATGTTAAGGATTGTTGTTAATTATACTCAATTTGTAGTTAATGGCCTAAAACAAAAACTTAATTGTGGTCCTTTTTTCTGTTTTTGTGGTTAAAGAAGAAATCAAATACACTCTGATTTTATGCAGAATATTTACATGCACCCTAATTATCCAGTCTTTACTCAGTCAGTGCACTAACTCTATACTGTAAGTAAAGAAGACTAAAGGGAGACAGTTAATGCTGTCATCTGAATAGATAATGAACTCAAAATAAAATGTTGTTTTCCACTTTACATGAATGGATATATGCGTTTGTTTTCTGCATCCCATGCAGCATTAATGCTGTGACATTTCCTGAGAGGAATACAAGCTTCTCTACTCTGACAACTGCAAATCCGCTAACCTGATTAGCATTCACTGGAAAAAAGAGTGATGAATTGTATCTAAAATGAGGTTCACCACTTCTTATGGTCTTAACGAATTAGAAATGCTCATCAGTGCAACTTGACAACATGTGCTGGGGAAAAAACGTAACTGCTTTTAAGGGTCATGTGTAATGATGCTTTAAAACAACAGCTGAGACAAAAGAAACTTCTGATCACTCTCACCCTACTGTTTGTAATTGATATACCCTCTGCTTGGCTGTACAGTGCAGCTCACTGCCCACTCACATAACTTGCTTCAAAAAAAGCCTTTTCTCACTGCTGTAAAAAATTATTTATTTAAATAAACGCCCGTCAATACACACATTTATGTTTTTATTGACTCACTGGTGTGCTTTTCTATGCTCAATTTATGTCGTGCATGTGTGCGTGCGCGCCCGTGTGTGCGTATTGGACTGCTGACATACATGATGTGTTTGCGTTGACTCTGAGTCTGTAACTCAGTGGGTGATGGAAGATGAGTTGATTAGATGAAAAGATGAGAAAACTGCACCAGCTGTGTTTGTCACATCATGACACCTGAACTTAAATTGTGAGGTTGATTGAACCTCCATGTTACCTTCACCGAGAAAATGACAGCTTCTCTTCTAAGGATGAGCTCAGGATCTTTGAATATTTACATGAGAATAGCAACAATATACTCCAAAGCCAGAATGACTCACCTCTGCTGTGACAAGTAAACCAGAAAGAATTAGGTTTAGTCTAATCAGATCTATTAGAAAGGTGAAGTGAACAACTGATGCTAGACTGCATAAGGTGGTTTTCTAAATAACTAGCACTTTTTCTTTGGACTTCCGAATTATTGTAGCTCTTGCTACTCAGACACAGTACCCTATACCCTGCATTTAACGTGTTCTGCACAAGTGAAGAAATATTAACAAAATGCACAGGAAGTACTCATTATAAAACAGAATGATTAGTAGTCCTTTTTTGCATATGTAGAGTAGTATAAACAGTCTAGTAAGTATAAGTAATATTCAAAAATGTTGTACTGCACATAGGTAAAACACTAATATAGCTACATACCACCTCTGGCTATTGCATGGGAAGTACAGAGAAAATTTTTGTACTATGCAGTGGTATAGGCAGTGGTGGAAAGTAACTATGTACATTGATTTTATTACTGTACTTCTTTTCATTTTACTTGAGTATTTCTATTTTTTATAGAAATGTGATACTCCAAATTCAGCATTCAGAGGCAAATATTGTACTTTTACTCCAGTACATTTATGTGAGAATGCTTGTTACAAGTTACTTTTCACATTCAAATGAATAAAACAAAATGCAGCTGAGCAGCTAAACACATCATTTAGTCAAACTGTTTTACTTTTCCTTCTAGAGTAGAAAAAGAGTTTGTATTTGCACTTTGCTTGAAGTATGAGTGTATCATTCTTCTTAACACAATCTGTGTATCTGTGTGTGGTAGAGCAACTTGGGAGAGGGGTTGAGGAGGGTATGTGACGGGTACTTGTTCATATTCCAGTCAGGTTTGAGTCACCTTGCAGCCAACACACTTTATCACAAAATAATCCCTGTCTGTCTCTCTCTCTCCCCTTCCTAAACTGAATATTGTGATATTTGCCAGTTTTCGGCCCACAGCCTTAGTGAGATAGTTTCTATTTTCAAAATGGTATTCTTATTATTCCAGCATGTATGAGTGTGTATTGTGTGCAGTTGGCGCTCACTGTGTATGCTGCTGATTGAAATAGCAGGTTTTGTATTTAATTATATGCCAAAGTGAGATTTGCATGGGGGATAGTAAGATGGTCGAACAGACATATACAGAATACAGGCCCTACTTACTTACTCACTTTATTAAAAAAAACCCATTTGTGCTCATTCCATAGGCACACACTTATTTTCACAAATGCTCTGTAAGATAGTGCCTTGTATGGAGACTAAAATAGACGAAGACGAACACGGTAAAAAGGGAAGAAAAGAAGGATATTTTCCCACTAAAGCAAAGAACAACCCTGTGGGCTTCAGAGAGCAAACACACACACACACTAACAAACAAACTGTGGAACACATCAAATGCAAAAAGGTATATGGACATTAGTTACTTTTATTTTTAATATCCCAGAAGGTTCCCAGAAGGAATACTCACATTAGTTGGATTAATTTTAAACAGCTAATCACAGTAGACTTGTGTTAACTTTAAATAAAATAATGTTTTTGCTTTTTAGTGGTTGTGTTTTTGAATTCAAGCTGGACTATCAGCTGTCATGTCAGTGCCTGCTTCCACTGACACTGAAAAAGCAAGAAACATGAACCGCAATCTGTGATTGGATAATTTTAGTTTATTGTGGGGTGTACAGATGGAAAGATATTATGTCCTATTTATACACCTGATGAAGGTCCAAAACTGAAATGTTGTGGAATAATAAATATTGCACTCTAAGCGAGAGAGTTTATGGTTTTTTTCATTGGTTAATGTTTTCCTTCAGTGCACCTGTCACACTCAGGTGTACAGAGACCTTATTCGTGCTTTAATTTTTGTAAGCAAACACATTTAAAGAAATGAGTTGTGCTGTCTAAATATCACATTGTTTACCAATTAAAGGTGCTTCAAGTATGAGTGACAGCACTTAATTTCTCAAATCAAAACTGCATGTCACAAAAAAAAACCTAAAAAACCTATAGTACCAGAAACCACATAGAGATATAATGGAGAATCTATTCGCTTGTGTTGGCCATGGAATAAGATGAAGCTCAGTTCTCTCATTCACAGTTTCTCTCTGAAAAAAAGGTCTTGAGCTTCATCAACATGCAGCAGGTTTGAAGGGCTAACAACTAATTATGTTTCTGTAGTGATTAACATTTGACACATACCGGAGTAACAATATCAACCATGAAAATTCCAATATCCATTATTCCACCAGTCCATTATCTGAAACCAATCGTCCTGTTCAGAGACACAGGCGACTAGAGCCTATCCCAACTGTCACTGGGTGAAAGGTGGGGTACAGCTCGGACAGATTGGCAGTCTATCCCGGGGCCGATAATGAATATAGAAAAATTAATTAATGCTTAAATAGATTTATCAGCCTTTACCACATACACCTGGGACATTGGGATAATGTCTTATCTGCATGGTTTCACCCCCTGTCTCATCAAATGTGTCTTGGACTGAGGTTTACAGGAGCTGCCTGCTAAATGTCACAACGGTTTTTACAATATGCTGCTTTTCAGATAAGAGACAAACTAATGACGAAAACATATTTAGCAAAGTGTCTGTTAATTCTCCCAAGTGCCACAAATGCAGCACAACAGGAGTCGACATTAACCAAAAGATGTGACGGGGTTTAGAGACGGCTGTAAACATGGGCGTTGGCTGGAGACCAAACTCCAAAAGGACAAGATAGTGCTATCTATCCTGAGACCACGTCAGTCACGTTGGACGGACAACTACAAGTCAAGCCTTTCTCCAGCCTTGCTCAGTCCCGACACCTTTAACAGCCACAGTTAGCAAGCTGTTAATCCTCTACAAGTATTAATTCTGTGACTCACGCTCAGTGTGTGCACCCATCACAGCACTGTATCACATACAGGTCAGCTCATGACTAAACCACAGTATCAGATATGTAGCATTACTCTGTGTCTTTCCACAGATTCTCACTTTGAGGGAAGCTGTGAAACAAAAGAGCCTTTTAGTAACACCCTGATGACCTTGTTTCACAGAACTCACACAAAATCTTCCACTTATTTTAAAGGTGATCCTGATATTAGGAAGGAAGGAGACACAGAAAAAGATAAAGACAGACACATGTATTTGTTGGCTTAGCATCTAACCATTCGTTCAGTCTTAGGTCTTCCTCACTTCATTTTTATACCTCCTAAATGTCAGCAGAAGGAGGATGAAGGTTGTTATTGTTTCTCAAAGGTCTCATTATACCGAAAGTTGATGCTTTTTGCTGCTGGCCTGAAGCTTGATTGTTCTCTGTGCTTTTGTTTTGATGTTTGCACTTTATTAACTCGCTGTCCACCTACATTAGGAGTCGTGGCATTGCCCACAGTTCTTCCACTCCTCCAGGACCATTAACTCACCTCTACTTAGCGTGGGGAGATTCAAATGCTCCGGGTGAAGTCAGACACTGTGAGATGGTCACTGTGTTTCTCGCATTGATATGTGCAACAGAAGAGGGAGATGTCAATTAGGTGCCCGCAGAAGAGGTCCAACTGGACAATTTGAAATCGCCTTTGCACACAAACAGGTTAAGAAACTTAAACTTGTAAATTCCAGAACCAGTATTAAAGTAATGACCTGCAAGGAGAAGAGAGCATTGCAACTGTAATTCACTATCAAATGAATGTTCACAGCACTAAATAATCAGTAGATCAGCAAACATGTAATTACTGTATATACCCTGATCATTCCACTCCTCTTTGTCTATTTGCAGTAGAAATTCACCACTTACATCTTAATTTCATTCGATTCACTTTTCCATTTCCCCTAATTGGTAAGAGGAGAAGGCTCATTCACACATGAAGGCCTAACAGTAAAATTGGTTAAATGATTTAGAAAAAAGTGAAAGCATTTACTCTGCAGTAAGGTTAATGCTCAAAAGCAAAATACTAGAAACATATTCTTTGGTTGCTGTTATGATTGTTGGAATTAATTGTTTGACTATGGCATATTCAACATCTCCCCCATTGTGAGTACTGGCCTTATTCTGTACAAATTGGCTGCACCATTAAAGGTACTGTTTACCCCTAACATTTATGATATTTAAAAAAAACAGCATTTTTCATTTAACTGTTGCATCACAAAATACATTTGTGACTAATAGTGCTGGAATATTTGGGTACTGTTCAAAATAATTTGTTACAAAGACACACACAAAAAAAGTGCATTATCTTTTCTTATATACAGTCATAAATTATGGCCACCTTTGAGTTTTAGAGCCAACTAAATATCAATAAAGACACGAAAGATTGCGACTGACGTGTTCTATTAGCTTAGAAATATTTTGTTTGTTGATATTTGTGACTGTTGCGCAGATCAGATAGCATTTTATGAGCAATTTATGCAGACGACCAGGAAATTGTAAACAGTGGAATTACTTTTTTCTTTTGGCTGTACTGTGTGTACACAATCTGTAAACCACTGTGGCGCGTGTACAACCAGATTGACATCAGGAGAAACAGCGAAGAATATTGATTTCAAATCTTATATCCTGTTTTATTGTTCAAATATGGCAAAACAAGCTATACATCACATTACAAACAACACACTCAGTCAGATAAATGGAAAGACAGATTTGTGCAGATGGTTTCATACACACAGCTCCGAGTCATCATGATTGGTAAAGACAAGAGTTTCTCTGGGGAATCTGTAATCAAAACTCCTACAGACCCTGTGTGAACTCATGCACACAAACACACACACACACTCAAAAAACAGACTACATAGAGGCCAACAGGACAACTTGAATATTAAAGGGGATTTCAAGGAGATTAAGGATCCGGTGACAACAGAAGATTAAAAAGCACATTTTCAAAGTCCACCTTAAGACAGAATTCATGTTTGTTATTGATGTTTCAAAAGCCCACAGTGACAGGATTTAAGTGGATTTGACAGCTCATCTCTGAGGAAAAAAAAAACTTAAACGGCAGAAAATCTAAGCTGGCTAACCAAGTCTCTTTGTTCATGTAGAGAGATTAAGTGAATAATAATAATCTGGCAAATTGCCTGAATTCTGTCTTTTGGTGGGGTTTGTTTTACAATTAACTAAAGAATCCAGCTATTTAGCCACAGGTTAACACTTTGCAAATCTCTCAGCAAAATTAAGCATTATCACACGGTCATTCATATTGATTAAAGTATCACTTACATATAGTCACTCTACGCACTTAACACAAAAAACAAACAAACAAAAAAAAACAACTCGTTTTTGTGACTAAAGGCCACTTCGAACAGAGGTGCTTTGATTTAACAGCATGTAAAGTTACCTGCTATGAAAATGAGAATAAAAAAGGGAAATTAATGATATTGTGCTTCTTTTCACATTCAAATACAAACTGAATGTTCTTTTTCATCATTTCAAAATAAAATATCTTTTCAGTTTAAAAAAAAAATACTACCAGCTATTAGGCTTTAACAGGAAGTAAATAAAATAATGCATTTAATGTCAGAGTAAACAAATCACTTTTATGATAATTGTATCATCATCATCATCATTATGACCTTGCTGTCAGCTGAAAACTTTGGCTCTTTATCATTTTTCCTAGAGACAATCGCTTTGTAATTCCACACTGACAGTCATGTGTTTTAATGGATTTCTTGTGCTGCGGTGTCAAACTCAGCACACAAAAGGCCAATTTCAACTTCAACTTAAATTAGAAGCCAGAGGGTTTTCGGCTGACACTAGTGATTGTCTTAGTTAACCTTCCTGACATTAGTGTTCTCGGCTGTACATGCTTTTGAGTAAAAGCTTCTCAAATTAGCATAAATACTCCCAATAAACAATGGGCCTCAAAAAGCCAGGCTCCAGTCTGTGCTTCAGACTTTAATGCAAATAATTTATGGACGGAGTTTAATGACAAACAGGTATGTGCGTTTTAAATTATTTCACAGAAAAAGAATGAAATCAATTTCAAAAAAGTACATTAACAAGCGATTAAGCAGGAAGCTGAGTTATTACATAAATGCCTACGTCTATTAGTAATTGCCACATGACTATTGAATTGCACTTGGCTCATTAATAGAGGTTTTGGTGAAAATTGAGTAAAATTGCATTATTGGCAACTTATATTGTGTTGTATTAGTGTTATATTATTATTGAGCCTCCCCAAGTTAGTGTCTCCAATCCACCTGACATATTCTGCAAGTTAGTGTTTGCTTGTTTTAATATTAGAAATAAATTGATCGGAGAACCAGACTGTGCAGTGTCTCGCATAGTGTTTGTTGACTCAGCTTTGGATTTTAAAAGCTGGTACAGCTTCATTTGTGTAAATTAATTCAGAGTTCAGTGATAAGTTTATATTAATGTGATGATTGTCTAAGTGCAGCCTCAGCAGGACACGCCTGTTTATTACATTAGGAATATAAAATACTTAAGCAAAACTTTGAGAATCGAAAAAAGTACTAACTAAGGAGAATAATAGAGATGCACCTGATGCAAATTGTAAAATAAAATGTTGGACGTTTAAAGATCAATTTTCTGAAATGGATAAATAAAAATGCTATGAACCCAGACTCGCTGCAAAATAACGACAATAAAGACCAAAGTCCAACACACTCAATTTCACACTTTGAGAATCCAACAAGCCACAACTCTGTCAGTCAAACAAGCTCTCCATCCTTTTCAGAGGATCGACAGATAAGTAATCAATGAAGACAGCACTTGTATTCTAAAAGATATTCTAATGTAAAATATTTTATGACACAATCTAGTGAAGGAGAAAGAAGGGTTTTAGTCAGAATTATTCAGTTCTATTTAAGTGCAGTTGATGGTACAAAACACTTTCCATTTTATTCTAAAAGGGCAGGTTGTGAGTGAGTGAAAGATCACAGTGAATACTGCATTATTGTGTCTAGAGAAGTACTTGACATTGGTTTTCTGGGTTTGACATGCAAACACGGACCCACTGCTGAGTGACGATTGAGGGTCAGGATCCTCGCTCTTAGATGTAGGACAACAGAGTTAGTGAGTTAACTAGCAGGCTTAGCCAGGCTGTTCGGGCTGTCACCTTGCAACGATCTTAGGCTACATTATATATTTAACTAGCACTGTGTCAAGCTTGGTCAGGTGGGCAGGTAGCTAGCATGACTGGGTCAGCCATCGTGTTTGGCTAGCTGGGTTAGGTGGTCAGCAAACTGGGCTGACTGGTTCAGGCTTTGTGTCCAGGGCTTGCTGTCTGTCCTCCTGGTTAGCCTGGCGTAGCTGATGTTTCCTGGGTGGCTGGTTTCTCAGTCTTTCTACCTCAGTCAGATGACGTCACTTCCTGTTGTCTCTGGTGGAATTAGCAGTAGTGTCTGTCTTGGTGACCGTTTCCTCAGTGTTTCCAGGGAGCTGTGCTGCCGTGGCATTAGGCCCTCCTCCATTTTGAAGTGTTTCCTGTTTATATTGTTGCAAGGCGCGATTGACAGCATCCTCAACTAATCTCCTGCTGACCCTTAGTAGTTCTGCTTCGTCTGGCTCAGACCGGCGACGCCCACCTGGGGAGAACAAAAGCTTTTAGTTATAAATATGTTTTTTAAAAAATAATCATGAGCACATACACACACACAGAGATGCACTAAATTATTGTGCATTAGTAATGATTGAAAGAGTAGTTCACACAAACTTTATATTCCTATATCTGCATTCAAAGCTCCACAAGCACAGGAAAAGCATGCAAACTTTAGAAAAATGCCTGGACCAGGAGGCCAAGAATAAAACTGGGGACCTGCTAGCTGTGAAGTGGCAGTGCTAACCAGTGTTATTATAGTTTAAAATGTTTGTGTTTTTTTGGGACTGAGTATGTTAGATTCCGTTTTGATGGATTCTACTGCAGCTCTGAACTGCTTCTTGTGATGCTGATTTATGATACCAGGGGCCATTTCATTCTTATTCCAGGATGTTCAAAATGGAAACAAAAAGTAAGGATTAATCTGATAATGATAAATGAGTATACAATTGCTCCTCATAGAGTGAATCCAGCAACAACAGCCCCGGATGAGACAACAATAGAAATGATGTGACAGTTACAGTGCTGCTAATAACAGATGAGGTAAACATCCATCTATTAGCCTGTCCACACAACTTTGAATTTTATCTACCTCCTGTGGTGACGGAAAAGAGAATTAATTTAACAAGCAAAGCTTTTTAACACACTGCTGGTTCTGCTTGTGCTACAGAGAAAATGGCAGACAGACAGAGAGTGAGAGGGGGAAAGAAAAAAATATAAGATGGACACAAAGTCAATAATTCATGTAGAAGTAAAGTTAAGGAGGCAGGCTGCAAGGATGGACAGATAGCACTAAACCGTCCAGAAAGACAGTAACAGGGAATTACTGAAACCTCCAGCCAGTCTGACACACACAAAGAATACTGCAGCGGTTGAAAAACACCAAATGCCCAGCTCAACATTTGAGTGCTAAGGCCAAACACTGAATCCCCTAAAAGCTAATCCATTATACCACAAACTCCCACTGGGCCCAGACATTTTTTTATATTTGAAAGCAGTGTTGTCCTCTGTCACTCATGAACAGAAACAGACAGCACATAATGTAGAAGTGAGATGAGTGGTGGTTTGTAGAAGTAAAAATCACATTGATGAAGAGTAATGTATTTCTGTCAGCTATTCATTCGTTTTCCATTCTGTAGACGTTGTCCTACTTACCAGTGTTATTGTTAATAATTTGGACCAGTTTGCAAGTTCTGACCGTGCTTGCTTGAGTTTCCTCCCATAGTCCAAAGACATGCATGTTAAGCTAATTGGCGACTCTAAATTATCTGTAGGTATGAATGTGAGGGTGAATAGTTGTCTGTCTATGTGTGTCTCTTTGTGTTGTCCCTGGAGACGTGTCCAGGTCTCGCCCCATGACAGCTGGGATCGGCTTCAGCCCCCTGTGACCCCAAGTGGTTAAAGATGATGAATGGGTGATTAGTAAATCATTACAGATGCTCTGTGGAGGTTTTACAGACCAATGTCATGTCATGAGCATTTCACCTTTACTACCATGTGTCTGTTGATACATTTGCTATTTGTAATACTTATGCCAAATATTCATGCCACTAATAGCAGACAAAGACCCTTCCATAAACCAGGCAGCATATGTGCACTCACCCAATTACACTGTCTGTGTACTCACATCAGCTACATTTTTTTTTTTTTTGCTAAATAATTTGAAGCTAACATGGTGTTCTGTTGTAGTACATTAATCCATGTTCATTGAATTTTCTGAGAAGCCCTGGTGCTGTTGTACTCAATGCTATTAGATTACCTGTGGGCTGCCTGTCATTTTGAGTGACTCACACCTCTGACCACTGTTTGATGAGGTATTTTTACACCCAGAACTGGGGCTGAATTTATTCTAAATCGACCATTCCTTGTAAAATGCAAACACCATAATGTTCAACTCCTACGGTGTTGGCTGTTTCTGGGCTAATTGAAACTGGCACTTTTTGCCCTAATGATCAGATCATGTTCACAGTCATTTAAAACTCTAAGCCATCTTAACTTGCTCATGTTCTCTCATGTTCTCCCTGTGATTGCTGCTCATTATTGACATCTCCATGTAGCAGTAATGAGGCATCGGTCACACACAAGAACATTCTTGTCACATTGCTCTATATGCTTCCTTGTGGGTGATTGTTTGAAGGTTGAAGATTTAAATATTGATATGCATGGGATGATCAGTACCTACCAAAAGTTGGTAAAGGATAAACCAAGGCCATGGGGTCATAGGTACTCAAGACTGGGTAGCACGAGGATTGAAGGGTCTTGATTTCACAAACAAGATACTGTAGCAAAAATGTTATGCTGGCCATGGTCAAGTGGCTAAGCAGCTTGCTGTAGACTGGTTTTAAAGTTCTGGCTGATCAGTATACAGACACCCTGGTAAAAATAGTTTGTTTGAAGGGATCCAAATTAAATCAGCCACATACAGGAATCTATATCCTTACATTGTTATACATCATGACCTTAACGACAGCTTAATACTCCTGCAAGAACGAGAGCCCAGGAGAAAGACTTATGGGTTCAACACATGCTCAAACTGTTTAGCAACAGTTAACCCATTTCCAGGATTTATATATTTATACACCTCTCACTGTGTGATGTTTCTACAGCATGAATGAGGGAATACAAAGACCAAATCATGTGAAAGTCAAATATCAGTAAATCACTGCTGCATTTGAAACATTTGGGGCCATAGACATAAGCTAATCTATTTACAGTAGTTTATCATGTTTAAAGGTGGTCACGAATACATTCTAGTATTGTAGAGTGCAGCACCAGTCAGGGAAACTACAGCAGGCCATACACCCAGGCAGTGCAGTTAATGAACAATCTCCTTAATCACTTCCTGCTCTAAACCAGACAGAAGTCCTTTTGGATAATAGAATCTAACTTGATATGGGACGTGAAATGATTATGTATGAGAATTATGGCGTCAACTGAAAGGAAATGCTGGCAGAGATACTGTTTGATTGATAACAACTGCATTGTCCATAGTCTGATCCCAGCCCGGGTATCTTGTTTGCATCATAACAGTCTTTTTCTCTCTGCTAGCATTTTCTATCTCATTCTGCAATATCCATTAAAATAAAGGCAAAAAAGAAATTGTATTTAACTTAAATGCGTCACTTTTCATGAAATTGTCTTTGAGTAACAGATCAGTCGATGCTTATTTGCAATTTTTGGAAATAGAATTGCTAAAATCATACATGATCCAGCTGCGCAACAAAGCAATTGGATTGATATTTTGTAATTAATAAGATCAATGAAAATCACATCAATAATCATCCTGATTTTGATTGTTCTTAGCACAATTTCAGCTTGTAATTGGGTGTAGATTAGGTTTCAAATCAGCCTTCTTAACTCAGATTGTAGGTCTATGACATGAGGAGGACACATACTTAAGCGTTTGGCATGGAGCGGAATCTGAGCCAAATCTGCAACAAAAGCACAAAAATGAAATATTAACGACAAAAACAAGACTTATTTTGGATATTTTATCTCGTGGCTTTCATACACTCACAAAGAAGAGCAATCATAAAGGCTTCTTTGTCTGTGTACATGATGGAAATACTTTTGTAGCTCGAGAGCAGTGATTTTAAAGATTAAGTCTGGACCCCTGGGCTACATGAAGACTAAAATGAAAGCAAAAATAATCTGCAGTGTAGAAATGGGGTGCAGGTGTGCTCTTTCTGGCACTAAGCAAATGGCCAGACAACAGAGCATAATTTATTCCACAAATATGTAGTGTAAAAATAACCCCCCCAAAAAAAGAGGGGACTGAAAAAAAAACATTCTATTTTCCTTTGCAGAAATGCAAAGATGAAAAACTGAGTGGGTTACAGATGAAGCAGCACTCAAGAGAATGAAGATGATTTTAGGATGATAGGATAAATGACATAATAGGAATAAATCCTTAATTTTATCTCCTTTCATATTCAGAAGAGTTCATCCTGTCTTTGTCAATATCCAGAAAATATTAGCTTGTTATTTTGGCCCTACATAAATGGACTTCTTCTTGGTCCTACATCGTCAAAGGTTTGTTTAAAGGGGTGTGAGTTTGTGGGAAAATCTTTTTATCTGCCCATTCAATCTTGCCTTGACAATATAACGGCCTTTGTCAAGGCAGTAAAGCTGCCCTCTGTACCTGCTAACACACAAACACACACACACAGATAAGCTGGTTACATAATAAGGCTGATGGACACAAGAATATGTCTTTTTCAACTTATCTCAGTCATACATACACACATTCAGCAGTATCCAACGCTCACTTCCTCACACACAGTCTTAAAGCTTGTGTCCTCACTCACACCCTCATCTGTTTCTGTATCCTCTACTCTCATCTTTTAAACTCCCTTCACATCTACCAATATTCCTCCAACCTCTTCTCAACATTTCTTTTACCTATTCTACCCCTCTCTCTTTAGGTCCACCTGTTTTTTCTTTCTTTTTTTTTTGGTGACAGTGTTGTCATGGTGATGGAATGAGAACCAGACAGGCACTTCAACTTTTAACAACACAGGTACTGTTTACTTGTACTGACTTCCATCTATTTTTTGGCAGGTTGCACTCTCTTGTCTCTGAGTATCCTCTTCTCTAGCATCAGTTTGACTTTTCTGTTTCCCAACCTTTCCATCTTTGTCCCTTACTGCGTGTCTCATTGTACCTTTTCTTTAGTCAAAACCGGCTTCCAAATATCATTTTTAAATTATAAGACGAGCAAATGCAAGTAATGTGAAAAGCTTCAGCATTGAAACTTCAAAAGCACTTCAGTGAATGAAAGAGGTGCATCCCCTTCTTCTTCTCCATTATAGGTTACTCAGTCTCTGCCTCTTTCACTGTGATGGTAATATTTATACAGCCACACTAAACCTCTTAGCCCATGTGGTGCAAACCAAGCCAATTAGTAGTTCTAGTTAAACCTGCAGTAAAAATGAGATTAGTCCAATCTTCAGTCTAGCAGCATTACTATAGCATAACAGGAGTTTTTGTCATTGCCTTCTCAAATTTCAGCCATGCTAGCAGCTGCATAGCAATGTTGTATGACTACATGGAATTTACAGTTGGGTGCAAATGTTTGCATCCCTTTATTTGAGATAGCAAGAAGATTCAAAAAAGTTTTTTGATGAACATAATGTATAGTGCACATGCAGCTAAAGTTATTTTTGTAATCAATTTGTAAAGGGTAATGCAAACTTACTCCTAAACATTAACATAGTAATGCACATTTAGTCAGTGCAAATTTTCTTACATAATAAAGGGTAACAAAAATGGTCAAGGAGTAAAAAAGATGTGATATGTGAAAAAGTTTGCGTTGCCATTTTTTTTTTACTTATTGAAAATAACATTAGTACTTGCTGAAGGTTATTTCAAAGTTAAGGGGATGCAAACGTTTGCACCCAACTGCTTCTTTGTTTTATTAATCGTGTGTTTTAGGGGGATTTTTTTACTTTATTTCATTTCTGGGTCTAAGAACAGAGGATTTCCTTGTTGTGCAGTGTGTAAAAACAACTGACAAAATTGAGATTTGAAAGGTAGGCTATATAAATAAAGTTTGATTTGAACATTTTAAATAGTCAACATGGAATAAGATTATTTAAATTAATCATAAATTGCATTACTGTGAGCTTGTTAGTATTTACCTCAGGGTACTGGAGCTAGCTAGTTCCCAGCTAGGATGTACACTTATATTTATGTTCTTTAATACTCACTTGCTCAACATATCTTTTTGCTTTGTAGTCATTCAGATAGGCAGAAAGGTTAAAAGGGTGTTGGTCTGCAGAGGCTGTGTTTGGGATTATTGCTGTGTGCTGTCAGCAAGCTGACAAGCTGAACCTGTACAATGTCGGGTAACAACTAGTGTAGCTTGTTTTGGTTTGATTTCATTCCCAGCGTATCCACTCTGCTTTCCTTGGCTCTGCCCTCTTCTCTAGGACACTGCCCCACTGTGATTAATTGCCTTCTATGTAAGAACCTTTTAACACTATTAAATCAAAAATCCTTACAGACTTATTTATCTTGTCTTGCAGAAGCTACTTTCTTCAAAGACTCATTGACTTACTGGTGCAAACAGAACAGACATTCTGCTGAAGTCTACTAAAAATATTTAGGCAGCTCCTTTGAGCACTTTGTACTTCCCATGATCAGGGAAGCACTTTATAATGTTCAGTTTCAGCCGTATGATGTAACCCATACGCAATTACACCACATCTCCATGAAGCATCAAAAGGACCCATAATAATCCCAAAGTAACTGGATACAGCAGCCTTATTTATTATGTACTAGGTACTGCTGTTAATTTACTCTAAACCTACAGGTTTCCCAAAGGTTTAGCAGGGACTTCGGCAGAAAATGAATACTGTATATTTGATTAGAGGAAGGTAAAGCAATTAATAATGAGGAAGAAAAGAGAAGTTAGAGCAGAGAGGGGCAAAAAGGAGGTGGGACACTCCAGTACACAGTGCATGATGTGAGGGAGGTGAGCATATTTGCGCAACATGAGGACTTTCTTAACTGAACGAGCAAGGCACGAAGAAAAAGAAGGAACCTGGTGCATTTGAGGACAGAGAAAAGGCTGAAGAAGGAGGAGGGAAATTACGAGGAACAGATCTTGAAAAAGAAGCAGAAGACAAAACTATTTAGGGGCTGTGGAGCTGCAGGTTGGAGGGTTTATAGAGCCCTGATGGTGGCATGGTTTCCTGAGGAAATACCAGAGCCTCTCTCGGACACAAGATACTGACTGCAGTCCAAAACATTAAAATTTACACTGTATTCCAGATCACTCATTTTCAAGTTATAAATTATTATTATTTAACATGTGGTAGACTGTTAGCCAATTATTACAAAATGCAAAGACAAGAGCACTCCTTAAAAACTTTACATGATTAATGACGTCGGGATGTGGCGCTTAGAAATTCACTCAATAAAGATTCATCCAGTTGATTAAATATTTGGCTGCAGTTACAAAGATCAATAAACTTGAGTTGAGATCTTTGACTGAAGAAGGACTGATATACAGTACAATAAGTAAGGCACCAATCCCAAACATGCACCAAGAACACTGCACTGACAAAGAAGGATTCAATATCTGCAGATCAATGATGTATGCAAGTATCATTCTGCAACATCTAGCAAAAATGTCATCTAATTTGCCACCTTTTTTTCTTAATTCAAAAATAAAACAAAAAAGTGCTAACAAAATCTCACATGAGCCAGAACAATGAGAGGCAGGTTGTGCCCAGAATGTGGGAGTCTGAATACATTTTTCCGAGAGTCACACGCCTAACAAAATGACTTTTTTTACTATCAGAAATTGTCCCACTGAGTCCAATATTACCATCAAGTCTAAAAAAAAAAAGGAAAAACTAATTATTTTAATATTTCCCCAGTTAGCTTTGGGAATGTGCTCTGCACAGTGGAGAAACAGATTCAAATACAACGCAGCTGCTGTGCCAAAGATTGTCTGTTTGAGTTACGAAGTATCACTCTGTAACAACCACTGGACTAATTGTCTCTGTAGTGGTGGTCAGCCAATTAATTAGGCTTACAAATTACATTTTCAATTAATCAGCATTAGTTGATGCCTGCCCTCACTCCGCCTATTTAACAAAAATGTCTGCAGACAAATCTGCAACCACCACTGCCAGCCTTTTACTCGTATACTAACTAAAAATTAGAGCGTGTTTTTGTAAAAATTGCGCATGAGCTTCAGTGACTTAACTAGATGCAGATTACTCAGTAGAGTGACATTAGAAGACCAGAAATGTAGTGATGGTGTTCATCCTGTGGTCACCACTCTCTGTCTGCTCTGTGTGAACAAGGCTGGAGCTGAGCTTCTCCTAATGTACAGAATGGAGATGAAGGCAGAGGGAACCCAGGTGAGGTCAGACTACACTAAAATCACAGTCACCTTGTTGGCTGATCATTTATTACTATATGTTTGACTGCAAGCTGAATGTATGTAGGCTGCTGTACAAAAACCATTTAGGACAGTTTACTACAAAATTTTAAAGTTGAGCAAGTTCTGGTTGACTTTCTGTTTGATTTCTATAGTCTTCATTCTTTATTAACTTTAACCAGGGATTAATGTCTTGACTATTATTTATTTTATTTAGAGTGTGTTTTTGTCTATGTTGTGGTATGCAGGCTATAATGCAGAAATGTATTTTAAAATTATTTTCAGCTAAGTGTACCTAACTGAGGGGGGATGTGTAAGAATGATTTAAAAATACAGTGGTTTTAACAAAAAAAAACCAACCTAAAAACAGAGTGAGAATGATGGAGAATAATCTGGGCTAATGTAAGCAGCAAATGTATAAATACACACAAAGATCATGGAAATGAATATTTGTACTATTTACACTGAGGATCTTTGACACCCCCCAAGCGTAAACACATTATGTGGGAAACAGTGTACTGTTATATTTTTGTTACCTAAATTCATAAATGTGTTCCACTACAACTTTATATATGCTGAATATGTCCATATAGAGGTGACTGTCTGGCCTGGTTCTGAATCATGTCTGGCTAAACAGTCTCCTAACAGAGATACTGGCTGTGATCCAGTCAGACACTGGCACAATCAAACAGTGGGGTGACAAAGCCTTTAAAAAGTGAGCATCTCTTCTTCACTGAATCTTGTAACAGCAGACAGTGAGCTCTTTCCACTTATCCTGACAGAAATAAACCTATAGTCTTTCCTTCCCCCTAGCCCAGCTTCAGGGCATGTGTGCTGTAATATAAACCCAACTTTGCCTCTCTCCTCTGTATCAGAACCTGACCATGACCCAACTCGCTGGGCTGTCGCTGGGTGCCTCAGAGTTACATTCATATGAGGACTGCAAGGATTGACAACTACAGGGAAAGAAATTCTTTCCTGTTCTTCACTGTTAATGAAGGTGAACCGCCCATGAGGTGCCTACCCAGATGCTGATCCACCCTTCATTTGCTTATTTGAAGCAACCTGCAACTTGTTATTAGAAGGGGGGAATAAACTATGACAGCAGTTGGAGTAAAGGTTAAGTACAAATCAACCGAATGCTATAAAATTGGTGGTGCTGTTTTTTACATTGCTTTAAAAGCTCAGGTAAGCAATAGGGCACAATTCAAAAAACCAATAATTGTTTTAAAACAAATGTTTGGTCCACTGTGAACTACTGACTGGAGTAATATGAGGAGAGTTTAACAAGAGAGGTGCTATAAACCAGCATGAACTCCCAAAGAGCAAGAGTGAGGGAGTGAAAAGACTATTGCTAGTTACATCACAGTTTGGTGATTGGTCTTTAAATGCAGGTTTATGGCGGAACAGCATAATTATACTGTTTTAACTCACAGTTGTCACTTTGTCTGATCATCAGCATCGTGCTGATCACTGCTGATGTTCATAACAGCTGTTCAATCAAGCAAAAAGGGCTCTGACTTCTGCTTCCAGAAGTGTATTTAAACACATTCTTCTTGTCATAACTTAGCCATGTTGTTATAGTGGCAGTGTGTTAACTAAATTTAGAGCTACAGTATCTAACCTACGTTTAAATTATTTCTTACTTTAAAAAATGCAATAAAACTTCAGTGTGGAGGAGTAATTCAAAGGCTTCTGACACCCAGACGTACTGAACAACCTGCTAGCTGTGCAGAAACATTTTCTATAAAAGGGTTTTTGAGTGAGGCTAAAAAGGTTGACAGCATTCACATTTATTCAAATTTTATAAAGATATAAACTAAATATTGCCTCCTGAACGCTCTTAATAGCTGGGCACAACCTATGAGTTAAATTTGCATTGTAGCTTTACAATTGCAGAAATTCTTGCACACATTGTTGAACTGGAAGTTAATTTTAACAATGTCCCCTCATGTCAACTCCAAAAGTGTACTGCATTTTGCAAATAGATGGAACTAGCAGCATGAGGAATTTAAAAGGTCAACTGTATGGTGATGAGTCACATTTCCTTGTCTAAGTCTTTATTTTCCCCAGGAGTTTTCTCTTCAAATGTTTAGTACAGCAAGAAGTTTAGCGGTTAAAACGACCTTGACAGAAATGACAGTCCTAACAGAAGGTTTTAAAATGTAATAAATAATGTTCCTCACAACTTTTCCTAAGCTGCAAAAGAAATAGTATGATTGCCTTCCTTTTTTTTATGTTTCATATAACACATTTCCTTCAACTTCTAGGCTTTTGTGTGACCACTGTTGATTTTTTAAAATCTGCAGGGACTTTTAACACTTCTGTGCAAAACCTTGTTATGCTGGTCATGTTATAATTTACACACACCCACACCCACACCCACAGAGCTCACAAGGGTGACTGTCACTACATCACAGGGATAGCATCTGACCTGCAGTACACTCCCCCTCTTGTTCTGTTCCGTCTCCCTCTCCTTGCTCCTTACTTTGTCTCAATATCACAATTTCTCTTTAAGCCCCCATTTTTTTTCTCTGTTCCCTGCATCATTGTTTCCCCTTCTCCCTCCATCGCTCTGCGCACAGAAGTAGGGCACAGTGGCTTGACTGTTTATAGCAATGCAGCTGCAAGCAGGGAGAAAGAGAGAGAGAGGACACGTAGGGGAACAACACAGAATGAAGAGAAGCAGAGAGAAGCAAGAAACTAGAGCACAGAGTAATGTGTGTACATGTAGCCCAGTGTAATTTTTCTTTCTTTACTAGTACAGTGCCACAAAAGAGAGCACATCTACCTACGCACACGCCAACTATTTTCAGTATTGCCATTGCAGCTAGTGTCAAAGTCTACGTTTACTACAGGATGGTCAGCATGATCGAAATCTTATATACAACACACACACACAGAGCATTGGGTAATTATATTGCTTTGTAACACTGTTTAATCATTAATCAGCTTGTTAGCAGCAGTGTCTATCCACAGATTATTTTTCTAACTTTACCAACAAAATAACTGAACAAGAACAAATAGTATACTATACTCATGTGCAATTTACCTGTGTATTTAGAAAAGCAGATTTTCAATAAGTAGAGGAAAATAAGATCAATTCTTTCTTTTAGTACAACAGTGAAAAGAAACAGATAATACTGATTCTCGCAGACACTACAAGGAAAGCACTGAACAGCTCTATTTACTGAACCTACAAAAGCTAATCTATATCACACTGTCTAAAACAGCATGTGAGTTCACTTTAAGATAATGGAGATCTTGCATTCGCATTTGTTGCAATATATATATATATATATATATATATATATATATATATATATATATATATATATATATATATATATATATATATATATATATTTATATTTATATTTATATTTATATTTATTTATTTATTTTTAGGATAATTAAGTATTAAGTGAGTAACAATAGAGCATATTAAATAGAATGATGTAGCGTGGTGGCATCAAAACTCAGTTGTCCATTTTACCAAAACCTAAATGAACCAACTCTACAGCTGCTTCAGAGAGAGAAAGGACTGCTTAAAGCTGTAATCAAACCACAAGCGGCATCAGTAATTATCTTCAAAGTTCATATGAGCTAAAGCAGAACAGCAGGTTTCCACTCGATATCAAAGTCATCTAGTGGAAAATTTGTGCCTTTCTGTACTTTACTTATCTATTTGAATTTACTTTTGACTGACCACTGATGTTGTCCAACAACGTGTTAGATAGCATCAATGCTCAACACTCATCCAGAAAACGTTGTGATTGTAGCGATCTGGAGATATCTGGTTAATCTGTGCCACATGTACAGAGGAAAATGGAATAACCACACACTGTCTAGAACGATCTATGAGTAGAGTTTGACACTAGAAGGTTATTTTTCACAGGCATTTTCTTTCTCTGTGCTGATCTTTATTCTCAGTTGGACACATATATGGTACTTAAAGAGCGAGATTTTGTGATATTGTGTTACTAGCACACATACACACTGAGAAATTACAGTTATTGAAGTAGGAGACACATTGTGTCCAGCAGTTTAACCTTTAAACACACCTGTATGGTAATTGATTATCAGTGAAGGAGAATGTGCAGGGACACTCAAAATGCTCCAAAATGCACAAAACTGGAACAGAAAGTTCCCCTTGTTCAGTACTCTGTTAATCATTTTATTTTAAAGATGACAGATTTATGATGCACAAGTATCATGGAAGTTTTTGGCCACTAGTAGTGCTACAGAGATATGTTTTTAGAAGTAAATCCCTGTTTGGTTTGTATCTTGCACACAAGGATACAATTCACAATTAGCCGTCAACGTCTAGCTACTCTATGAACTCTGCAATAAAACATAGCAATTTGCCAACCAAGGAAGTGCATAGGAAAACTGAAAGCTAGGTAATACGGATATAAAGATTGCAGAGTTGGATGCATTTTGTTCAATATTCTTCATTAGACCTTGGAGAATTATGGTAGAAAATGCTGAGTGCAAAATATTGTAACTTTGGTTTCTTTACAAGAAAATGCAATAATGAACAGTTAACTGCAAAGTATAGGTGCAAGCAAAGTTTAGTCCTCACATTTTCCATGAGAGAGACTGTAAGAAGACTTGGTAGCTCTCATGTATTGTATATTGTTGGTCATAAATTACAGGCTTGGCAGAGTCATTAAGCAGTAAAGGATTAATCACACACACATGGAATATGGCAATAATCTAGACACACATTCAGATATACAGTACTACACTGCACATAACTAGAAATAGAATTGCATGGTCAAACTCTCTTACACACACAGTCTAACTGTAGGTCATAGATCTGGCTGTGCAAAGACACACGGACACCTCACACAAATTGAGGGACATAGTCTACATTATATTTCCACACCACATGCAGACAATCATTCCAAAAACACTACAAATGGGTATATGAATCCAATTTTTTTCCTCCCTACCACACACGCCCACGCACGGAGCAGGAGACACTTACTGATTTTCTCCTCAGCTTGGGAGAAAGGGAAGCAGCACAGTTGACCCATGGCGCCTCCTTCCCTTTCCTCCGGTCCCCCTTTCCCCGCAGTTACCCCTCTTTTTCCCCCCTTGTTCTAAGACAGACAGATTGAGTGAAAGTCCTGCTTTTTGCTTTGTCTCTCCCACTCTTTATCTCCCTGTCTTCTCCCTTCTGTGTCGCCCTGTCTGTCTTGTTCCCCTCGAAGGAGAGACGCACCCGGTGAGGATGGAGGCAATGGCAAAAATCTCTCCCTTCCCCTCCGTGCAGCCAGAAGAAGACAGAGCAAGGCAGCAGACGTTGAAAAAAAAAAAAATAAATGAACGAGCTCCTTGCTCTCGCTCTACTTTGCACTGACACAGGGAGGAGGGGTGTGTGCGTGTGTGTATCAGCAAGAGAGAGAAAGACGGAGAGAGGGAGAGCAGGAGAGGGAGGGAGAAGGAGAGAGAATGGAAGAGCTGGACTGAGTAGAAAACACCAAAAAACCATAAAGAGTAATTTTTGGTGTTCAAGTAGGGAATATAGAGGATGTGTGTGTGTGTGTGACTAAATAGGGACAGAGGAGTAGGAGTGTATTGTGTGAACAAGCCTGAGTATGCATACAATGAAGAAAGACACAGTGAGTATGCTTAAGAGCTGTGGACGAGGCAAAGGGACCCCTTTATTTGAGGAGACACCAGACAATACTGTTTGTGTGTGTGTCTGTGTGCGCGTGTGTGTGCAGGGGGAAGGGGGCTACAGGCTCCACCTCTCCTTGTCACTGTAGCTTGAATAATAGTTGTTGAGTAGCCGCCAGCTGCAGGCTGCTACAGCATGTATCTGTTATTTATGAGAGCCATAATAGTGTTTTTAGGAGGACAAAATCCCCTAAGCCTAGAAAAAGCTATTAAAAATCATTGTTAAAAACAGGTCGATTTCAAGGTTAGGAAGGGATTACGGTTAAGGAGATGACGAGCTATGAGACATCCCTATGTAGGGTTCAGGGGAATATGAAGACACTTGAAAAGATTATCAGCAGCTTTCTAATTGAACAATATCTCCTACAATACCGTTATTCACAATATACAATTCTAAATGATGGACAGTTGGATGGATTGGATTGGATGACAATGGATTTACATACTGAAGCGATTGTGCTAATCCTGCTCAGACCCCTATTTCTTTATAGACCTGCCTTCAATGATCTTGTGCTTCATGAGTAACAGTTCTACCCAAGTGACGGTGCTTTATTAGTGCTGTCAAGTGTAAAAGTAACACAACATACTAAGGACTTTTATATATCTGATGTTTTGTTACGGTTGAAATAATTAACACCAATCCATAATAAGTCATTCATGAGCTAAAGACATATTTGCCTGTTTTGCTTGCTTTTTCAATATCATTCTTCATTGTTTTTCTTTCTTTATATCACTGTAACTGCATTATTAAATTACTTGATTGCAGTTCCCATTTTTCTTAAATATTATCGACTTACTGACAATCATTCTTTGTCACAGCCTAATTTCTTTGCTGTTGAGTCCATAATAGCTAAATGTTGCCCTGGCTTCAACCTCAATAAAGTAGAATTTCTCCTGCCAAAGAGCAGAATCCGACCTGCTCCAGAACTTTTTTCTGTTGCCTTGATATTGCTTTATTCATGAGACATCACCCACTTGTTAATCCTTGTTTGTGTTGGGTATGCAGAGTATCACACCATCATGAAACAAACACTGGAATAGCATTATTATGACCCACTATGAGTGAGCACACAGCAAATGACTCCGTCATTTGCTTACAGCCATACATCAGTCGATACAAGCATCATAAATATGTATTACCATGCCTCAGTCCTTACTTTCAATGCAATGTTTTGCAGTATCACCTGAACAGTTGCATAATTACAGTAGCTGAGCAAATTAGATGTAATGTATGTTGTAGTACCTAAAAAGGCCGACTTGCTAGCACTCTCACTTTTATGAACTGACTGAAACGAGTGTTCACAGTCAGAGCTCGTAGTCTGGCAGCACACTTTGCTGACTAAAAGCTCAATTCTGACAGAGGAAACCAAAAAAAGGATAAACTTTACTTTATCCTGCTGTTGCATTAGCCATTATTCCACAAATTACACCGAGCACAAAAAGCTAGAATGGATCTCAAATTCAGTTAACATTAGTAAATGTCAGCTTCAAGAAAAACAATATTGAAGTCAAATAAGAAATATACATTTGGAAATCTTAAAACAATCATTAAAAAACATCTTAATTGCTGTAATTGTCCTGCTGTGTGTAGCCCTGCATGAAATGATAGCAAGGTGATTAGAAACACTGCTTTTCATCCAGTAGGCCTTAGTTTAAGCCCCCTCGACAGCCCCTTTAGCAGCTCTGCTGATGAGTCCTTGTGTAAAACAATAAATCTCAACCAGTTCCAGTAAAGCGCATTTTTTATGTAGCTGCATGAGCTCAACCCGACACAGAGGGTCTACTTAAAAACATCTATGTGCCGCAGGGTTAATGAAGGATCACAAACATGTGTGAAGCGCGAGCAGGATTTTCAAGCAAAGCAAACACACAAGTGCACCAACCACATGCACTGTAGTACATTGTACACTGAGCTCAGCTGTGTGAGTAGACAGTGGAGTCCTGTCAGCATCATCCAGCTCACAGCTGCCACACACACACACACACACGTCATGAAGCTTTGATGACAGCTATTTGTGGAGCTTAAGTGTTGTCACTGACAAGGCCCTGTAGCAGTTGAGTGTCAGTTATACTGTACCCATATGTGTATAAGAACGCCCACCGATCAAGCCCGTGAAGACAGAACCAATCTGAATGATTTGTGGATTATAATGGCGGGTGGAACTCTGGTTATTGTTATATTCAAACTTATTAGTCAAAACCAGGCATAAGCTGTAATATTCAGTATAACCTACATTTTATCAAAATTGTATTTAAAATTTTCTGTATATGCAAACTATAAAACAGTGAAGAAACTAGTTAATCAAGCATAGGTTTGCATGCTGTAATATTAAAGGTCGCACACCAATTTAAGAACCTGTTTACACAAACTTTTATTGAAGCCTTACAATGCAGTCAGAGACTGAACGGATGAAGAAAACCTTGCAACAGTGTTGACTTTGTTTAGCTGAAGGACAACACATGGTGCCTTAGTAATTGGTCACAAGACACGTTACACACACAGACAAGTGTGTGCTGAAGATAACAGGGCCTTCAGTCTAGTGATATGATTATAATACTTATATACACATGCTTATATGCACCCAAATAGAACAGCAAGCTTTGCACACACCCTGAAATGCAAAAACAAAAACAAGCATATTATGAATAATGTTGAGACTGCGTCAGACATGACTGGAATGTAAGCGTTATACATATTTTTATTTTATTGCATGGGTGTGACACCATTTAGAAATGTGTAGCCACACAGTAATCTGTATGTCTAACAGCCATCTTCATTTGCTACATTTAATATTTGCACAGTACTAATATCAATACATGGCCATGTATTTTAGCATTATACATGTACACAAATCAACCTAATGCTTGTCTATCCACCCATCATCACTTACTTTGCTTTTTGAACCTTCATATCTAGTCAACAGTTCAACTCTGAGCAGAGGAGAACTGTTTTCAAAAGAACACATTTTCTATATAGATCGGTGGTGGTCTCGTGCGGTTGCCTAGAAGCCTGCCATTTGGCGGAAATTTTCACCATGCAAATTGTGGGACACTTAATCCATGTTGCATAGAAAAAGGTTATTTATATCAATTGTGCATTTCATCCAGGATGTAACACACAGCCAGCTGATGTATACAATATTATGTATATAGTATTTCAGCAACTTATTGCCTATTGTAACCCCAACTGTTACAATAACCCTAAATAATTCTAACCTTATCTCCAGAATCAAGATTTAGTCATCAAATAGCCAAAATGTTACTGCAGTGATATCAACATAAAATGTTTCCATACAATAAAATACAGACCTGTGAACAGGGACATGTTGAAAACCACATGATTTGTGCTGAATAAATTTGGTGAACTTAATATAAAGCTGCGTTTCTCATGTGCACTGGACTCTTATTGCTCTAATTTTCTTGTCAGTGGGCCATCTGACTCCTTCATTTGACCCACCTTGGCATCCTTAACCCACGCTTAAATATCAAACTTCAATTCTCTAGTCTCTTTAATGTCACATTCACTCAGACTCAATTTTCTTTCATTGGATGTCTGGACATCCTTTCTGCTTTTCCCATTACTAATTCTGCATTCTACAATGTTCTATATCCTAAATCTTTTCCTACAAACCTATTCACGTCTCCTTGATTTCTCCTTTCTTCTCCTGCATACTCATTTATCATTTATGTTTAATCTTATTCTTCCACTACCCTCCTCACTTTTCGTTCTTTTTTTCTATATGCTAAGTCACTGTTGCTTTATTCACTCTGTTGTTGCTCACGTCTTTTTCCCTTCTGTTCTTTGGTCTCCCAACTGCTTTATCACACTCCACTTTTTCTTCTGCCATCTTAATATTCACTACTGCAAACACTAAGCTGTCTGGTGCTTTTTGTTTTGCTGCAGTGAATGTAGTTTTGGATCATCAAACTTAGATACTGTATTTATGCATATTGTAACAGTTTTTGCTTTGCCAATATTTGATAAGGACTAAGAGAGCTTGGTGTGTATTGAAGGCTCTGGGGATGCTTTTGGGGAAATGTTAGAAGATACAGCATCAATGTGACTTGGAAGTGTTCCCAAATACTGCGAGCCTTATTTAAAGCTACAGTATGTACAGCTTGTTACATTGTAGTCATTTGTTAAAAGAAAGAATTATATAAAGAACCAGTTGTCTGTGACCTACAGTCACAGAACAGTTTGGCAACAGTGTAGAATTTATTTTGTAAAGGTATTGTGTAGTCTTATCCTTCTAAGCAATCAGAAAAGGCCTACATCAGGGGTGGGAGCTGCTTGTCAATCAACATGCTTTAATTTAATTGCTGCCCTCTCCCTTAGGCTTCAGTCTGACATTATTTATGCTTTACTTGAGACCTTTGTAGTGTTGTAATTTACTGTAATTACATAACAACTAATAGGGCTGGATGAAGTGAACTGGAGCAGAGAGGGGAGAGCTGAGCACAGTGGGGAGCACAGTGGGGTTGATAGATTTAGCTTCTAATGCAAGTAATACAAGTAGCTAAATTCCTACAACTTGCAATTGTAGCTCTACATTAATAACTTTTGCAGTGTTATGGGGCTTTTAAGCACTAAAATTAAACAAATAATAGAGCTCCTTTCAATTTCAAATTATTCAAAAATATTTACAGCTTTAAATATATGCACAAGCGATGCTAGCAGCATAATCATTTTCCCACAGTCTCAGCTTGCAACACAAAGGCTGAGTTGACTGGTTTGATTGCAATTACATTCTAAACACTACAAAGCAAATGCATCACAGCCACAACACCCTACATCAGGTCGGCTGCTGATAGTTCTTACTGTTAACATGCACATTTAATCAAATGCGGCTGGATCCCTATTAATATTTCCATCCTACTGAAAACACTTTCTTGAGATGTCCAATTATTTCCTGTGGTGCTTTCCAGGTTATTAAATCACTTAAGCCTGAGAAAGTCAAACTGCTATCACCAAACAAAAATTGGCAAAGCTGCTGTGGTCTGAGATGGATATACAGCATACACCACTACAAAAGGCCTCATTCAGTTGTTGTCCTAATAAATTACATAGAAGAGGGAGGCGAATGAAGAGGGATCAGGCATTTTATAGTCAATCGATTACAATTAATTATTATAAACAGAACCAGTAGTGATGTGCTAATCTTTCCATGAGGAATGTCCTCAAGTATAAATTTCTGGTTGTTGTTTTTATAGTTTAGATGTGCCCAATGTTTTATTCGCTGCTGAAAGTAGACATAGATTGATGTAAAATTGAAATGGCAAATCTGTTTTGTTTTGTTTTTTAAGAAAGAAGACATGCACTACCACCCCTACAGTGTTTGCACTCAGTCTTTTCCATGTTTTAGGTTTCTCCCATCAACTGGAAAAAAATGCCTCCTGTGTCTCTCTAAGCAATGAAAAAAAAAAAAAGTAATGATGACTGTTTTTTGCTATTACTGATGTTGATTTCCTCCATCCTTGTTTTAAAGCTCTGTAAATACACACATGTAAAAAAATGTGTATATTATTGTTTTAAACAGTGTTTAGGCACGGGTAATCCCTGAATCTTAAACAGCTCTTTAATAATAAATGTTTGTCTTTCAAAAATTGCAATCTCCGGATTCAATATTTCTCCAGAGAGAAATTAGCCCACTTACATGCAAATTAAAAACCTGCGTCATCTGGCACTCATGGCTGGAAAATGAGCACTGCAAAAGACTTGTTTTATGGGGAAAAAAGTCACTCAGCACAGTTCGTACAGAAGTGACTGATCTTATCTCAGCAAAATACCAAAAGGTCAGAGCAACAAAGCATTTTCATCTGTCTATGTGTGTATGATGTTTCCGTGCAGCGCATTTGTGTTTATGAATTTGTATGTATGTATATATTTATGACTTTGAATACTATATGTTTTAGTATGTGAAACTGTGGGTGTGAATGTCAGTGTTTTTTAATGTAAACAGCATTAGGCCATGACAGGATTTACAGCACATCTATAGGTTGACTGTAAATGTATTATCTCCAATTTATACAAACTGGAAAAGTTTCAGTATTTGTTAAAGTATAAAATAAATATGTGTTCGGTTTGGAAATTATACACTAATTTCTTTGGTTTTATAAGTATTAAATTACTGCAAAATGTTTTTTAAGAGAAAGGCAAATTTGCAGTCTAACATTACTTGTGATATTCCCAACAAATCCTTCTAAATTGACATGACAAGCACCGAGTAGACTTATCATCACATATGTAGCTGCAATCTCTGTCGAAACTCTGTAATCATCTCTTTTCTTTTGCTTACATTAAGATCACATTCCAACATAGCAGTCTGTGGAAACACAAGAGACTGTGTGCTTTTCATCAACCCTGCTCTGATTTCTAAACTTTCACGCATCTGTCTAAACACAAGCGGAAGGCAAACTAAATATTTAACTTTCTTTTGTCTTTAGCATAAAGCAGGGGGGGAAGACATGGAAGCAGCAGAGAGAACATATGACTAACACAGTCTTTGAGTTACTGCACTCGAAAGTTGTGATGCTTTTAAAATAACACCAAATAGTGCGAAAACTTGACGATATGTAAGGATCCCTTGTCAGGATGCACATACAGAGAATCATCAACTGGATCTGCAGCTCCAGTCAGCTCTGTATTGAGTTTTAGCTCATTATTTAGCTGCCAGGTCTTCAACTTTACTGTTTGGGTTCACTCTTACCAGTATGCCGTCATGTGTTATAGCAGGTATACACTTATTTCAGTGAAGAAGCTCTAAAAACCCACAAAGCATCACCTGCTCACCACAAAACAGCAAAGAGACACAATTAGGGACCAGCTGTTGAACAGAGTAGCAATTAGCCGCTAAAGAGCCACCTACTGTCCTCAGGCAAGTTTCTCATTATCCAGTGGTCACTTACTGCACCAAATCTACAGTCCAGTAAGAGATTAAGACATTAAAAATACATTCAGGTACATACACACACTGGTTATGGTTTGGGAAAGGTCATGGCGTGGGTTAAAGTACAGATAAAAAACTAACTAATGTAGCAACAATGACAACGTTGTTACAAAATTGACTCATGACATAAAAGCAGACGCCATCTGATGTCTCTGTGACTTTAGATGAATGATCGTTTGATTTAATGCCTGATAAATGCAATAGTTAATAATGCTAAGACATTAACTTTATTAATTTCAGGTTCATATTAATGTTGTGTTTATCTAGGGGCTGTTTTGGATTATGTTGAACCTTGGATTACGGGATTAGCACAAAAACATAAACTGTCCACTGTGCAAGAGAAAAAGCAGTTTGAACCTCAATGATTCCTTGTGAAGAACAGGAATGTTGAAAAGGATAAACCCAGGTCGACAAGCCTTAGTTCTACAGGATCATCATTTACAGCAACAGGATCAAGCTTAGTGGTGTGTAAAGACACTTGAAATTATTTTCTCTGAGCACACATGGTCTAAAATAAATACACTAACTAATCTATCTATCCATTTATTACTGTGCCGGAGCCTATCTCAGTTTTCAATGAGCAAGAGGTGATGCACCTTCTGTATAGGTCTCCAGTCTATCTCAGGGACAACACAGAGACATATATAGACAGAACATTCACACTCACATATAGCAATGGGCAATTTTGATTTACCAATTGACCTAACATGTATGAGTTTGGACTGATGGAATAGTATGGACTACCAAGATGAAACCCACGCAAGCACTGGGAGACATGCAGAAAGGCCACAGCAAGGAGGGGAAATTTAACTGGGGACCTTCCAGCTGTGAGGCATCATCGCTAAGCTTTCCACCACCATGCTGCCTCACACTAAAAATGTAAGGTGTTATTTTTAATTAATAATTTATGAGTGCTTTGGGTATTAGAACTCAATGAAAATTACCAGCGCGCCATAAAGACCCCTGTTACTACTGCCTGCTTTTAGAAAAATCTGTTGAATTTTTAGGTGAGAACTCAATCCTTTATTTCCTGCTGTATCAGTGTCTACACTGAGCAATAAGGCCGCTGTGTGCTGGCTGAGTAATTGCTGTCCAACAGAGAGAGCAATGCCACATACTCCTCATCATGTGTTTTTGCCTTCAAATTACGGACATTCAAAGCTCTGTGGATGATGGTCATTGTCAAACGGTACATCTTTCGACTGACGAATGTGTTTTCTACCATCATTGCAGTTGTTTCCCTTTTATGCTTATTATAAGCTGTGGAAGTCAACTTAAAAAGATTGCAAGTCACAACCATTTTGTCAAATATCTGTCTAAAAATGTTGTCTATGTGTTGTAGTTATTAGTTGAGGTAATGTTGAGGTTTAAAAATATTTTATTGAGGCATAAGGGGTTGGCATGTGCCAGAGCTAATGTGTTTTCTGTCTTTTCTTACCCTGACTCTGTTACACTTCAGCACAGCTGTAGTTAAAATTATCCAAGTTAGCAAACTCACTAAAATGTCACTTACAAATATCTTTTAATGTTTATCTAAAGTTGAAAACATTAGCCACCATAAGCTACTGGTCATATCCGACCAATGCAAAATTTCAACTTAACTATTTAACTTTTTTCCTACACTTCACTTACAGATAGCAACCTTCTAACGGCACTTACATAACAATATTAGAGAAGTGGGTTCAGTTTAAATTTTCATGTACTGTATTTAAAGTACGTATGTGGGGGAAAAACACTTGACAATAACACCAGCTTTTTGATGATGAGATGCGTGAGGTAAACATCCTCCTGCTTTGTCTCTTACTCCCACACACACACACGGTCATCTCTTGTCTGTCAAAGACAGCCCGGTGATCCACAAAACATTGTGACACCAGAGTTTCACTCATGTTGACAGCTCAAAACACACACAAGAATGTACACAAAGCAATTAGTGAAGCTAATTGACAGCGGGAGTTGGGGAGTCCCTGTTGACTCATTATATACAGCACTGCATACTGTATGTGCACATTTCCATGGACCTACTGTATGTGCACTTGGAGGTATGCATTAGTTATCTTTATGGGAAACAATGTGTTATCATATTCATGCAGCTACCAATGATCCAAAAAGACATGTACAATAACACATATTCCTAAATAAAATTTTAAAATGATACATGTAAAATTAGTTCTTGTTTTCTCCTTTGATTCTGCTACATTCAAAAAATTTTGTGTACAAACATGTTTTCACTTTGTCACTATGAGTCACTTTGCGCAGATTGATGGATAAAACGTTTCTGCATTTAAAATTAATGAAATGTCCAAAACGTAAAGCTACGTAAATACATTGTATAGCTACTGTAGGATTTTTTTAAGCTACATGCCCTTTTCAATGATAACAAAGCAGTTTAAATAATTAAATGACATTGCAAACAAATCATTTTTCATGGCTTTCACACAACTGTCAACAATGGAGGAACTGCGTATTAGTCCATTATCAGTGCCAGATGATACTGGCTCACGACAGTCTTTTCAAATCTGTGTGTGGGGTGTTGTTTTTACTGTTGCAGGACTGAATGACATAATGTGTAACAAAGAATGACTGTGCAAAATCTGATTATGACAAGATCATTTATCTAGACCAAACTAATGCACTCTTAAAACTATCCTCTAAAATGTTTTCCTTCAGAGATTAAAATCTCTGTTAACCTGTAACATGTTGTTACATGCCCCTAGCATTAGTTACACACAAAGTACACAAACACACTGCCTGTGCACAGGCCTCCATCCCTGTACCACAGTGGTCAACAGTGCCATCTTGAGTTTATATGGAGCTGCACAGTTCCATCACAAAGCAACTAATTCCACATCACGCTGATCTGATTGATGCCACATTGTGAAACCACAGTGCAGGGAGCCCCATTGAATCAGCACTTTCACTATTATTTTAAAAACTGCAGGGTAAAACAAGAGGGTGTGCACTTCGGCCAATCAGACTAAATCTACAAGGTCCATGTGGATCTGTAAAAATAGTGAGTCACTTTCTCCAGGCTTCAATACTACACTACAGGAAATGTACTTCGGAGGTCATGCATACATGCACCGTGTAAAATGGTAAATCGAAAATGAGCTTGAGTATCCCGAGGGTGTTTGATTAGCCCCTTCTTTGTCTAAGTTAATTTTTGCTAAAAAAAAAGTATCTGACCAACAGAACAACTAGAATATCAGCTATATCAATCTCATTAACAAGCTTTTTGAAATTCATAAAAAGACACAGACCTCATTTCATGTACAGAGAAGGACAAACTAAACTAAAAACTAAAATAAACAAATAGAAAATGTGGCAATGTGCTACTCTTAAAATAAGCTGCTTCAGGTAAATGTTCTCAGTCAATAACCTGTGTGTAGAAAGCTCCCTCTGGTGGTTGAATATTGCATCTTGCATCCAGACAACCTGTACACACACAATTTGGCTCTGTTTGTGTGTGCACTAACCAAGATGCAGTGAAGTCTCAGTGTGGTAATATCCATCTTGTTGCTTCTTTTTCAACATGGAACAAAGATCCACCCGCTCCACCATCTGGTCTCCAAAAACCCTGAGTGTTGCAGTAAGAGAATCATAGTGAGTATGAGAAATGGTAGAGAAAGATGAAAGTGCCGATAACTCCAGGCGATGGCAAAGATCACTTAAATTAAAAGTGACAACCTCTGGTTAATCTTGGCCAAAGTGTCCATTTCCATCCTAAAAACTGTTCACACTATCATTATATGCTATTGTGCAAATTAAACTAAATCACACTTAACATTAAAAGAAATTCACAGGCTCATGAATTATGTTAAATTAAAGTGAGTCACACTGCTAAGAGTAAGAACTGGATAAGTGCAAAAAGGGCAGCAGTTCTTTCTTGTTACTGTACAATGTGCTACATCTAGTAAAACATCACATCCATTAAAAGCTCCACTGCACTTAACAGTCAGTACCTTGTTGCCCGTACACTTTACTATACGTAAAAACAAGCACCTACTTGTTTGTATAGTTGGAGTAGAGAGCTGGGTCCACACGCTTTATACCCTGAAAGAAACAGTGAAGATGAAAGAAATGTTAGTGTGTTAATTACAAACACAGAAATACAACAAAGACGGGAAGATAGGAACGTCACTCAGCAGGCGTCAGAAGGAATAGGACGTCATCAGGTGTCAAAGGGGAACAAAGATGGATGCTCTACTTCCGCTGTCCCTCCCCTCTTGACCTATGCTCATCTCTTTTCATCTTCCTGTGCTCTCCACCTTTAACCCCATCTTTTATTTAAATCCTTATCAATTTCATATCCATTCCCCACACCCCATCCATCATTTTCTCTTTCCTTCAAGCACTTAGCTTTTCCTATCCCACTCTAACATAATAACTCACTCAATTTTTTTTTAAAACACCAGAGCAGGTGGGATGTTCCTGCAAATAGAGCAACACAATTTACAGCCACTTATAGGTGAGGGAAATAAAAATGGATTGTAGGGGATGGAGGAGCAACACCACAGCTGTTCACCAGTAGTGTCAAAGCAAACAAATCTGGTCCAAGTATGAAAGCATAAAAATGGATTATGCATAAATATATTTCAGCAAAGAATGAAAATATATCACTTTTGGCACAATTGGTGCAGGTGAAGCTATTCTGACATTTACTGTTAAAACTAAAATGGTGTGCAACTTTGTGTAACTACAGCAATTGGTGAACATAAAATATAGTTAATGCAACTTCTCACTAAAGTTAGAATCATTTCTATGTTATAGCTAAAAGTTTTTTCCAGATATGTGTATACACAAGGTGCCACCAACAATCAAGAGTGGAGGGACAGACTAAAATGGGCTTTGCACAGATTAAAGTTAAAGAACGTTGTTGGTTGTTATTTGAATAAAATTTCATAAAAAATAACTAGCATTTCTACACACTGCAGTATATTCACTTTTTAATGACCTAACTCTACCCATAATTTGTGTGCATACCTGGGATCGTAGTTTTGATGCTCTGGACAGCTTCATAATGGTCAGATGGGGTTCAAACCCACGATTGTCTCCCTGAAGAAGACCATGCTCCTCAAAACGGTTCCGCAACAATTCTGCAAAACAATAGTTTCCCAAACATTGATAGTTAAGCAACCATTTTATCAAAAGGCCAAAAAGCAAGGCTGTAAGTTAGCATATAGCAAAACATTAACATGTAAAGAAAAGATGGATGTGGCAGAGGACAAGAGAAGGATTCAACCCACAAGGTTGTGAATATAATCCACATACATCTTTATTTCCTCACAATTACCCTTATCAAATTATGCATTTTGAGAAAAGCAGTAATGGAAAACCCACTTAACTGAGAATCTGTGTCCAGGGATGAAAAAAGGCTTTTTGCTCACACACAACAAAGACACAAACACAGGCAACCTGCAAGGACAGATGCACATGGACAAAGACAGGCACACTAACTGATGAGTTAAAGAGGGAAACCACAGATGTATTTTTAGAAGAAGAGCTCTAGAGGGAGGGAAAGGTTAGTATATAATCAATAACAGTGGTGGAGAGAGTAGATGAGAGGACAAGACAGTATGACTTTTATTTTTCCTACAACAATGTACACTCTCCCTGTTTGTGTTTCATTTTTCATGTCAGATATAAAAAAAAAACAGTGAGTCATACAGAATATACAGAAATGCTGCCATGTTTTCACTGCTTTAAGTTCAAATAATAATATTAAATGAGAACTTGAGAGGCAGAGCAAGTTTCATTTAAGTACATTCAATTAAAGGCTGCAAATTAGCCACTAGAGTTTGGTTTGAAAACTGACCTAACCACCAATGTATAATTCCATAAAATGTCAACTCATAACTAAGATCCTTTCACAGACAGGCAGATATACAAAGGAGTGGGATAGGAAGGATAAGTCCTCATACTTCTTTCTTCCTAAACAATTAATGAACTGTGTTCCCATGTTAGATCAGGTCCTGAGATGAAATCCTTGTGGGATTTGCCTCAGCATGGCCATCAGTAATATGCCAAATGTAGAATTTGGTTGGATCTGAGCAGTTAATGCACAGTATAGGCAGCTGGGAAGTCAAAAGCAAATCGCAAACATACTGTTGCAATATTGTATGTCTGCGGAATATAGTTCTACATTTATAAATAAGAGCCACTCTTCTAGGGCTAGACCCATTAAAAAATACCTTAATGATCACATACACTTAAAAGTCCCTAATTTTCTGTTGTATGCATCTGTCTACTTTTGGAAATCATTGAATATTTCCTATTTATTTAATATTTTGGAGTGAAAATTTACAGTATTATGCAAATGTGTGTGTTGGTATCACAAGGGCAATGGAGCGAGAATCCTCTTAGAATTGTCGGCTTAATGTTGTTGCCAAAGGCACAACACAAAAACCTACATGAAAATCCTCTGCACACAAGTGCAATAGATGCAAAGGGACAAATGACCGAGCTCAGATGCCAACATACAGTATCAGAGGTACACACACAGGCGAAGTGTGTTAAAAACGGAAGGGACAAAGAAAAGCACACAAATACCGTTACAAAATCTACAGCACTACAACTGATTAAAAAAAAAAAAAAAAGAGGTAATGGCTTCACCAAAAACAACTCCGTGCAAGATGATGACTGTCCCCAACTAAAGCAGAGGAAACTCAAACTGGAAATGCACAGATCCAATGTTCCCCAGGTCGCTCCAGCACAAAAATCTTGGATTACGAGGCACTCTGAACGTGAGTTTTCCCAAGTAAGCTTTACAATAAGAACTCCCAGAATTTTTTCATCAATCTCCTAAAGTTGTTTAATCTGTGACATCCCACTTCTAAAGGCCTACAGGAGGCAACAATCGCACTAAAGTGTCCTTAAGAAAGAGAATAAATCCTTTAACCAGCTGCAAGTCTTTTTAGCTGACTCCAAGATTAGACATCCCTCCAGATGTACACAAAGACATGTACTGTATCATGGTAATATTCAACAATAGGATTTATCCTGTTACAAAATCCAGCACAAAGATAACTTGTAAAACCAAATGTAATTCAAAATTGCCAACCTACATCAACGTGACAGACTTAAAGGCTACATTAGAGTAAAATGCTAAATCTTTGTGACTGACCTGCCAGGCTCTCCAGTGTGTGTCTATGTTGTCCGGGGGCCAGTCCAACAAACACCACCTCCTTCCTGAAGTGACTTATGCCTGAGAAGGGCAGTATCAGATCCCGGCTGCCCAGCAGCTCAACCAATGATGGCTCAATCTGAGCCAGCACGGTTGCCGCCCTAAAAGAAAACATACACACGAACATACACAACACACACATTAAATTACACACTCGTCAGTTGGCAGCTTAATCCTCTCTCTCTCTGTGTGTCCCACTCTCTCATATTACATAACAACAGAATCTGGTGATTATGAATGGCACAATATACTACGTGATGTAGATTACGCAGTAGTATCATCACGTAACATGGCCCAGCCATTTTCAGTACTCCCTTATGAAATGTTATAGGTTTGAACTGAAATATTTATAATTCCACACTGTTTACATACCAGCACTAAAAACATGAAATAGTTGGGATTTTCCCTCATTGTTAGCACTTGTTTCTTTGGGAATGTGTGGCTTAAAATCCATTTTACCATAGCAAACCTGTTGGAGAGTAAGTGCAGCTAGAGCTCAGTAGTAGAAACTACAACAGTCTGTAATGGAGGAAGGGAAACATTTAGTTCTGATAGAGGTCAAAATCTGATTAATAACTACAATAAGTCTAAAAAATTTGAGTGTAGCCTCTTTAACGATCGATTTTTCACTGGAATCTAAACCTACAAATTTATAATTTGTCCACAAGTTTTCCTGAAAGCGCTGAGAGCAAGAGATAGGACATACACTGACACCCCATTAATTAGTTACTGCAGAACACTTCATCCCTGTCTTCTAGCACTAACTTTTGCCTATACTTTCACTACTGCAACAACCTCTGTGTAGCTCTCTGATCTTATGATTGAGTACAGCAGAGAAGAAATAGAACAATATAAAATAAATCGTGACTACTTTTGAGTGGCACGCAGATATTTTAGCATTATAGCTGTTGTATTTGAGTACAACACAGTTAAGTCTTGGCAAAGAAATGGGAAAGATAAAGGAGGAGGAGAAAGGAGTTTTTTATCTGTATTCATGACATTTCCTGCAGAAAAATGATATACAGCACTTGTCTGTGCATAAGTGCAACTAAAAAGCTGAGTTTTCACCTGCTTATATATGGAAACTGCAAGTGGATAGATAGTGATACAGCTATTATTTTTACTAAAACAATGGAAGAAATTGTGAATTTCTGTTGTTTAAACATTTGAACCTTGAATTGTACTAATAAACACTGAAGTAGATGTACTACAGAATGGCTACGGAGATACAAAATCCACCTTTTGGAGTGGCCAAGTCAGAGCCCAGACCACAAACCAATTGAGATGTTGTGAAATGACCTTAAGAAAGCTTCTTCCATTGTTAAGCAGCTAAGAATATTGCTGATATGAAACAGTTCTATAAAGAAGAACGGCTTAAAATTCCTCCAGAATGTTGTGCGGGTCTATCCAGAGCTATTGCTACCAAAGGTGGTTGAACCAGATAAACCACTGTTGCCATTAACTTTTTCACTTTTACTTTGTATGTTTAATGGGTCTGCGCCATAAAGCAGTGTTGCAGTACATACAAAATACACGGGCCGCCCAAGTATATTTCACCACCCGTGTTTTTAATCTGTCAAAGAGAACAAAAACATCCACAATTAACTAACTAGGAGTATTTCCCCTCTCATTACCAAAACTGTAGATTTCCCATTTTCTGCTTAAAAAGTCATCTCAGATTATATCTTGGTTACGTTTACTCCGTCATTTAAATTGATGACAGGACAAATAAAACGTATTGTTGGTGTGTTTACTCTCTGAACATAGGTGGAGAAACAGGCTTTAATAAAACACAGCTGCCTGTGCCACAGATTGCTTATATAGTTAAAAAGTATTCACTCTGTACAAGCAGTGGATTAAAGGGAGATAACTAAAGTCACATTTGCAACCTGCACCTAAAAAATTGTGCTGTTGTAAAAATTGTTTGGACGCATCAGCGACTTGGAATTTTATTATTTATTTTTTTTACTGGCACTTGAATTGAGAAATAAGTGAGCAACTGGACTTCTTTCTTCTTGGTTAGAAATGTTTCGCTACTCATCCAAGCAGCTTAGCAACATGTTTCTAACCATGAAGAAAGAAGTCCAGTTGACATTATTCAATCTTCAGATACCTGAACATTCACTCACTGGCCACTTCATTAGGCACACCTGTGCAATCTAATGCCATGAATTCTATCTAATGCGTTATAAGAAGAGGTGGTACTAAAGTTTAAACCCCCTCATTCATTTTAAATAGGGTGGCCAAGACATTAGAACCACCTCTTACATAAGATAAGATAATCCAGTACGACTCCACTATCCACTATGACCTCAATAATAAACAGAGAGAAGAACTATCACCTTTCTAACAGTTTCAACTTAAAAATAGAGAAATTATAACGCTGTAAAAGTAGAACTCAAGGCAGAGCCACAGTATTGGATTGCGTTAGACACAAACTCAACATAACACAACTCAACAGCATTAAGGATCAAAGCCTCCAAGCTCATCATATAGTTGAATTCTGAATGTATATATTTTTCTCAATTCCGTGTTTTTGTTAAATTGCTAGAAATAAATATAATTTCAGTACAGAGACACCTCATCTCGTTTTAGAATCTTGATATTTGTGACGTTCACATTTCGTTCACACATCACATTTTATGAACAATAAAGGCAGAAAACCAGGGAAAACAGTCCCAAGACTTTTTCTTGTGACTGAGTAGTTTGTGTATGGTGGGTTTGTTACTTTTTATGTTAGTGTGTGCATACACTCACAGATCTACTTGCTCCTGATTGGCCAGATGAGTGACTAATAGTGTAATGTGGAGAGTTGGGACCGGGATCATGGCTTTGGCCAATCGAGGCTCTTTCTGAAGCACCGCCTCTTGGACTTCAATCACACCTGAGTTTATCTGTCATTGGACAAATTATTTCAATCATCAGTGGGGTGAGTTATAATAAGGTAAATAAGGGCACAGACAGTAATTGTTTATTCCTTCTCGTCTTTTCCCACCACTTGTCTCCCTCCAAGAAATAGCCTGACAATTATGAGCTGAGGTAATAAGATGAGGGGAAACAATCAAAAAGAGGTGAAAACTGAGGTAGCCACAAACGATGACCATGACTGAATTAATATCCATTTACATTAACTTTTTGGTCTAGCATTAAGGTAAATTAATCATTTTCCTTATTACTTCAAACTGTATAAAATGAGGCTCACTCATCACACTGAATTAAACATTAGTCTGGAGAGAACAGTCTCTTTACAAAAAGAGAATTTAAAAGGGGTTTCTATAAACCTACCATATTTAAAGGTTCATAGACATCAGTGCATGTTTACGCCCAAAAGGAAAAAGAAAAAAAAACCCTAAACCCAGAACATTAGTCCCAATATTTTCCCACAACATGCAGACACCAACCTAGAAATCCATGATGTGTCACACATAACACCCATCCATAGCAATACCCCATGTTAATAATGATAACCTTATTAAAACAATGTTCTAAACTGGAACTTCTTTCCATGACACATGTACAAACTGCTTTTATATAGTTCCCTGTTAATTTGGCAGATATGTACAGCCTATAATTTAAAACCATGAGTGTGAAAGGAAATTTCGTCTCTACACTTTAGAAAAAACTAATTTTCCCTATTTTCTAACCGAGGCCGACCAGGATAGGTTCTTTGGACTTTGCATCCTAAAATGGGTGTACATAATTATGCAGCGATTTTATCAAAGGAATTCTAAAATAAAGCAAAAGTCAAACTGATACACATACAAAAAAATAATTCCTTACCTCTGTGTTAGTGATAGGGATTGAAAGAAAATAGTTGGGTCGCTGGCTTGTTCTCTTTTTTTTCTTATTGTCTCCATCCTCCTCACTTTCCACTCGTCCGGCAACGTCTCCTCTCTTCCTTTTTCTTTTCTTCTGTGTTGACTCTGGGTTGGGAACTACAGAAGATTGTCAAAATAGGGTTTTACATTGAAATATAAAATCACAGTCAAGAAGTCAACAATACAGCTAGATGACCACTCTGTCAGCCACTAGATTGCAGCACAACATTGCTGGTTACTAAATCAGATTGGTCAGCTTGTATTTCCCTACTAGTACAAACAATTCTAACTTAAAATTTAAACAAGTAGAAATTATATAAAGAATGCACATACATCCTAGCTCCTTCCATGTGGTGGGGCTGGTCAGAGCAAATGGGAGTTCTAACATCAAGCTCTCCAAAGAATCAGCAGATTTGAGCTTTTTCTTCATCAACTTCTTCTTTTCACTTCTTGTCTTTCTCTTTTTCTTCTTCTTCTCATTTAACCCTATAAGAGATTACAATAAACAGATATAGTTTATAGGGAAAAACATGGGTGGGAAAACTCACAGGAGGAGTATATGTGCATACAGTGACTAGATATATGAATTATGGTTCAAGAACACAATCAATCCCCATCTGAGCGACACACTAATTAATTGCTCAATATTATTACCGATGGTTTTATCACAAACATAGACAACTAAAGGCAGTAAGCTTTGTATCTGATAACTTTTTCACATTTTTCACTTGACTTTTACAAATTATTACTGTAATAAAATATAGTGCATACAGATATAGTATGAAATTACATGTGCAATTAAGTGGGATTAAAGGTGTAAAAAAGCTGCTTTATCTCCGTGAGCATATTCAAAAGTGATATTTTATTATAAGGATAATTAATACTAAGGTACACCCGAATTCAAATCAGGTACAGCAATACAACAAACCACTTTCTGTGAACTTAAGCAATTGTATTCAAGGAATAACTTGAGGCAAGTAAATGTGATAAATGTGATAATAAATGGGATACAATGTTTTTTGGATTTTTATAAGAATATAATAAAGACATTTGAATGAAGTCATTACTAGCTTCGACTGTTTATCACACAGAGGCAGCATGTGCCACTGTGTATGCAAAATTTTAAATTATGTGAAAACAGGCTAAAGGTGCTATATGGAAAACACTGTCATTACTTCAGACAGTTACTTCTACTCACTAGTGTCAGCAACCCCCTGCTGGACATCAGCAGTCCCCTGCTGAGCTTCAGCAGTCATCTGGCCTGGAGACATCACCGTCTGCTTCAGTTTCTCATCTTTCATCTCACTCTTCTGTCCAGACACAACTTCATCAGCACCAACCTCGTCTTCCTCGCCTTCATCGGAAGCAACGATAACTGTCTCTTTGCCACAGGTGATACTAGCTGGCTGCATATGGCGATTCATTACTTGATACCAACAGAGCCGTGTTAAAGCCTGAAACAGAGAAGAAGTGTATAATTTGGTGTCACCAAAGCTGAGAAAAGTTAAAGACAGAATTATCGCATTTTACCATTAATTTACCTTATTTACGGACCGGTGTGCAAATGGCTTAAGCTCGCTGGCTTTTAAATAATTGTTTGCAATTATGGGACGCAGGCACCCAGGCGATAGTTCACTGACAAAAACAATCCTCTGTAAACACACACTTTCTGAACATGTCAACCTGAAGCTCAACAGGACGCGCTCGAGAAGCATGACACGAGTGTAACCAACTTTAAAGTAAAAACAGTTGGCTAATTGAAGAAACATGAGCTAGAGCTAACTCCAGCTAACGACAGTTGCAAAATGAAAAAAAAAAATACTTCGGTGATCTTCAGGACATTTACCTACTAGTAATACTGAATATCAACTTCTCTTTGAGTTGAAATAAACCTAACAGCCACACTGCATGTGTTGAGCAAACTAGCTTTTACATTGCTATTTGTCTCTAACGTATTTACCAATCAGTTACCAATACTAATCAGCAAAAGTAACCGGAAAATAATTTTAACAACGCGGCCCCATGCTGACGGTGCAAAAAGTTAACTGGAAAACGTTTTCCAAGAAAATGTGCCCGCAAAACACAAAAACATTTAAAGCTAGGCTAATTTCCAGCGTAAACCGGAAGCAGCTTTTTGTAAACAACATCAAACTTCCGGTGTATATATTCAGAGGACATTTTAATCCTAAATCAACGAATACAAATTTTTAAATCAATGTCTTTTTTATTCTCTTGATCTTTTTCGCGTTTCTGAAGGCGAACCATTACTTGTAATTACATCTGGAATTCTTTACAAAAGACACCTTACTACGGAAGCCGAGAATGGCCATGAATTCAATTACGCTTTTCTTGTGCCGTTATCTCGCGGTAACGGAGTTATAACCTCTTTAAACAAAACGGCTAATAGTATCCATGACCTTTATCGGCTTTCAAAGACATTTTGAGCAAAAGTTTTTGTTTTTTGAGGGTGAAATTAATGGTCACTGAGGCATATAGTTTAAACAACACTCAACTACTTAAGTTTGGATAAATATACCTGAAATATAAATTACAAAGATGGGCAGAAAGTCAACACTAAACAGTACATCTGTCATTACGACTTCAAAATTCATCCAAACTAAATTTATGTAAAACACAGTTTGGCCCTAATGTCAACTTAAAAGAAAAAAAAAACTTTCTTTCAGTGGTTTCGATCCCCAGTCCCGGCTATATGTCGGCGACACTGAACTCACGGGATAAGCTGAAAGGACAAAAAAAAAAGAAAAAAAAAGTGCTAGGCTATAGAAGTGTTTTGGTCTATAGTATGTTGGAAGTGTACATCAAGTATCAAGATGTACTGAAGCGAACTGTCCCTAGTTCACATATTTACTTTCAAAGCTTTGACTTGCACTTATTATTTTGATATTTTTATTGAAGTTAAAATTTAGAGACTATACATAAGCCATGCTACTATACTTAATAAATACATACAATTGTATAAAATATAAATAAAGGATGACAAGAACTTGGGTTACACTCACACTTGCATTTTATTAAATCATCACACCTTAATGTTTTTTGGACCCTGATATTTACAATACAGCAAAAATGTTCATTAACTCTTTTTTCTTAGTTTCAGAAAAAGTACATCTTAGCGCTATTACTGAGTTTTTCTGTTTTTTGCACTCTCACATACTGTAGATACTGTAACACCAAAAAATAAATTAAGAAAGGGTAAATTATAGCCTCACTGTTTTCAAGGTACAGGCTTATTTGCAGCCATAACTTTGATGCCTGATTATGGTGTACTGAGCATTTTAATACCATAAAATTGCAGAGAGGAGGGTAAACAATGCTATGCTTTATGTACACCATGAACAGCATTGGATGGTTGTCAGTTCTCAGTTGCTTACAATGTGCAGATCCATTTCACGCTATCACTAGCACATATGCAATACATACTTAAATGTGCTTTTTGCAACTGCAGAACTGAACATCCTATTATTGAAATCCCCTCTAATATAAATGATCATATTATAACTTACTCAATAGCAGCTGTTGCTTGGCTTAACAATTTTTATTTTCTATTGGAAAATATGAACCAAAAGCACAAGTTAAACGATGTGGCTTAACAAATTCAATTAGTGAAAATGTCTATAGTACTCTTGTGAAGTTACTTACATTATCATTGTTGTTAGATTGTTTTTTCCCTCCTAATGCAGTACATTTAATATGTTGTTGTGATAGAAATTACAATACCACCCTTACCACAGTAACCACTGCCAATTTTCTTAAGTGTACTAGCTGGTATTTGTACTGCTTCCATTGTAATAGGCATGTTTAAAGGACAAACTATGTTGTAGCAGACACTACTATCTTAACTTGTCATAATCTTATACTCCAGTAATTTGTTTTTAATCCCAGTGGCTGCGTTATTATTTTGCTGGCAGTCCAGCAATCCATTGGCTGTCTCATGGAAGAAAACGTCAATTTGCAGCACAACATTATAGCCATCACCCCACGTTTTCATAGTGGATGTGTTCCTGGCTACAGGTATGTGGTGCATCAACACCAGGATAATAGGTTTATCACCTGTGGACAAGAGGAGACATAGACTGAGGCAGAGCGAGACAATGGTAAACAATACTATATCCGCAGGCACAAACATGTACATAGGTGACGTGTCCTTTTAGAATAATGGGAAGTCATCTTAAAAGGATAAGGTAGTGTTTTGACTGAGATTCAGCGATTTGTTTGTGCTATATAAACTTCATTTAATATTAATGAATATGTGGATACATTAACATTAGTTTTAAAACCTTTATTCTCAAGCTTAAAATTAATATAATGAGAAGTATAACTGGAAAAAAATGCAATATGCTCTAAATTACATAAAACATTTTGTTTTACCTTCAACATCATGCATGGCTGCTTGAACATCTGTACCAACACGGGAAATAATAGGACAGAAAACAATGATGATGAGGTAATTCTGATTGCTCGGGCTGTCTTCACGATTAACACGTACTAAGTCGCAATCGTGACTCATGGCCTTTACTTTTTCCAGAAGCTGCAGATGAGCATTAAAAGTCACACCGGTGACCAACATCTTGTACGTAACTGTGCCTGAAAAAAAAACTTACAACTTAGTGAGAGACACAGGATTAATTAAATTATAAATTATGTAAAAATCATACATTTAGTCATTGAAAAGACCTGATTAAATAAGAACAACAATAAAAGACTAGCTGTGCAGAGGGTGACAATGCAGCTAAATCCACTTATGTTACATTACATTAGAGTCAATTTTACATATAGTCCAGTGATACCATAATTTATTATAACATCTAGTAACATCATGACAGTGTGAAGTGTAAGAAAGTTAGATTTACCTTTTTTTTGTGGTGTTACGCTATAGGATAGGGTTGAGAAAGGAAACCACGATCTTTTACCTAAAAAATTAACCATGAAATAGCATTAAGCACTTACATGTATTGATCGCAAATACTTATATATGAAAATCAACTTTAAAATAAATTACATTTCAGTTATAAAAGAATGAGACCATTATTAAACCTAATATAAAAACAAATTGAACAGATGTCTTGAGATTATGAAGCAGAATAATTTTACATTCACCTTGTTGCTGATAACCACTATTCTGACTGCAGTGGGCTTCTATTGGAACAGAGGTGGCTGAGGTACCTGTACCTGACAAAGAACCTGTTAAATACAATAGTATAATGCATTTAGCTCTCACAATAAAAAGACCAAGCAAAAAAAAAAAACATATGGATAAATGCCTAATAAACCATGTGAAATATGGTAAAGATATTCATTTGTTAAACTAAAGGTACTTTAACTGACATATTCCAGAGTTTGTGATTGTATTCAGATTCTTCAGTGAGGTATAGGACATGAGTCATGTGATGTCTCTTCCCTGTTTTGAAATATCTCTGTACCTCTATGACGTTGATAATGTTTTTAAGCTAAAACTGTTGGAGGCAAGTTGAAACTAAGGTTGCCCTTTAAAATGTTATGATATTAAAATAAAATAAAGCTGGATTAAAACCTCTGTTGGCCTTGAGATCTGACAAATTTTTGTTGAGATTCTCCAGCAGACTAATATGAGCATCAAGGGAGGTCTGAACATTTTTCACTTGGGTGCTGATGTCCTTCAGGATTTGGAGGTGTGTAGCCAAGACCTCATCATTCATTTGAGCAGCTGGAGGGAGAATGATTGTTTGTGGATCATTAGAATTTGGAAACAGAAACATTTAATAAATAAAAACACAAACTAACATACATGTCACATGAGAGTGAGAACATAACTGATAGACATGCTGTACATACAATGTGAACATTCTTTTGGGATGTACTCATTCATGTCTTTAAGAAGCAAATCAATCGGCTTCTGAAACAAAAATACAAAACGGAACAATGTTAAAAGTTAATTTTACTTGTTTATCGTACAATTCCTAATAAACAAATATACATGTATATGAATTTTCTTGAGCCCCAGTCAGACCTCTCACCTCACCTGCTTTTGTATTATTTCAAAGATTTTTCTTCTAAGTTTAAGTTTCTCGATTCCAGGAAACAACTCATTTAGGTCTGTGCGAGTCAGTGACTGGATCTCAGAGTCAGTGCTGAAACCTGCATCTGCAAGTGCAGGGTGGGATGGTGGACAAGTGCCAAGAACATTTTGTTTAAATTGATCATTTTCACTTTCATTAATATTTTTTTTTCCCCCTTTAGTTTACAGCTTAATATGGTGTAAGTGCCTGTGAGATTAGATATCTAAACGCTAACCCCGGCTTTTAGGGTTGTAAAGTGAACTATATGCTGGTAAATTGCAGCAGAAATGGACACTTACCGAACAGTACTTTGGCTGCAGTCTTGCTGGTGGATCTTATTTCGTCAAATAAAACAGACATGACTTCAACTGGAGAAAAAGAATTAACAGACTGAAAAAGGTAATGTCAATTTACACACAAACCCATATATCGTTGTGATGATACTTATTGAAATATTGCATTTCCTTCACCATGGTACCCGAATCTAAATCTTATTTGAATCCTAACTCTCAATCCAGTCTTAACTATCTGGGCGTCTCTATGTAGAAAGTAGAAGACACGCACGACACTGTCGATGGCGTTAACTGTGCACTGTCATGTTTTTGTTTTGTTTTTTTTTAGATTTAGACACAAAATCATTTTATAAAATGGAAACAGAACTGACCTTGAAACCAATCGAGTCGCGAAAGAGATCTTTGGCGAAAATAGTGTCACAGCCAGCCTTACAGTTAAGACGATCAGAAAGTGAAAGCTAAGGAAAAAAATTACTTCCTCATCTCGTGACGTAAAGCACGATTGAAACGATCATTGGTCGGTAGAGGTAGAGCGGGTGACTAACGTCTGGATAACTGAGTAAAACTGGGATCGTATTTAGAGTGAGGAAGTAACAAAAGTAGAAACACAGGCATCAGCTGCATCAGCTCCTAACAACATCATTATAATTTAATACTTAAAAAAATATGCAATTACTCATTAAAAATTACTGGTTATTGTATTTTTTTCAAAAATTTCTATAAAACAGAAAAATATTTTTAAATGAAAAAAAAGGGCAAAATTGTAGCTTTCCTAGTTGGGTGGTGTTGGTAGTGCAGTCTCTCTCTAATTCTCTAAGTTTAACTTTAAGGCTTAGTAAAGCCCTGACATGTTTTGGCCATAATGTTTTAAATTCTGTTCCTGACATTGAAAACTGATTTGCACATAGCAGCAAAGTTGCTCAGTATTTTTAGCATATATATTTTATATTATTTAAAGTTAGGTGGTTTATTAATATTCAAATCATTATGAGGTATGTTTATGTCCAACAAACTATAAATGTCATAAATTCCAGAATCTTCCATGGTTGGGGGAAAGGCACCCTCTGGTGGGTAGTGATAATCATTTGAACTAATTAGTATCCTGACCTGTGCAGCTGAAGCCAGAAGTAAAAGTGAGGGTCACAAATACCAAGAAAAGTACTTGGTATAGTAGTTGGTAGAGTGTCGTTATTTAGTGTCTGATTATTTAAAGAAGCGCTGACCATTATTCTTAAAAAAAGATGTTTAGTAAAAAATGTTTAGTATGCCTTGAGTAAATAATATTAATCTTGTAATAATAAGTAAATACAGCTCACAGTGTAAAGGTATTTGTTTGTATGATTTGTTAGTTCTTTAGAATCACATAACACTAGAGTGTTGGAAAGGTTAGTGCTGCGGCCGCACAGCTAGATGGTTTTGGATTTGCATCCCTAACTGACCGTGGCCTTTCTATGTGGAGTTTGGATGTTCTCCCTGGGCTTGGACAGTTTATCCTAATTTTATTTTTTTTATTTGACCTAAATTTTGTTAACTCTGTGTCCCAAGTTTGAATCCCTGGCCAGATGTGGCCTTCCTTTAAGAAGTTTACATGTTCTCCCTGTGGTTGCGTGGGTTTCCTCCCACAGTCCAAAGACATGCATATTATGTTAATTGGTGACTCTAAACTGCCCATAGGTGGAAGTGAATATGAGTATTTGTCTTGTTTTGACCCTAAGATAGATTGGCGACCTGTCCAGGGTAGACAGCTGGGATAGGCTCCAGCCTGCGAACCTACACAGGAGTATCGGTTACAGATAATGGATGGATGGATGAATCAGTTGGTCCTGCTTACCAGTGTAATTCACGCTGGTACAGCAGAGTACCTTTGCCGGGTACCTTTGACCTTTCAGACTGCAGCTAATTAGAGAGCTTTGTCACTACAGGTTCTGCCTGCCCAGCTTGTCTAGCAGTGGCATTGAGTGTCAATATGTTCATACATGTGCCAAATCCACCAGGGAGCAGCACAGTACACCAGTTTTTTTGTTTGTTTGTTTTTGTTACTACATTTCAATGTAATCTGTGCAAATGTAAATTCAAGATCAAAATTGTAAAGAGAATCTGCACAGTTTTTAGTATGTCGAACAAAGTTCAAATCTAAGCCCATTTCCTTGCTTTACACGTGATGTCTCTAAATGCTTTGCCTCTGCTGTATGTAGTTGTGTGTTTTCTGCCTGCTTGTCTGCAGATTTGATATAAATGATCATATTATAACTTACTCAATAGCAGCTGTTAAGTAGCAAAGATTAGTAAGAGTGAAGTGAGGAGGACATTGAAGAGGATGAAGAGTGGAAAGGCAGTTGGTCCTGATGACATACCTGTGGAGGTATGGAAGTGTCTAGGAGAGGTGGCAGTAGAGTTTTTGACTAGTTTGTTTAACAAGATCTTGGAGAGTGAGAGGATGCCAGAGGACTGGAGGAAAAGTGTACTGGTACCAATTTTTAAGAACAAGGGAGATGCGCAGAGCTGTGGCAACTACAGAGGAATAAAGCTGATGAGTCACACAATGAAGTTGTGGGAAAGAGTAGTGGAAGCTCGGCTAAGGGCAGAGGTGAACATTTGTGAGCAGCAATATGGTTTCATGCCTAGAAAGAGTACAACAGATGCAGTATTTGCTTTGAGGACGCTGATGGAGAAGTACAGAGAGGGTCATAGGGAGTTGCATTGTGTCTTCGTAGATTTAGAAAAAGCGTATGACAGGGTGCCGAGAGAGGAGCTGTGGTATTGTATGAGGACGTCTGGAGTGGCAGAGAAGTATGTTAGAGTGGTGCAGGACATGTATGAGAGCTGTAAGACAGTGGTGAGGTGTGCTGTAGGTGTGACAGAGGAGTTCAAGGTGGAGGTGGGTCTGCATCAAGGATCGGCTTTGAGCCCCTTCTTGTTTGCTCTGGTGATGGACAGACTGACAGATGAGGTTAGACAAGAATCTCCCTGGACTATGATGTTTGCAGATGACATTGTTATTTGTAGTGAGAGCAGGGAGCAGGTGGAGGAAAATCTAAAGAAGTGGAGGTCTGCTCTGGAAAACAGAGGAATGAAGCTTAGCCGCAGCAAGACAGAATACATGTGTGTGAATGAGAGGGACCCAGGTGGAACGGTGAGGTTACAGGGAGCAGAGGTGAAGAAGGTGCAGGACTTTAAGTATTTAGGGTCAACGGTTCAGAGCAACGGTGAGTGTGGAAAAGAGGTGAAGAGGCGAGTGCAGGCAGGTTGGAACGGGTGGAGAAAAGTGTCAGGTGTGTTGTGTGATAAAAGAGTATCAGCGAGAATGAAAGGAAAGGTGTTCAAGACGGTGGTGAGACCAGCAATGTTGTTCGGCTTAGAGACTGTTGCACTGAAGAAAAGACAGGAGGCAGAGCTGGAGGTTGCAGAGCTTAAGATGTTGAGGTTCTCTTTGGGAGTGACGAGGATGGACAGGATCAGGAATGAGTACATCAGAGGGACAGCTCATGTTAGATGTTTTGGAGATAAAGTCAGAGAGGCCAGATTGAGGTGGTTTGGACATGAGAAAGTGTGAATATATCGGTAGAAGGATGCTGAGGTTGGAGCTGCCAGGCAGGAGGTCTAGAGGAAGACCAAAGAGGAGATTTATGGATGTAGTGAGGGAGGGCATGAAGTTAGTTGGTGTGAGTGAAGAGGATGCAGAGGACAGAGTTAGATGGAGGCACATAATTCGCTGTGGCGACCCCTGAAAGGGAGCAGCCGAAAGGAAAAGAAGAAGACTCAATAGCAGCTGTTGCTTGGCTTAACAATTTTTATTTTCTATTGGAAAATATGAACCAAAAACACAAGTTAAACGATGTGGCTTAACAAATTCAATTAGTGAAAATGTCTATAGTACTCTTGTGAAGTTACTTTCATTATCATTGTTGTTAGATTTTTTTTTTCCCTCCTAATGCAGTACATTTAATATGTTGTTGTGATAGAAATTACAATACCACCCTTACCACAGTAACCACTGCCAATTTTCTTAAGTGTACTAGCTGGTATTTGTACTGCTTCCATTGTAATAGGCATGTTTAAAGGACAAACTATGTTGTAGCAGACACTACTATCTTAACTTGTCATAATCTTATACTCCAGTAATTTGTTTTTAATCCCAGTGGCTGCGTTATTATTTTGCTGGCAGTCCAGCAATCCATTGGCTGTCTCATGGAAGAAAACGTCAATTTGCAGCACAACATTATAGCCATCACCCCACGTTTTCATAGTGGATGTGTTCCTGGCTACAGGTATGTGGTGCATCAACACCAGGATAATAGGTTTATCACCTGTGGACAAGAGGAGACATAGACTGAGGCAGAGCGAGACAATGGTAAACAATACTATATCCACAGGCACAAACATGTACATAGGTGACGTGTCCTTTTAGAATAATGGGAAGTCATCTTAAAAGGATAAGGTAGTGTTTTGACTGAGATTCAGCGATTTGTTTGTGCTATATAAACTTCATTTAATATTAATGAATATGTGGATACATTAACATTAGTTTTAAAACCTTTATTCTCAAGCTTAAAATTAATATAATGAGAAGTATAACTGGAAAAAAATGCAATATGCTCTAAATTACATAAAACATTTTGTTTTACCTTCAACATCATGCATGGCTGCTTGAACATCTGTACCAACACGGGAAATAATAGGACAGAAAACAATGATGATGAGGTAATTCTGATTGCTCGGGCTGTCTTCACGATTAACACGTACTAAGTCGCAATCGTGACTCATGGCCTTTACTTTTTCCAGAAGCTGCAGATGAGCATTAAAAGTCACACCGGTGACCAACATCTTGTACGTAACTGTGCCTGAAAAAAAAACTTACAACTTAGTGAGAGACACAGGATTAATTAAATTATAAATTATGTAAAAATCATACATTTAGTCATTGAAAAGACCTGATTAAATAAGAACAACAATAAAAGACTAGCTGTGCAGAGGGTGACAATGCAGCTAAATCCACTTATGTTACATTACATTAGAGTCAATTTTACATATAGTCCAGTGATACCATAATTTATTATAACATCTAGTAACATCATGACAGTGTGAAGTGTAAGAAAGTTAGATTTACCTTTTTTTTGTGGTGTTACGCTATAGGATAGGGTTGAGAAAGGAAACCACGATCTTTTACCTAAAAAATTAACCATGAAATAGCATTAAGCACTTACATGTATTGATCGCAAATACTTATATATGAAAATCAACTTTAAAATAAATTACATTTCAGTTATAAAAGAATGAGACCATTATTAAACCTAATATAAAAACAAATTGAACAGATGTCTTGAGATTATGAAGCAGAATAATTTTACATTCACCTTGTTGCTGATAACCACTATTCTGACTGCAGTGGGCTTCTATTGGAACAGAGGTGGCTGAGGTACCTGTACCTGACAAAGAACCTGTTAAATACAATAGTATAATGCATTTAGCTCTCACAATAAAAAGACCAAGCAAAAAAAAAAAACATATGGATAAATGCCTAATAAACCATGTGAAATATGGTAAAGATATTCATTTGTTAAACTAAAGGTACTTTAACTGACATATTCCAGAGTTTGTGATTGTATTCAGATTCTTCAGTGAGGTATAGGACATGAGTCATGTGATGTCTCTTCCCTGTTTTGAAATATCTCTGTACCTCTATGACGTTGATAATGTTTTTAAGCTAAAACTGTTGGAGGCAAGTTGAAACTAAGGTTGCCCTTTAAAATGTTATGATATTAAAATAAAATAAAGCTGGATTAAAACCTCTGTTGGCCTTGAGATCTGACAAATTTTTGTTGAGATTCTCCAGCAGACTAATATGAGCATCAAGGGAGGTCTGAACATTTTTCACTTGGGTGCTGATGTCCTTCAGGATTTGGAGGTGTGTAGCCAAGACCTCATCATTCATTTGAGCAGCTGGAGGGAGAATGATTGTTTGTGGATCATTAGAATTTGGAAACAGAAACATTTAATAAATAAAAACACAAACTAACATACATGTCACATGAGAGTGAGAACATAACTGATAGACATGTTGTACATACAATGTGAACATTCTTTTGGGATGTACTCATTCATGTCTTTAAGAAGCAAATCAATCGGCTTCTGAAACAAAAATACAAAACGGAACAATGTTAAAAGTTAATTTTACTTGTTTATCGTACAATTCCTAATAAACAAATATACATGTATATGAATTTTCTTGAGCCCCAGTCAGACCTCTCACCTCACCTGCTTTTGTATTATTTCAAAGATTTTTCTTCTAAGTTTAAGTTTCTCGATTCCAGGAAACAACTCATTTAGGTCTGTGCGAGTCAGTGACTGGATCTCAGAGTCAGTGCTGAAACCTGCATCTGCAAGTGCAGGGTGGGATGGTGGACAAGTGCCAAGAACATTTTGTTTAAATTGATCATTTTCACTTTCATTAATATTTTTTTTTCCCCCTTTAGTTTACAGCTTAATATGGTGTAAGTGCCTGTGAGATTAGATATCTAAACGCTAACCCTGGCTTTTAGGGTTGTAAAGTGAACTATATGCTGGTAAATTGCAGCAGAAATGGACACTTACCGAACAGTACTTTGGCTGCAGTCTTGCTGGTGGATCTTATTTCGTCAAATAAAACAGACATGACTTCAACTGGAGAAAAAGAATTAACAGACTGAAAAAGGTAATGTCAATTTACACACAAACCCATATATCGTTGTGATGATACTTATTGAAATATTGCATTTCCTTCACCATGGTACCCGAATCTAAATCTTATTTGAATCCTAACTCTCAATCCAGTCTTAACTATCTGGGCGTCTCTATGTAGAAAGTAGAAGACACGCACGACACTGTCGATGGCGTTAACTGTGCACTGTCATGTTTTTGTTTTGTTTTTTTTTAGATTTAGACACAAACTCATTTTATAAAATGGAAACAGAACTGACCTTGAAACCAATCGAGTCGCGAAAGAGATCTTTGGCGAAAATAGTGTCACAGCCAGCCTTACAGTTAAGACGATCAGAAAGTGAAAGCTAAGGAAAAAAATTACTTCCTCATCTCGTGACGTAAAGCACGATTGAAACGATCATTGGTCGGTAGAGGTAGAGCGGGTGACTAACGTCTGGATAACTGAGTAAAACTGGGATCGTATTTAGAGTGAGGAAGTAACAAAAGTAGAAACACAGGCATCAGCTGCATCAGCTCCTAACAACATCATTATAATTTAATACTTAAAAAAATATGCAATTACTCATTAAAAATTACTGGTTATTGTATTTTTTTCAAAAATTTCTATAAAACAGAAAAATATTTTTAAATGAAAAAAAAGGGCAAAATTGTAGCTTTCCTAGTTGGGTGGTGTTGGTAGTGCAGTCTCTCTCTAATTCTCTAAGTTTAACTTTAAGGCTTAGTAAAGCCCTGACATGTTTTGGCCATAATGTTTTAAATTCTGTTCCTGACATTGAAAACTGATTTGCACATAGCAGCAAAGTTGCTCAGTATTTTTAGCATATATATTTTATATTATTTAAAGTTAGGTGGTTTATTAATATTCAAATCATTATGAGGTATGTTTATGTCCAACAAACTATAAATGTCATAAATTCCAGAATCTTCCATGGTTGGGGGAAAGGCACCCTCTGGTGGGTAGTGATAATCATTTGAACTAATTAGTATCCTGACCTGTGCAGCTGAAGCCAGAAGTAAAAGTGAGGGTCACAAATACCAAGAAAAGTACTTGGTATAGTAGTTGGTAGAGTGTCGTTATTTAGTGTCTGATTATTTAAAGAAGCGCTGACCATTATTCTTAAAAAAAGATGTTTAGTAAAAAATGTTTAGTATGCCTTGAGTAAATAATATTAATCTTGTAATAATAAGTAAATACAGCTCACAGTGTAAAGGTATTTGTTTGTATGATTTGTTAGTTCTTTAGAATCACATAACACTAGAGTGTTGGAAAGGTTAGTGCTGCGGCCGCACAGCTAGATGGTTTTGGATTTGCATCCCTAACTGACCGTGGCCTTTCTATGTGGAGTTTGGATGTTCTCCCTGGGCTTGGACAGTTTATCCTAATTTTATTTTTTTTATTTGACCAAAATTTTGTTAACTCTGTGTCCCAAGTTTGAATCCCTGGCCAGATGTGGCCTTCCTTTAAGAAGTTTACATGTTCTCCCTGTGGTTGCGTGGGTTTCCTCCCACAGTCCAAAGACATGCATGTTATGTTAATTGGTGACTCTAAACTGCCCATAGGTGGAAGTGAATATGAGTATTTGTCTTGTTTTGACCCTAAGATAGATTGGCGACCTGTCCAGGGTAGACAGCTGGGATAGGCTCCAGCCTGCGAACCTACACAGGAGTATCGGTTACAGATAATGGATGGATGGATGAATCAGTTGGTCCTGCTTACCAGTGTAATTCACGCTGGTACAGCAGAGTACCTTTGCCGGGTACCTTTGACCTTTCAGACTGCAGCTAATTAGAGAGCTTTGTCACTACAGGTTCTGCCTGCCCAGCTTGTCTAGCAGTGGCATTGAGTGTCAATATGTTCATACATGTGCCAAATCCACCAGGGAGCAGCACAGTACACCAGTTTTTTTGTTTGTTTGTTTTTGTTACTACATTTCAATGTAATCTGTGCAAATGTAAATTCAAGATCAAAATTGTAAAGAGAATCTGCACAGTTTTTAGTATGTCGAACAAAGTTCAAATCTAAGCCCATTTCCTTGCTTTACACGTGATGTCTCTAAATGCTTTGCCTCTGCTGTATGTAGTTGTGTGTTTTCTGCCTGCTTGTCTGCAGATTTGGACCAGAAACTCACAAACTCTTAGACACTAACAGTATGGTACAGTTCAACTTCACATGAGAAGCGTTTCTTTCTTTCATAATGCTCAGCATAGTGTGTAGCATGAAGAGCTGGAAAAATAAAGCAAAGCATAGAAAGATCCTGAAACCAAAAACAGTTGTGTTTTTGTTTGTTAAGTCTAATGTCATTCACCAGTTTGTCTGCAGGTGCTGGAAACTGAGCCCTGTTGGCAGGCAGTGACAGTAGTATTTCTCTCCTGTGTCAGACTTTCTGCAGGGGGCGAGACAGCTCCTGGGGGCTCTGCTTAGTCTCCTTCATGTGTGATGGTGGGGAAAAAGACGGTCTGGTGCAGATCTGACTGTGTAACATCCTGCTTTCTGTGTAATGACATGCAAAGTCTGTTTGAGGCAGTGAAAATGTGTGACTTCTCCTTCAACAGCTCAACATTTTTGAAATTAGATGAAGTCTTTGAAGCCTCTTCAGCAGCTTATTTGAACAGAACATAAACATTACTTGTGACAATAGAAGGATTAAAGTTTATTTGCAATGTGTGCAGCTGAGGAGTTTTGATATTCTCAGTGTTTTCGTATATAAGGAAGGAATAAAAATAGGTTAACCATACATTTAACTGCCAAGTCTGCTCAGCAGCCTTTACTATTTTTGCAGGCAGTGACAAACTTTGGCCAGAAGATGGTAATCAGGTATCAGAAGTCCATCTTTTTGAAATATGGAGACATAGGAATCTTTTTATCAAGGTTTAAGAACTCTTTTGGACTCCTACCTTCCTTTTTGATCATGCCAAGTTTGCACAGCAGCAGCAGATTTGTGAATGGATCCAACAATTACCATGGGCAGATGTCTTAGTCTTACTTAGTGGTCTTGTTTACAACTGTCAAGATAACATCATACATGTTTGATTCTGAGTCCGTGAGTAGTTTTTTTTCGTATAGACCTTTTCAAAACAGAGGTTATAAAGAAATAATGTAAAAGTGGAAAACACTGGGGAAGCATAGTTAGAATGTCTCTCAAAATAAAATTGCAACTCATTTTATAAAATTGTAAAACGCAAAGAATGCAAGATTTGCTATATTAAATATTAAAGAAAAAGGGATAACAAATACATCAATCCATTACATTTTCTGCAACTGCTTATCCTGTTCATGGTCTCAGGGGACTGGAGCCCATCATACTGTATCTATCATTAGGCAAGAGGTGAGGTACAGACTGGACAGCTCACTATTCTATCTCAGAGCCAACACAGACACCTACTGACAATTTAGATTCATCAATTAACCTAACATGCATGTTTCTGGACTGTGGAAGGAAACCGGGGTACCTGGAGGAAACCCACCCAAGCACACAGAGAACATGTAAACTTCACACAGGAAGGCAACAGCTGGCCAGGGATTCAAACTGTCCAATAAAGATATGTTTTAAGAAGTGATTTGAAAGACATAACAGACTCACATATTCCAAATGAGACTTTGGGGGATGACAAACTAAAGACAATTAAACTATATTTCAAGACTGAAAATTCAGCAAAGGCAGAGGCCTTGAATCTCAGATATAATGAAAAAAAATGTTACAATGTTTTTTAAAGCATCCTGGGAGTTACTGGGATGTAGTTCATACAGGTGAAACGTAGTCATGTCTGTTGGTTAAAAGCCTGGTTGGCTACTGTAACAGAGAAAAGAGAATTTGTAAGAAGTGGTTTATTCAGGTGACATATCCACTGTTTGCTTGATTATCTGTCACTGTGTTCAGGGTTGAAGTTGAATTTGGATGCTGGAGCACAAAGTAAACTGACATTGGTGGAGATGTTTACTGATGAGCTTAGACATCAATAATATGATTAGAAATATCAGACTCTTGTTTAGTTTGGATTGAGTCATGATAACAGGATTATACAGTCTGCGCTGCGAAGCCCCTGCACTTCAGTTACTTCAATCAGCAACAGTGAAACGAAAACAGTGGTAAAAAAGGCAGAGAATGAAGCAGGCTGGAGTTTGTGACTGTTTGTGATACGAGCAATACCTCCAGAGTTTTGGCAACAACTTTGCAGTAGACTACTGTTCCTTTAAGAAAATTATTGTATATAATATAATGGATGTGGAAAGGCCAAAAATAAAGGTGGAAGTCAGTTGCAAGACACTAAACCAATAAAGATTATACCATGGTTACCAGTTTTTACAGGAGAAGAAATCTTAATTCTGTTTTGTTGTCTTGTACTACATAAATGTCATATGATTTAGAATATTAATAAAGAAAAGCATTGCAAATCCAACAGTAAATCCAAAAATGGGTCTTTGGAATAATATTTTTGTTTATGTTTGTTATGCAAATCTTTGAGTACCTTGCACAACTGCTAAACCAATAAAACATACTATTTAGCAACAACTACCACTCTATTCAGTGTTCATACTGGAAAGAGTGAATGTTGACCTTTGGATGTTATACAAAAGGAATGGATGTGGAAAAAATTGTTACGCATTAGATCCTTTGATATTAACGTCAGTGAGATAAGGAAAGATGAGAAGCTGCTGCAAAACAGGAAAGCAATGATGCAGCTCGTGCTCCTTCACACCAGGAGTCTGATCCTTCCCTTTTAACAAGCTCAATTATCGCAAGATGTGATTTTCTATCATTGAAGCACAAGCAACATGTTAGATTAAAAGTCAAGGCTTTGTAGACACAAATTCTCTCTCACACACTTTCTGACACACACACACACACGCTCCCAGTCACAGACATTGTCCTCAGTTATTATGCATTCATAAATCAAAAGGTTGTGACGGGAATTAATCTAAAACGATGGTGAGTGTAAGTCACCGGATGCAAATATGACAGCTTTATTAGAAAACTAGATTGCTTGAATTTGTCTGAATTAATGTGACACTTTTTTTGATTAAATAGCACTCCCCCTCCACCCCCACCCCCACCTTATGCTAGCTCACTGAACTGGGGCTGAAGGGGGAGGTGAGTTTAGTAACAGCAGACAAACAGCAGACAAGGTGTCTCGTTCTCACACACACACACACACACATGTTCTTTTCATGATTATATTTCACATGATTATAAACATCACAGAAATACTTTGTTTCACTATGTTTATAGAGGAGCGTGGTTTTCAACCTGAATGGATCCAAACAACAGAAAATGAGAAAATCGCTGACAGTGAATTGTTTTACAAATTAAGCTCTTAACACACTCAATGATGGTTTAATGACACTTTTCACATCACGTTCACTAAGCTTTCAGTAGTAGGAACAAGCACTATAAAGAATTCATCATTAGTTTTTCACAAGAGATTAACAAACTATTTTATAACTAATAGGTCATTTTCTTCAATATTCTGGACGAAATAGTCATGGAATTTTATGCCAGACAACAAAACGTAAAAATCTCTTGACCTCATGTCAACGACAGACTTTATTTCAGGTCTTTAACCAAAAACCTATTTAAAAAAATAGACTGTGCAATGAGGGAACATTAAGTGCTAAAATGCTAAATGATTTCTGGGTTTTAGGACTCATTCCTATCACACTGCAAATACAAGTCAAGTCTCCAGAAGCTGGGCCAAGGACTGACAGGACCACTGAAAAAAGAGGCTCACTTGTTCTTTGGACCCTTACATCTAAGAACAATACAATATTTGTTTAACTTGCAACATATAATGGTTCTGTCTTTAATAACTAATGGAGTAGAAAATTCCAAATAAAAGTCTAACCTAGAGATGATCTGGGTATTTTTTTTTCTGATTATATCTACAAGAATCATTATATAGCACTTGTACACCAAAGTGGAACAGAAATGAAACATTTTCAGTCTGTATACTGTAGTTCTTGCTTTATCTTAGACATTGTCTTACTGTCTCTGTGTAGCTTTTTCTCACTATCTCTCTCTTTCGCTCTCTCTCTCATGCGCTATTTCGCATTCTTCGGTGCTCACTCAACCTGCAGTATTTTCTCAGCTGCTTCTCTTAAGATGAGTTAAAGCTCTGTCTTTCTCTGATTGAAGTAACAAAAATGGAAATAAAGTGAAGAATCTTAGCAACACAGTGTTAAACTTCGTTCTTCGAAGTTCACTTCGTTCTCACCCATGAGTGAAATGTTACGTCTTTGACAAATAAACCATCCCCAATACAATCTGTAAATGTTTGTCCCCTCTTTCAAATGCAAGTCAGAGGTGATGCAATGTTTGCATTGAAGAGATTTGGGGGGTCATGAGGAAAATAGGGAGTGACTCTGAAGTAAAGTATTTTCACTTTAGAGAGGAGGAGAAGGGGGGTGGGGGTTGCAACTGAAGGGAGTGATAACCAGCGTGCCGCAGGGAGAGGAAAGCTAAGTGGCAGGTAACGACAGAATGCAGATCACAAGCAGACATGCACAACCAGACCGTGGCCTGGAGGTTTGAGCACCGCAGTTTTGTATTCAATACAAACAGCCTTGTGTAGCCAGCAGTGAGGCTGTAAGATGTGTGTGGTGTGTGCGCAAGTGCATGTGTGTCTGTTGAGGGAAGAAATCTCTGGATGTAAGGGCTAAAGAGTACTTTGGGAGTCGAGCCAGGAGGGATGTTGCAGCAGCCCAGGCGGGATGACTAAAGGATGAAAGGAGGGTTGGGTTGGGATAAAGGAGGCGGGGGTCTGCTACAGTGGATGGTAGACTGTAAACGTGGAGCAGAACATTTATGATAAACTGTGGGGCAGTAGATCTTTAAAACTAAAATATGTGCTACGGTGCAGGTAGAAAACAACCCTGAAACAACTACCTTTTGGTTTTAGCTCATGTTTTCAATGCTTTAGCTGCTGCCATCAGATTTTTCAAATACCTCTCTGCTGAATAAAATCATTCTGCCTTCAAAAAGCCATCATTTCTGGAAATATTGAATATTTTAGGTTGTCAGACTTTGAAACCATATTGAAGCCACAGCATGAGCCACATCTTGATTTATTGCAAGTAAAAAGAATTAAAAACAACATTAGAATTGCAAGTCTTCATGTGGCAGCCACTAAATGTCTTTCAGCACTGTTAAATGTAGAATGTAGTTAAAAAAAAAACAACCAAACTGCTCACAAATACAATTTCTCTTTATTTCTCTCTCTGCAGTCTCAAATAGCGTGGGAGCTTTTGTCTGATCACTTACTCTCTTGTTAAATTCTGTTGTACAGCTGCTTTGAGTATTTGTGTGTCAGTGTGTTCATCTTTATGTGTGTGTGTGTGTGTGTGTGTGTGTGTGTGTGTCCAGTCTTATAGTGCTATCTTCACAGCAGAAGCCAAGTTTCTTAAAAACACACAAGGCATCAAGCATTACTGAGATGTGTTTTGGGTTTGAACATACTGGGGATCACAATGTTTGGTTGTGTACACATATAGTATTTATGCACATTTGTTGTAAGTATGTAAGTATGTCACTGTGCACAAATACTGTATGTGGCTTGTCTCTTTGCATGTGTCTGTGTGGGTTGTTTTTAGTGTTGATAGTCATGGGAGTGGGATTTATTTGATCACGATAGCAGCATGGAGAAAAAGATTACCTTTAACTGCCACAGGGAATAGGGAAGTGTTCTCAGGTTCACAAACCTCAGTAGCAAATTTAATATAATTTCAACAATAAACAGTGGGCTATGAGAAGTTGTATTCAGAGTCAGATTTAATTTGTTTGTGACTATAATGCTAAGTAATGTGACCTGTCTCGTTATTCAATTTATGGAAAGTACAGCAGTCTGCTGTGTTGTGCTTTTAAACAGATTGCACTGCTACACTAAAATCAGCTTGGATTAGTTATTGGATGAAAATTAGAATTTTTAGCATACACACTGGTTATATGATATTGCAAAAGTGTTAGCAGTTTCCTGAAATTAATTCAACATGATGAGGAATATAAAGACATAGTAATAAATAGACAGAGATAGAAGTACTGTAAATCAGAGCCGACACGTACAGGTACAGGCGCAGTGTTATGCTAGTTTGTGCTTGCATGGGCTGTTTAGATATATTCCACTATTTAGAGTTTTATTCAAAGCCTCCCTTTGCTGTCTTCTAGCAGAAAGTCATTTATTGTGTTGACTTCAAAATGTGTTCAACTATATATTTATCTTGCACACATACACACTCACATGCACATGCAAAGTGCATGATTAGTAGCAGTTCTGTTTACCTTAACAACAGAGTCCTCGGCTCTGTGTTACCTCACATCACTTCTCTGGCATCAGGCACTCACAACGCCCTGGTATTCCTACACAGTTCTGTCTATTAAGAAAATAGTAAATGTCGCTAATTAACACTCTAAATCTTGTTAAATCCATACAACAATGAAAGCTTAGAAACATGAACTTGGAATTGTATTAAAAAAATGCTGCTTTTTTTAAAATCCTGCAGTCCTGACAGTGCTGTGAGGTTCCCAGGCAACAAGTGGAGTTAGACTGTGAATTTTTGGAAGTACTGGTGGATTTAGTTCCGAATGGTAACTTCATATTTACACAAGACAAAGCAGAAAAATCTTGTCATCTAACTACTGGCTTGAAAACTGTGACTCTGACTCCAAAACTGGCACAAATCACCTTTCAGATAAAGTAACCTGCATAATACATGTCCAGTTTTGAATAACTCCCAAATTCCTGCTGCTACAGTAATAACAGTAGAAACAGTATCCCACTAACACTGGCCGGTGTACAGATCTTGCAAACTCATTATTCAGGCAAATGTTAGCTTTTAGGCTTAGTGATGGTCTGTGTAATATTGCATATGCATACTAAAGAGTTCTAAATGATGGGGCTAGGAAGGAACACCTCACTGTGAATATAAGAACTCAGCACGACCAAACAGTATGTTGTAAACACAGTCTGTAAACACACTCTGGGTTTTTGGCAACATGAAGCTCATCATGTTGAGGAGTGTGATCAAAGGCCGAGGATGGTCGAGGATATAGGAGGTGTAGGACATTAAGTCTACAAATCAACACTAGAGCCATGGGTTTAAATGATATGTGGTGTATGTAAAAGGCTTACAAAGAGGATGATAAATCATGAATAATAAATGATAAAGAAAGGCAAATCTTAGAGCAATGTTGTTGGGTTTTAAGAAGGGAGTTCAAACTCTTCCGTGATGACTCACACTGACACACACAAACACAAACACGCACACATTTCCTCACAGATTAAGCTGAAACAGATTCTGAACACGCCATGAGTAGTTGGCAGGTTTTGCCACATATTACGTGACAATTCCAGCAGCTTGGACCTGGCAACCCACCCAGCCTTCAAGCAGCTGTTGATGTCTGATCTTCAGAAGAGGTTGGTTGAGAACTAAATCTGGCACTCCTGAAAGAAGTAAAGGAGGTAATGTGCTGCTTGTAATAAGCTTCCATCAAGTTTTTGTAGCCTGTTCTTTGCTCAGCTGCCAAAAACAGTCCTGTCATGCACATTATTCCTCAAACTGGGTTTTGTGGCAGCATTGTTACTAATCCTAACATCTTCTAACCTTTTTTTGCAGAGAGGATGAATCTCTGTAATGGCATCTGCTCTAATTCCAATGTTCCTCTCAAACACTGGAAAATTTGAAACTCACAAAACACTGCTAATATTTTCTATAATGTGTTGGTACTATAGATTTTAGGACAGTTCTATCAACTTGGGATCATGTAATAAAAACATTGCTGGTTCTAATCCTCATTCTTAAATAAATTCAAGTGTGAATCTCCTATTTTAAGAAATCAAATGATGTGTGCAAAATCATTGTGCGCTTGTATGTGTTGTTTCATCCTAAAAATTAAACGTGTGATATCTAACATTATTGTTTCTTAGGTTTGACCTTAAAGACATGTAAAAGTGCATGTCATACCTGTTGTAGATGTGTTTGTGTTTGCGTGTGCACGTACACCTTGTGGCGAGGCTCATTTTTGTGTAACGCACCTTGCCTGAGGGCTAGGGTTGCCAGGTTGTGTAAATAAATTAAAGCAACAAATTATGTTTAAAAGCTTCTCCCTTAGGCCAGGGAAAACTAAGATCCATTATTCATGGCTTTTACTGCCGGGAATCTAACAGCAGGTGTGTGTCTGTGTATGTGTGTGTGTGTGTGTGTGTGTGTCTGTGTGTGTATATCAGCATTTTTTGTCCGTTATTCATAGATTAACCGCCCCTACCTCATCACATTATCTCATTGATGAAATTGAATACCAGCTAAATTTTGATACCAGGAATAAAAGCCACAACAGTGGATGCTAAACCCCAGTTTCTTGCAGTGTATGGAGGGATTCTCATTGCAATCAAGGGATGCAAAAGCTTGAAACCTGTAAAAGCTTATATAACAGATTTCCAGGAAGAAAGTTTTTGTTTTCAAACTTTAAGAAAACATTGAAAAACACAACTTTTTTCTTTTTAAAATCCTATTTGAATATTTGTCAGAGGGTTAAATGCTTTGTTAAATCGTGAGCCAAAACCATGTGTTTGAGATTTTTAATTGGAGAGAGGCTCTGCACAGGAGAGCTGGAGCAGTCGTTTCCAGGTCAGCTGAGTTATGATTCTGCCAGCACATCCTGGATTTCCCCCAGCATGTAGTTAGTACATCTCCAACAGGAACCTTCTTTACACATGACCACACCATCTTATCCTTTTCTCTCCCTACTGTGAGTATGTGGTGAATAGAAATATACTGTAAATGTTCTTATCTAAATCACTTTAAAACAGATGCTTACAAGCTGAAAAAATGATGGATTTCTGCTACTGTAATTGCTGATACTATTATTAATAGCACCTAAAGCTCACTTATTACTGAACAAAAAAACAACATGTAAAAAAAAAAGGTGTGATGAAAAGATGTGGGCCTTGCCAAGAAATATTCTGGCACATAACCCCCCTGTATTATTTTTACACTTTGTGTGGAGATTGAGCAGGCGAGCTGTTTCCCACTGTTTCCAGTCTTTTGTTTTTGCTAAGCTAAGCTATGAGATGACAGATGCTGCATGGCTCCAGCTTCATATTTACTAAAAAGATATGACTATGGTAACTTATTTATCTTATTATTCTCTCGTTAAGCATATATTACCTATTTCCTCTGATTTTTCAAATAGCAATCATTAAAGCATAAATTTCCACAGTTCAATAATGTGACTACATTTTTTTCTACAATAAAATTTAATCAAAATTGTTTCATAATTTCCCCCATAAACCTTAGCTTAATTGTCATGAGACAAACCGTCACCAGAGTGGAAGTGTTCATGGATTATTTGCTTGCACAAGTGAAACAGAAACCCTCCTTTCCATTAACATCTCCACAGAGACAAATATGCTCATGTTATCGTCAAATCTGGGCGGCTTTATCTTTCTGAGGAGCTTTTCATTTGTATCAATAAAATATAAAATACATAAGGGTGGTTGTACCTCAGTTGGTAAAGGCAGTTGTCCACGGATCACAGGATCAGTGGTTCGATCCCCACTCCCGGCTATATGTCAAAGTGTCTCTGGGCAAGACACTGAACCCCTAACAGCCAGTTCCCATCCCCAGCTGTGCAGTGCCGGTCCAAGCCCGGTAGAAATTGGGGATGGTTGCGTCAGGAAGGGCATCTGGCATAAAAACTGTGCCAAACCAACATGCAGACAATGATCCACTGTGGCGACACTGAACTCACGGGATAAGCCGAAAGGACAATAAATAAATAAATAAAATATAAAATACATACACTTAGTCTAAGACTTTTACTATTAAAGGAAGGGTATTCAATCATGAGACAAGTGACATCTTGAGAAGAAGTTGTGAAGATTGAATAATGGGATTTACTGAATTAACTTAACATTTACTACATTGTGACTAAATCTATGAAAAATGTTAGGGCTTCATTACATTTTCATTGAATTTCATGATAATCTTATTATGCCTGGAACAAATTCCACTATACTGCTTGACAACTGGCTCCTTTTAATTAAAACTAATGTGCCCTATTTACGTGGATATCATACTTTTTACAATGTTTCCAATGGAGACTGGAGACGACTATTAGGATTTTGAGAAATGAAGTGACAGACGCACATGTGAAAATCACATGGATGAAATAATATAATTAACTGTTTAAGCCTTGTGCTAAGAGACTAGTCCTATGCACACCGCTGCATTTACAAAACTTACCTTTCAGCTTAATATTTTTACATACAGAACATATTAGATTGCGCACCCACCAGCACCAATATATGTTGTTGCATCAGAAAATGACAAGTTTCACTTTTTATACTCAAAAATAAACACTATCTGTGTTGAGTGAATTTTTTCCTCTCTGTGTTTGAGTAGATTTCCCTCAGGTGCTCAGTTTTTCCTTCAACAAAATGCAGCCACATCATGTGAAATGGAAAATTGAAAATCTTCTATGTTACAAAAGTGTTTGATTGTGTGCTAACCCTGCAGTAAACTAGCATCCAATACTTTATTCCATCAGATACACATGGAAAATATGAACATCTTTATACGTATAGGTGTAATTGCAAATATATCTAGTGTTTTGTAAAACTTCAAACTCAAATTATCTGAAATCTGCAAATTTAATGCCGGAGCACATATAAAGCTGAGGTATTCATTTATCTTGCTGATGATCTTCTGCTCAGACTTTCGTTTAACTGCAGGTCATACTGACCTCCTTTTCTAAATAAGAAATATAATTTTGCAGGTTGGTGTATTCTTTCTGTCTCCCATCATCCACTTGTACAAGCTTCCTGGTGAAGTCACCTAGTCTGATACTGATGGGGACCAGTGCTGGGAATGTGGTCCTTATCTGCTTCATGTCAGCTTCCTCTAGGCATTAACTGTTCATCTTCCTGCCCAGCAGGTTATTGCTGTCACCTCACACAGTAACTTGCCTGATGTCGACTCTGGGGCTTGTTAGTCATCGGTCACCCAACTCAGACCACCTGCCATGGAAACACAGACCAAGATGGGAAAAAGGCAGGGAAGCAAATACAGCCCCTATTTGATTTAAGCTCTATGATGGTTGCCACTGTCCATCACTTTTCTATTTCTTCTAAGGCCTGATATGAGCCGAAATGTCCATTCATTGTCTGTAGACACGTGTTTCTGTTTTTTATGTTTTGTGAGGCATGTGTTTCATTATTCATGCTAATATTCTGAAAATGCTCGTTTACTATCTGGGATTGTAAGTTTAATGTAATGGTGGATGCACACTTGGAAAAGTGTGAAGTTCCATAATTGACTGAAAATCGAACACTCAATTTGAGTCATAATTTGTCACATTTTTCAGGTTTTTGCACAATGTTACAGTGTTTATCTGGGATTTCTACCACTGTCAATGTAAGCACATTTAGAAACTCCAGAAAGAGGGTAAAAAACAACATGGGGCACACAAACACACTGTAAAAGAAAATCTAATTGAGTTTTTATTCATCAAATTAACAACAGATGGGAAGAAAAGACTATTGCTGTGACATAATATAGATCCTCCACCTCATTCCAATATCTTTATATTGTTTCTTCTACTTTATGCAGCCACTCTTCTCTTTGCACTTTCTCGTTTTTTCTAGCTCCTCATACTCATCTATTCTTGTCCTCTCTCCACACTTCTCTCTATTAGTGCTCCTCAGAGTGGAAAGCTGAACAAAAGAGAAAGGAATGAGGTAAGTCCAATCACCATTTTATAAATATGTACAGTATAAGTGTACATTTCATTGGAAGTCAAAATTATACACATGCAAAGTACTGATAGCAAAAACGTAGACTTTACATGCAAAAAGAAAATCAAACTAACTGTCTGCATAAAGAAATTATATTTTCTTTTGGTGTAGTTTTGACCCTGACCTTTCCACCATAACTCAACTGCCCCTTATGGTCATAATGTAATAATTCTGGCACACATATTGTTCTGTAGCTCACCATCAGTATGAATGAGAGCATCTTTTAAGTGCTGTTTAGGTATAGTGAGTGTTAAAGTTCAAATGTGTAATTACAGTTGATTAGCATGTTTTAACCGAGCACTGGTTCAGATAACTGAATAAAGAAAGTACAAGAAGTTTATTTCTGCCTAATGTATTCTAACATCATATTTATTTTAACTCTGTTGTAGGTGATAAAATTCTGACAGCTCCATCATTATTATTATCAGCACAGCCTTGGTGATCATGATAACCATCTCTACCAAGTTTTATCATATGCTTGAGATGAGTTCAAAACAGGAAATATAGTTTGCTCACTATACATTTTATTCAGAATAATTTCCTTTTCTGTTTAAAATATCAAAAATTGTTCTCGTTCACATTTCTTTGTGTCTCTTTTTAGTTTGCATTTCTTTGTGGACATTTTCCATCTCATTGTTTTTGTTATTTTCTATTTCGTGTTGTCATTTTGGGTCTTGTTGAAGTCTGATTGACTCCAACAAGTAATGTAACAGTCACTTAACAATATTTATTATTTCTTATCTGGTTAACTTATGAATTAGTATAAGTTGATGTTTTCTTACATGTGAGGGTGTCAGTTAGATGGTGAATACCTTCCTCCTCATCATCAGGGGCAATCAGACTTGTTGCAAACGTCCAAATCATCTCCAACCAATCAGTGCTCTCCTGACCTGTGAAGCCAGCAAGGCTTGATTTTATTGGACGTACACCAGCTAGTTTGGAAACACAATAAGAAAACAGAATAACAAAACAGAATAAAGCAAAATATGCTTAAACAATAGTGTGGGATAATAGAAAATATTCAGGCTAAACAGGGGTTGAAAAAAATATTAATATCAGGAATCCTTACTCTCAAACTCTTAAAAAATAATGAGAGCATTGAAAATCACTCCACACAGTTCAGAATGGGAGTAACTTTTATATAACATATAGAAATGTTATTTTATTCACCACATGCAGCTGATAAAGCTCACACATGCACACACACACACACTTGCATAGCTCAAATTATTTTTACTATGAGTCTCAGTTTGGCCACAGCAGGTGTCTGGAGAACTAATGCTAATATTTCAGTACAAAGAAGTGAATGTGGCTTAAAAGTTTCTGCTTGCCTCTAGCCTTCAAACCTCTCTCAGTGACAGCAGGAGGAGGAGGGAGACCTGAGTTGGAGAGAAAAACAAACACAGCTGTGTAAAGTGTAGATTACGGGACAAAAGAAAAAGTGGGCAAGAAAAAAGGGAATAAGTTGCAAAAGAGAAGTTTAGAACACAGTGATCAGTAGCCCTCATCTCATGCCACATTTTGCATCAATCACAGACACATACAGCTTCAGATTTGTTGTTTTGTTGCTATATGGCAAATGTGATAAAAGAAGAACCCATCAGACTCAAAACAAACGCATCACACAGAGCATGTTAGGACTTGTCTCTTGATGATAAAGAGAACACAACACAGCTAGTGGTCCTATGGTGTTTAAGCATTCCCCACACATTTTACAGTTATTTCCATCACTGACATTGACTCTATGAAGTTGTAAGTAATGGCTTTATTAAAAGAAATAATCCGCTAATGCATAAAAACAGGGAAATTGGTGATGTCTAGTGGGAACAGTTGCATTTGGTGGCAAATTTGGTCACCGAAGTCTTTATGTAGGGAGGAAATTAGAATGAATGAGTCGGTGACAAAACAAAGGACTTTGGCATAAGAGACACAAGTTTTTGTCCTGTTTGATAATTGCTCTGTTTTTAATGTTTTGTCTGTATTTTGGATTCACACCATGATCTTTTGTTTACAATATCCTTCTTGTTTTTGCGCTGAAAACAAAGGATATTGCAGCACATTACACTACGCTGTGTTATACTAAACCCACTACCATCTGGATCAGGTACCTACTGGCTTATATATATGGAGGTGATAACAACTAAAAGCTATTGCATGGTGGGAGAAGATACAAATCAGGTTTGTGTTTGGATCTTTAATTCATCAGGGAGATCCCTATGGACAGTTTGACCTCTGACCTCTGAGAAAACAGCTATAGAACAAAGTCTGTTTATTAACAAAATGGAGTCTTTCGAAAGTGCGGACTTAATTTTTAAATGATCTCAATGATATAATGACAAATAAATGGACAGTTTTTCTTGTTACCTTATTGGCATGGAAACAGTTTTCTAACCAGCAATAAATTATGTACAAGCAATTAAAAATGATACCAATATACTTTACATTTTGTGGGATTACTTCATTATATGAAGTACATGTATGTTATTCCTACTGCTGTTGGTCAATGTTTTATACATTAACATCTGTGTGCTATTTGTCCCAGTGTCTGTTTAAATCTGCCTGTGTGGCACAGCTTCTTGTGGAATTAATTAAAAAACGAATCGCTTCTGCATCAGTTACATGTTGTATATAATTGCAGAACTTAATAATACAATGCAGCATGTTCACAGTAAAGTCTGTGGCATTACTTTCTGCTGAGGGCTTGTGCTGCTCCTGTTAGTAGCCAGATAATAATTTTACTTTGGTGTGAGCTTCTGTGGCCGTGAAAATAATGACTGTGTTCTCAGGCTGCCGGTGTTAAAACAAACTGTGATCATATAGCAGCCGCTGCAGTGCAGGTGTTTTGCATTTGTCTCTCTGAGGAACACATGAATTAGCACATTCATCACACCTCTGTGTGAGTATTATGATAACCGTTGGCTCTCAAGTGCTAAATGCATTGTTTTGATTTTCTCTGTGGATGTCTTTAATTTTCGGTTTCCCAGGTGCAAGAAGCTTTCTGACTGTTTGTTGCCCAGTGTGGAGGAGTGGTATAATGGATCCTCATAAACAACTGATTAATGCACTGACATTTCTTTGATTGGCACTGTAGACACAGTGCCAGAGACACCAGGAATAGAAGGCTAGCTTTTCCTCCCCCCCAGCTCTCTTCTTATTATTCATTTGGGCTGTCTTCCACTTCACCTTTCTGCCCACTGTCCTTCTTTGCTTCTGTCAGAAATTCATCCTGTGTCCTTTTCATTTTTTCCTCAAATCGTATTTCTCTCGCTGTCTTACTTTCATGTTGTGGTGTCTCTTTTCTTCTACCCCATCCTCTCTACCTTCCTGCCTTTGTTTTTCTTAGTGTGGCATAGTTTAACAGCCACATGAAAATGTTAAACCCCAAAGAGAAGAGATGAAAAATACAAATTGTGCAGCAAAGATTAAAAAAAGAAACCCGAGGGGCTCTGAAAAGCCTCTCAAAAGAAAACAGTGAAAAGTAGCTGAGAGACACCTCTCAGTTGGATAACAGAAGCTAAATAATACACACTATTGTTTACTTTTTCTTTTCTTTCATAATTTTGTTCTATAACAAACCAGCCCCATCCAGCCCCAACTTCCCTAAACCCTTTCATTCCTTTGTTTGTCCTTCCATCCTTTTTCTGCTATTCATTCTCCTTCCTTCTTTCCTACCACTCCTTCTTTTTGTTCATACAGTACATTTCATTCTTTGCTTTCTGTCTTTCTTTCTTTCTTTCTTTCTTTCTTTCTTTCTTTCTTTTTTCTTTCTTTCTAGCTTATTCATTCTGTACTTTCCTTTTGTTCTCCTTCCATTTCCATTTCTTTAAGTTTTGTCTTATTACTTATCCTTGTCCTATTATTTTTCTAAAATTTGACATTGCAATATGGCATAGTGGACTAAAACTGTGAACACACCATACTTCACTATAGTCAGAAGAAGCCCCCACTCAGAAGGTCTTGGGGGTGGTTGTGGTGGTGAACTGTATGACGCCTTTGTGGGAGGTTTAAGGATGTTTATAGTTGTCATTGCAAACTGTACCAATTTAAGTGACTTTCTGGGCCCCTCATTCATAAATATTTTAGAGGGGCCAAAAGATTTGCCTGCTTTGTCTCCCCTGACAGTGCACCTCTGCCCATCAGTAACATCTGTGAAAGAAAAACTCTTGCATGCTCTTGTAACATTTCTGTTTCTTAATATAAAAGTAATCACATACATTATACGTAAATGACTCCATTTGAACTGTCTCCATCAGAAAAAAGAGGTTTGACATGCTGACTGATTAAACTGTCAGCTGCTGCATCTTTGTCTCTCCTCCACTTTTTTCTTGGCTGCTTTTTCCATGTGATCTGCATTCACTCTTCTGAATTACTGTCTGTAATTTTCTATAGTTTGTATCACACACACACACAAACAAAACTCTATATTCTCTTTTGTGACATGGAGAATTGCATTTCTTCTTTATTGACCAAATATGTTCCTTGTTCCTATCCTTTGCTGTTTCATTTACACAAACTGGCCTTTATTGAAATGTCACGGTGGGAGAAAGGCCTTGTGATTAAAAATGCAGCCCAGCAGTTTGTCATTGTCATCTTGCAAATATTTGCACCAGAAAATGAAAGATAACTACAGGGAACCTGCTTTTTATGTCCATTTTCTCCACACTTCAGGACTATTCTTGCAGTAGTCCTGGCAGAAACGGGTCCTAAACTTAAAGGACCTTTTACTGATAACTTCTTCTACTTCTACTGATAACTCTGCATGAAATATTTGTGTGTGTCTGTTTTTGCATGACAGATAAATTAATCAATCCCAGTCAGGAACGCAGTATTTATAACAAAACCTGTGTTCAAGTTTTTTTGGTTTATCAACTTAACCATGTCGTGTCAGTGTCAGTGGACATAAGACAGTACATTTGCAAAACTGTACAAATGATTCAGTTTAAATCCTCAACATACTGACAGATTAACTGTTGTCATGGAACACAATAGTTGTGCCCAGTAGCCTACCTACATGTCTATTTTAAGTTTGTGTATCACACTGCTTTATTGTTATGAGAACTGTGCGTAGATCCAGAGAAAACACACACGCCTGCAGCTCCACACTTGTGAGTCCTGATGCACGTTAGTTATCATGCACTTTAAGAGCGGTGACAAATTAAAGAAAAACACCAGTAACTGACTAAAACATAACAAATGCAGATGCTTCCATTTGGCTTGATATTAATTGTGTGCTGTCACCTTCCCAGTAACTAAATTTAATCTAATAGATTTTAGATCCGTGTTGGACACCACTCTTCACACTCATCATTAGACACAAATCTTTTTCAAGAATTAATGTTGTTTTTTTTCATTAATTTGCCATCCATCTGTAGCCTGGAGGGTTGATAAACACATGCTTTCTGCATTTGACAGTAGACCACAACAAGCAAACTTTGTTGTGAATAAGGATTTAACAAATGTTTCACATTGGGAAACAGTTCCTAAGGGTTAAATCATGTAGCACAGCTAGTAAGCTAGTTGAACCCAGGTCATGAATGTTGTTTTTATGCAAAAAACAGTGAAATGTCTATTTTTTTCAAAAAAACAAAAGGAATCACAGACACTTGATTCATAAATTTGCATTATTGACAAAGACCAAGCTTTGAGAAAATGGCGAGCTGGATAGTTCCAAAATGAAATAGGCCATTGTTGGTTGTTAGTTTGAATCAGAAAGATGCCCTGAAAGGAAATTCCAGGTCTGAGTAAACAGCAAAGTACAGAGAAACTGTTCCCATCCTCTGGCAAATAGCTCACCTCAGCAACTGAGTAAAGTTAGTCTTTAGGGAAGGAAACTCCCAGATGTGCTAATTTAGTGTTGGTTTACCCTTTTAAATGTCAAATACAGAAATGTCTTTGAATTAGTAGACACACACTGGACAGGACATCTTATTGATTGTCACTAGTAGGTTACAAGCAGGCAGTGCAGTCAAACTTAGTGGTTTTGTTGCTGTTTTTACCAGGAGGTAAACACACGGGGTCGTCACAGTATGATGTGTACTCTTTGGATGGGATGGCAGGTGATTGACAGCATGAGCATGACGAAGAAGTGAAGGGTTGGTGGGGTGAAGAAAGGAGAAGTTAAAGATGAGCATGTTGAATGTGTGAGGCAGGACTATTTTGAAACTGTACGATAGTCCAAACATTAGATGACAAAAATAAGTAGAATTGATTGGAAGGTCTAAGCACCGGAGTTTACCAACTTTGAGTCAAAATGGAAGTGACCACATTTCTGTGGCGTGGATAGAAGATCAGGAGCAGTTTAACCTTTGTGTGTCATGTACTAAATTACATGTTGCCTTACTGTAGCACGTGTAGTACTGACATAAGGTAATGATTTATTTTATAGGACCAAGAAGGTGCCTGGAACGAGCAATAAAATGTGCTCCTCAATAAAAGCACACTAAGAGCCTCATTTTGAAAAAGCAGCATTTTAACACAAATAGATGTCAACATTTCAAATTAAAACTAAGTGAATATTGAGAAATGTATGACTCTTTGCAGTTTCAGCTAACTTGCTTCTTAATCGGATAAAAATGTTTGCAGGGTTTCGCTAGCAGTTCATTTAAATTATTTAATTGGAAGTGATATTAGTGCCCAATACCATAGCTTCTTCTGAAAGATGCCTCTTAATTACCACAATATCAGCAGGAGCTAAGTAGCAATAGAAAGGTGAAACTGCAACCTATCATTCTTTCACACACTGGTAAACACATCTAGATTAACTGTTTTAATGGAGAAATGAACATTTGCACTGAACACTTCAGTCATATTAAAGACCTGACTCTGAGGCTCAGTACATAGTTATACACTGAAAGTGTGATCGGTGGCTCTGATCTTCTCTCCTGACCATTTGCTGGCTGTGAAATATCATCTCTTCAAGAAAGTACAGCAACCAAGTGTATGTGTATGTAAATGGATATGTCTGCAAGTATGCAGTGAGCCAATACTTGAAATTCTGCTTCAGCTTTATAAATAATCATATGTAAGTTTACTTTGAGACATTAACATGCACACTAATAATTTGATGGTTATTGAAATTTGATTGTTGGAATTGTCGCGGGAAAATATACAGTACAGAAGAATCTCACTGCAGCTTCTTTCTCTGGTTTAATACGTAATAACTGAATTGTTTTGTTTTGTTGTTGTTTTTAACCGTCTGATTTCTGGAGAAATTCAGAACCCAGATGCTATGGTGACAATAATAAAACAATATGCTGCAGTACAGCATGGTGGAATCTCACAGTGCGATCGTAGCTCTTTATTCATCCTGTTCTGCTGCAATCAAACATTTCTGATTTTCTCAAGATAAAAATAAATGGGTTTATAGAGCTTTGTAAGTCTGCTCATGGTGCCAGCAGCCAGTCTTAAGCAGAAGTGAACATGTTTGAAGGGGAGATCTTGACTGGTGCATTTGCTTTAATCAATCAGCATCACAGTTGTGATTTTTGGGCCATTTGTGACATTGTTTCCTGACAGTGAAGCAATTAAATTGTGATCACATGAATGGAATTTGTTCTTTCGGGACAATGAAGTCATAATAAGGAGACATTAGGATTAAACATATGATGAAATAATCTGCTCTGTGTTTCTGAGCAGCAGAAAAGGGCAATGCAGAGAATTTTTAATGGGGCAAGAGAGAAATCATTTAACTTTAAACACCTTCATGTTTAAATAAAAATGGGAACTGACTGTTATTAGTATGCATGTTAAACACCAGTGCCCTTTAAATCTGTTGGTTGAATGTATGTGAGTGTAAGTCAGACATTTATGTGAAGATGAAGTAGTGGCTAGACCTCAGTGTTTACAATGGTACATTAACTGTTAAATGTTAGACCTGAGTGACCGGTGTGAGGAATGCCCTCCTAAAAACTCATTTTCATTACAACTGTCAAGTAACCGGAAACACGACATGTGTTACTTTACACACAGCCTGTTAAAGCAGCACAGATGTTGGGACATTGTGCTCTGTGTCCCGTAGCTTGACATTATTGAAAATGACAGTCTTCTTGAGAGCATGTCCACTTTAGTGTCCACTTTAGTACTGTCAAATGTCTCAGATGTTGTTGGACAATGTTTGGATGACATATGGATGTGTGAATGAAATGTGAAAGATGGGTGATATACAAGTAAAGTCTCATAAGGTACTGTAAAAGATTACAAGCATTTTCTAAAGACATTTTAATGAAATGGTAAAAAAAAGTTACAGCAATAAACTTTTTTGATAAAATTTTAAATGCAAAACATCTGTTAAAACATTGCATACATATAAAACTAAAGGCCTTGTTACCTGTCAGAGTCTTATAGTCAAGCAGATCAAAGAGAACAATGGCTACTGCTGACCAGGTGATGATCAGAGCCACAACCAGTAGCCAAGCCATGGGAGACCTGAAGGTCATAATAACATCATCCAAAAATGTCTTCTGATTGGTCCAAGGAGAAGGAGCCGGCTTGCCGGCATTGGTCTGACTGCCCATCGGTGAAGAGACCTTGGGGAGTCGGGAAAAGAGCAGAGAGGGTTCACTCAATTGGCTACTAGGAGAAATAGTTTCTATTTCTATTTGTTTAGGAGCTGCAGGATCAAGGTTATTTTTTCTTAGACTTGCAATGATTTACAGCATCTGTGGAAATGTTAGGAATATTTTATGACTCTAAAGCTCACTTTGCCTTGAGGCCTTGAGTACAACACAAGCTTGTAGGCCATGATATTTTTACAACAAGCTATAAGTACAGTAAAGTCCTATTAGCCTGACATGAAATTGTCATCTTCTCATCATGAACTTAACACTGAGTTCAATCTGTGCAGCTTTAATCTGCTTCAAATAAAATAATGCAACAGGGGCATCTTATGTGCCTGCATTCATATTACCAGTTATTTTGACTGATACACACAGTGGCTGTTTATTCACATGGATGTCAGTAAATAATTCAAATATGTTCTGTTGATTCTTCAGTGAAAATGAGAGTGAGAGATACAAGAAGGAGATGAGCGGGACAGGGACGAGTGGGAGACAGCAACGCCACAGAAAGACAGACAGAGTTTACCCGAGGTGATGAGGAGATTAAATTCCATCTCACTTTGAAAAATCTGCTCTACAAGACAAATTACTTCTCTAAAGGAAGTTTTCATCATTGTGTGGCAGTGGGGCTGTGTGCCACAACATGATTATGTGCCCACGTTAGGTTGTTTGTGTTCATTATGTGGCGTGCTGCGATGAAGATGATTTATTTTTCCTTCTGTTTCTCTGCCTCTCACATGGCTTATCTGGAAATATAAAGCGATAGTTACTCTGTTGAGGAGATTTGAATTAAAAACAGGAATGACTCGTTTGGAAGAAATATGTCCTTCTCAAGGTTATTAATGAGGACCTGAAGGCTGCATATCCATGTGAGTCCTGTGTGCTCTGTGTAGGTCCACCTGAAGCATTTAACACAATTCATTATGACAGACTGGCTGACAGAATTAGATGGTAGTTTGGACTCTAATGGTTCTCAGCTTCACTGCAAATTAATAGATGATTGGTGACTATGCTCCTGCTGTCTCCTCATTAAATATTATACCTGAAGGTCCAATTTAGACTATATCTTTTCTCACTATATTGTATACGCTGCCTCCTCTGAGTAAAACCCAACCACTTGAGAAAATTGGCCATATTATAGACTATTGTGCAGTTTGTGTGCTCAAATAAAGGCCTACTAGACTGCACAGAACAATTGAACAGCTATTGTAGCAATAAAAACTACAAACTTTACTTGGTGAAAAACCAAAAGTGCTTTTGGCTGTAGGGGGACCTGGAGCTAAGAAGTGGATGTTGAGCCCCTGTTAAACCCTTCACCTATTTTCTGTTCAGTAGATCAAAGGCACTCAGGATGATTATCCCCTATAATGTGAAGAATGGATGTGTTTTGAACAGTAGCTGGTTTCAGGCTGACCTTTATGTTGCTGCATTCAAACAACAAACTACAAAATCAATTTAACATAATTCTGCCCACACACATTCAATTCTGCATTTATGTGTGTGTGTGTGAGAGAGAGAGAGAGAGAGAGAAAGAGAGAGAGAGAGTGAGTTTGTGTGTGATACAAAAGGCATTGATCTACTGGGGCCCTGGCAACGGCTGGTCAGGCCAACATATTGATCCACAGCAGGTAAAACAGTCACGATGTTACAATGACAGAAAGGCTGCAGCACAGTGGAAATGTCATACAGCAGATACTGTGCAATCATCCACTCCACCATTCTTCTCCAGACCATGTAATTATAGTATGGTCCTTTCATAGAGCTTATGTTTTATATTTTCTATCAAACTGTGAGTCACAGTCTGCAAACATTCTTCCTTATGTTTGTGTCTGTTTTCTAAACCAGATGACCCTGCCCACCTGTTGTTCCCATCAAGTGCTGAGTTGATCTTCTCACACACATACACACACACACACCAAAGGAATGAACAGAATTAGAAGGATGTGGGTGCAGGCTATGAACTGGCATTTGAGGGCAAATAAAGACAACAAAGCCACAGTTGAGTGTGAGTCATTAAATGCATTTCCCTTTGTCATCGTGCTGCCTTTAAAGTAATCTGTTTGGGCATCAATACCAAAGGGAAACAGATATGGATACACTGACTCGAAGTTCTGTTGTTTAGTTAGGTTTTTATGTCCCTAATCTTTACTTTATACTGTATTTCTACTATAAGATTTTAGATTTTCATATATATAACCATTATAAAATTGTCAAAGTTTATACCGTTGATTTCCAACGATTTGAATTTGTTCACTCCTACAAACACACAGTCTGGTACAACAAAGTGAGCTGGTTTAATAGATGGACTGGCAAAACAGTATAATAGTCATCAATCTGACGATTAAACTTAGAATAAACCACAATTGTTCAATATCCTCAACCACATGTTACGTTAAATATACTGACAGATTTTATCAACTTACGTAGTACTTTGAATACAGCCCATCCTTAATTTAGCTGCTTTCAGGCCAAAACTAACTAAACACCAACACTATAGGTATATAATATTATATAATATAAAGCTGGAAGAAAACTTTGATTTAAATCTTAAGAATTTCTTTTTGGTTACATTTTACAGTCATGAAATAGAAAAAAAAAAGATCACTGAGCATTTCAACATCAAAGTGACTATTTTCAAACACAGTTGCTCCCAACCTGGGGAGGGAACCCAGGGACCCAACATGCTTCTGAAAGATCCCACAGTGGTATAAAGGGAAAAGAAAGAGCTTTTTCTTGTGAAATAACACTCTAGACTATTTTGGCATCTATAAATTCCTCTTCTTTGTGGTTTATGAGCAAAATATTAAATTAAAAACAACTTTTGTTTTGATAGTGTGAGGGAGTTAATTACTTTTAAAGTCATTGAACAAATAAAACCATTTAAGACATACTTTGTTGATCTTCTGGGTACAGACTCAACATGTTAGTAGTCTTGTATTTAATGTAACAATGTGGCAATAGCTGTGTGAAATGCACATGTAACATCAGCATACAAACATTATTACAAAGTTCCGGCAAAGTGAAATGGCTTTTTACAGTACCTTGGACTTTGTGTTTACTGGATGATCAGTGATGACCTTCAGTCATTCAAAAGCTCAGGGAAACTCAGGGTTACCATAGAAACAAGCATGTAACTCTTTTGTTAAATCCTTTTTAGTCCAAGTCGATTGTGAGAAAAGACGATGAATGCAATGTTTAAATCCAGCAACAAAACCTGTACAGCAATTGTGTTAAACTGGATCATACCAGGGTCTAAAAATACACATAAACCTTCTCAACAGGAGGAAATAGAGATAAATCCGGTGAACAATTCTTCTGTTTTTATTGTTGTTCCCAAAGTTGTTCTTGAAGGTTTCAATTTGTGTCCAAGAATGTCTGGAGTCAAAGTTTTTAAAATGTGGGTTAAATTGGTGGTGAGGGAGAGACTGAAAGAGACAGACAAATAGAGAGAAGCAGAGGGATGCGGTCGACACACTGAAATTCACCCTGCCCCCTCTGAGGGTCCAAAATAGACAGATATAGAAGGGCACTGAAAGAGGGAGGGTATGAGGGGGAGGGGGACTCAGAAGAAGACAGTGAGGAAAGAATGCAGAAGAATAAAAGAAGAAGGTGTAAAAAAAGCACCAGATCAAGGGATGGAGAACGTAAAGAGAAAGGACAGGAGAATAAAGTGAAGAGATAGAGGTTTAAAAGTCTCTGAGCTGTATGGCTCACAAACACCGAGCTTATTAATCATGTTATAATGATGGAGGCAGCCAGAGGCAGCAAGAAGCTGATGGTACATCAGTGTCTCATCCTCTGAGAGGCCCATTAGTTCATCCCTGACCTATACTCCTTTACAGCTGTAAGTTGAACAAAGTCCTGAGTCCTAGTCCTCTTCCTGATTTAGTCTCATCAACTAATGATGTTTTAACTTGACTATATTAAATGACAGAACAACACAACAGTTCCAATAGTTTAAAGAAGACTTAGTCAACACAACAAAGACACAAATATTCACGTATGCCCTTGACAACAACCTCAGGAATGAAGAAGTTGAAACTTTTTACTTTTTCAACCCTTCTTGCAGTTCCTCCAGGAGAAACATGTGACCTCCCAAGTGTCCAGCCTTGTCAAACCGAGGTCAAAGTGAAAAGTAAATAAGTGAATAAATATCTAGCTGAACCTCAAGTGAGTTTGAAAGTCCTGTCAGAACCTGTTTTTGAGGCCCCGTTTTAACAAGTGTGTGTTTGTGTGTGTGCGTGTGCCTATGTGAGGGAGTAGTGGGAAGGAGTAACCTGACCCCCAGTCTTGCCCTGAGAGCCCGTGCTGCAGAGGCTATAATTAGAGATACAGACAGCAGCTGGTGTTAACATTGGACTGCACTGCTTTATATGTAGGACGCACACACACACACACACACACACACACACCTACGCACACACACACACACAGACACACCATTTACATCATATCTTCTGTGAGGCCAAACAGTTACGGATTGTACAAAAGTTACTTGGCTTGGGAGGGGGATTAACTTTATGTTTAAAAAAACCAAGATTTACTAAAATTGTCAAATTGGACCTTAGAATATTGTTGGAGTTATTGAATATTGTAATAAATTATCATATTGTGTAATTGTTACTAATCTCTATGTATTTGACAGTTTTACTTATACACTGTTGGAATAAAATATTTTTTACCTCTTCTGATGAAATCATTGTGACAATGTGATATATTCTTGATAGGTAAAGTGAGTATCTTCTCAAAACTTTATTGATCAATCTCTTCCACACATATCAGAGTAAACCACAATTAACCTTTTCTCCAAAAAGGAGGAATGTGTCTGGAAACAAACAAAATTATTCCAACTTTATGGCCAATAGTGTGTGTGTGTGTATATATATATATATATATATATATATATATATATATATATATATATATATATATATAGTTCTATATAATACTTTACGGGTTCTGTTTTTTACCCTACTGTAAATTTGCTGCAATAACTTTTTGCCCTAATGCCCTTTACGGAGTCTAAACACACACTAATACATCAGGAATAACACTTCATTGAAACCACTAGAAAGCAATCTTATTAAACAAATATTAATGTTCATAATAATTGCATTATGAGTACAATTCAACACATTAAAACAACAAATGAAACAAAATGTTTCTCCTGTTGCTATGTTTTAAAAAACAACAACAATATATGTGTTGTTGAAAAAATATAATCATTGAATAGGGTAACTTTTAATCACACATTTAACTGTTTTCTCTTCTAATGATAAAGTAAAGGTAGAAATGTTAAAGCCATAATTACAATAACGATCACTCACCAGGAGCAGACACGTTAAACTCTAAGATAGCAGGATTGTTGTCCTCTGCTGCCAGGCAACACCCTTATGAGCATTTGTATGCAGTAGCTACATTTTTTAAACTATTTATTTTATTTTGTTTCTTTTATCGCACTTAAATCTTGTGAGGACAAGCTAACCAACATAAATCTGAAGTGAAAACAGAAAAATCTCCCTCCTTTAGACAAATAAGAAAAACTCCCCTTTTCCCAATATCCTTGCCTTCAAAATGATTTTTATACAGTTTGAAATCAGGCCTGTAGAAAGACTAAAACATAAAGACAGTCTGATTGATTTTTTAATACCTGATTAAGTTTTTTTCTGTTGTTTTACTTATTTTTTCTCAGATAGTTGCCATAATGTAGGTTCATCTAAATGTGTACACTCTTGAGAGATGTTCTGATGAAACCTAGCATCCAAAGTAATTCTGATGAAACTTACAGCAATCAACAAGAACAATGCTCATGTCTGCACCACAGTACTGTGTGTGTGTGTGTGTGTGTGTGTGTGTGTCTGTTGGTTTGACAAAGAGATACATTTATACATCCTGATTAATTCTTCCTTCCAGCTGTAAGAGAACGCACCAAAGCATCCTGGCAAATGAGAGTCACATTTTATGAGACAATTCTTCAGATCAAGGATATTTTTGACTCTCTGAAATTTTCAGGGACAAAGCAACGAGAATGTCACAGTGATTCAGGGTCTGGATGAGGTTCAGACTCTCGGACAGCTACAGAGGTAGTCGGTCTGCTGGTGCCAGTTCAGCACCTCACTCAGTAAACAAGAACAAACTCACACCTGTGGCTACTGGGAGACACATCTGGAGCTAATCCTGACCAAGAAGTTGCTTTAACCGCCTGAAGGTGATCTGTTACACAGCACCAACATGCTTCTAATGTAGACTCAGATCTCCAAGGTGCAGCATTGTGAACTAGACCTTCCTTCTTACTTTGTGCCTTTTAGCTTGTATGAGCTGGAAGCTTTAAGTGTAACAAACCCTTATATAACTTGCAGCAGGACCTCAAGTCATACCCCCAGTCAACCAAGACCTCTTCTGCTTGTTAAGAATCAAGACAATATTATATTTTTGTTATGTTGTATGAACAAATGCCCCATTTCGAACTTTAATTTCTGTTGAAATGAGTCTGTTCCCATTTAAGAGTCAACAAGGGTGTTTTTCTGTATTTTTTTATGTCAACAAAATATTTGACTTTCATACTCTTCGCACTTTGTAGTACTCAACAGGGTTGGGTTGAGGTTCCTTCTAGCTGAAGATGCGAGAGAGTTCTGTGCACGTCTGTGTGCAGTTGGTTCATATTGCTGTCATTTCTTTAGTTTCTCTTTGTGGGAATTTCAGTGGTTTTGTGTATTTTGTTGGCCCTTTTATATTTTCCATCTCCTATGGGTCATTTTTTTTGTCTCCTTTAAGTTGTTTGATTTACTTTCAAACAAGAAAATAAACTCTCATAAAAAAGGGTGCAGTCCATTGGCGTCCCGGTCCCCTGCGGAGCCCCTTTAGTATTAACTCTGCTTGACTGACACATGTCTGAGTCTCTTAATATTTTTGTAGTGCCTGTTAGAGAAGGAGAGATTACATCATTCTTGTGGGGGTTTGAAGTTTGTTAACTATGCATAACTTTAAAGTCTGTAAAGCACAATAAATAAATGATTAACCAGAATATATAACACCTATGTGGGTTTGCTTGCCCTGATATATCAAGTCAAGATACATTAATTGTCAGACTGACTTGTCCTAGCAAACCATTTACAGCCTGACAATAATATAGATGGGATTAAGCATACAATTAATTATGTGCTAAGACAGTTAAATATATAATTTTTTTATAGATAAACCATGCAGGTTATACTTGTAGTAGTAAAATTGACATTTCTGTCACTTGTTTTAATAGGAACTATATTAACACAGTGTACAACAGTACACACTGTGAGACAATGTGACAATAAATTATTATGACTCCACATGCTGGTTCATGGACTGTGTGTGCTTAAGACCTGCAGACAGCTGCAAGCCTAAACCAGCAGAGGACAGTGAGGACACCGAGACTATGATTGAAACAGGAGTGAAGTCACAACAGTCACACATCAACCATACATCGCTGTCTCTCCAAAAGCATCTCTGCTTCTTCATTACTTCCTCTTTCACTCTTTCACCTACATACATGCTTTGTCTTGTTTCGCTCATCTCTTTCCTGCACCGTCCTCCTCTCATTCGTCCTCCCTCTCTGCACTTTTCCCTGCCTCTAACTTTATGTCCTCTTTTCACCCTCACCTTTTGGTCCTCTCTTCCTCTTACTTTCCCTTAGTCACCTTTTCTGTCCACCTCCAATTTCTTTTTTAGACACATCCCTCAATCCTTTCTGTTTTCACATTTTATTTTTCTCTGTCTCTCACCATCTCTGGTGTTCTCACACACACACACACACACACACACACACACACACACACACACACGCAAACACACACACACACACACACACACACACACACACTTCTTATTAAATTAGTAATAATGTCACCATGCTCCCTCCCAGGAGGCTAGTGTTATTGACTTCATTATGCAAATGTAAACCAGCCCAAAGCTATACTACTGATGGGATACAACACACACACACACACACACACACACACACACACACACACACACACACACACACTGCCCAGGAAGAATTTCTTGCTGTTTCAGATAATTATGTCAACCAGTAGAGTTGATGTGTATATTAACATGAAATGCGTTAAATCCAACAGGCCTGGGGCCTATTATCTCTGTCATAGTGTGACAATGTGTTGGAAAAGAATAGAATAGAATAGAATGGACTAGAATGCCAACAAAATTTGCATTAAATGTACTTTTGTTATATGTCGTTTTTAACCAAAAATAGTCTACTATTTCTGAATATCTCTATGTGGGCTGCTGGTTGTTGGTTGGTAGTTTGAGTCCAGCTTTGTTCTGTCTTTTCTTGTGTCCTTCAACAATACACAAAATCTCAAATTGCTCAAGATGTGTGAATGAAATTTTTAATTTGTGTTGGCTCTTTGCTATTTGGTTTATGCCAGCTTTAACAAACACACTTGGCTGTGAAGAGTCCTTCACAGGAAACAGACTGATGGAAAAGTGGGCCAGGTGAATGTAGCTGACAAGTACCTGAGTGGCCCATGTGCTTCTAGATTAATGTTTGTCTTTGTGGCCTGGCCAGGAAGTGAAAGTCCTCTCATCCGAAATGTGATCTACTAGGGGTGTGGTTCTTTACATCACACTGGCAGGTGCCAGTTGAAGTTGCCAAACCAAACTGTGTCTTCACACAAGTTCACAGACCTGGAAACAGACTGGAGACTATACAGTAAACACACACACACACACACACACACACACACACACACACACACACACACACACACACACACACTGTTAAACACAGTATTGGCACAAGCAATCAGGACAGATGGAAAGACAGCAGAGATCAGGGAAGGAGGTGGAAATTAAAGTCACAGTGTCAGGAAGAACAATTAGAGCTCAGGGAATAATATTAAATTTACTCACTGACTGAATATTAGTTATCATCTCAACATTATGATGTCATTTTTGTATATTTATTGTTGTGGTCAGCATCCTAAACTGAATGTATCTCAAGAGCAGAAAAATGACTCTGTTATTCAACCCTTCAAAGGCAGTGAACAGTAAAAACTGATATGAAGAAAAACATAATTTCAAGCCTCTAGAATGAAAGAAGTTTGTAGGGTGTAATTTTTAATAAACTATCTAAAATAGACTAGAAACAACCTCAAAACTGCTTGTTTTTGCAGGAAACTTCAAGGAGTCTAAAATGTATTAATTAAAATGTAACCAACATAATTTATTACACCTGTAAAAATATGCTTTAAATACAACTTAACCACAGTAAATGGAGAATTGTATTAAAATGAAAAAAATTAGTTTAGCTTTAATGAACTGCTGGCAGGAATTCAAAGTGTAATTCAGAGATTAAAAATAACCATTAGCACAGCAAATATCAACAGCAACCATACAGCATAACCAAAATTAAAGAGAAACAGACCAGAAAAAAAATCAGAAACTGCCACAGAACAATGACATAATCCATTTGATGAAACTGCTGCCTAAAGAACAATTTTATTAACTCACCAGATGCTGGAGAGGATGGTGGACCAACAGACAGGCCTTCATCTTTACTTTCCTGTTCCATTTTCAGATTCTCCTTCCGCCGACAGAGAAAACAAAGTAAAGAATGGATCTTTTTGCCATTGCTGCATTAAAAATGTAAGATACTTAAATCCTATATTTTGCGTGTATTTTAGTTTGAAAATAGTTTATCTTTCAAATAGTTTTCTTTGTATTATTTCTAAAGACATTATGAAGCAACTTCTCTATTTATTCATTGACTGTCTTAGAGACTGACAAACTTCCTAAGTGTCTGACTAAAGGACTGAAGTTTGATTCAGTGCAACAAATGATATAAAAACTGCTATTAAACAAAGTTATTCAGGGAGATGATGTTTTAGCTTCAGACTGTCTGGTCAGAAGGCATTAGAAATAAAGAGCTGCACACCAGACACCTCATGCATTTTTAACCAATCAATATTCTCTTTTTACATCTCTTTTTCCTTCTATATATCTCTGCATTTTTTCTGCATCTCTGTCTCTCTCTGTCCTTTGCTCCCTCTCTGTCTGCTGCTGTATATGTGCTATAATTGTTTTCCTCTTCCTTGCTGCGTTGTCTTTTCTCCTTGAACTGTTGTAAAGTGGGTTCATTGGTCTCGTTTCTCTCTCTCTCCCAGTCTATCTCAAGCCACAATATTTCACCCTTTGTCTGCTCTTTCTGGGAAGTGATTTGTCCCAGTTTACTTCATCCTAATTAGAGTAACAACATAGTCTGTCTGAACATCACAGCACTGACTCCAGACTCAGTGCTTAGACATGCAAAGCTTCACACAGTCAGTCTTGTACAGAGGTGAATGCAAAACACATTAAAGGTTTGGTTCACCCAATTACATAAGAGGAGATCAAAAGGTTGAAAGATGATTTTGAAAGCTTTCTGCTTCCTGGAATAAATTTCTACTTTAATCGACTACAGATGGGTTATACTACAGTATAATTTTTAATTTTTTAGTAAAACCAGGTCCAAGATTTTTGATATCAGTACTTTTTATAATTATGAAAGCAGCTGATGTAGGGATAAATGTGTGAGCTATATTGTAGAATCTACAGAAATACTCCCGGTCAACCAAATAAGGGTGTACTCATATTCTTACAGGGAAATCTTCTAAAGGGTGAAAAGCCTAAAATATAATATGATTGTTGAAACTCGTATTTTCTGCTTTGGTTTAAAGTGGAGTTATTGTAGGTAACAAATATGGATGTGAGAAGGAAGGCTGACCTTGAGAAAATATTTTACTGTTATCAAAAAATACAGAAACTGCAGTATTAAACGTATTGGATAGAAACTGACCCAGAGCTGGATTCAATAATGGACCTTATACATTTACACTCAGCTCTTGATAAAAATGACAAATACATTGAATTGCATTTAGCTCCCGCAAGCCACTGCTGCAATATCCAGGTCTAATAGGACTTTCTGTTCTGCCTCCAGGCACACACACACACACACACACACACACACACACACACACACACACAGACCCACACACATGACTGTATACATGCACATCCACTCGTAGGAGCCCTTTCTCTTCCTTCCTCTCTGGCACACAACCACACACTCACTCACACACACACACAGATAGAGAGGTAACATGCGGTTCAAATATACAAGTAAAACTGAATTAGTGTGTGATTCATGGCATAAATGTTTCGACATAACATAGACGTGTTATGTCGAAACATGTGTTGTGTGTTTCCATGTTGACCTGTAGAAACGTTCTACAGACTTGCTGAGGATCCACATTTGTGCTGAAAGTAGAATAAAATTGATTCTGAAGAAGGGCCCTTCCGCAGTACCTGTGTTTAGTGCTTCTGTTATGTTGTGTTTGCTGTTGTATTTACATGTCCTTGCCCAGGACAAACTGAGGGTCATTATGTAAGTGGACAAAATTTTTTCCACTCTGCACATTTTGGAAAGAAAAAAATAAATAGTCGACCTCTTAGATTCACTGGAAGGTTAAAAAAAAGGCCTGTTCAGCTAGTACAGCTGTTAGGAACAGAAACTAGTGGGATGCTTACGTATTGCAATAACCAAGGTATAATAACTATTCAGCTCAAGCCTCCTTGGCAGTTGGATCTCTCAGGAATATGACACGCTTCAAGGCAAATGTCATAATTGTGAAATTAATGACAATTGTATGGCAAAGCCTGAAGCAATGCTTCACAATGATTTCAGATTGAATTCATGAAATGTATCCTAAATGGAATATTAATCAGATTACACTTGACATGTGGAAACATTTCTTGCTCCGAATAGGTACAAATTCACAAAGTAGTGTATTTAAACAATTTATTAAGTAATTATTAAATTTTGCAAGAAAGATTAGCATGAAAATTAATCATAATAAAAAACATCATGAAGGAATTATTACATTTTATTTTTTAATGCCTCATGAATTTAACTTTGTTTCGAGCTGCATTTATCCAGGTCATAGTTAATTTGAATAAATTAATGAGTTTGAAAATAAACTTGTTCATGTTTAGACTTTGTGAGGTTGACCTAGTAGTGTTTCCTGGAAGGTTCTGAAAACGTCTACTTTACTCTTAATTGCAAATGAAATAAAATGATCAGCATCTTTTTAGACCCTAATGAGATGGTGAGAAATTGTATACCAGCTATTGCACTGAATAATGTGTGAAATATGCCCCAGATGTACAGGGACTTTTCCTTTTCACACCACAGTGCAATTAAATAGCCAGAATGTAACTTTATTAGATAGATAGATAGATGGATAGATGGATAGATGGATAGATGGATAGATGGATTGATGGATTGATGGATTGATGGATTGATACTTTATTATTCCTTCGTGACGAGGATGTGAGCTGTTCTCCATGATGTTTAACAGTTTGTGCAGCATCCTCCTCTCCACTACCAACTCCAGACACCTTGAGTCTGCTTTCTCACTCTTGTAAATACACACTGATACATTTGAATATTTTTGGGAGGTAATGTATTTATGCATGGTGTAAAACAACATACTGTAAACCGCGTGCCAGTATCAGTTTGAGTCCAATAAAGATACCCACTTTCTTGCATAGTGTCTATGATACCATATGGTACTCCAGCAAATGTGGACCTACCAACAACACCCAGTTAGCATAAAAAATGCAGGGAAATCTATTTCTCTGTATTTTAATATGCACTTTCCTATGATTTTATTATGCCTATTATTTTTTTGTTCACAAGTGCAAGTCATGGAAATGAATGCAAATCTATCAGGAAAGGAAAGCCAAAGGCAAGCAGTCCTGTAACTAGCTTTTTAAATGTACTCCTTTAAGCAAATTCCACAATCACTAATTCAACTCAAGTGACACATTTTATGAAAAGGCAACAATTAAAGAATAGCCTACAGTGATTCTGTTATGCCCACAATCTGCCATTTCACTCAGGGTAAATGGTTTTCTGGCATAAAGCAGCTCTTTCTCATGAAGAAAAAAAAATCTTTGAACTGTGCAAAACTGAATTGTTGTTGGTAAATGAACCAGGATTCACTGTTGGCCCTTTCACTATATTCAACTAACATTCATAAAAGTCTGTGAAAAGGAATGTATATATTTTAATGGAAGAATATATTTTAACCTGTATATTTTAATAACAATGGAAATCACTGCATATACATATTATTTCAATAAAGTGTAAATAATATTAATATCTAATTCTGTTTCCTAAAAAACCTATTGCTGTTTCGTATTATATACACGCCACTACTGCTCCTTACCCGTTATTTTGTGGATGCAAAGCCATTTTCTTTGTCAATAAACACCAACTGTGTGTGACAGCCTGTCAGTCCTGATGTTTTATCTTAGTCTGTTTACTGCATTTTGGTGCAGGCACAAGTCACTTCAGTGTAACTCAGTATTTACTTTTTTGTTTTTTTTTTCACTGTGATCTGCATTTTTCTTCTATTTTTACATCAAAACCCTAAATGTGGAGCTTCCTTCCTTCTAAAACACACTATCCCCTTGTGACCCTGTTATGTTTAACTTGCCCTTCTTTTCCATCGTTGTCATTTTGTTATTATGTGCCTGTCTATTGCTTTTTCATCTCTTTGTCCATGTCAAATTGCATCTAAATTCCACCCATCCTCTATATTACGAGAGGTAAACAGTACACGAGGCTTCAGTCAGTCACTGTAACTGATATTCCACATTCATAGGCTGTTTCCAAATATCTGGCTCCGTGCTTAGATTGTTTTAAGATAAGACAAAGTGTAGGAGATATAGCATGTCAGAGTGCCAGAAGGTCTGAGATTGGCTGGCAGCAGCAGACATCTGGTGACATCTGGTCCAGACAGATAAAGTAATAAACACATACCCTTTCACTATATGTGATGGAAGGAGGTATAGACTGTCTCTCTCTCTTTCTCTGTTCCCGTTTGTCACTTTTTCCTTCGCTCTCACTTTTTTTTTATTTCTGTCAAAATCAGATTCAAATATGCTTTAGTGACATAGTAGTAAAGAAGCACATGATGGCAATGCAGCGAGTTGGAATTTCTTTACTGAGGTAAGAGACTTCAAAAATAGCTAACGGAGTTCTCTGGACATCTACATGTGCCGTGGTCCATGTGATGTGATTAAATGCTCTGGTACAGTGATTGACTGGGATTTTTTCTGATGCTTTTCCCAAAGTCAAAAAAGAAAAAAAACAACATTTTAATTAAGCAGCTGCTCTTGTTTTTCTTTTTTCTTTTTTGAGTTTGTACTTTAGGATTTAAACATATTTTATGTCACATGTCAACTTTTGTGTAGTGAACACCATAGTGTAATAGTATTATTAAGGTTGCATGCCAATTGAAAATTAGCTGATTGAGCTGTGTGAAAAATTGGGTTAAAAATAATTTAAAATCTAACATGTCTAAAATGTTCACAGACACACAGAGGGTGATGGCTGCCATGCAAGGTGCTTACTTGACACTTCAACACGTAGCCGTTGTCGGGAATCCAGCCACAGACCCTGTGGTCCATGGTCCACTGCTTTACCAACTGAGCTACGGCCATCCTTATATAATTAGTTCCTTGATTTAACAAATCTCAGAAAATTGTAAAAAGGCTCATTACAAGTTCACAAATTCCCCAAAAAACTGCATGAAGCCTCTTGATTTGTCTAACAATTCAAATCCCCCAAATATTCTGTAACCTTGTGGGTCATCTACACATTAACTGACTGATCATTATAATGTACTATTAAGCTCATGATCACCAGAGACCTCACCCTCCACTAAACCAGTGCCAAGGGCCTCTGACCCAGTTGGCCCAGGGAGTAACCTTTGTGAAAGAGCCAAAGATGTGTGAGAAAAGGTAAATTAGAGAGGCTGAATTTTTAAGCGACTGCTAGAAAAGAGGAACATAAATTACTTAGAAGGGACTGAAGGGAATGAAGCAAATAGGGTAGAAGTTGTGTGGAAATATGGTCAGGTGGGGAAATGAATGGATGAGTAAGTAGGTAAAATGATAATAGAAGAGAGGATGGATGGATGGATGGATGGATGGATGGATGGATGGATGGATGGATGGATACTTGGGGCCCCAGGGAATCAGCCATTATACATGCTACTGTCACTCAAGATTAGTAGCATAATTAAACTCCTGTCGTGCTGTGTGTGCTTCAAAAGTGTATGTGTATGTGCATATGCATTTGTTTGTGTGTGCATCTCAATGTGTGTGTTGTTCTCCTGTGTGTGTGGGAGGGGCAGACTGTGACAGAGATTGATGGTGAGGGGGAAACAGGCCGTTATGTTGTAAAGCTAAAGGACTGATAGCCTCTACACCCTTGTGTCTGTTTAAACTGCTGCCCATTTTATAGGCGTGGCACAAGTGACCCCAAACACACAAACACACACACTCTCTTCTCTACCATTCGGAGGTGAGCTGCTTGTTTTCTTGAGCATTTTGTTGCTTAATTTGGCTGTTGTCTGCGGCTGTGGTGCCTTTGCTGAGCTTCAGTCCCTGTAGGAACAACACAGAGCTACTGAGCTAAATTAAGTGTCATTCATAAATGAGCTTGTCACCCACTAAAGTGTCTACAACTCTCAAGGCTCTTTCCAATAATTAATGGATAGTTATGGGCAATTTTAATATGCTATGTGAAAATTTTAAACTGTCCTTTTTTAATGTTCAGGCTTAATAGCAGGTTATCAGAAAACCCTTCAGCCTTCAATTAAGTCAATGACAAATGAGGATAAAATGATTATCTTGACAACTCAAACAGGGCTTCCCACTGGGAGAAAGAGAGCCAGTTAGAGAGAGAGACAGTATCATTCATTAGAATAGCTGAAGACCACATTCTTAAGCAGCTGCACACCGACCGAAGCTACATTTCTCTCTGTCTAATGTTTGTGTTTCAGTGAGTGAAAGGAGCCTTGCCGCTCCCCTGCCGAGCGGAACATCAGCCTCATCAAGTCAACCACAAGCAGCTACAACAGGGAAGGATGTCGGGCCAGTTTCCCTTCAAGATAAAAGCACCACAAATGCATCTAAAACGGAGAGATTGAAAAAAGGAAATATTCCAGAGAACGTGATTGCAGGGTTAAAGAATAGTCATAATAGGCATCTTATCTTGCCCTGTCCCAGCTGACATTGGGAGGCAGGCGGGAAACTTCCTGGGACAGGTTGCCAGTTTATCTCAGGACCAAACAAGAAAAAGACAAGCAATCACACATCACACTACATTTAGTCACCAATCAACCTAACCTGCATGTTTGCAAATAGTGGAAGGAAACTGGAGTATCTGGAGGAAACAACGTGAGAATGGGGATAACATGCAAACTCCACACAGAGAGGCCACAGCAGAAGCCAGAGGCTTTGTAGCTGTGGTGCAGTAGTGCTAACTGCTCCAACTCTTTAATGACTTTAATGACAAAAAAGCAAATGTAGCACACACCTTTTTAAAAGCACCACCATGGTAAAAATAGTATAAGCTATCATTACATCTATTTTGTAGCTTTTTTTTTTGCAGCACACTGCATGGATCAAATAGATAAAATGCCAGTGACGCATAATATCCGAATGTAGAAATGTTGTTTTTGTGCAAAATAATTCTTAAAGCCCAAATCTCAAACTTTACCAACAAGATCAAAGCCAAAATGTCCTTTCTTTATGTAAGTGGCAGACTCATACTGTCTAAAAATCAGCAGCGAAAACGGATCCCCGATACCAGCCGAGGGCAACGACGCATCATTCGTTAAAGGGCTAGATTAGTTTAGCATGTTTAGGGGGGCATCACGGGAGCTTTATGCATTGGAAACAAACTAGGGGCAGAGAGCTACCACATTAATGGTATTTGCTTAACCTCTACCTACATGAGCACAGTCAAACCCAGCTTGAAACACTCAGTGTAACTCACTTTAAATTTTGTTGATCCAAACAGTGCCAAACAAGGGCCACATAATTTCAATTTAGGATATTTTTGCCAAAGTAGCAGCCATGTTATTTATTTTTTGACCTGACATCCACATTTTCTTTCCTGTTAGTCCACTAAACATTGGTCACACTGTCTCACTAGTCTCAGATTGAGACACAAATTTCTTCAAGTCAGATTTCGGCAGTTGCATTCTCTTACTTGCTCACACCCTTACTCCATCCTGACCCAACCTGTTGCTGGTTACTTGGATCAGGTGTGTTCAGTCAATCAGAAGGTGGAAGATACTACTTTAGAGTAGGGGGAAGACAAATTGAATTAGTACTGTTCCATCCAGCTTCTAATTGAGGTAGAGTAGAGCTGAAAACTAGCAGGTCAGTGTCTTTTCCACTAATTCATTTCTATGTTAGGAACAAATGCGCTTTTATTTTGGAAAGTCACGCCGGAGCCGCCGTGTTGTTGCGTGGTGTTTGCCTTGACAGATGGCAGGCGTGAGACGCTCCTCTCGCCTGTCTCTCTCGGTCCGTTGGTCCATCCCGGTTCCCATTGTCTCCCCTTTTCACTCCTTGAAGACAACCCCGAGACGGCAAACTAAACTTAGCCGTCGTTCCGCTCTTTTCGCCTTTTGCGCTTGGAGTCTTACCTCGATCTGAAATGTAAGCCTGTCCCTCTCCATCCGAAATGTGGACACGCTTTTCCGCGTTTTTGTTTTGAACCTTTTACAGATGTCTTGGCTGTAACGGAGGTGGCTGTGAATGAAGCGGCCAGCAGCTGGCGGAGCTGACAAACGGCGGTTTGTGTTGTGGAGCTGATGGGGGAGATGGACCGGAGGAGGAGTTCTTATTAGCCAACACAGGCACCCACATCAGCTTTCGGTGGCTGCTGACAACATCCTAACAGCAATTTTACTCACCATCTGTGTTGTGGAGGAAGCTTGAAGGATGCTGCCGCTTCATCCCCGTTACTTCCCCTGAGAGGAGCTGGTCTTTACAAGGAGGCAGGGACCACTTTCACTTGTTTTCTCCACCCTGAAACAAATTAGGCTTTTTCACTGAGCCAAATCCAAGTGATGCTTAATCGGATTATCAAACAAGAGAACATTTAATTTAGGGAATATCAGTGTAATCTCACGATCTCTTGTTGCCTTTTCAGTCTTTTACTAAGTGGTTACTGTACAGGACCGTGCTGCAAGGATGCGACTAATCGACGTTACTATCGACCGGACTTTCTAGTCCTCTGGACCCTGTGCAGACATACCTGTAACATTTGTTTATTGCAAGGGTGTTTCCACTAGGTTATATGTGTAAAGAGAGCCGCACACAGCAAAAATCTGAATTAATTCTGGTTGTGCCCAACTATTCAACATGCACCATACCACCTGAATTTTCAGACTACTACACTGCCCTTAGTTGCAGAGCCTTGAGAGTTTACCTCCATATTCAAGCTTTGTGGATACACCAAGAACAATTTGTGGACTTGAATCATCCCCAAAGCCTGCCTTCCATCTTTGATCCCTGACCCTCTCTGTGCTGGAAATTCAGGGTACCACATTTCAGGCTGTTAACCTGTCAGCAGCCCCTCCATCTGAATGAAGTAGTAGCCTTTTATTCCCTTGAGCTCCTGTGAGTACAGGTGCTGTGCTCTGTTCTCTGAGGCCCAGCAGTGAGAGCCTCTCCCTGGGCTGCCAGCCAGCCAGACAGACCTCCGGGGGCTTTTGGATTTTGAAGATCTAACTGGAGATTTGGGAGTTACCCAGAGTTTCTTTACCACACGGCCACTGGAGAGAGGGAGGAGGACACCATGGGGTGCTGTAGTGGCAGGTGTACCTTGGCCTTCATCTGTGGCATGCAGCTGGTAAGTGTTTGGATGGAGGTGGGTGTATGGGCGGGTCAGTGAGGGGAAGAATTTATTTTTCTTAAATATTCGAAAACTTGAACAACAACAAAAGTCATGCTGGGGAATCAGCAAAGCCATGTTTTACTTGGTGATTAGCCATGGAGCAGGGGATGGGTGGATGGATCGATGGATGCAGGAGAAAAGATGGATGACTGAAAGGTCACATTTCAACTTAATGGGCGTGTTAAAGGTCATGATATAAGGTAGGATCAGGTTTGAGGGATAGATGGACAAATAGGTGGATTAAATGGATGAATGGCTGTTGGCGGGAGTTCTAAGACTGTATTAAACGCTGTGATAGATAAATGAAGACAGATGGTGATAAATGGATGCACTGGTAAAGAAATAGGTATGGGTGTCTGGATTGCAGATGAATGTATGGAGTATGTGATTAATGCAGAAAAATACGTGGATGAAGGAAATAGGAGGGGTACACAATAAAAACTCATGGTATCAATTGCTGCCATTCTCTTTCTGTGTCTTTCTTTCTTTGGATCTCTCCTCCCATCACCATCTGTGACAATGGGAACTTGTGCCAGGGAAGACAAGAGGGATGGACCGATGGGTCTGTAGGTGTGTATGTATGTGAGGTTGCGCAACACAAATAATTTAATTAGTTCTAACATGCTAATTATTCCTAGGTAAATAAAAACACACCCTAAACAGTGAAATAAAGCAAACAAGTTGTTTTAGTTTCATACAGTAAAAATGGTTCAATGTGGATGAAATTCTATAAACCAAACACATTTCCATCTGACACATTTTTTCTTCAGTGTTGAACATTTATACAGACAGAAATCCATACAAGAAAAAAAGCCGTAGTAGACGGGGAAAGTCGGAAAAGCTCAAAACCTTGACAAATTAGGGTCTTAAACATCTTAGCAAACAATTGTGTTTGTACAGAACATTTGCCAAATCACATTCATTTAGAATCATATTTTTGGTAAATGTATGAATGTTGTTGCATTATGTTTGGTGCCTTTTGAGCTCTGATTTTGGCCTCGAGGAAAATAAAAAAATCTAACATGAAAGTCTGGTTCTTCAGCTTCCAAATGCACCAGTGTATTTACGGGCTAGTCACTCACTTTGTCTTTCTGTCATCTGTTCCTAGGGAGAATTTATCCGAATGTTCCTTGCCTTTAACAGTTGTATGCTTTGCAGAAAAAAAAGCTTTTATGTGCATGTACAGTATGCGCATCAGCTTTGCACCGATCCACACAGAGTGCAAGACATTTGTTTCTCCACAACACACATGAACTCGACACGCTTAGCAAACGATCGGGCAAAGGTTAACATCAGGCTGTTAATGAGAATCTGTCGACCTAGTTTTTGCATTGTGTCCCAAAACATTGACACTGGTCACACCCCCGTCTGCATTTTTTTGGCATGTTGAATTACTCTCATTGGCTGTTCAGCTTGGCGAATCACTAGCTTAGAAGAGGCGACCGTTGCTCAGTTGGCAGAGCAGATATTCACGAACCACACGGTCAGCGGTTCGACTCCCGGTCTTCTTGAATACATGTAAAAGTGTCCCTGTGGCAAGACAATGAAACCTAATGTTGCCCATAGTGTCTGCTACTTACTTGCAAGTTGCTTTGATAAAAGCGTCTACTAAATGTCTAATTGTAAACACTAAGTATTTATACTGTAAACCATCTGGTGCGATTGAGCGTGTTGCGTAAATGTTAAGCTAATGATGCTTTGTTTACAGTGTGTACATATGGGGTCCCAGGTCTTCCTCTTTTTGTTTCCTCACGCAGATTCAGCATGTGGATGCTACATGGTCGCTACTGGCATCTTTCCAAGTGCCAGTTGTCAGCATGGAAAAAAACAAACATTAGTCGATAAAGAATTTGGTCTTTGTTGCTGCTATTTCTTTGAAATTTGCATGTTGTTTCACAGCCCTTGGAGAGGTTACAGCAAAGTTTTAAAAAAAGTTATGGGCTGTTAAACCAAAACCGTTAGGTGGAAGATGCTAAAATGCTCTAGATTTTGAGGGAATTGCAGAGTTCAGTTAAATATCTGTGGGTTTGTGGCATAAAGGGTGAAGTATTATGTGATGTCTTGCAGACATGCAGTTTTGCAATTATAACTTTGCAACTTCTTTTTACACATGAAAGTCTAAATTACTGCAAGGTCCAGACTTTTTAAATAGTTATATCTGTTGCTAAAGAGCTTTGCATGATATAACTTACGTAGATAAGTGTACATCGAACATTGATGTATTGTCTGTGGGTTGCCTTTTTCATTTGAAGAAGAAGAATAAAATTTATTTTGTTGGCACTATATTGTTTCTATGGCATGACAACCGTTATACTTTTCTGAATTATCATGAATGTTTTAAGTTGAGTCTTGCTTTTTCTTCCTTGGACAAAATTGAAATGAAATCTTTTCTTCTTCTTTCAGCAGGTACTCCTGCAGTTTACTTTTAATTCTCTTTTGTTTTTTCCTCCTTTTTCTATTGTTTAAAGGCTGACAATAGGCTGCATCAACTTCCTGTAATTAGTCAGAAGGTCTGAACCATCAAAAAGAAACTAACAGAATCATGATTCATTTAAATCCACACTGAGGTGGATTTGGTATCTTTCAAAGTTACACTCTGTTCAAGAAAAAAAAAACATTTTGTTTTATTGCCCTTATAATCCTTTACCGCTGTAGTGTAGAAATATAAAAGTAGTGTGGCATTTTATTTTTAGTATTTTTATAGTTAATGTTATGGGACACCACAGACATGGGTTGTGTTTTTATTTATTTGTGTTGTTTTGCAGGACAAAACTAGATGTAAAAGTTTAACACACATTCGTCATTAGATATTGTGGCAGAACCGGTGGCTAAAAGCTAAAATGGCTAAAAATGATCATAAATACACTAATTTGCTGAGAGGACAGTGCTGTGAGAGGAAGTCAGAAGGCTTAAACATCACTGGCTACAACAGCTGAGGAGGGAGTACGTGGGGAAAAAATATGGCCTCTGTAGTTTTTCCCTAACTTTGCAAAAACAAATGTTAGATTGTCAGGGTTATGGCAAACAAGAGATTGTGGTACTTGTTGTTCATTTGTAGTTTCATTAATTTGCCCCTATTCAGTTTTTTTTATCTGTGTACTTATACATGCTTTGCCATACTTTGTGAAATCCTCCACATTATGAAACCATTATCAGTTTGTACTGTATCAGTACTGTATTTCTGATTCCCTCTGGGTTTGTGTTTTTTTTTTTTTTTTTTTTTGCTTTTTTGTCCTTTCGGATTGTCCCGTGAGTTCAGGGACGCCACAGCAGATCATTTTCCACATGTTGATTTGGCACTGCTCTAGACCGGCACTGAACAGCTGGGGAGGGGAACGGGCTGTTAGGGGTTTAGTGTCTTGCCCAGGAACACTTCGACATATAGCCGTGGCCGGGGATCGAACCACTGACCCTGTGGACGACTCCCTTTACCCACTGAGCTACGGCTGCATATTTCTATACCAGCTCAGGTGAATAAAAAAAAGTAAATGTTGTCTTAAATACATTGTGTCTTTAAATCCTCCCAACTAGATTTAGCAGGTGGGACTGATGTAGTATCAGTTTGAAAAAATTGAGTTTAGAAAAAAAAAAGGACAGCAGTAAGTCAACATTGGTGCAGCAGAATACCAATGAGACTGCCACATGTGCTGCACATGTATGAAACATGTTACTGTGTTGTAAATGAGGATGTTGTGTGTTTCCATAAGTGAAGTAGAGGCAGGATTTGTTTGAGTGTGTGCTCGTGAATGAGATGCTGTCACAATGATAGTCATTGTGTCTAATGTGGTGGAACTAATGCTATGCCATAGTCAACAACATGTTTTGCTCTGTTAGCTGTTGTAATAGCTATGCCAGTTGATGCCACCATGAGCTAAGCTGGAGGTTTAAGACTGTAACTGTATGTCACAGTTCGGCCATGCACAGTTAACTCTGTAATAGTTGAAACCATGTAGACACAAGTATCCTCGATGTATAATCCTTGTCTTCACAAAAGGTGAAATTTTCCAAATTGTAAGGATGCTATGATAAGGATATGAAGATGTATTTACCCACAGGAAACCATTCTGCCCACAAACCTTGTTGTTAAAAGCAATCTAATTAACCACAAATTAAAAGACAGCCCTTTTCTTTGTTTCTCTGCTGAGACCTTTTGCTGGAAGTAATTCCACCTAATAGTTGACCTCACAGAGGAGAAAACAATGCTGGTCAGTGTGTTTTATGTAGTGGAACTGATGTCTTATGTAGCTCTTAACAGCAGTTTTCTCCTGCTTCATTAGATGGGTTAATTGCGGAAATAGCTGATGTCATTATAGCTGAGCAGAGATCAATGATCCGGGTTTGGAGATATGTCTACTTCACAGCTGACGTCACCAAGTGAGAAGTACAATTAGTCCCATAAGATATGATTACGCCAAATTGTTGTAAAAGTATTATATTCCCGTGTGCTAAGATTATTCGTTACCTTTAAGGTCACCAGTCAATGCAAAATTATTTTCTGCTTTCCCTCAATAGCTATTGATTACAGTTCATTTCAGTGAGATAAACCTGCAAAGAAATAGATGCGCTCTTTTCTTTTTCTATTGTCCCACGACCCTTTGAAAAATTAGGGCTGCTCCTTTTTCATTATTGATTAATCTGCCACTTATATTCTGAGACTATCACTTGGGCCATAAAATGAGAAAAATATTTGACAAACATTCCCAAAGCGATGTTTAAGGTGAATTAAAATCTGCAATTAAATCTGCACAGTTTGAAAAGAGGAGAACACAAAATTCTAACCTTGAATATCTAAGTGATTCATTGATTGTCAGTTTTGTTTTGTTGTCTCTACTGCTAATCGACCATTTCAAGTAACAGATTTAGTGCCTTTGTTGCAGCAAATCAATTAAAACCTCTATATCTTTATGGATATGTTGACCAAATAGAGTTAAATATTTTAAAGTTATACATTAAAAGGAATAGTTCAGCATCTCTAGAAAGAGACTCATTTGCTTTGTCTGCGACGATGTAAAAATGACAAATGATAGTGAGGTTGCTGGGCAACCAGTGGAAACCCCAAAACATCATGGTGACCAGCCAAGAATGTCTTAAACAAGTGATCAAGGTGCTTTCTAGAGATGTGCATTAGAATGTTTTTCTTTTTTTAGATAGAATAATTAAGGCATTTACAGTCAATTGTCTGAATAACTGATTAAAATAAAGCTTTGCACCATTTTGCTGAGTCTGCTGCTGATACATCTCCCACCTGCCCACATGCTCTGTGTGTAGTGCACAGGGAAAGAGTGTCTTAACATTAATTCCCCTTCTCTACAATGACAAAAATAAATGGCTAAAAAAAAAACTATTCGACTTTTTATGCAAAGTATTTGACTATGCTCAATTTAATTATTTATGCAGATTCCTGATATTTTCAGAAACTGGGAACTAGTGGAAAAGTAGAAAATAACAGCAACATTATAGGTTTTCATACAAGGTTTTAAAATGGTCATGAGAAAGATGAAGCACCTGCAAAGTGTAGGGGACAGAGAAATTATAAACTTGGATGTTGCAAAGCAAAAAAGTCATGGATGATCAGCGGGTGTTTTTACCAACACCTTCACGCACACATACGGCAGAGACACATATGCTGCTGGTGACTCACTTACTGTGGCAATGGTTATGGTTGCTATATCAGTCCACACACCCACAAGCTGCTGTCACAAAGATGATGACTAAATCATCCAATGGCATGATAGGTAACAGGATGGCAACTGGTGTCCTCGCTCCATTGGCTGATGCAGCGGAGCCTGTGCACACAGTGGGTGGGTGTTAAATGTTGATGGAACATTAATTATGTTGTTGGTGTGTAACTTAATTGAATAGAGTGGATGGATTAAATTACTTGTAATTCAGCAAAGTGCACAATTCCAATTAGCTAATTATTCTTAATCCAATAAAAGATACAGTACATAATCTTTCAGAAATAAAACAATAAAGAAGACACTGTCAGACATTTGTCACAGCAAAAACCTCCTGGTAACTATGTTCAGTTATAATCCAAACTAATAATAATACACTTGGAGCAGAAGACAGAGATTAGACACATGTAACAAGTTTGCACATGTATATGAGCCACAGGCTGTGTGAGACAGTGTTTGTCTGTCTGTGACAGTACATTCTTGTGACATTTCCACCACTGAAGCACATAATGAATAATTTACCTCTTGAAAGTTATGACATGAATGCAGATATGGTTTCTCGGCGTGTGTGCCGTGTGTGTTACCTGATTTCAAAACAGGGACTGTCATTCAAAGCCAGAAGTCAAAACTTATCTAAAAGCCATTTTGGGGAGAAAAAAGTAAATCACATAAATTGGTGTTGATGTGTTCTCAGTAAAAAGTTATTTTGAATAAGTAAAAACATCAATATAGATAATTTAAAATAAAATATAAAACATTTACTGTTGATGTTGGTTGCAAATTGGAATAAATTTTCAATTTAAAGTCAGATTTGCAGTTTTCTCCAGCTCTGTGTGATTTGAGTTTGACGTCCACATCTTTCTATTAGGAATATGCATCCATCTCATGCTGATGTTTTTTCCGCATTTTGAGGCAAATGCACTTTGAGAGAGTTGAAAGCGAGAGAAACTTCTCCACTCGGGCAACAAACGTAGTCTTCAGAGCTCCTTCCTCATCACCACAACTCAGTGAGATAAAGAGGCTTTGCTCTCCTTTATGTACAACGGTGCTTTCAACAAGAGCCCCACACAATCTCAGCTCTGAGTCTATAGATTTTCTGTCTCTCTTTCTTTGTCGCACTCTCTAATTTGTCAGTCTCTCTTCCCCAGGTGCCTCTTTTTATATATGCCCACTCTCACTCTGTGTATGTCTTTCTGGCCCTTTTCATTTCTTTATTGGTCTCCACCTCCTCTCTCTTTAAGGCTCTGCTCGAAGGAATGCTGCCATCACAGATTGGACACTAACTGTACTGGCACTTCATTCAATGAGTTCAATAGAGTCTGTCTAGAGTTGGTCTAGTCGAGGTACATTTTATTGTGCCGAAGACGTCTGACATTAGATTTCGAACCCTGTAGATCAGTCCAAGCTGCATTCACATGGTTCAATTATCTTCTGTGGCCGTCCATTGTCAGTAAATACAGTCTGTGGTTACAGGTTATGGTGGAAGTTTCTTTGAATGAGCTTTGATGAATTTGGAGGTGTTGAGTGTTGATTTCTTTGAAAAGCTACAGAAATTGACTGGGGCTTTCTGCATATTTTCAACCACCCAACAAGCATTTTGGGGTGGACCCTTCAAGCTACCTGTCCCACACACATCATCCTCACAACATTAATTAGACTCCACATACAGAGGACATAAATATATGTAACACAAGCTGTATTGCAGGGACAAACTTACCTTTTTATTAGTAGCTATTATTTAAATAAGGTCTTAGTTTTTGTTTGAGCCTTAATTTGGATTTGGCTGCTTATGACAGAAAAAAATGTGCAATGAAAAGCAGGACATACGTGCCTAAATCAATCCTTGCAGGAGTTTGCAATGTTGCAATTCCAAAATCTTGTGAATTCTGCACGACCTTTCAGCTTAAAACATCATAAAAACATTGCAACATGCATCGCATTTAGAAAAGCTGGTCCAAGCTCGTTAGAAATATGGGAGGGCTGGGTCAGGAAGGGGATCCGGCGTAAAAACTGTGGCTAATGCGACCTGTGTGGAGACCCTGAACTCAGGGGATAAGCAGAAAGGACAAAAAAGCTGCAATTATCACATAAGTCTCAATTATGAATAGTACAAAGAAAACTTATTAAAAGTTGAAATGGAGAAATGTGGTTGTTTTTTGTTAAATGTTTGCTAATTTAGAATTTGATACCAGTAACATGTTTGAAATACATTTGGACAGGGCCAACAAACGACCTTAAAAGTTGTGCAATGAGAAAACGCCTGATGGAACATCTCACAAATAATGAGGTTAATTAGCAACAGGACAATATCATGATTCTGGCCCAGGAAATGGCCTGAATGAAATCTCTTTTCAAATCTAAACATTTCTTTGCATTAGTTCGTATCTATATCCCACCTAAACTTAATTTTTTGTATTCTCTGTATCACATGATTGAAAAGAAGCTGTAGAAGATAAACCATTTTATTGTCTGGACTGTGTGAAGTTGTGATAACCGGGAAGCAAATAATACTGATTAGACAAAGCTTGAGTGGTTACTTGGACTGTTGTTGATGTTGTTGTACTCAGATCATCACGTGATAGGAGTTCCTCTTGGGTCCAAAGTTGAGGACCCTCTTGATGTAATCTGTTTCCAAAAGACACCAGACTCACAGCAACACTACTGTTCCACTTTATTTTGTCCTTTGGATAGCTTTCTCATAAACTGTGATTTATTTATCCCCCCCCCTCACCCAGGATGTTTTGATGGTAAAAACAACATAAGTTGTTGTCCCAGTTGAGATTGTGGCATGTCTTGTAAAACCATTCAGTGGCTCACAGAAAGGGTGCAAAACCATGATACTGTATCAACTCACGCAGTCATCATAAAAGAGTCTGTGAAACTGTGGGAGAGTGGAATCAGTAAAAAGTGTTTGTGTCTGAGAAGCTGACTCAATCTATATTCCTCCACAGCTCAATGGAGGCTTTAAATGGAACCCTTACACAGATTATTTGTTCTATAGTCTGAGGGATACACACAAACTGTGAAATCACATCCACTATAGAGACCACTGTTGTGCTTCTGTATGTAATACTACATTGTGTTATAGAGCATAATGTTATCTAACAGCTAATACTGTCAGTTAACAAAAAATAAAATTATACTTTATTAGTTCAGGCAGATTAGATTTGGAATTTGATGTTACTTTGTCCTGGTATGCTTCCAACCCAGAGTTTTTACAAACTGTGCAAGGAACTAAATGCTTAAATAACTACATTTTTGATGATGTCTCACCACTGTTTCTTGCCTGAGAAAGTAGAAACACCACTGTTTCTACTTTGTCTACTGCACAAAAATACAGTGCACCAGGGTTTTTGTTTTTTTTGAGAGTGATGTATCTTTTCATCACAATCAATCTTTGGCTGAATACAGACAGCAGCTGCAGAGAGCAAATTAAGAAGAGAAAAGCCAAACTCTTCATTTTAGCCGCCACAAAATTAACGTTAAGTAGCTACAGCTGATCTCATCTGCCATTAATGTTATTAGTAACACCTGTGTTTCTCCTACATCGACTCTCCATGTCGGCTGTGACAAAAACTGCACAATTTTATTCTTGGCAAATAAATGTTTCCCTAAGAGTTAATATCTCACCTTACATTTTAATGTACACATGTACATGTTGTGTTTCTTTGTGTTTTTGTTTTTTTTTAAAAGAGATTTTCTAATTAATCTCTGGTACTGATGAGTCAGCTGCATGGGATGCAGCAGTGAGTCGCCGCTTATTGTCCATGGAGGAAATTAATCGGACTTGCCTGCAAACCCTTTCCCAAGTCATTAGTGTGCACTGCCTCCCATGATTCTGTTTGTTTTTAGCCTTTCATAGCATCTCATCTCATCCCTGCTTCAAAACATCTTGAACTGCAGCTGTGGAGGGCACAGGCAAAGCTACTGCACTCAGTCACATTCCCACAGGCTTGTTTCTCCAGACCAATCTAGTGGCCAATTTCAATTTTCCTGCATCATATTCCAAAGTCCTGACCCCATCTTTGAAAATCGCCGCCAGTTTCCTATCGACACCCGGCAGCCGAGCGTGAGAAGAAAGCGAGGCGACGACATGCAACAGAGGTCATGTACTGGATTTGAGCAAGCGATATCACGGGCGCTGAGCTGCTAAGATGTACATCGACAGAGGTGGAAGCTGCCGACCTTGTACGTGGCCACCGCTGATGGATGAGCCGAGATGGTGTTAGGCCAAATGCTGGTGCCTCAATATTTACACACAGGGAGACAGGCAGACAGACATAGACAGCAAACAGACACTTCCTTTTCTTTAGGTTGTCTTTTAATATACTTCAAACTACTGTGGTGCTGACTTTTGGCTGCTTGCTACTCCTGTATTGTTATTTACCCCTCAAGGTGAAACACTCCCCTATTGTTCTCTGAGAACTCATATCCTGTTGATGTGGTTGTTGCTATTGTTGTTGTTGCCGTGAATCCTGATATTCCGCCTGCGCAGTCGTTTTGATCTTATTACATCAAAGGAGTGCTTGAATTATAATGTCGAGCGACTGCAAAGCAATGCCTTCCAGCTTCATTACACATAATTATGAGAGGGAGAGGTGTCAGATGAACACCTACTATCTGGAGAGGAAACAAGCACATTTTCACGATAACACTGATATTTTGTAGAGTCTAATGGCTGGAAAAAGGTTCTCAGCACTGACAGGAGTATAAAGTTATCAGCAGTTCATATTTAGCTGAAAAGGTAAAAGTAAAAAGTCAGTGAGAAGATTTCAGGTGGGAACAGTGATGCTGGTTAATTTTGCTGATTTTTTTTTTATGTGTGCCACATAAATAAATTATATTTTTACTAATGATGTAAACTTACTCTCAGGAAAACATCTTAGACAGTCTATAAAGTCTACAGTTACACAAAGATCAGAAACTTGTGAGCTTCTTTCATGTTTGTGTTTTATTTTATTCACCATGTTTCTTTTCTTTGGCTTCTTATACTGTTCCAGAATATTTTTCTGTCTGTATCATTATTGCCCTTGTTGCCTTGTAATTTTTCTCACTGCGTCTCTCAATCTTTCTCTCAGGCATGCTCTTTCTTTTATTCTTTCTCTTGCTGCTCTGCACAGTCTCTCCCGGGCCATTTGAATTGCTCAGGGAGCTGTGAAAACGATGTCTGTGTGTGTGTGCGTGTGTGTGTGTGTGTGTGTTCATTTTCAGGGACAGTGGAGGTAGTGGAGTGTGTTAAGTCTTGCTGTAGAATCCTTTGGACTGGGATAAGGAGCCAGGGGAGAAAAATTTGGGATGGAGGAAAGGAAGAATGGACGGATAAATAGATATATTCATAGAGGACAGATGAATATCTGTGTGTGGATCGATATTAGGATGGAGGGATTGCGATTCGGATAAGTGAATGGAGAGAGGGCTGGGAGAGATGAGTTGGGGAAGCAGGGGAGGGGTGGATGATAACGAGAGAGGATGGATCGATGATGGATAGATAGCCAAGATGAATGGATGAACAAATGGTTAATAGATGAATGGGCCGTTTAACACTGCAGAGTTATCAGTAATAGCTCACAGATGGCAGGCAGTGCAGGGACAAACATGTACTGTACATGTATTGTATGTGAACTGTACATGCTGTTGTCTGACAGGAAGCAGTGCTGCTTTCCTCCTAACAAAGCCTCATTTAACCTCTCTGCTTACCTGCCGTGCACAGCTAAGCTGAACAAAGCAAAGCTAAACAAAGGCAAAAAACAAAACAAAAAACACACTAGTCCTACACTTGCAAGCTACAGACCGGCACACGTTTTGGTTGTGATGACACACTTTGATTTGGTTTTGATGACTGGTCAGACCTGGTTGGGCTGGGACGGTGCCAGTCTACGTAGGTCAGGTATTAGGCATGTGCCTCTTCCAGACTTTCAAGCCTTTCGTGGGAACTGTCCAGCCTTTAAAGGCGTTAGCTTTTCTTCTGATGTGTCCCCAGCTTATTGTAAGCTGCTAGCATGGTTACTGCTGTCTTTGGTCCAATTATGTGTTCTTTTGCAGGAAGCATGTTCCCAGCTTAACGCACAACTCTGGGTGGCAAGTGCTGGCCTGAAACCCAATATTCAAGTTTTATTTGATACATTTTTGCTGTTGAACATGGTTACATTGGTAGCAAATCAAACCGAAGTTATAAGGTACTGGTGAGTTAAAACTAAATGGAGATGAGAGAAGAAAGACAGCTGGTTGACCAACAAACTTCATCTTGCTTTTTTCTTTTACTGTTTTTATAAAAGACAGTGCTATGAGTTTTCTGAAAAGAAAATTCTAAAAACTTGCATTACTTTATGTACTTCATCACTCATAACTGTATGATAATCCAAGATAAATTGGGTAGGTTGCGGAAAAAACCTTACCGATGCCTCCAGCTTTTTGTCTTGGTCACATGACTCATCTACATCTCATGCGTACATGATTTTTGCTATTTCAAGTTGGTCCTTGATATGATAAGCTGATTTTGAGAGGGAATAGATAAAAGCTGAGAGTATTTTAGAACAGGCCATGACCAAAGGTTATTGTCTAAAAAAGTGGACAATCGATGTCTAACCTTTTTTTGAATTATCTCCTGACGATTTACCATCTCCTGCTCTTCTTCAGGTTCAGAGGTTTTGATTCACAGAACGACCAGAGATCAAATGTTGATCCTCTGCTCATCCATTACAACTAGATGCAGTCTGGCATGTCACAAGCAGAAGCTGTAGTGATGGAGGTCTGTTCTTATAAAAATGATATATCATTCAGTTCAGGAATTTGTGATTAGAAAACAAAGTAACCTTGTGTAGAAATTTTTTTCCTGTTATTTCCAAGACAACAAGGAGGTGGTTCATTTAGGTGCTAATCAAACCAGGACATATGATGTCAAATGATGTCCAATTCACTGTGATAACAAGTCATCGAAGAACTTATTTACTAATTATTATTTGAACTTCTGTGGACTTGGTCTGGTGTGTTTTGCCTTCAACCACAAAGTAGTGTAACACAAGTTTGATGATACCAAACATGGACCAAACAGGATCAGAAACAGGATTGGAAGTAGCAAATGCTGCACTGAGTTTTGTACTGAGCCTGCAAACTGTGTGACAGTATCATATTCACGAGAGCTGCAGATCATTACACAGTCAGGGAACTGGGCAGCCCTTAAATTTCAATTTGCGGTGAAGCAGCAGCAAAAAGGTGCATTTAAGTGGAAAAAATTTTCATCATAGAATCATTAGTTTTTGCACAGAAATGGACCCTTGCAAATGTGTGAACTTCAGTAGAGTATATATATCGGCGACCTCTTTATTTGCCTGATAATACCATCCACTTCAGAATTTCTTCCAGATTCCAAGATGTTTGGTATCTATGTCACATGTTTCTGGGCCAGAATGCCGAAAACTGCAGCATAGTCTCAGAACATATGGCCCAGAAAGTGCTCGAGTTGCTAATCTACAACTGAACTTGTCATAATTAGGCTAAAAGAAAACTCAAGTGGGAGGATAGAATAAAATATAAACTGCTCAAACTGTTTATATTTAACACTTTTGGTCTGCTGTCACAAAGAATGGTCAATGTGTCTGCAAGAATATCGCAGCAATATTTATTTACCTCTGATTTTACGCTGACTTTTGTTTTGTGAAACCAAATCTTTCTACACATTTTCCTTGAATCTTTTATGAGGGACAAGAATCAAATTTCTCCTGTATGGTCAATGGTGTACTTACAGTACACTGAACAAAGCACTTTGAAATGTTTTTTCCCACTCACCCATTCACCCATCACACTGGTGACAGCAGCTGCCACTGCCTGACCCACTGGAAACAACTTAGGGGTTCCGTGTCTCGACATGTACCCAGGAGGGACCAATGGTTGTGGACGAGTGCTCTACCTACTGTCTCCTTACTGCACAGGAGACAGCACTGGATCCAGCTTCCTGAAATGGTTGCTTAATGGCCAAGTGCTTCAATTTACTAATATATCTGATTAAAAATAAAAAGCAATAGTTTTAGTCACCTGCCTTAGAGTCTCCTTTCTTTGAAAACACTTCTGACGTGGTAATTGCTGAGAACTGCAGTTAGATTGTGACAGTCTAAAGTGGGGCTGTGATGGAAGGTGTAGTTTTTAGCTTTGTAAAGATGCAGCCTGTGCTTTCACTCTTTGTGCTATGCCAAGCTAAGCTAAACTAACCCGCACACTTAAGCTGGGCCTACAGAAATGAGCGAGACATCAATTTTCTATCTTTCTGTCTATCTCTTAGCAAAATGGATATTCTGTGGTTCCTGAATTGCATTAGCAGAATAATCATAAATGTATTAATTATTTGATATGTATAAAAGGTTTGCTGATTTTATCAGCATAGATCATTTAGATAATCAGTTCTTTATATTATAATTTTCTTGATTTTTTAAAGGTCAAAAATCCCTGTGTTGCAAAAGTTTTCCGTTAAGTTCATTTTGTTTCTTGTATTTATTTATTGTTTAAATATCGGGTATCAGGTTTCGACAGCAGCTTTTGTGTTATACTACAGAAAATTAAGCACCATGATTCTACTGCCCTGATACTTGTTAGCCACTGTGTTTTTAACGCAAAGAAAAGAAAATAACTGCACAAAAGCCTGTTTTGACAAGCTTTCTTATCTTTGATGGGTCACATTTCCACTGCTGCCTGCCAAGGTCTTCTGTCGCGTCTTCAAATGCTGCCATTATTTTGATCTATAAATATCTTACATGGGTCTTTGTTCTGTTGTACACACACAGATGAACATGCTTTGTCATGCAGTGCACACATTTCTATCTATGCACTGACAGCCATTTGTATGTTGGCACAATGATGCACTCTTGCTGTTCTTTGCTCTGATGTCTTGCAATATGAATGCAGAGAATCATTTTCTGTTCACATGCTCCCCGAAGGCACCAATGAAGAAGTTTTGTTTCAGATTTGAATCCTTTTAAGAACTAGAGAAGATATTTGGTGATGTGTGAGAACAGAAAGAACTCAACATGGCACTTTCATCTTTACCTGTAATACATTTTCCCCCACTGCTCATCCCTCTCTCATGCCCTCTTCTCCTCTTCCCTCTCTTCTTTCTCTTCTCCTTCTCCCGCTCAGGATGAATTGATTTAGCCTTATTACCTTACACACCTGCCCTCTGGTGTGGCTCCACTCTTATCTCTCTCTCTCCCTCTTTCTCCTTCTCACATAGACACACATACACAAACTATTGCCTTCTATTTTGCTCCCGCTCCCTCTGTCATACACACACACACAAGTATACACACACACACACACACACACACACTGTAATCAGATCCGGCAATCTCTTGTATGTCTTGTATTTTTGAATACGGCAGATAGAGTCTCAGCTTTCGGATACAGTCTCAGCTTTCAACCCGGCTCCATATCAGCCAAACTGTAGTCACATATCACCAAAATAGAAGCACAGTATGTTTTTGAAAGTGGGAGATACTGTGTAGAGTTGGCAGTGTTCAGTGTGTGTGTCCGTGTGTTTGTGTGTGTATATGTGTGTGTGTGTGTTTGAGTAATAATCTTGAGCAGCATTGGCTCCCAATAGCATGCCATTACCACTGACAGGGTTAGGGCTGTAATTCCCAGTGGCACCTGTATGAAAACTGGGTACATTCATGACAAAATAGAATATAAAAGCATGGATGGATGAATGAATTGATGGATAGATGGAACACTTCAAATAGTGTGTTCAGACAGATTGTGAGGTGAATTGTATTGGCAGTGCAGTCATATTCAGAGCAAAAGGAAAGACACGAGTGGGCGTGAATGTGCCCAGAGTGGCACAAATTGAGAAGAAAACACGTCCTCGCCAGTTGAACATATGACAACTTGAGCCAAAACATTTGTGATTGTCCCAGGTTTTCTGAATCTGATTCACAGACGTACAGAGACAAAATTGAAAGGAAAAGATGAACACTAAATAACACTAAATGAAAGAAAGACCTGGAATTAATTGTGAGTTGTGAGATCAGTCGAATATTTGCTTGACTTAAGGGTTGGAATTGCATGGAACTCACTGAATCAAAGCTAGATGAATCATCGGTAGAAAGAGGAGCTGTTGTGATACAAAACATTTGATTTGGTAAATAAAAGGGTATAAAATTGTATGTACTGTACAAAAAAAAACACAAGTTGTAAAGCAAACAGTTCCAAATGTGAATCTGGTGTTGCTCTAATATGCTCCTAGAGTGAGCTGGACATAAAGGTTGCATTTTTTTTTAGAAACATTTATTTTTTTCCAATCAGGGCAGAAACTAGTTCCTGAGAATTTTGAATTAGCTGTAACTCTGAGCCACACTATCACAAAGGCAGCTGAAGCTGATGGGTGTTTGGAGCCACGTGGCAACATGAAGTCATAAAGTGAATTCTGAGAAACAAAGAAATGACTAACGCTGATCATAGCAGACCTTCATTGGTCACAATAAACACTTAGATAAGATGAAGAAAGGGTTATCAGAATCCTCAACATCCTCATTCAAAATGGCTCAAATGAAAGCATTTAAAATATATAACGTGCAGTAAGTAAATACCTTCCCCTGCTCGCATTTCGTTTTGTAAGGGCATTGTGCTCCTTCTTTGTAAAAGATATGTAGGGAGCTCACAAACTTTTTCAACCTTGCAGACATGTTTCATGTTGGGATAATAGAAGCTGTTGTTAGTAACAACTGTCTCTAGTCTGCAGATAATTGTACTTCCAGCTTGTTTAAACTCCAGTCCCCACTGTGCCTGTATCACTGTCAGTTTTTATTGGCTTACTATCTGTGACATTGCTGACATTAGCAACTGCACTTTGCTGTGTGACATTTAAAATCCATTCCATACTAGCAGAGACTGTATAGTTAAATCTACATCATATCATGGCCCCTCTACCTGTGTGCAGTAGTTACCACGCTGCTCACGTCTATGTGCGTCTAGTCAGCAAATTTGAAGCTTTACGGAAAAACAGAAAAACATATAAGGTAAACAAACATTAACACAAAGTGAGTCTCTCCCCTGAATCCCACATAATCATTCACAGAGTCTGATGAAAGTAAGCCAATATCATTTGGCAATCTAGAGGCCTTTTGCAGTGCGGAGAACATGATTGATTGAAATAAAGGGAGACGATGCGTAATGCAGACACTGTCAGCTGTCCAATCCCCAGAAAGGATTTTATGATTGATGGCAGGCAGTAGCATTTAGAAGACTCACACCTCTGACTGCACTCTCAGCACTCACTGTGATTACATCTGAGGGTGTGTGTGTCGGAGTTGGTGCGCACAGGGGGACGTGGGAACAAGAGGAACATAGCAGTGTTTGTGTGTGAGTCTGCATGTGTGGGGTTGATTACGGTGGCGGGCGTCTGCCTGCTTGTGTGTGTTTGTGTGTAAAGGTGGTGGTGCAGTCTGCCCATGAGTGATTTTGTGATTGTGTGTGTGTTGCTGTGGAAACCCAGTGGTGATAATGTGGGACTGAAGGAGTGAGGGCAGCAGTGAAGGACACGTGAGGATGTAGCAGAGAGGGATAGATGAAGGGAGGAGGACATCAGGGATGGAGGAATGTATAGGAAGGATAGGACAAACAAATGCTCAGGAAATAGGAAGAGGATGCAACGGAAAGAGTGGAGGATGAATAGTTAAATAAAGCTGCTGCAGATGGTAACAGGGATACAAGGTGCTGTGAAGGGGAGGGAGGGATGGAGAAGGACAGAGGGAAGCAGGAAGGAAGACAGTGAGGGAAATCTAGTTAGGTTACAGAGGTAAGAAGTAGTGTTGGGGCTGAAAATGTGAACTCAGTGTAATATTGGGGTTGAAGGCACTGAAGGGATGAGGAAATAGAAGGATGTTTAGAAAGGAATGAAGGACACATTGAGGTGTTGCAGGAGAGAATAAAAAGGTGAGATGGAGAAAAGGGAGGGAAGGCGATGAGATGTGCTGATGGGCGTGAAGCTTCAAAGATGTGTTTGCTACAAGTGAGTTGTTGCCGCTTGTGTTACCTTTAGCTGATAGTAGTGGACATCTTTCCAAAACCATTACAAATCACCATTGATACATAGATGAGTGTTACAATGTGATGTGGGACAACACTTTGGTTAAGGTTAGGGGCAGGCACAAAAATAACTTGCTCAAGGTAAATGCTATCCATGCTGTCACTGCTGTAGGGCAGTGAGAATGTCCATTCCAATGACTGTGAAGCTCACTAATAACTTTTTCATTCTTACAAAAGCCGAAAAGTGAATAAACAAAATAGTGGTTGGTTCACACATCACCATCCATGAAGAAAGCTACATTGTTTTTAGAAAACGATAGTTAAGTGAGCTTTAGAGATGCTTTAGATGTGGGATATTGTCGTTAATTTGACCTCTGCTGTGTAATGGCTTTAGCGATTTACACTACTCTCTAACACAAAATGTGACTTCGGTTTTATTTTTTCAAAGCTTCTTGGATCCTGGTTTTGGAACCATGATGATTAATATGAAATTGGCCGACACATGGTCGGTCCAAACACTTGCACATTATAGCCGTCTGTTGCATGTCTCCATGTTTCCCCTTCAGCATCTGCCTATTCGCACAAACACAATGCTTGAACGAATCAGAATTGGAACATAATCATTATCACGTAGCACATAATCATCACACCTTTGCTTGAGTCTGAATCATATCATAAATGCTGTTTCTCCACTTATTATTCCCTCTAATTAAAAGATCAGAGAATTTTTACTGAAGGTTGCTTGATACCCCAAAAATAGACTAATGCTTAAACTTTATTCATGAGAAACTATTTAGCATATTTAAAATTCAAGGTCCAAATTCTCTTTTAAAGTCAAACCGACATTGTTCTTGTGTGTCATTAGAGCTGTCTCACTGAATAATGAGACTGGCAAAATGACTGAGTTGTGCTTTTACAATGCCCCAAAACGTATTATTATTGATTTGTTGTTTTTTACTTATTCTATAAAAATATGAATTGTAAACCTCTTAGTGGTTGTGACGAACACATCATCCAGAGCTGGGCGCGTGCGTGTCCATGTGCACGCACTAATTTATCAGTAAATTTAGTGTGAACACGAGCGCGTCAGTGTAATGAGGTGCACTCTGTGTGGGCATGAATCTGTGATAGTGTGTGTGTGAGCATGTTTGCGTGTCTGTGTCATTGAGAGTGGTTTCAGATGCAGGGTCAGTGACAGGGCAAACAGCAGGCTAATGGAGACGGGTGTGTGTATGCGTGCAGTTTTGAGCACAGTCAAGAGGACACAGCAGGATAGGTGAGATGCCACTTGACTAATGTGTATCTGTATGTGAGTGAGTGTAGCTGTCAGGTCAATGACTCCCCAGGTCCTAGTGCCAGGCAGCACCCGCTGTGTACAACCACCTGTATGTTCAAACCATGAGAAGAAGTCATTCTATAAAATTGAAGACAGAAGGTGTTGGGACATGTGCATAGCTGTGAGTGTGTTGCTTCCATATTCCAAACACAGACACTGTTAGGCCTTACAATACTTTTTACCAACGTCTATGCATGGACAACAGGCTGGCAGCATTAGTCACATTTTATAAATATATTTTCTTGCACAATTTGTGTATGTGTGGGGAATTTGAAATGAATCTTTACAAGCACAAAAGTACTGCACCTTTTAAATCAAAAATCAATACCAAATTAACCAAGTTAGCTATAAATTAGCTATAGTTACCTTTGGTGTTTAGTTGTCTTTAAATCATGGGTCATTAGGTTTAAAGACCCTGCTGAGTATTACACAGTAGAATTTATCTGAAAAACACTATGGCTCTGGGATTGATTATGGACCCATAGTTACATAGCAACAGGACAGAATCCACCTACCATTACCACCAGTGTCTATCTTAGCCTCTGTGGTTAACAACCAGGACCTACAAACTATCATAGCAAACATATATTAATGTACTGTTTGGGATATGTGTGCATTTTCTAATTTTCTAATGTGAGCTAAAATTGCTCTTTCAGTGCCAAAGCTTCCTGATGATGCATTTGATACAGCTGCAAACTGGTGTGTTAGCTCTAATAGTTTAACGGGCACCTTCACTGATATTCAGCTTGCTTCTTTTGGTTCTAGTTTGACTAGTACATGTAAATGAATGCCATTAAAGTTCCCTCTGACTTCTCTATATTAAAATATCGCTCTACTTCTAGCTGCAAAATGCCTCCAGTTGACATCACTTGGAGGAACCTATAGGTCAGAATATGTTATCTTTTTGCTCACACTATGGAGTTTGTAATCATGTTCAAACTGCTTTTCCAGGGCTCAAAAGACATTATTTGAACTCCTAATGAGGGAAAACTCCTAATGGGTAATGTCATCTGGAGGAGCTTTTCAGCTAGAGGCGCACAGGTATTTTAATATAGGGAAGTTGGAGAGAAGTATAAAATGTACTTTTACGTGTACATCTACATCCTAAACAATATAAAAATTGGTGAAGTTGCACTTTAATTACTATTAGATAAAAAAACGGAAAAATAATACCAACAAACATGGAGACCTTAAATATTTTCTCTGAGCTTTTCATAACCTTCTTGCTCCACACATACCATTTAGTGGTAATGACATTTTCTTTTAATAAATGCTCGACTTTGAACTGAATTCCTAGAGTAGCTGAATGGTATTTCACATAGTAAGTCACTGAGCAGCACAAAACTACTGCCACCCCCCAAAACTAATAAGCAAATATTTAAAATTAAAACATACATATAGATCAGTATACATTTTTAATTCAACGAATTGCATGGTTTTAAAAGTAAAAGGTTTCACCACATTATCCCCAAAATTGTTATCCCAAATGTCTACTGTCATGTCATTATGATAATAAAAGTAAAGATACACAAAGGATGGTTTCATTGCTGTCTATAGGGAAAAAATCATTAGAGACTTTGCGACAGCTTACTGTATGTTTAATGCAATCTGAAGGTAGGATTTCTGATTTTGCATGGACTTTAGGTATTGTGACAGGTTAGTTGGTGTGTGAAAGATGGACACAGGCAAAGATGCTGAAACTCCCTCTCTCTCTCACTCACAAACAAAAACAATACAGTACAATCATTTGGGTTGGTCAATTTTGCTAGCAACAGCTACAGCTCCTAAAAATACTTTCATGAACTAATATATGCCTGTATCCTGGCCACCTGTGTAAAAATGATCTCGAACCACCACTGCAATAATCAGCAACAATTTCCAGCTTTTCAAATATAAGAATTTGATGGGTTTCTTCATAAGACATTCAAGCAAACTAAATATTTGGGGTGTTTTGGACTGGAGGTAAGAAAATATATTTCATGATGTCACTCTGGGCTCCTGAAAGTTATAACAGAATGTCTCACCATCTTTTGACATTTTATAGTCAAAACAATTCATTGAAAACATTGACAGACCTATTGAATATCTTTGAGTTTTTATTTGTTGACTAGGCAGATGAAGTACTGTAACAATAAAAACAAAATATTTATTTATGAAAATTCTCAAAATATCAGTTCTTTTAATGGCAGCCGTATTTTTCATACAAAGAAATTTGTAGGCTACACAGGTAAGTTGGGCATTTTCGACATAATAAGTGAGCTACAGGCAACCCAGTTTTGCACTGCACTGGAAACCAGGCCAAGTGTGCCAGGAAGCAGAGATTAGCTTAGCCCTGCACTGAAAACGTGTTTGGCCTTTCTGAAAGTTGTTCTCTGTTTGGCATGGAGTAGCAGGTAGCCTGTTGATGAATAAAGCTACAGAGGCTTCCAGATTTACAGCGTCACAAATGGCTTAAGTACAATCTGCTGGTGGGCGTTTTCGTACAGTAAACACACAGACGAGTCTTCGTGTCCACATGCACTGGGAGCAAGTGCTGGCTGGATGTGCTCCACTGACAGTGAATGGGCGATCAGCAATGCGCCCTCACTGATAGTATCCAGAGTAATATTATGGAAATATGGCCACATTTTCTGCTTCATAACAGTGAGCAGGAGAAAATAAAGCACCCGGCTCCCATTGATGCTATGAGCGCTGTGAGCACAATGAAGCTCATTTAAATAAGGTGACAAAGTTAGCCGGCAGTTCATTGTCGACTAGGACACCACAGGTTCTTTTAATGTCTCCCATTCAGCCCTGGACACAAAGTTAATTTAGTCTTGGCCCACAACCCAGACACAATAAGCCACACGGATGCTATTGTCTCCTGACTCACTGAAGAAGCTGAAACATTTTGGGAAACAGCTTGCTTTCAGAAAGTCTGCCTAAACGTTTTCATGCTACACTGAGTTCTCAAATACAATTAACTAACACACCCTTTCCAGTTTTATATCATTTATCGACATAATTAATCCTTTTTGCCATAAAACACCAATTATGCAACATACACTCCCTTGCATTGTGCTCTTGTACACAGACAGGCACACACCACAACCACCAATGTTGTGGTTGATTTCATTCAGCTCCCATGAGGTTATTCAGAGAGATAGGGAGAGGCCAATATCTACTTACCATTATGTGTGTGTGAGAGTGAGTGAGTGTGTTCATGTGTGTTTGTGTGTTAATGTGTTTGTGCAGTCTTAATGTTCCTCAGCCCGCTGGGCGTCCATCTGTGGGTTTTTCTGGTGTCATTTCCACTCTAAATATCCCTCTACTCTCTCTCTCTCTCTCTCTCAGACACACACACACACACACACACACACTTAAAACACTAAGTACGCTAAACACACACCAAGTGTACTCAGGCATGCATTAAAAAAAACGACAAAACCTAGGCTTGTACAACGAACCACACACATTAGACAGTACATGAACACATGAACAAAGACACACTTTTTACACAGACACATGCACTTAACACACACACAAAACGAGAGCCCCTGGGTACAATAGAGGTGCCTCCTAATACTTCCTATTTATCATGCAGCAGTTGAACCCCCCTTGTTCCAAACAGCACACACAAACACACACTGTCAAACACACACACATTTTATCCTCATAAAAGCCCTGCCTGGATAGATCGGCCATTAAGATATGACTGTACGAATGGAAAACCATTGGGTGGCTGATAATTCATTTACAGTCTGACTGAAGAGGCCTGTGTTTTTGCGTGTGTGTTTGTGTGTGTGGTGGATAGTAACACAGAAAGCGATTAAGTGAGGGAGGATGGAGGCGTGGGGTGAGAGGAGGAGAGATGAGGAAAAAGAGATAATGGAAGAAGAAGAGTGAGGCTGACACAAATACAGTAGAAAAAAGAAGTGATGGAGGAGAAATGTAGAAGAAAAAATCCAAAAGGGGAGCGAGATAAAGAGGAGAATGATACGAAAGAAAAGTGACATGTAAAAAGACAGTGGAGAGAGGTTTGTGAAAAATAAGGGAGGCACCAATGGGAGGCTGGAAAATTAAAGAAGGAGGGAAAAGGCATTGCCAGGCCATTGAGGAGCCAGGAGGAAAAAAAAGCAAAAGAGCAAAACTGTTTGTACAAATTGTACAGCTCAGACATCTGTTTGAAATTACTGCAGCTATACTGCAAATTCTGTACAACCACAAGGTAAAACAAGGTTTTGCCCCTTAAGAGCTCAAACATCTAACATCAGGTTTTGAATAATGTATTAGCAATATGATTTGAAATTTAAAGAACCCTCTCTTCCCTGTCTTGGAACGAGTTATCTAATCTGAACGATAGCGTCTGTGAGTTTCGTCCATATCTGTTGTCCTCTACCGTCTTTTGTGCTTTTATCAAAACCGGATCAGTTTGGATCAAAGCGGCAGAGAAGATAAAACATACTGAGGCAAATGCGAACATTTCACTCCTTGTGATTTCTTCTGATAATGTCAGTGTTTCTTGGGTCTGGTCGGCTCACAGACAGAAACGCCAGTCTGACAGACAGGCTTTCAAAGGCAGCAGCAGGGAGACAAACAGATGGACACGCTTTCCATCAAAGATGTTAAAATGACTATTATACACATGCACTGTATAGTTTGACTATAAGGCAAGGATAGGGCGCAAAACATGGGAGACAAAAAACAGTAAACGACTAAATTGAGTGAAGAGATGGAAAAAGAGCGCTGATGGAAGAAAGGTGTATTTCTTCAGATGATGTGTATGGTATTAAATCATAATCAGTTGGTCAATCATGGTAAATAAGTGTAGAGTGCTTCTGCTGCAACCTACAATTATTACTAATGACACATTCAGCTCAGTATCAGCACAGGGCCAACACAGCCTCACACACACACACACAAACACACAGATGTTCCTGTTTGAGGGTATTGATATATGATTGATAGTTTGCTGAGAATGTCCTCCAGCACTGTGTGTGTGTGTGTGTCTGCAAAATATGTATCCATGTTATTGGATTTAGTTTTTTTTGCCTAATCTGTGTGTATTTGGATTTGTGTAAACATGAGATGCTGCTACTACACACAATAATCCTGCTTTTGTCTGTCTTTGTGATGGGGACATGTTAGGAATTGTCCCTCAGACTTTGAGGTTATATTTAGAACTTTGACAAGCTACAGCTGATTTGATTTGATTATTTAACAATACATTCATACAACATAGTAAATCAGTAAATCCAACTGTAAGTGTTATGTCTTATACACAGGTCAAACAGGAGAAATGGAAATTGTATTTACTGTATTTTAGCACATCTCACATTTCTCCAGGAAGCGTAACATTTTGGTTCTGAATTACAGCTTTGGGACAGAAAATTAGATTGGTCCAATATTCCTTAGTATTAAAAATAGTCTGTTCTATCACTTCACTTCCAGTGGCTACACAGACAGCTATATCGCTTCCACCAAGAAAACTAAGTAATAGCATGTAACCAAGGTTGTAATTATGGCTGATACTTAAAGGGCCTTTGTCACCTATAAGTCTGTTCAATTTATGTTCTTCAAAAGAAAAAACCCAGTGTCGGTGAAAAGCAACTTTTGATCAATAGAAGAAAAGAAATTAAAAATGAAGGAAAAGAAGTCCTCAATCATATTTTTCATTTTTGTTTCCAGGCCGAGGGAGCAGCGTCCAGCTGACAGAAAACAGAAGAGCAGAAATACAGCAGAAATAGATAGAGACAGGAGGGTGGACAGTCACAGACAGAGAGGGAAGATCTGTTGAAATACCAAACTGATTAGCCGGTGTTTCTGACATTTAAATGCCACGTTTACATAGAGAAATGTTTCCTAGGAATATTAATCACTCTAGTTAATTCACAAGGAGATGTGACATAAATCAATGGTGCTCTTGGCGGGAAAGAGGGACAGAGAGAAGAGGCAGTGAGGGACAAATACAGAGGGAGCATTGGCAGAATGGTTATTGGTATTAATGCGAGTGTGAGAAAAATAGGAACTATTCTATGTTGAAAGGTTAGTTGAGATATTATCACTATATATATATTTCCTTTTTTTCTAGAGAAAGACACAGGTATCCTGATGGCCTTCAAAACCCAGTGGTGTTCAACAAACCATGATAGGACCAGCAATACAGTACATACAAAATACCATTTATATAATGGCTTTTATCCAAAGTATCATAAAGTACTGTAGTAGGAATGCAAACATTTTGAGGATACAATAGGTTGTTTCAGTGTAAAATGAAACCTCTGGCAGCGTCATCTTTTAAGTCAATGGTCCGAACATGGCACAGCCCATTGAGTTAATAGGTAAAATCATCTTGTCTCCCTTGAAACATTTTTATCTTGACTGCCAGGCTGAAAAAGCTTCTCAACATGTGGCACCATGGTGCTCTTGTACTTGTTTGAATTGGGCAAAAGCTGGGTATTTTCCAGCTCTGAACCCCTTTGACATTACAAGCCAAGAATAAAAATGACAAAAGGACTTGAAGAAAGGTAACTACCTCTGTGGCATTTCCAGATAGGTAGCTGCAATCAGATTTATGCAAGGTCTATCTGTCTGTCTTTTCCAATGTCATTCCATTTAAGTGTGTTGGACATCCATGGGACCTAAACTGCAGTTACAATTTGTTCAGGTGCTGGGGCTTATTGCTGCAAATTAGACGAGAAACTGGATTTTGCCTGTGGGCCAGCAGTTACTCATGATGTTACTATGCCGTCTGTCTTCAGCAAGAGCATAAAGATGAGTGACCATAATGACAGCGTACGAGTGCACCTCTGCAGCAGCACTAATAAATTGCCAACTTGATCCATTTTGCTTGTTTCATATGACATATCAGGGTACTTAAAGGCTGTTTGCTAACTGGCTAACACTGCCTCCTCTGCCTTGTTCCATCTGCTGCCATCTAACGCAGTCAGATATATAAAGAGTGACATTATGACAGGCCAACAAAGTGCAGAACAGATATAGCAAATGTGTATAATCTGGACAGAGGTCTGTGAGCCATGACAAGAGTTGGCCTAGACTGATTTGTTGGGCCAATACTTTAAATACCACATATTGGACACAATTATGATTGATGGTCTTAAAAAAAAAGTTGACTGGGCTTGTATAGTGTAGCACCTTTTGTATTTTTATACACAGAGCTTGATGTAAAGGCAATAATGTGTCCAGTTATACTGTATTTGCCATAAGGGACCATCTAGTATGAAATAATTTTTAACCCTGTGTTTCACTGGTGTGGTTTGACTACATTCAGAACTGATCCCTGGAGCATGTACAATACTACTTCAGTTTGTTAGGGCAGGTCAGAACAAGTACAATTACATTGGCTGCCTGAAGTTACTGGTCTTGAACCTTATCCAATGTGCTTAGGTGCTTTTGGTTTTCCACTGTCCGCAAATTTGAAGGGATTTGTGCTTCTTACTAAAAATACTGTGTAACTTTTGACCTCTTGTGCTAATCATTTAAGTTTTTTAGTATTTTGGTTTCATTGAGATTTCATAAATTAAAGTGGCCCTTGCAGTTTGCATATCCGATATCACATAGCAATGCACAGTCCAAAATAATGTCTCTCTTGCTTTTAAAAAAAAAAAACAAATTTGCAATTTAAATAACTGTGAAGCCCCTATTTCTTCTCTTGGCAAGATACTACTGTTGTGCTAAAACAAGTAACTGATTAAATTGATCAAAATCTAGTATAACTCTAAAATAAGAAAGTCTGTGAACTTATAATAAATAATAATAATAATTCTTTGATATCTTTCTATCATTCATTATCAAATAGAGCAAAATCTTTCTCAAGCTTACTGAAGACTCTCTCTCTCTCCCCGTTTTCTTCTCTGCCTCTCTCCACGGTCTCTTTCATCATCCTCATCTTTCTGCTGCCAATCAATTCCCTAAGTGTTTGAGTACAAGTGTATTTCTTTATCATTTCAGTCTGTGGTGTAGTTTGTGGGCATGTATGACACAATATGCTGTCACAAAACTATCACAAAAAAATACCAAACCTTAACCCTTACCCCAAGCCAAATTCTAACTTTAACCCTATAACCAAGACTTAACTGTCCAAGAGGCCTTAAATCATGTTCAGACCAGCAAAATGTCCTCATTTTTGCCAACAGGTCCTTACTCATAGTACCTCCATAAAGGACCTGTTTTAACTGTCTTTGCATTATTAAGAATAATTTAATAATTTAACGCTTGCTGAAAATATAGTTTTCTGTAATCATGATCAACTGATGAGCAACTGTACTTCATGGTATGTCAGTACACATGAGATCACTGTTGGATGCGGTTGCATTTGTACACAACATTCAATGATGAATGAAACTAGGTGTGGTCAGCGGTACAATAGGTTCGAAACCTTTAGCTAGCGCTCAACTAGTAAAACAGAAACACAAGTCAATTATTCAGTCGATGGTTCACACTAGTTTGCCATAAGGGACCATCTAGTATGAAATAATTTTTAACCCTGTGTTTCACTGGTGTGGTTTGACTACATTCAGAACTGATCCCTGGAGCATGTACAATACTACTTCAGTTTGTTAGGGCAGGTCAGAACAAGTACAATTACATTGGCTGCCTGAAGTTACTGGTCTTGAACCTTATCCAATGTGCTTAGGTGCTTTTGGTTTTCCACTGTCCGCAAATTTGAAGGGATTTGTGCTTCTTACTAAAAATACTGTGTAACTTTTGACCTCTTGTGCTAATCATTTAAGTTTTTTAGTATTTTGGTTTCATTGAGATTTCATAAATTAAAGTGGCCCTTGCAGTTTGCATATCCGATATCACATAGCAATGCACAGTCCAAAATAATGTCTCTCTTGCTTTAAAAAAAAAAAAAACAAATTTGCAATTTAAATAACTGTGAAGCCCCTATTTCTTCTCTTGGCAAGATACTACTGTTGTGCTAAAACAAGTAACTGATTAAATTGATCAAAATCTAGTATAACTCTAAAATAAGAAAGTCTGTGAACTTAGTCTCTCAAACACCTGGCAACAAATCACTGATTAGTGGGCTCTAGCTGCACATCTGTGGGGTGATGCTGGGTGAGAGTGTTACTAAGATAAATGTAAACATGAAAAAAAATGGCAATAGAGGAGAAACATTTGGGAGCCCTTTATATGCAAACTAAAAAGAAGTTTGTTAAGTGCCTAATTTAAAGTCGGATCTTGCATGAGAGCACACCGCTAATGTAGAGGGATCTTAAGATGGAGTTCCATTACAGATAAAAGATTCAGGAGCAGCAGTAAGTCAGGGGAAAAGTGAGAAACAAACACATTAAAGTTACTTGCTGAACTAAATGTATAATTGGTAATGTTAATGTGGCTATTGGTGCTACATACGAGTTCATCCTCGTTTCTGTGAGCTGTGAAGTGCTCAGACAAACAATCCTCCCAGATGGATCTAATAGGCAGGGCTAGGGGTCAGGCATAAAAATAAATCGCAGAAATCTATTGTTTTATTAAGGTGGAGTGCTTACCCCCTCCTAAAACCTAGTCACTGATTAACATATAAAATAAAGCTTATTCTTATTCAAGATTTGTATCAGTGCAAAACTGTAAAAAGACAAGAATGATATAGAATACAAGAATCCACACAAGTTATTTATATCCATATTTCATCTTTTTGTTCAATAATACACTTTGAATATTTAACGTAAAAGAACTAGATAAAGAAATTAGTTTGCAATTTTATACAAAAACATTGAAATGTATGTTCTTTTTATACCAAGCTGAATAATTCATTAAAATTAGATTACAATACATTACTCAAACATTTTTTTAAAATAATTGTTATTTGCAGCCTTACATTCCTGGTTCATCTCATTTACAAGTGGCCAGAGATGTTGCTACAAAGCTTTTTACCAGATCCTCCTAAAGGGCCAGTACACACCTGAATTGCTCATCGGATGGTCACACAGCTTTGAAAAACTGCTCCCCTTTCTCCTTTTCAAGCATAACGTGGCGTTTGATCGCTTTTTATTGGCTCACCATCAAATTCAGAAATCAGTTCAAGATGTTCTGGTTATTTTTAGAGCACCGTTTATAATTAGAGATCTACTGCAGCTTTACAATGCCAGTAGATCTCTACAGTCCTCTGATAAAAGCTGATTGTCTTGTCACCTCAAGCTCAGAATTTTCTTTGGGGTAAGTGTTGACCATTAGATTTATGGTACGGTGTAGATAGGGAAATGGTCTAATTTATAGATTCTGACACAAATCCTATTTCCAGCCCAACAAGACTGACACTTTCCCAGAGTCGGTTTTCAAATGCCCGTATCATCGGCACAACGGTGCGCCTTTTCAAACTCATCTCAGCATGTTAAGCTTCAGAGCCACATGATGAAATGCTAGAACAAAATTATAAGACTGGTCTCCCCAAGTATCTTGATATTCTCTTCCACCACCATAGAAAGCCCTTAAAATCTGGAAATTTCAAACATGCACCACGGGGCTCTGAAGGAGCTTAATGCAACTCTCTGGAAAGTTTAACTAACTCATTCAGAGGTACCACATCATCTTTATAAGTCACACCCATTGTACCAGTAGCTGTTCCCATGAAATCACCCTTATAAGCTTTATGACCACAGCCTTACTAAACTGATGACCACCCTTTAATGTGAATTTAAGTGTGAGTCTCAATTGGAGTTGTGTGCAGTCTATCTATAGCTGAATGAGTAAGGACATTACAGCTATTACAGATATGATTGAATAGTTGTGATGACAATGAGTGGGCCTGAATGGGGGAAATTGGATATTTAGTGGAGAGATTTTCACCTATGATCATTATTGTCTCTTTCCATTTCCATATCCACACTTCCTTATTTTCCTTTTCTGTTTCTTACTTTCTCCACCTTTTGCTCCCACTCCTTTGCTCTACATCCTTTTATCTTTTCCCATCTCGCTTTGCTCGCCCCATCTTCCCTGCTGTCTTTCCTCTCTCTCCGAGCTCTAAGTAGCCACAAATGGTCCCTAATAGCCTCCAATGGAGATGAATTGATCGTTGTGTGAACCGAATCGATAGGAGATTGCTTTTGCTGTACACAGTGGGACACTGCGCAGGCAGGCGGGCTTAATTAAGTTAACAGTAAACCACGATTGCTTCGGAGTTTTATTAGGAGAATAAAGTTTACGATGATTACAAAGACAGAAAAACATTATGGGTTCAGAATGAAAGCTGAGGAGGAGGGGAAAAAAAGGCACATACAGTATTTACCTCTATGTGTCTGATTTGCTTGGATGTTGCTACTCAGCTGTGATGCACTCAGTGTTACTCATAAAGTGTTTGCTGGACATTTTTTCACTTCCCCAGCCTGTTACTTTCTATACCTCCTTTTTTCTAACACTCCTTTCTCCACCATCATCTCAATAACTATCTCACCCTACCTAGTCTGACCTCATCTCCCTGCCTTCATCCCTCCCCCTTTTCCCCTCCCTCCCGGTCCGGTATAATGGGATGAGCAGCAGAATTTGATCAGCAGTTTTTTAAAGGTCACAGAACCAAGCGGAAACTCTCAGCCAAAGGACCGAGGCAAGGAAGAGAGATTGAGGAAGGGAGGAGGCATATGAGAGAGATAACAGGCGGGAAGGAAAAGGAAGGCAAGCTACAGAATGAAATGCTGCATGAAGAGAAAGTGCATATGAGAGACAGAGAAGGAGAAGAGGAAACGGAGAGATGGGGGGGGGGGGGTTTAATGGACAAAATTGATGGACGAAAAGTGAGAGTAGGCAGATGAGGTAATTTGCTGTTCTATGACACAACAGGTCTGGTAACAGATGAATGTGTATTAAATATGTAGGAGAGGGAGAAAAGGGGTAGGAGAGCAGGGTGTGACGATTAGAAAAGGAAAGGAGAAAGAGGCAGTGAGGAAATGAGAAGATTAGCAGAAAGATTGGACGAGAAAGACAGTAAGGAGGAAGGAATGAAGTGACAGATGATGAGACATTTTCATTTCTCTCACCCACTGTGTTTCACTCATCTTCTTCTCTTTCCTCACTAACAGTCAGATCTTAATCTCCTTTCAATCTCTTCAGGCTCCCTCATCAGATCTCTTGCTCTGTCCCTCTCTGTGACTCTCACCATCTTATTCTCTCTCCTCTCTTCTCCTGTTCAAGATAAAAGACGTTTTTATCGCTCTGCAGTGTCTCAGAATGGTGACAAAGTGCAGCTGTCTCCCTGTCTGGAGCAATAATAATTCTTTGATATCTTTCTATCATTCATTATCAAATAGAGCAAAATCTTTCTCAAGCTTACTGAAGACTCTCTCTCTCTCCCCGTTTTCTTCTCTGCCTCTCTCCACGGTCTCTTTCATCATCCTCATCTTTCTGCTGCCAATCAATTCCCTAAGTGTTTGAGTACAAGTGTATTTCTTTATCATTTCAGTCTGTGGTGTAGTTTGTGGGCATGTATGACACAATATGCTGTCACAAAACTATCACAAAAAAATACCAAACCTTAACCCTTACCCCAAGCCAAATTCTAACTTTAACCCTATAACCAAGACTTAACTGTCCAAGAGGCCTTAAAACATGTTCAGACCAGCAAAATGTCCTCATTTTTGCCAACAGGTCCTTACTCATAGTACCTCCATAAAGGACCTGTTTTAACTGTCTTTGCATTATTAAGAATAATTTAATAATTTAACGCTTGCTGAAAATATAGTTTTCTGTAATCATGATCAACTGATGAGCAACTGTACTTCATGGTATGTCAGTACACATGAGATCACTGTTGGATGCGGTTGCATTTGTACACAACATTCAATGATGAATGAAACTAGGTGTGGTCAGCGGTACAATAGGTTCGAAACCTTTAGCTAGCGCTCAACTAGTAAAACAGAAACACAAGTCAATTATTCAGTCGATGGTTCACACTAGTTATTATAACCAACTGTAATCAACCAACAATTGGATCAAATTAGCAGCTTAGGCGAAAAACCGTTGGCAGTTAAACCTGCACCCCCTACAACTTGATAACACTAATATGTAGATAATCTTGCAGCAAACTTAGAAAATTGCATTTCTTAATTTCTTAATTCAAAGCAACAATTGTTCAGTGTTAGCCGAAATCCATAGCAATTCATAATAAGCACTAGTTTTTCACTGCCACTACAAAACTAGGCAATTATGGCCACATCGTACGGATTGGGGAACGTATAAGAATGGACAACGGGACAGTGATGAATGCACTGTAGCTTTTCCAGTCAGACACTAACTTCTGCTTTTGAAAAACCTGTGCTAACAAGAGCACAAGCATCTATAACAAAACAGTAGGGGAATAAACATTTTTGGTCTCCGAGGGATTAGACAGACTGACAGAAGGCTGCAAGCCTTATTTTCTGTGTTTGGTGAAGCATATACACGCAGGGAGAGACACATTGTGTGCATTGCATGCATTTATAGAAAGATTAAACACATGCAAACTAAACTGGTTAGTGTTTATTTTGCTCAGTGAAGTTATTACTGACATCTCCACAGCATTATGAGCTTTAATATGCACTTAACTCAGATTAGTTTGCTGCGTCCAAAAGTGGATGTACGGTACAGAAAAGAATATACCAAGACAAACAACCTGCATGTGAGCATGCCCCTGCTCTTTAAGCAGCAGAACATCTCTTTCGGCAGCATCAAAGCCTGTCGCAGAATATCCCGAAGGACTTGACTAGCCAGCTTGAAGCTCCACCTGTACAGCGCAGAAGCTTTCATCAGCTGTGCATATCACAAAACTGCTATATCTGCTAACATAGATGCTGCTAGCATCCCCCCCCCCCCAAGAGTCATAGCTGTTGAAAGGTTGGGGGATTTCACACCTTATACAAAGCTTTTGTCATTTGACACATGCAAAGGAGGCTGGGATTATAGCAGTAGAGGCTCTGTGCATGCTTTCTTTTGTCTGTCAGGACAACTAAGTCACTTAATTACAAAGAATGATGAACTGAGGCAGCTGAAGTTAGTTGTTCTGCAGCTGAGCCATGTAATGAGAATTTAACATCAAAGGCTGAGTGTGACGCAAAGGAACAGATGGTCTGGTTTAGAATATTGCTCTTTATTTGCTTCTATATTAACCCAGGTTAAAATAATAAACTCCAGCAATAACAAAGATTAGTTTTAGCTGACTGACCGTTCAGGATGTGTGCTGTAATAACCAAGAGAAATCAATGTGGTTGTTGCCTATAGTGTACAAACAGATTCTTTATCCCCCTATCAAATTTCATTTCCTTCACTTGTGTTTGTGTGATGCATTGTGTTTTTTTTTAGGGGCGTGTGTGTGTATGTCCCAGCTGGAGTTAAGACTGTTTATATTATTGGTGATGAAAGAGGGGCCCCTGGGGGCCTCAGTAATGGGCTGCGAGGCCTCTGACTACTTATAATAGCTTCTGTGTTAGTGTGTGTGTGTGTGTGTTTGTGAGAAAGGAACAAGTGCAGCACTATATAATTGTCAATCGAGGACACACTTTTACATAATAAAATGAAGCCCATGCACAAAGAGACACACAGAGAGATGGAGCCTGTCCCACACACAAAAGCACTCACACAAAAAGCATCTCTCTCTCTCTCTCTCTCTCTCTTTCTCTTACTCTCCCTCTCTCTCTCTCACACACACAAACAAACACACACACACACATACACACACAGACCCTCACACATTGTGGTGCCAGCTGAGCCTTGTGTGTCCAGTAACAGCAGGTGCTGTCAAGTGCATGCATAGCAGACCTGCCCTGACATGGAAAAAAAAAACACACGCACACACACACACTGGTGGATGCACATGTCAGCACACCACACATTCATACAATCTATACACTCTCCTCAGCATATCTCACATCCATTAAATATTCTCATATTTAAAACTAATGTCTGAATGGTGTACTTTATAAAAGGTTGCAGTTCAAATCTGTGTTATATTGTGTGTATGTGTGTGTGCTATTTGGCTGCAAAAGGCTTTAGTGTTGCCATATGGTCTCACATTAGGGTGCTCTAAAGTCAGCCATCGAGAAATGTGTGTGTGAAGAAAGTGAGAATGACGGAAAATAAAGCTCTTAATTTGATGTGTAAGCTGTTGGTGTTTAAACACTTTGAGCTGATAGTGTAGTAGAGTAAATATCAGTCTCTTTTGGGGCTAAATGGATCTAATAATGGTTTTCCTTTGAGTTTCTCTCGCTCGCTCTTCCTCTCTTCCTTTCTCAATCTACCTTTTCTTTGTTTATTGCTTTCTTTGTCCCCGTCTCTTTCTCCTTCCCTCTCTCTCTCTCCCCCTCTGTGTGTGTGTTAATATATTTAGCAGTGCCATATCATACGCTGTGCTGACTTCATTAACTATCCCAGCATGAGGCTTCAGTGACAGAATGATAATAAACTCACGCACACACACAAACGCACCCTGGGAGCTTAAAACTAATGCATAGATAACTGATTGCACTTTAGTTTGGTATGATTAGAGCACTAATTGTAAAAGCATCCACTTTAACCCCACAGTAAGTCTTTTACTCTTCAGTAATTCCATCAGTTGAATTCTGATTAACATAAAGTTATGGAAATCCTAAATAGACTAAATATACTGTAAGATAATTAGCCACACACAGTTTCCATAACTGATTAGTTGGTTTAAAAAATGTTAAATAATTTCATTAGTTTCTTCATCGAAGTATCATTATGCAGAATAATCTGTCAAAATACTATAATATATAATAAAATAGACTTAATATATCACAAAGGCCTGTATATTACTTCTGAGCCAGTTGTACAGTTACAGTAACCATAAACAGCGGATTCCCTAAGGTACTGTATCAGCTAATCAAAGACTGAAAATTCAAGTAAACTAAGCTAGTAAAGTGAAAATCAAATATGTCTCCCAGAACCCAAGGGATGTTTTTAAATTGCTTGTTTTGTCCAACCGGCAATTGTAAACTTCAATAAAAATATTCAGTTAGCTTTAACTATGAGAAAGATCACATCAAAGCATATGAACCTGACAAATGTTTGGGATTCCTGCTTTTTTTCTGCAGATCAACAATCTGCTACATGTTTCAGCTCTACACCATAGATTTTTGTGCAATTTTATTCAGGTCCTTCATCTCAGCATGTGTTGAGTGTTGGTTTTTGTCTTGTAGGAAATATAACATGCTGGTGTGGATTTGTTGGTTCTTGACATTAATCTCCTCCTCCTCCTCCTCCTCCTCCTCCTCCTCCTCCTCCCTCCTCCTCCTTCTCCTCCTCCTCCTCCTCCTCTCTCTCTCTCTCCTCTCAGGTCAGTGTCTTGGAGCGGCAGGTCATAGATTTCCTGGGCTACCAGTGGGCTCCCATCCTGACCAACTTCCTCCACATCATCGTCGTCATCCTGGGCCTGTTTGGCACGATTCAGTTCAGGCCAAGATATGTGACTGGGGTGGGTAATGCACACATATAAACTGATACATTTTTAGCAACAGCGTCTTTTTTCGTAAGACTTCAATGCATTGCCATCTACAAAAATCATATTGCGTCTTTAGCTGCACTGTGTGTACTGACCATTGTTACATATGTGAAAGCCTAACAACTGACTCTATCTCATAGATTGAAAACATTTCATTCATATCTAATGCAAAGCTTTTCATGACCCAGTCCATATTATTTATTGAAAAATGCACGCTGTTGGATTCAGATTGAACTAAGACAATTTGAATGTATTATGTATGTAGTAAATAAAAGGTTAGTGTAGTGATATGGAGAGTGGGAGTAGGAATTACATGCCAAGTGGGATTATTCTCCTCTCTCTGTCTCTCTCTGTCTTTGGCAGCTGTTGATAAAATAATTAATATTTCAGAAAAACTTTCAGAGGTTCCCTCAAAGGCTGCAGGCCTCCATGCAGCTCTCCCACGCACCGTACACCTTCCCAAGATAATGGGAGGCAACACACGCACATAAAATGCAGGCACGTGCTCACACACTGAATATAAATGAGAAGATTTCAATAATAAAAGAAAATGACAGCATCATCCAAGCACATATGCATTATAGCATATAAATTATCTATCATTCATCAATATTCTCCTGCCTGCATCGCATTTTTTCACACACATCCACGTGTAATCCTGCTACCCATTTTCTCTCCTTGTCTGGTCCGATTCAGGTGATCGGTTGCACTCTTTACTTTTGTTTTTGTTTCTTTGCATCTTAACAGCATCAAAAGTGAAACCCCCCTTTGTCTTTTATTTCAGTTTCTCTTGCTCCAAATGCAACACATAAACATGTTTTTTTTAATTTTCCAACAAAGGCCTGTCAGGTCTTGTCTGCCTCTCACTTTCCTCTTTCTCTCTGTCTCTCTGCAGTATGCAGCCTGGCTCATAGTGTGGATGACCTGGAATGTTTTCATCATCTGTTTTTACCTCGAGGTTGGAGATCTGTCCAGAGTAAGAAAACATTTCCTGGGATTATTTCTGCTTCGTTGTCTTCTATTGTACAGTACATGCCTAGAGTAACAAGCGCTGTCACTTCACTAAAACTACAGTGTTATAGCATCGCTCCATGCATGAGTTCTTAAGTTAGGATGGATCTCTAAGGCTTAAACTGTCTCATATCAGCAGAAGCAAGAATTAGTAATATTCTCTATTGTCACTGAATGAAAATACCCAAACGATTAATAATATTATTCTACCAAGTTTTGACTCTGTAGCCAAAGCCTGATAAAGCTTACTCCTTCATTCCTAAACCCCATACTTTTCAAAAAAACTCATACTCAAGTACTCAAGTCCCGATTCATAATAAGGAAACAAAAGTAACACCAACCTTTTCTTTATACACTTACATTTTTCCAAGAATTTCTGTCATCTGTTTTGAGATTACACAATGTACCTTTTGTGCCTTTCTATGCCCAGAGGAGGGTCAGTAACTGTCAACAAACTTTTTAAAGAACTATTCATAAATTAACACAAACCCACGAATGGCTCCCATGAAGTAACAATAAGCAAGACCAAAGTTTTGTCTTCATAGGATCTCATTGTCTCTGCTCACCCAGTGTGCTTTCTTTTTGACATTGTCTGTGATCCTGTGACTGCACTCAGCTAAGAAGTGGCACTCTGTAGCATCACTCTGCGATAACAAGTGGGAGCAAACACATCTTCCTTTATGATAAAAGGCAGTGGTGAAATAATGTCCCTAAATTGACCTCAAGTGCTGAAATCTCTTCCTTCCTGTCTCTTCCGACAGGAAGGGTCACATAATTTCAGTGTAATTTTAGTGTAACTCCAGCTGCCATAATCACAGGGGCAAGACCTTGTCAGTGGCTACTTCCAGAGGCCGCTTACTGATGCAGTTACCACTTGAAACGAGTAAAGATTAGGTATGCAGCCTGGAAAGATGGATTCATTTACACCTTTTCACCATCTAGCTAGAACGGGAAAGCACAGCCTGAGGTGATTTGTGCAATGGGATTTAAATCATTCTTTGGTGCTTCTTGTTTGCATATAGACTTTCTTGCTATAGATAGCTTTCTGATTCGCCCAATTCACTTAATGGCTTAGTGTCAATTGTCAAAGACTGAACGCAAAGCTTGTCAGTTCTTTGCCGTGCTTTTAGATGCACACATAGACATAAGATATAAGTTGAGGTTGTTCAAGTCTTTTCAAGGCTGTGTTTGCAAAAGTTTCTCCTTTCTGCAGTGAAATTTGTCGACAGAACGCAGATTATCATCTTGGACAATTAATTAGACCCAATCAGCACTTCCATAAACAGAAGAAATCAGTTGATGGGAGTGCTGATTATGGTTGATTAAGCTCTGTGGTATGACGTTGAAAAAAATGTCGTTTTTCCCTCACAATTCACTGTAAATTGCCTGTTCTGTTTGGTAGTTATGTAACATGTCTGCTATTCATTTAATAAATCACATAAAATCAAATTACATTTCAGCACCGCATATCTATTGTAAGCCTTATGTTATTGCTATTCCAATCTTCTCTATCTTAATTACTCTTAGTTTGGACAGTGTAATTGGTGTACAATATATTTTTCAGCCAGTTTTCCTGTTTCCTCTGGTAGTCAATGTTTGATACACTCATCTCCTGTCTGTCTGAGCTTGACACACACACACACACACACACACACACACACACACACACACACACACACACACACACACACACACACACACACGCTTGCACTGTGAGCCTCGTTAAGTTTTGTTGCCATCCAAACTAGAGCCAGAAGTTTTACATTGAGTCAACTGTTGTATAAAATCCCACCATTTTCTGTCTAGAAACCTGCAGCTTCACTGATCTCTGATTTTAATGATATTTACACCTCTCACTGTCCCTGAGGCTTAGTTTTAACCACTATAGTTGAAAGTAAAGCGAACTACTGCTTGGGTTTTTTCCTTCTCCATCACATGGAAAGTTTAAGCCTGTTCTGCCCTTTTGGAAACCTGGAGTACAAGTCAGGGCCATTTGGCAAACCAGCATAATAGGGGCACAATAAACTAAAGTCTATCTCCACATTTATCAATTATATTTCATTTTAAATTTATATGATAATCTGATTTTTCACTTCAGCTTATTAGAAAAAGCCTCTCTTGACCAAACTCAACACATCTGGCTCCTAACGAGGGTGAAGCTGCTACTTAATTAGCGACACCTTTACCAATTACCTGCTGACCAATCAGAGCGCGCCATACTCCCCCTAGACGCCGAACAGCTTGTTTTTATGACCAAAACAGGTTGTGTGCACCTCACTCAAGGGCACATCAACCTTGACCCAGTTACAGAGACAGAGGGGAGCCACAAACAGCCCCCCCCCCCCCCCCCCCCCGCCCCCTTCCTCCTGCACAGATTCACCAGCTGTTGTATGATATTCAAATCCATCACCCACCTTCCAGGGCTTGTTTACTGACCTGAGGGCTATTATTACACTGGACCAAATGTAAAACAAGTATGGCTATGTCTGTGTCACCCAGGCCTGAATAAAGAAACTCCCCCAAATATGAAAAAACCCAATTATGCTCTGCAGCAGTGTCAAACTAAAAAAATGCTGCTATGCAGCTGTTGGCATAGTGTCCTTTATTCCTTTATTTTGGTTACCATAACTACATTTTGCTTTTGCAGTAAAAGCTATAATTAAAAATATACCTTATAATAATGATAAAAACAAGTATAAAACTATAATGCATATTTTTACAAATGTCTTTACTTTATGTCGACTAGTCTAAGTCTGACTCATAGACATCACACAAAACCAAATAGGTTCAAGGCTGAAATTGTGACAGTTCAGCAAAAACAGAATAGATCAGATTCAATAAAAATTCACGATTTATGTAGATTGCAAAGTATCAAATGAACCATAGTGACATGTATTTCCTTCTAGTCTTACCTGCTTTAATGCATCTTATACAATGGATAACCCGTTGGTGTTTGATTAGGGTAATGGCAGTGTGTGCTGTGCTTCAAGAAACCTGATAGAAAATCTCTGTGCCCCACTCTATAGCTTTCTAATGCTCCTTCCCTCCCTCCCTCAATGTATCTGACTCTCTTCATCTCCGTGTAATTCATTGCTCCTCTCCCTGTGCTAACTCTATAATCAAGTCTTTTTCATGTTGTTTTGCAAAGTACCATGTAAATCTTGTCACAGTTCATTCATGCTCATTTAGTCATTCCCTGCTTGCCTTGTCATCAGTGCTGCTGATTATGTTCAACAGAAAGTAGCTAAAGCCTGCTAAGAAAGTCACTAGATGCTAGACTAGATGTGTATATTGGTAGTGTACACTCTATTTACATACATCCAAACTTTCAAAAGCTTTTATATAGGCTGTTGATATGACTACAGAAGATACAATCATTTTTGAATAATGAGATGAGAAACTCTTTCTTATACTCTTCTTCCTTCTTGCGCTTATTTACCTTCTTCCCTCCTTTCATCCACTCCATATATTTCCAATGTCAAGACATGAGAAAATGTGTCCCTGTCATGAAGAAAGTTTTATTTATGGCCAATAGAAGCACATAATGCAGAGGTTTATGTGTCGGTCAGTAGTAAGTCCCAATTTATTACATTACATTTATACACTCGGGCCATTACTTTGGGGTCACGGGACAAAAGTGACTGCAACAGACTCTATTTTTCATTACAGAGATCTGACATCTTTCAGTGTATGAATGGGGCAGTAAATCAGCCTCACTTTGATTTGTCATTTTATCCGGGAATCTTGGATTTGAACTGTAGGCTTTAATTTCCCCAGTACTAACACCATGAACAGACCTGATTTTAGTGCTGGAAGTATAAGTTTATTACAACACTTATCACACAGTCTGGGAGGAAAGGGAATACTTAGAGGACTGCAAAGTTATGATATTTGCCATACGCCTATGATATTTCTTTTTGATAGGGAAAGTAAACAGAGACAGTGAGTGAAAAGCAATGACGAGAAATGAATCAGCACAAGTCATCTCAGTTTGATGTCCTAAAAGGACTGGCAGGTGGACAGATGGACAGACGTTGGAGAAATACACAGAGCATCATGACTGAGATCATGTTCAATCGTGACACTGAAATAACAGGACATCGTGAGAAGCTTGTTCATGTCAGTGATGATTCATTGACATTGTCCCATATGTACAGTAACCCACATTTTTTATAAATCATTTGAGCATTACATGAGTTTGACAGTTTGATCATGACACTGGAAACATCTGTTGGGCATACAACCTCAGCTCAGTGTTACTAATAAATCATAATTTTGCATCATCACGGACATCACATTCATAATGCAACAGCATATTGTGTGTTAAATATAGAATAATGAACATGAGATGGACTTTTTCTGTTTCACTTGAAATATTGGTGGGTACTGTATAGTGTAACATATTTACAAAGATATCAGACATTCAAATAAAATTAAGTGTACATAATCAATTTTGGACACAGCATGAGACTTGTCATCCCTGTTAAAGGGCTGTTGTAGCTTGGCACTTCATAATGGTCTTCAACTGCAGCGTAGGAAATGTGTGTATAAAATGCCACAAATAATGATAAATTACAAGTCATGTTTTATAAGAAATCCTATCTTAAGCCACTGACACGGGCTCATGGATGGATTACCAAATGGGCCCACCAGACATAGACCCAGGAACCTGAAAGGTCAAGTGGCTCTTGCAGACAACAAAATATGACACAAAATGAGAACAAATAGAGGAAAAATGACCACAAACAGTTGGAGAATGGCAACAAAGACACAAAATAACTGAATATGACATCCTCCTAGTCTATTTGTGTCTCCTTCAGTCTGAAGGTCCTGTAAAGGGGGAGTAGGGGGTCTTTTACCTGTCTGTGGTCAGGGGCCTCTTTTCTTGTAATCTGTCCGTATATTGTGGACATGATGGTTAGCAAATACAACGATATTTTAAAGTTGCAATATCATAATCTCATTTGAGCATTTAGCAAAAATTGAATATTTCAGCGAAAGTATTCCAAATTTGACAGACAGGTACATCAATATTTTCTATCAACATCTTCTGATGATTAGAAAGAAAAACCTGTAGCTGTATGTGCACCTGTGATGCTTTATCCATCAAATGAATTAAGTGACTAAATTTGATACTATTTTCCACAAACAGCTGTTTGTGATTGATGTTACTTGCTATAAAGTGTGTATCTCTGCCTTGTATAAGGCTCCTGTAGAGTCCTAGAGGGAAGATACTGTAAGGTGTATATTCTTTCTTGACAGTAATTTGAGTTTAGGCCTGAGATTTATACCATATATCAGTCTGTCACACTCCCATCCTTCCTGTCACTTGCGGCAGCACTATCTAATATAGCAGCAATGCCATAAAATTAATCTTTAAAAACATTTCTGATGTGGCATCCTTGACAGATTTTGGAGAGGAGTCTGTGGAGAGAGAACTGTCATTGTGTTGCTAACACACACACAAACACACACTTGCATATTCTCTCTCTCTCTTTCTCTCTCTCTCTCTCTCACTCACTCACTCACTCACTCACTCACTCACTCACTCACACACACACACACACACACACACACACACACACGCACACTCTTAGACAGCTAACTGTCAGTAGTCCACTGTGTCATATGAAAGATGCAGCCAGCCTCTGGGCGTCAGATGACACACAGATACAGACACATACGCCACACTTAGCTGTCAGTCATTTACTGTGTGGGAGGTTATTCCGCATGTTTTTTGTTTTTTATTTTTATTTTTTGCAAATGTATGTGTGAAAATCTGAAAGTCTGTGTGTATATGTGTGTGTGCGTGCATGTGTTGCTGTCTGTTTGCTCTGCCAGTAGTTGGGGAAACTGTCATTCATTATATCAGTCACAAGAAATCACGAGGGACACACACTTGAACACACCAAATCTAAACAGTCTCAAAACAGTGCCATTTTGAATCCTATATCTGCTCGGGGATCTAATTTCTGTCTGCAATGGAGTGGTGACACAGAGTGAATAGAGTCACTGCACGGAAAGTGGTAGACTGTAAGGCAAAATGAAATATGAAGAGTATAGAAAGGGAGAAAAACTAAAGAAGACTGAAAGATTGGGGGTAGAGAAGTCGGGCATTACGGGCGGAGAACAGGAGATGATTTGCTGTGGGATAATGTCACATGTGAAACAATGTCTCTTTCAAGAGAGGAAAGAGAAAAGATAGACAGAGACGACAAGGGGAAGCTCACAAGTAGAAACAGAGAAAGTCAGGACAACAAAACCTCTTAGAAAGATAGGTGAATGCCATATATGCCCCTTTTATATCAATTTTGTATCAACACCAGTGGTTGCTGTTATGAGTGTGGGGTGAGCCTTTTACTGCTAGATAAATTATAGAGGATATATGACAGTAAATCAAACTGCAAACTGCCCAATTCATCCCTGAAGAAAGTTCAAAAACGGATTGCCGGTGCCAGTTTGAATACTAATACTCACTTAATTTCCCTTCCCTCTGTGTTCGTTCACCACCACCGATTGAGACGATGAATGAGAGGATCCCACACATTTAATCATAGACGTTCTAGTTAAAACATCTAACCCAATTCACTGACTTAATGTATCAACCCTGACTGGGTTTGATCAGTGGATGCATTTGTTGAAACCATGGCATGAAATTGCCTTTTTTATTTTTATTTTTTTCTGCGGTACATCTCTAGTGGGACATTCCTAACCGCCAATTTTTATCAGCTGAATGATAAAATTGACATAAATCCTGAACTATTATTACTGGTGATTTGGTTTTATTATTTATTGTTATTGTATAGTTTCATGTGCAACAACAAGGGTCCGTTTGTATGCGTTCAAGCAGAGCAGGCTGATTGAACACAGATTGGCTGTGTGCTGGGGTAGATAATGGATTTGATTGACTTGACTGCTGCAGTCTAACTCGTTCCAAGGTCTGGATGGTGGCTGATGTTAATTTGAAGGCATGATTGTAATGGGTTTAGCTTCTTTGTGTTAGCAGTAATCTTTGTTTAACTTGAACATGGTAGAGGAAACTGCGAAACTGTCTATACTTTAAAACCCATTTAATGCAAACGTCTTGGTATAATGAGCTTCTTCAGAACTTTTGTACTGTACACATAATTACACAGAGTTGTTAGCATGTGATATCCATACAGAGGAATGTTTCACTGATTTTTTCATTTTGTGCATTGGCACTCCCTTTTTTTTATAGTAGCTGTTTGTTAAATGTTTTGTCCAGCTGCATCCTCTGGCCTCTCACAAACCATGATGCAATAAACCTAATTTGGGGCACTATTACATTTTTGGTGATGGCCATACCGACAGTTAAACAGCTGAATACTGTATCTTTCTAAAAATGTATTTCCATGTGTCTGGGCCTGGGTGCCTGTGTGTGGCTGTCACTCGGGCGGCATATTGGAGAGAGTCTGCCAATACCACGTGTATCACGATACAGGTTTTATGATTTGATATGTTGTGATATATTGCAAAACTGTAAGCAATTGGTCTTTTTTAATTCCTAATTTTAGGGAAAATATATCTAATGCAGTCTATACAGACAATCAGAAATATTTCTGGTCATTAGGAGTTTAAACACAAAACAAACTGGACCGCTGTCTGCCACTAAATGTATAAAAAATGGTAATTCAAAATAGTTTTTGAGAATCAGTACTCTATCACAAGATATTGCAGTACTTAAGTGCATTTTTTTAAACCCTAGCTGTCACACAATGTTGCTAAATAGAAATGCAATTGTGGAAGAAACACAAGGGATGCATAACTATGACAAGCATCAGAGTTAAAGTCTCAAGTAGATACATTTTTATTTGTCTATTTACTTTGTGTTTTTAAATATGGTTGGTTACGTCTGGATACACTTGAGTTTTAATTAAAAAGTGTATGATTATCTGACTGCTTTCTTGCCAAGCTGGGGCTGCAGGGTTTACAATAAGAGCAGTTAACCCACTGACTCCTTCCTTCAGTCCTGGAGACCACCTCGGGGTCGGGGAGAAGCACTGCAATTAGCCTATCAATCTGAAAGATTGAACAGGTTAAAATGTATATATTGAGGCATTTGTCAGGGTGATGTCTCGACTGCATCTCTGCACCCCACCCATTCCCAGCAAATACACACACACACGCAAACAATTCCCTAACACCCTCAACTAATCTGATTGGAGAAAAGTGCTTTAGGCATTACGGGTTAAGGCCTCATATAAAACTCATGGGAAATCACAGCAAAACAATGTAGGGAGATGCACCGTGACTGATGATATTAGTGCAAAATAACATGGACAGTGTGACATGGAACGAAAAAGAGAGAAAATGATAGAAAAGTGGATGGAGCCACAGATAGGGAGAGAGGTTCGGTTGAGGAGTGCAAAATTGACTTTAGAGACAATAAAGCCAATATTGTCCCCTTCCTGATTTTCTGGCAGTTTAGATGATCTCCAGATCTTTGCGTCTGGTGGACAAATTGAGTGTCTGACTGGCTGCTGTTGTCTATCACAATGTCACACTGACTGTTTTATGTACTGTCTGTCTGTTTCACCACATGACTGATGGAGAATGAATTGTATGTTTAGTCAGTGTACGAATGTGTTAGTGTGCGATTGAGTCTTTATGGTTTTTAAAGTGTTGGCATGATATGTGTGTGTGTGTGTGTGTGTCCAGGGAGCAGATGCCGAAGCACTCATGGGGAAAAACTGGCCCATTCATCCCTCTGCCCAGAGTATATGTAGGTCGGGAGACTAAAAACAATAGTTATCTCAGTCTTGACATGATCATTGTTATTTAGATGATAGACTTGCAACTTGCTAATATCTGGTGAAGGTGAACCAAACATATTCTTTAAAACATGGTAATAGATTCCGTTAATCTCACATCTACTCTAATAAGATTTGGACCTTTGTTCTTAAATCATTAATATCAGAGTGCAGTTTTTCTTACTTTCATTTAAATTGTTAAACCATCTCATTGTTAGCTCCAGGTAGTGTTAAACAGGCATCATTCCTCCCTTGTTCAAACCATGGGAGGAAAGATCTGTTTTATGGTCTCATCCCCCCCTCCGTCCTTTCATCTCCTGGGACTGGAAGACAAAGGACAATAGAGAGGTGGGAAATTGAGGGGAAATTGCGAGAGAAAGAGAGGGAGAGGAGAGCGGAGGCATATAGAAAGGGAGCAGTGGAGAGAAAAAGGTGGAGAAAAAAAAGATGTGATCCATTGAAGCGGCACTACCCCACAGTTAGAGACAAAGACCTGAGAGCATGAGTGCATGATCCTCAACTAGCACATTGGAAATTATAACCTCTGCGTGTGTGTGTGTGTGTGTGTGAGAGAGAGAGAGAGAGAGAGAGAGAGAGAGAGAGAGAGAGAGAGAGTGTGTCTGTGTGTTTGGATAGAGAGTGGGAACATGTGGAGAAAAGATGTAGCAAGACTGGAGAAAAAGAGTCAGAAATGCTTCTGTTTAAGAACCAACACACACACACACATACACACACACATCAAAATACTAATTTAAGTCTAGCCAATGGATTTGTTGGTTTTTCATTCTAAAAGCCTGTTGGTCACTAGGCAAATTCATTTTTCACGATTATATTTTGGATCTATGACTTCATCATCCTTTTGGGTTAAATGTTGCAATGCTATATAAGTTCCACCAGATACAATTAATACATCAATGCCAGCACACAGCTGTAGTTTAATTGTTTCATATTCCTCTGCTGAATATGGACTCGTTTGTGTTTTTGCCTACCAATCCATTGTGCAGTTTTTGAACATTCATATTCTTCATATTCTGATTATTTGTTATTACAGTAGCACTGTCTCTTAGCACTGGTGCAACACTTTAATATGTTTTTTTCACTATCTGCAGCCATAGAGGCTTATTGTTGCAGCTCAGTGCAGCTGGATGAATCAAAAGGAAATTATATATTTTTTGTCATTATTCGTACCCAGTTTGTTCCTGTAGCTGTATTACAGACTCAGTAAGTAGTGAACGCATGTACGAACACTGAATCCACAGTCATGCATCAGTGTAAAATGTTCATTGAAATGGGTTAACAAATGTAAATGTAATTGTGCTTTTTATCCAGAAAACCAAAACTTTCCTGTTTACTTGTATTTGTTTGAAGGCTAGTTTCGCCACTATGGAGGCAACAGTGGCTTATTACAACAGGTGGAAGCAACCAATGCAGCGTCTATGTGTATTATCTACTGGATGTCTGTGTGTGAAGTAACATCACTGTGTTGACCACTGGGAAACAATTGTGCCATTTTGTGGCGTATGGGTTTGGGGTATGCTAACCTTCTTTCAGTCTCCTGGTGCTTAAACTTGCAGCTATTGGTATAAAGATGAAGATTATAGCTCGTTGCTACACAATTTTGAGAGCTGATGACTACACCTAAAGATTTTGTTGGTAATACTGGTAAATGATTTGCCCTTATATAGCACTTTTCTACCTATTGGTACTTAAAGCGCTTTACACTGCTTCTCATTCACCCATTCGCACTCACAAGCACACACTCATGGGGAGCTGCTATGCAGCTGGCCAACACTCACCAGGAGCAAGTTGGGGTTCAGTGTCTTGCTCAAGGACACTTTGACATGTGACCAGAGGAGTCAGGGTTCAAACCAACACCTGTTGGATTGGTGGGCTAATATTGCATGTTTTATTTTTAAACTTTTTAAAAATATTCTCTCTTTTTCCAATGATGCTCTTCCTACATCAATTCAAGTCACATTGTGTCTTTTAAATATACACTTACTGCTTTTTGCATAACATGCTGTTCTCTAACAAAAATCCCAAAGTGATTCAAATCCATGAATCGACCACTAAATGTTCTGGTTCAATGACAATTTGTATTCAAACAGTCCTCTTCTGTTCAAATTTTGACATCACAAGACCAAGTAGACACCTAACAATTGACAAGTTATTGAGACATTGACTTTTTTTGTTGTGGTATACTCACCACTGATGATAGCTTTTTTAAATAAATGGTTTGAGATGAAGAAACGACCATTGTATGCTTTTACTTAAATGCCCTACTTTCATGATATAATATCACTGTAGCACTGTATCACTGTAGGACATTTTCCATAAATTTCACCCAAACTTTTTGTGAGTAGTGTATATTGAATAAAGCTTATTCTTTATGTTTTTAGTTCCTTTTAAATATGTTAAAACGTGAGCTAAAAGTAGTAGATGCAATCGCAATGAACCTTCCTTGGTCTTGATGACATTTTGCCAAATTCAACTTTTAGCTGGTAATTACTTTAGTGTTGATGTGTGTGTTTGTTCGAGAGGCTCATTAGAAAAGCACTGATACAGACTTTACTGAAATAATTATTACCCCCTCCCAACTCCTATTTAACAGTGAGAAAGAGAGGGCGGAAGAAGCAAATGACAGAGAAACAAGAGCAAGGAAGAAGAAAAGAAACATGAGGGGGAAAAGGAGAAAGATTTGGAGCAAGGCGGTGACAGTAAAAGACAGATGGAAGGAGAGTGATAGCAGAGAGGGAGCAAGAGAGATATTTAGAGAGATTTTTCTCATTAAAAAGAGGAGCACAACAAGGAGAGATGGCATTAATCAGAGTTCTGTGCTAATGAGGCATTTACTCATTATGCTGAAATAGAGAGAGGCCAAGGAAGAAAAAGGAGGAAAAGGGAGGGAAAAGAGAGACCGCAATATAAATTAATAAAGAGTAGAACAGGAAATATTAAGTAACATTACAGAGGGAGGTGACAGAGTCAAGTGTGAATGTGGTAGGAGGATAAGTAGGACGCGTAAGGATAAAGACAAAGCGTACAATGTAGATACAATGTAGAAACAGGCAATTTGACACAGGTGTTGATGAGTGAGCGGAGTCTATTTAAAGCTCTATTTCAAGGTTCGCCATTTGTGTTCTTTATTAGAATAAGGTTTTATAATTTATTTGATATCTTGGCAGAAAGATGTATCACCACAGAGAATTTAGCAAATGAGGTGAAAGTCAATTTTGCTTTCATCCTGCTTTTAAAAGGCTTTGCAGCCCACTATTATGCGTTCGTCGTGTGCATATATGTTGATGTGTGTTTTAAGGTGTCACATATGGACAATGTGGAAGGCTTTGTGATGAATGATCTATGTCTGCCCTCGCTAAGTGGACTCGTTAATATGTGCATTATTTAAACCAAGTTGTCGATCTTAACTGATTTACTGTGCATCTTTCAGGCATTTACAATTAAAAGAACTGGAGAAGAGCCAAAGCAGACACTGTGCAATGTAACTGCAGGGGCCGTTGCTGCTGCACTGGATGTTGTCTTTCTGTGCTGCTGTGAAGCAGAACTGAAACAGCAAGGGACAGAAAATGTGTATTTATTTACTAGTTGTCAGTTGTACTGTTCCAGCATCTGGCTGTAATTTTAAGTTATCTCTAAGGGTGATGGTTTTGTTCATACTGTGGTGAATAATCTGTGCATATAGAGCATATACTAGTGCCTCTGTGAGGCCCTGAGCAAAATGCTAATGTCACCGTGCTAACATGCTCCCACCAACACGAACTGTTAACATGCTGTTTAGCTGCCACTGTTTACTGTGGCCCCATCATAATTTACCATCTTAGCAGGCTAGAATATAATTAGCACTAAACACAAAATACTGCTGAAGCTGAAACACAAATTTTGCTTTAATCGTGGAGCTAGAATTTGATAGACAGTTGAAGTTTCTGGCTACGGAAACTTGTAACTGCTAAATCCCTGCTGGCAAAGGATAATGACACTGAAGATGCTACACTCATCATGAATTAAGTAGATCAATATCAGCGGCTTTCGGCTTGTCCCTTCACCGCTCCCCACAGCAGAACGTGTTCCGCTCATTGCTTTTGCATGAGTTTTTATGCCAAATGCCCTTCCTGCCGCAACCCTCCCATTTTTACCTGGGCTCGGGACAGTGTCTTGCCCAGGGACACTTCCACATGCGGGGAGATCTTCTGACCCTGTGGTCGGTTGGCGGCCACTCTACCAACTGCAAATAGGGGCGGCAAATAAAATAACATGCATTTGCGTTGTGTCGCAAAATGTTGGACTGCACATTTTGCTATGCAAGTACACATCAAACCTTCTCCGTGTAGCTGGAAGTGTCTTTGTCTGTGTAGCCTGTGTAGAGTGTGAAAGATTCTTATGGAAGAATAAATCAGGGGAACAAACCATAACTACAGTATATTGCCTTTTCCTGCAACAGTTACATTTTATTTACCGACCCTCCCACAACGCCTTTCCTTTCGTTCTCTCAGGCTCAGAGCATCTTTTGTTGTATGAAGAAATCCTAACTCAAAACCAAGCCTTTGTTAATCTGTCCTTTTTTCATCTCTTGCGTTCTCTCTCTGGCCTCCTCCAATTATTCTCCTCTCTCCCTTATTTTACTCATAATAACCCTGTGTGTGTGTGATTCAGATCTAAACTGAGTGATCCCATATAACTATAAATCATAGAATTATAATTCAAAGATCTATATTTAGTTAAAGCCAAACCCTCTCCCCTCTCCCTATCTATCGTTCAGACATGGATATGACAAACAGTTTGGTTTTAATTAAAACTTGGTTCAAACCAGCCCTGACATTCAGCCCTCCTCTGCCTTGTGCCTGATCTGTTTTCTGTCTGAGGATGTAATTCAATTTCTCTCTGTATCTCTCTTTCTCTCTCTGTCTTGCCAGGACTCTGACCTTGTCCTGACATTTAACCTGTCCATGCATCGCTCCTGGTGGATGGAGAATGGCCCGGGGTGCAGGGTGACACCCATCACTCCTCCTCCTTCCTGGGCACCCGAGGACCACCGATATATTTCTATATCTGGCTGTCTGGTGGATTTTCAGTTTATAGAAGTTGCTCACTCCTCACTGCAGATTTTCCTGGCTGTAAGTACTTCAGCTATAAGTAGTTTATGATGCACTGAATTTTCAAAATGCACTATCTACAAGTTGTTTACAATGAATGCCATATAATACTATATAGCATGTAGCCCAATGCACCTTTTATCACCAGCTTTTACAGTAGAAGAACTAATTACAATATGCTAATTTTGTCAGATTTATACACCAATCTTTATGCTAAGCAAGGCCAAACATGCAGAGACTGTACACAAAGCTGCATTAACTTGAGGTACGAAAACAAGCTGAAAACAGAACATTGACATATTTTTCCTTCTAAAGGTTATTGTCACAAATGGTCTAGGAGACAATTGCATAATTACACGCCCAGCAGACGCCAAGCATTGATTTGGAATCTAAGTGCAACTCTGCTTTTTGCATTTCTTTTGCTCTCCAGCGCTCGAAAGACATATATGTGTCTTTAGCAGCTAAATGCACCAATTTTCACTAGCAGTGTCCATTCACCATTCGGTGCTGGGCAGCAGATAGTGTACAGCTGCCTGTTACAGCTGGGAAAAAGTAATAAAGTAAAACGTACAGTGAACCAAAACAGTAAAGTTGGTTTCTGTAACACAGAAAAAGCTGAAGATACTAAAATGTTAATGAAGGATGTAGAATCTGGTGATAATTGATTATGTTTTGTTTTCACACAGCTATTCTCAAGAAGAAAAACATCTCACACTATTCAACTCTTACCTAATGTTTTTCAAAAGGTTTGATATTGTGGTATATTAGCTGTTTAAAAAAAAACATCTGGTATGAAAGGGTGTGAGTTTCAGTGAGTGTGTTTTTGAGTTGAGAGAAGAGGTAATATATGCAGTAGATATTTTTTATATTTGGGTGAAGTTTTTTTTTATGGCAAAGGGCTTTGCATTGCATACAGTTATTTGTTTGAAAATATATTTTTTGGAGTAGAATTGGTTAGGAAATTGTGGTTGTACAACTTTCTAGTTTTAGTGAAGTAAAGCACCTACTGTAGGCTCCATTAGGGTAATAACTTCATACCCTCATTAACATAGAAAATGCTAGATAAGCTGCTTTGGAGACTCTTGCTCTCCTCTGTCTGATTTCATTGTTGCAAATGCACTTTCCTCCTCTCTGTTTCTCTCTGCTTGTCTCTTACCCTCGCCCTCTGTATTTCTTCCTCTCCAGCGCTGTCAAACTGTGATAATTAGCAGGATCAGAGGAGACAGCAGAGAGAGAAAGGAGGAGCAGGAATGAGGGAGGCCTGTCACTTTTCATTCCTGTCTCCTGTGCACTGTAGCCTTTATTTTCTAGTTCTACATTCATATATGAGTACAGGCACAATCACTATAAACAAACTGAAGTGTTAATGTGAATGCATGCAACATTACAGAAAGAGAGGAAGAGTTTGGGAGTTTCAGCCTGTCTGCCTCTTTTTTGAGGCGGGGGGCAACTTCCACCTGCACTTAGCATGACTGTGTCTCACCCTCTCTCCTCATCCACTCGCTGTGTCTCTCTGTCAATCGATAGAGGTACTTATAGTGTGGCTGAGTGCCAAGCCACCACACAGCTGTACCACTATCTCACTGTAATTGGTGTGTGGAAACACTGTCATGCTCTATGAGCACACACTCAACAGCCTGACTGGTTCACTGACTGACTGGCTGGCCACTTTACTGTAATTGGTGGAAACACTGGGGGATCCTTAATAATGTACAGTACGTTCAACCAGTCACCTGTCTGATTAAGTGAGGGGTTGTTTGGGGTTTGGTTGGGTTGGATGCTAACCTGATCGGTTGCCTACATGTTTAGTAGTTAGTGATGAAAAACAAGCTGAAAGGGGACATTTATGACTAGTGAGCCTGAAGTGTCCCACCACAAATTAGGACAGTGTGTGGAAATCAGAGTAGCCACTGAGGCATTTGCAGCTGTCAGGGTCAAAGAGCAACTTTTTGTCTGGTTGTGTGGTCAGCTGGGTGTATGATGGACTGGTTTGCCTGTCTAACTGAAGTTTTTCTGGCTTACAGAGGAACAGATTCATGCAGTGTTCAGCTCAACGATATTTATTTACCATGAGATGCAGACATTCATGAGTGAATAACTTTTGACACCCAATTTCTTCAGGGGTTTCACCACAGTTCACATATTTTAGCTGGTTTACATGTGAAGTTGTTAACTGAGTAATTGTCAATACAGTTCAGACTGCTGCATGAATACTTAAGCTATAACTGAGCAAAGGGTTTGTCTCGTCATTCCCCAGTGACTGTATGACTCCTGGAATTACAGTTGGTTTATTTTCTGCCTTCTAATAGAGTGATAATTAAATATTAAAAAAACATCACAACAAACACTTCATGTTGGGTACAGGCTCTGAGTGCAAGTCATTTAAGTGATTCACAACTTCAACCAAAGTGGACGGATTTTGGGTTATAGTAAACCTGTAAAGAACAGCCCTTTATTTCATTACTTTAAATAAAATAATATATTGTATTTTATCAACAAACATACTAAAACACTGTATATGGTGATCTACATTAGCTCATATGTTTGTAATCTAAAATCTAAAATCAAAATAAACATGTTAGTCTGGCAGCTTTTTAGACAGTGATGATTCTTTGCTAACCCTTCATTTTCAGGAAATAAACTTTTCAGGATGTGATAATTGTAGAAAAATGTTATTCTGCTACATTCGCACAATGTCTACATAATGGGAAGAACAGGAAAGAAGAATCAGTATTCCATCTTCGGTAGGGTCACTTATTATTCCAGGCCTAACCTGTAGACAGAGCAGATAAATTAACACCTTTTGTTGTGCTATGCATTTGTTGCAGTTCATTATCCAGTGAAACCAGATTTAGTGTTTTTTTTTTTGGTGTTTGTTTTTTGTCCTTTTGACTTATCCTATGAGTTCAGTGTCGCTACAGCAGATCATTTAGTCCACGTGTGGATTTGGCACCGTTTTCGTTCACTGTATTGGGCAGGGACACTGACCTGTGGTCGGGAAGAGCGGAGGTTGAACCTCAGACCCAACTGAGCCACTGCCCCTCATTCAGTCAGCTGAAGTGTATCTCCAACCAAATGATCTGAATTGATTTTTTTTTATTATCAAACTTGGATTTGATTTTGATAAAAACTGCAAAGTTTTTTGTGTCAGCACTTGTCATAGTTTGAGGGAGGAATATGTCGTCAGTGTCCAAACTTCCTGAAATGTCTGACTAGAATTGTTTTAGATGGCCTTGTCTATAATTGGAAAAGAAAGTTTATAATTTGAATATGAACTATTGCTTTTATTTAACTTTAATTGAATGTGACATTGTTGTTATTGACACCAGTGTCAATGCTGAATAAGTTAAACCTCTCATGTTTTTGTATTTGTTTTTGTCTTTGCACAATAAAACACTGAAATTCTTCAAATCAATTAAACAAACAAGGGGCAGCAGCTCCAGAAGAAAAGCTGTGACATCAGATGAAAGCAAACATCCATCTAAGGTTTGCAAGGTTGATGCTGGATTAAACTTAATCTATGATTTATTTGTTGCTGCTAGAAAAGGTGTGCTGTATTACACAAGCATCCAACAGCACAAACAAATTTAGATGAAAGTGATTAGATGTAAGTATTGATTGTAGTAGTACAGCAGTTTTTCAAAGCAGCTCTGACTCACTGGCAAAATATTTTCATCACCTATAATTGGCAGAGAGCAAGAGGGAAAAACTGGAGCAAAACATTAGTTTGAGTAAGTGGGCTTCATGATCACATAAACAGATTTAATCCAGTCGATGTGACACCCTCATCACAGCACAATTTATCTACAGGAGAATGATGGTAATGGTAATGTATTCTTTCATTTGAGATGAACAAATGAAAGAAACACAAAGGAAGATTAGCAGACAGATAGAAAGCAGCTCTACAAATAGGATTTGTCATAAGCAGTTTGAGGGTTGCAGGAATAAAGCAGCGGGAAATGAGACAATTTATCATGGCTCCAAATAATGTCATGATTTAAACAGTTGGTCGGCCTGTGAGGTGATTTAGATTTATACGTTTTGCAGACTTTGAGATGTATGATTTGGTGGCATCAGCACTTTTCGCTGCAGTTGTTTTGGCAAAAGCCAGCCTCATGTCCCGCCTCAGTGGAGGACAAAGAGCGTCACTTGGTGACTGACCTATTGCTGCCTTCCTCTGGCACCTGTCCTTGCTTGTCTGAAAGGTCTCCTCCCATGATGCCTGTTCTGGGTTTTCGGTGTCAGACTTTGCCGAACACATTCTGTAGGTTTTCCTTTCCTTATTGAGCACCAGCTGTTTGACATTCAACAAATTTCTCCCTGAGCTCATTTCAGAACTTCCAGGTGTTATCAGAATCACTGCAACAAGAGCATTTGGGACTTGGTTATTGTAGGAGAGAATGGTGATGTTACCCATTTTTTTAGTTTAATGACATTTAGCCACGTTGTTAAGGTAGTCTTAAATTTTATGAACTTCTTCATCCTCAAGGGGAAACAGTGTCATTGGCTTTAAATGTTTTTAAGTTGTTTTTCCTCTAAGATGACACAGCATTTTGTGTCAAATAAACAGAGTAATTTAAAGTTTAAATCAAGCTTTAATTATATCACTTCACTGCTTTAAGTGTTTGATTATCTGCAGGGAAATGTATTTTCAACATTGTGTTAGTACCAAGGTTCTGTTCAGTCTAGTATCTACTTAAGTCACAACCACAATATCTCAGCATCTATCAGAGGGATTGCTATGGAGTTTTGTACAGACATCCATGTGACCCAGAGGATGAAAGCTACTGATGTTAGTGATCTCCCTCCATTGCCTCTAAGCACAACCAAAGGTCAAAATATCTCTTATCTCTATAGCTATGTTACACATTCGGTGTAGACTCAATTTTGAACCTCTAATTTGACTCTCACGGAATTTCAGGCCTATGCCAGCCCCCTCTTTGACAAGAGGCAGGGTACACCCAGTCTATATAAGGGCTGATAAACATAAACAGCCATTCACACTAACAATCAAACATAAGGGCAATCTAGAGTCAAAAGTTCTAACAAAGGCAAACCCCATTTAATATTAATTTTAGTCACTAAGTTTTCCTAGAATAATTGAGGGGAAAACAGGTCAATTGAACTTGAAAGCCAAATGAAAGGTATTATGAAAGTAAGATGTAAGGTGCGTAAGGTGTATCTGCAGTGCAGGAAGCCCACTTTGTAGTCATTATCATTGCAAACAATTGTTCAGAACATTCCGTTCCAACTCTAAATGGGCAAAATGCTACTGTGGAGCGGCAAGAACATGTTTATTGCCCATACCATTACTCTCTCTTTCCCTAAAGATAATTTTACTAGGTTTTGTCGACTTACTGTTGCATAACTATCTGCATTTGCTGTGTTTACCATGGCAACAAGCACCTGCTGTACACCTGCTGTAGAAAGTTTATGAAAAGGGATAAAGACCACCATCCTACCTACAGAGATTATGTGTGACACTATGAATGAGGTACAAGCCTCTGTGGGGTGAAGTGGTGAAGTTGTACAAGTTATTGCTTGTCAGGCTGATGAGGGCAGGGATCCTGTCTGAGTCCATGCCTAAGTGGTGCTATTTCCATTTACACTCATCATGCTGCACATCCTTCAGTTTTGCTGCAGCAACTAGGTAACTCTAATCCACACACAAAATAAAAGGAACCAATGTCTGTGTGAGAAACCAGGGAGCAGCTCACTGTAATTCAGTCTATATATGAACACAGACGGAAGACCAAACCACAAGAATAAAGTGTTTTGAACAACAAGTAATTTATCTCTCGCACACACAAACTGTCAATCACCATTTGTTACCACTAAGCTCCTCAAAAAATAATTTGAAACTGGAATTGACAAGTGTGCTCACAAATCAAATTGTGTAGAAGGAGCTGTAGAGGGTGTCATTTCTGAAAGCAGACTTAATTAAGTCTCACATCTTTTTCCCTAATATGAACATTGGTAAAAAAAAAAAAAAAAAAAAAAGTGTCTTCCCAATTCCCATGTTTTCTCATTTCACAAGCAACACAATAACCCGAGTTTCTGCTGGGAACATCAATATATGAGTCACTGGAAGCAAAATATTGTTGACTTGCAATGAAGTAAAGTTACCTTCAAGGAGAATGTCAGTGTCATCTGCAGTGCTGTGGGCAGAGAAACATGGAAGGTTGTTTGGATGTATTTTGATCTAAATCTTCGTAACATCTGTTCCTGGAGATTTGGTTGTGCACTTTAGTTAAAAAAAATATGTTTAGCAAAACATTTTAACCTTGCAAAACTGAAAATTCTACATGCTGTGAAAAATGTTTCAGGCACAGTGAAGAGAGTAGTCCAAATATAACTGCAGGACTCAGAGCCTGGACTCCAACAATAAATAACAGTAATGAGCACACACATCGTAGCCAACAGTGGGGCACCCTGGCTACTTTATTTTAGATTTGTCACATCAGGAGAAGATATAATCAGGCTTATTGTAAACAGGATATTATGTTTACATGCAGCAAGACTAAAACTGAATGCTTGAGTATCCAGAATATTAACAGGATATTGATGTGCAGAGAAACGCACTCTGTCACAGCTCAGTACAGCTCTCTGCGCTCTGTTCAGTGGTACTAACAAAACTGTACCCAAAAGTCATTTTCAGAGGCAATGAGCCTGTAGAAGACAGAGCGGGGTCAGGATAAGCTTCGACTCTATGTGACAGAAAAGTCCCCAAACTCATGAAAGTCCTTTAAACAACATTTTGACATTGTGACTCTAACAATCTCTAAAAATGAAAATTCATACTAATAATATCTCATTTTAATTGATATGGCAGCAGGAGACAGGAAACATCTTCTTAATGTTTCAAAGTGGAAGGGACTGAGATTTTGTAGCCAGTGAAGTTTATGAGCATCTTTGAGTGATGTTTGTTCAAGGCTTTTCTACTACGTAAATCTTCCTATGTTGTCCAAATCGATTTTCTCATCACCGTTGATCCACATGCTGATATTGGCAGCATCGTCTCCTTTCAGTATATGGCTCAACTTAAAGTAAATTCATCCCCCACTGAGCAAAACACTATATTTCTCTAAAGGTTTTTCTTGTCTGAGACAGAAGGGAAGAGAGGAAAAGAAATAGACAGAGGGACGATAAACAAAGAAAAGGTTGGAGGGAAGAAATAGAGATGTAAAAGAAAAAGAGAGGGGAAGAAAAGCGGGAAGATAGTGAGTGATAGAAAATGAGCAAAGGAAGGAGGAGAGTGGAGCTTTGGGAGCTGAACCTTATTTAGACTAAATGAGGTCAAGACCTTGAGATATATGCTGAATCTCAAATGTAGTTGCTCACACTTGCAGCTTGCGTTGTGTTTATGTGTTTGTGTATGCCTGCGTGTGTGTCTCCATGTAGTCAATAGAACAACAGCCGGGTCAATGTCATTTGTTCTACATTCAAAGCCATATTTGAGCTTTAAGGCTTTATTCAGGGTAATATATTAGCTCAATGCCTCTTAGCAACACATAGCGCCGCCTGTGTCTTCTTCTCTTCACACATTTCTTTGAGTCTCTCCATCTTTTTTCTATCATTGTGGGATAATAAGGTCCCTAAAAAGCCGACCTTATGTTGGCCGCACCTTTTCTGAATCTTCTCTCCAATCGGCTGCCTCTTATCGGTCACCTTGGAAACAGACAGCCAATAAGAGAGCAGATCGGAGAGCAAAGGTGTTCTGCTAGTGTAGACTGCTATATCACTGTCTAAGAGAATCACACAGCACACAGAAGCATATCACTGTAGTTGCCGTTTGGGTTGTTCAATCTGCAGCCGTTGTTGTTTTCAGGTTGGTGAACAGAAGTGAGACCGTGAGATGAGGTAGAACAATGTGAGGTAGTCCTGAGCATTTGGCAACCAACTTGTAACTATCCACATTGAGATTGTAACGCCAAAGCAATAGAAGGAGCAGGAAATGAATTGGAGTGATCACAATCTCACCTATGTTCACTAAGGTTGCTGTAACATGGAGACATTATTCACAAATCTTTTCAAATAGTTGTTAGGTTTGAAGATGAGTGTTAAAACAGTATGTGAAACTATGAAAGTTTGTACTAACCTTGAGGTTGTCATTGAAGATGCCCGTGTGTGTATGTGTGTCCACTAATTCTAGTGCTCTATTTTGGAGCAAAATACCACAGCGCTGTTGCTCCACTTACACCCACACCTGTTCGCTGTCTGTTCCCTTTAATGTGCCCAGGTCTGTCTGTCTGTCTAATCTAATGCTCCTCTGTTTCTGCTGCGCTCTTTGTCTCTAGTTGCTGGGGTTTATCTACGCCTGCTACGTGGTCAAGCTCATTTCTGAAGAAGAGGATAGCTGTAAGTAAAAAGTCAAACACACCTAAACAACAATGTGAAATACCCTTTTACTTAAGTCAAAGGCACCAGTGACATTTTCCCCTTTATAAATGTTTTTTTAAGTAGAAGAACAAAAGCATAATTAAATAAGAAACCTAAAGTATCATAAAATCAGAAAACTAATTTAAATTGCATCTAAGTACATGTACTTTTTCCACCACTGATCCTTATGGTGAGAGTCATCATTTGCTTGTTGGCCCTGTTATTAGGACATGATAACACGTTCTGCCTACATTACACCAAACAAACTCACTGTTTAATCTGTTTCTTACACTTTTGCCCTCGTGATTTTGATTTTTTGCAAAGGTTGAAAAAAAATGCATCACCCTCATTAACTTTCAAGAACAGGCATGTTTTTGAAGCCCCATCTGCACCACTTCAGCATTTGGAAAACTCCTACTTTTGGCTGCTAAGTAAAGTCTGTCTGTTGTGGTTTCTCTCCATCCCTCATTTCTGGCTTGTCCCTGTGTTCAGGCTCTGATTTAGCCATTTTGGACTGATGGTCTTTACTGACACTTCAAAGCGAAGGTTTTAGCTTCCAGGCTCATTTATTTACAGTAATGCATGGGGGGGGGGGGTGAGCAATAGAGTGGAGGATGAAGAGAACTAGGTAGATTCATGCTAGATCAAAGTTCTCTTTCTTAATGTCTTTCCCACATACCACTTCCAACCACCATCACTGAGAAACAGTCGCAAGCAAAAACGAAAATGGCGAGGAGGAAAAGAGCAGCAAAAAACATCCATTCAAACCTCATTTATTTCTATTCAGTTTTTTATGAATATATCAATCCATCAATACAAGCATGTAGATTGGGAAGTGTGCAGCAGACAATTTGAACGATAATTCCAGAAAGTCTGGCAAATCAACATGTTAATTCTCAGATTGTTGTCTTTTAAATGTGGTGCGTGTGTGAGCATTAACTTGAATGAGCTCATTTACCTGAGGCCATCAGTTTAGTTATTCCATTAAAGTAGACGCAGCCTCTCTCCAGCAGGATCAATACCCAAGCATGTCTTATTCAACACTGAATTGAGGATGCTGTTTGCTAACACATAAATATTGATATATAATAAATGCAGACCGGATCAGCGGAAATCATTTGAAGAGGGCTCCTTCCTGTCGAAAGCAGACTGTGGAGATTGACACTTTTTTTTTTATCCAACCAATCGCCAATATAAACTGGGCGAGAGCAGTGGATACAAGGCCTGCTTCTGTTTCTGAAGACTCTTAATGTGGTAAACAACCTCTTTGCTCAATAAAGGTTACAGTTAAATATGAAACCATGAAATTGTTAAAGTTGAAGGATAGTTCAGGGTGATGTAACACTGTATTCATAATTCTTTTTGGGAGCATAATAAAATTTCAGGGGTTATTCTGAGATGAGAATATTTCAACAGCGCATTTTAATAAGCTTTTTGATGGCACCAAATCTAAAATGCCACTTTTTCTGTGTCTAAAAAATTAATGTCTAACAGTTATTATTTGGCCTTTTGCGTAACTATTGTATTTTGGCCCTTGGCTTTCGAGGCTGCACATTCCTGCTTGTTTTGCACCCAGAGAGAGAGTTTTTCCGATCCAAACAACTAATTTAAATGAGACAGACTTAGGAGAGGCTGTTTTTGTGCTTGGTGCTATTTAATATCACATACTGGTTAAAACATTTTTACTTTAGCAACTTAGATCATATTTCTTATTTTAAAGCTCTGATTACCCCTTTATGAGCGATGGGATCCCACATGAGTACAAATGTTTCTGTCAACAGTTTTCATTTATTTGTATGAGTAGTCCACATTTCATCCACAATGGTGGGGCAGTGTTCAATTGTGTTTTTAACAAATTTACACAAATGCACCAAATAAAAGACTTTGGACTATAAAGAAACAAGAGCACACAATGGAAAACTGATGCAAACACATCAGACTCCACAAAGATGAGTGATAACAAGCTACATGAGTGATGTTCACACATCTCCTCAGAGGACAAATGTTATCAGCAAAAATCAGGACTCAAATTGAGGTTTTACTCCGCTAACGAGGCTTAATGAATATTTACGCAATGGCGGCATCACGTGACGTGCATGTAAAAAGCTAATTTTCTCCAGAATTACTTTGGTTCATCATAATCTTCATGTTGGCGACCTTTAAGTACTGAATGTGAACTGTGGAAAGCTCTGCACTATAATGCAGTGTGGGAGACTAAACAACAATCAGGGAGCTTTGTAAGGAAATGTGCCTTGGGTGAAGAAGCTAATGCTCACTAAGGACCAATGAGGATTTTCTGTTGCTGAGAAAGCTAATTACTCTGATAATTATTCCGTGCGTGTGTGAGTATGTGTGTGTTTAAGTGTGTTTATGTGTCCGTGTGGGAGGGGGTTAATGATGATAGTCAATTTTATCTGCCTCACAGCTACTCGAGTGTGCCAGGCTGATTTTTATCCGAAACCCACCTTAAGATTGCTGAAGTGATCTTTGTGTGATTGTCCATGTGTAAGTGGATGCGTGTAGGATCTGTAGGACAGTACTTGGTAAAAGTTAAAGTATTTTATTTTAAAAACTTAGGAAATGATGTCACATAGGACTTGCTCATATCAAACTGCAGTTTTTTGCTTTTGTTTGGAGACTTATAAATAACATATCTGTAATTTTAATCTGTTCTGCTACGGCTTGATAGGCAGCACACTGACAAGGTTAGGAGCTCAATTTCCTCTCATGTTCAATAGGTTGAGTATGGCAAAAAACTCTGCTGAGACTGTTTGACTGCAGCATGAATCAGCAAGAAACCCTTACCAGTCACACCAGGCCATTCTTCCACACAAAGAAAGAATACATCAAACACAGACAATGGCGCTGCATTGTCTGTCTAAACAACAATAATGACCCCAAAGATCAGAAAATATCACCGTAATGCAGCAGTCCAGGAAAATTGCTGATAGATAAGGGAGACCATCGGTTGTCCCATTGTTTGCTATAATGCATATTTTGCATGAATACTTCAAGAGGATTAAGGAAGAAGTGTGAAAATTCACAGCTAAGATCTGGTGACTTCTAATCATTTTTTATATACTAATGCACAATTAAAAGCACAAGAAACGTATAACAGGACAGACACCAACATGCTGATGCTCCAGGACTGCGATAAAAATATACACATTTTTTTAGTGTAATGAACATGGGAATACATAAAATATGTAGTTATGAGCAAAGGTTTTTGTTTTAACACTTTCCAAAATATGCCTATTTGTTATTAAGAGTCAGATGACAAGATTGAGACCACAATTATTCCTGTAGGCGTGTGCGGGACCGAGCAAGCGGGCAAAAGAAAACGGGTGATTTTTAACAAAAAAGGTTTTTTTATTTGCCCTCAAATATATGAAAAAAAATTACAAAATATTGGAGCCATTAAAAGGGGCAAACAAATTAAACTGGACTCAACTGAATATAACAAAATTATCTGTAAACAAACTTACAAACAGACACAAAGTAACCTGACTAAAACTAACCTGCAGACTGAACACACAGGGGAACAGATATTATGGCTGATCAGACCATTAATAACACAACATGGGTAAAATACAACAATAAGTCTACTGAATACAAATAATTAGATAGTATCCAAAATATTAAATAACTAACATAACATAGCTAAATAACCCAAAATCCCAAAACAGAAATTGCAATCCCCCCTTAAGGTAGCAGGCTCTTAGTATGGTCCAATTGACAACTTCCTCTATTTAGATGTTCTGCTTCCTGGGGTGCATCCTTGAACAAGATGTCTCTTCAGCTGCTGAAGTCCATAGCAGCTCCACCTGCACTGGTAACTTAAATATGATTAACTCAAGCAAAAATAATTGGTAAAATTTATTAATCAAAGTTTGACTGTACAGAAGTTAATTCAATGTGGACGCTACAGATAGAAACTTATCAAATAAGTTGAATTTACCAAAAAATTAAATGAGTCCTTATTTAATAATCTGTACAATAGCATGTGCTCAGTGTCCTAAATTACTAAATGTAAATCAAAGAAAGCAAAGTGTGCAGTGCGGGTGGGTTACCGAGATTTAACTGGACTGTGTGGCAGCAGGGACACCGTTCACAAGGGGGAATGTGTTGTAAGACCCAGCAAGTGGTTATCTTGGCTTAGCATGAAAAGCAGAAACAGGAGAAACAACTGTTCTGGCTACGACTACAGTTTAAAAGCACATTTTCCAATTCTTCTAAATATGAACATGTTATTTCTTCTTTGAACTGATGATGCTATTTTCTAACACATAAATAAAACTCAAAATGCAAAAACAACAATTTATGGATTTACGGGGCTGAATGATACGGAGCATTTAAACCAACCATTGTCCATCAATCATCTATAAAGTGTGTGTGTGTCTGTGTCTGTGTGTGTGTGTGGAAGGGGCTATCCCAGCTGTCATAGAGTGAGAGGTGGGGTCCACCCTGGACAGGTCTCCAGTCTGTCTCAGGGCCAACACAGAGAGACATACACAGACAGATTCCCACTCACTCTCACCTACGGGCAATTTTAGAGTCACAGATGAACCTAACATGTATGTCTTTGGACTGTGAGTAGAGTTCCTGGGGGAAACCCACATAAGCGACCCTCAGGCGTATTTTTTTAGCAGCGAAAACAACAATGCATTAGAAGTCGAGTGGTTTCAATGTCAATCATATTTTTCAAAGTGTCAACCTACTCATTTTAAAGGAGAGTTACTATATTTTACTCAGTGTAACAGAAGCTCCATGCTTATGCTCATATGGTGAATAATCAGTGGCTTTGCTGCTAATCTACTGTTTGGTGTTTCACACACTATTTGGGCTTGCCCCTGCTTATTGCAGGTGTAAGGTAAACTTGTGGCTGCTTTCATCTCTGCAGTGACAGCCAAAGTCCACCTTGTACTTGACGTTATGAAATCCCACAGAATAAATAAGAAAGTATGCTGCTGATCAAGGCAAGAAAATACCCTTTTATGGGCTCCACAACATCAAAGTAAAAATGGCTTCTTCTCTTCAGAAGTCAATACTCTGCCTCAGTCTGAGGAAGCAAACCACCTGCTGGCAGCTCTTCAGCCAAGGAAATCTATGGAGCTATCCCAGATAATTCAGGAGTTAAAATTATTCTCAAGGCATAAATATATTGCAACATAAGTCTTACTCTTGCTGCTAAAAATAGAATAGGGTTTGCATCACAGGATTTTCATACAGTTAAGGCTTCACTTGAAGCTGTTTTAGGCTAACAGCATAGAATGGTTCTACAAGGAGCAGAGATAGAGGACAAAATGTATTGTCAAAACCTCTGTAGGTGTAAGATGACTATTTCATTGACTCATCTGTTGTGGGAGCTTCCCACTTGGTAATTATGAGCTGTCTCTAATTAATGTTGTTTTCTGTGCAGTTGATTTTATAGGAGGGTTCGACTCATATGGTTACCAGGGTCCTCAGAAGACCTCCCACCTTCAACTACAACCCATGTACATGTAAGTATAGTTTAGTAGGTGCAGTACTAGTATGAGTGTATACTAGTTTAGTAATGATTTATCACATACTTAATTGCATTGTCTAGTCTACTGTCCGGAATGTTAAGAAAAAATTCTCGTTTGAATTCTTCACTGTCTTGAATTCCACCCCACATCAACCTCAACACAAAACACAAAAACTGTGTTTAGGGGCATAGCTTCATCTGTGTTTGATAACTTCAGTTCTGCAGAGGATGATATAAGCACATTCTCGCCGCATCAGCATACGAGTCCAAGTTTATCATTTCTCAGTCCAAGGTCTCATCAGTTATCAGTGCTGAAGTACTTTTATCACTCCCCTCACACGTGGCAAATGAAGGTGGGATGAAAACTGTTGTATCCTTGATGTCATTCATGCTGAAGCACATTTTTGCCCACAGTTAATGATAAAGGAATCGTCCTGGGTATGGCTGGTGTGATACGGAATGGACTTTATTGTTTTGGAAGCTTTTATTGTGTTCCTTTTGCAGAATAGATTTTTATTTATGTGCAATGTTCTTGCGATTCAACCCAGGGATTGTACTGAAGTTTCATCAAGACCCTCAGCAATTCTTAGGTTAAAGAACTGATAGTATGACACAAAATGAGTCTCCGCCCAGGCTCAGACACTCCCATATCAATCTGAAAGGTCTCGCATTGTCCTGTGAGAAGTGCAAAGCAATACAGCAAAGGTTAGACCATAGTTACAGCACAACAAGACAGAATAATGGGTTCTTCTAATGTACAGCAGACAGGTTATCGGGAACACTTTTGTTAGAAAACGGATCCAAATGAGAGAGATACAGACGGAGAGAGAGTTGGAGAGAAGTTGAAAAAAGAGAGGTGATAGACAAGTTGATAAAAAGAAGGATGGGGGGTAGGGGGAGGTTGGCATAAGAGAAAACCAGAGTGATAGTGTACAAAGAAGAAAGGCAATAAAGGGCTATTCTGTGGTTTTATATGTCCCTTGTGGAAGCTATAACACAGATCATAAATCATTGACCCGCGAGATAATGGATGATTGTAGACACACACACACACGCACACACACACAGCTGCAGAATGAATACACATACTGTGTGTGCACATGCAGATTCATCATCTTACACATACATGAGCATATACACTCAACACTTTGTGCAAAACACACAAACATCCAGACAGACACAGTAAATGTGCTGATGGATGGCTTTTGACACATTAACACACACACATACAGCACAAACACATGCAGTACTGTACATGCACTCTACAGTATATGCACACATACACAAACCTCATCAATATGCTATCACTGTTCCCCAGCTGTTGTCCTTTCACTTTGGTGTTTAAAGGCTCTGGCCAGAAGGGCCAATAAAAGAGCATCAGCTGCACCACCCCAAATGAAATCTCTCTCTCTCTCCTTCATAAAATACACACCGAACCATGTGCCTATACACACACACACTCGCGCACACACACACAATAAATAGCTTCATTGCCTCCAGATGTTTGTAGACATGTAAACCTCTTTAGAAAAAAAAGAGACTCTTAGATAAACTTTTTGTTGTTTTCTACAAATGCATTATATGAGAGCAAGAAAGTTATTTTATCATTGTTACAAAAGCACCATGACACATACATAATCACACACAACTGAATTGTCATGGTCTGAAAGTACTTTTGTTTTTATTTTTCCTGTAACAAAAGCTTTACCTATAGAGTTTGTGTTACAGTTATATTGCATCGTAACAACAGTTCAGTTCAAAGCTCGTATACATTGTATGATACTGTTAATATATAAGAAATTTCCTCTGGAGCACAGGACCCTGAGAAAGGGGTAAATTCATGTCAGTGCTATAACAAGAGATTTCTATAAAAGTGGATTTAAGAAAAGGTAAAGATGTGGTAGTACTTCCATTGCTACCATTTCTCTTTAGTTACAATGCACAAGTTGAGAAGAGTAAAGCGATCAATTCATGCCCATTATACAACAGTACAGTAGATCAGATGCAAATTACTCAAGGTTGATAACTAACATAATCCATCACAACCTGCTGGTCATATCAGACCAAGTAAGGTTGTAGCAGTAAAACTCTGACATACTGAGTCTCACTTTAAAGTGCTGTCATTTATACTGATTAAATGGTTTGGTAACCAAAGAGAATTTTTTTGATTGCCCTGACCTGATTGTTTCTTTAATTTATGTGTGATATTTTGGAGGGAAGTGTCAAAGAGCCATGAGAATGTTCATCCAGCTTTCAAGTGTTGTTATCTTTTGTAAAATGCACAGGCCAAGTACTTCTGATGTTCTCACTAAGCAACATTATGTTGTTCAGTGAATAACTTCATCAAGGACATACCTGAGCAAATGTATCACTTCACATTATATCATAACCTTCATTGTTTTCAATTATACTTTCAGTTTCTCTGTTAGCTGTAAACATTTTTCACAGCATGGTGGGATTCGTTACATGGCTGCTCAAACATGGCTAAATAATGACTAACCAGTGGAAACAATGACACTTTGAGAGGTTTACATAAAGATTTACATTTATATCTACATTTAACAATAAAATGTGCACTATTTCTTCTCTTTTCTTTTTCCTCTCCAGGTCAAAGTAAACCCAGGATATATTCCAGGAGCACTGCCTTACCAACCACTACTGCTTAACAGCCTGCTTTTACTACTCCAACTGACTTATCATAAACAACAACATGTAGACAGGATACAGAAGATACTACAATGTTCTGTGATTCACCTTATAAATGCCCCTTGTACTTGGTCACCAGGCTTCCCTGATCTGCCTTTATGCTGTTTTTAAAGATATTAGATCTGTTCCTGATGAAACACCAACCTCGTGTGGTTGAACATGGTAACTGCAGGACATGTCTTTTATCCCACTGAGGGACACAATCAGGAACCATTGACTTGCTTCCTTCTGTGCTGTTGGGTATCTGCATGGTGAAAGAAACCAAAGGGATGCAAAGAGGCTGCGACTCATCGATGATGTGTATCTTCAGGCATCCTATGAGAATTCATGGATCTCTGCTCTCAGAGAAACGTTATAATGGAGCCCTGTTCTGTCACAATTCTGCAAAAGTGGGATGTATATCTAATGGCTCTTATGTGCAGACATGCCTGACCAAAGAGTTAAAAAAAAAAAAAAAAGAGACACATCCCTGTTTATACGATAGCCTGTTTAACCATCTCTTGAACTTTCTCCCTCTTTGTGACTGATAGATTAGACACTGGACTTCCAACTAAACCAAACATCTCCTCACAAAACTGCCGATCAAGGAATGTCGGACATAATCTTTCCTTAAATTACATTTTGGTGCATTTCGGTAAATGCGACAGCAAAGATAGAGGCTTGATACAAGAAGAGTTTCCTCTTCTGTTTCATCACAAACTCTGAATGTTAGATAAAACTTGATGTGTAGGTTTACATATTATCATTACATATGTGCATGTGTACAGGAAGCAGACACATACACAGGAAAGCATCTAGTAATGCATATGTGAATACACACATGCATGCACACACATACTGTATAACACTTAACAGATCTGTAACCAATTTTTTTACTAATGTGAATCTCAATGTTTACAATCAAAAATAACTGTCTCAGACACACTTGACTGTCAGATGCAGCAGGAAGATGGACAGGCAGTCTGGGAGGTAGGCAGTCTCTTTGGTTCTTGCAGCCTAAAAATTTTGTCTTCCATCCAAGACAGACAGGTAGAGAGAAGTAGAGACAGACCATGATAGGGAAAGCAACCACATAGGAGGGATAGAGGTCTGGCAGCAGTTTTTCATCCACTGCAGTCCTCTTATAGACATCTCTTTCATTACAAAAGTTTTTTTCTCTTTTTAAAAATTCTTTTTAAAATGCTGGAAGCTGGCTAAAATGCTTATTCAGCCTTAATGTCTGCAGCATCCAGCTCTTGTTTATAACAGAAAAAGTTCAAAAGCAGCCAAAATCCTCCAGAGGCAGCGCCTACATAGGAAGAAAAAGACACACCCTTTACAGAAATGACAATCACAGTCAAAGTGGCCTGAATCTAGTCATGGATTGGCATTTTCTTATAATGAAAAAAAAAAACAGAAAAGTGGCTGTTATCATTAGGTTAGGTTATTTCATTATTTAGGTGTATGTACTGCGTATTCCAAATCAAAACAGATTGGAGAAAGAAAAAGTAAAGAGGGCCGACATCAAATGCATCCATCCTCCCCTGCAGACTAACCAGGACTAAACGGATTCTGGAGACTTATAGTCCAGCCTCCCACACCCCACCCCACCCCACCCCACCCCAGTCACCAAAAAGCTAAATGTTAAAGTTAAAAGTGCCAAATGGACCAACACCTGGACGTCTGTTAAGCATGATTATTAAAATAAATGGGACTCATGTTCTCTTAACTTGGGTTTCTATTTAGGAAAATTATTGACGATATCACAGAATAAATCTCACTTGCATTCCAGATGGCCAGTGGGTTTTTTGGTTTGCTTTTTTGAGAACAATGGAAATGGGACTAAAGATGTTGCATTTAGTGTCACAATCACTGGACCAAATGTTTGAGGCCTTTTCCATCTGCAAATGAACACTTTAGGGGGAAAACAGTGACTTTGCTTGATGAAAAGACGTACTTACTGACCACTTCCCTCCATGAACTGATCGCAAAGTCCCGCGACACTCCACTGACATTCACTCTAGAGGACAGAGCCAACGTTTTTATGTGTTTGCATGGGGTGTTTCCAAGCTGTTGCATATTTAATCTCATGCTGCGTGTGACTAACTAGCTACTTAAAATGGGAACTGTTCCGTTTGTTGAATGCTCCTGAACTCTCTTCAAAGAGTCCTAAATGTGAACTTTGTGATTTTTCTATGGATAGGTCTGAAATGTCTGCAGAGTAAAGGAGAAAAATAGCTACTACAATGTACAACGATGAAATGTAACTTTGAACTTCTAGACGTTTTTTAATCACGTGGCCGTGTTTACTGTTTTTTCTAGTTGACTACTAATGTATGATGTTGTGTACAAGTGGGACTACTCTGTTTTATTTCTTCTAGTTGTACTGCATATTTGGAATAAGATTGTAAGAGGAGGTTGGGAGGAAAGAGAATTAGTTGCACTATAGTTTATATTTCTTTCAGTAAATGTTCTGTAAAGGCTGGAAATTCACTTTCACTTCAGCACATAATTAACTTTACATTAATAATTTATATTTGAATTGTCAAACAACACCACATATTGATTTTTAATAAATGAAATGACTGCAGATGAAGTGTGCTTTTGACAAATTCCAGCCATGAACTGTGAAAAAGATTGCATATCCATTACTTAGATGTCTAATTGAAGAAGACTGTTGTGTCATAAGCAAATTACCCTATGTGAACTGAACGTGAATTTATTTGTTACTAATTAGTCTTAATGAAATAGATCAATTTAATATCACCATGCACTGTGGCAGTAATATGAACCTAAACAGCAATGTAACAAGGTTTTCAGATATACAATAAAATGTAAATGTGTGTGTGTGTGTGTGTGTGAGAGAGAGAGAGAGAGAGAGAGAGAGACAGAGAGCGAGAGAGAGGCTTCAGACTGCAGCGCATTGGATTCTGTGTCATGGTGAACTGAACAGCACTTAACCCAGAACCTGCAAAGCCACACCCTGCCCAGAACTTACAGAGTTATACTAATTAAAGCAATAACAACAGTAATAATAGATATGAAAGTAATAATTGAGACCGAAGCTACACCATCCATTATTAACTTTAGAGTTGGTTGAACTCATATGGACTTTGAAACAGTCAACAGAGCTTTTGTCTATAGATCTAAAAATGCATGAATGAAATACCTGAAAAGAAGCTGGAGCCAAGCCATTCATATAGTTCAGTTGTGTCAGTAAACATGGCATTCTGAAGCGCTATTAAATCTTTCCTAAAATATATGTTCTCCATTTTTTTAGCTTAACAGTGTATTTCACAATAATCTTAGATGATTTATGAGTAAATAAGCAATAATCAAAGTTTTAGAAAAATATTTAAGAGTACATACAGAAATCCCCGAGCTGAAACAACCTAAACCGCCAACTTTGGCAATGAATGTTGTTTTCACGTAGGATTCGATCACTTATTTAAAAAAATACAATTGATAATGTTTTTCAGGACTTTCAAGTGTAGTGTTAAATTCAGTTAAACTTGATTTATAAAGCACCACTTTACGTAATAAATTGAAGACTACATTAAGAGAAAAATGTGTTTAATATGGGTGCAAAAAGCCCAGAAGTAATATGTCAGAAACGTTATTGCTTGGTCTAGCATGAATATCAAGCAAGAGAAAAGTGTAGGAACCATGACAGAACCCAGAGGCACTCCAGCATCAAGACCACAGTAGATTGTAGTAAAAAGACATTTAGTTTTACAGCTTGTCTAGAATGAATTGGCTTTCTTTGCATTGTGGAATTCATTTAAGGAAAATTGGGCTGTCAGAGCATTAATCATTGTTATTGGAGCATTTAGAGAAGGCAATAATACATCATTGTAATACATTAAGCAACTACCACACTGTCAGTTTATTGATGCAGGATTATGCCACTAACTGCCAGTTGTAAAATACATCACTAAGCTTTCTATGGCGGGCTGGGTTGGTTTGGTTAAGTTCACCACTGACTGACTCTTCACTTTGGCTGATAGTTTGCCCACATCTGTCTGACTGTACATAAACTAGACGATTGGGAATAAAGTAGACTGTGGAGGAGGAAAGTCTGTATTTTGTCGTCTGTTCTCTGACGCCATTCAGACATTATTTTCTACTCAAACTATTGACACCTAGGACATTCTGCATGTGTCATTTCTATTGGGGTTAATGGTGTCATTTTTGTCAAGCCATTTTTCCCCCTGTAGTTCACTTTTAAATAAAATCCACTTTCTAAAATGACTGAAATAAAGCCGAACCTGTTCTTCATTGAAACAGGATCCTAAACAACAGCTGACGACACCATTCAAAATCCTGCTTCCCCCCCCCCCCCCTACACACACACTTAGTCATTGCCGGGAAGCACTGCTGTTCCTTTGACGAGAAAATATACTGGTAATCAGTTGGAAAAACAGAGTCTGTGGTGTTCATACATTTTTACCTAGTGTTTTAAGGTTAATATAGTGTTTCAATCATTGAGAATACTAGTGCTTAAGTGAACATGAACCATCTAAACAATTGAGATTAAAGACCTCTTGAGTGAGTTAGAAAAGCTCTCTTTAGAGATGCATTAGGCTGAGTTTATGTTTGGTTCTGTCTGGTTGGACGTAGTATAAATGTTTACTTGTAACCTGCACACTACTCACTTTTTGATCTGCTTACTGTAGAGAAACACCCTCCTATAAAGATCAGACAGGTTTTCTGGCCTTATGTAATAAGCTAAAGCTTGCACTTCTAAAGGGTTTTCAACTGTTTTGGCATTCTCCACTAAAACCAATTGGGCACAGCCAGAACAAGCAAACTAATTACTGTGTGGCTTGTGCCCTATGGCATTAATGAGGAATTGTAACAGAGCTAACAACCCATTTTACAGGCGCCCCAGTTAAGATTTATTTGAAAGTTGTGCCAAAAGCGCTGAACTAAATATGTGTCAGTCCAAATGACATCCATTCTTCTGTGTTCAAGTGTCATTTTCCCCATCTAAATGGAGTGAGTTTTGCTTAAAGGGGGACTTTTTATGGGGATGAGAATTGTGCATGTGATGCAAGCAACAGTGTTGGATATACATTGTAATGTGAAACTATGCAGCTGCTACCATTACCACTAGTAATAATGATAAAACAATAGTAGCACTTGTGATGATCTCAGTAAATGAAAGAAGCAACCTCCATAATTTGACCTATAATTGAGATGATCAATAAATCTGCTGTTGGGTGGTCGATCTGATGATGACCTCCAAATGGGTGGAAGTGGTGGAAGAAGTACTCTGATCCTTTAATTAACAGTAACAATACTGATTATTAATCAATACAGTGTTAATTAATCAATACAGTGTAAAAAAATACACATCAAAATGTATAATGTAAATAAAATTACAAAAAATGTCATTATGCAACATAGCATAATTGACATGTTACATGTCGTTACATTATTATAGCATTATTGAAGCGATATCTTGTACATCCCCTATAATAATAATAATGGAGACGGGATCAGTATGGCCACTCTGAACAGTTTTAATGTTGTGGCCAATAAGTATATGTCACAGCTTGTAAACATGGGGTTAAGTTTTGTTTTTATGATAATAACTGAAAACTAAACGCTGCTGAGTGGCTGGCTAAATTCACCAAATAAATTACTAGTTAGAGTTTTAAAAATAGAGGTCTTTTTTGCATATTAAATGCAGTGCAACTACAGTGACTTCCATGATAAATAAGAAATGTTAGGCATTAATAACACATGACTTCGTGTATGTTATGAGCGCAGATTCTGGGTCTACAGCAAGTCCGTCCGGGCCAGGCCACAGCTGTACCCTGCTACGTGCCTTTGTGTGAGCCAAGCTGCCAGCTGCGCTCCACCACTAGGCTTCCCATCGGCCCGTCGCCGTTCTCCCGCACGTTGACGCCGAGACCCGGAAGCACCAAGCTGCTTGCTTTGTTTTGGTAGGAGTTGAGAGACACAGGCAGGGCTCCGTCCGGGAGAGACGCGATTACTGCATGGGGAGAGCCCGACCGGGAATGGAAGATGACGGACCGATAGCTGACGCCTATAAAATGCCGAGTTTTATCAGCAGTTTCGATGAGGGGAGGGTGAAGCTGTCCCGCAACCTGCCGGCAGAAACTTCCCTCACGGACGGTAAAGTTGATCGGTCAGGTGCAGATTGGAGCCAGCGTGTCACCAGGTCAAAATCGCGGTTGTCACTCGACGGCGGAGCGAGGGAGACGACGGGCGAGAGGAGCAGCGAGGAGGAGAGGGATGCGGAGGGCAACAACAACAACAACTGCAACGGCGGGGGGGAGAGGAGGAGAGCGAGTGCCGTCGAGATTTTGAGGAGGAACTTCGGGGTTTCAAGGTCTCCTTCTCACCGTTTAAGTGCAAGCAGTCGGATGCAGCGCGACAACGAGCATGAAAACCCCGAAGCAAACGGTAATACCGGCATTTTTAACGCTCATGGAAGTGAATGTGGCTGCTGTGAAAAGTCGGACCTAGAAACGGGCGAAGCCGGCGACCAAAACGAGCCAGCCTTGAGCGAGTTACCGACTTCGGATGTGCAAGGAGTTGATTATTTTACCACTGGCGGTCAGTGCCATCATAAATATGACAATGACAGCAACCCAGTCACTTTAGATGAGTCCTCTGGTGTTAGGGAACACGTCTACTGCACTGTTTACTGCATCGCTGCCGACAGTCAAAGGACAGACGGAGAAATCACAGACCGCCACGATGAAACGGCCACAAGTGACACACCAGGAGTGGACTCGGAGACAGGACCGGACAGAGGTTCGAGTCCCGTACCAGCACTGTACACACTGGACGACCTGGTGGATCCTTTCGCGGATATGGCCCACCAGCTGTACATGGAGCAGGCCGGGGCGGAGAGTGTGAAGCAGATTTGCCCGGTGTGCCTGGAAGACAAATCCATCGCACCCCTGCCCTGCTGCAGGAAGGCCGTGTGTGATGAGTGTCTGAAACTGTACGTCAGCTCCCAGGTTGGTGTAGAGAGGCCGAGCAGGGCGGGGGCCGTGGTTATAAATTATGGGAATAATACTGTGATCCCTTACCACCAAGCTGTCTCTACATGTCTCAAATACCTCAGAAAAGCATCTGAATCACGGGCTGTCTAGTGGTAATTAGGACAGAGCTTTATGTAATTATTATTAAAATGTCCCAGGCCATCTGCAGGTCTCCTCGTCTTGTGATAACTATTTTTCTGAGAATCTGGGTCACTGACACAGTGTGCACTAAAACTTTGGACCCGTGCAGAAACACCCAACAGCAGACATTGTGCTGCATTGGGTTAAACCAATGTCCTTCTTTAATGTTCACTAATGGAAGGAATAGTTCACCCTCACATATAGTATATTCGGGGTTGGTTGTGCATTACATCCAACAGAGCACAAATGTGTCCTTCAACCTCTACTGCATTTTTTTTTTCACCTTTTGTTGATCTGAGAAACTACATCTGAGTGTATTTTGGGAGCGAACACCTCAGGCAAGTCATTGTAGGTCAGTTAACACTGAGGCACAATAAGCACACAGCATGTCCTTGGGCTACAATACATTCTGGTCTATTTATTTTATTGGGAAGGAACTTAGTTTCTTCTGCAAGTATTATTTCTATGTTTGAGTTTTAAATTTTGGTGCAAAATGAAGCTAGGCTAGACAGAGGTTTCTTTACTCTGCTAGATTAAGAACGTGAATAATTGACAGATTAATAATTTACCTCCAATTTTCTGCAGTGCACCTACCACAGAAATCAAACTCAGATATGTGGGACATGTTGCCACTTGTTGCCTATTGCCAAAGCTAGTGGATTGTTTTCTTCATGTTTTTCATGAGCCAGTGCCATTCAACAAAAGTCTGACATTAATCCCAGGTTGATTTACTTTGTGGGCATCCCCTGTTACTGACACTTTATTATTTAAGGAAAAATTAGGCTCTTGCCACTGTAGCGTTTTTAGCCAACACAGAGACTGCTTTATATCTGAAATTATCTTTCTTTGATGAAAAAAAACGAACAGTCACACAAACACTGAATCATTTTTGTCCATATACAGCCCTGTCAATTGAGCTCACATACCCCATTATCTGCACCACCCATTATCTCCCCAATGTGTTCTTATGACTGGATTAGAAACTGTATGTTGTTTGATAAAAAAAATGTCATAAAACTTAACTGCTAGTGTGTAGAGGGCTTTAGTCAAATTTGCATTCATACCACTGCTTGGTGTGGCAGAAGCTGTTTGGTAGATTGATTTAGTATATTTTTTATTATTTTTTTTTGCTTTTAACTAATTGAAACTATTTCTCAGGTGGGCTGCTTGTAGCTAATTACTTCAAAAGTTTGTTCATATGTTTAGTTAATTATTTCAACTGTTTACCTTGAACCACTGCTATAGGACACCGATGTGCCCATTCTAAGCAGAATTGTTTAACAGTTTTATTTATGTGTGCACCTTTATCTTGGCTTGTGTCTTATCTTATGAAAGTGAAAACGCAAAACAAAGTCACCTGCATTTTAAACACGTCACACATGGTGGCACATGTATATTAGGGAGAAATAGAGCAGCAGCACTCTGAACCTGTCCGACCAGTCTGGCAGTAGTCATTAGAGTTTTGTCAACAATACTGACACATCAGCTGTCATGCCTGCAGAGGATACATAGTCAGCTTTTGTTCGTTGTGGCGTGTATATATTTGTGTGCACACATGCTGTAGGGCAGGTATTCCCAACCCTGGTCCCCAAGGACCACTGCCCTGCTTGTTTTCAACTATCCCTGCCCTACCCTATGGGCGGTATATGCATCAAGATGTAGTAAATCAATCAGAAGGGTGGGGTGGGGGGAAGACAGTGTAAATTGATATCCAGCTTCTGATTGACTGAAAACACCTGATCCAGCCGATAAGCTGATAAGGTAGAGTAGAAATAATTGGTCAACAAGCAGGGCAAAGGACTGATGACCAGGGTTGAGAACTACTGCTGTAGGGGACGTTGGGTGTAACACTGCAAGATGCCGATGCTATTATTCTTTACCTTCTGTCTGCTGTTTCACACACAAACGAACAGACAGACACAGGGACAAAATGCCTTATCATGTGTCAGTACAATAATAGCTCTTATTGACGTTGATGAGCTGAAAGTTCGGGGGGGACATTGAATGGGACAGAAAGCAAATATGAAATGAGTAAGAAAGTGAGAATTAACTAGAGAAGAAAAGATGCTCTAGGAGGGGGAAAAAAGACAAAACAGAGAGGTTGACAGTGAGAAGGAAAGAAGAGAATTGACGTTTGTGACGTAATTTTAAGATTTACCTATGATACGATAAGGTGTGTGTTTGAAAGAGAGAAACCGGCATTGTTTGTTTATGTTATGAAAGGGAAAGCACTTCTGTCTAGTGTTCAGGATAGATGGCCCTGCAGGTGTCAATCATTGTGCTAAAGTATTGTGTTTATTTTGACTCAGTTAAAAGGTTTAGTTTTTAAAAAAGGAACACTTTTTAAAAATATGTAGTTCTGTGAATATGATGTTAGGTTAGGTATAGTGCTTGACTGAATGACCACACTGTATAATCTATTTATGGATATGATCCATTTGGCAGGTATGACTGGTAAACCTGGTAAAATGTGTGTGTCGTGAGAGACATTAACTACTTTTCCTCACACTTCAGTTCAGTGATAAGGAATTAACCACCAATAGTGCAAAAATAATTCTTATGTAGATTTGTTAACATTATTCCATTTCTGTATCAGAGAATCCCACCACACACAGACCCAGAGTGCTCCCCTAAGCACATTGGTCTAAATCTTTATGATATACTTTATGTAGAAGTAACATTAAGTGCACATAATACTAATAATAATGTATGTACTTGACATACAAATCCTCACATTGGAGTGATTTTCCTTCTGTTGTATAGATACACATTAAATTACCTGCTTCTGATGTTTCACAGGTGCGAGTAGCCAAACCGTACATCAGTTGTCCAATCCCAGATTGCAGTGGCTACCTGGAGGAAGGAGTGGTGGTTTCCCATTTGGCCAATGAGGATGTGGCAAAATATCGATACTTTTTGGAGCTAAGTCAGCTTGATTCCTGCACCAAGCCCTGTCCCCAGTGCAGCGAGTTCACCTCACTGAAAAAACACAATAGCAACCGCTCGGAGCACAAGTACAAGGTAAGATGATATTTAGATCCCCTCCAGCTACACAGACAACCACAAAATGAAGGAAAATTATGAAGATTGTGCAGCAATATTTAGCAAAACATAAGGAAAATGAATTACATATCTAAGTCCAATTGTACTATCTGTCTCCACTGCAGATCCAGTGTAGCAATTGCCAATTTGTGTGGTGCTTTAAATGCCACTCGCCGTGGCACAATGGCCTAAAATGCCGTGACTACAGGAAAGGAGACAAGCTGCTACGAAACTGGGCAAGTGTTATAGAACATGGACAAAGAAATGCCCAGAAATGTCCACAATGCAAGGTAAGAGCTGAGGATACGAACTGTATAAATACTTCTTTTTTTTTTTGCTGTAGAGCATCAAGGTTAAAGGAATGCTGAATGTGGCCAAAGTGTAAGTTGAGCAAGTGGAAATGGAAAGGGAGCAGAGTGATGGAGTGTGTAGTCAACGTAGATCGATGAGGAATCAATGAAGGGAAAGAGAAGCATTAAAGCAGGAACGGATGATGGATGGGGACCTATAGAGCGCTAGATGGATGCACAGATTCAAAGGCACAGTAGATCAGAGAAGCACAGGAGGTGAGCGAACATATTGAAAAAATAATGATGACGTCCCTGCTGCACGAAACCACATCCAGTAGACTCACTGGCATCTTTTTCAAAGTCATAACACCCGCCTGGTCTTATCTCACAGTATCCTTACAGCCAAGTCCATCTACACACTAATTTTGATAGTCATAAGATGAGTAAAGGAAGACATACGTTAAATTACTGGTAAATGAGAAATGTTTACCCACAGCAGCAAACAGTGTCCATCTGTGTTTGTCACACTGCTGCTGAATGTCTCTGCGCTTGTGCTCTGAAAGCAAGGTGAGAGGATTGCTTTTGACTGTGAAGTCAACAAACTGGTGTCATGCTGTGTTTAGCTGGAAAAAGGGCTGAAAGCAGCTGATCTTAATGCCTTGTTATGGGAAGACTGCTCACTGCTATAGCAGCCAAGTAGTGAGGATCCATTAAATATGCTGCTGCATGCATATTACTTTGCCGTTCAATGTATTCTGATGCAGATTCTTGTAGTGCTCAGTGTGAAAATAAGAGAATCCTCTGCTAGTAGTGCTTCAGAAATTGTACTTGTTCTACAAGAAACAGAGCTTTTTCCACTTTGTCTTTAGATCCATATTCAGCGTACAGAGGGATGTGACCATATGACCTGTATGCAGTGTAACACAAACTTCTGTTACCGCTGCGGAGAACGCTACCGACACTTAAGGTTACAACTTTTTTTTTTTCTCTTAATTTTTGCATTTTTGTTGCTCATCTTTTGTTAATTTTGTTCATCTTTCACCTTATTTTGTTGGCAGGTTTTTCGGGGACCATACATCCAACCTCAGCGTGTTTGGCTGCAAATATCGCTACCTACCTGATAAACCTCATCTCAGACGGCTAATTAGAGGCTCTGTATGTGGTACGTTGGTGTGTGATATGTTTCTCAGCATCCTCTTAGACACTTCGAGCTTTACACTATTACAGCTTCTTGTCTTGTATTGTTAGGCAGTAATCTATGTCATTGGAGTTGTGCAGGGTTTTAACAGAGTCAAAATTCAACACAGTTGATCAGTTACAGTGCATTCAGAAAGTTTTTAGACCACTGTCACTATTCAGTTTTGTTTTTGCAGCCTGATAGTACAGCTGTTTAATTAATTTAGTTTCCTTTTTAATCTACACTCAGTACCCTATAATGACAAAGCAAAAACTGAAATCTAGAAATGTCTGTAAGTTTTTAAATTTTTAAATTTGATTATTTTTTTTTTTTTAAATCACATTCACAAAAGTATCCAGACCCTTTACTCAGTACTTTGTTGAAGCACCTTTGGCCACAATTACAGCTTCGACTCTTTTTGGGTATGACATGACAATGTTTGCACAGCTGGATTGGGGATTTTCTGCCTTACCTCTTTGCAAATCCTCTAAAGCTCAGTCAGGTTGGATGGGGACTGTGAGTGGACAGCACTTTTCAGTTCTCTCCAGAGATGTTCACTAGGCTTCAAGTCAGTTATCTGGCTGGGTCTCTCTTAAGACATTTCAAAAGTTATCCCTAACCCACTTCTATGTTATCTTGGCTGTGTGCTTAGGAAGGTGGAAGGTGAACATTCGGCCCAGTCTGAGGTCCTGAGCGCTGTGAAACAGGTTTTTATTGAGCATATCTCTGTACTTTAATCCATTCAGCTTTACCTCAACCCTTACCAGTCTCCTAGTCCCTGCTGCTCAAAAGCTCCCTCACAGCACGATACTGAAACAGCCATAGTTCACTGTTGAGATGGTTTTTCACAGGTGATAAGCGGTGCCTGTTTTAGAATTGTGGCCAAAAAGTAAAATCTTGTTTTTATAAGACGAGACAATCTTGTTCCTCACAGTGTGAGAGTCCTTCAAATGTTTTTCTTTATCAAACAAGCAGGCTTTCATATGTTTGGACTAAGGGGGAGGGTTCCGTCTAGTCACTCTGCCATGAAGTCCCAATCGGTGTAGAGCTGCAGTGATGGTTGTCTATCTGGAACTTTGTTCCAACCTGTGCCCTATCTCCACACAGGATCTCTCAGTCAGAGTGACCATCAGGTTTTTGGTCACCTCTCTTATACAGGACCTTCTCCCCGATTGCCCAGTTTGGCAGGGCATCCAGCTATAAGAGTCCTGGTTGTGACAAACTTCTTCTATTTGAGAATTATGTTGGCCACTGTGCTCTTGGAAACCTGCAGTGCAGCAGAACACTTTTATAGCCTTCCCCAGATTTGTGTTAGCAATAATTTTGTTTCTGTGCTCTGCAGACAGTCCTTTTGACCTCATGGCTTTTGCTCTGATAGAGTAGGCATTGTCAGCTGTGAGGCTTTCTATAGGTGTGTGCCTTTTCAAATTATGTCCAAGTAATTTAATTTACCACAGGTGGACTCCAGTGAAGGTGTAGAAACATCTAAGCAACAATCAAGAGGAATGGGAGGCACCAGAGCTAAATTTCAGTATTGTTGCAAAGCGTCTGAATGTTTATGAACATGTGATGTTTAAATTTTTTAAAATTTGTAATAAATTTACAGACATTTTTAAAATTGTTTTTTTGGTACTGAGTGTAGATTATTAAGAACAAATGAATTAAAACCGCTGTAGATCAGGTTGCAACATGACAAAACTGAAAAAAGTGACGGGGTCTTAAAACGTTATAAATGTACTGCATGTGGCAATTAATCTCTTGTCTGTGATACACAATTTTTCTTTCTGGCATTTGCACTTTCTATTAACCTGCTTTGTTTGTTGTATTTCTGATCTCAAAATGAACCACTGAGTGAGACCATTTTGCACTTAGCTGAGAGATAATGCTGTGTATTACAGTAAGGTTATAAAATTGCAGAGGAATAGCAGTTGGGTAATACATTTAAAGAGAAACTAACACAGTAAGTGCAGGGCTAAAAAGTCATCTTGATTCAGTACTTATTTGAGCCACTTTTCGTTTGCCCCAAAGTAATGAACCAACCAACCAAAAGATCTACAATGCAATCCGAAAAGCCTCAACTCTACCACGAATACCGTATATGCGTCACAGGTTAAAGCCATACAGCTCTCTCTTATCTGTGACTGATGCGAATTTACCTCTTAATATCATGGCTGCATGAGGAAAAGCATCCATATCTAACTCTGCGCTTGCAGATGCAGAAGCCAACGAGCAAAGCTTTACAATGAAGTATGGATGCATCAGGTGTCCAGTTGTGTTAGCCTTAATTATCCATTCATAGTTATCAAATCAATGTGCTAGCAAGCCTCCAGGACTTTGAACATCTCTGATAGATCATGACAGCTACAGCTACAGCACTCAGTAACTTACATAATGTACACTGGTTACCAAACATCCTAAAATTTCTACAGGGATGCATTCATATTTAAAGAAGATGTAACAAAATAAACTATTAAAATTGAATCATGCAAGTTCTGTCTTATCTAAAAAGAACATTTATTCATTATGAATGATCATTGTTCTGCTCCCTCTCTTTCTCTCTTTTTCTCTGCAGCCACTAAGTTGCTGATAGCTCCGGTGGTCATTCTGTTGGTTGTGGTGCTTGGAGCTCTTGCACTGGTGATAGGTAACATAATTATGCACATGAGCACACGTGCACATTAATCCAGTGAAGCTCCAGGGAGAGCAGTGAACAGATAATAGCTAAATGGTCAGGCTCTATTACAGACATTTTCTTCCGTACAGCAAAGCACCTGCACAGTCTATGATATTTCGAAAGACCAGCATTACTGAGTTTGATGTGAAAGAGGGTTAAACTGTTTCTTTATGAATGTGCTAAAGTCATATGTCCAGAATTTCACTCTCCGGGTGATTGATTTTTATTTGCTTGAGCTACATCATCCAACCGGAGGCTTGTACTCTGTGAGATGCTGTCAGGCAGTATTGTGATCTACTGATGCCTCAGCTGAACTGTAATTAGTGTTAATCTGTTTATTGTGCCTGTATGTCTGACAGATGATCCGCTGCAGGCTAACATGCCGTGGTGACAAATTCATATTTATTTTTATCCCTAATAGAATCAGTGTTGTGCTCTATTCAAGCCTTTGTGTTTCAGATTAGCTATTTGCAAACAGGCCAAATCTGTTTACAGTGTGCTATAAGAGGGAATAAACAAATCTGTATAGAAATGTCATCAGAGCTTAACAATAACAGACAGTTTAGGATTTAAAGTTTATTAGTGCCATTAGAAACAAAGATGTTTTGCTTTAATTTATCTTCCTGTTCTCTCCCACTCCCTGCCTTTCTGCAGGCTTGGTCGTTTTCCCAGTCTACTACGTGTGTAAGAGGAGGAAGAAGCAGCGCACTCAGGGTTCTGGACGGTGGATCTGAAACCTTCCCTGCACACAAAGACACATATACACACATCTTGAAAAGCGGCGCCCACATCTCCTCAGGGACAGACATGCCAGCCTGAGTCATCTTGAAAGTCTGAGAAGAACATCAGAAAATCAACACTGGCAATTAGTACGGATCTTTCAGGTGAAAGGAAGTATGTGAATATATAAAGTGAGGCTTGGATAAATTCACGCCATCACATCATCACTTATGAGAATATTTAAATTTCACAGGAGTACTCTTCTAAAAAGAATTCTTAATCAGGAAACCGGGTATTCAAACTGAAAAGGACATAAAACCCCACAGATTTAAGGGTATTTGTGAATGAACCACTGTCTTGAGCAGTGCTGGGCACATAATGGATAGTAGGTTTGAAATCCTTACACTAAAACTGACAGCTGACAGCTGTTTTAAGACTTTCATGCTGGTCAAAAGCATCTTGCCCCTGACACATTACAAGAAGTTTCAGCAGCAGTTTTTCTTTCTTCTGTTACATGTTTAACAACAGCTGCCTTTCCGAAGAATAAATCTAAACACAGGTGACAGACATATGCAGTTTTGTTTACATCTCATTTATGCAAGAGCATGCTCAGACCCTGCTGGGTACATGCTCTGACATATATATTTAGTGGAAATGACTTTAATAGTTTTGGATACTGGAAAGAAAAGTTTTAGGGAACACTGTCAGATAAGCTCGGGCTCAGAGGTGAACCATGTGGAAATGCAAAGGAATATCTTCTCTATTTGCAAAAGCTGTTTGTGCAGCAGGTTGCATGTAAACATATAAACAACATGGAATCTAAATTTGGAGCAAGCCATGATGGAGAAATTAGTTCTCACTGATGCAACACAGCTGGACATTAACTTTGTTTCTTCTAGGGGAAACTTAATTTTCAGTGGATACTAAATAAGACATAACAGAACTAAACTTGGAAAGATGGTAATGTTGCTGTCGGCTACCTTAGATTAGAACATTAATCTTTGCCTAAGAATAACTCAGCTTGCCGACCTCTAAAAGAAATCCTGGGAACACATATGAAATTTTAGTGAGTCTCCATTGTTTTCTGTTTCTGTTGTGGTTTTTCTTAAATTCTTCCTTCCATTAGTCTCTGCCTTCCTCTTATGCCTCCTCCCTTCCTCCCTCCCCTTTTGGCTGGATGGCGGCTCACACACATCCCTTTCCTACCTGCCAGCTCTTCTTTGCTGTGCCCACATACTGTATGCCAGTATCTGCGTCATCAAAAACAAAATAAAGCTGTGGTGTGACAGTTGTGCCAAAACAAAATGCTGAACATCGCAGGACAGATGGTTGACGCTTCCCCTTTGTTAGATAGGTTATTTATTGGTTTTATTGTTTTAGTTTTTATTTTAAGGGGTTTTCCTTTTGCAGAGGTTTTGGATGATAAATAAGTAACAAATAAGTTCTTGGCATAACTATGTATAAGACATTTAAAGGCCATTTGGAAGTGTTATGCAAACACTACCAACTAAAATAACTGAAAACACTGTGGCAAATTATACCTTTAGATTCAAGTATTCAGTATGGTATTTATCTTTGTTGTAAAGTGTGTGGTAGTTTGCCAAAGAGCTGAAGTGGATGATGTTTTTTTTGTTTTTTTATGCATTGAATATGTGGTTAGTCAAGTGGTTAACATTGTGGAGGTTCAAAAGACTCTTTTGAACCTCCAGAGAGTTTTGATTTTGCAGTGAAAATGAGATGTTTGTGTTTTTGGGAGACTGGATAGTGACTGCTTTTTAATGTATCCCTTTTAACTCCTTCACATTGGTACATAAGAAAGCCCACATGGAGTGCTGCCAGGGAACAGGAGATTTTCAAGAGCTTTAAAGGTCATCGCCAGGCAGTAGCCAGCTTGCTGTTCTTTACTTCATCCCCCTATCCTGTCTTCGCTCACTTTAATTCTTTCATTTAGTTTTGACTGCGTGGTTTTCCTTTTGTTCTTTCACTTTTCTACCATCTTTTGTCCATCCTCTTCTCTAAAGTACAACAGGACTTAAAGTCCTCTGACCTCAACTGTAAGTAAAAATGGAGAGGCAGTTGCAGCCCAAAAGACATGTTCACTGGAGCTGGAGCTGCTGTCAGCCACAAAAAAAGCTCTTTAGCAACAGAAAACCACCAATCTGAATGCTTTTGAGCAACTGATATTTTTAAATTACAGAGCTAATCTTTTTTTTCCCCTGTTTTTAGCCCACCACTCCTAGAAGGGATCACTTTTAGTTATGTTGCATCTTCTTGAGAGGTTCACAAAGATGTTTTAATGGATTGACTCAAGGAAAAAACTAAACAAGGATAAGCACAATCTATAAACACCTAGGAGATGTTACAGAAAAAATGATGTGGAACGATACAGCGATGAAAGGTTGAGGGGTGTTTTTATTAATCAATGCTTTTAAAATCTGTAGCGGAGTGAGTGTTACAGCACATTTCATCATTGAATCTTCACTAAATCAAGGACTGAAACCATGAAAGAAAAGAAAGTTATAAAGATGTTGGACATTTTGCAGCGCAATTGCATTAGCTTGGCTTTATCCCAGGGATCTGAAACATTTTTGAGTACATTGAGTACACTGACACTGTAAATACAAGGTTCCTAAAGGACAGAAAATATCTTGTTCCACACTGCTTTTAAAAGTCCTAAGATGTCCTGACTCTGGGTTTGAATGTACTCTCAGGGAGTCTGTTTTCTGTTGACTGTACTACCATCTACATGAACTGTGCCACAGAAATTTCACCCTAGATTCAAAATGCTTCCTGATACCTTTGCCTAGAGCTGCTTAGCAACCATATTTAATTCCAGGAAGCAAACACAGTTTAGTGTCAAACTGATCCAAATATCTCAGTGTTGCAAACGCTGCCATTGCTTCCCAGCCTGACTTGGTTGTAAACGCTAACTAGGAGCTTCCGGATTGAATCAAACGATATGAAGTGGGACAAGAACAAGAAAATGTTTATTAGTTAGTCCGCACTGGAAAAATGGAATTTCTAAGTTACGCGCCAAACGAAAACATTGAAAACATTTACTTAAGTTTTTACTTGTAGTTTATGCACAAAGCTTTTATCTAGCTGGTTAGCTAGTACTTCACTGACATGTTCAGTTGTTGTCTTCAATACAGAGAAATCTATCAGTGACATTTAAAGCAGTTTTTAAACACATGACCATATTACCAAAAACATGACCATGTAGTGTACGCTGCCCCATTGCTGAAATCATTAGCACGTTGAATTAGAGCTTATTACCAGAAAATTAACAAAAGGTATAATTTATGTGATTTATCAACTATAAATGCCCAGCATAGGGTGATTTACAATCAGAATTTGTTCCATCTCTGTAGCTACTGGCCAAACTGTAATAATGACATTTTTTTGTTCCTCTTGTCCCTGTCGGTCCAACTATTTGATGTCTTACTCTTTTATAAGTGCACTAGTGATTTCTTGTTGTATTCATACATATTACTGACTTGATCACTTAGATTTATATAAACACATAACAGCTGCTTGGGTTAAGCTTTACATGCAAAAAAAGTTGCTCAATGTTCATTTAGTCAGTGAAATGAGAGGTGTTATATCCACTGATTATTTTGTTACTGGGGTGTATTGGCTGGCTGATACCCCTGGAATTGTGTTGTTTGTTTATATTCCCAGTGATATTGGCATAAATATGTAATGGTGCCTTCACAGCCACTAAAGATCAGGGTTTTGCCTACCTGTGGTTCAGGAACCCTGTTTGACTCCAAAGATTATTAATTGGGGTAAAACATACCACAGTTTTTTAAAGCTGTATTGCATTTCAGAACAGCTAAAGAAATGGGTAATGAGTTATGGCCACTAACATTTAAAAAGTGTGTTTATACATGTTGAATAAATCAACATGTCTGGTACCACAACATACACATGCTGTACAATCAGGCCTTTAATTCATAGCTAAAGATAACACCAAATCTCTAAAATTAAAAGTACCAAAATCCAGGGTGTCAGCTTCATCCCAAAAACTCATGTACTTTTGCACAAGTTATTCTGTCACTTTATCATGGCTCGTAGCAGCCTCACTCTTTGGATGCAGTTGTACTGCCTCCGAAACATTATGACTGTCGAGACTGAGAATGAAACTGAGTGAAGAAGGTGAATATACTAAAACATGTGCCACTTCAGCCATTAAATTGTCTAGTTAGGGATGATACTTTATTTGTTAATTCCAGCTCAGGAGGCCTGTGGTGGAACATTGGTAATATCAAGATGGCCTTTCCCTCTCTAGACATGCCGACTTGTTGGACGAGAGCATCGTATTTATGTTTTGATTACTGTGCTCCTTGTTTGCACGAAGAACCCCTTCTTCCACCTGCTGCCACTGTTGAAATGTCTGCTGATATTATTGCTCATTTAAGCAAACACAATCACTGTTTTTATCTGAGAATCTGATGGAGAATAAAGAGAATAAAGAAACCTGGTCAAATGCCAAAATGTCATACTTTGACTTACTGAATTTGATATTAATACATTACATCACCAGTCCATTAACCCACCTTGTTTTTGACAGATTTTCTCTCAGAGCAATTAAGCATTTTTTGAAGCACTGTCAGTCTGTGTGGGATTCTGTAGGCTACTAATGTATACTGGTTTGCTTCACTCTCTGGGGACCAGCCTGTTGGGTACCACACAGTCCATGAAATTGATCTGCAAACACAGCTGTGACTACAGTTTCATGTCAGCAGGGGTCATAGGTGCACCATAGGAAGCAAATACCCATAACCTTCACTTTTAAATTGAACAATGTGTCAAAGAGAAATATTATCACATTAGCTTATATGACCTAAAGGTTGCACTATATAGCTTACATACATTAAATAAATTATGGACACATAGAACAATATTATTTGCATTAAATAATTGAAAACTTAATGCAGTTCAGAAGTAAATTATATAATTTTGAAATTATTATTATTTTATTATTATAGTTGAGGTTTAGGTTAAGAACTTTATATACTGTATCTCTCCACAACTCAATTTTACTGTAAAAACCTTAATTTAAATGTTTTTGTTTATTTAGATTGAGTTTTTTTTTATTGAGTCTTAATATTAAGTTATAGTATAATAGTATTTTTGTTTAATCGTAAGTGTGCACTTTTATTTCAGTAAGATTTTGAGTTCAGATGGTGTTTTACAGTGAAACATTTCACATATGTACTAAATGACTCGAATCGTCTACTTCCTCTTCCAGCAACATAGACATATATTGTTTCTTGACTATGAAAACGTAGGCTGTAGTTTTTTGACGCAAGAAAATTAATTAAGTAAATTACAGGAACGAGAGCCCATTGGCTCGTGCTCCAAGCTCCGCCTGGCAGCTGAAGCAGCGCGTGACCTCCAAGGAAACCGAGTAAATACAGTGTGCTACCCTCTGTGCCTCTCCTCTGTCTGAAGGTTCTTGTGGAAACTTTACCAGGCTGTGACCGATGGAAACCAGACAACAAGGTGAGTCGGCGCCACTAAACCGTACAGACGCATTTATTTGTCCCCTCAGACATTCAATGCGTCCACTGCCTTACTGTGTGTGCTGTGGGTCTAATAATGAGCTGAACTTAAGCGGAGGTGAAATACATCAGTGTAGCGGGAAGGAAAGAAAACCAGTAGCCTTATCTTTACTTGTAAAGTGAGTTTTTAAAAGCCTTAACGGTCCTCAAACAATGGCGGAGTGTTTTACTGTTTATTCTAGTCAATATAGAAACTATTTGATCAACTACCAGTTTCAGTTGAGCCCTGAAATCAATGAATCCACACATGGTTTCAAGCATCATCAACACCTTGACCTGTGCAAAACTAAATATTTAATGTGAAACCCAGATATTTTCTGAATGACTCATTCCAAGGTTTGTTTTCCGCATTCTCAGTAAGATGACCAAATCCACTCTTTCTGCAAATAACTTCCAGTATTCCTGTTTTTGATGCCGCCGTTTGCTGTGATCTTTGGTTTTTGTTCTAACATTTGTTTTTATATATTTAAGAATGGAAACTGCTAGAAAAAACTAGAAAAGAAATGAACTAATCGAGGAGAGCAGGAAGTCTGACAAACATCCATGTATGCAGTGGGATAAGGATGATGTTTGCTTACACTGGTAGTCAATTGCATTCCTTTGTATTCCAGGTCTGAATGCTTTCCTGCTAAATGGGCAGGTAATCTCAGTATGTGATGACTTAAAACTTAGTCTTGGGTTAAAATGAATTTACATTCAGTATATACAGTACTGTCAATGTTGGGCCTTACTGCAAGCAACTTGGTCTCCAGTCCAGCTTCAGTTGAGTTTGCGGTGCCCAGGCCTCTGACTTAACGGCCACATGACTACTAGGCCAAATTGGAAACGTGTGACCAAAGAGATTCCACCCCAAGAGAGAGTAAAGAAGGGGAGTGTTAACATTTATTTTTATTTGGTGTTTTTTTTTTTTTTTTTTTTTCAGAGAACATGAAACAAATCCAGTAAGTCAATTACGAGCATCAGATTGGCTTAGCAGTAGGTTTTTTGTGAAGAACAAAAGGAAAAAAAAGGCATTCAATTTACTCACCATCTGCTTTGATCTGGTAAAATTATACTTTATTATTAGAGGTATTTTCGTCCATGCAGCTCAATGTGTCTCATTGATAGAAACCTTTATATCTCAAGAAAATGAATGCTTGCTTGTTTTTGGAGTCAAAAACATGGTGTTTCTTAAAACGGATTCATTTAAAGTTGGTATTTGAAATGATACTGTCTCTGAGTATGAGTAAATCTGTCTCCCGCTTAAATCTTCTCGCCCCTGTAAAATGTGGTTAACTACCCAGAGTAAAAACTGTGGAAACAGGAGGAAGTGAGTATTGTTGACACACTGGCCTTGCACTTGCCTGCTTCCTCCCGTAGTGCTGAAGTATGGTGTAATGAGATTTTATCTTGATTGCTCAATTACATTGGTTATTCTTGCTTACTCACTTAGTCACAATAGATCTTATTGTTAGGTCCCCAGAATACTTTCTACATTCTAGATAGATCCAGGAATCAGGTCTGTATATCCTGCATGAGGACCCCAGCAGTTACGATTTGAGCCACAAAGGGTCAAAAGTTAGATTTCCCATTTCTGTCTAAATGCAGAAACGGATAAATATTTCCTGTTTAGTGGCCGGTCTACAGGGGTTGGTGTGTTTGTGTGTGTGTGTACATAACCAGTTTTCTTGACTCCTCTCGCCCTGCTGCCTTGCTCTGCTGCAGAGTCGTACTCTGGTGTTCTGAACGAAGCAGTGGTGGACTGGGGCAGCATGGGTCCTGGAGAGGAATGGGTTAATTCAGCCACACACAAAGCAGAGCAGGGTAAGACACGACTCTACCAGGTGGAAACATGAATACACACTGAATCACACGAAGCAGAAACCCACTGCTGCACACAGGGACCACATCCCAGAAAGTGACATTGAAGTTGCTTTTTTTTCTTTTAACATCAGCAGTTATTTGTTACACATGTTCAGTAGAATCCCTGACTTGGATGTGACCAGATTCATGTTTGGAAGTTTCTACTAGTCAATTAAATGCAGCTTCTCTTACTTAAGTGACTGTGTTGATTTAAAAAATAATTGTCGACAGAGTGAGTGTGGTTTGAGTAAATAAAATAACATGGGATAAAAAAACTAAAATCACTTTAAAATGTATTATATTTTTTTCTTGTGGCAAAAACCAATTTGGATTTGACCTAACACAGTCCTACACACTGTTTTGGTGGGACTTTCTGTGAAGAGGTATTATAACTACAATACAACCTAACTAGTACAGTATAAATTTACATTTCCACTAATCATACATTTCAGCACTTCTCAGTTCTGCAGAGTGTTTTAGCATCTTTCAGACCACTGTTGATTTGGCTTTTGTGGCTTTTATCAACCCTACACCTAGTTGCTATCGTAAAAAAAAAAACAAGTCCGTTGCTGAACAGCACAGTTGGCATTGAGCGGGTGGACAAAAAATCTGCTTGTGTGATGGTGGTACTCTTTTATCTTTGGCCACATTTTCTACACCAATCAGTTTTAAATTTTACTTCTTTATTATTTTTTATATATATATATATATATATATATATATATATATATATATATATATATATATATATATATATATATATATATATATATATATATAATTTGAGTTGCTTCTTATGATCAAATAGGAAGCAACTCGCACTGTGCGCCTTTTTTTTCCACATTATGCATGTGACTCTCTCAAACAATTCTTACATACATTGTTTTGATACTTGCTAGAAACCATAACACATACACACAGCCTGTTCTATATCTGGCAAAAAATGTCCTCATCTCACATCATGTGCACTTTACTACAGTTATTTTCCTGTATGTTTATCAAGTAGTGTGTTCACTAAAACGCCCTGAAGTAACCTGCATATGCAACATATGGTTTGTTTGTTTTTTTAGCGCATTTTAGTTAATCAATGAGACTCTTTCTTCATGCACTTATCCAGACAGGATACAGCCCACAGGGGCTGTAAAAATTTGAATGTCCTGCTGCTGTGTAATGTAGACAGAAATGACTCCCTACAAAAGGCCTGACTGGTGCATGCTGTGCTTGAGTTTTATGTGGACTGTGGTTGCTACTGCTGTGCCCCTTTTTAACCTTAGACTGTGAAGCATTGAAATGTTAAGAGAATTATGTAATAGTACAACTGTAGTATAGGACTGAACAGTAAATGTAATAATGTGCTGTATCAGTCTTCACTAACCAGTATCTGTCCTCACATGTCTTATACAATGTGGCCACAGAGAGAGAGAGGGGACACCTCACAGCAGGTACAGTAATATTTTAATTTCCATCTAGCCATAATTGTGTCTATGTAAAGTTTCACAGCTCCACTACAAAAACATTATCACCTACATGTATTTGCGTATTTGCTTTTCTTGGGTTGCATATATTCAGTCCTCTTGCTGTTGCCTGCTGCTGTGTGGAACATGCTGCCCTGCTTTCATGCTCATACTTTGTGAAATCCTGCTGCAACACAGTAGTTTAACTGTGTAAACCCACTGTTTGCCTCAGTTTGTCTGTCTGTATTTCTGAGACACAATCTTCATAGTAGGTTCATATGAATCCGCTAACAATGTCTCATTGTTTCAGCTGAATGCAAAGTTGACTTCATAGGAATGCTTGAAATGTTTTTATGTCTTTCTCTTTTGAAGTAGTGGTTTACTTGAGGATCAGCAACTAAAATGTGTTGGTGCTTGTGGGTGTGGCAATGTAATTTTGTGTATGAATCCTAGAGTTGTATAATCTGCTTCAGTTAAAGACTGAAATAGACAATATCTTTTCAAGACTGTTTGTAAATCCTTAAATTATGGTTGGTGTGTGTGTTTTATAAAACACGAACAGATTTTTGGATGCCTACATAGTTCACTGTTCAAAATAACCATACAATAACTTGACATGACTTAAAATTTCCACAATTTTTCTGTGTCGCGTGTGTATGAGTGTTTTTTACACTGCACTACTGCGAACAATCTGTAGAGTTAGAGCAAGATAATCTACATCAGTTAATCCTGATTACAGTTTTGGAGGCTGCAGCCACAGCTTACATAACTGTTAGAGACACAGCGAGACATGGACAGAGATATAGGGACGAACAAACAAACAGACAAAATAATAAATTGAGGAATGAGAGATAATTAATAAAAGCAGTAAAGTCTGAGAAATAAAAGAGGCAAAGTCAGCAGCTCTGTTCTGTTTTTTCTTTTAAAACTATGTCATAGCATCATTTCTAATGGAAATTATGTAACATTGATTTAGCACTTGGACACTTAAGTCCAGATAACCTTTTGACGAGTGCATAAACTCAATAGTATACACAACAATGGTGACTTTGATTCCAGGACTAGCTGTGGATTTTATTGTTGGTGAGGTGTATAGTGCTTTACTACAAATGGTGGTAATGCAAAGTGTCTTATGTAGACCCTTCAGTTAGTATGTCAGTGTAAAACTGTCCCTCTGTTAGTGTTTGTGTCTCTTTACTTTAGCGCAGTTTAAGTCCAGCGAGTTGGTAAGTTCAAATAGTAATATATTAATTACTTCAGAGTAAAGAATGGACTGATTCTTAATTGTAAAGACTGAAGGATTCAGTGCACGGCTCTTACATACATATCAAGGATATATAAAGTCTTAATCAAATGAGTTATTATTTTATCCCTGTCTCTCATTGTATTTTTTTCACTGTATGCTTTTCTCATTCAATCTCTAATCACTGCATTAATGAACATTTCAGCATGTGAGTGAATATTTCACATAGGTTTTCTGGACTCTGAGCCATTAAGAGAGGCTGATGAAGATTTGGCATCGGAAGTCAACTTTAACAACTCTATCATGACGGAGGAGGAGAGAGAGGAGATTCAGCAGGAAATGACTAAAGTATTTTCATTCATTCATTCACTTGTATAACAGAGTCTGTAAACAGATGAGTAGAATTGTGAAGTTGCTCATTGTCTTTCTGTGTATGTCCAGCTAGAAGAGGAGATCAATACACTCAAGCAGGTTTTGTCATCCAAAGAGAAACTGCATGCAGAACTCAAGCAGAAACTGGGCATCAATCCTCTAAGCGAGATCAAAAACAACTTCAGCAAAGGCTGGCAGGACATGCAGAGCTCCACAGCGTAAGTTAATGTTTGTGTATGTAAAAAGAGACTGAATGATACATCTGATAGTGTAAACAGGGAGGGTGTGTGTCCGTTTGCATAGTGGTAAAAACAGCAGCACATGGCAGAAATACTTCTATTTGTTGTCAGTGTAGATTCCCTTGACAGGACACACACATACACACAAGGAGCAGGTAGTATGTATCAACAGACCAAACAGAAACAAGTGTCTTTTGGAAACAGAAATATCATAAACCCAATTAAAAAGACATAATCCTGTGCTGCTAGGAGCACAGCATGCATGTGATTTGGTTATCATTGTTTTTACAGAAATGATAACTCAAATTTAAAAACACATTTAATAGTGCTATAGGCTACTGTTGACCTCACCACACAGTTAGCTTCACATGTCCTCTCCAGTCTTTGCACTGGAAATGATAGTAATGTTTTATCTTGACTTTCAAATGACTGTGACCTACTTAGAGGAAGAAATGCTGTATTCTTATTTGCAAGCCAAATCTCAAGAATTTAGTGAACACTTTAAATGGTTCATAAGGAATTTAAAAGAAATGTTTTCATTTATTAAAAGGTTTGACAATTAATTGGGACATATTAGAATTTATTATGATACTATGTTTAAAGGTAGGACTCATTTAATTTTTATTTTTTAGTGAGCAGAGAAATAATTGAATTTCTATTAGGTGGTCAGATCTGAGCTCTCACGCAGACATATAAAAGACTATCCCTTTGCTCTTCTTCCTCCTTATCCAGTTACACTTAGACCTGGAGATCACTTTACAGACTCGGCTTTCATCCTCATCTATAATGAATTTGTGTCAGATGCTAGAGACACTGGTTAGAGCTTAGATTCATGATATCGGCATAAACAAAATCACCAGGCCACCAAGATGTACAAGTTCAGACTCGAAAATCATATCACCATAATGACATAGTGGAAATATGTGCATGCACCTTTAATGTAAAATAAAGGACTTATAACTGCATTTGAAGAAAAGAGTGTATATGTTATTATTTCTATTATTGTTTTGTGTTTTTAGCATTTGTATACATTTAATTATGAGGTTGGTGTGTAAATGTATAAAATAGTAATTATAAATGTTTAATGCCCCTTCTCTACTGTCAGCTACAAGAGGACATCAGAGACGCTGTCCACAGCGGGACAGAGAACCTCAGCAGCCTTCAGCACCCTTGGCAGCGTCATCACAAGGAGGCTTGAAGACATGAGGTAAACAGTGGCACTTATTGTAGGAGTTGCTGCTCATTTCTCATCTACCTCTTATGAAATGTCAGTGGTCTGTGTGTGTCTGTTTCTAATTTTTCATGAGAAAAGTGTGGACACGTTACTGATGTGGGTTCCTCTGTTGACTACAACAATCAGATGGAGCACATCCACTTTGACAATTTTGGGATAACAAAGCTTTAAATAAGACAAAGCAAACAGGAAAGCTGATTCAAGTTCAAAGTTTTATTGGACACCTAGAAAGAGTGGATGCTGTAAAAAAATTAAATGACAATAAATAAATGTTAAAAAAAAAAAAAATCTAGCCCAGTTAGTATAAGCACTACATATGCTTAACACACCTTAAATGCTTGTTTGCATTATCATTCATTTGGCCCTGTTCAAGCCCTGTGTTTCCTCATCAGGAAAGTACATTCCTGACTTTTTTTTTTTGTTTTATATGCACATTAGCAATACCCAGCCCCCACCTGTCCTGCCCATGACATGTAGTGTCTCCAGATATTATGACTTGTACTCCATCTCTGTCTCTCAGAGAGCAGACGTTTTATTCTTGCCCTATCCAGTTCAGCAGAAGCCAAGATTATGTCACATTAAGCTGCTTTCTGAGGGAGCCACAAGGCTGGAGGCACAGTCAGTCACTTTCTTTTGCTTACGCTTTTTGCTTCTCTCAAAGTAAAAAAGAAAATGTGTATGTTTGTGTAACCTACATGGAGCCAACCAGCATTCCATTTAGTTTTTAAGGCCATTCAAAATCAAGAAAGTGCAACATTTGTGTTTATAGTGAGTAACTGTAAAAACAAAATATGTTTAGTAACTACTAATATATTCCACTATTATGGTTGGGGGAAAATGGCATTGTTTTTGCTGTATTCCAGCATGGCTGGTCTAGAGCTACTCTTTCCTCGGAGGTACGTCCCTTTGGTTTGTCGCTGATGTTGTGCATACACTTGGTTTGTATGCACATACAGCATGTGTGACTTTTTGCTGTTGGTATATTTGAAGATAGTTCTTGCATGTAATATTGTGTTTACCTATTTTGAAACGATATCATGTATTTCCTGAATATGGCATTGTGCCCTGTTACCCAATGCATTACTGAATAATTCTGTATTTCCTATCAAATGAACTATAACATTTTTGCTTTAAAATTTTGATTACCTTCTTAGTGCCTCTTCTGTTAATTCTGTCTTGTTTCTCTTGCAACATCTAAATCTCTGTGTGTGTGTGTGTGTGTGTGTGTGTTTGTTGTGTTTATCTGTAGTAAAGCATTGTCATTTTGTTCCCATGATTGTGTACACATGGGAGATGAGGTATAATCCAGTACAATCTGGTTCCCCATGTGACTTCCTTTCAGCCTGGTTCCCCTAACAGATAACTGTATGCATTGTTGTTTTCAAACTTATTTAGACATTTTAATGAAGTACTTGTTACCTGGAGTGAAAGATTTTTTTTTTCTAGCTTTCATATAAGAATTGCTTGTATTAATAACATGTATGTTTTAGCATCTTAAATTGTTTCCCATCATCCTTCATGCTTCCCAAGGTCCAACTCAATAGGGTAAGAGTCACACAGCTGATTGTGTCACAGTGGATGTTTCTAACTCAGGAGTCTTTTCTCAGTGGCTCTTACTAATGTCAGCTGATAGTACTGACTACTTGGTACATTGTGCACTACAACAGTCAGTTGTCCTGTTTGCGATCAATGCTGCTCCCACGCTGGACTACAGTTCTCAGTCTTGTGCTTCTGTTCTCAGAATCACATCTTATTGATTTTGGCCTTTCAAAAGCCAAAGAAAGTCTCTTCAATAAATTGTGTCCATGAGGTGACTTTACTTTCCTCAGACTTCCCTAGTTTCAGATAATTGCCAAAGCAAAGCAAACACAGCTTGAGAGTCATTTATTAACATGCAAGGTTTTTAAATCCTTTTATGATAAAAATTTTGAAATCTAATGGAATCAGTTGTGAGCTGCAGTTTCTTTGATATCGTACCATTGGTCTAATAGAAATGACCTGTTCTTTTTGATTATTGGTAGGACACAAAACTGGTCCGCAGTACTGCAGCTTAGCATGTTATTATATCATTCACATTTACCCATTGTCTTTCATGTGCTCAAAATTTAAAGTAAATGTCAAAATTATTCTTTCTCTTGCAAACTCTGTGGAACATTTTAACTCTGGCTTTGTGTGTGTGTGTGTGTGTGTGTGTGTGTGTGTGTCACCTGTGCTAATCATTAACTTCTCTTTCACCATGCTCTCTGGGGACAGCTACTCTATTAGGCACTCTATGAGCATGCCCACCATGAGGTAACTTTGTGTGTGTGTCAAAGACAGAGAAAGAGGTTATTTTATTTAATGGGTTTTTTTTTATCTTTGCATGGGATTTGATAATGATGTAACATTATCATACACTGAGAAGAGTTTTTCGTAAGTTTGCTGTGTGTATATTTGGAAAACTACACTTTCTAATGTGCCACAACTGATAATGAAATGTTTTTTTTTATAAAATTATTTATTTCAGCCATGTTCATGTTTATATGCATGTCAATACAAAAAATGCATTATTTTAAATAGCAAATCCTAAAGGGTTGTAAAATACAAATTTTATAAAAGTTCCTTTCAACATTTGAGATTTTTTTTTTTTTTGCAGAAACTCCCCCAGCTTCAAGTCTTTCGAGGAAAAGGTTGAGAGTACAGTGTCCACTATCAAGGTAAAGTTAAGTGTGTGTGTGTGCTGTACACTGGAGCTCATTTGGGACTGAAATGAAAAGAGAAATATAAGTATTCCAATTTTTAATTTGAGTATTTACACCTTGGTATGTTTAAAAACAAACAAAAAATGGAGCATAGTTTTATAATAAATTAACTTTGGTTACAAACCTCTTGCATCAGGGCTCTGACTGTGATGTCACCAAATTGTTGGGTTTCCTCTCTGGAGTTGTTTTTCCCAGCTTCTACTGCAGTCTCCCTCAATTGTTGGTGTTTGTTTTGGGAGGCTTCAATTTTAATCTCCTTGTCAGCAGGTGGCTTCAAAGTGGGTTAATGTCTGGTGATGGACTGAGCCAGTCTGGTTGGGTTTTCAGCTTGTTTTGGATTATTGTCTTGCTCAAGATGATAATTTTTCCAATTAGTTTTGACATATTTCTCAGTAAATTTGGAGATAACATGATTTTACTAATCTCTGAATTCATTCTGCTGCCACCATCATGAGTTAATTCCTAATAATATAAGTAAGTCTGTTCCAGAAGAATTTCAATAACACCTTTCAAGCACAACATTCACTGTGCTTCACAGAGGAGTTTGTATGGGTTAGATCATGACCAGGACCTTTCTTCTGTCAAATCTTGGTATTATTAATACAATAAAATAATAGGTTATTATAATCTCTTCAGATCATAAAATCCGGTTCCACACTTTTTGTGGGTCACCATTGGTTTAACTTAACACAATGTTCCTCTCTCATATTTTCATGTTAATTCATAATTTCTACCAAGGGAACTGAGTATTTTTAAAGCTTTGGGGCATTTATAAGACTCAAAAACCTATTTATTATTAAATAAGGTGGCTTATTTGTGAGTCCTGCTAACATAAATATTTGCACTCATAACATTTAAAGTGTGCTTTGGTGTAACCTCTAGTAGTAAAGTGAATGCAGAAGGTATTAAGGTCACAAAATGTCCGTGAAGGAAAAGAGAACAAAACACTATAATTTGTGTTTAATTACTATCTTAGACTCCCTCAGGCAGCCTGGTGGTTATTTATATACAGTGATCCTCAGCAGACTTAAACTTAGAGGTTAGGTGTCCTTATTTGACAGTGTTTTTCAAAGCATCCACCCTGTCAAGCAAGAGAGAAATTTGCTTTTTGTTTTTGTTCTTGTTTAACAGGGTCCTCTTTTGAATTAAAAACGGTAGACATTGTAAAAGTCTGCCACCTTGAGCCTATTCTGTGGCACAACAATGCTGGTGTAGCACACGCAAGTTCAGACAATGCAGTATTTCTCTATGGCTGCACGTCTTACATTTATCTTTTCTCACACCAGACAAAAGTTGGAGGTACAGGGACCGGAGGCAGCTTTGAAGAAGTCCTCTCCTCTGCAGCAAATGCCAGCTCTCAGGACACGCCCTCTAACGACTTGATGGACATATCTGAGAGGCCGCGTTAGAGCCACATCCACATCATGAAGCCGGATTGAAACCAGGAACTCCTGTACCACAGCACTTTGTCAGATGTCAAAGCTCTGACTGAAATGTAACAGAATACTTTTATTTAACCACAAGTGTTGCAAATAATCTCATATGTGATAAAGTCTCCTGACCCTTGGATTGAATTTCCTGCAATCCTTAATCCATACACTTGATAGAAAATTGCCACTGTATCATGTTTTCTCCCAGTCATGTATAGTGGATTTTAAATCAACAGCTGCCCTCCAGTGACCTTCATAACCATGTTACAGATGTCAATATATGAGGTTGAGGGGGAGAAGGAGCTACTTGGGTAAAAATGACATGAAAGGAGCATGAGTAAAATCCCAGGCACCTCCAGGAGACAGAAAGCAGATGTGAATTTATGTTAAGAGGGGAAAAAACTAAATGTTATTACCTACTACCAAAATGAAACTACTGAATGTGTATAAGAAACTATGAAATAAATTTGTGCTTGAAAAAAAAAATAAAAATAATTTTATATTAAGAAAGGAGAAACTGATCTTTAGGTTCTTGTTTAAATCTGTTAAAAATACTTTTTTTTTTTTTGTAAATCCCAGAGCTGCTGGGACCAATTTGAATCACACAAGATACTAATGGCACTTTTTTTTTTAAATCTGTGAATTCACACTAAAAGGAGAAACTAGTCTAAAGCAGCCAATAAACCATTGAATCAGTACAATGAAAAATGGGAAGTAACATTTTTATTTTGTTTCCCCATGTAAGTACAGTACATTTTTGTATTTTTTGCCATGACTGCCTAGAAATATGAAAATCAGAATCTGAGTAATCACTTTTGACAAATCTCATGGTGGCTACAGAATTGTACACACAAATGGGCTTTATGACATTCTAGACGAAGGATAACCTCAGACTCAGCAAAGCATAGCACAACTCTACTTGAGCATATTTTAGTCTGAAATGGTCCAAATGACTGCATCAGCTTCTGAGTCCCAGGATGGAAAATTGAATGCCTATTTCTATGTAATTTATAAAAAAAAATATATCAACCTATAACAACATCATACTTTAATACAATCCTCCACTGAAATGGGAGACAGGAATTCAATACATGCAGTTTTTGCTGTGGATAGAGACCTGATTTTTAACATCCTTTTGCAGAACTCACTTGTGTAATGCTGAATGGAATAAGACCTTAGTTTTTACTTCTTATATTATGAAAAGGTTGGTGCCACAATAGACAAAAAGAAAACAAAACACCTTTGAAACTTTTCAACAGAGGTCTTTGTGGCCACAATTTAACTGCCACCAAAGAAATTTTCTGTTGTCAGTATAATATACAATCTGTTTATGTTTTTGTTTCCTTTTCAATGTTCTCGTGTTTTTGTGTTAAAGACTTATTTTCCTTGCTGTGGTTTGAAATGATGAGGACCATTTACAACCCCAATTCCTGAAAGTTGGGATGATGTGCAAAACGTGATGATGATTTTCAAATTTCATCAACCCATATTTTATTCACAATAGAATATAAACAACATATCAGATGTTGAAACTGAGACGTTTTCCCATTTCATGGAAAATATTAGCTCATTTTGAATTTGATACAGTACTGAAGGGTATTGTGTAGCCCTGTCTCACTAGTAAGTAACAGGGAAGATGGATGTTTTCACTTTGGTAAATATTGTACATCTGTACATTTTGTTAACATGAAATCAAAGCACAAAGCACCAGGCACTGAAAAGAAACTTGCACAATACCCAAGACAGTGACAATGAAAAGTAATATTTTTATGTATTCATGCATTTAATTACACAACCTTAGAAATATGATTTGAAATGATTTCTTACTATTCAAAGAATGTATTAATGTTTAACAGTAAACATTAAAAACTGGAAAACATTCCAAATATTGACATAACTAAATATACACATAACTACAATTGAAATTCTCTCAGCATTGTGTAACTAAGCATCAAACTCAAAAAACATCCCCTACGCACAAAAAACAAGCACATAAAAAAACCAAATTATAACGTTTAATACTGTATAGTCAGACTGTTGTAAAGTGTGATGATGTGATATGGATACTGTTATCCATTCAAACAAAACTTTTTCAAAACAATGTTTGGTTAATGTGATCATGAAACATTACATTATTGCAAATTTTCTGTATTCTGGAAATTATGTTGATTTTGTTAATATTTCACCCCATTCAGAAAGGAAGTACAATTTCACAACTTCATTTTATAACCTGCTGTTCTTAACACATATGGGTGGCCATTTTCTAAATTAACCCTACTGTCAGCAATCCCCATATAGTTATATATAACTATAGTTACTAACCCCTAACATCAGTTGCTGCTGACTCTTCCCTCCTTTAGACAGCTGTTAAACTTTACAGCAGTTTTTAATCAATCTCTCAACCATGCAGTTTGGAATAAACAAATGTGTCACCCGTTCGAGCTCTGTGTCTGGCTGATCTGTTTTTATTCATTTCTAGACAACAGAGGTTTGTGGTACAGGGCAAACAAGCTAATACAGAGTGCAGACTAACAAACAGTAAATGTGTTGGTTATAGTGTCTGCAAGTTTAGAAAATGATAAATTTATGCTGGAATTCCTCACATATAAAAAAAGTAAGTTACATGCAAAGGTAAAAAATATACTAACCATATATATAAAGAAGGGGTGAAAAGATCCAGGGTACGTACTGTTTTTATAAATAATAAAGTTGAGATTCAGCCATATACCTGCTTGTGATGTATGTTTGCATCCTTGTACAGTGTATTTCTCTCTCCACTGAAAAGTTTGTGTGAGTTAAAGTCAGAAAGTTTAGGAGGTTTTTTGTGCCTTTGCAGCTACAGTAGCAGTACTCTGTACTGAGTTTGCAGAAGTCTCTGTTTTATCAGTTTTAGTTGCATGACAGCCTCTCTCCTCATTTAAAGAGCTGACCAGCTGGAGCACATCTGGGTGATGGAAACGGCCTAACGTGACATAAAAACAATAAAACCAGTGCAAGTTATAGTAGTTTCCAGTGAATTCAATGAAATGGCTATATTGTTTGGCCATTTTAGAATTTTAGTGCCCAGCACTAAGGCTTGAAGAACACGAGAAATCAGGAAACGGACCAATTAAGAAAGCCAGACAGACTGGAGACTTACCATTGGTGGAATCGAAAAACTCCTGCAGTCTTCCAGGTGTTCCCTCTATTTCTTCATACTCGTGAGCCTGAAGGATCATTTCCAGGAGGTCAAACTGTTTCACCAATCTGGCCTCTGGACTGCTCTGAGTTTCATACTCCTGCACATAATTCAAGTGTGTCTCACACAAAAAGATTTTAGCATCATTTGTTTTGCTGGGTCTGTTGTTAGGTTACTTCAATAATTTACCTCCCAAAGTCCATAAATCTCTTGTTTAAGTCCCTCTGGCAGTAGACCTGATAGATGCCTCATGGCTTCCTAAACCAGAGGTAAGGATGAGAAGTGACGACAGTCAAACGCAGCAATGGCTTGATCAATCATCTAACTTTTTTCCTCCCTTGTTGTTCAGAAAAAATATGCTGTGTAGTTACACCAGACGACAAACAGAAATACTAGAATATATATAAATATACCAATGCAGGCACTTCTAAATTAAAAACCTTAAATAGCCTTAACAGACTCCATTGTTTTCAAATGCAATGTAAGGGCTGCTTGCCTCTTCTCTCCTGTGTTTCTCTGCTTTAGTGATGTTGTCTGACGGAGCAATATCTCCCACGATGCACTCTGCCATGTCATGAACTAGAGCCAGCTTTATACATCTAAAGAAAAACATGAGTATGATATAATTTGTAATATAAAGTGGTTCCTAACAAGTTTTGAAGCAAAAATACTTCCTACTTCGATATTAAAGTTTCTGGTCTTATTAAAAGCCAGTTTTAATGGATGAAACCTTAAGGGACTCAGTTTTTGTTTGGTGATGAAACTAAAAGTGGAGTTCTTACGGGGAGTAAGTAATGTCAACGGTTTATTTATGATCCTGAACAGGTCTTTTCCTGGTCTTGTGTGAGACTGACCTGTCTTTGTTGACTGTGGGGTCAGTGATGGTCAGGGACATCATGGCCATACGGTACATGTGGTCTGATACACTCTCTGGTTGCTTCACATTTCTGTACACCCAGCCGGTCCGAGGAACCCTCTGCAGGCAGCAACAGCACACAAGTCAACACTGTCACCACTTCTCATCACTATGTTCACCAGCTTAGTTAGACAGGTTGTTTTTATTTTATGACTTCACCGACACTTTGAAAATGTTTGTTTCCTGCTGTTTTAGCCTTTTATTAAAGCAAACTGAATGTTTTCAGGTTCTGGGTTTTAACTTGTGCTCTGGGCAATATTTTGTACATTAACACACAACACAGAAAATTCAGATAAATGAATAGTTAATATAAATAGTGGTGTGTTGCAGAACTATAAGGAAAACACTCAGGAAAAAGGTGAAATAAAATAATCACTGTGATGATAGCAAGTGTAAATTTGATAAAATAGTGTCACTACAGTTATTGTCAACTGTATAAATACAATATCTCTATACAGCACACAGTAGTATTTTTAGAGAAGCTGATCCTTAGTGTTACTCCTCTGCAACCTCTTATCACACTGCAACGACAAAGTGCTGGTTTGATTTTCCTTCTCTCCAGAGTTGAACTGTTGCATGTCAGAGAAAGTGATGATCTGCACATTAGTTAATCAGGGTCTTACTAAAGTCGTACTTTGAGCTGCCCGACGAGCTTCATAAATTTCAGCATGTTGCTCATGCCGGTTCCTGGCTCTGTTGTGGACGCCATTACTGTCCGCTGACCCGGATGCAGACATGTAGCAGACAGTTGCCGGGTAACCACATAACACAAGAGCAAATCTTCTGTTATGTGTTACTACTTTGTGTAATTTGTGGGTTATTACTGGTGAATATCTCTTTGCAAAAAAACATACACAGTGACAGTGTAGCGTTTTAACTTACACCGAGGAATTTTAGTTGTTACAGATATTACGCCATTAAGTGGCAGTAAAGGCACAAGTTACGTGGGAACCAACAGAAAACCTGTGAAGAAGACGCTACGAGACCGGAAATAGCTGAGGCGGGAGAATAGAAACGCAAACAAACCCTTAGCATTTGCCAAAATGTACAACAAGGCACCAAATTTGAAATCTACAATAAAATCCAAAGCGAAGAGGAGCATTAACATGAGACCGACATCAGAGGCAATGGTAAGCAACCTATGACATTGACGCTAGTCGATTTGACGGTTGGCTTTGTTTGAGCCTTACGTTAGTTAACAGCTGGCTGACTACCATCCACTTTAATAAATAATAATAATAATAAACATTTTTTCAGACAGAATTACTGATGCTGCTGTTTCTGAGCAGCCTGGCCGAGGAGGCGAAGGCCAAGGCTTTTGAAGAAAAATCTGCAACGATCAGAGCTCAACACGTCAAAGCAGTCTCCAAGGTTAGTTTTATAATTAAAATGTTGACTTTATTTCAGACGTTTCTTTTTTATGTGTATGTTCAGCTAACAGTCACCCTCAATTAACGATTAACAAGTAATTTTAATCTAGATAAATTAGATAACTGTTAAAGAGATTGTTTCCCCTATGGCAGACTAACAATTAATGTTTACTACTTTGGAATACTGTAATTACAATTATTTAAGTTTTTTATAATTTCATAAAAAAGGTACACGGGAACTGTTTAGGATGTATTCTTCTGCAAACAATTTGTTTTTCTTTTTTAATGTCTCGTTTGTTTAATTTTAAGTGTGTATTTGAAACTCCACTAAAATATACCTTGAGGTCATTATCCTTCTGTGTAAATGTAGGTACAACTCTCAAAATCTCTGTATTAAAATTTGTCCAGGCATTATTTAATTTTATGAAGGTCCAAGACAAGTATATTGTTCAGTATGTTCTAAAGGTACTAATTTGATTAAGAGTAGTCCCACCTGTTTTTACTCTGCAATAACAAGGTGTTGGTTTTTTCCTTGGTGTCGAGTTGAGTACAAACTCGAGACAGTAAAACTGTTACTATACTGTTTAAACTGAGGTTTCTATTTTTTCATTCTTTATAGAAAGTCCTGAAAAAAGCAAGAGGCTGAAGATTGTCACAATCGTAATTGTTGTTTTGGATAATATTATGTATAGCACGGACAATATTTTTTTTTAAATATACTCCTTTGTCCAAGCAAATGTCCTGTGCTTTTTTTTCTTTCATAAGAAATTTGTGGATTTTTATATCACTTTACACTTACTTTACACTTTGCACATTATCTTCTAAATGTGAACACATTTTCTATTTCTCTAGAACCTTGAAAGCAGGTGATGACCTGAAAGCTGGTTTTTATTACAGTGGACATACTCATCGTTTTAGGTAGTATTTTTAATAGTACCTAATCGATTGATTATAATACAGCAACACAGACTGTTCAGTTTCATTACTTGTATTTTTCATGAGTTACTTGTAACATGATCTCACATGTGTATAGTTTACATTGTTCAACTTTTTTTATTCTCTTGGCTATTTCCCTGCTTTGTTTAGTGCTCTTTATCTTTATTGTTTTACATTTTCCCTCTTTGTCAGTTTTGACAAACCTGCCTACAGTGGTTATTTTGTTGAAAAATCTGATCTGCCACCCCAGTGAGCGATTTGCTGGCACAAATCCAGCAATATTTTGCATGCAGATTAATTAATGAAATAATTGTTATGCAGCTGCTGGATTTTGTATCCAGAGGCTTCTCTAAAATGTTATTTTATCGCCGTCCTCTCTATTGTTGTTCTTGAAGGATTTAAAATAAAATAAATTTCCTACTCTATCAATGCAACTAAGTAACCTGACCTTGCCAGGTGTGTGTGTGTGTGTTCCTTACTTTTCACCTGTTGACAGTCTAAGGCAGCCATCTTTGCCCAGTCCAGCGCCCCCTCTGGAAATGTGTCTTTAGCTCTGTCTCTTTGATTAATTAGGTCTAGTATAAAATTTCCACTACATAGCTCCTGCTGATTCCTCTTTAGATGCTTTTTGATCGTCTTTTTTTCTTCTAAACGGATGTAGTAAAACTCAGCAGTCTATTTGGGCAGAGATGTTATCATAACTTACTCTGTCTTTTTTAATAAGGAGGTTATGGACTAAAGCACAGTCTCATAAATTGCTAAAATGAATTATTATAATTTTTTATTTAATTCAATTCAACTTTATTTATATTTCGCCAATTCACAACAAGTCTTCTCAAGGCACTTTACATAACAAAGTCCAGACTATGGAAGTATGTAGAGGCAAGCCAACAAATCCCCCTGGAGCAAGCCCTAGGCAACAGTGGAGAGGAAAAACTCCCTTTAACGGAAGAAACCTCCAGCAGAACCAGGCTCAGGGTGGACGGCCATTTGCCTTGACTAGGTGGTGTGAGTGGAAAGTGAAGAGAGAAAAGAAAAGAGCAACAAAATGAGGTATTTTATATATGATGGAGCCTGACCATTCAGAGCTTTAGATGTAAGAAGCAGGGTTTTCAATTCTAGTGTAGATTTTATGGGAAGCCAATGGAGAGAAGCTAGTGAAGGTGAAATGTGATCTCTCTTGCTAGTGAGTTATTCTGTCCAATCATTGAAACTTAAAGATCTTTGATGACATGCTTCAAAATGTAGTAACAATTTTTTTCTTGAATGGAAGGAAATACATTTTTTTAAACATTTAACAGATACTCAATGAAAAATATAAAATCTATGCAAATATTTTCCATTTATAATAGCAACACTAACTACCGGACACAATTTATCCTACTTAAGAAAAATGTCCATTGCCACGAATTCGTCTCATCAAAGATTCTCCATCCAATTTGCCCAAGTTGGTTTCTGGGTCGCCATCGGCTTCTATTTGTGATGTCAGATTCATTGCTCATATATATTGCATCAAAATGTTGGACTCAATGTGAGTATGGAGAAACATCGCCCCTTTCATTACATGGCTTACGGCTTATGACGCTATGTGGTGCTGTACGTACAGTGCGTAGCTGCACTAGATCTACACAACATGAGGATTGGCAGTGATAGTTTGGCGAGGCCGATCCAGGAACACTGAAGTTAGTTGGGCTTGGCTGACCGGACCCGTGTTCCAGTAGCGACGCAGTCATTACTTGGCGTACATAACTTTGTCACTAAATATACATGCGGGCTCTTATATCTCCCCTCCTGCACTTGTGTTACGAACGGTTCTAGAGGAGTCTCAATGTTCAGGTCAGTATTTAAAAAAAACAAAAACCTTTTACAGCAAACAAGTACACTCAACTGACAGGGTAGCTCACGTCATATATACTTTAGCTTAGCGGCTAGTTGTCAGGTTAACGTTACCTTAAGCTAACATTTGCGTTATTGCCCGACTTTATGTGAACTATATTAGGTTTATCATCATTCACATTAAAAACACGTTTCCAACATTGTTGTAAGGAATGTCGAACGTTTTAATATAACTGCTAGTGCAGCTATTAGGTTAGCGAATTAGCTAACGCTAGCTAGCCCTGAAAGAAAAAGGGGCCTTTGGTGATGCTATGTGTTAACGTTAACTTTCAGCGTTAAAGTCTTGCTTCATTGCGTTACATACTCACTTTTTCTACATATGTGATTGTTTTCTGTTAATTATTGTAAAAGATATTAACTATATCAATAACCGGGTCTGTGTGTTATGATAACGTTCCTAGAAGTAAACAGAGGAGCATTTTATGTCCATATAGTAAAAGAGTCATTTGATTCATTTTGAGTAAATGAATGTGCAGTTAAACATGTCTTTCCTGCCACATGCGTTTTAACCGTTCTGTGTCTTTCTTTGTAGCATGGCAGGTCGTAAAGAAGTGGAGCTTTCAGTTAATGCCATAGCTCCCTCCAAGCTGATAGAGGAAGTAGGAGATACTTGTGCCACAGCCTCTTCCAGCTCCACCACCCCTGACTGTGCCATTTGCTTGCAGAGCTGCATCCACCCTGTACGCCTCCCATGCTGCCATGTGTTCTGTTTCCTGTGTGTGAAAGGTGCCTCCTGGCACAGCAAGCGTTGTGCCCTCTGCAGACAGGAAATCCCTGAGGACTTCCTGGAGCATCCAGTTCTCCTCTCACCCGAAGAACTGAAAGCAGCAGCTGCAGGGATGAGCCGAAGTGGCACAGCAGGGGACAATTCCAGTGGAGATTATGCATGGTACTATGAGGGACGCAATGGCTGGTGGCAGTATGATGAGAGAACCACTTGTGAGCTAGAGGATGCCTTTGCCAAGGGCAGAAAGAGCACGGAGATGCTGATTGCAGGGTTTCTTTATGTGGCTGACCTGGAGAGCATGGTACAGTATCGCAGAAATGAGCATGGCCGCAGACGCAAGATAAAGCGTGACGTTGTAGATATTCCCAAGAAGGGAGTGGCAGGACTGAGGTTAGACCTTGAACCTGCCTCCAACCCTGGTTTACCAGCTTCAGTTTCAGCTGCACCAGAACGTGTCAGCTCAGCTGATGGTTCGGACACTGCAGACCAGTTACACTCTTCATCCATTGGGATTTTGTCTTTACCCCCTGTTAGACCTCCGACACTCCTGGGGCACCACCTCACTGGTCCTCTGTCTCCCTCACCCTCAACCCTAGAAGAATCTTTCTCCCAGCTACTAATCAGCCAGCCAGAGGGTGAAGAGGTGGATGGAGAAGATGAGCTACAGACCTATGACTATGCATCCGGTAACAGTGAGAGTGAGGAGGAACCGGAATTTGAGAGAGGGAGAGCCGAATCTGTGCCAAGAGGAAGACACAGGCAAAGACCCTTAAGAGAGAGCCAGCCAGCCAGAATGCCTCCAGGGGGCGGACCCTCCAACTCTACACTTAATTTCCGCTCACGTAGCCCTGATGGACAGTGCACTGTGACAGAAGTGTGACTGCAATTTTGCCTACAGATCCTAAACTCTTTATCAGATCAGATCAGCAAAAAAGTTTGAAAACTAGTATGCACCCTTAAAGGTCCTGTGAAATGAAAAATACCTTTTATTGTGCATTTCCCCCATTTCTTATGTGCCAGATATGATCCAAAATGCATTTTACCTCCTTTTTTATATCAAAATATTTTGGGGGTTTCCCAAAGAGATCCATTCAGTTGATTGTAAACTTAGTTTTGTCAAGGATCCAGTAAACCTGCAGGTCTACAAAGGCAAGTAACAGTATACACATTTACATGAATGTTTGGCCACATTATTGAAAGCCATTTCCACTGCAAACGTTAAATTACTTAACACCTAAGATAAGCTCATTTTTGATGCCCTCCACCCAATACATTTTGCAGAAATGCCTAAAATCTTTTAAAATGTTACAATATTACAGGGCATTTCAGGGGACCTTTAACACATTTTATGTTGAAAAGTAGTTTTATCCAGCAGTATGAGGCAATGGTATTCATCGCTTTGAGCAATAGATTTGTTTCCTGGCAAAAACAAAAATGGGACGAACTCCGGCAACATCCTAAGCAATTGTTGACAAAAAGCTGCCATGTTACTGGTCAGGTTGTGACGGCATCATAGACCTTCTTTGATGCTAAACAACCCCTTCATTGTTCCCTTAGAGGTCTCTCTCCTTTAAGCTCATGGTTTTCTCAGTTTGGATGATGTAAAACTCAAACCTAAATGTAGCACCTTATGTATTAGTTTCAGAAGGTTTAAGTGGCTTTGGTTTGATTAGTTTTCCTGAAGTGAAGAAGTTTGATCAGGACAAATTAATGGCTATTTAAACTAGTTTTTGTGTGTGTGTATTTCATATGTGGAGAGAGAGAGGCTTTATTGCCTTTATTTTAATGTGAAAGTCTTGTTTTAATGTCTGCATTGTGCAGAGCATTGATGGGTGCTGAAAAGCTACTGGCAGAACCACTGGAAAGTGCTCTGTAATGCTCTGTTTTTTTTTTCTCCTTTTTGTGTCAGCTGCTCTGATTTTAACTGTCAACTGTCATTGTTGGTGTCTTACTCTCTGAATTACTGTACCTACATCAAACTTTTGTCTGTGTGATGTACCCCTGTGGCGTTTTTTTGTCATATAATTAAAAGTGTTAGTCTATGATTCAGAATCGCAGTTGGCTCATTTTTTTAAATAAATTAGTTCAGTATATCGCATTTTAGAGGGAAGACTGGAAACAGAGGTGGCACTGATCCATAAGCCTGTTTGCAGTGTGTGCCCTGAATTTAAATAAAGTGGACTTTTAAGAGTCCAGACGATGGAGCTGTTGTCAAATCTAAACAGATCTTCCTCTCAGCTGTTGGTGGGAGCACTACTTAGGTACCAAATAGAAAGTTAAATTAAAAATTTTACCAAAACAGAAGTTGATAACTCCAGTTAAAACAATATTTTGCCATTTCATTTAGATATTTTTTGTGAAACATTGCGTAGCACATGCTTCTACTGTTTTTCAACCAGAAGTATTTGTTGTGTTCCTATGTAAATTTGAATAAACAATTGACAATTTTAAATGTATGCTTTTCCAGTTTTCATCCAAAGCATTATATTTCATCTCGTCTTTGAATATTCATATTCCCCTGTATTGCAACAAGTAAAAGCATTGCTCAGAAATCACCTGTTACAGCTGCTTAAAGACCAGCACTAGAAGACACTCATGGAACAATTGTTCTGTTTTTTTATATACAGTCCTTGACCAGTTTTGTTACTTCTGATGATAGAAAGAACTTTAGTATCAGCTAAATGTATGTTATTATGCTAAGTTTAGGGTTCCATCCCCCTATATTCATTGTAAGGGGATGAAAACTTAACCCTAAACCTAAGCCAATAATGCTTCACATTAATCTTCTTGCAGTTGTATATGGAGGCTATGGACTCATTTTTATGTCCTGATTTGACCTATCACTCCATGTTTTCATTGGTTACCCTATAAATAAAGAATTGTTACTCATCCACATCATCTCAAACATTGATCAGTATTCAGCGCTTATCAACTTCACTCTGAAAAAAAGTTTTTTTGAGAGTTTATATTGTTAATATTATTTTGCCGACATACTGTGCAGTAGTCAAAATGTCTTAATATTTATGACTTTTTAAAAAATATATTTTATTCATTCTGAAACCCAGTGCGAGGGCTTGCATTGTGTATACAGAAACACCTGACCATAATATCCTGTACATCATATAGGACATCCCCATATCTGGCATGCTGTGAGACACTGACTCATAGATTTGTATGTCATGGAAAAAGACTGTATTTAGATTGAACATGTATGGAGGAGCATTTGTTTGAGGATGTGAGAACTGCAGTGCCACTGTGAAGGACAACAGAAAAAGGGCAAATATTGCACAGTAGATGATGTTGTTGGTATAAGAGGTCATGACAGACAGGAGACAGCACATAGTTGCCCTTTGATTCCCTCATACTTGCTTAGCCATCCTGGTCAAATGCCTTCTGCATCCTAACTCCTCACGCTCTGTCTATGGTCCTTCCACAAATAGTCGCATCATAACCACATCGCTCGCCACCCCTTGTTGTTATGTGGATTATTTATGACCTTGTTCTTATTGAGAAAGTTCAACTGGTTGTGTTCCTTTAGCATGTGTCATAACTGCTATTTTAAAATGTTTAAACGTGTGTTCTAATTCGTAGATGTTTACCCTTGGGAAACATTAGGGAGGATATTGATAACAATGCAGTTGGTTTGTTGCTCAAAAACTTTTTTGTATCTATAGTATTCTTTTCTGCAGCTGTGCATGTCTAAAAATGTATGTATGTATGTATGTCATGAGTATTTCTAACCATAATGCTGGGATTCACAGACAGGGTATCTCACTCATACAGGAGCCATGAATGACCTCACGCCTATGTAACTATCATCGACCTAACACCATTAAAGCCTATCAGGTGACACACTTCACTAAGCCTGGGGCTACTGAAGCATTTATAATGATGCATGATGTCATTACTATGAGGACTTAAAAAAATATTTATATTCTGGCTGTTAGGGGAGACTGTAGCTCAGTTGGTAAGGCAGTCGTCCACAGACCACAGGGTCAGTCGTTCGATCCCCGGTCCCCGCTATATGTCGAAGTGTCTCTGGCCAAGACACTGAACCCCCGACAGCCCATCCCCATCCCCAGCTGTGCAGTGCCAGTCCAAGCTCAGTAGAAATATGGGAGGGTTGCCTCAGGCAGGGCATCCGGCGTAAAATGCCAAATGTGCCAAATCAACATGCGGACAATGATCCGCTGTGGAGCCCTGAACTCAAGGGATAAGCCGAAAGGACAAAAATAAAATTGTATGTTTTAAAATTTTATGTTCTATGTATGTTTTATATTTTATTGTTTCTTTATCTAAAGAAGACTGTGATGGTAACATATAGAAATTGGAAAAGAGAGTGTACAAAGTGGCTTCTTTGTTATGTATATAGAGCTACAAGTTTTAAGTATAATTTTATGGGTTGACAGAAATGATCAGTATCAACTGAGCTTGTGTCAGACTCGTGAGTGGCATTCATTCATGCTGTCAGTGGCGGACTTTGGCTGGGATGGGCGGAGGGGAAAAATCTAAAGGGCACCTGATGAATTCAGTGGGCCCACGTCAGTGCAAAACAACCATGTAAATAGGCCAGATCCCCAATAGAGGGGTTTCTGAAGTCTTCACAAAGATATGCAAAACATCCTGGAGGCAGAAAACAACCCAGAATGATTAAGATCAACATTTAAACTTGAAGTTTTTTTTTTTTTTTTCGCCTAAGACTGCACATACTGCAAAGGGAATGAGGGAAAACTTTTCATTGTTCCAAGAAGGAAACATGCCTCTGCCAGAGAGCAGAATACAACTGTTAGCTGCAGTGGTTTTATCCTGGCTCTGGATATTATAGATTTAACAGTTGTACACTGAAACTGCACTCCAGTTTAGGTTAGGTCAGAAAGTTCACACTGTATGTTTAAGGCTTTTTAATGAATATTTATGGATTTAGAATTTGGTGTTTTGGCAATAACTGGATACAGTTGGTGCAGTCTAATGGTTTTGGATAAAAAATATATACTGTTATATTTGTAATTTCCCAGAGGAAAAAACAGACACGTAACAATAAATGACCTCAAAGTGCTTAAAAGACACAACATACTGTAACTTTGTGAGGATCACTTTGAGCAGTGGTTTGTCTTCAAGGCCCCCTACCCTGGTTATTTCCCAAATATCACTGCCCTACCTTCCGCTGATTACCTGGATCAACCGTTTTTTGAAAATCAGAAGCTCAGATTAAATGGAGTAGGGGGAAAACAAAAGAAAAATGGACTTCGTGGTCTTTGAGTGTAGCATTCTATCAGTCTGTCATTTTGTGCTACTCCAGCTGCTTGTTCCACTGTCGGTCAACTTGTTTGGTCTGAACGGAAATATCTCCACAACTACTAAATGGACAGCCACGGCGTTTGTTACACACATTCATGCTCCTTTGACCTTTCCTCTAGTATCAGGCCGTGGCTGTATGTTATGCTCAGTATCAACATGATAACACAGTAAAGCAAAGTAGTGAACAGCTTATTGGATAACTCCGTCCTAACCACAGCTCTAGAGACAACGGCTGTACACACTTTTAATCATGCTAATGCACTTTATTTCACGTGTGCAGACCATGTAGCTGCTCCCAGCTGACCACTCCATTGATTTAAAATTAAAATTAAAATTGGCCATTTGTCCCACGATAAATAGACCTCTATAGTCACCTCTGCCGGGCAACACCAGCTAATCCCACGAGAGCACTCTGCTCTTGTTTTGAAAGGTGAAACTCGGGTGTTGTCTTTCAAAGGGAAGATATTCGGGCCCCATTCTATTTTGATGAAGAGGTCTGAAATTCTCAAGAGCCCCTTAGGGCCCTCCCAGCTGTCCTTGATGGTCCCTCCTCTTTTGCTTCTGCACTTATCATCTGGCGGCTGAGATGGCCACTTCAATGGACAGACGCAGACACACTGACAGTTTGGACAGGTGGACAAAGATAGAGTGAGCTGGATCGTGACGCTAGCCCTGTTTCAACAGATTGGATGTTTTGTACTTTGTAGATAAAGTGGGTGAAAATGGGAGTGGAGAGTGGTGGGATTTAAAAGCACACCTTTGACCCCAAAACTCACAATGGAAGCCCTCAACACTTCTAGGAAGATGAACAGTTTAGAAATTGTAATTTTGCCACACACAGGTGTTAAATGAGTAGGCTCAGCAATTATGAAGTAGGCTAACACATAATACTGAATACAGTGCAATGTGTAGTCCTAATTCTCTAAGAAACAAAAATAAAATGCTCAGCAGATTTATTTTAAGATAGGGTTTTATTTGTCTGATTTTAATATTGTGGTGATCAGCATGGGAAAAAAATTAATGCTGGCTGTGTTCAATAGGTCAACACACGTGAAACAGCTCAGTTCCAGTTTATCAACCCCTTTCATCTTTAAATGTCTCTTTTCATTTCACATTTTTGTGAACCATACATGCAGCTATCTATTTTGAGTCTCTCAGTAGCAACTGACACATGCTAAGAATGTCGGTGCAGACCCTCAAGCCTGGTGCGAATGAATGAGAGGCTTGTCAGGACAGAGCTGCAGCACAGGGCAGGGGACAGGTGGATGTGAGCAAGAAGAGGCAGGAAGGAGCGTGAGATTCACATGTGCCTCACACAGCCGAGAGGACATTATGTCAGCTACCAGAGGCTTATTCAGACTCTTAAAATGCTCAGCTTGTCTAAATGCACAGACGCTTTGAAGTCTTCCAGCTAGTGTGCAGACAAATTGTATTAGTGGATTGCCAGTTGTCAGAGTTAAATAAACCCAGCTATGGCTTTTATTTTCATATCAAATAGTGTAGATTAGAAAAAAGTAATTGTTCACCATATTTTTCTTTACATAAAACATATTTGTCATGCATTTTTCTCAAATTCACAGTAATAATGATTACAAGAAGAATTTTGTAATCTTCTATCAAAAACAAATTAGATATGTGAGTATACACAGAGATGCAGTGACACAAAACAATCCCAAAGAGACAAAATATAAATTGACAATTAATTTGTCCACGCTGTCCTTGGATGTGTGTAATTGTCCCAGGATGGCAGCACACTATGTTACACTATCTGTCTTCATGCACAAATAAAGTACATACAATCACACATACTGTACACACATACACACAAAACACACACATGCACAGTATATAAACTCATTCACAATTGGAGCTCAGCACCTTTAGCATGATCAGAGTTATAAGAATAATGCTGGTTGTATCCAGAGGTCATAAAAGGGTTCTGTCAGGGGGCATCATAATGCTGGTTCTGTGTATAGGTGTGTGTACTGTATATTTGTGCAGAAGGATAGAACTGGTGAATTATGTAACTCACTAAAGGAACTCTAAGAGGTTTTTATAGGTGCTATCTCCAGCCGGGTCCGAGCGGGTGTAATTACTTGGCCTGCTGACGTCAGGGGAGCCAAGGCTACACTCCAGCTGTCTGCTCTTGTTTTCCCTTTCTTTCTTTCTGTCATCTGTCTGTCTCTGCTCTCACGAACAGCCTGTCCGGTGGACATAGTGCTGTGCGATACTTTGTCTGTCTGTGAAATAGACTGTGTCGTCAGTCAGTGAAGCAACAGGGTGAGAAAAAAACGTGACATTTTTGTTTAATGTTTTTTTCTGCGAATCTCCAGTTGAACAGGAAGTAGCTTTGCCGAGAGTTATCAGGGGACCTAATGAGGGCAGGGGAAGAGTGGCCAACAGGATGCCTCATTAAAATACCTCCATGCAGCTCAAGGAGGTGCCAACCTGTAAGAAACACTCTCATTTACAAACAGGGGGGGCGAGAAGAGAGAAAGGTAGGGGGAAAGAACCGTCTTAGCAGGAATAAATATGACTTATTTTACTTTGACAAAATCAAGTAAAATATGTGAAAAATTATTATTATTAATGGATATGCATTAGGTAATTGGGGGACAGGGCTCTATTCTTGTAATGATGACCATACCTAAAACTATACCATAATGATGAGCAAGATAAAAGAAACAAATATAGAGAGACAGAGAGAGAAGCCATTGCCCCCCTCCCACTCTTTATTTATACTCCTAAAGACAGCAGGCTAAGATTTCTGGCACCAAAACACACGTCACGCTTGCTAATTCTGTCTGATGTGCCACATAGCAACGAGAGGTTGGATGACTGAGTTGAGGCATCGTGGGGCCAAGGGACTTCCGTATACACACCCAGCCTTTTATGCGATGTTTCACAGTTTGGCCACTTCTGCCGGAAAGTTACCCGCAAAATGTCTACAGCAGATGGTTACTGGACGAGAAAAAGATATGTAACAGAAATTTTTGAAAGTGAGTGTTTCCTCACTTTACACAGAGCAGGAAGTGTCAGGAAAAAGAAAGGGTGTCGATAAAGTCTGGGTATGAGGTGAGAAACACAGAGCTTGAAACGTGATCCCTCATGGTGCACAATCAGTGTGTCTGTGCTGCACACTGGAAATGATGGAAATGATGATACTTGTGCACCATCAACATGCAGCGTTAATGTACCTAACAGAATGTTCACTGAGACTGAGACATTTAAAAAGAAAATGATAATGAAAGCCAGAAAATTAAAACCCTGTCAAGCCGCCCGGCTTTGGAGAACAACGTAAAAGATGTAGCTTACATGCAGTTACTCAGGTGTGTTGACACTAGTTGATGTGTTGAAGTGGATGGACAGCTCATTTGCAGTGGCAACTAACAACACTTGAGCTTTTATTTCTCTGGTATGCAGAGGGCTACAGGCATCAGATAACCATAAGCTTGAAATGCACTAAATCATCAGCACCCTACGATACGAGCCGTTGTTGATGGAACAAGACGATGTAATGTTTTAATAATGAGAGACACTGAGTCTTTATGTCAAAGCACTGTCATATTTATTACCAAGAAAATACATTATACATTAAAGGCATATCATAGTCATTTATCACAGCTGTTATTTAAACATCATAAATACTTTACTTTGACAATATGATACAGTAAAACACACTTAATCCACACCCACTGGGGGCCAGATTGAATTTGATTCAACATGGCACAACGATCAGGATAAATCACAGAAGCATGCTCCCTCAAACTAGGGCAACATGCTAAGTACCATTATACAGAAAATACCTGCAATACAAAAGAGGACAGTGGATAAAGAGGGGGGACTCCAACAAAGCAACCTCTTGATGTGTTGGCAATGATTCGGCACAGAAGAAGCAAAAAAAGCCACAGCAACCCTGGAGTTAGCTAGTTGTGGATGTGTTCAATCTTGACCATGACATCCAGATGATCTTAAAGCACTTTATTAAACAGAGAAGTCTTTATTATTTACAGTACACAGGAAGAGGTGAGCGAAATCACATGATGACAGTTTCAGTCTGAAGAGAATAGCCAATGAGTGGCCGGTGCTTCAGTGCGGGACTTGGTTTTCTGGTGATAGGGCTTTGGGGTTGATACATTGGGCCTGATGGGGTGGTGTTCCTGGTAGTCGGGGTGATGTTTGCCCATCTAGACGGAGGTCTCTGATTGGCTGGCCGAGCAGGACGAGAGAAGCTCCTCCTAGGTTTTGCTGGGGACAACTCCACTGGGTTTACCTGAACAGAACCAGTACAAGACACATGTCAGCATTTAGATGCTTTGTTGGTTACTTTTATAATAATAGATTTAGGAAAGAAGCTTCTAATGTTGTGATAATTAATACAACCTGCTGTGGTTCCTGTCTATAAGCTCTGGGTCCTGGTCTGGGACTGGAGCTGTATTCGTGTTGGATATCCAGCATGTCCAGCAGCTCAATAAGTCCTTCATCTGTCACTTGGCCACAACCTGGCAACTCCTGGCCCACAAACCCACCCCTTTGGATCCTCTGAGCTCCAGATGAAGCACTTGAGACCCTGTAGTCCATTTTGGGCTCCACATGTTCATGTCCAGACTTCCTTCCTCCATCTCTATCTGCTCCACTGTTTGCCCTGGGTGCAAACTTTGGGCTTCCTGCCACCTGAGATCTCCTATGGGACAGCTGGGGGCTAGGCTGGGACCCTTTGGAACTGCTGTACCCTCCTCTCTGATCCTTGTTATTCTGTCTCACTGAGTCTGAAGCTAACCCCCCTTCTTGGCCAGGCTCTATCTGTGCTGTCAGCACGTTGGAATCCATTTGGCATTTTTGGGTAGGCACGCGGACGGGTGCCCTGCTGGCGACTACAGCAGCACCCATGGCTTTGCGCTGACAGCTAGGAGTGGGGCATTTTAGTTCGGGGTTTGGGCCCTGGTGGGTCACCACCCCTGACTCTGTGAGCATTTTTCCCTCGTTTTCCTGCAGCATGGCTCCAAACTTCCTGAGTACATAGGGACTGCTGCACTTCTTTTCTCCTGTGACACCTGGACTATAGGACTTCCTGTCCAGAGCAGTAGACTCAGGAGGCCTAACTGGAAGCTGGGAGTGTGTTTGTACAACAGGAGCATCCTTTTGTCCAAGAGGAGGCTTGGCACTTGTGTTTTCTTTGTCGGTGCAACTCTCTCTGCGTGGACAGCTCTTTACGTGAGACACTCGGTTCTTCCTGTTTTCCATTTCTTCAAAACTGCCCAAAAACTGCTCTCGACCAAGCCTAGTTATACATAAGATGAAAATTAAAAAATCAGGAACATGCTAAATGCTGACATGTCATTCTATAAAACATTGAAATGTGGCCGAGGTACAAAATGCATACCTTTCATATCCAGATGATCTCCTGATCTCCTCCGGGTATGCGGGGATGTCCTGGCTCACCTTGACATTGTCACTAAAGTGCTAAGAGAGATGGGGAAAATAAAAAGTCCATGTAAACCACCACAAACTATATTTGAAAGATTTAAATTAGAGTGTGCTTCTTCAGGATCAGTGGTGGGGTTTCATTTACAGTACCTTACTAAAACTGACCCTTGATCATCACTTGATATAGCAGAGCTAAAACTATTCTGATCTACTGTACTTTAATGTTGCCTTTGCACGTTTCATACGGACAAGGAAACCATCTTGGTTTTCTTCTTGACTGCACTATGAGAACTTAGTTCTCATACTGCAAGACTGCAGTGAAAGTATGTGAAACCAATTCCTATCTGGTAAACTGATGTGTAAGCAGACTTTAAGGAACCAGCTAACTGTAATCAATATGTTCCTGACTGAACCCCAGCTTTGACTCACATCACGTCCACATATCTGGTTTCCTCAGTTGTGCAAATACCAACAGAAGCATAAGGCAGGGAATTTACTTTTCCCCCACTTACCACATGACGAATTCCATTGTTCTTCCGGGTCATTTGTTTCCCCTGGCCCAAATAATCCTGCAGAAAGTCTCCAATCTCTGAAACGCCGTAGCCATTCTGACAACTCACAGGGTAGCTGTACCCATTGGTGTTGTAGTTACAGCTGGTTCTATAGTGACTGGGCACAGCTATAGCTCCAGGGTAATTCTTGCTGTGATGTTCGGGTGCAAAGAGGCCACTGCCATGGTGCCCGAGACCACAATCCAGCTCGTCTCCATTTTTCTGGTTCTCAGTAGTTATATCATTTGTTCCTCTGCGGGCCTGAACTTCATTATACAACTGAAAAATGAAAACGGAAGAAAACAACTTGCTGCTCATTTCCTGTTGATTGCATGTACTCTCCGTACTTAACTAAACACTTACATGCACTTTTGGTACATTACTGGTAACACCACAGACTTATAACTATCACAAAACGCCTGCACAACCGAACATATGTTTATGAGCATGTTAATCATTTTTACACAAGTACAGTATCTGTTTGCTGTCTCAACCTTTAATACTTTTTCAGTATCCACTGTGTGATTGAGAGAAAACCTGTGTGTGTGTGTGTGTGTGTTTAGCATGTCTGTCAGCACATCACATTTTAATAACCTGTTACTATTTTTCTCTATCATTGCTCCTCTGAGGCTTTAAGTATTATGATGCACACACACACACACACACACACACACACACACACACACACACACACACACATGCAACAGGCATGCGTTGAGATTAAAGAAGCACCTAATAACCTGGAAACAAAACCATTAGTGTGTTTATACATCTTTTAGTGAGAAAAACTAGTGTCATGTTAATGCATCATTTTTAAACTAAAGTCTTCGACTAATTTAAACGAATTCTATGTAGATGCATTTTTTACTTATCTGCTTAAAACCTGAATGAATAATTCTACATCTAAAAACAAATATATTTCTGCATAACCCAAATTACTGAATGTTTCTCTGCGGTTGCACATCAGTGAAAATAGTGCTGTATAGATTAGTAGAGACTAATTAAGAGAGGAAAATGGTAGATTTATGGCACTAGTACTTGTGTATCGGAGTCAAACTGAAAACACATTTTCAGACACAAAACAATGTGTCACTTCAGAGATTTAAGAACAAGGAGCAACGTGGGCTAAATTGTTTTATCTTCACCTCCTCGATTTTCCTCTGGATGTCTTGTAGCTGGTCCTCCCACTCCTGCATCTCTGAGTCAAAGTTGTCCATCAGCTCAGGCCTCTCTTGCCCCCAGCCCCGGCCGTTGTGCTCCAGCCCACGCTCTAGATCAATGGCTGCCATGATGCAGGTCAAACAACACCCACTTTTTAAAATGGCAATTTCCTCTTTCTCTTGTTTCACTTTTCTGTCAGAGGTCACAGTAGGTTTGGCAGTACGTGATGAAAGGATTGATGACCTGGAAACACTGTAAAGACAAACATACAGGCATTTAAAAGGGCTGTTAATGGTTGGCCTACACACACTTTCTTCCCTCACAAAGGTCAGATATTTACAATCCTCGCCTTTAGCGTTCCTATCTAAAATTCACAGGCATGCAATCCCACCGATGACGTGTGCACATCAGCAGTGCAAAGCGTTTAGACTTGTGGCCACTTTAACCTCCGACCTGCCACTGTACATCGTGTGACACAGGAAGAGAAAGAAATGTGAAGCATGCACAGGCCATTATTGGAAACAAACTGGTGCACAGATGGAATCTGTGCATTGTGTTGTTTCTACAGTCACACAGAATCTTCGAGATCCTTCATCTTGACTTGTTTTTTTAAGACATGTCCTTCATATCTATCTTTAAATCTCATAAATATGGCTTAGTAAAAATCCATTACTGGCATGGTGGTAAAATCCTATAAAAAAGGCAAATGTTGTTGTTGTTGTTGCCATTACTGAACAAGACAACTACCCTGGTCGAAAGAGCCCGAATTTATCATCCGCTTCCCTCCCACCTGTGATGTAAGAGTACAGATATTAATAATCTTGTAACTATGCATAGTAAACTGGGTACGTGTCCTGTGCGCATGGGACATGGACACAGAGAGCAAATGAAACAACACATTTAAGCAACAAACATTAGCCTTCTAAGAATAAGTAATAATAATAATAATAAATGTTATAAAATGCGCGCTGACAAAACATCAGACGTCTGAAACTATTAATGCTTTACCTTTTAGTCAAAAATTTCGATTTACAGCCTCTGTTTGCTACTATTAATTTAAACTTACATTAAGGCACAAAACGTCTATTACAACTTTCACTGACGCCTCAGAAACAAACAGCTCTCCTTACCTTGTACTACATTAACTTTTTCTCTGCCCTCCTGTATAAACCATCAGCCTGTTCCAGTCCGTGCGCTGTGCGTCTTGTGCGGTGTGCGTCTTGTGCGCTTCAGCGTCTCCAACAGATTCACACCCTTTGTAGCCAAATTGTCTAGTCCCCTCTCTGGTACTTCCCCGTTAAGTTTTCCTCCGCTGTTACGTAAAACCCAGTGGACTGGATTTAAAGGGCCCCCTTCTCCTTATCACTGCCCACTTGTGAAGTGAAGTCCGGAGGGTTGTACAAAAGAGTAAACAACTTCTGTTCCAGCTGGGGTACCCAGCCTTTATACCGCTCCCCAATGTTTACGTGGGCGCGCCATTGGTGCCAGGATCAGATATCATAATGTCAAATTTATTCCAACGTTTGAAGTCCCCATGGGACAACTGTCGTCACCGGGACTCTGGCTATAATTAATAGAACTCACGGAGAGAGGGAAAGTGTTTACATAGCTATTTCAGCCGCGGCCACTCCTCAGCCAATAGGCGTCTCTGTTGCTACTCTGCTTTAGGATGCTTGGGCAGATTTTGTCTTGTGATCATTTTCTGCTGCAAATCAATCATGCAAGGGATGCCAAACGTGTGTGTGTGACACAGTGAGTAACAATGTGTCACAGTCAGTAATATCTCTATTGAAGGAAGTCACAAAAATGATGCTGCAATGAGCAATAAATGTTAGGTAATGTTTTTTTTTTTCAGAATTTAACATGTGTGGTGACGTTTATTTTAGTTTATTTGGTTACTATCAGCTTTTAATATTTTACAATATTTTAAATCAAATACTGGAAAAAAATAATGGAAAAAGCACAGGCATCACATGTTTCAAACTGTCCATGGGATCAAAGTATGAAATGAATTTTCACATAAAATCCTGGAGTAACTTGAAACAGTGTTCATCCTGCTGCCATTTGCTACTGTTTATCTGCCACACCATCGATTAATAATGGCTGCTGCCAATCAGGGATTCTGCTCCTGGACCAGTTCTGACATTTGGCACGCTACTGGACCATAAGAATTCTTTCCAGTTTGAAGTCTCAAGATGACTGGAATTATTACTCCACCTGTTGTGTTCCCTAACCAATGGGAAATCTTTCAAGGGTTAAGGAGGAGGACAAAAAAACAAACTTTAACCTATTTACCTTGAAGCAACAACAGCGGGACGGCACAGGAAGTGTCATTCTGAAAGACAACGAGATGACTGCTGTCATAACCTGTTACAAGAGGAAGTATATTTAGTACCATGGTTCAACCAGGACATAAAGCAGCATGGAAAGGTGATTTAGGTTTCCTCCCCTGCTGTCTAGTGACCTTGAAAGCTCACTGTTAGTGATGTTAAACTATATGACCCCCATTTTAAGTTGTGTATATGTATGTGCATGCTGTGGCATATCTTTTTTTTTTTCATTGTATCACGTATAGAAACCCATTCTGTGAATATCTGTCTGTAATATAGATATAAGTGTTACACTTGCTAATGCTAAATGCAAAGCTGCAGAGTCATCTCCTGTTAGCCACCTAACTGGCATAGCGTTAATGGAAGTAAGGGGAAACATCTCTGCAGCTCACTATTTAACACGTTTGATCTTGTTTGTGACTTTTCCCTCTGTTTCCCTTTTATAATGGTGTAAAAATGTTTCTTAAAGCACATTTCCATACTGAAACTCACCTTTCTAAGGGACTGATGCAGACAGTAATGTGGTTTGGGTAACACAGACTCCAGTGCTGAATGTAGCCACACTTTCTTGTATGTGAGTGCAGGCTTGGCAAGTGCTGAGCTTTTCCTGTGCTTTTGGTTACCTTAGCAACAAATGATGTGGTGAGTCAAAAAAAAAAAATTAACACAGCAAAAAAAAACAAAACAAAAGAAAAAGAAAAACAAATGAGGGATCATGTGTGTTAGGGGGGTGGATGCATCACAGAACAAAGAATAAAGTAAAAAGAAAGACTAATTTAAAGATAGTGGCATAAGACAGGGAAGAGAATAACACGAGTATGAGGATGAGCAAAATGATGGGCTGGAACATCTGGGCAGACCAAGAGTGGAGTGACAAATCATAACAGATGAGAAACAGGAGGTTGGATCAAGTGAGAAAAATGAAAAAGCAGAGTCAGTGTTAAATAAGATAATTCATGTACTGTACAGCCATCAAATGCATATTTAGTCTTTCTCTCACCGACAGTGGCTCCTCTGTCTCCCTTTCCTCCAGCCTGGGCACTTCCAGTCTGTCTATAAAGGCCTGCAGTTCTTTCCGGAAAGCCTTCATCTGGGCGTTAATGCGATACAGCAGCTCATGCTCCCTGATCCTGCTGCCATCATCCTCTTCCCCCTCCTCCCCTACTCTCCCAAACATTAGGTCACCGTTTGAAACGAAGACTCTCGCCTCTGATATGATGGTGGCTGTGTCAGCAATGAGCCGGTCGATGGTCCGAACTAGCCTCTCTGCTTCCACGCGGATGTCAATCATTTGCTGCCTGTCACGCAGGCTACACTGGCCACCAGGCAGTAAGCGGGCCAAGGAGGAGGAGGTGGCACCCTCAGGCCCAGTTGGAGTGTAAAGACCCCGTGTGGGTGTCAGGGAGTGGCTGTTGCCGTTATTGTTTCTAACCTCATCTGGGTCACTTTCCCCACCTACGGGGCCCTCGCGTTTGCGGTGAGGTGGGAGGAGGCGGGAGGAGGTGGAATCCTCGTCACTCTCACGACGACCACTTGTTGCCCCACCTGCGTCACTTTCTGCATCGCTGTCCCTTGGGCTTGGCCGCAGGGACAGGTGGGAGGCGAGGTCGTAGCGCTGCATGTTAGAGAGGAGCACACGGTTCTCATACTGCAGCTGCATGACCTGAAGAGAAAGAGAGGTGGGAGTGAGAGGGGAGTTGTTTTTAGCCAGGCTTGCATCATAGATGGATGGATGGAGGGCAATGTTGGTCCTGGACATGTTTAATGGATTGGTAAGAAATTTCTGAAAGTAGAGCTGGTTCCCAGTGGACTGTTAATCTTTTAGCAACATTAGGAATGTTCAAATCTGTGATTTGGAATTAAACGTCTGGACTCAGCCATGCTGTCATGACGATCACTTAACTCTCCAGCTGGCATCATCACCAAGTCAGTCTGAATTTTTCCAGTGACAATTTGCATATTATACTTTATCTTTGTGAACATGTTTGCATTAAGCCCATAGCACCACTGTGGCTACATAGAGACTCAGAGAGCTGATAACATCATGACCAAACCTATTATAGATTTAGAAAATCTAATAGAAAATAAGATTTGGTGGAGAATTCCCACACCTTACAAACATATTTAGTAAGGCTACATTTCATATCTTGTCCTGAGAAATCAAGGGAACTTTTCATACCTTTCCACTTAGGTCATTAATCTGTAGCCTTGCTGCCTTTAACTCTTCCTGCAGGGCCTCTGCCCTTGCTCCATCTATCCCCACACCCCCTGTGGCTCCTCCACCTCCATGTCTGGTGCTTCCCTCGTGGGTGCCAGCTTTGAACCGCAACTTATTCAGCTCTGCAGTAACCCTCTTGTTCTGTTCTTCTGCATCAGCTAGGTTCCTCCTCAGAAGCTCTGCCTCATCCTCAACCAACTGCAGCTGCTGTCGGAGCTCCGTCAGATCATCCCCTAGGCCTCGCCCTGCACCCGGCCTGCCCATCGCTCCAGACCCAGAGCTTCCAGCTCCTTCTCCTTCACCACGATGGTCATCAAGCTCGGCTCTCAGACCACGGTTCTCAATCTATGGAGAAAAAGGGTGAAAGGTTAAAAACTAAATAAATAATGACATTTATTTGAAAGAAAAACACAACTTCCACTTAAAACCCCATGTAGCATGCCTGCTCTCACCTCTAACTCAACAATTTTCCTCCCCAGGATGTTGGCCTCCTCCTCCACCAGGCGGAGCCTTAGCTTCAATTCTGACTCACGGGTGGTAGGTGGCCCTCCGGCCTCTCCTTTTGGATGGGTGCTATCAAGTTCTCCATAAAAGGAGCGGTACTTCTGTAGTTCTTGCTCTAGACGGTCCTTTTCTTTGTCAATTTTGGCCGTCTTCTTCCTCATAAGCATGGCTTCCTCTTTGATGAAAGCTAGCTGGCACTTAAGGTCCTCATTGTCCTCCTGAAGCACAGAGAGAACGGAGAATATACCAATTTGTATTTAGGATGAAAACGTATCCAACTTAATCCTAGTTCTGAAGATTGCTATCTGCAATAAGATAGAGATGGAAAGACATACGAAAAAAGGAAGAGAGGATTTTGTGCCCCCGTCTTCCTGAACCAAAACAATAACTATCCTTGAACCAAGAGGATGTTTGATGTCTACTAAGTCTGAAGTAATTGCTAGAGCTCTGTACACTCTCTACTTTTGTTTAAATAAACTTTTCTTTCAAGTGACTGAAGTATTCGCTTTGGATCTACTGCTTATATATATAATCCATACAAAAAAACACCTCACAAATATGCAACAAAGTGGAAGACAAGAGAAAGGTCTCCTGATTCAGCAGATCTTCCAGATCCTGGTAAATCCCCCTAATACTTTGAGCAATGTGATTTTTCATGGAAAATAGCAAAACACCATGACACAAAATGATTCCTTCGTTTGATAAAACATTTACCTCAGTTGGCGTCTGTGCTGCCTTCTTGTCAGTCTTCTGGACGTCCTTACTACCTCTTCTCTTTTGAGACTTTTGGAAAACAGTAAATTAAAAAATGAATGCTTACATTTCGATAATTATACTGTGATTTGTGATGTTTCCAGCATTTTGTAGACTACAAATGGGCCATGAATTCAATTACCTTGTGCTCAGTGATGGAGCTGATGCTGACAGATGCGAGTGCTCACTTACCTCTTTGGTTTTGTCTAGTTCATTCTGCAGAGCTTGTTTGGTCACTTCCACCTCTATGAGTTTCTGTCTCAGTTTTTCATTCTCCTCTTCTGTCTTTGTTCGTTTCTCCTCCACCTTCTCCAACTCATGGTGCAGCCTCACAGACACATCCTTTGCTACCTGCAGGGGTTTTAGTGTGATTAAATTGTACTGTAAAGTAGTTTGGACTCCTGCAAAGTCAAAACCACCATGGCCGTTTGTGTTTGCTTGTAAAAAATGTTTTGTAGCGCCTACTTTAAATGCTTGCATGCAGATTCATGAACATACAAATCCAATAAAACCAGTTCCCTGCAAACTGCACCCAGACACTTGCAACAAAACTGAGGTGCTTCCCCTTGCTCCTCTACCTTCAAGTCCTGCTCCAGACTTCTGAGCAACTCTTCATCGATCTCTCCTGTTTGGGCGTAGCGCAGCCTCTTCCTCTCAGCCTTCCTCAGACGATACTGCAGGATCCGGCAGTTTTTATTGGCTCTCTCTAACTCACGCCTCATCTCCTGCAGCTGACAAGTGTCTTCTTCGTAGAAAGTGTCTCTCATCTCGTCCATTTCGGTCCTCATCTCTTCAATCTCCAACTAGCAGAACGATGGAAAAGAAAATTACTCTCTGCTGTTTTAGTGAGGTATCTGAATTTTGACTCCACAGATGGAGAAAATTCTGTTTTGCACATGAACCAAACATTGTAAGTCAAGCTCTTATCTTTAGGGACTCTTCTGAACAAAAGCTATCATTGATCCTAACAGATCACTACCAGTACGACCAATAACTAATTTGTCATATTATTTTTCAGTTGATGCTCTTGGTGAAGGCAGGTAGGATGGTAAACTAACAGATCAGCTGATGTTTAGTGTTATTCTTACAGTAATGGCATGAACGATACAGTCCATCCTAAGGGGCCTGTGAAAACCAAACAAAATGTCGGGTTTTGGCGTGAGGTGACACAATGTCTGTCTACTCCAAGCTCGTTACAGCAAACCAAGCTACATAACATTTAGCACATATCAAACCTTGAGATCTTCATTTTCCTCCAGCAGTCTCTCCATCTCCTCCTGAAAAGCCTGGTCCTGCTGTGTCACGGGCCCCGCCTCTGTCGCCTCTGCAGCCGGCTCCGGCTCTTCCAGTGCGGCCTCCTCTGTAACCATGTTTTCCGACTTGGTTTGCATCTTTGCACCGCTTCTTTTCAGTCTCTTTTGCAGATGGAAGTGAATCAGTTCAGCCTGTAAGCATCCTCCTCTCCACAGACCCAAACCGAGGCCCGCACCGCAGCCCACAGACGCACCGCTTCTGTGCCCTCTGCTGCCTTCTTCTCCGGACTTCTTCGCTTTCTCTTTTACAGAGGAGGAAGAAAGGGCTCTGTCGGACAGCAAACGCTCCGAGGAGTCGCCTTTAAGGAAGGGTAAGCGTAAAGCAGAGCGACGGGCCGCCGGTTCCGCTGAAGCATCCGCCCTGTTTGGTCTGACTAAATCAGCTTCAGCACCATCCGGGTGAACAGCAGCACCGCGGCGGCTCTCGGGCTCCCTCTCCCTTCCGTCTGCGGACCTCAGTGTCTCCTTCACCTCAGTGTTTGTGCACTTTCCTGCAGGAAAATGAAACTTGGACGTGCTCGGCGGTCTGGGAGGTCTCTTGGATGCCACTTCCTGGGCTCTAGCTTGTGAGGGAGCGCGATGCCTCCTCCTCCCTGCGCTATTGTCTGCCGATGGAAGACCTGCAGCGCTGCTGGCGGCCGGTGGCTCCTTTCTCTGCTCCATTGAATTCATTCCAAACATATAGTTTCAAATTGAAATCTGGGTTTTGATTACACACCTCTGTGTGATTTCAATTATGTACCACAATGCAAATACTCTAGTTTAAAACTTTACTTTGGAGGAAGATGCCTTCGGCAGCCATACCCCTAGAGGCCGCTTTTCTCCAACACTTACTCATCTGCTCATCCGGACCCATGCCTAACTTTGAAGGTGTCGGCCTGCTTGTTTTGGCTGTTAAAAATGGACTGTTGTTAAAAATGTTTCAACAAATGCAGTTTCACAGAGAGTCTGGGTGAATCCTTACCGCAGAGCTGAGCCGCTGACACAGGGCAGCACCAGGCATGGGCACGGGCCCACATGACGCCGGGAATCCACGTAACCAGGAAGCGACCTATCCACCCTCATTATACATCCAAGCCCCCACCCTTAGAAAATTCAAGCTGATGTTTCTTTTATTGGCCTTTTTTAAGTACCGTGTTTCCTAAACAGACTAAACAGGCTCCATCAAAACAACCCCCCCCCCCCCCCCCCCCCCCCTTCATGCTTTAGCTTTCAGCTGGTTTATGCATGGGCACTGTAATCAACAGGAATCTGTTCAATTTCAATTTAACACTAGAAAATCGTCTTGGTCAAGCATCATGACAACAGTCATCTAATTGAATATCTAAAAGAGAGAAGTTCAGTAGTTTTATTTGCTGCCAATCTCATGCTCCACACTCTAATCCAGGAGGTGGCAGTACTACACATTTAAGGGGGTCTGCCAACGGCCAATAAATCTGAAGAAAAAGAAGAAGAAGAAGAAGAAGAAGAAGAAGAAGACATTTATTAGTCATTGTCACTTGGGGCACCCCCTACTTTACTTTTTTACAGCCACTTCTTAAACCTCAAATTTGCAAATCGTATTAATACTGTACAGTACTCACAAAACTTAGACTTAGACACTTAGAGTTTTCCAGTTCACAGAGGTTTATGAGGAAAATTACCTTAAACAATAAGCTTCCAGGTACAGGTTGGATGACTAAATAGGTTGACCAGAAGCCCCAGCAGAGGGTGCAACCCCCTACACAAAAACCTCCTCACTATAGCTCTGGAACCTATTTATTACACTCTGACAGAGACACAGTCCAAGATAGACATTGAATCCTCCCTGGAGTTTCTTCTCAATACATTCTCTACTTCTGCAACAACCATGCAATTGCCACATTTCCTCTCCATGCTGTGAACTCCCCCATGTTCCTGACTCTTTCCCTCAACCTTACAGTATGTAATGAAAGCTATCATCATCAATGTCAGAAATGTAAAAACCCTAACAGCAATAATAGGAATAATTTTGACGCAATTTTCTGCAGAATGTGCTATTAAAGGTGACAATATGCATCGCACCAGGGACATTTTACAAAATATATTAATTTACATTTAATGATAGAAGGAAATGCATGAATAAGTAGTGGCACTTTGTTTTAAAGAGCATTGCATTCTGAACATTTAAACTTACTGAAGTATTAACATGTAAGTGTAATATTAATATGTGTTATTAATTAGACATTCATTTTTTGGTCCAGGTTTACACTGTCTTACTGTGAATGCGGTGTGAATATGGCCACATTTAGGGCAAGCAAAGGGACACAGAGCTAATTTAAGGGCTTATAACTTCAACCTAACTCAAATCTTTAGTTTAACTTACTACTATTTTTATTTAAGTGGCGGGATCAGTTCAAGAGCTGTGTTCAGTGTACTGGGTTTGAACTTTGACATAATGTTACATTATTAGGTTGCCTCTGGAGAGATAAAACAAGGAGTGTTTCCACTCTGTAAGGATGGAATGAGCTCCTTAGTCATATAATTGCTAATGAGATGAGTAAGTGACAAGTTGGGTTTGCAGGGATTTAACCCAAGCAAACTGACCCTTCACCCTCTAACACATATGACCTTTTAGAAGAGTGGGTGGGTCACTTGAATGACAGTGGGACACTGTCATTCAAGTCATAAAAGTCCAGTTCTAAACACATGATCAGCAATCTGCCTTTATTTAAAATATGTTGCTTAAAGATATTTTTCCTCCCCAAAATATAAAATATTTAAAATGTATGCAGGGCCCATGGGATGTGTGTGCATGCAGACATATGCATATGCATTTTTGCAGCAACAGCAATGACAAGGTTATAGTGACCTGCTAAATGTCTTTGATAGAAAAGCCTTGGCCCTTTTGCAATCCGCTTAGTCCCTGACTTAGATCCCTCTGTGTCCCTGAGGAGGACAAATACACCTCCTCTCATTCAGGATCATTTATATCTACACTTTATAATTGGGTGTTGCTTCCATCTCCACCCTGTTGCCATGAGTACAAAGAGACAGCTGGTGGTGACCCAGGGCAGGATGGAAGTGTACAAACTAGACCATGTATAACAGGAAGTTCTGAAAAAGGTCGCAAAGGGTAAAAAAAAAAAACATGACATGAGGAATAGGGTGCAGACACTAACAGAATGAGTCTGAGCTAAAGCCTTTGGGAAAAAAAAGGGATAGTGGATAAATAATTTATTAGCTACCATTAGTGAATCCGGTGTGGTGAAAGAGCAGCCTGTTATAGTCTGTTTGTTACAGGCTAATGAGGAAATGGTTGACAAGCTTGTGAAAAAAGGGGGTTTGGATGAGGTGTAAAATCGTCAAAGGCAACTGTTAACTAATACATTCAGTTTCAGAGTTGCAGCAGCAACCTGGTGGCAGATTAGTAAAGGATTCCCTTCCAGTGACCTGCTTTCCTGGGTAACTCATAGCGTGACGTAGACATAAGCTCTTTTAGAGATAAAGCCAATTTACCCTCAAAGATTAAGGCAGATCTGTCTGGACAGACCAAAGAGACAGGCTACCTCTTCCTCTGTTTCTAGCACACACACCGACAGTGTAAGAGTGCTTTCCATTCTGGAAAAAAGAGAGACGAACAAAGTAGGGGAATGAGAGGAGAGAGAAAATGGGTTGTGAGAAGGTTTCAGCTGAAAGTTTGGATCTTAAACATATGTTTAGCAGTAAAGTAACGTATAACTTAAGTTTTACAATTGCATTTGCCAATGTACTGCATATGTACACTTGATCACAACAAAAAAAAGACACAGAAACATTAAGTAACAGGGTGCTGACATTGTCTTTATTTCAGTTTGTGCAGCCAGAAAAAGCTCTGTCGCTTTCATTATATTAAGACAAAAAAATTATCATGTTTTCTTAAAAAAAAAGAAGAAGCTCTTTTTAGAATGCGTTTCCCTTCGGTACTATATGGCAGAGTGACAATATTGAGATGAACGTCAATGTCTTGATTTGCAACTCAGCTACGTCGCACGGCAAAAAAACAAAAAAGTATGAGGAATCACGAAGAAAATTATAGAATAAACCATAAATTTGCATAAACACTAAAAAGAAACTACACTTTTCTCCCAGTCATTTAAACCATAATCTTTTATAACACAAAAAACTGCATATCTTTTGTTAGTGAAGCATATTTTTCCGTGACATGCTGGATTGGTAGATGATGTAGGATGAGTATTTAAATACACAGTAGCAGATGGCAGGTGTGATAACTTATTGTAACTTTTCCTTTGCTAATCTTCAGCTCAGTTATTCGTAAACAAGTTTTCCCCCCAAAACCAACAAAAGAACCTTTAGTATAAGTGCTTATTCTTTTGTTGGCAATGGTTAAATTCATTAAAACTTCTTTAGAGCACTAGAATGTAAAGTAGCTTATTAAAGACTAGTTAAGCTTTCAGTTAATACTGGATGCCAGCGTACAAAAATTACAGGTGAATTTTTGGTTGAAAGGTTTTTTAGATTTTGGTCCTATTATAGTCCAAACACTGTTGGACAGCAGAGCATGGAGCTTACTGTGCACAATGTGCATTTTGCTTGACTTGAATAAATGAAGACAACACAATTTTCTTCTTTTCAAAACCAGAAACCATCACAGACACATACACACATACTCACACACACACACTGATGAGCACTCATCTTCTCAACCTGGTCACAAATCACTTCTGTCTCAATTTTTTGCAGGGATGCTGAAGCTTGTCTGGTTTGAATTTCTGTTTGTTCCTTCCCTCTCCTTCCTCCTTCTGTTTAATACCAAGCAGGTGACTTGATTTCTTAATCCCTTTTCGGTCTTTCTTTCTTTTGCCTCTTTCCATTATCTTCCACTTCCTCCACTTTGCTATGACCATTAGTCACCACAGAAGTGCCATTTGCAACAGGCTTGTCTCCTTTGTGTGAGGAAGAGGGTTTACGTCTGTAAGCATGATAGTAGAAGTTGGCAAAGAGAATAATAAATGAGGCAGTGTAGCTAATCAGAGCCCACTGCATCCAGTTAGGGAAGGGGCAGTCTGTGTAAAGGGACTGGCCAGCATGGCCGATGGTCACGTGAAACTGGATCTGTGGAACACACAAAATTTATGCAGAGAATTACAAAACTTTAAATGAAAACAGTCCAAAAGACAACAAAGTGGAGCACAATGACAAAATAGAAAACATGCTCTATAACTATAGCTGTTTTGTTTTTATATAACAAAAGCAATGAGACTGGTATATTGCTAAATATAAACGGCTATGTCACCACAACTGTCACCAGTATTGAATAAATCTCTGAACAGGAACGGGTAAATCTGCTTGCGTTTTTTAAATGCCTAGACCACACAACAAAACTATCATTTAATGGCATTAAATGTTTGGCAGATTGATACCATTTGAATAATGGTGAGGTACTTCTTCCACCAGAGGTACTTCTGCATCTGAGGTCCCAAGGCTGCTAGGCCATAATAACCGTACATGAGGACATGGACGCAAGAGTTGATAGTTGCACCTAAAAATGCTGTGGACAAATTAAAGGTTGACTTTGAGTCAGATGTGATAACAGCCATGCCTCTTAAAATGATGTATGTGAAAAAATATAATGCTGTATTGCTTCTCTTGTAAACAAATGCTATTTCCTCAACCTTTTCCTCACCTTGTCCACCAGGGACCCATTTGATGCCAATCCACCAGAGTACAAACATGGTGCAGTGGTGGTAGACATGGAGAAAGCTGACCTGGTTGAACTTCTTCCTCAGGATGAAGAAGACAGTGTCCAAGTATTCCACTCCTTTGGATATGTAGTACCACCAAAGAGCTGATGCTATCTGAAGACATAAAAAGTAAAAGTACACTGAATTATCGCAGCTTAGTTCAGTGGACACTAGACAGCAACAAATTAAACTTTGCTATAAGCCAGCTTGTGGATACACACGACCACAAAGAGACAGCACACACGGTTTCTCTCAAAAGGTGGAGTGCTGTGGCATTATGTATCACAGAGCAAGGCCTGAAGGAGGAGACTGGGGTGGAGTGTGATGGTGGTGAGACAAATTAACTCTGCCTCTCTAAGCACAGGCTGGTTGAAATCCTATCTACTGCTTTCCAATTCTTACCCCCATCAAACTAAATGCGCTCATATACACTATAGAAACATAGCATAATTTTACCTGTTAGACCTGATAAACCTCGATGCTTCATATGTGATTAGTAAATGTAAGCAAAAACTTGCATTTTACACTTGGTACATGTGTATACAGACATGTGTATATATGCACTTGCATGTGTGGTGCAGTTTGTGTGGAGAAGGGAGCTTACCCTGACTTCATTGACATCATTTGAGTAGTTGACAGGCTGACAGAGGTAGCTGTACCCGGCTGCTGTGCTGCCTATTAGGAGCTGAGAAAAAGAAAGAAGCCATGGTCAGATAAAAACTATTTTCTTTTTTAAACATATTTTTGGGGGCTTTTATGCTTTTGTTTGGCAGTTGGCAGTATATAGAGAGCGAGGGGTATAACAAGAAACAAAGGTCCACCAGTTGGGACATCAATTGTTGTGTTTACATGGTACAAGTCTTTAACCACCTGATCACCAGACGCCCCCAGAGACAGACAATTTGCCACAGCAACAACTGATGTGAATACATATAATTTTTTGTTTAATAAGGAAGATGAACACAACTGGGAAGCATCAGATATTTCTGGGAGTGGATGTTACAGCCAGAATCTCCATGCTCTACCCTGCTGATTTTGTACGTTTGCCCAATTCCAAAGAAATGAAGGGGCAATCATTTCTATCATAGATATATTCGAAAGCATAGAGACAGAATATCAACCAAAAATCACAAAAATTACATGATACAAATGTTAGAAATTGAAAATGCACTTTCGTCCATTTGTAGTTGGTAGTACTAATACTGTCTGAACATAATAATATCTTAATAGATCAAGTCATCCCTGACATGTCCTGTCAGGCTAAACTATGCTATAAACTTGCATGCATCACTATAATGCATGTTGCATCTATAGGCACCTTTAGGCAAACATCTACCTCTTTGGCGATGTAGAAGTTGAGGACCACCATACTGAAGTTGTAGACTATGAGTGTCTTCCTGAGTGTGTAGGGATGACGGCCCTGCATGTATTTAGGCCCCACCCACAGGAAGAGCAGGTAGAGGCAGCTGAGGGCCAGGGTGGGGAAGGGAGATGACATCATTGGCCAGTTCTCCACCCTCTTGTCTGGAGAACAATGGATGAGAAAATTTAAGAAATAAAAGTAAAGTAAAACAAAAGAATGGCGATTGTAAGTTATTCAGTACCGTAGGTCAGTGCAAACGTCTTCATTTCATCACACTCTCTTCTAGTCTTCATTTAAAACCTACCTGTTCAAAATCGCCTACTCACTATAATCTGTAATTGTATTGTCCTCTCATTGTCTTCTGTTTTATTTGTTTGTTGATTGTTTTGAAAGTCACTTATAAATAAAACATATAATTATCATCACCATAAAGTTTACTTCACCCAGACACCCTCAGATACAAACAACTAAACGTGCTAAATAAGTTGCACTATTCAGACCAACTGTTCAAGTAAAATCCAGTGCTTTTGCAACATACCGTTTGCAGTTTTTCCCTTTTGTGTCTGGTGGCCTTTACTGATGAGAAATTACTATTTGAATAACAGCTACAAGGCAAAGATACTGGGACAGTGCATCACATGACAAGACATCATCTCATGAGTAACTTAACAGGCTTTTTGTACAAGCTGCCAGTGACTGCTTACTGGTTTGGCCTTTCAAAATATGCAATGCAATTTTGCTTTTATATTATCTGCAAAGCAATACATGATCTTAAATGTTTTATATCTTTTTGTGGACTCACTTATCTCTACAAGTAAGAGGGGGGCTAAATAGTTCCGTAATAATGGTGACTGTATGACAATAAAAGCACTGGACAATCAGTTTCAGTAAACTTTTAATAATCATGAAAATACAACTACTATTATGTGACGTGTTGGTAGATATTATTTATCATCAGCATGCTTTGACTTGAGAGGATTTATTGCAAAGATCTTACCTGCTATAGTAAGGCTCCATTTATAAAATTCTACAGTGTCATTCACAAAATGTGTTACAACCTCCATGGCTCTGCCTTTGGTCCTGATTAAACTGTAGTGGGGGAAGAGAGAAAGAATCAAAGTCAGTGAGAGCTACTTAAATGAATTAAGTAGTTACAGACTGGCCTGTAACTACTGGCATTACAGGCCAGTCAGTGTAACTAGTAGTTAGAAGTTACATTATATAATCATTTTGTGCACTTAGAATGTGTTACTCTCCCAATTCTATTATAAACTGCTACTAACTGATTTCTGCTTGTATTAGTCGGTGTGCTCATTTTAAAGAGGCCAGTGAAGTCTGGACTGATCCTAAATCACTTTCTCCATCTGACTATTATTAAAATGACTATATGGAACAAAGTAGAAAGCTTCAGCTCATAATATATGAGTGGATAAAGTAGTCCAATTACACTATTTCCAACATCACTGGAAAAGGCTAGAAACTCTTGCCCACAGTTGAAACAAATTGGTAATATTACCTCTACAAGATGGTAATGCTCTTTGCAGTGCTAATTGCATTTTCTTGATTTCTGAAACTCTTTTCGTCCCTTACACATTGAACCAGATAAATTGACAGATGAAATATAGTTGTTTAAGTCTATTAACCTCCTTTAACGTACTAGCAAACAGGACAGACGGAAAAAAAACCCAATGGTACACCTTCAAGGGAGGGAGATGTTCATTTCATTGACTCCAATGAAATGAACTGCTCTTTAAATAATTACCAGTTCAGCATGCACTAAGCACTGTCCATCAGTGACAGGAAAGTGTATTGCAGAGCAATAATTCACATGGGCCTACAAGGACTTGATTATCTGCAAGTTCTGCATGAGCTCCTATAATAACCTACCCACTCAGGGTTTGGTTTAGAGAAATAAGATAGAGAGGGTTAACCGGGGTTGTGCGCACACACAAAGACAGGGGCGCATGTGTCAGCAGGTTTCGCACGGGCCGCTCAAGAGGCTTAAATTCAATTGATCAACGAGCTTAGGTGTAGCCTAAGTACAAATGCCCAACGACCCACAAACCTGTTTGATAGTTATCCTCCTACATGTGCTATGTGATACTAAAATAGGAAAAACTCCAATAAAACCTCCACATTGTAAGAATAGCGCTGCCGTCGCATGTTTGGAATAATAACATAAGAATGAAATTAGCCTCAGACTGCATATATGATTTGAAAGAGGTCTCGTTAGTTCGCCAGGCAATGAAATAAATGCATTTGTTTCTTATCGTTTCTTCAATTGTAAGGTTCGCCACAGGCTTAACAGGTGGAGGAGTGGCTGAAGAAAGGCGAAGGCGACTATTGATGGAGATAAGCTTCCACCCAAACTATAACGAATATGAAAAAAAATCAAAATCAAATAATTCATTCCTTGTGGACAATCATTAGTTAACAAAACCATAACACTTTACTACAATGAATGTCTTACAGTGAATACTTAAAAAGCAATTAGCATGTTGAAAACTAGATTCCCCCCCACAAACAAACAAACAAACAACAAAAAAAAATAAAAAAAACACACACACACAGTGTCGAGGAAGGATGCAGCTACTTACGTCCTCGATATTTAAGAATGTGTAACTTAATGACATTCGGTGCAATTTGATGCCCAACTCGTTTCAATGACTGCGTCCCTCCCGGCCGCCTCTTCTGCCGTCACCGCTAATCCGCTTCTACGATGCTCAGGTTACAATTCGACATTAAACAGCAATTTGGCAAGAAACTACAAAAGGCAAGTGAACATTTATGACTAAGATGGGCCAATTATGCAATCGGACCACTCAGACGCTGCATCTTCTCCCAATCTGATGAAAGCGGAGAAGCCGGACGCAACTGCGCATGCGTGAATACTCGCCCTGTAGCCTGTGTGTTGCGCGCGCGACAGCCCTTGGCAGCATCGCGCTTTGGTCTTAACTGGTGGTAGGTGTAACCAACTAACTAACTAATAAAGAACTAACTCACTGACTTGCTCAACGGCTTAGGAAATTGGCATTATTTCATACTGAGGAGTTTCTGTGTACAGGTACAATTCAATGCATTTTTTCCACATTCTAAAAACAACTGTCTTCATCCATGTACTCTGCAGGGAGCTGCCATCTTGTTTCCTGCTCGGGTCGTCCCACTAGGTGGTGCTGTCAAGCTGTCGTGGCTTTTCACTCACCTGCTATCGACAAATACTAGCCCTCCTGCGGTGACACAGCCTAAGAAGACCAGACTCAATTTCTTACAGTGAGTCATCTGTGAATTCCTTATCTATCAGATTTATAAAACCCAGACACATTGGTCGTCATTCCATTTGTAGTGCAATTTAGCTATTTCTCTAAGTTTAGTTCGGGTTTTGGGCTGTTTAGTCACCATGCAAACAGTGTACATCACTACTGAATAACCAAGTGTCTGATTGAAATTACCATGGAATAGGCAGTGTCCGCTCCTCAGCGCCACTGTGTCCATTGTCTCCTGGCACAAAGGTTTCACACACCGTGGAGGTTTTGAGCACATGGCTCATTTAGAAAGACTCCAGTGCTCTATCAGTTCCCTGTGTCATTTCTGGTTTTGTTCTGTTACTTTGCTTTTCCATGAGCTAAGGCGACAGATCCAACTGGAATGTTCTAACCTGGTCCAAGGACCAAAAAGCTGCTACAAGCAGTAAAGGAAAGAAGTGTGTGGCTGTGTGTGTGTGTGTGCGCGTGTGTGTGTGTGTGTGTCTTTGTGTCTGTAAGAAACATTCTGTCCCTATAAGACTATGATGATTCAGAGGAACGCATGTTTCTCATTTCCCGACGAATTTAAGGCACAAATCAATCTATTGAATCCTGCTGAGGATCAAAACGGTGTGTGTGTGTGTGTGTGTGTGTGTGTGTGTGTGTGTGTGTGTTCATAAACAAATCACTGAAATATTTCAAAAATAAATTACATAAAACACTGATGGGCACACAATAGAATAACCTTGTTCTACATAACATAATGTTTTGCGGAGTAAAATTGCAAATTTCATGTTAAATTCTGTCTGTAGCCTACTTACAAAAATGCACAAAAAAAGTTGGCCCAATTTGTTCCACTTTTGCCTTGATGGTTCATTTCATGACTGCAATTACACTGTAATTACCATGCTTGCAGTTATTTGCTTAGGGAAAAGAAAACCTCTTCTTTCTAAAATATCCTACAGACTAAGCATCCTCCCATCCTTGTAAGGATGAGCACGCTTGTTTGGCTTTGCAGAAGAAGGGTAGTGTTAGAGAAGACTATTCATACTTAGAATGTTTCAAAGTGTCTGTGATTGACAAAAAGAAAAACGGGTGCACTTCACAGTTGATAAACTTACTGTAAGTGCAGAATTCGTTTTTAAACCTGCAAATGTAAAGAAAGGGATACAAATGCACTCTAAAAGTGAGCTGCAGCACAATCTCTGCATTGTCTGCAACTCACAATACTGTAAATATTGAAATAGCTATTACTTTCTTTGACTGTGGATGTTGACATTAGCATGTTTATATCTGGAGCTGAATCTGCTTCGGGTATATGCTTTCCCATCTTTTAGGCGGTGCAAGTTGGCACATAATGTAGAACCGGTCTGTCAATATCCAAACGGATCCCCCCTGAAAGAATCTACACACACACACACACACACACACACACACACACACACACACACACACACACACACACACACACACACACACACACACACACCTTGTCCTTGTACCACTTGGTTTGGCATATTGAGAATCTGCCAAATGAAGAATGTGAAGAATGAAGAAATGTCATGGCTCCTGGTCTATACTTCCACCAGTCACATCAGTGCAACCTGGAAAGCCGTGCTCGTTGTAGATTGCAGGCTGAATAAATACACTCACACATTAAAGCTGCCCTGACTAGTTCAATTACATCTCTTGCCTTCATTACAGTCAGGCCAACTTTCTGTAAAGACTGGTATGGCTCATGTGACATTACATCTGGAAAGTGAATCCTTTTGAGTTGTGGTTGTTCGGCTTTGTGATATTTAATAGTTTGAGGCTCATTTTTGATTTGAACCGATGCAAAATGAATGTGCTTATTAAAAGGCTGACCTATTAATCATTTTCAAATCTAAACCAGAGATATTACTGTAAATTGCAAGCCTGCAAGTCACGCTGCAGTTAAATAAAATTGTTTTTTTTCTGCTCCAGATCCTTAACAATCAAAGGCGCATAAACATCTGTTTTCACAGCCAGGGCACATTATCCTAAACTCCACAAGGACCTGTGGAAGAAGTCAGTGCAAGTAGAAACAAGCAAGTCGCCAAGTAGATATTCATGCTTTAGCTTTGGTAATGATAGCCAAAGTGAAAAATATAACAGAAATAAACAAAAAAATCTAACAAAAAAAATCACTTCCAGTGCAACTCCAGCCTCCAGTGAGTGAGCTAGTCAGCCTAGCAGAGTGGCTATATATCACTCAGTATGAACCCATATCTTAACACTACTGGGACATTGCATGATCGATAGTCAAATTTCTAGATAAAGATGTGAAGCCTCACAACAAGACATACTGGATAAGCAGTAGCATGCCCTCTGGTGGATGCAGTAGCCAGATTGTAACACAAGAGCTTCTTTGTATAGTGGAGGAGAGAATGAACTTTAAAACTAATCGCACTAAATTTCCATCAACGTGTTGCTATCAGAGTTAGCTTAATATATTTGAAGTATTGGGAAGTAAAAACTTGGTATTAGATCTTGGCTTGGTATTACCTTAGTCATATTCAATCATAACAATCATGAAATATCCTAAGGGTTTAAATAAACTTAGAAAGTTAAACTATATAACATCTCATACTCATTGGAAAAGGAAATGTCTCAATAATGAGTCAGTGGTAAAATATACTAGAGAATTTCTGTGGAAACCCTTAAATACTACACCCTGAAATCTGAATTTTAAAAAATGTATTAAAAACAAGATGTCATGGAACACAATCATTTAGGAGTGAATGGAGAGGCAAGAATGGGATAAAGAATTTAGATGAATTTTAGTAACCCCTGTTACAACGGGATGAGCACCAAATAAAAAAAGCAGATGATAAACCATCACCCTTAAAGAGATATATAGCAGCATATTTTTTTTACCATGTTCCATTTAAAATTGGTAAAGCTAAATAAAATGTGCAAGCAATGTCATTATTGTCCATATAGAATATTATTGTGTTATTACCACAGACTTTTGTCTTCTTGTGTTGGAATGTACCAATACATTTATTAAATAGCTCTTACAAAAAAGTCATTTCTTACTTTTTACTGCCTGATTGAATATGATCTTTGTATGTGTGTCAAAGTGGCTATGTATAGTAGAGTTAAACTGTCAGGTGTTGTTGACAGAACTTCCAGTTTTTACCCCTTCTAATTTCTTCCTCTGGATTTTTTTTTTTTCTTGTTCTTTCTCTTTATTTAACCCAGGGCCTGTATGTTTTTAACCATCTGTATTTTAGTTTTACATGCTTCTGTCACTCTATTTTCAAAAAGGTTAACATTTACAACTTTCAACCCACTGAATGCCAAAGCGTAGCCATCTCTCTTTTTTTTTTTTAGCTCTCAAAGCATCCATCTATTCATAAATTAGCTTCTGATTTATGCTGGAACATACTGTGCACAAACCAACAAAATATCTGGGGGAACTTTCTTCTGTAGGGCACATTCACAGCCATCCACCTGGGACGAACCATTTTCCACATGAATTTTGGAGCACTACATGGCTTTAAAATATTTTGGGAAATACTGCTTTCCAAAACATTCTGCTACAGTATAAAGGGACTACATTTTTCACACAGCGATCCTATAACTGGATTAGGTATAAAGTCTAAATTGTCTGCACATTTACAAACATGTCCAACACTGGAAGACACAGATGCACATGAATTGATCATTGTTATCACCACTGGCTGAGATCTGGGTGATTTCTGATGATGTATGAGAGGAATAGTGCAGACGGGAATAACTCAATCAAGATGTGTTCTGGAGTCCAGCCTCTTTTTCAGCACGTGCAGCCAGGAAATTACAGTCTTAGGCAGATTTGGCTCACAATATGTATGTATATATACTTAGTTTTCTCAGTGGTTTCTCTCTATATATCTCTTGATATCTTAGCTGTACAGTGATAAATTTATCCATCCATCATGTTAGATAGCTATCCTCATAAGAGTTGCGGTGTCCAACTGCAGGTGAACGGTCGCGTGTACCCTGGACACAATGACAATTCTCTCAAAGAGTAGCATGCTAAAGCAGGGCTAAATAACTGTAATTTTATGTAAGGTTAATCACAGTAGATTATATAATTCCCCAAAACAATTATCCAATAAACAAGCAAATCCATGGTCCTATAATTAGTCCTCCTGCTCTAACTTCAGTTTCTCCAACTGCATCTAATTGCTCTTCTCTTTCACAGTTTCTGTGCAATCTGGATAAGGGGCTGTCCCATTAGAGTCTTTTCATATGGTTTTAATTCAAAAGGCATATGCATCAGGCTGAGATTTAACTGGCTTTTTTCAGTAGCTGATCCCTCTCTGTCTATAGAGGCTCACAAGATCTGGCATTAGGTCACAGCCTGTGCCATTTTGAGAATAACTGGGCTTTTTTTACTGCTTCCCATAAAAACAGGATTTGAGCTCCACACATATATATGTAGTCTAAACGTGCACACACACAATGTTGTGTCCTCATTTGGCCTCTTTGTCAGGGAAACCCCGCCCCTGCAGTGTGTGGCCAGTCCTGAGGGGCCCCATGCTGAAAGTAGCTCAACACTTGACTGATGATGGAAAACCAATATTCATGTTATAATGTTACACACACTTTTTTGCCTCTTTTTTTCTCTCTAATTCATTTTCCCCTCCCTTTTGTTTTCTTATTCACAGTATTATCCTTTCCTTCTCTCAACGCAAAACCTTTTTCATCCATCATCATCTTTCAGTGTTTCTCTTCTGTATTTTGTCTCATTTATATCCACATGCCAAATGTCTCTTTACACTTTTATGTCTGCATATAGACACATATAGACACATGCACATGCACATTTTTTCACTATAATTATATATGCTTGGTTGGCTGAGCATGCAGTAATGTCCTTTTACTATTAAGTGTTTCTGCATTTGGATTGCTTGGCAAAAAAAATGTCTTCATTGTCACTTCTGGTAAAAGGCTCCTGCAGGATCAGTTAATAATTGCAGCAAGTTAAATATGAACCACAGTTTCTGAGAAGCAAAGATGAGATATAAAATGAAAAAATCTGATAAAGGCTTTTTAGTATAAGAGATACCAGTAAATATTACATCTGGCATTTTTTTGACAGTCCACATTTAGTTTTAGTAAAAAGTGTTTTCTGTATGATATATAAATGACGGAGTCCTTAATTATTTACAATATGATAAATAAGGCAGTGACACATCCTTACTTACATCTATCTGATAATTATGAGTAATAATATTAGAGCAAAGATTATGTACATTAATTGTGTAATTCTAAGGGAATGCTATTGACCAGGGATGACATTCATTGTGACATTTTTCACAACATGCAACTAGAGCAACATTTCAGGGATGTTCACACCTCATCATTAGGACAATATAACAGTAAGAACTGGACGGCTGGATTTTATTTATTTTTTATTTGTTTTCCTGTTTTAACAATTTTTTAACAAGCAGTATTAACAATGTGGGTGTCGCTTGTAATTTCTTTAAATGCTGAACTTTAGCTAAAGTGAGCTTAAACGGGTTGTAAGATTATACCATAGACATGACCACAGTCACAATACAAAATGAGATCCCAAGGTGGTACCTCTGTGGGGGGGTGGGGGTTCTATGGGGCGGGGCTACTTGGCTCATTTTCTTCTTCTCACCTTTTGAAATCTGAGTCTCGGCTCTAAGCTGCACTCTCTGTTAATAAGGAATGGCATTCTTTGTCCAGACTTCAGCCATATCGTAACCTATGCAGTGAACCAAAAAAACTGTTGTTTCATGCACTTAATGAAATCTGGGCTTATATAATCAATAATAAAACAACTGCAGGATATTACAGTTATTTTGCTAACAATGTGAGAGCATTTTGAAGACTGGTTTTAAAAATGTTCTCTACAATTTATGAGGTGTTTTTTCTGTTCTCATCTGTTATTATATTCTCTGTAACCCAGTGATGATGTCAACATAGTTCACAGGACACTTAATTACACCAGAAACACATCAGCATTTGGACAACAGTAACCCTGTGACCAAGATCCGTCTGTAAAAGTCCACTATTTCTTCAACTACCTTTATATTAACAGTTTCTTTACATGCTATAAAAACACAGTTTCACGGTCCTCATTATCCATTTTATGGCCTCTTACATACTGAGGAATTCTTGATGTGGACCGTACGGTGGTCTGTGCTGGGTAAAGTATGATAATATTTTGAGAAAATATTTTTCTTCTTTGACTAAAGCTACCTGGAAGAAGTTAAACTTTGTTCACTGACTTGGCATTGTGACAAGAAATCTGATCCTTTTTTGTCACTGGCACACAGTGGAGCCACTTGTTTTGAGTGTGTATTGCTGCACAAAACAGTCACTGAAACAGTTGTAGTGTTACAAGAAGACTGAAGTATAGCCAGTAGAGAAAGTCTGCCACTGTGGTGTGGAAGGACTCATGGTGAGGCACTTCCAGCACAATGTGGTCACTAATTATATTTACAGCTGGTTCAGGACCAGCTCTGCCAAGTCAGTCCATAATGGGGACATAGGCTACACTGCCAATTTAAATGTAATTGAGCTGTCCTATTTTGGCTGATTTTGTTCCAATAAATCTTTCACTCCCACTTAGTGAAGGAACAATATAAATAACGAGTAACCAATTAAAAAGCTCCAAATTTCATTTAAAGACATAACACTATCTTGGTAGCACTTTATGGCAAAGCCGTTACTTTTGTTATGTGCTACAATAACTGGAACTACAAGATGAACAATTTAATAAATGCCAGATAAGACAGACACATTTTAAAGACTCACAGGTAATTCCATTGTCAGTTGTCTCACTTTTTTTCACTTAATACAGTTACTGTATTAATGATTTATGGTTTACTTTACTGACTATGTATCACCATCTGGAACTTAAAGAGGTTGTGTATCTCACACCCCTGGTTTGTTTTTATGTCAAATATTTTGATGACCCTTTGTCAGGTTTATCTTCAGATATACAGAAGTCAAGTCAAGACAAATTTTGTTTCTGTGGGCCAGCATCACAGATCACAAATTTGCCCCATGTGGGTTTGCAAACTATACTGGTTACAGGAGACAGGCTACGTTCTGCTTTTCATTACAGATACACTTGTAATGTTCCTTACAGATAAATGTTGCTTTTCTTAACAAATAGAAAGCCAGTTGCTTTACAAATGTCTTAATATTTATTTTGCGAGTTTTTCAGTGAAATGTGGAGATCTGAATGACTGCTCTCAGGTACCAGCTGGAATTTGCAGCTGTGACTATCTCCTGGACATTACAGTCCATCAACAGCATCCTCACTGTCTAGCAAATTTGATATCTGTTGTAAACTGAGATATTAGAGTAAAGATTTTAAACATGATATGCTCTTATATTAGTACTGTATGTAGTATGGAATTGGAACAAGATAAGTTCTAGGTAGGCACTGCAGGTATAGCAGTCAGTAGTTAATCCGTTTACCTTCCCCAGAGAGTTCAAAGCCTCTCAGTACTGTCACGTTCTGTTAATGATAATCTGCACTGGATGCACTGCCAAAGGGCTGACCCACTGCCTGCGACCCTGCTGCAGCTGAGGTTAGAGTCTGACGTCATTCAGTGACCTGTGCCAATGTGCTGCCCTGAGATCATTACCACCATGAACCTGGATTTAAAATGCCAATGACCTCTGATAACATTTTAAAAATGCAGGTTTGGCAGTCATTTAGTGTACCCGGATCAGCCACAACACTGATGGTCTTAACAATGTCATGAAGGACAAGGTTCAGCATGGTCACTCTGACCAGTCTGCAGCTACATAGCCCCATAAGCAACACAATGTGATACACTCTGTGCAGAGCTGGAAGCAAAAAACTACTGTACTATTAACTATTGTGCTTGAAAAAGACTTCAAGTACTTTTACTCAAGTACTAAGCAGATTATCTACAGTACTCCACTAATAAAACAACATTTTTAAACAGTTTTGAAAATGGTAATTATGGCAAAACATGTTCAGTAATTGATAGAAAATAAGCATTACAAAATCACTGTTGGTAAAGATGAAGCTGTTTTTAAAACCAATTAATGTGCTGACAGGTGGTCAGCACATACTGATATATCAGCATTTAATAGTTTATAATATTTATTTATCATCTGAATTTCTGTGAATGCTTATTGTTTTCATGTTTACATATTATTTGCTCATTTTAGCTAGACTAGCAGATGATGAAAGAAAGCAGCCATTCACTGTTCTGTGTGCTGCTGTTAATGATGGACAGCCTGGCCAAAACTAAAAACAGAGAGATCACAGTTTCATTTGTTCACCATTGTTGTAGTTTTGGTGGATTTTGGAAGTGGACCAAGGAGTAGCATCAAATTTCTTAATTCTTGCCCATTTTTGTGCATGTGCACTTTGTTATCAGTTAATCAGGAAAATTTAAATACCCTCCCTCTCACTGTTCTGATCCGCTTTGCCCGGCACACTCTGCTATTCTTTGTTACAAAATTACAGAAAATGAGAATCCTCCAAAAATTACTATTAGGCAGAAATAATTGACTAGTCTCTAATTGGTTAGAAAGGTGAGCCTTGTTAAAAAAGGTGTAGAAGTAAATATGTGTGCACTGCTACAGAGAGAGAGAGAAACAAAGATGTTTTTATATTAACATAATATATAATGCACATTTAGTTAGTTCAAATGTTGTTTTATTGGAAATTACATAGGGTAAACTTAAATCAATTTATTTAGAGCAAAGCAAACCTTTGCACTTTTGTTATTATTTGATCATAACTTTACATACACTCCATGATCAGCTTTCTTACTTCTGATGATTAAGGAACTTTTGTAATAGCTGAAAAAAAATTAAGTGTAAGGGTGATAATATGGGTAATGGTTAGCGCAAAAAACATGAGAGCAGAACCACCAAGGCTGGAGACTTAGCAATACTGGAAAAGCATATGGGAATAGGAAGCATCACATATCATCAATGCCCAGTGGCAGACCAGAGAAACCTTCATGGACAAGGTCCAGTAACTCACACTGGCAGACATCCAAGTCAGGGTCTCAAGTATGAAGAGCTTGACAGCACCACACCCTAACATGATCCACAACATATGATTAAAGAAACTAACTTCATGACCACCTGGTAAAACCAGCTATTAATGAATGGAACGCACCCTGAATGGTTAACTGAAGGCTGGCCAACCCTGATCCTGAAGGACCCCCAGAAGGGAGCAGTTCTATCCAACTACTGCCCAATAACCCACATCATGGGAGCTCCTGTCAGGCATCATAGTGGCTAAGATGAGTAGGCACATGAATCAATACACGAGCAAGACCCAGGAAGGAATTGGAAGCAACAATGGAGGAGCCAAGCAACAGCTACTTGTAGATACTAAATCAGTCACACCAGACATACTGTACCAACCTGTGCAATGAATGGATTGACTACAAGAGGAAGAGGAGGAAGAACAGGAAGGCTCATGGAAGGACAAACCCCTGCATGTTATGTACCACCAGCAGATGAAAGTGCTTGATATAGAAAAATCCTACCAGTGTCTGGACAAAGCTGGACTGAAAGACAGCACAAAGGCACTAATCCTGCTAGCACAGGAACAGGCTCTAAGTACAAGATCATGAGGGGAAGGGGTCAACCAAAGATCAATCAAACATACCCCTGAGACACTCTAGCACATAACAGCAGAGTGTAAGATGCTAGCAGACATGGGATACACCTTCGTAGGTGGTTAAAAAATACCAAGTTAAGACCCTGTGCGACTTTCAGATACTGACTGAAAAACTGTTATTGGCCAAACAACCGGACATAGTAGTATTGGACAAACAGAAGCACAAGGTTGTAGTGATAGATTTAGCAATCCCGAATGATAGCAACAAGTGTTTCTTCTGGAAGAACGAACACAAGAATCTTGAGAAACATCAAGGGCTGAAAGAAGAATTCGTGGAAGGTGAGTTATAGAATGGTGAAATATATAATGGAAAATGTATCAAGTTATCTGAGCTAGATGTGTGTATATTTACTGCTCTGGCTACAGCTACAGAAGTCACTGGTAAAAGATCCAAGTTTTAAAGCCTGCATTAGACAATTTTCCCAAAATAGAGATTAGTTCTGGATTGTTGAAATGAGCAGAACAAAAATCCCCCAGCTTTCCTTGAATAATTTGACATTACAGTCCTTTCAGTATTTAACTTATCCACTGCAACGTACCTCAGCCTGCATTTGCACGTGGCTTGCAAGATTTCTTATGCACATTATGACTATGCACAAAATGTTCATATATTGTTACTGCATATTCTTAACCTAGATTCTTATTCAACAAATTCAAGTTGAGAGCCAAAAATACAAAAGCTCAATGAAGGATTATAGTATGGAAGCAGGGTTAGTATATAATCTTTCTTTGGTCCCTCTGTTTCCTGTTCAGATGTGCAAATCTATCTGGGTTTTCTTAAAAAAGACCCAGCCTGTTATGTAATCATGCTTTTCAGTTGTAATTGACCAACACAGACTGCTTATATTGCTGGTTTTACATACAAGTTTAAAGAAAGTCTTTGCTGTCTGTGGTCTGTGATGTCATTTTAAAGATTTGTATTTAATCAGACATCATTAGGGTTTTGTCTTTGAATTGATAAAAATGACTTAACTTGTTTATTTTCTAGTCAGGCTTTATAGTTGTTTTTTTTTTTATAGTTCCCAGGTGTCTTAAGGGCTATTGGAATTTCCACAAAAAATTAAAATTTAGTCTATCACTGCTCATAAAAGTCAAAGTGGGACAGACAGAAGACAGAAGAGTGTATGTATGTATGATTGTTCATGTGTGTTTGTTGTGTATACAGATGTTTGCTGCATATTTTCTATCCTGTCACTGGTGTCTGACCCTACTTTACCATAACCCTCACCTACATACTGTAAATCTGTCTAGTAATATTTAATGACAGACTAAATGCAGCTAATTGCTCATCTCGAATAGACCATATATAACTGACAATTTCCTGACCAGTTAACCAGATCCTCTGTTATGGTTAGTGTGATTGTGGTTGGGAACAAACATGGTTAGCATTTTTAGGGGGAAATGAGTTTAGTGGATTCTATTTTGCAAAAAAGATGTTAAAAAGAACTATGTCTACTTAGGAGATTCACGTCTACTGAGCAACATTTGGATAGGGATTTGTGGAAGTATGCTTTACTATGTAATATACCTTCTTTTGTAGAGATTAAATTGAAAACAAGCACAGTGAGTTAATATAAAATTTACAGGAACCGGGAATCTTTTCCTTCTATTTGCAGTTTACTGTATATGCTGGTTAAGCTAAAATAAGCTAAATGGCCATAGCTTCATATCTGTGGACAGGTATGAGAATCAATCATTTGTTCTAATTCTCTGCAAGAAAGTAAGTACTTTCCAAAATGTGATACTGGTCCTTTACCACAAAGCCATGTGGCCATTTTTGTTACCACACTAATTAGGGACAGAGATGATGTAAAACTATGAAAATAATTGTACCATGTTTTGCTCTGAAAAACTGAAGTACGTCTTCAAAATGTTTTCATATGTTGCAGGACTATTAATGCTTAGCAGCTGAAGATATAAATGTGCCCTAAACAATTCTTAACTCAGATAAGAGATTTGTTCAAAAAGCAGTAAATGTAAACTATGTTTCCTTGGAGAAACATAGTTTACCCTTGGATTTGCCTGCTGAGATGTTTTCAAAATAAGACATAGACAATCATGTCCCAAGAAGTTTATAATTGAAAAGCAAAAATAGTAATGCAGTTCAAATGTTCATCAAAGAGTTTCCGAAACCAGAATGTACTATTTCATTTAAATGTGTCACACACCGTTAGAACATTTGCTCCTACAACTTTGACGCATAAATAAACTGTTGTCTGTCTAAATTTCTGTTCAAACTTTTTGAGACTTAAAACATTTCTGTTGCACACACTCACTCCTGTTGTCAATGCACTAGCCAATACCTCTCCTGATGGAATATTGATTAGGCATTGGACCTCAGGAAGACACAGCTGTTGGTCCTGTTGTGAAACAGACATTTTTGCTTGTGAATGTAGGAAAAAAGTAAAACCAAATTTTAACAGATTGACAGTCTGAATAATATGCTGCATTTTAAAATGTGTTTTAATTCCATGTTTTTTGTTCTAAATTGTGATTGTGTAAAATGCCATAGCATATTACAATATTTACAATGTTAATACATGTAAAAGGGAGATAGTTTGTAGATGGGGATATTTCCTCCCTGCCGTGAAATTTTACAAATACCAAGACTCAGATGACCTCACTGGCGACACAAAATGTCCTTAAGGTCTCGATTCAAAACACCAAGGACACAGTTGTTACAGAGGAGGACACAAAACCTCATGCCCACATACCGAAGTGCACAGACAAACATGCACGCCACCCAGACACCCCTTGAAGTCTCCTCTGAGATGAATCATCCGTGGTCTGATGTGGTTAATTGCGACCAGTGTTTCCGTGTTTGCTCGCAATCCGCCCTCACAGCCACATGGGATTTGATAGGTTGAGGAGCTGCATTTAGCTGAGTCATCACAAAATTTCCTTCATTCCCACGATTTTTTCCTGTTGTTGCTGACTCAATGAAAGAAGGCATCCATCTCTACTGAAACAATGCAGTTACACTTGTAATTATTCAACCTTAGAACATAATAGCACATCCAACTGACCCAGCAGCTGCAATACTCGGGCATACTTTGCAAATATGATCTGGATACAGAGATATGGTAACGTCAATTCTTCACAACTCTACATTTTTATTATTTTCAGGTTTACACTTGACAGACATTGACTCAAATGACATCAGCTTAAGGCAACTTATAAAAGTTCACAAAGCTTCTTTTCGAGTTACAAAAGGGTTTATAAGGTTGGTAAAGGTACTGGATGTAATAACATGAAACAGGACTTTACTCCCGCTAGGGTTAAACAGTGTTTAAAATTTACAAATCACAGCAGCAAAACAACCCCCCCCCCCCCCCCCAAATACACACACATGCACACATAGAGCCTTTGCTAACATATGACTGAATGCATTGCAGGCATCTGCTATCCCTGAAATTCCTTTATTCTTTCTGATAATTTAGCAGACTATCGAGGTATGTAGAACTATTGCACTAAGCAAATATGTCTGAGGACTGTGATTTTTAAACCAACAATCTTGAACCTGTGGCAGTTTTTCACTTGTTTAATCATCAAATATGCATTTTCAAAACCCATTAAAAGATCCTTACTAGAGATTGCTCTGTTCTTTGTTTAATCAGTCAGTGAACTGTTTAGACAGGAAGCAGTTTGGGGTTTGTTACAACTATTTAGTGAAGAATATGTGGAAAGTTTTCTACTTAGCATGACGTGCAGATTAAAAGATAGAACATTACAATCAGCATCCTTTTAACATCAATTGGTTGGATAACCACTTTAAGTGTGAACCTCACATCCTAATGCCTCATATTCCATAGTATGTCTGCATCTTTGATTAAAAATTCACACAGGGATACAGGTCCAGACTCTTCCAGTAACACTAGGACATGTGCTGAGCCACATCAATCACTCATGTCTAAATAAGAACCAGATGAAGTGCACTAAACAAATTAAACAGCTTAGAACATCAGAAGATCTGGTATTCTATGTAGATATTTTATGTTGTGGTGAAATGGCTCACCAACGTAGCCCGAACTCACAATCTGTGGTGGTTCATAGTGTATGGCCTACCTAAGGCAACCATTCTGCCTTTGGATGTGTCAGTTTTGCTTACACTAATAAGAGTAACCAGGACTAAAATGATTTTGGCTCCAGCAACAAAAATGTGAAACAAGCAATTAAAGCAATTCTGTTATGGTGTTTTGTCTTCCATCCTCAATTTATCTCACAGATAATAAGAACTGTTTTCCAGGATTTTCGTCAAAGCAAGGAACAAAGGTTCACTGAGACAGTAAAATATGTCTGTTGTACTGACAGATGACAACGCAAATTGTGACCATGTGCTAAAGGAAGGTTGCTATATTTTTATGGCCTTTCACACCAGCTATGTGTTATTTATAATTTTGTCAGTGCAGAACACATAGGAAAAGAAAATGAAAAATGAATATGGAAATGTATGACTGAGAATACTAATACTTTTATCTCCTTTTTATCTGTACAACACAAATCATTGTTTACAGGGGTCTGAATGCTTACTACTGTCACTGTAAATTAATCTTTGTTTTTTAACTTTTACTGGGCTTCTGTTTTGTTTGTGATGTTACATAAACAAAAAGTACACAGCTGGATTCATCCATACATAGTATTCTAAACTATAATTTTCATCACAACACAGGATTTATTATTTGCAGTGTTGTCAAGTCTTTGCGAAAGGAACATGGTTTAGCGATAACAGAGCCTTTATGTTTCAGATGGTGCACTTAAAAAAAATGTCTCTGCCTTTTGATCTGTTTTTATGAATGGTGGTATCATCTCTGGGAGGTAAAAACTGCTTGTATATATCATCCCTCTCTGATAACGTCTTCTTCTGTCCCTTTTGCTGTTGGTCAGTAATCAGTTAACTTACAACAGGAGCTCAATTTCCTTCTCTTTCCATCTTTTTGAATTCCCTTTCTGTTATTTTTCCTTTTTCCCAATTTTGGACTGAATCTCTGCTTAAAGTTTTCCATGGCAGTAACCACAAAAAGACACACATACTTAACAAACCCACTACAGCCTGCAGCTTTTCACTGGTGTGTATTATCTGTGTATCTGTGCTTTCGGTCCTTGACCTTAAAAGAACTTCTTGCTGTTGCATCTTAGCATGTCTGGGAATTATTGTTGAGTAGTAGGGCCACAGCCACTACTGACTTCACAACTGACTTCTATCCTCTTTTTGAAATGACATATAGACATAGATAAACAAAACTGCTAGGTGGAGAGAAACAGAACAGTGGAAAAAAAACTAACACAAATACATAATTTCAGGCATTGTGTTTCTTTAATACAACTGTGCTTTCATGTACACATGAGTTCAATAATAAACAAGTAATGAAATCTGTGATAAATGCAACTGCACAACACATCCAAAACTAAGTATCTGCTTGTTGCTAATCCCTGAGGGCTGACAATAACCGAACAAAATCCCAACAAAATATATAATTCTTTATGTGATAAGACTTAAAATAATAATCATGTCTACAAGGAAGCTTTCATCTAAAGCTAGAAAGGAAACCAAACTCTCAAACACAGCTGCATCCATTTTCAGATATCTGCACCATATTGTTTCCCTCTATAAGTTCAGTCTGTCTCACCCAGAATTACCTTTGTCCTCACCATCACCCTCTCTCTATTTCTCTGTCCTTCTAAATTACTTTGTCCCCCTTTCTCTCTCTCACTCTCCTCAGATGTCTGCTCACCAGCTGCGCTCAGATGGCTGAGAGGAGCAGACGACATTGGTTTTTACAGAGCATGCACACACACAGCCACCCATGCAGACATGCACGCAAACATACTTGCACAGAATGACCTGCTACAACTGGGGTCCAGGACATTTGTTCCAGAGTTTAAATATTTCTCTCAGTTCTCATTTTTCTTTACATTACACTTTCTATGACCACATCAATATGAAACAGATGCCCCTTACACAAGTGACTGCAGACAAACATGGGTTATGGTCAGAGAAGGTCAGGAATTTGGCTCTTTCTCTGCTGTAATCTGATTAGTGCCTCTTTTTATTTTTTGGGACTAATATGAAAGTGATTAGACTGCAGCTTGTGGCCCAGAGAAAGAGTTTGTGGTGCAAACGAGGCTGATTAATAACCATTATTAACTTTTGTTTCACATTTATTTATTTTTTCAGAATTAAGTATAAATTATTGCAAAGAATATAAGAAGACATGCTTATTTCTGTTTTTTGATGCATCCTTAGCCATATAAAGCTGTGTTTCAGCTTTAATCATCTGATGATATAGGAGTTTCCCCACAACCTCCTTCCTTTTATCTAAAGCCCTTTTTGACAGAGATTTTACTAGATTGCCATTAAAACTACAATAAGTAATTGGTATCATTTGTTTGTAGTATAATGTTTTAAAAGTGATCTCAACAGTCAAAGCTTTTTGTGAAGTCTGAGTCATTAAACACTGGAAGCAGCGAGAGATTCACTTTTAGGAGTTTGTAAGTGAGGCTCACCCTTCTAAGCAATCATTACATTTTAGCAATTTCTGCTTGATTTTTAACATTTACAACATTCTTATTTAAGGTGATTTGATGATAACTAATACTGTGCACAACACCTTGGAGAATAGCTGACAGTAGATAAGCACAGTGGACCAGGGAGAGGGAGGGCTGAGCAGACTGGATTGAGGTTGCACATTGTAGCTTTAAGTGCTATTTCTTTAAGAAGCACTTCTTATTGACACTAAACTCTGAAAGGCCAGTGGAATACTCCTCTCTTTTTGTTTGCACAGCTGTTGGCATCCAGTGGTAATGTGATGTACAATAAAACATGATATACAGTATAATTTTTTATTTATTTTTTGTCCTTTCGGCTTATCCCGTGAGTTCAGGGTCGCCACAGTGGATCGTTGTCCGCATGTTGATTTGGCTGCAGTTTTTACGCCGGATGCCCTTCCTGACGCAACCCTCCCCAATTTCTACCGAGCTTGGACCAGCTGGGGATGGCTGGGGATAAATCGTCTTCAGATTTTTCAGAACTCAGCAGCGACACTTTTACCTGGAACCAGTAGAAGATCCCACATCGCACCGGATTTATATTCTCTTCACAGGTTACCAATCAAATTTAGAATTGATTTTAAAATTTTGGTGCTCATTTATAGAGCCCTTCATGGCAACGCTTCTGAGTACATTTCTGACTTGTTGACCCCTTATGGCTCCTAGAGAGCATTGAGGTCATCAGGTCAAAATCTGCTCGTGGTCCCTAAAACCCATTTTAAAACTCGGCGGGGATCTTTTTTCAGTCTGTGGAACACACTGCCCCTGACTCTGCGTGTGGCTGACTCTGCTGATTTTTTTAAAAAGCAACTGAAGACAGTCTTCTCCAGACAAGCTTTTAGCTGACTGGGCTCTTATGGTTGCATCTTTGTAGTTATATTTTAATTTATATTTGAAGTTTTATTGTCTGTAATATTTTCTCTTTTTTACATTTTGTGATTTTACTTACTTACCGTAAGGGCTTCAGTGTCTTGCCCAGAGACACTTTGACATATAGCCAGGACTGGGGATTGAACCACTGACCTCCGTGGACAACTGCCTTACCAAGTTAGCTATAGCCGGCCCACATATACAGTATAATTTGCAGGTTAGAAATAAAATCATTTACACAAAGCAATAGTGGCAGAAGAACAGAGTACTGTGCTTTTTGCACATTTGAAATGTGATTCAGACATAAACAAAGTTGTTCAACCCCCCCGGGCCACTGTTATTCATTTTCCTTCCTTACTGGAAGTTAGGGTTTGTGAAGAGAAGTACAATTAGTAAAACCAGTCACAGTACAAAATGTTACCACGTAAAAAACTTGTTTGACAGCTATATGGCTGCTTTTGTTTTTTTGTAAAAAGCCATGAAGGACATCTCTAACTTTAAGAAAATCATTACATTTGTGTGAAATTAATAATAATTATTCAAAACTAGTCTGTATATCACTCGGCAGATTTCTTCTAATGTATTTTATCACTTCCATGGGTGGATCTACGAATTATTTATTAGGGGGTAAATGGGGCAGGTATCCTTCATTAGGTTCAAATGTGATTGTGATTTAAATGAACTCAGTCACTAGGCCTGTACAATTGCAATGATGAATTTTTTGTAAATAAGTTTATTGTGTGTGTGCGTGCGTGTGTTGGGGAGGTGGGCAAGAGTAAAGGAGGGGTTGAAGGGGCAGAGGGCAAGCTGAAAGTGGGGTCATGGAGCGGATAGATGGAACAGGTTTCAGAGGATGTAAAAGTCTCTGGGCCTCATAAGTAAACATAGTTCTAGCATGAGCTGGGAGAGTACTTCGAAATGTGTGTATATGAATGTGTCCCTGCACATCAGGATTGCTTTCCCATAATATTCCAGTCCAGATCCTCGTGACCATCACTGTGAATTTCCCAACTTTGACATAATAAATAATCAGTCCACATCATCAATCTGCACATGAGAGAGAGAGCTCCAGACATGAACAAAATGTTTGTTCAGCTCTACAGTTTTTGCTGACACTTGAGTTTTTTCTTCACACCCTCCTATCAGTAGCCTGCCTCAGTTTCTTTTACCCTCACCACTGTCCTATGACCTCAGAGCCCTTGCTGGGGTCATTCGAAAGCCCACACTGAAAAGCCATAAATCTGTTGTTAGATACACAAGCAGATCAGTGAGTTCAGCTTCAAGACTTCAACCTTTGCTGGAATTGGACCACTAGATTTTAAAGTGTCTATCAGCTTGTGGGAAACAGAGAGAAGCTTGTCAACTAGAGAGAGAAGGAAAAAATAAATGACAACTTGTGTTTTGAAAAGGCTTTGGTGAAAAGATGTGCACTAAATTATCTCACTCTTAATAAAAGCCAGTACTCCCTCAATTTGAATTCAGAATTACTGATAAACTCTTTGAACTTTCAATAGATGAACTTTTATGACAATTTATATGTAGCCGATTATCACATACACAAAATGTCACCCTAAACTTTAAAGACTCACGTCATCAATATTTTTAGACTTTTAAAGACAATTAAAAACTTTATGGCTATCATAAAAGTAGGACAGTTGTTCATTCAGTGTGTGGGACTGGCAGAGGTTGGGTACTGTACATGGATGGAGAAGCTGAGATGATGAGATGTTTCCCAGCCTCCTAGACAGCAAAAGGGTTCAACTTCTAAAGAATTCTAAAACAACATTTCTGTTGTTTGGAGGAGAACTGACTGAGGAAGCAAATGCAAGGAGAGAAACACTGGAGTAAGTTGTTCAAAGCTTGCAGTGGGGTGTTTTGAAAATTTTCATATGCGTTGTGTAAGCAAAAACTAAATACCCCCACAACAAACAAATCATTTTGAATTTGCACATCAGTTTCAGCTTCAGGCCAGTTGTTTTTTGACATTTACCTTCCAACAAGAATGAACCACCAAACATAGTTTCCTCTCTGCACACCAAGCAAGCCAATTTTCAGAAGGGAACACTTGATGAGCGCAGTAAACACATACAGCTCTTTCTCTGTGAGCCATTCATGCCACATGTTTAAATATAAAAAAAAGAAAGAAAAACTAACCCCAAACAAAACAAAGCAAAAAATAACTTCTCTGTAGATCCCCAAACTGCCCTTGATTAGCCATAACCACCCATTAAATGACAGCGAGCAGAAAGCAAGCGAAAAATGGAAACACCAAATGACTAAAATATAGGAGGAAAGTGGGGGGAAAAAATCGTAAAAAGGGGAAAACGTTGGACTAAATGAGAGAAAAAAAAGATAGATTAAACCTTACAGTTTGTGTAATTGTTCCTATTTTTGTTTGTTTTGTTTTCTTTTGGTTGAAATGCAAACACGTTGGTGACCTCAGTTTTCAGGCCAAGGCTAAAAGGAAGTCATCTGACCGATGCTGCCATCGCAGAGTTACTTGACTGGATTAAAATACACATTGCTATACAATTAGTTGCTCTTTTTTTTAAAGATTTTGCGTTTGCAAAAGCTCTGCAAACAACCACCTACATCTGTTTTCCAAACTTTGCCAGGAGCAAAACTGAATGCAGGCAAACATCTGATGAGACAATTGGAAAAAGACGTACATTTTGTTCGAACTGGTAATGGTTGGATTGGAATCACTGGTTTGGCTGATGGGTCAATCAGGGATTGTTGATATTGGCACTCTAAACTTCTGAAACAAATTAACAGCCTAAGAAACTTGAATATAGACTTGTTACAGAAATTGTTTTTGAATGATGTCAACCTGAAAATGAAAGGGGGGTAAAAAAGGTACTGATTTCAAATTCTAGGTATGAAAATAAGGGTCTTAGCCATGCTCTGCACAGCCCTGCAGCTATTAGTCATTGATAAATCGACTATAATAAATTACAAAACATACAAATTACGCAAGAAACTGTAAAAATTCTTTGATTGGTTAGACAGGTGAGCCTCGATGAAATATATTTGAATGTGAATATCTCTGCCTTGCGTCTAATGAAAAAAAAGGTTACTTACTGTAACTTTAACTTAGGTTTTGTCAGCTCACTATGTCAGTGGATGCAAATGTGTTCAAGTGTTTGCGAGACTGCACATCTGTTACCTTTAGGCGCATTCTGGAAGATGCATTACTCTGCAGAAACATAATGTCAATCATTTCTGAAACTTCCAATGGCAGCAAGAAGCATTTTTTTCATCAGGAATGTATACCAGTAATCTCGTGGCCAAAAAAGCACATCAGATGTTTTATTAGGTTAGAAAAAGTTACAGTTTCCTGTAAGAGAAAAAATTTCCTGGTCTTTGGTAAACACTAGCATACGGTACATGGAAAGCAGCAGCGTTCATGACCATGTCTGTGTGTGATTGTGAGCCGTGTGTGCTCATGTTGCTCCTGGTACACGTGCATCCTCTCGGGCATGTTTGCACAGCAAACTAAGCGATTATCTTAAGTCCATGATAATGTTCCTAAGTTAAGTTTTAAAAAGAACTCTATTTGTAAACACGGTGCTCAGGTATTCAGCATATTTCATATTTTCATATGTGTTTGTTTTCTGCTGACTCGTGTTCATCCTTTCTGGCTTTTCTTTCTCCACTTTATGTTCCCCTCCGCTAATGCACCAACAAAATCTCTTCATCACCTGCACAGTGGAAAGCTGTCACCTGACAAACAGCACTGGTCTAATTAAGAATTTTTTAAATCTTGGTTTAGCGTATTAGTATGCTAACATCCAGCACTAAGTACAAATTACAACGGAAGCTAATGGGCTTTGCAGGTAATTGCAGATAATAAATCGAAGAATAAGACAAAAATTTAGCCCTGATAAAAGTGATGGGAAGCACAGTGATGGAGTGGTTAACACGGTTAAGATAATGGATGGATAAGATTGCTAGATGAAAAAGCAACTCATCACTCATCAAATTTCACTGTAATACTAGTTGGGACATTTCACTAAAACTAAAAATTACAACCTTGAGTTACCATTTATTCCTCTGGGGAACATGAATGTCATCTCAACATTTTCTGGCAGTTCGTCCAATAGTTGTTGAGACACTGCTGTCTAAAATAAAGCTGAGGACTGAGTGACCAACCAACAGAAAAACGAGTTGCAAAATGGTTGAGTGTACAAAACAGTGTGACTGATGCCAGAAAACATCATTCAAAATGAATTTCTTTTGACTATAACCATGATCTTTCCTTTACTTTTACGAAGAAGACTTTGTTCCCAGACCAAAACCCTAATCACATGGGTGGCAGTTAATAAAATGCTAATCGGTCATTGAGGTCGATGGTCAGTGGGTCGTATTGGATAGCACTATCAAATGATGTCATCTTAGTTTCCTGGCATCCTTTGTTGGTCCTGACACATTTTTTACTAGATCTGTTTCTACTCATTTGGCGATTTACGGATACATGAGTAATTTACGTAGCTCGATATAAGGAATGAAAAAAGTAAAACTATTCACAAGTGTCAAATTCTCCACAGCATCCATCCAAAATGCCCTTAAACATTACATGAACATGTAAACCTGCATGTCTGGGTTTAAATTTTAGACTCTAAGGACTTGTTTGTCAAGCACATACTGTACAAGTTTCAATCGGTAATAGGCAAAACAATATTGAATGTCCCTGCTATCTGTATATCTGTGTTATTAACATGCCAATTGGAAATGTCATAGTATCACTACAGCAGCTTTAATGAAAAATGATCAGCCACGTCAAACAGTGGAGCTTCGGATAAGTTTGTTTGGGTTTTCTCTGGCGGGGAACATTGCTGTGAAAGTGGATCCAACAAACCCAGAGTCTGCAGACTTAGCACAGTCTGCTTGTGTTTTTCTGACCAGCAGCACGAATAATGCATAACTGCTTGAAACATTTGCCCTGGTTGCTGTTTGGAGCCAAGCTGTTGTGACTAACATGGTTTCTGTGATTAATTACACAAAAGCCCTTCAACACAGAGAATATAGCCAATAAAACATTTCCACTTGTAAAAGCATTTTCTCCTACAAAGAGGCAGAAACTATTTCAAAGAGCCTTCAGGAAGTGATAACCCATATTACCAATGTCATACAGTGTTATAGATGTGATGATATATGATGCTATAAAGCTGCATACTAAGTATTTCTTTAGGCCAGTTATAACTTTCTGTTATCCTGTGTTGGGGCAAACCTATACTTAACCACATACAGGTGTGTTTTGGGCAACAGCAGCAAGCTGGCAGGTGTGTTTGCTATTGCAATGTGATAATGACTATCATTACAGCCCAGGTAAGAACAGGCATGCTGGCAGGAGGCTGGGAGGAGATGAGAGGAAAGCAGTAACGCTTTTAAAGGGATGTGAGCACCCAACAGTTCTACGCCCAACACACACAGCCACAAACACACATTAATACAGTGAGACACATAGAAAGCCGTGAGAAAGCGATGCACAAACAAAAACTCACACAAATTAGCACCTTGCTGATTTAAATTTAGCTCCAAATGAAGGCTTCAGAGGGTATCAGGCCTAAATAAATGCCCATTACAGATTGCTGTTATTTTATTGATGGAGTAAAGGGCAAGTTAGGGTTTTAGACTACAATTATATATGTCATGATATGCTAAAAATCACTTCAGTTCTATTAAATGTGTTCTGAAATGTGAACCAAATATTAACGTGTTCATGTATTGCAGTATTTTGCCATTTAAAATCCATGTAAAACAGCAGAAATATGAGTTTTACATGTTTGACATGGATTAACATCCTAAACCAAAACGTGTGATGGCAAATCCCTGAACAGCAACGCACGCACACACAGATCCAGGTAACTATAGTTAGAAAAAGCAAACTGACATTTTCTCAGGCTTGTTCACACTTTCTGCTGCCTCACCATCTGGAGTAGATCCATCACAGCTTTTCAGTACCTCCTTGGGTGCTGTAAACAGGAACCTGCAGCTGTATGCACATGTGCATAGACAAACGAAAACACACAGCTTTCAATCATTATAGTTGTGAGTGCGTCAGTGACGGTGCTACAGTATTGTTCTAACTCCAAACCAAAATTTTACTACATGACTTTGTTTAATGCTTGAGCCTATTCTAATTCTATAATTCAACCTTAATAGCTTTTACCATAAACAGTGTAACGTGAGAAGAAGCAAAAGGTCATTATGTTGCCCTGCTTTGTATGATTTCAATCACTTTTTTTTTTTTAATAAATGCAAGTGTACTGCTCCAAGGAAAGCATTATTTTTTGCTTTAATGACCTGACTCTAGCAAGATAAATTATACAGTGTGATAAGCACTGGCTGCACTGTTGAGAACAGCCCGTTTCATATCATTATTTGAGGTAATGATATTAAATGTGACAAAATAAAAACAAGGTAATGATGATGATAATGGTGGTGATTTTAACACTGATTAACCTTGTATGTGTATTTTAAGTATTATTACTGACTCTTTGCACTTTCGACATCTTATCTTTGTGATTTCTTTGGCAGCAATGTTTCCACAGTCATCAATTCCTTAATCGGTAATACAACTGATGCTACACAGCATAACTCCATAACTCAATAACGCAATTTAAGGGTTTGTCCAATTTATTTTCTATACGCTGTCATTTCTTCTCTCCTCACTATAGTTATGTGCTTGGAAAGTACTACTTTAGTGGGAATGTGTTGGTCAAGTGAATGTGTTTAAGTTTGTGTGTGTGTGTGTGTGTGTGTGCATCTCAGCAATATACAGTGACAGGGATCTTCTTTTGCAGGAAAGCAGAGTAAAGCCCCTTAATTCAAATTTTTAAATAAATTCAGCTTTATTTATATGGAACCAATTGACAACATGGTTATTTCAAGACACTTCACATAATTAAGTGAAGACTATACAGATACTGTATGTACAGGAAACAGAACAAATCCTCCTTGAGGAAGCCCTAGGCAACAGTGGAGAGGAAAAACTCCCTTTAATGGAAGAAACCTCCAGCAGAACCAGGCTCAGGGTGGGCGTCCATCTGCCTTGACCGGTTGGGGTGAGTGGAACGTGAAGAGCAGCAGTCTAAGTCTATAGCAGCATCACTAAGTGCAAGTTCAGAGCAACAAGGCCAGCTCTAAATAATTATCAGAAAGGAAGGGTTTAAGCCAAGTCTTAAAAGTACTGAAGTAGTTCTACTTTAGATTTTATCAGAAGCCAGTGTAGAGAAAGTAGTGAAGGACAAATATGAGAAATCTTGCCAATACCAGTCAGCATTCTTGCTCGAGCATTTTGAATAATTTGAAGGACTTTTTTGGAGTTAATAGGATATCCCAAAAGTAGGCAATTACAGAACTACTAGTTGTTCCGCATCACTTTGAGACATGATGCTCCTAATTTTGGCAATATTTCGCCGGTGGAAAAAAGCTGTTTTAGAAATTTGCTTTATGTGCAAGCATTAAAGCACATGGTCAAAAATAACTCCAAAGTTTCTTGCAGTAGTACTGGAGGCCAGAACTATGCCATCTAAAGTAAATAAATGGTTACACAGCATATTTCTCAAAGTTTTAGGTCCAAACGCAATGACTAAGTAGAAAATTATAGGACATCCACGCCTTACAGGCATAATTGATGTTTGACTTATTGATTCGTATCTTCTGGTTTTATAGATAAATACGAAACCAGATGATACAGACATCTGGTTTATTGAAGAATTGTATATGTAACAACAATTGTATAATTGTAACATAAATTGTTTCTAATTGTAACAACAAATATAAAATATCTGTAAGGCTTCAGCAGTCATTGATAGATAACTGGACCTTAATGCACTTTTATTTTTTATTTTTTTTGTCATTTCAGCTTATCTCGAGAGTTCAGGCTCACCACAGCGGATCATTTTCAACATGTTGATTACGCCGGATGCCCTTCCTGACAAAACCCTCCCCAATTTCTACCGGGCTTGGACCGACACTGCACAGCTGGGGAGGGGAATGGGCTGTTGGCGGTTCAGTGTCTTGCCCAGAGACACTTTGACATATAGCCGAGACCGGGGATCGAGCCACGAGGTTCGTGGATGACTGCTTTTACCACCTGAGCTACAGCCGACCTCACTTTAATGCACATTAATGACTTCATTAATGGTTAATAACTTAGGTGATTTCTTAACAGTTAATCAGTGGATGATATTTATCTGTCAAGTGCTTAATTTTGTGAACAAATACCCAAAAAACAACCTGAAAACACATAAACCATTAGTTTATCGTACTTAATCTTATGCTAATCTAAGATAATAAACTTTATAATAAACTTTATTCCAAGTTCAAATACACTAATGGAAACATGACTGAATTGAGAATTCATCTTAATTGAAATTGTGGCATCTGCTTATCCAGTATGTATATATGCAAACACACAGATACATGTGAGACATTGCAGATCTGTTTATGTGTTTATTACTAAGTGGCTTCCTGTTCCTTTTGAGGAACCACGGCACTCATATCCACTGCTGTGTGTCAGTCTCTCCCCTTCTGTTAGAGGCTGGTTTCTGCAAAACAACAAGTATTCCAGCCTTGGCTCTGGTCCTGCTGGCCAAACTATTTACACTAACAGGAAAAACATTAAAGATTAGGGATGAATCTGATTTAGTGCCCCAGCCAGTTGTTTGGCATCTGATATCATGGAAAACTCCCTTGGTGGTTAGTTTGTTCCTCAAGTATAAATTATTACTATTATGTTGCCTAATAATCAAGAGGATCAAGTTTTGCATGTCTGCTACTCATAATCCCTGAAAGCAACATCGTCCACAGATGTCTCACGCTGAAAACTAGACACTTACTTAGGTTTTTCTGTAACACAAATACACAGACAGCCCAACAACACAAACAGACATACATGCCCACACACACTCTTTTTCCTTTCTATCTGCTGCTCTCTTTGTCACACACACATGCTCATTGTTGTTTCTCACAGTCATGTCTGGCTGTTGTTTGAGTTACTCTGTGATCTCTGACCCTGGCTGGGCTGAGCTGGATGGACTCTTGGTCCATGTTGCTGTTCCAACTGGTTCATCTCCAACATAATCCTGCTGGACCTGAGGGTGTTTGTTTGCATGTCTTGATCTACACTTTCTCAACAATTCTCTTTGAAAATTAAAGGGTGTGAACATTTCCTGTGTCGCTCTGTGGTCCAAAAATGTAATTATGTCTAATGCCCTTCTTATAATTTAATTTTGTGTAGTTTAATTCGACTTTTAATACTTTTTTTGTTTGTTTGTTTACTTGCCTGCTATTTACTCTTTTTTATGTCTTTTTTAAAAATAGGAGTTAAAATAAATTAAGGTGTCTTCGTGAATTTTTTGTCAGCAACACACCCATAATTCCAGTGTTTTACAAGTTGCAAACTGACCTTTTGGTGTTATTTATTTCCACACAAACACAAATCATTTGAAACCTTTTGTTTATGAAAATACGCAGTGTCTTCATTAAAACAATACATAATCAAATTACACTACACTAAACTACTTTGCAATACTCAGCTAATTAATGTGATTTAACAGAAGTGTAGCATATGGTTCTTTTTAAACAAAAACAGAATAATTAGTTATTTTGTCCTGTTTTCACTGAGCTTCCTTTTTGGTCTACTTAACCTGTTTTTCACTTCACATCTCCTTCGACACAAAGACGCCACCATTTGGTAGATTACAGATAGGCTGTGCGTTGGCCCATACAAATGGGATTGTTTCCTTCAGGAAAGCCTCTTTTCTGAGCACTTGCAATTTAATTGATGCTTTAATTTTAAATGTACTGCAATCCTTATAAATAATTTCTTAGCTTCTTAAATGAATTCTTTGGCACAAAGTGGATTTCTATCATGGCGCATGTCTGTCTTTGCAATTGAAACAAATGCCTGAAAAGCTAAAATAAATCAATTATAGACAGATATAATGATATAATGATAAATATAACATCCTCCTGGACTATAAGCAATAACTAAATCTGTCAACACTTCTTTGAAAATATAAATCACAGAGGCATCTTTGTTCTTCATGTTTGTTTGATGGCTTTTCTTAAAGTCATAGCTGTGGTGTTTTGTTAAACAGTCTCATCTTTAAAAAAGATCTATAGCTTGAGTTTACAGATGTGGGATTCCCATCGGTTCTTCCTCACATTCCCAAAATTTTGACTAAAGACACTCAATGTGGGTTACAACTCTTTAAAAAAAATGTTTGACATTTTGGAAAATAACACTTTAGCTTTCTTACAGTTAAAAAGACTGACACATGACTTATCTTAGCAGGGGAAAACAACTAGCCATCCTCTGTCCAAAACTAACAAAATCCACCAACCAGCCTGTTTAGCGCTCATAAACAATGGCCCATAAAACTTGATATACAAATGACTGAGTTTTAGCCAAAAGATACAGAACCAAACAGCTGGGACTTTATGAGCTCCCTTTACCGCTGTTTATTCTAAGCTAACAGCCTACAGTTCTACACAAATATTTTCTTTGGATTCATAAAAAACCCTGTTAGTCAATAAATAGAATGTAGGAGGCCACAGACACATACCTGTATTAACAGATTTGTAATTTTAGGCTGTGCATCACCATGTGGCAGGAAAATTAAAGGCTGAAAATGATGATGCAGTTCTTTTTTTTTTCACAGAATTTGCCAGTCAGTGTCTCCCTCTGACAGCATTAATGACACACTTCCTCAGCTCACTTGTCGATACTCTGCATTGCTTTAAGTCGCAAATGGTAACACACTTCTTGAGCTGTGATAGGTTAGAGCTTTTCCTCGTTGTGCAACACGCAACACCTCAATCCAAGTTTTCAGTTCCCTTTAAGCCATAAATAAGGAAGTTGACAGAATCATTTTTTTTTTCCTTTCCAAAGAAAAAGCAGATGGGTGAGTTATGTGTTACAGTAATATAGGAGGCAAGTCTCTCTGCAGTATGCACTGACGCGCACTGAACACATGCTTATGGAGGGAGGCTAATCAGCTTTTTGCAGATGGGCTAATGTCCTTACAGTGGCTGAGAGGGGGGTCCTACATTTAGGATTCACTCTCTCTTGCTTAAAGGTCTTATTCTTCTTTCCATAGCTCATCTTACTCAATTAAAATTCAATTAGTTAAAAAGTTAAATTTTATTAAAAATTGGCAGAGCTGAAGCTAGATTTGTTAAGACAAAAAACAGAGAGCATTTAGTAGATGCCGCGTATGTTAAGTGACACAGCGATAACACAGATCAGATGGAAGAGACAACACAGCTGTGCATGTTAGAAACTTATAAAAATGCGTTTCAGTCAAAGAAACTAAGGTACAGATCTGCTGTAGAAGCGAGGCAAAGGTGGAGTAATAAAGATGAAAGAGAACCTTAGGAAAATATTTTTTTCTCAAACTCAGCAGGGAAAGTGACATCTGGAGGCTGAAGCCTTTGGGCATTAGAGCAGTGCAGACCTGGAGTTAATCTACACAGTCAGTTGCAATATCTCACTGGAGGACAAGGTCCCGCCGGTAGTAAGGTTTGTGCATATGCATGATCTACCTGCGGTTGCGAGTGCACCTCCAGGTAAAGAGACCTGGCAAACTGTGCGATGACGATCGCTGACAGTTGTTGATGCTCATCTGTGACGTCTCTTGCAGGGGAAATCCGTCACGTTCAGCTGTCACTTGCTGGCAGCAACAGTCGTGCCTGCTGTGATTGTGTGGGCACCTCACGACATTGACCTGATGAAGAGATTATCTCTGTTAGTCAAAGCTTGGGCACCAAATCTAAATCTCTGAGCTGTTTAGTTACTGTGGTTGATTGTGTATGTGATCACTGTTAGAGATAGAGACTGTGAAGTGATACAGCAGTTCTCCACCAATCCCACAGTTTTTAGTTTGATCCCCGGCTCCTCCAGTCCCATGTTGAAGTGTCCTTGAGCAAGACACTGAACTTAGTTGCTCGTAGTTAGTGTTGGCCAGCTGCATAGCAGCTCCCCCATCTGTGTGTGTGATTGTGAATGTGAATGGGTGAATGAGAAGCAGTGTAATGTGCTTTGATAGGTATATACCATTTATCACTGAGATTAAAAAAGAATAACTACACTAAACAGCTTTAAAGTCTTGTTTTTCTTTAATTCTCAAGTCAATAAACTTGAACACAATTCACCAGAGCATCAGATCATCACTTTCATGTCCAAATAGGATGGCAGTTAAAACCACACATAGAATGGTGAAACAATCTCTTTAGAGCAACAGAAATCCAAACAGCTCAGAGCACACAATACACACATGCAATGAACACAAGTCAAATCTGCATTTTAACATAGTCACTGTGTCCACCTGTGCTGCTCTTCATTTGCCACACTAAAACACAAATTCACACACACAGAAAAAAAAACCCTCATTTATCACACAGCTTCTTGCTACATCAGCCAAACACAAACTGTACAAAAATAGAGATTGATAGAAAAATAAGAGATCTGACAACATGGTTCAGAAAATTTGCTGAGTCTCTTACACTTGAAAGCTGGAAAATCCCACTTGTTGTTTTATCGACGATCACAAAAATCTGAAGTTTTAGCCAACTCATCTTATGGTCACGTATCGGCACTCAATAGAGGAGGTTCAACTTTGATCAGCCAACTGCTTCTGCAGCCACACATCTCAAACGTAATGCTTTTTATTAGAAAAGAGAGATTACACTAATGCTGTACAACTTTGAACCTTTTTTGGGTTTGTGCATAAAGTGTGTGCAGAGTTGGTAGTATGCTCTTACACTGCTGCAATATCCTTGCATACACAATCTAACCTCCAGCCCATGCAGATTGTTAAACACTGTAAGGTGAGTTAGGGGATAGTAGATGCACATCCTGAATTTTCTGTTATACACTGTGCATACAGTGTATTCCAATGCATTTTCATATAGGACAAAATACTTTTTAAAAATGTATATAAACATTGTAAGGATTTCAACAAGTTGTTTAATAGTCGTCCCTGTTTAAAAGGGCATTTTAATCATATCACATTTACCTTCCATTTAACATGTATTTGAAACTTAAAGGTACCCTGTAGAGGTTTCGACCACTAGTAGCACTATGGAGCAATGTTTTTACCAGTCAACCCCCCGTTTTGTTTGTATTGTACATCCACACGTGGAAATATTCAGGCAACACAATTTACATTCTGCCTTTGGTTTCATGTTATTCGAAAGATTAACAGTTGGTGGTGGTGACGCACAAAAGGGATACAAAAGTTTTGAAGAGGACGGCCACAACCATGGATGTAAACAATACAAGTTTTAAAAACATTCAGAAATTCTATTGTTTTCAGGCTGACTTTTGTCAGTGTGTTTTGGTGAGTAACACTGAGTGGGAGTCCAACTTTTTTAACATGAAAACTCTACAGAGGAGCTTTAAGTACGCATGATTTGAACTAATGTACGAACAGTGTTTTGAAATGCATTAGTGAATTCCAAATACACCTTTTTTTTGGCATTTCATCCCCTACAAAAGATTAGATTATCTCTGTCATAAATAGCTTTTTGGTTTTGTAAGCTCTGCACTGGTCCAACTTATGTTGCAATCCAATAAAGCTGCAAATAAGAGAAAATTAATCTCTCTTCTTTAGTATCTTGCAGTCAAACACTTTTTTCTCTATGCATTTCCCCTTGCAATCACAATCTTTTTTCACTCTTATTAGCATTTCATGTCTAACCACCACCCCGCCTCTTTCTGTACTGATGATGAGATTATGTTGTTACTTCCTCTTTGGTAATCAGGATGTGTGTTCATCCACCAGGACTCCAGATAAAAGCAGTCTTCAACTTAACTTTGTCAAAGACAGCAGTTGATCGGATACACCCCTCCACCCTCGGTAGTGTAAGAGACCTTACTACATTCTCTGCTCAATACATTCATTATCACCTTGCAAATGTCAAATTACACAACTATAGCATAAAGAATCACAAAAATATCTCCTCCCCTTAGGCTTTATCTAGGCACTTAAAGAAAAGCATGCATTGTTTTGTTTTCTTATTTTTTTTTCTCTGAGTTCAGATGAACTTGCATAACTGGAGAAAAAAGAGAGATCTTTGGATTTGTAAACAGTACCAAGTTCCTCTTTTTGCTTTCTCTGTGAACAATGAGTCTCCTCACCACAAGCACATAATAGTTCAGATATAAAATGGTCAAAATGGTCAATTTGCTGTTATTTGACCACGAATCAAAATATTCAGTGCATCATGTGTGTCCTCCGTGGCTCTGTGTGATTGTCTGTTTGATTGTTAAGTGAAGAGGATACGTGTTCATCACTTGAAATATGAGTTCCTATGAGTTGCAATGCACGACATACAAAAATACATATTTAAGCTGTTAAGGAGTCCGTGGCTGAGCTCAACTTGTAGTTTGCTTCAAATTGATCTCGTTCCCAATGAAAGAACCCTAAAGCTGATGGATCAGCTTCCCTCATTCACATCTCTCCCTATGTGCTTAAGCTCCTTCTGCTGTGCCTTGCTAACCAAAGGCCTTACACTGGGCCACTGCCTTCATCCATGTTCTCCTGCATTTCCTTCTTTCATTTCCCTCATTTTTCCATTTTGAGCAGGAGATTAAAAAGACCATCATTCATCCATTTAATTAGGGCATGAGTTCCATCAGTTACACAAAAGTGCATGAGTGTACACGAGGTTTAATTACAGGGCAACCAGGTGGTGTACATAGGATGCTGTGGAGGAATGTAGTGCTGAGGAGGGGAAGGAGGACATGAGTAAACAGGTTGAACTTGCGCTATATAATAGTTGTTGAAGTTGCCATCAGTGACATAAGGAGCCGGCTGGTAGAAGCAGGTGACGTTGGCAGCATTAGGGATGGCGTTCTGCTCAGCGAGCACCCGCAGTGCCAGTGAAGAGATGAGGCTGAGCGTCTGACGCCTCTCATGGCCCATCAAGCAGACTGTGCTCTCCTGCACCACATTGTACAAAGTGGCCAGATAGTCATACTTCCTGTCCTCCAGGTCTACAAAGTGGTTCTGCAGGTAGGACTCCAGTTTCCTCCTTTGCTCGCTCACATCAGGAAAGTCTATGAAGAAGCGTGAGCACATGTAGCGCTGCAGCAGTTTCATCTCGGGATCAGAAGCTGCGCGAAAACCTCGCACCAGCAGGTGGCAATACTTCAGCAAGCCCCCACCTCGAATCTCCTCTGGGCTCCGTGTGCAGATGAGGCGCTTGCGCAGGTGATCGAGGGCAGTGGGGAAGTCGCCGTACACACTCTCCCCGAGGATTGTGGGATGGAATGTGGCTGCCATGGGGTGCTCGGAGCATTCATAGAAGAGGAGAAGTGAGTCCAGGCGGATCTGGAAAGAGTCCACGCTGAACTCAAACTGCCGTCGAAGAGAGTCCACAAACTTGAGCTCCACATTTTTACCATGGTTGTTGGAGAGGGAGATGAGACTCCAGCGGTCAGAGTCGTTACACACCTTCACCATCTTTTGAACATAGGCCTCCTAAAACACACATAAGTGAAAGATTAGGTTCCCTAGCAAATTTTCCCTGAGAATGTCTGGACATTGAAGACAATGTTGGATAGGTAGGTATTTAATGAATCAGTGTACAGAGGTATATGTAGTAAACCATCATAATCTTTGCATTGCATAGACAGTAAGAGCAATTCCACTTTTGGCCACAGTGATCCAGAATTATTAGGAATATGTGTTAAGATTCTCAAACAGCTACTGCCTGTTTTCTTCTGTTCACTAGCTCCTCCTCTTCTTTTTTTCTTCATCTTGTAGCTGTAATAAAGTGTTAGTTCCCACACAGCATGAAACACTTTATTTTGTCTTTCCTTGCAAGTAATTCTAGACCTAATACCAGACAGATATTTGGTTTCATCATTAGATTGAATAAAAACTGCAGTGTGACTCTTAATGCTTAATCCTCTGTATGAAAATTATTTAAAACTGTAAACAACCGGACATTAACTATATTTGCACCCGATAAAAATCTTGATTTGCTCCGTTGGTCATGATGTTTTGTTGATCACATCTGTTGGTGGGGCCATTAGTAGCCCGGGTAGTCCTGAGTATCTAGGTAACTGAGGGCCGACTGATTAATGTGGATCCGAATTCAATTGGATTAGACAGAATCCTCTTTGAACTGGAAACTGACCTTTTTACTATTTGAAGCTTTATACCTCTGTGTTGGCTGGACGTATTCGTATTTCTTTTCAAATAGAAACGTGTTCAGTGACTGTGAAATGCAAATAAGGGAGATAAAGAGGAAACAAGACAATGAAAATTTGCATATGCAATCTTCCTTGGCAAGTTTGAAAGCCTAAAAAATGTATGACAGAGTCATTTATGCGTTGCAAATGACAAGTTACATATTGTATCAGACGTATAACTCCATACACTACCTTTAAAGTCACTGGTGTGATCTTTTCTTTATTCACTCCCTCCGGCAAGAAGTCTAGAAGAGAGTCCAGAACAATATCTTTGACCATTTGGAACTCCAGCTCTCCTTTCAGGTCTGCGCAGAATATTAAGTCCAGGTCTTTCCATCCTAGACCGCTGTCTTCGTGCAGGACGTAACTGGCCGCAGAGCCGTTCAGACGCACCTCCCGGACTTGTATCCGTTTCTCCTCCATGCGGCTCCGGACCACCTTAACGATGTCCCGTGGCTTCACCTCCAGGGTAGGGAAGCTCCACCGGCCGTGGATGGGGATAGAGCCGGTGAGGATGGTGTCAAGCCGCTGCACTTGCTCCCAGTTGAGCACGCTGAGGTTGACGCTCTCCACGTCGGAGCAGCTGTCGGCCGCAGCAGACTCTACATTCTCGTCCATAATGATTAGAGGTAGACAGAAGGATGTAAACGACGCGACTTTACACTAACTCCTACTGGAGAAGTGGTGTGAGCTAGCTGCTACTTTCTGTGGAACTGATCTTTCAGAAGCGAACTCTACCATAATAACAAACGGTGGACGACAAAACGTCTCCACGCACGACTCAAAGAACTTGTTGTGCGGTGTTGTCCTTGTCCTACTTCTTAGTCTACACTCCAGACCGTTTCAATTCACAAGCTTTCCAGCCTCGAGGGTACGCAGTCACTGTCCAGCATCTGCCGCCCCGGTGCGCGCTCAGCCTCACTTTGGTTTTTAACGCCACACTCAGGGAAGACAGACATCAGCTGATGAAGTCGATATGAATATCTCTCGCACCGTCAAGTTTCTCTTATGTCCCAAAGGCGATTTGACGTATCCATCCCGTCTGCGAAAACGCTTCATCCAGCACAGAGGTTTTACTTCTGTCTCCTTTGGCTCATTTTCTTACGCACAGCAAACTGCACGTCTCTGCTGCGCAACACCAACTTTAAACCTCGTTTGAAAAAAATGCCACGCGTTTCAATTGCACACCTACTTTCAGAAAGTGGTGTATGGCTTCTTATCCATTACATTTTGATCGCTTGTCACTCGTTGATACTGCTTGATGCCACGGGAATCTCGCACCACATATGTTGGTGAAATTGTGAACAGTGTGCTTCCCGTGTAAAAAACGTTGGGGCGGGTCGAATTGACTGACAAACCACATCTACTAATAGCTGCTGCTACGGCGCACAGTTCCCACACAGGCGTGTCTAGATAGTGGGCGTTACAAGAGATGAGACACAATCAGATTGGACGCGGACCCATAAACAAAAACCCATTCTCAGCTAGAATGGAGCTTTTCTGTCCTCCTTCATCTCCTGAAACTCCCAGTAGACTTCTGGCAACCTTACTCCCAACACCATGAGCTCCTTCTACAGTAATCCAGTGTCAGTTCTCCAATGTTTTAGCGGTCACTGCAGTGAGCGTAATCTCTATCACAATCATGAACAGGTCATAGAATTACGGTAGGCCTAATATTTGTATCTCTTATCATTCACAAGTGAGGCAGGGGAAAGCACGCACACACCCACACACATCATCATCATCATCATCATTTGGTGCTGAATTTATGGTGTGAAACAGCCTCTCAGTCTGGGTTTAAGTTACAAACTTGGAGCAAAACTGCAAAAAAAACTTCAAAAGGGGAATAATCCATACGCATATCTAATGTAATATACACAAATTTAACTATTTCAAATGACCTGTATTTAGTCCATGTTTTTGACGAACACTTCTGACACTTAAAATGTACATTGAGCTGTCAGTACGCAGAGTATAGGCCGCATAGTCTCTGCTGGGTAGTTGTCACGGAGAATCTATCAGCGCTGAGCTTGGCGCATATATCTGCGTCACTCCAGACGAGCCCATAAACCAGCTTACCGCAGATTACCCTACATGTGTAGTGACACACACATTCACACAGAAACACGGGCATGCACAAAGAGACACTTGCACACTCACATCTTTGCAGATAACACACTGCTCCTGCCATTTTAAAGTATTAATAACTGCGTGCTGTGTGCATGCTCTGAAAACAAAGTACGGATAAAAGACTGTGAAACATTTTTAAGCAATGTAACGAAAAAGCAAACAACTGTCGTAGAATAACGTGCAGAAAAACTAATGTGAACATTTTTTACACTTTCATATGAAATGGTTTTAAAACCTCTTTGGTAAAATGGTTTCAAAACCATTGTATGTGGATATTTGTCTGAATATGTGATGAATCTGACAATATTTTAAGCATTTTAAACAATGAGCATATATATCACAAGGAACGTTGACCGCATTGTATATGCTTTTGTTTCACACTATGGCATTTAGGTCAACTTTGCTGATTTTAGGTCAGTGGGATGTGTTTGAGTGTGTGAGCTGTTCACGTCGTGTTATTGCTTGTTAAGGGAGTATCATTGGAGAACCAGGGTGCCACAAGTGTATATGGTCATATTATGGACAATTCTAAAATATATTTTAATGCAATAATGTATAAAGATTTCCAGTTTGCAGACAATGCGGATCCACAGTCAAACTCATCACTTTCCCCATTCACTAACTGGCTCAATGTCAGGCTTACTGCTGTGGATCGCTACCAAAGAGCTGCTACTTACCTGACCTCTGACTTGTCAAGTGGATGACGGCTTGGTTTCCGATGTCTGACGACATGAGAGGATTGACGAGGGGATTTCAGGCAGACCCCTTGTCAGGCTGCCAAACTGATTGCTGCACCTGGAAACACATTTATGAGTGTACAGTATGTGCGTCTTCACATGTGCATGTTTAGCCTATTTGAGAGCATTAATGTGTGTACAATTAATTATTCCTCTATTTATTCTTTGTGCCATTTTTCATAATGTGTAATTTTCACTCTGAATGCTTGTGCAAGGTTTCTGTTTGTTCATCGGAATCTGCAAACTTCCTTCCTTATACTCATGAAAAAAGTAAATGAAACCAATTACGAAGGTTCAGCTCGGTCAACACATCATTTAGGCCTTCTGCTCTGTCACATTTAAAGCATCTCCCTGCCTTCACCCTGAGCACCAGCGTCTTTCACTATAACCCTTTCTTTCCTTCATCCCAATTTTCTTTCTCTTTTTTTCTTTTTGCACATCTTGTTGTCCATTCCCCTTTTCACTATTCCTATGAAAGTTTGTTAAGGGATTACATTGAGCCCGTTACCCGAATGTGCCTCCAATCTCTTCTTTCTTCCCCCCTCACTCTAAAACACTTTGTACTATTTTTATTCTCTCATCTGGATTTATACAGGTAAGAAAAAAATCCATCTTCTCCACCTACAGTAACACGTTTGTCTCTTTACTTTCCCAATGTTGGAAAATGGGGAGTAAAATATTTATTTTACTTTATAATATCTTTTTAGTAGAAGCATAGAGGTGCTGTTAAAGTCTCCTGTGATCCAAACTAAATGAACAGCACTTGCAGCAGTGCAGAGATATTTACTCTAGAATTTGAGAGAGGCTCACCCTTCTACCTTGTTTGACTTGTGAGTAGTGGAACATTTTTACTTCGTAACACCTTCTGAAGCACTGGCCACAGCATGCTGGAGTGTAACAGAGCAGAGAGAGAAGGTGAGCTGGGATTTACAGAAATGATTCACTGTCTAACATTAGCATTAGCGTAGTTTTTTGTTTGTTTGTTTGTTTCTTGTTTTTTTGGTATTAATATTTTCATTGTCAGTCATACACACCGTGTGATGACTTGTCCACCAACAATCAGCTTCTTAACCATAGTGGATTTAAGCAAATGTTATCTGTTGATTAATAGACAAGCAACTGTTAATCTCTTCATGTTTTTAAATTCGTCAAGACATCAGAGGGTGTAGTGCTGATATTAACAATGGCTGATTGAAATTTAGCCACAGCTTAAGGCTGATTTAAGCATTGAAGAGCAAGTACGTGACCTGTGGTCAGTGCACCCCCCAATCTTCCCAGAAACAAAATGACACAAAACAATAAAATAAGACACTACAGAACAACTACAGAAAAATGAAATGGACCACAAAGAGAGGAAAAACCACATAAAATGAACATAAAATGTACTGTGTTTATCTGCATCTTACACTTGCAACAATTTAGTTTGTAGTCCTATTCAAGGGAAGTTCCATACATGAACACATTGTGCTTGGTTGCATTTTAAATTGGGAACCTATTGTGTAAGCTAGTTTCAACATTACAATCAGCAGAAATAATCCATAGGGGTTCCAGATGATTGTACTCATAATAATTACTCATACAGGTTGATGCTGGTTGTACAGCAATAAATGCTGAAATTGTGAAATTACACTTAAGCACAAGTAATGAATCCGCTGTGACTACAAACCTTCTAGTTTCTTTGACTGAGCATGAAATTCACATTCACAGTGTGCAGGCCAATGACAATGTGCTTTACATCTAAGCATATTGGAGCTAATGTAGCTAATAGCATTGGATGCAGGAAAAGATGTAACTCAGCAGCATTGCCCATCAGTTTGAACTCTGACCTCAGTAAGAGCCCTGTGTTGACCCCCCACCATGAAGAGTGCACATATTTATGTAAGCTCCCCCTAAACTCATCCCTGGCCATTAATGAGCATCGCTGTCATGCTGCAGTGCTCCTAACAGATGATCTGTCTGTGCCCATTAACATATTATTCACTGTTGCCAAATGGACACAGAGCAGTGAAATTAAATCGATTACATTATAACACACATTTCCTCAAAACATAAGGCCGGCATTACAGCATTACAGCAAACTGTACACTTGCTCAAAAATTGGTCTGTCTTTAAAGTTAACTTGTGCAAAATGTTGGTGTCAAGCTGATATCTTCTAAACGCATGTAACAAGATTCAAGATGCAAGATTGTTGTCTAACCACGTACACAAGTTCACAGACATGTATTGCTCAAGCAAACACACCCAAACGTGAGCACACACACCCATGTGCAAACCCATGCACATGCACACTAACACACACACACACACACACACACACACACACACACACACACACACACACACACACACATACACACACACACACATCTAACATCTATGTAAATGTTTAGAAAAATGTTCAAAGTCACACAATGCAAAGAGCATTTACCCAAGATTCTCAAGTCATTTATCATTAAATAATAACACAGCGGATGTTGTTTCTACAACAAACTCCCCTTTGAACCAAACTTAACTCAGTTTCTAATGCAGCCCCAGAGATTCATACATTCCCCTGCTTTCAAGCCAACATTTTCCACATATTCTTAACACACATGTCCACTTTCCTGACCTCTGATGACTGCAGCAAACTGCTGTAACAAAATCAACAGGAAACAAGTGACTTCTATCTGTGACTCAGCTTCCTGTATGACATTGTGGTCGGAGATGTCAACACCACGCTGATCCTTTGTAATGATCTCGGACCCATGTACATTGACACATGCAGCCACATGCATGAACAAACCCCATTCAAGCATGTTTGTGCATGCATGTGATCATAAATGGCAGCTTTAGATTTATATTCACGTCTTTTAGTTAACTTTAGTCTAGGCAGCACTTTGGTGGAGTGGGTAGTGCTGTCACTTTAAAGCACAGGAAGGTTTGAATCCACCTGTCGGCTCTTGTGTTTCTGTATGGAGTTGCTTGTGTGTGTGGAAACATACGCACAATTCAGTAAGAAAATGCAGCCCAGTTGCTCATGAGATCACCCAGGCAAGGTAAACTGGCCAAATACTGTATAATACAGTATGGCGTTATGAGACTTTCTTCATTAACCTGAAGTTTACATATTTGCTCAGTCTGTCCAATCAATCGCCAATCAGTTTTGCCCTCTCTCTGAGGTGTCAGTGGTATTATGCTGTAGCTAAATTGTACCATTTTTAAACTTGCAAATGAAAGCAATTGTTTTTTTGGATTCACTTTCATCTCCCTCCTCAGAAGTCCCTCTTCTAGTTTCATGGAGAAACTGGAAAACCCCTGAAGCCTCAACAAAGGTCAAGAGCAGGAAGGTACTGTGGTGCCACCTGCTGGAGCACTACAAACAGCCCATGCAGTAGTAAGCTGACTACATATTTACTGGCTCTGCTGAGACATATTGTGAGATTTCACTAGGTGGTGCTCTTTTTATATCATGCACAGAGCACTTCTGTTTTCTCTTATCTTCAGTTTCCCACACTTCAAACTGCCCTGAAGTATTAACATATGTATTTCTACAGCTATGATGGATGAAAAGTCTCATCAAAGAGCCAAGTTTGATCATTTTGTCATTTATTGTGGGGAATTATGGTATTAAAGAAGAATTGGTAAAATGCACTAATTACGACAAGGTAATTTCTCTCTTAACATACGTGTCATGATAAAGAGTCTGAAGTCTTGATATGTTTGAAATAATGCTGACATGAGTTATATTGTAGGTATCTGCTGTGGGAAATGCGTGTGTGTGTTACTCAGGTCGTGTGACCCAAAGTGAACTTTGTGTGCCAGCAGTTAAACTTTATTCTTTGCTGCAGTTCTTTTGTTGTTGAGCTCTTTGTCAGCATTATTTTGAAGCCCCAGCAACAGCTCACAACGTTGTCTGTTGCTTGTCTGTGGGATGGATGACTCAAATGACTGGTTGCTTGTGCAGCAGGGGCAAATGCTTAGACTCTGCTTTGTTTTGACTGCAGAGTGATTTATGGCCACAAATGATGCAAAAGAAGAAACTAAATCGTTTTAGGCATCTGCCAAGATGTGTGTGTGCAGATTTTCCCACGGTTAAGGAAATTGATTACTGATATGTTCTGCATGTGCAGATGTAAACAGAATGAAGTATGAGGTTTCCACTGTGCTTCCTTTAAATACGTCTGCAACCTGTTAGCTACCATAACATGCAAGAAATCATATTCTCCTTCCTCAGTCACATTTTATACTGTAAAGGCAGTGAAAATAAAAGCCTGACAAGCACACACATGCAGTTACACCCTCTTGGTAACAGCAATCAATCTGCTCTTAGGATCAGCATATGACAGTTTACAGTTCAAACCCAGTTAAGGACAGGTTTTACAGAGATGTCCAGTGAAGAACAAAGACATTCTTAGTGATAAGACCCTGAAGACAATCCACCCTGGGCTGGTTTGGTGAATCCCTATACGGGCTGCAGCTGCAGGTGATGTGGCAGTAATTTTGCACCGTGGTCAGTCATTTGGCATTTCGTGCTCTATCATGAAAGGTTTAGGGTGGAGTTCCACTCCTCTGCTTGTCTGTCTCGACCTCAGTGAGCGGTGATATAGGGTGAGGTCTTCTTCTGTGATTCCCACCCAGCAGAACGGTGGTGGGTGAATGAGAGATGACAAGAGAGGAAAAAACTCTCTGGTGTATAATTGAGGTTCTGGATGATGAGAGTGAAGACTGCATGGAGCGATGAGTAGACATCAGGGAAGGGTGGAGAAGAAAACGAGGGAGACGGGGGTTGGAAACTATAAACAAAACCCAAGGAGCAAAGGTGGATAAATAATGAAATAAAGTAAATAAAGCCTGAAATAAAGTTGCTAACTCAAGCCCCAGACGACCACGTCAGCACCTCGCACGCATCATCCATCCAGCTGCTCCCATCCAAGCCTGATGTCACACACAGCTTTCTCTACTTACTTAAAATGCTATCCTTCCCCATACGGCTCCACATCCAGGCCCATGCTTCCCCTTGACTTTCCATTTTGAGCTTTCTAAACATTTTTCCCCTTTCTTTCTGGACTATGTTAAGTTCCCGTCAGCATATTCTCGCTTTGCTCGTGTCTTTTATTTAAGAGGAATTTAGAGAATCGGTAATTAATGTGATTCAAATAGCATCCAATACACCCAGTGACCTGATGGGTGGTTAACAACCTATATAAAACATATATAGGTTATTGGAATTGTGCTCTGCATGTATTATTTGTAAAGATGTATCTGATTTTCTGAAATTTAAATACCGGGTTAACAAAAAAAAGGCTTTTCTGGACATGACTTATTATTTTTGTATAACAAAAGACAACTATTACTGCATAATAAATACAGCAAATACTGGTAATTTCCCACATGCTCATGCAAGTTATATATGTATAAAACAGAGGATCATCTGCCTAAAGCGTACAACCTTTGTCAATCCGGTAAAACTATAGATGAAAGTAGATAGAATTAAGCCCAGGAAGCCTAATGGGGTATCCAAGAAAACCAATAATACTATGTCAGATAATAGAAACTAACAGACAAATACTGTATGCTATAAGTTATAGTTGATTTGTATTATATATGCATTGGAGAACTATTTACAAGTGTAGATGTCTCCGAACTTCTACCACACGTCAAATGGTAGACAGCCGTTATCTCCACCTAACATGACATGTTCTAAGTAAAGACACAGCACAAGTGTTTTCTAATCATCAAGTTCTGTGTTAAACCCTTCACCTTACGTGGACACTGCTGCTACAGGCTATAAGCTAATTGTACGCTCAGAGCTAAAACAACAAATTAACAACAACAACAAAAAAATTTTATGGCACATTTATTCAAATTGTTATTAGACAATCTGGACTCTGAGTGTTTTCTGAAATAGCTCTGGAGTGTGATACCTTTTCTTGAGGGTTTTACACAAAGTGTATCTGAGGTGTGTGGGATTGTATGATTGTGTGATTGTTTGATTTTCTGTAAGCATTCACAAAATTCCCCAAATTCTACACTGCTAACCCACATCTTGAATTTCATAATCAACTCTTCTTCTATCTGTGTTGTTTGAATCTTTTCTGAACTGTTTTCTCCAAAACGTCTGTTTTGGCATGTATTCTTCACTTTTGCCTCACAGTTAATAGCTGTGTGTTTATAATCAGAAAGTTTCCTGTTTGTCGCAAAGCCAAAAGACACATAAAGGTTGAGTGTGTGTGAATGTATTAGTGGCTTCGTATGTGTGTGGTGAGCAAGAAATGGCTAGAATTACACCACATGGACTGTTGTTCAGCATGAACAATTAGTAGATGACATCGGCATGTGACCTGTTCCGAGTTGGACCAGTGCCTTCACTCTTTGTTCCAACAGTTGATGTAAATGCACCCGTTATTTTATGCTAACTTTGAGCATCACTTGAGCAATTAGGTCTCACACCTTTGTCAAGCACATTACAGTATCTCGTGGGAGTTTGGGTCACTTTGAATGACATTGTTTCAACATTTAATAGTCAATCCAAATTTCCAGCCAGCTGGCTGATGGGTCTGTGAAACAATCATGGGAATGTACAAAAGGCTTGTGTGTGAAAACGATGAGATGAAGATCACCAGCTGCATGTTATTTCGCTTCATTATTATTCTGTCTAAAATTGCTCTGGGCAACCTCAGTTCAGGGATCTGTGTCAGCAGTAAAACAGGATATTTGGTCTTTCTGTTGCTGTTCTTTCACCTTTCTCCTGCCTCTGTCCAATGGAGTAAAGGGTGCTGCAGTCCAAGTTTTTCTGTCCGTTTCTTTTTCAGTCCATGCAGTTATTGGAACATCAATCGAACAGCGGGACCAGAAAAGAAGCACAGATTAGTTTTTGTGTTTTTTAGATTGTATATTAAGCTGAATGCAATGGCTTTGAGTGGGAAAAAGCAGTTGACAACAGATAAAATGATTGTTATCTCACTAAAAATCCTGGGTAGTTTCATTTTAACTTTAAATACTTGTAATATAGTCATTTTGATATCTACAGGCGTGAACTGGATTGCAAGTTATTTAAAGGATGAAGTGAGGGCGTACAGAGGTCAGGAGATATTGCTCAAAAAAAAATCATGTGACAAAGTTCCATAATTTCTGGCTGTAACTGGAGTTGTTTGTGTGTTGTGCAACTTGGCATCGAAGCTGACTATCTTTTCCATACACATGGATCCAGACGGAGACAAAGATAATACAGAAAGAAGAGAAAAACATACAGTAGAGAGGTGAATGATTTATCAGTGTGTCATTATGTATTCAGTATGCAGTCTTAACTTTCCCAAACTGTCTCCCACGATCAAGATGGTTGAGTGGAGTTTTCTTCTGCAGTCCCAAAGCAGCAAAGCTCCCTGCTTAACAAGCTGGAAGGCTGTCAAAGCCCATGGCATGGTCTAACCAAAACTACAAAACACACAAAGACTGCTGGAAACACCACAAGAAAGAAGCTTAGCAAAAAAAAAAAAAACAAGACAGAATCTGGTTGGGGTTCATATTTCATATTTAGGTTGCCAGTCAAACTTTTTGTTCAATACTGCCTTGAATTCAACAACAGGCTTTGTAGTGGTAAACACACCTCATATTAACCATCACATGTGCCAGTTATTCCCCAGCACCGTTTAAAGCGTGCATTGTTAACAGACACTGAAAAAGAGACATGTGGCAGTGGTTTAAATATTGAAATTAAGTATAAATGGGTTTTGCACAGAGTTTCCACATAAATATACTAAAATCATCTGCATGCGGCCTGTTTATTATCCCACTTTCTTTGCAGTTGAAACTGAAATGACATTCTCTGGAGAAGGATGAGACTTTCTAATTCACATCCTCATCTTAGAGCGTCACTTGCTACAGGGCGTTGTGTCTGCAGCATAACTGAACTGTATTTACACTCATTCTGACTTAGCACATATAATATAAGTTGATGTTATATTTCAAAGTACTGTAGTAAATCCTCATAATCACGCTTATAACACATGTTATTTACTACCACACCTTCAGCCTCCTGCACAGTGCAAGTCAAGAAAGCCAGAAACCAACAGCAGTGTAGCATAGTGTAGTGTAGCTTTCATCACCTGCATGGCTTTATAAATAAACTTTTCTCCCAAAATTCTGCTTACTGTATACATATTAAATAATGCATATGGCTGACTGTTCTGAGGTGCCACATGGTCCTTAGCCTGCAGCTCTGATTTTGCTAAAGACAAATACACATTCTGATTTACATTTTACAAATTGATGAGAGCATAATCAGGTGTTAGGATTATGAGAACGTTAAATATGCAGTACATGGCCGAAATTTTCCACAGGTCCATTTTACACCTACATTGATTTTTTTTTTTTAAAGAAATTATTCCAAATCTATGGGTGGTAAGGCCTGCAGAGAGAAATGCACAAATAAATAAATCAAACATACAAATAAAAATGTCACACATAGATCAGCATCTGTGGAGGGGATGTTATTCAAAAATGCTTACTGTAGCTACTAAAAACCAGTTCTTTGGGTTGAGTAAGACCTGTATTTCCATGTATCAATGTCTAGCTTCATTTAAGGAAAACAAATAAATGATGATGATGAGATGGTAAACAGATGGTTGTCTGAGTCAGACTCATGATGCATAATCCTGAGTGATAGAAAAGAACAAATAGAACATCAGGTCACAGACGTGATCCTTATCATGGAACAATCTATAAACAGAAAGTATGGACCACACACACTGGAACAGAGGAAAACACACACACACACACACACACACACAGATAGAAATGCACACCCCAACAAACATACCAACAGCAGGGATAGATGTCCAGGTCCACACGCACAGGCCTCCAAATGCACACACACACACACACACACACACAGACACACACACACATACACACATACACATCTGTTTTGATTTGGAACAATGGTGCAACAAAATCTCCTGTTGGAGCGATAGCATGATGACAGTCAGTGCACACGTCAGCTCATTTATCTGGAATTAGCTTATTAGTGCAATAAGGCACAAAGGTTTCACAGATGTTTTCGGAGTGATATGTAATCACATAATGTTTCAGTTACAGCCTTTCTAATTCAATATTTTTGATTAATGAAACCATCAAAGGTGTGAAACAACTTGACAAAGACCACAGCTATTCAATGCAACATTATATTGATGATCAAATTCATATAGCAAAAAGGCAACTGCTATGTCTAAGGCAGCAATTGCACAGCTTTTTCAAACCTTCACAGTATTAAAAACACCATGTAACTTTATTTGCTGTTTGTTGGCAGCGCTTTAAGTGGCTTTAGGCTTTTAGGCTTTAGTATATGCTACTGTGTATTAAGCTCTATGTCCGTGTGTCGACATAAAATTTTTTACAAAGGACTGTAACTTCTGTTTAGTTTAGCAGCTGTAAAGCTTTGTTTCCTGGCAATTTATAACTTCACCAGCCAAAAAATATACACCTAATTCTACAGAACTGCCCTTCCCTTGACCTGAAGAATGAATCCTCCACTGAGACTGTAGAAAGTTGAAAAACACAGTGATCTCATTTAGCATGTAACACTGATGTTCCTCATTTATTTCAGGACTGTGTTTTGTTTATCTCTGAAACTTTGTCCATAAAGGCATCTATTGACAGCTGCAGGACACTCCCTGATACGTCTTGTCGAGGAACTGATGCTGAATGTTACTGAGCTGATATGTGAAAAATGCCAGATCTCATTCAAGTAAAACCAAGTCATTTGGGCAAGATGGCTTACACCACATGCACATGTGTAAATAAATGCACATAAGCATTCTGCGCAACAAAAGTCCTAATGTAAGCACACAAAGTGTTATCTAAATATTTTATGTAAAAAACAAATCACGAGAAAAGTTTGATCTGCCTGCAGATCAGCATTGTGTCATTAAACACGTGTCCTCCAGAGTATTTAGTATTATTATTATTAGTATTAGTATATAGTATTTCCTGTCACTATCAGTGCAGTAGCTTGCACTGGCATCAGCTTGAAGCCACAACCTGCTATACGGATGTGTGCATCAACACGTGTTTGCATCATGTCTGAATTTGTTAGTTTACCATGTCTGAGATTTTAAATATTTAAATATCATACTTCATATGACTTTAACTGCAGAAATAATGAAGATGCCACACATACCTTGTGCTTATACCTCTGTGTGTGTGTGTGTGTGTGTGTGTTGTGTGCATGCGTGTGTGTGAGTGTGTGTCCAGAACTTTTGAGATAGTTTTCAGTTATTATAAGAGCAAAACAATAATAAACAAGCATGTTGTAACTATAATTCAGAGGTGTATTCTGGTGTGCACTTCATAGTTTTTCTGTAATTACAGCTGGATTGACTTCAATTCCTGGCAGCCAATATGGCTTTTAAGCAAATCAAGACTGCAAATGGATTCACCCAAAAGCAAGTATGCACACGAAGAATTAACAAATAACTCATACTGCACCCACAGATATCTCAAAATTTTCTCTGATTGTTGAATCTCATAAATATTCCTCAAAACCTTTGAAAAGAAAAAACGAAGACACTCAAATATTTACAGTGAATTGTTGACTTTTATTTGCAGCTGGAGATATAAATTGGGGAGGGTTTCGTCAGGAAGGCATCCGGCGTAAAAACTGTGCCAAATCAGCATGCAGACAATGATCCGTTGGGCGACAGGACAAAAAAAATGTAACAAATTGCAACTGGAGATATCAGAGCATCCCAATGTCACATTTTTACAAATGTCCCAACCCCAGCTCAGCGGGTCAGACTGAGCCTGAATATTTTAATTAGTTTGGCGCTTAAGGAGAAACCTTCCATTTAACTGTAATATCACCCTTAAACTACGAATTATGGACGGACATGAACCAGCAGTGTCTTTTTTTTTTTCATAAAACACAGTGAGGTGTAGTAAGCCAAGACAAACCGTTTTTTACTTTCTGCTGTCTTCTTACTCATGTCTCTGCACCTGGCTTCACAGCTGGAAGAAACATATAGACGAAAGTAGACAGAATGTGAAGAACGAACAAAAGAAAGAAAGATAGAAGAATGAAAAGAAAAAAGACAGAAGGAAAGAAAGAAAAACGAGAAAAACACAGAACCTCACAAATAAACATACATGCACTTGAATATTAATGGAATGGCGACTAGATGCACTTAAACGGAGGGCAGGTCGGAACCAGAAAGATTATTAATTGAGGAAAGGACAACAAATCCAAGCTTCGTGAGAAGAAAGGAATGAGCAGGCAAAAATGAGTCATCCATCGTCCCAGGGCAATAATGCTGTTATCTCTAGCTCTCAGCAGACTCAAACCTTTTGCATCAGGTCACATTACTAGCTACTTTCCCACAGCTGCATAACACTGCTACAGTAAAATATCCAGGATAAAAATAACTATTTTGTTTATTGAAGTTCGACCAGTGATCTAATTTTAATGTAATCCTTTAAAAGTGTGGAATTAGGGCCATTTTCACTCATGTTAATATGCACTGAATATATACTTTTTAACATTCCAATTGTAAGACATTTTATTCTATCTTCATCAAACTGAAGTAAATCATCCAATTTTCCCTGTGTCTTGCAACAAGCTGTTTAAGAAGCTATCAGCATGAAATTATCCTTTTTCATAAGCACCAGCTCTGATTGGCTGCAGGTGTAGCCTCCATGTTCATCCCTAGCACAGAGGTTGGAAGCAAAGGAAACATAGCTTGGCTTTGATTGAAAATCGAATTTTCACATTTTTTTTTTGTTTATTATACACAGTAAGGTTCCTGGATTATTACAATCAGGAGTTTGGTGTCAGTCTTTCTAGCCAACACTGCAAGAAAGAAAATATGGGTATTTCCCAAAAGGTCAAACTATTCATTTAACACCAGACTGTTGATGGAAAAGAAATCAGTTTTGTGTTGTAATTCCTGATTAGGTGGGTTTAGCAACAAGTGGGAATTTGTCATGGTGAAATTAGTGTGACTAAAACTTAATTTTAGTTTCCACAGAGCACTAGATGTGATTTATAGGTGTCATAAGTGTAATTGCACCATCATTTATGTTTTGTATGACACCACCATGACTTATATTTTCACCACACTTAATCTGATGCACTGGCAGAGGAATGATAAAACAAAAGGATTTATTTAGCTCTCAATTTGTTTTCATCACGCAATTGCACTTAATGCCTTTTAACTTGAAGTCATTCCGCTTCAGAGGGTTTTCATCCTTTGTTAGTTGGTATGATTCTTGTCTGTTGACCAATAGTGTGTGTTACAGTTCAAGAAAATTGTAAGTGAGCATCTCGGCAAGAGAGCATAAACCAAATTCAGAGGAGAAGTCATCCTTGCATGGGAAAGGGATGCTTTCTTTGTTGAGAACCAGCCAGAGAAAACCCTGCCTGGGCCCAAAGGAGCAACTGGGGAAAGTACTGAGTCATAAAAAGCACATACACAAAGTACACAGCCATCTCAGCAGTCCTGACCATTTGGTTTGATTGGTTTTATTAACAGTGCTGTCTAGACATAGTGCAGTACCCAAGGGGTTATGCGTTAGGTATTGACCCAGGCTGCTGCTCACACGCTACGTAAGGTGACGTAAAAATGGCTTTTACTTGGCCTCTGAGGGGATCGCCAGGACAGTGACACCAGGAAAAAGTCCCGCTGCTAATTTCCCTGCAGAAAAGAAGACCCCCTGCACGTTTCACCGGAAATTAATGAAAAGAGAGAACAAAAGGTGAAGGCGACGGTTGGTCAGACCATAGAGAAAAATGCGTAAAGCATAAATAAAGGTGCAGTGATGAATGATGACCCAAGAACCATGAAACACACCAGTTAACGAACAATACAGCACTTTACTGAGAATTGTTTGCACAGTAACTAATTACAATCACAAAAGTTTTAAGAAAATAAAGTGAAAGCTCTCATGATAAGTGAGAAGTTCTCTGAAAGTTATTTTTGGAAGAATGCTGCTGTTGAACTGTGCTGGAGGACTGTATGTAGATTAAGCAAGCTGCAGGCAGCTAAGCCAAGCCGGCCAGCTGCTCTTTTTGTTAAGCTGCCTGTCACTTAACTTAGCAAAAACCAGTGGGAAATAGCTGGAAGGTAGCAAAATCCAAATGAAAACCTTGGTTGTTGTGTGGATTAAACAAACAAGATCGGCCGTAACATATTCATTTATGAGTTTCACAGGTGCTAGTACATTCTGGTAAATTTCTGTGAGATAATTCCCTTCATCACTATAAATGTAGGTACATTCTTTTTTTCTTTTTTTCTTTTTTTACACAAAAGATTCAGTAAATTGTAAACAAGTGAACACGGTTCCACATATAATGGTATACTGGCCCAACATTTTCCATTCTCATGTGTTTCTTAGTTTGTCTGTTGCTAAACAATATGGACTAAGGGTCATTCCTCTTTTAGATGGAACTCCAACGTAAATATTTATTCAGTCTATTAATTAAATTGCTGTTTCCTGTGAATGATTCTCTCCCATAAGATGCCTAAAACAATGTCAGTGGGAGCAACAGGACAGGATAATGTAACCATACACACATGCGCGCACAAGAAATAAACTTTAATCAAACCTAAAAGCACAAAATATGCAGTTAAACTAATAAACCAGAAATCATTGGTCCATTTACAACCAACCTTTATTTCTGGCTGAGGACCATTTGTAATCAGCTCACGGTTCATTTATGTGGGGATGTAGCTTAACTTCAAAATTCATTGCCATCGCACCACAAATCATTTACAGCTTTCTGTACCACACCCTGAAACAGCATGTCGGCATGCAGGGGAGATTAGATCTTTTAACGGAAAACACCATTTTTCAGTGCCAAAAAGCAAAAATAGCTTCTTTAATCTTTATTGTGATCATCAGGGGGTTCCACATCTGCACAGATATGTTGTAAGTTTTCATGATAAATGATAAGACAATTTTTCCGGAAGTTTCTCTGTTAACAGCAGTGCCCGTGATTAGCGTTTTGGCACACAGTTCACATGTTGCAGGTAGCATATGTGTATAGGATTGGATTCATGCAGCTATTCACAAATGTCAGTGCTCCAACAAGGTTCCAGCTGTCCATACAAAGCTTAAAGAGGCCCTCGTTCTTCTGTGAAACAGCTACAACACCAAGCACGTTTATGGTGTGATTTGGCAGCCACAGGACAAAGAAGGTCAGGATAATACTGGTGGACAGTCTGGTTGTCCGTGGAAGTTTGAAAAGAGACAACTTGCGAACCTTTCTCGCAATACAGATGTATGCAAAAGTTACAACAAAAAGGGAAAGAAATCCAACTAATGACTCTATTAGCAGCAGAGCCTCTAGCTGGGTATCAAGAATGTACTGAGGGCGGCAGTGTGTTCCTTGCTGATTTTGGGTCAGCTGTGAAACTATTAACATAGGTATGGACAGGATCATTGAAACCAGCCAGAGCAGAACCAGCAGCCTATTTTGCTTTCTTTGATCTAAACACCTGTGCATGTATACCACCTTCAGATAACGCTGGACACTAAGTGATGTCACGGTAAGCAGGCTGCTATAAATGCTGCAATACACAAGATATGAAATGAGCTTACAGGCCACTAGGCTGAAGATCCAGTTCCAGAGAAAATCATAAATCCATAGGGGCAGGGTAACCAAGCAGAGCAGGTCTGACACGGCCAAATTCAGCATCAAATTCTGGCTTAGACTGGACAGATGCAACCACTTGGATTTGAGGAGGATCACAGCGATATTCCCAGGAACTCCCAGCAGGAAGCAGAGGGACAGAATTATGGCAGGTACCAAAGCACTAGCCTCCCAGGCAACAGGAGGTGCAGGAGACGAGGAGATGTTCACAGTGTCCACAGTGGAGTTGATTTGCTCCATGCTGCCAGCAGAAAAGCAGAATCTTCAACTGCATGAAGTATGAAGTAGATAAAGCAGATGTTCCACTGTGACATGTCAAAGAGGAACAAGTCAATCATATTTGTTAATTATAAACCTGAATATCTACATGCACTGCAGCATATTTATTTTTGGACACAATGTTTTCCCAGACATTGATAAATAAAATAATTTTCTGACGTTCATTACTTTATCCTTTGTTAATTTATGATTATTATCTCATTGCTGGCTGTCCAGTCATTGCTCTAAAACCTTTTTCTTAAATTATCTCACATGGTTTTCATCAGCAGAGTTTTGAATGTCTGTTTTTGCGACACTTTAGGGACTTTCCAACCATGTATTGCTGAGAATTATGTTTTAGCTTGGAAACAGCAACTGATGACTTCTTGTGACTTTTGCGAGGGTCAGAAAAAAAGCCCCTGTAACAAAACAATGGAGCAACCTCAATCTGTTGCTGACGACCATGAGACTCAAAGCGCCACAAAGTTCTCAAGCTGGTGTTCGTGAGAGCAAAAGGGGGACTTTAAATCTTAGTTAGTTTTAAATTCTGAAGTGATTTTAAAAAAACAACAACTGTAAATTCTGCAACACAATGACAAATGGAGCAACTTCATCTGTCAGTGTAAAGTCGATCTTACTCGTTTCCTTTGATCCAACTGTTTGATCCACTCCAGAGATGGTTGTATGACGAACACTGAACATTTATTGAATTCCACGTTTCTCAACTGAGCCGATTCTAAAATGCACGTTTACGAATAGTAACTTCACAAAGACGTTCACAAATCAAGACGTAAGAAACCGTGTGCCTCCACAGCTACACACTGAACCTTTCACTTCTACCTTGTAGTCCGTTCTTTCTGTCAGGTCTAATAGCCCCAATAGCTGTGTCTGTTCTTTCCAAAAGCTGAGCTCGTACAAACCTTCGATATACATAGTTTCTATGACAACTAGTTAACTTAATAGGTAAACTTCAAAGGCAGCTATATGACGTCATTAATTGTCATCATTAGCTTATACAATCAGTGAGATAAGAGCACGCTTTGTGTGTCGGTTTTGTGCTCTTATCTTACACTCGAAGAAAGCATTAAACCAAAATACATTCGTTTTGTGTGTGTGTGTGTGTGTGTGTGTGTGTTCCTGCCTGCGTCTGGACACACTTGACACCTGACAGACAGTATGTGAACCTACATCTGCATACAGTAGAACAGGACAAACCTCCCCTTGTTGCGCCTTGTGTACATATATTTGCATTTGAGCACCTCTGCTCTGTGCATAATAAAACACATTTATTGAACGCAGAGAAAAAAAAACACCCCAAAATTGTCTCCACGTGGCTCCACTTCTGACCACGATCAAAAACTTCATTTATACTCGCACCCTCCTGGCTGGCTCCCCCCTTGTGCCTGTCTGGTCGTCACTTTTTTTTCATCAGAGTGGGATGTTGATTTCTATCCCTGCTGCACGCAGCATCTACTTTGTGTTTAGTTAGGAAATGATGGAGCCCAGTCTGCTGGAAGCTGTGAAATAGAGAGGAATTTAAATTAATGAGCGAAAGAACTAAAAGCGGTTGGGATGTTTTTGAGTGTTTGCAGGTAGGAACTATTTATTTGTATTACTTGCGTCTCTTGACGCTTCAGTATCACGTTTGCATAGACTATCCTTTCAAAATAAGATCAAATACTTATCTTACTATTTACATTAGCTATGTTTTCTCTGCATCTGCTTTAAACCAGCACTATCTTCATGTTTACAGTATTCTGATTGACTTAATGTTTCTTCACAAGTCTGTGAATAGGTTAATAAAATCCCAGACTGCATTCATTTGTTAATATTCTGTCAAAAATGTTCTTTGTACCTCTAAATTACAGTTAAAGTTGCCTTTAGCATGTGATAAATGTGGCATTCTATGTATTTTATTAACATATAGCAGTAATATTCATTTAATTAAAGCTGTTGTCAGTGTAAAAAAAAAAATGACAGCACCAACTGCGCTGGTCAGTGAATTGTGAAAGTGAGTCTGTGCGCCATCTAGTGGCCAATTATTATAGGTAAGAAAATACATGCTACTTACTGCTCAAGGTTGTTAAAAACCTGAGATGTGGTCTGGAACAATTTCATTTTGTTCATCTGATAGTTTACATTGTCATTTATTTCATTAGGATGGGCCTCAAACACATCCTGTGTCTGCTGCTTTCTGCAACTGCCCTGACTGTGTTTGGTAAAGACGGGGACAATGTGGCATACAGGTGGACCAGGCAGAGCCTCCCACTCATGCTGGACACTCACACACAGCTATTAAACACCCCTTTATTCAGAGCACAGGCGGAGGGTGAGGAGAAAGAAGGCTTAAAGTCACTCTGTGGGATAGAGTGCCAAAGCAGCCTGCTACCTATCGACCAAACTGAGCAAGAGAGGATTCTGGGATATGAGACAATGTACGAGAATGGCACACGCACACATACAGATATCATGTTGCAGGGATTTAACAAGTCATCTACAGGTATACCTGCAAACGTGGCAACAAACACTCGCAGGAAACGACAAGTTTATGGAGCAGATGGACGCTTCGTGATTTCTGACTCACATTTTATCACCAACTACCCGTTCTCTGCTGCAGTTCGTCTCTCCACCAACTGCTCTGGAGTCCTCATAGCTCCAAAACATGTGCTGACGGCAGCACGCTGCATCCACAGTGGAAGGGACTACCTAGTGAGTGCCAGAAAGCTTAAAGTCGGTGTGCTGAAGCTCAAAACTAAAAAAATAAAAGGGGGAAGGAAAAGAGGAGGGCGGCAAAGGGGTGGGAGGAAAGAAGAGGCAGAGGCAGCTAAGGAGAAAGGAGAGGAGCAGTTAATGGAGGATGGTGAGGAGCACAATAGCATAGATGGGGATGTAGTGGGAGGGAGAAACAGAGGCAAAAGTAGACGCAGGGGAAGAAGAGAGAAAAGTCATGTTGTAGCTGAACATGGAAGTAAAGATGAATTTGAGGGAAGAAGAAATGGGAAACGAAAAAGTCTCCACCGCGTTCGACGCAGCATTGAACCCAGAAAGCAGCCTGTGTTCCGCTGGACACGAGTCAAACAAATCCGAATCCCTCAAGGATGGATTCACACTGACCACACTGCCAACTCAGTTTCCTCCGACTACGACTACGCCCTCCTGGAGCTGAAACGACCCATCAAACAAAAGTACATGAAGCTCGGCGTGGCTCCCTTCACTGCTCCCCTGGCACGAATCCACTTCTCAGGCTTTGACTCTGACAAAGGCCTCCTGGACGGGCAGGGAGACGAGAAGGTGGTTTATAGGTTTTGCTCAGTGGCAAAAGAGTCTGATGACTTGATGTACCAGCACTGTGATGCAGAGCCCGGTGCTACAGGCGCAGGTGTCTACATGCGTCTGAGAAAGGAAACGGGAGATGCAGGCAGGAGAGGGAAGTTTCAGAGGAGGGTGATTGGTGTGTTCTCAGGCCACGAGTGGGTGGAGATGGAGGGAGGCGAACAGAGGGACTTCAATGTTGCAGTGAGGATCACTCCTCCTAAATATGCCCAGATCTGCCACTGGATTCACGGAGATCCAAGTCTCTGTAACGAGGTCTGAACTTACAAAGCAACAAATCGAAAAAAGAAAACACCTGTTGTCACTTTCTAAGAGACTAAAGGGTCAGGGCCGGTGTGTATAAAGTCTCTAAGAACTGGGGCTTCATAAACCGAGGTTCACAAAGAGTGTGACTATAGATGGATCTAAAACTCAGACTTAAGACAGGACTATCTTAAGTGACTTATTGCAGTTAACTTGAGATATTTCTGTTATGAATTGGTGCTTTATAAATATAATGAAATTGAATTGAACTTCAGGTAAAAGACATGGCTGACTGCTCAGCTCCCTTTACTCCAGCAAAATAACACCTGGAACAGTTGTGTTGATATTTCACTGAGATGGTTAGAGTGTCAACAAAGCTCTCCAGCTTTTATTTTATTACCATCCATTTTGTCAGTTTCTGTGACTGTTTGTTACCATGGAAACATGGGTTTTTGTGATATATTAATTAGCTTATGATATGGTGCCTAACTCTGTAGGCTTAAATAAGTCAATCTTTTTTTTTTCTAAGTTGCATTAGACTAATATAAGAACACATTTTTAGCATTTTAAATTCCTTTGTGAAACCAACCTCTGTTCTTAAGAATGCTCCTAAAGTTTGACTCAACAGTCACTAAATTTTTCATAAAACATACCTTCTAGATGCTTTGTAAAAAGAAACTAAAAGAAAAATCATAGTCCCTGACTGCAGCGATTTCAAAGTGTTAAAAAATAAAGACTATAATCATGCCCGCCCTTAAAAATACAGTAGCAGGTTTCTTCACCACAGCTTTACACACGTCATGTTTAAAACTGCCTGTCCTTCATTGTAACCATTGTAACATTGTAATGGCAATGCTTAAATATATTGCAGAATAAATCGAGTTGGACTAGAATATATACAATGAATTGCAGTGAGGCTGAATCCATCTTTTATGGACTTTATGGACTGGGACATATACATGCTTTACTAATTTGTTTGCTGCAACTGTGAAATCACTATGTCAAGTACAACACTGTAAAATGTCAGTAAAATACATGACAAACCCATTTTAAAAACCTGGAAGCGTACAAGACCACAATTTTATTCTGAGCAGCTTTATACACACTGGCCCAGGAGAGCTGATCTGACAGCAGCTCAGCTTGTCAGTGACAGTTTGTCAGGTCATATCAACAAACCTGATTGTGCAAAATTTCCCTTGGTCTGGATTTGTGGCCAATTCAGTCTTTTCCCACAGCATCTGGAGGTCATGAGAAATCACATCCAGGAATTTATGTTACTGTAAATACCTGAACATTTTATGTAATTATGTAGGGAGGAAATTGATTTCTCATGCAAGATGCAAGTTTAACTGGTAACAGCCTAGTCACCCTTGTTTATTTCATATGGGTCTACACCACATTTTTACTGTAGTTTGAGATGTTTAAAATGAGCAACAACGTCTTGCATTGCAATTTTGCCTGTTATTGAGCTTTAGGACTGCTATGACACACTGTTTTTAGAAAAAATATTAATGCTATCAAATACAAATATTAAATAAATAACGAGCTGAGAAAAGCAGACTAAGGATAAGTGATGAGCCACAAGGGTCATTTGGGTGAGTGTATTTGTCCTTTATTGCATCTCATTTGGAGTCACATGCAGGGTGGAGGTGAGGAAGGGAGGTCAATGCCATCCATTAAAACCCAAATGAAGAAACAGAATTAACACAGCCCTCGTAAGAATACTTAGCAAACAGTACTTATCCACATTGGTTTTTTAATGCGTCTTACTCATCTTTATTTTTCAGTAATGCCACAACGAATTAAGATACAGTCACTTTTGTAAATAAACAATACACAGAACATCCAGCGTATACTTGAGTGCTTTACAGTGAGTCCTCAGGACTTCCAGCGAAAGTACATAAACAAATGTACAAACCACTGTTGCGTCGCAAATGACCCAAACAGGACTGAGGCCACTTTCCAATCACATACACAAATGCTTCTCTGTATCTTTGATTTCCACCCAACAGTAATCCATGCTGTGTGGAAAACAGGACAAAGAAACAAACTATTTGAGGATATCAGAATGCATCCCTGTGTTGCATGCTACGATGCAGTATGACTCCACACCAGATGAGGGCGCAACAGTAAACCATTCAATACTGCCTCAAATTCCACATCAAGAGGAATCCACAAAGAAGAAGGGGGTTTGAGTCTACTTGCTGTTTTTTTTAACCATATAATTTGATGTAACTAAAAATATATGATACATTTTCCTTCCAAAATAAAGATTAAAGAAAATATGTATAATCTCTCATTTAAAAGTCTAAAATGCATATGTTAGTTTAAACACAGTTCACAAATTTTTGCATGTTCATTCAATCAAAAAAAACAAACAAAAAAAAAAAAAAAAAAAAAAAAAAAAACAATGAACACTATTTGATGTGTTCAATGATAAGTCCAGATTTGCAGTGCAAATTTCCAGTACCTTTTGATTAGGATTTATTCTTCAAAATCTTGAAGTAGACAGGTGAGAGGATGGACAGCATGGCAGATATAGGTACAACCAAGTTGTTAATGACATAAACATAGCTCAGTATCCTGGATGACAGTGGATAGAGGAGGGCAGGGGTGGGGTTTGGCCAGTGAAGTTACACACACTGAATACAGTCCACATTTAACAACGTAGTCCTTGTTTGGGAGATGCGCAAAGAAACCAACATATATCCACCATTCCAAGTAGCAGATATATGGAAATCCAGAATGGATCTAAATACACATTGAATTATTTTTTTGTTCATTTTTCAGAAGTATATTAAGTAAAGGTTAACACTGAATTATACACACACCCACACACACGTAAACTGAATTTCGTTTTTTTGTATCTAGGGTTCACATTCACAGTTGTGCTACAACATTAGATAGGAGGGCAGGTTATTTTAGGGGTCACGGCTGGTAGGAGTTTAGGGAGCAAAGATCATAGGTGTGATGGCTGATTGGCTGAAAGGCTGGGACATGACTGAGGGTAGGCAGTGGGGAATTGCAGACATCCACATCCACGGAGCTCCAGACACAATGACAAACCTAAGGAAAGAGGGAAGCAGAGAGAATAAATGAGACTTGATTAACACAAACAGTCCTAATTGAAATATGTTAGGTCTGATTTGGAAGACTGGGCATGTACCTCGGGTGTTTACAAATCAGTCTACATGAAATCCTTAATGTTGAGGTCATCCAGAGCGTTCCTGGGAGGGGGAGGCTTTCTGGGGCTCTGGGCCACTCCGGGAGACATCTGCAGACACATCTACTTTTAGCACAAAAACTCATTTTTTTTTTAGAACATGTGAAACTTATTATAAGTATTAAGGTATTACGAGTGTGTAAACCTCTGTATAATGAAATTAGGAATGAGTGTGTTACCGGTGCTCCAGTGGTTGCTCCGGTGGCAGGGAACCCTGGCCTCACCATGGGCATCATGGGAGCTCCACCACCTGGTGCCCCAGTCTTATACAGAGACAGAAAAGGAAGGAAAACAGATAATAAGACACAATGTTTCCCATCTGAAAGGAGTGAGGGCCACCTACAGGGGTCATTGTCCATCAGAGTCCAGTAATGTAATGACTGGTTAGGGGCATTACTGGACTGGACTGAACAGATGGTCTTACCCTGCTGAAGCTGGGGTGAGTCCCCATAAAAGAAGGGACACCCATGGATACGGTCTAAAGATGTGGAGTGGAGGGAGAGGAGGGTTTGGGATGTTACTGCACTACAGTACATATAAGACAGAGACAGAGACACTGCAAGACAGTATTCACACACATAAAACAAACAAATAACCACAGCACAACACAAAACCCAAATCTAACGTTATATACTTTGATAAAACATGCACAGGGCGCTAGGCAGGAGAGGGGAAGCTTGTTGCAGGCTTCTGATTCAAGTATAAAATCTGTTCTGGTCATAAAAACGACTTCACATCAATAAAAAGCTATGGGGTTAGTTATGAAGTGGAAACCACGCAGCTTGGTTGAACTCAATAACATTTAAAGAAAGTGTAAACTTAAAATATTAAGAAGCTGTTTCCAAGCAGCAGCCTCTTCACTCTTCACTTCATCACTCTCCAGCAGCTAATCTGAAAATATAGGAAACTGCCCGAATTTCTGCCATTGACCTATTTCTATCAATGCCTACCTGCAAACAGAACACCTACATTTCAAATAGGAAGTGCAGGTATTCTGACCTGGGCAATATTATACTGTGCACCGAACAATTATCCAGCAGCAACTTCGGTGGCTTGCTACAGGTTGAGTAAAGTGATCTGCTTCTATGCTTCACAACACCTCTCAGTTTCCTAGTTCTATGACTGGGCCTCGACACTGGAGAGTCAGATGAAGGCAATCCTTATGATTGCTGCTACTAGTGTCCCTAACCGTCGCTGCCATGCGGCTCCACTCCATGCTATAAGTCACAGACAACATTTACCATGGGAGCACCCCAACTGGGGGGAGCTACCTGAGGGGCTGCTGAGGATCCCATTGTGAGGGCTGGGACAAAAAAGAGAGAAAGAGAAGGAGAGAAACTGCAAAATCACTGTTTTCATTTACCAATGCATTATGAGCACACATGATTCAATACAATAAAGTTACAAAAAAGTGGAAATTTGTAGAATCACTGTCTTTCTGGGCATACAGACAAAACAGCCATACCACTCTCATGGCTTTGGAGGAAGACCCAGGAGGTGACCAGAAGCAGAGAGAAACAGCTGTCTCTGTCTCATCTCCAAACACCCTCCGACACCTCATCAAAGCCCACTAATAAATGTATTGCATGCTTTATACGTAATCAAACTTCACTTTGGTAGTGCTTACATGTGTTAGCTTGCAAACAGTAAAGTAGAGTATCTCAAACCACTAACCACTAAGACAAACTGACCTGATGGTGGTTGTATAAGAAATGTAAAAAGGATATTTTTTGAATTCAGCCTTAATCTATATACTAGCATTTCATAGAAATGCACCCAATAGTTATTGGGATAGTTCAGTCTGGAGCAAAGTGGTGGAACAATCCACCAACAGACAGGCATTACCATAAGCTTTAGAGGTGCTCAGAGGCGTATTTTACATATTTGGAGAAAACCAAGCCAGCTGTTTCCCCCTGTATGTTGTGCAAAGCTAATGAGAGTAGTACTGATTTTCTAATCATACACTTGGAAAGAAAGAAAACTTAACACTTTGCTAAACAGTTCCCGTAAATAAATATCTATGATATTGATTGGTTTAGTTATTCTGAATGACTACTTACTACTTGCCATGTTGGCCATGGATGTATCAACATCACCTGCCTGAGGGGTACCAATGGGCTTCATTACCTCCCCTAGTCCATCAAATACTACAGGAAGGGAGGGGAGGAACGGGGCAAGGGTGGAAAGAGGATGGAAATATTAGCATCTGTTACTGCAGGCTATACCCACACGACTCAGTAGCCTCCTTACTACATGACAGCCAATAGATATCTCCATGGCAACAGAGAGAGGATAGGATTATTGAACTACTATGGAGACTAGGTTGATATAAATACATATGAGGTATCATCTATAGGAAATGAGGAAAGAGCCAATTATAGTGTATTAACAGCATGATAAATAGACAGTGAGTATTTAATATAGACACCTGCAACAGGAGATAAAGTATCTGTCGAGTCAGCATTTTACTAGTGTAGTTATTTGTAATCTGGGCATAAGAAAGTTTAAATACAAAATAACAGATGTGGGACAACTAGAAATACTGTAGTTGTGCATCTTACCATCAAAACAACATTAGTCAAGAATACAATTTTAGTTCTTTCTATAATTTATTTCAAGGTTTTTAATGTATGTGTGTGACTGCTGCAGACATTATGAGAAAAGCAAAGCACGGCAGCTAAAATGAAAACTGCTACAGAAACACTACATAATATGCTAACTGCACTGCACATGCATTTTTGTAACCATTAAGCACCTGGTGGTAGAAGAGACAGTGCAGCTGAGCTTGTCTTGTGCCACTGCAATGCAGAGGTGCACTGTGGGAAATTAGCGTGCTAAAGAACAAGGAAACTCACCCAATCAAATGGCAGGAAGCAAGCAATGAGCCAGCCCAAGAGCCAGATGGAGAGGAGCAAGAAAGAGAGAAATAGAGAGAGAGAGAGAAGGAAGTATAAAAGGCCCAGATGCCAGAGAGAGAAAAATGCAATGAGCTTTTAAAGGAGCGTGTGACAGTGTAACCATTAGAGGTAATTGAGTAAACGATATAAAGAGAGTGGGGAGAAAGAGTCAAGCCTTACAGCAGTAATATTCAGACCATCAGTTACATAACATGAAGACTAATGGCATAGGACAGGAGGTGATGAGAAGCCAGGTGAGCTGGGCAAATGTTGCCATGGTAACAGTTGCTGCAGTCACCAGTTGCACAGTCATGAAAAGTGGTAAAGATTGGAGTATTTCAACCAAAGTACTAAGCAATGAGGTGCTGCATGACCACATGAGTACAAACCCTGACACTGAATCAATAACACTTTAGTTTACAATACACGGAATCTGTGATTAATGTGGATGAGTAATTAATAACCAAAAGTTAATCGAAACAGTGAGTGTTAAATCTATAGCCAAAGAGCACTGAACTGTTTAGCTTTTGTAAACTACATGTATGATGGCAATAAAGTTGCTCTAAAGCACATGATATTAGGACAATACCAAAGGTATCATGCATTACCTATGAATTAACAATAGCCACAATAACATATGATTACGAGACAAAAGGGCCCTGGGCACAGACATGTTAAAACCCTCCACACCTCTCCGACACAGCAAGATAGTTCATGTTTAAATTACACAGACACTCTGCACAATTACACTACAAAAGTACAGCACACTGCACAAAATAATCATTATTAACAACCTGACATATTTTATTTTTTGCCTTTCAGCTGAACCATTCTGCTGGCAAATAGCTTTAAATAGCTTTACTAACACTTTTATAAAATGTTAGTCTAGTCTCAATGTGCTGTGCAGATCTGAAATGAAGGAGAATTCAAACCAAAGCAAATATTGAATTGGATTCACTTGGCAGATACTCGTTTTCATTAACATTTAGTCATTTGGCAGGTGCTTCTGTCCATTGTGGCATAGAAGCGAGGCACAAAGTAAGTAAATAGCTGAGTCAGCTAGGACACTAAACCGGTTTAGGAGCACTGTGACTTTCCAAACCCTGACCCTGTGGCCCATCCTGGTCTGTGCCCAATAGGCCCAGTAATAATGCATCCATAGCTGCAGTACAATGTGTTTCAATGAAATGGTAATATCACTGTGATGTCTGTAACATGTTGGTTTCACCTCATCTTTTCACATCTGCATGCATTTCATTTCATACCTGACATGAGCTCTGCACCGGTGGAAGCAGCAGCAGCTGGGGCATCTCCTCCTGTGGACTCTGCCAGGTCAACCCAAAGTATAGCAAACCATACCATGTCAAGCCAAAGCAGGGTGAGCCATTTCCATCGCAGCATAAGGGCAAAGAATGGGTAATAATCAGCTTTCGACTTCACACTGCTAATACCAAGAAAAATGTTTAGAGTTAGACAGACAGCTGAAAGGATAAATAGACAGCTTAGTTTAGTTGTGTGTCATTCAACTGCGAAACAAACACACACGCACAACACATTTTGTAATAAACTGAATTAAAGTCACATTAAATCTAAACCACATCGTAAGTATTTGCTTCTGATCTTTCCATAGTCAACCCACATAGAAAGAACCATTATTCTTCTTTCCATGATATTTATCTGATACTTAATCTGATAACACACAATTATGTATTTAATGGACAACGAAAAGTATAATATGCAACAACATTACTAGCCAGAAGTTACACCCATTAACAAAATCAGATGGTGTCAATATCAATGTTTTCACTTTATGGCCTTCTCAGATTCAACTCCTCTTCTTTGATGAGGCTTTCATGAGCAGGAGGGTGGGGGAGTGAGAGCAGGCAGTCATGTGCAGTTACCCACCACCAAACAGGTTCATGATGGCTCCAGTGTCAATTTTAGGAGGGGGTGCAGAGGAGAGGATGGGGGCAGGGGAGATGAACAAATCCGCTGGGGAGGGCAAGGTAAAGATGATGTTTAGAGCCTTAATATGCTCACACAAATACACACCAACTATTGACTTTGATTCATTGTTATGCACATTTATCGGCCGTGGACGCAGAGCATGCTGGAACAGAAAAGAGGTAAGAGTGATTTTGTAAACGTTTAGAGAGCTCAATGGCTTTTAGCTGACCCATAAGAGGGTAATCTCATTTCCTGTTTTTTATGTCAAATCAGAGCAACAGACAAAGCTAAAGAACAGACTCGGCAAAACAGGAAATGAGAGTAGGAGCACACAAGATGGCAGACTGGGTGCAATAGGGTACCTGCTGTAAACAAATCAACACTTGGAGTGGGATCTGCTTTGGTGAAGCTTGTTTCTGGAATGGAATCAAAGAGATCTGCAAGCATGTGCGTGCCAAAAACAGGATTATTAAACTCTAAAATGGCTATATGCTCACACACAGCAGCCAAGTATAAAAGACCATCAATATGTGCACATTACCCTAATCTAACCAATGAGAATGGCTATAGGAAAGGTGAGGAGAAGGGATGAGAAGAGAGGATAACAGGCAGATGAGAGCCAGGAGGATGTCTATCAATAGGCCAAGACAGTGATGTTAATACAAGATCACACATGTTTCTAACATTTACCGCTAAAAAGGTCAGTCGCAGGTTTGGTGGTGCTGGGGGATATGGGAGCTGAAATGGTTGCAGTGGTTGTGATGGTGCTGGATGCGGAGGCAAACGCCAGAGAAGGGGAAGGGGAGGGACAGGGCCGGGGCACCACAGAGCTAAAACAGGGATCCAGTGAACTACCCAGATTATTATTCTCCGCCGTCATCATGGTGAAAAGGTCTAGGCCTGAAGCGGCTGCGTTGGTGTTACCACTGGAGGGAGCGAATGGGTCTTTGGGGAAGAAATAGGATGAGGGGTGAGGAAGACATATAACAAATGGAGAGGAAGGTTTTATATTAGACAATGACCTTAATACAAAACAGAGTAGATGGGTGCATCATTTAATGAGCATGGTGATTAAAAACTCTAAACATGAAAGGTGAGGAGGAAGGAATGAAAAGCAGCTGAGAGGAGTGATAATGTGCAGAGTTCCAAAATACTCCTGCTGTCAGTTGAAACAGTTTAAGTTAAAAATAGCATCTGTGGTGGGGAAAAAACAACAAACAACTAACATGACTATTTAACACCTTTGGAGCACATTAAAGGAACAAACTTAACTACAGCCATAACCACAGCAACTGCCACATGAAACCTTCTCCATGACAGAAAAAGCCCAAATTTAATGGCAAAATATAGGAGACAAGTAAGAGTATTGTCCTCAATCACCATGGTAACAATAATGACACCATCCAGACACCAGCAGTGAGGAATAATAAATATGTACGCCTACTTACCCTGTTCAAAGCCCGTTTTACAGAGGTGTTAAATCAACTATATGGTCATTTTGGTGAATGTTGTTTGTGCTGCTGTTGTTCAGCACTGCCTCATACAGAGAATTGTTCCTGTTATTTCTCGAAACGAAATACAAATAATGTGGTCTAAACGCCTGCAGCCCAACAGGATTGCAAACCACATCATCCAAACCAAAAAAACAGTTTTGCCAAAAGATCACCAATTTCATGAAGGAGAGATTTACTGAAAGACTGTTGTATTACAAGTCTTTGGTTTTATTTAGGTGGACTTACTGTAATAAACTAATAGCTGAGTGTACATCCCCACTCTCTCTCTCTCTCTCTCACACACACTCACACACACACACAGATAGACATTCAGTCACCCACCAGCTCCAGCACTAGTGGCTGGGGCAGACGTAGTTGCAGCCCCACCTTCTGCTGTTGCTGCAGAGGTCTCAGTTGTAGGAGCAGGTGTCGCAAAGGCATCTGAGGTTCATGCAAACCCCAGCAGAAGAGGAATCCACAGAGGCCGAAACAGATGAAGAAGTAAAGATGAAAAGATAAATAGTGGAGGAGAATAGAACATAGGGAAAGTAAAGTTAAGACTACAATATTTAAGTCAGAAAAATAACCAGTACAAAACACTTTCATCAATATTTGACATTAATGACTGACAGGTGAATGGACAAATGGCAATACAGATAGGAGGCACTACAGCAAGGATTCATCTACTGCACAAAAAACAGAATACGGCTGAAGTCTACAAGTGTTACAGCTGCCATTTATAGCTGTAGCCATGTGACATGGTTTGATAAAATTGCTTTTAACTGCGGCCAAAGAAAAGCATTTTTTCCATATCAAACAAGAGGCATGTGAATAATGAGGGTAACAGTATTTACAAGCTGACGGCAAGTATGTAGCTGTGCTTAATTACACTATGCAGAAATGTTGAATCTTTGTAGCCATCTGCAGTGTTTCTGTTGGAGATAATAACACTCTTTGTAAATTACCAGCTTTTCTGACCTGTTTTATATAGAGTCTGAAAGTATCCATTGTTAAAAAACTAAATAAGTAAAACAAATACTTGGTCAAATACTTAAAAAACAAAATCTACCAAATAAAGCCATGTGTAACGTATGTAAAACCAAGAGGTTAATAATTGACTTTCTTACTTACTAAAGATTGGATTAAAACATATTTATTATGAATGTTACTTTTTTAAATAGTTTTATTAGGCTTTGAGTTTATTTCATAATAGGATTCCCTTTTCAAAAGACACTTTTTATTATTTCTTTAATGCTGAGTAATAACCAACAATCCAGCTTTGCTATCCAGGTAATTTACAAATTCTCAATAAAATGAGGGATTATTATGTTGGGAATAAATTTTCAATTTTTTGAGATAAACAAGTGCTCGATTTTTTTAGGTACATAAGAAGTTTGGCTGGGAAACCGAGGGGGTGGAGATTGTCAACAACATCACTACCATGAAATAAATGGTCTTTTGAAAAGGGCCTATTTCCAAAAATTAAAAAATAAATACTTTTACAATAACTTAACAATTATTTGTTAAATTAAAGATTTACCTAATTCACCATAACAATTTGCATTATATAATTATTTATCATGTAAATAAATGTTGGGTGCACTATAATTGTGACACAGTTGATAGCAGAAAATGATGGAGGTGTGAATCAGTATATTAGAAAGGCTGTGTCCAAAATCGCTCTTGGTTTCTATCCAGTGCACTACATTCACTGTTTGCTAACACTAATTGTGTAACAGTATCAGCTGCATAGAGCCCTGAATAAAGTCACAATAGAACAGCTTCCACACAATGTACACAGTGCTATGCTCCTCACTTAAAAAATGAAACAATTTCTGGCTCTACAGTGTTTAGTGACGGTGAACAATGAGGATGATTAATAACCCAGCTTAGCTTCCTCAGTCCTAATTTACTGCTCACTGATGAGTAAAGTGTAAAAACAACAAATGAGAAAAGTGATTTTGGACACAGTTCAAATCATGTCATTTAAACCTTACTATGAGCAGCCAAGTGGGCCAAAACGTTCACGCCAACCTCCATCTTGAAAGCCGTCTTAGTCGGCAATCTCAGGACTTTCTGACCAATACAATATCTCCCCTTGGTAGAAAGAACTGTCAAAGAAGTGTCAAATAATGGGTTCAGAAATGGCTATACAACCACCATTACTGGGAGGCTAGGGGAGATCAATTATATAATTTTTTAAACTTTTAAAATTAGTAATTACATTTGAAAGAGATATGTATTTAGACCTAATTTAACTTGCAAATGAACAGCTATTAATATGCAGCTGAAACAACAGTAGCCTAACTTAAGTACTCAGCTGGTTTAATTAGCTATTTTAGCAGCTGCAACAGCACAACACCAAACAACAAATGACCAATATCTTGCACTGCTGCATGAATGCACTCCAGTTAATCTTATGGAAACCATTCCCATCCTTCCCAATCTGCCAACATGACGTAAGCGAAGCATACAACCTGACTGTTTCTGATAATGTAATTTTTCTTTTTTGCAGCATAAAGACAATGTCAAGTCTTGTCTAAATATGTATTTGGACATGCATGTATGTGTTATCATATTGTGTGATTGTTTTAGGTTTGAGCTTCCCAGAGTGATTCTTCCTTAGAGAACTTTCTGGAAGCCCACTGACCTCCCAACAGATCCATATTGGCGGTGCCAGGGGAGGTGGCGGCTGCTGTGCTAGTGGGAGGAGCTAGAGAGACTCCGGATTCTGCCGCTGCAGGAGTAGGTGCTGCTGCTGCAGGGGAGGGGGTGGGCTCTGCCGTGAGGGTGGGTTCTGATAGCAAGGAATCGCCCATTTCTGCGAGTGCCAATGGGTTTTTTGAAATCCCCAAAGAAAGGTATCAAATTAAACCCCCAAAAAGTAACAAATAAAAAATGATCAAGTCACCATTTAGGAAAACAGTGAAGAAAAATCATTCATGAACAAAGGTCCAATTCAAATCAAACCCCAATCAAGTCATATAGAATTGACAGACCAAAGCAAAAATCCAAATTTTAGCAAAATAAAGTTCCAAAATTATCCAACACCGTTCATTCACAATCAACAAATAAAAATCAGCAACCAAAATAGCCCCCATTGAAAACCAAAAACAGACAATGGAGAATGTGGAGGGAGGGGAGAGAGAAAGCAGAGAGAAACAAAGACACTACTCAGACTAAAGAGAACAGCTTGAGGAGACAAACAGGAACTACCTGACATTGGTGCAGTAAATCTATGAGGAAATCTGTCTCACATTGTTTCCAGGTTAACTCAATTACAGATTAGAGTTCATTGAGAAAGTTGATGACATATCACTAATAGGATGAGTAAAAAAACTACACAAAACTAGTCTGTAGACTGTGGGTGAAGTAAGGAAGAGAGCAACACTCACCTGATCCAAGAAGGTCTATGGAAGCAGAAAAGAGGGGAAAAGGAAAAAGATACAAGCTCGAGTATTTTTTTATGATCTCAAAAAAGAAGTAGAAATTAACCTATTGCAAATGAAAACCTGTCTATTCCAATGCCTTACTTATTGTTTCACCATTCACAGATATGATGGCACAATTTAATGAAATCAGGCTTTTTTTAGACAGGAAAGAGAGGGACTTACCACCCCAAGATGTGGGGGCAGCTGACGGTGCTGAAGGACCTGAGGATGACAGTGGGTCCAGGTCCAACAAAGAACTGCAGAATACAAAAGATGAGAGTTACATTTGATCCATAAGCCTCTGCACAGATTAAAACCCACAACTAAATAAGGAGTTAAATATAGTGATACTCCAAACTCTGCAAACTGATTACCTGTCTGCATAATCTAATCATTTACACTGGTGCTACAAAGTTTCAAATTTCAAATTCAAATTTATTGCTAAGAAATTTATAACAGAAAGAAAGAAAGACACGTGCAGATTTATAAGAATATTCAGAGCATTAAGAGAATACACAGGTTAGAAAGGTAACAGAACACAGTCACTCACTCTTCAGCTGGTTCAGGAGCAGCAGCTGCTGCTCCGGCACCGCTCTCCCCAGGAGGAGGTTGCAGTGTGGGAACGGCGTTTGAAGATTTGGCTGGAGTCGATGTTGGAGACACATTGTTTGTTGGAGACCCCTGGAAGACAATCAAAGAAGCCCCTGTTCAGTGATGCTTCAGACTGAAAGACTTAAAAAAGTAAAAGTATTATTATTAATTGATTTACTTATTATTAGTAATTATTATTTAAAGTACTATTGAAAATATTTATCTCACCTTTGTTGGAGACCTGAAAATGGAAGAGCAGGAGAAACTGTTAGAGCTTTTGCTTTTAACAGGTAGATGATCCTGATTAAGCGTGACATTATTAGACAGATGTATTTTCAAAAATGATAAAGTCTTAACTCAAGAAACCAAATGAGAATGCACGTGACAGACCGCGTTAATTTCCAAATAAATACACTCTCCAAATTCCATGATAAGGAAAGAATAACAGAATCGTGTCAAGAAAAGTAATGTTTTAAATTTGAGCTAATGATCAATATAACTTTGGAACAAAACTCTTCATAATTTGTCATTGCACATCAGGATATGATAATACACATGAGGGGACTTGCAGTTTATCAAAACGGGTTCATTTCTCACATGTAATCACACCAGTACACACCACTCCACATGTGAATGCTCCTATGGTGCATAGAGGTTCTGTTCACATGGACATCACTGTGATTCACATGTGAATTTACATTTATCAGAGGGTGGAGGTTGGAGGGGCAAATACATCTGCAAAAGTTTCTAAGAAGATAGTAAACTCCAAACAAAACATACAGTATATGCTCACCCTTCACTGGTGATTCCAAGTGAACATAAAGGGGGATAGAAGAGAGGAAGGGTTAAAAGAAATGCTCAAAATGTAGCATCTGTTTTCAAGCTTTTTCACTGGCACCACTCATGGAAACAAAGAGGCAGCTCCTCAGCTCTCAGTCTCTTTTACTTTTGTTGTAATTTTTCTGTTTGGATGCTCAGGGTAAGAAACCAAAATAAAAGAATATTACTGAATTCTTACCCCTTCTTTCCACCCTTAACATCCTCCAGACCATTCATGTGTGTTTCCAGTGACTCCAGGATACTGCTGGGGGCCTAAAATAAAAGTAATCAATAAATAATCCTTAATTTACATTTTAAACAAAGTAAACCATTGAGGGAGCTTTGGAAAATCTTACTGTAAATACACATGCCTATACAAACACGCACACACATGTGAAGTTTTTTAGTCTGGGGTAAAAATTTAATTATGATCAGCATGCCAACACTTCATCCTGCAAGCAGGCACTCTGGCAGGGCACCCTTTGTTTCTGTGGTTACCGGTTCCTCGAGGGGTTTAAAGGGGCAGTCTTCATCATCTGAGTCTGCTAGGTCCACCACTACCCCAGGGTGGAGACACTGGGGTGGGGAGATGGTTGTGGGTGAGACATGGGTGTTTCTGTGTGTGTGTGTGTGTGTGTGTGTGTGCGTGTGTGCATGCATGCGTGCGTGCGTGTGTGTGTGAGGAGGGCTGGGTAACATTCAATTTATTCTTGGTCCCAATCTAACTTACATAGTTGATGTCTGGAATGTCATTTTTCTCAACTCCAACTGTCTGTTGAACAAATATAAAAATAAAAAATGTAAATAATCTGCATTACCCCGTTGCTTGGTGATGTGTCCATCAAATGTAATAAGGTTGTCCCTTACCTCGGCCAGCTTCATGAATTCACCAATCTTTGTCACCCTGGTCAGAAACCTCTTGTAGATCTCCAAGGCCTCCTTACAATCACTCTTCTTCATCTTAAAATATTTCTCTACAAAAAATGGTTTGCCGATTCAGACATTTCACCTTGAGCTGTGTTTTTTATCTGTGAGGTGCCAAGCAAGCAAAATCTGCAATGAAGGTGTTGACCATTCACTCACCTAATAGGTTGATGATTCCATCATTGTAGGATGCAAACAGTTTCACCAGGTCCTTGAATAGAAGCATAAATGCAGCATTGATAATCCCATTGTTAAGCTCCTTGGGATGAACCTGGGTGGAGAAAGAAAAGAGATGACAAGTAAAGTGAAAGAATAAAAAGTCTTTGTTCATCTAAGTAAAAATAAAAAAATAAAAATGCTGGACTCACATCAAACTCCAGGAGTGTGTCAATCTGAGTCTGCAGAACAGGCATGCCTTTTAACAGCTTCTCCGTTGTCATGGTCCTCATCACACCCTCAGCACTGAGGGGACACAGCCAGGAGAAGACTTAAAAGATTCACGTGAAGAAAACCATCAAAGTGACTGTAGGAGTTAGCGGGAGTTTTCTCTGTTTGTTCTGCTTTTGTTTTTTGGGGGGGGGGGGTTGTAGTTACTACAAAAAAAACCTTAATTTACCTTAATTTACTATAAAAGATAAGGTAAATTAAGAAATGTATGTATTATGATGGCCTCAGCCAGATTTGGGTTTTGCCTTTGTTCATGTGTGGTTGGTTGACTTTTCTGTGTTTTCCTTGTCTTCCAGGATGTCAGAGGGTGGAGCTGGGTTTTAGACATGCACCACAACTGTGTCAACTGTGTTGACATTCCTATAAAGGAAGCCTTACAGATCTGTTCACCCTTTTGAATCATGTTTGTCTTGTCTACATCTAGACACACTCTTTTCACACTACCCATCCAACACTGACTTGCTCACAAATTTAAATCTCTAGGCATTCAATTAAAACATGTTGTATTATTTGAGAACTTTGTGGCCTCCCTCTTTTGTCACATACTGTAGAGCCAGGTTATGACAGTGTAAGCGTATCGGACATCACACAGCTGCCTTTAAAGTGTTTGCGAGCTCCAAAGCTAATTTGTAAGGCATTGCGTATCCTGTGGAAAGTGAACATGGAAGAGGAAATTGATCCCGCTATAATGAAAAAACAACGAGCAAAGCTAACTCTTAAGGCCATAGAGAATGCTTTGCAAAGTCGGATGAATGCAAGAAAGGCCAAATTAGGTCAGCTGACAGGAAAAAGAACAAGATTCCTTGGTTTTTGGATGATTGCTGCGTGGAGGTGGTGGAAACCAAACTACTGACGGAGTTTAACCAACTGTTTGGTGAGTTTTGTGATATAAATATCTCAGGTAAATAAGCAGTCAACAACCATTAAATCAGAAAAGGAAAATGAAATTAGATCAGATATGCTGGTTTGAGCCAAGGGCAAATTCATTCATAATACAGTGTTGCTCATGGGATTAAAGAGGCAGATTTAGATTAAAATGCACTTCCAATGGAAAAGGGTATTGGGCGTGCAATGGTGCATTCAGTCAGATCAATTCAAGTTCAGAGCTGTTATCCTTGCTGTTATCCCGCAAGCTCCTAACCATAAGGGGGATCCTTGCTAAGCTCAGTGTATGATCCATTGGGACTTGCACCTGTTAATTTAAATGCCAGGAAAACTATGCAGGAGCTTTGCAGGATAAGATTGGGATGGGATGAGACTGTGCCTGAACATCTTGCCCAAAGGTGGTTCCATTGGGTTTAAAGTTTGGGTTAAAGTTTAGAGCAGTTAAGTGACTTTGCAACTGACAGATGTTTGAAGCCAGAAAACTTTATTCAGACTGTGTCTGTTCAACTGCATAATTTTGCAGAGACTAGTGAGGAAGGCTATGGTACAGTAACATAGTCCAGCAAAACAGCAGTAATCCAGTTCACAGTCCCTCCTAATGCCCATGAACATCCCTCACTTGAAGCAACAACCTTGGCAGTACGTGTGGACAAGGAGTTACAGCTTCCACTGGAGGACTACATATATATAAGGTTTTGCCCATTTCTAGCTGTATAGGGTGTCAGAGATTCAGCAGACCTTAACAGTCTCACAGTGGTCCTATGTGAATTCTCAGCTTAATCCTGCAGACTGTGCATCTAGGGGTCAGAACATGAACGCCTTACTGTGAAACTGTGAATTCCCTTGTTAAGAAAAACCAAACTCAAATGTTACTCCTTAAATAAAAGAGAACTTTCAGCATAATTATCCCTTTTAAATGATGCAGCTGCAGCTTTAGACCTTTATCAAATCGTAGTGCAACACATGAAAATGATCTCTGCAATAGTTGATTTTTAAAAAAGTGAAGCAGAACAAAATTAGAAAGGTTTTAGTACAGACCGTTTAGGTCTCCAAAATGTCCGTTTTGGAATATTTTGGCACCATCTGTGCCATTTGAATTTTCTCATGTACTTTTTTTCCTTTAGGCTTATCCTGTGACTTCAAGGTCGCCATAACGATCATTTGTTCATATGTAGATTTGGCAGAGTTTTTACACCGGATGCCCTTTCGGGCTTGGGACAGGCACTATGATAGGCCTGATAGGCCATCCAGATTTGCGGTAAGCGTATTGCGTCACTTCCTGTTTCTGCACACTCTTGGGTTTCTACCGAAAGACTGTTTACTGATTAATTGTAGCTGTTATTTTTACTTAAATAAGTGATTTCTTCACACAAGAATTAATACTTAGTCGTAACATACGCTTGTATTGCACAAGCACCTGCTTTTGCAAAACATAACCAGCTAAAGTTTACAAATTCCACATTTCACTTATATTAGCTTCGCTAGCTTAGCAGTTAAACATTAGCAATGGCTTCTCTGTCTCCCTCTGTCTCTCCTTCTCTCACTTGCTCGGTGTGTCTCATGTTCAGTTTTTCCTCTGCCTCCTTTAGTGATAATGGTATATGTAACAAGTGTAAGGTTTTTGCAGCTTTGGAGGCGAGGCTCACGGAATTGGAAGCACGGCTCCGCACCATGGAAAACAACTCCGCTAGTCAGGCCCCGGTAGCTGGTGCGGGCCGACCTAGCGTCAGTGTCTTGTCCCAGAGGCACGAACTTCCGACCCTATGGTCAGTAGGCAGGAACTATACCTATTGAGCCACTGCCGCACCTTGAATATTCTCATGTACATAAATTATATAATTCATTTGGCAGGGTGTTCAATACATCCAAATACAACAGTTTTTGGCATTTTTTTGAAGATTCAACCAGACCTATATATATTTTCTATTCCAAAAATGACCACACAAAGCAACTGAAGGTTAATTCCAAATGGAACAGATTTACTTTTATCAAAGTGTAAATATTTCTGTAATAAAACTGTAAAAACACATAAATCTAAAACAACTATTTACACTATTGACTATTTATTTACACATGACCATCAGGAATTTACTGTCAAGTTACTGACACAGAGGAACCTTAGACTTTGTGCAACACACTGCTGTCTTCACCCTGGTTGGTCCAGCATTATGACATCTCTTACAATGCTTCCTGGCCTGTGTTTCCTTGCTTTCGAATAATGAAGGCATGCAAATGGTGGTGGTGGGTCGACTGCTGAGCCTTCAGCAAACTCCAGCATCTCCTTAGCGAACTACTCCCTGAAGGTCTTGTGGGTGAAAGGTCACTCGAAAGAAAAACCAGAAGAAAAACAAATATATTCATTCAGTGGCCTGGTTCGGAAATTGCAATTACATGTAAACAAAAAAGCAAAAAACAACCACTGTGCTAGGGAAGTCGACACACACACACACACACACACACAAAATGACATATTATTTATATACCGTATAAATATACATATATATATATCTTTTGGCCCGGTCTTATTCCTTTCTCTACAAGAGGACTTCAAACTAGGACAGAAATCTTAGATTTTGATCCTGGAATCTGCTGGAGCCACTTTCCCCATTTGGGATCACAGCCTATTACCACAGGTACCACTTGTACCTTCACCTTCCACATCTTTTCTGACTCCTCTTTCAGCCATTGATATTCCTCGAGGTTCTTATGTTCCTTCTTCCTGATGTTGCTATCACTTGGGATTGCTACATCTACCACTACAGCCTTGTTCTTCTGTTTGTCCACAACTACTATTTTGGGTTGGTTGGTCTTTACCAGTTTGTCAGACTGCATCTGGAAGTCCCACAGGATTTGTCATTCTCAACCACCTTTGGAGCGGTGTCCCATTTTGATTTCAAGCCCATACTTGGCACAGATGTTTCGGCACACTGTGTCAGCCACTCATTCATGTATGCCCTGCCTGCTAGCATCTTGCACACCGCTGTTATGTGTCTGTATTGTCTCAGGGGCATCTTTGCACAGCCTGCACCTGGAGTCCTGCCTGGTATGGTAGACCACAGCCTCTTGATCTTGTACTTAGAGCCTGCTCCTGTGCTGGTAGGATTAGTGCCTCTGTGCTGTCTTTTAGACCACCTTTTTCCATTCACTGGTAGGATTTTTCAGTTGCTTCTTCTATCTGAAGGTGGTACATACTGTGCAGATCCAACATCCTGATGGGTTTGTTCTTCACAAACCCATGAGGATGCATTGTAAGGAGCTTCCTTGACTTGATGTCAGTGGCCTCTATCTCCTCTTTTGGCCAGTGTATTATACCTGTTGGGTACCTGATGAATGGGAGAGATTATGTGTTAATCATCTGGACTTACCATTCACCTGGCTTCTCAGGACTTGCCTTGCTCTTTGTAGGTACTTGATAGTAGCTGCTTTCCTTGTGGCCTCTTTATGTTTACCATTTGGCTGGGATCACAAGGTACCTCTAGCTATCCTCAACATCTGCTATCTTGCCTTTTTCTACCCCTCAGTTCTGACTACTTTTCCTCTCGTTGTTAGCATCCGTCCACATTTATCCAGTCTGAATTACATTCCGATGTCCTAGCTTTATATCCTGGTGGTATGGATCAGTGAGTCGATGTCTCGTTAACTCCTGGCATACAGCTTGATGTCATCCATGTAGAGGAGGTGGCTGATGCTCGTTCAATTCCGTAATCGATATTGATACCCACTCTTGGTGAAGCTCTGGCTGAGGGGATTCAGGCCTATGCAGAAAAGCAGCAGGGACAGAGCAACTCCTTGGTATATGCTGCACTTGATGTTGACTTGTCCAATTGGCTTGAAGTTGGCCTCTAGGGTTGTTTTCCACTTAACATTGACTTCTTGATGAAGGATCTTAGAGTCACGTTGAGTAGCACAAGTAGCTGGTGCTTTGCTATTCTGGTGTTACTACCGAATCCTTTCTGGGATCTGCTTATGTACTGTGTATGATCCATGTGCCTGCTCATCTTAGCTAGTCCTATTATGCCTGACAGGAGCTTCCACATTTTGCAGAGGCAGGTTATTGGGCAGTATTTGGAAGGGACTGCTCCCTTCTGGGGGTCCTCCAGAATCAGGATCATGTGGCCTTTAGTTAAACATTTAGGGTAGGTTGCTCATTTGTGGTGCCAGGTGCTCATGGAGTGAGGTTAGCTTCATTAACCAGTGGACATGGATCATGTCAGGACCATGTCTGGTCCTTTCCAGCTCTTCATACTTGAGATCCTCTTTTGGATGTCTGATGGTCACTGGATCTTCAGGAAGGCTCCTGTGGGATCCTCTCAAGTCCACCAGCGACTGGGTATTGTTGTTACTTAATGCCTCGGTCTCCGATATGCTTTTCCAGTATTGTTCAGTCTCTAGCCTTGGCGAGTCTGCTCTTATGGTATTACCCTGCCACTTTCAGTGCACCGTGGATGGCTCAGTGGAGAATATCCTGTTTATTCTCCTGGTTTTAACTTTTCTGGTGTACCTCTTCAGCAGGTTAGGTAGGTATGGGCAGTTTGTTATACCTAGGTAGGTTGTGCTTCTTCATCATCATGCCTTTCTGCAATTCTGATATTTTGGAACCCAATCTCCGATTGTGGGGGTAACGATGATATCTACCCCCTGACCTGTCGTTCTGGCTCCCCCTTGCTGTAGCATTTGTGTTGTACCTCGTCAATCTCCTTAGTTGTGATAGGAGATATTTCTTGCATATATTAACCCCTTTCGCTAGTTACTTGTATAGTAGCATTCCAATAACACCCTATATATATATAAAACAAAGTAATTTCCTGCAGAGGATCAATTCAGTATTATTCTATTCTATTCTGTTCTGTTCTACATGCACAAAATGTGTAATTGTGTGTCATATCAAAAGACTAATCCAGAATTTTGCCCTGACAAAGTTGCTAGCTCTAGATAAAATTGACAACAATAAATCTAGAAATACAACTTTTAACTTAAAGTCCCTACCTTTTCCGATGATAGAAGACAGTAATCTGAGTCCTCATGTGTTTTCAGAATGTAGGTCTTCGTCTGACAAATCAAATACACAGACTGCTCACGATGTCCTCCTCCAGTAGTCTCAAAACTTCCTCAGCATTGTAAAGTCTCTTCTTCAAAAAATGTTTTCTCACAATTCACAAGAGTGAAGTGAAAAATGAAAAAGAAGAGAGGAAAACCAAGTATTTCTTACTCACTCTGCCTAATAGTATGTAAAGCTACCGGTGCTGCTATTTACCTGGTTCTGCTTACGCATTGCTCTAGCTCTGTACGGATGGGTAAACATGAGTGAATGACACCTCATTTTGAGTGTAAGAGCCAATACAATGAAGCTATACCCACCAAAGTTAGATTGACAACACTGTCAGATAATCAGAATGAGCAGAATGCCAGTGTGGGGGATGTGCAGGCTGCTGCATATGGACTTTCTAAGGCTTCCCAGGATCCTAAAGCCTGTCAGATAATTTATTTGAGTCTAACCCAAAGACATAGGTCTAACAGGATAAAATGTGGATCATGGTTAAAATAAACCTTTCACTGCAGAACAACAAAGTTAAAAGACATTTTGCAAAGCCAGTTCTGTTGTTATTCTTCGCCTTTTATCTCTCTGACTTTGTGGTGTTGAGTGCTTTGACATATATATATGGAATCTGTAGAGTCTCTGCATTTTACATTTGAGGTGTACATTGTGTCTTCTGTGTAAAGAGTCATGGCAGGGGGGAAATGTAACGATTGGGTTGACACAGTAGTGCTGTATGGAGTTTGATATGTATTTATTTTGTTGTTATTTGAGTTGTGTTAGAGCATGTGGAATGTATATACCTTTATAGCCCAGGTTCTGCTTTTTAATTAGATGTGCAACATCACTATATTCGTTCGTAATTAGTGGTTTGTTTTACAGTGTGTTCCCAGCACCACCCAATGTCCCCCAATTGGGGGACTTAAGGGCTCAAGACCTCTTCTCTTGCCTAGCCTTACTCCAACTCACAGTTATCTCTGCGACCTGCATCACAGCGGTCATCATAGCAGTCTCAAACCGCTATGATGACTCATACTGGGTCATCATAGCCCTTGAGGGACACTCTCAAGGTCCTAGTGGTCCTTGAGAGTCTCCCAACGCACACATACTGCTACAGGAAACTAAATCTATAATCATTAATGATGACCTAATTCTAAAACTTTGTTAGAGTCCAAATCATGGCCTAAATGTGCAAAACTAGTAAATGCACCTCACATTACATCTGGATATCTTTCTTAAAAGCAATGTGCTGGTGTGCTGACAATCTGTGTAAAATAAACAAACAAGCACCTTAAGTGCAACATTTCTTTAAAGAAGCATCACCAATACATCAGGTTTCCACATAAAAAAGGGTTATGATAACCATATTTAACATACCCCTTCTTAACCCTGGTAAAGTCAAAAGCCATCTGGCGGTAGGCGAAGGCTTTCTCGTTCAGGTATCGTCCATACCGTCTGATAAATGTAGACATGTCATAGCCTAAACAGAATGAAATAAATGCCAGAGAAAGAAAGGATGTTAATGACACTAATACATTTTGATTTTCGAATAAAAATTATTTGTCCAGGAGGACCTGTTTTAGTGTAAATGAAACTGGTTTTAAGTGATCAGTTTACCTGATTATTGTATATTTATTATAGGTAAAATCTATTTAGGAAAAAACCTTTGAAATTCTCAAATTTTGTATTAATTGTAGCAAAACAAATTTATAAATTGTATTTTTGGTATTAGACCTTAGAAACAGAAATGTGTTTGCTTGTGTACATTATGCACAAGTAAGTGTGTTTGTGTGCTTACAATTACACGTGTGTGTCCCACCTTGTGCCATTCTCATTATTTACCAGATGGCTCTCTTTGTGTTTATCTCCCCGGAATGCACATACTAAATGACGAGAGTCATTCATACCGTGAGAACCAGTTTTGTCGATAAAGTTGCTGAGGTTGAACAGGGAGGTCCGGGAAGCCAAGTACTGAATGAACCTCTGACAAAGAGATAGAAAACACAATGATGACATTTTTAACTACTAGAGGTAGTGAAGGCAAATTAAAGTCGAGGAATACAATAATATATACATATATAATAAGATTTGTCTCTCTATGGGATTCTATCTATGATTGCACACACACTGGCTAAATAAGTTACTAATTAAAAATAGCATTTATATTAATGTTATATTTCAGAATAGAAGTTAAACAGCTTTAAGGTAAAACTGCTCAGTCTGTATAACATTTACTAACCTCGTTGCCGTAGACACACATGTGATGAGTAGTGACAAGGGCCTTAAAGACGACCACCCAGCTGGCATTGGTGGATCGCTCAAACAGTGTGTCAGCCATCTGAGGGATGTTCACATTGGTGGTATTGGTGGCTGACACCAGGTCTGCAACAACATCACAAAGACACATTACCATTGTTAATACTGTCTCTTGAGACTTTAGTATTAAGTGGTCTAGTTTAGGAAATGTTATAGAGCCTGACAAGCTTATCCTTAGACAAATTTGTGTGTCTTGTGATAAAACTCTGCAGAGTTCCTCGAGACAGCCCTGAGACAAAGCCAAGAAGAAGACCTGATGCACATACAAAATGATGTTGGTGCACAAGCCCACACACAAGTACACACACACGCTGACACTGCGAAGAGATGGAATAATACTTTGTCATCTCTCTGACCTGGGTTGCAGTTCAAACCCTCAGTGTCCAGACAATGGAATACTCTGTGTCAGTGACAATTCAAGATATATACATCCTTTTGAGTTGGACAGCAGTGATACAGATGAATGTGTAGAGTGCAGTTTTACACTGAATCACTTTTGCTTTTAAGTTATGAGAAAGAATAACAGCATTTATCAGTCTATTTCAGGTACAGTTTATATTGAACTACTTTGCATTCAGTTGTATCTGAAATATTTTTAATGATATTCTTGTTTCTTTTTTTCCTTTCGGCTGTTCCCTTTCAGGGGTCCCCACAGCAAATCATGTGCCCCCATCTAACTCTATCCTCTGCAACCTCTTCTGTCACACCAACTAACTTCATGTCCTCTCTCACTACATCCATAAATCTCCTCTTTGGTCTTCCTCTAGACCTCCTGCCTGGCAGCTCCAACCTCAGCATCCTTCTACTGATATATTCAAAGTCTCTCCTTTGAACATGTCCAAACCACCTCAATCTGGCCTCTCTGACTTTATTGCCAACACATCTAACATGAGCTGTCCCTCTGATGTCCTCATTCCTGATCCTGTCCACTCTCATCACTCCCAAAGAAACCCTCAACATCTTAAGCTCTGCTACCTCCACTTTCTGTTGCTTTAAACCATTAACCTTAAGTAATAAAAAAATCCTGCACCTTCTTTACCTCTGCTCCTTGTAACCTCACCGTTCCACTTGGATCCCTCTCATTAACAAGCATGTATTCTTTCTTGCTGCAGCTAATCTTCATTCCTCTGCTTTCTAGAGCAGACCTCCACCTCTCTAGATTTTCCTCCACCTCCTCCCTGCTCTTGCTACAGATCACAATGTCTTCAGCAAACTTCATAGTCCACAGAGATTCCTGTCTAAACTCATCTGTCAGCCTGCCCATCACCAGAGCAAACAAGGGGGCTCAGAGCTGATTCTTGATGCAGACCCACCTCCACCTTGAACTCCTCTGTCCCACCTACAGCACACCTCACCACGGTCTTACAGCTATCACACATGTCCTGCACCATTCTAACATACTTCTCTGCCACTGCAGACTTCCTCATACAATACCACAGCTCCTCTCTCGGCACCGTCATACACTTTCTCTAAATGTACGAAGACAAAATAAAACTCCCTATGACCTTCTCTGTACTTCTCCATCAGCCCCCAAATACTGCATCTGTTGTACTCTTTATACAATATTGCTGCTCACAAATGTTCACCTCTGCCCTTAGCCGAGCTTCCACTACTCCTTCCCACAACTTCATTGTGTGGCTCATCAGCTTTATTCCTCTGTAGTTGCCACAGCTCTGCACATCTCCCTTGTTCTTACAAATCAGGACCAGTACACTTCTCCTCCAGTCCTCAAGCATCCTCTCTCCAAGATCTTGTTAAACAAACTAGTCCGAAACTCTCCTGCCAGCTCTCCTAGACACTTCCATATCTCAACATGTATGTCATCAGGACAAACTGCCTTTCATCCACTTCAACTCCTCATTTCACTCTTACTAATCTTTCCTACTTCCTGCTCTACACCAGTCACCTCTTCTACTCTTTGTTCCCTTTCATTTTCTACATTCATTAACTCTGCAAAGTTCTCCTTCCCATCACACTCCTGGCACCTGTCAATACATTCCCATCCCTCTCCCTAATTGCATTAGCTGTAGTGGTCCAATCATCTGGAAGCACCTCCAGACCACCTAGAGTCTGTTTCAGTACCTCCCTAAAAACTACACAACATTCTTTTTCAACTTCCACCACTTTATCCTCTGCTTTGCCTTAGTCCCCTTCATCTTCCCCACCACCATTTTACACACCACCTTCCTGTGTTGTCTGGCTACACTCTCCCCTATCAATACTTTGCAGACACTGATCTCTTTCAGATTACAACATTGACAACAGATGTAGTCCACCCAAGTGCTTCTACCACCGCTCTTATATGTCACCCTATGTTCCTGCCTCTTCTGGAAGAAAGTGTTCACTACAGCCATTTCCATCCTTTTTGCATCCTTCTTGTCTTTCATCATCTGTCCTGAGGTCCAAACCTGCCCATCACATTCTACTCACCTCTGTATCCTTCACCTATATGTCCATTAAAATCTGCACCAATTACCACTCTCTCACCTCTGGGGATGCTCTGCAGCACTTCATCCAACCCACATTTTACCTGTGGGGCATAACCACTTAGAAACATTGAACATCACGCCTTGAATTTCTAGCTTCCGACTCATCAACCTGTCTGATATGCTTTTCACCTCCGGAACATTCCTTATAAACTCCTATTTCAGGATAACTCCTACTACATTTCTCTTCCTATCCGACCCATGGTAAAACAACTACAACACTGCTTCTAAGCTTCAAGCCTTACTACCTTTCCACCTGGTCTCCTGGACACACAGTTTATCCACCTTATTTCTCTGCATCATGTCAACCAACTCTCTTTCCTTCTCTGTCATAGTCCCAACATTCAAAGTCCCTACTGTCTGTCCTACACTCTTGACTTTCCTCTCCTCTCTCTGCCTACAAACACGTCTTCCTCCTCTCCTTTGACCAACAGTAGCCCAATTTCCACCAGCACCCTGTAGGTCAACAGCACTGGTGGCGTTCATTGTTAACCCAGGCCTCGACCGATCTGGTATGAAAGTCGGATTTGGTGTAGAAATCATGATTCACATGGTTAATTTGGCATGGGTTTTACATTGGATGCCCTTCCTGACACAACCCTCAGCATTTCTCCGGACTTGGGATTGGCACAAGAAGACACTGGCTTGTGCCCTCTTTTGATTGCATTGCCCCCTTGTAGTTGCATTACCCCCTTGTGTTTGCATTGCCCCCCAGTTGAGCCTAAAGAATTATTTAAAATGACTCAAAACAAGAAAGCTGCTAATTTAATGTCCTGTCCATCAATTTTAATGAGTAATTGTCTCAGCTCTATAATATGATGTGCACACAATTTTGTGGACCCGTGGCCTGTCATACCCATTCTGCTACATGCACTGTAATATTCATATTAAATTAATTATCTATAATTAATTTTGACAAAGTTCATTAATCAAAACATTCTCACCCAAACAATCATTTTAATCCTAAAATGTGATCCAAAACCAAACCTGAAACATTGCCATTTGCGATCCGATGACATTTACTGTTTTATATGCTTAGCTTTATATTTTTTTTCCAATAAACATTTAACAATATATGTTTTTTCATTCTTTGTATGATGAGGACATTTCTAATGAGTTATTGGGGTTTTCTCAGAGGCAGACAGATGGCCAGAGATACATAATCCAAATATAAAATTCCAACCGGATTTGGTCAAGCAGAGTAAGTAATGTTTGAGAAGGAATCTTTGCAGCATGTTTGGCCAAAGTGACAAACGTTCTAAAGCATTTTTAGCATAAATGTAAATGAGGGCAGATGTTGCATTTGTGAAGGGCACAGTGAAGGTAAACTGTGAACAGTGGAACAATATGAAGCAATAGCATTTAACTTCCTGACATTTAAGCTTTTTTTATGCTGATGGCCATAGAAGTCCAGACTGTGTGTGTCCATACAGAGAGTAATGCTGCAAATATTGACACCTCTGATAATATAAGAAGAGGAAGAACATTACATCTAAGAGACCTTGGCCTTGCCTCAAGTAGGTAGATACCAGACTGCAGACAAGACCAAAAATACATCAAGGTGATGAGCAAGGCATAACAGGATGGAAGAAAAAGCGCTGACACATACAGAAGAGCAGAGAGTGTGTTGAGACAAACAGCTGTAGACTGAAAAAACAAGGAGGTGTGTGAGTCAGGTCATGGGAGGGGGGCAGGACAGAAACTGGGGTTAGGGCGTGAGGGGGCATTGTAAACAGATTATTACTAATCACTGGTTTTAGTCTTGTTATGGAGGTTGTTTCACCACCCATCCCCCATACAGCACACACACCTGTCACCCACCTCCTTTTACACTGTCTTCATCATCTAACACGTCCCCATTATCTGCCATTGTCACCTGTGGCACCAAGTGTAATGATTCAGGTTTATTTGATTATCTTTGTAGCACAAAACAGGACAAACGAGATCAGCTTCAATGATTCAAATTCTCATGAATGCGTTTTTTTATCTTGTTTTAAGTGAATCTAGTACTTCATTTGTGGAACCAGTTAGTCTTTCTGAACAATGTAACTAATTGCTCACAGCTTCTCTCTAAAGGTGACCAGTGTTTTTATATTTACCAATAACTGCAGTGACATCAAGTCCTTCACCACATTAGGGATAATTTTCTCTTAAAATTATTTCCATCCACTGTTTTGTCTTCACTGCCATTTCTCTGTCGCGTGGTCAGCCTCACTTTTTTGTAGAAAGATTAAACTCTTCTGAAACTGCACACTCAAAAAACCCACAGAAACATGGTCCCTTCTCATACAAGTAGTGTGTACGTGTGTGTGTGTATCTAATGAGGATTGGGTGAGCTAAATAAAGACTCTTACGGTAATCCACTGTCAACAGGGAAGATCTAGGAATGAATAGTAAGGCCTTGTACTGTGTGAGTGTAAGTTTGTGTGGAACTGTGTCTACGTATGCACATGTTTTTTACTCTATGTATGCTATTATACTGTGAGTTGTAATTGCAAATTATACCACTCTAGTTGTAGCCAGAATATTCCAGATGAAATTACACAGTACACTTCTCTGAGCTAATGTGCACATTCATCTGGGTAGAATAATTCCTGTCTGCTGTCAGCTATGTGCAGTGCAATAGTGACAAAAGCTTCTTCAAGTGGTTTCACACTAGTTTACACCATGCTGTGAATAAAATCAGCCCCTTCTTCACCCATTAACTCTCTATATGGTCAACATTATAGGAACAAACACTAATTTGCTTACTTTTAAAAAATTATATTTACAGTTAAAGGATTGATGCCAATATCATAATCGAGCCTACATGTTAAATGTGAGGTTTTATTTAGCAGCTGGATCGCTTATCTTAGCACAATAACCATACAGTAATTGTTCATAGCATATAGTAATAACCAAACTCTAGAATGTCTCTGCTTCTAGGCAAGACATTACCTTGCACATCACAACCTGCAAAAAGCAAGGTGTTGCTTATACATATTTTGAGATTAAATGAAAAAGATAATGTGTATTCTAATCACACATTATTGTATATTATTTGAAACTTGTTTTTCAAAGAGTACAGTTCAGGAACTACTTTAATTTAACTTCACACCCTGAACTTTTAGCAGTGACTCCCGGAGGCACATACAAAAGGAAGAAGTTAAGAATGATTTTTTTCTCCGTAAAACATTTTAAGTAAATATTTTCAACAACACTCATCATTAAGTGTTTTCATTTAAAAAACAATCAAAAAATGTCAATGGAGCCACTGCGATTGTTGCTTCACATTTCAGATGACAGATGTATGTCTATGTCATTACAGTGCCATCCCCAGACAATCTCAATCTGTTGCCATAGCAACTGTACTGCACCACCACCATCACTACTACCACTAACACACACCCACATCGACTACAAGAGTCAGTTACTGTCACAATGACAAAGGAATAAAAACACTTAGGTAGACATCTAGAGTCAGGTGCTGTATTAAGCCTGGTGAAAGGTGACTAATTACTTTGTAATGCCCTTTATTGTACTTGTACAGCACTTTCATTCTGGAACTTAAAGTAATCCCCTTAAATGTTTCCCATTTTCAGCATTAACTATTTAAGGTCATAATACACAAGTGATTTATGAGTATATTTATAATTTCTATAAAAACTTTGAGACCTTTGAGTATTTCATGTTATTTCCACCAGCCAAGAGCCACGTGCAAGAGAAGCACAGTGGCCTACAAAAACATGAAGCTTGTTTAATTGCTCCAGATATAGATACAACATAACCTCACCTCAAGAATAAAAATCTTTAGGACACCTTGTAGAAGTCACTTGAATATAAAGCCTATATCAGTTGTCCAGCATGTCAGCATTATTTGTGCTAACATGACATGTGGTGGACAAAGAAGTCATGACTTGTGCCAGTGACAGTTTTTTAAAAAGCTACAAAAGCTAAAGTCATCCAGGCAACAAACATGTGAAAACAGCAGACAAAGAAGAGCATTGGTCTTTGGTGCATTCTGGCACTAGCATTATCACCTTTGGCTGTGTAAATAATGCAAGGCAGTCATTGGCTGATTATTAAATTATTCAGCGGGAGAGCGGATCACCAGATATAACGTCTTTGCCCAAGACAGAGGACCAGACCTGGTTAATGACCACACACCGACACAGATAAGAGACATCCAACCAAATGTCTTTTAGAGTCACCTAGACTACCCATCCCAATCTTTATTCAGTGCCACTATCTGTATTCTCTGGTCTGACTCAGTATTTGTGGGAGATGACAGTGATTAATCATGATTTGTCATAAGTTAGCACCTGCTGTCATCTATAGATGTGCTAGTAAAGCTGTGAGGTGTGATAATATTCTTCATCTGTGACTTTACAGTCCGAAAGTGTCTAGACTGGTGATATACATGCTTTAATTTTACATTTTAAAGTGTAGTCTCTGTGTCCAGCACAGAGTCCTTTAGTATCATGACCTGCAGGTCTTCTTCACCTCTAAACATTGAAAGGCTTCTGTGTTAAAGGAAAGTGATTTTTTAGGACAGAGAGCAGACATTAAATGGCCTTGTTCTGAGGATGCCTTGTCACTCTACCTTAAAATATGTCCTTTTACTCCCTCCCCCTCCCACTTTCTCTTCTTGGCCCATCATGTTTACTAGAGACTTGAGGCTGACACAGAGGGTCACCGGAGGGGTCATCACTATGGCTACATCAATTCATTATGGCACCACCACACCCACTGAAGCAAAGGGAATTAAAACATAACTGCTCCCAATTATATCATAGCCCATTTGGATGTGATGACATGTGGTTTGTAAAGACTGAGGCCTGTTACCCTATGGGCCCTATATGATCTACCCGTGCAGAATGAAGGAGGAGGAAGAAGGACTACACTTACAGTCCAGGTGCTTTTTCTTGGGCGCCATCACTTCATGAGTGGTGGCTTTGCAGACAGCCCGGGCCATATCTGATCCCGTTAGCTGGTATTGCGCAGCGGCAATGCGATCCGTGAGCGTTTGCCCCGACATTTTCTCTCCGTTCAGTCGACCACCTCAGGAATGTATTTCACCACGGGACGGGGTGGAACTAATAAAAGAGAATAAAACCAAGCAGCTTCCCGGTGGTGGTTCAGTGAGTGGATCCCGTGCTGTCCTCCTCCACAGGCCCGTGACCTTCTGTGTGGGCGGAAAAGGCACACAATATGAGCTCAAAGCGCAAGTTAAGTGTTGTCTTTGCATCAAATCATGCGGTCACGTTGTTAATATGCGCGGTGACATGAGTGGACTTACGCAAGGTTGTGAATTCCCACTGGCTCGTCCCGTTATAGGCTCTGAGCGTTCAGTTCAGCACCGTGGACAGCTAAAGCCACTCGGTTATGTAACGCTCAACTGGCAATGAAAGCAATTTTCTCACCAAGCAACAATTATCTCAAAAATAGTGCAATTAAAAATGCTGCACAGGAGAGACTCCTCTGATCGTTCAAAATATATATGTTTGGAAAATCATGGAAGGTAAATCAATGCTCCATAGGTCGGTCAGATGTCTCGTTTTGAGGGGGCATCGGGTTTGGCTGCTTCCCTCCCGTCAGATCATTAAAAAAACCCTTCCAAAATAAATGTAAGAACCCGCACTCGCTTGACAGATTGCGGCGTTTCTTTCCGCTCTGATTTGTCCGTATTGGCTCAGAAATGCTGTGGTCTTCTCCTCAGACCGATAGAAAATACGCACCGTTCCCGGGTGGTGTCGCCAGCACTGCGCAGCGCAAGATGCCCGGGAAGAGGAAAGGACAGTAGGGAATTTCCTTTTCTCCTTCCCCCCTAACGTTTGTTTATTTATTTGTCCTCTCTATACGTCCATCTCGACGCTCCACCCACAGCAGGTCCTTAGACTAGTTTGGATGACACACGTTGCATCCCACTTCTCTTAAAGATGAGGCGTGGGGTCCCTGTGCACCGAAGGGTTAATGACGTGTGTAGCGTATCTATGTTATGCTATGCATCACACAGGTTTGCACGTACAGCACGTAGATCGACAGTTGATAAAGATGCTAAATTATTGCTATCATGCGAGGAAGGCTATTCCACGTTTAACATTTAGGGGTTAAAGTAATCTGTTAGACCTCGGTAGTATATTCCCCCACATCGATGTTAAGGCATGGGCAGAATGATTGACTAGACTCCAGATTTGCACTATATGTGGGCAAAAATAGTTTCTTTCTTTATTATTTCCAGGAAATGCATTTCATAAAAATCGTATTATTTTTACAATATTGCAGTGGAGTAACGGTGCCCAGAATCCCTGCATTTTAGTCTGCTCATGGTGGCAAATAGACCTTCCGTGGAGTACAACACACGGACGCCGAGTTTACGTGCGTCATGTGACGTACCCGGAACTGTAGCCACGTCGTCAATCAGAAGGAGGAACTGGGAAGAACAGAGCTTCTTCACTTGCCGCATAAACCAATCCTTGGAGTGAATGTAAGTAAGTTAAACCGAATTTATTGTGCTAACAAGTTTTGCATTGGTTTTAACATAGTGTCATTTACGTTTAACCCTGGAAGCACTCGTTTGTGCAGTTCAAGCTTGTTTAATTCACTCTAATGAAGTTAGTTTTGTTATTCAGTTGGAATCATTGAGTCAGTTTATTGAGGTTATCTGTTTAGTGGGCGGCAGACTGGTGCTGTTAACTGCAAACTTTGTCCTTCTCTTGTCCTTTGACACGTTATATAAAGTGTTGGCCTATGCGTTGTTTGCAGTCGTTTAAGCCTGAAGAAAGATATGATCATAATGTTTGAATGAATATGTATGCTTTCAAAAAAGCTAAATTTTATTCTCAGTGCTTTTTCTTAACTATAATTTATTTTCTGCCTTTAAAACAAAAATATTCAAGCTACAATTGGTTCTATTACTATTTGACAACTGTAACTCTTACATAGTTAAATATTATAAACCAGGGTCTTTTCACATAATTAGATTGTAGGTTACTTATAAGTCTAAAAATTGTTCAAATGATCTGCGCCGTAACCAGCTCCAATTTCAAAAAGTTATGTGTATTTGAATTAGTAAATATAACCCAGTGATATGCTTTAACATACCATAGCAGAACCTGAATACTCATTCCAGCACAAACTTGTCTGTTTGTTATGTCTGATTCATGTATTTTAGTGATGGCTCAGTTCCAGGAAGTATTAAAGCAGTCAAGTCTACACCCTAAACCTGCAGGATTGGTTTTGCAGTATGGCACTGCCGGCTTCAGAACCAACGCCAAACAGCTTGACCATGTCATGTTCAGGATGGGACTGCTGGCCACTCTCCGCTCCAAAAAGACTAAAGCCACCATAGGCGTCATGGTCACTGCATCACACAACCCTGAGGTCAGACATTTATACAGACAAATTAAAATATCCACTTCTTTACTTTGGCTTGTGTTCTGTGGAGATATTTTACATTATTGCAATTATTTTGACAATAATGTCAACCTGTCCCAGTAGAACGTTGTTTATTTAATCCCTATTCAACCACTAACTGATTTGTAGGAGGACAATGGGGTAAAGCTGATTGACCCTATGGGAGAGATGGTCACACCAGCGTGGGAGGGTTACGCTACCCAGCTGGCCAACGCAGAACAGGAAGATATGCTCACTGCTTTAAAAGACATCATAGAGAAGGAGACTATAAACATGAGCCAGGAGGCTAACGTTTTTGTGGGCAGAGACACCAGGTACATGATCTTCTGGTTTGGATTTCATAGATACTTTATTAAAATAAGACTGCAGAAAAGTAAACTGACATACACCTTAATCAGACCTGTTATGCTTATTGGTGTTTTTAATTCCTAACAACAAAAGACTAAGAAACACATGTGTCATCTAACTATAGGTGCAGCAGTCTGAGCCTCTCACAGGCAGTGTTGGATGGAGTAACTGCTGTTGGTGGTCACAGCAAAGGTTTAGTTTATTAAACGAGTATTAGTATTAGTATTGTCTATTGTACTTTTTATATTATTTTATTTTGGTTTAAATTTTTGCTTCTTATTTGTCTCCTCTACCTCTGTCTTATCAGATTATGGTTTGGTGACAACCCCACAGCTCCACTATATGGTTTGCTGTCAAAACACAGAGGGTAAATATGGAGAGGCCACAGTGGAAGGATACTACAACAAACTTTCACAGGCTTTCATTCGGCTGGCAAAGAATGTAAGGAAACAGGGCGTGTTGTTGTTTTCCAGTAATTTCATTCTTGTGGACTTTGGTTTAGTGTTTTTGTAGTTATCCATTCTTTTTTCACTTTTCTGTTAATCTGGTAGGCTCCTAACTGCACAGATGACCAAAAGCACCTCTGTGTGGATGGTGCTAATGGCATTGGGGCTCTGAAGGTCCGTGAGATGGAGAGTCTTTTGAAGACAGAGCTCCAGATTTCCATTTTCAACGACGGCACCAAAGGAAAGCTAAACTACCAGTGTGGGGCCGACTTTGTTAAAGTGCAGCAGAAACCTCCAACAGGTGAGACTAACACAAATTGTTTAGTGCTCAAATGCTGCAAATGCAAGTGGTCTTTATTTGTTTCAATAGGAATGTTCTTTTGGTCTTTTCCCTAAAGATAATACGTTGAAAAGTGTAACTATAGCAGATAGCATTATATCCCGAACATTATTTCTCAGGTTAATCTCTTGTGTAATCCTAGATTAAATGTTTGACCAAAAGAAGGAGTCTTTCAATAAGTAAATTGCCAAAATAATGAATATAATTGCTATACAATTTATTTTTCGATTTTTGTTTGTTAATTAAGTGTCAGATTATCTTCTGTGTAACTAAATAAAAAAATCTGTGCCACCTTATCTTTTTGGGAAGGTATTTTGATGAACACGGGAGAGCGTTGCTGCTCGTTTGATGGTGATGCTGACCGAATAGTTTATTACTACGTTGACTCTGAGGAACAGTTTCATCTTCTGGATGGAGACAAGATTGCCACTCTCATTAGCACTTTTCTTAAAGAGCTGCTCACACAGGTAAACTCTTAAATACAAACAATAAAGTGGGGGATACTGTATACATACAACACTAAATTGTTTTTTGTGGACTCTGTAGGCTGGTTTAGACTTGAAGATAGCAGTTGTGCAAACTGCTTATGCTAACGGGAGCTCAACAGACTACCTGGAGAACACTATGAAGGTAAGAAGAGATAATTCACTTAAATTCAACACTTACTGAGTTAGTGCTGACATATTCTGCTGTCCCATAGGTAATAGTGAGGTGTACAAAGACTGGGGTGAAGCACCTTCACCATGCAGCCCAGGAGTTTGACATTGGTGTGTACTTCGAGGCCAATGGTCATGGAACTGTGGGTAGTCACACATATGTATGCAGATTACAGCACGTAATTCACCAGTTGTCAAAAATGTTTCATAATAACAAAAGCTCTTTCTGCACCGTCTGTCTGTGTGTTAAGGTGTTGTTTAGCAAGGCAGCTGAACAAAAGATCCAGCAGCTGGCGAATGACCCCAACACTGATGACGAGAGGAAGAGAGCAGCTCTCCTGCTGCAGAACACTGTCAACATCATCAACCAGGTAAACACACTCACTGACTGATCTGAGACATGTAATACAATATCAAACAAACATTGGATTAAAGAATTTTTTTATGCAGAAAAACATCTGAAGAAACCCTGTTCTGTGCCTTATCGTCTAAAGACTGTAGGTGATGCCATTTCTGACATGCTGCTGATTGAAGCTATATTAGCCATCAAAGGCATGACTGTCCAGCAGTGGGATGCCATCTACACTGACCTGCCAAACAGACAGCTGAAAGTCAAGGTACTCACACATTTATGTAATATAATTTATAATACATATCTTCTAGTTAATCGTGTAGGCTTATCGTGCTTATCTTTGCCTCTCTCAAAGTGCATATTGTCAAAACAAAAAGCGACAGAATGTTATGTAGTACCTCAGAGTTCTGACTTGAAACTTATTGAATGTTATGGAAAATGCTTCGAAAATACTGTATATATTTGATTTTTCCTAATTTTGTAAAAACACTTGTTCGTAAATTATAGGCCACCTCCTTTCTTTTATCATCTCTTCACAGCCTGAATACAGATGTATTAAGAGTTTAAAAATTACAGTTTGGTTTGATTTGCCAAGATTACACGAATGCATTTACACCTCTTTGTCTGATTTTGACTGTAAGCATGTCTTAAATAAAACATGACTCTATTTGCGGTCCAATCAAAACCTGATGAGATTTCAGTTTTCTGCTCAAGGACGCTTTGAAGACTTAATAAGAGCATCGTCTCCATATTCCGTAGGTGTTAGACCGCAGGGTGATCGATACAACAGATGCAGAGAGACGAGCATTGAGCCCACCAGGACTCCAAGAGGCCATCGACACTTTAGTGAAGAAATACAGGAAGGCCCGTTCCTTTGTAAGACCCTCCGGCACAGAGGACGTGGTGAGAGTTTACACTGAAGCAGAAACACAGGTGAGAAATAATTTTGTTTTTGGTGTTGATGTACAACAAATGGTTCTGAAGGGAATTGTATTGTAAATAATCCTGTTGCTCCACATATTGTGTTTGTGTTTTAGGAGAGTGCTGATGCTCTTGCACATGAAGTCAGCCTTGCAGTTTATCGCCTTGCTGGGGGAGTGGGAGATGAACCTAAATCACTGCACTAAAAACCTTTTCACATATGCAACTTTATTAACCCCGGAATTTTGTCTCATTCTTGGTGGGTTTTGACAGAAATCCTCAGTTGTAGTTTACCAACATTTTTTGGAGCTGCGGCATAAAATTATTTTGTACTGTTAATTGCACTTGGTAATACTATTAATTTTTTTTGTATTTGTCTTTGTGATTACAAGGGACACACATGGGGAGGCAATAAAATGAGGCAGTGTTATCGTATCTTAAACAGACTGTCATGTACCTTTTAATTTATAATTTTCTTGTAATATTAAAAACTGACTATACTGTATATATATTCACCGGTCAGGCGCAACATTAAGTACACTTGGGCAATTTAATGCATTCCAATACAGGTGGCTTTGTCATGAATTCTACTCTACAAGGTTATAATTTCTCATTTTTTAGGTTGAAACTTTGAGAAAGATGATAATTCTACTATGTGTTTATTATTGAGGTCAAAGTTTATAGTGGAGTCATAGTGAAGTGCATTATAAGAAGAGGTGGTTCTAATGTTTAGCCACCCCGTTCATCTTAAATATGGTGGCCAAAACATGCAGTACGACTCCACTACCCACACAATAATAAACACATTAAGATGAATTTAAGGAGATCTTCACTTCTCTTTTGATTAAAATATAACTTTCCTCTTTTTCCACCAGTTACTGTCATTTCTTCTTTTTGAAACAGGGAAATCAAACGTTTGCATTAGGAAATGGTTGTGAAGTGACACTGATGACTTCACATATCCTGTGATTTCAAGGAAAACCACAACTTTGCTTACTTGCTATTTATTTTGTTACTTTCAAAAAGAAAGGCTAAGAGAGGCTGACAGAAAGTTAGGAGTAGCCAGAGCCATGTGACACAGAGAGACTTTAAAATGTCCATGGAGAATAGACAGAATCTTTCAAAACCCTAAACAGCGTGGCATGAACGGTTGCAACTAGTGAGCATAGATCGACCAACAAGAATTCGGAACAGAAAAATGTTTTATTCCTCAGCAGTAGAGCTGTATATAAGAATGAGATAATGAAAGATTGCTGTTATGCTGGGCCACTAAGTGAATTAGCTAAAACTTATTAAGTGACAGATTGTGCAAAATTCCCCCTCTACTTGATGAGCACACTCTTCCTCGTTGTCATCTCAGTTGCCTGCTCTTCTGAACTGCCATCTGTCTGGGTGGCACCTGGAGCTTTGGCGGCCCTGCCACAGCTTGTCACCGTGGGATTCCTCTAGCTTTGAAGATGCTGCTGGGGCAGGACTGTCAGCAGCTAAAGCTGCGACTGAGGCAATGTGTACACTAGAAGTAAGGTGGTGGCCTCCAGTCAGGGACAGGTTACGGACTATGGTGCTCAGACTGGTATCCTCTCCCTCAATCAGCTTCCTGCCAAATAAACACAGGGAAGTGACTTTAAAGTAAGCACTGCACACAAAATACAGAAACGCTGAAAGAAGGAATATAAAATATCAAATATGAAACAGTCAATAAATGACACTGTGAGCTACTTAAATACGTGTATTGTTTTGTTCACCTGTAAGTGGTGATCTCAATCTTCAGAGCCATCTTAACATTCAGCAGGTCCTGATATTCCCGCAAAAGCGATCTTGTCCTTTGTCATCTTCACCTCCAGCTTTATGGATTCTATTCGTTCCTGTTGAAATAAAATACAGTCACATAGGTTTATTTTGTAGGAATAAGATGATCAGACTGGAAAATAAAAAGCTTTTAAGGGATATTAATGATTTAATTTCTTAAAACCTGTAAGTCCTCCTTCTTCTTTTACTTTGTCATAGTATCATGCATCTGGGCCTCCAGATACTAATTTCTTTCAGGTTTTCCAAATCCTGTTCCTTGTTAAGAATCTAAACACACATGTACACACAATTTTGCTTGTCTTAAGAAATCACAGTACCACCCATAAACACAAGCAGAAAATTACATCTTTCTTATAGGCTGTGATTTCCCCTCTTATAAGCTTTCCTCTGAGAACTTCACGCTGCATTGATAATTACTATCTTGACAGCCTTACTCTATCTGTCAACAATGCCCGACCAAAGTGTAACCTGTCACAGGAATAATTACCAACCCAATAAACCCTTAATAAAAACATGAACGGCATGCAGACACAGACTCATCTACGCTGGCTGCTGTGGATGGACAAGCACACACGCTACCTCTTTGTGGACTCTCTGGAGGAAGGCCAGCTCAACCTCCAGGTTTTCCAACTGCTTCTCCAGAGGAATTTTGGCTGAGATTGCCTTATCTACATCCTGGAACAGATAAAGACATGAGATTCGCACTGTGAGGTTAAATACCTATTTCTGCCCATAATATGTATTAAGCTTTGAAATCTTACTCAGTTTAAATATAGAAAAGAGACTTTCCACTTACAGGACGAAAACTCTTGATGTCATTCTGTGTCTTTTTTCTGGCTTCCACTGCCTCTTCATATTTGATCTTCAGCATCTTCAGCTGACCCAACATAGCCTCTTGGGCTGTCAAGTACAAATCCTGTACAGACCAGGGTTACTTTGGTGTTTTAAAACTCTCTGGACTCTCATCTGCTAAGCGTCCCTGTTGAGGTCCCTCAGCTGAGACTCGTATAGCTGTCTGAGGACTGAGGATCTGTCATGGTGGGTCTTCATTGCCTTAATCTCTGCCTCCAACAGCCTCCAATGTTCACACCTACAGGAGGCAGACCTATGCAATGATCAAGTTGATGCTCTGCCATTTATTGCTATAGTTGTGTAGAAATATTGTGTTGTAGAATTCTGCCAAAACAGAATTCAAAGTGAAAATAAGTCACAAAAAAAGAGGATGTGTGTATCTGAGGGGGTTTGTTTTGTCTTTAGGATCAAAGACATGACAGTCATTGAAAACAATCATGTCTGTGAATAGGGTGTGGGGGCTCTTGCCTTTTCAACGTATGCTGCCAGGCGGTCATTGAGAGCTACCATCTCCTGCCTCTCATTATTTCTATTCATCATAAAAGCCTGGTTCTCGGCTACATCCATGCTCCATCATCCATCAACTGAATGCCCGGAACCATTCAATTTAGGCGTTTATGTTCTACGGAAGACTTTAGATGGAACGCTAGTCTCTTCTAAGCACAACTACTTTGCCTGGGTTAATCGCTTCTTTTTAAAAATATATCTAAAATTTAAGTGCATTTTTCTACCTCAAGTACTGCGACATGGCGGGAAACTTCTGGCAAAGTTCTCATTAGTGAGTGTTTTCGTAAAAAGTTGACGTTACGTATTTATTTTGTAAATCGACGTCTTTGTTGTGGGGCCTAGGTATTAGCTGCATTTGTGCGACATCGTATGGCAAAGCTCGCAGTCTCTGCAGTACTGGTGCTGTAAAATACACATTGAAATACACAAACAGAAAGAAAAATGCTGATAGATAGTCTTCGCTTTAAGATTAACGTAATTAATTTGGTCTTCTTGAGTAGCTGCCATGTTTTGCGAGAGTACTATTTATGGCTAGCGCCGTGGTGAAAATGGTAAAAAACACCTATACTGACTAACCAGTACAGGTGTCTTCACATCTATATATTTGTATCCAGTGTTTTAACATTTAAAACCTGATCTGTATTGTCTGTTTTAAAGTCTGCAGTGGGTCTTGGATAAGCAGGACCTGATGAAGGAGCGCCAGAAAGACCTTAAGTTTCTTACAGAAGAGGAGTACTGGAAATTGCAGATCTTTTTCGCCAATGGTATTAATTTATATTTGTATCATATAACATATAACATGAGAGCTGTACGTACTTAAATACTTGTTAATTTTACCTGGAAAATATTGAATATACCGAATTGACAATGACATGTTATTATCAATGCTCTTGTTGAAACTTTTCTTTCTCCTTTTATTTCAGTGATCCAGGCTTTAGGGGAACACCTGAAGCTGCGGCAGCAGGTCATTGCAACTGCAACTGTCTACTTCAAACGCTTCTATGCCAGGTAAGGAAAATCATAGTAAATACACCACCACATGTTTTGAGCAAAATAATATATTATCAATATATCGTAGCTAGCTTAAAAGTGGATAGCTTGGTCTTTACCATTTTTTTCATCAACAAAATATTTAATGCACATTCAGCTGGTGTAAATGTCAAACAATAAATAGGGACTAAGGAGTTTTAAATGAGAATTATAAAGTTGCAAACGTTTGCATCCTTCATAATGAAATGTTCTCTAATACTTTTTATGACCTCTCTTTGCCTTGAGCAACGTGTTTGAGCTTTCAGGTGTGATTTTAGCCCATTCTTCATGGCCTAATATTTCCAAGTCCACCAGATTGGTTGTCTGTACAGTCTTCTTCGAATCTTTTCACAGATTTTCATATTATATTATTTAAGTCTGGAGACCTGAGAAGGCCATGGTAATACATTCACCTTGTCTTTCTTTTTCATTCTTCCTTCTATCTCCAAAGCTTCATTTTCTGATGCCTTTGGTTTCATCAGACCACACAATCTTGTTCCAAACTTATTTGAAATTTAACATAGTCCTTAGCATACACCAACCATGCTGCCTTATGTGTACACGTAAGCAATGGCTCAATGTCTGCTTTCTCCAAATCAATCCAGAGTTGTGCAGGCTACAATTGACTGTGGGTATCTGGACATTTATTCCAGATGTGTCTAAGGACTCTGTCAGGTCCCTTGCTGTTTGTTTTAGGATTCTCACGTAGAACTTGAGCAAGTTTCCAAGCACCACTTTCACTTATTTTTCTTGGCCTTACACTTTTTGGAGCAGTCCTAATGTGTCCATGGTACATTCTCTGCTTATGGTTATACAGTTAAGGTTGGTATCCATAAATGCTTTTACATTATTTTAGATGTTCCTCCAGCTTTATGAAGGTTTACAAGCTTAATTTTCAGTTCTTCTGAAAGCTGTTCCTAATGCCATTGGAGATTTACCCAACTCCAAATTTAAAGTGTAAGCCCAGTTTAAACAATCTGGTACCACTTGTTAAGCATTAAGTGTTGACAGTCTCTTTTTAAAAGGTCAAACACCTGATTGCTATAAATTTTGATTTATCCACTGACCACTTGACCAATTTTTTAGTTCTGATGATAAAAGAACATTGGGACTAGCTGTGCATTAAATATAATTTTGATGCAAAAAAAAAATTTCATTCACTCTTTGACATTTCAACATAAGGGGTTGCTCCACTTTCTTCTTGTTTGCAGGTATTCGTTGAAAAGTATAGACCCAGTGCTCATGGCTCCAACCTGCGTTTTTTTGGCTTCCAAAGTTGAGGTTTGGTGGTTTCTGTGATGCCATTATGTTATAAAAAGATAAGCAAAATTGCAGGTTCAGGTTTTGCTGTGCTTAGCTTAAACTTTTGTCCTTTTCAGGAATTTGGAGTTGTTTCTAATACGAGACTGATCTCAGCAGCAACATCTGTGTGTAAGTTAGTAATATATTTAATAAAAGTGAATATAGCACCACAGTTTAATAGCTTTATTTCAGTCAAACCGTGTTTTCCTATGCATTTAACATTTATGGTTCTTTTTTCCCATAGTGAAAACCAGATTTTCTTACGCCTTTCCAAAGGAGTTCCCTTACAGAATGAATCATGTAAGTAAAATATTTAGCAGTTTACCTTTTATGCATTTGGTTGCTTTTATCTGGCACAACTCAAGTTGTACTATACTTACTAAAATTACTTCTTACATTTGGATTCACTGTGCAAATAAGGAGAAAATAACACACAAAACTGTTATTTGCGACCTAATAAAATTATTAGTCTGTTGTTGTATAATACAGCTTTTGGTTATAATTTTGTTGCTGAAATTGTGCATAATAAAAATTATTCTCACAAATCTGTGAGCAATTCCCCCACACATTTATAACAATTCACACTTTCTCTCCATCTCTCTACTTGGCCGTCTGCTGTTTTAATGTCTTTTTCTGCATATTAATTGGTTGACAATGATATGAACATAAAAAATGTGGACTGCTGGCTACTGTATAAATCCATATCAAACAAAGTGGCAGTCATTCATAAAAACATCAGAACCTGAACCTACTTGCCTATCATTACATGAGATTCCACAACTACAGTTTGTACTTCTGTGATGAAAAACTCTGTTGCTCTGGGAAATTGCTTTAGCCACAGCTGCCCATGTGCACAGGTGCAAAGTTCTGTTCTGCGCGGCATCTCTCAATGCAGTGTCACCTGCCGGCATTTTATTCATTCAGCATTTCCACCAAGTTTCTTAAAGGTCATCAAGGCTGTTCTGACAGGCAACCTGTCAAGTGAACTGTGTAAATGATTTTTTATAGTAGGCCACAGTGAAGGGATAAATGGAGGGAGCGGCTATTACAGCATAGAATGAGTTTGCAGGGTGCTGGGACTAATCAGTATAATTTTTCATGTCTGCTCTGTAGTGAGAGAGAGGGTGGCAAAGGAACAGACATGGGAATAGTCATAATTCCAGTAAAATCTTATTCAACATGAGGTGGGATCTAGGTTTGTGTTCCTTCTTTGGCAGTGGTTGGAAACATTAATGATTGGTGAATTGTTATTTTTGTTTTTAATCTGTGCTCCTTTTTATCTGAAAATGTAAAATACAAATAAATGCAAAATATAGATTTTATGTGATCCAAATATTTTATGATTCATCAAGACAGTAAATTTCACTTTAACTGTGAAAAGCCACATCCCATCAACTTGTTTTTGAAGCAATATTTCCAAATAGGAGTCTATTTTAAAATTTCTGTTCGACTGGTTGAGTTTATATTCAACACGATTTATATTTGTGTATTTACAGATATTAGAGTGTGAGTTCTACCTTCTGGAGCTGATGGTAAGTGCAGATTGTGTCATTCTCACTTAAAAACATTGCAGGGAGTTGTCTTCATTGACTTTAATGTAACATGTTTCAGGACTGTTGCCTGATCGTATACCACCCCTACAGACCACTGTTACAGTATGTGCAGGATATGGGACAGGAGGACATGCTGCTACCTCTGGCCTGGTATGATACAGTCTGTGGACAGTTACCTGTGTCCTTTTTGGATGGGGGGGTAAAACAATTTAGATATTGCTGGGAATGGTGGCCTCTCACACTGTGCTTTTCTGTGCTTCTATTAGGCGAATAGTAAATGACACATACAGGACAGATCTGTGTTTGCTCTACCCTCCATTCATGATTGCCCTGGGTAAGATCTGTTTGCATGCATTTTTTTTTGGTGGTCACTTAATGTAGTTACTGACTTAAAATAAGTTTTATTAGATGTAATGTGATCAGTTTTTCCAATTTTCCTCCCACAGCCTGTTTGCATGTCGCCTGTGTGGTGCAGCAGAAAGATGCCAGGCAGTGGTTTGCAGAGCTCTCGGTTGACATGGACAAAGTAAGATTGGCTTGTGCTGCAGTATTAAAACTGTTTTATTTTTGATGCAGACAGAATTATCTGAGAATGTTTGAAGTGTGAGGCAGAATACATTGTTAATATGTTCACACTATTACTACTATTACTACTGATCTTCATGGAACGTCTGCCCAATTGTCACCACAGATGCTGTAAAAAGAATATTACTGTACTGAGACGTTATTGTAATCAGTGTAAAGCAGAGGTCAATCCCACTGTTATTTTGATGCAGTGTTGATATTTTATTTGATCACTATGCATTACCCAATTCATTCTTACTATTAAAATATATTTAAGATTCCCTAGAACTTGTATGAATCTTAACAAAACAATGCAACTGCAAGATATCCTTTCTAGCTTATTGTTGATTTAGGAGCACTTGGGACACTTGAACCTTTTTAAACAAGAAGAGAGAAAACTTTATCTTATAATTAATTATAATTTTAATATTTTTTTGTAATAAGCAGCTGTGTCTCAGATTGAGCTGACTTGTATTTGTTTTCCATCAAGATCCTGGAAATTATTCGTGTCATTCTGAAGCTCTACGACCAATGGAAAAACTTTGATGACAGAAAGGAGATAGCTGCAGTGTTGAACAAGATGCCCAAGCCCAAACCTCCTCCTAACAGGTATGTAACTCCTTTAATTGAGACTGTATTTGCCCCCCAACCCCTGGAAATGCAGTATACAGATTCTTTTTTTTTATTTAAATTATGACATGTCAAAATAAATAAGAACGTTGTTGATGTGAGAGTGAGAAAATGGCTACAGTGTATTTTTACTAATTGTGATTCATCTGGAAAGTAAAAAAAAAAAAAAATTTGAGACAGCTAATCTGATTACATGCCAAAGAAACTGTACATGTCTCATTTATCGATTTTTGAGGGCACACTCAGAACGATGTAGCATGTTAGAGCGCTTTGCAGTTTAACTTTTAACTGTATGTAATTGTTTCTCCACCTGTCTCTTTGCTCCATTTCCAGTGAGAGTGACCAGAGCTCCAATGGGAACCAAAGCAACTCCTATAGTCAGTCTTAGCGTGATGTCTGTATTTCTGTACTGGAATCCATTACGTTGATGTAGCGGCTCTTTTGAAAATCTCACACAGCACGACCTTTTTGATGTCCGCTGAAAAAAATCACTCGTTTCAGCTGACCAAGATGTTCCCTTCATCATCGATGGATGCCCTAGCAAACTTTGAGAACTATGTTTTCACTTTCCACCTCTGTCCATTATGGGTTCATGGATCGAGTGAGCGGACATGCCTGCAGTGAATAGCCCATCGCTGACAACAGGCAGTTGTGTTATCTTGATGAGGCCGCTTACTCTGTGTCAGGCTTGAGATGAACTTTGGTGGGGGAGTGGTGTCTTTGAATGTGGGGCAAACTAATGGGGGTAGAAACTTGTCATTGTGATGATCCTGACGTCCTTGAAAAGCCCAGAGGAGCGAGCCAGTTCATGCAGAGCTCTATGGGATTCGAGAAAACTTGATCACAAGTACTGTTTCTGTGTGTGTGTGTGTGTGTGTGTGTACACAACATGATAAACGTCAGTATGGGTGTGTTTTCATTCCTCAGGGACTATAATACAGTAGTCTTCTCTGTAAAATCACTTGATCCTGTGCTGTTTAAAGATAGGCTGTGGCAGGTAAAAAAATGCAACAGAGGCTTTTTTTTTTTCAGAAATACAAGAATTTACTGGTTTGAATCATGACCACTCCCCCTCCTCCCTCCCATTTGCGAACCCCTTTTGTAAATAGCCTTATAATTCTATTCTTTTCTTTTATCTTTCATGCTTTTGCTTAAGGGGAATTAGTGGAAATTGTGAGCTGGTTTGGCTTCATACTTGTGCTTGTAATAGAAATGCTCCTGTTTCTTTCACTTCCATGATGCTCCTTGCCTGTTGGAAAGCTTGTATTTCCATTTTATTTTCATAATTTTTCATTTTAACACATGTTCTAGAATTAAGGTTGTACATTCTTATTTTTTCTACTTTCTGCCATCTATTTAATCATTTAATTGTGGTCATATGTGTGCATCTAGTTGTAGATGTCTTTATATTTTTGTGATGTAAAGTGGAAGCTATGTGTGGCTTTACTCAAAACAAGGTGCTTGAAAGCCTTACAAAATAAAAGCTGCTGATTAAAGATTAAACCCTTCATTAAAGCACAATGTCTAATTCAGGCAAACTGTAAAAGATATTTTAGGTGTGTGTTTGTGCTGAACTAATCAGGATCATTCAGTTTTCTTCCTCCTTTGAATTTGTCAGTGTAGGAAAACATCTAAACGGGTTCATACACAGCTTGATAAAGGCCACACTCGTTTCACTCACACTAAGTGAAGAGACTAGTGAGACAGGGAATCATTAGAGGCAAATGAGACTCAGCCATGTTTTGCTTTGCCTCCTGGCATTTTCCTTCCCATCAGCAGGTTCCATCTGTTTTATGACGGATCACAAGGGCTTTACCCCAACTAAATATTCCAAGTAAGTCTGGATTCAAACATTATCCAGAAACAAATTACAAAAGTTTGTCATTTTGGAGCATCATTTATGGAAATAAAATATGATGTGCAAAGCAAAGTGGATCACTTCTGTTACTGCAACTGCAACACTTAGGTACAACTCAATATCAACCCCCCTGGTAGGACCCCTAGTGGTGATGCAAATCAGTTCTGAACAAAAACAGTTTTAGAAAGTTGAAATCTTTTATGTCGCGTCTTTGGTTTTGACATAAGATCAATTTATTCAGTAACTGAAAGTTTGGACTCAATAGCGCAATATACAAAATCAATTACAAACTCTCGCCATTTCACACTAAGACGATAAACATTACTAAAGGATCTGTTTACTCAATTCTTAGATGATTGCGACACGGTGACGTCAAGTTTGCTTGTTCAGCCAGCAGCGGAAGTAATGCTACAAGACAATTGACTCTGCAAAGTAAAACAATCGTTACTATTGTAGGGTTTTAATAATGTTAATATAATAAAAGGATTGTTTGATCACCTAAATATTGAAATCGAATTAGGTGTTCACGTGTTGAAAACTTTCACATGGTCTACGACTAAACGTCTTATAATAAATATATTGATGTGCAATGGTAACTAAGGGATAAGGCTGAAAATGTGTTTTTACTATAAAAACAGTGGTGTTTTATAGCTAAAAAACATTTTGGGGATCTTTAGCTAATATTGGGCTTCGAGTTGGTTAGATAAAATCATTTTACCGATATTCACTGGGTCACTGGAGCAATCAAGGATAAAAGAGTGAATCCAATGTGAAACAACTGTTTCATGAACTTTAAAAGTAGAACACAATTTAACTGTGACGTCCACAATTCGGGGCATGTTTTTTAAATGAACATATTTGCCCATTGTTTTATTGAAATTCACTATTGTATTTGCTTTAATAATTTGGATAAATCCAGTTAATATCAACAGCCTAATAATAGTAGCAAGTCTGTACCTTGACGCCTTTAAAAGTCAGAAAATAATGGTCTTTGTAAACCCGTGATGTTGAGGGAGCGAGAAACAATTCTATGAACTTGTATTTGTCCAATCAATTAGGTTGTCGAAGAAAACACTAAAATCCACTTTTATTTTGGAAAGATGCAACCGGATCTTTCTTGATGTTGATGATTGTTCTGTTTGACTTGTCCGTCACGGGAGGGAGGCAACAGCTAGCAGGCTGCGGAGGATGTCGACCCCGCTGCGGGGACAAGCTCCGGGCAGGATGTCTGTGTCCAGCAGGCTGTTCCTCGGCCAGTCGCCCCGCAACTGCACCCCTCGGCACCCATGAAGCCCCCGCTGATGAAGCCCCGAGCTGCCAGAGTGGGGCGGAAAGTGGCCGGAGACAGAGAGCATGTACTGGCGCGTCGGGCTCGCCTGGACGGGGTCGTGTGTGGTTGATCTTGGCCAGAACCAGAGCTTCTCCTCCGGCCTGCTGGGCTGCGATGAGCAGCTCTCGTTTTATGGGTACATCATCGCCTACCCACTGCAGGACTACGGTGGGATAATGTCAGCTTTGGGCTCGGACTCGTGGTGGCGGAAAACGCTGTATTTGACCGGAGGGGCTCTGCTCGCTGCCGCTGCTTATTTGCTGCACGAATTGCTGGCCATCAGGTACCAACAGCACAGAGGCTGCAGAGCTCATCACCTGCCACAGTCAGCCCTCTTGGGCCACAGCATAGTCGATCAGAAGAGCTGTGGTTCGGGTTGTGTTCATATTTCCACTCCCGATCTTCCAGGTCTGCTGTATTTTCACTGGGCTTTGGTATTACTTAATCTAGACAGATTGGGCGGGGTGAGAGCGGAGCCATTGGAGAATAAGGAGTCGTGAGTGGGTGGGATTTGATTTAACAGACTCCCCCATTAGGCCCCACAACTTTATCCCCATAAACGCACACATTTGAAAAGCCCCCTTTGCAAATGTTTGCAATTAAACAAAAGTCAAAATGATCATATTTCACAGTCAACATGTTCCTCTTTGGGAGGTCAGTGTGTGTTTTTACAAGCTCTGACTTCATAAAGTATGACAGTAGGCCCCTTTCATTTGCATGCATTTCAAGGACAAGGCAACATGATTTCTAGAGGTCAACATCATGTGTTGGCTTTATTGTGATCTGCAGTAATGGAAAGAAAGAATTCTTACAACGCCTTAGTGGTTTTCTACAGCGCAGGCAGCAGCGTGGACCCTAAATATAAATTTACATGCTTTATTATTGAGCATTCAGTGGCAGTGAGGTTTTACTGACTGAGTCAGATCTCAAGTTACCTGCAGCACAGGCTCATTGTTATTGGCTGAGTGCTGCTCCATAGCAGCCTACTAAAGCCCAGAGAAAACACAGATGAAAAAATTTACAATGTGAAAAAAAAATGCAGACATCTATTACGTGATAATTAAATGATGTTTAAGCAGTTTGAGATGCATTTAGTCACCTATAGCTGAAGGTCTTGGGCAAACATGCGGGATGTTTGTTATGCAGTCAAACTCAAGCTATTCAGCCTTTGTGTCGAATAGGAAAGCATTCACTGTTATTGCAAGTGAACAGCAGCTGTTATGGAGGCGGTGTTTCAGCACCACACTGACACAGACAGCTCCTCAGCTCTGTGTTTTCTTTTCTTTTGGATTTCTTTGGCCCAGCACTGTTCAGAGTGAACATTTTGCATCGTGGCACAGGGATGACAACCACAATGATTTGATACACCACTAAACACACCTGTCTTAGTAGACAGAGTGAACTAAATAGAAAAAGTGGAGACAGGGAAAATGGAAGCCTGACTATGACCAATAAGTCTTTTTGTTCAGTGTGAGGCTGCTATAGGAGGTATTTGTGGTTTTCACATTGTGGGTTTTGTATAGATTAAACAAATTAGATGCTAACTGGTGACATTCAGAGGTGTTTGTAGGCACGTTTTGCTAAAAATAGAAGGACCCAGGCTAGATTCTTTCCAATTTTTCTAGTCTCAGTGCTACATTAGGCTACATAACTGATTACTGGTTTTAGCTGTGGCTGTCAGACCCATCAACTGTCTTAATGTAAGTAAGAGAATAAGCATATATCTGATATTATTGAGTCCATTTTGACCAGTGAACTAAAATAAAATATTATTTATATCTGTGGCGTTTAAAAAAGGATGCATATAAATTGTGACTGTGAACAGATTAATATACCTACATCATCACACACACAGACACATGCAGTTTGTTGCTTTTAGGCCTTTTCCTTCAGCTCTGTCATTCTTTGGCCCACCCAGAAAAGAGGAAGAGCTGGACTCTAAAGACGCCATCATACTCCACCAGTTCTCCAGGCCCAAAACTGGCGCCCCGTCCCTGTCCCCCTTCTGCCTTAAGATGGAGACCTACCTCCGCATGGTCGACCTGCCCTATCAGGTACAGCTGTGGATTTGTCTCTGTTTTAGAAAAAAAAAATGCTACTACTTCATCTAATTTTGTTTTCTTTTATTGTCCTAAGGTGACTAGCTAGCATTCCTTGTTTACATGTGCGATGAGGTTTTAACCCCCTTTTTCATATGACAAAATCCAGAGTTTGCACACTTGTTGTAGTTACTCTTGCTGTAATTGTAATTACTGTTCAAATCTGAGCTTCAGCTGCAAAGCTCATTCAGTTACCTTAAAGGGATAATTAAAAATTCATTGAAATATTTTGCCTTAAATCAATTTAAATTGATGTCACTTAATACCAATACCAATACCAGCCACTTTCTCCATTAACATTACAATTAAAGTGGTTTTGTTTTTTCTCCGTGGAACCCCTCCCCCCCACCTCTCCTTGTACCTATCGCTCCTGCAGAACTACTTTGATGGGAAGCTTTCACCGCAGGGAAAGATGCCATGGATTGAGTACAACCAGGAGCAGGTGTGTGGCACTGAATTCATCATCGACTTCCTGGAGGAGAGGCTGGGTGTAAGCCTCAACAAGAGCCTGACACTTCAAGAGAAGGCCATGTCTCGAGCCATCACCAAAATGGTGGAGGAGCATTTTTACTGGTAAGGGATCGCCACTTGGCTTTTTCTGAAACCTCAGATCAGTGCAAATCACATTGCAGGTTGGTTGTGAGAAAGAAATGGAGCAGAAGGAGCAGAAGATGGTGATATGTATCTTGCATGAGTGTTACATTTTTAGGTAAATGACAGTTCTCAAGAAAGTATGAGCGAGATGTGACATTTTTTTAATTTTTACAACTAAAGCTACATTTTTATTAGTTTTAAATATAAACCCTACCAACAATATTTGACATTGTAGTCAATGATAGAGAGGTTTTTTTGTTTGGTCAGTTTGTTTTGTGTGATATTGCCAAGACTGTTATTATTATAGATTTCAATCCTACTTGACATTTCTCAGTCAGGACACTTGAAATGGCACTTCTCCTACCAGCTCTTTGGGTTTTGTTTGTTTTTGCATAATTTACTGTTCAGTTTTGGCAGTTAAGACTCCTTAAGTATCTAGTAGTATTAGGGTTTTCCAGAGAAAACATACTTAAATAACTCTTGCTTTAATTATTTCTTTTAGGATGCAGCTTACAATATTTTGTGTGAAAGTTAAGTTTGATTTTATCACTTCTTCTTAACAGCATTAATCTTGGTGGCAGTTGGATTACTTGTATTAATCATGAGGTATGTGTGTGTGTCACAGGACCATAGCTTACTGTCAGTGGGTGGACAATCTGGAGGAGACAAGGAAAATGCTGTCGGTGAGCGGGCCACTGAGTGACCTGCTCAAGTGGATCCTGAGTCACCTGACCGGTGGGATCATCAAGAGGGAGATGTATGGTCATGGGATCGGGCGGTTCTCTAAAGAGGAGGTGTACGCCCTGATGGAGAAAGACATGCGAACCCTGGCCACTCTACTAGGTGACAAAAATTTTTTAAATATTTAAAAAATTGAATTACAACCCCAATTAATGTGAGCTAATATTTTCCATGAACTGTTAAAATATCTCAGTTTCAACATCTGATATGTTATTTATATTCTATTGTGAATAAAATATGGGTTGATGAGATTTGCAAATCATTGCATTCTGTTTTTATTTACGTTTTACACATGGTTTCAACTTTGTTTATATTGGGGTTATAACATTGCTCATACTTGGAACAATAAAATCTATTATTGTATAGTTTTTCAATTCAGGTGGGATTAACCTGGGGAATTTAAACTGCGTTTTTGTAGAGAGAGATAATAATCCAGTCATCTTGGCCATATGAAAACTGCCAGTACAGCACAGTTAATGTTTCTTATGAGCCTGCTCTGTATCCAAAGAGGTTTATGGTCATTCAATTTGTGATTGGGAAACTTTATCACTATTTGTGTCGCCTCTGTGTACACATAGTTTACCCTGGAACCCGATCAGCAGGTTTATTGGCCAAGTAAAACAGTCTCAATTACTTTTTTATGTGTGCCTTGAGAACTATAACCAGCCACATCAGGTTTGTCCTAGTCCATAAATAGTATCAAGTATAGCACATTACTGACACCATGCGGTGGAAATGTAACACTGCAGCGTAGAATTAATGCATAACCTCAGGCAGTTTGTGGTGGGAGATGCAAGTGGAGCAGAGGTGGGACGTGTTGTTTAGTTATGACAAACTGTGTTTTTACAACTCTAAAGGCATTAGTTGATTTCTGATGGCTTTTATGCTATTGCCAAATGTCACAAGTCCAAATACAGTATTTTTTGCATCACTAGAGGAAATACACAGCTACACAATGTGTATGTTTTGTGCTAACATTTAAATTTATTTCTGTTTGTGTTTCAGGTGATAAAAAGTACCTAATGGGGTCTAAGCTTTCAACAGTAGATGCTGCAGTCTTCAGCCATCTGGCACCTGCTATGTGGATGCTACCGGGATCAAGGCCAGAGCAGCTAATCAAAGGTGAGATGCTTAAGGATAACAGCGTGTAAAGATCATTTCATGCTTTTTCCACTTACTGCTAGTGATATCTAGACATGCAGACAGTCTGAAAACTCCTCTACTCAGACTTCTGCTGTGGTGAAGCAGAATGACATGCAGTGCTCATAGCCTTGAAAATATTGAATTTATATTTACAGTATGGAATTTTGTTATAAATCAGACAGCTGGGATAGGCTCCAGCCCCCTGCGACCCAAATAGGATGAGCGGTGACAGATAATGGATGGATGGATGGATGTTATAAATCATTTACAGCATGATTCACACACAGAAAAGTGAGTTTTTCTCTCAAATATACGCTCTGTCTTCACGTACGTCCTGTTAGAACAGGGCCTTAAAATTTGCTTTATATCAAAGGAGAGACTCATCCACAGCCTACGTCAGTTGATGATCGCAGACACAAGGCTTCATTTCAGGTCATCCACCTGAAAGAGGAAATTCAAACCCATGATGAAAATTAGAAATGACACGACTACTGTTAATAGATAAATGTCTAGAGTCTTTGTGATACTTTCATGAAATCTGGACTGCACAACATGACCCTCAAAACATGTTTTACAAAGTAAATCAATGGAAAACAGTGGAATCCTTCAAAAACACTGAAGCAGAAGAACTTTTTTAAAAATGAGTTAGCTGAACAGTAAAGGCTGAATTGATTATCAATCAGAATTGATAATCTAATTCTGATAATATCAAAATTACATTATGCAACTTTTGGAAACATAAACACCAAAATGGAAATTAATTTTACTAGTGATGCACAAACATAGAGGAGTTTGAAAATCCAATTAAAACTGATCTGTCCATCCCCTGCAGGTGAGCTGATCAACCTGGCCATGTACTGCGAGCGTATCCGCCGGCGAATATGGCCTGAGTGGTTCGTAGACCTGGAAGACTTCTGTTACAATGACACCACAGAGGGCAGCAACTCGCCCTCTAAACTCCCTTATTTGGGTCTCTACTCCCGCACTGACACTTTCCAGGATGAAACCCACACGCACACTTCACACACTCACACACCACAGGACCCACCGTCTCCCGCCAGCGATCCCACAGGCCACTCGCTGTATGACTCCGACATGGACACGGAGTGCTCTGAAATAGACCAGCTCAAATTTTGACAATACATGCACGTATAGTACACACTACATGTGCAAACACCACAGGAGGGTACTCTATCCCACCTGTAAACATGCCCCCTACCGCTTAGAAAAGCAAATGATTGGGGAATGTTTGTGGTGTTGCCTGTATAAGCTGAGGGTGTAGAGAGTTAATGTGCACACTGTAGTGGAGGGATGATTGTAGTAGAAGCATTGGGAGTGAAGTCTTGGGGAAAAAGTAGAATATAGAGACAAAAATAAAAGAGTCCGAAAGCAGAAAAATTGTGCTGGGGGGAAATTAGCTCGAGGAAGATGCAGGAACAGGTTAAAAAAGTGAGAAGTAGAAATCTTAAAACCCGGAGTAAATGATGCCGCTGCTGACAAACTCCTCCACATGGCCGACATCTCCAGTCACAACCCTCTACCTGTCATCACGGTGGTGTAACCATGACAATTACTGTGCATGTGTCCCTTGTAGCAACGTGCACCACCCAGTGTTTTGTGTGTTTTGATCCAACTGAACCCTTAAACGCCAGGGAACTGTACAGGATTTGTGTGAATAAACACAATTCAGTGTAAATACATAAGTGGATCTGATATGGTTCTTAGATTTAGAAGATAGAATATTTGATTACATATGAGTAGACATAGTACAGAAAGTTTAAAATCATCCCCACTGTTGTATGGTGTAAATACTCTAGGCATTTTTCCTAGACAGTAAGATTCGTTTTGTGTTGGGCTCAGTAACCAATACTGAAATATTGTCCACTCTGCTTGTCAAGGATCAGTAAGACTGCATATCTTCCTATATAACAGGGATATTACAGAAATACCTGCTGCAGTACAAGTTTATGGACGATAATGGATAGTAAAGTGCAATCTGCACTTTGAAACTTTTGTCTTATTAGGACAATGAATTTACCAAATTAAAAAATAAATCATATTTTTTCCCCACATTAGAAGGATTATATGACAAGATATATCATCAAACTCCTTTGTTGTTTGGATTATCATTGAGGACAGTAGCTTTAGGTCAAATAGACATTTTACATGTATTCAAGCATTAAGAGCGAGTCAAACAATCATGTAGAAATACTGTAGACTAAATAAATATATAGTCAGAATAAAAGTGCATGGCTGGTACCTGCCAATGAAAATGACCCTTTACACATAATGCAGGTAGTGTTATCTACACTATAGGCGTCTTTTTAAAGTTTGACTCGTGATGCAGTGTGTTCGCCCGTGCCTCTTGTCACATCAACCACACAAAAATGTCAGTAGATCATGAAAAAGTTTTTTTTTTTCCCCTTCCAGGCATTTTCATGACAGGCATGTAATGTTTCAAAAAGACAAATTGTTGAGTAAAAGTTATACAAGGCAATAAGAAAGCATACACAGGTCTACTTTTTAATTTTATGCTAGGCTGCGTGACATATGAGCTGTGTGATGGCAAGGCACCAATATATTGTATTTTAAGGCTACTTACACTGTATGCACACTGGATGCAAGCAGGGGGTATGCACTGAATAGGGTTTTGTCCATGTTACACATGGATGAGTCACTCTATGTGTGTCCACACCAGTGTACTCTTCCTACATAAACACACTCACAAATGACTTTAGTGTTTGTGTTAGATGGTAGTAAATAAGATCAACAGCCTACAGCTCTCTGCTTTGGGGAGCGTCACAGCAGAACGTGTCCCACACGTAGATTTGGCATGAGTTCTTACGTGGTGGGATTTGAACCCGCAGCCTTCTGCATTTCAACCCAATGCTCTACCACGGATCCACCAGGCCTTCTTAGTTAGATGGTAGTAAATACTGAGTTTAAGTGTTGTATTGATGAGTCTGCTTCTTACTCATCGTTCAACTTTATGTTCCTGTAGAAATGGAGGGGAACCATTGATCTACAGAGGCTTGTAAATAGACCTATAAACTGGCTGGGCCAATATAGTGTCTGATATTAGTGTAAGGACCTGGTCACATCAGAAGATGAATCTGTACATCTTTTTAAAATATATGGATCTAGAAAATTTGGTGGCATAGTGATTTTACTTACAAGACAAATGACAAATATGTAGCATTAATATGTAGCGTTATATTATGAAGTAACAGTATGATGTTATAATTAAAATCTAGAAACCTAGTGCACAGATATCAAAAGGTGCATGAATGTGACGTTTAAGTGGGACCATGATGTTGATAATAACAATGGCTTGACGTTTTTAACTACAGATTTGAATCTTGATTTAATAATATGAAAGATGCCCATTTTTCTCTGTGTGGCGTCTTCAGGGTATGGCCTACATTTGGGGGTTCTGTGCTTAACAAAATGATGCAAAAAGCATCAATAAATCCGGCTTTAGACCAAAGTCTGGATCAAGCCTTTAGAAAGGAGACAGTAGCTACAAATGCAGTACAGTGAAGTCTTTGTATGTGCTTCTGCAGATTAATTTCCATGTAATAATGTGGTCTTAACTTCTTCTGTCTTAAAACCCCTTTGCCTGCATGTTCTTGCCTTGTGTCATTGCTGGTCAGATTTAGCCTTATGAAAACTGAAGCTCAACTGTTTACTTTATACCGGTGCCAACATATGACTTACAGTTTTCTGTCATTGTTCTATCAGCTATTTATTTATTTTAGTCACATCTAATGAGTATGATGGTGGATGAGCTTGAATTTAGGAAACAATGATGTTAATTATTTTTGCACTTTTCTTAGAAACCTGTACTTGTGTTTTCTTCTATGGTTAAGAATTCCTATAAAAATAATTTCTTCATCTATGTATTAGCGCAATGCTATTGACTTGCAGAAAATTGCAGAAAATTAATATTTTCTTGTTCGCTGTCATGATTGCATGTTTGCATTTACAGTATTATTAGATGTCAAAATATTTTGACAGTACTAAATTCCCATCAGATCAGCAGGGTGTCATCCTCCTGATCAGCATCTCTGCTCTCTCTTGTAAAATCTTTCCAGATCAGTGTCTGTGGGAAGCTTGATCTGTCTCGGTGTGGCACAGCCGTTAAAGGGCCAGGAGTCGGGATTCAGCCCTGTTGTGTGTTACTTACCAATCAAGTCTCCAACTTGTAGTTTCTAGAAGCCATATTGCTTTGTCTTTTGATGTTCCGTGTGTGCTGAAACACTTGTGGAATCTCATCAAACTGTAAATAGGAGAGCCAGGAAAAAAATTAATATGCGTACCTTACCCAAATGAAAATGCTCTTTAACATTAAAAAATGAATGTATCATACCTATAGATAAAAAAAAAGCTGTATGACAATGGGTTACTCAATATTTCATTAAATATAGCTGTGGTATTTTCTCCTTGTTTTCTTTCAGTTCTTGTGTGCATCAGTTGTATCTACCTGAGGGGGAAAATAAAATGTGAATCATTTAGCAAAAATGGCTCTGCATCAACAGTGGAGGTGGGTATACACTGGCACATATCTGTCTCATAATCCCTCTCCCTCTGTGCTTGCTACCATATGACAATACTAAGCCCACCCAACAATGCAGAAGGATTAGCTCTCTGCCCTTTTCTTTGTGTTCGTGTTGGAGCTTGGGAGAACCCAAGGGAAAAAGGAGGCCAGAGGAATAGAAAAGGCAAGTCGTGGGAGCACCACGGTTGAGACTGAGTGTGGGTTTGGTTGAGAAAAAGGGCATGAAAAGGGAAAGAGGCAAACAGTCACAGAGAGATGAATGATATTTGATGACTTTGGCTCACTGCATTTCTACGACCATTGTGCTAAATCCCTGGGAGATCCCATCCACACAAGACGGAGGAGGCAATTCATAACTGACAATGACACCAGACTACAACCCACCTCTGGTGAGTCAAAGATGGCATACAATGTTAGAGGTAGCAGCTCTCTCTCTCTCTCTCTCTCTCTCTGTATGTGTGTGTGTGTGTGAGAGAGAGACATAGAGAGAGTGAGGTTGGCTCCCTGACACGTGGCTGTATGCATGATTTGGGAGGTAGGATGTGTGAGTGTGCCACTGTCTGTATTTGTGTGAGTCTGTGTGTGTGTAAAAATATGAATAATGCAGAGGATGCCTGTAGGAGCGTGAGGGCCGGGAGGAGGGCAGATGGTCGCCTGCTGATAGGACAGAATCCAGGCAAAAGGGTCCTCCAGAGAGCTGGGTTTGGACCTAGCTTTACACGCACACACAACTCACAAATATTCATGCATTTCTTTGTTTCTTTTTCAGATCTCTCCCTCTCTCTTTTTTCCCTACAGTTGCGCATACGCCCTCCGCTTTCAAAATAAAAGCCTCGATATTAGAATTGATAGACAAGGTAAGCTGAAAATTGGCTGTTATTAAATGATAATTTGAAACTGTGTCATCCCCACAGTCCTCTCCAGTTGTTTAGAGATAGACTGAAAATAATTAATAAAAACATAGGGATGGAATTTATCCATTAAGGTTTTCAGGTGTTGTTAAATCTCATTATTCCTAAAGGACTTGTAACCTGAGCTATGTACATAAAACTGACATAGGTATCAGAGTAACATCATAGCCAGAAATGGCTTATTAAAAAGTTAAATATACAATTTAGATTTTTTAAGACTTGGCAAGTTATGTCAAAAAAAAAATCCCTCTATTCAGATAGATGACATCAGTATTTCAGTAAATGTGTAAAATGAAGTGTTTCCCCGCATACTGCCAGTAATTACATTACCACACAATAAGCACAAGCATTGTGCGGTAATTTAATAATAAATAAAATAAAATAGATTACAACAACATTCACTTGTTATAAAGCATAAAGTAACCACTGTCCTCCAACATCCAGCAGGTGGCACCAGCCGCTGTTTCTGTCTTGGCTTTTGATCAGCCCAGTGCAATGTGTAAAAAGAAATATTAGCCACTAAGTGAAAACAGCCATGAGGTAAGGGGAGTGCCGACGAATAAAAAAAAAACTCACTTGTAACAGGTGAAATTAGAACAAACATCGTTTTGCTACAAAATGCGCAAAATGTCAAAACAAGCATGATGTTCAACGTTACCGCGAAGCTTGGGATTATTCCACTTTTTATACACGAATTTCAAGAGTCTTTAATATCTGAATTCATATTTGGGTTTGTTAAAATTGTTTCCGATGCTTTTTTAGCCTTTAACACATTGTATGTGTTGACAAATTTGTGTTGAAGGGAACAGGCCCGTTTGTTTTCCATCATCGTATGTGCGGTTATTTGACATATTGGGCCGCAGTATGTTGATGTGTGTTGCCACAGTTTACACGCAGACCTGCTTGTTACCTATGTGGGAACCAGCCCCATTAATTGTTGGGGTATTATATCTTGAGGCACATATAAAATGAATGCTATGCATTTCCATTTGAGGTAATTCGCTGAGCGACTGTCTGAGGAGCTTCACGGATATCTCTCCTCACACAACAATATCAGTGAAAAATCAGCGGTAAGCACTTTAGCGATGCAGCTGAAGAACATTTTTAAGTAACTGAGACGGATTGATAAAATCTAATTTTATAATGCAAGGCCGCGCTCAACACAAAAACAAAATTATTGTTTCCAGAGCTTCAAAGGTTTCTCTCTGAAGTTTAATAAACGTGCAAAGACCGAGGAGTTATAGAAAACAAATACGATTTAATGACAAAAAAGCATGTAGAAATTGTGCAATCGTTGATTTCTTTTTCCACGTCATTTGATCACAGATTTCAGGTCAATGCTATTTTGTTTTGGTTTTGTTGATTTTTTTTTTCTATCATGTCAATAACTCAAATTCAGCTGAAGGATTACATGCTATCAGAAGTAAAGAAATATAGGCCCTTATTTAAATAAAGGCGGATTGTTATGTAACATAGCTTTGGATAAGGAAAATGCATAAGATATTGCTTTGTTTCAATTTTAATGATTGGCAATGTGAAAGCACTACAAAGGGGAGTGGAGCGTTTTGTTATTTCTTATTATTCACGGGATATAATACATTCAGAAAGTTTTAGAGATGCAAAAGATGTCAAAGAATCGTCTAAAATTTATATAATGGGGCTGTTCAAATATTTCCTCTCATGTCAGCTACATCCTTCAGCTGGATTAGAATTTTTGAATTTCTATACAGTATTTTCTGTAAGTTTTAGTCAGAGATTAAAAATCCCCCACTAACTGACCGTGGATCTTCCCCTCATAACCTCCCACTTTCAGATCCGGCTATTAGTCACAGGATTTAAGTGGCACAAGAACACGTTTCTGTGTTTGTGCTTTTGGCACAGATTGACAGAGAAAACCGAACAAACATACAAACAAACAAATAAACGTTGCCATACAAAAACGAATGGAGATACATCCCACAAAGTGAATGAATGAGTCATACAGTAGTAGTATAGCCACTGCGGCCACAGCTGGTACCAGGATATATTCAGTTTTTTTTCTTCTTAGGAAAGGAAGGCAAATGGGCTGGATTGCTTTGAGTGTTCCAGCCGGACAGTCTCGGTCTTTCTCGTCACAGCATTTAGGAAAAGTACAGAAATAACAAACAGCAAAAACACATTGTAAACAGGCGCACAGAAATGTCTGCACAGAAAGAAAAGCAGTAAAGTCAACCAATACGCAGTCTTTTATTATTAGTATTATTATTATTGATATTATTATTATTATTATTATTATTATTATTATTATTATTATTACGGAAAGATTGTCCATTACCACTTGAATTCAGAATGAAATAAACTTTGTTGTATTAAAGCAAAGAGAATTTATATTTATATTAAAGATAAATTAAAATTACACAAATTGACTCAACAGACAGTAGAGAGAGATTTGTAATTTAATCTGCAATAATATTAGTAATAATAATATTAATAATAATAATAATAATAATAAAAGCCGTTGGCTGGTATTGGCTTTCATTTTTAACACTGTAAGCAGGTGTCTGCCATTTCAGCCCTCTCTTGCCACAATCTGCGAAGAACCCCTGTTGCTTTTGTTATGATGGAAAGATGGCGTTTATTTACCCACACTGACTGCGATTTATTATTATGCCCGAAGCTTGTTTTTGTGATGCGGACACCTCGTGTCCACGCCACACACTGCCTGTCTTTAATGACACATTACATAATGACACACTGGCGCCTTGGTCGAAGGTGTAGAAAAGCGTTTCGTATCAATGTCGCTATTTTTGGTTAGCACACACCAGCCGTATCCCAACATGCTTGGCAGTCCCGCGGCATGAAAGCTTTTCATACAGCTCTCTGCTATGCGTATTTTTAGTGCTAGAGTGCCACTGTAGATCCACACTGTGTGTGTCCGTGGGTCCAACGTTTAAACTGGCCGAGGTCCAGTTCCGAGTGGTTCAGCACAGTGAATCAAACAAATGAGGAGGCGTTATACCTCCTTGAGTGGTCCGTGTTTTGCTCAGAATAACGGACTGGGGTCACTGCACCGGAGTTTGTCCTCCATGGTGAGGAGGGGTGTCCCCGTACATGTCCTCTCCTCCTGGTATCTGTCCTCCAGCGGGTGTCATCCTCTTTTCCTTCTGCCGCCGGTTACAAAACCAAACCCTCACCACTTCCTTCTCCAGCTGCAGGCTGTCCGCTAGGGAGTTGATCTCTGCAGCTCCTGGTTTTGGACATTTGAGAAAATGGCTCTCCAGAGCCCCTTTGACGCCGACCTCTATGGAGGTCCTCTTTTTCCTTTTCCTTCCTTGTGCCGCGATTTTATCCAGGCTAGTGGGGCTCCCTGAGGTGGAGTCCGCCTCCTCCAACCACTTGTTCAACAAAGGCTTGAGTTTACACATGTTTTTGAAGCTGAGCTGAAGTGCCTCGAACCTGCAAATGGTGGTCTGAGAAAAGACGTTTCCATACAGAGTCCCAAGAGCCAGTCCCACATCCGCCTGCGTGAAGCCCAGCTTGATACGCCGCTGTTTGAACTGCTTGGCAAACTGCTCCAACTCGTCGGAGGTCGGTGTGTCCTCGTCTGACTGGTCCTGATGGCCCCCGTGCTGGTGATGGTGTGAGAGAGACTGCTGGTGGGCCCCAGGTCCCCCTCCATGTTCACTGAGGTGCGGACTGTGGCTATGATGATCCTCGTCCCGCAGGGGGTGGTGGTGCAGTCCCCCCTGCTCTCCCCCCGGCATTAGACTGAAACCGGACTGGGAATACACCAGACTCTGGCCCTCAGATGTCGCCATACCGGGGATGTGCGTGGTGGCTGTGCTGGTTCGCCATGCTCTGGCGTCGTGATGCGCCTGCTGGTGCGCTAGGTGAGGGTGTCGCTGTTGCTGCTGCTGCTGCTGCTGCAGACTGCTGGAGTTCTGCAGCTCCTCTCGGTCACTGTCGTGCAGAACAGGCTTCACGTCTTGTTCTCCAAGGGGACTAGATGGCCAGGGCGCCCCGCTGTCACCGTGCGACAGCGCTGTTATCCACTGGTGCGCGTGGCTGAGCGGATGTCCACCGCCCGGTAACGTGCTGTAGTCGTTCTGGAGCAGGGTGTGCGCGTCCCTGTATGCTGCCGCCTGCTGCATGCTCCCGGACTCCGAGTGCGGCGGCGGCGCGCTGCTGGGGGTGGTGAGGACGCTGTAGTGGTTAGACGTTGCGGTCGCCATAACTATCGGAGCCAGAGTGATAGCTGGAGTTAAAAGGAGGCTGTCTTTGACAGTAACTCTTTTGCGCCACGGGGTAGCTAGGCGTCTCTCTCCAGCATCTCCCGGGCGCTGTGCCAAGGGGACGCAGAGGCGCGCACCTGTGGTCCGCCTCGCTCAGCTCTTTATTGGCCAAGAACGGTTGACAGATGTGGTTACCCCTGACAGCACCCCGCTCATTGGTCACGGGAGATTGTACAGAAACCCCAGTCACTCTGCCCAACAATACTAGTAGTCCTGCAGCATGCTCGAGTACAAAGTGGAGGGGGAAACCGGGGTGTAAATAGAGAAAAGACTAAACAAGCTCAGCTATTTTTTGTTATGTTTGGAAAGTAGATGAATAACCTTGATGTGGGTCACTGGGACATATCTATTAGTTTGGTGCGTCAAAACAGTGCGTAAAAGTTGCATAAAATACATCCAATTCGCGCATTACTTGCTGTAGTGACCACATGTGTTCGCTAAACAATATAAATGTGTGTCTCCAATCTCAATCGTTTGGACCTTAATTTACCCCAGTGTTAATGCATTTGATGTAGAATATTCGCTGGGCTTTGCGCCACGAGACAGTGAACAGTGATCAAGGGGAGAAACTTCCAGCTGTCTCTTTGCCCTCAGGACGCTGTCCAGGGAGAGGGGCTGCGTGCTTCCAGGGCCTCTGCACGGTTGCCATGGCGAACGCGGTGAATGGAACAACAACGCCCACGTCACATCTGCGGTTCGCTCCTTCTTTTCGTTCCGTTCCAAAGCACTCATTGGGGCCGCGCGCTTGGCCGTCGGGGCAAATAATGGGGGCCGAGCGGAGAGGGCAGCTCGGGGCCAAAGACAGGAGGCTGCAAGAATGGGTCCTTTAGCCTGCTCTGCGCCCTTCCACCTGCTTGTTGTGTACACTTTGAGATAGATGCACCAGCAGTGACACGCGAGGGTGGTTGCACGACGTTTAAATAGGGAGGCCTTGAATTCAAAGACTTGCATGAATTAAAATAAACCTCTTTCCAATGCACAAAAGATGCTAGAAAGGGGTTTTGCAATTTTTCAACCCTGGTAAGCACAGCAAGAAATATTTATCTCACTGGTGAACACATTGGAAAGTTTGACTGAACTTTTTTTTTTTTTACAGTTTTAGATACTTTTGTTTTACTTGGGCATTTAAGGCTGCTATCAACTTTATTGTCCACACAAAACGAACAAAGAACTTATAAGATGTTATGTATTGTTTTTTTTTTTATAAAACTACACCTAACAGGAAATGCCTATAGCCTCACCATGACCAGCTACAATGTTAAAAGGTTGATGACTTTGTAATGCACCCAAAATAATAATCCAGCAATATCATAATAGATATATAACCATCTCAAACTGGTAATTTGTCATGCTGAACATTTTTATTTTAAAAACGTTTTTTGCATTTTTTGCTTTTTTGTTTATCACATTTCCACATGTAATTGAGTATCTCTTTACACGGTGTAATCAATACTTTTATCAGACTCAGGACCATAAAGGTGTTCACTGAGGAATTCTCCCCTGATAACACAGATATACCACCTCTTGGCACTGTTAATAAAAATAACAGTGAAGTTGCTTTGGGAAAATTCACCAAAGCACTAATTTTGCTGGTTTGATCTGCTGGTCCTATCTTTAAATGAATGCAATGAAACTGAGGTTAAACTAATCCTCATTCTGCTGAGCCCCCCCGAAACTTTTTTACACCCCTGGGGGGGTCCCTGGACCTACTTTGGCAACTACTGGTATTTAGGAGATGTGATTTTATTGGCTCAAAGTGGGACACTGGCTGTAAAACATAACAGCTATTAAGGGTTTAATAGAACGTCAAAGGGCAAAAAATATGCAAGTTTCACCTTCAAACGGGGGGTAGCGTGAAACATCATGGGCACCAACGGAAAAAGTGACAATATTTAAATGATAGCAATACAGTAATAATGCTGTTTAATAAACAGTATAATATTTATTAAAGATCGTACAATATAAGCCCACATAAAACCTCACATAGAAAGTAATAGGTTAATCAATAAATCTAATTAAGCTGAAGATGCGTAGACATAAACTGACGCACATTGAATTGCAGAGATCGAAAGAACACTGGCTTATGATTAGGGTGTAATTCTGAGAATTACCAAATGTGTCGCCAGGGGCTCTGGCAATTCGTGTGTTGAGAGAGGCAAAACATATTACCCTAATAGACTAATATGCAAACTACTGGCTGCCCAATTACAGAACTTAATAACGCATAAACGATGCCAGTCCTGTTCTTACAAGACGAAGAGGTCGCTGTTAATTCAGTCAAGCCCAGTCAGGGCTGGGTGTGCTGTCAACACTGTTCCACTCACATACTGTCTCTGTTTCCTTGTCCCTCCTTCTGTATTCAAGAGTGAGAGTTAATGATGGAGAATCTGAGCGTTAAATTAACAGTAATTATATGGCCCCAGTGCTGTAAAGATTCAATTTCTTCACAAGTCTAATGAGCCTAAGTGTCCCCGTGCACCAGCAGAACTCTCTATGAGATATTTATGATTGAAAACCACACAGACAGAACAAAAACAAACACACACACACACACACGAAAACACATATAGAACAGAAGCATCTGTGGCTCCTAATGTGTAGATTTAAAGATTTTGATTCTGTCACAGAAGTGCAGCGCTAAAACTGTATTCAAGGCCAGCTCTCTTCAAATCCAGTCAAAGATTGAAAAGCCACTTTTTAAAGCTTGTGTAAATAGTACCACCCGCTCTCCCACATTAGTTTGAAAAAGGGTGGTTCAAGTGCGAGGTGAAGCCATTTCTGTGAGTCAGTGTTTGCAAGTGAACCAGTATTTTGGTTGCTTTCACTTTTTCCAAACCAGTGTGTGACCAAGCCATGTCAGTCCCCCTGTGGGAACCCTAACACAGGGGTAACTGGGGCAGGGGGCTTCTTTATGCTGTTGGACACAGGGAGATAATGGCCATTCCTCCACAGCTGGCCCACACAATCAAATAGAGAGGGGGCTCTAAGGATTCCAGCTTTAACCAGGCCATTGTCTGGGCTAATTACATCTGAATGCAGGACCCTGAGAACCCACCTCCCCCCTCAGCAAAATCTGCACAGAATACCCCAAACAACTCTTCAGGGATGAGGGAGAGTGCATAGACATAGGGCGTGCGCGCACACACACACACACAGAAAAATATAAATCCTGGACTCCTTCATTACCCTAGCACACACAGCCACACTCTGAACTCGTTCTTAACCCATACACACTCACATCACCAGCATGCTCTCATCAAAGTGTTGTGTCTTTCACACACACTCACATGTGGCACTCCATATTAGATCAGATCTCAGCGTGCTGCTCTCAAAAGAGATAAGGAGGTCTTAGAGGACTTATGTTGAATAGGAAACACAGTGAAGAGTCTTTTCTCGGTGCACCCCCATAATCCCAATCTATACTCTCCCTCTGCACCCCGAGCTCCAGTGCTCGGCTCCATCTGTGGCCTCAGATGCAGTTTGTGTCTGTGCAGCGCAGTGACATCAGGACGTCATGTTTTGGTGCTCTGTCTTATGATTTGTCATTTAGAAAATACATCTAGCTTATTTTCTCACACTCACTGATACATTGATTTTTTCCACTGCAGTGTGTTTGTTTATCTGCCTGTTTAACAAAGAGAGCTGTCTGAGATCGTCTTAAAATGCAAACATATCAGTGTTTTAGCTTGTGCTGAGAAACACTGTTAACAAGTTAAATTGTGAATAGTTTATATTGCACAGTTGAAGTATGAGCAGAAAGTCAAGGATGGAACCAAAGGAAATGTACTGTATTCTGTGTGATGAGCACTTTCCTGGCGCTTCCACACTTTCCACATGGTGAAGAAGGCTCAGCAGAGGCTGTTCTTCCTCAAAAAACAATAAATGCTCCATGGAGAACCTCCCCCTCCTCTGTGCCACAGTGCGTTGTGGCACTACGCTACTGTTCACCCCTCTGCCATCTGTACAAAGGTAGACCTACAGGGCAATCAACCTTTTCTTCCCCAGAGCTATGGCCTCTATTACATCTCTACACACACACCAGCCCCTTACCCACCATGGGCAAATGCCACATCTGACCAGCCCTTTTTTTCTCGGAGCTTGTGAGTGATTTAAGATTTGTATAGATATATGGACATATACACTCTTTTCCCTTGACTCGTATTGCATTTTGCGCAATCGTGTGTGTGTGTGTGTGTGTGTGTGTGTGAAACAGAGAGAGAGAGAGAAAGACATTGTCAGGGTTAGGAGGTCTCACTGGTGCTCAGTTTAGCATTGATTTATTCTCTTTCTCCAATTTATTTCCCCTTCGCCTGATCTGCCTCTGGGAGGACAAATGGAGGAGAAACGGCAAGCACAGAACCCATCCCTCACACACACACACACACACACACACACACACACACACACACACACACACAGTAATAAATGTTTACACAAGCAGAAGTGCACTCAAATTCATATCTCTGCATAGGGGCATCAAGCAAAAGCACAAAACACATACTACAGTAAGTCTGTATGTTAGTGGGCACATCCCAATGCATTCCAAGGTGCATCAGCACACTGAATAAACAATGATACAACACGTCTGACTATTACATATTAGATATATTTTTCTTTTCTGTATCTGCTACTTACATCACTATATTCAGATGGTAATTGTATTTGCATTCAGCAAATTGCCCTTTTTAGGATCTTTATTTAGTGTGTTTGCGTGCACACACACAGACGCGCACAGACAAACGCCTCTAAAACTCAGGTTCTCAGCTTCCACCATTACTATGTCAAGACCAATCAGTGTGTCAGCCATTCTGCGAGCCTATAAATTCACAACACTCCCCAAGTCCCAAGGCACCAGGGCTCCTATAAGGCTTCCCATGTTCTCCCATATAACTGTTTTCAGAGAACACATAAAGACATAAAGGGATGCTCCCACCTCAAGGTGAGTGGTCGTAATTCACCAGCAGGTATTTTTACCGTGACATTGCTGTCAAGGTGCACAGATTCATCTCATCTCCTGCTTTATAATGTCCTACACAAACTCCAGATAGGAGAAGCATGAGTGCAGTCATATTTTACGGGCAACGTCCTGTCACATCCCTCTGTAATAGGTTGGTGTTCAGGGAGGAATGTGTTGGAAGAGGAGTGGGTGGGCTGTGGATACACCTCATGTCATTTCTGTTTTGGGGTGTAATAACAAACCTCTCCTTTTGCTTCCCGGGAAGAAAAAGAATGCAACAGAATCAGAGGAGTGAGGGATAGGAGGGGAGGTAGGTCGTTAAACCCACTTGAAAGCTTAGCACCCTGATCGATAGTCTTGGGCCAAGCAAGGATTAAAATCGGGCTAAGTCTGTTGTAATCAATACTGATGGCTAACCCTGGGGTTAAAACACCAGTAAATCTCCATACACGTCCATACACAAGTCTGCACTATGGCCTACAGTACAGATAAATCTACAGCTATCCATGCAAATGGACACACAATGGGTTACCGTGTGAGTGCAGTCGATATGAATCAGTGCTGCTCAGGCCTTCAGCAGCAACGTGTGTAGTCTGTGAGAATATACACTCAGCCTAGTTAGGAAATTGAGACAGTAAATTTGGGCTCGGTGATGGGGATGAGCGCAGTAAGTAAAGCTCGTGGTAATGTGTTTGAAAAGGTGCAGAACATCTGTGAAAGAGTGTGACATCTGCATGTTCTTGCAAGAGGTGCGTAAATATGTGTATACATTAACTAAAAATTATTTGAATTTATACTGAAATTATTTTCTAATTTAAACTACACAATGTAAAAATGGTAAGCAAGGAGCCTCTTCCTCCTCAGATATGTGTTTTATTTTTATATGCAGCTATTTATTCATTTAGGTCTGTTTTAATCACTGGAATGCTTTTACACATCGCAGGATTGAAAGGACAGCAATCCTCAAGGCCTGGTGAAGATGAGGGGCACCTTATTTGGTAGTCTATGCTAAGGTAGTTTAAATGCATTTTCCAATTTACAAGAACACAATGTTTTAAAGAAAAACTTCAGACATTTTCTTAATTATTTGTAAAAGTCCCCACACAGACACTAAAACTAACAATGAATCTTCTTTACTTACTGTTGTCCATCACTCTGTAAACTGGGTAAGCTGTTTCTTCCAATTCCAAAGTACCTGGTTGAATAGTTGCTATAACGTTTTACAGTTGTTGGAATCAACTGGCTGCAACTGTGCACGCACAACCACTGTAAAGTGTTTAACAACTTTTACAACTTCACAACAAGTGGAGGAGATTGTCATACTGATCTGTTTTTAATCAGCTTTTGGACAAAAACAGTAATTCATGCCACAGACAAACAACATAATCCAGGTTAGAAATACGTACAGCAGATATCACCTGTGAAGAGAAATTTGTTGTGGGTCTAAGTATTTGTAGGGGGATTTTTAAAAAATACAATTAACTCAGAAAACCACCTTTTGAGCAGGTGATTGGCCGAAATAAAAACTCTTAAGACATCAACTTGGGCCTGTAAAATTTATAACAGGTTTTTCACATCTTTTTTCATATATTTAGAGTATATATTTTTAACATTTTTAATATGAATATATTTGTATATATTTTTAATACCTGAAATAAATAATTGGGTATTCAATAATAACTGATCATTGAATAATGAATAATGCAAATGATCACTAGCCCTAAGGGTCACAGTTGGCTCACACAAGTAGTATGATGGCAGCACAACAAATGTTGTCTCACTTTACTGTTAGCATCGACACTGGATATTGTTTTATACTATTTCTCTGATTTTTTAGTAGTAGTCAGCCAGTATCCTATAAATCCAGGATGTTAATATGGCAGAATTATGGTTTTCTACATTAGCACATTAGCTGCAAGACTTTGATGATGCCAGATTCATGATCCATGTTTTGTCCCTCGTATCATATGATGCATTACCAACAGAGAGGTGGTCAGTGCATTTACAGCAAAAGAAACTTGTTCACTGGAAGGGGGCGACTGTAGCTCAGTTGGTAAAGGCAGTTGTCCACAGACCACAGGGTCAGTGGTTTGATCCTCGGCCCTGGCTATATGTCAAAGTGTCTCTGGGTAAGAAACTGAACCCATAACAGCCCGTTCCCTTCCCCAGCTGTGCAGTGCTGGTCCAAGCCCGTTAGAAATTGGGGAGGGTTGTGTCAGGAAGGGCCAAATAAAACTGTGCCAAAATCAACATGCAGACAACGATCCGCTATGGCAACCCTGAACTCCCGGGACAAGCCGAAAGGACAAAAAACCTTTTTCTTTTTTCGATTTTTTTCTTTAGCCTTTAATTACAACGTCTTTAACAGAAGAGGACCTGATACTGTCATGTGAGACTTTCTGATAAGGTGGAGTGATTAGTGCTGCCCCCTCACAGCTAGAGGGATCGTGCCCATGTCTACCTGGCCTTTCTGTGTGGACTTTGCATGTTATCCCCATGCTTGCCTTCCTCTGGGTACTCTGGTTTCCTATCACATTCCAAAGACATGCATGTTAAGTTAATTGGGGACTCAAATTGCCGATAGGCTTGAGGGTGAATAGTTGTCTGTATGTGTGTGTTAGCCGTTAGATAGACTGGCGACCTGTCCAGGGTGTAACCTGCCTCTCGCCCTATGACAGCTTGGATAAGCTCCCGCCACCGTACCACTTTAAACAGGACAAGTGGTTAAAGATAATGGATGGATGCGCTTTTTGATATGTGAAATGAATTATTACCCAAGTATAAAACTAAATGAAAAGATGTGTTTTTTCTTTTCTTTTGTTAAAATAAACAGAAGCTCAAAGAAGATGACATCCCGGGAAACCTACAAAAGGCCAACATGGGCATATATGCCATTAACAAGGACGGCTGAGGAACTGCATGAACTGAATTGGATGATGACAGTGATATTTTAATTGGAGGATCATTATGGACAACACTGGATTTGCAGCCTGAGCTTTTGCGAGAATTCATCAATGCACTGAACTTAACTTTGGTACATTTGTTTTCATCATGAATTGTGCTGCTACTGGCTTTTTTGTTTGTTTGTTTATTTTTCCTACTAATAGTTTTGTGCATGCTGTTGAAAGATATAAAGATACTCATGAACAAAATATAATATAATATAATATCTGTCTCTAAACACTATTGCGAAGACTTTAAAGATCCCACTATCTAGGGTATATAATATAATCAAAAGATTCAGAGAATCAGGAGGAATCTCTGTGAGCAAGGGACAAGGTTGAAGGTCAAAACTGGATGCGCACAAACTTTGTCCTCATTGCATTAAAAAACAGGTTTGATTCTCTGCTGGACATCACTGCATGGGCTCAGGAACAATTCACTGTTCACTGAGCAATCCAAAAATGTAAGTTAAAGCTGTGTTATGTAAAGAAGAAACTATATGTGAACACAATGGTTCAATATCATGCTGCCATCAAATTTAAAATGTTTTCCATATCTAATATATCTAATAATATTAGATATCTAATATTTTCCATAAAATTCCAACATCTGAAGTTTATGTTCTATTGTGAATAAAATATGGGTTGATGAGATTTGCAAATGTTTGCATTCTGTTTTTATTTCCATTTAACACACTGTCCCAACTTTTTTTTATAATTGGATTGTATATTATAGTGAGTTTAATACAGCAATATCTTGTAATTACTAGGCAAAATCAGGTAAGAGCAATTGATTTATCTAACCAAACACCAAGATCTTTCACAGTCACCCTTTTCATTTTTCTTTCATGGTAATGTCTGTAATGACAAAACTTCCCAGTATACATCATCAACCTATATTTCCAGGTAACTACTAGCCCTTGGTGTTTAATTTCCACATTATTACCTATGAACATTGCTTATAATACAAGCAATGTTCAGGGGTGGCCAAACCTGTTCCTCAAGAGCCACAAACCTGCTTGTTTTCCAATTATTCCCAGCCAATCCGCTGCTGATTAACTGAATCAGCTATTTGATTGATTGAACAAACCAGATTTAGGTGAGGGAAAGTTGGAAAACAGGCAGGACAGGCTTTACTTTGCCAATGTTGGCCTAACTATTACCAAGCTGGTTATTACCTGGTTATTATTTTAGTATTGACCCTGTTAGAATTGTATCACATACACACATAACTGAAATATTACCTCCCCATTACCTTGGCCTTGTTAATAACCAAATATTATCGCCCCCATTTTGTTATTACCTAGACATTACCTCTATATTACCTCAGTATGTAACAAACAATAGCCCCATATTTTCCTGTAACTGATGAGCTGTAAAATTAAGTCCTACAGATTCTTCCCTAAAAAAAATCATGGACATGTTTAGGATCTACAATATTTAACAGGCATAAAGAATTGACTTATTTTTACTAGTGTTTTACATAATAAATGTTCTGGCTAAATACTAACATCTGAACCTGACATACAGTGACAAAATCCTGACACCTCTGTTCCAAACCCTTGAAACCAAAAGAACACACACATTTTCAGCTTTTCACTCAGATGGCAATTTTAAATCACACAACACACAATTGTCCTTCAAAACACTGTAGTGAAATGATCAATCGTCCACACTGATGACTGGTGTACAGGTGCAAACACTAGTTACAAAATTGGTCAATTATGAACCAGAGCAGGGGGCCAAAGGTAAGCTTGAACAATTCACAGAAGTATTGAGAGAGAGGATAGCCAGCGAGAAACAAGAGGAAAATGGAGTTGCACTGACATCTCACATAAGTTCTGGACAATCAAGACCACCTTATTTGAGAGTAAAGCAAATGTTTTCAGCCACTAAGCCTTCATTATAATGGTATCCTAAGGTTATTTCCATCTTCCCTATATATGATATGCTAAAAAGATTATATATGGTGAACTTACATTGAATATACATTTATCAATAGAAAAATTACCTATCACAGATGTATCACAGAAAGGTTTTCTCTTAAAAACAAACACAAAGTACTGAAACCTAATTTCTACATATAGTTACCTACATATACTATAACTCCAATTTGTTGCAAAATGTTAGATTTGTGTGCTAACATTTATGTGTGATGTAATAAACTGTCATCTCTTAAAGGCCAAAACATGTATAAAAACATATCACTTCAGATTTAGAATAAGTTTAAATAATACATTGAATAAATCTTTTTAAGCAAAAACACATTCTACAAATATCAACACGAAAAAAATCACAGTGTGCACATTCTCTTGTCCTGCTTATCTCCATAAACTACAGCTTCTTTGTCCCTGTAAGTAGATATGTTCTCCATAATTCATAAGGAAGCAAATAGAACAGCACTTTTCACCACGGTGCCTTTTACTGTAAAATGCAGAGTGAAAAGTGGAAAGCACTAAAGACATTGTATGCTTTCTCCACATCACATTATTCTTTGTTTAAATAACACAAGCAGATCACATCACTTGTAATAAGTCCCAGTAATATTATACAGTGTTAATGCACTAAATTCAATTACAGTTCTATAAAAACTATAATCTTTTCTAAGGTCAATGCCAAGGCCAAAGAGTCAGCTGATGTAATGCTTGAGTAAAACACATCTTCATTTAAATATCGTGTCCTAAAACTGATAGGGGAGAAACCTCGGGGAGCAATAATGCTTGTTCATAGTGTGGTAATCAAACTAATCTCTGTCTTGTTCTCTTACTTGTTCTCTATCTCTGATGGAAAAGCACAAACGGATAATTTTGCATTAATTCTGCTGCATTAATTCTTCTTGAAGTATATTTACTTAGTGGTGATGCCTTTCAGGGGCGAATCAGAAGATATACTCCCCCAGTATATTTTGTTTCTAGTTACTATGGGATAGAAATGTACACTACTTCATTACAGTGTCCCTCAGCGTGCAGAATTTGTGTGACACCTAATGAACAAGCAAATTCACTTTAAAGAGTCAAAGCAGTGTAGTGTTTCCCAAAAGGAATTGATTCTGTTAGAGTATATCTAATGTATTCAGAGCAGTACTCCTATGGGTTATTAGCCTGTATGTTCAGACAATTACTGATACAGACTACAGCTGTAAAACTACTATGCTGATAATATTTGCCAGATGCACAGAATTTGGAAAAGAAATGAAAGCAAATATTGCTTTTGTGAAGGAACACTGTTTTATATGCTTTTTCCCATGCATATCAAATGTGTTTCTGCAATTGGAAAGAGTAATTCAGGGTGGAGGGAAAACAGACGAGCCACTCTTGGAGGCAACCTAGCCAATTAATTTGCAGCTCAGATCTCAAAGCTTCGCTGGAGAGGTGCTAGGCTACATACCACTAGGCTAATTTGTGTTGCAGGTCTGTATTAAATATATGCATGAGGCTAATTCAGTTAGTGTCGTAGCCCTGTAGCTGTGGTGAGTGCGGCGCTAGCTCCCATTAGCGATGTTTCTGCCTCCAGTGGAAATCAACAGAAGTCGAGGCTGATGCCGCTTTTTTGCATAAAGCAAACAAAATTAAATTTGCTCCGCTAAATCAAAGTGCAGCGCCAAATGTGGGACTCTCGCTCTCTCTCTTCCCCGCTGTCTCTCCTTCTCTGTGTGTCCGTCTGTCTGTCTCCTTTCTCTGAGGGATAAATTACTTCAGAATCATAAAAGAGTAAAAAAATTACAGGCAGAGAGGAAAAGAGAGATTTTAGTCAAGTGGGATTCCCCTCCCAAACAATCCCAGCATGCTCCTGCTTACTGAGATGTTGGCTTATGTGTCTCCAGTGCGTTGTGAGTGTTTCTTTGATTTTGTCTGTCTTTCTGTGCATGTTCCCCTCTTAGGGTGCATAAGGCATGTGTTTACAGCATTTGTGTGTTTCTCTCAGCCTGATCTCAAAGGAAAATTCACACTTATTTGTACAAAAATAAATATCATGTTTGGTGTCTGACATGTACAAAACTGGAGCAAACTGTGTGGGCTTAACCTGGGTGTCATTTTACAATGATTAGTGATGACGATCATTAACAGCAATATCCAATTTAAAATTGAATTGGTTTTAAAAACCATGACCAAAAGTTGTGTTTTCAGACTTGTTTGGTGCAGAAGGTGTTAAAGTTAGAGGTGATGGATGTTTGAGAACGTAACCTTAGCAAGCAGCTGTGTTTGAGTTTATATGTTTATACTGTCAGATTCAGATCCCAGAGTCAGTTTGTTTAAAAAGTAGAGTGTGTGTGTTTGAGAGAGAGAGAGAAAGAGACAGAGAGAAACAAACATAGACAAGGAATGAAAGCTTCTTGCAGTATACTGCAGAGCTAGTCAGTAAAAAAATAGAAAAGGGCGGGGGGCTTGGCTGTTCCTATTGAACTTGACCTGCGGGCCAGATCAATGCATGTGTGTGTTTGTGTGTGAGAGACAAGCCGTGGTGTCTGTGTGTATGCGTGTAGGTGCGTCAACACAAGCGTGAGCGCACGATGCCAGATCAATGTGTCTCCGTGTGCCACGGAATGAGAGAGCACACTGATTACCCAGGGGTGGTGGGAGGGAGGGGAGGAGGAGGAGGAAGAGGAGGGTGAAGGAGGTGGGAGGGATGAGAGGGTGGAGGAGGAGGAGGAGGAGGAGGAGGATGATACAGAGGGGAAGGAGGGGGTGATGAGATTGAGCAGAGGACAGAGCTGAGACCAGGATCGGGAGAGAAGCTCAGCTCATTTCATTTTCATTTTCCCTTCATTTCACTGCAAGCTGAGCCGTGTGTTGGGGCATTCCACATGGATGAGGTGCCAAAATTTAGATCCGCAGCCAGATGGCATAGATCGGGTGAGAAATAGCAACACGATCTGAATGGAATGGGATGATTGGGGGTCAGTGATCCATGGTTCTTCCTGTCCGTTTCCTCTTTTTCCATTTTTTCTCTAAAGCACCTGAACAGCTCAGATGCTTTTCTGGTTTACAACATACACATGAGACCTTAATAGACTCAAAGCCAACAATGACATTTCTTTATGTTTAGCAAGATATTTGCCATCTATGTCCTTACTTTTGTGTCTTATTTTTGATATTTTCATCGAAAGACTATGGCTCAATCCTCAACACTGCAGGGGCTCCTCTCATCTCTCATCTCAGTGCAGTTCCCATCACTAGCAGTTGTGTTTGCAAACCCCTGCCCATGTCCAATCAGCACATAACCAGTGTAAAGTGTGTGTGTGTAAGAGAAGGGGGTATGAGTGGAGGTAGGAAGTGCTCTTCTTTTTGAAGGGCTATATTTCATCTGTCGTATAATTTTATGTGTGTACACAACCCATGGGAATTGTACACCACATCCCAAATGTATTAAAATGGTACATTGTGTGGTTGAGTGTATGTGTATGCATGAAGGAGGTCAGGGACAAGTGAAACACCTTTGCCAATTCCTCAACATATGTGAGAAAATAAATTTTTTTTATCTGAGTTTAATTAAAGCTATAGTGTGACAGACAACAGAAAATGTTCGGCTACTTTGACACCCAACATTCAAGTGCACTGGTTAAGACCATTCTTTTCAGTGGTAAGAGGGGGCTCGGCTGGGCATACGCCACCATTGTCATAATGTTTTAAATAAATTCAACTTTCACCCTCAGTTGTGCCATTTTTCAAGATTATGTTGAATACATTCCAGCACTGACAGGTAGTGAAACAGCATAAAATTGAAATTTGAGTTATGTAATTCTACTGGATTCTATTCTAAAATAATCTAAAGTCTGTAAAAAACTCATCAAGAAGGATGTGAAAGCTCCGGTACGGTTTGCATTATGTGACTGTTACCATTCTAAGGGACAAGTCATAATAAAAAAGAATAAATCATGATTTATTGGAAGCCAAAAGTGTAATATAGTGGTATAGTAAGGTTTAATAAAGTTGTTTGAATAGCCAACTCAAAGGTGTGGTGAAAAGTCTCTTACCATGGAGAGAGCAGACATGGTGAATGTTTAAATTTGGGTGTGACAGTGCACATTTCCAGTCACTCCATCAAGGCATTCATGCACTCATTTGTATACATTAAAGGTGACAGTGAGCTTTAGAATGAAGCCCCTGATCCCCCTCACCTCTACACAGCTGGCTGATCAGTGTAAAATGGGTGTAAATGCCAGATTGTTGTTGTCAGAAACTTTTAGAAACGGTTGGACACAGCCGTCTCAGTCACACATCACAAAGGTGTCGGGGGAAGGGGGTTCCTGAAGCTGCTGGACTGTCTGAGTCGCACTTCTGATGACGTCCACTCATAGCAGCTTTTTGTGGGGGAAAATGCTCTTTACTCTCTGTTTGAAGCTGAAGGGTGAATGTAATATTATCATTCTGGACTCAAGCTGTGCAGGCTCTTCATAAGGATTGTCTATCTTATGTCAACTCTTTCGTAATCTGAAGTGGTTGAAGGATGTCAGGTGTTGTGCACGTTGTCAAATTTGTAAATTACAAAAAAACGTAAAATAAGTGGAGATTCTGAAGGAGGTAGAACTACACAGTAAACATTTTTGACAAATCTGAGAGCACAGATTTGCCCTCAGATTTGTTAAAAATGTAATAGGAAAGATGTCAACTTCCAACTAAAATGTCCAAGTTACAATGACACCAATGAGGCCACTGTTGTCTGAGTGAAGAAGAACACTGTGAATTATCTTTTGAAGCCTGCTTAAAGTGGCAATAGTCCTCTAAATAAATGCCTAAGACTAAAAACTACCAGACTCATCATAAACATGACCTATTACTGACACCAGTTGAAGATCAATAAGTAATTTGAAATACTGAGGGCACTGTACAGCAGCCTCCTTTGGTGCACACCCAAAATAAGCTATCATAAACAATATGGCCTGTTTTACAGAGGATGAAAAGGTAAAAGTGCATGTGAGCATGGATCTCCGGGGAGACACACACACACACACACATAACCTCGTCCTTCTAACCTTTGTCTCTGTAGCAAAATCTCAGGAGAAAACTGAATTGGAGAGTTGACCCTATCTGACACAAGCAAGCCCCTCTGATTTTTATTGAAACATGAGCCATCAATACTGAAATTGCTTTTGATTCACAGTGTTTCTGCTATCGTGTGTTTGTTTCCCCAGTGAGCAGCACAGTCGGGATGTGATTGTCATTTCCTTCATTTTAGTGTCATAATTTCTGTTGAAGCACAATTACTTCCAAAAAATCCCACACCTCATAAATTATATGAGGAAAAACATTTCACATTATATATAAAACTGACATTTACAAAAAACAATTGGCATGGGTGCCTCTGACACAGCTATTAAACTAACATTTGTTTTGACTTATATCAACTTAATATCTTTATAGGCCATGCAATGGCTATGTATTACCTTCATAGGTTGTGTAATTGTCAATTTAGGATAACAGATTAGAACATTCCTTTATATGAAATTAACAATTAATTTTGAGTTTCAGTGTTAACTCTTGACCCTGGAAACAACAACTTACAAAACAACATCCCCTAAAGGTTCATTAACTAATTAAATCTTATCAGCAAAGATCATGTAATATGATCAAAAAGAATGAGACTATCTAAGTTTAAGATGAAGTTTGTTTGTTCATGATTGACTTTTTTGATTTAATGCTTAAATAACTTTCTAATCCTTATAGTAATTATACCAAGACCCTTAAGGGACATGGGAAAGCAACAACAACAACAACAACAACACATTTTTCTGAATAAACTGTTGCATTCTCTGATATAAAATATGGCAACTACTTGATTTAAAAACAATAATAATAATTCTGCTTGTCCTATATCCATATATTATACCATTATAAGCAGACCATTTACCTTGAGGGGCTCCATACAAGTAACAACAAGTAACAAGTGCAACAAGTAACCCAGAGATTTATTTTGATATTTTTTATATTCATATTTTTATATTTATGCCATTACTGTCATTACGTTGTGTAATGTCAATAATGCCGCAGCTTGTTTGGCTCTAGACCACATGGTATTTATTCCTGTTGTAGCAGTATAAGTTGTAGCAACATATAGTAATAGTGGTAATATGGTTTTAACATATTGTTATTATTGTTTTTATGCCTCTGCATCAGCAACAGTTGTAGCCATAAGCATTATGATTTGATTAGGATTTGATCTGTTATTATGTCTGTACGTCTGTCCTGACATCTCAGGAATGCCTTGAGGGAACTCCTTCAAAATCAAATTATACAGTATACTTTACAAAATAACTTATATTGTACTATTTATTAAACTTTGTATTAATCTAAACAGTGGTACTGCATTGTTGTAACCTGCTGGGTTTAAAAACAAATCTTATCTTGAAACTGAATTTGGTCATATGGTGTACTCATACACTTGCTCGGGTCATTTGGAGATGGTTACACATTTCATTGACATATAGACACAAAATCATACCAACAACATTTAATTACAGTCACAAGAATATCATCTATCAGCTCAGGTACAAACGTAAATATCAGTCAATAGTGCAGTGCAACCCAGGGCAGAGAGGCTGTGGTGCTGCATATTGATACCAAGCCAAGACACACACACACAAACACACACACACACATTGTATTTCACACCTCCAGCTCTGGTGTGTTTATGAGCCTGAATTTGGCTTTTAACACACACCCACAATTCACTGTCACCAGAAAACAAAGTGTGTATGTCTTTGTGTGTGTGCACTTCTAATTTTATTCTATTGGAGCAGAGTGTGTGTGAAGCTGTCACTGCTGCCCATAGCTGAAACTCTCGCTCTTTCCCTCTCTAACACATGCTGATAGACACTCATATTTCCTGTGGTAACAAGCGTGAAAATGGCCTCATAAATCCAAAGTGATTTTGCAGAGACCACATCAGCAGCCTAAAGGAGATGTATTATGTAAATAAAACAACACGCCATCAGTATTACTGGCTTGTTGCTGCCACCAGATCATAATGACTCAGTGGGAGACTTTTAGTGGAATATGGCAACAGTTCGATGAGGTGTGTGGTGGTACAAATATGAATGTATGCGTGTGCATGCAGGCTCCCAAGCAGACACGCTCATTTGCTACATAATTTGATATTTCATCATAAGTCTCTATCCCAGCATTGTGTGGCTCTTTGCAGCTTGCCATGGTCCAACGATCTGTCAGCAGAACATGGGGAAGGAAGGCAGGGCCAATCCACTTTCTCTGTGTCGTATAGAAACCCATGCACAACAGTCACACTGTTTATTGAAGGTGAAGGAGTGAGGAAAGGTGTGTGACTGTGTGTGTGTGTGTGTGTGTGTGTGTGTGTGTGTGTGTGTGTGTGTGTGTGTGTGTGTGTGTGTGTGTGTGTGTGTGTGTGTGTGTGTGTGTGTGTGTGTGTGTGAAAACCTGCATACAAACATAAAATGAGTGTACGTGAACAGCTTGGTGTCGGAGTGTGCGACAGTGGTAGTTTGATACACAAACACTACTCACATATTCAGTCATTTACACAGACGCACACACACGCCCTAACGGCTCGCCTAGCTCCGATCTGTGATGGATTGGCTGCACTCCTGCCATGACAGACGAGCGATGGATGGAGAGCTGAGAAGATGAAGGAAAGAAAGGGACAGAGGGGGACTGTGTGTGTGTGCGCGTGTGCGTCTGTGTGTGTGTGTGTGCGTTTGTAGGCATGCTGGCAGTGAGAAAAGAGCTGAGTGCAGTGGTCTTGGTGCCAGGGAGGATCTTACATGGGGCCAAGCCGATCATTTCCTCCTATGCAGCACGTGTCATTTCCTCTAAACAAACAGCCCTTCTGTGGGCATGAGAGAGGTTGGAGGCCTTCCCTGTGAATCTCCCTCTGTCCTCCACCATCTCCTCCATGTGTGTGTGTGAGTATGTGTGGTTTTTTTTGTTTTGTGCCCTGAATGCCATGAACAGAAGTGATAGTACAGCATCAAAGCAGTCATGCACAAACCCTGTCCAAACTTTGACTGGCTTAACTTTTGCTGCCAGTCTTTCACAAATACAATGCAAGGGCACATTCTAAGTAGATTATTTTAAAATAATGTAAAATCTCTAGTGTAAACTTTCTTCATGGTATCATATACCACGCTGCAGTGTTTTACGACCTGATTAGTCTCCAGATGTGGGTATTTATGCCTTGATAAATTGCACCAGTAAAGCCAAACCTATTCACATTACAGGCTCTTAAATGTGAGAGATTACTTTTTTTTGCATCACTATTATTGTAAAGTGAATTGCAATAAAGATGTATTGAAGTAAAAGTAATCTTTTCAGAATATAAATAGTGATATGTATGCAATAATATATTCCATAAATTAATACATTTATTTAATTAATTAATTTTTTAATGCTCTAGGGCGCTCACAGAAAATATAGACAGTGCAGGAGTATTTATGTTTTTTTTTCCAGCTCCACACAAACACCAAACATGTACACTGCCAACAACCTGTAAACCAACATCAGCAAGGCTACTGATCGTAACCATCAAGAGAAACCTGAGGGATTAGTAACTACAGTTTGATAACTTACCTGCACAGGCTGGAGCAGCCAAGCTGCAGAGTTTTTATGAGCTGCTGTCTCCACAACTTTGTCCAAACAAAATTTCTTTTAAAGTTGTTGTTTTGGGATTTAATGAATTCATCTCTTATTCATGTTCTACTTTACCCTTAACTGAACAAGCCTGAGAATCAGATTTTTCAGCTCAGCACTTATTCCATGTTTGTCCATTTATTTTAAAGTACTTCAGTTATTCCATGCAGCTATCCAGTATCTATATCAGTCATAGAGTGTGGGGGCTGTTGAACCCAACTGTTATTAGTCTGTACCCCAGATTTGGCTGACTGGACAGGTCACTAGTCTATGTCAGGACTTGCTCCAGTTCACTTGTGGAGCAGGTTATTTGTGTTTATCGCCTGGAATGAGCAGCTGATTTGCTGTCTTAGTGCAGGAGATCACATTAATTCCTATAGGCTTTTTTTCAGAATATTTTAATTAGAGCAAAATAAAATGCTTAAAAATAAATATACTGTAATTTTTTACTGCTACCTCTGCCAATTTGACAATAATTGATACATTTTTTAAAAATGTCCTGGTGGTCTAGTGATTAAGACAAATGCCAAATAACCACAATGTACCAGTCAACAAACAGTAATGATCATTATTAGTTGTTGCTGCATATGCTTCTCCATCTATGCCCAATTCTTGAATCCGGAATCTCTATGCGAGAGTCTATACCACCTGTCGTTTCTGCATTAAGGCATTGTGTCAGACATGATTTGTGTTTTCCAGCCAGGAGTGCGTTCTGTGTGCAAACCAACAATTACAGTCGCTCCTAATTACACACTTAAAGATATAATTAGGCCTGCCTGTTCCATTACTAAACAAAGAGATATCACTGTACACCAAGGCGCTCTGTGGAGCGAGAGGGTTCACACGCGGACAAGCCAACATGAACACACATATGCAATTTAATTACCATGTTAATCGTGCACACTTACCATACGGTGGAAACAACTTGGGAACGAACATAATGGCTTTTCCTTGGCTTTATTTGCTTTCAGTTGAGTTGTTACAACAGTGAGAGAGTCCATAGTGCAATTTTCCAAAAGACAAGTCAATAAATAAAACTCAAAAACAAAACCTTCTCAGTGCGTTGGCAATACATATGCCTCAGGAATTAAGTGCAGCAAATAAATAAATGACAGGAACATGAAAATAAAATGAGCAGACGCAACAATTGCGCTAGTCCCTCAGTCCATCAGATTACAGATGTTGGAAAATTCGCTATACTGTAGGTTTAAAGGTTTTACATTTTGTACCGACTAACTGAATCCAACATATTGTAGATTTCGGCCAGAAGTTGTCAAAGCCTTTTTTTCTCAATTTATGGCCTACTGCTGTGACCAGCGACTTTCCCTAAACCTAACCCTCTTTGTCTTGAGGCCCATCTTCTGCTGAGATTAATAACTTATGGCTAATATTCACAACTTTCTTCCTAGATTGGTGGTTTTTCATCTCTATCTCCAGTCAGGATTTCTTGAACATGCCAACAGTTTACTGCACACTTCCAGGCATAGAACAATATTAGCATTAATTTCAATGTTATTATTATTATTATTATTTCCAGCAGGTTCCTGACCACAGGGAGAACCTCTTTATATTATGTAGTCATTTTATTCACTGTAATTTAAAGCTATTAATTGACACAGCCGTAGGCCACAGTGTGTTTATTGCATCGATCAGGGTGTCCTTTCATGTACTAAAACTGAGGTGTACTTTATGCTCAGCATTACCTCAATCATTCTGTGTTATCTCTTTCTAAAGTACACTGTCTAATAAAAATGTCACTACCTTAAAAATAACCTAAAAAGTCAATAAATGTGATTAAAATAAAGATATGACATCCTGTGAAATCACAGAAAGCAGTGCACAAACACACCTAATCCTTACCTCGACAAGCATGTTGGGGATTCGAGTCATCGAGCTACAAGAGGAATGAGGCACGAGTCTTCGTCTGAACCTTGAGATATGAGCGATGTGTGTGTGTGTGTACATGTGTGTCTCTGTGTGTGTAAGTGTATTTAGCAGCCCTCACTCTCTAGCCGGCTGCTTAAGAATCCAGTCACATCTTTTGCTAGCAGGCAGGCAGTAAGGCGCTTTCACGCTCACAGGTTTGCTTTGGTTGAGTCTAATACCCCTTTCTCTCTCTGTATCTGTGTGTGTGTGTGTGCATGCACATTAGCATATGCCTAAATCTGACACTATGTGTAACTAACTCCCTTCTTTGTTTCTTCACTTTCTGTTTGTGTGACAGTTGTGTGTTCATGTTTATTAGATATGAGTGTGTGTTTGTGTGTGTGTGTGTGTTGGCTCTTGCTGGCACTGATAAACCTACTTACACTCTCCCCTGATCTGTTTGCTCTGGGCTGGCTGAGACACACACACACACACAAACACACACACACACACAGAGTCCTCTGCTTTAGCTGCTAGCTGATCTGTGACGGCCTGCCACTCAAATGCAGCTCTGTTGAGACACTGCACAAAAGAGGAGAGGAGGCTGGCTGGGGATGGAGGGAGGAAGGGAGGAGTAGGAGGAAGCAGGGGCGGTGAGAGGGGTGGGAGAGAAGAGAGAGAGAGGGTATCAGTGTCTTTCTTTCGGATGCCTGCTAGCTTCCGCTCTCTGGCCGTCTCCTTATCTCCCTACTCCTCACTCTCCTCCAACTGACTGGCACTGGCACCTGCTCTTCACTCCTCAGCTCCCCTCCCCTTTCCTCTCTCTCTCCCCCTTCACTCTCTCTAGCTTTCTTTTCCCAATCTCTCTTTCCTCCTGTCTTTATTTGCCTACCTGACCGAATTTCAGTTCATCTCTCTCTCTCTCTCTCTCTCTCTCTCTCTCTCATTTACTTACCAAGACAAGAAGACCTAGCAAAAGATGAAAGAGACAAAACAAAGAGAATGAAAGAGGCAGAGCACATCACAAAGACAGTCTGCAGAGGCATTTTGCAAAAAACATACTGCACATAGCAGAGAGAAAAACGTGGTTTGTCAAGGAAATGCAACAAATTCACCAAAAAAAAAAAAAAAACAGGGGGAAGAGTAGGTGAAGATGACGAGAAAAAGCAAATAAAACAGCAGTGTTCCTACCTGTACAGTCTAGGTGCTGTCATTGGGATGCAGTAATAACCCATGGGCTGCAGCTCAAGAATAGAAATCCGATGAAGCATCCAGTGTTGGATTTTTTTTTACAGCAATCAGATAAATATATCCAAATTAGAAAAAAAAATTCTGCAAAAACAACTGACAATGCTGGTAGACTTGACTCAATTTGTCTCGGTTTTGAGATATCCACCTCTACAAATCTGAATATAAATATGTTTGTCATACATGCACACAATGAAAATTTACCTTAAAACGTTTGAGAAAAAACATCTCTTTTGTGTAATGGTGGATTATACATTTAGGAACATTTGGTAGAAAGTAGTTCCAACTGTTTTTTTAGACTATTTAGTAAAAGTTTTTATTTATTATTATTATTATCATTATATATTTATTTGGATATAATTTCAGTGAACCAACTATGTAAAACTTGTAAATAAAAGGTGCACTAATCTGTATATTACAAATGGATAAAATCAGTTGTTGTGGTGTAAAAGATGTCCCTCATAATGATGAATTCAAAGAAAACTATCACTCAAATCAGCAGTTCCTCCTAGCATTACACAGCATGTTGCCATCTTTCAGGTTATGGTTTACATTTTTTTGTCACACTGCTTTTGTGTTTCCAGTATCTAGTTGGTGAACAATTAAAGAACCAGCCAGACAGTTCCCTCAGGAGCAGGTGGAGACCAAAACAGAGCTAAAAGCAGAGTGAGTATTGAGCTGATTCAATATAAATGTTTCACTGTGGTTCCCCCAAGTGGAAAAATCAAATCAACAAGGGAATTGCAGTAACCTCTGAAAAGTACCCGGATCTTCCTTTACTATGTTTCATCAGGTGAGGAAACAGATAAAGGGAAGGTGTGGTGGATAAGAGAGGAAAGAGCAATGACAGGCACAAAGTTGGTGATGGGGTTGAGGTGGAGTAAAGAGACAAAAGGAGTTTGTGGTGGAAGAGAAAGAGCGTGCTCAGCAAAATGGATCCATAGCCCAGGGTTAGTGAAGACAGAGAGAACTCTTCATCAGCACCTCGACTGCTGCCGATATCGCTGAGTCATCATTGCCCTGACACACAACTGCAGGGGAAAAAAAAGCTTTCAACACCAGGATCACCTTCATTATCACTCATCAGCCCTGTCATTATCACTCCACAAGTCCAAATCCATCATGCATATTATTTTAATATGGACAAATGCATAAATATTCACATTTAATTCACTTTCTAAACGGATGAAATTGTTGGTGAAGTTTGTCCCTTTAACAATTTTTCCCAAAGCCTAGTGGGAGATGCCTTGAGCTATTGGGGATTTTTCCCAGTGCCACCCTCGCACCTGCCCCTGGCAAAAACAGAATAACTATGCAAAACTCTCTTTCATTCTTGCAGGCTCCCTCTTCTTGTTTCCTCTTTCCCTCTTTCAGTTTTTAATTAAACAGAGGCAGAGGGCTGCAAAAACCTGCTACTAATTACACAGCCACTGCCTCTCTCTCTCCTTCCCTCTTCAGTTTACTTGATTCTCTCCCTTCAGTTTCTCTCTCTCCCTCCCTCTCTCTCTCTCTGAGCTGGGCTGGAGCCCCGCCAGCAGCCTGTGGAATCACTTACCAGCTACCACGGTGGGGGAGAGAACGTACACTTGTTGGCGTCCACACACACACGCACACACACACCCGCGCACACACACACACACACACAAGCTCACAAGAAATGACATATGCACAGACACACTGGCACAAATGTGTGCCTGCACAGATGCAGGCAAACCTCATTACAAGTTGCAATGTGCAAAATGCAGACTTCTAAACACACACACACACACACACACACACACACACACACACACACACACACACACACACACACACACACACACACACACACACACACACACACACACAGCTGCACACATCTTTACACTACACTTATCCTAACGTGTGTGTATGTGTGTGAATGATTGTGTGTGTGTGTTGTGTGTGTAAAGAAGGCACGAGGGTGATCAGCTTCCTAATGAGAGAGAACACTAATCATATTTCACACTGACACAAACACAATCACAACATCTGTATTTACTGTGGCCCTCCCTCTCATTCCTCTCGCCCCTTCCCTTTAGTGCACAGTAACTTCCCTCCCTCTCTCCCTCTCTCCTTCATCTCCTTGCATCTTTCACCCCAGTCCTCTCCTTTCTCCCCCGCTATACAGCATCTTCCTCTGTTTCTTGCGTTCTATCGCTTCCCTTCCTCCCATACCTCTCCTTTGTCATTTTTTCTTCCTTCTGCGGTGATGAAGCAGACAACGAATACACAAAGATTGAAAGCTTGAGACCAACACCTCTTTCAAACTACTCTCTCTGTCTCCCTTCATCAAACTATGTATCTTTTTTCTTCTTCTAGTCTTTCCCTCCTTTCCATCTTAATACAGCGCAATCTTATTTAAGCCTGTGCTTTCAGATGGGTGGCAGCGACACTGTAATTTAACAAAGGGTCGTCCAATCCATCACACAGACAATGTACACACTCTGCTGCCATGCATCACCTGCAGGGGAGTGTGTGCCTTCGTGGCAGTGGCAAACAGATGAGTAAATGATTGAGAAGCAAAAGGGGTAAAGGAGAGAAAGATAGAGGGGAAGGGAAGATAACATAGATTTAGTTTTGGGTTACATCCACAGAGGCAACAGACATTGTTGGACAGAGAAAGAAAGAGGGACCCGATAGAGAGATGCAGCTTCACAGCCAAAGTAGCTGGACAGCAGGAGTGGGTGGGACACAGAAGCCCCCTCTGCTGCAATCAAGCTTCTGTCACCATCTGAACGCCATTTTAAAACCATCAGCTTTGGCTCCCCATGTAAACAAGGGCACGACCCCAAACATGCTCCCCTTGCTAAATGGGCTCTTTCTGGCAGCTGCAGACCCCAAAATGGCTGACTTTGTGGGGTGGGAATTGGAGCCAGAATGGCTAACGGACTGTATTACAGAGGAGTATGTTGAGTTCATCTTCATTACTGCAGTGTTTTTGACTGTGTACAAAAGATGTTGTCATTTATTCAAAAACATGTTAGTAGTAGTGAGCCAACACCCCAGAAGTGATGACATTGAGTAAAAATGGTGATGCATGCTGGCTTAGCTGAATTTCTCATTTGCTCCTGTTTGTAGTCAACTAAGAAAAAATGTGCTGTATTATCAGTAAGCTATAATGTTTATTTTTCATGCAGAACCAAGATGATATTTATTCATATGGAACAAAAATAATTTAAATTACTTTGCCTCTCAGATTTGTATTCAGTCTGAATCCAAAAGGTGGATCAGTTCTTTGTATTTACCAATAAAAACATTTAACACTTTTTAGTCAACCCAGCTGTTTAAAGTCTAAAGATATTTAATTTGCAATAAAGAACCAATAACTAACCATGTTAATTCTATAATAAATCGGTTAATTGAATGACTCATTGTTTCAGCTCTGAAATAGGACATTAGCAATTTACAGGTATAACACTAATCCGGCAAAAATGTGTCATGTCAACAAAACATATTCACATTTCTCTCTAGAATAAATGTTAGCCATTGTGGCCTTCCCACTAACATTTTCACTTTAATTGCTATTTAGATTAATGCAAACAAATAAGCAAACAAGTATTATGAACGGCAGATTATTGAGAATTATGATGTGCTTACATGGCTGTGTGACAGAGATAGAGAGATAGAGTCTGTGACAGTGAAAAACAGAGGGGGCATGTCATAGGGATGTGTGTATTCCTGCAGGGCATTGGGGGGAGTGTGTATATGTGTGTTTATGTGTTTGTCAGCAACAGAAAGAGAAACAGTTGAAGATCTGATGCAAAGTTCATACACACCCACACATGCATGTGCACATGCACACACAGACACACACACACACTTTGCAGGCAGCAGTTTGATAATGACATGGAAATGATATGGTAATGATATGGTAATCTGGCAACATTATTCTGCCCACCAGAGAGTAGAAGGGAGAAGAACCTGCCACAAATCACACACACACACACACACACACACACACACCTCACCTCATGGGGTTTTTACATTGACTTACATTCATTTTCTGCAGATTTACCTAAACCTTAAACATAACCAGTATTTTTCCTAGCCTAACCCTTCTCATAACCTTCAACCAAGTTGTTGCTTCAAGATCAGCACACACACACACAAACACACACCTACACATACATTTTTTAAATTAAGTTTTAATATACTGTATAGCACACAGATTTTCCAAACATAATGACGAGTTGAAGAAAAAAAATGTGGAGTTTGACAAAACAAAAAATAAAATTCTTCTCTTTTAAGCTCAGCTTTTGAACCTCGTCACCTTGATACCAATATACGCTCTGGGAAATCAATAGTACTCAACATTGTACCCAATAAACTGGCATATTTTTGTGCATTTATAAATATATATATTGGAGGAGACATTTGACATTGACTTACAGGTAGATATTAAGCTTTATAGGAAAGTTGACCATAAAGCACTGGATTATAATTTTACATTTTATTACACAGGCTGAAACTTTATACATTGAATACAATGCTGCCACCCTCTGGATTAACCCCCACACTGCAGTATTTGTACTGTACAATAGATGCACTTCAATGATATAGGAGAAATAATTGTAAATTGGGTATAAGAGAAGTGTCAGTGTAAGCACAATTCAGAGTCTATATTGTAAATGAAATCTATATAGATTATATAATTTAAAAAATTCACTTCAACCATGATAGGTATATTTATTGTTCAGAGGACTTTATGCAGTAGTGAGTATTTGTGAAATCTTTGTACTTTTAGATGAAACATTTTTCTAAAAGCTTTCAGTTCTATTGTGATATTTGCATCATTTAAAATTTACTGTAGGATTGCAAAAGTTAATCTTTGTATAGCTGCTTAAAATTAAATATCAAAAATCCAATTAATTATATGATTCTTACTGTAAAAATAATAGGTGAATAAAGTAAAGGAAAATGTTATATAAGGAAAATCACGAGGTACAGTCTGACAAACAAAACAAATAAAAAATAATGAACCCTACAGAGTATTCTATGTGGTACATATTATTTTGTGAGTTCACATGTGCAAACTCTATTTGCTGCAAGCTAGTAAGTGGACTCTAAGTGAGGATTTTGTTAATCTCTAAAGATGACCTTCTGCTAAAAGGCTGTTAACCAGCATTGCCACTCCTTCTTTCCTTTCCTTCCTACCTTTCACTCTCTTCTCTTCTCTGATAGTCAGTGTTCCCTTTGCTGCTCCCCTTTAAGTGGCTGTGATTGACAGGTGAGCTATATCCATGCAATATCACCCAGCGCACGTTCCTATTCCCTCTTGGAGCCTTCATCCGCCGGTCAAATTAACCTTCCGTGCCAACGGCAGGGGGCCCTGCGTGGGCCAATCAGCAGGTGATTAGGGCGGGGGTGGGAGGGGTGAGGGGTCACTGCGATGGGGCCATCGCAAGCCTGATTGGTTTCAATCAGCGGCCAGCAGCAAGGACAGCTGGGAGCTGAGCCACAGTGAGCACTAATCAACGTGTCCCACAGTGAGGCATGAACAGTCACACACAAACACACACACAAAGAGACACACATTCAGACAAGTAGATTGATGTTAAGGTGGACACACTGACAACACAGACATCTGTGTGTACACATTCACACTGAGACAAGAAAAACACACAAAATACACACAGCAAGACACGTGAAACAGAAATGAACAGTCAAGATCACAACAGATAAACAGAAAATCCCACAAGGGAAAACTAGAGAAAAGCGAGAAACAGCGCAAAGGAGACTAATACACTCAGAGCAATCACAGCATCTCACAGAAAATGGAACATCTAATTGCATTGGATTTGTTAATTTGACCACTGGCATATCTGATAGGATCCCGTGACATTGGTTAGCAATGCTCTGTCCTATAAAACACAACAACACATCTCCTGCAATGCTTCAAAAGTGGAACAATCCAGATTTTCTTCGCTATGTTTGATGTTATGCTAATTTTTGTGCAAATTTTGCTTTGACCAATTACCAATAAGATGATCTGCACAAAGTCGAAAGAGCAAATGATGTAGTTCCTCTTCAGTTGGGTGAAAGGCGAGATGACATGGAGATCTGCTTTGGTTTCTGCTTATCACAGTGAGAGTAGCTGAGTTCTTTGTGTGGGCTCATTGAGGGGAATGTCTATGGAAAGGATTTTCTTCAGTATGTTTTGCGTGAAGAAAAAAACAACTGAAAATGTAAAACAAATGTAAAATTATCAGTTTAATAGCAACATACTTGAATATAACCTTTTTAATGAACAGTGCTACAGTTTCTCTCTTTTGTTTTCCTTCCTTCCAACAACAAACAGAAAAAAAGCAAACTGGGACTTTGCTCATGATCAAAAATTATAAAACAAGACAGAGAAATTGTTTCTCAAAATAGCATTATGTCCTGACCCTATGCACCACCATCAGTTTCTCATTTACAGTCTAACAAGAGACTATTCTTTTCAATACTAAAAATAGGAACTTTAACAGATGATTAGTCATTTCATCATTTTTTCCATCTTCACAAGAGAAAAGTGAAAACATTAATTTCTGAAAACATGAAATGTGTTACTAATTTAAAACCTTATTAGATTTGAAGATTAGATTGTTTGATTGTCTAAAGAAGTAATTATTTTCTAAACTAATGATTGTTCTTCCCCTGAAAATGGTTGTCTAAAAGGATATAATCGTCTAAACATGTATTTAAATAAATACAAAAATTCAGCCGATAAACTTTCATACTTCAAAATGGAGGCTTAGTAATTGCAGCGTAAAGGTCCAGAAAAATATGAATGATGATTGGCTGCTGTGCATATTTTTCAGCATCTAGAGTTTGGGCCACAAAAATACCACGTAAAAATTAAATTAAAACCCTAACATGATGGGTTTTAATTACATTGCTACATACTACTTTTGTAAGATTGTGTACTAAAATAAATTAAAAATTTAAAGAAATAAAGTATTTTAGTACAAAATCTTACTTAAAAGTACTATGTAACAATGTATTAAAACCCATCATGTTAGGGTATTAATTATCCTAACTTGATCCTAACTTGATGCTTTCTTTGAAGTTTATCAGCCATATGTCTGACATACTTCCAAAAGTGAAAAATATAGCAAAAAGGTATTTTGTAATTAAAAAAAGGCAAATATCTGTGTTACAGGGAGAACAAAAGCAGCAACTGTTACTAACTTTTTGTGCTTACAGCTACTTATGCCCATAATAATAAAAAAAAATTGTAAAAGTAAAGCTGTAAAATAAATGTAGTAGAGTAAAAATAAAAATCATGTAAAAATGTAAAATACAAGTACCTCAAAATTGTATTTAATTGTAGCATTTGAGTAATGCACTTATAGTAAGTAGCAAAAATGATCAAGGAGTGTGTAAAAAAGTTATAGCAAATTATTGACAATTATATCATTGCCAAGTTAGCCTGATAAAACATTAAAAACTATATAATACAACTATTGCCATTTCCAAAGAAGGCGATGAAAACTTTTGCACTTAAATGTAGAGATGGTCAATAGTAAAGTAAAGGTTTTACACTTAGTAGTACATACCTTACTTCTAGTAGTACTGCTTCACATTCTTCAATCCAGTTGAAGTACAAAATTACACGCTTTATTTACTTAAAGGTATAAGTACTCCAAATACACTCAAAAAGAAGACACTGCATTTCAGAAAGTACTGAACTTAATGGTGTTGATAACCTGGGTGTCACAGTCTAGTCCAGATTTATTTAACACACTATAGAATGTGAAAATTATGGTAAAGAAAAATTATAGTAATTATTTAAAAGCAGGACCAAAAACAGCACATCCGGTAAAGTTTGAGCATATTTATGTCTAGATTTATTCAATAAAGTCTTACATTTGAAAACTGTGGCAAATAAAAGTTATAGTAATTATTTAAAAATAAGAGCCAAAGAGACCTAGCAACAGGGTGGTAAACAACACTGACACCACTGGTAAAGTTCAAGCAGATCATGCCCAATTTATTTACTGGTGGATAACCATAACATATCATAATTTAATAGTTAATAGTTAAATAATTATTGTTGATAATCTAAATCTGCAAAAAGTAACTAAAGCTTTAAAATAAAGATAGTGGAGTCAGAATATGTTTTCCTCTAAATTCCAGGAACATAAAATAAAAGTGGCCTAAAATTGTAATTCGGTACAGTTTTTGAATAAATGTACCTCTTAAAAGTAAAATTGGAAGAAAGGCTCATACAACGTCTCTTTGTCTGCAGGGCCTGTTCAGTTTGCACCTCGAAGACCAACATTAAGCAGTTCACTCAAACTTTTATTTTTGCGTATAGAAGCGATTACTTTTCTGCTTCGCTGCTTCCGGTCCCCGCAGCGTAACATGTTCCTGCAACGTCTACTCCGGACGCTGCTGCTGCGTCTGCGCAGACACGGAACATGAAGGGGGAGGGAGCGGACATGGTTCATATTCCTGCTATTACAGGAGGAGAAAGGAGTTTGCTCCTCGGCTGAACAACAACTTCACAGGTAAAGTAACATACAGAAAACACACATAACGAACACACGGTTTCCACGAGTTCCTGTTATGATTGCTTGTGTTGACATAGTTGTCGGTGAAGTTGAATCATACTTTTGAACTTTCCTTATCATTAGGAAACTTTCCTCTTAACTTTTAGAGGCTGCACAGCTGTGCGGTGTTATTTCAATAAGTCTGTTCAAATCGAGTCATGGCAAAGTTTATTTCTGACCCAAACTTTTAGTTTGGCGACTTCACTGACCAACAGCTGTTATAAACAACAGGATGTTCTCTCTGTACAGAAAACGCCTGCTTTCAAAGCAACAGGAAATATCTGGTCGTATCTCTTCTCTGTGGTTATATTGGTTGTTACTCAGACATTTTGAAGTCAGAGATGAATCAGCTGATTTTAACATCTTCTTGCTCTGTCTGTTTGAGGAAAGGTGGGGCGATCTTAGCCTGCGAGACTCCACTCAAACTTCGCCACACAGTCTCGGTGCTGTTAATCCTCAGTCACAGTCAGGCTTCAGCTTGTCAAATGTCCGCATTTTGAAATACTAGAAACCACAGGTGTAATTAGGATGCAACCATGGCTTTCAGAATATATGATAACATTACTGCTGAACACAAAGACAAACTGTAAACCGAGGAGTGTAAATAAGTACTCAAGTAATTTAGTAAGTATTAGAATGCAGTACCTGTGCTTTACTCAAGTGCTGCTACGTTCCACTTTGTACTTCGAGGTACCTTTATATTGTAGGGTAAGATGGGGGGAGATGTTCACACTACGTGAGACCACCAAATATCATATTGTTATGACATTTGTTTTATCTTGCAAGTATCTGTTGTTGAGCTCTGCACAAAATATGACTTTTAGGTAAACTCTTCTAATTTGTCCTGTTTGGTTTTTAGGGATCTGTGAACATAGAAAGCTCCATCCCCAATACAGTTAGGAGTTTTAATGTGGAGAGTTTAGCAGTTGTTAGGAACAAAATATTAAATGGCCTCATTTGTTTATATGATAGGTGGAAATGGCACTGGAGGCATTTAGTCAAGAATTTTAAATGTAATCTGATGGGACAGGTCCCGATCCCAGATAAAAATGGAAGGGTTGTGGCAGGAAGGGCAAAAACTCATGCCGTGGCGACCCCTGAAGGAACAAGCCGAAAGCCGTTTGATCTGTAATCTGATACTTTTTAAATGTACAACATGCATGTAATATTCTATTTTACACATGACATTTTGATCTTTGAAAGAGATTTTAACACATTTTAGACTACTGAAGAACGTTGCAGCATGCTCCGATTTCTGTGAGCCTACGGCCATAAGCCATAGCTTCAATTTAAGAGACACTAGAACATGAAGGTCCATCAAAAGAACGAGCAATATAATATTGGCGTATATAATGAGAGCATTATGTGTACATTTGTAAATATCAAATTAAAAAGACAAACCACATAAGAAGTGATACAAACAAAATAATCATGGGTCATTTCCATATCACAGATTTAATAAAAATATAGAAACTCAGGAACATCTGTGACAAGAAACCCCAGATGGCATCTTGCCCGATTAGTAGGTCAAACTTTTATTTATTTTTACAACTAGATTATTTTACCAATTTCTAACCCCCAAACTATGTTTCTTTATGCATCGTCATTTTGTTATGAACTGTGTTCTTAAGGGCGAGGTCTTCCCCTTTCTTACCCTGCCTATACCTGTCTACAGTTAGTAATTTGAAGAACTTATACCAAACTTGTGCACACTTTATACAGAATTAGGGTTTTAATGTTTCGCATAATATATTGTAGTACAGTATTGTGGTACTGTATCAGTTTACAGTGTGCAGTATAGTTCGTTAAAGAGTTAAGTACATCTGCCACTACACGGGCAGAATGTAGGTTTTCCCACAAAGCAAAGACAGTTGGATTTTAAACTTCCATGTATCCAAATCTTTACCATCTTTTGGTTTAATCTTTAGTTTAGCAAACTAAACTTGATTATTGTAAATTGTTAAGTAATAAAAGATTACTTAAGTTAAGAGCTAAGTAATAAATAAATTCATAAAAGTCAAATGTAAAATTTTAATGGTCCCACGTTCTCCAGTGTAATCTTTTCAGTCTTTTATAATTGTAAATAAAATATTTTACTTTTTTCTCAGTGGTTGACCAAATAAAGGAATTTAACGATGCCATACTTTTTCTTTCTCACTTAGGAAACAGCTTTCTTTCATCATATAGTACTGTAGGTATAATGCTGTCAATCTCTGCAGATAAACTGCTGGTTCCAATCCAGTGATGTCTTCTTCTCCGTGGTGGGACCTGCTGGTCTCAAACCACTCCTCTCCCTCCGGCCTCCAGGACAACGGTTCCTGCTTCAGCTCCACAGAAAGCACCGTACTTAAAGGAATCAAGTTTGGAGGAGTGCCCATGGTGCTAATGATCGATTTCATTGTGTTTCTGGTATGTGTCGGTCTCTCTGCTTCAGATGTAGCTGGGAAGAAGTTAGAGAAGAGTTGAAATCTTGTGAGCCCATTAGGGATTTTGGTCTGAGTCAAAATCTGAGTGCTTTAATATCTTTTTTTACTGAGTCCTACAAATCTCTATCAATCTGCTGTAATTTTAATGGATATGCATTTATTAAAATATGCTCAGTCTATGCCCACATTAATCCTCAAAATCTCCTTGGGATGTTTTCAGACCCCAGCGATCACTAAATATTTCGTTGTGTTTTTTTTTTTTTAAATAAGTAACTCTTTAATATTTTCTTTATTGTTACAAATAAATATATCTTTCATATAAACAAAAGTCCAGTGAATATTTTTCCATTATACGATGATAATAGTATTAATATTAATAATTATAAGAAGAGGCCCCAACAACTGATGAAATCCTCTTGCCACCCACAGGTGTTGGTGACCGTCTTCTCTTGTATCAGGAGGAAGTTCTGGGACTATGGACGTCTAGCACTGGTTGCAGACAATGAAGGGTCAGTTCACTTTCTAAAGCGTAATAGACAAACTGATTAGTGTAACGTCAACTTGGAGCCTCTGGTAGATCTTTATTTGTCCATTTGATTCTATGACACAAAATTTTGTGTTTCAGATCAGCATATCGTCGACTTACATCATCATCCAAGATGGATGAGCAAGAGTATGAACTGGTGTGTAAACGAAACCATTTGTCATTTTATTTCACCATAAGGATTATTAATAAAGCAGAAAGAATGCCTGTAGTAAGTAATTTATAGATTGGAAGATTTTGCAGCACCACTAACGCAATATGTTAATATTTAAATTACATGCACTTTGTGATTATGTTAGCCAGGTCAAGGTCAGTTTGGTAGTAAGGTAGTAAGTAGCTAAGTATACTCACTGGAGTACTGTACTGTACTAGGCTACATTTACTTTCACTCCACTCCATTTTAGAGAACAATATTGTACTGTATCCGCTATATTTTATTAGTTGCTAGTTATTTTTTGCAGATGTAGATTCTTCAAATAGAATCTGAGTGGTCCATGTTTAAAGGCTCCATAATGGAAGTGGACGCTCTGAGTTGTAGGCAGAAGGTACTTGCTGATTGTCGTGGTGGCAAGCTGAGGACTTGCTGGTGGACATCAGGCTGAAGAAAGTGACCTTTGGAGCATAGTTGGCTCAGGGGTCTCCCGAATCAACAGACAGGAACTGGCAGGCCAGAAGGGCTGCAAACACAAAAACTCTGGATTTCTGGGCTTAACTGGGGGGAGGAGAGTGTCCAGTTTCGGGACCTCAGAATTTCTTCTCTGATGTGGTTCTGTTTGCTTCATCAGACCATGACCTCCAGCATGCGCTGGGACGGTTTACAGCTTTTAAGTCTGAGACCATGGTTCTCACCCATGGGTTGGGAATGAGTCACTACCCCAAGTTTGAGTTGGCATTTAGTAAGAATGCCTCCCGTTGGAGGTGGTAGGCTGGTAGGAGACCCGTGGTATAGCCAGAACATGTTGGAGGGATCATAAATCTCATCTGGCCTGGGAACGCCTCGGAATCCCCTCAGATGAGCTGGAGATCTTGCTGGGGAGAAGAATGTCTGGAAAGCTTTGCTAAACCTGCTCCCACCACGACCCGACTTAGGATAAGCAGAAGATAATGGATGGATGGATGAAGTTTTCTTCACCATAATTTTTACATTTTAGAGTTAATCTTAACTAGAATTTGAAATTCAGTACAATTTAAACTACTTTTTTTCTTAGTTGAGTAGACATGTAATTTTGTATTTCAGCTTGAGTAAGTAATATGAAGTAGAACTTTTTTTTTTGAGTATTGACTTTGTGTACTTTTACTGTCTCTACCTATTATTGTGTAAATGTGGTTTAGGTCCTAAGATGCTTTTGGGAGCCTATGAAGAACTTTATTGTATGTTAGTGTAATGAAAATATTTCTCTTTCTTCTTAGGGATGCTGCTCTTGGCTGCCATACATCCTCAGAATGGAGTGAGTGACTCTGCAGTGTGTTTTTTATTTTGCGGCTCATTGTTTCTCAATGTATGGTTCAACCAAATCTGTTTTAATAAGGCATTTATACAAGTCACTTGTTGCTTTTTGTCATTAGTGTGTTTCAACTGTGTTTCAGTAAGGAAAAGATTAAAGCCAGATGTGGCATGGATGCTGTCCATTACCTGTCCTTTCAGCGTCATCTACTCGTCTTACTCACGGTCATAACCATCACCTCCCTGTCAATCATATTGCCTGTCAACCTGACAGGAAACCTACTAAGTAGGTTTGACATTGCACTCGGTCCCTGTAACAATCCAGCATTACAAAGGTTCAAACTTTTAACAACAGCCAGTGTCTGTTAACTGACAGACTGGCATATTTTTTACAGATGTTTAATGTGCTGATTATGGTTTCAGGCTGTATTTAGTGTGCATTTTATAAAGGCTTCAAATGTGAATCATTTGATCCACTAAAAATTATTGTGGTGAACTGTCCACTTTATAATTAGTGACTTTGCTTTTTTCCTGTAGGTGATTATAACTTATTTTATATTTCTGTTCATGCTCTTGTCTTTACTTATTTACTATACATACTCTTACTCATGCTTGTTTTTCTTTGTTTCAGGTAATGAGCCAGAGAATTTTGGAAGGACAACTATTGGGAATCTCCCCGAGAAGTGAGTACTTTTTAAGACTATTCAATAGAAAATATCTTGACATATACAGTAGTTTGTATTCATCCTTGCGGTTTGTTTATAACAAAAGGTGTATTGGTATCTGTCACTCTCTAGTGACAAGTTGCTATGGCTGCACACAGTATTAGCAGTTCTGTACTTGGGCCTGACAATTGGTCTGCTGCGGCATCACACATCACAAATGAAAGGCATGCGCGAAGAGACAGTGAGTGTGTTTTTTTTTTTTTTTTTTTTTTTTTTTTTTCGTCCTTACAGCTTATCCCGTAAATTACATTGACATGTAAACATTGTCTTTTTCTATTTTATTTTTTAATTAGATTGCATTGTTGTCTATGAATAAACATATAATGGAAAACTTACCACATTAATGTGTGGTTAATCACATTAATTAGATGCTGAGTGTCACCCAACTGTGCTTGCATGTGACTTAAAGTCATTCTAACTTTAAATTTGTAGTCCAGAAACACCTTGTTTGTGTGTTCAGTCCCTAAAACTGCAACAGAAGAAGATGTAAAGACACATTTCAAGTGAGTAGACTGGATTGTGTAAAGCAGAAATTTAGTTGTGATGCATTGCACTTGCATGATGCCATAAATAGCAGCCAACTTCTCCGTTCCCCATTGTCGGTGCTGTTTTTATATAGTGAGGCTTACCCTACCTGCCGAGTGTGCGCTGTGACCCTGGGCTATGACGTGGCCAAGCTCATGCACTTAGATAATGAAAGGTAAGAAATCAGAAGTAAGTGCAAATAAAAAATCATGTGACTTTTGCCCACTGTTACAGTGTGTACAAGTCAGAAAGTAAGTAGGCTATGAAGCCATTTCTTACAGAGTATTGCTTACAGAGCTGCCACTTGCACACAGTGTACTGTTGATATTTTTGTATTTGCTTTGTGCTTCACAGTACAGGTCATTATTCTTTTTTGCATTTAAGTTTCATTGCCAATCTTAACATTTGCAAAAACAAACTTGTGGGGCATTCCTAGTCTCTGAAGTATGTATTTTCAAAAGTTTAGGGTTGGACTTGTACTAACCTAAACCAACTTTTATTCTTCTTTTTTGTTTTTGTCTTTTGTTTTTTGTTTTTCTTCAGGAAGCGAGCTGGTAAAAACCTGCACTACTATGAGTGTGTATTGGAGAAAACAGGGAAACGTGAGTTGATTAACCCCCGCGTGTGTGGCCACCTCTGTTGCTGTGCCAATTCTGCAAAGGTAAGATCGACCTGATAAGATGGAGTTGATAAAACTAATATCTTTTATGTTATGATAAAGTGTTTTGTTTAGATTACAATCTGTATACTGTAGTTTTATACAGCTGCAAAGCTCTGAATCTTGTGATGAAATTAAAAGTTTGTATTAGGGTTCATTTGCAGGTGCAGTAAGAGAAGCAAGCATGTAAACAGTTTCACACTAGGATATAAACTGAAGTTTTGCGTTTCTTCAGGTTGATGCCATAGAGTATTATAGTGCTAAAGAAAAAGACCTGCTGGATGAGGTGAGGAAGCAGGCAGAACTGGCACCACACCAACACCTGGGGATTGCTTTTGTCACCTTGCAAACCAAGGCTATGGCCAAGTAGTGAGTACTGGTACTATGTAATAAAACACCTAAGACAGGATAATGCAGTCCAGGCCTTCTGCAAAGTAACCACCATTACCTTTTTACAATCGTGAATTTTATATTATAGAGGCATTGATCCTCTATAGTAATTTCATTCACTGCCACTCTTTTTATTTTTTAAATATTTTTTTTTAATAGAACAATGCGCTGTTAGTAACATGACTGTAATGAAAAGTGGTGATTGGTGATACACTGGTTGCTGTGAATAATATTTTGTTTTTCTCCATGATAGGTAGTCTCCTACCCTGGAAACAGAAATATGATATAGGCTGACAGTGCCGGTCTTATGGCTTGGTCAGGACAGCAATTGCTGAATGTTTAGAAAAAAACAAACGTTTTTACAGGAAGTCGTAAAAACTTTTTTTATGTCAGCATAAGTAACTGGATACTGCGTTACACTAATAGCTGTTATTTACCCATTACAGCATTCTGAAAGACTTTAATGCCCTGGAGTGTGGTGGCAGAAGCTGCTGTTGTGGGAGGGAACCCCAGCCTTCATCTAACAGTGGGACACTGAATGTTAACAAGTGGAGGGTCAGCTTTGCACCCCATCCCAGAAATGTGTACTGGTAAGATCTGAGACACCAACTGGTTCTGTGGTTTCACACAGATTCCGCTAAACCTTTCTCTTTAAAAATGATTTTCTTTTTTTTGGTCTTATGGAATGCTTAACATTGGGAAACATGCCACTACATCGAAGACCAGCTGGAGTAATTTAGATATTATTTTGGATACATTTACCATATTCTGGCTATGATGGTACCATAACAAAAATCTAGTGGTATTGTGACATTGACTTTAATTACCCAAAGTAAGATATGGTATTCGATGAGATCATAACTCAGTATTCAGCAAACTCAACAACCAGTTTGAACACTGCTTAGTGGCACTGTGATGTTCTTGTAGCTTCCTTAAATGTTGTATGTTATTCTGTCCAAAATATTTAAACTATAGTGAGGTACCATTTTACTAACTTCCCATTGTACAGGGCCCATCTTTCAGTGCGGGGATTTCCCTGGTTTCTCCGCTGTGTCATGATCAACTTCTTCCTTTTCCTGCTGCTCACTTTCCTCACAACTCCCACCATCATCATCAACACCATAGACAAGTTCAACGTGACCAAGCCCATCTACTATCTCAATGTGAGCCTTGAACATGCAGACACACTTTTAACTTATCACAATTTAGTTTTCAATGCTGTGACTTTTTTCACTCCAGAGCCCCATAATCAGTCAGTTCTTCCCAACTCTCTTACTGTGGTCCTTCTCTGCATTGCTGCCTACCATAGTGTACTATTCTACACTAGCAGAGGCACACTGGAGCAGGTATTACACATACACACAAACCCTATGTTAGTGCATATTGGTTTCTTAATGTGGAGATAAATGTTTTGATCCAGTGTTTTCTGTATCTTAGATCCAGTGAGCAGCTTAGCATGTTACGTAAACTCTACTTCTTCCTTCTCTTCATGGTTCTTATCTTGCCCTCATTAGGACTCACCAGGTAACTTCTGTCTATTTGAAAAAGCCACAGGTTGCCTAACATCTACGTTAGTTTGTATTTTGCAGTGTTACAGTCATTTTGCATTCATTCTCTGTTCATTATAACTTAGAAGTGAGGACCCCAAACACTATAAAAATGAGGATGCATATTGTAGGATTTAACTGATAGTTTGTTCTGTTCTATATTAAATCACAGGAAACCTGACTCAAGTTTTGCAATTCTTTCTGTTTAGTCTTGCAGTGTTTTTCCGCTGGCTTTTTGATAAAACATTTTTCTCAGATGGGAAACTGAGGTTTGAGTAAGTACTCCCTTTTCTTTTCTTCTTGCTTTAATTTTTAAGAAATGTTTCTATAGTGTTCTCAGGTTGACAGTACATTTTATGGATGGAGAAATATCAGATTTTCAAGCTGTGTCAGGTTCACTGTCGGCTCCGGTTATAAAGGTTCAGCTGTATTTAAGTTGGAATACATAAAAAAAATCCCCCAGCTACTATGATTCACCCACTGCTGTTGTAGTTAGATGTGACAATGTTGTTTTGGAAACCAGCTTTATATTCACTCTGTAAACCGTGTTCTACACTGTCATTGACACTAATTCTTCTAAACTTTTGAGTTTGCTTAATATTTTGTTTAATGTACTTTATTTTATTTTATTTTATTTTTTTTACTGTTTCATCAGTGTTTATCATTGCTTTCTGTTATTGTTCTTCTTCATGAAACCAGGTGTGTGTTCTTACCTGACCAAGGAGCATTTTTTGTCAACTACGTGATCACAGCAGGACTGGTGGGCTCTGGGATGGAGTTGCTGCGGTTGCCTGGGTTACTGCTTTACACCATTCGTATGGTGTTTGCAGTCTCTGCTGCTGACAGGAAATATGTTAAACAGGTTTGTAATGTTATGGAGACATATAAACGAAATGTTTCATCAGGTGTTCCAGTTATTGTAGGATATGTAAACACGTCTAAATAGGCCTGTAAAAAGATGGACAATGTATATAGAAGTATAAATGCTCCAAGGCCAATTAATGATCTGTCCAGTGTTTTTTTTTTCCGTGACAAATTAAACACAATGAGTAAAAATATTAGTTTACAGATTCTTTATCCTTGACCTCATCTCAACATTTAATAGCCAACTGGCTTTTTCTTTTTTTCTGTTTACAGAACCAGGCCTACGAGTTTGAATATGGAGCCATGTATGGCTGGACCCTCTGTGTGTTTACTGTCATTATGGCTTACAGCATAATCTGTCCTATTATTGTGCCTTTTGGTGAGTAGTTAGAAAGTAGTCGGTCAGCCTTTGAACTCATGCTTGCCTCATCTTTTTATTCTCAGTTATCATTCTTACTTTTCATTTGCATCCTTGGTTGGCTTTTCAATGGCTGTGTTGTGTGTCTTACTCTGGCAGGGCTTGTGTACATGCTGCTGAAGCACATGGTGGACAAACACAACCTGTACTTTGCCTACCTGCCTGCTCACCTAGACCACCAGGTCCACCTGGCAGCTGTCAATCAAGCTCTGGCTGCACCGATTATCTGCCTAATATGGCTTTACTTCTTCTCTGTCCTCAGAACAGGTAGGAAAAATGCCTCTGGCTATCCTCAAAACTGTTACACTGAAAAAAGTAAATGTAACATAGTTAAATCTGTTCCATTAACAATAAAAGCTTTTGTTTGCACCTTTACATGAACATTGCAAACTGTGACTGAGGTTCCTGTGGCAAATAGTGACCTCTGGTCAGTGTTGGTATAAGAGCGAATTTGAATGTAAAGTGTCAGGGCTACGGCGTTAGTTATATTTGTGATGTCGCTTTTTATCCTACGCAGACTTATTGGAAATTATACGTAATATAAAAAGAATGTGTAGAAATAATACGTTTTTATAGGTTAGATAATTGGCACAATTTAAGTCAAGTAAAAAAGAAAGACTATATTGACTAACTGCAAAATTAAGTTGACTAAATAGAAAAGATTAGGCAGTTTATACAAAGAATAGCATTTCTTGATCTACATAATTAAAAATTTTCCTTAATGTCATTAAATAGATCAAGTAGGGCATTTTCATCCATGTACTAAATCGGACCTTAAACTCTGTAACAGCAATTTACTACTCCTGCTTTGATATTCAAATGTGGTTAAAAATCTGCAAAGACCTCTGCCTCAAAGGCAATATGTGCATTTCTGAATATTCCATACATACTTCATTATTTTACAGTATTTTATATGCATATCAATATTGCAGAAGTGTTAATATCTCAAAGTTCCCAACTATGATGAACCTAATATACATAATGACTATATAATTACTGTGTGTGTGTGTGTAGGGGTTAAATAGGTACTTAATAAATAGGTAAAAACAAATCTTATTTGAACGTTTTAGGTTTCTGGACTCCCACATCTCTTTTCACCCTGGTTGTCTTGTGTATTACTATCTTCATCTGCATCAGCTACACCTGCTTCGGAAATTTCAAGTACCTCAGTCCACACAACTATGAGGTGAGCTTTTGCTCTTGTGTGAATTCTCTATGTCATACATATCTTTGTCATCCTCCACACTGAGCTCTCATATTGTTTGGGTACTTTTGCAGATGAAGGAGGAAGATGATGATACAGCACAGGAAGTGGAAGACAACGTCTTGGTATGACTTTTATTCGGTAACTAATTAGACAGCATAAATAAAAATCTGATCTGATTTCAGGAAAACTTAAATTTCCTCTTTTATTAATTTGTGTTATCACCTTGTTCATTAATTTAATTGTGACAACAGCAAAATAGCTCAGCAAATTAGGTAATTATATACTGATTAAGAAACAAATTCCTCATTGATCTTAATGCATTGATTATGTATTGATCTTTGCTTTTTCTCTAATTACAGCAGGCTATGATCATATCAGATGCATTATAGTTTCTTTAATATATTTTGTGGAGCTTAATCTTTTTCTTATTTTCGTCATTCATTTGTATCAAAGTCATATTATTACATACAATTTTGCATCAGACACACCAAAACGAAAAAACCTAACATAAAGAAATATTAAGAAACACCTTTATTTTTTTGACATACATCTCTCTCTTTATTACTGTAAAATGCAGGTCTACCTTCCCAGAGTGCTTAATCCTAAATCACCTGCCAGAGCCACACAGGAGCCTCTTCAGCAGTCTTATGGTGCGACAAAGGACGGTGCAGCTTACAGCTGAGGAAGACCTGTCAAATGGGTGAATTACTCTAAACTCTAAAAAGTCAAAATCTTGGAGTAAGGATTCAATGTGGCCACTGGTTGCAGATGTACCTCCTTAACTCTGATTTTGATATTGATGTAAGAGTTCAAATTTAAGGCCACCTTACTGGTCGGTCAGACAGAGATTGTTCCAATAAGAGTAGATCTCCAGATTTCACCAAAGACTAACACTAGTTCAGCTTTCTTACTTTGTACCCTTGGAAACATCAGTTTAAAGTACCAGCGACATGCAGTTTATTAAATTTAAACTGTATTATGCAGGAGAGAAAACACACACACACACACACACACACACACACACACACACACACACACACACACACAGACACAGCCTTAAGAAACTTGCCATCTTTTCATTTAATCCCCTCTGTTATAAATCACATGTTTAATGTTTCTGAATGAGACCTTTTTGAAAAGGACCTATTCAACAAGTAATGTTTAGTTAAAATCTGCCATTTTATTAAAGCCATGATGTTTGTAGTAAACATGTTAAATTTCACTTTTTGCACATACTGAAGCTAAAAATTAAATTAAAGTAAAGCTTTTTTTTTCTTCTGAGCAAGATCAAACCAGCCCTGCTAATGCCAAAGACTTGTTATGCAGTTTTTGTCCTATTTACATTTCAGCGAAGGGAGTTTTAAAATATTAACAAATTTTAATGCTGCACTTTTTATAAGAGAAGCTTTGTTTTTTCTGATGTAATCAGCACTAAAAGATGAAAATATCTATTGGTATTGCAGGAGCAACCAAAACTTAATTTTGTTTAATCCATGTATTATAATGATTAGACTTATTTTAGTTATTTTAAAAGTAAAATGAAAATTAATGATGCTGTAGAAATAATGTTGTATTTAATTAATAAGTAATAATTAATGTTTTTACTTTTATTAAATGGACTTTGTTACATTTTTCCAGCTTCTTTAAATGTAAATTTAACAAGGTATTGAATCCTAAAAGTAAACATGTCTGTGTTCCAGTGTTGACAATTAGTGTTGAATGAAATGAAATGCTGTCAGAGGAACAGAGCCTTAGATTTGTATAGGGTGACATACATGTCTACACAATTTTACTTACAGTTTTTGTAAATACAAAATACATTGCTATGACTGTGTCCTGTCATTGGGGAGCAGTGTTGAGCTGCCGTGGGAAAGTTTAACCTCCGAAAAATAAAGCAGTGAAAGAGGACATATGCACAGTGTTGCATTGAGGGTTTATAACTTATTCCGACAGTGGTTTGGGTCAAGTTACTGAGCAACAATTCCAGTAGCTCCACCTCCTCACCTGACTTGCACACAGAGTAAATACATAAATGTGAGAATATATGAAAGAATTTTTAAACTCAGTTTTACTCCTCACCAGACATTACTAATAACTGCACATTTAGTCAGATTTCAGCTTAAAGGTGCTTCATAACACAAAAGCTCTTTAGAGCAATATACATTTGGTGTACAAACGTTACTGACTTTGGTTTACTGCTAATGTCAGACAAAGATTATGTATTATGAAACATTCTCTCACTTGTTTAGTCTTTCTCAAGTATGATTTTGTTGGGTGCATGATTAAGCCATAAAGACATTTTTCTCAGGGCTTGGTGATCTGCATTTTGCTTAAAGTATACTGTAACAAACTGTATAGTCTGGTTTTCTGATGAAAATATTTCTAATTACATAAATGTAAACTGAATGACTCCCATGCAAAGAGTCTTGGAGACAGATTAAACAGACATAGCTCCACAAAGTCACATGAGAAAGCTGTGCAGGGTCAGGATGTGGGGGCACTAATAACTTGCAGATTTTCTCATATGGCCCCAAGGATGCGTTGAGAAACAGATGAGAGTTTGATATTAGACACCTGATATACTGTGCTGTCCATGGGTTGTGTCTGTTTAATGTGTGTTTAATGTATCCTCTCTGCTGGAGAGGTATGTCTTTGCTGGTTCAGTGGAGCAGAATTAAAGTGGATGTTAAGGCTGCAGGAGCCTGGGAAGCAGTTAAATCCAACGCCTTCAGCCAGAACTACAGTATATACAACTTACTAAAACCACACACCAGACTTTGACCCAGTGTCGAACAAACCAGATTCACTGGCTCAGTTTCTGCACACAGATTCTGGCTCTTAGTAATGGGTGTGTGACTGTATGATCTAAAGTTTAATCCAATTACATGCAAACTGGGAGCAGTTTGAGGCATCTCATATTAAACAACCTACTTAACCCTTCACATTATTTAGATTTGGTGTTGTGCAAAGGAGCATTGCATTTACAAACTAGCTACTATTACTTATAGTTGACAGTTAGAAAAATCAGTTTTACATTGTTATATAAACACACAGCATGCAAGTGTTTTTGAAAATGATCCTTTACATTTTTTTACAATGTCCTTAAGAGAAAAGCTTCATCTCGACCCACGTAAATATTGACCTATAATTCTCTATATATGTTAAAGTGTATGTTTTCCTGTAAACAAATTTCCTAGTTTTGTAGATGTTTGTCTGCTTTGCATCAATGTTGTGAGTCATGAGACTATTTCTAATCTAATCTAAAAGGCAGAAAGGGCCGACACTCAATCAGGAACAAGAAAAAACTTTGCAATTTGAGGTACATAGCTAAAACATAGCGATTATAATAATTAATGGTTTTGTGCAGTTTGTTGGCAGCCCAGGTTAAACTAACAGATGCAACACGTCCTTCTATAAATAACAATATTTACGAAATGTTAATCCAAGACCTCTGTGACTGTGTATTGTGTACGTGTGCAACCCCCTGAACCTCATGCCCTCAATGCATTCTTGGTATTGTTTTCATCTGGGCTTTTGTGTACCACAGACACCATTATTTAGTCGCTTCACTCCCTTTCTCTTAGTATTCACTTAATTCTGCACGCCAATCCCAGGCCACTGAACTTAAGAAAGAGCCGCTGTGTTGTGTGGGTGTGCTTGTATGTGTGTGTATAAAATTGGAATTAAAGCCATTTAGATTTCTGAGGTTTAGGGGTCAGGTTTTCTTCATGTCACCGCCAAGATCGATGGATGTGACCTCTGACTGCTCCAATTTGTATATAAACATGGCGTTGGCCAATCACGGCATCGCATGGGATCGTGCCAACCAATGAGAGGGTCTGGCAGCATCGTGTTCAGTGGTACTCCCATCTTTTGTCTGTCAGGATTATTGCCCAGGCAACGCTGGTCGCCTGGGAGGTGAGTTTCCCAGAGCAGCAAAACCAGCACTGAAGCAGGCTGCTTGTTTCAAAGTATTACTTCCTTCCCCACCAATTGGGAAACAGAGCTAGAGTGGTGTTGATGTGTGTGTCACTCTATGGCTTCCAACTTCAAAACTTCCATCTAGACTGCCAACTCTAATGAGGTGCCATCCTGAGCAACAAGCTCAAAGTTTGTTTGTCTGTGTGAGTGAGTGGGAGGATTGGTGAGGGGCTGTCCTTGTGTTTTCTCTTCTGTGTGGGGTACTCTGCGGAGAAGTCACCCCACTCTCCCTCCCTTTCCTGTTGGTGGACTACATTAGCCAGCAGGGCAGAGGGCCAGGCAGCTGAAATCACCACTGCTGGACAAGCATGTGATTTTAGACCGAGGGCCTTTTGTGTGGACATGGGAACAGGCAAACATAGGAATCAATAGAAATAGAGAATTATTAAAACTTCCTGTCTCTTAAGAAAAGCCTCCCACAATATGTTCTGAAAGTTATGACCCTTAACATTTGTAACTCAAGCCCCATTTTAGAAACTGTTTTTTGTAATAGCAGTTCAATATATTTGCATGTTGCATAGTAGTTTTCATTGTTAGTGGTAGGGTTCGCCATTCCCATGCTGGATTCAAATTTCCTTTACATTCCTGGGGGATTAACAGGAAATACTGCATGCATCCAATTCACATGTCCCATTGCTGCTGCTGTTTAACATTAAATTGTTTGACTACAGCAGTGGCAATAAAGATCAGCATTAGCAGAAACTACAGCTCTGATATGACTGTGGCAGAATTAAGTGTAAATCAATCAGGCTCATATAAGTGTGATAAAATTGACAATAAACTACAAATATACCTATTTCATATAAATCTCTGGTGCATTTAAAGATTATCTGAATTTAGGGTGGGAATTGCAGACCGGTCTGCAATTCCAGTGAAAACCAGGTCATAGGTTGCCATGTTCAAATTTAACCCCGTGTAAGCCAAGTCTGTCCAAAAAGGTGAGAGACCAAAATAGAAGAACCAAGAACAAAATCCAACGCTAGCGAACTGTTTAAATAATTTGTTGGGCAGTAGCCAGTAATGTGTTTCCAAGTATAACTGAAGCTAACTTGACATTGCTTACACTGGCCAAGACTGCTGGATCTGAGCCAGGATAAACCAAAAAAAAAAAAGTCTGTTTAGTGCCTTTAGAACTGGATTTGCTCCATATGCTGTTAAAATGAAGTGATGATTTCAATTTTTTTTAACTTTTGCCTGAATTCATCCATCTGGTAATGTCAGTAAAGGGCAACTGAGAAAAGTTTTAAATGTAAGTTTCAGGATACAGGTGGGAAGCAGGAGGAGATACATGTTATAAGACAGATTATCATGATAGTTAAGGGGATAGTGAAGAGTTATCCAATGGATGAAGGGGAACACTGGAAATGTATCGGTCAAGATTGACAGGGCTTTAAAAAACTCTCAGCAGGAGTAGAGATATGAGAAAAGGGTTTTCTTTTTTGCCCCTGTGAAGCTTTTGCTTACTCAAGTTTGTCACCAGGTCATTACTAAATATATTTAGGCTTAACATTATCAACTTTGCCAATTCACGTCATGGACAGTTCAGACAGAGGCTTAGCACTATCAAAAATACTCTTTGCTATACTGCATCATCCTTGAAAAGCAGACAGATTTGACTGTGAAAACCTGATAAAACAGCCAATTGTGAAGTCAACACATTTACACAGCCCACACTGACACCTGTCATCTTCATCCCTTTTTCCCAGGCTAGATCATATTTCAACTATTTCAATTGTAACCAAATTACCTCTATAGCTTTAAATCTCAAACCCACACACACACATACACTGATTTTTCTGACCCTAAATCCCATTCATGAAATTCCAGTGAGACCAGAGGAAGAACCATGTGCTGTTTGTGTCACCTTGGATTATGGTCGTGGACAGACTTAACAAGTTTACATTTAAATTAATATGTGATTTTCAATGATCACCAGCACTGTTTCTGTTTACTAATATGCAAACAAATACATACTATGATTGGGTTTGTGTTAGATCTAAACTTAACTGTTACGTCTTCCAGACATTTTGGTTTAAACTGCCAGATGATTTAAGCTTCATGGGTGCTAAAATGTGAGAAAAAGAAAAATCAGTTCAGGAAAATATGTTGTGTCTTTCTCACACAGTGGATTCTATATGCTAATGAACTCATTGTACTGCCACAGGAACTTAAAGCTACATTGTTGAGCAGAGGGAAGATTAGTGTTACAAATCTGCATGTCATTGTGGCAGCAAACCAATAAGTGATAAACCTTAATAAGTGACTGCTTTACTATGATGCAGCCATTCACCAGGTTAATTCAGCATCAGTTGATCACATTTGTTAGATGCTGAGTTTGTAAGGATAAAAGGTCTGAAGAACAATTAAATGACTGTTTTCCCACTATGATGGAGTCATTTCTTTACGCTAAACCTGCAGTCATTTTCCATCCATCCATCATCATTCCCCCTTTATTCTGTGAAGAGTCATATGAGGGTGGGGCTGAAACTGATCACAGCTGTGAGAGACAGGGTGCACCTTGGATAGATAACCAGTCTACTGCAGGCCCACACATAGACAAGACATTTAGCTGTTCCCTGCCTTTGTGCCTGAACTGATTTATGCATAAATATGCACTGTCATGTCTTACTGTGACGCTGAAAATCTGCTAAGCCATCATTTACTAAATTAGTAACATCTGTTGTCTTCCTGCTGGGATAATTCAAACTATCTGCCATGACAACAAGTCCATTGTCTTAAGGCTGGTTGACATTTCTGATATTATGAAGTGTTTGGTTAAAAAAGCTGGGTATTATCTGTAGGAATAGATTTTTTTGCTCAGTTTTAATTCTGACACAAATTCCTGTTCAGTGACTGGTCATTCGAAATAAATGAATGAATTCCACTTTTTAAACTTTTAGCCATGAGACTTAGTTCTAGCTTTCTTTTGCACTCTTTCCTGTGCCTTTTTAGAGAAACAGCTCACCAAAGCCATGCACTTTGAAACTGAGTGCAGAAAAAAGGCAATGACGTTAGGACCGTCATGGCGTGGTTTGTATAAACATTACAAACAAATACGCCCAAAATGAGTAGTTACCAATACTGTTTCATTTATTTTGCCTCTGCTGTTTAGTAATGGCATCACATATTGAAAAAAAAAGACAAGAAGAAAACACGGGGTTGCTATGGCACCATGACAACAAGGTCTGTTGCCATTAGCAACTAAAGAAGCTCCAAGATAGGGGGGTCCCGGCGGCTGCTACATTAGCTAGCAAGTAGTAAAAGTCTCAAACAGGGTTGCAAAAATAACTTAATATTTACATCATACTGTAGTTAAAATACTTGAACAATGGACGCAGACTCATTATATTATTCTGTGGAACTCGTCGCCGGTAGTGGACATATTTTAAACGTCGAGCAGAGAACTGCTCTGCAGATTTCCCTGGTGATTATGAAGAAAAACTACAAGTTCAATCGAGTATTGTTTTGGGGAAAAATATTGGGGTTAAAGCGAGATTATTTTATCGCCCAGGGGAGAGGGGAAGACGAGCTTCAAGACAGAAAGAACCTGTACAGGTAAGGCAGCCTCAGGTGTGATTGGTTCATGTTGAGCTAACATTTAGCATGAAGGTAACTTACGTTGCGTCTTCCTGTGCGTCCTGTGATTTGTTATCTGCAGCTTCAACTGCACGGACTGGTTCCTGCTCCCCTCCGTCACGGACCCTGTGATCAAGGAAGTGTCCAAAGTTGTAAAGCGCCGCTTCATAGGGAACCCGTCATACGTGTATGAGCATGTGGAGATCCGAAGGAGAGGAGAGGGGGATGATGCAGAAGAGGAGGAAATTGTGGTGAGAGTGATCAGTCAGATGAAACTAGTGGCCTCAAGTGCTTCCAGATCCTACATATAAGTAGGATCTGTGAATCCACTATTAATGCATTAATTCAATTCAACATTGTATCAACATTGTAAAGCACTTTAAAAAAAGTGCAATATAAGTGCCATTTAAACATGTTCATATTCATGCAGGGAGTTTATAATATAAATCCATTCATAAGCATTAGGGAGAAAAAAAACAAAGGATGTCTGCTGGACCAAATATACACAAAAAATAATCTGAGAAAAGAATCTGAAAAACAAATAAGTCTTCCTTTGATCTAAAATATTAAAACCGAGGTCATTCTTTCTGACAGTGGTGTTTGCATAGTAATGAAATCCCAGCTAAGGAATGACTTGTACTTGGTTTCAGACCAAAGTCAATGAGGAGAGCAGGCTGGCAGTGACAGTTGATCAGATTGATGAGGAAGCATCTGTAGCACCGCGCGGTGCCTTCATCAAGAATCTGCATGGCCTTGTCCAGAAGAATCACAGCTTTGTTGGTATGTGTGTTTCTGTGTGGCAAAGTGTAGTATTTAAAAAAAGCATGTTTAAAATGTTGTATTATTGTTAATTGGAGGGGTAGACAATGACAATAATGTCATAAACACGCTAATCTTGCATTGTGAAAAACTGAACTACTTGTTTATGTGCATTTTTCCCTCAGGTCTGTCTCAATCTGAAGCAGCGAATCTTGACAATTTTCTTCACTTCAGCAAACCAAAAAATGTGAAGAAAAAATCCATACTAGAAATTGGTGAATTGACACCAGCTTTTGACTTCCTGGATGTGCTGAGTGATGACATTCCTAAAGGTGCAACTATAGTGCTAAGTCTACACTAAAACATGTCCACTGTTTTTTTTTAATGCATTTAACAAAAAATATATTGCATCATTTTCTTCGGGTATTTCAGTACATGAGAACTCCTCACAGTATATAAAACAATTGCAGCCATTTAAAATATATTTTACAGTACCACATGTTAATGAGGCCTTTAGAGTTCAAGCAGAAAGCACATTATTGACACTGAGTGTGCTCCAACGGGCATAAATATATCTTCCAGATTATAAAGTGGGATTTTACCACTAATCACTGTGGTGATTCAATTGACTGAAAATCAACGCTTCTTCCAAGTAAAACAAGTGACTCATTATAACAGTAAAATGGTCGAGTGAGCAAGGCTAAACTGATAAAACTTTCTAATGGCAAACACCCTGCCAGATGGGAAGGTTTTTCTGGGAATATGTTAACACATTTTTTGCATACAGTGGTGTGATAACCCTAGTACCCAGTATATTTTGGCTCCTAAACCTGGATTTAGGGGTTATATACTGTGATTGAAAATCACAACAGCAACCAGTATATGGGGAGAGGACCACCAGAAAGCAAAGTGATTAATGGTGTTGCCCAAATTTGTAGGAAATCAAACATTAACAATTACAACAAGCAAATAACTACATTGTTTTCGCAAGCTTTAGCTCCAAACTATTGCCAAATACTATCAAGGGCACACAAGTGTTATAGATTTTTCAACATTCCTTTGAGCGGGCCAGGTTGGAAAAATCAATCTCAGGAGGTGAACAATAAGCAAATATACTGTAAGTACTGTGAAAATAAAGTGAACGTAATTATGATTAGCTGTATCTAACAGGTCTGTGAAGATGGTTTATGTACACATAGTCCAAGCTATAGATAAGGTGAGGTCATGTTAAATGTGTCAAAGGTAAAAATCTTGAGACCAAACATGCAACAGATGTCTGATTTAAGATGGTTTCCTCATGCGTATATGTTTTTGTGTAATACAGATGTCAGCTGTGTCATCAATGGGAGAGACTTTGCAGCTGCTGCAATGCCACACTCTCTGCAGCCAATCTAACAACAAATCATATGCATTAGTTGAAAAGGGGTCATTTTTGAAACAGGACTGAGAAAACAGTGTAATTTATCTTCACTAAATGATTGGTGCTTTCCTCTGACTCTAACAGGTTCTATTTCACAGCTATAGGTGTCTGTTCTTACAGCACCAGTTATACCCTGAATACTGTTTTTCATACAAGTAACTTCCAAGTCAGTTTTACTCTTAGTTGAATTATACTTTCTTGGGTAAGTTTATAGACAAAGACACACACCTAAACTAGTGAAGCAATAATCTTTGTTTATTGGAATCATCTCATTTGTATATATGAATCAATCAAACAGTGTTTATGTTTACTTGGTAGCAAATCCAGTTCTTGTTCTCAGTTCCCTTGGTCTTGGATTCATGGTCGCACCCAAAGATATTAAGAAAATGACCAGACTCTACATATCAAAGCACAAAGGGCTGATTTGTTGGAGGGTTAATTGGCTGTCTCTACTATCTGTATAGCACAACCTTCTTGGAATGATGTCCAAAGAAAACGGTCCTCTATTTTGCCCAGATGATAATGACGATGAGCTAATGTCTTCGGTGTTTGCTTGTAGGATCATGGAGTCTCCAGTTTGAATGTGCCAGCAGAGTGTGTGTGCTCCGCAGCCTGTTGTGGCTCGGTCTGACGTTCTACCATGTGCCAATGACGCCACAGCACGGATACATTTACTTTGGTCACGGGACCAAGAATTTGGACCTCCCCTTCATGCTATGAAAACCACTCCAGTGATTCATATTTAACCTAAAATATGTTCACATATTACAAGAGTTTTTGTTTGTGGTGTTGTAACGTAAATAAACTAAAGAAGTACAGTCATCTAGTTTGTGTCCACATGCTTTTTTTCCAATTTAGTTCTCATGCACAAAAGATATACAGTAAACAATAGTTGAGAGACAGTATAAACAGACACGTTTTACTTGCACATCTGTGTTGCCTTGAGAATACACAGTCAACATACCACCTACACTGAAAGTTGTAAGTAAATTGACATCAAAGCCTTTTTTTGAGAACAAGCGCAGACAAATTAGATCGTTCTGGGTGTGACTGAGCGTGATTGATTAAAATCATGACACAGCTTTATAAACAAATGGTAGAATAAATACAGATGGATGAAGCTTTTAGGCCTTTTCCCATAGCAGTATAACGAAAGCCTGAGTGAACCGTAGATCTACTTTAAAGATGTGGAAATCCACTGTATCCCTTCATAATAGGCCCACCTACTATCCCGGAACTGCTGTACTGATTCGTCAGGCTTTCCTTCCTTCAGTGTTTTATGTAAAGGGGCTTGACGCCATAACACACATTGTCCTTGAGTGCTGGGTGGCCAACAGACATCCGCTTCTTACACCACTTCAGTCCTTTTTTATATATAGGTTTCACTGAGTCAATAGACCATCGAGTCAAGTATCTGTAAAAAATAAAAGCAGATTTGACCAAGGGCTTGGTTTGCATTGTGACCAACAGACCGGTAATGGGGAGGCATAAACGTATAAGCAGACAGAACGTGACAGTGACGTTACCTGTTGAGTTGGGGCTTAGGCCTTTTTGGGACATGGCCCTCTGGAAGTTTGGGTCTGTGGTCAGGAAGCAGACCTTGAACACAGAAGAGAAAGAAAGACACATTATGCAATTTTAACTTGACTGGTGTCAACATAAACAATATATCAGGACGTCTGATCCAAAAGGTTACAAATAAAGATGCATTTGTTGGGTTTTAAAAGAGTTTGTGGATAATCTGTTCAACAGCATGACCCAGTTGAAGTTCACTGTAAACCAGAATCATGAAAAACAAACAAATTACAATTTGTTCTCTAATCAATAATAGCAATCCAAGCAAACAGTGAAAACATAACTCCACTGTATCTCACCATCACTGGCCCAGTTCACACCTCTTCTTGCCATTTAGGAAATGTCAATGCCTACATACATAAAGTTCCTTAAAGCCTATACTATTTTTTAAATGAATAAAACTACATGCCAGGTGCCAAGATACAAAACAAGGGTCATTAGACCATAGCTGCTTTGAGGTCTTCATCCACTCTAACTACAACTCATTAACACCGACCTGCTCTGTGAGCCATCTGCACACAGATGGCTATCTTGCGATGTTCCTCTGAACAGAGACCAGTGATTCTCCTGGGCAACATCCCTCCATCTGACCTGATGAACTGACTGAGCAACAAGACATCCTGGTAGATGTTACATCAAAGAAAAGAGAACAAAACAAAGTCAGGCACTCACAACAGCTATTACACTTTCTGTGACGTCTTAAATCATTTCGTAATTACACTGACTGTGAATGTATTTACCGTGTAGTTGTATTTGTGCTGCAAGTTCCATCTGTAGATAGGACACTTGGCACTAGGATTAGGAGGCTGTGGTCCTGCTGGGACATCCAGGGTTTGCCCCTCAATCTGATAAAAGATGAATGTTACTACAGTTGGACAACAGGTTCTAGGTTACCGCTTTCCAGCTGCGTCTCTATTTAGGTGAAGAGTTGCATTTCCCACATATGTTTCACCTTGTTTGTCCAAAGGAAAACATAACATAATGGTATATTCATGGTACTGCTCTCATGGCTGCAATGATGAAATCTTAACGCTTTTTTAATGTCAGTGCTGAGTAATACTGCCAAGACATTGTACAGTGTCATTATACGAGTGCATTCCTTCAACCTGAGAGGCCCCGCTGTACAGTTACTCAGTGTTTCTCTCTCATTGCGGGTCACGAAGTTAACAAAACCCCCAACCATTCCTCTCTGCTTCAATCTAATCTGCTTCTGACAGTTCTGGTAAGAAAATTGTACAAACTTGCAAAACATGAATGAGTGTAACCTAACACTACCACTTTTAATGGATTTCATACATACAGCAAGGTTTATGGAAAGAAGGTGCTATCTGCACTGATTCTTCAGCAAGACTTCTCCAGGTTACAGTAAGTTTGCGATATATTTTCTTGTGGAAACCAAATGTCACTAAATTTGTCTCATGTCATTCACTTTCAATGCATTGAACTTTATGATGTGCCACCAATCTGTGTATTTATAATAGTTAATTAAAATTATTGATCACCAAGTAATCATCACAGAGCCAATCTGTGTTGTGATGCTTGAGTAAATCTGAGATTTCTCACAATGCAACTAAAGTTAGTAGTAGTTATTTTGCTATTAACATTAACGTGAGCATGGGACCACCTAAGAACAGAAAGCCAGGGGACACTCAGACAAAAATATTAATGTTTTTCTCTAAAACTCTAGAGAAAAACATAATAGAGAAAGAGAGGAGGGGTAAACAGGCTATGGGTCAAATGCAAGCTGCAGGGAATGCAGCAAACAGAAGTGATCAGAGAACATCTGACTACATCCATAGTAGTTAGTATAGACACCAATATAGCCTGTGGTTGTATCAGACTACACGTTACCCTAACCCTGAAGTGTTAATCCCAAAACAAAGCTTTAAAGAAATGACTGAAAAACAAAAATCACCACTTTCAGTAACTGAAAACAATACTCTGGAACAGAATGCCAGGAAAGCATTTGGAAGCTTGTCTGAGAATATCAATAAATGGGCCTCTTGTGGGAGAATTTTCATACAGTGATGTAATTGTGAATTATTTTCTTTCCAACACCAAGAAAAATAAAGTGCAGCAAGGAGTCTATGTATTCCTGAGGATTTCAAAATGTTGTTTGGACCAATTGAAGTGGTTGTAATAGTTTTATTATTTGATATTTCTGATTATTTGAATTTTAGCTTCTTATTTACCCATTTTATTTATTCATTGTTCTAACTTCTTTTCTAGTGAAGTTTTTGGTTTTATTTCACCTTTACAATAAAATTACCAACCAAAAGCCGTGCAAAACATCTATCATCCTCTTGTCGCCATGGCTGAAAACCATTCTAGTAAAAACAACATTTTGTTCCAGGCCAGTGAAAGTTTACTGGCCTCCAAAACCCCTACCCCATTCTTTTGTGTCAGTGCAATGGTTCCTTTGAAAGTGACATTTTGTCAGAGCCACCAGGAATTTGGTAAATACACCATAAGTGCATTTATTTACTGTATTCACTAACTGCCTGCATGATCCCTGCTAGTTAATAAAGTGCACCATTGTACAAAGCACCTGTACAATGCTTTGTTGTTGCTTTTTTGTTCGTTTGTTGTTGCTTTTCTTGTCGTTTTGTTGTTGCTTTTCGTTGCTCTGTTCTTTTCTCTCTCCACTTTCCACTTACCCCAACCGGTCAAGGCAGATGGCCGCCCACCCTGAGCCTGGTTCTGCTGGAGGTTTCTCCCGTTAAAGGGAGTTTTTCCTCTCCACTGTTGCCTAGGGGTTGCTCAAGGGGGATTTGTTGGGTTGCTTCTACATACTTGTGTAGTCTGGACTTTATTCTGTAAAGTGCCTTGAGATGACTTTGTTGTAAATTGGCGCTATATAAATAAAGTTGAATTGAATTGAAATGAATAGTTCAGAATTCACTATGCATCAGTCTATACCTCATGATGTACGATATATGGGAGTATATATATATATATATATATATATATATATATATATATATATATATATATGAGAGTTTTTCCAGTATCTAAAGACAGAGGGTGTTGTTACTGTTGCAGTACAAATGCAAAAGCCCACTTAGGCAACTTGGTGATTGGCTGGACTTGATACAAAGTATTATGTTATTCTTCTCTTTTCTAAAGGTCTCTCTTGCTAAATACATATTCATCTAAATGAGATTTCCTAATGACACATAGGATGATACATAAAAACAGAGCTTTTTTTTAAAATACATCACATATTCACAAATTTATAATGGGCTAATAATTTAAACTGTGTGTACTATAGTCAGATTTAACATCATGATTTTACTTACAATCGTTGTTTTGCCCTCTTGTTTTTCCACCACTGTAAAACACACATTGAAAGATGTTAGCACTTCAACAAATCAATATTAGTATTTTGCTTTACTGCCTTCCAGCCAGTACATACATATAATTTAACATGACATGCCTCCAACTGTAGCTTTATCATAACAAATAATGTTGTTTACATACAATAATGTTGAATCAAATTTTTTGGGGGGGCAAGGCTACTGTTATTACACGTTTTCTACTCAGTTATATCACGTAGACACATATATTTGTTTACTTTAAAACACAAATACATTTTGTTCAAAGGTGCAATGTCATAATATGAAGATGAATATAAAACACGAATTGCTCAACATAAATTTAGACATTTAATGATGGCTCCATTTCACTCACATTATCACAATGTATTTTCATACTGGCTACATTTCACAAAACGGCCAGGAAAGGACGCCGTCTGCAAAATCATCGCTTCTGCCATAACGCGATTTTCGTGAATGTTATTTTCATATATATCTGCGATGAAACGATGACAGCAATACTCCTTAGCACCACACGTTGCGGTCACTGTCACTGCCTTTACATTGACATGCTAACTAAGCTAACGTTAGCTCTTTTAACGTGCACTGCAATCAGAGTCTCACCTTGGCGGATCCCTCTGCTCTGAATGCTTAAAGCAGGAAGCTGGGAAACATTTATCCTGTGAAGGGAACTCAAGGCGTTTGTCACACCTAAATTTAAGCCTCTAAATAAGGTCCAAACAGACCTCGATATACCGCGAGCGGCCATGTCTGGTGCTCGACCTTCTCATCAGTGGCTTCCTGTCTGATAATCTCGCGAGAACAATAACCGCGACACCTTTGGGGAAGTGCTCTTATTACGACCCTAAAAACCGCTCACAAAACCTCCGTTGTAAACACCCATAGTCTCGAAAAATCTCAAAGCAGTTTACACAAGAATGCATATCAAATTACACTGCCACCATGTCTATGCAGTCAATGATATTTATGTGTGTTTTATAAAGTGGTTAATAAAAGTTGCATAGCCAAGAGGAAATTCCTTTTTGTGACCACATAAATATATCCATAGAGTTTATGAACTTTGATCAAAACGTTTGCTTGAAAGGACATTATTAGTCAAGATTTGATTGCATTTGAGGTCAAGCAAAATTAAACTCAAGAGGGAAAAACTATGCACAAGAAGGCATGTTGAGAAGGCTTTGAACCTCTTTCACTGACCTACAAGGGAGTGCTTAAGTGAAAATGTTGTACAGATAGAGCAAAATATTTTTTTAAATTTTATTATCTACAGTATATGTCTGCAAGTAAAATGTGCCAATATAGGGAAAATAATTCCTGCAGTGTATCTTTGGCTCTTCAAGACTGTTTCATCTTAGTTTGCTGTTTTTATAGTTTATTTTGAAGCCACTCTTCATACTTCTGCTCAAACCATGTTAATCATATGAAACCAAGAGAGGCACCTAAAGGAACAATGTAGAAACATGCCACACCTTTGTTGCAGATAGCAGAACGTACAGGTAGATTCTTCATGCACAGATAAAGCAGCTCAGAAAACATTGAGATTTGATAGTGTTATCATAGAAAAACTATGCAGTTGCTATGTTTTTTGTTGCTGTTTTACTTTAAGTTTATGTCATGACTTTTTAATTAGATACGTTTATAGAACATTTTGGTGAAAATGTATTCTGTAAAAATGTATAAAAGCTTTATGGTTTTGCAGAATTAACTACAATTAAAGAAATGATTGGTAAACATTAATGCCTCATTGTAACAGTAGTCTAAATTAGAATTTATGTATGTATGAATATACAATTTTAGTTGATTCATGGAGTTACTCTTTCAGGAAAGTCTACATAACACAAGAGGTGACTGATTGATAATAGAAGGTTGCATGGGTGCATATGCATCAGGAACTTATTTCACATGGATACAAACAATGTGTTTTGGTGAGTAGCAATGGATGTAAGCTGAAATGCATGTGTAGGAACATTTATGGAATACTTCATTTTTAGAAGAAGAGGTATTTTGTTCTTGCACATGCAGTTGCCACAAGAATGTACAAAGAAATGGACAGATTCAGACACAAAGCCAGGAATGAATTAACCTATATTTGTTTGCTAGAAAATGCCACATGGCAGCTTTAGATTTGCCACTGTCTTTTGTGCCTGTGTCTTGGTTCAGCATAGGTAATTGGAAATGTAGCATGATAATAACAAGCAGGACATAACAGAATGGTCACAAATAAGGTTCCTCGGGATCATGGTCAAACAATGTAAACAATTTCTTAAACGCCACCTAAACTGTGGAGTCTAAAAGAGACGCACACTATGATGCAAATGGCCTTCTTCTGTGATTGTCTAGTCTACAAACTAGAGAGTAGATAGATGGAGATTACTGTCACCCTGCCGCCACAAAGGAAGCATTGTCTCAGTGATCAGGTCTCTTCGACAAGAACACTTAAGCAGTCACATTCCTCGAGAGAAGCCTAAAAAATGGCATTTAAAGTGTCTCACCACCTCCTCACAGGCTTTTATATTCAAATGAAACATGGCCCTGTACAAACAGTGCCTTAGCTGAGGTAGAGGGGGGGAGTTTAAATCAGATAGGATTTCCCTCAGATGAAAAGAGCTTGTCTGACATTTTCACAGCAAGTGCTTAGGGGCACTGATGCAATGTTGGGTCAGTGTCATGGTGGGAAGTTATTACTGTGTAGAAAAGGTTAGAGTTTTCACCCCTCCTTTCCTGGATAAACTGGTAAAACACAGCATGGAGTGGGCAGCGAAGAGAAGAGCTGAGACTGGAGTGAAGATCAGTGGGTATCATCACATTACACACACAAAAGAGATTTAACTCACCCCACTATTTTCCCATTGTACTGTCACACGGGTCAGTTTGTTGTACCATTAATGTTTTGGTGAGCAATGACAGGCTCCTTGTGTTAGTTGTTGGTAAGTATGAGTCATACTGCAATAGCAAAACTGTGGGGTCTGCTCAGGTAATCAAAATCACACAGTCTGAGCATTGTGACATGTCTCTCGAAACTTTCTCTCTGTGTTTCCTTAGTTGAACCTTTGTATCTGGGAGGAGCTAAAGTTTTCGACAGAATATTTCATTCCCATGCAGATGGAATGTGTGGATTTGCTGCCATCCAAATTGATGGGCACAGTCTGGTATGCAATTAAGGCATAGCTGTCACTAAGAGGCTTTCCTGCGTGATTAACTTGTAAGGGCCGTTGCATCCAAGGAAGTCAACTGAACACAATTAGCCTATTTCAGTGGAATGAGTTTGGTTAAAGGCCCCCACTGCTTGTAAAATGAGGTGAGAAGAAAGAAGCTTTCCAAAGCAGACAACTGGAAACATCTACCAGAGAAGGGAGATCAACATCCAGGGTGGCATTTGGTGCAAATTCATTGCTCTTCTTTTTTGTAGAAGTTGGGTAAAACTTTCATGGAAGTGACATAAATCTTTCTCCATCCAAGTATCAACACTGCCCCAACCCCCAGCTCTTTCACTCACAACCCTACTCTCACTTATTTAGCGGTATACGTGCTAAACAGCACTGCCTTCTCCAACAAACTCACTGCTACTTAAAGAGGCTCTCTCATGCCCTCTTTCCTTCACTTGGCCCTCTGTGACTGCAACCTCTATCCTCTCTGTTACACACATACCCACACATACGCAGCCTGTTCATAAATACAAGTACACATGCACTCACAAGCTCTGCCTTTCTCATATGTGCACCTTATGTAGAATCGTCTACTGAGGCTGCTCACTTTCCATGCAGGTTGCATTGCCTGTGATACAATAGCTGCTTGGCTCCTAAGGGGCCCTCTTCAAATGTTTGAAAACATTTTGTGCTCTCTCTTTGCATTTTTATTCCTGCTGGGTTGTAGTTTTTGTTTTAGTTTGGAACTGGTGCGGCACCTCCTGAAGTCCAGTCTCCTTTTGTTGAGCTGTGTTTGTCTGACCCTTGAAGGGGTCACCCCCAGTGGCTAGCAACAAGGAAGTCAATTAAAGCACGGAGGGAATAGAAGGGTGGGGGGTAAAGAGACAACCAGTGATTTTCCACCAAAATTGTTTCTCTAACATACAATTTTCCTACCATCTGTTTCAAATAAATGAATTGAGTTTCACCTGTAGGAACAACCATCAAACGTGTAACTGGTGACTAATACAAGCACTAAAGGATGTTTTAATGTGATACAGGGCTGTCTCCCGCTGTGCCCATTTGTGCGGTACTGCCTAGATTAGTTTCCCACCACGGTTCCCCCTGCTCTTAACTTCCTCCTTGTGCATGTTGCCATGACGCCTGCAGCGGCATTCTCTCATCGACCACATGGTTCCCAGTCAACCACAATCCAAATTCTGTCAGGTGATCATGTGACTTAAGAGATGACCAATGCTATTAAAGCTGAAACATTGTAAGCTCAACATTTATATATCACTTATATATAATAATATATAAATTACATTACATAAATTACAGTAAAAACTTTAAAAAAAAAACCTTAATAAAAGCAGCTTCAAGACAATCAGTTCCTGCAATCAGAATGTATTTGTATACACATACACTATGTCATGTATTTGTATACACACACTCACTATGTCATGTATTTGTATACACACACACACACACTATGTCATGTTGTCTCCAAAGCTTTCTTCTATATTTAAACCATTTTTATTTGTGAGGTGTGTTGCCCTGGTGCTTTTGAACAAACAGTGGTAGGTGCTGTCACTAACTACTTCTGACCAGGTATCACTTTATTTTTGTCCATTCATCCACACAAAGAATGGATTGTTGTCATGTGCTTTTTCACCACTGTGCATTTCATCACAGTCTTACTTATCTTGACATAGTCTCATAATGGACCATTCTTTCCCTCTTTGTTTAGAGAGCAATTTACGTCAGGCTCCATGGTGAAATATTTCAGTTCATTTTACTGTTACTATCTAGAGCAAAACACATAATGTACCACTTCTGTATTTCAGGAAATGTGAACTGGTTTACTTGCGTTGATTGCAATCATCATAAACCACAATACATATGTAGGGTTTGTAGCACTTTTTTTAAGCGCCATTATTGTGTCCTCTATCTAACTTATATAGTGATTTAAACAAAAGTAAAAAGTAAAAGTATGGAATGGAATGGTATGGAATGAACATGAGCAGGCTGCATTGCAGACAGGTGGGGCCCAGCAGGGGGCAGTGGTGATTATCGGGTGGAGCTTCAGTCAGCTTTAGCTGGTTGACTGTCTCCCGAGGTTGTAGACTGTTGCTTGCAAAAGCTAGACAGTAAGACCTTCAGGATTAAATAATAAAACACAAAAAAATTAAGATTATCATGGACACAAGACCCAGATTTCAACTGTGTGTGTGTGTGTGTGTGTGTGTGTGTGTGTGTGTGTGTGTGTGTGTGTGTGTGTGTGTGCGTGCGTGCGTGTGTGTGCGTGCGTGCGTGTGTGTGCGTGTGTGTGTTATACATATGTGATGGCTTAGTGAATAATTATACCATGTTTCATTTACAACTGTAATAAAAACAGAGAGAGTGATGTGTTTTCAGACCTAAGAAACCCCCTCTTCCACTACCAAGACAAGTTACGTGGGCTCCCTGATGGGGAACATGATCTTTGTCCCTTGTTCTCTTCCTTTCCCAATTGGGGTTCATTCATGGAAACAACTTGAGACCTTCTTTTTTCCCTTATTTTTACTGCCTTCTTTTTTGTTGTATTTTTCACACCATGTCCAATACATCTTATTCCCTGAATAAGAATGTAAAAAACTCTACTTCCTTACTGATGTGTGTCCAGTGTCCCTTGTGTTAGTGAGAAGAAGTTAGAAGTGAACGGCAATCAGTCAAGAGTTTCTCCAGTCTATGCATCAGGCTTAATTAGAAGACATTCACTCGCACAAAGAGACATGATGCAACAAAAGAGTGGACGTTGAAAAGAAGCAAACCTGAAGTCCTTCCATCTCCCATTCACTTGTATACATAATGACTGGGCAGTCAAACACAAGGCAAACTCTCCAGTAAAATTCCATTGCTGGCAAAAACAGGAATAAGAACAGCATTAAAGGAAGAGCTACTTTTTCCAGGAATGGCTTTGTGGGCACTCACTCCCCCGTTTAATTCTTACAGTTTGCTTTGGTTTTACTTCAGTAGTAACCCACTGCATGCATTATGTTACAAGTTACTACAGTTACTGTTAAAGATGACACATTTCAGATCACAACACACACACACACGCACACAAACATACAAAGTGATTGTACATTGAATTTCCCCTAATTCTCTAGAGGAGGATGCTTTAAAAACATTATTCTTCAACCTCAGAGCACTTTTAGAAAATGTCATGAGTTAGCAAAGTCAGTGTTCATGAGTGTCTAACCACACAAGCTACTTTTAAAAAGCTATCAAACACCAGGTAAGGCTGGGTGTAAAATTGATAAAACTTTTTTCTTTTGTAAAAATGTTTCAGTCAGACATTAAAAACAGGTACTTCCTAATGACTATTACATTAAGATTCTCTCTTCATCATCTGATATTTCCCCAGCAGAGATGACGGAAATCAAAGTCACTTATATGAAGGGATCCTTAAATGTGCATTTCAAAGTCAGTTAGCATAAATACTTTCAATACTATTATAAGTCAGAGAGAGTTGCTTACTGTATGTTATCAGTATGTTTCTCTTATTATGTCATTCGTTTAGAGTTTTTTTTCTTTTGGAGTACAAGTAGTACTTCAAATGATAACAGTTAGGGGATGGGGGAACCATCATATGGGAAATGCAGTCAGTCTGCTACAGTAGATAAGCTACCTGCCTACTTTTTGTTTTGCTTGTTTTGGCTCTGCACATCACATCAGCCTACACAACCTGGGTTCTTCTTTTGAAGAACAAATTTAATGCTAATCCATTTGAGAAATAGCAAAGGTGTCAAATATGGTTTTTCATTACATTGTAGTTTTCCATATTTTCTATATAATATCTTGTGATTGTCTGCGTCACAAAAAGTCTGAGTTAAACATCTGGCTGACTTTGATTAATTCCCATAAAGGAAAGACAAACAACAAATCGTGTCCAATCGGATAGCTTTGATAGCAAAGCTCTGATTAATAAATCCCATACAGTTTAGATGGATTGCAGTGATAATAAAATAAATCTTTGGGATCTCACTCAGCGGTCAACTTCTGTAAATAGACACAGTGGACTTGCATCAGACCTGCATTAGAGGAAGATGTTAACTGTGCAAAACATTATTAAAGTCAGATCAAATGTGATTGGATCAGATATTTTAGCTTTAGCCCATGTTGTTGGCTGCAGATATGCAAAGGAGCAGACCTCCTTTCCCTAACTGAAAAGTGTGTTTAAGAGAACTGTCCAACTGGCAGGCCCCCTTTTACAAATGTAGGGTGTTTTCTTTTGGTTGTGGTACTTACAGTGAACCGATGCAATGGAAGCCGACAAGGGACCTTCATGGGTCGTGATGCTGGAAACAAAGAAAAGGATTAAAGAGAAGTGTAAACAGGGAGGAAGCAGAGATACGCAGTAAAGTGCTGCAAAGAACAAACAGAATGTCCTCCCAGCTGATTTAAGACTCTCTATGCGTGATAAACACCCTGTTGTTAAGGAGTCCCCATATGGCCATACAGGAAAAAAAATAATCACAAAAGCTTCAAAGACTCTCGTCCCTCATATCCCTCAGCGCTTCATGTGCTCTTTCAAGCTTTTGACCCTACAGCTGTTGTGAGACCTTTTACCTGGGTTTCTTCTCTCAGAGAGGGTAATCAGGGTAATCTTTCCTTTATCAGCATTACATTATATAGGCAACTGACAGTGTCTGAGCTACAGTACATGACCTCCTATGCAACCAAGAGGACTCTGAGGCAAGACCTCAGACCTCAACCAAGAGGCAAGACCCAAGCAACCCATTCACACAGAGGAGAAAAATACAAGGACAAAGAGTACACACTGGAAAGAGATAAGGAAGTGGCTGAGACTCCTGAGGCCATGTATACAAAGATTCCCAAGTCCTGAGAGCAGCTCCGAGTGACAAATTTGAATAGTGACGTGTCTCTCTCACAGACTAGACTATTATTAAAGGTTATTCAGAAAGCACCTTAGCAATGAAAAGAGCTTCTGAGGTGAAACACTATGAAAAGGTCTTAAGCAGAGTTTTTAAGCAAAAGGGCAAAAACAAACAGGTGAAGAAATATTCTATGAACACTGAATGACCATGAAACGTTATAGATTGTGTTACACAATAAATAGCAAGTAAAGGACCAAGGTTAAGGTAGGATGCCGAAGTTCGGCTGTCTGCTAACACCAGGCTGCCAGTGAGCGTCCATCAGCCTAGTTTTTGCAATGTGTCCCAGCATTAGTGACCCCAGCCAGCGACTTTTCAATCAATTTAACATGTTGAATCTGTGTCTGTCCTGTCAGTGGGAGAGGCCTCTTGGATTTGCTGTTCAGCTTTACTGTATCACTGTATTAGAAGAGACCAACGGGAGTACACCTAAGTTAGGAGCTCTCGGAGAGTATTCTAAGAATGTTTGTGAATATGGCCCATGGATGACGAACAAGCAGATCAAAAACATCTGGAACAAGGCAATGACAGCCAAGGGTGACAGAGAGGTCCCAGGATGGCTGAAGGCCCTGCACAGAGAGCCTGAGTGAAAGGAGTTGACAGAGAGGAGAAAAGAGAGAGAGGCACCCAGACTGGTCACTCATGCACTTCAGGAAACAAACAGGGGCTTAGAGAGATAAAGTGGTTTTCAGAAATTTTAATTAAATTGATCTAGTCTGGACAAGGTGGCTATATTGAATGTACTAGGTTTAATAGTTTCATTAAGACTGAAATCAGCTGACTGTTCATTATTAAACAGGTACAAGGGCAGAAGTATTCAGAGTTTAAGCCAACAACTGAAATTTAAGATGTAAAGGTGAATTTTAAGTTTGGATTTAAAGGCCGCAACACAGTCACACTGCTACATTTGGTGATGTCTTCAGTGAGTGTTGATCATGAGAGAAGATTTTTGCCTGGCTTTAATCAGATCAAACGCGTCTGTTTTACGCCAGGCCAATGACCGGAACCTCAGGCTTATCTTAAGTGTGGTACTGGGAATATTGTAACATTTAGCTGTTAAAAGTAGACCTTAAATTTAATAATTGCAGAAGGGGTATTTACAGGAATATGCAGCTGAGTACTATCAACAAAGCACCGAAAATTATTTCCATAATTGCGTAGGCCAAGAGGTGATCGAGCACCGGGCCAAGAACAGGACCACCGGGCCAAGAACAGAACTCCGTATTTCACAACAAAAAATAATGATGTAGTGTTAAAGAAAAAACATTGTGTTCTTTCAGATAAGTAGCACAGTTCAATGTATCCATTACAGACTCAAGGGTTTCTGTAGAAAATCAATTTCATGGCATCACGAGAGTTACTACATTTGATTCTTTAAAAAAAAAACATTTCATTCAAGGTCCTTATCCTCTAAAGACCTTGAATGACGTGGTCAGCAGTCCAAGTAATTTGTACTTTGCCTTTTGTCCAAGGGCAGCTGGCATCCACCCCAGCCCCCATGATCCTTAGGAGGATAATTAAAGAATAGATGGATATGTGTCTGGGTTTGAATGATGGCCTGCTAGCATCATTTAAATCAGGTTGACATCATGTTATGTGTTTAAGTGGTAAATCCTTTTCTAAAAATGTCTGTTTGGCTGCATCTGGATCATGTCAGTGCTTTCCTCCCTACAGGAACATTGAGAAATGTTCTTTCATATATATATAGATCTTTGTAGCATTACACTCATCTCAAGATAGAATTGTATTATGACAAATTCCTAGATCATAACCAAAAGTGTGTTATATTTTAAAAAAAGTTATTGTTTGCTTTTGTCATTACTGTAAAACCTGTTTTCATCTCCCTGGAGCTAATGACATTGGGTTATCTAACTTACATATATACAGTATAAACAATAAACTCTCCATTACGCTGATAGAAGCAATATTATTTGCACTGTCTACTTCTATTATGTTTTAAAAATATCTAGCTGTTGTTTGTGTTAGTGCTCTGTGGGATTCATTCACTACTGGAGTCCAACTACTACTACTTATCCCCAGGAAATCTCCAGATATTTGATCTGAGGACAATCTCTTTGAGAGTTAAAATAACTTGTGTGTCTGCTCCATGCAGAGCCAAAAATTAAAGAAAAGCTGGGTAAAATCTATGCCACTAATAGCTAAAGGGGGCTGTAACTAGACACTTGTATGTAATTTGGTGGGTCCATGGATTTTTTACGTTTACATCCTTTGTACTACTTGGTCTGTTTCTATAGTTTTCATGAGAACAATATAGTATGTTTAAGTTAATTAAATGTTTGATTAACCTTAACCTTTTCTGGATTAGAAGCTTGATACTACTTGTCTTAGATAGTAAATCTGAAGGTACCGCCAGCTTAAGCAATATGCAGTGCTAAGCAAAACAAAACAAAACAAATAAAATAAAAATAAAAATAAAAATTGAAATTGCTTTTCAGTAAACCTGATATGTGAATTACAGAGCATCAGAACTGTTGGCACCTTCAGAAGAACTGTTTGAACCCTTCATGTTAAGATAGGCTGGCAGGCTACTGGCTCCAACTACATCTATACCATACAAACATAGAAGTGGTGCTGCATTGTTTCATTTTTTTTATCAATTTGTTTTCAGCAAAAGGGAAAATATACATATTTCGCTAAATCACAGGCCCTATTTCCAACAAAAAAACTATAGAGCATTTACATTTATGACCCTATTCTGGACTTACTGCATATGCTTGCTCCTGGAGACTCTTTGATAAGGACAGGATACTGTACTTGTCCACGGCAATTTGACATAAAGAACGCTACCTAGACTTCATATATTGCAGTCCAAAATGTGTCCTCCCCGCACCAGAAATGTGGCTCTGATTACTAGATCTGTGTGCTGAATGAGTTGCAGGGTAAACCTTGGGAGGCACACTATAATGTGAAACAGATATACTATATCTTCAACACAATATGCCACCCTTACAGGGAAGACATGCCTTTGTCATCATCCAGAAAATGATGTTAAAGTCTTGTGCTTTGGGCGTCGAAAGCCACTTTTCATATCCAGATAGGAGATAACAGTCTCTGAGGACAGAGGCTGTATTACCCACTTGAATGAGATTTTTTTCCCTGGAGTAATACCTGCATTGCCTGAGGGGTATATACTGATAGGAAGTTGAGTTTGCATGCCACTAGTAATAGCTTAGTCCACTGGCATTAAACTCATGCAATGTCAAATTAGTTGAATCTCTATTGCAAAGAGGGAAATGCTCTTGTGCACTGCTATTATTTGGGTAGCTTAATTTGCCATCTATAGCTGGTCCTGCTTAAAAAGAAGTTTTAATCTGCATGCTCTACTTTATTCTAAACTTCCCAAGTTAGAAAAGAAAGGGGAATTATACTACTGTAAAAATCAGGACCCCAGCCCTGCATGTTTCTAAATACCTATGCTCTACCCATTGCTGGTTACTTGGATCAGATGTGTTCAATCAATCTGAAGCTGGAAGATGCCATCTCAAATGAGAGTGGAACAGAGGAAGACTATGTGAATTAGTATCTTCCAGCTTCTGACCGACTAAACACACCTTGTCCAGGTAATCAGCAGTGGGTAGAGCAGGGTTAGTTGGAAAACAAGCAGGGCAGAGGTCCTTGAGGATTTAAAACCACTGGCAAATAGTGTTTGTAGAACATACTGTATATTTTGACCTTTCTTTGACATTCAAAACTTTCAGTGTGCATTTCTGTGTTTCTTATCACACTGAAACCATGGTTCATAATTAGCTAACTGAACTGATCTGGGAATATTTGTTTTCCTATTTTATCATTTTAATTAAACACTGATTTGTTTCATATACAGTAGATTGAATTGATTGTAGTTTTTATTGGTGCTGTTTATAGTCTTTGACAAAGAGCGTGCCCTTTAATCTTTTTCATCTTCTGAAACACTTTGAGACAGGAATTGTCATAACAGTGACAAATTAATAACAAGAAAATGGTCTGACTTGTCCTCCTACATCACTCCTACACTGAGCAAAGTTAATGAGTATGAGCCCAGATTTAAAACATCTGCCTTTCATGTGTTTTTTTCAGTCTCGTTTGGTCAAATCTGACAGACAGAAGTGCATGATTCTGCAAAGACTTCATCAGAAACCTGTCTATCCAGACACTAACTCTGTTAAACAAGATACAGACAAGCTCTAACCTGACTATATACAGAATATGAAACTGCTCTCTGACCAGTTCCCTGAGATTTCATCCAGATTGCAATCACCCTCGATGCCAATCAAGCCAAAGACCCCAGAGGTCTGCTTTTTGAAAGGAGTTTATTTCTGTTATCTTCGAATACATATTCTTCAGACACACTGAAACAGAACAGCTTACTTTATCAGTCTGAACTTTTACAGTTGCCAAAAGTCTTGTAATATGTTTACGTAACTCATACAATGACCTGCTGGAAGCACTACAACCACAGTTGTCGTAAATCCCACAAGGGGTATAATTTCTTACCTCATTCACAAGATATGGCCGAATAATGAAAATTCCAATAACCTATATCCCTAATGACTTGTTAAGACATGCACCTAAGAATGTTTATGTTGTATCAATATGAAACCAGAGTGGGACAGAGTTAAAGTTTAGCAGGACCTCAAGGCCGGTGACGACTGGCTCAGCCTTCACATCCATCCTTTCATCATTTAAGTACAATTACCTTTGTCATCCTCTGCAGGTATAATAAAGACATGTATGTCAGCACTATCGACATGTACAAAATGTGAGGGTTATGAGGTGCACCCAGCAGACAGCCTGTGTTGGCCAGTCATCTCTACATCCCGGCAAGGGATCCTGGTGGTTCTGCTCCAGGTGGTAAATCTCTGTGGACTGGGGCCCTGCTAGACATTAAATTATCCCTTTCATCATAGAAGTGTGGTGGTCAAGTTTTTAAAAAAAATCTGAAAGAATAACATTGCTTTTCAGATCACTAAAGATAAAGTTGATGAATAGACACGCGCTCTTTTTGGCTCCTGTAGTTTTTTGTTAAATGTCCGCTCAATGAAACAAACCGTGTGGGATAGAACGGAAAATATATATTTCACGTCTGTTGCTCTAACGTCATGCCTATTGCACAGCAGTCACTGTTTGACCCCTTTAAATTAAAAAACCCATTCTTTTCCCAAAGCACACACATACTGTGTAATATACGTGCAGTCATGCGTCAGGTTTGTATTTGTTATCTTAATTAACATTGTCAAACTTGATTTGCTTTGGTGCTAGTAAAAATCCTATGTAATGTCCTTTTTAATGGTTAGCATGTTTTTAATCACACTAGCAGTGCGACTGGCTCTCAAGAGTCAGTCTGTTGGTCCAATAATACCGTTTATGTTGTGATTGTCATCTTTTTGATAACAACCACATTTAGGATGAAGATTACAATATTTTCATCTTAATCCTGTCTATAAAACTCTGTCAGTGAGTACATCACTGGAATCACATGAACTGGGGAAAAAACGCAGAGATCTGGGCAGAGAAGTCAAGGTTTGGAAGCAGGATAGTCTTTGCATAAACAGTGAAATGTCTTCAAACAAATCATTTAATGGTACAGTTATTTGGATTCGTTTTTCTCAGACCAGCCTTCTAGGAAACTGGCTATTCAAATAAAATAGCAATGCAGATGAATCTAGTTTAATAAATATTTATATATTTTTACAAACATTTGTCTTTTGAGAATCCTCTCCAATTTTCAGTTTTTTTATATTCGTGTTTCACAAGCAGCTCTCAGAAGGGCTTCTGCCTCCTGTGTGTTTAGTAGTGAGCAAGCATTACAAATTGTATGAGCGATATCCTGATCCTGATCTCCAGGAAGCATTAGCTCAGTCATTTGCTTTCATTATGGGAGAGTCATTTGTGGGACGTCAAAACCACATCAAGGAAACAAATCCTGTTACACTGCAGCTACAAAGAGTTTTTTTTATGTTTAGGTCCAGACAGTAAAGCCAGTTAAATTGTTAACACAGTCAGATAATGTTTCAGTTGCAATGTTTGAAGCTATTTGCCTTTTGTCTTTCTGTGTGTGTGATTTTGGTTCATTCTTCTCCCTCCCTTTCTATAACTAAACTGAACCAAGCCAACATGTGACTGATGAAAAGAAGCCACAAAATGAAAAGTATGCCACATAAGTCATGTCTTTAGAAGAATGAGAAAAATGCTTTCTCATTTATTGCCATAAATGTTTTAGAAACAGTGCTAGAGGCTTTCAGTGTGTCATTGGCAATTGTGTGTCTTCGGGGTCCTAGTCTGCTGTGGCTGAACACATTCTTGACAATGACATACGAAGAAGATTCATCAAAGTCACCACTCTCTTATGTTGTGTGCCTTCCTCGCCTTTCATTCTTTTCCTCTCAAATATCCTTGTGCAAATGGAAAAGAGGATGAATGACCTTTAACTAGTGCGGCTGCTGAGACATCCAGAGTGGTTTCTCCTGCTCCTTCTGTTAATCAGCACATGTTACAATAATAAGATGGAACATAAACCACGCAATGACACCCCACCAACCTCAACAAACTAGAACAGGATTAAAAAGTCTTTTTTTGTGTGTCTGCAGACTAAATAAGTAATAATGCCCTGTGGAAGAAATCCTTGATTTACTTTCTGTCTGAGGAGCAAAGGTTGTGAATTCTCTGTTGCCCTATACTGTGAGAAGTTTTCTTAACCCATATATGATACAGTTTATTGTAATTTTAAACAATGTCTGGCTTGTTGCCTCTTGGCGATCTTGCCTACACTGAATTTATTTCCTGTCAGATGCTCGTCCTAATAACTCTTTCATTCCCTGTGGTCCCACCACCCAGACAGCACAGACCCCTAGCTCTCTCACTTTTGGCCCCCTGCCTTACCCCTGGAGGCAGTGACAATCTCTTTACTTCTTGATATATTCTCCCACTGCATGACTCTTCCTTGTTCTCATCACTATTTTCACATTTAGTTGCTGCACCTATTTCGCCCACACCCTCTTCTCTTGATAGTACTCACACATCTGGGAAAGGTCAAACTGTTTTGGGAGTTTTGCTGAGATGCTCTACAATATAAATGCACCTATTTTCAAGAAGGTCTAGGGAGTATGTGTTAATCTGTGAAATACAACTTGTCAGAAATGACACTTCAAGCCCCAGAAGAGCCACTGGTGATCATTTTACCAGATTTCATAGTTGAATCAGTGCATTTACATAGACTTAGTACGTACCAGGTCACCAGGTCACAGTTGGCTTTGTCTGGAAAGCTGATTTCTTACCTGAACTTCCAAGGTATTTTTCTTTGGGGAACACCAATTTCTTTTTGTAACAAGGTTTCTAATCAGCTTTTTCCAATTGCGCATGCGTGCAACAAAAGGCTGCAGACAGGAACACACAGCTGAGGGAAAGGCTGAATGAAAGGAGAGATCGTTAACACGCCTTTTAAAATAAAGCCTGTCTGAACTCTGACAGAAAATGTCACACACACACACATAGTGTCTCATAGAAGTCTAAATAAGTCACTTTCCCCCTCGGATTTTTTGAACTTAGACAGTTCACATTATGGTTTAGCTGTGTGTGGCTCTTTAATTTTGCTGCGATACAAACAAACACAAAAAAAGAAAAGTCTGTGTGCCAGGCTTCTAAAATAAGTCAGAAGTGGAAGAGACAGCAGGTTACTGCTGCATGTGTATGTGGATTTCCAGTAACCAGGTTTTTTAAGTGCATGTAAACTTCGTTCTCCCATTACCCGAGAAACAGACTGCTCTGAGAACCCTGGTTACTTCAAATGTAGTTGATATCCCAACCTATATAATCCCAACCTTTAATCCTTTTAAATTAGAGTATTTGTGAGTCTTTAAATGCCTAATGAAGTGTAACGATTGTGTTAGTAATTTTGGAGGGATTTATCATAGACTGTCAGCCATCATAGACTGTCTATGATGACTCAACAGTGACTCCTGTGGTCTGCCACAATGAATCATATACATGGGATACTGATGCACACGTTCACAGTGATGCACATAAGAAAATGATGGAAAAAGCTGTGTTGAATCATATACATGGGGATACTGATGAACACGTTCACAGTGTTGCACATAAGAAAATGATGGAAAAAGCTGTGTTAAGAATAAAAAAGAGGGCTTGATGGAATTTGAACCTTATGTACATTCTCACATCTACACAACAGGCCAATTGTCCAAATTGTGGTTTCATGAAGATGTTCTTTAAAAGTCCAATCAGGATTTAATTGAAACGTGATGACAGTTTAAGGGTAACCAATTTCATGACACTCAATTAAATATGAAGCTGGCAGGCTGTTAGCTTAAATTGTAGTTAAAACACTAAAAAGACAGTGAAAGAGCCTCTCTGGCTTGGCCAAAGGAAAAAAAAAAATCTACCAACATCTTAGACTCTCTCTATGTAGCATGTTGTATCTCATTTGCTTAATCCGTCCAAAAACCTCCATTAGAGGGAGCTTCATGGATTGTTGTCATCTCCATGTGGTAGCCAGGCAACCAGCACCCAAAAAACCCTAAAACCACAAGTTCTAATGTTTTTACACTCTGGTTTTTGTATTAAATAAATAAGAAGATGTTGTTTCTTTTAACAGAACAAGGGAAGATGTTTCCCTCTGTTTCCAGTCTTTACTAAAGCCTGGCTAACTGTTGCCTTTATGGAACCCAGTTTAGTTCAGACATTAGAGTGGTAACAAGTCTTTCCAACATTTCTCAAAATTTAAATATTTTATTAAAATGTAGTTGCTCCAGTAAAACTGGACAACTGAGGATGGAGGCTGGAAAGTTTATTTTTGCTTAAAATAAAAGGGTGTAAAATGTGATGAAAAGCCTTTGAAAATGTCAAAATCGGGGGTTGTTCTGTTGGGTTGCGTCTCAGTTCTTGTAGAAGTTTTAATGGTGAATGTGTTGTGAAGCGTTTTGAGTGGTTCGGTTAATAGGAGCTTTTCTGGGGAGGGTATATGACGGCAAGGTTAAGACTAATTAGGACCTGTATGGCCCTACCTGGTTGAAAATGAAGGACCACCATAGAAATCTATCCTGAGGCTGCTGACCACATCTGCTATGAGTGAAACCTGTTAAATCCATTATTGTTGCAGGGTAGCTTAAATTACAGCCAGAAAAAACAAATAAAAAAAAAAAAAAACAGCTGTGAGAGTGACAACCTGTGAGAAAACGTCAACTAACACACAGTGACACAGGCCGGCAGGTTTACAGGGTGAGAAATTGAGCCAGCTGTAAAACACAATGAGGGAGGGTGTGTCGCTATGTCAGTCAGAGTGTAACACAATCTGATTGTCACAAGACATACTGTAAGGGGCAGCAGTGGTCATTGTCCTTCTGAAGGCACTTTTTAGTGAAGGGAAACTTTCTGTGTCAGAGTGTAGTAATGGCAGTGAAATTGGCCGATTATGCTAATTTCCATCCAATATGTTTAGGTGTATTTTGTTACTTTGGATGTAAGTCTGCTTGGAAAGGAGTAAATCTCAGAGCTTGAGCTGAGCCCCCCCCCCCAGAGACATGCTTTCCAGGAGAAATCATGGGGCCTGATGCTGAGGCCATAGTCTCTAAGGGGCCCTGTGGTATTTGAGGGATGGAGTGATGACAGTGGGACGTTGTTTGTGTGTAAAAAGGAAACAAAGTGAAACAGCTCTGAACATGTCAACCCCTCTGCCTGTCACCTCAGAAAGAAATGTGCATTGACCCGGCACAACTACAAGCCTGGTAACCCCCCTAAACAACACTGTTGTAGTGTACTAAGGTTTGCGTGCGAACTGCTGGGGTTACACACGGTTAGTTTTCTCTCTTCCGTCTGGGGTTTGTTTGCTTGAATGTGTTTATTTTCATTTTTGGTTGATGAAACACAGATGGGATTTAGCATACTGAAGATTTTTTATTTCACTCAATAAGAATTTGTCATTTTAGTGTATTTTTATTAAAGAGTTTTCCATATTCCCGCATGTTGTTTTGTTCGAAGTTTATTGTTGTTTCATGTAATTCATTTGTGTTAGTAAATTTATGTTTAGAATGTGTTTCTTGTTGTGGCTGGACCACACTGACTTCTTTGTGCTTGGTACTTAAAAAAAAAAAATTCTGATTCTGATTATAGGAAATCTCCTTATTGAGTAGAGAATTTGAAAGTTATGACATCACTTTTACTATCAAGTTGGAATGCTAGCTATTATCTAAAGCTTGCAACTGGTTAGATTGGCTTAGCATAAAGCTTTTGGCTTCAAATGCAAAATATTTCGCGGTTGACATACCGGGGACATACATCACATTCAAATGTTGGGGATGTATTTGTAATTAAAATAAAAATTTTAATAAAATTCTACAGTATCATGGTCAGTTAACAGTTGTATTCCACTTTTATCAGATGAAGCAAATATTTAAATATGGTACCCATCCTGCAGCAGCTGCATGCAATATTATGCACGGTTTTGGGGAGGTGTGCCTTCGAGGTGGTCCGAGCAACAGAAACACAAGTGGAAATAATTTACTGGGAACATTTTTATAATAAATGTTTTCATTTATCTGCATTTTTAAAAGGGTTTATTTAGCTTGTTTTTGAAAGAGCACATTGTATTTACCCGCTGGTCGGGTCTCATGTCATGTTAACTGTAAGGATGGGTGTGGTCGAGAATGTATTTAAAGACACTTGCAGGATGCTAAACTGGAAAGAGTCTAGATAGAGCATATAAATTTCTTCTCACTGTGCAAATGTTTTAACCCCATTATTAGATATAAATTGGTTATTTTTTAAGTACTGGGCATGGCACACATTTTGAACATTGATATTCCATAACAAATGTTAGCGATGCTGCCAGGCAGATTTTTTTGTCTTTTGGCAGAGCCAGGTTGGATGTTTCTGCTAAGCCAAATCAACTGTCTCCCGACTGCAGCTTTACACAGCCAAACGTGTGGTGTCAATTGTCTCATCTAATTCCTGGCAAAAAAAAGCCAAAAGTGTCAAACTATTTTAAGTTTATCACTTAGTAATAGTTTATCACATACCTAATGTCAGCAGTAAAATGACTTTGCCAGTGGAAGTCAGCGTTTACATTGTGTCGCAGTGCTGTACGGTAGTGATCCCTGCTGATGAATTATAATTATGCATTTTTGTTCATCTGTTATCAGGCGGTATGTATATATATATATATATATATATATATATATATATATATATATATATATATATATATATATATATATATATATATATATATATATATACACACACATACTGTGCAGATTCTTGCTTTGATGTGTTTGACCACATGTACTAAACATCTTTTGTCCCAGCCACCTCACAGTGCCATAAATGACAAACATTTAGTCCACTTGGCAGCAATGGGGATAGCACCCGTCGCCTTGCAGGAGGGTCCCATGACACATTTTCTGACCACACACCCACGGTGTTTATTGTAGAGACTGTCAGTCAGATGCTATGTTTCTCATACACTGACAAGCACTGCGTGACCATGCAATGTTTTGGCAGATGCACCGTGTCAAGAGGCACAGGACACGGAAATGTCACGATGGCTGAACAGCACTATTAATGAATCCTGCTTGTGGCATCCATCAGTCATTCCTCGTGTGTCACAGGGACACTTCATGTGCACACATACACAAACGCACACATAGAAGCACTGTATCTGTTCTGGTGTTGATTGCAGAGTCACCTGTGTGATAAAGTTACTGGCCAGGTTGGGCAGAGCTGTGGGACTCTATTTTCGTTTTAAAGCCTAATATAGACTTAAGGATGGCTACTGAATGTGTCTATCTGTATCACTGTTTAGTGTCTGATTTTATCAGACCTATATAAGAAAAGATATTATAGATGTGTAGAAACTTCAAGTGTTGACAATTTCAAATTAACTTCTGTCCAAAGAACCCATTAACTCGAGATACTGCACAAGGGCAGTGCAGAGCACACACAAACACACACACGTACACACACACGCAGGGTGCTCACAGTGTACTTGTTCAACTTCTCAGTGTTTCATCTTGTGCTACTGGTTTATCTCTCTGACAGACAGGAGTTCAGCTTGGCTGAACAGGGGCTTCCCTCGACCTAACAGACCTTCTCAGGACGAAAAGGATGGTTTGTGTGTGAGATTGTGTGTTGGGATATCATGATCCTGTAGGCTACACAGCACTTTCCAAAATACTTTAGCGGATATTTTCCAAATGAGGTGTCATATAAATTCCTCGTGCTTGTAAGCTGCCCAGCTGCACAATAAGAGTGCACCCCTCCTCCGCACTTCAGTAGGGAATGGCTACGTTTGTTTCCTACTAATCCTCCTTATGAGGGAGATAGTTATTATAGTAGGAACCAGCTTTGATCCCCAACAGATGAAGACAAAAAAACATTTAAGCTACTTAGGCAGCCTCCTTTTTCTTTCACTTCCTTCTTCATCTCTTGGCTCATCCTTTGCTTGACTGCCCTGAAGATCTGTTGTGTCAGAGGAGGAGGTCAATGGGGTTGTACAGGGCAGGGGCCCCAAATGTTATTATGAGGCAGATTTAACACACTTAGTCTTTAAATTGGAGGAAGGCATTGGCATTTTCTTTATCATTTTTTGGAATTTATTATTGGTTATGGTACACAAGATGCATAAACATATACAGAGCACCGTGAGCCTAATGCAGTAGTCAGACACTTAATGTGTTTGTGTCTGTATTTTGTGTACCAAATGAAGCCTAAAACTAAATAAAAAACAGCTGTGTTGAAACTAGTGTCAAAACACACATCTGCAGGTTCAGTTTACTGAGTGATGTCAGGCGAATTATTTCAATCAACTGTGTTTACTGCAGTAAATATCAGAAATTGTAGTTTGAAACTGAACTGTGTTAAGCACAGTCTATGTGTCATCTCATTTACCATGTTTGTATGTTGTATCTGCCACAGCACACAGTAATGATAATTAACGCCATCATGTGACCAGTGCCAGAGCCTGCTGGCAAGAAAATGATCGTGTGCATGTGTGTGTGTGTTTGTTTTCCAACTGCATTGGCATGAAGGACCTTTGCAACGACCCTTGAACTGAAAAGTATACGGATACAGACATCCTAAACACTGTTCAAACTCCAGGTGTCCAACACACACTTACAAAAACAGAGAGAGAGGCTAATTTTGCAGACAAACTGGTAGTTTTGCTTGTTCACTGAGGTCTGGGAATACTCCACCCTTTCTTTTTTTAATCATTTGTTATGCACACACTCTCTTTCCAAAACAATTTCATATTCTCTCAAATTTCCCCTTTGCAGTCTCACTTTCTCTCAGAGAAACACATACACAGCGTTAAGGTTAAAGAGTACAGCTGGGAGCTCCTGCCAGATCTCCACACACCCCCCACCCCCCACCCCCATCACTCTCAGCAATCAATCTGTCAGTATGGTAATTAACCTACAGAGTAAAGTAAGCAGGACTACTGAACTGCCCTACTCAATCTAACATTCCTGTCGTCCTCCCTCTGATTCTCGCTCCTACTCCCCCTCATTTGGTGGCAGGCCGAGGTCGCTCATTTGCTGATTGTGGGCTGTGGTGTCTTCAAGTGTGAGGGTAAACCGAGGGCTTCTTCTTGCACATAGAAGTGCCACAGTATAGTTCACTGAGCACTTGTCACAGCTGTCTTCAAAGCACCAGAAATATTTGCAGTTATTGAAGCTTTCATCATATGGTTTAGTTGTGCCCACTATTTCTATGCCCCCGTATGCTGACACTGTACTCTGTAGTAATTGCTGATTGGAAATGTAAATTATGGAAATGTAATGGAAATGGAAATTACTGTATTCATCGGTGCCAGAGTCTGATCCTGAATGTGAAGGGGAAAAATGGGATGGTAGGATCTTGTCTAAGTTCTAAGTCATTTTCTTCAAACTTACTAGAAATATCTAGCTCAGCTTTGGCACAGAGATATTAATTTAGCTACCCAAGTTCCCTACCCACCTTGCACACCCACAGTAGCACTGGGCAGGGGTGCATTATCCTCCAATTTAAAATGAATCTCACGCTTACTAAATATTCCAGGCAAATTATTCAGTCTGATGCTGTGACATCTTTGTCTATATAAATATCAGTTTCTTCAAATAACCAGAAAGGCCTAAAATGCCCCTTCCATTATTTTTTGTGGTTGACCAGCAATGGCTTATAGCCAGTGCCACATGGGCACTTGAGAAGAGGGATGACAAGAAAATGGCTTTTGGTAGTGTTTTTTTTTAGATCCTGCCAGTAACAGTCAAGTATTCAGTCAAGTATTTCCCTCTACAGCTGCTCTGTTTGTGCGTTTACCATGGGAACCGATCAAATATCTCCTAACTGATACCTTCCTTGTTTGATTTTTGGCTTTGCAGCTGCCAGACGCAGAGAGGTGGCGTGAGGAAGAACAGGAAGTTCACATGCAGATCTTAGATGAAGAGTGGAGAGGCTGATTCTTTGATAAACACATTAATTCATTTCTGTGTGTACGTGTGGAGTCTTGAACTTGTGCTGTGTTTAGGTTCATTGGCTGCTCAACCGCCACCTACTGTTTATAAACTATTATCTGTATTGGCTCCTGCAGACGAATGGAACAGGGGGTGTCTTTGAACTGTCTTTAGTGATCCCTGCTGACCTTAGTTTCACAAGTTATACTCCTCAGACCCTCTTATCTAAAAACTCGCAATACACAGTGGTGGGAAAACATTCCTAAATGTCCAACAAGGAAACCTTAAAAGAATGACAGAAAAGTACGTTCAAAAACTACAAGCCTGTGATTGGAGAAAAAAAAATGTTTGAGTGAAACAGGATTCTTTGGATCCAAACATGCCAAAAACTGGGTTTCTACATTAATTTCAGTGAGACATCTGGTGCAGGGCGCAAAGACACATGCAATACATTTACTGCAATCACTGACATCACTATTTTTCATCAGCAGCATAAGTTTACATTTACAAACACATTTGTCCAAAGAGGGGAATATATGACTCTTGTAAATGACAACTTGTAAAACCTGCATTATTATGTTGTATAAATAAATTGTAAATGTTTTCCTTCTGATTAGCATGGAAACTCATAAAGATATTAGTCAAACTAAACTTTCAACCATCTTTTTTTACCACCACTGATGCTTTTAAATTTTTAATTCAGTCACAGTGGTCCCCAGAAGCCTCAGGCTTGGTCTGTAGTTGGTTCTATACAATTTGACTGATTCCTAATTTTTTCAAGATTTCTAATATTTCCAATATTAACGCTATAAGGATGGAGCCAACAATTATTTTGTCAATACATACTACAGTTGTTTTCTTTAATAAGCAGTTAGTTTGGTGTATAAATGTATTTGATGAAAACCTCCATAGTATTTGCCTTTTTTGTCTTACACCTAAATTTGAATATATGATAATTAATATATATGTTCACATTTTTAAAGTCACTAAACTTATCATATAAGCTTTGGACCACTGATTGATTTCTCTGTGCCTGGGAAAATATTGAAATGAATAATGAAAATAATGGGCCCCAAGAACAAGTTTCTGCTTCATAGAAGGATGATCTGGCCATGCTCTTTCCCTGTCAAGTGTACAATCAATTTGTCATGCTTGGTCCTTTACTCATGCTTCTTTAAATGAAGCATTCACAACCTACATCACATTCAGTGAGGCCTCCCTTTTCACTCCCCTAGTGAAAGGCAACATTTTCTTTATTAGCACTGGTTGGACCCACAGCCACTATTTCCTTTTGGTGGGAGCAGCGCAACTTGCTTGGTTCCCTCTAACCAAGTGACTGACCTTGTTGAACACATATTCATGCCAGAGTCAGACTAGTGTGTAAGTAAAGCAAATTCCACATCTACATAGCTGCAGTAACAAGGTGTTGCTACTTTATTTGCTGCTGAACGCTCCTTCCTCTGCGCCTCTCAGTTAGGTATCCTCCCTTTTGGAGACATCACATTCACATGCGTGTTTGTTGATATGGTAGAATACACACAGATACATCTGCACATTCCTCTCCCACCCGGGCTAGACTGCACCTGTGTCATGCTGTAATGGAATCTGAAAGTGATGCCATAGATCGCAGAAGCAGGGGAGCAACAGGAGCTGCAGCCAGGGTAACAGTAATTTTTCTTGTCAATAAAAGCCTACATTTCTTTCTTTTTCTTCCAAAAATTGGTACTTTAAACGATCCAAAAGATAGTGTCACTCACCTCCTCTGACTGCGGGCTGCATTGTCATTGAAAATTATGCACACATTGCTTTTCAATGACATCAGGTCTGTGCTTTGCAGGTAGACAGTAAAACTCAGCTGCTCACATGAGCAAACATGATTACTCAGCATAACAATAAAGAGACAGAGTCAGAAGCTGATGTCTAAAGTTTTCAAAAGCAAACAGACAATAATAAACATGCCACTCCAGATTCTTCCTGTTACGTTACCTCCGCTGTGGCTTCAGCCGAGAACCCCCAGCTCAGATCTCCAACTGTTACCATCGTTCGTCCACCACTGGTGGACTGCCAAACTGTGGTTAGCTGACATCCTCCCTCTGTAAGCCACAACACTGACTCCCATAAATACTGTTCATGTGTGTGCTGCAGAGATCTTACAAAACTGATCTGTGTGTAGGCCTCATATTTAACTGCTGGTCCTGAGTCAGGATAACAATCAATGTGATGTTGATTTACTGAACACTTGTGGCAGGATGTGTTGGTTCTGGACTGGATGCTTGGTAGGCGTTGCTATTGTTTCATTTTACCTATGTTTAAAAAATATTCTTGGCCTGATGTGTGTGGACAGATAAGGAGGTTTTTAGACCAATCATATGAGCATGTCTAGTTCAATGTGTGCATGTTCATATGCTTGGCCTAGAAACATGCTCATCATGCTTGTAGATGTGGGTACTATTAAGTTTCTTAAGCCTTAAGTCAAGATAATGTTATATTACTTGTAATAGTATAGATAAAAATATATATCAGCAATATAGTCTGATGCTTTTTTTAGTGCCTATGCTTTTATAATGTTTTTAATGTAATGAATTTAGTAACATTCAGCATTTTCTGTGCAGGATAAACCACCAAAGAGCTACAATGCTTTATTTTACTAAGTGCAAAATTTGCTTTTTTATTTCCTTGTAAGGGAACCATTTATGACTCTTCTTGCAATACAAAATTCATACTGACTTCTGTTTCGTATGTAACAATAACCAGTGTTTCTTGTGCTTTTCAAAGTTTACATCTCCCTTATTTTAACAGATGTCCTGCTACAGTGCTCTATTATCAGTTCCTTGTTCTTCAAAAAGCTTTTAAACAAATCCTCCAAGGGAGCGGCAAAAGAAATATTTCTTAGGCTTTGGCTTAGAGAAAACTAAAAAGGCTGGTGCTTTGGAATAGAAATCAATCAACTTTACAGAATGCTGTGAAGTAAAAGTTCCACAGGGCAAAAATACCTATTTTTATATACAAAGTGGGGTCTGTATCATTCACATCTGCTGCTCCAAAACCACTGTATACTGACATCAATATAATGAGAGTCTAATATGAGAGGTTACAAGTGGACAAATGCTCAAATCACAGAATGAATATTTATGGATTGTGACACCTTAACAGCTGCAACAGCTGGCCAGTTGTCAGTGCAGTTGCCTTGTTTGGCAGAGGCAGCAAAGATATGACATTATCGCTGGAATGTATATACAGCAACATATGCATAACCACAGCAATTACAGCTGGTTAACATTTCAAGAAAACACTCAACTGTCTCCTGGAATAAAACCTAAAGATTTATTTGCTGCCCAATGATGACAATTTAGTTAATTAAGTGGGGAAAAAGAAAAAAAGAAAGAAAGAAACACAAGTCTGACATCCCTATTGGTCTGTTACTGCAAAAGCAGGAGTTCGAATTACGAGTCTCTCCCAATTTTACTGTACACTATACTGCGTTTTCTTTACAGTAATGGAGTTATTTTTGGAAAGTTTGATACTTGATAGTTGGCGTTCTTTCAGGGAACATCCACTTCCCACTCACCTAGAGTGAACAGGATAGGAGTACATCCAAAATAAACTCACAGATTCGCTACTGTTCTAAAAAACCTCGAGCAGGGCATTTGGGAGTAACACAACCTCTCTGTTTGTGTTTTAAGTGTGTCGTTCCCTTCCAACTGTTTTTGTAGACGACTTGTCATTGCTTTATTAGTTAGGTTTCATATTTAAAACTTATACAAACAGAGAGTGTGTTTTTTTTTTAGTCAGTATGACCACGCAGGGCTGAATATGAAGGTATATTCCTGGGGATATTTCCCACTAAGCAAAGCACTGACAGTTATGAGTAATTGCCTCTAACTTAGCCTTTGAATATGCCTGATTCATTTTTTAATCTTTGGAAACATTAAGTTGACAGCGTGGGCGGCCTGGTTGCCAGTCTAGCCAAGCACATCTGTAATCTGTCACTGATAATACTTCTTAAACCAATCTGAGCGTCTACATCACGGGCTCCACCTTGCTCCAGTCAAGTGTGTCCCACACTGTATCATTACCAGTGCTGTCTCTTTGCCTCTTCAACAGTAGTAAAAGAATGAGAATTTTTATGAACATTATTACAAAGGCAAAAGGCAGAGAGAAATGTGGGGGGAAGGAAAAAGCAAGTCAGGTACAAACACATGTAAAGAAGAGAAACAGCAGCAGAAAGAGCAGGAGAGGGCTTCATCCACTTTACCCAGCTTTGATCTCCTAATGGGGTGCTGGCTCACTCCAGGTGGGATGTGTCTCCAGGGGCAACGGGACAAGAGGAGACTGATAAAGCAAGTTAACTCTGGGCTTTTTGGGCTGCACAGACAAAACACACTCCACACACTGTACTTTGAAAATGACATAAAACATAGAGGGAAGTTGAAAGCCAAGATCAGAACAATTCCAGGTGTTTCTTTGGAACACTAGCAAGATGAGTGCACAGCTGCTGCCGCATACTCCTTCTACCAGAAGCATTCATCATTTAGAAAATGGTAGTCTGGTGATAAAATTATCTGAAAAGCCTTAACAGAGGAATAGGTGATTAAAAGAATCTAGTGGGCAAAGGTTAACTAGTGGCCGGTCCCTGGGCAAGTAGCACATTACAAAGGCTTCTACTTACTTAATTTTACACTTGAATTCTCTTAACTCTCTCCTCGACCCTCCTTCTATCCTTTCCTCTTTCTCTATATCCTCTTTGAACCCCCCTGCCTATTTCCTGACCTCTTTCTCTCTTCTGTCTGTTTCTCTTCCAAGGAAACTCCCCCATCTTCTACAGCTTTCCTTTGAAATATCGATGAATTAGCCCAGAGCACAATCTGTCTATGCGTCTGGGTTTGTCCAATATAGCGGCTGTTCTATTGAAACTCATCACTGCCTGTTATCAGAAGACCCCCACATTCAGTCACGAACAAGTCCCCAGTGGATTCACTATGTGTCATTTATTTTCGTGGGTTCACCCTACTCCCTGTCTGAGGGTGAAATTGTTCATCCCAAATGCAAAGCCTAGATATTGAATTAAAATTGATAAAGATTAACAAATAAATATATACATGCCATATATAAATATGTGGATTAGTACATTTCAATGACAACAGATTGACCTTTAATTATACCAGGATCACAGGGTTTCATCACTTATTCTGTTAATAAGTAACCAACCTTTTAACAAGCAGTTAGTGTTTCTGTTAGACTGTAATGCTTAGTACAAAAAAGACCAAATTGTAAGAGGGAAAAAAGTTTTGTTCCATAAGTTACTTTTCAACAATTCTAGTAGCATGGGTCCATGGTTCACAGATGGTCTGTTGGTCCACCACTTTGGTCCAGACTAAATCAGTTCAACATGGATTGTCACTGTTATAATGTGTTTAGATAATTTGGTTAACGACCAAATATTTACATAGAGAAATTCCCATTAGCCTGGGTGTATTTTGTGTTTAGTGCTACTTAGCAAATGATATATGACTATGAAGTTCAGCGTTTACGTTAAAGCATCCCTCTGACGTGGTGCAACACTCACATCCGTACTACTCACACTGGGGAAAAATAGTAGTGGGTGGTAGTAGACAAAAACTAATGTTCAAAAAATAATATTAAACCATATTTGGCCATGAAGTTCTCCACCCTAAACACCCAAGTCACACCATAGGTCATTTGACCCATAGGCATGTTCCAAATTAGCAAACTACAGCAGCAAGCAACGTACCACAGGTAAACTGAGGCATGTCGCCGTTAGAAAATAAAATAAAGAACTTATGTTGCGACAGTTTTAAGACAAAACGTTTTTTAGACTAAAAGAAGAAAAAAGAAAACAAAAATCATGTTTTGGGTTAAAATAAATATTTTGTTGTACTGTAAGGACCTGTGTTGTTCAGGTTACAGTAATGGTAAACATGGTTTTATATCGGGTCACCTAACGTCCTCATTGGAGACCATCATAATTACAACAGCACATAGAGAGCTTTGCGCCTTGAATTTTTTCTGAAAAGAATAAATATATTCTGCCGCTAGAGGTCGCTTTACAAGTTAAACGCAGGCAGTTTGATTTTAGTAAGGATCGCATCAGGATAGGATTATGAAACTTATAATCACTGGAGGAAAAGAGTCATTCTCTGAATTGTACCAGCAAGTCATGTAAGTCATGTAACCTAAATGGAATTTTACTTGCTCTTAATGTTATCAATTACATTTGAGCTTTTCCTGCTATGACGTAACAAAATGTCTGCTATGAAAAAAATCTGTTCACCCTTAAGATCTATTCTTCCTACCAAATTAGCAGACCATCTGACTGACCAACCAACGCAGCCAGCACAGAAATTACTATGACGCAGAGCGGGGAGACGATGTCAGTGGAAATGGTCGGAATAATCGCTGACCTATAACCAAGCCGTGCTTTAAGGTTTCTACTTATTTTGTAACTCTTTTCCGCTGCCATTGCCTGTTTTATCTTGATGTAGTTGCTAAATTGTCATTCAGGTGTCTGCAAAATATTATTTTATTTTCCATAAAGATTCCAAAGAATACAAAATAATAACAGCATGGAGCGTTACAAAGAAGGGTTAATGGACCGCATGTTAAAGCTCATGGGAAACGTAATGCCGACACGCCAGGAGGCTTTCCTCACATTGATGGAGAGGGGGATGAGAACAGGACGAGCGGGGGGTAGAGCAAGGTTCACTGGTTCCCAAACTCCTGTGGAGCTTCAGTAGCCTTCACTGCCACCCTGAAACTCCTCGCAACCCTCCTATGGCCCCTCTTTCTTCCCCTTTTACTGCTCTCGACCACAACTCTCAAGCTTTTTGCTTTCTTTTATTGTTTTGTCTGTCACTCCACTAAATGCTCTTACCTACTGGCCTTTAACACCTCCTCCAGACCTTTCTAGATGTGTTATCCTGCCTCAGCCTTCTCCTTATGCTGATCTATCCAAAAACTTTTTGTTCATGTCTTGTTCACGGTGCAGGTTTTTTTTTTTTACTTGTAACCTAACATAACCAACATTCACTGCAAACTCACATTACCCCCATTGGTGTCTGATTATTTGTGGGGGACTCGCTCCCTTACATCTCTAGGTTTTACTGCATGTAGTAAAGTACATCAGATCTGAGGCCGTGTTTTATGACTGAAGGTCAATATTGACTTCTGCAAAAGCAGCAAAGTGGGGGAAATACAGGGAGAGAGATCAGTGTGTTCTCTGAGGCTTTTTAGCGCCATTTGTTTATGTACAGAACAAAGAAAAACCAAATCTTTTCCTAAAGACTGAAAAAATGCCCTAGTTATAGTTGATCATCCATTACAAAAAATAAATGTGAAATAGAGATGGCCAGGTGGGCCGGAGAATTGAAGGCAGCAGGTACACAGCTCATCAAAGCATTTCAGCATGCTGCACTGTTATTTTAAAATATTGTTCATTCTGTTTTTTACAGTGAGTAAATGTTCAAATACTTAAAAAAATATGACACAGATGATTGATGGGGAATATAAATTTTAAAGATACAGTAACAGGGGGTGCTACAGCCTGAAAAAGAAAAGTAATCAAATAGAGAAATCTGTCCCTTGGGGCCCACTGTGCCTTGTACATGTAGAAATCACACACAAGCAAATACACACACACACACACACACACACACACACAAACTAAGACCATATGCTTGTGATGTTGTCTGGCTTGTCGTCTGTCTGCATCACATACGAGTTTTGGCATGCAACCTTCTCCCGGGTGACAAAAAGCGCAGTCTTTTGTGTGTCGACAGCTATTTCTCACATCCCCACCTGGCCCCACCAGGCCTTTGTAGAGGTGCAGGCAAGCAAAACCACACACACACCCGTGTACGTTTTCCCAGACAGTTTTTTTTCCTACTTTTTTCTTGCACTTCACCTCCTCATGTTAACTTGATCGTTCCATTTTCTTTCATTTTAATCTCCACGGTATAGGTACTGAGATATATCCAGAATAGAATATACCACCTTTTTACCTTTTTTATTCTAACTAAAGAAGGTAATTTTTATTTTTGTTATTTCTTTTGTAATAAAAATTAAAGTGAGACATAAACAATACAATATAATAGCATAACATATTACAATCATATACCATCTACCCAGGGAAGATTCAGCACACACTGGCCAAAGAGAACCTTGGGATTCCATAGGAGGCCCTTGACAACATTTCCTAGGAGAAGGCAATGTTGTCAATATTGTGACATCTGGACTTGCTGCCACCATGACCCCACTGTTCATAAGTGGAAGAAAATGAAAAGATCAATAAATAGATGGATGGAGGAATAGATTTTTTTTTTCAATCAGTCACTTTGCTCCTCATATAATTTTAAAATATATTATTTCAGTGGAAAACTATTATTAATCTATGTCCTTTGTTTTGCCTTACAAGCTGCAGCCCTATATTTAATAGGGCAGGAGCATGGTCACAGCCATCACCCCTAAATCTTCAGTTGTGGAGTTGCTGGGGAAAGATTGACAGAATGAGTCGGCCAATCAGTGTTTATGTTTCCAATATTCTGCTTCATTTCTGCTTCATAGCTAGTTAATTTAAAAGAATTTACATCGTGTAAACAAAATAATTTTGTACTTGCCAGAATTTAAATGTTATATTGTGTTTCAGCCAAAAAAGTTAGTATAGCAGGTAACTAGTAACATGTTGTTACCTTGAGACGTAAAATACCTTCAGTTACTTGGCATTTATCGCTGTACTTCCATTTTCGTTTCTAGGAGCTGTTGTTTGTATGGAAGGACCTCAATGCCAAAAGAACTTCCTTTAAGATTGTCTTTATTTAAACTACAGCAAAGGCCTATCTAGTAGACTGGCATTGTTTTCACATGGATAATTGACCAAACAGTGACAAACTTGCTGTGGTCGTCATTTTTGGTACAAGCTCCCTGTGATTAGTTTAGTATTTTAAAAGAAACCACGGCCTTAAAAGTCATCCTGGCATTTCGCACACACTCGCGTGGTCTCACGTGGTCAAGAGGAAAAAGAACTTCTGTGGCTTACCTTAAACGTTTACCATTAAGGCACGGAATGATGTGTTTTTCTGGTATATGTGTGTAGTAGGTGGCAGAGTTAACGACCCTGTGTGTTGAACTACTTCAGGAGAGAAAAACAGGCATCTATCAAGCCGCCTGGGCCGCCTGTTGGTTTGGTTGTGTTTGAGTACTTCCTAAACCGCTGGTGGTTGGCTGGAATGTTTGAGGTCTGGGGCTAAGATAACCGCTGTTTCTGTCTGCATTGTTTACCTGCCCAAAACATGTTTTCTATTTCCAAACAGGAAGATCTAATTATGGCACTGAGCAGAACATTTTTCTAACTGAAGTTGTTGGACACAGCTCAGGAAAAAAGGCTTTCTGGAAACACAGACGCTTTTTGATAAAAGAGTAACAGGGAGATTTTTAGAATTGCCATTTCATTGTTAGATGGTGTTTGACGATGGCTCCTAATTAGAAAACATTTCAAAATGTGCGTGTCCTGTATTGGTTTGACACTGCCTTTGTGCATGGATCACCTTTTTATATTGGTAGCACTGACTGACATGTTAATGGTCAGTGTTTTGGTTCTGCAGAGGTCAGCCACAGGTCAGAGTAAGGTTAGAAAGTAGTCCTTTCTCCTGCTGTGTCCTCAGCCATGTGTAGAACGTAGGATTTTTTTAAAGAAGCTGCAGTATTCGAGATGAAGCATCAGCTACTTCCATGCTGAAGTGAAACCTAACTTTAACTGAAAAAGCAACATTGAGGGGGTCAGTGGTTTATAACTAAACTCCAAATTTACAGTCTTAAAATAGGCCAGAAAGAAGCAGGTTTGTGTGGGTGTTTGTTTGTAGTGCACACTTTTGGCTATGTGTTTTATTATAGCTAACACTAATCTCTTGTTTTGACTATAAATTCTATGCGTGGTTCACTCATGTCCCATCATTTAGTTGCTATTCCAGACCAGGATTGAACTAAGATATGTTCATTCTTTCTTTTAGGTGCTTCACATAGATTTTTCCCATCACCCAAATGCATGAATCAATTTAACTGAGCAATAAATAAGTTTCATTGCCATGCAGCACATGATGACCATATGTGAGGGAAGTTGCAGGTGTTTAGAACAATTTTCCAGGTCAAACTTTATACACTTACCTCACCAGTGAAAGAAAGAAACATTCTCTACAACCACTGCAACAACAAGGTACTGTGACTTCTTCTTACTTGTGACTCTGTTAATACAGGTCATAGATGAATTGACTTCTTATTCTCATTTACATGACATTCTCAGCAGTAATACTAACAGTGCTCAGAGTATGAAGTATGAAGTCAGACATCTGGGGGGAGCTCAGAGGAGTATTGAAGGAAGCCCACTGTGGTGGTTCAGGCATGTATGCATGCATTTTGGGCAGCTTCCATTAGAGGTTCTGGGCACAGCCAACTGACAGGGGACCCTGGTTTAGGACCAGAAAAAACTGGAGAGATATTTCTCATCTGGTCATAGATGCAATGGGATCCCTAGAAGGAGCTGAAAAACACAGGTCAGAGGAAAACCTGGACTGGATAGGAGGTAGAAAAATGATGAATGGATTGTTACTTTCCTTTTCAGAAAGGAAACGCAAGGAAAACAACTTTTCAAAAAAATGTTTAAAAAATAATCAGTGTCCACTCTCACTTTACAAAGGAGACATTGTGTTAGATCAAACAACTGGCCAGCTGTTTGGAGGTTTATTGACCATCAACAGTTGGCATGACATGTACTATATGTGGAACCAAGTAACAACAATACATAAGGTGAATGAGTTTTCTTCTCCATTCAAGAGTATTAAAACTAGGCATATTCACATTACAGCAGTAAAACAAAGGGTCCTATGCTTCCCGTCCCACAGCTGTTCCATGCACTAGCCTATTTATTACTTTATAACTCCCAGAACAGCTGGAGTTAGTAGTACCACCTTAGTACCTTAGCAATGTACTTATTAAAAATAGTTTTATTAGACAATATATGAAGCTGTTCCTTTACTTCACTGGCCAAACTGTAATACATAACAATTAAATTGGCTCCCATCCATCCTCATCAATGATGCGAGTCCTGGCTGAAAACAGAGTGTATGTAACTGTTTCAAATGTTTTATTGCCCACACGCAAACAAGCAATTGCAAATATGATTATATATAAATTTCCTGTGGTTAAAAGTCCTTGGTGTTCATTTCTTGGAAGTAACTCCCTGATGGTTGTTGGTCCAATATTTGTTTTGAGTCTTTCATGTTGGACAGTCCAGGTTGCACTTTCAACTTTTTTTCTTTTACGGTTTTTCAACTTTAATATTAAACACTTTCTTTCTTTGCGCTTTACTATACTCCATATCTGTAGGGAGACAGCAGTCAGCACCTTGGTTGTTGTATTTCCTTACATTGCCAAAGGGGGTGTGGGAGTATGCAGACTGCAAATTGGGAGAAGATACTGTCAATTTCAATGATTACTTGGCACGATGGTAAGATCAAAATTTGCTTGCGCACATGTCACGACACTGATTTTGCATGTGTATGTATTTTTTGTGCGGGGAACAACCGGTTTTTGCACATTTTAGTGGATGAGGACCAGTGTGACGTAAATGTGTTATTGTTGGAAACTCTTTAAACCCGTCATTCCAAAGATAACACATGTCCCCAGCATAACATTGCTGAAAGTGGAATTCTGCTCATAAGGACTGAGAAAAACAGAATTCATTAAGTTACCACAACGTGACTTTCACCTTTGCTTTAAATTTTAATCAAATAACAATATTCAAATTATTAATAATTTTTTAGTTTATTTTATTTTATCTTTTATTTTTTGTCCTTTCGGCTTATCCCATGAGTTCAGGGTCGCCACAGGGATTCATTGTCCTCATGTTGATTTAGCAGTTTTTATGCTGGATGCCCTTCCTGACGCAACCCTCCCAATTTCTACCGGGCTTGGACCGGCACTGCAGAGCTGTGGATGGGAATGGGCTTTTAGGGGTTCAGTGTCTTGCCCGATGACACTTCAACATATAGGCGGGACAGGTTATCGAACCACTGACCCTGTGGCCGGTGGATGACTGCCTTACCAACTGCGCTCGCTTACTAATAGTCAATATGCGCATATATAGAATATGTCTGTGTTTAATCCCCAGTTATAAATAGAAGCATGAATGTGCACATTCATTGTGTAGTTTATAATAATGCATAGAATATTGCAGTCGCTTCATTCTAAAAGACACCGACAAAAAATGTACAAACAAGTTTCCCAGCTTGTGGTTTCTAAAGGTGATGCAATTCATAATTATAGTGTTCCATAAAACCACAGTCTGGGTCATACATTTTTCACTTGCTCTGCATGATTACATTTAGAACCGACGTTTCTTACTCTCCATCTCCAAAAATGTCTTCAGCTTGTTGCTTCTGGCCTTTAAATCCAAAGTGGTAGGAAAGGTGCTTACATTAGCTGACAGGCATCTTGTCATATTCTTTGCCACCTACGCTGTCTCAACCAAAATTTCATATTTGTGGAAAAAAGTGAAATGAGTAATGAGTTAACATATTTCCCCTGCTTGTCTGACTCAGTTATGTGCGTCATTATGTTAGCGCAAGCCTGTTAGCATCCACTCCAAAATCTCTCCTGGACATTTGCCGCCATCTGATCATTTGGCCTCCTGAGGTTTATGAAGCGTAGTGTTATATCGTTAAGTCTGTGAGCAGACCACACAGAGCCAAAGAGGGTGTCCTTTTCCTCATTAAAACTCTGCCTGGGCAAACCAGAGACAGCCAATATACACAGCAGATAAGACAGTTAGCAGTTCCCTCAGATTTACAGCCGACGCCTCGGGGGAAGATAGGACCAGGAGCGAAGAGAGAACATGGGTTTATATGTCATTTAATGAACAATACCAAGGACATTCAGTGATTTTAAAAGGATATGGAGTCACAGACATGGTGTAGACTGTGTTTGACTGATAGACAGCATTGATATTGGTTGTTCAGATGGCGAGTGAAAGGAAAAGACCAGAGGTGATACAGAGGGGTTGGCAAACTAGAGGTGTAGAGCAGGAGTGATAAAAGACAAGGAAAATGTGACATGCAGAAATTAAAATATAATCGAAGAATATATTTCACGTCATAAATGTGTTATGCACATCATTAGAATGGCTGCAAGCTGCACCACAATTTGAAATACTAATACTGTCCAGCTCCAAAATCAAGTTTTACAGCTAATGTCAAACTCTCTTGTCGACACCAGAAATCAGCCTCCCCATAACCCTAACTGGATCTCTCACCTTGTTCACATAAATAACCCTCCCTCGAGAGCCGTGGTGAAGTCTTTCAGATACACTCCACTCACTCTTCACTTTCTCTTTTCTCTGCCCTTGACTTACATCCTTTCTATGGTTATGTGTAAAAACATAGTGTCTTAATTTCCTTAAGGCTTGTTTGGTATGTTCAGTGTCAGGTTCTGCAGACTCCCCAGCATGCAGGCCCACCTAGTGTGACACTGCACATCGTAAAGACATCAAGCCAGCTTTTGGGGAAAAGCTTTTCACCCCAAGCCAGTGTTGGGTTTCACTAACAGTCTGTGAATTCAGCCCCACTGCAACAACCAACAAAGACGAGGCAATCTAGGCACCTGAAAGAGGATACACACACACACATGCTGCAGAGTACATTTACTTTTAATCACACAAACTCTATGCCTTTGGTCTCTACCCTATTTAATTTTCTTTCAATCAACACTTTCATGTTTGCTGGAGCAGACTGGGAACTTTATTGGAATGTTTAGTTTTCTTTCTTTCTGCATTCTCTCTTTAAAATTAGCATTTCTTTACTACAACACTATTCACAATAACTTGTCAAAGAAGATTTTTTTCTGCACCAAGAAAATTCCAAACGACACGAACATGAGCACAGACGACATCAGTTCTTGATTGAAAATACAGTTGTGTTTGAAAACCAAAGGGCATGGGTTTTGTATATTGTCTGGTTGAAAGGTTACACTCACAGTTATCACTTATGTAATGGACTGATCGCAAAAGAACAGACATGCACAGCAACACTTTATCATCACCTTGACCTCTTTATTTTTCTTTGGAAAACTAACAACAGTATGTCATCCTATCTTTCTGTCTGTCTTTAGGGTATCACAAGCATTTTGAGTTTCCTCTCAGTTGGCATTTGTTCCACTTTAGTGTCCTTGAGCAATCTCTACCAGTCTGCAGTCATCTGTAGGTCCTCCATATACAGTACGTATGACCCGATGAAGACCAAAACTTTTTATCTTCAAGATTTCATCTTGAATTTTCAGCATCTCACAAATAGGCCAATATATACAATATACAAAAAATGTGTGTATGCTTTATTGTACTTATGCAACTAAACTCCAGTCCCAAATACATTTTGTGGGAAATGTAATTACTGGATGGATGATTTTCAAGTGCAATGTCTCTTTTGAATGATTTCTGGTTTCTGACAGAAACAGTGGGTCTACATGACTGTCACACCACAGGCCTGTGTTTGATTACAATTCGACACCAACAGAACTTTGCTTGGGGAGAAGTTTATCTTTTTAGCCAAACCTTTCTGTAAACTTAACCAATTTTTTTTTATTTGCTGTATTTGTTTACCGTATACTGCTTGTATTTGATGATGACAACAATGTGCTATAGTTGTAGAAAGTCTTTATTTCTTAAAGGGCATCTTCACCAATTTTCAACTTTAATTTATGTGTAAATATACTATAATGCTTTTAAACCTCTCTGACTTCCCTATTAAAATATTTCTCTTCTTCTGGCTAAAAAATGCTTCCAGATGACATCACCCAGAGGAGTTTTACACCATAAGGAGTTCAGATAACATCATCTGGGGAAGAAAAATGATATCTACTTAAATGTACATCTACCATCTAAGACAGACATAACCAAGCAGGCAAGGAACTCTAAATTACTGATTTAACTGAATACTATGCAAGAACAAGCAAAGGTTTTGTCAGTCAGTGAGAGTAAGGACTCATTGGATGAATACAGATAGTTTATATTCTATTTACTTTATCCAGAATTCTTTGAAATCATCTGACTTGAGAAAGTGATATGATGACATGATATGCTACAGTACAGATATTGATTGAATGTATTGATTTTAAATCTTGCAGCACAGTGGTCCAGTGGTCCAGTTTAAGTTCCCCAGTTCAAGTCCCATGGTAAATGGTAAATAGTAGCTCACGCTTTTATCCAAAGCGCTTTACAATGTGGATTCCCAATTAACCATTCACACACACTCACACACACAATTTTATAACATTTTGGAAAATATTATTGAATAGATTGGTGTATTAATTAATAAGTAATACTTAATAGTTTATGAAGTGATCATTGGTATAGATTTAGGACCAATAGCTTCATCACTTTAGCAACAAAAAACTAGAAATTTTAAGGGTTATAGATTTTTAAAAAAAAGTCTTTTGAAGTCTTTATTGACATCTGGAAGGCTTTACTACAACCAATTATGGGTTTTTAATTCATAAACTGCTTAAAAATATACAATTAAATTGAAGATATCAATCTGTACACATACACAATACTTAATAACAATCACTAAAAGTAGTGTGGGGTTGCACAAGGGTCAATGTTAGGATCAAAACTAACTATACGCTGTATGAATTATATCCAATATATGCCAATTTGTCATATTTGCAGATGACACAACTGTGTTTTGCTCAGAACAGGTTTGATGCAACTCAAAATGAAAGTGGAAAGATAATAAATTAATAACAGTTTAATATAAATAAAGTATATTAATTTAATAAAATGTATTAGCAGAGGTGTAGAAATTAACTGTGTGTATGTAAACACATGTCAATGGCTAATTTTATACAACCTAAACAAGCTTTATAAACACAGTCAGTTATTATAATTCAAAAAAACGTCAGAAACAATGCAAGAAATGCACGTGTCTCTAGTTAGAGTTAGATTATGGAACATTATTTAAAATGAGCTAAATAGAAAATGTACAAAAAATGTAGTATTTGCTTTGAGGATGCTGATGGAGAAGTACAGAGAAGGTCATAGGAAGTTGCATTGTGTCTTGTAGATTTATAGAAAGTGTATGACAGGGTGCCGAGAGAGAAGCTGTGGTATTGTATGAGGAAGTCTGCAGTGGCAGAGAAGTATGTTAGAATGGTGCAGGACATGTGTGAGAGCTGTAAGACTGTGGTGAGGTGTGCTGTAGGTGTAACAGAGGAGTTCAAGGTGGAGGTGGGTCTGCATCAAGGATCAGTTCTGAGTCCCTTGTTTGGTCTGGTGATGGACAGGCTGACAGGTTAGACATAAATCTCCGTGGACTATGATGTTTGCAGATGAGATTGTGATCTGTGGCGAGAGCAGGGAGCAGGTGGAGGAAAATGTAGAGAGATGGAGGTCTGCTTTGGAAAAGAATGCAAGAAAGAATACATGTGTGTAAATGAGAGGGACCCAAGTGGAACGGTGAGGTTACAGGGAGAACAGGTAAAGAAGGTCAACGGTTCAGAGCAACAGAGAGTGTGGAAAAGAGGTGAAGAGGCGAGTGCAAGCAGGTTGGAACGGGTGGAGAAAAGTGTCAGGTGTTTTGTGTGATAAAAGAGTATCAGCGAGAATGAAAGGAAAGGTGTTCAAGACGGTGGTGAGACCAGAGATGTTGTTCAGCTTAGAGACAGTGGCACTGAAGAAAAGTCAGGAGGCAGAGCTGGAGGTAGCAGAGCTTAAGATGTTGAGGTTCTCTTTGGGAGTGATGAGGGTGGACAGGATCAGGAATGAGGACATCAGAGGGACAGCTCATGTTAGATGTTTCAGAGATAAAGTCAGAGAGGCCAGATTGAGGTGGTTTGGACATGTTCAGAGGAGAAACGGTGAATATATCGGTACAAGGAGGCTGAGGTTTGAGCTGCCAGACAGGAGGTCTAGAGGAAGACCAAAGAGGAGATTTATGGATGTAGTGAGAGAGGACATGAAGTCAGCCAGTGTGACAGAAGAGGATGCAGAGTACAGGGTTAGATGGAGGCACATGATTCGCTCTTGCAACTCCTGAAAAGGAACAGCTGAAAGGAAAAGAAGAAGAAGATTAACTCATCAGGTTAATTGAAGTGTGTTGCAGATACAATTGTGCTGTTTTAAAAAAACAAAATGTGTTTGCAGGTTAGCAGTTTTGTTGCATAGAAATTTCATTTTAAGCGAGAAGGTTGTCAGTAATCACCCATCAAATGCAGAGATCTGTTTTATGGGTGCCGCCAACTTGTCCAGTTACCATAACTAAACAAACAATGTTTGTTTGCTGGTAAAATGCCAGCAGGGATCATGTTGCTCAATGAAGTTAAAAGATGTTAAAAACACAAATGTCACGTTGCTCAATGAAGTTAAAAGATGTTAAAAACACAAACACTATTGCTCAATCAACTTAAAAGATGTTAAAAACACAACGTCATGTTGCTCAATCAAGTTAAAAGATGTTAAAAACAAAAACATCACGTTTCTCAAGCAAGTTAAAACACAAACAATCTTATGGGGTACAATTTGTATTTAAGGTGCTTCCTTAAGTATACATATATAATCAAGTAAATATGGGTTAATCCCTCTGTTTTAACAAAGTGTACTGAGGTAGCTAAATTCCGCTTTTCTATTATAACTTTAGGTTGGGTCTCATAAGCCCTTCCCTGCAGTTGGCCACTTAATTTTCTTTATCACTGACTCAGATCAGGGAAGTTGTTAGATTAGGTAAATTAGTTTTTAATTAGATCACAGAACATACTATTGCTCAAGTCTGTTATGGAATGATGAACAATAAAGGTCTTTTTAAATATTCCAATCTAGAAAATAGATATTGAACATTATTCTAGTTTCTTAGCTCATCATTTCCCATTACTGACCCACCCATTATTCCCACCAGGGTCAAAAGGTCAGACGAGTCAACCATGTAAAAAAGAAGGATTCTGGAGCAGGAGTGTGGGGTTGTTCATGGAATAGTCTGATGAGTCAGGAGATGTGCGTAGAAATAACGTCCACAATGATACTTGACTCTTGAACTTAGGTTATGCACTTTGTTCAGGTGGGAAAACATGGACAATGGAATGTTTTGAGTTTGCATGTCACAGGAGGGAGCTTCATTGTTGTAAATCTGTTTTTCCTACTGCCTGATTGATAACAACATGTAGCAACAACAAATTCTTTGGCAGCTTTTCGGTTTCTGGAAGATCTCCACTCACACACATGCAGAAAACCATTGACGCACTTGTTACACAGGTCACGAACAAATTATTTCCTTTTGCGCCATCTTTTGTTGTGGTTTTCTTTTCACATCAAATACTTCTTGGTATGTGAGAACTTTTATGTTTCATAAGGTGAGGATTAGTTTTTAATTTGTTAAAAAAACATCTTGAGGTTCCCCTTTACTGAGCCTTGCTGAGACATGGTTGGAGGGAGGACTGGAAACCGAGCGCAGCCTAAGTAACCTTCCTAATAAAGTGACTCCTTGACCAATTAGTTGAAGCCTTTTAAAACAGATTAATTCTTTTAATAGGTGTGTGTGTTTTTGCACATGCGATGTGTGAATCCTCCCATGACCGGCCATGACACCATCCTGTGAATGTTTGTACCTTCCCACATCAATCAGGTTCAAAGCTACTTCACAACACTAATCAACCGAATAAGCAACAAAATCTCACCGGGTGACTCTGTACTTGAATCTCAGACTCAAAAACCCTCGTCAGAGGTTATACAGTCAGGCCCTTATATATTTGGACAGTAAGACAGTTTTGTACATGCCAGTGGGTTTGAAATTGAATAGTAAATATGTGATTAAAGCATAGACATTTAATTAAGTCATTAATATCATATAATATATTATAATATGTAATCGTTAATATAATAATGAATATTATTATATTGATATTTGATAAACAGTCCTAAAACTCCAGCCATTTTATTTACAAACTCCAATATTTGTGACTCGACAATATTTGACCAAAGTTAACATAATCATACATTTAAGATTTTGGGTTCGTTTCCTGATTATGCTTTGCCAGATCTCTAATATAGCTGTCTTCACTTTGTGCTTCCATGCCTTCATGAAGCTTCATGCCTTCATGAAGCCTTATTGCCTTCAGCAAGTGAAATGCAGTTCACCTGAGTTCAGGTGAGATGACTAACATGAAGAGCTCTTTTGCCTTTGAAAAAAGTCTTGGGTTGCTTTCACAGTATGGCTCTTGACTCGGTTCACAGAGTTCATAGAGTCAGATTCATATATATTTAGACGGTGAGACAGTTATGTGCAACTACAGTGCATCTGAAATAAAACAAGACAACTTTAATTTGATAGCTTGGTTAAAAATATTGAGTGAACCATCCTGAAATTACAGCCACTTTATTCACAGACCCCCCGATTTTGTTGATGCATAAATATTTGGATAGTTGGCTGCTTAGTTATTCCATGGCCAGGTGTGTTTTATTCTGCTGTTATTGTTAACCGTCAATATGAAGTCCAAAGCTGTCATCATTAGGCTGAATAACAAAAACACATCCATCGGAGAGATAATAAAAACATTAGGTGTGGCCAAATCCACTACTTGGTACATTCTTCAAATGAAAGAATGGCAAGCTCAGCAACATCAAAAGGTCTGGAAGACCACATAAAACAACTAAAGTCACTGACCGCAGAATTGTGTCCTTAGCGAAGAAAAACTGCTTTACATCTTATAGCCAAGTGGAGGAGACTCTTGAGATGGTAGGCGTGTCATTGTCAAAGTGTACAGTCAAGAGTCAAATACAGAGGCTTTACAACAGGGTGCAAACCACTGGTAATGCTTAACTACAGAAAGGCCAAATTATACTTCACCAGAAAACACCTAAAAAAAGCTTGCCCAGTTCTGAAACAAGATGCTTTGGACTGATGAAAGCAAGATGAAGTTGTACCAGAATGATGGGAAGAGAAAAGTATGGGGAAAGAAAGGGACAAGCATCACCACATCATCTCTCAAACATGGTGGAGGCAGTGTTAGCGGGACATAGGCGTGTTTGGCTTCCAGTGGAACTGGGTTACTGGCGTTTACTTATCAAATGACTGCTATTAAAATTGGGAGTTGAATTCTGACGTGTATTAGGTTATTATTCAGCCAAAGGCTACAATATTGATTAGAGAGTGTGTCAGGGCAGTGAAACTGGATAATGACTCAAAACATGCAGCAAAAGCAACTAAAAACGTTTCTCTGGTACATTCATCAATGGCCAAGTTGGTGGCCTGGTTTCAACCCGATAGAGCAGCTTTTCACTTACTGAAGAACCACAGTAGATTGGTCTTAGCTACCCTAAAGCATTCTTTTCAAACATAAGGTGGTTCTTTACTTTTGTTTTGAGCTCTTTAATTGTGGGACATGATATGAGTAAAATAACATTTTTTCATTTGAGCCAATCAATGACGTAATTGGCTACTGGCTGGCATCTTTGGGAATGATGAGGCAAATGGTTTGGAATAATTTATATTACGTGCCGTGCTAGGCTATGACTTTTATAATGTCTAGAGAAATAGTGCCTATCTCAGTGGGGTGAAGACATCTTTAGCCCTGCTGCTGATGTGTCTGCAGTGTTGCGCATGTCGGATTCTCTGTCAGTTAGTCCACTACTTTGGTTTTTGTTTAAAATGTTTCGGCATTCGTGTTCAAACAGGATGAGTTGTAACAACTTTAGTGATCTTCTGATGTTGGATAATCACAATATTACTCTCTTAATATTGCATTCACTATCTCTACTTGTCCAGATATGTTGTTCTGATATTAAACTTTTACTTCTTTACAAAGTGTTAATCAGTTGCAATGATTTGTATTTAACTGTTATATTTGAATATTTGTGATAGTTATATTGAAATACTTGTTTTTTAAAAAGAAAACGGTCAAACTCTCATTTAATACTACAACTCAGCAAAAAACCATTAGATGATTAAAGGTGCCTCAAAGAATAATTTTTTGCCTGGTTCCTTGTGTTTTTTCTGAGTGTGCTGTACTCACATGACTCTTTTACCTTGCGGGTCAATTTCTGTGCTTTTGATCACCTGGAATTCCAGTGCAAATAGCGAAGCAAAACCACACATCTATTAAATGCAGTATAAACATGTTTCAACAACATACTGTACATAGCAATACTCCTACCGTTAATGCCACAGTTGGTTCACACAAAGCGTTTCAAAGTGCTTTGGGCGGGTCATCAAAACACTCTAAAGTTTACAGAGCCAGTTTATGAATCAAAAGGTTTATGAGGCAATGTTGCATTCTATGAGGACGGCCTTTTAGATGTCATTAGAACACATACTTGTGCAATGAGTTCATCTGGATCGTTCTAGAGTATTTGCAGACAAAATGTTCTGTACGCCTATGAATTCCTTCTGCTGCCACCATCATGACTTAAATCATTAGCGGAACATGAGCAAGTACTTTCTCCTTTCCATCTTTGGCCTTTCAATTATTATGGTAGAGGTTAATATTGGTCTTTGGTGGATCATCTCTGCACTTTTTAGTAAAGTATATACAGCTTGGGTTTCCAATGCTTACTGCTGATGAGGTGTTGCATCATACTGTATGTCCTCTATATTTCTGCTCATGAAGTTCTAGAATTGGTGAAACCTCAACAGAGATCAATCAATCAATCAAAATGTATTTCTATAGCACCTTTATTACAGATTAATGCAATTCAAAGTGCTTTACAGATGATTGAAAGTTGATAAAAGGGTGCACGCAGCAAAGACAATAAAACATAATATTGTCCACTAAACAAAACAATTTAAAATAAAATAAAATGAAACAATAATACTAATACTACACAAACACTAACCCAGATGAAGATGCTGCCCAAGGTCTCAAATATTGCTGCTCTTTTCTTTGACATCTCATATGGACCCCAAAGGCACCCTTTGGTGTTACTATTGGATGCAGTGGAACACTTTTAGGGTTAGGGTTACTCATACAAATAGGGTAAAATGAAGTTTAATGAAAAATACATAAAAACAACACCTTAAATACCTACATACAGTGACAATGTTACGCGCATGTGTTTAACGTTATGCAGTGATCTGGATGCAGTGACACTGGAGTTGAACCCTGGTGTCTTGTGGGAAACTCTGGTGTCTTGTTGTATCCTTAAACCATGCTCTGTTTTTGCTTTCTATAATACATCATTGCTCTAGGCATCAAATATTGAAGTTCTGGGGTTTCTATTGTATTCCACTTACAGCCCATCTATTACTGAGACAAAGGGGTACATTTAGCTCAGCATGGAACACCAATGGACGGGAAAAAGCAGGGAGTTTTGAGACTTTAAAAATGAGAACGAGCCGGATACCTTTCAACGCTGCAACGCTGGGATGATTGTTGGTCATGTCAATGACTGTTTTGTGTTATGTGAATAAATATTGCAGTATACTATCTTTAACAATACAACTTGGGGCTGTACATGGTTACATGTTTTTTTTCACGCACAACTTTTCATGAGGATGGTTTCTTTGGAAGAAAATAAGCACTGTGATCTGTAAATGTGGATAACAACAATGCAGCCCACCAAACTAAATTCCATTTACTTAAATATTGTGTGATTATAGTGTGTTGAAATACAATTATCCTTAGACTAGGACCACTGCAGTAAAAGTAGCACATTAAATAACATATTTATTATTTGATCTACTATCAAGTGCCAGAGCCCAACCATTTTTAGAGGGGTGGCCAGACAGAAGCTGTGACTAAGTTTGGGATAGTCACTCTTCAACCCCCACAAGGCTGTTTAATAATTCAAAAATCATTTAAAAAGGAGGAGGAGCTGCTTCAGCTCTTGCGTCATGATTCTTAGATAAGACTCAAGCTTCAGAGTGGGGCAGACAGACTTTACCCTGTGAAGCTATGGCCCTATATGGCAACTCTTTAGAACTGCTCCTGATACTATCTGCTACTATCTGCTCATCTGCCTTTTTCTACTTCAAACACTGATCAGCGATACGTTAAATACTTGATCTACTGCCCATCACTGCAAATAAGATGTAAGAAGTAAAACTAAAAAAATATCTGTAATTTCTACGACAGAAAGTTAAAATAAATATTGAAACAAAAGGAGCTACATGCTGACTTTGTGTCATCAGAACTCAGACAGCATTGCAATATTAAACACAAATGGTGAACCTAATACTGGATGTCAAAGTCCAGCTACCTGATGCACCCTCACCCTAATCAAAAACAAGCAGTAGGTATGAAAAGTTTTACCCAGACATCAAAGCCATAGGATTAGGTCCAGCACTTACTGAAATCTTTAAACAAATATTACCACATGCCCCCTCTAATGAGACACGGTTCACTAAGCAACTGCTTAGTCCGTAAATGTCTTGGTCTGTCTCTGCTCTGATGGCCACCAAAATCACCAGGATTCATCATGCAGGAACCAGGAATGTCTGCATGAAATGTTTTCATCTTAAATACAGAAGATATTTCAGACTGACCAACAAATCAACAAATACAACCATCCCTGGAGCCCAGCCAGCTGTTACAACATCAGCTGTGGGTCATTTAGTAGAGCAGTTGTCCACAAACCTCAAGGTTGGTGCTGGTTCCATGTGTCAAAGTGACCTTGGACAAAACACTGAAACCCCTGTAGCATTGTCATCAAACATGTGCAGCTGTCCAACACAGTTTCGCATGTGGATCAGCAAAGCAGCCTATATATTCACAAAGCAACATTTCTGTCTTGGTAACAAGGATCCCTTTTATCTGGACACACTGTTTTGGGGGGAAAGTCTCCAGTGACACAGTGTATTGTCTATTCTGCTTAGTTCAGATCTTTAAAGTGGTCCAGGTATATTTAGGTCGCTAAATCAGCTGGCATTTATCTCACAGTGCACTAGTTAGCCAGAGGTCAAAATCTGAACTCACAGGTCAGTGTCTTCGTAAGGAGTAGTGTACTCTGATAAGTAAATGGATGTGTGTTTGTGTTTGTGCTTATGAGGATGCCTGTGTGGTCATCGGCCAGCCCGGATAGGAGGGATGTGACAGGACCACAATGAAAGGTACACAGAGATAAGACCGTGTGTGCATAAGGAAAGTGACTTTAACTGAGAGTGCCCAAACACACCTGGGACATTTTCTCACAGGAGAGATAGACTCTAAAACATCTACAGCAAATATAATTTATTAAATGGCTTGACAATTACACTGAACAGACATGCCTTTGTTTTCCCAATGAGAAATTTCACTGAATACTAAAGACAAAGTCATGGATGCAGTGTAAAAAAACAGTATGTTGAGACAGTGGGATTCTTTTCACTTAGCTTAGAAAGGCTAACAAGGCTTTCTTAATTTGCTTGTGTATTGTCTATCTGGATGTCCCCACAGTATGAAAGAGGAATTACTGGACAAACTATAGGGGTACGTGCATTGGGTGGGCATACAAACAACTGTTAAATGCATTATTATTAGGCAACTGCTAACATGACTAAATCACCTTTATAAAGAGATAAGATGCCAGGATGGTGTTTACAGATTACAGATCAGATAGGCTCAGCTAAGCATTATAGTTAAATGAACTTTAATGATCTGCTTATATATGCTATTATTCAAAGCAATTACAGTTTTTCATTTGCTTAGAAACTGTTTTCCACTCTGAAGTCACATTTTCAAAACAGTTAATACAGAGGCCAAAATAGAAGCTTACTCTCCAGAATTACTTCACCTTTAACATCCTTTCAATCAGTCACTAAAATGTAGACAACATAATAAATCTATAAATCTCTCAATATCCCATGGTGATTTTACAAGACATAACAAACCTTGCTACTCTCTGTACCTGCACTTTTGAGATACCATGTTAAAGAACTGGGGGAAAAAATGATTTCTTAGGAAAGTTTTCTTCATTCTTTCCTGTGTGCGGGTCTTTCTGTACCCAACTCATTGCCATGCAAGACCTACAGTGAGCATCTAGACAGTCAATATGGCTCAATATGGCACAGCATTTGTACTGTAGTGAAAAAAAAATCCCCATACTGTTCAAACACAGGAAAGCTTAACTTACTAAATACTAAAGTGAAAATTCAGAAAACACGTAAACATTAGGCATTTTGCAAGAAAATTCTGTCAGCTGGAAGCATGCTTTAGTTTGACACGGTTATCCACTAAAGTTTTTGGTCACTGAATGACAGGTGTGATAAACCTGTAAAACCTATGTGAAATTAATGTAAAGGTTTCAAATTCACAAGAGAAGACTTCTGCTGTGCTAAGAAGGTGATGATGAAGATCAAGTGGAAAACAGTTTCATTAAACACAATGTAGCAATACTTAGTATTTTTAGCCATTACCAAAAACTATGTCATTTTTACAGCTAACAATTTACTCTTTACCACCCCTACTCACTATACAATATATTAGCCATTTCGTCGGAGTTTCTGAATGTTCAGTGTTTAAATCTATTCACTATACTATAGTGTAACGTACTCTAAAGCAATGGAACAAAGTAGTGAACATTTTAGAATTGATTTCACAATTGAATAAACTTTCCTCATTCATATCATTCCATGTCCTCCATTATGAGATCAAAAGGGAGTTGTCTGATGGCAAAGCTTATTTATAACCTTTCCCATTTGTATTCGCCTACACATATGTCATTCTAATCCTCTTTATATCCAAGATAAATAAGATGATAAATAAAGATATCTAATAGTTCTCAAGCAATAGTCAAATAAACAACAAAGACGAAGACAGCTTTTCACTTAACTATTTGTTGGCCCTAGATACAAAGCCGTGTTTTACTACATTCATGTACTTTCTCAGCGCATTCTGTTGAAATATTTTATGAAAGCAAGTGCGAGTTATATATATGTTTTTATTTCATCCTCAAGTTTGTTAAATGAATTAGCTCCTCTGAAACACATGTGCTTCTCAAATTTGTTCTGGCTCTGATTTTCTTAAAGATAAAAGCTTCTTTACAACTCTCTCTTTCAAAACATATTTAGCAAATTTTCAATTTTTTCACTTGCTTCATGTAATATGCGATCAATTTAAAGCTGAACATATTTGGTATCGATTATCGAAGTAGCTCTGTAGCCATGAGAGGGCAACGGCTCGTATGCCATAACTTCCTAATTTCTGTAACGGTAATTTATCATCCATGACACAAATTGTCAATTGCCCTTTAAGGCCAATATTATATGGGGGTGTTATTGAGAGAATAGGGAGGGATTTTGGACACAGCCACTGTGCATAAACTGTAAACCACAACATCATAGTATTGATTGAAATCCAGTCTGTACAATTTTCCTTAAACTAGAAAATGTCTGATTTGCTTGCTCCAGTTGTGTGACTTGTTGAACACGTGTTCAGTTCTAGTTCCAGTGCACTGGAATATAATCAGTGTTGACAGGACTATCCTGGTTGGGTTATAGTGCTGTATATATTCTCTTGCTCTTTCCTTTCATTTTTCTTCTTCTGGCCGGAGAGACTTATGAACTCTTTGAACTGCTTTAGTGAGCATACACAAAACCCAGCTCACTTACTGGAACTGAGCAAAGCAGATCAACTGAAGAGACAAGTGAAGGAAAAGTGATCGGGGAGTGGAATATACTGCTCTGTTATTAAGAGGATGACAATGTGAGAGAGTAAAAGGGAAGCCATTTTTCTTCCTTGTTAAAAACACTTGAACTTTAGGTCTGACTTCCTCTAAAAGCTTCTGTAGTGATGGTGTGGATGCGTGCTTCCCCTGTTCGGCACGCTCCTCACAGCTGGGCAGGGTCAACAGTATCAACACTGATTGGGTGATGATTTACACAACCACTATCAGGAGTGAGTGAAGTCATCTGTGCTACATCAAGTCCAAAAAGCTGTCAGGCATTTTGTGTGAGTAATGAAGTGACAGAAAGAAATGAAAAGAAAAAGAAAAAAAATTATTGCTTTGTTTCTGAGATTTCATAAAATAAAGACTCCTTCAAGAGTCGTGTTTTTGTCGAATGAAGGAAGTGAATCTTGTTGGGGAACTTTGACAAATAATTTTAATATCAGTAACATTTCTGAGAATCAAAAAATGAAGTAATTTGCCAGTGAAATACACACATCCCTATTCCTGAAAGTTGTAACAATGGATAGTTCAACAAATTAAACCCGAACCGGGGAAACGCAAACGTTCACACGTACATAACAGACTCTCATGCTAGGGTTTAAAGCAATTTGTGCGACTCACTTGAGTTCACACATTTGCACAATTTTGATTCATTAATGTTTCAGGCAAGCATGCACTAAAGTGCTTCCAGGTACGCAGCAGTCACATGTTATCTACAGTAATAGTTTGTGTTATCACAGCACACTGTCGAGGCAAACAGTGAAGGTTAATTCCTAGATAATTTTTATAAGGTTGATGAAGAGGTCAACTCTGAAAAATCATTCCTAAGCACCTTGCAGGGTAAGTCATTCCTCCTAACAGACTTACCAAGTTCTCACGAAAAAAGCTCCTAGAGCTTCTTCACTGCCTTTACAAGAAGGGGAGCGTGCAAGGCGAAAAGAAGGAAAGGAAACAGAATAGAAGAATGTGTAATTTGGTGCCAGGTGATAAAAGTATGTGGCAGTCAGCCACTGGGCTTGAGGTAATAGAATGCCTCTGTTACATTATACATTTAAACAATGAGACTTTCATCCTTGCATGGTCACTAAGACACACACACACATATATACACACACTGTCTTGTCTGTAGAGGAAAATCATTCATTGACAATTTGAACACAGTTTCAGGCTAGAAAATGTTATTTCTGTGCATGTGTATGAGAGTAAACAACAAAGTCAGTCCTGAAGGACATGAATTTGTGTACTTTTTTTTTGCCACCAAAGTTAACACCTTTGGTTAGTGCTTCCAAACACGGTTGGATTAACCTGTGACAGGGCACTGGGGCAAAAAATTACCGGCTGGCCTCCTGCAGACCCTCCCAAATATCTGACATAAACTGTCTGAGCACAATAGGAAGTAATTAGTGGTTAAAAAGTAACTAACAATCTTAAGTGATGCTATAATGATTTTCATGAAATCAGACCCCCATTTTAATACTATTTATATTTGATATTTGAAGAAAAAGCAATTTGATGTTAAATATGTTTCTATATCCATTCATTTTCTCAACCACTTTCTTTTGTAAGGGTGGTGGTGGGGTGGAGCTGATCAAGCAGGGTACATTCTGTGCAGGTGGTTAGACTATCACAGAGCATGTTTCTATATGGAAGCCATTATTAGTAATGGGGTTGGCCATTTCTGCACGGCATTCAGATTGCTTACATATGCACAAGGGATTCAAGGCAAACAATGTGTGCATTTAATCCTCTTTAAATTGTTTTTACAGAGCCTCAGTGATTCCTCTCCTATGGCCATGTCAGAGCTGTACTAAGTTACTGCTGACCACACATTATACTGCTGCTTGTCGACATCGAGGGTCAACTTTTGCTTTTATTGTGAAGTAGTGACAGGAAAACTCAATCCCAGCTTCGAAACAAGACGAGATCATCTGCAGCATGTCTTTGGATGGTTTTAAATGTTGCATGAAACAATGGAACAATGAGGAGGAGCAGCCAAAGTGAGCTGCAGGTAACAGGCCCAACACTGCCTACTTCTCAGCAAGGTAACCGAGTCCTGTTACCATGCTGCCCTGGTGTTGTATATGCACTGCCCCGACATGAAACCAGACTGCGGTTGCTTGTGGCATTATGGAAAAAAGGGCTAATATTGACAGACTTAAAACAACGTGACTTTGGCTTTGCTGTAAATAAATACATCAGTTACTCTTTAGTTGGAGTGTTTGCTGTAGTATTAAAGCACACTTGCTGCCCCCACACTGCAAACAGGAATCACCCTGGTTTGCTGTTACCATGATGACGTCTAACAAATGTGCGTCAATGTGCACATCGATGCAGGGGAGGCTGTTGATTGTACGTTTAGGAAAGGATCTTTTCATTAAATGGTTTGTATATGTCAGCACAAAGGGAGATGCACACACACACACAGACACACACACATACTGTATCCACTGTAAACTTGCCCACTTAGGTACACACATCAATTGGCAAACACACCCGCTCTGAGTCAGCAGAAACTGGAGCCCAGTGACACCTCTAATGAACCCAAGTGTTATTTTTCAATTAAACTATGGAGGTGCCCCAAGCCAAGGAACTCCTCTCAGGCTTGCTTCAGCTCCATGACAGACGACTCCTTCTCTTTCTTAAAGCTCCTTTTCTCCTTATCTATCACTGACTGTGCCTCTCTGCTTTCCTGCTCCATCATGCCTCAGTTCTCTGCTGTAAGGTCTCATTGTCTACCTTGTTTTTTTTCCCCTCCCTCATTCTATTTAGATGCTCTGTAAGGCATGGGTTGTAGCAAGCAAGCCTCAGGCACATAGCTCCCAACTTATGAAATTATATACTTATCAGCTTTTTCCATAGAGTCTATTAATCTGTCAGTGAGCTGGAATCATAAACCATAATTAGCCTGCAGTACCCTTCTGTTCCAGCAGAGGGCATCAACACTGTGCAGAGCTGTCACAAGAATACATTTGATTATTTAGACATGTTACAGACACTAACATAAAGATAATTTGAATCAAAAGGCTTGAAAATAAAGACATTAATCTTCAGAATGTTTAGATCTCTTCAACATGACTGATTTGAAACAATGACCCTGTAGCTTTGACGGTGCCTTATGGTTCACTTTTGGTTTATTGTTTTAGTTGTAGGCTATAATTTAATGGGATGAAGAATGTAAGCAACTTATTGCATTGAATGTCTTTCACATTTGAGAAAGTTTTTGCCTTTAGAAAAGAAACTGAATTTAACTTAAAGCAGAGAGAAAAGCAATAAAACACTCATTAAATCAAATTAATAACAAAAAAATAAAATAAAACAGTGGTAGAAAGTATCCAAGTGAATTCATTCAAGTAATGTATTGTATGTTTGTCATCTTGTGCTACATTTGTTTTAAATGTGATACATTTTTGATTATGAAAAAGCAGTAGATAAAGCAGTTACATTCTGTATCACATCCAACCAGCTTAAGCATTAAAGTTACTGTTAATGCGTCAACAAAAGTGAAACAGTAATATAATTGTCTAACACTCACAGGGGGATAAAACGTTGATTTACATTTGGGATTTTTACTTGTAATAGATGCTAACTGATGCTTGCTTTTACTTAAGTAAACTATACGAATACTTCACCACTGACATATACAAGTCACCCAATGCTGGAGAGGAGAGGCTGCGTGCATATCAATTAATAATAATAACATTATTATCATCATCGTCATCATCAACAACGACGTCACTACAGTTATTTCCTTTATTAATCAGCATGTCTGCATCAATGACAATCCCCCTTTTCTCTCTGATCTGCTTTCCCTCCGTATTCCCTTCTCTTCCTCGCCAGGATGTCACAGCTCTCAGCTGTTGCTCGGTGAAAAGAAATGTCTGACCGGTGGTCTGACTCAACCGGTCAGGTTGAGATTTCCGTTGCGCGGGACGTGAAGACCCCCGTCTCCAAACCTGAAGCCACAGGGGAAGGATGGCACCAGGCTCAAACTCCCCTTCCTGACGAATGAGTGCGTGGCGCACACTGACCGGCGCGATACCTCATGACTCGCAGTGCATCATCAACGGAAACGTTGCACGGAGCACGCACACATATGCTCAATTCTGGCGTAGTCCATAAGCTACGTGTCCGGGCACATCCGTCAGAATTCCATATTCAAAGTCAGATTTAGGGAGGATGATCTTTCCAAAGTCATGTGTCGATAGTATCTTCGCGCTTAAAATGTGTTCACAAGCCACAAGGTGTCATATAATCTTATTCTTATTATTTCTATTATTATGATTATATCCATCTAAAGTGCAGTCAGTGACCCTTATTACAGGTGCTGTATGCAAGAATTCAGCCTGTCCAGGTACTGAAATGCATTAAAGACATGGGCACAGTGGATGGTGTTTCAGTCTGGGACACTAATATAACAATATAACAAACACACATTTGAGAGGTTATTGTTGCTTTTTACAAAATTAAAATTAAAATAGACCATCTGAACTCAGCTTTTCATTAGCTTTATGGTGATCACGAGTCACCAAAGCCTATATAAAATTATGAGACAGAGGGACAGAGGCATTAAGACACACCTACTAACGGCCGACCAATCCTACAACCTCAGCGGCAGTAGAAGGAACAGTTACAGAGTCGCAGTATGGAGAGCGAGATAGAGCTGGACGTGTTCTGTCTCAACGGAGGGAGCTGACCTGCTTAGTGCGTAGTGACAGAAGAATTAAACAGCCAGAGCAAAGTTTTCTGGGACAAGTAGCCTGTCTCTCACAGCGTGGGCTCAAGTTGCACATAGGAGTAGGCTACACGTTTCCAATGGACAGACGCTTGCAGACGACTGGCGCAACAAGCATGGGATATTTGTAATGTGGATTGCTACACCCCTGCAAGCAAGTCTGCTGCGGAACAATGTGAGACGTTGTGCGTCTTGGATTCTCGTGTTTTTGGATATCTTGAAAATCGTTGGCAACAGTTGAGAAGGAAGAAGTTATGCGCAAAGGATTGTATTCTGCAAAGCCGGGACCAACATGGATTTGCCATTACAACCCCCAAACCCTAATTTAGAGAAGTTTTAGCCGGTCCCCCTTGTGTTGTGGTTGTAAACTTAATTATTGAGAAGAAATCGCCATATTAAACTCTTTGGATTTTAAAACGCATCTTTGGATTGGATTTTCAACACCATGAACTTTATTGACAGTTTGACACTATTATTTTTGACACTGTCAGCTGTCAAGGTGAGTTGTGCGTTCCAGGGACAATAGTGGGCCAAAAGAAATAAACCATAAAACGACCTCTATTTTGCGACATGTTACTGGTCATTAATGTGTGGCACGTCCTTGCCTTTGCTTTGGCTAGGTCACAGCACATGTTTTTAACACGCCGAAATATATAGTGGCTTTGGGCAGATTTAAGCAGGCATTACGCAAAGCCGACGCTCCACAAACCTTAACCCTGCCACTCGCGGGCGATGCGTTTTGCGTTGAAAAGGCGGCTCATGTTATGATTTAAAAATAATGTTGTGAAGTTTGACGCTGGGTGATTTCAGGCCTGCTCTGAAACCACCTTGAAGATATTATTACGCTTTAAAGGCGCAGTGGCTCCATTCTGAATTAGGACATGTGAGCAGGTTCACTCTTGGTGCTGAGACTACACTCACACGCTTCCTCAAAAGGTACTACTTTCCCCCCAGAAATATAACACACTTTCGGGCACAAAACAAGCATGACCTCACAGATTATACAGACCGAGCGGAGAATTTTAATGACAGTTTGACAGCGCACTGTAAAACGTTTCCGTGTAATCATTAATGAAGTGCAGTGTGTCCAGGCAGGGACGCTTTGGGCAAAGGTTTGAAGGTAAAAAAAAACAAAACAAAAAAAAAAAAATTTGCAACACACATCAGCTGGAGGCAGCACATTTTCCAGTAACATTGGGCTTTGAAAATTATTTCTAGTAGCAGTAGCAGCCATTTCGAGGGAAATATAGATGGTTTAGGTTGCAACTCACCGCGCATCTTTTCCAAAACCCAATGAAATATAAATCTGTCCTGAGATCATTGAAGTGTTTTTTTAAATAACTAGTTGATTTACTGACAGCTAATCCGCCCAATCACAGTAAGACAGTATCCCGATGCTACTATCATCACTTGGTTTGAGGCCGGTCTTCGCAACTTGACACCCATCCATAAATACAGTATATAGCGTTTTAGAGAGCTGGGTCCCCCAACCCACAATGTTGGACCCCATCACGCCACCAGAAGGGGGCGGAGACTGCAAACAATCATTTTCTTTTCCATTCAAGAATGAAAAAGAGTTTCTTTACTCTTTCCTCGAAATGCCGACTTAGGGAATATGAGCACATGTGCGCGAAGTGGAAAATTGCCAAAAACCCTTTGTGGCCGACTGGTGCGGTGACAGCTATTTTCTTTGAAGGAAAGTGCCAGGTTAAAATTCTTACCGATTTTATTGGCAACTGTTATTAATCTGTGTTGCCTAGAAGCGGTGAGGTCATACATTAAAGGTTTCAGCGATTTTAATGACACCAACAGAGTAATTGAAACAGTTCATGAAGTTTGCCACGTAGCATGATGCAGCATAAGTTAAGTCAGCTTCTTTGGCACACTGGATCTTAATCATTTGGACATAATTTATTATTCCTAACACATGCGGAATATAATAATGATAATAATGAAAACGTAATTTTTGCAATCTTAGCTAGGATAAGTTGTTAATAAACATATTTTAATTGTTTGACTCAAGAACACATTCCCAAATGAGCTGTAAGATGGATGAGAGTTATGAACTCAGAACATTTCACTAGAAGAACATTTTACTTTTTGAGACCAGTCCAAAAATTTTTTTTTAAAGATTCTGGCAGCGGCCAACAGAAATGTCAAAATGCAAATATATGTTTTGCGCAACTGTGGATAATAGCATGGGCAGCGTTTTTCTGAGCTCTTGCACAATTTAGTGCAACTAACAGCCCCTTTTTTTTTCTCCTTGCAGAGTGCCCACATACCGGAGAAAACAGAAAGAGGTCCAAATGACGGTAGGTGTCCCACAGGGCACCGTGGGAATATAGCCTGTTCTGGGGCTTTCTGGCTGGCAATAAAAAGTGCTGGTTTGAGGTTCACCTTGACATTAAAGGGGAATGGTGGCCTCCTGGTGGACAACTTTGGAGCTTGACCCTGTCCAGATGTATTCCCCCCACCCCACCCCCTCCCAAAATAACTTTCCCTGTTTAGCAAATGAGAGCAGTTTAAGTCTCATCTGTGGAAGACTTTCAAATTGTACAGCATTCCCTTTAGTTTGAGGTTAAGCAGGGGAAATGTTACAATGATCCATCTCTCTTTTATAGAATGGAATTTCGCCCTCTTGGCCCACGATTTCACTTTGCACAATCTCAGCATTGCCCAATCTAATTTGAACAATCAGAAGCTGAACTTTATGATATTCTTCAGGACCAATATGTTTGGTTTGGGCTCCCAGAGGGCTGTCATGCTGGGGGTTGTTTTAGGCTCACTAACGCTCTTAGTGATATTTGGAGGTGTTGTCTGTCTGTGTCCTAATATCTTACTCAAGAGCAGATCTCCTGCAATCGCTGACGGGGGTGGGGGTAGAGTGAAGGTGAAAAAGCAGGCTAGAGGCTATTATTGCTCAGCTGTAGTGAAGTTCAGCTACAATGAAGCTATAAAAATATGGGTGACACTAAAGTCCAGCGATTATAACTCTACAGATCTATAGATTCCTAGATATAATTCTTTTACTGCTTCTCGAATGTGTGCATGTGTGTGTTTCATCTTGTTCACTGCGACTCCATCCTTAGCCTGTCAGTTTTTTTATTCAAGTCTCCTTTTAGCGGTTTGTTATTGTTACCGCACAGTAGTACTCAGGAGTCAGTGGTTTAGTCTAGAGCTTCTCTGCCGTCTTCTAACCACACACACTGTGATTTTGTCTCTCAGTGATCCCGTTACTGGAGGTGTACAACAAAAGCTGGTGTCAGCCCCGGGAGCTGCTGGTGGAGATTCTCCAAGAGTATCCAGATGAGGTGGAGCATATCTTCATCCCGTCCTGCGTGGTGCTCAGGCGGTGTGCTGGCTGTTGCATGGATGAAATGCTTCAGTGCACGCCAACTTCCAGCTATAACATCACTATGGAGGTCAGCGGCGGGGGGGGGGGGTGCTTTTTTTCTTCTCTTCTAAACTTTTAAAGTTACCTATTTTTAACATAAAAATGGAAATATTAGCACTTTAATTTGGGATGTCCCAAAAGACATGCACGTAGACTGCTCAATTGTCCCTTTGTTCATTACAGAACTTTCTAAGTGCCCTTCTAGTTGGCACAAGTGCCTCATTAGTCAGTCCAAGTGCAGTTAGCTCAAACCTTGCTCAGGTGTGACATTTAGGCAAAAATGAGTCCTGCTCCTGCGTGGAAAAAGCTTCCACCTCTGGTCCAGTAAGAGTCTGATGACGCCTCTCATAATGTCTGTGTGAGGGGTCTGTGTGGATCACTGAGGTGGAAAAAATGTTGAGAAAGCAATAAGAAAACCTACATACGACTGAAGCCTCTGCCCTTGGTTTGAATAAACATTTCTAGTGAGGTGTGTAGATTTTGGTCTTTAAATCAACAGTTCCTGCTTACTGTTGCTGTGATTCTCTGTGACATTACACCAGCATGTTCACTATATCATTTTTTACATCTTCAGACTCAAAGTTCTGCTTAATTTCAGTCTCCTTCTGCTATGTTCACCACTAAAATAGATGCATTCAGCTGATCAAGAGTTGGTGCCTTTCAGCACAACAACTCTTTTCTTTATTTTCTTTCTTGAACACCCCTGAACCCCCATTGAATCAGCTGGGGAGCCAGGTTGGAAAATGAAGAGCTTTTCCAAAACTCCCATTATACCTGTCTGTAATCTGCGAGCTGGAGAGTTTAGGACTTTTAAAGTTAAAAGATGAACCATTAACTCTGAACTTTATACATGAGTACTGTACTTTTCATCTACTTTGTCAATTCTTGAAATATTGTTCTTTTAACTCCCAGCATATAAAACCTGCACAATCAATGCTATAGGTCAGTATGTGTTCTATTCAGCACTGTGACATTTTGTTTCTTCTTGTTTTACAGATTAAAAGAATAAAACTACACAAACAACAAAATGATATTTTCATGAGTTTTACAGAACACAGCGCATGTGAGTGTAGGTAAGAAACCCTCAATACACACTCATACATACATAAACGCACACAACACCACTAATGACACATGAACCAGTGTGCTACTGAGTGGCAGCGCAGAGGTCAAACAAGCACATCATATAAAGTTTTTTTGTTAAGTCTACCTGTGACACATTTAACAAAGCCATATCAGGTAGGTTCACATCTTCTTTCACCTCACTAATCCTAAGGAGAGCTGAGCAGGTTCAAGCATAACTCAGCAGACGCCCTGTATATTGCTTCAGTTTATCCTCATTCAATCACATTGCACAAGAATAGGAGATACACTTGTGTGAGTGAAGTGGCATCATATCTTTGGCATGTAGAGGTCATTCCTGGAACTACATAGGTGTGATAGCTTAGTTATTGATCTCCTAGATAAGTGCTGCATGTTCTCTTCGTGGCCTCTGGTCACAATCAGGTGACTTTCTCTATTAAGCTCTAGAGACCACAGATTTGTATCGTTCTTTCATTTTGCTCGACATCTAAAATGTTTTTAACTCAATCTACTAAGTCCTGTTGGGGTACAAGTGTAACATGTTGTTTAAAAATTAGATGGTAAATGGTAAATGGCCACTCATATATTCCTTTTATTCTAAAAGCGAAACGAAGAGAGACCTACAAATAACAATATTCATGTCTGGACCAATTATTAATAAATATGTCACCCTGTCTTGCTTTGGAGTCTCAATTGTATGGTGTAGTAGGTGTTTAGATGTTCTTCTGATGTTTTGTCAAAATTTCATTATTTATCGGCTGAGATTTGAGCAGTTTGACATAAAGGAGTAAACTGTGACAAAGCAGCACAAAAGAGTACATGGATCGTCCTCCCACATTTAGGGAAATCCACCAAAGAAACAAAAAGGAGGGCAAGTTTTATACAACATTAGACTATTAAGAAAGGTCACCATGAACTTAATTGTTATTCTGTTTTACAAATGTTTGTGATTCCACAATACTCACTGAACAACCATATAGACATGGCTGTAAATCTTTAGGACACCTTATAAAAATAGAAGCTGTAATAAATCTATTTAGTGCTGTTTTAAATTAGTGACATCATTATTGTGTTGTTATAGAACCTTACCCTAAAGCAATGTTTGATTACTGGCTTATTGTTAAAATGTTACATTTGCCAAATAGTTGAAAAAGAAAAAGCAAATATGTGTCTTGCCATAAACCAACACTATAAAGTACAATAATTAAGAACATTAGACATTTACATTTTGATTTATTTGCAATTTCTGTGCTACTACGCTTAGTGGTAAAGTACAGTATTACAGCTTAATACATAATACATAGGGAGTTTTAATTGAATGGTGGACTCTGCCACTAAAAATAAAACTTATATATACTTTGATCAAATTGTTGAATAGAAAATGTTTGTTTGATGAATGTCTTAAGGATTATTCATTTACAAACATTTACATTTAAGTGCTGCCTGTTGTGCATCAGAAACCATAATTCCCTTTAGCATCCTTTAAAGGCCCAGTCTGTCTTTTATTTTCATTGCTTGAGCACATTGTGCCATTACAACTACTCCGCTTTTACTTTGAATATGATTCCACATAGCTTAATTGCTTTTAAATGAGTTATTTGTCGTATTACTACGTCGTTTCATCACTTTCAGTGCATGCAATCTACTGTGGTTGCAAACAATGGGTGAGCCTCAAAGAATATGCAAACATTTATACATACATACACATATACAGTAATATCATGCTGTATTAAGGGTAGAATTATTTTACTCATCATTATTGCACCACACTGTTTCTTAACACTTTTGGCTAACTGCTGCCCCTGGAGTGTGCCAGCGGATTTATTGCTCCACACTTTAATCAGCAGGAGTCGTCACAATAACAAGAAGTGAAACAAACTGATCACTTGCAATAGTAGTTATGTTTATTTGTGTGTATCCATCAGAGAGCAGACCCCTTTGTGTGCCCTTGTACGACTGTAGACACTTATTATTTCCCAACAAATCTGGTTAATTTGCTGCAGAAAGCATTTGAAAAGTGAAAAGAAATTTTGTTACAGTTTCTGGATGATGATGATGCTGTAACATGATTTGAAAAGATTGATGTGAGCCCACCTATGGTGAAAATGATCCTTCTGGTCTCTGAATATCTCAATATGTATCTGTTTACCAGCAAACAAAAGCAGGCTATGATCTAATGCTATGTTGTTTTGTTCCCGCCTTTCAGGTTAAAGAAAGAAGTGAAAGAAAAGTGAGTACAGCAGTCTTTCTGTAATAGATTTTTCAAGGGAATCAATGGGGATGTGAGATTTGATCTTTTTTGTTTTCGGTTTTGTTGCAAACACAGTTTCACACTCACACATTTAGTCGGTAGATCCTTCCTACATTATCACATATGCTGATATGGGATAATACATGCTATATGCTTATGATCATTTTCTCTTTACCTCTTCTTCAGTCTCTCCACTTTCTTTCATACACAAAACTTGCCCCAAAAACATTCCACAATGATAATATTGCATTGAAACTGCACATAAAATGTTGTTATGCTGAGATTAGCATGCAGCTGAACACTGGGAAACTATATTCACTCAGGTGAATTAGTGACATATTAGTTGAGGTCAGTGCCCTCTCTTTCCCATTGCTTTACACCTTTACTCTCTTTTCTGTCTCATCGTTATATTCTTCTCCTCTCTTCTTTAGTGTTTACTTCTGTTCATGGCTTCACTGATATAGATAACAGTGTTTTTTAAGACCTGTTAAACGTTTGTGTTTATGAGCCTTTCTTGAATGAACCTCCTTTCCTATGCGACAGAAGTCAATGTGCTAAGGGTCATCAAAACCCTTTAATCTTCTTTCAATGCCAGTTGTTAATATTTCTGTTTGAAGGTGGTTGTGTTTTATGTTATTTTATGTAAAGTTATCCTTCATATAGATAAGGGACTTTGAGACCTCCTCTAACTTTGTCTTACTTGGTACTGAGTCCAACTATAGTGATGTGCTATTACAAAGTGATGATCTGAGGGTCATTCACCTCATGTTTCGGATGTTTTCATATTATAATTTTTTTTGTAATGAAGACATTTAAACTCTCAGTACAATGAGGTCTGTGTGGCTGTAGGGGTAAGTCGTCCTGCTGAGGTTGTGAAACTAGTCAACTTCCACATTAAAACGGAATTTTGAACAAATAAAAGAGGAAACCTCACATTTACAACATGGTGGTTACATCCAGTTTCTTAATGAATAATTTCTTTGATTCAGTGCTAGCAGGGCTTAGCCCCATTTGACCTCAGCTAAAGGATGACTAAAAATTGGTATTCATGTACATGCTCTGCACATGATATTAACTTGACCTTTCATTAAGCAAGTCAAAGGTTCTTTAGTTTGTGCCCCCAAACCTGCAAAATGAATAACATTTGTATCATTTTCGACTGTACTTTTAGATGATTAGCTAAAGTTAGCATGCAAACACTGATATAAGATGAGGATGGTAGACATTACACCTGCTAAACATCAACCTGCAAGCATTGCGACTGTACGTGCGTTAGCATGGCGATAAGCTCAAAGCAGCAGTGTTTCTAAGTGCAACCTCACAGAGTTGGGGACTATTAATCTAGGTGCTTAAAAATGACTGAGACATTTGTTTGAGCTGTGAGCACGGCTGTTCACTCTTAGTTTGCTATCTAATGGCATGAAAAACTAACCTTTAAATGCAATATTTCCCTAGACTAAGATTTACCAACTGAGAGTAGGCTAACAAATGTATGGTGTGTCTACACATATACTTGCATTCTTATGCATTGGCTTCTCATAGCCTGGTGAAGTTATTATTTATTTGTACCTTTGATTTACAAAATCAGCATTGGTGTGTTATGTCCATAAATATGTATATTACATCCATATGTGTCAACAGCATTGTTTTGCATTTCTGTGTATGTATAAAAATGACCTTTTGCTTACAGTAGTTGTATACCTCAGAGACAGCAGATGTTGTGAAACATAACTCATATTAGGACACGGACAGATATTTTAATTCAGACTGCACCTGTGAAGTTCCAGGTGTGTGCTTCATAAGCATTCAGTGGTTCGTTCTCATTGTGCTGTGCCTGAATCAGCCATAAAGAGCTGACCCAGATAGGCTGTAAGATACAGTTTTTGGGAAGACTGGGTTTATTGTCCTTAATCCTCATATGGGACATTTCAGAACAACCACATGAACCAAACATCAGACTATTACTCTCACAGTGTCATTGTAATGTTCTACAAAAGTTTTTTTTTTTCATCACATTCACAAGCTATGGGACAGAGACCACATAGTTTGAGGTGCATAATTGTAGGTGTGTCTTTAAAAGTTTTTTTTTCAAGACACTCAAATCATGTCTATTTAGATATTTAATATATATTATTAGTTATTTGGAAATGTTCCACAGATACTAGTGTTAACGCTCCGTGATACATTTCTCCTGTTATTATCCTAAACAAATCAGTCAGTAACAATAATTAAACAATAACGTGTGTGAATGACTGATTTTTTGGCTGTTTGACTTACAAAAAATCAAAAACAGATTATTAATCGATCAGATTTTCATCTAACCTATCAGTCCTCTCTGCTCAATCTCTCAGGCATCTCTCTGCGTTGTTGTCCTCTTTCTCTTGCAGAAAATCCCGGAAAGGCAAGGGCAAAGGCCTAAAGAGAAAACGAAAGAAAAACCGTGACAAAACAATTCATGATGCGTATGTCAGCTCCGCCTTCTCCACCTACCTGCACCTGAGTGTTGCACTTCTCATAATTAAGCTTATTTGGGAGGAGCTCTTTTGCCCTTTTTAATTTGTCCGTTAGCCGCATCAAATAGCATGTTGCTTCAATGCATTGTTCTAACGTTGTCTCTCCAGTCATGTTTTACATACTGAGAATATTCGTGTCTAAACTGCCCTGTTTGCTAACGTGTTTTGCTAATCTAGCTTTAGCAAAACTTAATTCAGCAGCGTTACAGCAGACTTACTAGCCATATCCCACAAGAAATGAGCCATAACCCAACTCCATCCTCAAAATCCTAATCTAATCTCCTCCCAACCTTACCAGCACAATGTTCGTAAGAATGTCACTTCTTGTAGTTGACTCTGGAATGATGGTTGGGATGAGATACAGCAGTGTATCATGAAAAAACACTTTTACTCTAAGTACACCTAACATCTTGTTAGATAGCTAGTTAGATGATTAATAATATACACTTTTAAATAGGATGGAATAAACCGATCTTAGATCAGCTATTAGCTGTAGGTTCAACCTTCTACTGAAACAGATCACAGCTCCACCAGCATGGCTTTGCAAGCCGGCTCATACTCTTCTTCTATCTGGGCTGGGATCGCCAGGATTGTAATCATGGTCCTGTGTTCAGTGTTGAGTCTGTACTGCTTTGCTGTGTCTCATCCCTGTCTCCTTTCCACTCTTCTTCTTTTCATCTTTACAAACAGGTTTTGCTGTCTTTTGCATAATGCTGGTACTTTTTATGTAATGTGAAGATATGAGTGATGGCTATCTATTGCTTTGTTTTCTCTTGCTAGGGGGGATTTGTAAACCAGAAAATTGTTAAGTATTTCTTTTTCTGTCTTTGTTTACCTTTGTCTCTGAAACCTCACAAGAGCACCCGTATTTTATTTAGAAATAATATAAAGATGATCTCATGTTTGTGCAGTACTCGTATTGTGAAAGAATACATGTCTCTGTGTTCATGTGTAATTTTTATCTACAAGATGTCACTAGAGTATTTGAGCCTTCATCTTCTCCTTATAACAAATGACATTTAAACCTCTTTAAACTTTTGTTCTGAATCTGTTGGCTCTCTGTCAGAAACATAGTCTTTATTCAATAAAATGAAATCTTTCTTAATAGCACACCAAGCAGACCCTTGAGTTTTCTTTATCAAGAGCTGTAAAAGTGAGAGCGTGGCGTGTGCTGTCATTAACTCCCAGTTCAAAGCTGAAGTGTCATTTTGTGTTGCATGAACTGCCCAGGAGCTTTGCTTACTGCATGTCTAACACATACAAGGAATCTGTGAGTGGCCCAATCAATGATAGAGGGTTTGGGGGTGTGCAGGAGGGTCATTTTACACCTTAAATGTTTGCCAACTCTCTGGGAACTTGTGTGCAATGCTGTCCAACTGTCACATGCAATACAACTTGTCAGGCAGTGGCTCGGAAGAGCAAACTGGACCATATGAAAGGGATGACCTAAGGTTAACCTTTCTCTACGAACAATCATAGTACACAATGATAATCAGCTTCTCTCCCTCTCCCTCCCCATCTCTCTTTGTCTCTCTGTGTCCAGTCCGTGTGACCCATGTTGTGATCACTGTCCGGATAGAAGAAAGCGTTTGTTTGTTCAGGATCCCCTAACCTGCCGATGCTCCTGCAAACACACCGATGAATACTGTAAAGAACGTCAGCTAGAGCTCAACGAGAGGACCTGCAAGTAAGTGCTATCATTTTAGAGAGCTGAGAATCATATTGATATCTGTAATTATTCAATTTACTTAAAATCCAAGCCCCCGATTTCTATTTGGCTTAGACCAGCACTGCACAGCTGGGGATGGGAAAGGGCTGTTAGGGGTTTAGTATCTTGCCCAGAGACACTTCAACACACTTCGCTGGGTTGAACTATTGACCTTGTGTTCCGTGGACAACTGCCTTACCAACTGATCTACAGCCTCCCCATAATAATAAGTGTTACTCTCACTTGTGTGTCTGTGTTTTTCAATTAGCACTGTGTTGTTATCAATAGTGTCACTATTCATCTATAGTGGAATACACCCCCAGTTTACCAGGAGTGGGGTTCGAACCCACGTGGGCAATTACCCATTGGATCTTAAGTCCAACGCCACTCGGCCATCCTGGTCTACTGAGCAAAGGAAAAAAGTGACTGGGCAAAATAAAAGGCAAGACAAAGGAGCTAAGAGAGCTGTGACAGTATTAAATTAGATATATCTGTTTTTAGCAGCCTTTAAAGGAATAAAACAACATTGTGTGAAATATGCTCATTTGATCTTGAGAGTTAGTTGAGAAAAATGTTGCAATTCATGTTTGTATAATAAAAACTAAAGTCAGCAGCAGGAAAGGAAGAAACAGCTTACGTGGCTTTGTCTGTGACTAATGTTGGTATGGCTTGAAACGGAAATGCTGTGGTGCAAACAGTGGGAGCTGTCTCTGGCATGGCATGGACTGGGGGTGTCTCGAATGCTGGTATAGTGTGAACTAGTGGTGAAGGATTTGGGTTGGAGAGGGTGACACCTGTACAGCTGAGACCTGGGTTGGGCCACTGGGAGTCCTTTAAGTATTGATGGAAGCAGGGCCCTTGGGTGTTGACTTGGAGGTGTTAAGGGGGAGGAGGCAAGAAAAGGCGTCAACAGGGAGAGCAAACTCTAGGCTGACGTCAAATGTGGTAGTTGGCTGAAACTGAAAGGGATGTGGAGTGGCATGAGCTGGCTCTTGAAGGGGCATGGTGTGAACAGGCCCTAGGACCTGAATGTAAATGGCATGAACCATTTGGCAGCAGGAGCATGGGCTCACAGGCATGATGGGAAAGGCCATACAGAAAGGCCTTGCCTTGCCTGCGGTGCATCAGGAAGCTTCGGCTGGGTATGGTAGTGCCTATGGCAGCACCGCTTCTTTTGTTTTTAGCTTGAGCCTTAGCAGGTTGAGAGCACGAGCAAATAAGTGGCATTACCTTTGCTTATTAATAAACTGGCTAGGTGAGCACTGAACTGAGGTGACCAGCAACTGAGCTTTGGTGGAAAAAACACCACAGCTGGTCCGAACGAAGAGTTAGATGAGAAAATTGATGGAAACCCCTTGTTTGTGTAGTAAATGCATAACACTGCATAAAATGAGCTTTGTACAAGCACATGGGCAGTCGGTACCCAAACCCTATGCACACTCTATTCATGCACAGATTTTGGGTCTGCCCAGACTGTTGCAGATTTGGGCAGGTGATAAATCGGGCTTAAGTCAGAAATTAATAAAATAACATATAATCTGCCTCTCTCTGAAGTTTTTCTTTGGAGCCAACCACCCGTATAATGGCATATTGTTTTCAGACTTCAGTTGGGCTTCAGCACTGCTGCTGCCTACTACCAGGCAGCAGCCACTACTACTAAAATATTAAATATATCAATATATAATATTATAATGTGTTTGAATTAGAATGATAAATAAAGGCAGATAAAATGAACGATGATGATTGATGCAGAGGACCATAAAGTAGTAGATATGCAGTCAGCCCAGCTGCTGATGCTGTTATTTAGGCTATTTATGTGTTTATGTGAACTGGTATATAAGAAAATGACTTAAATCTCTGACTTATCTTTTATTTGTTATCTTTTTAGATGTGACAAGCCAAGGAGATGAGAGATATTGTCGCATCAGATGTGGAATAACAACAAGATGAAGGAATATTTTAGTGATATTTCGCAGCACAGCACTTTGACCTTTGAACCGTAAGCTCAAATTTTATGGAGAGTGTCAGAGGAATTCTCTATGACGGAAAACATTCCCCTTGGACTAACTAAGAGAGAACAAAGAACTGAAGTTTCCTCCCACTGTATATCTGTGTGTATATAGACTATTATAAAAAGAAAAGAGAGAACTGAATTGTAATGCTGCTACAGAAACAAAATAAGCAAACCCATCATTTGACAAAAAGCAAATAGTCGCCATCTGGTTTCGCATCTCTAACTGGCTTCCAGTGCAGGTGTAGTCTTGTCAGTTCATTATATGCAATTACTTCACTGGATTTGAGTCTACTGTGGTTGTGGTTCATAAAACTCTCAATCTAAGATATATTTAACCGCTAAAACAGCGGGTGAGGCTAAAGAGGACATGGGAGTGCTCTCCTTTCACAAATGACAGATGGATTATCGTGTATCTACTTCTGCCTTTGGAGTAAAACGGGAGGTCAATTGGGACGGCTGATGAAAACTCATATTCCTATTGCTTTCTTTTCCCTATGGACACTGCAGGACTGACGTGGACACTTTTCAATGTTATTGTCGGCTTACATGAGAAGAGAAGAGGCTCCGGAGTGCCATATATACTTATACAGGGATAATGGTCATTAATAATAGCAGTTATGTTTGCTATGTGATAAATGAATACCAGAGGTGGGGGACTCAAGTCCAACCTGAGTCAAAATTTTAGGACTTTATTTGACACAGATAAAAGACTCAACTCCACTTATTCATGACTTGAAACTTGACTTAAATATGTCATTTTATTTGATTAACACATAATTTAATGTGCAGTGTACAGTTTTGGAAGTTTTAACAAAGTAATAGATAATTATTACTTTTTATAGTAACGCAGTAATGTCAGCTGAGCAAGCTACTCAGTAGCAGGTAGTTTGTGTATAAATGAAGCCAGTTTAATTTCTGGCTTATGAGTAGGTTACATGAATGTTTGGGTAGTCTGTATGAGAGTGCTGCAGTATATATATTGTTGAACAGTCTCTAAGGGATGAGAAACGTCTCATAGATGTGTAAAAGATATTTAGCAGTTACTTCGGTAATTGGGGCTTAGTTGTTACTTTCTCTTTAATATTTCTCAAACATGACTGATAGCTGTTCAGGTTTTCCTACCACTAAATTTGACTAAGATTTAAAAGGCGTAAGCAACTTGCTCGACCTACACAGTGTCTTGGAATTTGCTTGAGACTTGCACATTTGTGACTTGTGACCCCCATCTCTGTGGAATACCACTGAAATCATCTTATACTGTAGTTTGATTCCATTTATAAATGTGCCACACAAGATGTTCTAAGAAATCTTTTGAGTGCTTTTTAAATTATTATTTTTTCTTTTTACAGAAGAGATATTGTCAGAGTACTTTTGTTAGGTCTAGTTCAATACAGAATCCATTTATTACGTATCTTCTTCTCTGAACTTGTACATACTTAAGATGGCATAATCCATTCTAGATAATTTATAATGTTATTTTTCAGTATTCAGTCTTCAACCCATATTTAATTTGGTCTATTTATATGTGCAGTGTTATGTATCTGTGGCGTTATCACACCCCCTTATAAGGTCACTGATCATTACTCTCAGCAAAGAGATCCTTTTGTATCAAACAAAAAAAAAAAACAGCAAAAAATCCAAACTGATTTGTTAACATTCCCTGAATGGATCATTTGTATTGTTGTCCTGATGATATCTCCTCCTGTAGTTTTCATCCCCATTTATTGACGAGTGTGGGTGCTGTGTTTTAACTGTGTGTTCGTGTACATGTGTGTATGAATGTGTGTTCATTTGCAGATACATGTGTAGGTTGTAGTCAGTTGTATTTAAGTATTTATGTACCAAACAGACCTGTGTTTTGTCCATCCCATGCGATATAAATACAAATAAACTACTGTTAGCAGCTCAGCATACACTACCACACCAACACCACTGTTTGAAATTGGGATCTGCCATCAGTCTTCATTATTAGTTCTCTTGTCTCTTCTTCACTATTAACATGTTTTCTCTTTCAATGTAAAACAGTAAAGCATATTTATTTTCAAATTATATTGTTTTTATATAAAATAAGGAAAAGGTTGCTGTGTTGTGAATGCTGTTTTCAAGAGATTTAATTTGGCGGCATGTTTAAGTCCACACATTTAGTAAGAACCCTTGCAAAATGTAATCTGAACAAAAATAGACCAAAGTAATGAATTCCCGCACGCTTTTCATTACAGACAGACATTCATCCATATGAATAAAATGGCACTTTGAAGACGTGTACCGTAATTTTATCTGTTAACTCTGACTGCAGACAGTCCTTTAAGAGAGCATGTGATGAGATTTAGAAATGCTGTAAGCATTAATAAGTAAATGAGAGAAATGGTGCTAATGGATCTCATAAAAACAGCTATCCGTCAAGGGAATGAAATGAGCCAGTAGCAATTTGATTGCGAAGGAAGATTTTTGTCATGGTTCACTAGGAAAACATACATAAAATAAAATGTTTAAAATGTCCCCATGGCTAATGAAACCAGTTATGAACAGAAGCCTCTTCGATTGACCAGTGCTGAAATGGAACTAATAAATGTTTTGTTTAGAGATAGTTGGCTTCAAAAGTGGTTGTGTAAGAACACATTAAAAGCTCATCCACTTTAGGGTAAAATCAGCATTACATAACCCACATTTGTGCTGTCAGTAAAAATGCAACCCCCCTAAAAAACACAATGTACCACAGCCAGAAAAGAAAACAAATGGGGTTCTACATTTACCAAAACATCTTCTTTGCTAATCACATTTATGTAAGCAAACATTTTTAGTAGATTGCTTTTTGACACGAACAGGCTGATTCAACTCGTGATCTCAGATAAAAGATCAAATGAATGTCGCCATAATGACTGTATAGACTGTCAAAGTGTGAAATCCTTCATCTTAGTGTTATATAATACTGTGCTGTGCTTTGGCGTCTGATAAGCCCTCACGCTCATGGATCTATTACCAGCCTTAATGGATCGTATTTCATCGACTCACCTGATGCAACACAGCATCCCTCCCACTCTGCTCTTTGCATTGGTTAAGAATCACACAAAGAAATCCTCAATGACAACAGCAGCTCAATCTCACCATGTCTTTTAAATTGATGAGTGGGTTTGGCGGTGAACCTTCAGCAAGACCAACTTCAAACAAGTGAAGCCTTTGGTCCCCACCTCTACTGGCTCGTTTCCATCTCAAGACGTTTTCCAGGAACCTAAGAACCTTCTTTAGAATTCTGCAACATTACCTGGAACAAAAGTCTCTAGGCCATGTTTCCAATTTCTGCCACCTCATTAGACCTTTCTTTTCTCTCCAACCTCTTTTCTTGACAACAAAATCTCACTTTTTGAGTATGTTGCTGGAATTCAAATACATATTTTACAACCATCTTGACCCCAGTGGACCCCTAATGAACATGGGCTGCTTTTCTGCTCGACTTTAATAGATTATCCTGTCACTTGTCCCCTTTTAATCCACCAGTGAGGACAAAGAGCAGTGTTAGCAAAAGCATGAGATTAGTGACTTGTTCAGTGACGCTAGCTGATCTCTATGACCCCTCGAACAAATCTAACCTTATGAATGTAGATTATGTGGACATTCTAGGATCTTTGTCCATGTTTGTTTTGAAACTAGCTCCCTCTTAGCCCCATTCCTTGCCACTTCCCGCTGGATTAGCTCCTGCATGGCGCTAATGCTCTGCTCTGCACTCCTTCACTCATGCTCATTATGTGCATACCTAAATATAAGCACACAGTGTAATCCCTGTAAATTGTGGGGCCCCCTTCACTGAGTAAAACACCCCAAAGAATGTCATAAACTGTCTAATCTGTGATTTACCAGGAGCCCAGTGGGAAGAGAGTTAGCTAGCTGCTTGTCTAGCTTTTCCGTTATTGATTTATCATCTGTTGGAACAGTTCAGGTCATACTTTAAATTCACTTAATTTTCAATTGCATTTTAAAAAATTAATTATTTGGTAACATCCCCGTCTATGTCTGATTATAAAAAATAGAAAAATTGGTTTGGGATTCGTCACAACTCACATTATTCTGCAAAAACTTAATTGAAAAGAGTTGAATGTAATTGGTTAGGAATTTGCCTATATATTTTTTGCTAATGATGCAGCTTATAATTTTCCCCTTAAAGCATCTCAATTGACAAAAATTGATTTGTTTGCATTAACTCTTATTAACCCAGTGCAAATACGTACATTTTTTGATTACGAGCTAATTCTATTTAACATTTCAACATTTTCAAACCCTCTACTTCAGTAATTCAGCATATGCTTTCATCCAAACTTCAATCTTATGAATTGTTCTAACTTACAATCTTTACAAAAAATAAGAAGAATAAGTAATTAAGTAGCAGAATTCCCACCATCTTAGTCAGTCACTAAGACTCTTAGTGTGTGTATGTGTGTGTAATTGTTTTATGAAGAAATCTATACATTTACTGGTGGAGGCAACAAGTAAGGCTAGCGGGCTCATCAGCAGTTGTAGCTAACAAATTTACAAACTTTATGCACAATAATTTATAACACCAGCTAAGGAATACATAGCTTTAACAGGAATCTATAAAGACAGACAAATCAAGCAAATACGGAATATAACAAAAGCGAACAAAAAGGATCCAATGGGCTCAAAACTGCTCAAAGAAAGCAGACGTGGTAAAACCACAACAAATACACATAAATATGCATATATTTATTTATTATTTTTAAAATACATTTCTATATTCTTTTTTCTTGTTTGTTTATATTTTTGGTTATTCTATATGTGTATCTGTGCTGGAAAAAACGATTTTTCAAAAGACGTAGTGCTTATTTCCACCTATATGTGCACACACATATAGGTGAAATGAAATCCGTATTTGGTAGGTGCTTGACATTTGACCCCACCACATACCACAGAGAGGGGTACTAGGCTAATTTTACATTTTTAAACCAAATTACGGTGTAACTTTAATTTGAGTTCAGTTAAGTGCAATGTTTAGGGCAGCAGGGGAAATACATTTATAAGCTGAACAAACTTAAGATGATTTACATTTATTTAAAAGAACATGTTTAGCTTCTTCACATTTTGGACACAAATTCTCCTAATGACACTGAGAAAACAAATATTTGTTTTAGTTTTGTTTTTAAGTACTTGAATGCATTATTGGGACTATCACTTCTCCGGCAGGATTCAATTACGAAACATAAGTAGGATATCAGGTCAGTTGGAAAGTTGAACCCTTTATATAGTGCAACTCAATTTGAAAGTCAGTCATACTTTAGTTCAGAGTTCGATTTAGATCACACAAATACCAGCTTTTTATATTTATTTCAATTAATGTTGACACTGTCTGAGGCTCATATTTATGTGCCCCCACTGGTTCATTTTAAAATTGTTTCCTGCAGCAACAGTAGTTATGGTACACTGAGATACAGTATGAAGTGTACAAAGTAGCCTAAAAGACGGTTCAAGCTGTGAAACCAAAACAGAGCTGAAAGATACTAAATGGCTCCACAGGAAACTGTAGTGGTGATCTAAAACTCTGTGTGGGTTTGTTTGTACAAGAGACATATTTCATGTAATTGATTGTTAACATAATAAATATTAATTCTAGTAGCTACAAGTAATAGGAAACTTATGAAAATTCACTATAAATTCACAGGTGTTTTTGCCATAACACATAATACTTAATTTGCTCATTACACATATCTGTTAAAATGTTCCCATGCCAGACTAAAGCCTGATGTCATCATTAGAGTCATTAAAGGTTTTGGTGTGTTTTTATTAAACAAATTGAATTTCAGTCACAATAGACTCTATGTGTGTTCAGACCCAGACATGCAGTACAAACTGACGCAGAGTAATAAGGCTTTGGTCCAAGGCTTACACAGCATGAAAGTGTAGACAAAACAGGTGTGATTAAACCTCCAGCCATAGCCTTAAGACCTGAGTAAGGCAACGTGCTGCACGGCAGGTATCACTTCATGTTGCTGATGTAAACCGAGAGAAAATCACGAGTCTCTAAAACCCCTCCCTGAGGCGTGTCCACAGAGAAGTATGATGTGTGCTCACTCACACGTAGTCTTACGTGTTTAGGGCTTCTGATCTATATTTACACACGTTTCCAACTGATTGTAATGCTGAAAATGAGTCATGTGGCAGAATACCAGAGAGGGAAAGAGGGGAGGGATGAGAATAAGGCAGAGATCAGTTTAAAGAGGGATCAGTGGAGCAAGGTGGAAAGAGACTAATTGAGGTAAAGGAGTTGGTGTAAGAAAAGCGGATAAAAATGGGAGGGAGGAGAAAGGAGAGAGGTAGAGAGCTGAGGGAGACCTGCACTGATGTTGTTTCTCCTCATTCACATGCATGTGTTTGCATGTAAATTACAAGAAAAGAGTGGTAGGATGTGTAAATATTCTACTTTCTCCTACCCCGCTGATAACTGCTGTAGAATGCAAAGCAAAAGAAAACCATTTTACAGCACATTTGCATAACAATAAAACATCCTCAAACATGCTGCCACTGTGAACACATTTCTGTAGCACCAAATTGATTGGTCGGTTGGGGTCATGCTGGTTTGGCTTTTCCCACTTACCCGTCACATAACTGTAGTCCAGTATACACTCATCACCACAGCATTGCCATTTATCAGACATACCCGCAAGCATTCATGTATTTATATGTGTGTTCAATTGTATTGTACATTGTACATGTAATAAAAATCCATGGAAAAACACTCAAATTGGGTTCAGAGTGAGAAACAATAGAAAAAGATATGGTGTCTTTTTTGTTTTGGTCCATGTTTGAGCACAAATTATTTATTTGTAAATATAAATAATTTGTATCAATTACACCATTTTACTGGTTTTGTCGAGTAATTTGGAATCATTGTAGTTTTAAATACCTCTGCTGCATTACTGTGAGATCTGCAAGTGAGGAAGTGATGTGAGCTGGGGGAATTACTGCAGATCAAGCACCAAAGAGCTGGATTTGTTTTGTGTTCTTGTATTAGACAGGCCCGGCCTTGTTACAGAATCCACAAGGGCTCAGTGTTAAAATTTGGCAGAAGTACTGTATCCAACTCCTGATCAACCACAAATCACTCAGAAAATAGGCGAGAAGGCTGGGGTAAAAAAGCGTGAAATGTTAAGATTAAGTAACAACAATGATTTACATTTTCATTCACCCAAAATAATTAAAGCAAAGTAATTAACGCATCGCGGATGCTGGCAAATGAGGCATTTTTGGAAGGTGGATAAAAGAAAAAGCTCATAATTAAAGATGATACAAAAAACTCCAAAAGGGAGTTCTGACTGCATCTCTGTACATGTGCATACATGCAAGTTATTGTTCTATGTCTCACTCTGTTATGTTGCAAAGGCCTTTAACAACCATTTGGCAAAATGAAAACTGACATAGGTTCTCTAATATCATGGATGCATGGATGAAGATGACTACTATAGACAGCAGTTTGGCTGACTTTGTTTAAATGAAAAAATGTATATAATACCTCTGTATACATATACTCCATGTCCTATGGCACAGACTCCTCCTTAGTGTAAATATTTTCCTCTTCTCCCACTTATACTGTAAATATAGAATCTCCACCCTCCATAACATTTGACATTTATGTCAACTCTTGCACAAGGTGTTTTAAACATAATGATAAATGATGTCATGTACATCTCTAAAATTTAATTTCCAGATGAGCTTCTTCTTAAAAGATGTGTCCTTTTCAAAGGCAACATTTTACAGAGTTTCTGCTGTGTTGACAGCATTGTTGCATGATACCAGATTGTGATACTGCCACATTGCAGCAGCTGCATTTTTGCTGCAATCATTTGGTCAAAGTTGAATCCCCTCTTTGTCAACTTCTACCCATTTTGTTCATTTTGTTTTTTACGCCACATATTGCTCTTTCTCTTCTTTCACTATGACTCAGTTCCTAGGCACAGTCACTGAGTAATTTTGTTCTCCTCTGAGTGGACACAAAAAACTAAACTAGACCACTGGCATCAGCTGCCCAAAACAGTAAACATGCTGTACAGTATCTCCTTGGCTTTTTCCATATGATCTAAATTCTTGACCCTTTCACATGACAGGCAGGATGAAGATAAAGAAGAAAACTTTACCATTGTACACTATTTCTAGAGCAGAAAGCAAAGTTTAGGCAAAAATATCCAACACAAGCGAGCATTAACATGTGACTGAAAATAAATCCACTCTGCTCCACCAAGCCCTCCTTCTACCTGCTCTGCTAGGCTCTGACATGCTCTGCCCAGCCCTTGAAGTATTAGTCATTGTCAACTTACCATTGTTGGAGCCAAATTTGTCTTTTGTAAGTTTCAATATAGTTTTTGTTTGTACACTAGGGGCCGCAGGTATAAAAGGTGATTATTGCACCCAACGGTCAGTTGTCCTTTGACCGTGGCACAGCACGGCACAGTGCTTTAACACTTTAAGCTGTTTTTGTTTGTGGAATTCTTCCAATGTTGGACATGATGCAAGTATTGCTGTAAGTAGGGAAATCAATTAGTTAGTTATATAACTGAAGAAGACGTCTTCTCAACCCTGTTGATGACTTGCAGTATTGGGCATAGATTTATCACAATCAGTTGTCAAAAGTGGCCGCACCATCAGAAGATCAATTCAGTACTTAGTAGACAGAAACCTAATATTTAGCTAAAGGTAGTGGTTTAAAAAAGCTAATATATACAATTTAAACAAAAATTTTTTTTATAGTAATAGTAAAAAGAGGTAAAGTATTGGTTGAAGGTTGGAAAAATCCATCCATCCATCGGTCCGTCATCTTTAATGCCTTATTCTGTTCAGGGTCGTGTGCGGCTAGAGTGTATCCCAGCTGTCACTGGGTGAGAGGTAGTGTACACTCTGGACAGTTTGCCAGTCTATCTTAGGGCAATTGGGAAAAGGTTAGGTAAAAACATTTAATCCTTAAGCAGTTAAAATATTCAACAAAACATATGAACTAACTAAATGTAATAGAGAACTAAACACACAGTTAAAAAAATAACAGAGAGAAACATACAGTGGAAATAGCTGTAAAAATGGCAGTAAAACTAATAAAAATTTGTCCAGTTTCCAGTCATGTTGCCAGATAGTGGATCTCACGTGAACAGCCATTTTTAATTAAGTGAAATTAATAACATTTATTGAAAAATTCTCAGAAAAAACTCAGTCTTGAGTTCTTTTTACAAGGCTTAATTATTAAAGATATTGAAATCATTTTAAGAAAAAGGAACAATCTCAATACCCTGTGCTTTGATTAAAACACAGCTTATTATTAATTTTAAGAATTACATTCTTTAGATGTGGTGTAGATTTTTGTGTTAAAATAGTTACACAAGGTAAAAAAAAAAAAAGACGAGTGTGCGTATTCCCTACAGACCTCTACAGACACAAAGTCATTTGCAACACGATATGAGCAATAAAGTTAGCCTCCGCCTTACATTTAGACCAACCAACCAGTTATCCATGATTGATGGTCTCTTATAAAAATGTGAGACACCATAATGTGTATAAGTGCTAGACGCCCTGCCACTGAGCCATGCCTTGTGGTTTTATTGAACACTTTTACCTGGGGTGTAGCTAATTAGCCGTGGCTAATTGTTGCTAACATGTAGCGCAAAAACACTGTTTCCAGGAGCAGTAGATATTTCTGAAAGATTAGCAGTTTGAGGGGCCAGTAAAAGGTAAGATTAAGACATTCCCTGCATGTTCTCAGTGAAATCGGCCTATTTTCGGCCACTAAAATCATTTGCATGTGATTACTATCAAACTGCATGTGGGGGTTAAACGGAAAAGGTGAGTTCAAGCCATTTGGTCAGGTGTCTGAGAGAAGTGATTATGGCAACTTAAAAAAGCAACTTAGCAATGTCATTAATGTTCAAATGCAAAATCTGGTCCAGGTCTCTATTTTTAGTATGACCCCACTAGTTAGTCATTTGAAGCCTGTTTGTGTGTGTCTATTTGGAACTTGCTGTTGGCTGTTTACAGTCAGCTTATTAGGCATGTAACTCTGTGCTGGATGAATGTATATTCAACTCTAAAGATCGGTTGGTACGGGAGATGTGTGCACTGCCTTTGTTCACCTTGTCCTGGTGTTGTCCTGTCCCTACAACACCCACATTTACACAACCATTCACAGTTCATCACAAGATGTCTTCTTATTCATTCAAGTCATATAATGTGTGACCTTGTCGCATTATGCCTGATGTTGTGATCATACAGTGTATTATATTAGGATAATAATGTAAAGCCCCTAATAGATTAGTTATAATCTGCTTACTGTGCCATATTTAAGGACTTTCACATACATGGATTGATAGCTACCGCCAGATCTCTTCAGGAAATATTGCACCCTATCCTTTAAACATGTGCTAACTTGTGCAGCATCAGAAGACCTGCTGCACCTTGATGGAATAACATGCTGTAACACAGGACAGACACCTGTGCCACAGAAGCCATTATTTTGACAAAATTTAACAAGAAAATTTATGTGTTACTGCATAAACAGCTGTGTTACTAGTTGTCCAGTTGTGCTACATCATTATGTGAATTGTTGCAATATTCAGCAAATCACACTGGAATTGGCTGCTTTACTGTGTAAACTGTTGCATCACAGAAATTGACTGTTTAACCCTGATTAGATCACGTAAGAGACAGTTAAACAGAAACATAGGCCGTTTCCAAAACCACTCCCTTATACACTCATTCACTACTTGCTTCGAATGTTATCACCCCTTCAAATGGCCCACTTGTTGTCAGCATGTGCTCCACCTCCTTGTTGGTGCAGTAGGCAGTTGTCCTGTACTGGGTGTCCATCGTCATGGTCACAGTAGGAAATGTAGCGTGCACCTTCTTTCGCTGCAAGCTCATTTCCTGTTTCCTACCATCAGTGAACAGAGGTGCTTTTTAACTATGACCATGATTAGGTGGTCATTCGCCAACCTTAACCAAGCGACAATTGTTGTAACCCTGAGATGGGGGACCCCAACGCAACTAATTATAACACACGCCATGATCTCTAACCCTAACCAAGTTGTTTTTATGACAAACTTAATCAAAACAAAAACTATAACGTTGTTTGGAAGATTTCTTTTAGAAGCCATAGATAAACAATTCCATTCCGTTTTTTTTACTTAATATGAGGATTATCATAATTTTGTTTTCATCATCACGAGAAAACATATTGTGGTGTTTAATTTGACAGTAAACAGTACAGTTTATAACAATCCCATAATAACCCTGCAGTGTTGGCACAAGCTTGGGTTGTCATGAAAGCCTTGCCATACTGTCACAGTGACCTCTCACTGTGAAGGCCTGCCAGATTCAGCTGCCCAGCACAGTCAATTACATGTGTTCAGAGATGTGTTCTCGCCTGGACATAGGTGGGAGAAATATCCAAGAGTTGAACGTTTAAAATTTTAGAAAAGCATAACGTCTCCCACTCTCTCTATTTGCAGCTAACCCAGGTTTTTCTGGCAGGGTCAAGCTCAAGGACAGACAGATAAGGACACACACACACACTGACAGAAAACACACACACAAACACACACACACACATTGAGCTTACATTCAAGGAGAGAGAGAGGTTTCCAAGATGAAATCAATTAAATCAAATATTTATCAAATTCAGGGAAAGGCTGGAATGAAATCTTGCCTGAAAAATAAACTAGTTCAGATTGGACCATTTTCCATGAGAAATAAATGAAGAAGCTTAATTTTGTTTAAAAATGTGATCACGAGAATATTCCAAAATGTTCATAAACTAAATAATCTCTACCCTAAATCTACTATCCATTGGTCTAATCTTAAGTTTTATGTACACCAAGCAGATAGCAGAGGGAAGACACTATGCGATGCATTTATTAAGGCTGGATCCCTCCTGTGGGAGTGAGTGAAGTAAACTAATAAACACGAACTCATTGACACTTGATCATCGCAGCCCCACATTAAGCTTCTCTCTTTCCTCTGCCCACTATCTCTCCTTTTTCACTCTGCTTCTCCTACCTCGGATCCTCCCACACTGCCCCTCTCTTGCCTCACTCCCCCTCTCCTCTACTTTCCTACCTCTAAGTGTATCTCATTTTAGCATCGACAATCTGTAAACCAAGAGCTGCTGTCACCAGATCCCCCAGTCCTGCAGAGTTCTTAGAATGGCATGTGTTCCCAATTGGCATCTTAACGCACGCTGACCACACAACTACAAACTGGGGTCTTTCTGGAGGCCAAGGTGGGCAGAGCTATAACTCGTACCTTGCAGTTTGTCAGTTACTTTTTCCATGGAGGTTTATAATGAGGATGCACAGGGAAGTAGATCTTTGAGGTTTCTGACAATTTGAGAAACAGTCTCTACATCTACATCAAATATAATTAGGGTGCGTTTTTTTGGGAACCCCCTATCAACCAATCAATTCTGCACATAGATAATGTCAATGGTACTTCTCAGGTTTCAAAGGAAAGCAGCAAAGGGAGTTTCCTGGCAGTGATGTCATCCTTAACTTTCCCAACTATGTCAGCCAGCAACAGCTTCTGTGTATGACACTTACTGTATATACATCTATAATAAATGTTGAGTGTCTTTCAACTATGTGTGCAATATACCTTTTGGATGACTAACTGGAAGCATGTTTATTGTGTACTTATATGTAATGTCACATTTGTCCTTGACTTACAGAGCAAGGTTTAAAAAAAAAAAACCTATTGCTGGGAGTGGTGGCATTTCTCTTACTCTAGTTCTTTCTTTTCTTTAATTGTCTTCCTTTTTCCTCTAAATGATGTATCAGAATCATTTCAGCTGTATCACACCCAGCTTTTTTGACCTTGTTCCCATTTCCTGACTGTAAAGGGTTTCTCATTTGGGCTGTTTCCTTTATAGTCCTTTTTTGCTATCACAGGCGGCTTTTGTTCCATCGACTCATTAGTCACATTATGTGTCTACCCCACTTTCGGTCATTGAGCAATAATTCAATTTCTCCTTTGTTATCTTTCTCTCTACATTCACTCTCTCCTATCATCTCTCCATTATCATTATTTTACCTTTGAATTTAAGTTATGTCATTTTATGCTTAATTGAATATCGATGTTAATTTAGCAGATAAAATGACTAAGTATCTCAAGACTACTGGAGATATTGGCATAAAATAATGTTCAGGCCTTTATGGTCGTACTTTGGTGACCACCTGACACTTAACGTTGGACCACCATGAGGTTGACACTTTTTTGTAAACTATCTCAACAACTTACTATTGGATTGTCATTAGATTTTTCACTTTCCCCATCCTAAGGTACTGAATTACATTTTAAAATGTATTAAATTGTGTTTGTCCAATTCTTTGTTTGCGACTAACTTACAAATCGAAGGACATGCTCATCCTTCTCATCTGTGTTTAAGTACAGCTTAACAGAGGGGCTAACATGGATACAAACCCAGCACAGCCTCCAAACGTAATAAACATATAGGCCCCACACTCTCAAATGCCCAATAAGACAATTTCTTGATCCAGCAGCTCATTGTTTGCTGGTGTACTGGAGTCCTCGAGTCATGGAAACAATCATGGAGATATGATTACAGAACCAGAACAATTTGGTTATGTACAGGCAGAAAAACAGCTTGGTTAGATTTGGTAAAAAAAAAAAACAAAAACAGTGGTTTGGCTCAAAATAGGTGCTTCCCAAAGGTTTCAGGACCTTCATCATCATGGTCACAATAACACTGTACATCGATGGTTAACGCTGAAAAAAACAAAAACCTCAACATTGTTTACTGAAACTGAACGTTGATGTCCTGTGGGAATGTCTTGTGTGTTCTGACCCTCCTCAGACTTCACTTCAGACGTCACTCTATAAATCATCTACATCATCTAAATTTTGACTAACATTGCTGGTGTCAAATTTACTTCAGTCAGTAGATGCTGACTAACTTTTATATGTTATTGATAGTCATAATAACCCGCTGGCACAACAGTGGACTTGTTTTTTAAGGAAGAGCAATCTCTTCAAAACTTGTTTCTCTCCTCATTCCTAGACGAGAGATAAAAAGTGCAAGTTACAGAAAAAGCTAGAACATACCAAAACAGCTAAAAATAACACTTTGTTGTGGCAGTGAAAATGGAGTGAAAGCACGAAAGATATTTATAAGGCAGCATAACATCTTTCAACTTTCCTCCTATCTTGTGTGTCATTTCTTATCATTTTATTGATTTCAAGTTCCACACTAACATGCCTCCATCTCCCTCTCATTTTATTTTTATGCAGCATATATAGGGTAAACCATGCATTGAAGGGATTCCACCTACCACCACCCACATCCTCATCTCTGCTTCTTCTGCAGACCATCACCATCCACAAACACAGATATGCATGCTCACACACATACAACACACACACACACAAACACACACTCACATACAGAGGTTACCCAGTAATTAGGGGTACTGTAATTGTGACCTAGCAATGTAAACTGGCAGCACACTGTTGCCAGGGAAGGTTTGTATTTATCTACATTCTGCAGTGGTGAGAGCTACAGTCTAAAATATACACCACGTTCTCAGTAATGGAGCATATTACTGGTTCAGTGGGAGGATGTTTAACACAAATACTAAATTATGTCATGCACATCAGTTACTTCTGATGATTTTATGGTTGTGTAATGTTTGCTTCTGTTTTAGGTATTTAGCTTTTGTCTAAAGTAATGACAGTTTATATGAGGTATACAGGCTACAGCCAAACAGTCCTCACAGGAAAATCTGTTAAGTTTTGTTTAGCTATTAAATTTAAGGTAAGGGCTGGGGTATATAGTGGTTATGGTTTAGCTTAAGATAAGAACTTTACAAGGTCAGTGCCAGGAGTACATAGGCAAACTTACTGGTGTAAAGACTGTCTCAGACTTTCTGCCTCCTGCCTGGTCCGACATTACTATGTTACCTTTGCTAAAAAGAAACTTTAAGCAGCACAAAATAAACTTGTGTCAGGTGTCTGACCAAGCTTTGCACATTAAATGAAAATGTTTTCTACATTTAAATGCGGCAAGCTGCTTTAATAATTTTTGTGGACATTTCATAGGAAGAGGTTTGCTAGAGTGGTTTGCCAATGTGGACCAAATTCTACCTGATTCTTTTTGTACAATTAAGTCTAAAATGGGTAAAGAAAGTTACCACCTTCATAGAAAAGGGCTGATCCACACTGTCTAATTGATTGTTCAATGATTCAGTTTTTATTGTCTCATTTGTTTGATTTGTTTGATATTTTTTATAAATGTATTTAAATATCAAAATAGCAAAGTCTCCTGGCAATAACTGTAGGTCAATCCAATGCCCTTCTACGTGACAAAACCAGGACTGTTTGTGAGTAAGCATGTGTGAGGGATTGTGAGAGACAGGTGGTTGTAATGTCAAAGTCAAATATTTGACACTCGCCAATTACAACAGTAGTCGTGTGACTTATGTGGTCATATTTTCCATAGATGTTGAAAACAAGGGTCTTGTTCTATAAAGCTGCATCGTATTAAATAATACACAACTTTGTAAGCATGGATGCATGTTTGTGTGTGTGTGCACTGTATGTGCATACACAACACGCAAGAAATAACAGCAATAACAGCATCAACTAAAATCTATTATCTAATCTATTATACTCACTCTCTCCTTCTCTCTCTATAACTCTCTCTCTCTCTCTCTCTCTCTGTAAACCCCTGGGTTTTTCCACACAACCACAATAAATCTCCCCACAACAACTTTTCCATTCATGACACAGCAAATCACATTCCTCAAAGTCACACATTCCCAAACTATTACTCCTTTTAAGGCATTCAAAAACTCAAATTTCCATGTTCCAAATTTCCGTATTATTCACATGAGTGGCACAACAGCAATTCTTTTTACCATGCTCTGAAACAATGACTGTTTTTCAGGACTTCAAAGTGCTAGAGGGGGTAAGAGGGGGCTGGGTGGTATGAAATGTCAAGGTGAGAGATTAGAGCTTATTACAGATTTCCTTTGATTGAAAAATGTTTCTTCCTGCAGCCACTTTTGCATTGAATGAGTGGAGGTCATTGAGGTGTCTACTCTATGAGTCGCTACAGGGTCAGCGTGTCAACCATAGGCGATTTATGGACTCAGGATAAAGATCTGTGTCCCTTCTCTAGGCATCTGTCCTTCATTTGTGTTCCCTGTAATTTATTCCATGATGTAAGTTTGCTTGACCTAATGTACTCTCTGACCAGAAAAGTTAAATTAAAGGAGGGCACTGAATTTCCAAGAAACAGTCATCTCTCACAATACCATGCAGTGTTGATCTCGACAGCTTTTGCAAAAAGTGTGACAGAGGCAAAAAGTGAGCAAACGGAGTTGTTGTAAACATTAATAGAGCTTCCAGTATGATTCATAAGTGTCGGGCACTGGGGACAAAGTCAGCTACCTTGATGTGACTCCAAATGCCACTCATTCATGAAGGTGTGGGTCATTCAGGCAGTGGACATGAGGCTCTGGGGCTTAAAAGGGGAAACCACGTGTTATTTTGGATCAGATCCCCCCGCAATGGGTCAGGCAATACCCTACCGCCCCCCAGTGGTCATGGACACACGCAAATGACCTTGGAGGCCGCATCAATAAATATTAAATATAAAATAATTTACATATTATCTGATAAAACATTATAACATATATTTCAAAACCTTGTGTTTAAATGCGTAATATCAATCCACTTATTAAAACTGCTTGCGTCCCTTAATTACTTCACTGTGGTTTGCAGAAGGCACCCACACACCATATACAGCCACACTAGACAAATAAACGAAGATTCAACACACATAAGTAAAGAATTTAAACACATGTTTATAAGTGTGTAAAACTGCTCAACCAAAAAGTAAAACATAAGTATAAATATAAGAAAAAGAAGTTAAGGAAGCCTATACAACAGAATTTCATACCCCAACGAAGTCGTCAGCCTGGTGGCAGGGTTTGGAATTTCTTAATCAAGGGCTGTTGTGGTTGCATTAGCAAATTCACTTAGACTGTCTTGCTGGGAACCAAAAATTTCACTGGCAATAATCACAATATCGCTTGGTAATTTCTGCTGAAGCGCTGGTACTGTCATACCAGCAGAGGATGCAGAATGACAGTTTGCTTCTAATAATATAATTTAAAAAAAACTTGTAGAAACATCTCAGGATAAAACAGCTGAGATCAAATGGAGTAAACCCATGTAAAAAGTGAAGCTTTTGTTGAGGTTTCTTAGAATGACAGTTCATTTCAGTCCTTGTATTGTTCTTTTGATCTGAGGTTGCAGTCCAAGAAGGAAATAACTGAACAGCATACCAGAGTGCAACTGCTTTGATAACATGTTACAATTTTCCAAGTTATTCATCAGTGTGCTACCACTTCCCAGCACTCAATGGATGAAAATGAACACAGCGAGATAGAGAAAATCTGATTGTTCTTGTTTGAAATACTGTAGTACTGCTGTGGGTTATTTACAGTGCCGTACGTGACAATGTGCACACATACAGTAACTATAACTTGACCCAAAATCTCCCCTGACACAGAGCAAGGGACATTTACGTCACAGTTTTGAAAAGTAGCTCTTTTCTTCACCACACACAAAGCCTCAGCTGTGCTCATAATGGACTGAAAGAACAGCTGCTCACATGTCAGCTCCAACACTGTGAACCACACTGAGTGGTGAGATAGGCCCTGTGCTGCAGGTGGCAGCAGGGCCACAGCGTGGACATGGGCTCCAAAGCACAGGTGGGCTCGGCAGGGCAGGTGGGCTCAGCAGCGCAGGTGCACATTGCCCAGAGTAGTGCCAGAAGGACTCTGGTCAGGCTGTGCCAGTACAGCAGGTGCTTTCTGCACCCTGAACTTTGTGTCTCATGAAAGCTGCGAAGTAAGTGATTATCATAGAGATATATTTCAATCAGCAGCATCTTGTTCCCTCAGCTTGTGTGTCACTCAGTTAAGCAGGTTAATTTCTAACTCGCGTGGCTAATACTTTACTGAAGTGACTACAAAATATTAAAATTTAAAGACTTCTCTCTTTTTAGACATTTTCATATAAACTTACATAACTCCACGCACACTCAGAGGAGCTTCACTGGACTAAACACTCAGTCCTCAGAGTTAATGTTTAGACGCACTACGCCTGAAGGTCAGCCCCACATGTGTTGTTTGATCTTTTCCAGCCAACAGTGAGCCAAATGACAAGGATTTAAAAGCTTTAAGGGTGGGCAGCGGGTGAGGGTCTAGGTAGGATAGGATAGGGTGTATTCAAAAGAATGGAATGTGCTGTGTCATGCTGTAACCTTACGCTGTACTGTATATGCGTTGATAACTAATGTTGCTTATTATGCAAACTTTGTTCACTGCAGCCACTAACTTGTCACCTTGTAGCCAATGCAGCAATTTAGAAAAAAAAAAAGAATGACATGGATTAAAAAAAAAAAAATTTAATCATGCCCGCAGTTTGTGCTGCCTGTAGGCACAGCAGAACTTTGAGGTAATTTGAGAATTCGTTATTATCCTCTCATTCTAACAATTACAATGCTATTGGAGAAGAGTGTTTGGAAGTTTAGTAATTTCTTTAAATCAACTGCATTGTGTGTCTGCCTGTTGTGTTTTCAAAAGTCTGTGTCATAGTCTAAGATCTATGGCACAGACGAAGGAGCTGATCCAGGCTGCAGGCTGACAACAGCCCAAACATGAGTGAACAGGATTCAGTGTTAGTTTTAGTGTCTATATGATGACTTTGGAAAACAATTAAAACATTTAATTTAGAAAATGATTGCAGTTTTCTCTTAAAGGATAATGCTGGATATTTTAAGATACTGACTGTCCAGAACCTGTTTTGACGTATCTTATTTGTCTGGGAAATAGAGTTGCATTGCTCTCTGGAAATTATAAAAAACATAATGTTAATCGGGTAAAATGTTGCCTCAGTAAGAAAAAATTTGCCACTTTCATTATCTGCACCACAGATATAGTTTATCTAAAAACAGCACCACATTTGAAGAGCCATCACTTTCACGGTATCTGGAGAGTGATTCCTGTAAACCAAAGGCCACTGCATATGCTTAGATAGACAGTTCTGTTTCCAATCACTAGCTTGTTGTGCTACATATGTCAAACTGGAAGCCTCTGATATGTTTAAAATCACTGGAACAGACTGACGCACAGGAAGAGGCTGTCAAATGTGATTAATTTACGGAGAAATTCTTATGCAAGTATTCAAAAAACATAATAGAACAGAGACATAGAAGGAAGAGTGAAGGCAACATCTGACACTGTTGCCTCATCGACCGACATAGAGGCACTGGGCAGCTTAAACAGAACTATGGGAAAGTGGTGATGCAGCTGTAGTCATTGCTCAACAATGTCAAGGCAGATACAATATGCTCCAATGAATGGAGAACAATTAAAATCAACAAGAAACTGCGTTTATTTGTGTGAAGGTTTGAGAATCCAGAACATGACTGGACAATGGAAAAAAATGCTAATGATGCCGGGATGTGTTCAAGGTTTTCTTGATGTGTGCAGTCTTATACAGTATCTTCCACTTTTCCTTTCCCTCATTAGTACAGGATTTCACGGTTTTGTGATTGTTTTGGCCAAAGAAGATCGATTTCATAGCAGTTGTTTTTAAAACATTATGATGCATGTTGCAATGTATTTATGTTGTTTTAAGGTTTACGATCATGCAGAATTCACAGTGAAGTTGGATGAATTAATTGTTGCAATTACCACATTGCTAATACCTGGAGGGAAAGCCTCACGCAGACACGAAACATATGTACTGTCCATTGGCTGTAACCAAAGAGATGTGAGGTGACCCAACAGTCTGCCTTTGTCGCAATGGTGGCCCTATTGTGTCAAAGCCCTAATGAACATTGAATCCGTGAGAACCTCTTGGTTAAACATGTTCGCTGCAAAAACTTGTGAGACAAGATACGTCACTGCAAGAGAAGTGATCCAGTCATATCAGTTGCTGAAGTCCCATCCCCACAATTATTATTTTATTAATTCAATTGTACAAAGGTTAAATCTTAATTGATTTAATTTAATATTTTCTAACTATGATTTATTTGTATTCGGATCAAGTAGCATAAATGACTAAGTAGATGTATCAAATGTATCAAATCAGAATCTGAATCGGCAGTTACCTACTGTAATATCGGATCAGATCAATACCGGGGGCTGACAAAACTGTGTTATGTTACGTTAGGTGTTATGACATTTATCAAATGGTATAACTGTGTGGTCAAAGTCTTTCTCTGCCTAAAGGAGTGGAAATCAAATCATGGTGCTTCCACTGGTGACCATCCTTACAATTGTATAGTAGCAGTGCTACTATACAACAAGAGACAGACTGATGGCAGGCAGGCAAAAGTGACCTTAGTGACAGACAGTCTGACAGGGTCCAGCTTTACAAACCAGTGAAAGTCGACATGCTGAAACCGTGCACATCCATGTTCAGAGACCTGAAGGTTAGGGGAAGCATTGTTGACCGATCACATCTCTATTTTTATTCCCTTTTGCATACTAATCTTGTCAGTCAACTTTCTACATCGCCATGATGTGTTTCATTAAGGGGCTTTATCCAGAAATAGGTGCATTATCAGCAGTGACTCAAATGGGATCACGTTACCCAACAAATTGTTGCCTGTGAATGCATATCAGATATCTGCTGGAAATCTGGCAAGCCTCTAAAGTATGACCCTCACCACATGCACACATGTATATGCATAGCAGCACCAACAACATACTTGCCAAAGAAGCCCACCTGCTCTTTCCAGTCCTTTCCAACCATTTTCCTTGAAACTAGGCCAAATCCTGTTGCTGTGTTAGCTGTAACCTGCTGCAGCCAGAAGAGTTGGGGTTTTGTTCTGCCGCCCAGAAAGGCTTTAGGGTCTGACAGAAACCTCAGCAAAGGGAATACAGTGAGAGAATGGGCTGGCCACACACACTGTCTCAAAGGCGTGTCGCTCAGATGTCTGACAGTATGTCTGCAGGAAGGCCTGTGGTCACAGTACATAATGGGATCCAGGATATAAAGGATTTGTCTGTGCAGTGGAAATAGTAAAAAAGCAAAGATGAGAGAGAAAATTAGAGGTTCAGTATGTGAATGTGTGTACAAACTGTAGAAGGGGATATATGGATTTAGGGGAAGAAATGAGATCAGTGTGTATATTCAAAGTGTCTCTGTGTCTGTGTGTTTGAGTGTGTATGAGAGACAGAGAGAGCTGTGCTGGCTGCAGTACCTGACTTTGACCCACACAGGCTGCCAGTAAAAAGCGGCTGACAACTTGGCAGGTTGCCATGCGAACTCGGCGCCTCTGCAACGTGCAGCCTGCCTCGTACACAGCAACTGTAACCACGTCTGGTTTTATATTTTACTGACAACAGCAACTACTAGTGGACAAATCCAGACTTTCATTCATAAAAACAATGATAACAGAAGCTTAGTAGTAAAATCTGGAAGTATAAACCTGCTTGAGCAAAAACAAAAAACTGCACTGACAACATGTAAGTTGTAAACATTATTTATACATAGATGACAGTGATGGCAGCTGTTTACATAAAACATTTTGCATGATAACACATCATGCATACACATTTTCAGAGTTCCACAACTATAAATGTCTTTTCTAATATGCTCAGATATTACTCACACATTCACACCAGCTGAAATAACAGCATCTCCACACAGCCAGCAGGACACCGTATGCTGCAATGGCCTATACAGGAAAAGTGTACTGAACAACCTCTACCAGACATCTGAAGTCAAAAGCCAAATTAACTTGATGCTTCAGTACATTTGGATTAAAGGAGGGAGTGGATTAAACAATGAGACTGCAGTAAGCACAATCCTTTTTACTTTGTGGGTCACAGAGTCCAACAGAGGAAAAAGGTGTGTAGTGTAAACCATTGTGGCCAAGAGGTGTCTGGTCTCTGCCTAATGCGCGAACAAGTAAAAGTTGGAAGGGAAAGACCTCAAATCAACACTGAAGCAGAGCAGGTTGCAACAGAGAGGTGCTTGTTAAGTCACAGACTTTTAATATTTGTTTAAATTAAAACCTGGGAATCCTGTCTGGATCACTGCAGGGAATCTTCACTGACAGGAAATGACAAATTAATGCTTGATACAGCAACCAACTGGCTTCTGAACTATTAATGTGCAATGTGTATTTATGCCAAAATGGAAAAGGTGGAGTTATTTATGTTCAACACTTAATGAGTTTCAAATTACACGTAAACAAGGTAGTAGTTAAATCTAATTATAACAAAGGAAGAAAGGTGCCACTAGATAAACTAGTGGTGGTAAAAAAAGTACAGTACAGTAGCTTTGCAAATAGCTGTAATGCGCAATTCTCCCCTGTAGTAAAATTCACCTGATTTTTTTTTCCCATCTGGTTTAGTTAAGCTAGCAAAACATAATTTTTTATGCATTTATTTTAAACTAACTTATTTAACTTGTATAGCTCAGATGAACAAGAAAGTAGGAGAAACAAGAACATATTTTGGAGATTAATGATTCCAACTAATCTTTTTGGATGTTCCAGACTAAGTGCAGTTTGCGATTGTTTTTGGATGTTTTGTCTGTGAAAGTGGTTAATAATCCTAAAAAACAACTTAGATATGCAGTTCCACAGTTTGGTTGCAATCCTTTACTATCACCCCTTCATTGTTCAGTGTTTCCTTTGCATGTGTGATGGCAAAGGAGACTTATGTTTTATTTCATCGATTGCTTTAACCCTTCCATAGCTCAAAGACAAATCTGCGAATACAGAGGAATGAGAAAACAATGCATACCACCTTTTCTGCGTTGGACAGGGTCTTAGGATGGCGATGTCATGAGTCATAACCCATCAGCCATGCAGACAGGCAGCACCAGAGGGACCGTTGATGTCACCAGGATGAAGTGCACAGTGCCAGTGTTTGTGCATGTCTGTTCATGCACGAAATTGTATTCACTGCATTGTCTTTCTACAAACCTGCGTTTTCTGTGATGATGCACAAAAAAAGGAATCTAAAAACTATGTGCCCCAACTGGCACAAAGGAGGCACAGTTCAATTACTGTTCTATTTCTGTAACAGTATCTGTCTGTAGCAGCACCTTGGGGCTATAGTGTGTTACCTAGTTTGAGAGTATGTATACTTTCTGACCCATAGGCTATGTTAAGTTCTGTCTGTACCTTATCTGCCTCACTGCAGTCATGAGTGTTCGATCCCTCTTTCATCTGGTTTGGATTTTAGAGGAGCGAGGCAGAGAGTGTGACTAGCAGCGTGACACGAGTGCATGTGTTGGAGGAGGGATCAACAGAACTGAATGAGGAGTTTTAGAGTTGGGGGGCACAAAGGGTAAAGTGGCAAATGCGCCTCACTGCAGCTGCGGGCCTACGTGAGCATCGGCAGGAACGCTCTCGCTCCTTGTCTCACCCCCTCCCTTACTCTTTCTCTTACTCTGTCTCATCTCTTACCTCCTCCCCTCCCTCATTTGCTCATTTGCACTTTCTAATCGACTTTTGATAACCCCCCCCCATGCCTAAATCCTTGTGGAACTGTTCTGTCTTTTTCTCTATCATAACTCCCTCGCTTGTCTCACAAATCATGTTCCCAAAGGACAAGGACCTTGACAGTCAAAGATGTGTCATGTTCAGCCTGCCACTGGATATCTGAGATGACTGAAAGGGAAAGAAAGAAAGGCAAAGATCGACTTTCCCACACACAGATACATTATACACATACAACTAATCTGGCCTGAAATGACCTCAGAGGGATTGGGTGTATCTGTGTGTTGCTTAAAGCAAGTTTATTCTTTTCACATGTATGCAGTAGCAGTGGCATGCATGCTAGTGCACATTTATGGGATTACTCCATTATCTTAACACTGTATGGAAATACAAGTCTTTGAGACCAAGGTCAGAGGTGATACTTTGCACAAGATTTTGCAGAATGCGAGAAGGAGGAGAAGGAAGAGGTGGAGGAAGAAAGAGGGTATGAATGAACATGAGGAGGCAGAATGAATAAAACAAAGGACTATAGATGATGGATGAAGGAGAGGAATTGAGGACACAATACATTACATAAAAGTTCATGCACTGTTGTACATGTGTAGAGAGGGGGATGTCAGAGGAAAGTAATTCATAACAGAAAGATAAAAGATTAAAAAAACGAAGCCAAATGGGCCGACTGTCCTTGTTCAGCAGGTGCATGTTTTGGCAATGGATGAGGGAGGTTTCTTTACATCTATACAGACTAAGGAGCAGTGCTGACCTCTGCTGGTTTAGTCTAGATGTAAGTGTGTTCATGTCAGCTACATTATGAAACTTGTCCTTGAATTCTATACCATAACTTGTCAGCTAAGTTTCCACTGACTGTGTACAAAATCATCATTGTCATTGCCTATAAAATGCATAATTATTACTCTTCATATGGCACTTTTCTGAAGCTCATTTTAATCTCCATTAATCTACAAACGATTTGCCAGTTAGTGAAAGATATGCCAAATTATTCTAGAAAAGAGTGCAGTGTAAGTAAAATGATGCAGTAATAGTAATGTGATAACACATTCTAAATGGACTTTAAACCTCACAAGTTGAGACAAATGGGAAATGAAAGCTAAAAGCCTATTGTGATTATAGGAATACAGGAACCTGGGACGATATTTGAAGCTGAACTGAAACTATCCACACAGCTCACATCCTAATAAACTGGTGTGTTATGAAATTACACAGCCCTCTGCTGCACTATGGTGTATATATTTGTGTGAACTGCATGAACCTCAACTGTCTCTAAAGTAGACTCAACAGGATCATGCAGTGTTATCGAGCTTTGCTTGCCAGGTCTTTGGTTTAAGGTCACTTCAGTTAATGTGTCCCTCATAGAAGTACTAACATCATATAATCACTGATGGGAGACCTTGTTGTTAGACTCCCATTGCAGCTGAGTGTTGTCCCATGTACTGTAAATTTACATTTACAAATGCTGAACAAAAGTGATTTTACATCAGCACTTTAGCCTTTATTAGTTATTACTAGATCAGTCTTCTAATTGGAGCTCCACCTAAATGCATAATGCCATATTATGCTATATGGTATTTTACTTGTAACATCGTGGTTAGGATGTTGGGTAAACATAATAAGGAAGGTGTATGTAAACACGCTAGGAGAAATTGCTTAAAGAATACCTAAAATGTAATATATAAACTTCTATAAAGTTGGGTTTCAATATTATTCTACATAAGTCACAGTTAACATGATAAATGAAAACGAAAAGTCCAAATTTCAGTCTGTGATGGGTGTGATTAGTGTTTTACAAGACTGAAAATATGACATCAACTGTTTGAAGTCCAGATAAAGAGCTGTTTTGGGTAGCTACGTCCAGTAAATACAACGACAGGAAGACTTGCAAGCTATTGCATACTATTACATCCACTGTAATGTAAATAAATAGACACTTTTCTTTCATTAAAATCATAAAACCTTATATGGGTCATGAATAAATGATTTAGCAATGGTTTAACTATTTATGTGCAGAAGAGGGGGTGTGGATATCACTGACTCATTAGCATTTAAAGCAACAGGCACCAAGACCACTCATTCTGAGGAGAGCTCCCACAGACCACGCTAGAGGGGAAGCAGATTTGTACAGCAGATGCCCTACCTGACGCAACCCTCTCTGGTTTGGTGTTCAGTGTATTGCTCAGGGACACTTCGACATGTGGTTGGAGAGAGCTAGGTGCAAACGTCTGACCCTATGGTTGGTGGGTGGCCACTCTACCAACAGAGCCACTGACACAACAAGCTGTGGTACATGATCCTTGTGGATTTCTCCCCCCCACCCCCCTTTAAACAATAGCTGTTTGTTAATCCTTTGCACATGTTAATTTACATGAACTTGGGGGCCTTTGCCTCAATGGACTGCATAGCGTGCAAGATCACTAAAGATTGCATCCTTCAAATTTACCCACAGGTAATATGTCACAGAAGTCTTGGGACCTTTAATTACACACACACACAAACAGCTGCTTGACTGAAAATTGGCATATTTATTTTATCGAGGAGCCTAATGTTTTGTAAAAAAGCTTCATTTTATGAACATGTAATCATAACAATTATACTAAGTAATGTAAAACCCAGATCTTGACACTTTAAAACATTATCCTTCAAACAAAGCACAATTTAAATGTATACATTCAATAAAAATATCCTACTTTAGATGCAGACATTACCCACCATAAAAAAAAAACTGCTTTCAATAGGATCAGTAGGAGCCTTCCAGGTCACAGTGCTATCACATTTTCACCTTTGGCAACCAACTGAAATCTTGTGCTATGTGAAATATCAAAAACCTAGTGTCCTAAATCATCACTTTTGAGTTAAATGGTCAAGTTTTCCACCGTTTCTTGTTAAAAAAAAAATTGCTTTTGGAAGTGCAAAAAGAATTTCAGAGTAAGGTCACACGTAGATGCAAGATTGCCGTCCCTGAGCTCACAGTGACTCATTGCTTGGAATAGATTATGCAAAATCTTGGTCAGTTTATAATTAATAAAGACATTTGTCATTGGAGCAGCACACAATTATGTGTGAGGTCTTGTCAGTTAATACCATCAAAAGGCATAGATGCAGAACTGATTATTTAGGTGATGAAGTTCTGAGGTCAGAGGAAGACACGAGGAATAGCGTTTTCATCATCATCGTCATAGGCAGATCCCAGTAGTTTGCCACCGTTATAGAACTGGTGGAGGTTTAATTTGGCAGGTGGAGACACATACCACATGACCACTCCTGTGGGGTTCACTGACACTACAAACTCAGCAGAGTCTTTCAGCGTCATGGTCTCCTCAGTAAAGACATTAAAGACCTGTGTAAGAGTAAAAAGAAAGTGAAAGTAGTTCTCCTGATACAATAATGTTTGGTTAGCAAACTCCAGCATTTGAGGTATTAATAATAATATATTATTATTATTATTATTATTATTATTATTATTATTATTATTATTATTATTATTATTATGTGTGTCTTGTGGAGAAACAGTGAAATGCAGCAAATCTGTTCACCTAAATAATTGAAAGATTTTAATTAAATGTATTATTTAATAGATCAGTACTGTTGATATTGAGATATATAGTTAAAAAAATCTAATATTTTATGCAGAATTAGACACCCACAAAATTAAACAAATTATTAAAAAAAAAAACACTATTTGTGAGGGCAGTGAACTAAAACAGGCCAGGGCCCCCAACACATATTGTTTATTTAACCCATTGTAACTTAAGTTCATATTCTACACTGTTCTTTTGGCACATTTGATTTACTAGTTTACCTTATTTTGAGACATCTGTACTCATGTTTTTCTGCACACAGACAACATAGTGAGCTTTGATTAAGTGGTGTTACCAATGTTTGCCACAAGAGGGAGACACACTTTAGCGAATTTGGAATATCTGTATGATTCAGCTAGAGTGACTATTGAAGTTTTAAAAGAATAAGAACAAAAAATATCAATAACATTGGTGAATGTGGAGAACATCACTTATTTATCTAATATCTAACTTGCATTTTGCAATGATAAATAGACATCATCAAAACCAGACAGAAGAGGAGTCAGAGTATATAAAATGTCATCATCCACATAAGTTATGATTAAGGGAAAAGGTATTCATATATAATATACAATGTGTGAATAGTAAGAATTTAGAATTTAGCCTTGTAGCATCCCATTGCTGATGGTAAAAGGGTTTTACTGAGCTCCATCAGCAAAAACAGACCGACTGTAGCACCAGCTGACTAGAAAGAAGACTTTTTAAGACCTACCTTGTAGCTACCGGTGGTGTAATTGAGTTTGGCAAGAGAAGTCTTGTAGCGGTAGGGCATGTCAGTACGACGACTGAAGAAGACCAAAGCACTAGCGTTGTTTGACAGGGGACGCAAGAACACTTCAATGTTGCTCTTCTCCTGGCAGAAAGCAATGGTAAGGAACAGATGATATAAAGGTATTAAACATAAATCTACAATTTGTTCATTTCTGTTTGTCCCATCATAAAAACTTGCAAAAGTGTTTCACCTTTAAAATGAGTTTTCCCTGAATGCCTAGTGGGTCCTGGTTGATGCTGATGGCCATTTTGTTCTGCAGGATGCTGCGGGCCTTACTGCTAATGGTGCGCAAGTCATTGGACATGAAAAGAGGAGCAGCCATAATAGCCCACAGAGCCATTTGAGAACGAGACTGCTCCATGCTGAGACCAAAGTCCCCAATAATGAGCTGTGGAATTCAAATAAATAAATACATTTAAAAAATAGAAAGAAAAAAAAAAAAAACACAAAAAAATTAAATGAGCACAGTAGCATTTTTAACTCTCTATTGAGAAAACAATCAAAGAAGAAGTCTAGCTGAATTTAACCTCCAGAGAGTCTGAAATCTGAAAGTAAAAGGTGCTTTGCCATATGCTTAAGGCCTACGTGCAGAACAAAAGATGAGAAATACCACCTGAGACAAGGAGGCCTGTTTCTTTCTCCTAACCATTAGTGCTTCCCAGTCTTGGTGATAGAAGTGAAATCTTAAAAGTAAATACCGTCATTGCTTATCCATTTAAAAACAAACCATATCAGGGTCGTTCCATCTTCCAGGTCCAGCCGCAGGTATCAGGACATCCTGGTTCTCAGAGAACCAATCAATGATGTTTAGGACACTATCCCAGGAGTCCTGGATGTCACCGTAGTTACGCCACAGGTTGCAAATCTGACCCAGCTGAGTGTAATTTACCTGAAAACAAATTAGTTTCACATTGTGAAAAGGTAAAGATATGATCTGTGTATTTAAAGTATTAAAACATAATCCTCACAGTAGAGCGGACTTCTAGTGGGGTAAAACATTTTTATTGTCACAGTGAAAGGATAATCAAACATTTATAACATACATATACACACACACTATCTATCTCTCTATCTCTCTATCTCTCAGAGAGATAGAGAGATAGAGAGATAGAGAGATAGAGAGATAGATAGAGAGATAGATAGATAGATAGAGAGATAGATAGAGAGATAGAGAGATAGATAGATAGATAGATAGATAGATAGATAGATAGATAGATATAGATATATATATATATATATAAAAAAAACAATTCTAATTCTACCTTGGGTGGCAGGCCCCCCTGGTAGGCAGGCCAACTGCAGGAGTATGCAATAGGACGACCCGTTGCATTTAAAGCCTTTGACATCAGAGGATAACCTGTTCAAGAGAGAAACAAGAAACAACCAACATCAAACTCCCAACATCTCAGTAAGTGTGGTTTAAGTAAAAAAAAAAAAAAAAAAAGACACTTCCTTTCTTACCCCGTTCCTGCTCTGTGGCATTAGAGTAACAGCCATCATACTTAAACATGTCCACCTCCCACTCAGCAAAGGTCTGAGCGTCTATTTCGATCTTGTCCAGCGGGGTGCCAGGGTAGCCCCCACAGGTGAGCGTGCCCATGTCACCGTAGATCCCAAGTTTGAGACCTCTGTCATGTAAGTAGCGTGCCAGCTTCTTGATGCCTCCTGGGAACCTAAGGCACAATACACATTATAGGTTTCTAATTTATGAAAGCCAGCAGTTGTTTATTATGATTAATGATAATAACTGTAGTGCGATTATTTTGTGTGTGACAGGAATTATCCACTTCCACTTTTGAGGGAGGACACTGGTATTTGTTTTATCCCACTTTTGCTGATGTAGCATATAACACAGGTCCACGCACTCATATTGTGCACTGGTGAATCCACTTTACTTGGTCATATGACTGTCACATTATCAAACCTTCTTTAACTGCTTTATTGACACACAGGCTTGTGTTTGCACTTAGGAACAACAATGTCTGTGTGTGTCAGTCTCTTTGAGTATAACGTTTTGACCATACCTCTTGGGGTCAGGCTGTAGCCGTCCCTGCTTGTCCCTTTCCTTTGAGGACCAGCAGTCATCTATGTTCACATAATCATATCCAAGTTCCCTCCAGCCATCCTCTGCGAGTCTGTCTGCCATGTCAATGAACAGATTCTCACTGGAAGAAAGACAAAAATGTCTTCAAGTACGTCATTGTTGTAGTCAAAGCTTAAAGAGCAGAAAGTTCACTGCGACTGGATTTTTTATTTATATGCTTAATGCGTTTTTTGGTTTAAGATAACTCCTCTCGGTGTGTGTGCCAACAGTGAAGGCTTGGTGGAATTTGTTCAGATATTCTTGGTTTACACAAAAACTTGTGGTTCTTTAAGCTTTGCACCCACTTGCACCTAAACATTGCTGATTGGCTGCCTAGTATTGCCCACCACCCACTTACAAAGCTAAAGATTAAATCTTGCAGCACACGAACCAAACGTTAATCAAAATGTTAGATGATTGTTTCTCCAACTTACAAATCACACAAAGAAGCAGTTTAGAGCAACTTATTCTAATGGGGAATCTTCATCACCGACACTGATGAAAAGCATCTTAACACTTTAACTTAAATCTTGCCTGATGCAGTTCTTGGGGTCATGTTCACAGTCAATGTCACAGCGGTATCGTTCCCAAGCAAGCCAGCCCATTGGAGGGGTCCTCATCAGTCCATTGTCGAGAGCAAAGGTGGCCACAAAAAGCGCCGGGACAAACACAACCACAGGAAAATGCATTCCTGCAGAATCACAACATCAATTTAAAGCAGACCATAATATAAAGACAAAGATTATAATATTATGACACTATGTTTGAAATGTCAGATTAATTATTTAACTGAATGTTACAATCTAGGTGCCACATGACCTGTGGCAAACTCCTCTGATTTCTTGACTCATGTGTTTTCCTAATAACTGGCTACCTTGAGCTAGAATATCTCTCAAGCATATATACCTCCTGTTTCTCACCTGACTAGGTAGGTGTGCCTGCAGATAAGAGAAACAACCTGCCGGGTGGCTTCTTTTCTTGTTCGTTATGTTCGTTAGGTGACTAAATCATAACCTATCCTTATTCTATAACACATAATGTTCTTACAGAAAGGTGAAGACAAAGTGTATGCGAAAATAAACGTATATTACTACAACAACAACAACAACAACATGAACTATCTCCTTTTACTGTAAGTTTGGAATTTTAATACCTGGCATTAAATTGTACTGTCAAAAGAGTAAACAAATAGCAACGTTATAAATGTATCCTTAATTCTGAAATCAACACTTTAAAATACATTTAAAAACGTGCACATCAGCTCGTTAAGTGCTGTATACTTTCGTTAAGCCTAATCAGTCGTACGAGGTAAAGCTAAACTGAACTTACTGAAGCTCTGTGACCGTGAAGCGAAGCTCAAAGAGGAAGTGAGAGAATGGAGAATAAGGTCAAATCCCCTCCGCTCAGGATCTCTGCTCTTGTAATGTTAATTCCTCTCTGATCGGCTTCAAAAGATTCAACTGAGCTGCTGCTCATAAAAAGGAACTGTCAGTCACGTGACTGGTGTATCAGCTGATCAAAGAGCAGGAAGTGCTGTTTTTAGCAGGGGGAAGGCCGGGGCGCATTCCATTATGTTTTCACTCTCCTCCTTGGAGAGGTCGCATTGTCTTTTATCATCATCCTATAAAATAAACGGCATATCACAATTTGGTACCGTTTAATACAGAACCTTTAAACATTTGGCTTTATTTTTGGGTTATAAAAAAGTTATTTATGTATAATACATGTTACTTAGTTATAATAAGGGCACATTACAGCTGACAGGTTGTGAAGAATCATTTAGCATGACACTTTTTGGCAGGTTGAGACCCAGTGAAGTCATCAAGTATGTATTAAGTAATGTTAGTCTGCCATTAAGGTTTCTCACAAGAGATCAGCAAACATTTGTCATTTTAGATATCACTAAATCATTCATAAACGGGTCTGCAAAAAAAAATGTCTGCTACCTGAATAAAAGTTGTTTAAGTGCAGTGTATAGTCCACTTAAAAGTACCATTTTCATGAGAAGTGAAAGTTTGTGGTTTCTGAAAGTCTACAGCTCCAGGAAAACGGAAAAGATCTTAAAAAATGAAGTGAAACTCTGTTCTAAGTAGGTTTATCACTCCCTAACAAATTCTAGATGTGTAAAAAAAAAAGTGCTGTTCTGCTGGGAGGGAGACCTTGACTTCTGAGACCTGGTGCTAATCTATTAGTTTTTTAGCTTTAACAAACTCTTCACTCTCTGAGATGAAGGTTGCCTTTACCTGTGTCCTACAAAACTACCTTTCTGCTTTGGTTTGTACCCACCTGATCAGTATTGAGAAAGGACAATGACAATGTACATCTGAAATTATAACTTTTGAGTGAGTTAAAGCAGAATTATTGTAATACAAAAAGCCACCTTATAGTGTAGAACTGGTAGAGGTTTAGGTTAATGATACATATGGATGTAGGTTTAAATTAGCGGTTAAATAATATTTCAAGTAAACTTCAAGTCTTCCCAGGAAGACCTCCAATACAACACTCAATCAGTGATTGTCCCCACTAAGTCTGCCAGAAATTTGGGGGTCTTCACTGACGACCAATTGAGCTTTACTAACCACATATTCTCTGTCGCCCCGGCATGCAGAATTGCCCTCCACAAATTCCAAATTCCAAAGTTCAGTATATTACATTTGATTTGCTATTAGTGTACTCATGGTAATTCACAGACTGCGCTGTCAGCATTTATTACAGGCACAAGTTCTTTAGTTCCACTGAACTATTCAAAGTGAGGATTACCTCTGTTATACTATTATATATGACATTATCAGATTATTAATACTGACATACAGATGATCAGGCAGCATTTTACAGGATAGATGCAGTTTGTATACAGTTTGTATCAGAAACAAAAAACACGCATCCAGCAGGAGGCGCAATAAGACCAGGTCCATTCATTTCAGCCATTTTAAATGGTCCTATTCACATTTTGAAGTGAATTCGGTTTTTATGTCATAGACACAGTAAAGGCCAGTCATGAATATTAGATGTATCTCCTGTGGTTGTTAACATGTATTAAGGTAGTGGTTAAGTCATTAAACCTTTATAAAACATGCAGAGATGATAATTAAAGATTGTTCTGTCCTCTCACTTGTCTTTAATCTCTATATTACTGCTATCATTTCAAATTATGTTTCATAAGACATACTTTTTCCTTCTACAAATGTATAACCTGCCAGTAGGAGCTAACATTAGAGTGTCACACTGATACCCTGATGAACTTTTACTGTTTTGCTCTAACCATCAAGGGTTAAGTGTGACATCAACAGGAAAAGGTGGAGCTTACAAGTTTGGTGCATGAGGGGAAATGGCAGAAACAAGTCAACAGGGTAAGATCGGTCAGAAATACACTGCCAGAAATGGCCAAAGGAAGAGCAGCATTGTATAGTTTTAATCCATACGTTATATCTAAATATATGATGTCATGTTATGGTGGGTCAGAGGGCTCTAAGTTGTTTGAAAAGGATCTGAAAGCTGCAGCCATGTGAGAGATCTGCTATTAACCAGTGTGCAGACAAAGTAGATTAGTCATTTTTGAGAATCACTGGTACTGTGAAAGTGAGAGGGTCTGTTCAAAGGTTTGTTGTTGTTAAGTATTTCGGAGAGAATTCTTGGGTTTATGTTTCAGCATGGAACCATATAAACGGTTTCATTTTTCTCTTAAAGTGACAGGAACAAGCCATAGCATGTCCTAAGCAGTCTGTGCCTTGAAGAAGTCTTCAGATCCTTTTCCAAAGTAGAAGTCCTGTAAATAATTTCAGAGGGTTCTTTTCAATGGAAATAAACAGCAGTTAATGGAGTGGGTGGAAATGCAGCTCATTTTAAGTACTTTATAAAGTAAACTGTTGGGATCCTAACAAGGCATCAAATCTTATCACTTCATATGCTTTGTTGTGTACACAGTAATGTATTAGTGTACAGATCCTGTATTACTGTAGAAGGAACACTATTTTTATTTAATATTCAGAGGAGTAGAAATATAAAAAGTCAAATATAAAAATCCACTTTTGGTTCCAAGCATAATATATAAAAACACAACAATGACCTTGACTCCATGAACCACCGCCTTGGCCATGAACCACAGCGTCCTTCACACCGTCATTCCCGGTCTTTTTACCTTAATTAACTGTAATCACTTTACTGTTAACTCATCAATAAAGACACACCATGCTCCAAAAATACTACAAAAATGTTTGTTTTCAAGTCAAGTCAAGATAACTTTGACAGCATCACCATCGTTTTTCTTTGCAGACAGTATGCAGCTGTTTCACATGCTGAGTAGTACTCTTCATTAAGAACAGACTGGATTTCTAAGGGCCTCTTTTAATGCAGTACTTAAGCAAACATATCTAAATGCACTGAACATGCGATAAAGTATATATTCATGACTCAAATCCTTGTGTCTTTTCCCCTCCCAGGTGTTTTTAGTTTGGTGACAACAATCCTAAAAAGTGGAGCAGCAGGTTTTGCTTTTGGAGAAGCTGCAATTTTTGCAGTTGATCACACACTGAGTGATGATGCCGTACTTCTGACTGCTGCAACTCAGGCTGCTCGTCGAGCTGGTTCCACAGGTGTCGGGGTAGTGACCGCATGCCTCGTGTTCACCTCATTGCTCATTTCTCTAGGGTGTGGATTCCTCCTCGCTGCCATGGTGATGAAGCTGTTGAATAAAGTTGGAGTGAGGTTGCCCTCTTTAATGGAGGCCACAACGGGGGCCTCACTTGTGGTGGGTGCTGTGACCACAGGAGTGATAGCAGGCATTCTTCCACCATGGATTTGCATTGCAGCTCAAAGTATTCTAGTCTTTATAGTTTACTCACAATCTAATATAAATGACATGACTATAGCTCTGCTGATCATTTTCACCACTCTTTACCTCAGTGTTGTATATGGAAGGATGGGTGTCATAATTGGACTCTTTGTTTTGGGATTGACCATCTGTATTTTTTATGCCCTACGAAAGGCCTTAAGAGAGAGGGTGACACAAAGGCCGCAGTCTCAAACTGGATGCAAACTGCTGGAGAGGATATTCTTTTACTCTGTTTTTGTGGGGATTCTGGGATTTTCTGTAGGTTTAATAGCAGGTGAAGCAGGAGAAGGGTCAGAAGCAGAAGTGGTTTTGATGCTGCAGTCGGTCCTCTGGGTGGCGTATCTGTCTGCAGGTCTGCTGGGAGCTGGCCTGGGCACAGTGGCCATGGTCGGGCAAGGGCCAAACATAGCTGGAAAGGTTGCTGTGGGAGCTGCTGTAATATCATCAGTGGCCTTGAGAGCTATTCTGCATTCAGGATTTTCTCTAGGGACCCGGAGCAGGGTTGGCGGAACATTAGGAGCAGCTACAGCTGCTGGAGTGTCTCTTGGAGCGGCAAGCGTTGCAGCAGAACAAGCATTTGGATCCAGAACATCAACTTTGACAGTTTTAGTTTCTGTTGCTTTTGGTGCAGCTGTGACCACAGGAGCAGTAGCACAGACAGAAACGCTGCCAACAACATCAGAACTCATAACGATCGCTGCTGTTGCTGTAGGAGCATTTGCTCTGGGTGCACCACAGAGCCCCTTCCACACAAAGGTGAACCTACAAAAGGGTCCTCTCATAGGGCCAGAGCTAATTAAAGGAATTGGCATGGAGACGGTCACCGCAGCAGCAGCCCCTATTGGAGCTGGGGCACTTGGGGCTGCAGCGTTAGGCACCGCAGCTCTGGGAAGACTGGGGACTGTGGGAGTTGTGGTGGCTATATTGTTGGCCTTAGGAAGTACTCTGGGTGGTAAGATAGGAAAATCACCAACAACAAGAGCACACAGAGACTGACTAATGTCCGAGTTTACATCTTTTTCTTCTGCCGGTCACTAATGTGTCTGAACACAAACACTCTGAAAGACAATTTCTGTGTATGTGTGGTTATGTGTGTAGACTTTTTCATTTCTTCTGATTTAAAATAGCAAAATTACAAAGTTTTTCTAATGATTAAACAGATCAGTTGTGTTATAAACTGCGTTGAATAAAAGAGATCAGAAATATATACTTGTTGTGTTGTTCACTGACATAGCGATAGTTTAATCCCTGAAGAATCTGATTACTGTTAAACATTAGAATATATAATAAAGCAGTGAAAGTAAATGATTTGACATTTTGCAGAGTAGCTTTGATGACATCTTTCCCTTACATCTTCACACCATCATTGCCACATTTCCCAAGACATGATTGCAAGCTGGCAGTCACTTTGGTTTCATCTTAGCAACAGTAACAGAGGACTTGCTGTTTAGAAAAAGGAGGGGGGAGAGTGAGGACAAAGAAGAGACAATAATATCAGAAGACAGAACAGCATCTTGGGGTAAAGTGTGTGGTGGAGAACTCGCTAATAAACTTATACAACTAATTATAGTGTCAGCCACAAGCTTTTCTAAAAACAGCTGTTCAAATGGATATTCGCCTGTTGCTCCGCCACAGAAAACAGGACTTTATCTGCAAGAGGAGGTTGAGAGACGTTTTTCCTCTAAACCAGTCTGGAAACAAAAGTCTGTAGGAATCTTCTGTATTTTAAGCAGTTATTCAGTACTTGAATTAGATGGAGAAACATGGCAGTGCAGTCATAAGGTGAGAGGCTCGTGCTGAAAGTAGTTGTTGGAAACTCTGTTTCAGTGTTACTTGACATCCCTGATTGTTTTCTGTACTGACATTTTTGACTCATATGGAGGCGTTTTTTTTTTTCACTTTTACCAAAAGCTTAATCATGTAATCATCTCCAAACGTTGTACTAAGATGGGACACATCACAGCCTTTGCATGGATGTTGGCTTCCTGTGCACTTCGTGGATACTAACACAGTATTACTGCAACACGGAGCAGTAAAATTGTTAAACCAACATGTCTCTGAACCGGAATCCCACTACAGACACGGAGCCGTCTGTGGAGTACTCTGTGGAGTATTCAGTCCAGGTTCCCAGTGATCCGGGTCACGGAGGAGGTCGGACTCGGGACGTGGCCGTGCGCCAGTCGGGCTGCTGCCGCTGCCTGCCCTGCGCGGTGCGCCTCACCTTTACGCCCGAGTCACTGGAGCGGCTTTATCAGAACTACTTCCGACGGCAGAGACAAGAGAACCTGCCCGTGTTGGTGATGTTTGCTGCGCTTTTCAACTGCTTCGTTATCATCATGTGCGCAGTGGTGTACACCGAGGACAAACTGGCGATGGTGGTGGTCGCAGCTGTAGCCCTGGCCGCGGACATTGTTCTCTACCTGTTGAGCTGGTTACGGAAGCTCCCGGCACCACTGGCCTCACACACAGCATTGCCGTACATAGTGTGGCTCATGATAACAGTCCATGTTTTATGTTACATGGCACTGAACAACGAGCGTTTCCCCCACGCCAGTAACTCTGTGGGCTGGCAGGCCTTTTTCACTTTCTCTATTTTTCTGACACTGCCACTGAACCTGCTGCCTCTCTTGCTTCTCATAACCTTCTCATGTGGGATCCACACCCTTGTTTTGGGTGTGATTGTTGCTCAAAGGTTTGATGCCAACCTGCAGGGGCCCATGCTGGCGAGACAGGTAAATATGCAGTACGACAGTAAACCCAGACACGTCAAAGCACCTGCCAGGTTGATGAAGGGGCTCAGAGGTGTAAACACTGATGTGTGGAGAAATCTGGAGAAGGGGGAATATAATGGAACTGTACAACTGTATGTGTAGACACTTTATTTCAGAGCAGTTGTTAGCCTGTATAAAGAGGCCCTAAGTCAAATCCCATATTCACCTCATGGCCCCCTATTCCCAAACATGTTAAATAAACTGATATATATCTATATATATAGATAGATATATATGAAACAAACTTTTACTTGTGTAGTGAAGTTGCGTTGTAAGTTTGTAATTTTCCTATGCTTTGCTTTTTGTGTTTATATATCTGACCTACCTTAAGAACTCACCTAAAAGCAATAATTTTTTTATCACCTTTATTTCAAAAGGTCAAACCTGCACCTGTTCTGTGGCAACTCGGTTGTAAACATTTGTTTCACTTTAACTATTCAATAAAACATTATTTTAAATTTGGCTAATTAATCTTCAGTCTACAAAGCTCAACATGAAAGGTTAAATAATTCAAAAGATCTAGAAATTCTAGGTTATAGATCCTTTTCTTCAGTTGACGATCCACCGCCTGAAATTAGCCTCATAAACAGTGGTTACAAATGATTCCCATGTACACCCAAACATCCGTGCTCTCTTCCTCTCTTCAGCTCCTAGCCAACATCATGCTTTACCTCTGTGCAGCCATAGTGGGTGTCATGTCATACTACATGGCAGACAGAAAGTACAGAACAGCTTTTCTGGAAGCTCGTCAGTCACTGGAGGTCAAACTCACCCTGGAAGAGCAGAGCACCCAGCAGGTAAGTATAGCACGCACACACAAACACACAAATATAGTCACACATCTGCATTTCTTAATGAGATATAACATTTTCAATTTCTGGGCAAACACATACATACACTTTATGCACAAACACAAATACACCTGTGAGGAAGAACACCCTGCTTCCTAATTATGGTGTTTGTTTACACCAGCCGGGACTCTGTTAGGGACCTAAAACAGTTTGGTCAGCTTAGGCTCTGTAACAGCAAACGCAACCTGAAATGAAGCTGTAAGAAAATAGAATTACATTTTTTAAAATCATTTTCAAAATAAGTTTATCTTTTTATATGTATTTTAATACACACCCTCACTCCCCTCAATGCTCTAAATTTCTCTATGTCTTTTTTCATATCTTCTTTCTAATTACTACATTTGTATTTGCAATTTTAGTTTTTCCACTTTGTTTCTTTTGCAGATTCCATTTTTTTTCTATGTGCATTATATGTTTATAAGTTCACTACCCTATTAGACAAGCAGGCTATCATTTCTGTCTCCTGCGTATGAGGTCTGGAGTTGATGGACAGACTCATAAAGAAAAAAAATCAAGATACAGTTTGGCCTCTAAAAGTGTGTACATACGTATAACTAATTTTCTGTGCAATCAAGTGTCGAATTAATTGGTAATAATACAACATTCCCCTTTCGTCTCATGCCACACAGATGCCTGCAGTCAAAAGCTAATCCATAAATTTAATGTACTGAAGTCAAAGATAAAATAACTGTCACCATACTTTAATTTTTTCATTTAATTCTTCAACTGGATAAATTCCCACTTAATATTTTCCATGATCCTGACTGTGACAATTTTTAGAAAAATTAGAGCAGACCTGTGAGACTTGTTTAGGCAGGGGGTGGAAAAGGTGATGTGATGTGATTTGGTGAGATGAGAATGATGCAGAAGTCCCATGGTGCATTTGCATTGGGGGTTTTAATAGAACACAGACACAGTAAAAGCAGCCAACAAGAACACATTTGACCAGTTGACAGGTTCTCTTGAGGGCCCATTAGATGCCGTCGTTCTGCAATGTGGACACATTCATAATTTGTACCTGTCATTTGTGAACAAAGTAAAGCTAACATTTCCCTTCACTGTCTGTCCATGTAGGAGGAATTATTACTGTCCATCCTGCCCAAACATATAGCTGATGAGATGCTGCAGGTCATGAAGAACCAGGCCAATCAGAAAGGCCAGCAGCAGCAGCAGTTCAACACTATGTACATGTACCGTCATGAAAACGTCAGGTCAGGTTCCCGAAATTAGCTCCTGTTATAGATGTGTTCAAGTGACGATCTTGTAGAGCGAAGGTTTTGTAACTTGTTAAGTGTCATAATGTTACATCTGCACTTTCACTGCAGTATCCTGTTTGCTGACATTGTGGGCTTCACCCAGCTGTCCTCAACCTGTAGTGCCCAGGAGCTTGTAAAGCTGCTTAATGAACTGTTTGCACGCTTTGATAAACTGGCAGCAGTAAGTATCTGCTTTTCTCTGTCTTTGTTGGATTGTTGCATTTGATGCTGTAAAGTCCTTTTTCTAGCTTAGTAATAATAAATTCTTCCAGAATATCTTTTCTGTTTAATTTAAATCTGCACATCTGGCGTCACTTTACAGCAACATCACCAGCTGAGGATTAAGATCCTCGGAGACTGTTACTATTGTATCTGTGGTCTTCCTGACTTCAGAGAGGACCATGCAGTTTGCTCCATAATGATGGGTCTATCGATGGTAGAGGCCATCTCGTAAGTAGTGACATTAGCTTTGTAACAAGGACGGAAAAAGTGGCCAGCTTATGTGCATTTGTAGGGAATCAAGTCCTAAGGCCTAAGAAGACGACAGTTTGGCAGTCAACAGTTTAAATAACGATAGAAGGAATGAAAGAAGGAAAAACCTTTTGTCTAAATCTTAAAAGTGTCTCTTAGCAGACTTAGCAAAACAATACAGATTATTATAAAGGACACTTTTAACGAAAATGTTCCATATTTCCCTCTTGTTCAGGTATGTGCGAGAGAAAACTAAAACTGAAGTAGACATGCGTGTGGGTGTCCATACAGGCACCGTGCTTGGAGGGGTACTGGGCCAGAAGAGATGGCAGTTTGACGTTTGGTCCACTGACGTCACTGTAGCCAATAAGATGGAGTCTGGGGGGATTCCTGGGTATGACAACAGTCATTTAAAGGAATTAATGAATTTTTATATGCATTTTATTTCAAACCATTTGTGTGCTTCACAGGAAAGTCCATATTTCACAAACCACAAAGGACAGTCTGCATGGAGAGTTTGAACTGGAGCCTGGGAATGGTGGAGAGAGGTGTGAGTACCTGCTGGAGAAAGGCATCGAGACTTACTTGGTTTTGGTGCCTAGTAAAAAGGGGGAAAACGAGCTCAATGGAAATGTAAGTTTCAGTGCTATTCTCATTCAAATCAAATCAACAGGTTGAGAAAAACTAACGGACAATTTTTTTTTAATGTAATGTTAACACTTCTATCCTGCTTCTCCTCCCCAGACACCTGGTGCATTGTTAAAGAACAGTTCAAACCAGCTGATCAACACTACAGCATCCAATGGGAACGCAGCCTCACCCCAGTCTCCACCCACTGAGTCTACACAGGAGGTTACACCTAATAAGTGTCTTTATTTATTTTCCTGTTAAATGAAGTTAAATGTATACAGTGAGTCTGTACACGTAGACAAACATACAAACCCACGATCCTCAGTACCATTAAAGGCAGAACCAATCATTAGAAAATGTAAACTAACTTCATAATATTGTTATGCGATTGCTCTCTTCTTTGTTTCTCTCTTCTTTCAGGGCAATCAGATAGTAGAGGAACAAGTGATCAACAGGCGACTACAGCAGGAGCTGCTGGAGAGAGAAAACCAGCAAATGTAAGAAAATGAGTCAAGTGAAGAGAAGAAGAGGAGAGGAGATGACTGCAGCATTAGAAAGATGATAATGTTAGCTCAGAGGACAAAAAAAATGAAAATAAATCTTCCTGGTTATGAAATAATACATATGCATCCTCCTCCCTTTCAATCACTTTTTCATTCATTTCATTTTTCGCTGTTGCCATGTCTCCTGGTGTTCCTGGCAGAATGAAGGACAATCAGATCAACTCTTTTTCACTGCGTTTTGTGGATGGGAAGTTGGAGGAGCATTACTCCTCAGAAAAGGAGAAGCGGAGTGGAGCTGCCTTCTGCTGCTGCATGATAGTGCTCTTTTTCATCACAGCAATGCAGGTGTTCATAGATCCACCGTGAGTCAATGGACTTAAAACAAATCAAATACACATCTAGCATGAAAGCTAATGACATACATACTTTTTAATGCTCCTTAATCATCTATGAATTGATATCTGAATTTGTTTCCTGTTTTAAAGCAAAGTAACAATAATAAACTTATACATTTTTAAGTGTGTGAATAATTGATCTGCTAGAAAGAGACTCAAAATGTGTGTGTTCTTGTTTCAGCTTGGCTGTGATCTATGTGACTCTTGCCATAGGAGAGGTATTGTTGCTAATCCTCACAGTCTGCTCCCTGGCTGCCATCTTCCCCAGGGTGAGAAAACATAAAACGATTTGTAGTTGGGGTGATGGAGCAAGTACAAAAACTTCAAGTAGAAGTGTAACTACTTACGTAAGGAGTTTTTCACTCCACATAGAAGGATCACTTCAGATTCTTTACGCAAGTTAAAGTAATAAGAACTGAACTAAACTAAAACCGTTTCTCTTGTCATCAATTTAACAGTTACTGTCAAAATAAAAGTATTTTAAATTCCATTGAACTTGATGCTGTTGGTAACATGAAAGTCTAGTCAGATCCAGATACTTTCCACATGTGCTTTATAAATAAAAATAAAATGAGTATTCTGACAGAGTATTCAGTACCTTCAGTACTGATTAAAACTGATAAATGATAGTTTCATAGAGTAACCAGAGGATTTGTGTGTGACTATACACACATTTTCTTAAATGAGCATTTGTGATTTGCACAATATGCACTTATATGCACAATAACCAATGTTCATGATATTAATATTGATATTTGTTTCTCACAGATGTTCTCCAAGAGGTTAGTGTCTTTCTCAATGTGGATAGATCGCACCCGGTGGGCAAGAAACACATGGGCCATGGCAGCCATATTTGTTCTTACAATGGCTGTGATTGCTGACATGGTATGACTTTAAGACATTACCAATTATTGATACACTGTGCATATTGGCATGTTTTGTGTTGATGGTATGTCTTATTGTATAAGTGAATAAGTATATAAAAGAAAAAGATATGGTGATAAATCAGCTATTGTTAAAATTCATTTGAGAAACAACTTATTCATAAAATAGAAATGTAAGTCTTTTTTCTAGTCCTGTAGATTAAATACCTGAAAAAATTAAAGTAATGCAAAAATATCATCATATCACCCAACCTTAGCATATCCCCCTTCTGTCATTTATGTGTTTCCACTTTGTCCTCATCAAACTATCATCGTCTTTCATGTGTCTGACTAAAAGTTCCCACTAGGCTCCATTAGTTGTCTGTCTTGCTGCCTGCTGGCTCATTTGTCATGGCCCCACAGGAGCAGCTTGTTACACACACTGCTGCCTCTGAGGTCTGACAGGAATAGACGAGGCCAAAGTGAACGCTCATTTCTTAGCTGTCATGTGGAAGTGACATTCATGCATATTTTAAAAACGTGCTTAAAAACAAGATGCAAAGATGTTTAGTTATTCTTATTGTTGGCATGGTAACACAGTTATTCCAAACATATAGCTTATATTAACCAATATAAGACAACTTTATACATTAAACGTCCAGAGATTTTCTTTTGAAACACTTCATTTAAAATACAGTCAATGTGCAATAAAATTACATTTTCCAAGCACAAAATTAAAATTGATATCACGTATGCAGAGCCATATACTGCAGCTAACTATTTTTTAACACCTGCTGCAAAAGTCACTAAATGTCAATATCTTTTTACTGCTGGGATATAAACAATAAAAACATTTTCTGAAAATGATACTTTCTGATGTTGCAGCTGAGCTGTGTTCCATCCTCCCTTCGGGTCCTCAACAGCACTTCTGGCCCCATCTTGGAGTCACTTGGTGACAGAGGCTGTGCAGAAAACCCAAAGCACTACAGCTATATGGCTGTGATGTCACTTATTGCAACCGCCATGTTGGTCCAGGTTAGCCACCTGATTAAACTGGGCCTTATGGTACTGGTTGTGACTGCCACTGGAGCAGTTAATATTTACAGCTGGCGAGACATCTATGACCTTTATGACTATATACAGTTTGCTGCCTACAGGTGAGAAATTGCTAAATCAGTGAATATAGGTGTAACTATCTACACAAATTGTTACATCAGGCCTTTATGAATTCACATCCTGTCTCTCTCTTTGTGTTTCCAGAACATCCACAGTGCCATCTAAACACCTCATGACCATAATGATAATTGTCATGATGATTGGCTTCTACTTCTTTGCCCGACAAGTGAGTCACTTTGTCCTGTCCACACACTTTGCTGACCTGCAGCAAACTACCACCCAAGTAAACGTTTCTTCAAAAGAGAAATAAGCAGTTTTTTCATGATATGTTTCTCTCTAAAAATCCTACAAATTCTATCATTTCTTTCATTATTTGTATGTGTGTGTTTGCAGTTGGAGCGTCAGTCCAGGAAATTGTTCCTGTGGAAGATTGGTGTGCATGACCAGAAGGAGAGGGTGTTTGAGATGAGACGCTGGAATGAAGCACTGGTCACTAACATGCTGCCCGAACATGTAGCCAAACATTTCCTGGGGTCTAAAAAGAGAGATGAGGTAGGCATGATTGTGTACCAGGATAAATTATAATGTGGATTTATGGGTTTGGGGAGGCATGGATATAGAAAAAAAAACGTAGAACAGCATGATGCTTTGATGCAAGATTACACCTTTATTGTACAAAACTGAAAAAGACTGCTCCAAAGAAACTTACTATCATATCATTAAAGTAATAAATGTACCATTGCATATCAAGGCCATCTTGTGGTTTATTTGACAATGTCATATTAGTGCTCTTTTGGTATATTCTAGTAATCAGTGAAATGAGTGTTTTGATTTTAAAAAATGCAATATGAAATCATGATAAACTAATATTATATAATTTGTCATTCCTAGGAGCTGTACAGCCAGTCTTATGATGAAATAGGCGTGATGTTTGCTTCCATCCCTAACTTTTCTGATTTTTACACTGAAGAGAGCATCAACAATGGAGGCATTGAGTGTCTTAGGATTCTTAATGAGATCATCTCAGACTTTGACAGTGTGAGATCTGGTAGTATTACTACATCTGGTTGTATATGTTGAAAACCACCTCCAGTGGTTTTCAGTGGCTACAACTCCAGGAGACTTACCAATGTCTACTTTCTATACTAGTTACTAGACAGGGACGAGTTCCGCTGCATCACTAAGATCAAGACAATAGGTAGCACCTATATGGCTGCATCAGGACTCACGCCGGAGAGCAACACAAATGGATATAGCAACCGCAAGGTGTGATACTTGTACAGTTCACAACTGTCCAACAATTGACTGTACCCTTTTATCTTATCTGTTGCTGCTAACATTACAACACTTAAAGCCATGTACCATTGCTCCACAGCCTGAAGACCAGTCACTGATTGAGCGTTGGCAGCACCTTGCTGATCTGGCAGACTTTGCCTTGGCTATGAAAGTCACCCTCAACAATCTCAACAAACAGTCCTTCAATAACTTCATGCTCAGAATCGGTCAGTGAGTGTCTTTATTGGTGTGTGCCTGACTGTATGCGCATTTGCAAGTTTGTATGTTTATGTTTTTATGCTGATCCCTTTAGGTTTAAATAAAGGAGGAGTTCTTGCTGGAGTGATTGGAGCTCGTAAACCTCACTATGACATCTGGGGCAACACAGTAAATGTGGCCAGCAGAATGGAGTCCACAGGAGTGATGGGAAACATTCAGGTAACATTAATTAAACCACCAATTTGAACATTTTGTGTTTTTACAGTGTCTTGTCCTATTTCACACTCATATCAAACTTCCAATTTCTGATTTTTTCCACCGCACTTCAATGTTGTGTCCTGCTCTGCCCTCAGGTGGTGGAGGACTGCTATGACATCTTGAAAGAGTATGGCTTCCGCTTTATTCGAAGAGGTCCCATCTATGTCAAAGGGAAAGGGGAACTGCTAACCTTTTTTATGAAAGGCAAAGACAAACCAAGTAGCAATGGTGGTACAGTGACCACTGCCCTGCCACATCAAGTTGGGGACATTTCTTGACTCGTTCACCAGAGGAAATGTAAATGATAAGTCTGGACAGATTGCTAATTTATCTCTATTGGCAGTTTAATTACCTAGATATTTTTAATATGCTCTGTAGTAATGTAATGTATGAATCTAGAATGATACAAAAAAAATGTATGACAAGCTATACAACCGTTCCTTAAATGCCATTTAATTTAAGATGGTTGATTGAAGTTGAACCACTGTACATAATTTTGGAATACAGGTGAATATCTGACAGAGATCCTACGTTAAAGATTATCACTTTGCACTTGACTTATGAGTGCTATGAGAATAACATTTTTGGAACAGAAATATAAATCATTTTCTTCATTGTTTTACTTGGCCTCAGGTTTTGTAAAATAATGGAGTTTGATCACACTGTATATTTGTTTTATTTTTTGTCCTTTCAGCTTATCCTGTGAATTCAGTGTCGCCACAGTTGGTAATTGTCAATAGTGGCATGTCAATTTGGCAGTTTTTATGCCGGATGCCCTTCCTGACGCACCAACCCCAATTTCTACCGGGCTTGGACTGGCACTGCACAGCTGGGGACAGGAATGGGCTTTTAGGTCACACTGTATATATATTGTGTAAATAAAACATTTTTCCTCTAGAGTTTGAGATCTTTTTGCCACTCGGCATAGATGGTAATGTAAGTCATGTGTTGGTCATGGTAATATTATAATACAACTACTGTATGTTACCATCTTAATAGTTGAACTCTAGGCCCAACTATTTGTAATATTTTTTAAGCTAACACATTCATTGTGCTAATACAAAAATTCAAAACTAAGACTTTTAATTCTATTCAACATAAGTTCCTGTAGACATTTAGAACATAAAGACTTAGTAAGTCTTACAGAACTACTTGTTGACAAAAGCAGCTCATGATTATTATGCTATATAAAGTTTCTAAGTTTCTTTAATTTTAAAATGTCTTATTAGCACAATAATTGTGTTAAATAATTAAAAATAGTTATAATTTGTACAGATTAATTAATGTGAAAACATATTTGAGCAGTACAGACTTTCCTTAACCCTTAAAAGATCCTAGGGACATTTTGTACCATTCGTTTTGTTTTTTTTTTTTTTTTTTTTTTTTTTCCAAGCCATTTTGGCCACGTTAAATGAATATAGCTCAAATTTGCAAGAGGATTTTTTTTTTGACTTGTCATGTCAGTTCCTTAAGTTAGCCTAAAATGGCTAAGCTACACAAAACCCGACACGTATGTCCCAATGAAAAGCATGGAAAATGCTATTTTTGATCACACATCTCCTTAATGTTAATATTTCATTTTAGACCAATGGCCTTCTATTTTTATATTTGTCCACTTTTATATTATATATATATTATTATTATATTATATTTGGCTACTTTTTCCTATTCAAAGCATGCAGCAAAATGTCCTACTTTATACAATTTTCTGCAAGGGTGTCTTCCTAATGAAATTATAAGCGCGTGTCACTACTGATGTTGGATTGATGGTGTGCGTGTGTGTGTGTGCAAATTCATTCACTTAGAATGCTTGAATGCTTAGAATGCCAGCATTCACAGTAATGATATTCTAATCTTTATTATTACTTTTATTATTGTTATTATTCTGACTTCCGTCTTCCATACGTTTTTGGAACTTAGATACTTTTGGCAACTTTCAGAACGTTTTCAGAACGTTTTATAAAACGTTCAAAACGTTTTATAAAGGACATGAATGCGGCTTTTTAAATATCCTTTATATTTATTAAGACTTGTATACTTTTTAAATGCATTGCTTTGATGACATACTCACTGACATCATATAATTACCTTTGAAGATTTGTCTTTGAGGTTTTTAAGGCTAACTTGCTTTGAAGTTTGCCTAACCAGTATATAGGGAAGCGACATTTCGTTTAAGCAATTTCAGCAAAAGCAAAACTTTCCGCAATTTTAAGTAAAACAGCTTAGCTTTTTCATCTTATATCTGATCATTTGACCCACTGAGATTTTAACTTTAACTTTTTTTATGCTACAATTTCATGCAAAACAGGCAACTTTCAATTCTGCTTATTTCCTATATTTTTACAGTTATTTTAGCAAAACGTTCAGCTAGATTTAAAATAGTTCAGCTCCGATTCAGCTTTCACTAAAAGCAAGCATTTCAACTCTTTCAGCAAATACGGTTGCTTTTTTCAGCTTTGCTTGGAAAATCCAGCGCTGAAGCATTCAGTGTATTTTCTTTTTAGAAATGCTTTTTCTAGTTGTTACTCTCAGCTGTCATGCGCCCCCCGTGGATTATGATTCTACCCGGAAGCCTGTTAGTGTAGGAATTTCCGGTTACGTCAGGGCGTCAGGACTCCATTAGAACTGCAGCTGTTTTGAGAGAAACAACAACAAAAACGGGCTAACTGACAGAGCTTTATATTGACAGTCCGCTCTGAGCCCGACAACAAGGCCTCAAACCTGGAAGCTTAACCCTCATTTCCCACCCGGAGCTCCGCCGGCTTCTAACCACGGCCGCTCTCGGTGAGGAAACTCTGGCCTCCGCTTCCTCCTCCTCCGACTCGGACACCGGCGGAGCGTCGCCGCCCCCGCGGAAGAAGCACCGAGCCTCGGCGGCGGAGGGAGCAGGAGAGCCCGGGGCTTCAGCAGTTGTAACAGGCCTCTCTGGAGTTGTCCTAGGATTTGCTACACACTCTTCACACTCTCAAGCCACCTCAGCCATTCACTTTAACCGGAGTATTGTCAACAACCTCAGCAGCAGCATGCAAGCAAACGGGGCAGGACAGGGACAAGAATCCTCAGAGCTATCCTGCCTAAATAGTGCACAAAACGGCGAGTCCTCCTCGGCCGTCGGAACCCACTCTAATGGGCTCCTCTCCAGCACAGACAACGGGAATATTGTCGGTACCAGTAACGGGTCTTCAACTGGGCCTGGTTCGGGGACTTCGGCTCCCTCTACGGCTTCGGGTTCAGATGTCGGCTCGCTGAAAAAGAAGAAACGACTATCGCAGGCGGAGGAAGATATCATACGATTAATAGGGCAACATCTCCACGGACTAGGGCTGAAGTAAGTTTCCTCAGTGTGGCAGTCGAGGAAAAACGCACAAAAGCACCCAACGTTAACGTTAAACATCTGAAATGTAACCTGTATTGCTAGTTTAAGCATGAAACTGCGAAATAGCAGCTGGTTGAAGCGCTATTAGTGCGCTTGTCAGATACAAACATGGGGGGATGGGGAGCTAGCCTGTAAGCTCGGCAGTTAGTAGAAAGAAGGGGTCCATCTTGCACAATAACAGTTAGCTTAATAGCTAACACCACTAGCCTGCGCTAAGCTGTTGTGTCCTGACATTAAACCATCACACACACATAAATACAGCCTGCCATTTGGCGTTTTCACAGTTCAACCAGGAGCTAAAATATGTTTTAAAAGTGAGCAACGTCATGATACGCTAAATAACGTTATACTTTAGATTTCGCACTGAATAAAAGGCATTACATCATCTAACGATTTTAACGCTCAGAAAGCGAGATCCGCTGATTTGTTTTGGTTTGCAAACCATAAGATCAATATCATGGACATAGAAAACACTCAATTTACTCTCGAATAAGCAGACGAGCAGGATTTTTGCGTTTGCAGGGTACGATTTTTTTTTTTTTTTGCGTGCTATTGCGCAAAAATGCGGAGGAAATGTTAATATGCGGATTATTAATGTCGTTTTTTACCTTGATGGTCTGTGATTCTCATCGTTTTCCAGCTTGGCCGCCTCGGGAAAATAACATTTCTTTTTATTCGCAAGACTGAGTGGGTGAACCATTTATAGGCCACATTTAATAGCGGGCATGGTTATGAAAACTGTCCCGGTTATTTTAGTATTCCGAGTGCACTCTTTTCACGCCTCGATCTGTTACTTCGAGCAACTCCTTTATTCATTACTGTAATCACCATTTTATATTGCTACGTCAGGAGCATGATAACTTTGTTCCTAGATTAATGACTTCATGTTTGAGTCACTGTGTTAATGCAATGTGACAACAACGAGTCACAAAAAGTGAGGGGCCTGTATTAGGGCATGGATTTATTTGAAGATGCCAGTCAGAAGGCTAAGCGAAAGTTGCTCCTGAATTCAACAGAATCTGTTGGTTTCATGGCGAGAGAGGAATGCGCTTCCTATCAGCTGTTTTAGATGCAAACGCAGTGTGCATCTGTGTGTGCATGTTTGTGCATGAGTCTTATTATAGCATAGTGTGATTTCAAGAGATATATTTCTTGTCCTCTCCTTCAAAGTGGCTGGGGTAGCCACTATTTGATAGCTGATTATCGGTTATCTACCTTCTTCTGTTCTAAGGCAGTGTAAAAGGCATCTTAAATTGCTCTGTTTACAAAGGATGGCAGTGATGGGGATATATGGCAGATGGAGAAATTCAGGTGAAGCCAGTGTAGCACTCAGCTGGATGATAGGCCTGGCACAGAGCTGCTGCGCCACTCCATTGATACCTGAGAATGATGTCATTATTGCTGAAGGTGTCAGCCTCCCCCCATCCCACTTTTATTATCTCACATATACACATCTTAGCAAATCTGCAATCTGCTTTTGGTGGTGGAATCTGCTTAGCAAAGAGATGATGATTGGACAGATGGTTGCAGTTCATGGTTGACAGGTTAAAAGGATGATGTCAACTGCAGTCGGAGCTCGGTCCATGTTAGTGACCAGCCTACTGTCCAGAAATATGGCTCTCATGACACAAGTGCTCTGGACTGGTTTTACCCTGACGTTGTTAGAGAAGAAATTGTCTTCATTCCATTGTCCAAGACATTGAAATTATGCCCATGCTAAATTTTTTTTATTGCATATCACCAATTTGTTATCCCTATATAAATGTGGAATTGTCTTACAATCTGTTATAATGTTATACATGATTAGATATTCAACAAAAGTTGGATCATCTATCTAGAAATAATCTGTCTAGTAAATAAAATTTTATATATATATATATATATATATAAAAATCTTTGAGCTTGATGCATAAGGTTTCCTTTGTTTCCTTCAGTCCTTGTTCTCTTTTTTTAGTCCATCTGTCTTGCGTCTCTATGTCTGCCTAACTTTGTCTGCCTCTTTTCCTCTCTGTGTGTATATCTGCAGTCAGACAGTGGACCTGCTGATGCAGGAATCAGGCTGCAGACTGGAACACCCCTCAGCTACCAAGTTCCGCAATCATGTCATGGAGGGGGAGTGGGACAAGGTTTGTCTTCTGTTACCATGGTTATATATCAGCACTTTGAATGATGGGGAATTAGTGACTGTGAATAGTGAATGGAGGGTTTCTTTGGGGTGGGGGGCAAGAAGCAATGGTTATCTTGTATGAATGATATACAAAAGCAAATATGATTTCTATTAAGAGTTGTTAAAGACTGCTGGTAGAAATCTGATCTGGTAGTTGTGTTTCAATACATTATATTATTGATCACCTAAACTGATCATAGTTATGCATATTAAAAATTATATTTTATAACAAGACACATCTCCAATCAATGTCCTAATATTGTATTGAAAGATACAATAGACAAAATTATATCAGAATAGCCAAATTATAACACAGCATTAATGCCAGATGGTGTGGGGCGTCACTGTGCCAAAAAATGTAGAATTTGAAAACACTAGTTTTATATGAGTACATTTGAAGGAGATTTAAGGTGATTGTCTTTTTAAAATCACCAGTCTTAGGTTTGTTTCCCTGGTCTACCGCATGGCTCTCATCCCAACCTTTCACAGCATACACTTATGAAAGTGCAGTGTTTTTGAAAATTGCCTTGTGAATCTTTTGGAAATATGAATTTATGAATATCTACAAACTGGGAAATTACCATAAGCATTGAGCTAAGTAGTGGCAAATGTGTGGATGTGGCACACTCATGTGTCTCTATAAACCAATAATAAACCATCGAAAACTTTGAGTTTATTGTTATTAGTTTATAAGTTTTACTTTATTAGTTTACTCATGTTAAACAAAAATTGACGATAACTTCAGCACTTCTGTTGATTTTATTAGTTTCTTTTAATGTGGATGGGTGGAAACTGCTGCACTAACCATTTCTCTCTATCTCTCCTGTCCATCAACTTCCCTTTGTTTCGGTCCAGGCTGAGAATGATCTCAATGAGCTGAGAGCACTGATGCATTCTCCCAATGCTATTGTGGTAAGCTCCCTTTGCAGAATGACAGTTGGGAGGCACAGCTGGATTTTCTAGAATACTATTATTATAATGCAGGGCCACAGACTGAACATTAAAATGTTCTGGATAATGCCTTGAAGTTTTGTTTGTTTTTAATGTGAGTTTTTTTAGTATTCTATGTTTAAACTTAGAATCTTTGATTCCTTTACGTGGTTTGTCAGACAAAAGAAGTGATTTAATGAAATCCCACTGGGCTCTTGAAACCTGATCAGTGTTTCACAATTTTTTGAGAAAACGGTGGCAATACAGTTAATGATAAATTCATCAGGAGTTGCAGTTGTGGTTTCAGACCAGATGTTGTTTTGACTTGTTGTTAGTGTAATTGAAACTAATGAACTCAAAAACTAATGATACGCAAAATAATCTGTATTTTGAGATGCACTACATCTACTCTGGAAAAGTATACCCAAATATTTAGAACCTAATTGTGGATGATAGATGAAGTTGAGGGATGGAACAGAACATCTTTGAAAACAACAAATTTATTGGTTTATAAATTTGGAAACATGAAAGGTAGTCACTCCTACAATTTTCTTGTTACAACAAAATAAAGTACATACATGTGTTGTGTACTGAAAGCAAAGGGGTATGATAGTACATACTGTAGCGTATCAGTTTAGAAATCTGACTGAGGCCGGCCAGTTAGCCCTAGCTGACAAGTTATTTAGGAATCAAGGAGCTCCAAAAATGCTCCACTGTTTCTCACTCAAATGTAGTTTGCTCTGTATCAGAAGTCTGCTTAGCTGCCATTACCAGTTTTTTACCTGCATCTACTATGTGATGAGCCATTCTGTATGTTGAGTTGTAACAGTTCAGTGTTCTCATTGTCTAAATGATTTTAACATTACAGTTCTTGACCAGGTTAACTTATGTCAGTGGGTAGTTCTAGAGACAGATGTCTGTGAGCTCTTTATTTGTAGACATTTGTGGGTGGATGTTCTTTGAATTTATCTATAGTACATTTAACTGTGCTTATACCAGTTGTCAAAGCAGCAGGTCCTACTGCATAACTGAGATAAGAAAGATATACCCGGACATGCATGAATATATTATCTCACATGCTGGTAAAATAGTAGTTTAAAGGGATAAGTAGTTTGAATTTTCATTCTATGTGTATTGTCCTCCTCATCCTGTTTTTGATTTTTTTAATGAAATCTTTCTGTATCACCCTTCCTCTCCTCAGCGTATGAAGTTTCTGCTGCTCCAGCAGAAGTACTTGGAGTATCTTGAGGATGGAAAAGTCCTGGAGGCTTTGCAGGTGCTCCGGGGAGAGCTGACACCTCTCAAGTACAACACAGATCGCATCCATGTTCTCAGCGGGTATTGATACAAGTTTAACATTGCACATTTCTTATAACAGCCATCAAACAGTTTACATTGTCTATGTAGGAAGAAAACCTGCAAACGGCTACTAAATTCACCAGTGCAGCTCTCAGATAGCTCTGTAATCACTAATGATACAACTCCCACTACTTGTGGTGAGGCATCTAAAGCAGATGAGATTTTACTAAAAATTAACTTCTGCATAGTGAATTATTTGTGTTAGACGTTTGTCAGGTAACAGAATCAATTATGTGAAAAGAGGCTTGTTTGTAATAGAGTAAGTGACAAAGTGGCCCTTAGTATATAGTTTCAGTACCCTTGGCTCTTGTTTTCAGTCCCAAATTGCTAAATAGAAGATTTCTTTTACAAATGCTAAAATTAATTCATATATCTGTACTCTTATATTACCTTTAGCCAAACATCAACCTGTTTCTTCTACATACCTTTTACTTTCAAAAGCTTTGTTGTGTACATTAAAAGTGTGTCGATTTTCAAATGAGAACCACTGCTCTAAGCCATGGTCTCATTAATACAAAGTTTCTATTCTCTCAGCAAAGCAAGTAGTATCATACATTACCTGATTAATAAATTGGAATTGATCACAATAAGCTGTTGATTTGTTGTCATTTCAAATCAGTCAGCTGTATCCAAAGGTGTCCTTGACTCTGTCATCACGTTCCTCAGTATCTTCATATGATGCTCCTATTTAACTTTTAAAGCATATTGCATTTCTGGAAACTAGAGGTTTTATTGAATGACAATATTTATTTACATTAATTATTGCTTATCTGCACCAATTGTAATCTGTGCTGCACCACATCTTGTGCTTAGAGGAAATGTAGTACTTTTTCTTAATTATTAGCAAACTACTAACCCGTTTGTTCATTGTGAAAACGCCAGTAATTTAATTTTAGCTTAAACATTTGTTGGGGGTTTTCTGCAGGTACCTAATGTGTAGCAATGCTGAGGATTTGAGAGCCAAGGCAGAGTGGGAGGGCAAGGGCACCGCATCACGCTGCCGATTGCTGGACAAATTACAGAGTGAGAACATGTTTCTATGCATTGACTCTGAAAAGCTAATAGATGTTGCTTGAGTGTACAAGTAACCTGTACAATATGTTTCCTCTCCTCGTAGCATACTTGCCACCTTCTGTGATGCTGCCTCCCCGACGATTGCAGACCCTGCTGCGGCAAGCAGTGGAGCTGCAGAGGGATCGTTGCCTCTATCATAACACCAAGCTGGACAACAACCTGGACTCAGTCTCTTTGCTCCTGGATCATGTCTGTAGCAGGTTGGTACTATACTGTTCCAATGTAGTTCAAAGCCCTGAAAAAACTTTTGTGCTGAGTTGAGATACTGCAGGATCCAAACCTAAATGAAGCACATGCTTTGAAAGCCTTGGTGTTTTAAAATGTTATTTGCATCAGAAGTCCTATCCTATCTATCTTTCCTATCCTTTTCCTCAATAATCTACACTCATAAATGACAAAGTTAAAACAGAATTTTAGAAATCTGTTTAAATTTGTTAAAAAGAAAAACTGAAATATTGCATTGTATTCAGAATGGTGGGGCCCAGTGGGGCAGGAGGCCCAGTGGCTCAGTGTTAGAGCATTGGGTTGGGATGCAGAAGGCAGCAGGATTGAATCCCACCGTACCAGGTGCAGCCCCACCCAGCCCCCACGGGTAACCTTGGTGCTGGTCCAGACCTCGGATAAAAATGGGAGGGTTGTGGCAGGAAGAGCATACAGCATAAAAATTAATGGGAAATCAACTTACGGAACACATTCAGCTGTGGTGACCCCTGAAGGGCCAAGCCCATAGCTGTTGACTATTCAGCATAGTCAGACCTTTGTATGCTACTTTTGAAGCTATTGAAGCACCGTTGGCAGCAATCACAGCCTTAAGCAGCAAGTCCTCTCAAGTTCAGTCAGATTGGATGGGGACTATTGGTAGACAGCTTTTTCAGTTCTCTCCAGAGATGTTCAATAGTGAGTACTATTAAAGTAGTGAGCTACTTTAGTACCTTTACAGAGTTGTCCCCTAAGCCACTCCTGCATTGTCCTAGCTGTGTGTTTAGGATTGTTGTCATGTTGAAAGGTGAAACTTCGGCCAGTCTGAGGTCCTGAGTGCTGTGGAACAGGTTTTCTTTGAGGAAATATCTGTACTTTACTTCATTAACCTTTTCCTCAACCCTGAACAGTCCCCCAGTCCCTGCTGCTGAAAAACACCCTCACAGCACGATGCTGAAACCACCATGCTTCACCTTAGGGATGCTATTGATGTTGGTGATGAGCAGTGCATGGTTTCCTCCAGGCATAATAAGAATTGAGGTCAAACAGTTCAATCTTGGTTTCATCAGGTGGACTCCAATCAAGATATAGAAACATCTCAGCAACAATCAAGAAAAATGGGTGGCACCTGAGCTAAATTTCGTGTTGTTGCAAAGGGTCTAAATACTTAAGCCAGTGTGATATTTCAGTTTTCCTTTTTTCATTCATTTGCACACACTTCTGAAATTCTATGTTCACTTTGTCTTTGTGGGTTACTACTAGTGTAGATTATTGAGGGAATGAATTTGAACGATTGGTAGTATCAGGTATCAGGCAGCAACATAACAAAATTGAAGGGGGTCTGAAAACCTTCTGAATGCCATGTGTGTGTGTGTGTGTGCTAGAAGGCATTACAGAGCAGGTAAAGGCGTTAACACTTCGGATGAGAACTTATCATTGGTGATATCACCATTTTAGGATTTTGACCTTTGTTTTGTCTGTCACAGGAAGCAGTTCCCTTGTTACACCCAGCAGATTCTAACAGAGCACTGTAATGAGGTGTGGTTCTGCAAATTCTCAAATGACGGCACCAAACTAGCCACTGGTTCCAAAGACACTACTGTCATAATTTGGCAAGTGGACCCGGTGAGTGTGACAACTCTGCAGGCACGTTTATCTTTTATATGGTATGTGATAGTAAAATATTCTCTAAAATATTCTTTTTTTTATATGAGGATACATAGATTTTTTTATTACTTTTTTCCCCATAGATGTTATTATTATTATTTTACATGCCTAAATCTCAACTTTTAGGGAAAACTAGCACTTCTATTTCTTTTTATTTATAATCTATTTACTTTTCACTAGTTTACCCTAATTGTAGTAAATAAGATCTCAGTGACTAACAGTCCTCTAATCACATGTCCTCCATATTTGCTAGGACCTAGTAAAGACTTTAAAAAAAGATTCTTTGGGATTTTTTTCGTCACCCAAAATTTGATTGAGCTGACTCTAGGAGCAGCCTGGAAGCTTAGACGTCTTGTTACTTCTTGCTAACCCGTTTGCACAATTGACTTTAGTTTAAATACTATATCCTCTGTGGCCCTAATATAATGTCATCATAATCATTTTTATCCTGTCTTTGAGCAGGAGAGCCATCAGTTGAAGCTGTTCCGGACCTTGGAGGGTCACGCGTACGGAGTCTCCTACTTAGCCTGGAGTCCCGATGACACTTACTTGATTGCCTGTGGACCTGATGACTGCTCTGAGCTCTGGCTCTGGAATGTTCAGGTAATATTTATATTTGCAAGTTAAAGACTTAAGTTGGTTTTAAATATACATTAGCCAGGGGTCGGCTTGCATATATACTTGTTACACCTCTGTGTTTCTGTATTGTAAGGAAAAGCATGTAAAAATCATATCAAAGACTTTTTACTGAATTTGAATAAGACAGCCTTTGGAAAAGCAAAGTATACCTTGAGACTCATAGATATTCTGTAGGCTGAATGTACTCGGTGACCTCTCCTTGCCTTCTTTTCCTTCCACTCCCATTTCATTTATAAACCACTCCCCCACTTAACATTTCTTCTGGCAATCTTGCGTTTCCCTTTGACTCTGTCATTCCTCTTGTCGACCAGACGGGGGAGCTGCGAACCAAAATTTCCCAGTCCCATGAAGACAGCCTGACCAGTGTGGCCTGGAACCCTGATGGCAAACGCTTTGTCACTGGAGGACAGAGGGGACAATTTTACCAATGTGTAAGTGGATGGGTGATTATTTGTATTTTTTTTAGTGAATTGATTTTATATGATGCATTGAAAAGTACGTTTTGAATTCAGTCAGTGCTGAATGTATAGTGTGGTTTGCAGGCAAGTGAGGTTTACATTGGAGGGGGATAAAAAAGGAAAAATATTGTATGTGAATTTATGGTATATGTATAACAGTGGTTAATTAAGGGTTGTACCAACCTTTAACTGACAACCGCTACAAAATAACTGGCTGTTTAGTTAAGACCCAGATTTCTCCTGTTTCAATAAGATGGCCGCCTGAAGGCTTTCCCACTGATTAAAACACTCAACTTTAATTTTAACTTCAAATTAATAATTTAATCCTTGAAGATAACATATTTTTCCCACACAGAAGTTATTTAAGACTGGATCCTGAGTTAAATAAATGAATAAGTTTAAATATGTCTCACTGGTTAAGTGTAGGTTCCCTTTATCTAGTTGTTGGTATTCAAAGTGGTTCACAAATTTTTTGTGAACCACGAGAGATAAGACCCTGTGTTTGTGTCTGTGTTTTAGGACCTGGATGGTAACTTGTTGGATTCCTGGGAGGGTGTGAGAGTGCAGTGCCTGTGGTGCCTGGGTGATGGCAGGACAGTGCTCGCCTCAGACACCCATCAACGTATCCGGGGGTACAACTTTGAGGACCTTACAGACAGGAACATGTGCGTTAACCCTCTGCCGTTTGTAGTGTATACGTTGTAAATTATTGAATATTTACTTGAAAATTCATATAAGACATATAAGATACATAGAATTCCATATCAACTTTAGTATGTAATGTGCGGCTCCCTGCCTGTGTCTTATTTACTTTCAGAGTTCAGGAGGACCACCCTATCATGTCTTTTACGGTTTCAAAGAACGGAAGATTAGCTTTGTTAAATGTAGCAACTCAGGTGTGACTTTTAATCATCCTATTGGCATTATCCTTTTATCACACCAGCACTCTGTTTTGAGAGGCAATAAACAGGTTGTCTAATAGTAATATGCAACCTTCTCTAGGGAGTGCATCTATGGGACCTTCAGGACCGGGTACTGGTAAGGAAGTACCAAGGTGTGACCCAGGGCTTCTATACCATTCACTCCTGCTTTGGAGGACACAATGAAGACTTCATTGCAAGCGGCAGCGAAGGTTAAAAAATAGAATGATTAAGGCTGCTGTTTATTGTAATGCACTGTTTGTAGCACTTTGACTTCAGAATCTCATTCCCTGAACTTTGTTGAGAGTGGCTTATGTTGAAAATGTTGTTTTAATATGTTAAACTTTTTTATGTGCTCTAGTATTCACTACTGTGTATGTGCTTTTAACCAGTTATATTTCTCTTTTGATCTCCTCCGACACCCCTCTACAGACCACAAAGTCTACATCTGGCACCGGCGTGGTGAACTACCCATTGCTGAGCTAACAGGCCACACACGCACGGTTAACTGTGTTAGCTGGAACCCGGCCATCCCAGGACTCATGGCTTCTGCTTCAGATGACGGTACAGTGCGTGTCTGGGGTCCTGCTCCCTTCCTTGACTCACAAGAGGCTGACGGATTAAATGGTAATTGCCATATTTTATTAGGTGTGTTGTACCAGTGATTGTTCTAAAGCTGCTTCAATGTACAAGCCAATGCAGCAGCACGAAAACCATAAAGCTGTGAAAACTTTGTGATATATATTGTAATTTTGTATCTGTGGGTTTAGAGACAAATTTTGCTGTTGCTGGTTGCTATTAATATTATTGCTACCTTTTTTCAACCACCAATGCAGCAGTCATGTTGACCTAATGTCTTTTTTTTTATCAGAGAACTGCAGTAATATGGACAGTTGATGGTCATTCATGGGGCGTCTTTAACAACAATCCAAGAATCCCACAATGAAACAAAATCTCAATGGGCGAATAAAATCTAACCACAATCTAAAGAAAGCCAAGAATAACTAACAAAAGCCACCAAGGCAAAAGAGATAACACAAAGTGAGAAAATTTTGTCTCCTGACTGGCCTGGACAAAGTGGTGGGATGATGATGGACACTTTGAAAATTCAGGTCCTCATCTAAATACCTGATCCCAATCCAGAGGCCTGGAAATCTAGTCATTGCCCAGCAGGATACGACCGCCATCTACTGATGAGCTGTAACAGCTGTTCTCCTCCTCCAACTGACCGTTCTTCCCCCATCTCACTGCATGGTTCTCAGCCATGCCAGGTCCTTGCAGAGTTTTCCAGGAAACCCACTTCCACCTTGAGCTTGGAGCACATCAAGTCCCCATGTTGCCTCCAGACAGACACCGCAGACCAGCTATCTACTAATTGGACTGTCTCTTGGGATCTGTCTGCTTATTTGTCATGTTACCTGTATAATGTCTCCATTGACATGGGTGGGGTGTTGTCGGGGGAGGATGATGCATAGGGGGATAGAGCAACTCTTTTGTATGTATGTTTTCCCTCTTTCCTGCTAGATTCTTTAAATTTGATCTGTTGGTCAAAGGCTGAAAATCCACCATGAAAACACTGACCGACCAGCTGACAAAAGAACACAAAAAAGGCTATGCTAAATGTTGGAATTTTTTTATGATAGTCATAGCATTTATTCTCATTTAAGAAGTGAATCTTAGCTTAAGTAGTGCCCGTGGAAAGCTTTAGCTTGAAGATTCCACTTTCTGTTTGTCGACATTAGGAAAACAAAACTTTTTATTCCTTAATTTAAATTCTAACAATGACAGTTGCTGTATTGATTCCCATCCCCTCTGTCGAGCTAGCTATCGCACAACTCCATTACATCTGCCTAAAAGACAGACAGACAGATTCATAGGTCACATATCAGTGAGGGGGTCAGACGTTGTTGAGGTGGGGTGTCCACTGCCAGGACAAATAACCTTTCTCAAGGGGCAAGAATTCAAAAGTGGGTTCAAATGCATCTCTGATAGCTTGCCCATGACAGCTGTCCCGTGTGTGTGTGTGTGTGTGTGTGTGTGTGTGTGTGAGAGAGTGTGTGTGTGTGTGTGTGAGAGAGAGTGAGAGTGAGTGTGTGTGTGTGTGAGAGAGAGTGAGAGTGAGTGTGTGAGAGTGATTATGCATGCGCACATAAGTGTGAGAGTTGATATTTGTGGGTGCAGATTTAATTGGCGTGTTTATTTTTTTTTGTTTTTTTTATGTGTTCAATTCACACCAGCAGAAGATTCTTGCCCCCACTCCTCTCTATGCTCCTAATACCATAGAAAAATTGTAAAGAGGATTTTAAACCAATTCTAAGTTATCCAAAGCCCCAAAGGGACCTCTGTCTGTGGAACAAAGAATACTTGAGAGCCATTTTGTAAAAGGAAAAAACTTTTTTTTTAATCTGGGGCTTTGATTTTTACATTTGGAGTTTTTTTTTTTTTTTTGTCCTTACAACATGGCATTCACACAGCACTAAGGTTTTGGCATTGAATCATCATTGTGGTGACGAGAAAAGGAATGAGGCATGTTAAAAAAGAAAGCTGTAAGGTGATGTTATAAGTAAAGGATCTTTTCATATGAGAAGTTAATGATTGTAATAAATGGGTGAGTAGTTAGTAAGGCCAGAACCATGATCTGAGCCAACAGTGTTAGGGAGTGTTGTTGCAATCCTAAAACACACACAAACTGCCTTCCTGTTCATACAGTTGCACACAAACCTTCAGTATGTATGACATCCCCCCCCTACCCACAGCACTTTGAGTGGTCTTTTGCTCTCTTGCACCTACTGCAATGGCATAAATCCATAAGGTTGTCATGGCCTCGTGGTCGCCATACTTGCCATACTTTTGGCTTAAAACATTGTATTGGCAAAGACCTAACAGGAGATTGCTAAATGACTGAGCCCTCTTTATGCTTCTATGCACCCGAATGCAGTGACTGATTACAAAACACAACCTTGTGCATATAAGGCATAACAGCCTCAACTTGAGGGTACCACTCTAGGAGCTTAGAGAGAATTGAGCAGTAACAACCCATTTGCTCTCCAGCCAAGTTATTCAGTGGTCAGTGCACCATTCAAAGCTTTCTTCCTCCCTTTTTCAGGGTATGTAATGACTATTTGCTACAGACTGATATACAGTAAACAATGTTTAAAAACTGCTTTTCTGTCTGTTTTTATTGAACTTTTTTGTTACTTTAATTTTTGTTCACATTATATCATTTTTTGGTTGACTTCTATCCCTGTATAATCATATTAAAATATAACCAGACATTTGGAGTCTTCATTTTTTGTAAACCTTATAATCCCTCTAAACTTTAGTTTAAATATATATATTTTCTTTACTTTTTTTTTGGAGTTTGTTGTGTTTTATCTACCACTACTATTACAAATGAATATGCACAGTAACACCCATGCCAATAGGAGTGGGAAGAGTGTGTTACCTTCAATCAAATCAGGTTTGAACTATCCACCCCTCGCCTTTAAAGAGTTTCCTTCATGTGATAATCTACTTTTATTGCATGTCTATGTAATTGACCAAAATATCTCTCTTGGTGTGCCATTGTTGATTGGCAGTTGCCACTTCTCTGATCAACATCGAAGCCAAATCACTGGAGACAGACAGTGGTGTTGTCTGTAGGTTTTGTGTGTGGTGGTCTGATATTCACTCACTGGAAACATTTCTCAACTCTTGAACCACAGAATGGACTCCTTTTCACACTCGTTTTTTTTTTTAGAAGAACCCAAACAAGAGTTTCAGTATAAAGTCCATGATTAACCTGCTGGTGGCAAATGCTATGTCTGTATGCAACCTGTGTCTGCTCTGTTCTTTTGTCTTGAGTTTACCAAGGGAGTTGTTTCTGATTTAAATATGTCTTATTACTCTCTCAGAGGTGATGGTGGTGGGTAGGGGCTGGGTGGGGAATACTAAGGGCTTACTGTAGCATCTCTAAGTTCCTTGGACTAGGGTGGGAGGGGGTGATGTGTGGGTTTGCGTTTAATGTGTTATTTACAAAAGTGATTGTACTGTTTTGTATTGTTGTGTAGGAAAAGTGTTATGTATGCATATTTTCAATAAAGCATTCAGGGTTTTGAAAAAATAGCGGATGGATGATTGATGGGGCAGACTTTGTATCCCCCAAGTTTATGGACAACCCATTACATGTCCAGAAATCCCATTTTACCTATCATTAAACACATAGCCGTGATTCAGAGGACAGTTTCATCCTGAATCACTGTTTTGACAAAGCATGTGAAAAAAGGGGTCACAGGTTGAGAACACAGGGGGTCATTTAATTCTACATGGGTTTAAAGCCCTGTCTGGGGCCAATCTTTCTGCCAAGAGTAGTGCTAAAAAATTATAAGAAACTTACTGTCCCAGAATGCATTTCAAATCAAAACTGCTTCTGAATTAGAAAGTATGTGCAGGTATGATGTTAGAATATATGAATATCCTCTTTGCTGACCCCAGTGATTAATATTATAAAGCACAAAGCTGAAATAATTATATACATTTATACAGGCATCTAAAATAAATATACATTAAACTATACATTAGTGAAAAAAGTCTGATTACATTTTTTAAAAATTGTTTTGCAGACTTCACAACTGGTTCTCCCGTTTTTTTATCTAAAGAAATAATGGAGGCATAATTCAATAAATACATTTATACAAAGTCCATATAGGGTGTCCAGAGAGAGCAGTTCATTTTCTTTTGAATCATGTGTACACGACAATAATATCACCAGATAATAAAACTGGAGATGAAATATATGACTAAGATGGTAAATTTTTAAAGGGAGGCTTTGTTAAATTAATACAAGTGAACAGAGCAATTGGGAAAAAGGCCTTCTTCCACCCCGTAGGCTAATTGTGGCAGGCGTGGGGAGTGGGAAAACATGGCTGTTAACTGATCTTTCTGTAGTTTTTAAATTAAATGGCTTCTAAGACTCAGGAGCAGTGAGATGCAAGATGAACTGGCTGGTTTAATGCAATGTAGAGCAAATGTCTTCAGATCAGTCATAGCTAACACTCACATAAACATGGGTTTGTTTTGTTCCATCTTAGAGGGAGGGGCGTACACGCTGACGTCACACTGACCCCTCCTCTCCTAAACCTGCTCCCCTCTCTCTCTGTCCTCGCTCACCGTCTGGTGCAGTGTCTCGAAGCCGAAAACAGAGCACCACCGAGGGTTCTGCCTGGCTGTCCACCGAGCTTCCACGGCTGTCATGGCGGCGCCGTTAGCCCACTTCGATGAGGACTGGCAGGACTTCAACGAATTCAAGCCGAGCTCGGAGTCGGCCGACCAGCTGGACAGGCTCAACTCAAATGTGGGCGATTCGTCGTCGGGCCTAGACGATTTCTCCGATCTGGACAACAGTTTCTCCGGGGAGATCTGCAGCTTCAAATCGATGGAGGACCTCGTCCACGACTTCGACGAGAAGCTGACAGTGTGCTTTCGAAATTACAACACCGCGACAGAAAACATAGCTCCTATTAAACCTATCACAGAGGACAATTATTTGAAAGACGACGAGTGAGTTTGCATTTTTCCTGGTTTTATCTACGCTAACTTTTAGTGTCTTTGCTAGCCAGCGAGCCCCTTTAGCTTCAACAGGCTAATGGTAACATTTCCCCCGTGATTGATCCACTATGTTAGCTTAGCCACAATCTGTGCCGACCAAACTTTAGTCAAACGAAACTACGCCTTCCTACGTGTTACAACATTGGTCCTACTTATTTTACTATCAGGCCATATTAAACGCATAAATATAGACGGACAATAAGAAATGGGGAAGACAACACACAGCAAGTGATAAATATAACATAAGTTAGGTGCACCTTTTTTAAGTCAGACTTTACGTTTATGCTAAAACAACAAGTTACGTGTGTTCATGTGTGTATTTGTAGATTGGGGGGAGAGGCCACCTTAACAATATTTAAACCATTGATCCATGAAGTGTATCGAGAGTAAATGAATGGGTATTGATCCGTGCTTATGTTGCTTGCTTTTGACTTGAAGACTTGACCTTTAGGAGCCCTGCGGTTACTTTTCACTGCTAACGGACACACTGTGTCGTGTATTGTACATGTTCCCATTATTTTCGTAAAGGTTACACTGTCAGCATCTGTTCCTAACGCCTTTACAGACCAAGGTTGGAGGTCTGCAACATTTCACAGCTACACATCCACACAACACCGTGGTATTTAACCTCACAGCCTCGCAGTCATATCCATCCCACACCAAGCATAGATGTCATGGTGCCTCCTCCTCCATAAACAATAAAGCAGCACTATTGTGACTCTACTAAGTCTAATTAGTATTGTAATTTAGCTTCCCTTGTTCTATGAAAAGGGAAGTTAACTATGTGCGTTCATTTTTCACACTGAAGTTTTGCTTCACCCGAATCTTGAATATAACTGAACTAAGATTTGAATATTGAACACAATACTCAATCTCAATAGATATTGCTTATGCCCATTTTAAACATGGCCTGAAATTGTCTTTTGTGCAGTTGGTTAACTATATATATATATTAAAACTGTACTGATATTGTTAGATTCACACTACCTCATGTGTTGTGAACTGTGCTTGATGAACTTTGAGGAACAAAGTTGTGTTTTTTGTTTGAAAAATGACTATTTAACATAGAAATGGGTAGTGTGTTAATACAATGCTAGGTGACAAACACAGATGCAAATATTAAATGTCTTTTTTTTTTTTTACATGGAACTTGTGACTGATCTAGCACAAGACCTTTTTAGCTTGGATGCAGAGAAGTAGTACAGACTGTCTTACTCACATGTGTTAGCAATCTGGTCAGATGGAGTAAAAGCATTTGTTGTTTGTAGGCAGTACATAGGTAAAGAAACAGGAAGAATAGGAATGAAATAATTGGACAGCACCCAAGTGAAGCCCAAAGAGCAGTGCCAGGCTCAGTGAGATTCTATTCTGGATGGCTGCACTTTTGCAGGACGTGCTTAGGCCCTTAACAAGTTCTCCAGTAAGAACAGAGCTGAGATGGGGATGACAAGGAGGAAAAGTGTGTGTCTTTCTGTGAGAGTGAGTATGGAGAAAGCAAAGCATGTTTGTTTAAAAGACAAGTCGTGCATGTGGATTATATGTGTGGCTGTGAACAACATTCACATAAATGTAATTGAGCAAGTAATTTAGACAAATAAGTACAGAGTTGGAGTAGAAACATGTAATGTGGTTCCTTGAATTCTGTACCAAACCTTTTTTTTAAATGCAAATTCTTTTTAGGGAAACAAGCTTATTGAGTCACGTGTCCGAGATGGCGTCATTGCTCGAGGCACAAAAAATACTTCCTGCTATCCTCTGCCCTATTTAGAACAAGCCAACAGCCCCCTACTCCCCAAGCCGTGCGTGAGCACTTCAGGGAGAAAGATGCAAGTTACGTAAACATTTGTGTGTGTTTGTGTGTGAGAGAGTTTACAGCGATGCAGAGCCACTCTGACACATGGGTTCACAGCATCCATCCTTGCTATGCTCGCAGCAGTCAGGGACAGGAATAAAAAGACAGTGACTTCCACGTGTGCTTGAATTTTATATCCTTCATAGGCTTGGCTTTGTGTCATGTTGCTCGGCAAGGCCACATGTATGGACAGTGTTAAAACTGAAGTTCACTTCAATAAAGCCTGCTGCAAACCCTGACATTAAATTAATGAGAACAGCAAAAGCATTGGATACTTAAAATTAAATAAATTCTTACTTATTTAAACTAAATGTTCATACTTTGACATCATTTTTCAATCTTGTAACCAGTAAGAAGGAGCAATTAGATTTCACAGTTGAACAATAAACTTGTTTTGTTTAACAGACTTTGAGCCACCATCTGCCTGGCTGTGATGTTTTTAACCAATGGCATCAGCCTGTCCGTGTAATGATGATTCTGTTTATGATTTTGCCAGCAAATTAAAAAAAAGCCTCTAATTATCTATATACATAGTTCTTTATAGTTTATAGAATTGAATTGCATAAGGACTCTGCTTTGAACTTGAGTTTCTGTGTGTGTAATAGGGTTGTTTTGATCAGTGGTTACAGGCGAGTGCTGTTAAGGGGGTGGTTAAAGAAGAGGACATAACATTGCCAAGTAATGCTGTGTCACAGAAAAAGAGAAGAAAGCAGCGTTGGGTATGGCTATTGTGAGCTGAAGAATCTTCAATGGTAGAGCCACCAGAAGGCCGTGTGTTCGAATCCCACCCCACCAGGTGTGTCCCTGCCCAGCCACATGGGACTGGCACAAAGGTGGTCCTACGTTCAGATAAAATGGGAGGGTTGTGGCAGGAATGAGTAAAATTTCAGGCGAATCCATGTGCAGAGCAAACCTTGTGGCGACCCCTGAAAGGACAACCTGAAAGCTGTTGATCTAGTATATTATTTTGCCATGAATCTTTCCATATTTCTTTCTTCCAGAGTCTGGAATGCTTTGACAGATAACTATGGCAACGTGATGCCTGTGGACTGGAAGACATCGCACACTCGTTCCTTACACCTGCCCAGCCTCAACCTCACTGAGCATGAGGTACATATACACACTACCCCACAAAAACAGTCTGTGATGGGGCTGCATGATATCATTTCAGCATCGTCATCGCAAGTGCAATAGTCACCGCAGTGTCTAGGCAGATTAACTCAAATTATGCAACATATCTTTTGCTTGATGCAAAACAAAAACTTGCACAGTTCACAATTTTTTGCAACAAATCAATAAGAGAAATCTGTGTCATATAGCATTTACTTTATTGAGGGGTTCTTGGATAACAGTTTGTTGCTAGTGAGCCACATACAAGCTCTGTGAGTACAGTTAACCACCAGTCACCATCATTCTTTGCCAGTTTATCAAACATTCAATGTATGTGACTGATTTAATTATTGATTTTGACCGAAACAGGTTCTTCACTTACTTTAACACTGCCTTCATGGTGAATTTACCACTGTATTCATCTATTAATTTCCCTAAAATACTTTTCTAAAGACTTGTCATAGTTCTCAGCTTTTTCTGTGCTTGTTTTTTTTTTTTTTCAAACCAGATGCATATCATGCTGTGTATGACCACACAAAAATTCATTTTTGTGTGTGCGCACACACAGACAAACATAAGTCTACACATGTTTTGAAATGCTCCCTTAATGATGAAGAGTTGAGACGCACTGTCTCAGTGCCAAGCAGTTTGCTTCTTCTTTCAAGCTGCTTGGCCACCTGTTTGCTGGGTCATCCAAACTCTTTTTCTCTGCCTCCTTCCCTTATGGACAGAAGTTGGATAACCAGTCTCTGGATCTGTCGGATGATGAGGAGCTCAGGGAGCAGATGGATATGCACTCAATCATTGTATCCTGCATCAACGAGGAGCCGCTCTTTACAGCCGAACAAGTAAACAGTCACACACATGCATGCGTGCGCAAATGCTGCTCTGTTTTGTATATTCATAGCCACATAACTGTTTTCATATTTATAGAATCATCTAGTAATCAGCTGTTATTCAACCTAGCATTTGACCCACCTCCACATACAATTACAGCTGATAAAATAGCTATTCAGCTGTAAGATTCCCACAGTATATCAGGGTTTAGAACTTTTTAGATTCAGTCTTAGGTTTTAATACAGCATCAAAATATGTGTTGATTTCATATTTTCTGTTCTTTGTTACTATTTTAAAAATGGCAGAAACCTTGTGCAAAATTCTTTGCTAACGCTACAAAGATATCATGCTGTGACAAATGTCTGCTTTTTTTTCTCTTTCTTTTACTTAACAGATCAGCACTGTGCATTTCTGATTGTAAATTATATTTAAATTGACTTTATTTAAATCACATAAACCTGGCCAGGTAGGTAATCTAAAATCCACCTTTGTACGATAATCTCTCTTTAAGTGCTTAACATCTCATAGTGTTTAGAGCATGATGAACTGTTTTATAGCTGCCCGCATACACAAATGGAGAAAAATCTCACAGTTTGTTTTGGATATTTTAGGAAAACATTTAAAATTTTTTAACATGTTTCAGACTAAAATCCATGTGTGAACTACAGTACCACCTGTGAAATTGGGTGTGCTGTCTTCTAGGTGATAGAGGAGATAGAAGAGATGATGCAAGAGTCTCCAGACCCAGAGGATGACGAGAGTCCCTCACAGTCAGACCTGTCTATGCTGTCTCAGGACCTCCACGGTCTGAAACGCTCTGGCTCCAACACGAGCTACGAGGATCGTGAGTACCAACATAGTTATGTAGATTAACAAGGAAGAAGATCAACGCACAGCTTTTAATTGTTACTGTGCTCACTAACAAATGAGTGCTGACATGCTTCTATTGTCACTCTGCTGACAGCGCAGTCAAATTACCTAATGAAGTGTGATCCTTCAGATAGTCATGTAGTACATGAAGAAGAAGCAGCTACACATGTACCATACTTATGTAATTTGTAAGAAATGCAAATGGAAATATGCAAATATGTTGCCACTACATGGTATATAATCAGTGGAATATATTTGGCTGAACACATTTTCTAATGTAAGAGCAGTGTGTAGATGATGATTGTAGGTTTGTTTTAGATATCAATATATAAAACTGTTGTAATTAGCATGTTTATATATTTTAGCTGGGCTCAGGACTGACACTGGCTGGGCAGGGCCACACCTGGTCGGGTGGAATTTGAACCCAGTGATGTACCACTGAGCCACCAGACCCGCCCCCATAACACATACTAAGCTATTTCTTCTATAAAATAACGTCTACTTAATTCTCACCACTTCACAGGGGAAATATTATGAAGTTTGCACTTTAAATTTAGAAACATTTGTGTATTTTCTTTAAAAGTAGATTTTCACATTTTCTGTATTTTAGGTTTTACAAGATTATATATTAAGATAACATCAAAAGATCATATAAAATCTAATCAGATCTTATAAAAAGATGACCTAAATTTAATAATATTGTTTAGAGGTAAAGTATTACAGCTCCCAATGTAGAACTTGAATACGTCCAACGTCCAAATTTTAATGAATTGTGAACATTCATCAACTCTGTTTCCGCACAACAGCACACATAAGTCATGCACCTGGCTCTTTCTTCCTAATATATCTACACATTATCCCCAGGTCTGCGTCAGCTGTCTGTGCATGAGCTGACTGAGACTCGGGAGGAAGTGGAGTCGGCCATTTGCCGCTACAGTGAAGAGCTCATTCAAGCTCTGGCCCTGCGAGATGAACTTGACTATGAAAAGGAGGTACTGTTATTATTTTAACTGCATCTTCGCAGCATTACCACAACAAGGCCAACATGTAAACTGCTTGTGTGCATTGATCTGCAAAATCGTGTTTAGGCAGACATTTAGAAACTTCTATTTATATAGATGTGAAAAAAATAATTTGTAGAGAAGAGAGGAGAGCTATCTGGGCATCTGTTGTTTAGTCATTGTTCAGTGCACACAGTGTTCTGTAGGCCAGTAAGAAAGGTCAGTGAATCACTACCGTATTTTTTTTACAATTTGCTCCAATGTCCAGACTTTAACTGTCTTTGTAGCAACAGCCAAAAATAGTAACACATAAGAAAATTAATAATAATAATAACAAATTAATGCAAAAAGTAAAGTAGTATGATCCAGTAAACCAGCATAATTAAAAAAGAGTTTTGTGTAAACAAACAGGTGAAGAACAGTTTCATCTCATTGCTGATCGACGTGCAGAACAGGCAGAAGGAGCATCGCGAGCTGCTACGCAAGAAGAAGAAAATTAGAAGTCTGACTACAACCGGTCCTAACGGCCAGAGGACAGCCAGCACGCACATGCCAGGCACAGTGAGTCATGTGGTGACACTGTGGGGCATAAACAAAGACAGACACATATGTCTTGTGTGCATGATTACACTGATGATTAGTGAAACAGACCCTGTATATGCAGCCACACACTTCTTTGAATTCTAAGCAGAGATGCATTATGCATGATCTGACATATAGTTTGCACGACTACACTGCTGTTGCACTATCACCAAGGGTTTGTGTGGAGCCTTTTCCTTCTTTCCCTTAAAATAGAAATCTCCTCATCTCTATATGCTCTCTCTTTCCTCTCCTTCCTGTCACTCCTTGTAGCTCCTCACTCTGGAGGGACTCTCCAATGTCATTCAAAATGGCCTCCGTCAAACTTTTGGCACCACAGGAGGGGACAAACAGGTGCCCCTGCTCTTTCTTTCCACTGCAGATACATTTCTGTGCAGTTCTTTCTCCCCTGGCATGTTTATTTCCTTCATTTCCTTTATTTCCTGCTACAACTGCTGGCTTTTGGAACCATTTGTTATGTGATTTCTTCACTATGATTTCAATTTGCTCCTTGGTTTGTGTTTTTTTTTCTTTGTTCATTCTTTATCTTCTTTTTTAAAATAACTTAATTTCTGTCCTTCACTTGACATTGTTTTTGAAGGACTTACTGTGTCTCCATCTTACTGTTCTTTTGTTTTAAGCCAAGAAGATGGTCTTGTTGTAACCACTGCTTTCTTAACTTCACACCAGAGAAGCCTCTGAAAAGTTAAAACAGACCTGCAGTCACATACAAAGCTAAATGATCTTCACTGACAAGCACAAGATTAAATAAGAGTGTGAAATTAAAACATGTTGTTATTTTGTTTGTTTTACTGTATAATGCACAATCCTTTCTTTTCAGTACCTGACCACAGTAATCCCTTATGAGAAGAAAGCAGGTACTCCTTCCGTTGAAGACCTCGAGATCCTCACCAAGAGTGAGTGTACCGCAATGCTACGTTGATTTGTCTCAGTGTGTATTAATGTTTCAAGGTGTAATGTACTGCTATTTCTCTGCCTAGTCCTCCATGCCATGAGGGACGACAGTGAAAAGGTACCTGCTCTGCTAACAGACTACATTCTCAAAGGTAAACGTTCAGCCTTTTTCATGTCTGTTATTACTTTTCCTTACCTTGACTTCAGCAAATAGAAGGAAATATTTAGAGGTGTGTTTCACACTCAGGTGACTTCTGATTTTTGTTGCCTCCACCGGACATCCACAGTCCACTGCTGTCAGAAGTACAAAAGTCATTTCGCCATTTACAGGGACAGTAATAAAAAGTGGATGCTGTAGAGAAAAGAGTGCAAACAGTAATTAAAGGATGTGGGGAAATGTGTTCTTGCCACCCATCACTGTTGACCTGTACCTTCCTTGTCTCCTGTCTGTGCTGCAATTTCCTTTGGGTAGCTCTGGTATGAGAGCAGTGGAAACTGAGGTTTGTAAGGCACTGACACACTAACAAATTTTTCACCTTCAGCTTTCGACTCTGAGTCTTGTCAAACGCCCCTTTCGCTTTTCTCTCTCCCTGCATTGTCTTCTTGTGAAGCAGCAGCCTTCCCTCTCTACACTGTAGCGCCTGTTGTGCTGCGTAGTGCTTGTGGTTGCACTACACGTACCCCGAATCATGTGAATACACTCAAGCATCTGAGTCCACTTTTAACTGCAAGCTTGTAGTAGCAATTGTTCAAGTGTTTGCTTCTCACCTGTAGAGCTGGTTCTGTTTCTTACCCCACACATCTCCTTGTGGTTAATCTATCCTTCTTTCTCAGCTCTCAAAGAAAAGCATCAGTAATAAGCTGTTTTTGTCTTCACAGTTCTTTGTCCCACGTAAAAGGTGAGCCTGCATTTCCAGCACCTTCCAGTGGACCATCAGAAGAGGGTTCTGGTCATTTGGAAGAACCCAGATAGTGGATTAAAATCCAAACCTCCTTTCCCATTTTTGACATAGACTTTCTTTCCTTGTGGCATTTTTTTGCTTTGCCACAATGTTGTTGTTCTTAAGATTTTAACTGTAGATATCTATCTTTGGTCTCTATAATTTTAATTTCTAATCTTTTACATTTTAATTTCCTGAGTGCTACAACTTTGTATGTCTTTATTGCATGATGACTTGTCTGTGGATGCCATTAATCAGTATTACTCCAGACACCTCATTTCCTGATTAACCAGTGGCTCCTGAATGGTAAAGAGACAGAAATAATAAGATTTATTTATTCTCTGGGCTTCATCAGCAGACCTGTGTGAGGGAAATCCAAGCCAGTCTTGTTGTGTAAAGTGAATGCATTTGCATCTGTGGAGTTCATACCTAATAGAGAAAAAGGTCTTAGCAGAATCTCTGGGTCTTAGAGTACCATAGGAGTCATCGTACCAAATAGAAGTCAACCTTTCCTATTTGGAAACCTTTAATTTTATGACATTTGTTGATCCATTGCATATAATGTCTTAAGGTTGGTCCAAAAGATCAAAAAACGAACGCTTTACTTAAAAAAATCCAAAATTGGAGGCCTGCATTTCTTCGCATATTGGGTTGGGTTTTTATGCTCAATAATAGCTGTTTGCCGAATGTTAAAATGAAATATTTTATATACAATTATGTGAAATTGCACACTTTGGGGAACTTTTTTACCATTTGATAAAGGGACAAATGTGAAAGGATTTATGAAAGTAATAGCTGGATGAACAACTATGTAAAGCATATTTTTGGGTAATGAGTTGTTTTTAATGAGATTAGGGAATTGCAAGTAGCCACTTTTGTGACTGTAGCGTGGCAGTATTTACACTGTCAAAGTAAAGCATCTGTGCTGTCCAAAGACCCCTGAGCCCTCGATTAATAACCACATCCCCAAAAACTTTTATCACCTCCCGTAGAGTCGTCATCACAGCTTAAGATACCTCATGTATTAATTTTTACATTGGTAGAAAATGACCCCTATGGTCATATTGTTTGATAAATAATGTGTAGGTAACTCTAGTTTAATCGTGTAGCTAAGCTTCTGTTGTAAGTTGTGAGTGTTCTCGATTAACCCTTTAACCTGTTAGAGTTAACCTGCTACGAACATTAGGTTGTGGTACAATCTTGCCCTGTGTCAAGATGAAGATTTTTTAGCATGCATTCTGCTTGATCAGTGCAACTTATCAACCATCATGAGCATGAGAACAACCTTAAAGGGGCTCACTGATTTTTACACACTGCCGTCAATTTGCACATCTTAAAGAGCATCAGTTACCCTGTGTAATACGTTTTTAAAGTCCTCTTGTAAACTGAGCTTGTCAAAGTTGAGATAGTAACCCTGATGATTTCATAGTGATCATCGTGGTGATCAGGGTTCTGTCAGCTTACGATAATAATGTTTTGAACAGAAAACAGTTTAAAAACTGAGAGCATGAGGATTGAAGAATATTACGGTATATCACATAGAGAGGGTCAAAAAAAATTGTGGAATTTGTATGATATGTATCCTGGTGAAAAGGTGAAAATATATAAGCTTCAGTCCCACTGATTTTCACTGCTCTTTTCAATGTGTAATATTCCCAACAATGTTCCCAACTTTATGGCAATGCAAGACTGAATCACTGGAGCAGCCCTTTTAAACCTCAAAACGCCAGTGTAGCCCTGCACATCTTATCAGCATATTGGTACATTAACATTGACATCACCAGCTTTTAATGGTGCAAGTCAATACTCAGATTAAGTCTAGTCTACCTCTCAGGTATAACCATCAGTGATAGAGGTTGAAATTCCTTTTCTGAAAGGTACTGACACGCCTGAGTCTTTGATGATGATGTCCTAGAAATGTCCTAGACTATGCTTTGTGATAATAGTAATAAGTGTAGCCAGCAACTTCATGGCACAGAAGAACACCTCTCTGTAGCATCTACTTGTAGCAGTCTAGTGACAATAGCATAGAGGCATTTTCAAGGAAAAATGGTGTGTTAAAGATTGCAGATGTTGGGGATGATTGCACAAAGGGTGATTTAAATATTAGGGGTCCATTTGTTCTTTTATAAAGGATTAGCTAAAAATGTAGTAGTGTATTTAAATATTTTTTATGTGCTGTTGCCAGCTTGGAAAATCATTCACAACCTCGCATGTCCTGCATGCATTTATTCTGCAAACACCTTTCAGATTGTTATGTTGTTTACAGATATTAATATCACACTAAAGGGACACGTACATGATGCATTAATGGAGAAATCCTTTAATGAAATTAAATTTAATTTTAGCAGGTTTAAGAAGATTCACTTAGGATGGCTTCATCCAGTGATACACATCCCTTAGCAGATCATAATTCAGGAAAAGCATTCGTAAAAATGGTTTCTGTGTAAATTCATCTCTGGTTTTGAAATGAAGTGGCAGTCAGCATACAGGTCACTGGAAGATCTCGTCTCTCAGGCCAGAGCCCCGCATTTTGTTTCTTCTTATAAGTGTAACTACAATGAAGAGATTTACATTTATATTTGTACAACAATACAAGCAACAAAAAGAGGCTGCCTTTGTAAATGCCTGTTTTTTTGTTTTTTTTTTGGTTGTCTTTTTTTTTACACCAGCTCCTTTTGTTTTAATGCAATATTCCCATTTGGGGTTTTATGTTTACTGTCTCATGTGGTACAGCAGTAAAATAATAATGTAAATTTTGTAACCATGTTAATGACTTTAGTGGTACAAGTGTTTGTGCCCATATTGCCATGCAACTCATTTCAAATAAATTAATATGTGAAGACTTGTGGCTTTGAGGTGTGTGTTTAACCCTTTTTTTTTTTTTTTCCAAAATATCAATATGACGAAAGTTTGCAATCATAACTTTAAAAAATAGGTTTTATTAGGGTTTATTCATTCTTAAGATGCATTATATTTATATCGACCTATAGAGAATATTAGTTTCAGTCTGTGTACCTTAAAGGTACCTTAAGTATCTGGTACCTTAAAGAACCAGTAAAACACATTTTTTTTCCTACTTGAATTCTGTTTTTTCATAACTTAAATGCATTAAAGTGAAGGTGTATTGTTAATAGAAACTTTTAGCTAATAATGTAGCAACCAATCACCTTTAGTCGTTATGTTTGCGTGAATAATTCAAATAAATTGAAATCAATAGGGTTTTTCTTTAAAAGTTGCTCATTGCTCAACAATCTGTGCTGACAAATATCCTCCATCTTAATATGTTGGATGTCACTATGTAGGCAGACTTCATTTGTTCGTCCACCTTCATAGTTAGCATCTGCCCAAAAAATCCTAATATATCCTAATTTAAGGCAAAAAATTAAAAATATGTTGTGTGTATGATCATGTCACTCACTACTGGCACTTAATGGCACTTGCAAATCACATTAATTGATCTAAGTTTCCTTGAATTTGCCAGAAAGATGTTATTCTAATATCAAAATGTATCTGAAGATATGATGATGATATGATAAGATGAATAGTAATAATTTAGGTAGAGCTGATTACAAAAGTATTATCTTCTTAAAAGTTGAAAAACATTTTATAGAAAATGATCAGGTCCCCAGGGGGAAAAATATTAAAATTAGCTGAAAATATACCTTAAATTATTTTGTTTGATGAGGTTCTTCTAAATAAGATTATTTCTTTCAAGTTACAATTTCATAAATTGACATTTGAGATATTTCATTTTCAGTTTTTAAGCAGTTACTTCAGCAATCTGTGGTCTTATTGAGCTTCTCTGCCTTCACTTTGCACACATGAGAGAGGAAACATCCCGTCAGCTGTGGGAGCTCCTGTCTCCTCTTAACCAGTTACAGAGACACTTCAGCTGGTCACAACTTCAGACAGAATCCAGTGGATTTTTATGTAAATAAGCAGCTTTGTTCTGCAAACTGTTAAAAATCTGGGGGTCTTGTCAGAAAGAAAGCCGTCCTCGGGTTACAGGTTGGTGTCAGTGAACATGGTGTGCTCCTTCCTCACAGTGCTGAAACCTTTGATGGTGTCTACAAATTCCTCATCCTCCATGAACTGTGAAGGAGGAGAACATAGGTATTTAAATAGATTGAAGGCATACAGTTAATCTCTGCATCAAGTTCTGCAATACATTTCTGGACTCTCTTACCATCCCACTGTCATGGCCAGAAATGTTTGGGTCCCATGGGTCATCGTCTCCCGTGAGAGACTTCCCGTCAATCACCTGGCTGACGCTGCGCCTCAGAGACGAGGCACTGAGGATCTCCAGCTCACACGGAGAAGGGACCTCTTCAGTGGACTCACATTTAGCTTCCACAACTTCCTGCTGTGATGGAGAAAAGACAAAACACACTGTGTACATACTGCATACAAAAAATAGGTGTGTGTGTGTCTGTGTGTGTGTGCTGAAGTTTTACCTCTATCTTCATGGAGAAGCCCTTGAGAGTTACACTGTTGGAGAAGCCTGTTGTGTCAGGCACAGTGTCAAACTAAAAACAAGAGGGGGTGAGACTTTGACAAGTTGAAGAAATAGCATTGTTTAATAAATTATATTCTACAATTTTGTACGTTCTACAGTTGTTATATATGGCATTATATGTGTGTCTTCTTTATTTTATTCTTCAAATAAATAAAAAAAAATTTATATTTAAATCATTTCCTCACAAGTGAATTTAACTTTTGAGGAATAAGGCACAAATATACACCAATCAGCCACAAAATTAACACTGGTGGTTGTCGAGGACAAGGCTCAATATCAGTATAGTACAATGGTGCTGGAACATTGTGAAGTGTCCTAAAGAGAAATGGTGGTTTTAGGGCAAGTTTTTTGACTAGCAGGAAAACCGAATTGGAATAATAATATCTTGAAGGAGTAGCCTGATTATTAATATTCCTTAGCCTGCTATGACACACACAAAAAAAATCTATGTCCTGAGTAAGTAAAGAAGAAATGGTGTGACGCTCTTCACTCACTAAAAAAGAGGGCGGGTAAGCAGCCATGGGGCTCCTCTTGTGCATAGGTATGCTCACCAGTGGAGGTCTCTCTCTGGTGAAGGGGGGTCTGTTCAGAGCCTGGCGGAGGACAAGCAGAAGAAAACTTTGAATTTATCTGAGCTTTATTTGTAAAGACAGAGTAGCTACATCTGTTTTTTTGAAAATACACACTTCTGCATTTTCTCTCCCCAACTTAATAGTCACAACTCATGTCAGTGAGGTGCAGCCCAGATTTGGGAGGACATCCGGACCTTTACTGGCTACACCACTGTAACGGGAAATAAAGTAATGTCTCTTACCCACTGAAGCATAAAACCTAACACAATGGCCAGCAGCAGCAGGGCGATGCTTGCCATCAGTACAATGAACCACAGCTCCTGGATGACCGTTTGGTCCCCCTGCTCTCCCTCTGCCCGCTCACCGCTGCCTCCTCCTCCTCCTCCGCCTCCAGGAGGGATAAGGCTCGGTGAAACTACAGGGAAAAACAGCAGAGCCACTTTGATTTTTCTGTTTTGCTGTGAAACTGTGGCAGTCGGTTTTCTTAAGCATGACAGCCATGATAATATGTGAGTTTATTTTTAGTTTTTAAAGTAATTATTACATTTCTAAAACCCACTGTACAGTATCATTACAATCATTTTAATACCAACTTGTCACTTATGTAAGAGCAATGCATTTTCTTTTTACATTTAACTTCATATATCTTAGAGAAAGAACCAAAGTTTTGTCTGACTATAGGAAACATTCCACACTTCTAAATGATCATCATATCCCTTAGAAGACACAACCTGCTCATCTAAATGTCTCCTTGACCAGTGTGCTTATTCAGACATCTGCTGGGTTTATGTGAGATAGAAATAAGGTCAGAAGTGGGCCCCCTGGAAAAGAAAGATGATCACACATGTACTGCAGAGGAGATGACCATGTAACTAGAGACAGACTGGCTTGCATGCCCTAGATTATCTCCTGCAGATAGCACCACACTCTGCAGTCACTCTTTCCTATTCATCTACATTTTTATACATTACACTATAGCCTGTCTATGAATAGTCTTTATGTTTAAATTGCTACCTTGTACAGTATTTTGACAGGATGTTGTTAGTGGCAACATTGTACTTGTTTGTAAGGATAATAAAAGTAATAAACGTTCATGCTTTTTTCCAAATTCTTAGAAAGCCTCTCCAGTAAAAAAACTATTTGTGTCCAGGATGTTGATGGTTTAGACATTCCTGTTACAGACTGACAGTAAAAGATGAGGAAACAAACAGAAAAACATATGCAGACAGAGAGAAGTGTGACCACCCAGGAACTCACCACTGCTGAGGTCCGTGGTTCGGCCTGTGGCGGGAGGTGCTGGCAGCTCCTCTCTGTTTGACACATCGATCAGAAGGGAAACAACCTGATGGGCAATTTAGGATCACACCTGTTGCCCCATCAATATTTCACATCTGATACTTTTACTTGTTCAACACCAAACAGATGAGGCCAGACTTTTGAAAAATGATGGATTCCCATGTCCCTAAGAGTAATGTTTCTTAGAGTGGACAGTGAAGAAGGACAGTAACACAGCAGAAAGAGCCATGAACAAACTGCATATGCAGTGTAAGCCTCTAAAAACTCCCATCAACCTTAGCGTTTCTTCAGGAGCACCATGGAAACAGCCAGTGTCAGTTTTCAGTTTACCTGAAGAGGCATGGATGTTGTATCTTCACCCATCTGATCCTCAGGTTCACTGTCTGTCCTTCTCCATAACAATGTGGGCCTCCTCTCTTAATGGACAATGATATCAATTGAAGATGATACAAAAATTATCTAAACATATTTGTAGCTTTAATAGTTCATAACTATTAAATCATATGTAATTCTTACAGTGTTTAGAAACAAGTGAAGCCAACTATTTGCAAATTTCTAACTTGTTGATATGCCCTTGATTAAGCCACAATCTCTTCTTCTACCAGCTCTGATCGGAGGATTATTTCACATTAATGTAGTGTTGCATTTCAGGTACTGCTGTATTTTATAACGAAACATAGTTTAAATTTTTACAAAGAATCAGCACAGCATAGACAGTCACCTCAACCACCGCGCACTTAAGTGCTTCATGTGATCAACAAGTTGCATCGTACTACAACTAATTTCATTACTATTTTAATATTTGGAAAGAATTTGTACATTATTTTATATTTTTGTCAGATTTTTTGTTTGTTTGTTTGTTTCATGTTAGATGCTTTCTTTAAATCTTTCTACTTAAGTAAAACTGTTTTACTTTATATGAACTCTAACTGTTTGTGATCTTGTGGGAAACAGTGTTCAGTGTGCACATTGTTTCTTGTAATTTTCTATACAACCACATGATGGCGCGATGCAGCAGCTGCTGGTTGCGAGGAAGTGTCCACTGTAGTGAGGAAATAGCAGCAGAGAAGCAACTAATTATGCAAGTACATCTGCACTACTTATCTTTAGTGGCAGTCCTGTCATGTTAAGGCTGAAAACAGATGCACAGGTTGTGAACACATGTATATATATACATGGTCAAAATGAATACTCCTTTTCTCTTCCCTTTTAGAACAAACAGCAAATGCATCTAGCCAGAGGCCCTAATATGAAAGAGTGTAACACCTCTCTGTTGTGTCCTCAAGTGACGTCTAACTGTACATGTACAGTTGTCCATCAGCTGTGGGGGGATGATTGAGAATGACAGGCAGGAGATACAGCAGCCGATTTAGTAACAGTATGTTGGGGTGTTCACGGTGGTGCCGCACGAACACATTAAACTTTTAAACGTGAATTCTGGGAGGATATAACACTGTTGGATTAGGACGACTATCGAATATTTTGCTTCTCTGTGTCTCTAACCTGAACAGTAACTAAATAAACATGAATTTCTCCCAGATTATTTAATACGATGTGCTTTTACACTTAGAGCCACAAGATTTAACTTTTGGGAATCCAAAATAGTGACACCGTCAAAACCCATGGCATCTCACAGATACGCCTTTTAGGGTTTGGCCTTCTCCTTGTGCTACTGTTCTGTGAGTGTATCACAGGAGGTGTCGACAGCACCTTTTCACATTAGGACAGGTTTAGCCTCACATCTCTACTAAAACATATGTGTTAAAAAAAGACAAATACTATGGCTTATTATATGTTAAAAACTTCCACTAAAAAATGTGTTTATTATTATTATGTATTATTATTTATTTTTGACCTTTGACCCTGTATAGAACATATGGACAGAGTTTAGCTGTTTTCACATTAATATTCTGAAAAGTTTATCTGTGCTTGTATAAGCATGATTTGTGCCATCATCAACTTCTTCTTTATGAACTATATTAGACAAAAATAATGTTTTAAGCTGAGTATTTTTTTATATCTGTCAGGAGGGGATATCCAAAATTAAGGCTGTAGAAAAACTAGTCATAGAAATATTCATGTAAAAGTGACTTGTGACCATCACAACTGTCTGATTAAAAGATGTACTGTAAGAAGTAACTCATCCCCCTATTTATTATTTTTTTCAGGGTGGTGATTCCTCAAACTAAAATGCTTTATGGATTGGTTGAGCGTTAAAAGCCAACGCCTGCCACAAAACATGAAACAAAACTGATAAATACATTTGCAGCATTATTGTACAAAACCAATTTATTATTTAAGACTTTCTGCAAGTATTCAGTTCTGGCTCCCTTCTTTCAGACATCACTGCTCTGCATCAGAGCCCCCCCCCCCCCCCCCCCCATTAACTAACAGCTCATTTGATTTATTTTTACAGATGACCTCTCCTCTGTGTAATACCCTAATTAGTATTCATACCTTGCTCTGATGATTCGGGACAATGCTTTTTTATTGAGGAAGTGATCTCACCCTTGAGTGCCAGAATCAGCCTTTTTTAACAGCCCATCTCCTTAGGGCCTCATTCATCACTAAGGTGTCTGGGCGACACGGCTGCTAGACACATACTAACTCATTTAGGGAGAGGGACATACAGGGATATATCACTCAAGATCACTAACTCACTTACTGATGACTGATGTGGTGAAAAATCTCCCGCTCGTTCCAAATCCCTCGGTGCACTCTGTGAGTTTTAACCACAGGTAAATAAAGAGATTATTTAGCTTCTGCTGACAGATAAGGAGGGATAGAGGACAAATGGGTTCACTTGGATTCTGATTTGACTTCTATAATCCATCTTTATTCTTAAGAGTTTTATGGCTCCTTTTCTCTCCTTCCATCACCTACTAAAATGTAAGATATGAACTTAAATAAAAATGTTCCTATTTGTATCTGTAAAAGAGATCATATACTTTATATTGTTGAACTAGTTTTGACTGATTACTACTGAAAGCAGTGTGTCTGACTGGAAACTCCATTAAAAACCACGTTATCCAGACTCTTCTGTTTCTTTAATCTCTAGTCTAATGAAAGCAGAATGTTGCTCCTTAACAGAGCAATTGCTAATTACATTTACAAAATGAATGGTGCACACACCATGTTGTGGTTAAAACTTCAAGGCAACACTTTATTTTAACCTCTTAATTATCATTTATAAACAGGGAACACAATAAAACATTATACTTAATTTGTAAACAGTTGTAAGGACATTTTTAACAGTTTAATGTAATAGTGTCACTCAAATTATTATCTGTATAAACAAATAATGAATGATTGATCATATGTCAGAATATATTATATTATGTACTTTTTTATTATATTACAATTCATTTTTAATTTTTATTTATTTTTTTGTCCTTTCAGTTTATCCCGTGAGTTCAGGGTCACTACAGTGGATCATTGTCCGCATGCTGATTTGGCACAGTTTTTATGCCGGATGCCCTTCCTGACGCAACCCTCCCCAATTTCTACTACAATATTGCACAAAAATGTATAACATATTCGTTGCTTTTAAATATGTTAAGAAAAAGCGTTTTGTCCACAATCACCATGCACACATTTCAATCTCGTCTACTCATTTTTGGTCACTTGTCATCCTGCAGCCTGGAATAGCTTGTTCATCACCCAGACAAACTGCTCCACCACTGTGTTTGGAATTTACCCATGGGCATCAATAAGGTTGTTTAATTCAATTCTCAATTGTTTCAATGGTTTGTGTTGCATGAGTTTGTTCAATGAATAACCAAATATTAATAGCAAGTTAAAAGTGTAAACAAATACTAATGAGCACTAAAATAAATGATATTTCAATTTGAAACACAAAAATATCTTTCATAGTGCAGTAAGAAAAATATACAGTGCAGCTAAATGTTAAATACTGGATGAGAGAACGATGACTTGGCTGCTTCTGCCTCCATCAGCCTCAACGGGCATCTGATGACCAGCACTCCCTGGAGTCACTGTTAAACTTCATTACATTGCAGCTGTTAATTATAAATCTCCATCCAACTGGGCTGCGATGGCCTAAATGTGCCATAATGGGGCTCACTTGGAAATGACAGTCCATTGTCAGATGGTGCAGAATAGACTGTATCCACTTAGCAGCTCTTAATGAATTTGCTTCAAAACCTTTCAGTCCCACTTCTCTTTATAAATAAAGACAACACTCAAATATTGCTAGCTTTGCATTAAGGGGATCATCTTTATTGCCCAAGAATCCACCTGAGAAAGAAATAGCACGGCACAGCTCATCCAAACAAAGCTTATTAGCATCTTTAAACATCTCTGTTGGCATAAGACATGGTGTATATACATAAAAATGTACAGAACGCACTTAAACCGTCATATTGCTTCCATCATCTTGTCACAAAAATATGCACATTGCAGTGTCACAGTACCTTGCATTAAGTAAAATAGGGAGCACAGCTTTGTCTTTATTGTACTGAGACTCATCCGAGTTTAATCCCTTCATTTAATGCGTGCAGAAAGACAAATTTCAAATAGAACTACTGTTCACACAAAACACACTAACAGATTAACAGAGCGCCATCACCAGTTTCCCCAAATCGTATGGCTAAAAGCAAAAGTAGTGCACAAATTTCATCCTAGACATTGATTTACCAGAAAGGACATCAAGCACCTCCCTAATCCAGATTATACAGAACAGCAGCCGTTTCACAAACAGTAGTTAAAGTTATATCTATGGATCTACACAGCTCTACATGATCTTCAAGTACAGACTCCACTTATAATCAGTTTCATGATATGGTATACATCGTTATCAGTGCTGTAGCAGAGAAGCTAGTACAAAATTATCTTACAATGATATCATTTAAAAATCTTTAAAAAATTATTCACTGTAATTGCTGTATTCTACTTTTCATGTTAGTAAATAAAAAAAAAAACAAAAAAGAAAAAACACCAAAAAGAAAATAACCACTTTTAAATAAATATCACTTTGCTGTCATACAGTTGCATCATGACATGCTGATTACTCTTCCCTGAAATTTTCAACTATAGTCAGGAGGATGGTAACCGTCTGATGAGGTGGTGATCACCGAATCACCTCCCTTTAATTTTTCCACCTATGAATATAGTGACTGGATAAATATTTTTGCGGCACACAACAAAGCAGGGATGCGGGTTATGTGAAGGTCTTACAGCCACATAATATTGTGGACGATTGCTGGTATTATTCATTAATATGAGTCTTTACTCTTTGGCAAGACTTTCCGTGCCTCTTAGGACACATTTACTTTTTCCTCCTATAAATTTCATGTTTTCTACTTTTTTGATACAAAAAGGACAAAGATAATCAGGCCATTAAAAGGCTCTCTAAATGCACTAAAATGCAGATTACCAGGCTTAAAGATGGATGCAATAATCCATGAGGATCTTCAAGTATCAGGTGGTCTTTTTAACAAAAGAAGCTCTACTTTTGGCATGTAACTGTAGATATAACTAGAAGGCGTTTTATTCTGCTTTTACGCTGCAGGGTCATCCGACTTCCACTTTTGAAGTAGGTCACCACACTCAAAACGATGTCACAAACAGAAAAGATGACAACGTCCGTGGCGTTAAGACACTAAATGCAAATTCGACAGCTTTTTTTTTTTTTTTTTTTTTAAACTTTCATTGGTAGTGGGAGGGGTGCGGCCCTAAAAAGAAAATGTCCTAGCTGCTTCCCATTGATTGCAAATTCAAAACGTTATTGTCAAATGCAAGCTGAAATGAACAAATAAACCATTACCCGATATCCTTTACCTCCCTCATCTAAACTTCTGCACAAGGGGTGAGGACGGGTCATTGTGTTTGGGTCAGGCTTTGGCCTCCAGCAGTTCAAGGAAGAGTTTGTGCATAGGCACACGGCCATCCTGTTTGATGCTGCAGAAGTGCTGGACAGCCCGTGCAGCCGTCTGACGGAGGAGAGGAAGGGTCATGATCAGTTTGCCAGCACGTCGAGGATCCTCCGGATGGTGTGTGGCTTCATAGTCCTGGAGGGCCCCATGAAGAACATCCTGGAGTCTCTGAACTGCCTCTGGGTCCTCAATTTGCATGGAGTCTGTAAGAGACAGTAATTAATGTTGAAGGTATGTCAACTAATTGATGTTTTAATGGCACAATAATTTAAAACACAGAACAGTGGAGGGAGACAGAAGTTAAAAAAAAAAAAATATGCAGCTGTGAAGTCATACATCTCTAATCACTCTGTACCTGAGTTAGCAAGTGCAATTGCCTTGAGGACCACAAACTCCTCCTTGTCGAGCCCCATGGTTTTATACTTCTTCACCAGCTGCAGGATGGCGTTGTTGAGGTCAAGCAGCCCTGCCAGCTTCGACTGCTCCTCATCCATAATGTAGTCTTCTGCATACACCAGCTTGTCTTCCAATGCCAGTGAGCGAAACACCACCCGAAGAATCAGAATCTCCATCCATCCGCTCTGCAGTAAACTCATCTGGTCTGCCAGTGAGAGGGAGGGAAAGCCTAGAAAGAACAAAGATATATTGGACAGGTTAGACTTACTGCAGTGGGTTATAACAATTTTAATTGCATTCTTGTTTAGTCTGATGAAGACGAGTTTAGGAAATCAAGACCTTAATGCAGTGCATTCAGATGCAAGTATTTTAAATGGGCATGTCACCCATTTTACAAAAGTGTTAAGTTGTGTTAAGTGCGAGTACAGCTGCAGATAGTATTAGCATTCTAATGTCAAACCCTTTCGAAACCTTGTAGATATTAGCTATGCTACTTATTTTGCACCGATTCCTTTATCTGTACTTTTGCCAGGGGTTAAGTGAGAGCAATGAGCCATATAAGTGGTTTGGCTTTTTCCCACCTTCTATTAAAGCTGAGGCAGTAGTAGCAAAATACGAAATGCTCTAATGGCAGTAATTTCGAACAGAACATCTAATATCTCTGACAATCCAGATTGGTTCCTTCAAAGCAGAGCACACAGCAAAGGGCGAAAGGAAGGACAGAGGGAGTGGTTAGGTGAAGAATTTAATTACACTCTGTGGGACACACCTACTTTGATTGACAATTACACCCCACAGGAGCATGATTAAACCCGCTCACGTCTCCTGCATAAACTTGCATACACACACACACACACACGTTTACTGTAATTAAACAGATGATTTTATAGACCGAGGAGAGGAAAGGGAGGCGTTCGTGTTTTTGACACCATCTGTGATTGTTATCAGGATCCACCGCTCTTTACAATCACCACAGGGACATCACTGGCGTCCGTTTCCCCTCCATCACTCCCTGACTGATTGGAAACTCTAGTTGTGCACGATTTCTTCGGTCGATAGGGATCAGTATTCTGGGACTAGACCATCGATCAGGGACTGAGACCTGTGTGAATGTGTGCGTTTAGGTCTGTGTGATGAAATCTCAGGCAACAGTTTGATAGATAGCAGGACAAATACAGGTTAAACAGTCCATAAAAAGACAAAACGATGTTCTGAAGAGACAAAGCAAAATGCATTGAAGGCAACAAGGACCATTTGAGGAGAATTTTCTTGCTAGTACTAGCTGTATCATATCCACAATAACACAGTCAAACCACAGTCGCCTTTAACACATTTTACAGCCAACTTGCAGCGCACACTCAAAAAAGGCCAAAAGCAAAGAGGGCAGTTGGTCTTTAGCCAGCTCATCTGCCAGTCTGGCCCTCAGACTTCAGACCACATCACTGTCAAACTGCCTAATGTGAGCAGACACAGAGGAGGGGCAGCAGCCAGGACAGTAGCCCCCCATGACACTCACCTCCCCCTGGGCAAAGAACTCAGATGGCCCAGGCCACTTTGCCCAAGATTCTGGTTCTCCCAGCGATAGGGGCTGCCACTCATCCAGAGCTGATGTGACATTATCATTACGCTGCTACGAGGGGGTCTTTTTTAAAACAAATAAATAAATAAAAAATAAAACAAACCCATCTCAATGTATTTGTCTTTTCTATCTACCTTCGCTCTTTGAGCCAAGTCTCCTTTACATCCTCAACATGTGTCTTCAAAGATGCGAATGTCCCCGTTACCACCCTCCTAGTATCTGCCTTACTTAGAGTCTGTCTTCTCTCTTTTTCTATTAAATTGTAACAGTTAATCAGCATTTCCCAGTCACAGCACGGAAACAGTTTAAGGTAACAAACATCCTCTTCCTCAAAGTCCAACAAATTAAATCTTAAGAGCAACTGATTTGAAAGTTAGATGAAAACAATGCTTCCTGTTGCTTTCTCCCTCTCTCTTCCCTCTCAGTTGTGCTGCCTCACACCAGCGCTTCGCTCTCACAGCAAAAATCCTCCACTGGCAAAATGGCTACAAATACACCCGTCAGTTGGACTATGTCTCATGCAAGTAGAGACCCAACAATGGGGCAAAGACACAGACAGCAACAGCCCGGGGGTAGGAGGTGGGAAAGAAGGACAGGTGGGGTTCCGTGACGCTTTTCATTGTGTGTCATTTTTTGACAGAACAGTGAAACTGCTGATAAGGGGCAACAACCTGAAATAATTACTTTGTGGCCAGTTTGTAATAAGAAATGTGGGGACACAATGAGACACACACACACACACACACACACACGCCATGTTTGTTTTGTAAGCATTTCAGACACAAGGCATCAACAAAAAACCCAGGTGTTTCCCAAGTGATGTTTTGGGTGTGGATAACCACAGCTGATAAAGCAGTCAAAGCTTCAGTTAGTTTTTCTGCTAACGATAAAACAGGAGAGAAAAGAAAAAAAAAATTCTTTAGCACCTTGTTCATTTTGAATAGGGTGGCCAAAACATTAGAACCACCTCTTATTATACTGAACTCCAGTATGACTCCACAACCCACTTTGACCTCAATAATAAACACAAAGAATTATTACCTGACAGTTTCAACTTAAAAACTGAGAAATTATAACCTTATAAAATTTGAATTCATGGCAGAGCTACTGTATTGGATTGTATTAAAGTGGACAGGTGAACATAATATCAGCCTGATCAGTGTATGTATTAGTGTTTTCACTCAGTGTGCCCATATTTTCTTATTCAAGCAAAGCTCTGGGGGGTGTTGTGCTGAGCTTGTACTTTACATGCTTTGCACCAACTGCTTGGTGGTGAATCCATCAGACACATCAACAATGTCAGCAATTTGTTTTAGCAAGTTGTTGTTGTTGTTATTTCTGTCTAGATCAACTTTTCACTGTTTTGTTTAAGATTCCTTCACATTGGCTAGTAAACTGGCTTTCTGCTTTGGCTTCAGCTCGAATTAAGATTCTCGTAATTGGCTCTCATCCAGCTGTAGCTGAATTGTATCTGAAGATGTTGAGCCTCTCTTCTCGCCCTGTGGCGTAGTCGCACTTCTGTTGAATCTTTCTAACTCTGCAGAGTGTACACAGCAGCAAAGCCACCATCAATGACAATGAACAGGCAGCTGTTGCTGGCCCAGGTTTGAGTAGGTGTGTGTGAAGTTAGTTTGTTAGTTCAGAACAGCTTGAGGTGACCCAAACACACATTCAGAGTCTGAAGTGTTGAATACTGCCTGGTCATTTGTGGGTCTCAAAGCAAATCTCTCAACCTCAGCATTTACAACAGCCAACATAGCTCATGCAGTGGATCATGCAAAGGAAAAAAAAAACTTTGGACATCGCTCCCTGTTCCTGTGTCAGAGGAGAAGCTAAGTGTGTTCCAAGTGTCAGGAGGATTTCCGTAATTCAGACGGCACAGGAAGACGGCTGCAGCCCAGGAAATGAGTTAAAATGCCCAGGTGGCTACTGGTCATCTGTTTGACACATTAACAACACACACTGGGCAGCAGGGGCCTGGCAGACAGTGTAGAGCGTGCGCGCACACACACACTGATTAACTGAAAACACACATGCCCTCCTCTCTCCTCTGGGTATCCAGCAAGTGTTTGGCAACCACAAGTCACAACAATCTTCTCGTCTGAGCTGATTAGAGACTTAATGTGAGCTAATGTGCAGGTTGGATTGTGTGAGCGAACAACTGACTGATGTCAGTGTGATGTAGGGGGATCACTCTGGATTGTACCTGGGATGTGTTTGGCCCAGCCGATGTTGACCACCAGCTCCCTGTCAGCCAGGTCACATAGTGTAGTCAGAGCCTTGATGTCACTTTCAGGTACAGTGGGGTCCGGCATGGCGAAGATGCCCTCGGGCTCAGCTACCAGCAGCAGAGACACTACTTTGTTCTCTACCACACCACCAAGAGAGACTAAGACAGACAGAGAAACAGATTATATTTGCAACCTTTGTTTAACGAGAAATGCTCACTGATATTGTATTTTGTTAATCTGTGTGAAAAAAATACTGGGTATAAATAATAGGCAACACAAACATGAACAGACGTGATGTCCATTACTTTGTAAGTGAGCAGAGAAACTGGCTTTTGTCATGCATGAAATTTAGTTTCCTCACCAATGTAGAAAAAAACATCCCCATTTGGTTCAGCTAGAAACTACATTTCTCCAGATTTGATAGGAATGATTACATGTTTCATGAATTGTCTTAATTCTAAAGCTACATAAACCATGTGAAATCACAAAAGACTATTCCTGGGCTCCTGAACAAGCTTTTCATGTGTTTTGCTTTAGTAGAGTAGACAAGATGTTTCTTACAGCCAAAGCTTCTCATTTCTTACCTCAGACACTGCAGTTGGCAATAATTAATAGCATCATTAGCAAATACCAACTATAAAAATATTTAAGTAAAAACCAAAAAGTGATTAACACATCCTAACATTCCTAAAAATCACAGAAAGGATGATTTGACCATTTGAAGTCACACACAACAACAAAGATACAGTCAAGACTCTGAAATCCAATAAAAATCTATTAAAATAACACATTTGACTTCAGTTAACCTCATATTTAACCTGAAGTTTTTACACTTACATGTTTTCTTCTGGGGTAAGTTGCTCTGTGGGTGCAAATATGGGCTGTTTTCAGCATCTATTCTCCTCTTATATTTCTGTCTGCCACCTCGAACCCGATCCAGACGCACACCTACAAAAACACAGACTATGGGTATTAGTGACAGGTTTGATGTGAAAAAGACTGTAAAAGGAAAACTGTCTACAAAGTAGTTGGTGAATGAAACTATAAAAAGCAAAATAAGCGATTAGCCAAAGGTAAGTAACACACCTAAATCAACACAGGTGCAGCCAACTGGTCTTAGATGTCACACAATTAGCTAAATGGAGATCAGCTGAGTGCAGGGAATGTGTTTAAAGGATTGTAGTATAAATACACGTGTGGAAGCTCCAATCACTGGTGGATCTGTATCTTGGCCACAATTGCACCAAAAAGAGCATTTTAATCAACTCCAACAAAGGGTATTGAAGAGCAGAAATCAGGAGCTGAATACAAGAACATTTCAAATCAATAATTTTAGCTTTTAGAGAATTATTGTTATTTATAGGCTCACGCATGCCTGACTGTCCTTACGTCATAGGGTGAATTTCAGATTCACTAAATATGTTGCTTATAATAAAAATGGTGTCCTTTAATTTTGACTGATTTTTTAAATAACAGATGTCAGAATAATAGTGTCAGTGCACAAATAAAGGTTAATACATTTGGAGAATCTGGTTAATTGTTTGATAATGCTTTAAATATTGGGGAAAGTCATCTAAAAATATTAAGTTTAACATCAGATGACACGAGAAGATCAATAATTTTAATATAAGAAATGGTTGCGAACACTAACATTAAACACTATTAGACTATGTTTCAATTCTACTTGGATCTTTGTCAGTGTTTTGGAGTCAGGCTGCAGGGATTACTTTTTTCTTTTGTTTCGTTTTAAATTTTTTATTAGTCAAGTATTTGACTCTGGCTCAGGTTTCAAACAGTTCATCAGATCACCTGCCCTCTGATCACAAGACTTGACAACCTCAAGGAGACTGAACGAGATCTGACTAATGGCGGCACAGAAGCGTGCATCCTGTAACATGACACCCAACAGCTTGACAACTGCTCATCTTAAGGAGCGTTGTGTTACCCTCATCACCACGGTAATGGGGACATAAGAGCATCTTTGTGTGTGTGTGTATGTGTGTGTGTATGGTTGTGTGGAAACACTTCAGTTTGATACTATCATTAAAGGGACATTTTATCATTGTCTCATCCTCACAACTTCAAAGGGCTGTTTGAGCTTTAGGTTACAATAAGGTGTGAAGTTATGTTTAGGTGTGATGGCTGAGGTTAGGGCCTGGGGCTGGGGAATGCATTGTGTTCGTAAACGTCCTCACAAAGATGAGTGTACAAACAGTACATAAAGCATCCCAACATTCAGTTAAACGTTCTGACTTATAATAATCCACAAAATACAACTGATTTGACAGGAACAAAAAAAGAAAACAGCTATTTTTACATGATTTAAAATAAAACACAAATTTTTCTTGATTGAAATCTCCTATGCCAGCTTCTTCCTCTTAGTGGCTTGAAGGTATTGGTTTATTTTTTTGTTTAAGTTGAAAACATTTCATCTAAAAAGTTTACTAAATTTCCTTTTTTTTTCCAAGGGCGGCACTTCTATGGGCCATGGAGCCCCTAGGGGGTCATGGTGGCGAGTTTGTTTTGGTTCTATGAATGTGTTTCCTTGCAACACTAATGCATTACCTCAAAAACCTTTGCATTACATGCAAAATATTTGGATTCCCCTTGATCCCTAAAGGGAGCCTGACCTGTACTGTGAACACATTAGCTTGGCCACACATCTCCACATTGTGTCATTATCGGCTGCATGTGGCTGCTGCAGAGGTTGACTGAGACTGGTTATCGGTGTGGTTGTGGTTGCAGCCCTGCGTGTGCTTCGACTGTTACGATTCTGGCTGTAACATTGCGATAGGTGAACGGTTTGCCACAACTTTCCCACAAACACAGGTTCACCCGACATAGGCAGGAAGAACAGCTGCAGCTCTTCACACTGGCTGCACACTAGCTCTGCCTTTTGAAATGACCACTTGGACGTGTCATATAACAAATCTGCAGTGTTTTCCAAATGTGTTAGACTAAAGGGCAACCTAACTAAACCGGCCCATAACTGATTCTATGGGAGGGGCCACAAAAGTACTATAGTAGAGAAAATAATCACTAGCATGAGATAATCTTATTTTATGATGTATTTCTATGATTTAGGTAGGAAATAAAGAATGAGACTAAAATAAGTAGTTTTGAAAAAGAAACATTGATTGGTTTTATTCTGCTCAAACACATACTGAGAGTTACAGTTTGTGATCTTGGTGATTCAGGCAGCCTTTAGTCGTGGTGTTGGGTTACTTGATTTACACAGTGTAAATGACTGTAGTGGTCCCTGAATAGATCTAACAGCACTCCGGTCTGTAACACAGTTTGCCTGTTTTACACCTCAGTGTGTCGCTCCATCCTTTAAAACCTGCAGCTTCCTGTACTTATGCAGATATTTATTATGAAGATCCATTGTATGAAAGAAACATTATGTCCTCTCAGTAAGGCATATATGGTGTGTTGTCTGGTTACATCCATTCATGGGCAGGTTCTCATTATTTCACGTAAGTGGTTTGTAAAGCTGTTATCTCATATTTTACATGTATGATATTACCGTAACAATATTTTTCAATATTCAAATTTCAATAAATAAATTATGAACAGAAGTAGGAGAAAGCTACAAGGGAAAGATGAGCCACCTCATAACAAAGTGAGAACGTACTCTGTGGCCTTTGCTGAAAGCAAACAGGTTCGTCCACAAGACTATTAGGAAATAGACACAACTCATAAAAAGCCCTTATATTTACAGTGTGCTCCAGATCTTCCCAGATCCTGCCTCAAGTTGCCTTGTCTGTTGAGGCACCAGCTTGAGCTTCAGCTGGCAGAGCCACAAGACTCCTTCACCACTATTATGAAATGTCATGCTTAGATGTTGTATGACAGGACACGTCCGCACATAACGGCGGAAAATTCTGACAGATAAACACTTGCAAAGATCCTGCTTACCCACCTCCCTACGGGCCCTAATATAGAATTGTATGTTTAAACAGCTTGAATCAGACTTAATTTAACCTGTAGGTAAATTAAACCCACTTTCAACTAATCAGCAGCCTAAAGTCAAACTAGGAATCTTTCAGTAACTAACAAATGAAATGTCATGTACTAGTGTGTTTTTAAAAATTCTTACACTCAACAAATAGAGAAAAATGACAACTTGTCACAAAATACATTTAAAATTGTCAAGCTCTTCTTCATAAAACACTATGAGTGTAATAAAATGCTTAGAGGAGTTGGAGAGCTGCCCAAGATGAGCATGGTATTAAAGAAAAGATTGTTCAGGTAAACTCAGTGCCCCTGACCGGCTGGTGCTGTCACAGGGGGCAAATAGTAAGTGTGGATTAGCCTGGCAGGTACTTGGCAGGTGCCACTCTGAGGCGTGAAGTGAGGGATGAGGCCGCTTACTTGTGTCCTGTCATCGCATAGACTCAATTAAATCAAACAACTAGTTGTTGATATATAGAAATGTTTTTTCATACAGATATGTTTGTGTGTGTGTGTCTAGTGCGTACTTGTGTGTGTTTGCATCTGACGGTTATTTAAACGCACACATCAGAGCTAAGTGTAACTCTTCACAGTGGAATGTGCTGACAACCAAAAGGCCAAGAATAGCTTTGGTGGAAAACAAAACACACACACACACACACACCTCCTCCCCGTTCCTCTGTACAGCCCATCACAGTTCAATAAACACTGGCTACTCAAGCATTGATCTATTTTTTGCTGCTTTCATCACTCAGCCCTCTTCTGACGGAGTCTGGATCTTCCTGGATATTCACATGAGGAGCTTTACAGGTTCCCAAAACGTACACAGTAAAGCAGGATAAGGAGCACGGACATCCATGTGCTGATCCAGACTGATCCAGGAAGGTGGCCTCCCTTACCGCTGCTGTATCACCAGCATCTGTTCACTGTAAACAATCCCACGCTTCTCAGATATTGTGACAAATGCACACATGGCTGCCACCAAAGCCAGCATGCCAGCACATTCCCTCCATACAGCTTCTCATCAACAAATATTAAAAAAAAGGATTTGGAAAGTTGGCAGAGAAAAGCGCACACACTCGTTCTGTTTTTGCTTTTCTCAGAATGCAGATTAACGCAGCATGATTAACACACCTGAGACTAAATAACTTTAGCTGGCAGGAGGTGGGGATGAGATGAGATGAGGGAAGGAGGGAGCTTGAGAGAAATATTGTTGCAGCACTGCTCATGTTTCTTACAAACATAAACTGTCAAACTATTAAACAGCATCACACATTACATCTGTGGGATATAATGCGATTTTCAAAATATTTTTCACATTTTGTTAACATGCATGTTTTTACTGCCCTTAGCAGCGACAGCAACTGCAGAAATGGGCTCTAAAAAGGCATAATTAAATCCTGCCTGGGCTCTATATGTCTTTTAGCTGTGTATTTAATATGGCTCTGACTCTCCCCATTAAATCTCACAGGTCCTCTGTCTCAGCCTTTACTGCGGCCTCTCCAGGGAAGAGGGGCATTACGAGACACGGTGAAGCACGTTACGAGGACGCTTATGACAGGAGTTACGAGGGGCAGTTTGCATTTCACGGAGGTCCAGGAATCCCATAAGGCATCTGGAGGAATTTATGAGGGGGGAGGGAAAGCAAAGGAGGTGGCATGAAGAGGAGGCGTTGAGAGGTGGACTGGGATGCCATTTATATCCCTACCCTATTAAAAGCAGCTAATTTAGAAAAAGGACACACACACACACACACTGACAAAAACAAGTGTGTGCATAAATGTGAGTGCAGATTGATTTGCTTCATCAAACTCATGTACACAAAATATGTGTGTAAAGACACTATAATGCTGTATCGCCATAGCTCCCTCATACACACTTAGGAACACACACAGCAGCAGTAAACAGATGCAGCTATGTTTAGAGGTGAGTAGGCTGTATTAAAACATCATTCCCGTTTACAAGAACTTGGATTGTGCTTTCATAGTTTTGTCCGTCAGTGCTGTTGGTGACAGTAACATCATACTCATGAAAGTAATTGCTGAGATCTGGAGACATCGCTAGGAGGACACCTGACAGACCAAGATAACGAGCTGTTTGACGTCTCACAAGTTGTATACAAGTCAGCACTTTGGCAACAAGGCGTACTTTAATTGGGTTATGTAAAAATGGGAGGAAAATGTCGTACAAAAGATGTGTGATGTTGGTCCACAAAGAGCATTTAGTTTGAGTAATAATTTTGCTGTTCATCTTCCAAAATAAATGAAGCTGAAGTGTGAGTTTGTGTAAAGGCCTGGTCACCCGAGCATTTAAAATGGCAATTTAAAGAGTCAACTTGTAGGTTGGAGTTTACAATTTGAACTCATAATCACTAAGGGAAAAGAGAATATGGAGGAGCAAACATAGCTTTTTGTGTTGGCTAATCCACTTTAATTTACTTTTCCTGCTGAGTTAACAACGGTTGCACGAAAGAGTAATTTTTTGCAGACTGTGATGACCCAGAAGCTGACTGTCTAAATATGTCCCCTGTCTTGTTAGCACATGAGCTAATACGATGTCAGCAAGCAATTTGAAAGTTTTGTTTCCTTCTTCCTTCATCAACAGCTGCCTCATCTCTACATTTACTATCCCTCCCTTGCTTTATATGGGCTCCCTTCTTTATATCATCTTTGGATCCTACACAGCAGGCCACAAGGGGCCCGTACAGTAGGAGGTTGCTAATGTTTTCCTTACGGAGTCACCTCTAAATCTGGAAAACAATTATGTCACCACACAGGCACACATTTAGACTAGAGGAGCACCTGACCACACAGACTCGCTGTGGATCATGTCGCTGCATATGTTGGAGCATCCATATTGAAATCCTGAAACAACCTACGGCAGGATTTTATCTTAATTTAACGGAGAAGAGTCTTTTGTTAAATTGCATGTTTTTAGTGCATATTGTATAGAATATGTAAATACTTTAGGTTGCTGGGGTGTTGTTAAGCATTAGACTGTCTACAATTCAGATTCAGAAATTTAAAAAACACTTAATAGTCCATTGCACCACAGATAGACAGGTAGGTTACCTGAGCCATTCGGATAAAGTTCCCCACTCGTAAAACTGTATGTTAAACAATTAAAAAGTCACTATATTTTGATTTTTGTAAAGTCTCCTCCCAAAGAAATAACTTTAAAGCCTTCTATTAAGTGCCTAGCTCCTGCCAGAGTGTTTTACACACCCTGGCAGATTTCTAGAAGCTTTTTGAAGCAACTCTGGTAAGACTATAGTTAGTAGCCCTCTCTTCCCTCTCAAAGACATGTCTACGCATTGTTCAGTCTTGTGTTTACGACACATACACAGAGCTACGCACACATCACAGCTGGCATGAACGGTCTGAAGTTTAACTGCCAGACGTTTTAGGTTTCACAAGAGTTTACACAACTACAGTACATGCCATCACTGGTTTATCAGGTGAGACATTAAGAGAATCTCAGCTGCTAATGAGGTTATTGTTTCCAGGAATGCACAACAAAGAAATGCAGTCAGACTTGTGTCAGTGTCTTTTAGGTTCATTTTGTCAGTCTCAACTGTTTAAAGGATAAGAATGTAACTTCTAACAATTATACCAAACAATAAATTTCAGAAAAGCAATAAAATAAAATAAAATAAAAACATGACCAAGAATGTGATTGGTTTATAGCTGACCTTCTCTCAGCATGCCAACTGCCAAGCATTTCACAAATCGACAGGCCTGGCAGGATTTCCTTCTTCTCTTGGTGATTTCACATTCATTGGATGCTGGGCAGCTATATTCAATGTTGCCTGCAGGAAAGGAGACATTATAGAAACACAACACAGTTCTCATAATAAGATACTGTGCTTAACAATTCAAATTTCAAAAGTCACAATTTATAGAAATCAGAAATTTGTGTGAGATTTTAAAGAGGCTAATATAACACATAAAAATAGTCTAAATCAAGGTCTGGGAATTTAGATCTAGCAACATAAAATAGTATCCTACACTCCCCGTATTTTAACATGATTTAACATTCTTCAAACTATAAAATGTCAGTCTTTAACTCAGGTTTTTGTTATGGATTTATGGATAATAAATCTGGTTGACTCCCCCCCATTTCTGGTTGACTAAAATGCAACAACACTTATTACTTTGCAGACATCAGAAGCTCAGTTTATGTCCACTGTAGTATGTTAATGAAATTAACACTAGCATAAAAAAAAATGGCTTTCAGCCAGGTGCACACGCTCTCAGCTGCCACCATCCATCAGGAACAGGAAGTATCTGATGAGCCAGACATCGGATCTCCCCACTTGATCCTTGATCTTACAGATGCTCATCCTGTTTGACCTTTGAACCCATCTACTGTAGCCAGCTTCTGGAAGCCTGAACACAACGTAGTCTGTGGGCCATGAGCCACCACAGCAGAGGACAATCCCTTTAAAACACCCACAATGCATTATGCAGACTCTAACAAGCAGTTTTTTCGAGGGACAGGACAAATACACACACACATTCAGCATCGTATCTTATCTGAAGCTTTTGAGGCTGAACTCAAACATGTTTACCATATACACTATGAGCTGTAAGTTTAACCGCATATCAGCTGTTTGCAAACAGGTCTTTATTTAAATCCTTTCTGCAGTTTGAGAGACAGGAGGCGGAAGGTGAGCTAAATGATCAGGGTTTGTTTATACCAAACAAACGCTCAGGGTACAACTTCATCTGTTGGTCATAAAACAGGTTTATAAGATGCTGGAAGGCATCAGCCTTGCACAATAAACTCTGTTACTAAGTATACTAAGCATGTTTATGTGCAGGAATGTGTGTGTGTGTGTTTAAGTCTTTCTTACCCTGGATGGTTCTCTTGAAGAAGGCCTTGCAGGCCTCACAGGAGGCCACACCATAGTGGTAACCTGAGGCTACATCACCACACACCAGACACACTCGTTTCGCCACCGAGCCCAGCATGAATTCACACTTCACTTGGCCTTCTTCCTCCCCAAACCTCCTGGATAGAGGTGGAGAAGGAGAGAAACAGGAAGCCAGTCAAGTAAAGAAATAAGGGGAATGTGCTCACATAGTCATCATGCTTCCACTTATCATCTGAAATTAGGTGAAACACACAAAATAAGGGACAGCTTGATGTAAATACCAACCTGTTTGTTTCTCCGTTGTTGGCCAAGGCGGCTGTGTGGCCATACAGGCCTGGCGAGTCCAGCCCATTGCTGTGATTGTGGCTTTTTGTCAGGAGACCGTAGCTGGAATTTGTGTCTGAAGAAGAGCTCCCAGGACTAGGCTGGGCAGGACTGACGTCGCCCTGAGAGCTGGGGCTGGAGGGCTCACGCTTTATGGAGGAGGCACAGGTGGGGTCCAAGCCCCTCACCGACATCCTGCCCAGATGTCTATAGGAAAAGAGTAAAGGTTTAAGAAGTGAAGATTTATAACTTTGTTTATACCTTAATACTGTATATTACATATTCATTATTATGAGAGATTCAACTCTCAGGTCAGCTTCATATAATGAGTCACCTTGGTATTGTCATTAGTATTAGCAGTTGATAGTTGACCTCCAGGTCTTCTGTGTTTACTTTTATTAAGTCAGGCATAATTTACACAAATAGCAAACATGTAAGCAACATCCTGAAAGAAATGTTACCAGTCATTTATGGTGTCATTTATGTATTTTCAACCCACCAACAACTACATCTACAACCCTTCATTCATCCACCCATCCATACCGGTCTTATCTAAACCAGCCGTTTGTGATGTCCCACATATGCAAAGCTACTGTCGATTACACTGCTTTGTTTTCAAAAGACAAGATTGCTTAAGCAAACCTAGGGAAATAGCCAAACCAGTGATCCTCTCCATTCCATCAGATAGACTTCTTCTCTTTCCACATGCTTTCGAGTTACTCATCACACTCAACGTGCCAAACACTCTGCAGCCTATAATATTCAACCTTTTTATTATTTAGAACAGTATGAAACATGTACATAAAAAAACAAGTCTACGAAATATGAACAAATGCCTAGTTAATTATTTGTGAAGTATACGCAGACCGGACGTATACCAGACGAAAAAGGAAAACAATCCATGGTTTGAAGAATAACATACCATTTTTGTTTTTTCTTTTCTTATTTGCATCATTAAGATATTGTTGATACTTTCAAATGAAAGACGTCAATGGTATCTGCTTTAAATAAAGGCCTGCATGTTAAAGTGAGTATCATTGCTCTATTATGGGATTAAGATGTGACCACAACAGACTCTCTGCCACCACACCAAGAAGAAAATAGCATGCGAATTCTGAGCTGAGTTGTGAGGTAGGCTCTCTGAAACGTGATCTGCACTGATGCACACCTCCTGCAGACACATGTGTGGATGCAAAAATAAAAGTCATGGACGAGCTCCAACTTCTCCACATAAACTTCCTATTCACGTGAAGGGGATCATGCTGAAGCATCTTGAACACACACTTGCAGAGCATGTGTCTTCATAAACACCTCGACACATACTTGATTGCAACTGTTAGTCGTCAGGCCAACTTTAAAAAAAAACCTCTGTCTCTCTCTGTCTGTCACACACTTTCACATGCTGAGAAACATACACACACGCACAGTATCCACACGGCCATACATGTCTCCAGGTCTAATCGCGTTCTGATGAGGTGGATGTCAAATCCAGCCTGTTTCCTGACATGTAAAGCAGTGTTGTCTCAGCCACAAGTCATTTGGTAGGCAAAGAGACTGGCGGCTTTTAACCACCCCCTGAGTAAACCATGGCTACGCGCTATTGAGCCCTCTACAAACCCACAAAGAGACTGACTGACAGTGAGGAAAGACACCAAGAGACGTCTCTATAAGAAAACAATGCAACTGTAGTTATAAACTCATGGCATCGGCCACCGGCTTGTAGAATTAGGTAATGAAACATTTTAGTACAAACAGAAATACATCCATGCCACCATAAAAAGTCAAGTACACAGAACCTGAACTCCAAAGTGACTGGATTTGTTCTTTATTTCTTGTTTTTTCATTTACCAGTTCACAATTTGCCTATTACAGACTGTAGTTTAGTTGTACCTCTCATGCAAATGCTTGTTTTTAAAACAACATTAAACCTTTATTAATTATTCATTTTGGTCACTTACGGGCAGGGAAACAAGCTGTAAACCCAATAGTGACATATTTTGCCTGTTCCCACACACAGCAAACACATGTTGCACATGACAAATGTTGGTCCGATATCAGCTCTTATTATAGCTTTGCTTTGGTCTCCACCGACTTCTTGAATTTGTGAATATGTGTCTTTAGCTGTTCGTTACTATGATTAATGTTGTTCAGGTTATAGTCATTATTAGTTAATTTAGATATAGAAAAATATAGAAATTCGGCTTTAAACATTCACTTCAACTCTTAAATGAAAGCAAAGTTTATACACAGCCATAATTCTTCAAATTGTCCTTCCTTAATCAATAAACTGCTTCAACCCACTCTGCTTCCCAATTCCACTCCATCTTCAATCCACTCTGAACACTATAAAAACAATACAGTGAAGATATATTAGTTTCCTTTTAAAACGACTCACTGATACCTGAACTGGCTATCCATCACAGTTGTCCATATTGCCACATCAAGTCTCTGACAGGCAGTAGAGTGAGATATACTTTGTGCTCTCCCATTGTAATGCATCACCAGGAGGAAGAGAAGGTAAGGGCAGGAGTTGGCGTTTTGCTTCCCTAATGAAATGGCATTAGAGTGGGGTGATCAGATGGGATGTGATATTCACTCTGACATATTACTAATCTACAACTCCACGTAAAAGCCCATCAAAAGACAGTCGGTCCAGCCTCTGCAGCCCAATAAATCTGGGATAAATCAGAGCCGATGTCTGTGTGTGCATGGTAGTGGGTATTCAGAGTTATCGTACCTTACTCCCTTTGTGTACCAGTATCCAAAACAACTGAGCTAATTGCACCCTGGAAACAAAAGCCAAAAATCCAGCGTGAAACAACAAGGAGAGAGAGAGAGAGAGACAGAGACAGAGAAAAGAAGGAGGAGAGAGGCCGGAGGAAATTACAAGAGGTAGACAGATAGAAGTGTGTGAAGTGTGAAAGAGCTGAGAAGGAACAGAAAGAAAAGGGCAGTCCTGTGGCTCATTAACCTGGGGGATGTTGAAAGAAGAGCGAGGAGGCAACACTCACTTTCAAATGAGCACAGTCATAATGCAGACAATAACCCGCCGGACAAAGGAGGGAGGGAGGGTGAGTGAGAAGAAAACAAGGGAGGAAGGAACCACAGAAAAAAAGGAGGAAGTGACTAACAGATAAAAAGAAATCAGAGAAAGGACAAATCTACAGATCTTGGGGAAGTGAGAGTGAAACAAGGTGACAGAGATTCTCCCTGAAACAAATATTTTTGAGGTCCGGTTAACAAACCTTTTAGCTATAACCTCAGCTCTGACGAATAGTTATTTAGGTCAGTGGGGTCTCAGTAGTGTTTTTCTTTTTACTAATGAGCCAGTAGGGGATGAGTAGGAATCAGTGGCACCCTGTAAGAGCCTTAGTCAGGCTTTGGGTGAATCTGTTGGAACCTGCAGGCTCTGGAAACATGGACAGAATGCCGTACAGAGTGATCATCTGCGGCTGTCACCGCCTTTTCTCCCATTCTTTATTTGGTTGTTTCTGTCCCCAGCAGTCAGCCAACATGTACATCCACATGTCTGCCGCCGCTTTTCAGACCTCATCTGTTCCTTAGGCTCCTGTGCTGGAACTTAATTTCAGTCCTAAAATGCCCAAAGAGATCTGTTCTCAGTGCAGAGTGATTATGCCACAGCTGATAAAATTGCAGCAGGGATGATAATGAACATGATTTTTATGATTTCTGCGATGTGAGGCAATCAAAAAGCAGTCTCTGGGTAATCAAACAGCTGGCTGCTTCGCAAATCTTTTCACTGCCTCTTATTTGCTTTGTTCATGTCTGTGTGTCTGCTGCAGGGGGAGTTTTGACCTAGGCTGTTCTTCCACATCAGGACTGGTTTCCTACAAACTGGCTTTACTCACTCATCCTCAATATACACAAACAAACAGGCTGAACCATGACAACTGTAAACAATGCAAACAAGCCTTCACACCTGGAAAATTTTCATCTAAATTTCCATAAAGCAAAGGGGAAAAACCCTATCTTTTGACACATATTTATATAAATCTCTTTTCCATTCACCTCAGTAGAACCTATTAATTGAGCAGTAAATCATAAAAGAAAAACATACAGCAACTGATCATCAATTAATAGTTTAAAACATGCTAAAAAGCCAAAAAGACTATTCTTATACAATGAACAGTGAGAATTTGCTGCTTTTCTACCTGATTTAAATTATTGCAACTGTTAGGAAACTTTAGGAAAGTGTAGTGATAATAACGTGTTATTGTTTTATTTTAAACATTTTCAAGAGGCGGACACGATGTCATTTTGTCTTTTTATGTGTCTTATTTCCAGTTTTGACATGAGACATGAAATACGAGAAAGGGGAAAGAGGGGCATGACAGGACCCCAGATTGGTAGACACACTGTAGATGTTGGGGTCTTGTGCTATGCACCCCGAAAAACAAACTCTCCTGAAACATTTACGTTTTTCTAAAGTGAGCAAATCAACTTAAAGATCACAAAAATATAAAGAAATATATGCAGACACATCTGACACATAGAACCACACATAAATGATCGTACAATAAAATGAAGCTGTTAGTCACTATTATTGAACATAAAACATCAGCTCATAAAAGTGGAGCCTTCATGGTCTGTACAGTTACCTGACAGTCAGAAAGTACTTACTCTGTGTCAGAGTGATAGGTGAAACACTCTGGGAGGTAGAGGTCGACTAAATCCATGTGCACTCTGCCACCATGCTCTGAAGGGGAGAAAAGGGTTCTCTTAAAGGACACTTGTTTCTCCGTGCCTTTTCTGTATCTTTTTTCACCTTCTCCTCCGCTTTTCAAAACTGTATCTCTTACTGAACTCTTTGTCACTTTCTCTTTATGCTGCCTCCAAACTTTGTCTCCATCTACTGCCCTCTCCTCTGTTGCATCCCACGCTCAGATCCTCTCATTGTCCCTCTGTCCGCCTTCCTGTCACTCACACTTCTCACTGCTGCCTTTGAAGTCCTGACTGTTGTCACTAGCTGTGTGTGACAAGGGTCTCCAAGCAAAGCCGGCCCTCATGACTACCCAGGCACATCATTTGAATGGCCTTCCCCCCACAACACTGAGCTGATAGCTGATTGGCTGTATTCTGAGCCAATGAGAGGCAATGAGAAACTCTCACTGGAGCAGGTGGAAATGACAAGAGGATGTAGAGTATTTAACAGAGTTTAGCTCCTCATCTGGGGAAAGTAGAAGGTGAACTCTCAAACATTTCAAGCATGTTTGTTATGATACTCCTTGATATAAATGAACCTATAATAATAGATTCCAGTTACTCCCACAGTACACAGGAACTACACTGACACACACACACAAATGATGTTAAAAGTAACAAATAAACGTAACCAGATGTAACACTACTATGAAATTCATCGATGAGTTGATCCACGATCATTCAAAATCTTTTATCAAGCAAAACACCTTGAGTATAAGCTTCTGCTGTTTTCTAAGATTTCAAATAAATGTAATATCTTTCAGGTTTTGGATATAACTTGGACATGACATACTGTAGTCTAAGGACATGTGATGGGCTGTTGGACTTGAACTGAAACAAAGATCAATAACATTAAAGGTGATACAGGTCACATTGTCTAAATGCTGGATCAGGTAATAAAAAACTTGCAGTAACATTTCTGAAATGAAACGACACAGAAACACAGCACAGTTTGTAATCAAGCCTTATCTGACTTACAGCTAGTACTTTTAACTAATCTAAGCAGCTATGGCTATGTGCCCAATGCGATGCTTTCCGACTTTCACTGAGTACACACGTGCACACTTAGTGAGAAGCACAGTTACTGTGGTCTAAGTTATGTCTGATATTTAAAAAACAAAACAGATACTTAATTCAATGAATTAATGAAATGTCACTATTCAAATCGATATGTTTGTTTGTTCGCATGAGGTTGGCATGGCACGTAGTTTGGGTGTTCGTTGTTCCTTAAAAAACATTCCTTAATTTTGCATGATATGCCATGTATCCTGTGAGAGTGAAGTTACCATAAGTAGCCTGAGGATTGATGAGCAACCTGGTCACTATGTCCTAATCCACTTAAAAGACAGATACACGCGTCAGGGTCGAGGTCAACAAAAATCCTTCTTTATGGAGACACACAAACACAGATTATTCGCCTTATGTGGGTTTAGATACATTAAGATTCACTCTTGTTGAGAAGTCAAATGTAACGTATAGGGCCCAGCATACAAATGTTTAGTACACATCTGTGTGAGTGCAAGCAAAGAGCAGTGAATGAACAATGGTTATAATATAGTATAGAGCGAACAACCATTTTCTTTCCACACTGTTTCATTTTTTAAATTTAAAACATGAAACGATTTATCTGGTTTCCTTGGGATTTGAATGGGCACAGTAGAGAGATGTGAAACACGTGGTTTACTACACACCCATCAACGATACTGATATTCAGAATGTTTCAAATTGTTTCCTTCAAAATTCTCTAATAACTTCTTGGCACCCTACTTTGCTAAGTAATGCACACAAAAAAGGAGTTGAAAAGGTGTTGCTCGTTTTCTTGTAAGTCTTTCTCTCTCATCGACATGACGTTGTACTGTACTCTGGAGCCAACCCCTGCAGAACCAATCTCCACAGGAATGAAATCACCTGCACTAATCTGTTGCTCAGATAAAGGCCAGACAGCAGACTGCATGGAGTGGGCCTTATCTCATTATGCACCACATGAAACAGCTCGCCAACAGAAACACGCACTGCATTAAAGCAGTGGCACACACCGACATGCTAAAATGTGTAAACACACATATGAACGCGGAGCGTATGCAAACAGAAATGAGCGAGTACATACAAAGCCCTATAAAAGATAAAAGGAGGTTGATTTCCAAGAGCAGATAAATATTTATCTCAACCCTGAAATACCCAAAAACTAGAGTGCTACTATCATATCAAATTTTCTAAGGTAAATGTATCACGTAAAATGTGTCTACACTGAGAAATTATCTTCTATAAACCATTTAGGAAACTGAATGTTGACGTTAAAGCGAAGTGGCTCTTATCTCTCTGTGGCTTTTAGTTTGGCAGCTGCCATCAATGGAATTGTTTTTACATATCCATACAGACGCCAAGTACGGGTAGAAATTGAGATTGAGATGAGATGAGATTAATAACATTATCAATGCTTAATGTTTTCCTTGGCACCAGTTGAGTATTCTTGAGACGCACCACAACAATAATGAGACACACTTGAGTCAAGCCAGAATGGCGTCAAGGGAACCACTTGAGATGGTCTTGAGTAGTTTATTTTTTCTGATAATTTTTATATAAGTGTGTGCAACCATACAAAAGCTTTTTGTTTCATGTTGCAGAGGATCTCTGTCAAAGTTGAAAGTAGTTGGAGTTAATCTCAATAAAAATGGTGCAGACTGGAAAGATGTTGCATTCATTGAATGACCAGTTGACTGAACAGTTGTTATCCAACAGGCTCAGAATTATTTTAGTTAAGGACTGCTGGTAATGCTGCATAATCTGTCAAATTTTAGCAGTTCCTAGCAGCCCTAAGGATGGGGATGTCTGAAATGTCATAACAGTAAATGGATCATCATTAAACTGGTTATACAGCTAGTGTCCAGATGACGAAGCCTAGTGACTCAGACAAATCTTGAAACAACTGTTAGCATTGCTTCCACTGGATGAAATGAAATAACTCATCTAGTGCCACCAGTATTTTAATTTGTCCAAAGTATTGGTTTCAGATACCCGAGGGAACCAGGATGCAAACAAAGAGCTTTAATTTTTAACCAGAAGTTATTCATTCAGTCAGAAGGTAGACCTCAAGATAGATAGTAGTTAGTGTTAGGCAATAAGGATGAGTAGTTAGTGTTAAGGACAAACCACTGATCAAGGAGATGATCAGTAGCTTTCGGAGAACTGAAATCTTCAAGCTGTAGTTGAAAGTGAACAATCTTGTCGGCAGTCTGTGATCTGTGCCTGCAGCTCAGTCTCCAAAAACTTGAAAATCTATTTTTGTACTAATTTCCAACTGCTAGCATGGCATCACACTAAACTCGGATGGTTAATATAGCTTATAGTACTGCTGTGTAGCCAGACAGAGCTGCAAGCATGCTGGAAAGTCTTAGACTGATAACCTAATTAAAAAAGCTCATCATTAGAGGTAAAATCTCAGTTCTTCTGTTTTGTCCAAATAACTGACCAAAACCCAACAGCATTCCACTCACACAGGGCATCCCCACACCTGAGAGGCTTTGTTCCTTCCAGCTTTTGACATTTTCACTTGTTAAGTTTATTATTATTTGTCTGTCGATTGACTAAGTGGAATTGTATGTAAAGGAGAGCTAGTAAATTATGTTGGCTGATAACTCTATCAGTCCATGAACTGTAGCCTGTGGTGTCTGTTGGCCTAAAACTAATAAGAAATTGGCAGAAAGAAATGTCAAAGGTGGAGAAATGGAGGCATCAACATCAGTATCAGCCTCAGAAATCAATCTCCTGCTGAATGCATAAAATGTATTCTGGAGAAAAATATAAGGAACAAAATTGCAACTTATACAGATGCTAAAAAAAATAAAAATCTAAAAGACTTTTACAAAAAGCATCTCATATTCAAGGGAACAAAATACCTGACAAAACCAAACAATGACTAACAAGTATACCCAACATAGGGACAGACAGAGGAAACAAAGCAATGTCCAGAAATGACATGAATTACAATGGAGTTGCATGCAGCAAATGAAAATGAGTGCGCACAGCTGCAGTTAAACATCAAAAATATTTTTACACTGCTGAGGAAGAACCGAAGACAGGAGTTCAATAGCTGCTCCAGAGGGACGCTGCCTGTAACTCAGCACCCAGCTGCCAGCTATTGACCCCACACACCAGATGAATCCAGTTTTCTCTGAAGAAAAGAAATACAGGAATGAGGCAGACACCACTACCCGTGTGTGTGTGTGTGTGTGTGTGTGTGCACGTGTGTGTGCGTTTACCCCTTTCTTCTCATCCCTAAACTTACAGCCATCAAATCGCAGCCGCTGGGTACAGCTGTCGGATTGACTTCCAAAACCGGACAGTCACTCTGAAACTCCAACCCCCCACTACACACTCACGCACAGACACACACACACATTAGCATCCGCCCTCAGATATAGTGAGTGTAATCTGCTTAGTTTATGCCTGACTCATAGCCATCCATCAATTACTGAGACAGAGGTAAAGACGACTGACACTGTGTGCAAACACTATTGTTTTGCTGCACCAACACAGTAACTCAAACACGTAAATGGTTTACAAAAGGGAAGAGACAGAGCAAAAGAGAGGGAGAGAATAAATAAGTGATATGAACAATAACATGGACATTTGTGAAGAGAGAGACAAACTAATCACATATAGATAGAAATAAGCTTCAGTCTGTTTTCATGCTTTATGGCTTGATGCCTTTAAATTGATTGGTGGCAGGGAAATGATACATACAATGCATTGACTGACAGATGAGCACTTGGAATAGGATCAATTTCACTTTATTGATCTGTAGCACACTGTACGTTCAGGGATCAGAGGTCTCACACGCAGACACACACACATGTCCACGTCTGAAACCTTAGAAAGCCTCAGGGAGAAGCCTAAAGCGATGTAACCATAGAAATGTCACTTAGAGCGACTGGGACCTGCTGCTGGTGCTGCGATCCTCAGCGGGTCAATGGTCATCAAATGGTTTTCACTTAACTGGAGATTCCACAGTCCCACTGCGTAGAAATGAGTCAGTGCTGGGAAACATACATGTACAGGAAGGCGCTAAGGCGGCAGGGTTTTGTTACAACTAATTTGGGATCATTTCTAAAAAACATCTGAGACTCCATGAACAGTAACTGCGGAATTGCAGGCGGCTCATTCTTAATCCTAATGACTTGGCTGTAGTGCCTCCTAGTGGAGGAATTTCTATTATATTCACATCAGCTTTTCACAATTCCTTTAACTGACCATGTTTGATACGGGCTGGTTATTTAAAAGCATGGTTAAGGACTCTAATGCAGTTTTAATGGGACTCAAGTTTAAACAGCTTACTGTAATTATGGTGCGTGCTCATTGTTCAGTGTTCCTCTGTCCCATCATCATGCCATGTTGTCTTCTCTGCCAGGTGCCCATCTGGAAGCTCTTAAGGTAATTATGTAACCAAGCCTATCCTAACAGCATAATGTGGATTACTGCTGCACGGGCCCTTTATATTCTAAATGAGCAGGATTGGATTAACTGATCAGCTTCTGGTCCCAACATTAGCTTCACTTCACCCACCTCTCTGCATTTCCTTACAACTTCAGTGGTTTGCAACCCTCTCTCCTTAGACCCAAATAAAACTTTTTAGCATTTCTACTGCTTTATACTGCACTAAAATACAGTGCATCAAAACAGCAGTTCCAAATCTTTTCGAATGGTGACGTCTTACTGCACACGCAGTCAAATCTGTCAGATTTACACATTATAACTTTAGGGATGTTTTAATCCAATTAAATAGTTTGAGGTCCAGAGAAGAAAGGCTAACTGATATCTGTCTAAAACAGCAAATATTACAATAACAAACAAAAAAATGCATCATTTTGTTTTTCTTATCTCACAAACCCTCAGATTTAACTTGTGATTTTTTGGGGGGAGCCCAAACCTCAGGATTAAAACTACTATCTGAACTGCGAAACTGTGCATAAGTCGGAACATTTTGTGAAAAAGATATTGCCATTTTGGATTCTAAATAGTCCAAAGACAACATTATGAAATGTTAAAATTAAGAAATGTAATGCAGGTATGCTTATTTTGTATTTGCTAGCAACACACTGAAAATGGGACAGGGGCAACAAAAGAAGAGGAGTTTTGTAATGTAAGATATCAATATTGACCATCTGGGTAAAATAAGACCATCCTAGTGAAGCTGAGTCTTTCAGATGTAAGGATGACTCACTCTGTGAAACACTGCCTGAACAAATACTTCAACACTTTTTGTAGTAAATTCAAATATGAATGTAAAATTACAAATAATATAGGGATTTCACCATCTACAGTTCATAATATCATTAACAGAACATAGCAACATCTGTGATGCTGTGGGCCCTTTAACACAGCGTGGGTAACTTGCACATGTCTGAAGAATTGACACGTTTTGGAGCAACATAGGCTGCTTATTTTCAGCGACACAATGTCAAACCGCATTCTTCCCAGATTACAGCTACATGGCTCAACAGTAAAAGAGTCAAGGTGCAAAATTGAGTTTCCGGAAAAAAAACATGACAAGCATCTAAAATCCTATATGAAGGAAAAATTAAAAAGAATAATAATACAAAATTAAAGTATTTGGTACAAACTGGGTTTGGGTAAAGGTAAAATGCTCATAATGCATTAATGTATCCCCAGCAATGAGCTAAGAATAATTTTACTACTTGTGTTTAAGTTGAATAAATGACTTTTTTACATTTAGCTGATGACTTGCTTTACTTTATTTCAGAAAGCTTTTACTAGTCTTGACTTGAGCATAAAAAAAATGTAATTCATTCAGACACAAGTGACAGCATGTTACAAAGTCTTACACATACAGTACATCCACACATCTGCTTCCGAAACCTGACTCAGGTGAACAGACACAAATGCAGGTTCAACACACACTGAATCCTGGGAGTCAGCACCACACAGGCACACACATGCACGCACACACACACACACACACACACACAGGACACAGTCTATCTCATCATATCACTTTTCCCTCCACAGGTGGTAAATTTAGCCGTCTGGCTCACTGTCAGCATTACTACAATAAACAAATCAACACAAACTCAAAGAGCTGTCTTGTCATGTTGGTTTAAAAAAAAAAAGTCTGTGCAGCTTTGTGTATTTACCTTCTGGCTTTCTTTCTACCTATCCATCTAGGCACCCCTCTAATGTTGTCTAACACATTCTGTCAGCAGCTCCACAGGTGAGCCAGTCTCATCTCATGACACTGTCTCACACCATGGAGAACTAATGCCAATACTTCCCCACCTTTTTCTGATTCCTCCACCTCTTCTTTCAAATCATCATTTCCCTCTGTTTCCTTTCTGGAAATATTTTCATTTTCATATTTCCTTCCTGTCCTTGCACATCTGATCTTACAGATGAACCCAGGGGCACCCCTAGGATTTCCAAGCTTTTGGGGAACGAAAAAAAGCCTCCCCCCTCTAAAATGCCCCATGGCTTACCCCAAACTCCACCCCTTTCTTCCTTAGGCTTTTAGTAAGGGGTTCTCTCAGTGTCCCCATCTTCTGGTCATCCCTCAGCCAGCTAGACCGCTCAGCGTAGTCCGCTGATTCCTGGCCACGCCGAAGTACACCAGTCAAAATGTAATTTTCTGCAAGATTACACATGATAATGACTCGCTTTGGAGGGTCACCATAAATGATGACTTCCAATTATAGATGCACAACTATCGATCCGTCAACAGAAGGAGTGAGAGGGGGGAGGGGCAGAGCTGTATAGATGTTCAGATGTTTGATGACATCTTTCTTGATACTACACGCACACACAAAGAAAGAAACAAAGACAATGCTGCAGAAATACTGAATAGCTTAACAACTGCTGAACTGCTTACAAAGTCTTACACAGAGACATAAAACCAAGTATTGATGGGAGCCAATAAAAAGCCTGAGAGACGAGTTCACCTGGGAGCAGAGTAGATCTTCACCTGGTTAAACACACACAGACTGTATACACACCTCTGTTTCTATTCAAACACAATGCTGGACTATTTAGGAGCAGACAAGAACAAAACCACATCAGTCCATTTTCTACAATTAAAAGAAACCCTGCGTCTACTTCTTCCCGTTCGCTCGTCTTACTGCTTTTGCTCAGTACTCACTGTCAGTTTCATCCACTGGCTGGCTGGTCCCCCGCTCTACAGCTGCAGTCAGTCAGTCAGTCTCAAGGACAAACGCTCCAGCTCTCCTCGCCTCCGGTCTCCGTAGCTCAGCGATGCAGCAGCAGCACCACACACACACGCACACAAATATATAAACTCACACACCCACATGCCCCTCATTCTCTCCTCTCAGCATCTCACTCTGATCCAGTGCTGAGTTTACCTACCTTCCTGTCTGTAGTGTGCACACACAGGAGTCCAGAGAGTGTCTGACAGAAAGTGTGTCTAAAGAGAAGGGGGTGTGGGGGTGGTGGTGGGGCAGACTATGGGGGGTGTGGAGGACACAGCCAGTGTTCCCTTATATGCAGAGGGAGGTGGTGAGTAGAAGGGAGGGTAGAGGACACACAGCGCTCCTGTATTCCCATAGATACAGAGGAGGGATTTGTATTGCAGCCTTGCAAAGATGGGAAAGAGAGCAAGAGGAAAAGAGGGAGGGAGGGAGACAGAGAGAGAATGCATCATATTTCAGTGGTGTTGAGTCAGCATGTGAATGTGATGCATGTGTTGATAGAGTTGGAAATATTCAGAGGGCATGTTCTCATGAGCAGTTCTGGCTTAAAGCTCTCTTCAAAGCAGCTGTGAGTGTAGGTTTGTGCATGTACTGCCCCAGGAACACTGACTAGAAAGTTCTCTTGGTTTATGTTTAAGTAATGAATGTCATCATGACCAGAGGCTGGTTTCCTTCACACTGGGCAAAAAATGTTAATTCAACAAGTTCATTTTACAGTCCCAGTGTGATGGCTCACAACAGACTGCAAACCTTCAATTTGGCAGGAAAAAAATCTCAACAGTTTTGGTTTCTTTTATCAGCTAATAAGTTTCTTTCAAAAACAGCAGGCACGGATCAAAGTTAGAGCTTGACCACTATTACTGGCCTAGTAAACTAGTGTGAATGGTGGGCAATAAGAAACAAGGTACTGCAGAACAGAAATGCCAAAAATATATTTAGGGTTATTCAGAAAGTGCATTGTCATCCTTTAAATGTCTATCAACTGGTTATTCAGCAAATTTCAATGTGAAAACAAAAGGGACCAATATCAACAATGTTGACACGTGAATGACAAGAATTATATTTAGAGAGAGAGAGAGAGAGAGAGAGAGAGAGAGAGAGAGACTTCTATGATTGTGCTTCTTATAATAATTGTGGTAAAATAATATATATTAATACAGTTTGAATTGCTGCTCTAACAAATGGAATGAGAAATAAACATGTACAAATATATTTGATAATCTAAATTCTGGGATGCTTAAAAGGAGAACAAACTAGGGCTGCATCTAACAATTAATATTATTATTCATTGAATAAACTGCCAGACTTAATTAAATGACTCCTCATCTTAAAATGACCACTACAGAGAGCACAATAGAAAGAAAAGCACCAAATGAAAGAAACAGCTTTGAATTGTTGGTTTGAACACTATGAAACACATGAATTTGTTGACTGGTTAATCAAATTATTGACTAACCATAGCAGCTATTGTATCAACTTCACAAAAACACTAATATTTTGCTTCAATAATTTCTCATTACACAAAGAGGAGAGATGATGAGGGTACTTTATTTAGCTCTGTGTAACGCTGCTCACAGATTGCATAAAGCCCCAATAACCTCAGCAGGGGGGGCAATCTGATAGTAGCCTGAAAGGCAAAACATGGGGCAAAAAGTACACAAGTTCTTGTTGCGTTATTGCTATGAACACACAGTAATAACTGAAGATGACAGACTAACAATTTGAACTCAAAGATTCTCCTAAAACTCCATTTTTAGGGATGGACAGACATACACACATAGACAGAAAATTGTAGGGCAATAAACTGAAACTGGGGGGGCATTTTAGAAACCTTACAATCACATGTGGAAATTATGTCATTGGTCATAGGCCTCAAAAATCTACAATTCAAATTAATTGTCAAGACTCCTTTGGTTTAAACTAATCGATTAAATAAACTAGTTTTAGGCTCAGTTTGGCTTCAAGAACTGTCTCTGAATTTTCATTAGCCTAATGGAGAAAACTAGTTCTGTAAGAGGTCTATAGGTAAGAACAAACACCACTTTCTGAATAAGAGGTCGACCACCTCTTCTACCAGTCTGGCTGGCTGAAATCTCCCAGGTCAAATGTAGATCAGGCTGAACTATGGAGCGAAGCAGGAGGCCAATCAGTTCACATCTGGAAGCAAATGTGTCTCGAGCCGTAAAACACATACAAGAGTGGGAAACGAATTTTGCCGAGACCACCCTTTGTCAAAAAGTCTAATTAAGGAAATGAAACAAAAACACATTAACAGTGTTAAGCAGAACCTTTGAATGGGTGTCAAGTTTGCTCACATGTTGTAAACATTCAAATTTGCTAAATGTATTAATGTTCTGGAATTAAACAGCAATTTCAAACCTGCATGGAAACGCAGGGTATGGCATTATTTCATCATACAGTGTGTATCACTGAGCCTCGTTGTAGATGGCAGCAGTACAAACATACTTCGGGATAAAAATGGGTAAAACAGGACAATCAAGTGTAAGGAAATGATTTTACCTCACATGTTCAAATGTGTTTCCTTAGTAAACAGCAGCAGAAACCTGTGGCAACCACAGCTGCACAGGAATACATAGTGGTGTTAAAATGAATGGAAAATTGTGGTTTTGATTTTTATCTTTTGTGTTTGTTTTTGTGAAGATAATAACATTCTGATGAGTCAACTTCTTCCATTGAATGAAGAATAAAATGGGTGGGAAAATCATCCAGATCTCCCCGCACTTCCATACAGTGTTGATTGATTAAAATAAAAAAGAAACCTAAAATAGATTTTGAGGTATAGTCTGCTCAAATAGTCTTCCAAAAATTGTTGTGCAATATTTGACAAAACTGCTTATCTTTAACTCAAAAATAGCAAATACCACTGACTGAAAACAAACTGCACTGTTATCACTGGTGCACTGCTTTCAGTATGTGTTCAACAATACCTCAGGTCCAAGGTCTGTAATGGCCGAGGCAGCACACCTGCTGAACACGCTAACAATGAGGCCTTAATGTGGTTCATTTTCCCCAACAGGGATGTTTTTTTTTTTAAAACCACGTTTGCAAAAAGGGTTTTCTTCAGCTCAGTTTCAGTCATTCACTCTAGCATGTGGTTCCTTCAATATCTGTGAGCTGTCCGTGAGGATATGCCAGAGTTCTGTAGTTTCCCCAATATGGGAAGGTTTCTCCTTCACTTCAGACTCTGTTGCTAGGGCAGCCCTCACTCCATCCCATCATATGATGCACATTCCTGGATTATTCCGGACCATTTAACTGTTCATCGCCCTAAGCAGTGTTTTATCTCCAATACTTCTTGTAGTGATTGAATCATCTTTTCCCAGCCCTCTTCAGGGTCACGCTCCAGAAACTGTGTTCAGTTGAAACCAAGACCTGTGCCTTTTGGTCTCTGCGTGGCCCGGACGGGCTCGGTGATGCCTCTTCCCTCTGGACCCAGACCCATCCCGGGGCTCCAGCCCATGCTCTGCAACATGCGGTTCCCCATGTTTGTGTCAGGAATGGGAGGTGCATTCTCCCCGACAACTCCTGAAAAATAAAGGTTACATGTTGGAATAGAGGAAGGGCCCTGACAGCTTCTGTACATGTGCACACATTTTTAATCATACAGGGAGTGTGCCAGCAATATTAACATTACATAAGTAATGTTGGTTTTTTTCAAATGAGGGCTAAGGGCTATTTTCTACATGTGGCTAGAGAAACACCTCATCAGTAAAGTAAATTAATCAAATTTACAAACACTACTTCAAAACGTGGCTCTTATTTAGTTTAATGTTAATTGCAATGTTAATACTGTCTGAAAAGCAGCTCTTTTATATGTGAGAAACATAGCAATTAGCAGAGCTTCATAAGGCTACCTGCAGGTACATTAGTAAAGGCTAAACCAAATTTGCATATGCCAATCATACACAAATGTTAGTTAACATTAGTGAAGCTCTAATAGCAGAGTTTGCAAAATTTAAATGTGTCTTCTTCCACATGCGTGTCTATTCTCTGGTACAGGTTAAAAACACGATTATGGAACATGATGCTCTGAGGGTTATTACCACTACATTCAAACTGTTAAGTTCCTCTGAAGACATAAGATCTAAATAATACCAACATTTCCGGTAGTGTAGAAAATATAGCCTATGAGGGGAAGTGCACCCACGTCGGTCTAAAACCAGCAGGGGTCATTCTGTGTTCGCTTTTCCAAGAAAAATCAAGGTTCAGTCCCAGAGAAGGATGACCTATTAGCCTTTGTAATCCTGTCTTTATTTGTATGCAGTGCAAAGAAAAGCTGCCTGATCATTTACACAAATGCCTACTGACTCACATTTGGGCCAAGTCAAATTGTGAGTTTGGCAGGCCCTCGTAGGCACCCTGCTGTGAGGTTGGCACCTCCTATACCTTTGCATCCGAACTGCGTCCAGAATTTAAAACAGTGTTGATGTATCCAACGTATAACTGAACGTGTCAGTTTGGAAAATTAGATTTCAGCAGTCTACACATTTGTGCACGAAACCCAACAGACAGCAAACTATAGACTAATGTCTTTAGCTGGCACTACATTTGAGTATAATTCTGTATTTAAGGTAAGATCATGACAAAAAAATAAAAACATGGCTACAGAATATTTTAAAGTGGGACTTAGCATAACAGCATTAGGCTTTGCCACCTCACCCTTCCTGCCCCAGAAGCATAACTGGCCCAGAGGTAGTGATGTGAGGGGAGGGGGGTGATACACTAGTGTAAATGGCTAAAAGCTAATCCAGTATCTCTCTGACAGCATGACTTAGCCAGCTGACTCTTGTCCAGCAAAGCCTAGAAGGAAAGGGGGTTAAGAGATAAAGCAGGATTTAATAAAGGGAGGGGAGAAGAGATAGAGGAATATGAGACATGAGAGACTCCTTTTTCTCAATTAACCCTTTTAAAAATGTTGCGTGACATGCTCACTTCCTAACGCAGTGTTTACATCACTGTATGTGTGAGATAGAAGTTGAGCAGAAAAGCAGGCCGGTGACCATACGGAGCTCAGAAGAGGAAGGGGGAGGAGCACAAGAGACAAAGTGAGAGCCAAAAATACAGCGAAAGGGGAAGTTGGTAGTAAGTGCCAGATGGTGTGTTAGGTGTAGCTAGGTGTGCATCCAATACCTGAGGGGGCAATGGAACCGAGTGGGGCTGCTTTTCGCCTCCGCTTGACATCTCCTGTACACAGAGAGCCGAGGTGCCCACTGGTCTGTCTGCAGAATCAGTCAAGCAGGACAACAATTTGGCAGCATTAGTTTGATCTACAAAAGCACTATAAAACATTTTCCTATTTGTCTGAAAATTACAAACCAATACTAGGCAGGCATTAAACTAAATGAATCTAAGTTCTTGTTAGGTATTAACTGATTATTCTCACCTGCTGGCTGTTTTTACTGAACAGCTTCTACGATGCCCTCTGTCTGTCCGTGGATCCCAATGCAACTGAAGTGAAAGTGACGGAGTGAAGAGCACAAACACGTAGGTCTTTGCATTAGATCAAACCCTTTATGCTGCATTTCAATCTATTCAAAGAAACGTTGCTCACCTGTCCGTGTTCTCTCCTTGAGCCGGAGCTAAACCACGGACTGTTGGAGACATAATAGTATAATTAAGGCCACATATTCCCATCAAGGCAGTGTTCCAGAGGAAGAGACCAAACTGGTATTTATCATCATTTCTTGCAGTAAGTGAAGTCTTGGCCCTTTTCCACCAGAATAAGTTTAACAAAAAACCTAAGAACCTTTTAGGCTTTTCAAACCTGCTGCCTTACTTGCATTTAGAGTGCAAGAACTTAGTTTCACACTTTTTATTGATCAGTCTGCACTTAAGCAAATTGGAACAAATGCAAAATTGATAAAACAAAAGTTACTACAAAAATCTTTGTAAATTAACGTGTCTAAAAGCTATGCTGTGAACCAAGTTCCAGTTTACTTTGATTTCATATTGTGTTTAATAAAATTACTATTTTTTTCTGCAAATATGTGTACTAGATGATTAAACAGAATTAATTTCATGAAAACTGCAGCTTGCTGGGAGCTACTTTTCACAGTCTCAACCACTTCTTCTGTAAAACATCTTTGACTAAATAAAATGTTTTATAATTTCAAGAGCAGATTGCAAGGAACAGACTGTCAGAATGAGAGGCAGTAAAAAAAAAAAAAAAAAAGATGTTTCACTCACTCGTGGGAGTCCTGGGTTTGCCTGCTCAGTCTTTCATTGAAGCCTTGGCTGGAGCTGCCTTGCAACCCCGCATCAGACGCCTGCTGGTTTCCATGGAGACGACTCAGCCTTGCCTGGAAACCTGGCAGGAGTGAAGCAGGAGTGTGTCACCAATAAAATTCACAAATTGCTAATTGACTATTGAAATAATTATATCACTTTGATCAGTGTAATATTTCAACTCTGTTAATATGATTCTAGTTTAGAGAGTGATGATATTATTTAGCCTCCCTCCTAATTCTCTATATTAAAATTCTGTTCTTGATGATGTCATGAAGGCAGAGGAAAATGTATTAGCATTCATATACATGTATCCCTCAAACTAAAACCATAGACATGGAGGCGTGAATTACCTATTTTGGGTTTACAGCAACAATATATTGCCACATAATGTAGCATTGCCTTGTTTTTCTGTGTGTGAAATGTTTGCCTCCTGCTGGTCATGAACTGGAGAGCAACAACAAGGTAAGATGTATGTGCATGCACATTCCTACTGAGCCGTAAATCCTCGACATTATACTGTAAACGTTATGTAATATAAGTAAGTATGTATGAGCATAAGGTTATGTATTATGTGTTTATTAGGGTGTGTGTATGTTCTGGTGTGACATGTTACAGATGTGCGTATACATATTATAATGTAACAACCAACTCAAGCATGCCACATATGAGTGTGACTGATGTGACTGCAGCTTGCCTCTTTGTGCTCCAGGGCTCATAAGTGGGAAGGAGCCTGTGAGGATGCTATTGAAGACGGGGTCAGCTAGGTCCAGCTCTTCTGGCGCCGTCTCCCTCTCCCACCAGGGAACCACTCCTGCTATTCCACATGCACCTCCAGGCCCTGAACCAGAGCCTGGCTCACCTTCATAGAACCAGTCACTCTGTTCGTCGTCACCTAAAAGATACAAAGATTGAGAACATGTGAAAATCTGGTTGTTAAGCACTACTACATATATTTTAATTGTGTGATCTCAGCTATTTTAAAGCTTGCTGCAATATTACTGTAGTTTAATGTTAAAATAAAGTTATGAGTAGCACTGAGGTCCATTTCTGGTGTCTTCTTACTTTCAAATACCAATATGAAGTACAGTAAACAAAACCAACCGGTTTTTCAGTGAAATTCATAGTTTTAAATATAACTGAATATGTACCTTGTCTCCCCTCATCATTGGTGTAGAGGCCCCCGTCACTGCTGTTACTGACACTGCTGGTTTCACTACATAAGAGAAGCACAAAAAAATGTAAAATATTAAAATATAAAACATAGAAAATGTCCTTAGATAAAGAACCCAACTGTCAAGAAGAAGAAACATTAACTAGTTCTCTCTCTCTCACACACACACTGGGGATTATTTATGACCTGACTTTTTAAGTCTTTTTAAGATAAGTTGTTTTTAAAATTAACACTTTATTCCATATTAACTATGCACAAAATAGTTACATTTTGTGGTCCCAGGTGAACAAGGTGATAATAATGACAAAAAACAAAAAATGTGTAATATTTTATTCCTAGGCCTAAAAACAACAATACTTCATTTTTGACTCACACATACCCAAGTTTATAGAACATGAAAGCAGAGATTCAGGGGTTGCAACTTCTGTAAACAAAGGGCACTAAAGGAACAACAAAATCAAAACACTAACCACCTGTCACTCATGTCTTCATCTGAGCCCTTGTGCTCCTCCAACTCCATCTTGTCCTTGGACCCTTCAATTGGTGAAGAAATGTCCTCACTCTCCACCACAACCCCTTCATCTGTAGCCTCTACACCCAGTCTGTGCATGGCTAATTTCCTCTTCTTCACCCTGTTCTTCCCTCCTACCAGGCTACCTCCGCAGAGCTCCATTGCCCCTCTTCCCTCATTTGCACCCACTCTATGCGACCTGCCTCCAAGACGGGCTTTTGGGACAGGTGGAGGCCCAAGCATGGTGCAGGAGGGAGGTTCTGGTTCTACAGGTGGGTCTACAGCCATGCGTTTGACCTTACGCCGCCGCCTGAGACTGCGAGTTCCCTCTGTAGATCCCAGGACAGCCAGGTCATCTGGCCAAAGTGGCCGCTTGCTTCGCCCCACGTCAGCTGTGATAGGGGTACGCCGTTTGGGGCCAAGTTGTTCATCTGAGTCACTATTGTCACGAGCATGGCTGTTGGCAGCTGAAACACCTCCAATACTGCCACGGTAGTCCTGCAACAAACGGCACTGCAATAAGTACTGAGACTGCCAGTTAGGCCAAAGTGAAAGCAGACAGGCAGAATAAACAAACCACTGGAAAATGTTATGGGACAGTAATAAAGGATTATGTATCACTTTACCAAACAGTTTACTGCCAATTAAATAACAAAGAATCTTGACTTACATGAGCAATTCTAACACATTTTGTAAACAGAAAGAGAAGTTTCTTAAGATGTTTTTCCTGATATGATTTAAGAATCTAAGAATTTCACCTTGACATTATGTGCATTTGATTTGATTTTACCAATTTTCTTACATAATGATGTGAAGCATCTTGGATTGCCATTCTGTATTAGAAATGCTTTACTAATAAAATTGCATTGACTTGCCTAGATTAGACTGAAAACTGCTTTTGACTTAAGTGTTTTGCTCGAGCACCTTTTAGGTTGTTTATTGGCAGATGGTTTTGAAACTGAAAGGAGTAACTGTCCTCCATCCACTCACATGACCTCACCTTGTGTTCTTCCACACTTGACTCTGAACCCTCACTAAGGTGCCCTGCCTCCCAGGGCGGGTGTGGGTTGTCCGAGCGTCGTTTTCTACCCCTCCGCTTCCGAGCCTGCCTCTTCAGCAGACAGCCCACTGCCAGTGCATGATCTCCTCCATCACCAAAACCACCTCGCGCAGCTTGCTCAGAGCTCTCTTCCAGTGCTGATACCAAGTCATGGACCAGCTCATCCATCGTCCGGCGAAAGTGCCTGAGGTGGAGGAAAATGGGGTAAAGTTACTGTTGTACATGGGTAACACATAAACTGATTATTCTTGTGTTTTACTGGGCAACCAGCAGTGTCTGCACAGTAGTTATGGGTGTTACTGGGATACATATTGGCATTGGACTGCGAAAATCTGTGTATGCTTGGACGCTGCCACTAGTAAGTATGGGGCCATCAACAGACCCACATCCAAGCGCTCTCATGCTGACTAGCTTAGCTACATAGATAGACGGTGAAATAGCTGTGAAACTCACCTTGGCCACACTGCAATTCACGTATTACACGTTATTCATGTCTTTTCGTCGAGCAATGTAAGAGCCAACACCCAATGAGTTTACTTCTCAGTACTTACTTTGACGTACGCCAAATACAAAATCTTGCTGAGGTAAAAGGTAAAAGCCTGCGATGTCGTCTGCAGACTGAATTTAACGTTAACGCTGACACTGCTCTAAGTTAGCGAATAATGGCTTCATATGCTAACGGTTCCTGCTAGCTGGCTGAGTTAACGTTATCTTTAACAAACGTCCAACTATCACTAAAACTAGTTAATTAACTGCTTTCAAGTCCCAACACTTCTTCCGTTGTATGTGCTAGTTACAGCGAATGACCCTAGAAACTAACCAACAAAGGAAACATTTGATGCGTTAGGACAGCTATGCTACTAGCCAGTTAGCATTGCTAGCTTTAGCTCTCCCCACACCGGCGAATTCACGAGAGTGGAGTGGACGTGAACAATATGTTACGTCTCCGTGATTTCAAAGACCACCTACCAGCCGGTTCCCGCTTTGCCGATGGTTTTTAGATTAGCTGCACGGAACATTAAAGCCGCAAAATTCCAGATATCTTTAGCCAGAAACAACAGATAAACAGTGACACACCACAGACACCATCATGACACAAAAGCTAACGATCAGCTAGCTGGATCAATATGCGACAAGAGGAGGACACCGTGAAAGCAGCAAGAGGTAGTATGCTGCCTTCAAGTGCGGCAAAAAAGTCACGATTACCAGGGCATTACCAGGATTAGGGCATCAGACTACAGTAAAATTGAAAACAACAACAACAACAACAACAACAACAACAATAATAATAATATAATTCAATTTATCAATATATGAGTTGTAACTAAGGATTAAAAATAGAACATTTATTTTAATCATATCTTGATAAGATTATTAGTAGTATCAAGAACTATACTTCCTAGGATGATGCCATATTTGCAACTGTGTGCAAATAATATACGCGTTGGGATCTGACAGCAATTATGCACGTTTTTTGACATTAGATATTGTATTTGTTTGGGATTCAAAATAGCTCACAACACGAGTCGGGAGAAAGGAATAACTCCAGTGATATCAATTGATCCCAGTGGTCATGTCAAAGGTATATCCTTTTTCCACATTTCAATGTTATTAAAGGGGTCTCAATCTGAAGATAAATGCTCCTGATAATAATGTCGGGATCGGACTGTATCCAAACCAGGTTGTATCGAATAAGGCTAAACGTGTCTGGACTAAACAATGATAAACTTTGAGACGCCTAATCCGCCCGTGTTTAATTTGAACACTAGAGGGCGGTGTAGTCTACAAATAGATTAGCATCAAATCAATTATCCCATGGTTTCAAGCACAGGTCACGAGTCAAACACATCAGCGATGTCAGCGTCATATTAATTACAGTGACCATTAGAAGAGTGACTAGGTGCCCTTAAGTCTTTGGCTTCACCCCATGCAACAGGTGCTCTGGTCGTGTTGCTGTGGTCTGAGTTTCAGTGAAAGTGCCAATAAGGTCATCACTGGGTCAGCAACAGCAACAAGTGTCCCACATTCTCTGTTTCATAATAAGAAATTTCAAAAAGTTCTGTGTGTTCTGTGCCAAGGTAATTTGTCACCTTACTGGTGCATAATCATGTGTATGTAAGTGACAAACAATCCTTAACAGGTGTCTCCTCCTCAAATTCCTGAGAAGTCATAGGGTCCGATGGATGATACCAACTCCAGGACTGTCTCGGGTTTCTCAGCTAGGGCCCCAGGAAAATTTAGTAAGACGCTGGACATTCTGGACATTTGAACATGGCAGTCAGAAACTTAACATGCTCACAGAGTAAAGACACAAGTTTTATACGGGAGCAGACTTTTGTTGACCACAAATCTGCAGCTGGGATTTATCACACTATGGAATCATGATATCAGCAGATGATGGTGAAGAGGTAGACGATGCTGCTCAACATTATGCCGCTGACACAACCTGGAGCTGGGTAAAGTGATTTGTAAATCATCTGCATGTGTACGTGAAAAACAAACATGAAGTCCACTTACTTTCAGCGCATATTATAGTTTTTAATCTTGTGGCTTTTGTTAAAGTTGTGATCAAAACACCCTACAGAATATACACATATCCCCACCTTATACTCTGAGCTATTAAAAAAAAACAATCTCATTTCTCCCGCTTTTCAAATTGTACAGCTCACTACTGCTTAAAACTTTATTAAGGAAGCATTTTTTATCCTTTTATTCTCTGTGTCAGAGTTTGGCAGTTTCAATAGGTCTTATGACTCTCAGGCCAGAATAGCCTGAGCCAATCAGAGGCTTTCTTAGATATCAAGGGAGTGTGTAAAAATATTACCCAATGAAAATGTTAAAACAAGAGCTCTTGCTGAGTCAACTGAAATAATGTGTAAACAGTATAAATAGTATTTGTACGTTCTGATGGCATGTGGCAGACTGTGTGGAGTCAAGTTTAGTGGAGTCACCAAATTAAAATGACTGTCAGCAGAGTTTTAGCACCAAAGTACAAATAAAAACACTATGCTTAAAAAGGACTTAATGATACAAATGTAAACAAGCAATTGGTGCGCAGGAAGCATTCAGCTCAGAGCTACACGTCAATGTATGCATGTAAAAAATAAAATATAACAAAGACTGTGGAAAATGAAAGCAAGTGTTTCTTTCTTGTGATATACTGCTGCTCACACACTGGTTCAGCTCTTCTTGGCATAGTAACCTGTTTGTAGAAGCATATCATTGGGGGCAGCTGTGTGGATCATATATCCTTGGAGAATTCACTGACATTGAAATTAAGACTGAAACTGCCTGTGTGTAGCAGTGCCAATATAGGGAAACCAGTGCTATAGTACAGTATATGTCATAACAAATGATTAAGGAATTGTTAGTGTAGTGACATTTATAGTCAAAGTTGTACATTTATCTAAAAGAAAGTGGATTTCTTGAGGTGTTGCGTTGTTAACTTGCATGTGTAGTAAAAAATGTATGAGCAAGATATATCTTGAAAAGGCTTAATCTAAAACAAGCATAGTGGACAACAGCAGAAAAACTATCTGATAGTACATTATATCTAACTTAGCGGAATGTATTTAGATAACTTATTTCACTATACCCATTCATAAAACTGCTTCATATCCCGTGAAGGCGCAGGTTGCTGCAGAGACAACAGTCTAACAAGAGAAACCTCTCCGGCAGCAAACTGATGGTAAAAGTAAACATCCAAAGCAATAAACCACAAACCACACACACTCAGTCAGGACAGTAGAACACGAGGCAGCTGCTGCGACACTGTACACTGATATAGTGATATGTACTGCTTGCTACTTAACACAGCTTATACATATACAAACTATATTGGTTTATAAAGAAGACATCTCTTTGCTGTTATCTGGGTTTTTTTTTCTTGGTTTAACTCACCTCACAGCAAAATACTGTCATCAGACAGTGTGAACCTTTCAAAAGCACACACGAGTCACACTAGATGATTATGAAACCAATGGCGTCTTTAACAATGTCACGGAGGACCAAGGTCAGCATGGCCACTCTCAGCAGTCTGCAGAAAAATGTGATATACTGTGCAGAGGTGGGAGACGTACACAAACTTAATACTTGAGTAAAAAATCAAGTACTGGCCTTAAAAAATTCTCCACTACACGTACCACTTCTTTCACTTCGTTTACTCAAGTAAAAGCAAAGCAGATTATCTACATTTTTCATAAGTACTCCAGTGATAAAACAAAATATACTGATTCTGATAATTGTAGTATCAAATATACAATAATTATTTAAAAACAGGGGTCAAAGATCAATTCTAAGATAGAGCTAATTTTAAAATCTTTATGAGCTGGTTAACATATGATGGTAAGTCAGCATTAAAAAGTTCAGACTTTAAAAAAATAATCAAACCACTAAGTGGTTTGAATGTTGTGGCTGATCATTCTTCTAGTTCTAGCCTAACCCAGAAACACTGCTTTATACACACCCACGTATTCACATTGGTCTGGCTTTTTTTGTGAGGAAGAGGAATGAGATATGTTGTTGTTGTTAGTACACATGCAGTGCAGCAATGAAAAAATAAAATCTAGCCCTAATTTCGGACAGTGTACACTGTCAAATTCCTGTGTTTGTAATTGAGCAAGAGCAAACCCCTTATTGCACAGACATTAAATATTTGCTGCTTTCATTGCTTCATAGTTCCATCACCAGTCAACAACATCCTCCTGAGAGTCACAGTACATGGTGTCAGACCTACACATCGCATGTGTTAAACGGCAGGATTGTGATTGGCCAGAAAGATCACCTCACTGCATCAGGCTGACTCGGCTTCTTCAAAGGCTGACGTAGTTCCACTATTTCCTGCCGTCATAGAGGTGTAGCTGCTAGATACAGCTTCCTGTAGGGCGCTTTAAACAGAGACAAACAGACACTTTCACATGAGAAACATAAAGCATATCCATTAAATTGTATTCAAAACCCTGCTTCATTACGTGACAGTTTAAGTGAGACCCAAGTAAAACACGCCACGGGGAGCGTCTGCTTTTGCATTTGAACGGAATAAATTAGCTGTCCGCAACCTTGTAAGCAAGCGACTGCATTTTTGCTGCCACTGTGGCAGCTGAGATGCTGCTTTTGGCAACTCAACGTCTCGGCGCTGATTGGTCAGGCGGCAGTTCGCTGCTCATGACGTCAGCGCCTATAAGTGAGAGAAAGCGAAAGACACAGGCAATCTGAGGGAGACATAAGAGTCGATCTGACTTAAATACCCCGATTCTGCCACTGTAATTTGATGGCAGCAACTCGGGGCTATATCACAAACTCAGACAACACCTCAAGAGGAGAATACGTCCATATAATGTCTGGTTGTGCTGCCGTCCACCGCTGAAGGCTGTCTGATACGTTATAAGGTAGGACTTGACTGCACCCCCCTGTGATGATATGTTTGATGACTGGACTTGCCGTCCACCAACATTATCCATCGGTAATGTTGGTGGACAGGATATTATCAGTCAGCTATTAACATACACAGTTTTGATTATTGTTGAATATAATGCAGTTATTATTGTTAAGGGAACTGTAGCTTATTAATATGTATTGTCATGTGAGTTTTTTTTATTAAAAAAAGAACTCATTACTTACATCTTACATCTTCTAAGACTTTATTTCCTGAAATGGTAAACTGGAGTGTAGATTATATTTTTGTGGCATATGGTTTATGTCAGTCTCTGTCCATACTTGCAACCCCATTATCTGCTGAGTGGTCCATGCAGATTTCCAGTCTGCAGGGAAACTGCAGCCTGTAAAGCTATTAAACTAATGAGCATATCACCACTAAACACAAGTATTTGGCTTTTATAAAAATAGGATTTCTTAAGGTCTCCCTGAATTTTCACCAAAGATTGGTTGTGGTTTCATCCAGTACAACTATTTTTTTTTAAACTAAGCAGTGTTGTCAGTGTTTTGTTTATCTTTTTATCTATTTTTGGATAGAACTGCTCTGCAGCACGTAGTGGCATTTCACACTAAAGGCGTTCTGCTTTCAAAATCAGATGGACTTGCTTGCACTTTTAAACCCAATGTCTCTTTAAAAAAGGGCAATTAATAATTTAACACAGGGAAGGTGATCTGTAAGACGCATTTCAAGAACCAGACATGGTTATGGCTTCTTAGGACTTCGTGATCTTTTTCATGGGGCTTCTTCTGTCAGTCACATACTAAAAGTGGCATATATAGGTAAAGCTCCAGCCATGTCTTCTTAGCAAATCATCTTTGAGGGGAGCACTGCCCACTGAATTAAGGGCAGACCCTCTTCTCCTCTCCCTGTTATTAGGCAACACCAAACCTAATTTTATATTTAAATCTATACAAATGAGATTTGTCATGTTTGGTCATTTTTGTTTGCATCAGAACAGAAGTACACTTTAAACTTTGAAATACAATAAATTCTAGATTTCAATCAGTATTATAACATTATGCGAAGCAGCAATGAGTAATGTAAATTGGTTGAGCAAGACACAGATAAAAAGATCATTGTCTTTCTCAGTTGTTTTGGTTTTGTTTATTTGTTTGTTAATTTTAACTTTGCTTGGTAATAAACTCTAATAGATTTATGAGGCATTTCTGAATTACTACTCTCAAAAACGGACCTGTCTGTTCAGGACTGCGTGGGTGTGATCTGATTTGTGACTAAATGATTCAGATTCATTTAACAACAGATTCAGATGTTGTTAAATGCTGAGTAACACTCCCAAGTGCATGACATCACTTTTTTCTGTCTTAGTCACCTTCTGAATAAAAACAGACAAGATAACAGTTACAGAAATCGTTAATGTGATTGTTGAAATGTTTGTATTGTATTATAATAATAAGCTGATTGAGAGAACAAATAATGTTTGTTTTTAAGGGTGTAGAGTAATCCAATCGAACAAACTTCATTCTGAGCCAAGTACTTGCATAGCAGTATCCTTTACTACCAAAAGACATTGGCATTGTTCTCATGTCTCTGAGAGCTTTACCTAATTATTCTACTGTAGTTGGGTTTAGCTCAGTGAATAAACAGCAGAGAGGGTTTGCTACAACCTTCACAAGATGAATGCAGACTGATCTTGTTCTGTCTTATGACCTCTTGTGTCTGACATTGCTGAATGGAAAGAAGCGGGATAGGATTTCCGGGCTCATCTAGATAGGGGGAAGAAGGCAAAGTACACTATGTATTTCAACATACAAGAATACGAAACAGGAACCTGGTCCCGTCTCCCCACCCTTACTAGTCAAATTATTTTTAGAGTATTAGATTAACTCCGTCCCATTCCTGTGAAGAAGTTATAGACGTTGTTTAAATGGCAGACTGAAGAATGGCACAGCAGATGTCGGTTCATACTTAACACCTCCTGCAATGTAGGTGTTTCAAATGTTGCTGTTGCTTATTGGTCACAACTCAGAGATTCTTTAGACCGTGTGGTTTGGCTAAAGTGTATATTTTTAATCCTAAATCATTTTTACTGTCCTGTGTTTTCCCACTCTTTCACCTTTGCCTCCTCCAGACCCGTCAGACCATGAACTACGTGGGCCAGTTGGCAGGCCAGGTGTTTGTCCAGGTCAAGGAGCTGTACAGAGGCCTGAACCCTGCCACCCTTTCTGGCTGCATTGACGTCATTGTAGTGAGACAGCCCGATGGCTCCCTGCAGTGTTCACCTTTCCATGTACGTTTTGGAAAGATGGGTGTCCTCCGGTCCAGAGAAAAAGTGGTAAGCAGATGTCAAACAGGACAGGTCAATTGCCTTTGTAGTAAAGCAAAGTTTCACATTGAAGGAGTTGCAACTATCCCAATATATTTCCTAAGGTTAAGTATTTTCCATCCACTATTCACTTTTTCCCCAATTCAGGTAGACATGGAGATCAACGGAGAACCAGTGGCTCTGCATATGAAGCTAGGGGACAATGGAGAAGCCTTCTTTGTGCAAGAAACAGAGAATGATCAGGTATGCATGGCCATAATTTTAGGTGAGCGGTGAGTGGCCTTGTGATTATTGTATAAGTGAAATACTATGTCTGTTAAATAGCACACATTGATTTTTATAAAACCAAGATTCAAATGAAAACATGCATCAGTCTCCGCTCCTTTGATGTGTTGAAACCCAGACACACGCACGTTACAACCATAAAGCATTATCCAAACTCCCTTCCTCCTCACACCCAGTCATAGTAGTTTGAACAAGGTCACGTTGTGTACAGAATTGGCACAGCAGCCAGGAATTTCTTCCTTTACTTTCAGGCTGCACAGCATTCTTCTGTTCATCAGTGAGTGAGAGTCCTGAATGCAGCATTTACTAACCCAGGGCTTCTGGTCTATGGCCATATGATTAAAATAAACATAATCCAGCACTGGAGATTTCTGCGAAATAAATGTGCACCATCAAAAGTAGACTTTGTGTATTTGTGGCTTAACTACAAGAAACATAATGTTAATTGGTGATACGTTAAATAGATTAAGTCAGAAAGAAAAACTTGATTGTTTCTTATGGCTCTATTAATAAATCTATCGAATAAAACAGAGAATATTGTAAATTGTAGAAAAGAATAATAACAAAATATATGTTGAATGACATGTAAAACAGTAAAGTACAGACAGTGATAGGAAATCTAACGCCAGACTGAGTTTGAGTTTACTGGGAGTCTGAAAACCTCTGTTCTTTAATTAAAACTCAGTTTAGAAATTGTGTAAAACTGTGAAAAAAGCAGCGTCCTTACTTAGTGGAAATCTGTTTCTTAATGTGTTTCATAAAATTAAAGAACCAAGTCATGTGTAATGCCCGAATAAATGTCTCTGTGCTATGCTATGCATATGAAGATGTGTGCAGTTGAAAGTCGAAAACAAGTAGTCAACTACTGAGACTGGGGGACTGGCTCCAAGAAGGGAAGTGGGAGAATTATTCTCTGCAGAGTGGTGTCAAATTCCCAAGCTTGGAAGAGAAAGGAGGGGAGGAGTTGTGTCTTTCAACTGTTTTTTTTCTTGGCACATGGAAGCAAAACGTGAGGAGCATTGTCAGACCACAAATCATATGGTTATGTCTCAGTTTTTCCTTCCTCTTTCTCTCTGTTTTACCATGTGTGCACACACACCGTACTGTGCCTGCACCGACAACAACAGACCCTCTTGGAAAGGCTTTTCTTTTCCTAGAAGGAAGGATTTGAAACATGCATTCTTTCACAGAGCTGAGAAACAGAGTCTGTTTTGGGCTGGCTATTATCCTCTGCTTAGCCTCTCCTCAGGCTAAGCATCTCAGACTAAAATAAGTTTAGTGGGAGTTTTCCCATAATAAAAATAATAATAAAAACTAATTGCTACATTAAATAAACGTAAATAAGAGGCTGCTCTACTTAATTTTGCAGCACCAAAAGTGCAGCTCTTTTTTTTTGGACAGGTTTTGCAGTGTTTCGCACCACGTTTCCAAAAACCTCATTTGCCCTCATTCTTTCACTTTTGTCTCTTGACAAAACAGGAAGTGGTTCCCCCATACCTGGCCACCTCTCCCATTTTGACGGATGCACCATCTTTGATGAGCTCCTCCATGATGGGGAAAACCTCTGGACCACCAATACAAACCCTGGGCTCCACGGGGAGCAATGGAGAGATCGGCAGTGGGATGATGAAGAAGAGAAGGAAGAGGAGGAGGAAAGCTCGGGCAGACAGCTTGAGGAGGGAGGAAAGCGGAGACTACTCTGAAAATGAAGACATGTTCACCATAGACATCAGCTCAGATGAAGGGACAGAAATCGAGAGCAACAGGTGAGCATTAATACAAAGAGAGCAGATGAAAAAACGAGGGATGGAAAAAAAAGAAAGCAAGTTGAAAAGGCTGTGTGGAAACACTGCAGAAATAATGCACGTGACGTGTTAGCAAAGAGGAAAAGCAATACACCCAGTGAGATAAACAGAGTAACATTTGATTCTATTCATCATTCTGCACGAATAAACAGACCAGCATGTGCAGCAAAGAGGCCTCCAGCTGGTGTGCTGCCATGTACACACTGATAGGACTCTCAAGCCTACATGGAAAAAATTACACCAAGCTTGTGGGTTTTACTGTATGTGAACAAAGACACTATGTGAAAAGAGGAAATATGATGCGTGACTGCGTGTTTTTTTTTCTTAACAAGTACATTTTTATTTATATTTAAACAGTCGAACAGTTTTTGCATAACTTTAAAGTTTGCGACTTTATTGCATTTGCTTAGCAGTAAAATAACATAAATAAAATAAGCAATGTTTGCACTGACAGGAGACCAGAGTGAGTGCCATGAATGCAACTAGTTCAGACATGATCTCTTTGTGAAAGTTGTTTTGGAAAGTAGGTGAAAGGTAAAATGTCCATTACACACCATCCATTACAAAATGAAAAATGTTTCAGGTCTCCATCTCGGGATGTGTTAAGAGAAGGGGCCACTGGTTCCTACAAACAGTCTGGCATATACACTCGTTCAGATGGAGAATGGAGTCCTATCCAGAGGTGCCCACTCCACACAAATAAGACCTACTTACATCTAAATGCTAAAACGCAGAAAATAAACATTTATGAATCAAATAATCTCTTTCTCCCTCAGCCCTGGGAGTTCTCGTCCCACCTCTCCCAAAAGTGACTCTGAACTAATGACCAAGCCGTCAGAAACCGACAACCACAATCCAGCCATGCATTGGGCGTGGGGAGAGCTGCCACAGGCTGCCAAAGTAAGCAAAATATCTTCTGAACACACATAAACTACATTTATGCAATCATGTCCTGTTAATATTACTGTTTTTCTGTGTTTTTGTATTTAAGTTCCATTATCATCCTTTCCCTGTTTCTCTAGCCATCCTTCCTCCAAGTGAAATCTGACCCTCCACCAGTTTGCCCCCTATCTATACCATTATCTAAATCCACACACTTTCGTGTGATTGCTCATAACACATCTTCAGAACAGTGTGCACCCTGCTCTGAAATATCGGCACTCAGACTGATGATGTTGGAGGAGACAGGCAACACAGAGGAAACGGCAGTCACTGTTGGGCTGGAGTCCGAATCCACACGGATGGATTCTCAGGAAGCCACTTCAGAGACGCACATAACAAATGCAGAAAGTGTGGCAGCTCGTATGATTGAGGATATGGAGGAGACAAGCCCACGTTCACTGGGAAAGCAAGACTCTCCATCCAAGAGAAAAGGTAATAACACTTCATCCAGTCATTGTTTATTGTAACTTGCTAAGGGTTAGAGCTGTAGTTGGACCTTGTGCAATAATTTGGTTTGTGGTATTAAAGTCACTGACAAAAATACATTGGGCAGGTCTTTCTAAATACCGTATATTGAATGTTACTCTTAATAACCCAAACTCAGGGTTATAGTTTTAAGAATAAATTTCATTGGTGTCCCACAAACCAAGTTATATTCAACGCATTTCCTGGGGTGAGCTGCTGGTTGACCAGAAAAAAATGGTGTTTTAGGATGAACGAATAAGTCATTTTAAAGTCATGCTATTGAATTGAAATAATGATAATACCGGTATAAAGTGGCAGAAATTTTGATAATCCACATTTATCTACTGTGTGATTATGGCCACCATATTAAATAAAAACTAATTTCATTATCCCTGGTACAAAGTAAGAATCAGAAACTAAACAGAAAACCACCCTGTAGCAGACAAGAGGAGCCGCCATCTTGGTTCTGATGGAATTTACCTAGACGACATTACAGACCTTGAACCTGAAGTGGCAGCCCTCTATTTCCCTAAGAGGTACATGGACACAGAGTTATACCAGTTTGATATGCAGAAATATACTGTAGCTAATGGGTCGATTCTTATAAACATTCCTTTTCCTTTGTGGTAAATAGTGGTGCAGCAGTGAGGAGCATGTCAGACCCAGGTCTGCACAGTACCAGTCTTTCCCCACAGTCGGTCAGCTCTGGAGGTGACAGTGGAGTGGACAGCTACTGCGACCCCATGTCTGACCTGCCGTCTCTTGCCATGTCTCTGTGTGGAGGACTCACTGATAACAGGGAAATCACTAGAGGTCAGCCTCTCATGTTCCCACAAATCAGCTGCAAGATACTGGTGTTACCAGCTGTAGAAATGGGAGACTGGATGTTAAATTTGTGTTTGTGCATGTCCCCCCTGCAGAACAGTTCCACGAAAAGATCATCTCCTACCAGCAGTTTGCTGAGAACCCCTCCATAATCGATGACCCCAACTTAGTCATAAAAATAGGCTCCAAGTAAGTCAGTGCTGCTTGCTTGTGTTTGTTTTTCTGATGAAGAGGTTTTGTATATATGTGGCTGACAAAATCTCTTTTTGCTGCTCGATGGGAAAATATATATTTTGTTGTCTCCTTTAGGTACTATAATTGGAGCACTGCAGCTCCACTTATGCTGGCTATGCAAGCTTTCCAGAAACCTCTGCCAAAGGTTAGAAACGGATAGGCTCACACAGCACAGATACTAATGACTCAGAGTGTAGGTTGGTTGTGTTACGTGGATACCATTTCCCCCTTTTGACTGAAACTGGTACTGCATCCTGTATGTTTTTATCTCTCCCCGCAGTGTGTGTACGACCTACAAGCCCGTGTTGTAGACTAATCTTAAACGTTCTTTTTTGCTGTTTGGGCACTCAAGTTAAACCTTGTCTTCCCCTCTGTTCTCCCTCCCTCTTATTCTATCACTGCTTCCTTCTCCATGTCTTCATTCATTAGTATTCTTGCCTCTGTTATATCCACACAGCCTTAGATTTCCTTCTTTGTTGCCTGACTGATGTGCTGGGCTACAGCTCAGTATGTCAAGAAGACCACTCATGTTTTATATTCATTATTTAAAAAAACATTTTATTCTTTCTCTACCTCCCTCATTCTTCCCCCACCGGCAAACACACCTCCCCCATACATGCTTTCCTTCAAACCACTGCTTTACTTCTTTTAGCCTCAGACACATTGTTGTTTCTGTCTTACTGTTTGTTGATTTATGGTCTGGTTTGGCTTCAGTTTTTTATTGTGTTGTGCTGTGGTTATTTGGGTTGTGTGTGCTCGACTCCAGGCTGCGGTAGAGAGCATCATGAAGGAGAAGATGCCCAAGAAAGGAGGAAGGTGGTGGTTCTCCTGGAGAGGCAGAAACAGCACATCCAAATCGGTAATTTTTGCTTTTTAGTTGACTTTTTTTTTAAATCGGATAGCTAATGTATCACTGGGGGGTGAGTTAACTGTTTCTTCTCTTGTAGGATTCACTCTCTGAGTGCAGTGCCTGTGGCTCTGCTGAGCAGGCTGGAGAAATCACAAGCAGGTAAGATACCTAAAAACATTGCTTTGCAATTTATGGCCAATCACAATCCTATAAAATTCAATCTCTAATGTGACGTTGGTCTTAGTGCAAATAGGCATAAAGAAGAGTCATCATCAAGTGATGAAGAACACAGAGCAGCTAACCAGAACTGTCCTGCCATCCAATCAGAGCTCACATCAGGCGGCGTGTCTTATAAGAAAACTCTCCGACTCACATCAGAGCAGCTGGTGAGGAATTTAGCTTAAATACACTGCAAAGTTTTTACTTTACTTTTTTAAAGAGCTCTTACCTTTATATTTTACTACTATATTTTAACCCCCCCTCCCACACACACAGCTGTCTCTCCAGCTGCAGGATGGTCCTAACGATGTGGTGTTCAGTGTGACCACTCAGTACCAGGGAACCTGTCGCTGTCAGGGAACCATCTACCTGTGGAACTGGGATGACAAGATCATCATCTCTGACATCGATGGAACCATCACCAGGTGAGTGAAACATATGCTTATACATGTGATTATGCAGTGCACCTACTGTAAGTGATCTAAAAAATGCTTTAATGGGTTGGAAAATTCACAGAACATGTTTTTTTTTTTTTATCTCTGTACTGATTAGGGGGCAGTTTTGCATTTCCCTCTGAGAAATGGCAGTGAACAGATGGTCAAATTGTTTCAGTTCCTATAACTTTCAGCCCCTTGAACTTTCTGGCATCTGTCTAGAAATTTTGAATCTGCCTTCAGTTTTTTTGAGCAGTGCTTTTTAGAGGAAACCTGTCCTAATATGTCTTACATGTATTTGCCTTCAGGTCAGACACATTGGGTCATATTCTGCCCACTCTGGGGAAAGACTGGACCCACCAGGGCATTGCCCAACTCTACCACAAAGTCAGCCAGTAAGTTCTACCTTATTACTACTCTGTGATTGGCTTTAAACATAACAAAGCACAAATTGCTTTACATATTTGACACCAGAAAAAAAAAAGATTTACAAATATACTTTATAGTTTTCTAATGTAAGTGTTTATTTGATAAAAAAGTATGAAGAGTAATGTTATTTCTGTCCTGTGTTCAGTATTGTATCATTTTACTTTCTCTTTCTCCCTGGCTCTATCAGAAATGGTTACAAGTTCCTGTACTGTTCTGCTCGAGCTATCGGCATGGCTGACATGACCAGAGGCTACCTCAACTGGGTCAATGAGAGAGGCACCATGCTTCCTATGGGCCCCGTCCTTCTTAGCCCGAGCAGCCTCTTCTCTGCTCTGCACAGGTCTTTCATGCACACATACATGCACAATAAGAAATCTTTCAATTAAGCTTTTACTGCTCACTGTGATGCACACTGTTGTGCTGTGGTGATTATTGATGGCTGTTATATCTCTGTGCTCTGTGCTCTGTGTGTGTGTTTCTGTGTGTGTGTGTGTGTGTGTGTGTGTGTGTGTGTGTGTGTGCATGTATGCGTGTGCGTGCATATGTGTGTTTGCTGGCAGGGAGGTAATTGAAAAGAAACCAGAGAAGTTCAAGGTGGAGTGTCTCACTGATATCAAGAACCTATTCTCCCCGAACAAACAACCTTTCTACGCAGCGTTTGGCAACAGACCAACGGTACACACACACACACACACACACACACACACACACACACACATATTTATATATAATTTTTTTTTATTCTTTGCATGTATTACACCAGGTTATTTAAAGTTACTACACAGTGTAGTGTAGAATTTGGTCTTTGGATTGAATATTATGTAGATTCTTTCATTAATATACGTGTAATTTATGGAAAGTTTAACTTAGATGTTCATGAAATAAAATTCAACTTTTTTTTTGTAGGATGTATATTCCTATAAAGAAGTAGGAGTCCCACTGAACAGGATTTTTACAGTTAACCCCAAAGGCGAGCTGGTGCAGGAGCATGCCAAGACCAACATCTCGTCGTAAGTCCAGTTTGCATCATCTGTACTGAGTGACATGTTGTAAAGACTTTTATCTTACTCATTGTTGTATCCTCGTCTCCTCCCTTCAGTTACGTTCGTCTAGGTGAGGTGGTGGACCATGTGTTCCCCCTGAAGGTGCGAGCCTCCTCTTCAGACTTTCCCTGCTCAGACACATACAGCCATTTTACATACTGGAGGGAGCAGCTCCCCGCGGTGGATCATCAGGAGACTACACCTTCACAGATTCCCAGCCCGGGTACCTGACTACCTACTGAGCAGCTTGTGTAGCACTGATCGACTGATTGATGGCGTGCATGAGACGTAGCAATCATTTTGACATTGATGGTTACGTGTATGTGATATGACACTGTAGGATTTGGTAAAGATGGAGCACTTTGTAGGGCACAGCACGGTTTAGGTTAACGTGGTGCTGTGAATACCAGACAAAGTGGATGTAAGTGCAATTTTGTCAAAAGATGGCATCTGTGATCATCTGAGTACATGTATGTATAAGAAAATACCGTTATTTATTCAGGCAGCTTAGTGCATTTATTTTTTTCTGAAGTGAGTGTTGACAATATTTCAGTAAGAAGACTTTCTGTTTATGCATGCAGCTACATACTGTGTATAACAGACGGTATATCTGACGTTTATAAATGCTTTGTACTTCAGAAGCAAGTTACGTAAATTTGTGCCAAATGTAGAGTTTATTTTCTTACTCTGATCATTTTTTTTCAGTCAAACAGTTACAGATCCCAAATTAGCATGGAAAAGCTAGGAACTACACACAGGCTAGTTTTAAAGTATAAAACTGTAGGTATTACTTTACTTGAAAGAAGTCAGTGAAGTCAGTATTAATTATACCATAGTGTATTTTGTATTAAAGTGCACAATGAATGGGTCTGTGTAGCTTTATTAGCTAATATAAAATATGTTACCTAGTTTAAAATAATGATGCATAGTTGAGACACAGCATCCCTCACACACACACACACACACACACACACACACACACACACACACACACACACACACACACACACACACACACACACACACACACACACACACCAATGCCTTTTCATCCTCATAACCTTTTGTTTTCTTTAAAAACCAACAGTATCTGTATGCATGAGATGAATGTCCGATGAATATCATTTTATTTTTCTAACCAAATTCCTGGTGTGTATGTGTTATTATCGGATTGTCTTTTCTGTGATGGCCTTGATGAAACGTATTTAATTTATTCATACACTTCAACTGCACACAGCACACCGATTATGTGACTGATGATTTGTTCCACTTTCTTAAGTCTATTTTTGCCTACCTTCCTAAAAAGCAATTGAATGATATAAATATAAAGCCTACCTGTTGGTTGGTTACTTTACTGTACTATTATTGTCATTCCTTGTGTAATATCACTCAAAGCTAAACTCTAAATAGCCTTATCAGACCAAAACAGGACAGTAGGCTACATGAGGAAATGAATGGCTCACCTTTATCAAAGTTACACAGATAATGTGAGCTGCTGTCAGGGTGACCTGCGTAAATGATTAGTAGATTTTAATAAAACCACCATAACAGTGTAACAATACAATAATTGCCTAATGTAAATTGATTTTATATGTGTATATAATGTTATAATAAGATTTCTTTCCATGAAAGAGCTAAAAAAAAAAATCAAAGTTTTTTTAAACATTGCCTTAACTGTAATTATTTGCTCATTCAACCTCTCGCTTCATTCACCGGTTCAATGTTAATTCAATAAAAGAAGTATTTTGGTACAGCAGGAAGTGTGTGTTCATGAACTGACAGCTGCTCGTCCTCTGCAAATCACATTAACGAGATTAGATGATGTTTTAGTCGAGATAAAGCCTTCATACACTTGAGAATTTTCCCCTTCTATAAATTCATACTGTGAAAACGAAATTAGCCCGTAAAATGTCAATTTGTTATTCGTTTCAAAGGTTTCATTAAATTCCAGTGAAAAACCTCTGTGTGGCATCAATAGTCAGTGTGAACGAATCAGATCCTTCACCGAGACCAGCAGCATCTTCAGTAGACAGATGGAGCAGTTTGGTTGAGACTGTGAGCAGAGAGGAGTGATGCTGGCACGGTGCAGTTACCTGATCAGGCGAATTCTTTCCAGCTGCTGTGAGCAATTAGTGCGATAATTGGCGGATCATTTGGTTAATTTCATACAGAGATTGTAAAATAAATTTGACTACACTTAGTCATGTACGAATATATGTATAATTATTACATTGTTGTCACAAAAAAGACCCAGGACACATTCAGATGTTCAGATATTTTAGGTTTATTGTTCTTTCTTTCTTTTTTTTTGTGCTCTTACTGGTTTTAACTATTAATTAAGAAGTAGCCAGGAAACTATATGTTTATTTGTATTGAAACACAACAGTTTCTGAAACTTGAACAAAGTACATGAACAAAGTCACAGTCCAAGAGTGCAGAGCGCAAAGGCCGAGTGAATAATTAATAAGTCCGTCACGTAATACGTTACTTTATATATATGAGGGTGCTGGAATTTTTGTGAACATACACTATATTCATGCATTTTTCTGCAAGCAACACAGCTCAGCTGGGGTCAGCTCCAATCTGCGACAAAACCTCCACAACATAGAGGTTATTAGAGAGCAAACCTGCGCCGGGACAATGTGCGGGAGGAGTTTCCAAACCCAGCTACACCATTGGCTCGGTCCCCAGGGTGCTGCTCATCAGATCGTGCTCAGCCTGTGTCAACGGAAGCTTTTGATGCTAGAAACCGAAAGGCAAAGCAGAGAGTTCCTGTAAAAAAAAAAAATGAAGAATACAGTAAGAGACTCGTCCGCTTCTTTGTTACTGGGCTTGTTTTCATCCGCGGCACTTGCCGCATTTTTTCTGTGTTTCCTTTGTAAGTACAAGTTAAATGAGCCTTAAAAGTTACAGTGGACTGTAAATGATGAAGCTAGTGTTTGAGCTTACACCGGGCAAAACACGTTTGATGTGCTTTCAGTTGCCAGTGGTGAAGTTGGGGGCCTTTAACAAGGCGCACAAAGCTGTCCAGCAGAGCTGCTGGAACTTTGGCCTAGTTACAAACATTTTGAAGGTTTCCTGTTGTTGCTTAATAGGCTGAGAGCGACTATTAACTTGATCATAGTGCACAGAGCATAGGACAAAGTAAAGTCCAGATAATAACTACGGCCCTTAAAAGAATTCACTGTATCTTATATGTTTTTAAAAAGTTGCTTGTTGAAAAAATGTACCTCTATTTGGTAAAAGGTTCGGGATCTTTAAATATGCAAATGTTTTTAGTTTAAAAGTTTACCTACTGAACAAGATTTCTCTTTATTCTCAGTGTATTTGCTTTGGAGGCTTTCATTTTCTGCATCACCTGTAAGTTGGAAAACCAGAACATGATTGACTTGTGATGTATGAGATGCACACAGAAATCCTTTTAACTAATCTTTATACAATATCTTAGAATTTTAATAAGCTAAAAAGGACTGTTTTTAACACAAACTACAGTGTTGTTCATTGCTCCCACAGCAGTGAACAACTTCCCCAAAAACGTATTATTTTCTGTTTCTCTTCCCTACTTACAAGGGTCTTGGGACACACTATACAACAGCCATGTTTCTGTTTCACCTTTTCTCCCTGCTAGAAGTGTAAAACATCAATCTTGACTTTAACCTAAGCATGTCTGCATCCTGAAGCACAGGGAACCTCGCAGAGCAGGCCTAGAAGATGAGGAGGGGTTTGTGGACATATTGGAGGAGAGGAGGCGCAGCACTGATCTTGGCCATGCCCTCAGGACATTTAACCCCCACCCCTACAAAGGAGCTTCTCCCTGCTCCATGGCTGAGCTCAACAAAGCTGTGCTGGAGTCCCAATATCTCCGTTATGTGGTCAAAGAGGTGGGACTGTGTCATTTTTTCACAATGTAACCAACATGTTTTGCACTGCGGCATTATCAACCTGGAGTCTGTTGTTTTGTCTCTGTGTTCCTCCTCAGATCGCCAGGGATACAGGTTCATCAGAGGAGGAGGTGAGAGAAGATGCTTGTGGGATTTTGGAGGAAATGTCCCAAAACCTTCAGATGAGTTGTATCAGGTTAATGGCATACACGTTCACAAAGGTGTTCAAGAGGCTCTTCAGCAACATCTTTGTCAACATGGAAGGACTCAACAAGGTCAGGACCCATAAATAAATTCCCTAAACTGCAAGTTTTTAAAAGCAGATTTACATTTAACTTGTCCTTAGGATTTGGGGAGAAAATATACATTTTGTGTTCTTGTCAAGCATTCAGTGATTAATAAATCTGAAGTCTCAGCCAATTTAATTTGCTTATCTTAGCCCACAGGCTGTAAACAGGAGGAAAAGATAACGGAATCTGGCACAAATTAATGTGTTTAATCGAGTTTCACTCATTCAGAAATGAAGTGTTAAAATAACAATATGTGGTTTTGCAAATAGTTATGCGTTGGACTAATTCTTGGCTGTGTGCAGTGACTTCCTGGTAGATATTCTTACCTTCAGATAGAGGCTACCTGGCTGTTTCCAGGCTTTGTGCTAAGCTAAGCTAAGCAGCTGCATCTTGTAGCTTTGCAAATCACCACAAATGGAATGTGTGATTGAATGTATTAAATGATGTCTTGCTTTCCATTGCAACAGGCCTGTAAGATAAGTAGACAGTAACATATATTCTGATTAATGTATTTTCTGTTAGTTCTACTGCTACAAAAAAAGTCTATATTTTGTTTGTTCTTCCAGCTCCAGCAAGCCATCCAAGACAGTCCGGTAATTCTGATGCCTAATCACAGGAGTTATGTGGACTTCTTAGTTATCTCCTACATCCTGTTTACCTACGACATCCCTGTACCTGTTATTGCTGCAGGAATTCGCAAGTATCTATTTAAATTAAACCGCTGAAAGGTTACTAAAAGTGATTTCTGTTTGCCACTAAAAATAGATTTTGACTTCCTGTTTTTCTGTCTCATTTGGCTTTCTTCCTCAATTGTAAAGCTCTTGCAGGGATGAAGATAGTAGGGGAGATACTTCGTCGCTCTGGAGCTTTCTTTATCCGCCGTGCCATCGGCTCTGACAGACTGTACTGGGCTGTGCTGTCAGAATATGTCAAAGCCATTGTCAGGGTAAGATATGATCATCTGCTCCATCAGGTGTATATAACCAAAGCTTGTTTGGACATTAGCTGCTGTATTTGTATAGAGTTTTTTTGTGTTTTGTGCAGAGAGGATATGCTCCACTGGAGTTTTATGTGGAAGGTTATAGGAGTCGCACACTGAAGTCTCTGAAGCCTAAGTTAGGTGAGTGTCCACATGTGAACACTGTTTGTAAGTGTGTGCCCTGCTGTAGGAACATCTCTGCCTTTTCAGAGGGCACCTGGGTATTTTTAGGGTCTTTGTTGCTTTTTCTGGCTGTGCCGTTCCGTCTCCAACCCAACAGTTACTTAAAGACTACTACTAAAGATACCACTGCGCCTGCGTTTCTCCACTTTACAATATCTGTATGTGTTGGCAGGTATGATGCACATGGTCCTTGAGCCCTACTTTAAAGGTGAGGTGTTTGACATTACATTGGTTCCCATTAGCATCAGCTATGACCGCTTACTGGAGGAGTCGCTGCTGGCCCAAGAGTTACTGGGTGTCCCTAAGCCCAAAGAAAGCACTATGGTACGTCTTGGTCACATTACTTACATCTGCAACAAGAACAAAAAAACATAACTGAGTATTTATTTTTTAAGATTTCTTGCCAATCTTTAGCATCAAATTAAGTCTAAAACTATTTACAGGTCAATTGGGTGGAGATTAACTCCTTTTATGAATGATTACTAGCATATTTTTGTTTCTTAAAGATGTGGAAATCCAGAAAAAACGCATTTTATCATCTGCTGCAGTGGAAAAGTAATAAGACTTGACCTCATTACTGCTCAATGGCAGAAAGGTCATAAAGAAAACTCATTATTTTTTGCTTGTGCTACACTGTCCTCTTTCTTTCTTTCTTTGCAGGGACTGCTGAAGGCTAGCAAAGTGCTTCAGGAAGATTACGGCAGCATGCATGTGAACTTTGGCCGTCCCCTTTCGGTCAGGGCGCTGTGTCAGGGCAAGATAAACCACAGCCAATACAACCTCATACCCAGGTAGAAACATTCATTACTTTCAGTCTTATCTATAATCAGGAATAATGGAAAAAACTGAGGTCTTAACTTCAGTTTCCCCTGTTTAATGCCGTAGCACAAATGACAAATTGTTACTCCCTGCACGTGTGCCCGGTACCACTTGAGTGAATACCATCATTACATTAGAATTAATTTATTTATTGATTTTTCTTTGTTGTTGTTTTGCTCATTCTGCAGCCATGTAGTCATCTGTTTTCCAGTCTGGCTGCTCACTCCCTCTTTTATTTTTCCTTTGTTTTTATTCACAGAGATCTTCCTCAGAAGCCCACTGCAGAGGCTCAGGCCTGTGTGAATTGGCTGTCTCATCTGATGGTGCGCATCCAAGAAGAGGGCTCTCTGATCAGCCCCTGGTCTCTGATGGCCTGCTTGTTGCTGCAAGCTCCTATCACAGTGTTAACAGAAGATGGCCTGGTGTGGCATCAACTCACAGAAAAAACCATTTGGCTTAAAAAGCTGGTGCTGGACTTTGGAGCGCATCTGAACTGGCCTGGTGGGTGCGGAGAAGGAATAGGTGTATATTTTGTTTTATATGATTCATGCTTTGCTTTGATTTATTTAGTACAAAGGCAGCTCTATCAAGCTTGAGTTCAGAACTGGGGTAAGTCTTATGCTCAATGGGATATAATGGGATTTTGTTGAGCCTCTGTCACCTCTTGAATGACCAGTAGGGGGCATTTGCATATTGTATTATAATAAAACATAAAGTTGATGTAGAGAAAAGTAACTTCCCTCATGTTAACAGTGTCAGGATCTCTCACTTCAGGCTCCTTCAGCCTGTTCAGAGGTACAGATCAGACAGATTAAATGAATGTGAGTTGGCACAAGTGTTCAGATTCACTTAGGAAATGCTCAGTGGATTAATGCACTTTAAGTAACTTATCCTAAGAGGACCCCATTGAGCTGTCTCACTCTACAGATCTCGTGTGTGTGCAGATGAACACGTGCAGGCACATAAGCACACACACACTCATATGGAAGGTATTGTGATGCAACCTGATGCTCAAATTGATGAAATGTAATTTGAAAATCTTTTCATACAGGACAAGTCCCGGACTCTGATGTGATGTTGTCCAGTCTGGCTCTTCATCACTCCGTCGTGAATCGAAAAGGAGGACGTGTCTACCTGGTTCAAGAAAAAGAACCAGCCAGGAAACATCCTGTGAGCCCAGAGGAGGGTGTACACATTACAGCAGCAGCGGTGCTGATGTTGGCCTCCTATAGGAATCAGTCCTTGCATGTTTTTGTGCGTCCTGCCTTGCTTGCAACTGCCATGCATATCACAAAGAGCTCACAGAGAGGTGAGGGTTAGAAGGAATATGTCAGTGTTCTGTAAAGGAAGAGCTTTATATATTTGTCTCAGCTTCTTGTAATTCACTGTTCTGTTCACAGACGAGCTCTTCACCTTCTTCTGCTTCCTACAGGATGTCTTCTCCTTTGAGTTCATATTTATTCCTGACGAGTCCTCTCAGGTAACAACCTCGTGTGTAAGGGATTTAACTTCCGTGGAACATCTCAGAACAAAGATCATGATTGTTTTTGTTTACACCCTGTAACAAATCTATTAAAAATTTAAATAGGACGTGGTCAGACTTGACACTTGAAGTCACAACAGAATCCCAGGTTAGGTACATTAATGCGCAATAGGAAGAATGTGGCATGAAGTGATTTTGTAGCCTGTGGACAGTGCACAGTATGTCAAAGAGCAACCAAGGAAAACCTGAATACTCTTTACTATTAGAATACTGGTTTGTATGAGTATTGTTAGCATGCTATTCACTGATTAAAAATGTTTGTGTAAAAGAATCTGAAATGTGGTAAACAGAAACTGAGTTACTCAACCCAAGAAAATTTTGCTGGATTGATAATGTTTTTACATGGCTGTTAATATAAAATATTCCATCAATCAGGACTTTCAGGAGGCCTGCTTCCTCCTGAAGAAATGCGGAGCAGTCCACATCACTACACAGAAAGTGACGGTGTCTGAAGCCGGGATGGAAGTGCTTTCTTTCCTGCAGGCACTGCTGCAACCCTTCATAGACTCTTACCAGGTTCTTTGACTTCTACATTCTCTCCTTCAGATCAAGGTTGCAGTTACTTGGCTGCCAAAATGTGTTGTAAAGATCAGTTTTTCAGCAGCCTCAGTCAGCATGAGTTTTGATTTCTTTTGACCAATATCTGATGACATATCATCTCACATCTAAGTCATGATAACATTCGTCCAAAGCACTTTACAACATTGCTTCTCATTCCCTGATTCATAAACACAGCTCACACACCGATGATGTTGGCTGTCATGCATACTGGGAGGAATGTGTGGTTCTGTGTCTTCCCCAAGGACACTTGTAGCAACATGTAGCTAGGAGACTCTAAACCCCTAAGTAAGAGCACACTGAACATGGCAGCTCCTGAAGGGGATCAATAAAGCACAGTAAAACCCTCCCTCATTCTCATTGTGTTTGTAGCTATTTTAACTAGAGTTGGTTTAGTTAATGAATAGTTTCTGATTTAAAGGGAGAATTTCTTTAAATGCCTACTACATTAAAAAAAAAAAGATTACTTATTTATTATTTTATTACTTATTTTTATTATTTACATTTAATGGTTCAAATTCTCTTAAATGGGGGGGGGTGTGCTTCTAAAATTCTGGTTACAGGAACATTTTCTAAATGTAGATTTATTTTAGATTTTATTTTATTTTTAGAAACAGCCTTTTAGCTTATTAGGTCACGCATAACAACCCAGCGTGTTTAAGGTTTTTTGGTTTGATCTGGCATGTTTTTATGTCTAGGTGATGTTCAACTATCTTTCTGAAGAGGGAGTCCATATGTTGACGGAGAGAGAGTTCCTACCTACTGTGAGAAATCTGGCCTCAAAGCTCATCATGTCAGGTAAAACAGAAAGTGGCAGAAATGGCCTCTAACCTCTCTGGACCATCTCCAGCTATTAAAAGATTCTTTCCGTGTCACAGGTGATCTTGGCACCTACGAAGCCCTTTCTTCTGATACACAAAAAAATGTTTTGTCTGCTCTGCGAAGCCTGGAGGCCGTGACAAAGTTGAGTGGGTGAGTAATAAGATTAACCCCTGCAAATCTGTTTGGTTTTAAGCTCATTTTCTGTGGTGGCTGAGAAGCTGTCTGCTCTTTCTGATGCCAAAGTTGCATGTTGAGCTTCTGTATTTTGTCTTCTGATTACAGGTCTAAGGAGAACGAATACAAAGTTAACACAGAAGCTGTGAGAAGAATTGGAGACATACTATGTAAGTTAGCATTTCGTAACAAATACAAAGCAGGTGTTTTGTAGTTGTGGTTTTACAGTTTTTCCTTGTTTTTCCTAGCTGCCTCTAAAACACATTTTCATTGACTTCTAATTGTCATCAGTATATATTCAAGATACCCTTGTTGCATTTTGTTGTTTGTTATTCTATAACCGCAACCCTGAGGGATTTTTTCTTTCCTCTCATTGTAGCTGGTAAAATCCCTCCCCAGATGCTCCGGACTACACCTGACGCAAGGCTTTAGACTCCATTGGAACAAGTCCAGCCCACAGTCCTGTTTAACCTTACTTGATATCTTGTGCTTTCTCTCTTCATTTCTTCACGTCCTGTTTTTTTGTTTTCTGTGCTGTCAATAGGATAGCAGCACATTAACTCTGCCCTCTGAGCTCTCAGACAAAACAGTTTATCCTGTATGTCAGTGGCCAGACTTAAGCTAACCACTCTTGAATGTTTGCTATCTCTGTGTGCCCTCGCTATCATCCATTAGAGATCTGACAGGACTTATTAAAAAAAAACAAAAAAAAAACTACAAACACCTGACATGGTGAACCAAAGGTAACAATACTAATTTAGTTTGAGGACAACCATGTAATCCAAGGTAGTTGATGACAAACTCGAGTGGCATTATGCCAGAAGCACTGGTGATGCCTGTGGACATTGCACATTGAGTTGATATTTTTAATGATTCGTAGATTTATGAGCCAGGAGAGCAAATGAGAAAAATGGCATTTTATTGCTAACATAGTAAATACAAATGAAGTGAACTTGAGTGTAGCAATAAAGACCTAAATACCATAGCAGTGTCAAATAGCATAACCCAGAGGTTTTATTTGTTTGAGATACTTATTTTAACGTCTTTACATGTCAATAAATGTGATACAAATGTAACAAAATGCACCATATATTCATTATTTTTCACATTTTTTCTTATTCTGTTGGAAGTATTCCTTCAGCAACAGTGGGTGAAAACCACAGGCCAAAGTTCAACCTCCTTTCCTCTGAAAACAACTCAACACTGTGTAACCCTCTCAGCAGTTAGAATAAGGCCTCTTACGTGCCAAATAACCAGTAAATTGTTTTACTGGGAGAAAGATTATCTATACACAGGTGGCACATCGACCTTGATGCGTAAAGCGCTGACCGGATCTTGACAAAACACAGAAATGTATTCCAAAACTTTAGAATTTAGCTTTTTTTCGCTCTCTTTGGCTCTGTGTCGCTCCCTGTCCCATCTCTCCCTCTCACCATTCATTTGAGAGAACAGGTTGATCTGTATAGTGCGCAGCGTGGCTGCAAGGACGTAGAACGCACCCTGCAGCATGTGGCAGAAGGCTGCGCCCACACTGAGCGCTGCGCCCATCAGGTTGGGCACCGTCTCGCACACCACGCATATGCCCTCCAGGAAGTGCAGCATGCCTTTCTTGACCAGGGGCTGACCTGGGTGGACGTTGCCGTGGTGAGTAGTGGTTTGCTGAGCTTGCTGAGCATGGTTGACCAAGTATCTCGCACAGTCGGCGAAATGGGTGAGGGCTCTGCGCAGCGGGAGCAGGGCCAGGTACAGGTGACAAGCAGCTTTGGTCAGAGCATGAAAGAGCAGCCGCAGCTCAAGCACGGCGTTGCCTGGAGATAAGAAGGTAGCAGGGTCAGATGGAGTCTAATTTAACCCCGTGGTTAATGTCAGCAACCATTACGGCGTCTGCAAATAGATTAGAGTCCGTCAGCAGCCATGTGGACGGCTGGTATCACCTGAGCACGCAAAGTGGTGCCTCAGCTCGTCATTATGCCCGACAGGTTTTGCAGGATGCATTAACACAAATATTTGGTCTACAAGACAGGGTTGGAATGCAAGTGTTTCATAATTATTATTCAGTATTATCAAGTAGACTTAACATTAGATTAACTAGTGCCCAAAATGAGAAGTATTTTAAAAATTAAAATTCCACATTAAAAAAAAACATTAAATTACGAGACATTAAATAAATCGTTTTTATTCTAGTCAATTTCATTTGGGGAAATTTGCGTAAAAACACGTTCCCCACATCCACGATCCCCGTGCGCCAACGAATTTAACTTTTACTTACTATACAAAATATTCTAGTACTATGCGTTTTGAAACCATATAGCTGTTTAAAGGTACCGCCAGATGAACATTATTTCTTTTGACTGTGGATTTAGGAAATCTGTTTCCGCCACCAGCAGGCTGGTGCCACAAGTTCCTGAAAAGCTCTCAAATGTCCACTAACCGTCAATAAAGCAGAAGATCCAGAGCAGGGCGATACTCGCTGTCACCGACGTCCAAAACTCCATGAAGTCTCCCCCCGTCCGGCACTCGGCAACGAAAAGAAAGAAAGTGAAACTAGCAGATTATGATCTGGACAAGTCCTTGTCCTGCCTTTATGCAGCTAATACCTAAACATTAAGTCGTCGCATCCTCCGCAGGTGTCCCGAGCCTTGCAGCCTCCGTGAAACACCTTGAAAGTGTCAACGAGCGCATTAAGACCGAGAGACTTCAACCCTTTCACCTACTGCACTTAATCATAGCAGCTTTACAGGCCTGGTGAAGCAGCTCAGACATGGACCTTTGCGTCCCAGAGAACTCTCAGAATTCAGGGGCTTAAAAAGATTCGTTTTGAATGATTCCACCAGATTGCGTAAAACTAGTACCATTTCAGTTTGAGCGTATAAGGCGTTAATGAGAGAGTAAAATTAATGTGGTCACCTGGGGAATTTTAATGCTTTCTTTGCACGTGCTTTTTTTAAAATTACACCTATGTTATTATTTTACACCATGCTGTTCATGTAGGATGCCTCCGCCATACTGTACGCTCCTTAGAGAACTAACTGTCTCAACCTGCTGACCGAGACAGGGCAGAGGTAACTTACTACTAGGCAGGATAAAATGCACGCGACAAGGTGGGAATAGTGACCTACTATTACCAGAAAAAAAAATCCCCACAACAGAAAAAAACCTGGGTGTGCGTCTTGTAAGGGCGGACTAACAGTTTCTTTTGCTTTTTTAAATTTCTGTTCTGTTAATTGTTCATATTGTGTTATTTGCCACTTCCCTGTCCAGTTAATCAGTAGCCTTAATTCCCTCTGTGACTGATATTTAATACATTGTATTAGTTGTATTCACGAGTGGATGGAAGTGCTGTGCTTTTTATACAAAGCATGACTTTGGTTTTCAAGTGGTTTGTCTACATCATCACGCATGTGTATTTAGTCAGCCGACAGGAGCGTTATTGGGAAGTATATGATCAGTCGCATGGGACTGTGACTACGATTGTAATTGCTTGGGTATTTGAAATAATAAAATTAAACAATGATTTTAACTCTGGTTTTGTAAATTATTTAGCATTAAGAATTTGGGGTCCCATATGCTACACTTGGAAAACAATAGATAACATAATTACACGTTGTAGTTTTGATTAATTAATTGGCTTATGTCTATCACCAGCTGCCACATACTACATTTTGGGAGTGTATTTGTCCTATATACAGAGATATGTTGTCTTTACACCGCCCTCTCCTATTGGATCGCGTTGTGACGGTGCCATAGCAACGGAAACTCTTTGGACAGCAGGACACTTGCAGGAGGCCTCTCTCTGCTCTCTCTCACTCTCGCCAGTCTGTGGGAAGAAAAAACTGTCTCTACAGTTTCAAGTGTGTGTGTGTCTAAGGACATTTTTATCAGTTTTTGCTTCTCTTTTTGGAAATTTCTGATCTCTCCTTATGTCAACAAAGGTAAGTTGCCATGGTGACACACAAACGTGCCTGCTTTGTGGAGTTATTCTTACTAAAGTCTTGATAAAATGTAGCCCATTTGTCGTGTAGCACAGAAGACTAGTAATTTTCATTAATCATCCATTTAATGATTGACAAATCCCTCGACATAGTGATGATCCCCATGAAGAAAAACAACGGTGTGATCACCTTCCACACATCATTTCCTGTCAGCTCACTGAAATTACAGGTAACGTACCACTGCATGAAATTAAAAAAGAAAAAAAAAAGCTCAACAGCCCTCGCATAATATAACACTGATCAAATTATTTAAGAAAAAAAGCAGTCTTCAAAGTTCACGTTACTGGCACTTCGGCTTTTCTTCCTCTTTCCCAGTATTTACTATTCATGTTTAAATGTGTATTTTCAGTAGCAAATGATCACTTACACATACTCCAATTCACTCTACCTCTTCATAGAGAGTGAAACTGTGAACCTTTGTAAAGTAAGTATTCATTACCACACTTAACTAATAGAGGCCCTGTAGCCTGGCCACCACTGATGTTCTTACAGGGGTTACAATGCCCTTCTGAATGTATGGTGGCCCCTTCTTTCTCCTGTCTTTTCACTTTCATATCTGTATATACTCAGTGAGCATGAATGGAAAGATTTTGGGTTGAAGACAGACATTTCATTTGAACAATGACAGCACATGAAATAGGATCAGGTGCAATGCAAACCAATCAGACATTCAAATCCATGTACTATACATTTAGAGGTAGCATTTGCATATTTCCTATATAAACAGACATGTCCCACATCAGGTGACTGTGGAACCGTGAAAAGCAGCTCAGGCTTCTAGGTAGTGGACATGATCTGTCACTTGCTGTTGTGCTGGACCTACATCTTTGAGATTTCACAGTCCACCCGGCACTCTCCAGTTTACATATACAATTTGTCTAATAATAATTGTAAAATGTTTTCTAAAGTTTTAGGTAGAGACATATGTTTGGTCGAGTGTAAAGTCAGATAAGCTACATTTCTGGGATTAAAATTGTACAAAGCAGACCAACTACAGCCTGGTATGTAACAAGTGCAAACACAAAAAGGACTCTACTGTTTGTTCAGGAATGCACAACAGATGTGAAGGACAACATGGACACCAGAAGGAGTGTGCTTCTGTCAAGCACGAAGTTAAGGAGCAGCAGTGAATGTGTTAGTTCAGACATAACTGATAAACAATCACCATCAGGGCCAAAGCTGAGGCCCAAACAGGAATGTCTCCCTCACACCACCCACAGAGAACTGCAGGTACTGCATTCAACACATATCTGCACACACACAGGGAGAGTAAGGTGTGTCTTACTGGATGTGTTACAATTTAGGCAAAAATGGAGGCTGAAAATCGGCAGTGGAGAAAAACAATCAAACCTTTATTGGACACAGAAAATGCGTTACTGAAGGTAAGATATACAGAACAGTGGTCTTTACTTGGAGCCTGAGGAGCCTGTTTTGTTTTTTTATGTTTGTGTCAACTATATCCTCTATACTGTGGGTAAGTTATGTTGGGATTCTCTTCAAGGTGTCACAAAAAGACTCATTAGCATCTGTAACTTGCTTGATATTTGTCTTTATTGAGGAGTTGGAAACATTTCTGAGCCAGCGGGACACAACACAGCTGAGGAGGAAGGAGCTGCTGCACAAGCACTGGACTGAGCGTGTATGGTTTCCCCTGCAGAGCAGAGTGGAGGACGGTGTGTCCACCTGTAGCCTTGTGGAGGCCAAGAGATTCCAGAGTTTATATAGCCAGTTCCTCCATCACTGCAACACAAAGGTAACTGCCTCCCCAATTTCTACCGGGCTTGGACCAGCACGGCACAGCTGGGGAGGGGAATGGGCGGTTAGGGGTTTAGTTTCTTTCCCAGAGACACTTCACCATATAGCCAAAGCATCTTCCTTACTCTAACTGCTTTAATGTCTTTCATCTTCAGGGTTTTGTGTTTCTAGAAACCTATGATCCCAAAGAGTACAATCCTTTTCTTCTCAACATCAAAAAGTCACAGGTGATTTATGTGACTTAAACATTCCACATATATTTTCCAAAAAAGCATTTTGGGACATAGTAAAGTAATACGAATGTCTTTGACAATATACTTGCACTAACTGCTCTATTTTTAGCTCAATAAAGACAACATAAAGGACCCGCTGTACCTTCAGCCACATCACAGACAGGAGCAAAAGAGAATAGCTTCTTGTGAAGCAGGTACTTTCTTTTTTTTAACCAATTGGAAATGTAAGACCTATATAAAAGATTTCTTTCTCTTTGGCATTTTCTCCTAAATTTGGAAGAATAAAAGTGAGACAATGTTAAATTGTTAAAAAATTTTACATTTTCAAAAAGGTTCTTCCTTATTTTGTGCTACTGTAATATCAGCTTAACATTTAGTGAGAATTCATATGCAGAATTTAGCCACTTATAGGTATTATTATTACTTATTTGCCATTGCTATGCCATTAAACGTGTAATTTAGGTTTCACTCAACCCAAATCAGTTTAAAGCCTAATTAGATATACATTTTTAAATACTCTTTAACTTTATCACCCATATTAGGATGCAAATACACAATAAGACATATCAAGAAGTTACCTCAGAGTGATCATCCTTTTACTGAGTCTGTGGTGCCCTGGGCCAAAACACCTCTACAGGTTTCATTCAGTTATCCAGCCTCTGCTTCCAGAAAAACTCCAGTGGAAGATGAAACTGAAGGAAGGGAGCTCAGCAGGTACAAAAATACAATTATAAAAATTGAAAATTATAATTTTTAAATTAGATCTGAAGTCACTATTTGATACAGCTACATTATAACTGCAACATGCACAAAGTATTTCAATTCAAATGAGGATACATGAGAAGTGATACTGTGCACGTGTCCAGGCTTGATACCATACCCTACCATGTAAAGGCAGCTGCCACAACAGATGGACTGTGTCATCGTCCCACCTGCTGGTTCTCCAGATGCGGATGTCCACAATAACAAGCAACTTTACAACTACTTCAGGGTTTGCCTACATCCAAATAAATCCGAATTTATCATAACTAGTCACCTCCATTCCCTTCTAACTACCTCCAGTTTTCCGAGGACCATACATACAAAAGTTGGCCTCCAGGACCCGGGGGGAGGCAAGAGAAATGTGTTGAGAAAGTACAGGACAAATGTAGAACAATCTACAAAGCAACATGTTTACTGGATGTACTTTATTCAAGCCATTTTTAGGATTTAATGGCTTACCTGGTTGCACCATAGGGTGAAGCTGGACTTCACATTGTGCAGTAGTGTGCAACATAAAGCTGTATAGCAATACATTTATATGAGGGGGCAACAATTTGTATTCATATAAACAAACACATGTTGGACCAGATGTACAGTATTCCCCCTATAGGACTAAAACAGCACTGTATACACATTTGTGAATATGAACATTACACTATCCAACCTATAAACTAAGTGCTGAATATGAAAACTTGGCAATTACATTCTTGTTCTACATTTTTGCCAGGGTCTCCTTGTCTTGAGGTAACTTATAAGTATGAATAGGGCAGAAAAGATCCAGACTATCTTGTGGCATCACTTGCGTTGCTACAATAAGGCACGTTTATGCTTTTTAGACTTGTTTCTGCTTATGCAAAATATCCTTGTCAGTATAAAATGAAAGTCTCTGCCCGAGGGAGTGTTCAGCTACACTAATGTGTTTTCCTTATTTGGCTGGTTCATAAAGCTGCAGATCTAGCTTGACCCAAACTTCTCCAGTGGGGACTTCGTGCAGTAGTAGACGGCGGTTTGCAGCACCTTTGCTCTCCATCTCTTTCTTAATGGTTGCCACTGGAACTTCAGTGCGACCCAGGAAATCTAAAGAAGCAGAAAACATTCTTGTTAACTTTAGTGACATGGAATTGACACACAAAATTCATGCGGATCATGATCGCCACCAGAGAGGAAGAGAGACAGCACCAGTTGTCAGGTAGCATGGTGACATGGTTAGAAAACCTTTTGTAGGTTCAAAACCTTGTTGGACTCTAGAGGTATTGCCTTTGTGACATTCTGATGTTTAGAAACAAAAATCTTTTTTATCAGGTAATCTGACATTAAACTGGTAGCCGGACATCCTGTCTTATTTTTAGAAATCTCACATGAAAATTGCTTACTGTACTGGCAGTGTAGAGAACTGTGAAAAGGGACTTTTTAGCACATACACAACAACAGTGCAAAGAAAAATGTCTAATACTTAAGCAAGTTGGACAAGATTAATGATCCATCTGTTTGAGTCTGCTGTGTGTGCTTCTTATCCACTGACCATCTGGTGAGAACTGGTCTTTCTCGAAAACGGTGATACACAGGACATCCTGGTAGAGGTCTTTAATAAAGAACTGGCAGTTGAAGTTCCACTTGGGATTTAGAGTGTCACCGACTGGCCGGGAGGTGTAGCACTGAGCCCCCATCGTCAGCTCACAGTAAGGATTACTTTTACCTGGAAAGAAATCATGTACGTTTTTAAATTAACAAATTGTTTAAGAACTGTACAGTATGTTGGTATTTTTTGAAAGAAAATGTGAAAGGATCTTACCATTGGGCTTGCAGGCCTTGAGCTCCTGAGCCTCCGTGACAGTTACCAGCAGTCGCCCAATGCCGCTTGTTTTCAGGGAACGTGCTGAAACAAACACAGAAAGCATTTTGCCAGCTGAAACCACAAATCAAATAATTTTGAATACACAAATACACAAAATATGCATACAGCTGCTTATACAGTAGACATCCTAGCTCTGCTTGTCCTCCCGTATAACTGTGTTTACCTTGGTAAGCCTTCTCTCGCTTTTTCTTCTCTGTTTCTATGAAATGCTCAGATGCCGCCTTGATTTTCTGGACCCATGTCGCCCTAATAAAACAGTACACATATCAATACTAAAGAAAGAATAGGTCATTGTTGCTATTTGTGCACACAGTATGTACCTCTCGTTCAAGGTCTCAGTTTTGAGTGTGTAGACACGATCGATGTGTGAGACATGGAAGAGAGGCTCATCACTAGAGGGGTCTGGAGGCATTTTCACCAAAACTTCATTCAGAAACAGAGGCTGGGGAAGAAAATGAAATGATGCGTGAATAACATGATGGCCAGCAAAGGAAAATCATTTAAACTGTTGTTTGTAGAATCAATACTGAAAATGATACAGAAGAAGTAAAACATTCCCATTTACTACAGGTAGTGGTCAGCTATCATAAATAAATAATGCAGGTAGTATTTTTTCACCATATTTTTACAGTCATAATATACTCCTTTGCCTCTTTCTTACCGTTTTGTACATCTTGAGCTGTATGTTGGTCTTTGGGCTGAATAACTTGTCTGGTCCTGAGGAGGAGAACGGTTTGGCGCTGTGTGTGAGTAAGAGGAAATCGTTGAAGAGGAAAGTCCACAGCTCCCTGCTGCTTTTGCTTTTGTACAGCCGACCGCTGTGTAGCAGCTTGCGAGGCCCTAGGCAATTAGTCAGTGAGTTGAAGACCAAGTGCTGAATGAAAGATGGAGAGAGAAGTGTGGCATCGCCGGGGAGAGATGCAGGAAAGGAAGCACACGGTAAAGCACAGGAGAGAGGTTTAGTTAAAAAAAAAAAAAAGGTCATTCATTAAATGGTCATATACTGTAATTAACATCAGTTGTTCACCTCTATAGGTCCCTCACACTGGACGTGACTTTGTATCCACTCTAGTCGATCTGAGTTCTCCTTTTCCCTGACGCCTTCGTTGACCTGCGAGCACAGCTCCTCGGCTCGATCCAATGCTTCTCTCAGGGGCCCGCGGTCTGCATGGCATTCCGGGGTGTGCTCTAGGATCTGCCCATTAGGAAGGTTTACAGAGGAGGATAAAGAGGCAGGGACATCAATGAATGAATAGCAGGAAAAAAGCAAGCAGTGGACGGGGAGTATTTAAAGTAGACGTGCAGTACTGAGGGCGTTTTCCACATACATTCTTAATGAGCAGCGGGTAGCGTGTGATCCTTTGCATGGGCTTGAGGAGGAAGCTGGATAGAGGCATTCCTTTGCAGCGGTAGTTTGTGGCAATCTTCTGCTCAAGAGGAAGCAGAAAGATTTTAGTTTTACTGCATTTATGAGCACCTGTCCTCTGTGATTTGTGTTTTCTAATAAAGTTTAATGTCACTTCCATTTTATGATTTCACGCTATCAATCATTCACAACTCGTACCTTAAGAAAGTTTTTGAAGTCTGGCTGGTTGTATGTTTTGCTCTGCAGCAGGGCAGCGGCGTTTAGCTGACAGGAGCAGAAGCGGATGTACGGCTGCATGTGTGCAAGCTCTGACGCCAAGAGGTCTCCGATCAGCTGAACTGGCATGTTGTCCCCACCTGTTTTTTTACGGACACGTAGGGCCCTGGGACACAAAACCAGGCATAAAAACCAACCACATGTAATAACAAACAAAAGTTGCACAAGCTCAGAGTCAGAAGAAATGGAATGGAAAGTGTTGCATCTTGAAGCTCACAGAGACCTGTGTGTGTGCGCGTGTGTGTGTGTCTATACTTGTTAAACTGTTGAGAATAATTTGATTGTTAAAGTCAATGTGCAGTGCAATTAGTTCTTTTAGCCTACAGGGGCCAGAAACCATCTGTTTCAGAGTTGCAGGGTACCTACTTGAGTAGTTTGGTGTTACACATAATCAGTTCCCTCCAGTTAACAAAGATCACTCCCATCTCAGCTTCTGTTAGACGGCCTGACTCGGACATTGGCTTGTAGAAGACCTGAGAGACATAAATATACACAAACACATAGGGACAGAAACAGATAAAATCCACTTTAACCAAAGAAAGGCTGAGCCTTTAAATTATGTTCGTGTGTATGTGTGTGTGTGTGTGTGTGTGTGTGTGTGTGTGTGTGTGTGTGTGTGTGTGTGTGTGTGTGTGTGTGTGTGTGTGTGTGTGTGTGTGTGTGTGTGTTCATTTGTACCTCTAGTACCAGCTCCAGGTCCTCCACATAGGTCTCCTCAGTCTGGATCAGCTCATGAATGTAACCCTGTCTCTTCCTCTCCTGAGGGGTCATGGTATCCAGTGTCATCAGGTCAGCACACCCTACAGCACAGACACATGCAAATACACATGCATGCATGCACGCAAACACACAGACACACACACACACACAGGCACGTGCATGGCAAACAGACGCACAAACACTTTCCGGTCAGACATTCCAATGGTGTGTGAGAAGATATGACCAGTAGAGTTGCCAAACACACTACACAGTCCCCTGTGTTAAAATCTCCCTTTATTATAGTTCGGATACTTTATTTACATGTAATGCACAGACAAGAGTGAGGCACATCGTAGTTGCAGTACATAAACTTAAAGAACATACCAAGCAAAGCTAATGCTAACGACACTGCTACCAAGGATACGGACTTGAAGAAAACTAAAGCACCTTTCATGGTGGAGTGCTTACTCCAAATGATTGCATAGATGTGAATGAATAAAGTAGGTAATGCTTAAGTGAAAGAGCAGAGGAAGACTCGGGTGATAGTTCAAGTCATTGGGGTTCCAACTTGGCAGAACTTGGATGTAAATCAACAATGTATGCGGATTTGCCTTATCTGACTCTATGCTAGGCAGTTGCAAAAATCTGCACATTTAGTTTTTTTTTTGCTGGTGACATCACAGTTCAGTACAGGATGAGTATTTATTCAAAGCATTAATAAATGTAAGAATGCATAAGAAGTGAATCATAAAATCACAATCAATTTGTTTAAATCCAGCCATTAGCAAGCAGCAATCAAGGTTATTGGTGATTTAAGCAACAGTGAGTCTTCACGTTGGTCCATTTTTAGCAAGGTTTAATGTTGTTAGTGCAAGAATGAGTGACCCTGTTAGAAAATGCTTTATCGTACTGTTCCTTAAGCCTTAATTTAGAAAACTAAAAGACTATGCCATTTACATATTATTTTCATTATCCTGTATGACCGGATTGCTATGATCCATATTTCCATTTATCTGCCCTCTCCACGCCTTTGTATCAGAAGGACAAAAGTCTCTAAAACTCATGCCTAGCTGCCTCTGCCTCTCTCCCGTTGTTAATTAGTCCATTAAAGAAACGTCAAGGGAAACACAGGAGAGGAGAGAGCGAGGGGGATGAGGGTGAGAAATTAATGCCTAATAAGAAAAGACAGAAGTGGACGTTCAAAGAAGTAGGAAAATAAACTTTAAAGATAGGGGTCACAAACAGAGGAGCACAGAACACCACAGTCCTAAACGAGTGAGGTGGAAAGCTGGGAGCAGAGCTGGGCTGTTCTTGCTGGCGGCAGGGCTTCCTGTTGCGACAGGGCAATTCGGATTGGCTCAGACAGGAGGGGTGAGAAAGAGGAGCGGGAGGAGGAAGAGGAGCTAGGAGCAGGAAGAAGAGAAGGAGGAGTAGAGAGGTAAGCCAGCATTACTGTCCTACGGAGGAAAGAAAAAACAGATGAAGCGGAGGAACGGGGAGGGGAGGTGAGTGAGATGAAGGAGAGATGAGAGACAGCAGACATTAATATAGTTTAAATATTAATGCTGGATTCTGGCATGCAGATGCATTAATAATGTATTTCTGGAAATGTAAATGTTATTACTAATTATATCAGCTGGAGCATGATGATAATTTCTTACATTTCTTTCGTCTAATGAAGCACAGACCTTGTGTGTACTCGGGTGTGTATAAAGTCAGGAAATGTTCATTAGAATTAAAATTTCACTGCGTTTTGTGTCTGCGGCTTTTAGGAGTTCATCCTAATTAACCGTCCAGTGAGTTCACTCTTGTTAACACAGATCCACTGCCGTGAGGAGAACGCGCAGGCTTGTGAATACTAATTCAAACACACACCTCCTGCTTAAGAATAGGGTCTTTTTTTTCAGATCAGCTATGTTTGATTGAGCAATGAATACAAACAAGTGGAAAACCACACTTTCCCCAACAGAATGGTGATCAGTGTACAGTAAATACAGGAGCATTGATGGTGCACAACTGCATTGTATTTTCCAAAATGGGACTGATTAGGATGAAGAATGTGCTTGTGTTACATGAAACTTATCAGTGGTTGGTCAATTGTGTTGATCCGATGAGAAGATTGATACAACTCTCATTATGGTCGATTGAACTTAAATGTACAGGTAAGAGTTAGTTATTTTAACTCAGCGTAAAGACTTGGGGGAAGAAAAGACAAAGCTAGTCTTTTTGCGTGTTGTAATGTTTGAGGAAATGAGAACATATTATATGGTGAGCTTTAGATGCCTGGTTGGTCGTTATTTTTTTATTTCAGACAGAAGTAGGCCCCTGGTTCCAGTCTTTATGCTAAGCTAACTGCTGCTTCCTATTTACCACAAACCCATGAGAGGGGTGTCAATTTTCTCATACAGTATAAAATGTTGGTGCAGTTCATTTTGCAACATTTAAAAGACCCAATCCTATATGATTGCTTAGATTCGAGGAACACTTTTTTCTTTATTTTGCTTTGTTCTTTAAGAAATACTATTCGAATAAATATCCATGAAAATGTTTAGGGGATTGAGCCTTTTAAGTGCAATGGGTTCAACTTCATGAGCAATCCCTCAGCGATTGACACAACCAACTGTTTTAGGCTTACCGTCAGTCTCTCCATGCTCTGACATGGAATTGGATTCAACTGTACCTGGAGTGAGTCAAGTCAACCAATCAGACTTATGAGCAACAATAAATTTTTAATGGTTTCCATTGTGATATATTTTTCCAGCTGCATGTGTGATTTATTGATTATTCTGACTCCTACTGAAACAAAAGTAAAAAAAAAAAAAAAAAACCTGTGGCGTTTACTCACATTGTTGGCTGGGGTCTGATTCTGTGGTCATCTTGACATAATTGGTGGGCAACAGGCCTATGACCCCACTGGCTTCTCCTTTCCACCAATCAGGGTTGGTCTTGTCCAGGATGTTGATCAGCTGCCCCTTGGAGAAGCTCAGCTCATCCCGATTGGCAGCGGTGTAGTCGTACATTGCTATAACTTGGCACACTAAACATCAGGGACAGTCAATGCTTTGTTATTAAGGCTCTGACAATTAAGTGTCAATCAGCTTCTAGCGACAGAGCAAATACAGTTGTACGTAATCAGACTATTTAAGGAAATATCAGGCTTGGTTACTATTGTGAGAGACTTGAACTTTTCACATCTACCTAAAATGGTTATGGTAGACTATATTAACTATGTTTTAATAACAATGAATTAATCATCATGAATAAGGTGTTGTGTTCACAGTGTGTCAGCCATTACCTGGCAGAGGAGAGGGACAAGACTTGCTGCTGGAGGGACCCAGGAGCTTGACGTGAGAGGAATGAAACCAGCCTCTCTGTCGCTTCTTACCTCGAGCCTGGAGGGAAAAGAGCCAGTGAGAGTAGATCAATCTCCCGCTCCATCACTTCTGAATTTTAAATAGAGAGATGAGCTGATTAATGTTTATATTTTTTGGGCAGAGTGCCTAACCTCCACAGTCACAACACTGCAATTCATACTGAAATGTGGTGTCTTTGAAGACATTCATGCTCAGAGCAAACATTAATCGAGCCAAAGCTTAGCCTCTTGTCTGCAGAATGACAGGTTGCTCCTCTATGTCACACCCGACATCATCAATTTTTATAAAAATATAAGATTAACATATTAATTACTGAGTGCACTGTATATTTTGAAACAGCTGTGGTTTCATCAAACTGAGCTTTACATTTTGACCACACTGTCTGGGCTGTTCACCCCTTGCTGCTAACTTGATCTGCGGTCTCATTACTGTTTCCATTCAGTGAGAACTTAACCAGAGTTACAGCTGCAGCCCCAAGACAAACTGCACTGTAAGCACTGACCTCTCGCTGCCTTAGACATATAACCTTATAGACAGGCCTGTTATTACTCCTGTAACCTCCTGTCCACCTCCTACACTTCCTGTCCAGCTCTTCACTTAACTGAGACATCAGCAGTTACAAACACATCTACAGTATCAGCAAAGTTTTAAAAACCCGTTTACTCTCAGTGTGTCATTTTTATTTGCAGAGGTGGAAAACACCTACGCTGTAGATATTTAAAAAAAAACCTTTGTAAACGTGCGGTGGAATTAAGAAAACTGACTGTTAAACAGACCTCCAAGGTGCAATTGAACTCGAACTACACAATAGCATTTGAATCCAAATGAACTCGTAAAACAAGTCACCGTTACTGAAATGTTTAACAGCTACACTATTCATTTGATCTTTGAAACATAAAATGGCTACTACACTGTCTAATGATTGCCTTGATGGCTGACCTGCAGTTCCCCAAGCCACCAACTAGAGGAGTTCTTGGCCAGGACCACAATCAGTTGCCCTGGAGACAGACGCAGCTGATGCATTGCTGGGGCGACAGTGGCGTTGACTGCCTGGGCGATCTCTGTTGACCGAGCAGACATTACGGCGGATGAATTTAGGTAAATGTCAAGAGAATAATAGAGTTAATCATTAGTTTATGACGGCCTGTGTTTGTGGGAAGTCTATGTGAGTTGCTGTGCTCATCCTCACCTGGTTTCTTGGTCGGACCTCCAGGTTTTGACACCTAGAATAATAAAGTGGCAAGAAATAAATGAGAAAATATATAATTAATTTAAATTAATAACATATTTAATGTTAAGTTTTTTTTATTGTAGAACAGAATATATAATCTTTAAGCAAATCTTAATGGTGTAAGTTATGTCTGTTATTTACTTAATTATTGGGTCATGCACAATAATTCATTTTCTGTTTTTACAAGAATTTGGTGAGAAATAATTAACAAGTTGCCAATGACAATACTCTTTTTAATGACAAAATACAACTTGACTCACCTCTGGTTCAACAGGTCGGACATAGTTAGAGGGAAACACCCCCGATTGGTCCCCTATACATCCTCGCCACCACTCCCCTTCTCTCTCTGTCACCATGACAACATCCCCCTCAACAAATGTCAGGTCCCCAACCTCTGGGCTCTCATACGTGTACAAGGCCACATACTCTGTTTAAGAATGAAGCAGAGATTCTGGTTTGGCATCAACACTTTTAAAAAAAATTGTTATAGAAGCTTATTCAACGATTAAACTACACCTACCCTCTAGCTGAATAGAGTCGGATGAGTCAAATGCATCCCCACTAGAATGTGAGCAACACATAGTCATTTAAATCTTACGTTAACCAAAAACTTTACAATACAGGAATGTGTGTTTCTGTTCTCATGTGTGTCTTCATACTCTGTATTGCCACCTGACTCCAAAGTGACATAGCTTTTAGGAAACCATCCCTGCGTCCCGTTAAGCTGTCCCAACCACCAGTCGTCCCTTTGCTGCAGCACGCTGATGATGTCACCCTGTGAGAAGCTCAGCAGCGCTGCGATGACATCGCCTACACCAGTGGATGGATTGAGGTGCGTTTCAGAGGTGGCTGACCATGACGAGATAGCACGAGCCAGCAGAGGGAGCAAGGACTGAGGAGTAAGATTAGAGGAGAAGAGAGTTTGACTTCAGCCAAGTGAGGAATTCAACTATACAATCACTTAAATCACAAAAACATACAGTATGTCATATAAAACAATGATATACAACAATATTCAATATCACTTTTGCAAAATGACACATTTCACTTGACTCTTTTACACCACGAGACCTAACCTACTAACACGGTCTGCTGGGACATGGAGATCTGTAAATGTCTGTGTGACCCACAGAGAAGCAGAGAGAAATTCTAAATAGAAAAGGGCTATAAATATGCAGCCATGCTGCTGTTGAGGATGTGTGTGAGTCTATGTGTGTCATCAGAACTGAGTGTACCCCAGTCAGACCCAGTTGCTTGGTTGCCAAAGATAGTTTACAGCACCACTGCACCAACAGGAAACCCATCTAGTGACAGAAATCCATCTCACAAAAATGCACTACAAAGCTAAATCAGAAAGACGTCTCCAAATACCCCAGACAATCATTTTTGTTGTCATCTCCAGCAGCAGCAGAGGCAGCTGTGAAACCGTGAGAGTAAGGTATTCAAACTAAAAGGTCTGAAATCCTTTTTTTAAATGACAGTATATTAACTTATTTCTTAGTCTTTTGGTTTTTCTGTGGGTCAACACTGACACAGCTTAAAAACTATTAAAAGAATTGCTGTGAAATTGATATAGCACATTGATGTCTTCCTCTGGATTACTGTGCCCTTACAATAAAACTTCATCTACTGCCTTTGGTTTATGTCCAAATTCATACAAAGCCAATATCATTCCTATGAGTCTATATGAAAAACAGTGTTAAGAAATCTTTATGGTTCCAGCAAGTGAACACACTAAACTGTGGTGGTATATATGGTTAACATGCTAAACATTAGCACCCAAACTGCCACTTTGCTGATATGAGCTTTTATTTATTTTCTGGTTTGGGGAGAACTACATCAGACCCAATTCACTGCATGCCTGGAGTTAAAAGTAAAACGTACTTTCCTCCTTACCTGAGAGGCATCTGATTGGGCAGGAGCAGTACTGTCACCCGGTGCATCCCTCTCTGGGGCTCTGGGTGAAACAGGAAGGACAAACCATTAGGGAGGGAGCTAACAGAAGAGCAAAAACAACCTAACAGTACAGTGGCATAAATGCCCAAGGTGACTGTGACAGACTAGCAGCCAGCAAAAAACCTAAAACCATGTGTTATCTTTAGAGGAGGGGAAGAGAAATGTCTTTGAAACAGTCTCCCTCTGTTCATTCCATTTTAAGTTACCCTGTGTTAACTGTTGGTTGCAGACAGGACGTTTTTCCAGGTGAAGATGGGACAGTCTCAGTAGTGGAGGGGGTGGGACATTTCTCTGCATAACTGTGAGGGAACCAGCCTTTGTTTCCACGGTAACTACCACACAACCAGCCAGGCTCCCCAACTGTTTGCTCATCCACCTGCATCATGGAAAGCACACTTTAATTACACTAACAGACATAACAAGGTGATGATGCAATCATCAATCATACACAATTACTACATTACAATCTGCAATCATACACAATTACTATGTTTAGACACCCATCGCACAAACATATCGCAGTAGCACAGCAGGTTGTAAATAGTCCACTGTGTCTGGCTTCTGGCTGTGATCACCGCACACTGACATAATGCAGTTTACAGACCAACTGCTTGTTTCACTGCAATTTTTATTTGTGTAGAACTGACAACTTCTTCTTTTCACTTGACTCTAGTTCTAAGATGTGGATGATGGTTCACGTGAGATGCTTTGCAATGCATTTAGAGGCCATTTGATATACCGGATAAAGAAATACAGTCAAGCTTTGAATAAATAATGAACAATTGTAAAATTACAAATAGTAATATTTGTTAGGTCAACAATTTGTAAATAGATATACAGTACCTTTCATAAACATATTTAAACTATTCTGTTGTAATTGGAAAAATATTATGGTAAGTTGCTAAGTCACTTATCTCAGTAATGCCATTTTGCTAACTTGCTTGTTATAAAAGGATGCTAATGTGATAAGAGATACAAGAACTCTTACATTTTATTAAACAATTATTGGAGTAATTGTTATGAAAAATAGCTCATATTAAATGCTCTTGCTGTGTAACTTAATGTAAATGAGCAGTTGTGCTAATGTGAGATAAAATATGTTAGAAGTAATGAACTTGAATTGGAAGGTTGAAGTAATTTTGACCCTGAAAATATAAATGTGGGTTTCAAAAACAAAAAAACAAACAAACAAACAAAAATGTGACTGAGTCTTGTACCTCTATCAGGCAGCCTGCGTCTATACTCAGCTCATCTGCGTTGCGGGCGACAAACGAATAGAGAGCTCTGTATGTAGACAGCCTGGAGGATCGCTGAGCCCCCAGCATTGGCTGCTGGACGACTCTTTCCTGCTCTTCTTTCCTCCTTTTCTCCTCCTCCTCCTCCTCTTTTCGTTTCCTCTCTTCTGCCTCCTTTCTCCTTCTTTTCTCCTCCTCCTCCTTCTGTATCCTTCTTCTCTCCTCCTCCTGGGCTTTCTCTTGAGCTGCTTGGAGGTGGGCCTGTGCCTCCCTCTCCTCCTCCTCCTCCCTCTGTCTGGCCCTCTGTTCCTCCAGCAATCTTCTCTGCTGGGCCTCCTCTTCTTCCTTCTGCCTCCTTTCCTGCTCCCTCCGCTCCTGGTCTCTCTTCTCTTGCTCTAGCTTTGCCCGTCTATGGGAGGTAAATGCAAATTATGACTGGCTTCTTGCGCATGTTGACTTAAAAACATAAAAACAAAGAAAATGTTTTAATAGTAAGGAACCTCAAAAATCTAGAGAACCAATGATTCACTGGAAATTCACATCCCCTAACTCACCTGACTGCCTCTTCCTCCTCCCTCCTTCTCCTTTCTTTCTCCTCCTCCCTGCGTCTCTGCAGCTCTCTGAGTTTCTCCTCTTTGACTCGGTACAGGTCATCCAGGACAGACTGCTGCCTCACCTGCTTCTCCCTCAGCTCCTAATGCATTTACCGTATATCCAATACAACAGAAAGAAAGAAATACAAGAATCAGCTGTAAAAAAAATGCCTAATCCATCACAACTGTGATATAATTTTGCAGTAACCACAATTCAACTTTCTGCTGGTGATATGCTGAATATTAATGAGCAATTTAATAAATATAAATAACCACATATGTATATAGCAGCCTAATAACAATGGAAAAAATACCAAGCCCACATGCAGCTAGGTTTACATATATGTAGAAGCTGAAATATTTTTGCAGGTTAAGCATTATGTGTGTGTGAGTGTGTTTTACCCTCTGGGTGCATCCTGTTTACACAGAAAATACAGACTAGAACAAATCACATGTAGAGAAACACGAATGAGTCAAGAGATGAAAGACGCAAGGATGAGCAAACACACTGAATCATCGTGTGATGAAAGGAAAAGAACATTCGATTGTGGCATACGGTAAATGGCAAATGGTAAATGGTCTGCACTTATAGCGCTTCTCTACCTATTGGTGCTCAAAGTGCTTTCCACTGCTTCTGGTTTAACCATTCACATTCACAAGCACACGCACACCGATGGGGGAGCTGCTATGCAGCTGGCCCACACTCACCGGGAGCAACTCAGTTGGGGTTCAGTGTCATGCTCAAGGACACTTCTACATGTGACCGGAGGAGCCGTGGATCGAACCAACAACCCTGGGATTGATGGACAATCGCTCTACCTCCTGCACCACAGTCGCCCAGTAACAAAAAACAAAAAGTGATATTCTAAACAAAAAACAACGAGTGTGGGAGAAAAAGAATGCAGAGTTGGAGGTGGAGAGAGACAGAGAGAAAGCAGAATAACCTTGATGAGAAGGAAGAGCTGGCTGAGGCAGGCCAGCAGAGACAGAAGGCCCCGCAGGACACAGTCATCCATATCCCCAAGCTATGAAAGGCAGACACAGTGTGATGATGGAAGGAGGGGAAGGTGCGTGGACACAAGTAAAGAATAAAATGTAATTAAGTGCAATCAAATGAAAACACAGGTGAGTTTTAAGTAGGATAATAGAGGGAAAGAAGAAGAGGAGGAAATACACATGGAAGAAATATTAAATGCACAAAGAAAGCAAAGAAGAAAATAAATGAATAATAAACATGTCCCGGTAGTTGGAAGCAGAGAGAAAATATAAAAGAGAGGAAGACAAGGGTTAAATGCTTAAGCAGTTAAGAGATAAAAACAGTTGAGCAGAGCATAAGAGAAAGAGCAGGCTTTTTGAAGCTGCAATTATTAATATCTGATCAGACGAGCTGAGAAAAGGCCATGACATCATTCTTCAGAGGCTCTGAATGATCTGTCAGTGAATGTGTATGACCCAGTCTGTGTGTGTGCGCGTGTGTGTGTGTGCAATAAAAGTTAGGTTTTTAAAGGTTTCATTACCCGAGGGAAAACTCTTACAGTGGCCAGTTTAACAAAAGTTCACAGCAGCATTTTTTTTTAACCGTGAAACTTCCTGTTTTTGTTCCATTCCAATAAAGCCTGTGCTGAAGGCCAAAACAAGAAACCTTTTACAAACCTACAAACAAGCTTCTAGTTTGTGATATATATGTACTTCATCACTAGTAGGCACTGAGGGAGTCCGTTACATATTCTGGGGCTATTCTGGGGCAGGGGAAGGATGTTGGTCTGAACTCTGCCCTGCACTGGAAGACAATAGAGTGATCTGAGCACTGAAGTCATATTGCGTGTTGAGATTTATAGAAAAATTTAAGCACTGTTCTGTAGAAGGTGTTACTCATTTATTGAGTTATAGGGGAGTCCAGCAAAGGGGGAGTTGTGGTAATGCAATGAACACGTTTCAGATTTTTAATCAAACGGTCTGAACTCATGTGAGACAGTCTAAACAATCATTAAAACTTCAATTGGTCTCCGCTGGTCCCTGACCTTAAGCTCTTTGTTGTACTGCTCCATCTGAGCCAGTTTGTCTGTTGTTTCCCTTTCCAGAGTGTCGAGCTGGTCCTTCAGCCTCCGGCAGTTCACACCTTTCTCTGTCACACTCCTGGTCAAAGAGGTCACACTGACCGCTACAAGGCAAAAGCCGAACATCAGCAACAAGTGAGAGGTTTCAGAGAACGAGGGGATATGTAGACATTTGTCACCTACTTGAGAGTTTGTTGAGGCTGATGTTTCGCAGCTTCTCAGTCAGCCTCTGTTGTTCTGGGACCAGTAGGGAGAGTTTCCTCTGCCAGTCCTGAGGTAAACATAGAGGATCACACATCGGCTGCTCCCTTTCAGGGGTCGCCACAGCGAATCATGTGCCTCCATCTAACTCTATCCTCTGCATCCTCTTCACTCACACCAACTAACTTCATGTCCTCCCTCACTACATCCATAAATCTCCTCTTTGGTCTTCCTCTAGACCTCCTGCCTGGCAGCTCCAACCTCAGCATCCTTCTACCGATATATTCACAGTTTCTCCTCTGAACATGTCCAAACCACCTCAATCTGGCCTCTCTGACTTTATCTCCAAAACATCCAACATGAGCTGTCCCTCTGATGTACTCATTCCTGATCCTGTCCATCCTCGTCACTCCCAAAGAGAACCTCAACATCTTAAGCTCTGCTACCTCCAGCTCTGCCTCCTGTCTTTTCTTCAGTGCCACTGTCTCTAAGCCGAACAACATTGCTGGTCTCACCACCGTCTTGAACACCTTTCCTTTCATTCTCGCTGATACTCTTTTATCACACAACACACCTGACACTTTTCTCCACCCGTTCCAACCTGCCTGCACTCGCCTCTTCACCTCTTTTCCACACTCACCGTTGCTCTGAACCGTTGACCCTAAGTACTTAAAGTCCTGCACCTTCTTCACCTCTGCTCCCTGTAACCTCACCATTCCACCTGGGTCCCTCTCATTGACACACATGTATTCTGTGTTGCTGCGGCTAAGCTTCATTCCTCTGTTTTCCAGAGCAGACCTCCACCTCTCTAGATTTTCCTCTACCTGCTCCCTGCTCTCACTACAAATAACAATGTCATCTGCAAACATCATAGTCCAGGGAGATTCTTGTCTAACCTCATCTGTCAGTCTGTCCATCACCAGAGCAAACAAGAAGGGGCTCAAAGCCGATCCTTGATGCAGACCCACCTCCACCTTGAACTCCTCTGTCACACCTACAGCACACCTCACCACTGTCTTACAGCTCTCATACAAAGGGAAATTTAAAATGCATCCATTGATATTATTTGAATGCAAATAATCACAGAGCAGAATATGAATGTTTCCACTAACCTCAAACTGAAGCTGCAGTGTGCTGATCTCTGCAATGCGTGCATCCCTCTTCTGATTGACGAGCTCCACCTCTGCCTTCTGAATATGCCTCTTGCTCTGTGCATCACGGAGACGGTCTGAGATCTGCTTGTGCTTGTTGCCCTGGGAGACCAGATGAGACCAGATTCATTAACACTGGAGGTATGTGAGGGTACACTTGGTTTGATTGTTAGTGTAATCTCACCACAGCCTCCAACTCCAACTCCAGACTCTTCTTTTTGGCCCTGAGTCGAGAGATCTCTTCTTGTTCCCACTCTCTCCTTCTGCCCAGCTCCTCTTTCTTCGCTCGCTCCCACTCCTCCCTCCGTTGTCGCTCCATCTCCTGCTTTGCTGCCTAAAAGTAAAATAAAAAAAGACCCTTAGCACAGTGATCTAAATGCTTAGTGTCTCTTAACTGTCTTCTCCCACTCACCTCCTTCCTTTCCTGCTCCCTGAGCCTCTCTTCCTCTCGCTGTCTCTCCATCTCCCTCTGCCTCTCAAGTCGCCTCTCCTCCTCCAGCTTTCTCCGGTTCTCCTGCTCCCGGGCCTCTCTTTCCCTCCTTTCCTGAGCCTCCCTCTCCTCCCTCTCTCTCCTCTCCTTTTCTTTCCTCTGTTCCTCCTCCAGAGCCAGTCGTCGTTTCTCCAGTTCGGCACTGCCTCGAGCAAAGTTCTCCTTGAGCTTGTCCTCAAAGGACACTAAGAAGAGGAGGTAGAGAGTAGAGTGGGTAACAAACATAATCATAAACATAGCAAAAGATACAGTGTGCCGAACATGCCGTACCACTGCTTTTGGTCTTTTGTGCTGACTCTATCTCTGTTGTGTCTATTAAACAGGGCGTTAGGTAGGGTCCTGTTCCATTAACAAGCTCACTAGGCTTGATTCCTCCTCTGCAAAAACAGAAAAGAAATGTATGTGTTTTTTTTATTATTAAAGAAGCCATTCACTGTGTCGTTCTCTGTGTGTGTGCGCGCATTACCTGAGAGAGGGAGGTACCAGGTCTTGAGGCAGTGTCAGTGGCAAAGGGCGGCCAGTTTTAGCCATGTCCACCAGGTGCATGGCGAGAATGAACTCATCAGCTCTCAGCTGACCATCCTTATCCACATCTGCCAGGGTCCTGTGTACATGTAATGCAGAAAGTCATATAATAAAGTTTGAGGCTCACGATTTTACAGCAGGATCGTTGGCTTTCCAAGCTCTAAACACCGTCAAATTATCATCTCGTTAAGCTGTTATGGGACAAAGAAGTTAGCAAACATTTACTGTACACATCCAGTGAGCAGGCACAGAGCTTGCTCTGTGTAGAAGAATAGAACCACGATTCTATAAACCTGACAAATAAGCCCGATATCTATTTGCCTTTAGCTCTGTTTTGTGGGAAGTGTCTCACAACATTTTTGCAGCTAGATTTTCCACTATGGATCCCAGTGAGATACTGACTTTCTCCATCTGTTGTTTAGTGCTGAGCAGGCACCGCACAGAAGGTTTATTAAAGTTTTTTTAGCTGGAAACAGCTTCCTGCTATGCCAAGAAACAATGAGCTGAAAGACACTAAAATGCTCCATAGAGCACTGAGGGGAAATGCTTAGACTGGCAGTACATGGCCACTTTAGCATTACACTAATTAGTGCAGCTTAAAATAAATTCTCCAGTCATATTTTATTCTGTGTTAGTAGAGGAACATTTATACTTATTATCCACCTTGTGTATGCACTGCTATTCAGTCAAATCACCTAGGGATAGAAATGGGGTTAAGAGCTGCTCAAACTGAACAGACGGTGTCTTTAACATTAAATATTGTGACCGTTTTAATTTTACAATCTGCATTCCCATACTGCTTTTGCCTCGTATTGTGTTTCAATCTACCATTTTATTAAATAACATGTTATTTAAAAAGTTATTTCTTCTTCACTTCCACATAAAGTGATGAAATAAAATGACCGGTGTGCTCTATCTAGTAGCACCTACATGTGCTGCCTGTCTGTTGCTCAACTGGAGCTACAACTGAACTTATAAAGGTAAATACAGGCTGAAGAGTGACCCCCAGGTGGGTAAATACACACATGCATGGGTAAACATGCACTCACTGCCTTAAAACTTACCAGATGGTAGCTAGCTGGGTCTGGGTTAGGTTTGATGCCATCAGTGCATTTCTAACCTGAGGTCCTGGGAAGTAAAAATGACACCAGATATAAAAGCAGACTGAATTCTCACACCAACCAAGGTGAATGTGTTTGTGTGTGTCCGTTTGCCAAATTCTGTCAAGTGGGGTTAAGAGTACAAGAGTACATGAGTGCATGTGGGCAAAATGAAACAGCCCCCCCGAGTGTGCACTTTCAAGCTTCAACAAGACCACTGAAGAGCAGTAGAGCAGCCCAGAGAAGCTTATGTTGATGTTGGTGGTTGTGTCCCTGTGTGTGGGTGTGTATATGTGTGTGTGAGTTGCACCTGACAAGTAGCCACTCATGAGCTTATCTAGCGTGTTGAACTGCTGACGGTACTTGAGTCTGGAGGCCTGTGGGACGGCCCAATCGCTTGCGCCCATCTTGGGGGAATTACTGGCCAATGACGTGGTGGAGGAAGAATTGGAACTATGACCAGAGAAATAAAAAGGCCTGTCAGCATGCCAGGAATTCACCCAAAGGGAAATTACACAATAATAACATGAGGCCAGTTTTCCTTCTCTCCCTTGTATAGGAGTCTTGATTTAAAACCACCAATTGCTCCGTGACTCCCCAGTGTTATTCCTCAGCTCTTAATTAGCCGTAAAGGAAGCTGGTGCAAACGACCGCGTAGACAATGACTTGCTGAACCAAGGCAGCGCCGTACGCTCAGGCTATGCTAATCACCCATTCTGTTTTCATTACAAACAATGCATCTGCAAGAATAGCAAAAGGGTAGGCTGACTCGAGGATGTTCATTTAAAGAAACTGTACTTTTTTCCAGGCCTCATAGCTGGGTGGAGCACTCTAAAATAAGAGAAGAGGCTTCAGGGAGACAATGGGAGATGGAGTGTGATCCTCCCTTTGTCCAAGGGCTGTCTTTCTCTCTGTCTATGCAAATCAGTGCGTGTGTGCGCTTGTGAAAAATGTTGCAGTAAAATCACCTCGACCCATATTAAAATTTGTACAATAATGTGTCTAGAGAAAAAGATGGTGTGCCTAACGTGATATTACAGTGTGTGTTATGTAGAATTGGAAGGTAAAGGTGATCTGGGCGGCTACTGGATAAACCTGTATTTACTTTCTGGCCCTCTGGTGTCTTTGTTGACACTTGTTACATACACCTGAGGTCAGGACTTTCATTATGACCCACTGGGCCATTCAAAGCAATGAAATCAGAAACCACTCTTATCCTCATCCCAAACCACACAAAACACCACAAGAAGGCTCAAAGATATATGATACCACTGTGGTGTTTTGCAGGGAATCTGGCTGTCACCAAAACTGCACAAAACCCTCATCTCTGTTTACTCCTCATTATGTCCCACCAGTATAACTATTCCAGCTAGAGATTAAGGGCAACAAGAAGTAGCCATCTCAAATTTCCTTTCCTTCCTTTTTAGATAGGAACTGGCTGATATCAGATGAGACAATATCAGTATTTTCCGTGATAATATAGCCCACTGTCTATAACCTGGCCCTTTCTTGCCTATTTGCCTTACATTTAATAACACGAAAAGGCAACAGCAATGCTAACAGGTCTATTAGGTGTTTACCATGTTCACTGTCTTAAATCAGTCATGCTAAAATTAAGTAATTAGCATATAACATAAGAGGCAGTATCATTATTTTTGCAGTGTATTTAGGCATAAACCAGTATTAATTTTACCTAAATAAAAATAAATTAAAACATTACATGAAAGGTCACTTAAGCAACCTTAAATTGTTGAGACATTCGTTCAACACACAATGTGGCACAGGATGAAAAGTTGGATAATGACCAAATTCACCGGAGGCCACGAATTCCATGGCAACTCAATCAGTAGTTTGATCGCTGAGATAGAATAGTCTGAAGCAAAGTGGTGGAGCCACTGGTTAGTATGGATCCTAAAAATGAAAATGGTTGCTCCACAAAAACGCTATTTGAATCCTGTTATTTAACGTTTGTTACAAACAATCCACTTCCTGTTGATGCCAACTAGAAGATTTGAGTTCAAAACAACCTCCCTGTTGTCCCTGTTATCCAAGTGTTTAATCTCTGCCTGCATTCTCATCTTCAGCCCTTCCCTTTAAAAACACTGCCTCTTTGAAAGCAATGATTTCACCAGTTTTACCAGCCTAAAAAGAAAAAGAAAAAGAAACCTGCAGATATGTGGGTTTGCTTGACTCATTTAGAATTCCAAAAACTTGGAAATGACAAACTTTTACATTTATATTTCATCCAGCCCTTCAAACAGAAAAAGTGCTTTTCTATTTCTTTTTTTTTTTTCAAATGGCTACTGATTAATCTTTAAATGTGGGCCCTTATGTGTGTTGTACAATTAGCACAATTATCGGTAACACTTTAGATTACAGCCCGCGACTTACAGGGTAAGTACAGGGAACTTACTGTGTACCTCCACAGTACAGGGTTACTTAATTAAAGAATTTCATGATAGGTGTGAATACTTGGTGTAACCAGGGTAAGAGGCTGCACTTCAAATTGCAGCCCTCATTTGTTGTACCTACTGTGTAACAACAGGTAACAATGGAGTTTAGATATAGTAACTAGAGAAAAGAGGCGGTAGCACTAACCCACACCTATTATTTGATGTTTAATCATTTATCAATAAGTTGTTTAGAATACTAAAGTTCCACTGATATACAATGGTTTTCATGCACTAAATTTAAAGGCAATAAAATATATAAGTAATTGCTCTTTATTTTCTCAAAAATTAATATAATAATAAATAATAATATAATTAAACCCCTTTGTTACCTGTTGTTATATAGTACTGTAGGTACAAAAAATGAGGGCTGCAATTTAAAGTGGAGCCTTTTAGCCTGGTTACACCAAGTATTCACATTATTTTATGTAGCATGCATTTGTTAACATTCTGGGCCTCACCTGCTGGATCCAAGGTCCAGGAGAGAGTTGGCTTTTGACATACCAGTGGATGGAGAGAATGCCATAGGTGAAGAGAAGCCAGATAGAGGGTGTGCTAAAACAGTAAGAGGTAATTAAAAATTAAAAGGTTTAGTATTATTCCTCTAACTTTTTGAAAGAATAATGTATGAAATCTTTCATGTACACAGATTGTGCATGTGTATACATCCATGCTCCTCACATACTGTAGACATGCAGAGTGCAGTTGCCCTTGAATATATGTACATCTAATCTTATCTCCTCATAATTTACAGTCGCAGCACACAGATCTCCTGCAGCAAGGTTACTGGCATCTGGCTAAAAACAAAGCGATCGTGGTCGTCTGGAACCCTGTGCTATAGGAACTGTGACACTGATTTTTCTTCTTAGAAGAGAGAGAGAGATGTAACATAATAGAGAAATTTCACAATGACTCTTGTAAGACTGCTCATTTCACAGCCCAAGTTTTAACTTGAACAAACAGAGTGAGATTAAAGATAGCAGCCGAGGGACAGATGGAGATGAGAGGTGAACAAAGTAAACAGAGCAAGAAAAAGAGAAATCTAAAAGGAAAAAATATATATATTACATAGGTGCAGCCACACCTGACATCACTGAATTGTGTTTGATCTAATAAGTGCAAAAACTGCAGTAAAGACTTTGGTGACTCATCTCCTTGGTGATCAAAAGCAGCTCTCACTGCTTACTGCAACATGCACACATATGCACACATATATATGAATACTTCTATACTCAGCAAATGAAAGAGTGGATAGAAAAGGTGCCAACCTGTCCTGATAGGAAATTCATGCTACATTATTGCACCACAATAGCTCAAGAACAACTGACCCCAATAGACTAAGAATCACACACCAGGATCACAAAGCACCAGCTATTTGTAAATATACTTGTATTTAAGTTCTTCCTAAGTTGTTCTTCACTTCATATTAGTGCTTTACACAAATAGGATTGCATTTAGGAGCTTTGGAAATGTAATTACTCTGTTTCACTTATATATATATATATATATATATATATATATATATATATATATATATATATATATATATATATATATATATATATATATATATATATATATATATATATGTGTGTGTGTGTGTGTGTGTGTGTGTGTGTGTGTGTGTGTGTGTGTGTGTCTATATACACACACACACACACACACACATACATACATACATACACACACACACACACACACACACACACACACACACACACACACACACACACACTTATGCTGATAAAATCATTTTTAAAAGTCATATGTCACTTTGCTCTTCACTCTAAACAGGTCATATGTTACCAAGGTAATCAAAGCTGGCCACTGGTTACCTAGTTACATCATATGAGGCAGATTTGCAAATAAAGATGTAAGCAAAGAAAATGTATAAATACATTTCTTCCAAGACTTGTTTTAAAGGCTAGCTGTATCTTTGTAGCCAGCCTTATGCCACAGCAGTAGTTTTTGTGGCTTGTGCATCAATTGCCATTCAGCATAGATATGAAGCACACTCTTCTTATCTATGCTAATGACAGCTCCCCCCCCTTATAATGAACACTATGTTCTCCTCTTTTGCATTCACAGTGAGCAGTGTCAGAGAAATGTCCCTGTTACAAACATAACCCCCATTTTCAAGTCGAGTTTGAATGATCATTTCTGTCAAAGGCTTAAATTCACTAATCATCACCGTCCAGTATCTGCCTTTAATGGTTCTATTACCGAACCAACCTGCTTTGTTGTGAACAAGGGGTGATGCGAGGAGGCTGAGATTGCCATTGGCCAGTCCAGAGTTTCCCAGGCTGCTGATAAGTGGCAGAGTCATTGTCGCTGGCACCAAGGGTTGCACAGAGGGCATGGGTGGGTTAGCTTGGAAGGGTGTTAGGATGGGCATGGCAGGCATGGATGAAAAACCAATTGACAAGTTTGGCATAGAACCCATTCCTAAAGGGGGGGAAATCACAGGGGAACATGTTGAATTAAATAGATGAACATGAAAATTTAAAAAAATGGGTTAAGTTCACTTTTAGAGGGAAAACCTTAAAATTACTGCAACTCATCTGAGTTTGTAAAAAAAAGTGTTATTCCTGTCAATTAAGGACTTGCTGCTTTTTATTCTTTGAAAGTTACAATAATTTTAATAATTAATAACTCCTCATCTGGATCAGTTTCTTTTCCTTTCACACTGACAAAATACCACTTGAGAGATATTAAGTTATAAGGGAGTGAGTGAAAAAGAAGCATTTTTAAAAATGTAATGTGCTTTTACCAAAACGTGCTGATGACGGGAGGGTTGAAGCAGAATTGGAGACAGGAGGCTGCTTCATGATCATTGGCAAGGCAGAGGGTAAATTCCGCCCCTGAAGCTTGAGTTTAATGAGCTTCATAGCGATGGAGAACTCCAGTCTGTCCATCTTCCCATCGCTTTCCATGTCAGCGAGGTTCCTACCGGATGGGAGGAGAGCACGAGCTGTGGTATTAAAACTATTTGTTTATAGCCGAGAGTGCGTTCCAAGCATTTCTTTTTCTTTGTCAAGACAATAAGAAAAGCTGAGAGTTACACAGAGGACAAAACTCTGGAGGGATTAAATTCCAATAGTGTTGTTCAAAAACACACACACGTGCACACACTCACACACATACACTTTCTTAGACACAGTTTAGTAGGTGGGGCAGGCTGTGAAGGAAGTGAGTGTTCAACAGGAAGTTCAAAGCAGGCTGAGAGCACCAAACTAGCTCTGACCAAACACCAATGTTGAACTGACTGACCCAGTTGTTTCAGTTAAGAAAACAAACAAAAAAAAAGCCTAATTAAGGATGAAGATTTACTCAAGCTGTTTGCTATTTACCAGATCTCAGCCAGGACAGACGGTGGTAGGCCAGACTGGAGGAAGAATTTCCTGGCTTGTTCTCCTGCAGATGGACACTGAGATGGGTCACTAGTGACAATGCAAGATTTTATAAACAAGTATTTAGCCTGTTTGTTATCACTACAGCCTACCTGAGACATAGCCCAGGACAGGGCAGAGGCTGTCGAACTGTTTGTCGTGTTTCCCCCTCTCCTCTGGAGTGATGGCCCACACACTGGCTCCACCTGGGCAAAACCAAGAGTCAATCTTGGGATTTAACGTGCTTTAAATTCAGAGAGCACTTTGTTCCTAAAGTGTCCTAAATATGTTGACAGGCTTTGCAATACATAGCGTTAATACAAAATGTCAACAGACGTTATTAGTAAGACTATGTAGGACGACTCCAATACAAAAAGGTTCTATCACAATACCAGCTCCATTTTCCCCTACAATTTAAAAAATGTAACAATATTATTGGTGAAGAAATGAAAAAAATGATAGAAAATCATAAACCATAATGTGTTCGTCATTCAACAGGCACAAATTCAGCAACATATTTAAAGTCCTCAAAGCAAAAATGCTAATACTAAATATACAGTGTCTTCTTTCCCTCACCACCCAAAAAGTCTGCATAAATTCCATCACAAATGAGCTCTTCTCCTATGATGAAACTACCCTTAACAAATTCCCAACAATGATTAATGTATAAAAATGTACAGTCAGCTATTTTTTTTTTCCACTCTGCTTCACTCTCCACTGCATATCTCAAGGTAAGGAATTAAATATGAAGTCAAGTAGGCTGCATGATGTGGTATGAAACTCTTCTTACTCAATCACATGAAATGTCCTTGATAGAGTGGGATGAAAGATTATCATTGGAGCTCATAATCATTTAAAAATTTATGAATTTATGAAATTAATCAAATCATAACATCACTGGCGCATATTAAAAGTATATTTCTTGATTTCCTTCATTGCTTTTCCATATATTTAAAGTCTAAGAAACTGACCGTGTGGAAACGATCCGGATCCATTCATGTGTCAATAGCTGAATGACAGAGGTATAGATAAGGTGTCAAAGACAGATGATGAGCTCCAACAGTGGAGAAAGACGATAAGAGCAGGGCAGAGTAAATTCACACTGGAAAAGCTGAGTGGTGAGTAAACAGTAAACTGCATTCAGGCCGTAGAAACAGGAAGGCTGATGTGAGAAACACCTAATGCTCTAAAGTGAATACTGAAGTGTTGGGACAACAGAACCAAACCCTTTATGAAACTGCTTCTTAGTCAGCTCATCTTTCACCATTCAACAACAACAGACACGGCTCCCTGATGCCAATGTAGCGGTTACCATAGTGAGCACAGTAATACAAACCTTTAAAAATGCTGACACAGATTTTGTGTGAGTCTGTCAAATTATCAAAGTTATCTCATAGTAGACTAATCGCTGCTTATGCACCGTACTGTAAAAAATGTGCAATTTGTACGATAAAATGCACGAGGAAACACTATTTTCACAAAAAATTGACTGGAGGCCACAGTTTGCCATATAAATAATTGTGTGTGCAGTCCACAAAAAGATGATATCAACATATTGATTCAACTAGTTCTGTTTATGCATATTGAAGTTAAAGGAACGGACACTTGATGGAAAAGAATTGGTCTTTAGTTTTATTGTTATATGACATATGCAAATAACACCAACATGCAAAGTGTGAATGAACAATTAGTGATGGGCAACAATAGCACACTTACACTGTTCCCATATTTAAACATGTTGGCAACAAAGGATGCCATTCACAGGAAGCTATCTAAACTTTTCATCTCAACCTGAACCACAGTACAATTATCAGAGCAGAGTATGACGGAGAAATCGCTCTTCTTGTAAAATCTTCCACTAGACAGGACAAAAACAACATTGTTGTAGGTGGGTATTGATATAATTTGTGACAAATTTCTTAAAGCTGTTATGGGTGTATGCCTGTATAGACCTGGTATCAAGGCGGTAATTTCTTCACCAGCTTCAGGAAATACCTTGCTGCCCATGAGGGAAGTTCCTCCCCAACACTAACCCAAACACCCCGCCGGTTCTTGTTGACTGCACACAGACATATGACGTACACATCTTTCAGGAATGACACAGTGGACTGCTGAGTTGCATGCATGTAGATTTAAAGAGACAACGCTTCAAATTCTCCTAAAACGTATGAGTGGATGCAATCCGAAACTGCAAGATGCTTGCTAAGAGCTGAGAAATGTTTGTTTGTAAGTGAGCTGGTTTCAATATCTAAACAAACTGACTCTGTACTAAACCACCACGGCAGCACCTGTTCAGGTACGTGCTTTCTGCCTGAAAAAGCCAATGTTCACAGGTTGCAGCGCCTGACCTACTTTTGGCAGTGTCAGCAAAACGCAGCTATAAAAAAGGAGAAAGTAATTAATCTCATGCAGACATGTGAGTATTCTTCAGCCTTTTTGTTGGCCTTGACAGAGCTCATTTAGAAGCTATTGTAAATGAGAAAGAGATGCAATATTTAGCACAGTGCCACTGGGACATGTGACTAGCATGGCCACATCCACAGGCCTGTCAGTGTTTAGTGTGTGGATCAGTGACTAGTCTGAATAAGTGGGACACTGTTAAGCTTCTTACGCAAAAATGGCAAAATCCATAGGAGTCTTCTGTGGCATGACACTGAAAACCTACTGTCACCCAGATATAAAGAAGGCAAATTATGAGTTTTTCAGCAAATAAAAGTGAATCGTGTTATGTCTCTGAGTTACTGGCCCACAAACTTGAGGCCTTGAAGTTTTGAGATTAAACAGTCAATTTGCCTTTTAGTGGTTTTGGTAGTGACCTTGTTGATAGTTTGGGCCACGCTAATGTTCCAACAGTGAATATAAAAACTAAAGCCAAGAGACAAGTAGCTTAGCTTTCCACAAAGACTGCTGGCTGGGGGAATCACCATCACCAACACCTTAGAAGCTCACTTTTTAAATGAATGATATTCTGTGGGCAGCACGGTGGTGAAGTGGTTAGAACTTCACCCTCTCAGCTAGAAGGTCCCAGGGTCAAATCCCCTGCCAGCCATTCAGTGTGGAGATTGCATCTACTTCCTGTCCTTGTGTGGGTTTCCTCCGGGTACTCAGTTTTCCTCCCGCAGTCCAAAGACATGCATGTTAGGTGTGAATATGAGTTTGAATTATTTTCTGTCTGTGTGTCTATCTGTTTTGGTCCCGCATCTCACCTAGTGACAGATGGGATAGGCTCTACCCCCCCCCCCCCAACTACACTAAACAGGAAAAGTGGTTACAGATAACAAATGGATGATGTTGTGTGTGTTTAATGTGAATGAAAATTAAAGTGTAAGAACAAGAAGTTGATTTTTAAAGCAATGTATGCCCATTAATTTTGAGCCAGGTACAGTGACTTCCTGAAGTCACAGAGAGGTTGACAGGGAAGAGAAGAATCTGTCTTTTATATTTACAAGATACAGCATTCTAATTAGTGGATGCTTTTTTCAACATTTTGGCAGAGCTGACCTGTTTGTTACGTTTTATGCTAAGCTAAGCACTTTAGTATACCGTCTGTTGTCTTTTTGCAGACTGCCAGCATTCTTGTTTCGTGTCTTTTTTTGATCAGCATCAGTGATTTGTCAACACTGCAAGTCAGATTTTTAATAAAATAAAAACACTGAACCCAGTAGGTGCCTGTGCCTACACACTGTGTGCCCAGACGTAGCTGGACTACAAAAATAAGAGCAACCTTCAACACAGCTTCTTAAACAACACCCTAGAATAAGAACCCTCAGCGAATATTCACAATATATATATATATATATATATATATATATATATATATATATATATCTCAATTGTTCTCATCCAGTAGCTTTCAGAGCAACATCGCCTGGGCAGAATTTAAGCGTGCCGCACTTCAGCTGTGACACAAGAAGCCTCTGCTTTGTGAGGTTTTACTTTCTATTGTCAGTTGGTGTGCTGTTGTCTAGGTGCTGCACAGTGCATCAGAGACGCTCAAGTCAAACCTCCGGACACCCAGCACCAGTCTTCTGGGAGGGAAAACCACATCACTGCTTTCATTAACATTTACACATCAAAGACTTCACCTGAGGAGGACAAGTTGATCTTTCAGATAGCTACAGTGGATCAGCAGTGTCTGCACGCTGCAGCATTTCACCCCACACATACTCTGTTTCTCTGGGAGTGCTGAATACTGTCCGCTGCTTTTGCAAATTCAAAGACTAATGACTTTAAAATTGCCTCATTGCTGATTCACTGTGTTAATGAGAGTGCAATATCACAGAGCGCTCTGCCTTCCATGGTGTACATTTCCATGAAGAAACTCATCACACACTGATGTTGTTTCTGAATTGGTTTGTGCCACTGTCTCTGCTGACTGAGATTACAGTGGAGAGTGGAGTAGTGGGGGTTTAGCAGTTTGTTAAACTGCACAATTAGTCATGTAGACAAGTTGCAGCCGACACACATGAAAAAATACACACCTTCTCTAAAGCATTTCTCATGGAGGCCTATGAGAAGCTGCAACTACTGTTGTGTGATCAGAGGTTAGAGACAAGAGGATTAGCACACAGAAACACACACACACACAAACACACACACACACACGTGAGCAATTTTGGCCCATAACAATGACAACACATAACCTTTAAGACTGAGAAACAGAAGCAGTCCCCAACACAACAAACTTCATATTAGCTCACAATTTGCATAAAATTAATTTAAGTCATTATCTAATATTCCTTCAAGCTCTCATTGGTAGAGTTTTTTTTTTATAAACAAAACAAAAGCTTTTCTCCTTTTTCGAAAAATCTCATGGAATCATAGAAGGACTCAGCTAAAGTCTGGTCCTTCAATCCATCTCAAGATCAATTAAAACAATCTCCGGTCTTCTCCTCACAACAGTACACAGCTTACAGTTGAGGCAAACAAACGCACACAAAACAAAAGTTCAACCATCAAAACATCATCCTAAAACACATCCTGCTTATTGGTCATAACTGTCCCTCTTGATGTGCTTTTTTAAAATCCATTTATTGTATTGTATTTATTGTAAGTTAATTTTCCACCCTGTTCACTCCCTCTGAAGTCCATATTTGTCTCACTGGACAAACACACATGAGAGAACACACACAAGACAAAAACGAAGTGTTCTTACCATTCATGGCTGCAGGTGGAGAGGCGCAGGCAGAGAGGGAAGTCCTCTACTCAGCTGGCTAGCTCTCAGACATCTGCAGAGAAAGAGAGAGAGAGAGAGAGAGAGAGAGAGACAGAGAGAGAGAGAAAGAGAGGTGAGTGTGAGTGTGAGTGTGATTGTGATTTTGTGTGTGTGTCACTGAGCAAGTGAAGGATGCGAGAAGGGGACGGAAAAGATGTAAATGTATGCAAGAGCAACACACACAAAAAAATCTCATCTTTCTGATAACAATGCAAGTAAACCACAGTAGCTACACAGTGGCTACAATGGTGAGGGACGAAAGAGCGAGGTAGGGACATGGGAGGGGAACTAAAGAGGGGAGAGGGAGACAAAAATTACACAGAGTGAAAAAAGAGAGGATGGGGAGAACAGAAGGAAGAGTAAGGAAATAAACAATACCAAAAGCAGACGTAGGCAAGAGGAGGAGAGACAGTTTAGGGATGGAAAGGAGGGAGAAATGATAGTGGTCTGAAAGGAAAGCAGCATTTATCCTTGTCTGCTCCCAAGTCACACATGGCAGCTCAAGCAAGCAGGTTATTTTATATCTTAGTGTACTTTATACGCAGGCACCATCCAATGTGGTTTCATGTTTTATTAGGAACATAAATATTTAACTTGTTAGAAATATAAATATTTGTTTTATTAGCAATGGAAACATTTGTCAAGTGTGTGTATATATATATATTTTTTTTATAAAAATATTTTAATATTTTTAATTAAAAGAAAAAAAATATATATATATATATATATATATATATATATATATATGGTCTTATTCCTTCCTTCAAGCTTGGGTCCTCTAACAGAACACTGGGAGTTTAGGGTCCTGTGCAGTATCTGTTCCTAGGACTGCACACTTCTGGGCGTAGGTGTTCTTCCCATTCAGCTGACTTCTCTGGACTTGCCTTACTCTTTGTAGGTAATTAGTAGTAGCTGCTTTCCTCGTGGCAGCTTCATGGTTACCGTTTGCCTGTCGGATCCCAAGGTACTTGTAGCTATCCTCAACATCTGCTATCTTGACTTCTGGTTTATAATCCCCCCAGTTCTGGCTTTTTCCCTCTCCATGTTAGCATCCAACATCACTTATCCAGTCTGAATTACATTCCGATGTCCTAGCTTTACATCCTGGTGGTATGGATCAGTGAGTCGATGTCTCGTTAACTCCTGGCATACAGTTTGATGTCATCCATTCCGTAGTTGATCTCCGTAACCATTTTTGGTGAAGCTCTGGCTGAGGGGATTCAGGCCTATGCAGAACAGCAGCAGGGACAGAGCAACTCCTTGGTATATGCTGCACTTGATGTTGACTTGTGAAATTGCCTTGAAGTTGGCCTCTAGGGTTGTTTTCCATTTCCTCATTGAGTTCTGAATGAAGGCTCTTAGAGTCCTGTTGATCTTGTATAGTTCCCAGCATTCCAGGATCCATGTGTGAGTCATTGAGTCATAGGCTTTCTTGTAGTCAATCCAGGCAGTGCACAGGTTGCTATGTCTGGTCTTGCAGTCTCAAGTGTCTGCTTAATCTACCTGTAGCTGGTGCTTTGCTCTTCTGGTGTTACTAATGAATCCTTTCTGGGATCTGCTCCTATACTGATCCATGTGCCTGCTGGTACATCCTTCTGGGGGTCCTCAAGGATCAGGATTGTGTGGCCTTCAGCTACCCATTGAAGGTGGGTCCCATCCACTAGCAGCGTGTTCATTTGTGCCACTAGGTGCTCATGGAATGAGGTTAGCTTCTTTAACCAGTAGACATCATGTCAGGGCCTGGTGCTGTCCAGCTCTTCATACATGAGACGTTCTCTTGGATGAATGTCATCGTGATGGTTACTTTGTTAATTTGATATTTGCTTTTTCTTATTAGTAACGTAAAATAATTGTGGATTTAGGAATATAAATATCTGCCCTATTTATAAACCCTTTGTCTTGAAGACACAATTAGTTATTGATTTTATTAGGAATGTAAATATTTATATGGCTATTATTATGATTATCATTTTTCAACAAAGACATTTATAATTATAATAAAAAACTGAATTGTCCCACATATCCTGCATCTGTGTCAGACCCATAGTTTCAGATGTATTGAATGGAACTTGCATCTACCTGATGAGGTTCCTCTGTGGGATCTCTGGCAGACTCCTATGATGCAGAGAGGACAGATGAGCCCATGCAGGTAATTCGTCTAAATTGGAAAATAGTCTTATGTGTGTGGACCTAAATTTTTACCGCCACGACAAGCCCTGCCATTAAGAAATGCTTTGCAGCTTGGATTCCGTGTTTACTTTGCCATTTCCTGTCTTCTTGATTAGTATTCCTATTAATTCTCTTCCTTTGCTTTGCTGTAGCTGCTGAATCATGTTTCACTTCAATTGGTGTGGCAATATACTCAAAATAGTCTTGGCCATTCATGCTTGCTAGATCTTCAATTTGAAAATGTACACCCATTTATTGAGGTAGCCTTCCTACTTTTAACCTAAACTCCGTTTCCTATTCAATCACGTTTCTCATTCCATTATTCTAGCAACTCTTCCAATTCTCTTCTTCAGTTTGTATTAGTTCCTACACTCAGACCCACCCTTTGATTTCTTCTTGTTTCAGCTTCTGTATCTATAAGCCTATAGCTAATGAGCAAGTTTCTCCTCAGCTTTGACTCGGGTAAGGTCTAAGCAATCTCCTCTCTGCTGTCAGCAACCATCCTTCACTTTATTCTCCCCTCTCCTTTTCAATTTCAGCTCCCATAATTCTTATCCATCCCTCATTCAAACATGCATCCCTTATACAGTATATTACTCTCACCCAATTTCTGCCATCCCTTCCCCTCCTTCTGCTCTTGTTACACCCTTGCTCCATCATTTGCCTCCCTCTTGTTGTGTTAATTCCTGGAGGGGAGGCCATGGATGTTGTAATATAAATCATTCTCTGCACATGCCACCACTGCCAATTACTTAAGAGCAATGAACCGTTGACTGTGGCGTATACATATGTGATTTAATGCATTTGTGCAAGCTCACAAACACACACACACACACACTGAACAAACAACAACTCACACAAACAATATTGGCATTCCAAGACTAAAACCATAAATCCATCTTAGGAAGTTGTTTTCAATTGTGCTAAAGTAACAGTTACTGCAATTGTGTGTTCAGTCATCGTCATGGGTTTCATTCTATGTTCTCAATCACTACAAACTAGCTGGTTTAAATATGTGACTATGCCAAGTTATTATAACTATAACAATATAAAGCTTGTCAGAATACATAATTCTGAGCAGTACTAATTTTAGTCAGATTTGTCACCATTAGTTTTTTGGAAACTAACCAATGTCAAACTATCTCAAAATAAAATTATGCTAAACTTAAATGAAGTTACTGTTGCTAATTCTTCCTAATTTACATCATCAGTAAACCTTCATTCAAGTATCAGGTCAGATTTGGAGAATAAATACTATTTTACTCTTCAATTTAATATTGAGGTTAATTGTATGTAGCTGTCACTGTGCATTAAACTGGGACTATAAACACTGTATGCAGCCTATATTCTTTGTAACTACCAGCTAGTGTGAAACATGCAATTTTGCAAACATAAAAGTTATTTTTAACTTTAACTAAATATCATTTTATGAAGTGCCACATTTGTAAATTCCTTATTAAATCTTTATCTTTTACTTTTTAACTAATTCAGAGTGTGAGCAAATTTTTATATTTACCCCTTACACACAAACAAGACACCGTTACAAATGTAGGTAACTCAATGCACACGATGTGATACTGTATTTTTAAATGTCACCAATGTTTTGGCGAAGTATACAATTACATAATATTGACAACTGGGTCTATCTAAGACAACGTGTGTATATATATTAGATTGTATGTGTGCTACTTCACTTCCATATGCAAACACTGTGTATGAAGGCATTTGTCATCCACCCTCATACACAAACATTTTTGCACCCTCAGGTGTGTGTGGTTTCAATTAACAGAAAGAATCTCTTATTGGCTATATTAGAGAGGCTACTCCGTTCAAACAGAACACATCCTAGATAAAACTACACAGAATCAACAGAAGGCACAGAGGACACCCTCTAGATCAACAATGACTGCAGACTGTCACAACTCTCAACCAAATGTTTCACTCAATTTGCTTGTGTTTTCTAAATACCCTAGGAGTGCTTGAAAGGACTTGAGCACGTCTGAAATATGATTACACATTTTTGATTTGATTTACCTTGCATAGCTCAGTCCCTGTTGAAATGACACTGACGATATGTTTGCAGAGATATTGAAAACAAGTCATCTCACAGTGCTGACTTAAACTTCAAATCATATCAGCCAATTGTGATGGATTTTGCATATCACTCAAATAAAAATACTCAAAGTGCCTCTGACCTACTGATCTACTGCACTGACACGTCAAACATTAAATATTGTTTATAAGGCACAGAAAAACCTTACTGAACTTTCAAGCTAATGATTTCATTTGTTAAAGGCACTAATTTGGATCAATTATGCAGGTCCATCTTGCAGTGGCAGCCGCCAAAGTAAAGTATCCCAGTTAACATTTCCCTCCTGATATGTATTGATGTTTAGAAGTAGCACTGTCAAAGTTTTTGATTTAGGGAATGGTGTGAGTCACACCAGGGCCCAGTGGTTTCACAGAGAAAATGAATCGAAGAACCTCTGACTCTGCCCTGCATGCTGATTGACACCTGTGTGCACCACACTGGAGCGGTCGGATGTGTGTATCAGTGTGCCGGCCTGAGCACACAAGTGTGTCTCTCTCCTCCACACACACACTCCTCACACAGAGGGGGACCCTGTTCTAGCAGACACAGTCCAGGAAGCTTTGCTGAGCCTGAGGAAGAAAGAAGCCTGTGTGTGCGTGTGTCCCGTGTGTGTGTGCCTGTATTTTCTGCCGGCTCAAGAGCACAGAAACACAAAGATATCCACACATCTTCCACTGTGGTGCCGCAGGTGAAAATCGGGGACACTTCCACCAGAAAGTAACATTCTTAATTTATCTTTCTGATACATTTGTGGCTCAGCTGGAGCAATAATGCAGCCTCTTTCCCTTCCTTTATGTTCTCCAACCCAGACACACGATTTGAGGACCATGTCCTACCTTCAGTTTGTACCATTGAGACAAACATTTTATTCTTGACTCTGGTAAAATATTGTCAAATTGTCATAAAAAAACTAACAAAAAGTATCCACATTAACGCTGCTGTCACATTAGAATAAACTATGAATGTCCATCAGGTATCATTTCTCCTTAAAGAATAAATTTATATGTTTACATATACACATGTATACATGTGTGCTATGCATTACTTTGTTTATTGGCAGGTGAATATGCAACAGCACATGCTGGGATGGAACCAGATGTCATAGAAAGTGCTGTTTAGATGGACTTTGCCTCTTCAGCAAAGAAAACCTTCTCTTTTTATTATCACTGAGAGCAGCAGGACACACACATACACACGCACACCCATCTATAATTAGTGAATACTGCAGTGAAGGAACCTGAGCATGCTCGAACTGCTAAACCTGTACACGTCGTCCTATACGGGAAACTACAAGTAAATGAACGTAAAACAATCTGTGTGGGGACAATTGAAAATTAAACACACATGAGAAGGTTTGAAGAATAGATCATGCCTTTGCAGTACTGGTTTAACAGATGAATCTAAGTTTAAGTAACCCTTTGTACAAAAAGACTAAATATATAGATATTATACACTTAATATGCCCCATGTGATAAAATACTATAAACTACATCAGGACACTTTATGCTGAGGGAGCATGACTGTCACGGACAGGCTGCAAGTACCTATGAGTTCCAGAAATACCATAGATAGTCCTTCATTTGCTTTTTCTTCAACACAAAGACATATATCACAAAGGCTACACAAGTAGAATGAATGTTCTGGACAATGACTGTTTAAGTTCCAGTCTCATGTCCAGTGAACTGTCCTTCCCTGTGAATAGTACATTTACTTAAGGCAAAAATTGTAAATAACCTTTAGCCATGTTTTCCAGCATGAAACAATAAAGTCGCGGTCTGTTGTTCCTTACGATAGGTTTACTATAAAATAGAAATTGCCAAGCAACATTTTTCCCTTATCATGCATTCAGGAGAGTGTCAAACATTGTGTTATCTTGCAGGCAATTTGTAGCCCACAGTCTTTGGTTGTTAGATTGCTTTTCAAATGTAGCCAACTTAGGATATTTGTTGAAATGAATAAAAAATAGAAATATAAGAAATTCTTTTTTTCAGCCACATGGAGCGTTTTTTCATGTCCAACGCAAACAATAGGCTATCACTCAGGGTTTGTATGACAGATATCAGAAATTCACATCTTCCTAGGTGGGAAAAAAAAAAAAAAAAGGATCAGATCAGATCTATGGCAGCGACTGAAAGCACAATGTTAATACGCTACACAACCTCGGCTTTTCAGTTTAGGATTTATTAAAGCAGGACATCGGACTTACCTTCCACCAATAGATTAAACAACAAGGTCAGCAGCCACAGTTCCCTGCATGTATTACATTTTTTCTGTCTTGTAAAAATCATATCATGATTTCTGGTCATTTACCTGTTGCGGTAGAATACCGGTGGTGATCCAACATCCAGCCTGGCAATCTAGCTGCTGAAGAGGGAGGAACCGACCCAGCAGCCGGGGTGGGTGTGGACTGGAAGTGGGCGTCTCCAGCAGAGTTCAGCTAGCACGATTACATGTAGCATTTCCAGTCATGTCTTTCAAAATAAAACGCACTGATTCTTAGAGTTGGTCTATAGCAGATTTTAGTGGTACCAAAGTTATACTAATAGCTCAATATAAGTAAGATTTTTGCCTTATTGTCTTTTAGTAAATCATGTGGTAGTAGCTTAGTTGTACCCAAACCTTAATTTCATAAAACATATGAATGTCAAACAAACATGGGGCGACTGTGGCGCAGGCAGGTAGAGCGGTTGTCCACCAATCTCACAGTTGTTGGTTCAATCCCCGGCTCCTTCAGTCACATATCGAAGTGTCCTTGAGCAAGACACTGAACCCCAACTTAGTTGCTCCCGGTGAGTGTTGGCCAGCTGCATAGCAGCTCCCCCATTGGTGTATGAATGTGTGTGAATGGGTGAATAAGCAGTGTAAAGCACTTTGAGTGCCAATAGGTAGAAAAGCACTATATAAGTGCAGACCATTTACATTAGTATTTTCCCCATTAGTGTTTATTGTTTTTATTCTGGTCATTATATTTTTTCATTAGGACATGCTTCACCTCAGGTCTGTTTGATGAAGTTTAGGTTGTTGTTGGGACAGGTCAAAGCAACATTTGTGTTTGACCTGATTTAAGTTGCACTGAGATGCACATGCAATTCACAGGGCTAAAATGAAAGTTGTATATATTTCTTCAAGTTTTCGTTGGGCTTAATTTTCAAAATCTGCTAATTTAACTTTGCACTCTTGTCCTATCACACCTGTGTGAGGAGTGAAAGCATTTGAGATGCAGTTACCAATGGTTAACTGTGTTTTCATGGTTTAATGATTTGGTGGAGTCCAAAAGGTGAGTGCTGCTTTCAGAGAGTTAAGACAGGAAAGCTGCTGGCCTAGAGCAGCACCCACCGCGCAATTGAAGTATTACATCTGTAAGTGGGAAGTGCACTTTAGACGGACAAAAGCTTGTCAGTTAAAAAAAAATGTACCTGAACACAAGCAATAGAGCAAATAGTCTTAAATTATATGCCTATATTCTGTGTTCATATTAGCCAACCTGCATATCAGTTTACATGGAAACAAAAAGTAAATCAAATTGAAATGGAAGAGTCACATTTCATCATAATGAAAAGCAAACCAACCAATACTATGATATCATTGTGTTACATATATATATATATATATATATAGAGAGAGAGAGAGAGAGAGAGAGAGAGACTATAAAAATAGCAATGATCAACACAGTACTCCAAAGCATTTATTTTCCAAAGCAGAACAGAGCCGTGTATCAAGATCAAAAATTATTTTAAGCATCAATACAATCAATGTTTACCTTTACATAACCAGTTCAAGAAATAACCATACTTGTTTGTAATAAATCCGTATTACAGTGCATCAATTTTCCCCATCAATTAGCAGTTTACTTAAGGAAAAAAAAGTAGTGAATATACTAATATACTATAGTGAATATACTACTCACATGTTCAGAAAAAGCACTGATAAAAGTGTACATAAAAAACACAAGTTTAAATAAAAAGAACACCAGCCTACTTCAAATGATAACTTCTAATTAAAACCTGACATCCATGAAGTACAGTTATGCGTACTACCTTAAAACAGATTATTATGTGATACTTACATATGTGTGTTCCAACATCTCAACACAGGAGTAAAAATAAAAAATAAAATAAAATAAAATAAAATATAAAAAGCCTTTGAATCATTCAGGCCATTCCAATAACTTTTTGGTCACTTAGTAGCATAGATTTATGTTATTAAATACATTTACCATTAACACAAGCATCCAAACTAGAATTGCTGCTGCCAATACATCCTTATCAAGGGATCAGTGAAACATATCTGCCTGGCGTGTGAATAATCATTTACACCATTAAGGATCTGGCTCCTGTTTGATGTCCATTTCATTGTCTGTGTTTGAAACAACTCTAGAATGGTACGAGTCAACTGGAACATATTCTTGCTCTTCTTTCACCAATGTATTCTCTATTGTACTGCTTTTTACAGAATACTCCTGGATTCCTGGTGTTTGGGGAGGGACCACATAGTTGACACCTTCGGTGTCTGACTCTGTTTTCACCCCTTTGTCAGTCTTTGGACATAAAACAGGCATAGAGTGTTCATCAGATACTTGCTGTTGTTCCAGGGTTGAGTACTGAACAGCCTGTGTTTCTGAATATTCTTTTACAGTGCTTACTGGGTTTTGACATATGGTTAAAAAGTTATATCCAATGAATCTTGCAGGTTCCCCTGCAATTAAATAATCGCCATAGCCAGTGTTTGGCTCACTTTTGACATCTTCACAATGGGAATCTTTTTTCTCAAAGTCCAATTCTGGTTTTATATTACTAGAAAGTAGTTCATATTCCTCCTCTTTAATTTGTAAATCTCCCTGGAGACTTCCAAAATCTGCATTCATTGGAATTGTCCAAGCATCTGTTAGGGCCTTTTGGTTGTCATCACACAGAGTTTCAATTTGATCAACATCCGAATGCCATCTACTTTCTTTTGGTGTCTTGTCGGGTTTAACCAGGAAGGATTTGTGACGTTTCTTCTTTCCTTTTTTTTGTTTCAAGGTTTTGGATTTGCATATAGAAACAAATGGTAATTTGAAGACCATGTCTCCTCCAATTGGATTTGTCCGGTAGCTTTTGACCGTGGTTTTGACTTTGGATGCAATAGCTAAGGCAAATTCTGAGCTCCTGTCATGCTGTGAGCCAAGATCAAAATTATAGTCAAGGATGTCATAAAAAGCACCTGGAAAATACCGTCTAGGCCTCTTACTTACAAATGTATATATCTCCATTACTACAGCTCTAGTCAACAACTTCAAGTCCAGTTTTTGTTTTTGTCCTGATTTTGATTTCACATCTATGTCCAGACCTATTTCTGTGCAAATGGGATAACGAACTGTGCTACTTCGTTTATTTTTCTTTGGCTTTACAACAGTGATACTGTGACCTGGAAGCACGGTGCTTTCTTTCTTGATTTGCAGGGCCTGTTGTCTGCTTTTAATAGTATCCTTCCTTTCGTATTTGTGAATGGCAGATTCATCTTTCACTTTACTCAGATCTCCAAGATGTCGTCTAGAACATGGTGGCCTAACAAAAACTTCATTGAACCAGCTGGCCCCTTTATTATATTGTCCCACAACTCTGTAGAAGTCTGCTGCAAAATTTGTGCCTTGCTTCTGCACAGCATTGTTAAAGTTGTGTTTAATGATATCGTTAATGATCTTGAATTTTTTTCCACACAATCTTCTCGCAAAATGAGCCACTTCTTTCATAACGCCACGTGTCAATTTGCCTATTTCGAGTTTATTTCTCAGTTGGTCTCCCACGAATAGGTTCAAACCTATCTTCTTGCAGTGAGGATAGCTTTTCATTACTTTTTTTGTTGAGTGATCCTTTGCAGGTCCCTGCATTGTGTCTGCATGGGGATGCAGTACATGGCCAGGATCAGATCCATTCTGACAAAACACATCACTTCTATTTTGATAACATTTGGGACAATATTTCATTTTTTGACAAGCAGATTCTATTTGTGTCAAATCAGGGAGCTCAAAAGGCAGCTTCATCAAGAATTTTTTTCTCCTAAAAGTTGTTGCTTTGACTTTATTTAGGGTTTGCCGTGCAAAGGCAGTACGATACAGCTCGTTTTTCAAATCGAGATGAAAATTATACTCCAGTATCTCTATGGTAAAGTCTTTTTGTGCTGATACTAGTGCACTGGCAAAAGCGTTAAGTTCTACCATGATGCCATTGGTCAGTAATTTTGGATCAAGATTTCTTTTAATTCCAGATCCTACATTGAAATCAATGCCTACTTTCTTGCATCTGGAATAAGAATAAAATGGGCAATGTTCTCCATGAGGCACTGAAAGGATTTGCTGAATCTGATTAGCCCGCAATTTCCAGAGCCATAAATTTAGCTCATCTTCATGTTCAATGTCAGTGGGATTTCCTTCATGTTCGATGACTGAAGGCTGGGAACAACCATTACCAGCTTCTTCCAATTTGGAATTTGGCAAGTCAAGTTTTTCCATCATTGACATGTTCTGCCTCACGTTCCCGCAGAATTTTAATAGCCGTTTTTTCTCAATTGCAGCATGAATACGTGCAAGAATATTTTTAGCGAGATCAGAATCTACATTTTGCAGATCCACATCAAAGTTGTGTGTTATGATGTCAAGACAAATCTGGTCAAATGTCCCACACAATCTTTCCGCAAAGTTGGTCACTTCAGTCATTGCTCCATTGGTCAGTTTGGTAAAGTCAAGTGTTTTATGTGGTCGTCTGTAGTTTACATGTAGCTTCAAACCAATTTCCTTGCAGAAAGGATAAAGGTTCACAGCCTGTTGTTTAGCTTCAACATGTGAATCAAGAGGGCAGTTGGCAGCAACACACTCGTCTGTTCTTACTACACTGCTAAGTTCAGAAGTGACATAGTCACTGTTCTGATTTGCTGTATTAGCTGGTGATGAAGGCCTGGGCACCTCAAAAACATCCCTGGAGAATCTGATTGCATCCTCACTCATTTGAAGCTGTTTAACTTTATTCATAATTTCACATGCAAAAGTTTTCCTATCGCTCTCGCTCTGCAGGCCGAAGTCAAAGTTGTACTCGAGAATCTCCATGATAAAATCCTGCTGAGCTGAATTCATTGCTAAGGCAAATGAAGCAACTCTAAGCAGAACTGTATCATTCAAAGATTTAACACTGATGTTCTGCTTTTGGCCAAATCCAACATTGAATTCTAGGCCAAATTTCATACCCTTGGTGATTACCCAGTACTCTTTATCAAGTAAGACGAGGATTTGCTTTACACGGTTGGCACGCAACTTCCACATGTTGCTCTCTGTTTCAATGTCCTCTTCTTTCATGACATGTCTTGGTCTCTGGGTCTGCGCTTTATTTTCAAACAACTCTCTTTTATCAGGCTGACTTGAAAATGGTGGATTCACCTTTGAGTTTACCGTTAGTAAATTGCATGAATCATCAGTGTGGGTGAGAAAGGGCATGAGTACATCCAGACTTCCTGATTGAGAGTCAGAACGGCCATCACAGTTTGGTGCGTTTTGTAGGTGATCTTCATTTTCAGAGTCTCCTGAATCCAATACGTCATCAGAATCCAAAGGACACATGTAAGACTGGAAGCCTTCTGCTACTTTCCTATCAATGCGATGGAAGACTGTGTTTAGCTTCTCATCGGGCTGTCCGCTGCTGTGCCTCTTGGTGAAACGTTCACATGTTGAAAGACTCTTTTCTTGTTTGCGTTTAGTTTTTTCCTTTTTTTCTCGTTTCTGTATAGCAGATGTGTTCTTAATTTTACCCAGAATGCCCATTTTTTCATGAGAACATGGCTGAATAACAAAGATTTCATTGAACCAAGTGGACCCTCCCTCATATACTTTCGTCAGTGCGCTGAACTGACCTGCAGGATTTGTGTCTTGGCTCTGCATACAATACCAGAAGTTGTGTTTTAGGATATCATTTATGATGTGACATTTTTTTCCACACAATCTTTTGGTAAAATGAGCCATTTCTTTCATAATCCCACGTGTCAACACATGTGTGTCCAGTTTATCTTTTGGTTGCTTTTTGTCCACACACAGCTTTAAACCAGTTTTCTTGCAGCGAGGGTAACTGTTCATTATTGTTTCCACTACTGTTGGAGAGGTGGGTGTGGGATCTGTTGAAGGCCCTTGTGTTGTGCAATTCATTTTGCTAGAGACTGCATCAATCTTGCCACGTGAACAAGGATGGAGCATGTGTCCAGCATCAAGATCATCCTGACCAAGATTAGTGTTTCTATCTTGATAACATTTGGGACAATATTTGAATTTCGGGTATGTAAATTTCTCTATAGAACTCAAGTCAGGGAGTTCAAAAAGCAGACCCATCAAGCCGTTTCTCTTTTTCAAAGTCCCTTTTCTGACTTTACTTATAATTTGCTGTGCAAAGGCAGTACGATACACCTCGTTTTTCAAATTGAGATGAAAATTATACTCCAATATCTCTGTGATAAAGTCTTTTTGTGCTGATACTAGTGCACTGGCAAAAGCGTTAAGTTCTACCATGATGCCATTGGTCAGTAATTTTGGATCAAGATTTCTTTTTACTCCAGATCCTACATCGAAATCAATACCTAGTTTTTTGCATCTGGAATAAGAATACAACGGACAAAGTTCTCCATGAGGAACTGAAAGGATTTGCTGAATTTGATTAGCCCGCAATTTCCAGAGCCATAAATTTAGCTCATCTTCATGTTCAATGTCAGTGGGATTTCCTTCGTGTTGTTCGATGACTGGAGCCTGGGAACAACCACTATTAGATGCCTCTAAATTAGGATTGTTCTGGAGATCAAGTTTTCCCATGATTAAAAATCTGTGCTTTACTTTGTTAGAGACATATAAAGAATTAAACAGATGTTTCTTATCCATCACAACACGAATTTCTGCAAGAATATTTTTAGCAAGGTCAGAATTTCCATTTTGCAGATCCACATCAAAGTTGTGTGCTATGATGTCAAGACAAATCTGGTCAAACGTCCCACACAACTTTTCTGCAAAGCTGATCACTTCAGTCATTGCTCCATTGGTCAGTTTGTTTATGTCGAGTGTTTCATGTGGTTGACTGTTTACATGTAGCTTCAAACCAATTTCCTTGCAGAAGGGATAAAGGTTCACAGCCTGTTGTTTAGCTTCAACATGTGAATCAAGAGGGCAGTTGGCAGCAACACACTCGTCTGTTCTTACTACACTGCTAAGTTCAGAAGTGACATAGTCACTGTTCTGATTTGCTGTATTAGCTGGGGATGAAGGCCTGGGCACCTCAAACACATCCCTGGAGAATCTGATTGCATCCTCACTCAATTGAAGCTGTTTAACTTTATTCATAATTTCACATGCAAAGGTTTTCCTATCGTTCTCGCTCTGCAGGCCGAAGTCAAAGTTGTACTCGAGAATCTCCATGAGAAAATCCTGCTGAGATGAATTCATTGCTAAGGCAAAATTAGCAACTTCAAGCAGAAGATAATTATTCAACAAGTCAACACTAATGTTTTGCTTTGGGGCAAACCCAACATCGTATTCTAGGCCAAAGGCCTTGGACTTGGCGAATGCACAGTACTCTTTATCTAGAAAGAAGAGGATTTGCTTTACACGGTTAGCACGCAACTTCCACATGTTGCTGTCCATTTCCATTTCATGTTGTTCCATGACACAACTGTTTGGTACATTTCTTTGGATCTGTGTCTGCTTGTTGTTTCCACACAACTCTCTTTTATTAGGCTGGCTTGAAACTGGTGTGTTTACATTTGAATTTTCCGAAGGTAAATTGGATGAATCATCAGTGGTGGTAACAAAAGGCATGTGTATAACCAAACTGCTTGATGCTGATGTTTTTGCAACATCAGAAGTTGGGTTTTGTAAGTGATCTTGATATTCAGGGATTTCTGAATCTGATCCTTCATCTGAATCCAAAGGACACAAGTGAGACTGCTCAGCTTCTGCTATTTGACTGGTAGGCAGATAGGAGGGATGAGAGACTGTTTTTGACTCCTGTTGTTCAGACTGTTCCATTTTGCGCCTCTTGGTGACAACTTTAGTTGTTGTTGCAAAAGTCCTTTTATTTGACTGCTTAGGTTTTTTGATGTCCTTAGGTTGATATAGGTGGGATCCCACAATCTGGGCTGATCCTCTTTTAATGGGACTTGACTGGAAGCAAAATGGCTCATTTTTAAACTTGGAAATAAGTTGCTCTCTCCTTTCCAGCAACTGTGAAACCTTGAACCAAACTTGATTTTTTCTCTGTTGATTTTTTGAATTAATTTCAAAATTATGCTCCAGTACACCCAGAATGATAAGGCTGTAGGATGTCAGCAATCTAGTGAAGTGTACTAGTTCTAACATTACACCCGTGGTCAGTAAACATAGATCTAGATTTTGATTTGACCCAACATCAAGGTTCAGACCTATTTCTTCACAATAAGGAAATGAGTGAGGAGGAACACTCTCTTTCAGTTCTTTTACTGAATGTGTTCTTGAACTCTCACCTTCATTATTACTGTCATCAGCATGTGGTCCATCCATTTCTTCTGTACTCACATATTCTTCAGGTAGAGCCCATGAACACCAAACATCTTCATGTTCATTGTCATCAGTATCATCCATGCCCACCAGGAAACGGTCAGGCTTTTGCATCATTGATGTCATGTTCAGTCCATGTTCAGTTTTGCTGTTGCTGATAGATTCTAGTTTAGACGATGTGTCAAAGAGAGTAAAAACTTCATGTTTATCTTTTGGAGGTTTTCTCATTAGGTCTTTGACTTTGTGCAGAATGTGAGTAGTAAAATCGATCCTCTGTTGCTCATTTTCCAATCCAAGATCGAAATTGTTCTCCAGAATGGATGTAATGAGATGTCTTTTGGTCTTGTTCAGCATTTTAGCAAAGTCACAGATCTCTAGAATGACACCATTTGTCACCAACCGTGAGTCCAGTTTCTTGTGTGTTTTAGAGCCAACATTAAAATCTAATCCAATTTTTCTGCAGTAGTGAAATGGTTCTGAATATCTTAAATATTTCTTTGCATGACTAATGCGCCAGTGCCACAGTGTATTGGAATCCATCCTTTTTTGGTTCTTTATGGTGTCACTGTTGTCCATCTTCTGCGTTGCTCTTAATCTCCTATGTCTTCTTCTCCTAAATTTAATCCGTGGAAAAGTAGAAAAAAAAAAATCATTATCACAGCTTTAAGTTATATATGATCTTGATGCAGTTATTATGTAGCTCTTATAAGACATTTTAATGTTTAGATTCACAAATAAGACGTTTGAACGTTTGTCCTTTTTGGTTGGTAATCTGTCATGTTTGGATTTCTAGACTGCTGAAATGACTGAAGAAATGATTTTGTGACATTACTTGTGATAGATATCAGCAAAATTGTTGACATTTTGTCACAGCTTCAGAAAGAAAAAAAAAGAAAATAAATAACCAGATTAAAGAAATACATCATTGGTAGCAGCCATGAATCATCTTCCCTGTTCATTTGCATTTAATTTATCATGCATTAGTAAACTAAAATCTAAACTCATCTCATCAACTTCATCTCTCGTGTACAATGTAACACTGGTTACAAAAAACACACAGGTACACACATACAGTTGAATGAAAACTTGCACACATATTTTGATGACTTTTAAAAAGATGTTGAAGAGCTTGTATGATGAAAAACATAAAGACTTGGTGTAGAATTAAGGAGATGGCCGGGCCCAGCTGTGCTGTCTAGGTACTTAACTATGTGTCTCCATCCGTTTTTAAATTTTTGAATCTCCCACCTGGAGAACGAGAGGTTATAAAACTGCTCCCACAGTATATCACACCGGGGATATATGAGAATTAGCCCACCCTCTTGCCCAAAGCTTTGTTAAGGGCATTCAGAGAAGTGTTGCAGATACAAAACCTCTGAAGAGTTTGCAATGATGCCAGATGAGGGGTGAGGCAGTATGCTTTAACTACCCTATGAACTTTTAAAACAAAAAAATGTAAAGATTTACACAAGCTATTACTCATCTGAAGGAATACAATGCACTCTTTGCTAAAGAAGGCAAGCTGTCTCAAGCTGTCTCAAGCTTTCTCAAGCTACAGCTTACCCGGGATCACCAGTGCATTTTCATTTCCCACTAAACTGTGTAATAAATTACAAATGGACTAAGAAAAAAGAAAGCAATCTGGGAAATTTGTAAAGATGGACTGAAGATATTTAAACAACTTTACTAGTGCATTTGGAAGTAGACTTTATTCAAAGAGTTAATCTATAAAAAATATTAATCTATTGTCAAGCAGGTCTTCACATTCTTATGGAATACCCGACTACAAACATAGCATCAAAGTGAGGCAAGCACACCAAGCTAAAGCCGAAGTAAGTACTTAGCTACTAAAGACTGCTCAAAGCAGTTTTTTGAGACACTGAAAATGGAAGTTACTAATGACCACAATGAACAGGAAGCCTGTAAGGAGATAGCAAAAGGTTTTCAGCTTTCATGTTAATTTGTAATTAAAAGAATGCCACAGGGTAATTGGGGTGACAAAAATGAGATCTGGACAACAAAGAAAACTCCCAGACAGGACTACTTGTAAGCGGTTCATAAAAGAATTACAAAATCCCTTTGAATGCATAACATCTGTAGGGAGATTAAGTAGTCAGAAGAGTTGATGTTTGCACATACTACAAGACTTTTATACAAGAATATGTAAAGAAATAAAAACTAGATCCATCATAATGGGTAAAACCTCCCTGCTTTGGATAAAAGCCTCTGCTAAACGTAAATGGACTATTTATCAAGAAAAACTGCAGAAGTTTTGGTTAATGACTTATTATTGAAAATGTGTTCTACTATCTTGCTAATCCTAAATGCTCTTACTTTTCTCTTATACAGTGATGCAAGTACTTAAGTTACTTAGGTGTAACAATACACATGACATCCTAATCTTTGTTAATCTTCTTCTTCCTTTCCCTTTCAGGGGTCACCACAGCAAATCATGTTCCTCCATCGAACCCTGTCCTCTGCATCCTCCTCTGTCACACCTACTGACTTCATGTCCTCTCTCACTACATCCATAAATCTCCTCTTTGGTCTTCCTCTAGACCTCCTGCCTGGAAGCTCCAACCTCAGCATCCTTCTACTGATATATTCACAGTCTCTCCTCTGAACATGTCCAAACCATTTATTACTATTATTATTATTATTATTATTTTGACTTCCTGCACCTAACTGCTTTGGGCATACATTCAACTAGTTTTTAAGGCTACTGGGTTTGAAGTTTGCCTAACCAGTATATAAAAAAGCCGAAGCATTCACACTGCATTTTCTTTATGGAAATGCAGTGTGAATGCTTGGAGATAATAATAATAATAATAATAACAACACAAGATAATAACGCTTACTCTCAGTACATTTTAACTCAAATTTATTTGAGTAAAAACACTTTTCCTTTAGTGCAATTTTCCAGCACTCATTTCACCCCTGGCAAGGCACCCTGTATAGGTTTTTCCTCAACAACTGTATTTTCCCTCGGGTGCATTGTTTACATACATGTTAGTTTGCTACCAGTCCTCTTAAGCCTTTTGTTTGCTGCTGGATTACACATCCTTGTGCGTGACCTAAACAGAAATACCAAAAGAAGCTCGTAGGGGTTATAGTGCATCTTAAAGTTAAAGATGGCAGTCTGACACTGACCATGGATTAAGGTTTTCTTTTACAGCTCAGCTATGTTAAGCTACATACCTTATAGAACATGGTTAGCATAACTAATATCTTGGTCCAGGATATCTGGCCTTCAGGCTGTAGGGAATCATGGTTGAACATCCATCTATGTGGTGACAGTGCCCTGAAACACAACAATTTAATTATTGCATGTACTGTTTGTAGCACATTCGAAAGAGTTAAGCAAAAAGCGTCATGGTAAAAATGCGATCCCCGTCCAATGGAGCACGACCCTCCCAACCCCACTTTCCACCACAACAGCGACTTTTCTGAGGCGGCCATGTGACGCAGTCGTTAACAAAAAAAGCACAATAAACTTCGCCGTGATTAAAACTAACGGACTTACACGTTAACTTCATGTATACTGACCTTTCACACGGGAGCTCCGCTAACTTTTTAACGCCAGGCACCGTTTCCTAAACTATGACGTTAGAGAAAAAGCGACATTTTCTTCAACTCTCAGCACTGAGAAGCGACACATAGACGAACCGTCGACTTCCCACGAGAAGTGACGAAACCACAGGGCTTCAAAATAAAAGTCGGCCTTGTGTGGAAACTTATTAAGATGCCGGTGCCTAAAACTGAAGTACGCAGCTGCTAAAATCCAACGTCTTAAAATAATTAAACATTTAATTCAGACATTAGGTAATTTAAGTCATACGCCTTTGACACGCCCGCGTTTCACAGCAGAAAATTAAGAAAATTACAGTGTGAAAAAAACCCTCAAATTATTCTTTGTAAAAGTAGTAAAGTTTGCAGCAGTCCACTGCAAAAGAGCTCTCCCCACTTTTTTTGAGACGAGTTACTTCTTTCTTGGTGCTTGATCCAACATGATTTTTCAGCGGTTTAATTTTACTTTAAAGTAAAAAAAAAAGAAATCGGCCCAACAATCTTCACACAGTGACTGAAAACATTTCTAAACAACATTTGCAAAGTAAAAAACAAAACAAAACTGTTCACTTTCATTTTGTTGAGTCTAAAACCTGAAAGTTCACCTATTGCAAAAGACAGTAAGGCTTTAGATTACAGCTTGCCACTTACAGGGTAAGTACAGTAAACTTACTGTGTACTTATTAGTAACAACGGTGTAACTCCACAGTACCTACGGTTACATATTTGTTCTTACTTAAGAACAATTAACAGACTTTGGGGAATAACAGGGCCACAGGATGAGAATAAGAAAAACACCTATAGTATATTTAGTTTGTAATTATGGGGTACCTATTAAATAATTGCATAGTAAGTGCAAATTCTTATATGAAGAGTGTAAGAGGCTCCGCTTTAAATTGCAGCCCCTCCTCATTTGTTGTATCTAATGTATAACAGGTAAATAAGGGGTTTAGATATAATACATTTTGAGAAAAGAGGCTGCAGCACTATCCCACTCCTATCATATAATATTCATTAAGTTGTTTTTTTTTTATACTAAAGTTCAACTGATTTAAATTGGTTTTCCATGCTTTAAGGCAATAAGAATAAAATCACGATTGCTATTTATTTTCTTAAATATTAAGCCTCCTACTCTTATCTGTTGTTACACCATAAGTATTCACATCTCTCATGTAATTATTTAATAGCACTATAGGTATTTTTCTTATTCTCGTCTTGTTACCGTTATTACCCCAAAACAAGGTGTGTAACGGTGAGAGATGCAGGACACACACACACACACACACACGTTGTTTAAAATATATTGTTAAAAATAATAAGCAAAGCAGTTTATTTTAAGCAACATTTTATTTTTATTTTTTTAAATCAAAAAAAAAAAAAATCCCTCAACACGGATTGAATGAATGGCATAGGCCACATCGAGCCTTTTCCTTTACATGGATCCCTCGAAAAAAATGAATCCAATCTTAACATGCAACTAGTTTATTTCAGAAAAAACAAAAAACAACCCCCCCCCAAGAAATTATACTTTGTAGGGAAATATTTAATTCAGCTATATCAAATCAGAACAATACACAGAATCCACCAAATTAAAGCTTGGCAGCAGTGTTGACATTAGCTGTCAGGCCCAGTGTTCTGCTAGCAGGGTGTTAAGCAGGGGTCCCTGAAATAAAGGATCTCTCAACAAGCCCACATGCTCAGCGTCTTAAATTTTCTAGGGGAAATTTACACATCTACATCTGGCATAACCAGTTTAACATATCTATTTTACTCAGAAATCCACAAGTTAGGGAAATGAAAGTGCACCCTGATACTCCATTTCATAAAGCCTAGAATGAATATGCAATGATTTGCCTTGTATCTGTATAAGCAGTCTAGTGTTGTACTACATGGGGTTCGTCTAGAAGGCTCTGAAAAGCTGGTTTGACATGTATCCCAGATGGAGGAAGGATGTTTGGGCTTCTCTCTCGAGGTTAGCGAGCTCCAGGACTGTTGGGGCCAGAGCATCCACATGACCCTTGTAGTTGCCACCTAGGCCAAAGATACAAGTTTGGTGGTCAACCTTAACACAAAACCTGAATATGCAACACTATATATACACACACACACACTACCATGCTAACTGCCTGGTCAAACCATGATGCTCATTACCAAAAATGTAACCAATACAGATATTAACTGAACATCAGTTGCTACTGTTTTAGTAGGGTCATGTCAAGAGAAGTTTAGACAAACCTCCCAATGCTCTGCGCTGACCGTAGGTAACCTTTCCATCAAATTCATCTACAGGTACTTTGATGTCTGCCTCACACTGGGTGATCGTGCACTTCAGATGCTCCTCAATTTCAGATAGTAGCTATGATCATAGGACAAGGAAAAAGAACATAAACAGAATTTCAGAACTCAAGTGGAAAGATGTTATATTTTCACAACATCAACAACAAAAAAAGCTTCAGCTTTCCATCAATCCATTATCTGTAACTGCTTATTCTGTTTAGGGTCGCAGGGGAGCTGGAGCCTGTTCCAGCTGTCACTGGGCGAGAGGCGGGGTACACTCTGGACAGGCTGCCAGTATATCTAAGGGCCAACAAAGAGAGACAGAGACAGACAACCCCTCACACCTACCTGCAATTTTAAAGTCACCAATTAACCTAACATGCAGGTCTTTGGACTGTGGGAGAAAACTGTACATGAAGGACACCCACGCAAGCATTGGGAGACCATGCAAACTCCCCACAGAAAGGCCAATGTTGGTCGGGGACGCAAACCCTCAACCTTCTAGCTGTGAAGTGGCAGCGCTAACCCCTCCACCACCGTGCTTCCTCGCTTTAGGTTTCAGTGCAATACAAATTACAGAAATTAAAAAACCTTGGGTTTCTGCATGAATATGTCAGATTATTCACCTGACACACACTCAAAAGGTGGCCTTTTGAACAGAATGACTAATTCTCAAATCTGTTGCTATATCAAATTACTTTGATAGCTGTCTGTTAAATCAAATAGAGTATCATATTTCAAACACCAAATTTCATTTGCTGCCTCAGCTTGATTAAGTTAGTATCCATGTCTTTGTTCACCTCTTTCTCGTTGTACCAGATGGTGCAGCCTCCATCCTCCTTCAATCGGGTGTTATAGCAACCTCTGCCTCGGTTCGGGCAAACATGGTACCAAACCTGCATGCAAAGAAAGATGAACAAGCTTCAAAATATTTACATCAAATTATCGGTGTATTTTTGTCATTCAGCTTACTTTCTCTTTCTCCATAGCAACCAGGGAGATGGCCAAACCCATTCTGTAAGTTGAAGAAAACAAAATGTTACCTTTATGGGCAGTGTTATCATTTTTTGCTATACTTTGATGACACGTTTATCACATGCATTTAAGATCAATTTAAGGAAACTTTCCAAAACAAAAATCATCAACATCTAAGAAAATAAAGCACACAAAAATGCCAGTGCTAACCTTTCTGCTCTTCCAACTCTGCCAATACGATGGACATAGTTCTGCTTCTCATCAGGCAAAGTGACATTAATCACTGGAGAAAGAAATTATAAGATGAAACTTGTAATTGAAACTTTCTGCCACGAGTTCTTACATGACTATGTAAAATACAGAAAAGAAAAGTCTTCAAGTATTTAATATGTGGTAATAATTTGTCTTACCATAAGGAACTCCGTGGATGTCAATTCCTCTGGCAGCAACATCTGTGCAAATCAAGAGCCTCACTTCTTTTCTCTGAGAAAACAACAGTTTTAAAATATTGTATAAAGAGTTTTACATTGTCAAACACCATTTTTAAGTATTTGTTCTTCTACCTTAAAACACTCCAAGTTACTTTTCCGTTCATTGGGCTTACGATCACCATGGAGACAAACACAAGATAATTGGTGGCCTTTGCTGTCTGGACCTGAAGCAAAAAACAAAAACAAACAAACAAACAAGTGAGTGTGTCAGAATTCTAAATTGAAAGAAAAACTGTCTCATGGTGACTGTTTTTCCACGTACACACAGCTACACCCACAAACCAAATGCATTGGGGTCGTCCCACTTTTTCATGGCTAAAAACTGTAACCTAACTGGCACTGATGTCTCCTACCTCCCCCTTGCTGAATGAAGTACTGCTCCATGTTGTCACAGTCGATCTTGGTGCGACAGAAGATTATGGCCTGATCCATCTTGTGCTCTTTGATGGCCCTCACTGCGTACTCGCCCTTCAGGACCTTGATGGCTTCTGACCACATTTCTAAAATGCACATTTATAAATGCAATTAAACCATCATAAAAGCTGTTGTTTATAGAGTTCACAAATTATAAAGTAATAAGAGTGGTCCAATCTGCTGCTTATCTGTCTTACCTGCAGTATTGGCTCCTGGTCTGGTGTTATCTTTGGCATGGACTTCATCAGTCTATGCATGGGAAAAACAGATCAAAGTAGAAAAAAGCTCGGTCAACACATTTATCCAAAGAGAGAAATGTGACGTTATCTTACAAACTTTAAAAAAGTGAATAATTCTTCCAAGTAAGTTAAAAGTTAATGAACAGAACACTTCAGTATGTTTGATTTAAATTCTTCATTTCCATTTTAGGCTCTTACTCACCCTGATGTGGTTCTTGCCCAGGCGCTCCCAGAGACGGTCGGTCTTAGGATTGACAGGTACCACCACATGATGGACAGTCTCGGGAACAGAGTCCTCCCCCTTCAGATCCACCCAAGTGGGGAAGTGCATGATCCGTTCCGACAACTTCTTTACGTCAAACGAATGCAAAGTAGCTGAGCATACAATCACCTGAGGCAACAACAACAAAAAAATCTCTTTAAGCCCCTTGTCATCATAAACCTACCTAATTGTGCACTTTGCTTTGATAGCTAGTGTGCAGCAATGAACACTGTTCCAAGCGTATTCATCAGTACTTCTGTTTCTATCTGTTGTTACGTGTGTTTGTATACTGCTTTGTAAATCATTCTTACCTTGTCACTAAAATGGGTAATGCAGTGCAATTTAACTGGAGCGTTACCTGCAGTCTCTTGCCATCAGAGGTGACCTGTGGGATTTGATTGTGGATTCTGTTAATGAAGTCAGTATAGCCAGCTGACAGGAGGCCATCCTGAGAATCAGAACAAATTTATCTTGTCAGGAGATAGTTTAAATATACAAAGTAACCATTAACCAGTATTTGTATAGTCTAGACCGCAGAGAATCCATGCTTCTGATGTAATAATGAAGTTTTATTTTTATTTTCTGTAAACATTTTCAACATACACACTCATCCAGGACCAGAAAGCGGACTTGGGAGAGGCTGAGTTTGCCAGTGGATATGAGATCATCCAGTCTGCCAGGTGTTCCTACCACAATGTCAACCTGATAATCACACAGAGGGTAGAAAAAATGAATAGAAGCAACAAAGCAAAAATGATATCTGCTAGAAAAAAAAAACTGTTTGATCTCTTCATCTAACATTGACTAAAACTAAATTAGTGTCAGTTTGGAGACTGGGTTTTTCACATACCCCCTGCTCAAGAGCAGCCAGCTGCTCCCTGGCAGCCACACCTCCAATTACCAGTAGCTCCCTGCAGTGACAGATTAAGAAATTACACACCAAAGCCTATCTTGAACATTGGCGCCATCTACTGGTCCCGAATCGGTATTACACATACAGTGTGAAAGGACAGCAGATGCAGCATAGAATGAACTACCATTGTCAACATCAGCACAGTATAATCTACCTGAGTTTGGGGTTATCCACATATTTCTTAAACTGCTGGACGTTGTTCAGAGTCTGCTCAGCTAATTCCTTAGAAGGCTCAATGATCAGGGCTTTGGGTGAGTTGGATGAAGCTTTCACCTGACTGACTTTAGCGCTGCCTGCACAGCAAGAAAAAGAGACTCAGCAAAGGAATGAGTAACTTTATATGGCCTGTGCTTTTTGTCAAATTGAGCAATTACCTAATAAAATTAGTGTGATGTTTTTGCTTAATTATCCATGCGGCACCTAAAGCTTAAATTTGATGTACACAAATATCATTATCATTACATCTTCATTACAACTAGGATTTTTATCTTACAAATACATATAGTATATTTTTGTCTGTTAGTGGATGGACTTTATACACCTGAAATATAAGTTGCATCCACACACCTGTCTCTGAAGATTTGGCTGTGTGAGCCTCTGGTGCTTTGTCAAGAGCAACAAACCCATTCTTTGGTGGATTTTTAAATTCTTCTCCTCCAAAGTTGAACTTGAGCTCTGCATTCTGGAAGACAAGTAAACAAAAAAGGAATATGTACTGTAGGTAAATCCTCCATCTGCTAGTTTGTTCCCACAGTTAATCTGCAGTGTTCACTAATGTTACCTTGAGCACACAGGAGGCAAAGAAAGGCTGATTCCTCAGATTTTGGGGGATCTCAAAAGCCAAACCTAGGTCATTACCTGGAAAACAAAATACCAAAAGAAACCACCAAGAAACATAAGAAACTTTGATATTTAGCAGAATAATCATATTGAAAATTACAACTATTGACACCAAACCGTTTTTGGTGAAGGAAATTTGGCCTTTGTCTAGATCCAAGTAGCATCCAATAGTGTCATGCATGGTAAACTCCTGTGAAGTAGAAACATAAGAGAAAATTACCCTCACAACAACAATTACTAAACACCATGGTCATTCACTAACTGTTACCTCTCCGTAGCTGTCAAACTGCTTGTTGTTAGATTTCTTTCCGGTCCCTCCAAAACCAAAACCATACTTGTCAGTCCCTGTAAAAGAATTTTGTAAACATAAATTAGGTCTGGATAGAATTGTTGTTCTATTTGGGCTGTTTATTTTGTCTAAGAGTGCAACAAGTAAGAGAACATACCCAAATCCAGCGCTGCCTGACTGGTGGACCAGCCTACCCGACACAGACCCTGATCATGGCAGGTCACCTCATAGCAGTATTTTCCTAGACAGAGAAAGAAATGGACAAAGGACTGGTGACCTTTGACAACAAACACATACATGTTTCCACCTCTGTAAAAGAAATATCCAGTTCTTGTGAAATTCACATTTACAGTCTTGGCCTGAATCTCAATCAAGTTAAAAAGCATTTTATATACACTACACACCTTTAGTGACACTTTTTGTAGAGCGACAGCCGTGCCACTCTTTAAACTCTCTGCTCTGGCAGCAGACGCCATCTGGACCAATTGCTTTACAAGTAAAAAAATAAAAGTGTGAATGAGGAGGGGCAACAAAGAACAAACGCTGGCCTCTATCATTATTACAGTACATGCTTGTTTTCCTGCTCTTACCAAAGGCTGGACTGCGGTCATAAGGATTCATCTGCCAGTTGTTGAAAACTGAGAGTAAAAAATATTCAAAAGCAGTTTAAATATCTACAGAGCCCCCACTGATGTTATCATTTCTGAGACACTGCATTATGTAGATGCTAACTTAATAACCAAACATATTAAGATGTACTCACTAGCTCCTCCAGTCTTGATCGAAGCCCTTCCCTTCTTACCCTCCTGCTGATCCTTCAGAGTCTCATACACAATTTGGATCAGTGGGATACTGAAAGCCTGAATATGGTAAATATTATACGTCAGCCTTTATAAGTTGCATGACCTGATATTTAAATGCTTTACCAGACAAAATATAAGCAACCTGCAGAGGTGAAGTTCAATTTTATAATCAGGTGGATTTCAAATACTTACTCCCGTTTTACCACTACCAGTTTCTGCTGCCTACAACAACAACAAAAAAGAGAAGATGTGAAACTTGCAGCTGAAGGCAACGTTTGGATAGCAGACAAAGAAGCCAACTTACCATAAGTACATCTCCTCCACCAAGAATAAGGGGAACAGACTCTGCCTGGATGTCAGTAGGCAACCTGGAAAACAATGACTCAGATAAGGCAGTTCATTGTCACCTGTTATCATATTGATTGATGTGGACTTTCATCGCCAGGTAAAAACAATATGGATGGACGTAACAATACAGGCATGAATCATACTGATTGATGTGGACGACAAGCAAGTAGCCCATGACTTACAGCCAGTCCATCTCTTCTACAGCCTGCGCGATTTCAGGCATAACCCCCATTTCTGTTTATCAAGACATATGTATCGTTCAGAACACGTGTATGGCTTTTAAAGGTGGTTTTGTGTTGATGACGTACATTTCAAATGCGACATTTACACACTAAAGTCCATTTAAAAGTCTTACCAGAAAACGCTGCCATTATCGCTGTTACGAGTACAACCCTGGTGCGACGCAGCCGGATGTACAATGCAACGTGGTCAACCGGCTTTCTGCGGAGTTTTATGACATTGGTTCCGGATAGTATTCGTAAAAATCTTAACAGTTTACAGAATACATTGCTTGTGGAAGTACTTGGCGCAGCACATCATTTTATGTTAGTATTATCTTTTGGTAAAAAACTAAAAATTCGCTTCCCCTGAACGGCGCGTTTTTTCTCAAAACGCGCTTGCCTGACACATTTTGTCCTCTGCTAACCGCCGTAGACCTTTGACAGCTGGTAAACATGGCTGAAGAAAGTCTAATTGAAGGCGAAGAGGAAAACATTTTATATGATTTACTTGTTATTACTGAATGGCCCCCAGAGACGGACACTCAGGTTAGTCACACTTTAACTTTTGTTAATTGTGAGCCTCCTGTGTGGGCGTTGTGTTGAGCATTTATGTGTAAAAAGGGCCACCTAAAGTCAACTATTCTGCAGTTTCATAGGGTCAGCCATGCAAAGCCACGTAGCACATCCATAGCTACTGTCAGACAACTAATCATAAGCACTGTTCTCACATGGTAGCGTTGGGTAGCTTTTGTTTTGCAGCGATATTGTGGACACACACTTAACCCGGCAGATTTTCATTGGAAAACTTATTTTACAATCTACAGCTTTACGCTAGCCTAACGTAGCATTTGCCCTCTCACTTTACCAATACAACAGGATATAGATGTATCAAACGCTAGCATGTTACTTTATTATATTTCCAGATACGAGGCAACAAGGAGCACAACACTTCACTGGTTGCCAAAGCAGTGACAGGTAAGTTTTGCTTTTTGTAGCCTGGTTTTGAAATTGTGCACACTTAAAATAAACACTTTACCTCCTAACAAAATGTATTTTACTACCAGACTATGAACAAAACCTCTTTTACAAGTTGTTTGTGATTGCTCTAGATAAAAAGCTTGGACAAAATACCCGCATCACTTTAAATAAACACTTAGGTGCTATCTCACTATTTTATTGAAATGGCTAGCAATGCTGAAAAGGTGTTTTTCCTCTACAGAATTATACAGAAAAATAGTTTTAAAGTGGTTGTTAAATAGGCAGTGCCATAGTTTAATGGATTTGGTTAAAGAGACTGTTTTTCAGTATATCCTTGAGTAGAACTTTGAATATCGAATTAATCCAAACATTTGTCCTTATTTAACTATGTTCTGATTGTAATATATGATAATAATATTCCCTATACTAATCAACAAAATTAGGCATTATCACACATGTACCACAATGATAAATCATAACTGTTATTAATTTTCTACAGGTCCATTCCGCCTAATTCTGCACTATTTGTGGTACAGGTAAGTTTATCCTTTTACTTTCTAAATGCAGGTTTATTTGTGAAATAAAGTCAGAATAGCACTGTCTGGTACATAAAAATAGGAATAGAAACTTGGGAAAACCATTTAAAAATCAGGCTTTTGAAATCAACCTGTACAGCAAATAGCTCCCTTGGTGCTGTTTTTTTTTTTTTTTTTTTTTTAGCCATTTTGTTTGATGGTTCAAAATCTGTATATTTATGATCTCCTTTTTGAATATTGCTCAGAGTCACATTTTAATATTTCACAGTTAGGCTTTTTTTAAATGCAGGAACTTACCTAATCATAACTGGACTTGTACACCTTGTCCAGGGTAGTGGTTTTGTTTTCACTGTCATCTGCCCACTTTGTAGACAAGTTCCATTATCATTTTTGGCATACGTAAGAGGTAGTACTAAATCAAGTTACAAAACATTTGCTATTGCTCAAGAAACTGTCTTATAGGTGTACTGTCACATCATGTCTGTTTAGCCTTCCTTTTACACATGACGGCCTGGAAGCGTATGCTGAGCTGACAAAACCTGCTGTCTCTATTTTTCCTATGCTTGCTGCTACTGCTTCTGTAAATTCCCTTTTATAAGATTAGTAAAAATATGTTTAATTAGAAAGAAAGAGACACACTGTGAGAGAAGCAGGAGAAGTCTATATTAAAAAAACAAGCTTTTACTAAAGACTTATATGAACTTAACTGCATTGTTTTACCACATGTACATGAGAGCAGATGGACTTTGAGATTGGTTATATTTACACATTTAAATTTGGTAAAGATTTTTACCACTTACAAGTGAATATTTTGAGTTTATAGAATCAACCCTTTTGTTTTTTGTTTTAAAGAGGTATCTTTTATTAGGTTTTAGAACGGCAGTACCTCAGTTGGTAGAGTGGCTGCCTAATGACCATAGGGTTAAAGGTTCGTGCCCCACTTTTTCAGAAAACATGTCAAACGTCCGTGGGTAAGACACTGAACCCCCAACAGCCCATCCCCATCCCCAGCCATGCAGTGCCTGTCCCAAGCCCGGTAGAAACTGGGGAGGGTTGTGTCAGGGAGGGCATCCGACGTAAAAAAAAAAAAAACAAAACTTTTATTAGGTTCTCTTTTTTCAGTCTAAGCCTGAATATACTGGCCTTTTTACTCAGCTATTGCTACATATTTCGGATGAAACGTGTTAACAGAAGGCTGGATGTGACCTACCATGGATTTAGTAATGCTCTGTAGCATTGGGTCCTACTTATTTTCTCGGTGGGTGGTTAGCAAGCACCACCAATAACCTTGTTAAATATTTAAGAACTCCTCTAGACCTGCTTGGTTCTCAGCTCTTCTTCTTTTTTAGTGGAAGTTTTATTTAAGATTTTTATTGAGCAAAGGGGGACAACAGAATTTTCTGTTTCACAATTGAAGTTAGAAAACAAATTTCACAGATCTTGTTACTGTAGACATTGTTGATTGTAGAGATTGTCTTTTGTTTTCTTTATTGGGGACCCCCTCAAAGAAAGAGATGATGCAATTCAAGTGGTTTATTCTGTTATAAAATATCAAATACATGTGTCTCTATAATTGTGCCCCCATAATAAATTACAGTAGAATAAAACACAACATGTAAAGACTAAGAACTACTGTTAAATGATATTGCTTATGCTTAAGGATATTGGTGAGCTAAATTTATGGGGCAAATAACACAACAGCTGAAAGTATTACTGAGACTAATGGAAACAAAACAAAACAAAAAGAAAATCGATCCTGCAAATTCTTAAGGAGTCTTTGCTAGAAACATTCACCGCTATTTAAAAGCAACCTCAGCAAGAAGATAAATAACTTTTTGAGTCATCACCCTTTTTAAATATGTTGCTTTTTTACTTGTTCTCTTTGTTTTATTCTATAAATCTCAGCCCCAGCAGCTCGTCTCTGCCCTCTGGTCTCATCCGCCTGGCAAACAAACAGATCAACTGGCAGCTGGTTCTTGCAAGGTGCAACACACAGACACACACACACACTCTCTCTCTCTCTCTGTCTCGCTCCCTGTCTCTCTCTCTCTCTCTTTCTTTGTGATCGATACCTGCGGCTCTAAACCATCCTCTCTGCTGCTTCTCTCTCTTCTCTCTTCCCTTTGCTTATCTCCTCAACCAATCATTTAATTGTACTTTAGTTTAATTGTTACAACAGACAAACCAAGTTGAAAGGCAGTTTTTAATTGGTTATTGATTCAGCTGTGTAAGAAACTGTTAAGCGTAGTCAATTGATGCTGCAAATGTCCATTAGTTTGATGTGCTGGATCCTTCCATTTTATTTCTGTCTGCCTTCCTACCATTCTTTCTGATTTTATTCCCTCTGAAACTATCTGTGCTCTGTTTAGTGCTCCAAATTATTATTATCCCCCCTTTACCCCAGCTTATCTTCCACACACACACACACACACACACACACACACACACACACACACACACACACACTGAAGTTAAACATTTCTTTGGTTCAATGTAACAAGGTACTGCGTGTTGCCTTCTTTAATAACTTGATTTCATGTCTCATTTTGATTTAAATTGAGTATAATTACATTAAGTTATAATTTATTTCTGTCTTCTTTCTCTCATCTTCTGTTCCGTCTCATTTCTTTCTTTCGTTTGTTCATTCCTCACAGCTGTCTTGTTTTTCTCCACAGTAATGGCAAACTCTTGGCAGTGGTTCAGGACCAGTGTGTGGAGATTAGGTAATTATTGAACTCCATCCCTCTGTTTGAGACACTGTCTGTGTATCCGGGTGATAGAGAACCTTTTAATTAATGGGGCAATTTATCACATCTGGCTTTAAAATGAACTGCAGTCTCAACATGTATCTAACAATTTTCACTGTACATTCAGTAACAATAGAATCATTTCTAGTATAAATATTTGAGTCAACCTTTTGTGACCCCCATTTGTTACTTCGGGTGAGAATTAAATTACTATTTTCAAAACAAATTAAAAAACTAAAATATCTATAAATGTTTTAATTTGTGTATGTGACAAACAGAGAAAGAGACCAAAGCATACATGAGTATGTTTGTGCTCATTTTGAGTGGTTGTAATTATTTTCAGACACAAATCCAATTTTCCCCTACACAGAAAAAACCTTCTCACTCAGCATTGTGCTATTGACATGACAATGTAATGCTTTAAATGGAGTAAAATTAATATGAAAATCAATAACAGCAATTTACGAATTATACACATGCTTTGGTCTCTAGGGGCTAACAAGAGGCAAATTCAACTATCTGAAGTCTTAGCTCACATGATTATTTACTGCTTGACCCTTTGTGTACCTCGGAGTAATTTTCATACACACATCAATATCTAAAAGATAAGATTGTCTCTGTTGTCACTTTCACCCAGAATTGCGTTGTGGTTTACTCACTGTAATCGAGAGCAATCAAGTGTCTTTACTTATGCCTCAGCTTTATGTTGTGGGTTTCTCTGGTGTCCTCGGTTCACACTACTGTTGTTTAATCACAGAGTGTTTTATAGCCGTTCTTCATGGCATCAGTTGGTGTGAGTTAAGTCAGCTCAAGGCCTTATCCACTGTGCTCTGTTAAGAGTCTTTCTAAACACTGCCTGCTCCCAAGGCCCTGCTTGATTGATCCAATGAGCTACTTTAGTTGGCAGGCTATCAGCAGATGTTATGACCCACCTCATATCAGGTCAAATCAGGCTGTGTGTGTGTGTGTGTGTGTATGTGTGCGTGGATGCGTGTGTGTGTTTCTTTGCGTGAGTGCGTGTGTGTAGTTGCACACTTGGGTATGTGTGTCCTTGTCTTGAAGCGTTTATGTCACTGCTTTTTTGCTTTTATTTCCTTGTGTGTTTGCTCCTCAGGTCTGTGAGAGATGATTTTGGCTCAGTCATTGGGAAGTGCCAGGGTAAGACCCTCTCCACTTGTTTTATCACTCACGTATGATAAATGACACATACATTCCCACAGCTCAACTCACTAAACCCATTTGCTGTATAAATGTGATGTGTTATTGTTGTGCAGTACATTCAGTGTAATTTGTCTGTGCTTGCAACTCTTTATGTGCTATGTTTGTCTTTTTATTTGATCTTGTAGAGTTATGGCTTGTGACCTTGTATTGTTCTCTGTGATTTTGAGTGATTACTTACACACACACACACACACACAAACAGAAAAACAGAGGCAAAGAAACAGAGAGAAAGCAAGATTAAGGGCAAACTGTGTGGATGTGAGAGTGTGCAATCTGCTGCTAGGTGTTTATGTTTTTATCTAATCAGATACAAACCTTAATCAAAAGCCTCGTTTTCTGATCTTTTTTTGGATCTTTAATTAAAAAAACATAAATTTAAATCAAGTAGAATATCAGACCATTCATTCATAGGTTTATCGTTGGTCTAAGATTTTAAACATATCGATCAATGCGGTTAATTGGAAAGAGTGAAAGAGATTGTGAACAGCAACACAGATAATCACCCTCATCCCTTATGCTGCCGCACATTAAACACAGTCTTAGACTGGCTGATATATAATGAATCACCTTGATTGTTTGATTAGCTCTTAAAATAGTCTGGTGTGTACTATCTAAAGGGGGTGAGGCCTAAATTTCCAAACTTTCTGAACTAGTCTAGAAGTTACGTGGTTGTAAACATGTTACAGAATAAAGAGCATTTAGACACATGTACATGTTTTATTTACTTATTTATTTTTTTACTTAAAGCTGCACTGATCAAAATGTGTGTTGGAATAGAAAAAATCACTATATGTAATTTAAAAGAGGTTGTTTATGGTGATGGAGAATCAGAACAGAAATACAGAGAATTATCAAAGGATTATGCGTTTCCTCTTAGTTCTGCATATTTTATTTAATATTTTTTGGGTTCCAGCCCACAGCCTGATCAGTTTGCCCACTGCTCCCATTAAACATGTTTTGAGCAAAACCAGCCTCCTGTCTTAGGCACAAAAAAACCCACTACACTACACCAACTCTGAGCCATAGGCCGCCAAATTTAGCAACTAGTTGGTGTACATAATGGAGCCATAGGCAGGTAAAGACTGTTTTTCTAAAGTAAAGAGTTTGTGGCAGCAAAAATGAGAGTGAATATTACTTACTGTACATTCATCAGGTAGCCACTACAATTTAATAACATTGCTTTGTGTCTGCTAAATGATGTAATGTGTTCACTATAACCACATTCTAAGGAGATTAAATGCATTCCACAGATGTAGCTCTTCCCCCAGTGGTCATAAAGTTGTCATCAATGTAGGTTTAATTCGGGTTTTAAGGTCTTCTGCAGGGTCACCAATTTAAAGCCCCTATGTATAACGCCAACAGCAGCATAGCGGACATTGCATGACAATATTCTGCAGTGGCTCTCAAAACATACAGCACCATATAAAGTGTCTGAAACTAATAGTTGAATTATGAGATTGATTTTCCAATAAAAAACCAAGGCCTTTATTTTTTAGCTCTATTTCAAAGCAGCTATCATCCGAAAAACATCCCCTACATGTAATGGAAAATTAAAAACTATTAAAGCCACCTTTATTTATATTCACATTTATCTGCACATGCATTTGCTTCCACACTACTACATTGCTTTAAACAAATCACAAATGCAAAGCAAAAACTCAGTACAAAGTCCAACAGGAAAAAGTGCAGTTATGTCAATATTTTCTATCTCAGAATCTTGCCTTTCTTAAGTTCCTTTTCTTTACGTTTTTTCAAATTTTCGTCATCTTTCCCACCCCTTCCACCAGACTATATTTGTTCTGCTCTGGCTAGCCTTCATTGTGGGCTATTGTTCTAATAGTGTGGTACAAAGTGTGGATAGCAGTAGCCCCTGGGCCCATGTAAACCCCAGCCTCCCCCCTCCTTTTCATTCCATTTCATCTCCCCTTTTCATTTCATTTCACGGAGATTTCTCCTAATGGATTTTGCTGTGATCCTGCCTTTAATGGCATTTGCTTTTAATGGAGGAGTGTGCGCATTTGTGCGTTACAGTTTTTGCTTCTGTGCGCTCTTGTGTGTATGTATCCCAGTGCGTGTTCCTGTTTGGCACATCCATACCTGAGGATCACTCTCTGTCTCTTTCTCTTTCCCTCACTCCCTCCCTGTCTGCTCCTGTTACTGTTGAGACGTCTCCCACCCCTGTACATAATTCATAAGTGTTGAGCTCTGATAAATGCATTTGCAAGGCTTTAGATAGAAGGCTTCTATTGGGTCGTTGGGTGTAATTTTCCACAACTTCTGCCCCCATCATCCCTAGCAAAAAAAAACGAAAAAAAAAAAAATACAGAAAAACAGGACAGTAGCATCCAATTTTCCAGCTCCCCAAAAAAGCTATCTATGTGGAAATGGAGCGCTCTCAGGAGCAGAACAACATACTGTATACAATTCATAATGGGAGGCGATATAGCGAAGGAGGCAGTCTGAGAATGAAATACAAAAAAAAAAGATTGAAATAGGAAGCAAAAAAGCCAAAATAACAAGAAGGGACCAGAGGACGGACTTGGTATCTATTGTTCTCATAATGCTACATGTTCTTGTCTGCTCCTCTTTGGCCGAGAGTCTCAAAGGTGTGTTAAATCGCCTACTTCCTGAGGTGCTCTACAATACTTAGGCTTTAAAGTTTGGGGAGCTATTATTTGTCTCAGTAGGTGCCGGAGTCATTGTTTCTCGCTCTCTTTTTATGCACCGCCTTTTCTCTTGTTCTCTCTCACTCTGTCTGTCTCGCCTCCCACTTCATCCCTTTGTTCTTCATTTAATATTCTAGTCATACAATATCCGACGCCTCCATTCGTTTGCAGTATTGCCCACCAGGGGTTGCAGCAGCATTCCTCCGACAAGAAATTCAATACAATAAACGCCAATAGCACTGTTATGTGATATCAACGAAAACATAACTTCCTTTTCATAACTTTATTGCTTAGCAGACATAGTACCCATTGTGACATATTGTGTTTCACACTGTTCTCCAAATGCAGAAACCTAGGACTATAATACATTTTGCAGCTAGAAACATGAATTTACAAATTCTCCTCAGCCACAGAGATTGTGGCTATTTGCTTAAATAAGTCTGACCTCATAACCCCCTATATGGATAATCAGGTATTCAAAACAGAGTGGGGATCAGGGGCCTGCAGACTACCCCGTTTCTTCTATCAGAGGGAAATATGACAGCAAAGCCTTGAGAAAGTGCCAGCAGGCAGAGATGTGCTTTATCACAGCGATATGGTTACACTCACAGCACTGCTGAGCCAGCAGATTGTTGAAACAGTAGCCTGTACTTCAATAAAAGCTGGATTTATGATCTCTGTTCTCCTCCCCCTGTCTTTTTGCCTCTCTTTTACTCACTACACCTTATCCCCCCTCCCCCCACACAATGAGTGTGCATGTGACTGTATCCGTGCTCCTCTTGAGAGACAATTATTGAGATGTATTACTCTAGCTATCGTTTGTAGATGAATTGGATAGGTCCTTAGATGCACTATGTTTATCTATGGGATTAGCTTTATCCTTCTTCTCCCATCTGTATTCATCATCGGAACACCACAGATTATTAGTAGAGAGTTTCCTCATCAGGTTTAGTCAGAATCTCTCGTCTTTCTTACTCTGTGTTCTGTGACTTTTCAGGTCTTTATTTTTTTTTAATCTCCATCTGTTACAGTGCCAAAGGACCCAAATCCCCAATGGCGAAGGGTGGCATGGAGCCATGACTGCACGTTGCTGGCTTACGCAGACAGCACCGGCACTGTGCGCCTGTTCGACCTCATGGGCAGTGAACTCCTTGTCATCCCACCGGTAACCATGCCAATCCCTCCTCTTTAATGTCATCAACAACCCACATCTCCTATCACTGTGTTGGATTATTTTCCGGCACTCTCGCTCTTACATATAATTGATTCAAGAACAAAATGTTTCATCTAATATTAATTTATGTTCAAACTTTCCTTAAGCTATCATTCATAAGTATCACACTAGTTTTTAAAACGAATCATCAGTTAAAGTTTGGAAAATGCTGTTTCTTAATACAAAATCATACTATACTATGACACTGTGTGATACTAAGGGGAGCCTGGTGGATCAGTGGTAGAGCTTCGGGTTTTAATTTAGAACGCCGCAGGCTCGAATCCCACCCCATCCACGTGTGGTCCTGAGCCCGGATAAAAATGGCGTAAAAACTCAACATACCAAATGTGCGGAACGTGCCGGAAGCCGTTGATTTGACTGATACTGTATGGTACTGTATTTGCAGCTCTGTAGTGATGCAGTGATGTTGAGTAAGACATTCAGAGAAAAGTTGGACATGCTCTGCTGTTTCAGTGTAGCACACATTAACGGGGCACTTTGAGTTGCCTGTCACCTTTTGAAGAAAACACCTCACACTCTCTGTGCTCTCTTTGTCTGTCACGCCTGCCTTCCAATTCATTGTCTGTTGCTTTCTCCTTTATTTCTTTCTTGTGAACCATTCTTCTTGTCTCCGTCTTCAGCACCTCTTCTCTTTAATTTTTCACATTCCCCCTGCTTCCCCAGTCTTCCCTTGATCCTCCTTTCTTTCTGTCCTCAAGCATTTGTCTCATCCTTATGTCTGTTGTTCAGTATTTCTCTTTGTGCTGCCATTTCAAGTCCATCTGCCATCCCCCCTCACTTTAATGTCCTCTGTGTACCACATATAACCATTAATTCACTTCTATCCATCATTTCTTTTATTTCTCTATCTGCCCTGTCAAGAAAGATGAGCACAGACATTTGGCCTTATCCCCAGCCACACTCATCTTTAGAAGACTGTGATCCTCATTCCTTGCCACTTTCCTTTTGTTATGCATGTGCAGTGTGTGCCTGCACCCTTTTACCAGCACCCCCTGCTCTGCTGTGCTGTTTCTCTTGTTTGTCACTGTTAAGTGCACACAACAGTGACTTGGTGCTATTTCTGGAGGAGATGATAAAAAAAGTCAATTTGACAGAAAGCGTACATGGATGAAAAAAATTAAAATTTGCCTCTTCCTCCTTCCCCCATCTCTCCCAGTTTCTGTCTCTATTTTACTTTATCTTTCTGTTATATTTTGTTTCCTGACTCCCATGTCCCATTATTTTCTTTAGTCACTTTTATGTTTTGTTCATTAAAAAAAGCTGCTGGTATAGTCTGTCTTTGTTGTTCACCCTTGTGAAAACCTGGTGGGGGCACAAACTGATAGATTAATAATAATCAAACGTATCTGTCTACATCTTTTCATTTTCTCTACCATTTATATCGGTCACCGCTCTCACACTGCATCTTCTTCTCTTTATCTAGGTAGTGAGTTTCCCCGGGGATTTCAGCTGTGCAGTGGCAGGCCTGATCTTCCTGGAGTACACAGCCAGTGCTCAGTGGTCAGCTGAGCTGCTTGTTATCACATATGGTGGGGCGCTCAAGAGTTATCTTGTCAGGTGAGAGACTAAATGGCTCCACTAATCCACATAGAAAAACGGCAGATAACAGGGTCTTAACGTACTATACGTCGTTATTAGTCACAATATCTTAACTAGAATAAATGACTTACAGTGGTTGTAAGGTCCTGTTACTGACATGTCAGGCAGGAACCTGGTACTGTTCGTTATCTATGTTTTAACTGCATTGGCTTTATATTCTAAGCTTAACAAGACACTGTATGCTGTTTCATATCCATTCAAATTTCAACTGAATGTTCAACTGTGCACCTTCACACTTTTACAGCCTTTCGCGCTCGTCCTTATTTCGAGTTTTTTACCATTTGCCTTATCTTACTTTACCTACTGTACATTTATGTTTAGGTTTTCAGCTGCAAATCTTTGAGTCTGTAAATGACAACTCAACTGTTTTCACATTTTTCTATAAACTTACACAATTCCATTGTGTCGTCTCTTTCTCTTTAGCTGCCATTTGAATTCTTTTAAACTTTAATGTTTATGCTGATACCCTTTCAACTGTCAGGTCTCTTCTCCTCTGAACACTCTTAAAAGGGTGTTTCCTATTCTTTTTAGTGCTTACACATCAGCTGACATTTAAGTTTTAATTTTATACATGAACTAGCACAAATCTCTTTTTACGATTCCACTTCACCCAACACTACCAGCTCATTGTATCACCATAGCTGATGGCTTATACGCTGCCATTTTAACTACTGTGCACTTTTAAACTCTATTTGGCCTTTAATCCTTAGCTAAAATAAAAGTTGTTTTAGTAAAGAGCAGTTCAACTAACTAGAACGTCCACCTTTCCACAGTAAGTGGAATAATGATTTGTGAAAACAGTTGAACTGAACCCCTAACAATAGGTATAGGGATTTTACTTGATTCTAGTATGTGCAATATTGCAGTTAAACTATAACTGTTCTGACTCTTCAAACCCTTTCAGCATCAGAATTTCAGCTGCTAAGAAAAATCACATCCTACACGTTATGCAAACAATTAAGATTTTAAGGCATTTTAACTCCTGCTTTTTAGCATAAATGTAAGTACACTTACATTTTCTTCAGAAAATTTTGCCTTTTGTCTCGTGGTTTTAACTAATACCTTAAACCATTTCAATGTTTAAATTGTTTTAGACAATGTCAAATATCCATCAAAGAGCATATTATAATTTTCTAAAGAATATTTTTATATTTTTTACTGGTTTCCGTCACTACCTGTTCCTTCGAAAGTGAGATCCATGGTGAACTGCTGTATTATCATTTGATTTAGCTGCATGTGATGTGTATTATAACCTTTATAGAACAGTGCAAACTTATTTTTGCCTGATTCAATGGTGCTTTCTTATCTATATATTCAACTCTTTGAATAATATTTCCCTTGCTTGCCAGTCCTTATTCAGACACTCCAAGACATGGGATGAGATTGTACTTGTGTGCCGAATCTTGATTGGAAGTCATTTTGCGCTGCACAACTTCCCTTCAATTCTGCATGCATAGTGATGTTTGCTAAGAAGGGAGGAAAATGCTGATTTATTTTTCTATTACAGGCAATAAACTTTGAAGCAGTGTGTGTGTAAGGAGGTAATTAAGATGTGGGGGACATTTGCACCAGATTTACTTCATTTTCAGTATGGAGCTTGGCCTTCCTTTTTATATGGCTACATTTCACTACTGTCCCTTAAACACTTTGAGTTAGAAGTTCAGAATTATAGTCGAGCCTTGAGGGTAAGTCATCTTTCTCAATTTTATGCTCTCTAGCAGAATTTTTGTATAGTTTAGTGCTTTACCGGGGTGTAAACACCAATATGTCTGAAGGGAGCTAAACTGGGAATCTTTCAGATATTTCCCTTGTTTCTGTCTTTCATACTTAATTTTCTTGACCTCCTTTCCTTCTTCTTTAGTTTACATCGCCAGGATATGCCATCACAAATTACTCCATATCTCCTTTAATTCCAATCTAATTTAGATTGCCCCCTTAAATTATGTTTACTATATCTTGCCATGTCTAATTTTAATTGCAGCTGGGATTGAAATTGCTCTGTCATCTTTACCAAAAGCAGCTTTTTCAACACCAGTGTTCATGTTTTGATCGTGCTATAGTTCAATTTTAGGTAACTTATTGTCTGACTTTCACCCCCATCCTCACGTCCTTTTTATCAGTGTCGGAACCAATCAGAACTTCCAAGAGAATCACAGCTTCAGCTTCTCTGCACACTACTCTCATGGCATCACCTCAGCTATTTACCACCCAGGCCACCGGTAAGTACGTTTTTACTAACAATCCAACAGCCTATCAGCCTGGTATGCTTGTACAATATAGTTGAAATAATGGATATTTGGAAAAATGAACATTTTTGCCAACATTTAGAGTTTAATCTGTCACTAGCAGCTTAATTAATGACCACATTCATTTGAAATCCTTTATTTCCTCTTGTGGTTGCCTCAGTCCATGCCTGTTTTTATTAGAGCAGTGTTTCATCAAGTGTGGTTTTCATACATTTATATTCAGACATCTTCAGACATCCTTATACATCTTTTGAATCAATTTTTCTCCTTAAACCCATCGCCGATAATACTACGTGATGCCGTGTACAGCTTAAATCATATGTTTGAAAGTTGCAGAGTGATTTCAAACACTTACATCATTTGACATCTAGGGGCAGTATGAGTGTCCTCCAACATGTCATCAATATGCTTGTAAATATGTATGATATTGATTACTGTAGTAGAACTAAGTTTAATGCATTAAAGTTCACTTTAGCCATCTGCACTTTACCTTGGGTAAGGTTGTTTAGCAGACAGGTTATGATAATGATATCATAGAGTGCATGGCATAAAACATCACCTTGGTAGAACTACAGAAAGATTCATGAGAGTTTCTTTCTAATACACACATCCCTACACAGGCATAAGATGTTACATTGTGGAGCAGGGCCAAGCGGCTTACTTAGGAATAAATGAAGCAATCACTTTAATGCAGTCCCTGCAGAAATAGACTATAGCAGTTCAGTCCTTGGCCTTCTTCCCCTCGTAGCATTCAGAGGGTTTGCCTAATTATGTCATGCTCACACCTAGTGACCTTACTGTTTTCGCAAAATTTCCCAAGTCTGCACAAAGCAGATTCAGTTTGGCTGGTAAAGCTTGGTTCGGAAGCTTAATGGATTTTGACAGATACTGGCAAGTGTTTGCTATCTGATAGTTAAAGTTAGATAGTTCTTGTATGAAAACTGGGTCAGCAACATAGAGAAAATGATAAAAATAAGAAAAAGCCAAGGTGAGCAACTGGAGATAATTTCGGTAGCTGAACTTTAAATGAAAACAATGCACTGATAAAGATTTTTATTTTTTTATTTTTAAGTGTTACTCAGATGGCATTATAAATACCTTGGAAATCTTTCCAGATGTACAGTTAGACATCATTTCAATATAAGAATTACTGAAAGAATGGATGCACTACACAAATAGACATACAGTATGAGCAGGCAACGATGTGGATTAAGGAAGCTAGTAACAGTGTAGCATCTGTTTTAGTGAAACCTCAGATCACAATATGTAGAAGAGGAGCATATGTCAGGTATGAGCTACTATATCAACACAAAACTGCTTTTCATCAGTTTACAAAGTCAATCTAAGGTCTTAGCTCTTACTATTTGTCAAATTTGCCTGCACCAGGGGGCAGTGTTGAGCTGAACATCCTCTCCTGCATTCCTTACCTTCCTGGCATCTTTTCTGTTTAACTTCAAAGAGAGACCTACAGATCTCTGTGGTCATTGTGGTGTTGTTTGTGTCTGAACTGTGGTCACTGATTCCAGACAGACGTTTACCTCTGATAAACAATAATGAATCCAAGACTTTGCTAAGTGGCATTACAGTAATTGCAATGCTCTCAACTCAGACTGAAGAATGACCTGGTAGTAACCACCTTGCCTGATATTTGCCATCCTTGTGAGGTTGTCCTAATTGATCTGTTGGCATACAGTCATGGAGGTTGTGACCATGAGCATTTTCATGCTTGTTTTTTTAGGTTGCTGCTGGTGGGTGGCTGTGAGGGGGGTGGTGACAGTATGTCCAAGGCCTTATGCTGTGGCATCACAGCCTGGAGGGCTCTGTCTGGCTCACCACACTACAAGCAGGTCACCAGCTATGAGGATGATATCAGTACGGTGAGGAGGCCACACAGTTGCGAATGCTTATACAAAATTATTCAAACTGTTCAGGGCACACAATTTTATGACCTGCTGTTTTGTCGATTAGAATCAGAAGAGAGGTTTCTTCAGGATCCCAAGCTTCAGGCTCTTTTCAAGACAAGCAGATGAAAAGGTTGTACAGGCGTGTTCTTTTTCGGTTTGCCTTGTTGCTAATTAGAGGTTTAAACGCAAATAACTGTAAAGCATTTTAATTATTTTGTGTGTGTGTGCATTTGTGCTGGCCAGGATGGTGTATTCCGCATGAGCCTGAGTCCTGATGGCACCCTGTTGGCTGTAATCCACTTCTCTGGTCGTCTGTCTCTCTGGGATGTCCCCTCTCTCAAACAAAGGGCCACATGGAGCCAAGACACACAGGTACACCTCTAGGCTGCATGTGTTTATGTGTCTTCATGCATGGTTTATTCAGAATAAATGTGTGTGCATTTCAGCTGTTTATCATTTTTGTACATTGGATGCTTGAATGACTGTATTCATGTCATTTCTTGTGTGTGTGTGTGTGTGTGTGTGTGTGTGTGCGTGCCATTAGAGAGTAAGTGAGATGGCTTAGGGAGAACCTATATTTGCCGAATGATTTGCCAATTTGTGATGTGTGAGTGTGTATGTTGTGCTTTATCACAGGACTGAGCTTGTAAGCTTCGTCCCTGTGTGTGCTGTAAGTGTAAACAGGGTTAGCAGATTAATTTCTTCACTCCTCTCTCCCTCTCTTTCTATTTTCCTTCTTTTGTGGTCTCTCCACCCTTCGGTCCTCCCTTCAGCCAGGATTTGAAGAGCTCAACCCAGAGTGGAAGACATCGCTGGAGAGAAGGAAGAAGATAAAAGGTAGTTCGGCCTGAAGGACTAAAGAGGAACGACCTTGTTGCTGACACAGCAGTGCACACTGGATAATATTCAATGATCTCTGACATGTCCTATTCATTCAATTATACAGTTATTTAGGCATACTACCTTATACCATATTCCACGCCTAGCAAAGGTTTTTCCTTAGGTGTCCATGCTTGTGTGTGTATTTCTGTATGTGTTGGTGTGTACAGAATGCCTGTTTGTGCAGCTGTACAGTCTTTTTTTGACAGTTTTGGGCCAGTACATTTGACAGCTGTGACAGCGTGTGTAAGCAATAATCGGTGTATAAGTCTTCATCTCATGCATGACAAGTGATAAATATGTCTGCAGAGAAAGACACCTATTCAAAAAGAGAACGCTTCAAAAAAAACTTTTCTACAATTCTCTTTTGGCTTTTCTCCTGCTTTGGTGTACAGTCAACTCACCTCCACTGCCCTTATGTTTCTGCATACGTGTCCCAGATAAGGAGCAGTACTACCCACTTATGGATGTCAGCTGGTGGAGTGATAATGTGTTGATTCTGGCCCGATGCTCTGGGTCTGTCACCGTCTCATCGGTCAGGACACTATGCAACCTCCTAGGCAAATCTTGTGAATGGTTTGAGCCCTCACCTCGAGTCACAGCTGCGCACGACGGGGGTTTTCTCAGCCTTGAGGTAAATGTCAAAATAGTGGTGTGCATGTATAGTTAATTAACCTCTGGGCTTTAATAGGGATATAATAAAATGAAGCCCAGTTTAGAGCCTATCAAGTAATGCACTGGCTGCCAAAAGATGGACATACTTGACTGTTCAAAAGTTTTGGAGGCATCTATTTTTTTGTTTTTATTATGAAAGACAGACCAAAAAAAAAACACTTGAGACCTGAGGATGCTCTTAACTCAGTGACAACACAGATTTGTGCATTGGTTTATGACAGTGAATTTTTTTTATATCCATGCATGTATTTTTAGTTTGCAAGCTTCTTTTTCTAAAAATGTATATTATAGTGATTAAATAGTCGTGATGAAATATATACCTGGTTCTTTAACCCCCACAAAGGCTATGTTATCACACCACCCTTCTCTTTTATTTCCATCATTCGCATGTTGTTATTTTTTGCTATCTGATAGCACTGAGAGAGAAATAGTACAATTTCTCCACCATCCAGATGCCAACTTTTGGGAAAGGTTTCATCAGCCTGCTTCAGCATAGAGTGGGGGATGGGTGAATAGCTGAATCTGTAGCAGAGTGTGTGCTAAACCTGCCCTGGGTATTGGGGTTTATACTGTGTATGCCTACACAGATGGAATAATTTGACCTTGTGTTATTACTATTACTCGTAGGTATATATTTCTTGCATGTGAAGGGTTTATTTAGTGCAGCACTATGGACACTGCCTCAGCTTCTCATTGATTGAGGGGCTTAATGTTTTACAGGTGCTAAATGTTTCATAACCCCTAGCTGGATGTAGAGCTCTGCCAGAGGGGCTAGAAGTTTTCTCTTGTGAGCTGAAACTCACAGGGGCATCACCGTAGAATATGACTACTTGCTGCAGCACCTGGAGAAAAAAATAGGCAAATAATTTTTCCCCAAGTGAGGCAATCACAAAACTAGAGAACAGGATAAGACAATCTTAAGAAACTACTTTTGACAGCTTGGATTTAGATTTTCTATTGAGCAGTATGACCTTGCTGCTGTGTTGTGTTCAGACAGCCTGCTGATCTGGGATGAGAGTGTGAAATGAACTGTGTCTACCGGCTTAAGCTCAGCTCAGTGTTAACTGTGCTGCATTGTGTGCTGCATTTTTAATTCAGTACTTCCTGCTGGCAAAGAAGTGTCCATACTCAGCATCAAAAAATCATTGTGGGCAAAGCTTGTAAATCTGACAGCCTCTGTTATTGGGAATGAATGTTTTTTAATTTTGCAGCCCTCACTTTATGAGTTGGGCCAACAAGACAGATGTATTTTTATGTAAAAAGACAACTGTGGTTTTATGGTCACTTCCAAGCCATATGTTAGTATATGCAGTATAATTTATCTTTACTGTTAAAACACTTCTGTATTTAGTCTCACTTTCAATTCTTTAAAACCTCTGCTTTCATTCTTCTGCTTCCATTTTTGTGACTGCACCTCTATCCCATTTATGATGCTATATTTTTAAATCCACAGTGTGAGGTGAAGCTGGCCCACAAGCGTGGGCGCCTGGAGAGCAACCTGAGTGGTGCGGGTAGTGAGGATGAGGAGGGCGACGATGGAGGAGACTCTGACTCAGACGAAGAGTCGTCAGCCAAGGCTCGCTACTTTAGCTACATCAAGCAGGGCTTGTATTATGTGACAGAGATGGAACGCTTTGCTCCATCACGTAAGCGGCCCCGCACTGTCACCAAGAACTACCGTCTGGTCAGTCTGAGATCAACAACACCAGAGGAACTGTACCAGAGGAAGGTATGAGGCTGGCACAGCTTGTAAATGTTCACTTGTACCGGCTGAGGATTGCTTTTCACGTGAAGCCCTAAACATGTGCATCTTGATTATATGGACAATAACTTAGATTGTTTTCCAAAATGTGCAATATATGTAAAATCTTTACATTGATTTTTAACTAACAGGTTTATATTTGAGCGAAATGTCTTAACAACTATTGGTTGTTGGTTTCACTCAGGATGAATTCTAATCATTTTGGTGACATCTGCATGGTAGCATATGAGGATGGCAGCATAATGACATTAGCATTTAGCACAAAGCACCACTGCACCTCATGGAGCCACTAGCACGACTATAGACTGTTACTGTTACCTAGTTTTAGTCTTTGAGGTGTGAACGAATAGTAAATTGGTTGGTTGTTTACTGAGGTGCATGGTGATATCACAGTATTCATATTTCATAACTCTTTCACATAATTGCTTTGACCTGTGTGGGCATGTGTTTTTATGTGACAATTCTGGTTGCAGTTGCAGCGTGTTAAGCCCAGTAGGAGTCCTCAGAATAAGGTAGCATATCCACAATTGGAGAGAAAATAACGAGTCACATTTTTGTTACTGTTTACTTATTCATTGTGGTACACACAACAAAATGATTATGTGCTTAGGCGAGAAAAGCTTTCGTCAGTGTTTATGCTGGAATAGTTTCTTGTTTCCATTTGAATGTTCTTTTAGCTCAGCAATCTAAACAACAATTCCGGTGCTGACATGCAGTTCTCTTTCTCACACAGAAATTTATTTTGACAAAGAAACACATAATACCTGTTTGATATTTTCAGAAATGCTCCAATCCTAATTATAGAGGCCCTTTAGTAAAGCCTTTATCACATTCAAACTGATAGATGAGTCACAGACTCCACGCTGTAATGCCAGTGATCATTTTTAAGAGCAGTTGTCAATTGTCTTCAATGGTGGATTTCTCATTTACCAAACTGTTCATTTCATTTAGCCACTTAATTTGGCAGCAGCTCATGAATGTCATATGAATCTTTTTGGTCATTGACTGAATTATAACAGACTCATCTGAAAAATTGGTTTCTGACAAAATAAATCTTGTGCCAGCTCAGTGATGTGCTATTGTTTTGTTGGATCAGCTCCAGAGTGCTGTTGAGGAGAAATGAAAACAAAGCAAGATGTTCAGTCTGCTTTAAGGCTATTTCTCAGTCCCGGGGGTTTCTCTGAAATGCTAATTGCTGCATTAGAAATATGGCTGTTGTTGCAACTCTCTACAAATTGCAGCAAAGACAACAGCATACTCTATCATAAAGTACAGTGAGTATCAGCTCTCAACAATCCCAAGTTTGAGCATGGTTCATCAGTCATTTTTATGACCTATCATCTACTGCCTTCTTCATCATTGTCATCATCATTAAAAGCCATTAGTCATCACCATCAATCCTAACAGTGGAGAGTTACACAGTAATATTTCATTACTATCTCTTTCTAACACTTGGTACCTGCGGCACTTCCCCAGCTGCTGCTGCAGGTCTCATGTTGGAATCCCCCCCCCCGACTCCCCTGTTCACACACACCACAAGTAGTCTTGTGTTGGTGGATATGTGCTGAGTGTCAGTGTACATATATGTATGGACATTTGGTTTATCATACATGGCAGTGGCTTTATACGTTTGGTTAGATCTGTACAGTACGACCATTCTACGTCACACTCTATCTCACTCACACACCAAAACCAGAATGACCTGATCTCTCTTCGGGGATTCACCTCAGTCAGGGCTTGCAGTTCGGTTCACTGTGAATAGACCAGAAGGAGTCATTCTAGGTTATTTCCACAAGTCAGCCTCTTCAAGTGTTAAGGAGTTTGATGATGCATTCGAAGACATAACCCTGCCTGTATGAGTAGCACACTGGCAGGGCTGCTAACAGTTTTATTAGCTGAATCCAGAGAGAGACGGAAGCAGTTTTTGATGTCCTCCTACGTGAGGTTTAACTGTGTGGGGTTCTTATTGCCCTCAAGGAACTACAGTCTGGATAATGTGTTGCTTTGTACTCCTACACACAGAAAGAAATGGATATCCTTTCTGTGTATGTGTGTGTATGTGTCAGTCAGCGTGCTCGTGCACATGCACTTTTACACACATTGTGTAAGTCTGCACAGACAAAGGTGTCATGATGCTGTTGGATTGAAGTGATTTAAACAAAATGCAAACATCAGCATGCGCACATATTTACAACCATGTTGATTGTCTTACTTATTCTCAATAATATGTCAGTGTGTTAAACTGTTGTAGTGGTTGTCATGTTCACCATTTCAGCTTTAGGTGTTTGTACTTGGCACTTTGATGTTCAGCATTAACATTCTAACTAGCAAATGGTAGCTTGTTAACACACTAAACTTAGATGGTGAACATGGTAAACATATTTGCCATAATGACTGGGAGTATGTTAGCATGCTAATGAAGCATTTAATTATTTGCAGCACAATTGTGCAGATTACAACTATTAGCATAGATAGACTTTTAGGCTTGTTATTACCTTACTGAGGCAGTAGTGATAGTATTTGATATAATATCTGCTCCCGATTTCTCCTTTGGGCTTTTTTCACCTCTGTCCATTTGATTTTCTTTCTTCAAATATCCACAATTTTTTGATTCCCTCAAAGCCATTCTCATTATCCCTCTGTAGCAGACCTACTTCACACTGAGTCACATTGCCTATTACTACTCAGATTGAAATCTGCATGTTCTTGCTGTTCCTATTGAAGCTTTTAGTATTCACTGAACACTCAGTATTTAGGAAGTGCCATAGCTTGTGCACAGGTTTTTTTTTAAAACCTTGGCTTCTTCACCATTTAGTGTGATGGTAAATTGGACCATCGACTTTTTGGGGCTTATGTGGTTTTAATTGATGTAATGCATTAATTCAATAATTAACTTAGTGCAAAAAGATTGAATCAGTAATATAACATTGAGATGATAATTGGATAGAAAAAATAAGTACAACACAGAAAATGAAATGAATAAATTAATATGCAGTCCTTTTTTTTTTTTTTCTTTCTTTTTTCTTTTTTTAGGATTCCCAACCTAAATTTTACAACAGTAAACAGACTACGCTACTTACTAAGACTCACTGTTGGCTCAATTCAAGCTTCTCATCCAATTAATTGTTTTTTTCATTTGCAAACACTTGTCTGCATTCCCTTCAAACCAAAGTTCATGTGCTTGTCTTTTCTGATCATACGCACTGATTTGAGTCTTGTCTGTTCTACAATGCAAAGAACATGTGGATGTGCACTGTACTGATCATGTCCTCGTTATGTGTGCATTGTGTATCTTTTTGTTTGTCTTAGATTGACAATGAAGAATATGGTGAAGCCCTGTCTCTTGCCCATGCGTATAATCTGGACTCTGATTTGGTCTACCAGAGACAGTGGAGGAAGAGTACTGTCAGCATTGCCTCAATACAGGATTATCTGGTAAGAAATGGAAGAAATAAGAGACATAGATGTGATAAAGTGAAATGATGATAAATGGTTATTCAGAGGTGAATAAGTAATAAATTATATTACAATTTTAGTGTTTATAACATTAAATTCTGGTAAGAAATATATTCACACATACTGTATCTTATGGTGAGTGGGAGCTTGCGTAAGTGTAGAACACCCCCCTACTTTATACTATCATTTTTGCCAATTTCTGGCACATTTTTAAACCCTCCACTCCTAATTACCCTAATCGTTTCCTTCTCCTTCCGTTCATATTCACATCCATCTAGAGCAAGATCCGTAAGCGCTCATGGGTGCTGCACGAGTGTGTGGAGCGTGTTCCAGAGAATGTTGATGCAGCCAAGGAGCTACTGCAGTATGGTCTCAAAGGCACCGACCTCGAGGCCCTCATAGCCATAGGAAACAGAGAGGATGGTGGCAGGTAGGGCAAGCCTGAGCACCAGTGCAATCCATACATAGTCCATAAAGTACAGAGGGTAAATCTGCCCACCTCATTTTATTGATTCACATTTATTCTTTAACTACATCATTTTATCACCGTCTTCTAGGTTTATCTTGCCAGGCGACATTGACCTCGATGAAATTCCTTATGAAGACATTCTGTCAGACGATGACGAGCTGGAGAAGAAGAAGGAGAAGGAGATCAGGAAGAGACGTGAGCTGCTAGCCAAGGTTGACTTCAGCAGGTACACACGCTGTTTGGTAGTCAGCTTGATAATTCAGTAAGCCGGCAGATGAAGACAGAAAGTCAGACCCTACAGAAATGCTGCCAGGGTTTTGAATGTACAGACAAAGGAGGATTTATTTAAACAAAATTACCAGCTCTGGATGGTGAGAGACCGTCCTTCATTTGGAGGACCCAGGCTCATTTGGCAAGCATCTGCATTGCCGGTGCTAGTTTCCCTTATTTTAAATGCTTTCTCCGTACAACACTCCTTTTGAGCGACTAAAACACCAGAATTCAACACCAATTTTTAAGTCTCAAGCAAAAAAAAGTCCTACTGAGGGCAACCTGTCAGTGACCCATGTGAATTGCGTGGTTGGCAGGTTGTTGATTAATGTGTGATAAGATTAAATGAATGTAATATAATAAACAGTATTACCTGTAATGCCGGGAATAGTGACTGTGCTGTTGAAAATACAGAAAAGAAGAGATCATGGTGAAGTTATTTTTGGTGTAAACGAGGAAACCAAGAGGAAATGAGAGCGAAAGCTGCCAAATTGAACACTGATTGTTTGATTAGGTCACACTCTGCAGAGGGGATCATAAAGACAGGCACATTAATGAGGATGAAGGATAGAGGGAGATTAGTGGGTAATCTGCTGGAGGTAATTTATGCCTTTGTTGTGGAGTACCCAGGGAAAGATTAATGAAAAACCCTTTAGTGATCACTAATCACCGCTCATATACTTATGCACACACACATGCAAATACACATGCTTATGTATCATGAAACACACTTGGATTTAAGTACATGCACATGTGTTTAAAATGACCAAAAATATGAAACTATTCAAATAAATTAGGCACCTTAAAATTGCATATCACTATTGTGTTTATGCAAGCAAGCATTACAGTTATTTTAAGCTTCAGTAGCGGGATTGTCTTGTTCTTTTTACACCAGGTACTTAACCAATGAGCCTCCAGGCTGCATTTGAATGAGGAAGAGCAGAAACAGTGTAATATAAATTTATTGTAACATTTGCCTCTCACTTATTTTTTTTGTCCCTGTTCCCATTTGATTTCTTTCTGTTTAGTTTATTGTGTAATAAAACAGTTTAGCTTCATTGCAGACTTGAAGTCCATTTTAGATAAAGAAAAGATGGAGGATAAGAAGAAGATATAAGGTAGTACAAAAGAATCGATAATTTGCGAACATTGAAGAAACCATTACATTAAATTCTCAGTGAATTACCTTTTTTAAATATGCCGATTTTTCTGCTTTCTCTGTCTTTGAGACACAATGTCTGCCAGGGAGTTCCCACAAGTGTCTCCCAAATGTGTTTGTATTTATAAATTCATATATGTCTGTGTGTGCATGCACAGGTGTGTGTGTTTGAATAGAGCGAAGCCCCACACTAATGGATCTAACCAGTTGCCTTGAGGCCTTCAGTCTGAAGCCTGAGACGGATAATAATTCTCTTAATTTCTTTTTAACTACACCACCATTACAGAAATGGCTTGATATCGATCACAGCTGCTCTGTGTGTGTGTGTTTGTGTTTGTGTGTGTGTGTGTGAAAGTAATGCTCCTGAGTGTTGATAAGTACTGTATTTACAGTGGACCCCTTCCCTTTTTTCACAGTTTATAATGTTGTAGATTTATTTTAAATGGAGCAAATTGCTATTTTTGTCACCATACATTTAATAACCCATAATTACAAGTAATTACAATAGTAAAACTTGTTTTTAGAACATTTCTTTAATTTCTTTTATGGGTTGTTGAGTGTAAATTGACAAAAAATATAAACTTTATCCTCTTAAAATTTGTCTGCCACACATCAAATTGTGGAAAGAGTGAGGAGGTCTGAAAACTTTCTGAAGTGAATTTTTTGTCCTTTTAATTTTTCAAATTGCCTGTATTTGTGTGTGTGCTTGAAAGTCAAGTGTTTAGTCACTGTAACTGTCACTGATGTAAGAAACATCAAAAACAAAAAGAGTCACGTTTTCAGTATTCAGAGTCAAACCAACTCATTCAACTCATTCAACTCTTCAACTTCTGGTATTGTCGGTTAAAATATTTTTAATTTCCACTCAGCACTTACGGGTTCCTTTTTTAACAGACACAAAAAATGTTGAATGTTAGGGTACTTATCCAGCCTCTCTTACTCTCTCTTACTACCAGCTGTACTCCTATAGGCAGTTTGTACACTACATTCAGCTATTCTGAAATGCATTGTCACATAAAATACAGACTTCCTCAGGGTTTGGTGTTGTTTGTCTTAGGTGGTTTAAAACAGTTTTTTTCAGCTGCATGCAGATAGCTCTATCTTTAAGCTTTTCAAATGTGTGTGTAACAAAGTATAATTCAGAATCTGCCAGAGGCCATTATAATGGCTGCTCTCTCATTAAAAATGGACAAGACTGCATATATGGTGTGTGTGTGTGTGTGTGTGTGTGTGTGTGTGTGTGTGTGTGTGTGTGTGTGTGTGTGTGTGTGTGTGTGTGTGTGTGTGTGTGTGTGTGTGTGTGTGTGTGTGTGTGTGTGTGTGTGTGTGTGTGTGTGTGTGTGTGTGTGTGTGTGTGTGTGTGTGTGGTAAGTTACTGAGAGAGAGAGAGACAGTGACAGAGAGAGAAAGCGAGAGAGGGCAAAAGGTGTGGAGGTCTGTGAGTGTGTAGTCTGCTGCAAGGTGTTTATGTTTTTATCTAATCAGATTCAGACCTTAATCAGAAGTCTCATTTGCTCCAGCATTGGTTGTGTGTGCGTGTTCAGACAATTGTAAATGCTTTGAAGTGCCCTCTATATGTGCATGTGCAGGTATGAACTGAAGTGTTTTTGTCTGTTTATGCAATCAGATTTTGTCTCTCACACTGTGATACAAACACTTTGATCACACCCCGCATTTCAGTGTGTGTGTGTGTGTGTTTGTATGAGTGTGTCAGCCTGTTTATGCATTTCAATCTCTGTCCATTAAAGCCATATTCAAGATGTCATTGGAGTCTGAAATACAAGATGCTCACAAACATACATACACTCATGCACTTGAGCCAGTCTTTACAATAGACAGCATGTGCGATGAAGTGTGATGAACAGTTTAATTCATGCACATTACATGTTAAACCTGACAGCCATTAAGCTTGATTTCTTAACCATGCTTCTTCCTTGAGTCACTGTTTATTCGAAGTGCAATTCAGGGAACTGGCCTTTAGTGAACAGCCAGGTTGTTCATTTTATGTGTAACATTGTACTACACAGTGTTTATGTTGTACCTCTGTAGAATTCAGCAGATTAGCAATTTAGAAGCAAGAGACATGAAGCAAACCAGTGTTGAACATTCAGCTGCCTCTAACCTGTAGGTGGCCATTTCCACAATGCCACCATGAATTGCACTCAGGGAAATTGTGTAAGACTTTTTAATTACATTTACATTTTTTACATTTAGTCATTTAACGGACGCTTTTATCCAAAGCGACTTACAAGTGAGGTACAAGGCAGCAAAAATCTAAGTCAAGGAGAAAACATCAAAGCAAAGTCCTATCAGAAAAGGGTTCACATTTCATGAGATGCAAGTGCAAGAAAGAGTAGAAAGACAGATTTTTTTTATTTCATTTAAATTTAGAAAAAATATATTGAAGTGCATAGGAGTTCTGGTTTCAGCAGTTTTCTGAATACTGTGAGTGAGTGGGATCATTGCGCTGAAGAGTTTTGCTTGGTGTCTTCTGTGTGGTGCTGGGACCAGCAGACGTCCTTGATTGGCAAAGTGCTGCATATGGGAGGGATTGTAGAATGGAGTGACGGAGTTGCGGTAAGTGGGCGCTGTTGAGGTGATTACCCTGTGAGCGAGAGATGGAGCTTTGAACCTGATGCGAGTAGCTACAGGAAGCCAGTGTAGAGATCGGAAAAGTAGTGTGACATGAGTTCTTTTGAATGATTAAAAATTTGGTGTGCTGCCGGATTTTGAAAAATCTCCAAATGTCTGATTGTGGATACCGTTAACCACATTAACAAAATGTTGCAGTAATCAAGACGAGATATGAACAGCGCCTGCACAATGAGTTGGGTTGTATATTCTGTGAGGTAGGGTCTGATCTTTCTGATGTAGAGGGCAAATCTACATGCTCTAGAGACTGAGGAGATGTGGTCCTTAAAGCTCAGTTGGTCGTCGATGATGACCCCGATTTCTGTCCGACTTAGTGGGGACAATCACGGTAGCTCCAATGTTAATGTAGGTGTTGTGTTGTGTCAAAGGTCTGGCTGGGATTAATGAATAATGGTAAATCTTGAAGTGTATACTTTTTTGTTAAATGAAATACAAAAGAGAAAAATCTCTGCAGTCATGCTAGCAGTTCAGTGAGGCTGTGCTTAAAGCTATAATGCAATATGTAACTTTTTTCTTTTCTTTTTTTTTCAAATGAATTAATAAAATAATGAATTAATAAGGACACATGCTGTAAAAAGTTTATGTGACCCAAATCTAATGTATTTAAATAGCACTATAAAAACAATGTCCCATTAACTAAAGTACTTCACATACACAAAAGTCAAATCATAGTAAATGTAAAAGAGGATCATTACAAAGGTTCAAACAACAAAATACAACAGAGAACCTAAAATCATATTTAACAGTAACAGCCTTTGAACATCATTGCAGCCGTGCTGAGACATTCCACTCTAAAAGTTGTTGAGTGGGGCTCCGTCTTGTATACAACTTAATGTCTTGATTGGTACCATTTCTTATGCTCTGCAATTTGTAATACCTGGAGAGCTGGGCTGGGAGAGGGAGGGCTGGGCAGAATGAAGTGGATTGATTTCGAGTCTTACGTTATTGCTAGCTTCATTTCCAAAATCTACATATTGTAGCTTTAGCGGTCTCCATCAGCACGTTTACCTTAAACGGGTTTTTAAGGTCATCATCTTTAGCATGAGTGTCAGTTTTGCATGTTAGAGTGTGAAATTTTGCAAATGAACCCAAATTTGGTTGAGGAGGTTGAGAACCTTTTTTCCAGATGAAGGCCCCACATAAAGTCATTAGGACGCAATGTCTGGTCAGGCCCAGCTAAAAATGCACACATTTTGTGCCCACACATTTACACATTTTACATTGCAGAAAATTACAGTTTTGTTCATGTTGAAATTTATGATTAAGACAAAATTCAAAACGACTAGGTGACATCAGAGGTCCAAAATTGATTTGTAATGTCTCATCTGCTCTCTGCCACTTCTCTCCCCTGCCACAGCTCACTTTTTTCCATCTCCAATTTCCTTTACTATGAAGAGACAAAGCAAAGCAATAATTACCACTGTTGCGAGTACTATAAGCCGCCTCTCTTTGATGTGCCAGGAAGTGTGTTGAGCCAGTGTTAATCTCTGTTAGTCTGTGTAGAGGAACCCTGATAAGGCCCGATAGTGCACTCTGTAATGAGGGATTATGGATTAAGACGGCGGTGGAGGGGTCAGATCGCCTTTGGTAACACTGTGGTTGATCCAGGCTAAATTTGCAGGTAGCTTTGGGCATTGCATTTACTGGTAAGGCATTTTCCTTGTGGGCTTAACTTGGAGTAGGGTTAAAAATGTTTTATTTTAGAGTTTATGTGAATGGAGGAGGCATACTTCACTTTAGTGATTCTCAGCCTTGTGGTGATTTTCCCTCGCGCATACCTTTAGTGATTGAACTGAAGGTTGATCCTATATAGCCTTGTGCCTTGGTGTGTGTGTGGTCATCCAATATATTTATGGCTGTGATTAAATGACATTGAAAATGGATTTGATTCTCACAGGGCAATAGCTCATATTATTGACAACTAGCATCCCATACATAACAACTCAATGGTTCTTCTGGACTTAAGGACTTGATTTGTTAAAAATTATTAGGTGGCATTGTAATCACCATTCCGAAGCATTTTTATAGAGGTCCCTGGGAGATTACTGTATAGAATCAGTTTACAATAATTGGAAAAAATAGAATGTGGTCAAATCTGGATGTTAGAGTTGGCTGTGATGAGCATTAACGTCTTGCTCAAATATTAATTTGAGTTTTTAATTGTAATGATGTGATGTGCTTGTGCAGGCATGCTGTTAATTCTTTTTTTCTGTGTGTGTCTACATGTGCATGCGTAGGCTGACTTTGGAGCAGAAGGAGCTGTGTCGCAGCCGTTTGAAACTACTCTCCTACCTGGACCGTCTGGCCACATATGAGGTACCAACAGTTACTTTGCATTGTGATAGTGATTTGGACCAGCTTTGGAAATCCTCCACATATAACTTTCATATTGAGATGCTGAAAGGTCTTAATAAAATAAAAAAAATGTCATTTAAATTTAGGCGGCAACTAAAGCGTATTTTCCATATAAATGAACCTGCTGGTTAATGTTTGCGCTTAATCAAATGTTTATAAAATGTCGATACCAGTGGTGGGTGTTGGGCCTGATCCTACCACTATGTACTTGGAATTGTACTCAAAAATCTTCTCCAATACTGCACCTGAATCTATGTTAGCCTCTGCAATTGGGGTGAGGTGGAAAAATATCTGTGAGTTAGAGCTATTTTAAAATAAGTGATGGTGACAAAAGTAAAGCCAAATGCAAGATTTGCTGTGCTTAAGTGTTACGATCTAGTTATTAACAGATGTCCTTGAGAAACACTAACATGTTTCTCAAGAACATTTTAACAACTACAGCTACACAGCACACTTGTTGCTGATCATGTAATGAGCTAGCCGGAAGAAGCTGCAAGGTGACATGTTTTGTTCGCTCACAGATTAGTAGTTATGTAAAAAAAATAGTGATAGTTTCGAGATTACTTTAACAACCTGTCTTCATGCACGGCACCATGAAATACCTCCTCCTTTGTCTACGGTTGAGTGCTCTTGAGCCACAAGCCACAAAATACACTAGTTTCATTACAGCACACATGGGAAAAATGTGAGCTGTGTAGATCAAAATAGAAGTATATCCATTCCATCAGAGTGCAGCTGATATATCCAGTCTATACACTTAAGGCCATTGAAAGTCTGCCGTAAGATAAAAAGCAGCTTCTATTAAGGAATGATTATTGAAAGTACTTCTAATGGTGTGTTGATTAGTCCAACTTGGAGCCAGTCGGCTCAGTGGAGTCTGAATGATGCTTTCCAGACTAATGTCTCCTTATAAAAACGGACCTCATGAGATTCCCACTCGCTTCTGTGAGACCTGACAGGAAGGAGAATGTTTTTGCACTAATATTTAAATTATAGTAAGTTCCAGCATCATTATGCATTTAATTACATGTTTTACAAACAGTAAGACACAAGCTAATGTTTTTGTTAAAATATTAAAACATTCTTTAGTGTTTAACTTGTTTTTTTCCAGTAGACTTCTTTATGCTTTCTCATTCCGCATTAAATCCCTCAAAAGCACAGAGGTTTTTCTCTGCCTTTTGTTGATATGATGTCTTTTGAAATATTGAAAAGTTGTAGAAGATATTTATGGAAGGCACATTTTAAGCACGGAAATGCTGTAAAAGTAGTTATGCTATGATAACCTTCTAGATGTTTTGACATGAGAAAATATGGTTTTATTATAATACTAATAGATCTACAGTGTATAAGCACTAGTGCAGCATTGATAGATAAATCCTAAAAGTGGAATTCTGACACTGGCAACTACTCAGCACTCTTAACACTCATTTTAGATTTACGATGAATTATGTTAACATGCACACCCTTCTCATCCACAATAAATCACAGAGGAGCGGAACCATACCTTCTCCTATGCTCGAGTGGAGAGATGAGATCTTACCCTGCTAGATATTAAACTCAGAATAATGTCTCTCTCTTTATTCGGACATTGTCATGGTAACTGCAGCACTCGTCAGATTCCTTCTGCCCCAATCCATTTTCTCTGGCTGTCTATGAATATGATATTAGGATTTTTATCATCCCGACTTGGGCTGGCTCTGTCCGCATTCTGCTCATTCAAAGGCTATCCATCAGATCCACACAACCTCACAGACATACACACTCTGGCATAGAGGGTGCTACAGAGCTTTTATACACACAGACACACACAAATTCCCCCAAGCCAAAGGCCAAGAAAACAAATGTTCCCTCCTGACGTGTGTGTGTGTGTGTTTGTGTGTGTGTGTGCGTGTGCGTGTGCTTGCATTTACACACACTTTCCTCAGATGGTTTCAACTAAAAGGACAAGACAGCTGTATGCTAAAAAGTTAAATAGCATTTCTGTTGGCTTAGCCTTAGTACATTAATTTGCAGCCAAATCTTTCACTCATTCATCATTAGTTTGACTTTCTATCAGCTCACACCATTCACTTTATAGAGAGAACCCCCTGCTTCAAAAATGTCTTTTCATTCACCACAGGTAGATTTCACTTTTGGCATCCAATCTTCCTCTCTCTCTTTTGTTTATGCTCTCCCTAGGAGATACTTGGGGGTCCTCACGCAGCGGAGCAGAAATACGATGCAGAGTTCTTCAAGAAGTTTCGCAGTCAAAATATTGTTTTGTCAGCAAGAAACTACGCTAGGGTAACATCACACTCTCACTTCCTTCACAATCCCGCACTAATCATCATAATTTGTTCAGTATAGCTGTCTGCAACACCATTTAGTACTAATGTGATATACACTCAGTTGGCAGTTAGTGTAGCTAGGCTACACAAAGCTTAAACTAATGCTGTCTTAATATAACAGTCCTGCAATAAATCCTCTCTACATGAAGGTGAAAATGCTTATTTTTTGTTGAATCAGTTTTAGAAAGATGATGATTCGTGGCTCTTTTATAATAAATCACCACGGAGTTGTATCTAATACATTCAGATAGCCATTCATTTTTTGATCTTTGTTAGAGTAATTTAATAACACAAGGTGCATTTTTTTGTTCAATATAAAAGCTAATTGAATAAATATTTTAGATATTTATTTTAGATTTGCATTTGTTTTCCCACAGGAGAGTAACGTGCAAGCTCTGGACATCCTGTTCACATATCACGGAGCTGAGCTCCTCCAGCATCGACTAGCCATTCTTTATAACTTCCCAGAAACCACCTCTCCACACGAGTACACCATCCTGCTGCCTGAAGCCTGGTGAGTGTTGTGGGAAAATTACAATGCTACCTAAAATATTTAGAAATGTGTTTTTTTGTGAATTGAGTGGTGCAGGTTGGCAGTGACACGTGGATGGTACCATATCACAAGTCTACAATGGGTCAAAGCAACTAGAAAGCCACTGATTATCCTGTGGAAATAAAGAGAAATTGTCAAGAAACTGTTATCCAAATTGCACCCTGTGTATTTTTAAAGGGTGAAGATTTACATTTTTGAATTTCAAATAAACATGAAAAATGTTGTTTTTGTCATTTCTGATCAATAGTGTAATTTAACTTTTGCTATAGAATAAAAATAACCCATTCAGATGTACTGATGTGGACACATTGAGTATGAAAGCACTTAAAAAGTTCAGTGGAAAAAAAGGCCATTTCAGTAACGTTAACTGTGAAAAGTCGAAACAATCAGAATCAAATCAGAAAATTTTGTCCTTTCCAAGGTCTGGAATCAATTTTTACATCTCTCTTGAATACACAAGTTGCACTTCTAACTACATTTCAGTGTTTTTGGTGGCACACACACAAGCACTAAGACACACGCAAGCTTTTTCTGAAAGTTTACTCACAGAGCCGTATTTCAGAGGCTGACACTGTCACACATAGCAATTAAATAAAAGGAAAGAAACTGATTGTACCTGATACATTTACATACGCTTTTAAACACCTTAAAATGATGCAGTGCTACAGTGGCTGCAACCATCTGCCCCCATCTTTTTGTGGTTTGGATCATGTTTTTACTTTACAGCACATTGAAGAAAGCTGAAAGGGAGGGAGTTTGGGAGAGGATACTTGAGAAGCAGATAGTGGAGGAGCTTTCCGAAGAAGTCGTTTCCACCTTTTTATGGTTCACTAATAGAAGTGACAGAATGGATTTACTGATGAGTGCAGCCAGTCATCCCTTGCGCCTTTGTGTTTCCTCCTCTTCCTCTTTTTTTCCCCTCATTCTCCTCGCCAATGTACCCTCGCCTTTTTCCCTTCTGTCACTTTTTTCCCCTTCCAATATGTAGTGCAATCAAATACCACATTTTCATTTATGCAAAACAACAACATGTATACATGATCGCAGTCCTCTGGAGGAAAGCAAAAAAAAAAAAAATCACACTGATAAATATTTGTTGTTATTGTTTCCAACGACATACACACACATTCCATCATTGCTTCTTTTTGTTAGCCATGGACGAGTTTTTCATGGAGATCAGGTGGCTGTTGCTCTGCAGTGAGCATCCATCATGGCTCTGCTGCTGTGGGGCAGTTTCCTATTTTTCCCAGCCTGCAACCACCAACTGCTGCTCCCACAGTGCTCGCCCTTCACTGCAGCAAATGGGACATGCTGGAGCCATCTGTTTAGAGCTTACTGGCAGTACACTGAAGTCTTGCATAACTGACGTGGTAGCATATTATCCCATAATATTGATTAGGTCTAGGAAAGGACATCCAGATGCATGGAAGAATGCAGAATAGTTGTAAGTTTGCCTGCACCTTAAAAGCGTCGAGCCAGTGGAAATTAAAAAAAAATAAAAAATCAAATGCCAGCTCCAAGTTTCTTTCCATCTCCTCATGCATTTTTTTTCTGCTGCACTGCTTCCCTGCCTCTCTCAGGCTGACGTAAAGTAGATTACGGGACTGGGCATGGAATAATTCAATCCTCCCATCAATATCCAAGCTCTCACACCAGTATTTACTCTCAACCCTCTAACCTGTCTGTCTTTAATGAGGAAAGAGGACCAAGGAGGTAGAAGAGAGGCTAAAAAAATTTTACCTTCTGTTGGCATTATAGATGAAGGACAGAGACATTTCGATCTGTCATCCCAGTGTTAAAATTTCATTTAAAGGGATGAACCTGAGCTGGAGTGTTGCTAAACCCCCTTTATTTAAATTTGCTCAGCTACTTTGACACTTTTTATTTTTTAAAATAAAAGTGCTGCAGTGCATTTGTACTCTGCCTTTAACTTGCACCAAAGCTATAGATGATTTGTAGCCTCTGCTATCTCCTTCAGTTTTACAGCAACTGTACATATTTTTTTGTGTACAGACAAATAGATAACAAGAAGAAATACATTACTTCTACAATGAGAGATAAAACAGCTTCTCTTCACCCCAGTGTCTCTTTATGTGTTTTTATACTTCTCTAAGCGTGTGTCTAAGTGTCTGAGTCTTGTCAGCACTGACATGCCGGGTTACAGAGTCATTCTTCACTGTGGTTTCTTTTCCTGTGTGTTCCCTATTTATCTTCCTCAGACTTGTCACACTCAAGGAGACCAAGAAGAAGTAAAGCTTAGTACTAACACAGCATTTCGTACAATATAAGTCCTCACTATTTACAACCGAGGCACGCCTCAGACTCTGTGAAAGTTCTTTGACTTGTTTATTGTGCTCTTTTTTTTTCACCTTTCATTCATTTCTTCTCGTATTATGCTCTGCTGTTTCCATTTCCCATATGTTGCTACCTCTCACCAGAGTTTTCCTGTAGTTTATGGCCATGTGCAGTTCTAAACAATAAATGCCTTAGGTGATCTACTACATCCGAATACAGGTGGTTAGCTGACTCTAGGCAGGTCATTGGTCTTTAAACTGAAATGTTAGATTTATTCTAATATTGGAATTTTTTTTATTTTTAACTTCTTTTATTAATTTTGCTTTTTGTGTGACTCTGTCTCTCTCCTATTCTTTTTATATATCTCGCTTTATATCTTGCTTTTCTCTTTTACTCGCTCAGTGTGGATGACAGAGGTGAGTTGCTGTTGATTCCATGGGATGAGCAGAGACACAGAGAGATGGACTGGTGTGAGGCAGAGGAGTGCAGGTAAGCACTTTACGTTGTCCTTTTTCATAAATACACAATGTTATGGCACAAAGAATTACAATACTCGACAGCTGGACAACACTGAGTGAATACATCATAGTAAGCTCTCCCGATACCAATTATAACAACAACTTTTACAGTGTGGAATTGTTAAAAAGCATTCTCCACACAAGCCAGATGCTTGTGCTGGAAGATTATATGAAACAAAACATGACATGCTATTATCCAAATGGTAAACAGAACCATAACAAACCTAAAACTGAATCTAGTTGCACTGCCAAATTATGCCATTTGCCTCTTTCTGTAGGGAAGCCAACTTCATTTACAATTTTATTTAGCGAGCTCTTTTTAAATTGCTCTTTTGTGTAGTATCATAATATCAGTTGGCTATTGCGGTGAACTTGGCCAGGAATTGCAGGGTAATACACCATTGTTGTGATACAGGAATGGCAACAATGTTTAGGACTGTGTTGTTTTGCACCCGGCACGTATTTTTTTTTCTATCTAAAATCCAAATTCTTTCTATTTTTTTTTTGTTGTTGTTGTTCTGTTATTTTATCTTCTGATGCTTTTTCCCCCTCCGTGCTCTGACCCTATGTACTTCTTGAAAAGATAAACTTGGTCTTTTGTTTTCCTCTACAAATTCCATGAAAAGATCAAAACCAACAACACATTCCATCTCCCAAGACTTCACTACCCTCTCTCAGGAATCTGACTTTGGCTTCACAGACAGTCAGACTGTTAGTTGCATCAGTACATTGTTGGCTTTGATATTTTCACGGAGAAGCACAGAGACATGACATACTTGTCAACACTTGCTGATTGTTGTCAATCTCTAAATGTTTGCCTCAGAGCTGTACTGGACCAGAACTTGTTTGATGATGACAGTTTCCTGTATGAGGAGTCACCAGATTTGGTAAGGTTTCGCACAGCGAACCCCTCTGTCGAGCGGCTGACCGACTGGTACAAGAGCCGAGCCCAAGATATCGACTCCTGCTCCAGACAGGTACAACACTGCTAGCTGATCCTTATTCTCCATATTTCCATCATCAGATTTGGGGGAGGGGGAATTAGGGTGTGGGAGGTTGTGTCCATCTTTTCTGAAACTAACAATTTGACATTTCTGCTGAAATCATGCAGTGATTGGCATGTTATGCAAAGTTAAGCTCAAGCTATTTCGCTCAATTTTCTGTGTGAGTAAATGAGTGAAACAGTATTAATGGATTGCAGAAGAGGCTGTCTGAAAATATAAAGTACATCTCATATGAAATATAGCTCCAATCAGCTATATTTCTGAAATGAGGAGAACAGGGCCAACTGCGGTGCAGGAAGGTAGAGCCGTCGTCCATCAATCCCAGGGTTATTGGTTCGATCCCCGGCTCCTCCGGTCACATGTCGAAGTGTCCTTGAGCAAGACACTGAACCCCAACTTTGGCGAGTGTGTGTGTGATTGTGAATGCGAATGGGGGAAATAAGAAGCAGTGTAAAGCGCTTTAAGTGTCAATAGGTAGAAAGCGCTATATAAGTGCAGACCATTTACCATTTCAAAAATTTCTCAAGAGATTTGACATTCCAATCATGCAAATAATTTTTAGCTCTAAGTGATATAAGTTTATTTATTCAGATGAAACATTTTCACCTACCTAATTGAAACTTGAGCGGGAGAAAGAAATTAACAGACATTAGGCAATTGAGAAGATGATTGTTGCACCTTTTTTTTCACGATTGGGTTAGAACAATGTGATGAGCTAGATTCAGACTGCAAAAGAGGTGTTGCCAACCTCCATCAGTCAAGGTCACATTGCTCATATCTCTGACAATCATTATCATATTTGCCATATGGACTCCTAATGAAGAGTAAGCTGAGCCACTGTCAGATGCGTTCTGTTGCTGTAACTGAAAAATAGGATTTGATGGGACTTGTTTAGTGGAGTAATGGGATGTAACCATTGGCGCTGCCCACTCTCCACACCCACACTATCCACATCACTGCTCTGTCCTCTCTTTACCACCTTCACAGTGATGGATCAAGTTTGTCACAGTGCTCTCTTTGTCTTAGTGATGGGACTAACTAGGGTGCAGTCATATCTTTCCCCTTCATTTCTTCCTTTCAGCCCTTTCACTATAGGGGTTAAGGAGGATGGAGGAGAAGAGATTTAGGGGTCCATTGCTCATTTGTGGAGACAGCTGTGGAATTGTTCCTATCGTCCACTTAAGAGAAAACGAAGAAAAAGAAGCTGGGTGACTGTGTATACTGTTCATCTTCAGTGTGGAAGATGAACAAGGAACATATCTTTATTGTGACTTGGAGGATTTTAATGAAGAAGTGTAACAGAAATTACAAAATATGATAAGTTTCTTTTACTCAGAGTTTTTGTGAATTTTGCAAAATGACACTTGCTCTTTTTTATTTTGCTCTCTCGCATGTAACTCCAGGACCCTCTTGGGACCGTCCCTGCTTTCATGTCCCTTGTTTTTTCCTGCTCTCACACAGCCACATCTAGAAAGACATTAGAACAACTCCGCTGCAATTTGCTGAGCATTTTTTCCTTCTTCCTGCCCTCTTTACTTTTCAACTTATTTGTTCTCTCTCATTTGCACCCTCCTCCCATCTCTCATCTGGCCGTGTTCATGCTTGGGAGACTGTTTTAATGGAGGAAAATGGGGTTTGATTAAAAGGGGCGACATCAGAGGAAGCTGGAGTGTTTTAAACCAGTCACACAGCAGCAGGAAGAGAGTCACTGAATGTCAAGATTGACAAGATGACTCGGAGAGGGAGATGTACTTGGGAGAAGAAAAAAAAAACTTAGAATAGAGACACAGCCAGAAAAAAGGAAATAAGTGCTAGGCCAATGCAACATTCCTTAGTTAGATTTGAGTGTGTCACAAACACAGAAAGAGGGGAGGGCAGCACTAACAGATGTTGTGGTAAAAAAGGAAAGCAATCTCATGAAAAGTGCTGTCTGTGAGAAAGAAAATCACTAGTTATAACGGTGTGAAAGGGTAGAAATAAAGGATTTTAAAAACATGTGTTGTTTGAAACACTGTTGGCAACAAATTGCACAAAATGAGAGGGTTGCTTTCTGAGAGGGGGAAAAGCAAACAGAAAAGCCAAAGGGCCAGACAGAGTTCAGATGGAGGCCACGCATTGTGACTGTTACAGGGTTCGGTTAAGAGGTAGGAACAATGTCGATAGAAAAAATATTAATCAAAATTAAAGAGCAAATGTGAAAAAGACATTTGAAAGAAAGCACTGACATAGGACGGGAAGGAGAGACAAAGAAGGATCAAGTCTAATTGGAAAATGAAACCGGAAAGTTAGGAAATCATCTGGGGTGGTGAGAGAGAGACGAGAAAGAGACAGAGGATACAAGTTGTGTTACACAGTAGAGAAGGATGGGGGAGGGCATAGAGATGAGGTTGTAATTAAAATGTGTTAGATCTGAACATCTGAATTGTCTCCAGTTAGCTGGGGAATCTATCTCTGGAGAGCAGGGAGAGAGAGAAGGAGGGAACGATGAAGAGAACGGGGCGGAGCTGTTACTCACAGTGAGATCAATGGACTTCTCTCTCTGGTTGTGCGTAATTGCTCAGGCTCTGACTCAAGGTGATGTGGGTTTTCTCTCTCTCTCTCTCTCTCTGTGTGTGTGTCTGTGTGTGTGTGTGTACATTTTACACATGCAAGAATGTAATTATTTATTTGATGAAAATGTGTTGAGATAAGTTGAGAATCACATGGTGGCAGTGTTTGCGTATATGTGTAAAATGCAGCATTACCCACTGTGCCAAAGGGGCCGTTCCTCTCTGAAAGGTGGAGAGAAAGTAATCATCACTACAGGGCCCAGCGGCATCTGCCATTGATTGGCTAGCTTCTACAGGTGGCTGAGCATCGATTGGCTGGGTGTGCCGCCAGCATATAGGTGGTTGGATATTGATTGGTTGCTCTTCTGGATAGAATTTTATCGATCAGAGTAGCGGGGAGCCCAAAAGTGTTTTATTATCCAAGGACTAATGATTGGATATTAGTAATGACAGACAGGTATTATTTGTTTTGAATTGGTTAGGATATTGTTTTCGTTCATGTCCCTGTTCATTGACCCCGAGCAATTTTCATTAACACAACCTGCTGCTGCTTGTCAACTTGATTTTTACAACGTTGAGAGAGACAAGACAGTTTATAGAAATGTTGTGCCATACGACAGCAAAGCAAAGCCTCAAAAATGACAATAATCACATAAACAAATGGAAGATTATAAGCTTCACAAATGTATAATTGCTTTTACATATGCCCACACTGCATTGTATTAGAGTATTTAGTGTCACTGTTAATTTGTTCACCATCTATCGTATAATTAAGGGAACCGTTTGGCAACAACTGTTTGGCAAGTCTGTTTTCCTTGTATCAGGAGCCAGCAGCTGGTTAGCTTAGACTGGAAAAATCCATAGAAAAAGATATGTTGACCTATAATCTAGTTACTTTAAACATTTCTCTATATATTTATTTGTTGTTGTTTATTGTTTATTGAAATTAAAAAAATTATTTTGCTTCTCTTTTCATCAGGTTGACTGCGCTCTGTCACTGGTGCGTCTGGGTAAGGAGCGGGAGATTCCTGGGCTTGAACTCCTGTGTGATGACTTGGTCACCATGGAAACGCTAGTGTATGAGACATCATGTGAATTGAGTCTGACACTTAAAGTCCTGCAGCAGCTGGATGACATCGACAAGCTCCGTCTGCTCATGAAAAATGTAAGTGGCACCTTTTAAACCCAGAGTTTTTTAATAACATGAGATCGTGGCTCAGTGTTAGATGGGTTGGGATGCAAAAGGCCATGGGTTTGAATCCCACCCCACCAGGTGTGGCCCCGGCCAAACACCAATGGCCACCCTGATGCCATTCCCGAGCCCCGATAAAAACTGTGAGGGTTGCGGCAGTAAGGGCATCCGCCGTAAAAACTCCTGCCAAATTAACGTGCAGAACATATTTCTCTGTGGCGACCTCTGAAGGGACAAGCTGAAAGCCGTTAATCTTTTGAGATGGAATTCACCACCTCAGAAAAGGAATAAAGGAAGTCTTGTGAAATTGTGTATGTTGATGTTGCCTAAAGAACACAATGTCTGCTAAATGGAAATGGAATAGTCCAGAAAAAAAAACCAAATAGTTTGACCATGTATTTAATGTCAGTTCTAATGTAGCTAAGTTTGTTTTAATTGCTGAAATCTCTGTGACATTTGTCACAACACAAACTTTCCATCCAACAACAGCTAGAGAGCTATCAAAGCTAGTCTGGAGCAGGTACTACAGTACAAGTCCCCATGGAGTACATAATATGAGCTGTCCTCTAAGCTGTAGCTAATAACTGCCAGCTTTAGCCTATGAGGACCCTTGCCAGTAGGATCTGCCATACAGGCAGGCAGCCAGCAAATGTTGTTGACTGCACTAACACATGCTGTTTGACTGGTACTCCCTTTGGGCGCTCTGTGAGTGTGTGTGTGTGTGTGTGTGTGTGTGTGTCTGTGAGTGTTTACCAAACTTGCCTAGATTAAATCTCCCTCTTTGCCAGTGTCTGATGTCTTTCTTTATCAGAGAAACAGTACAGCAAAGTAAAATGTTTGTGTGTGGGTGTGCAAGTTTTCATTTAGCATCTGAATATTTTTTTGAACCTCATTTTTCCTGTGGATGCTCTCTTATCTCTATATCCTGAGTCTGAGCTATTGTAAGGTGGATATGAGGCCCTGCACGAACTCGACATGCATCCAAACAAGCAGATCCCACATACTCTAGTTGTCATAGTTAACATTTTGGTTTATTTGAATGTTATGATTTACTGTAAATCCAATTTACATTTGCAAATGTAAAATTAAATAACGGGTAAAAGCCTTTACTTATAATGTATGTGCTCATTGTCTCCATTCAGTTCACTTCTGCAGAATAGATGCAAGTAGAAACTCTGCATTTAACAGCAATATATTTCCTCTATGGCAGCAACACATAACTTGAGCTGGAACTTAACTTCTGGGATGACTTGATACTTGTAAGGCTAGCAGGAACAGGGGATAGACAAGTAGAAACTTGCCACAAAAACGCGTGTGTTTATGTGGACTTAAGTAACCAACTTACAGTTGGCTTTCTCTGAAAAGCTGATTTAAGTGTCATATAAATGTGAAAGCTGGTTTCCAAAATCAGGATAGGGGATTAGGGAAACTTTCCCCATGTAGATTTCTGTCGAACCCCAGTGTTTTTGCCATGTAATCAGGTTTCTAAATGGCTTTCTCCAACTGTGCATGTTTGTAACCAAAGACTGCAGAAAGGAACATGGAGCTGAGTGAAAGGCTAAATGAAAGGGGAGACCCTTAATTGGGGAATACCGCTTTGTTTAAAAACAGTTTGTCTGAAGTCCGACAGAAAATGTAACTTACACAAACTTCCTTTGCTTAAAGCTTAAATACGTCAATTTCCTCTGCTGTTTTTTTTTTTTTTTAAATTCGGGCCATTCCCGTTGTGGTTTAGCTGCATGTGTCTCGCCTTTGTTTGTCCTTCTCAACCCCAGTGCTGCTACTCTGGTACGACACAAACATATACAACAAGAAAAAAAAAGTCAGAACGCAGTGTTTTCTGTCACTGTAAAGTTAAACTCCGTGTGCCCAATTATGTCCCATTTCAGGAAGGTAATACATTTCAAAAAAACATATAAAGCCAGTATTTAGTTGTACATGGTTATGTTTTTGAAAGATGGGTAAGAGTGCAAAAGTTTGCCCTCAACCATGAGCCTTAAGAAATATCAAAGAATATCAATTTTCACATGCTGCCTGAACTGCATGTTTCGTTTTTTTGTCACCAGTCCAGCACAGAGCACTATGTAAAAGATGCCCTTCAGTGGATGGTGCCATTTCTGCACCGATGTGAAGGACAAAAGGAGGGTGCCGCTAAGTCTCTTCTCAGAGAGTACCTGGTCAGCTTGGCACAGCAAGACCTCTCCCTGCCCCTCATCATCTTCCAGCACTCCAAGCCTGACGTAAGTATCCAAACACACAAACACAATGGCGTGTCACACTTGGCTACTCGTAATTGGAGAGACGACAAAATAGGAGCACACCTGCCATTTGTGTCTGTGCTATATCAGGGCCAGAGTTATAGAGTTATAGTCCTGTGCTGTAAACATTATATTTATGACCCCATTAGGGCAGAGCCAAGGACAGGTCCCTTTGCTAATAGAAAACAAGTAGCACACACACAAATATCCAAAGGGGTGGAAAATACTGAGATTGATACAGTACTTTTGAAGCATTAGAGTACCAGTTGCTCACACCTTCATACACTTATACTGACCTCCTCTCTCCTCTCATCCAGTGCCAGCAGAAGATCATCGGGGACCCAGACCAACTGATGGTAGTTGCCCTGGAATGCATCTACAGCTGTGAGAGAGATGACCAGCTCAGTCTCTGTTATGACATCCTGGAGTGTTTGCCACAGAGGGGCTATGGGTTAGACACACAGACACACACTCACCGAGCTATGCATGATAACAAAGTCAAGTGGCTAAAAATGTTCTGAATATGTACTCCTCTGTGTACACTGTAGGTGGCAAAGCAACGTCTCCATCGTCCACTATTGCCTTGTCCAAAACAACAAATTTGTCCCAGTCCTACCATATCTTACTTTTTCTTCCACCTTTCTCTTTCTGCCACTCTCCCAGGACCTATCAATAAACCTAACTACCACGTCTTTTTCGTCTTCCTCCACTTGCACGGTTCTTTGCCTTTTCCCTCTCTATATTTCATGTTTAAATCTGACTCAGAGGCACCATCAGTTAGCCTAGCTGCAGTCTATACACTCCTTCCCCCCTCCTTCTATTGCTGTCTCTGCCCCTCTCTCCCCTCCCATAATACATTATATCTCATATGGCAAGAGGGCCTGTCCTTTACCTCTCCCATGAGGCTATGTGGGTATGTAGTGCATTTGAGGGAAAGTGAAGGATAATAAAAGAGGGGGGAAAAGTACAAAAGAGAAAATTGTTGATAAAATGGACCTGTGTCACTGTAGCTTAAATGATTCATTCATAGATGGGTTATCCTTTCTGTGTGCACCTTAATTGGAAAATAGAATTACTACTATGAGGAGTGCTTGGTGTCTCTTGGCTGCAATGAAGCCGCCATACTTTTCAGCAAAGGTTTCTTTTATCCTTTTGAACTGGCTCACGCAGCTCGCTTTAGCTGCGCTGTGGTGTGCTGTGCTGTGATCGTATGCATTTCCACTGCACACTCGCAGTGGGGGATAACTGCACTGAAACAAGATTTTATGGGACTACTCGGGAGCACAGCCACACTCAACCTAGGTTTATTGTTGTGATAATTTGAACAAGTGTAATGCAGTCAACTAAATGTGCCATTTACTGCATTAAGCCTTCCACCTATAACACAAAGCCAAGCAGATATAAAGTAGTTTTGTTGCACTTGTTTAATCTTATTTTTTTTTCATTGCGTACAGTTAAGTTAACCACTTTAGCTAATTCACACAAAACTGTATCTAGCTCTCATCAATGCACTGGAATCAAAAAAGGTCTCACTTTCCTCTGGAATTTGTAATTTTATAAGATCTGGTGGCATTTATTAATGAGTCAGCAAATATGTAATGTTATGCGATATGTGGGTTTCACCTTTTTAGCCCACTGAAAAAATACTGAAACATTAATTACCTCACAGAACTGTCATCAGCAGTTAATTTACTAGTCTAGCTCTCTGTAGAGTATAAGGTTTCTACTATAAGTAGGTAATTTTGAGTGTTAGAGCTATGCATTATGAACTTATTTAACTATTGAATTATTATAACTTTCAAATTACCCATAATTGATGCTCCAATTGTGCAGAAAGCTTTGGTTGCATTTCCTCAAGTGTTTACCTGCCACCGCAATGTAACACAATGTAGGCGTATGAAAATTTGTTGGTCGCAATTGTACAACTTGAAAATTACATTTAACAAATTAATCTGTGGTTTTATAAAAGAAAAGCACTTGACACACACAAAAACAAAACACTGCAGACAGTGACGCCTGTGGTACCCTGTTGGTTTGCGGTGCTGGAAGAAACTGCACCTACCTCTTATTGGGTGCAGAGCTGCATGTTAGAAGCTTTAGACATGTGAGTGTTCTGCTTTGCGTTCTAAAGTGTTCCGAAAAATAAAGAGCTTGTGAGAGACACAAGTGGAATAGAAGCTGGACAAAGGAGCAGAGGTGGGCATGTGGTAGAATGTTTTCAGTGTTTTGATTCCATTCAAGAAAGGAGGTGCAGTTTGTCTCATTGAAGAGCTTTTTCGATTTGGATGTGGCACAATATCAGATATATTTAGCGTTGTAACTGGTCACTGAATTTAAAAAGTCACAAAGAAGGGAAAAATAAGGGAAATATTCAGTTAGATGAAATTGTTAAATGGCAGTTGAGCTTATTAACTTTCACAGGGTGTTAAATTACCTGACTGCAAATAATAGTCATATACATTTCAGACTTCCACAGACGTCCTTCCCTTCTCTGTAGTGTTTGGATTAGTAGTGCTGCAAGACTACTGTATATGTCTCCAGCTTCACATCTCTCCCAGGAGTTATTTCTGTGACTTTCTAAGCTCCACACTTTCCTCCCCACCCTAGAATATTGCAGATTTGTGAGCTAGAAAACTTGACTTGATAATTATAACCCAATTTACATTTTTAAAAAATTTTTTCTCCTTTTTGAGAAAATGTATTATGTCTAAATCTGCTCAAAAGAATGTAATGTATGCTCACTTTGGAGAGTGGGAAATTAAAGAATGGGCGAGGGATTAGGTGGTGAGAGACATAGGGAAATAGAATGAATCTAAAAGGGGTATTAAAAAAAAAAAAAAGGACGAGCAGGGAAGTAGCAACACACATTGACCAGAAGAAGGATGAGAACGATACAAAGAAACAATAATAAAAAGATTGTGTTAAATCACTTACTCACTCACACACATACACACACACACACACACACACACACACACACACACACACACATATATATATATATATATATATATATATATATATACACACACACACACACACACACACACGTTAACACACACACAAACACAGAAGTTTGTTTCATTAAGGTCAGTACTCTAGTGAGGGACAGGCTAGTGTGACCCAGAATCCTTTGCCTCAAGGCAAAGCATCGTGGGATTTTATTTTTAGTGGGAAATCAGTACAGCCTCACAGTGGTAGGCTGCGTGCACACACACACACAGATATATCTGTATATATACAGAGTACACTGTGTACAGTGTACAAGCATACTGTAAATACACACACCGGCTTGCTGACTTTACACACAATTATGCAGACAATATTGCTTTACTTTTCTTACTACAGATTTTGACATGAACATAAAGTAACAACTAGTTTTGTGTTTGTATGTCCTCATACAGGCCAGAGACGGATGTCACAGCATCGCTACATGATCAGGTGGACAAACTTGAGAAGCACCTCAGGTACCTCTCCCTCACACCATATTTTCTTCTTCTGTCTTCTCCTGTCCACCCCGTGTAGCCTCTTTAGAGGCTTTAATTTAAACCAATTTAATTTAAAATAAATTAGGTTTTGGGCTGTAACACATAAACAAGGAATCTGTCTTGTTATTCAATCATAAATCTCCTTTGTCCACATTGTCAGGGAATTAAAGCATTTAAGAGAACAGTTCTTTAGTTTAGTGATTAAGTCTGTGTTGCTTGGGAAATGTTCACTTTGAAACTCTGCTTGTTATTTTCCACCACCATTATGGGTCTGGAAGAAAATACCTTGAATGTTAAGAGACATAGATACACAGTCATCTCTCTCTCACACACACACACACACACACACACACACACACTTTGTATCAAAGGACCACTTTCTGTCCCATGGTATTCAAACAGCCCCAGGCATTTTCTCTTTTACAGGTTAAAATCACCTACGTGTCTCTTTCTCTCCGTTTTTCCTTTTCTCTCTCTCCCTTTTACCCCTTCCCTGAGGGTGAACATCTGAAGATAGAATGATGAGGAGAAAGTAAGGAGGATAAGGATAAAGCCAAGGATGGGAGCCTGATGTTGATGGGAATGCAGATGGTGATAAAGAGGAGGCAGCAAGAGCAAAACCTGTGTTAGAGCTTAGTGTTGGCCATTACAGACCAATAGCTGCATTTATTTACACACAGAAACAATCAACCAGGCCCAGGCACACCCTGGAAAGTGCGCATGTATATTTGGAGCTGAAGCATTGTAACTCAGACACACACTTGTACCCAGATGAATCAGGCAGTAAATGCGAAGTGTCTGCTCTCCGTGCGCCTCCAGAATAAAAGCGGTTTTCAGCTGCTGCCACTACCACTTGCCAACAAATTCACATGTGCACTGGGAACATGCAGACACCCCCCACCACACACACACACACACACACACACACACACACACACACACACACACACACACACACACACACACACACTTGCACCAGTGCACATACACACCTATGGTTATGGATATGTTTTGGTAACACACACAAGCACCTGTTTACTATGGTAATGAGTTGCAGCAGAGAGGGAGCATCTGTAGCAGCACAACCCCATCGAGACTGGGGTGCCATGCTAGTCCCAGACATGCAGAGGTATACATACAAATCCTTTCTCCCTCAGTCAAGACTGCCAATATTCATATGCTCTAAGATGGACACAAATGTACAATTACAGAGTAGTGCCGTCTTGTTCGTTCTTAGATTTATGTTTGCTCCTTTTTCTTGCTCTGTACTTTCTGTAGCTGCACTGTGGCTTACAAATGACTCTCAGCTGCCAAAATAATGAACAACTTACAGCTTACACATCTTTGGTCTTTTTTTTTTTTTCTTCTTATGTTTCTCTTCTTTTGTCATTTCCTACTGTGATACCCACTGCTGTTGATCATCATGTCGACTCCTTTTACTGAAAGACAGTGCTGATTAACGTGACTCGGAAATGTGTATTTTTCTATTTTATGTATTTCTTGTTTTAATTCGTATCATTGCATGTCTGCTTTTACATGGCTTGCATCTGTGCTTGTGTTTGACAGTGTGGTAGAAGTTCTGGAGAAACATGGTCTGCAGAAACCCATCTCATACGTGAAGAACAGCCAGAACAGTGAAGAGGAAGCATACCAGCTGATGGTCAAACTGTGCCGCCACACCGGACGCAAGTATGGACGCAAATACGCATACACAATTTAGATTCTGTCTATAGATCGCATGAACAACACCATACACACCATACATTTACACATTTGTGTTTGAGTAGAAACCCCCCAGTGAGTGAGACGGTGTGGAAAGGTCTACTGCAGGACCTGCTTGACATGCAGCAGAATGTCTACACGTGTCAAAAACCAGAGACCTGTCACCAGGTATTGCATCCCAGCCCAACACACATGTCTGTATTCACATTTCACACCTTAAATGACCATTTGGTATCTGATTCACACATAACCTCACCATCTCTTGAACCTCTGAATTCGGTGTTTAGATTAAATAAAATATGAAATGGTGTCAAAACTATGGTCAGTTAACAACAGCAGCATCTGCTGACTTCTGTAGGTCTTTGTTGAGTCCCTGCTGTGTTCCAGCCGTGTGGAGAACGTACGCCTGGCAGGACAGCTCATGCACTGCTCCAAGGTACATTAAAGATGATTTGCAACTCTACTTCAGAATACATTTCTACTCGCCATTGATGTCTCCACATATTAAACCAACCATAAAAAAATTCAAATTCTAAAGTCTCATTGATTGTTTTGACTTGATGTTTCCAGTTTAGTCAAGATGTTCCCGTCAGCTTGTCTTTCCGGGGTAAAGGTTATGGTCTGAAGGTGGCCTACGACAGCAGTGTGGAATTGGTGTTGGCTGCTGCCAGAGAATACTTCAACTCTTCCACAACCCTGACAGACCCCTGCATGGGCCTGGCCAGGTAAGGAGAATAATAAGGAGAAAAATTATAATGGTTTATTCAAGATTCAAGATTGAATCTTGGATCTTGAAAATTCTGACCTTTGTTGTAGATGTAAAATGTAGTCCTGTGTGGGTAGTTGTATGTTTGTGCCCACATGGCTAACTAGGAATAAAATAAGGATCACTGCTTTTATTTTGTTCCCTACAGTATGTCACATGACAGTTAAACCAAATATAAGTATTTGTATATCAGGGTGTGTGTGTGTGTATGTGTGTGTTTCTTTGGCTGGTTGCAAACTCAGAGGGGGGCCTGTAGATGTCTGACCTTACCGTATGTTCCTAATGGGGAAGTGGGACAGTAATTGGGTCGTCATTCATTTATAGCAACTAACTCAGAGGCCCCCCTCCACACAGTTGGACAACATCATCCATTGTAACGCTCCCACTGTGTTTGCGTGTGCATATGTGCGTTTGTGTTTGTTGCATGTGATTTTCAGATGTGAGACAGAAAGTAGTGTTTGAACTTGTGCCTGTAGCTCTGAAATTATTGGTGCATACAGACTGATCTGGCCTATGTCATTCAGATTAAAATAACTGCTCCACAGACACACATTTTATCCCGTGTACTAAATGCACAGATGCTCAGACAGATACACAAACTGCACCTGGGTTTGTCCTGAATAAATGCGGTCAATAGTATTTAGCACAAGATTACACAAGGAAAAAGTGACCCTTCTGGAAATAACACAGGGATCCCCTCCAACTACTACAATGATATAAAAACATCCCTCCTGACTGAGAGAAGAGCGCCACAATCAGACAAATGGACTTAGAGGTGCTCATAAACAGATAAGGAAGTAGACAAACAGCAAGAAACATAGTGTCACAACCTTAAACTTAACAAAAGGGTAAAATCTCATAGGTAGTAAAAAGGTGCAGTAAACAGTACTTTTAATCACCATAGATTATTGACTTGTGTAATATAAAAGTTGCTGAATCTAGTGACAAATGAACAGAGGTTTCACCCAACACAGCCATTCTCATCAGTTCAGTTGGATCTTCTAAGGTCTATCATCTTTATCGTTTTAGTGTTACTGCCCACTGGTTAAATGCTTTTGTTTGTTATTTTTTAAAAGCCCCCCCAAAAACCCTGTTCCCTACATATCCAGTATCTAGCTGCAGACAGACACGGACTTTTGACATTTTAGGCCTTATTGCTCAGTTTCAGTCTTTTTGTGTTGATGGTTCACATTAACTGCCACACATGCACAGATTTAACAGAAGTGTGAGACACGTGTGTAGAGTAAATAATAACAACATTTGTATGACATTGAAATCACAAAACTTCCTACGAAGTTGAAATATCTTATAATATGCAGTAAAAATAGTATGAATGGAAGAACAAGTCCAAAATGGATGTTTCATTTCATTGCTGGTTCTGTCTCTCATCTGCAAGACCTTGTATGAGAGAGGGAGAGTGCTAGAGTGAAAACTGACGAATAAATGAAGATATAAAAAGATAAAAATTCTAGGATAATGTGTCAGTATGCTGCTGCTCTGTGTGCTTCTGTACAATGGTAGTTTGGTCAACACAACGGCAAGGTATTATGGTTTGTTACTGGCATATAAATGTTGTGCTCTCATGTTTGGTGTTCAACAGAAAGTGGTTATATATAAATTATCTGTCCAACAGCTCGTGATGCAAAGCTCATGTTGAAATTTCTAAGGTTGTCTCGACACACAACACACATTCTCACAGATACTTCACTGCATGAGTACATAATCAACATGCCCTCTGCTCTGTCTCTCGATCACCCATCTACAAACTTTCCTCTGTGCTCATTTGCCAGGACAAACCCCTCATATCTGGCAAGAACACCAACCATGTTCAAAGAGTGGGAAGCTGTGTGCCGAGTGTTTTGCAGAGTGTGTGTGTGTACTCCAGTTAACAATATGGAGTCATGCTGTGTTTGAGATGCTTTGAGACGTTTTGTCCTCTCTGTTCATTCATTGCTCATTAACTGTGAGAGTTAACGAAAGCTGTGGAATCCCAGGGACAAGTTCCCTCCTCTCCGGTCTGCTCATGCTGACGTTCATTATGGGATTTTTGTAATTTGTAAATAATTTACTAATCTATTTCTTTTCTTATGATATGTGCTCTTTATTGCTTTCTGTATATTTAAGTAATGGAAAACCAAGAAAATGAGTGTGGTTGAATTTTAAACAGACAAACACGCACACACGCACACCTACACACACTTTCAGTGTGAGTACTGTTACATATGCTAAGCGATGTACTACATAATCCTATTAAGGGTAATGAGTGTGGATTTTGTTGCAAGAGAAGACTCCCCTGCTGTAGGTCTGTCAAATTAGCCTAGACTTTGTAAATAAATCCATCTGAGTGGTCGTAATATGTTTCTGATCACCATGTTAGAACTTCACAGACTAAAAGCACTTTTTTGCTGCAGCTTGAAAAATCTGTGTGAAAAAAAGTAAAACTCATTTAGTCCTTCCCACTCGGTTTGACATGCAGTCAATTCAGTTGCTCTTGCTTTTGCAAATGTTTTCTGCAGCTCTGTGAGATGAATGTAGGAATAGACCTGTTTTAAGTGTCACAACTCCATTGCAGTTGTGTGTGTCTCCTGTTTAAACAGACTTCCTTTGATGTAGAAAACAGTTAATGAGTTAGACTTTTTTTTATTTCACCTTTCCGCCCCAATAATTAAGGGAGTAGTTTAGCATTTTTGGGATATTTTCTTTTTGGTGGAAAGTTTGAGGATAAGTACTTTCTTATTTTAATTTTTAACATGAAGGTACGTCCATCACCGTTTTAGCTTTGCTTAGCATAAACACTGTACGCTACAGGGATTGTGCATATTTAAGCTGAACTCTGTAACGTTTTTCAAAATGTGTTTTATTAGAAAAATGCTCTCAAATGTGTCTTGTTGTGGGGAGCTGCTGTAAAGACTCCCATTACAGCACTGGTAAGAGACTAGAAATATTCCCTTCTAAAAGGTTTTTAAACGAGGTTCACCTTTCTAACCTCTCTTATTGGTACATTTTGCAACCTTTTATTTATTGCAATTTGACAATAACTATTACCTGAAGTGCTGCGCAGAGTGAGGCATTGTGTAGCAGATGGTAGAAAAGCAGAGCAGAGCAGGAAGAGGGAGGGTTAGCAGAGCAGAGTGGATTGAATTTGAGTGTCACACTAGTGTTTGCTTGAGTTAAATATTGTAGCCTTAAACAAATGACATATTATTAGCTAAGCTAACTGGGTGCTAGCTATAGCCTTAAGGCAGTAAAGAGTGGATCAATCTTCTCACCCAGTTCTCCACAACAAACAGGAATGTCTTTTTTTTTTTTCATTTCTTTTTTAGGGTTTGTCAGAGTTTATCTAATCCGACTGGTCTGTAGATGAAATGTAATCATGTTTTCGCTGTTTTAACTGTTTCTATTAGGGTGTGTCTCCAGCTGATCACAGACTGCCCCCCAGCCATCCAGGAGGAACTGGACCTCATCAGTGCCCTCAGCCAGCTGGAAGACTTTAGTGTCAGCATCCTGCCACTGCAAGGTAGTAATGAATTATTATTCATGAGTATGTCAAGGAGTATAGAATTGCTTCTGTCAACCAAAGGTGTTTATATTTTAAAATCGTGTAGTGCAGTTTTAGGAGTCAGTCAGGAGTCAGGAGTCAGTCAGTTTATAATTTCAACTCTTCACACACAGAGGATGAAACTGCTTTGTCCCCCACCTCAGTTATCCATATACCATGCAGCCTTTCTCCCTCCCTGCAGGCAGTGTTTCCATCCCTCCATATGCCGCTTCTTCTTGCCACTATATCAAAATATATGGTTATTTATGAATCAACTGTTGAGCAAACAACATCTGCCTGATGGCCTAATTAGGATTGAAGTGTTTGGTATGTGTGCTCTCTTGTACACACACACACACACAAACACACACACACACACACACACTCGTCCTTTTTTAAAATCATCTGTAAACCTGTACAATCAATATTCACCTCCATGTGCTTTCTTTCTCCCCTGGCTCCGCATCAGTACCTTACCGCAGCAGTTTCCGGGCATCGCTCTCTGTGTAAAAGAAACAGTGGAGCCAGAATGATCCAGCTTGGCCCCTCTTTGACTCACCTCTGAACCGAGGTGTAGTTTGCCCCCAAGGCCTGTGCTCTCTCCTCCCTTTGCCCTCATCAAACTGAGCTGCTGGCAGAAAACCACTGTCACGGAGAGAGTAATAAAGTGCCATTGCTCTCTGTCTTATCCTTTCTGTCCTTTCTCACTTCCCTCTGCATCTCTTATTGCCTAGGTTTTATTTTTTCCACTTCTCCTTGACTCCATTACTCTTATTCCTCTTTCTCCTCATTCTCTGCACTTCACTCGCTTTATTTTTCCCTGCCCACTTATTCCTACCTTAGAGACAAAGCGAGAACAGGGCAGACTTTAGGGATAAAGTATAAGAAAAAAGGAATGAAGGAAAAACAAAACAATAGAAAAAAAATAATAGAAAGTGTGAAAACAAAAATGAATTTTGGCCAAATAAAACTGTCCAGTTAATACTCAGTGATAATTGCCTAAAGTCTAGTTTGAGGACTCAGGGCCAGAGTAGCTCAACAGTTCTGTATTGCCTGCAGTGTCCTCATATTATTTATTTGTACTGACACAAGGACACATGCAATGAATTGTACACACACATAATAAAGAAATAAATAACATTTTTCATTTCAGCTAATGTAAAAGTCACATCCCTTTTACTTTGTACACTCACAGATAAACACAAAAGTATTAAGTGAAATGATTTGAGCCTAGGTAAACTGGAGCTCTCCTGCAGAGCCTAAGGCGATGCTTCATAGATACAACCCTTTCCCAGAATTCCCTCTAGGCCTCGCCCAGAGTGATGCCAAGGCAGCACCAAAAATGCTATGTTTGAGGTTTTCAGCGCAAGTGTAAAGAAATATGGTCATTGTTTTTTTTTTTATCTTAAACTCAAAATAAGTACATTTAAAGTAGATTTTAAATTAGCAAATTTTTTAAGCAATCTCATGCATTGTAAGCAGTGACCATCTGAAGTGCTTGGCAGAGCTTCACGGAGTGAAGCGCAGTCCAGTATGTCAGGGGAAAAGAAGGGTGATAACGAGTCTAGTGCTAGGATTACTGTAAGTTAAGTGACATATTTTCACTTAATGAGCTTCGAATCCCAAATCTGGTGGACTGTAAACTGTTTTGAGACTTTTTTATCCTTCTATGTAAATAACTCAGTCTTGATTGTAGGGCTGGATTATATATTGATTTAAAAATTAATTACAATTTTAGTTTTGAATGATATGAAAAATAGCTAAATCAAACATTTTAGATTCTTACCTTCTTCACTGTCACTCGAACGGCAACAGTCCTCTGGAGTTATGACAGTGATGTTAGCTGTCGGCATTCCCTTGGAGATGCTTGCACTTGTTTTGACTTGGCTAGTCTACAAGATGGAGTTATGGCTGTCACGGTGGGTGAAGACAACCAAAAGAGGGCATGTTACCTCAGGGACATGTCAGATATCCCAGCTCATTTGTACTTTGCATGTCTTTGTGTACAGGCTTCACATTTAAGGAAAGTAACACTGTTTTTCTATAATAGCTATAGCATAACCCACTTGTTATTAAAAGTTACTACTTAATGTACACTGTTAATGCTTTCAAGGTCATGACAGAGTGCAGAGTATCACTTGATGTATTTTTACTTTGTGCTTTAATTTGATTTTATATTTAACTTGATTTTATTTCTTTTAATATATGTGTATATATATATAATATATTTTCCTTTGTTTGATAATAATAACTTTATTTATAAAGCACTTGTTATTATTATTATTACAGTATATAACCTTTGTTCAGAGCCCAGTATAAAATTATGAGTAGCTGTTACTGTTGGTGCACGGCTTCTCCTGGTTTTTACTTTACAATGTTTACAGTATGTAAAATACAATATGCGAATGATGTGTTTTTAAATTAATTTAACACATATGGCCTTAGGGAAAGTTACGTTTTGTCTTTAGTTTATACAGACAACATTATTACTCTGACATAAAAAACATATATAACTAGTCATGTAGAGAATGTTTGCTATTTTTGCCTAAAAATTAATTGGGTGCTTTAAATAATGTATCAAAATTGTTGCTGATTAAGATTTAATCATTGCAGCTTTAACTTTGTTTTTCTATTAATCAAATTTCCACTTACGTTTTCCATTTAAAATGTGTTATCCTGTAAGTGCTATATTTCTTTTTCTTTTGTGGCTAATTGAACAAAATTGCATATTGTCAATAATAGTCAGTGTGTTGTTAGGGTTAGGCTGTAATGTCACATACAGCGCAACACTTAATTATTTTCCTGACTTTGTGACAGCAGCTGCATAATCCTTTATGCGTATTATATCAGTTTTGACTTGTTCCAGAATTAATGCAGTAATTATCAAAACATTTCCTAACCCTGTTCCCCCTCTGTCTTCCTCCCCCTCCTCCCAGTACGCCTGCGATCAAACCGTCTGTCTATCATTAAGGAGTGCATCGCCCACTGCTCCACAGCCTACAAGCAGTCCACTACTCTGCTGAATCTGGCCTCTCTTCTTCGCATGGCAGGTACCTAAAGACACACACAGCCAAACATTTTCTGACACCACTGACCTCATCACGTCATTATCTTCCTTCCTTTTTTTATTTAATATGTTAAAAGTGTGTTTGAGGTTAACATTGAAGCACCCAGACTCTTCTGTGGTGGCAGTTTCATGACAAAGCTCATGAGATTAAGTGGAAGAGGACCACCACCCACATGACGCCCTGAGATGCACCCTGACATGCGTGGGTACTTTGAGCAGACGCATTGACAGTTCTCACACATGAGGCAAATTCGTCTTCCTGAGCAATGATGTAGCTTGCAGGCAAAAATACAGACACTCACAGACACACATATCCTGAAGAAGCGAGGTAGTTTCCTTTCTCAGGCTTGTACAGTAGGTTAGCTCACTGATGTAATGTAGTTTTAATTGTCAGGAACAGGTCCGTTGCAAGGCGATTAAGTAATATCTGCTCACCAGTATTTACAATTTAAATAAAAAAGATGGATGGAATGTATTTGAATGGCAGTAATTTTTTACATATTTGTTAGATTTATGTGAGGTGGTTGTTGACTGGAACGTCTTCATTCTGTGGTCATTTTTGTCCCCGTTTAGGGCTCAACATGCGCTCGCTATTACTTTTAGCTAATAATATTTTAGATATATAATAATAAAATAATATCTTGCTAGCAGAAGATTGGAAATCCATTAAAATTATTATTAATATAAATCTCTAAATTGTTAGAAGTGTGACCCTTGCTCAGAACGAAAGCGAATAGCTCTGCAGTATTGCCAGATATTTCATGAATAGCTTCAAAGCATGTCTCCACAATAAGTTACGTCTTTTCTTAATAAGGAGAATTTCATTTTGTAGTAACCATAATTAAAAATTCTTGACTGAAAAAAAAATGTTTATCCTGGTCAAATTTGGTAATTCCGAATTAGATTTTTTAACAAAAAAATCGGATGAGCTTTCATGTCTCCCTGTTTGGATTACAAACTGCAGAACACACAACATGGCAATTCATTGATTCAGCAATACAGTCAATGCAACAGATGAAAGAAAGGGACGTGTAGGCTATTATTTGGTTGATTTTTAAATTCTTAGATAAGGTCAAGAAGTTAAAAATATTAATATTTTTATATAACACATTCCCAGCATGTGGGAAAGACCAAGAGGTATCCTGTTATTTCTCGACCAAAAAAAATGACAAAAACATTACTGTCTGTGTGAATCTCTCTCTATCCATGGGTTTTTGTCTTGCTTCAAGAATCGGAACATTTTCTTCCATGTCTGTCTGTCTGTCTTTCTGTTGCCTTCCTTTCTCCTCTGTCCTTTACCTCTTAACTCGCAGCTCATTCTGTCCCCTCTCTCTTTCTGAGGCCTGTCACCAGCTAAAAGAAACCTGCTACTAGCCTGGTGGCATTTCTCTGCCTGTGCTGCTCACTTTCAGTCAGCAGGCAGGTCTCACTGTGTGGTTTTAGAAAAAAGAGGGATAGGGAGATGAGAAGAGGAATGAACACATTTTTAAATAAATAAATGCAGGGGGGAGGCTTTTGAAGGGTGCATAGCTCCAGGGTTATGTGGTGAATATTTAATGCAGGTATCACCAGCACACCAGTTACAAACCCTAAGGGTTCAGTTCCTGTCTCAGTCAACAGAAATGCTCTGTAAATGATTCAGTCTTATGGCACAATGGTGAGGAAAAACTTGTTTTTGTCTGAATTAATCAATAATTATGTTTCCAAATGAGAATTCAATTGTTCTGACTTGGATGCAGTAAAAACGCTTTATGAGGTTATGTCATAGTTTAAGCTTTTTAACTTTTTTAACCTTTTCATGCCACCATTTGATCGTCCCTTCAAGAACAGGTAGAGGCTTTAGTTCAGTTTCCAGGATGTCTGATTTAAATGGTCTTGAAAATAAGGTCAGAAGGTGTCTTAATAAAAGCTTCTGGTCTAAAAGAAAACAGGGTGAATGAAGGCGTACACACACACACACACACACACACACACACACACACTTATTCATAAAGTGCACACAAACCTGCTAGAAGTTGAAGCCTTGACTTTTGAAGACTTCCATTCACCAGTAACTCTGAAAATATTTGACCAGCACCTTCTTTCCCCTTTGCAGTAAACACTGCATTTCTGTCTGTCCCTTACTCTGCACACAAACCTATGCACACACACGGACAGACCAATACTATCGCATTTCTTCATCTCAACTGCTGTTGTTTGGTCTTCAGTGCACAGGTTTTTCAGAAGTTCTGTTTCTGCCTGTGCCTCTTTTGATCATCCTGTCGTCTCCTTTTTGTTTATTGAGCTTACACTTTGATGAACGGTTGTCCTAAGCCACCACATGAATGCTTATACCAAAACACAATCCCACCACCACTAAGATATCAAACTTTTATACTTAGTGGGGCAGTGGGTTAGTATTTTTTTGCATTTCATAACATGTCTTTAAGATGAACAGACACAGCAATAACCTCATTTTTGAAAACAGATTATTATGTTCTCTCGGGCTTGGTCTGCGGTGCAGCTAAAACATTAACATTTCCTTATGTTCTAACCTTGAGCCCATGACTGTGAATGTCGTCAGATGAAGACTAAATAAAACGTTAATTAAGGCTGATGTTTTAAGTGATATGAGGTTGGCTGTGTTAGCTTTGACATAGTGACATTACTCCAGTTTATACAGAACACTTATGTTTCTGTGCATCTCTCCAGCACTGATGTCTGCATAAATAAATCTGTGTGTGTGTGTGTGTGTAGGAGATGATGAGGCCACACGAAAAGGTCAAGTGCTGACCCTGCTGGCAGAGCAAGCTTTTCAGTGTCTGGACTTCAAGGCCTCTTACATCCACTGCCAGGACCTCATGGCTGCAGGTATTGTAGTTGACACAACGAAACTGTGAATTAGTGCACAGCCAAGAAGTTGACAGAAGTAGCATAATGCACACTGAAGCTTTTAGAGAAACTAACCCTTGTTTATATCAGCCATTTTTCCCATTAGCCTAACAGAACTCTAAACACTTGCCAACCCTTTCATTATCTCATTGAATTGTAACTGAAACCTATTTAACCTGCTTCATCTAACCATAATTCAGAGTCAGCATCATAAACAATAAACTTGTGAACAATAAAACAGCAAGAGCAAGATTTTGGTTACACTGGGGTGGATAATCTAGATATGGCATAGCTTCATGTTTTTTATTTTTTATTTTATTATATCTGTTTTGAATGTAAATATTAAATTCTCACTTAATAAGCAGTGTCAGTGTCATACCAGAGATAAATACAAGTACTTAATCCACATGTGATGTGTAGGTGAGAGGGTGTGGAACGTGTGCTGTATGTGAGTTTCCTTTTTTCAGAAAGTTGTCATCCTTAATTATAATGTAACACAACACAACAGGTCCCTTTGCCTTTAATTACCACCTATTGTACATAGTGGCTCTTTCAGAATAGTTAAAGAACTTGGCTTATTCAAAAACTCAATAATCCACCTACTGCATCAGCACCAGTGAAGCTCATTAACCAGCACATTTCTTCCTTTTTGTAATAATCACACCCTGAAAAGCAAATCCAAAAACTGACCTCTGAAGTCTTTTCCTCCTCATGCATTGCTATGCAGCCTCCAGAAGTCATGGGTTAACCATGAAAGTAATACAGCAACACAGAGCAACATGTCAGTGGACACCACTGCCAGCACCCTCCCTGTCTTTATTACTATGATTTATTACTGTGTAATAATTTGTACCCTGCTAATTTTATTTTGATTTATTTATTAGTTTTTTTAATCTATTTACTTTTCTTACCCATGTAATATTTTAAAAAAAAACTCACAAACACACCCACAGAACCTTCTCTCTTTCTTACAGTCTCTCTCTCACACACACACACACACACCACTTAACTAAGTGCCTACATCTCCTCCCCTCATACTTTTGTTAATGCTTTGTGCTCATTATTGTCTTTCACATGTTGTTCTGTGTTAGATTATGTGCATCATTAAACAAAAATAACTGATAGGGATGACAGTCAGAACTACAATGGAACTAAAATGTGCCCCACCCAAGTAATATCTGAAACTTACTTTTAACCAGCAGAACAAACATAATGAAACACTAGAAGATGCCAAAGAAAAAATATGTTTTTAACTTTATTAAGTTAGCTGAAAAACACAAGTTTATCTATAGTGATTGGAGTTTGTGGTAACCACAGCTGGCTCTTCATATGTTCTTTAATAATCACACTTTGGTCTGGGACTTCCTTTATGCTGGTGTTTATAGTGACTTATTTTACGGTTTCAGTCACATTAGAAGTACTTGCTCTGGTAACCTTACATCCATCCTCAAACAGCAAAAATCAAAGTAAAGTACTTGGGCAAAACAAGAATCAGGAGAATGATATCATAATAAAATTCCATTCTACACTGTTGTCTCCTCAAACCTTCCCAGAAGGGACTTAAAGTGGTTACTGTGAAAATTATTATTTTTTTTGTCCAACCAGGTTTCATGTTATGCCACAGAGAAATGAAAGTGAATAGGATTTCACTGGATTTTCCAACAGCACTGAGTATCGGGAGACTGTGTGGAGGGAGAGAGGTGTTGGGAAGAAAGAGAAGGTGTAATCAGATAAGCACCAGTGTTCTCTTTCTGTGAACACAGTGGGAATAATTGAATCTGTTTGTGAGAATGAAGTCGGGATGCAGTGTTGATTTGCGACTGCTGAAACAAACGTAGCAGAAATATGTATTAATATCCCAGGGGCTTGGAAGGTTACACTTTATTGTATTGTCATATCTAAGCATTATATGCTGTGCATTTTTATACACTTTGATTCAAGACAGATGAGTAGAGATAGAAGACCAATAATAGAAGTGAAAACTACTTCTGCTCAGCTAAATTGTATGACAGGTATATGTAAAGTGAGTAAATTTGTGTGTTATATTTGACAATTTGACTTTTGCACAACCTCTTTTCTCTGCGTAATGTTTTTATTGATTCCTTTATTTCCTCTATCTCCTACACAAACTTACACTCACTCTCACTTGTAATTTAAAACTACATTAAAATCACATTATCCTTTTTATCCTTGCTTCTCTTACCTGACGTTACTTCACCTAACCCCCCTTGTTTGCCTCCATCTGTTCGTCCTCCAGGCTACAGCCCTGCCTGGGAGGTGTGCAGTCTGCTCGGTCAGTTTGAAGCCTATGGAGACTTGGAGGCCCGGCAGGAGCTTTTGGCCTTCTCCCTAACCCACTGTCCACCTGACAATATCCATGGCCTCTTGGCTGCTTCCAGTGACCTGCAAACTCAGGTTAGTGTTCACTGAACTGAAGGGTTTGACCAATATGCATTACTGACTGATAATTCATTTTCTATGTAATATTATATTTATGCATTCTTTTCAGTTGTTTCATGATTTTGCTCATGTTATGTTGCTTTAGCTACTTGAATGAATCGACAGATACAATCCAGGAATTGCTGTTTTATTATAACTGTTGATCAGTATGTTTGAAGGATTATTAGATGGGTGAAGTATATAATCCTCTGACACAGACAACACTGAAAAATGATCATGGCTGCATTTTAACCGAAAACAGTCCAAAGTAATCCACTGTCTTTAAAATGTTTTTTTGCCAGACCCACATTCTAAAGTGCAATTATAAATGATATCAATTTTTTTACACTTTATTTTTGACCAACAAAAAGTATATAGTTCAATCTGCCTGAGAAGGTACTGTAACATCTCTGTTTGTTAAACTTGTTGGACCCATAAACATATGAGCCATAGGTTGTGGAGTAAATTCCCACTTCTGGGTTGTACTCCATTAGACTAAAAGGTACATTTTTAGACTCTTCATGCAGTTCTCTACTTAACTCTTGCGGTCTACAACATTTTCTTTCTTTACAAATGAAGAGTGTGCCGGTACAAAATCGACTTTAAAAGAATATTGAATTTCTTTGCCTCACATTTATTGCACCATGTTGTAGCTACTGTACCTTAAAATTCTTCCAGTCTCATCTTGTTTTCCTTCTTCCTCTTTCTTTCTCTCCTGGAGGTGTTGTACCGGGCAGTTAACTATCAAATGGAGCCTGTTATTTCGCAGACTGGACATGAGACAGAGGAGACAGACTCAAGAAAGGTTTGTGTGTGTTACACGTTTGTAACTAAATCTGTATGTTCTCTCTTTATGAGCTGAGCTGTCTGTTCTACCATTCCTATGTGGGTGTCCCTCTGGCCTTTTGTTGAGTTTGTGTGTTTTGCTGTTGGTCCACATTTGATGAGGTTACACATCAGTGTTGCATAGCCCCCTTGGTTTATTTATGTCTCCCATTCTCCTTCCTTTCAGCGCTGCTAGCTTTATTATGCCTTGAGTGGCTGTTAATGTTTCATGACTTGCATTGCATCCCTTTGGTGTGTGGATGGGTGTTCATCTGAAGCTGTCTTTTGTCATTTTGTTGTTATACGGATGTCCCTACTCTTCATCTATGTACTGTAAATGTCCTGTACTGTAGGTGCGTTTTTGTGTGTACAGTTTAGATACTGTTTCTCCTACTGTTAATCTCCTGCCAAATAAAAAATTAATGAAAGGCACTAAATGACTTGGCCCCAACCCATTGGCCCTCTGAATGTAGTTTTAAAATCGGTTTCAGTTGTGCAGAAATGGGTCACATGCTTTCAATAATACTCCAACAATACAATTCACAGCACAATGTAGCATTAATTGGTTGAAATTTGTTCATTTTCAAGTTGAAGAAAACTTTATAAATAGGAAAGATTATTGGATGGAGAAATTTTTTTGCAGCCACAGTGAAGTGGAAATGTAACGGAGCCAAAGTAGTTGTTTTCCAGTTTTTAGTCTTTGTGCTAAGCTAACTGGCTTCTGGCTGTTGCCTTATGTTTGTCCATCAAACATCAAGTTGCCTGGTTCAAAGATTGAGTCACCAAATAAAATAATGAATTGAGTTGTTTTATCATGGTCCCTATAAATTAGTGTCATAACAGACATGGTTTCTGCAATAGAAGCACATCAGTTTGGAACAAACCTTTGCGTTTGAACAATGAGGTTGTCATAGTTTCTTTTTGTTTGTCTCTCTTATCACCACTGTCATCTGCTGGGTTCCAGACCCGTGCTCCCACTATTGTCTCCGCAGTGGGGTCAGCGGGGGACCTGCTGCACAGGACTACGGCTAAAACCATGGAAGTACTGACCACTACAGGGCTGAACACCAAGGCTGTACTGACAGCAGTCAGTGATCACCGCTGGTGGAAAGAATCGCTAAACTATCTCCGGCCGCGACATGTAAGAACACTTGGACTGTTTTGTTGCTGATGATGGTTTTTGATATCAGTAGCAGTATAATATCTAGTATAATATCAAGTTTTTATTTACCTGTGGGTTTAAATGTGTTCTTTTGACGTGTGATTATGAATGCATAATCATTAGAGAGCTGCGAAAGGCATGATCAAACAGCCAACAACAAAAGAACATTAGCTCCTGGGCTGCACACTGGTTGTGTCTGAATGACACAGTTGCATATCTGGATGTTCTCTCATATATCACACACTCTTGTTCAGAGAATTCACCAAAAAAACAACCAATCAAGAGCTCATCTCTTGCATAATTAATTGCCGTCTGTTGAATATTTCAAAATCTGGTGCTTGCCGGTGGCTGGGCTGGCACGGTGGTCACCAGGGCAGAGATTGATGGTGTCTCCAGTCAGAGCAATGATCAGTGGGTAAGAGGCTCACGGTCCCAAGTTTCTTAAAAAAAAGAGGATGTGAGCTTTGGGACAAAGAGAGATGACAGGGCTGTGGGCATGTTGTGAAAGTTTAATGATGTTTTGATGGCTCCTCAGGGTCACGGCGTGGGAGCCAGTAGCCAGAATGGGGCGTGTGAGAACTCCAACCTGGAGCGTCAAGGCTGTAACCCCTTTTATCAGGAACTTATTGATGATCCCTATGTAGACCCGGTAAGTGGCTTAAGACCAATGTGACTCGTGGCTCAATTTTATTTATTTTATTATCACATCATCTTCTTAAACTGCTGCGAAAATGCCCAAAAAGTTCACCATTTAAGGCTTCGCATTTATTTTTCCTCCTATGACTTCCTTCAAAAAAAAAATGACAGCATAAATATAGGCTAATTATAATGCCCATAGCGTATTAACAGTACTTTACACGAAGAGAGATTAAAACTTCAGAGACCATTTTTATGTGTTTAATGATTTGAAACACTAACAGTACTGTATGCAATAGGTGGAGTGGAGACTATGGAGATGGAAAAAAACAAAAGTAAGAAGAGAAGAAGTTTGACCTTTATGCCTAGAAAATGGTTGCCCTGGGCTATAGCAGGGCTTTTTACTCAGAGACACAAATCATGTGGATAGCTAAAAGAGTGGACGCGAGGGGAAACAGAAGGCCGATACATCTCCTCTCATGACATTTTAATAGTCCTCTCCAAATCCCTTCCTCCACTCCATCTCCAGCGTTCATTCATCTTCCATCATCCATCTACCAATAATGGCTCCTCACATCCATCTGTCTATGAGCTGGTTGATCAATGGGATGTTTTTTTTTACCTGAACAGTTTCAATGAAGGAAGTTGGGAGGGAGGAGAGGCTGATTGAGAGAGAAAGAAAGACAAATGCAACAGGACGGAAAGATGGATAGAACAAGAGTAGTAGATGGGAAGAGAGACGGTAATCATTCCGCATTGAAAGCGATGGCTTTGAGGCCAGATAGAGCACAAACTTTACTGTTGACCTCTCAGGCACTTGAGAGATTACAGTACTTGACGTACAAGAATCCTGTCTATGAATTATCAATGAACTGCTTTTGAAAAGCTTTATTTTTCTCTGAAGTTCATTTGTTTACTCCCGCTTTCATCTGACTGACTCCCCAGGAATTAACATGCTCACTCACGTTAATCATGTCACCCTGTGTCGTTTTCTGCTCTGCTCTCACCACTCTGCAGGATTTCTTCAGTCTGTGTATTATGTATGTCTTTATCATTTTTTCTTCTCTGTTTGGTCTTGTAGAGTCAAGATGTGTATACATCCTACAAAGCCGTGCCTCAGGAAAACTTTGCAGAGGTTTTGCTGAGGACTGGCAAACTAGCTGAGGTCAAAACCGAAGGAAAAACCTTGTTTCCCGCTACAGAGGGTAAGCATGAAGGGGGAAAAACAAGACCTACATACACGATACACAGTTACACTCGCCTATTTCTTGACATAGGAGAAATGCAGATGCCTATATAATTAGCCAAATTTGAAAGCATCCATTATTGTGGGCAGACTAAACTTGATTTTAACCCCAAACTGGTTGCACCTGATCAGTTTTAGAACTGGGCTGAATTACTGTCGGATGATTTAATGTTCAAATTGGGTTGGCTGTCTAGCAGTTTGAGTAGTCCCACAGTCCAACAGTTCCCAAGTGGCTGCTGTCATAAAATCTGTTACAAACTGTAGTAAGCTTGTTTTCAAAACTATTGGAGTAGTAATTGTGTTGTTCCTGAAGCCGTCTTGACTGCGACTGTGGTGTGAAATGAAACTGAACTTTCACTGCAGAACAGACAGACCATATTGTCTGCCATCTGCGCCTCCATATTTTAATTTCTTTGTGCTTTCCATTCAGAGTAGAATTACAAAAATTAACACTGCTTCTCTTATTACTGGGAACATTTTTTTCAGTATGTGATTATCTTGTTGAATTAATTAACTCATTGGAATTGTCATTCAGCAAGATGAGCTTCTGTGTTTACATCCAGTGTGAACATCCGTGGTGTCCTGTGGAAGGAAGCTCCTAAATATTGATCTTAGTTTTTTACACTTTTGTAATAAACTGTAGTTAGAATGTTTTCAACTCATCAGAACCTCTACATTGATTTCCAAAACCCACACATCTGCTTGATTTTAGAAATAATTTTACATTTGCAAATGCACCTTTTAAATTTTTTTTTTTGTGAATGTGTTTTCAGAATGTGTTGAAGTGAAGTGCAGGTATGGCACAGTGGCTTCACAGAATATGATAAACTTCACAAAAAATGGATAAAATTGACATTTTGGCCCATACATCTTCACACAAAAACCCACAATGACTCCAAATGATTTGCAATAAAATTTGCAAGTCAAGCATTCAGACCCTTGAATCCGTACTGTACAAGCACTTTTAGCGAGTCCTTTTGGGAGTGTTTTTACAAACATTGCACACCTTGATTTGGGCATCTAGCCACTCCACCAAAAAGGCCTGATTGTTCGAGTGCTGCTGAGATGGTCGTCCTTCTGGCAGGTTCTGAAATCTGTGCAGAGGACTTCTGCAGCATTGTGTGAGTAATGCATGGTCCTTGAACTTTCAAAGCTTTAGAAATTGGTATGTACCCTTGTCCTAATTTATTTTATTTTTTTTTGGTCTTCATTTTTTTGTTAGCCTGGCATGCAGTGTCAATTGTAATATTTCATATGTTATATTATTTTACACAAATGTGTGTCTTTACCTTTGTCATTGTGGATTGTTGAATATAACTTTTTGGGCAAAATGACAGTTTTATCTTTGTTTATTCTGAAATGTAAAATGAGTATAAACTAAAAGCTATGAAAACTTTTTGAAACCACTGCCAAAAGTGCTGTTCCCTCACCTCTCCTCCTCTTCCCTGCCCTCTCCTCCCCTCCCCTCTCCTCATCTGTCTAGCCAGGGAGCCCATATGTGGTGTACTAGGGGCAAACATGGGAAGAATAGCCTCATATTGATTAATTAATGTATCCCCACGCATCCCACAGCAACAGTAAATAATGACATGTCACCGCGGCGATACCAGAGAGCTAGCATCAAGTCAAAACATCAAGGCCATGCTGGGTGATGGATCACAGCTGCTCGTCGTAATCAATGCCCCTACAAAAATAAAGAGCAAATGAATGCGAGTGTGTCTCTGCACGTATGTGTGTTTGCATAGTAATACGTGGGCACTGACCAATACAAGAGACACAGCTAGTGTGTACTAATGCCAGTTTTTTGCCATGTTAAATCTCCTGCAAACAAACATAAACACTTTGACTCCCTGTCCCACTGTCAATCATGAATAACTCTCTTTTTAAAAGTCACCTTCCCTTCGGAGCTGCAGTGGAGTATGACGTTTCGAGAAAGGAAAAAAGCCAGAATGAACTGCAATAAATCTGATAACAACTTTCAATTAATGACTCCTGTACCGGTTGCCACACCAGCTAAAATACAGACTAGGAGATGGTCTGTGTATGCACATACATTTATTGATTTATACCTGCCCCAAGATAAGATGTGAGTAATTAATGATAACACAACTCGAAAGTGATTCAGTGGTATTGAGCTGAAACAGAGACACACAGTTGCTCGCACGACTTCAATATACACACACACACACACACACACACACACACACACACACACACACACACACACACACACACACACACACACACACACACACAAGCCATAGAGCACTGCCATTGGCTGCATGTTCACCAGGCCATAATCAGTTGTTGTTCACACTGCCTGCACAGGTGAAGTAGTAATAATTCACTGTCTCTCCATTCTGCTAACAATGTGCCTGATTTAGCTGACGCAGAAGTAGGAGTGTGTGTGTGCACGCGTGTGTATGTGTGAACTTTGTGTGTGTGGTGTGTGCACAAAAACACACCCATCTTTTGCACCCACTCATCTACGTTGTGTCTCTTTATCACTTTCTGTTTTCCTCCTTCTCTCTCTCCCCTCTATCACATAAACAGAAATACTGCATGCTTTAAAGTCAGGGTTATCTATTCTGTGTGTGCGTGTGTGTGTGTTTACCCCTCTGGTAATTCCTGTCCTGATGGTATCAGTAGCTTTAGAGAGGCGTGTAATCAGCTCATTCTGAGGTGTAGCTCATTGAAACCCGGGGGGTAGGAGAGAAGGCGAGAGAAGAACGACAAATGGAGGAGGGTGGGCACTTTGCTTAAGAGAGCTGTTATGGCGCTTTAAACTAGTGCATCACTCCACCCCTGCTCACACACACACCACACTGAGCCATGTCAGGTATTGGCCTGTGTATGCACATATGCATATTAGTGTGCATTTTGTTTCAGTGTGTCTTTCCCTTCACCCTCATCTCTCTCCCAGTGTCCATGCTCTACTTTTCTCTGTCTGTTCCATTTTGTCTCAGGCTCTTATCACCAACACAGGCTTTTGTTCTCCTTGGGTCTTAGACTACAAAGTGATTCTGTCTGCTTCTGCTTCTCTCTGCTCTCTCCCACTGTGTCCTCACAGTGAGTTAGTGAGTGATTTTCCAAGGTAGTGTGTGTTTACAGTGTTTGGTGTTTACCAAGTAAATGTACACATTTTTATTCTAATGGTAGAATTGGGAATGTGTTTCAGGAGTTGGGATAAATGTCCAGACTGCTGTGCCCCATACTCTTTTTCTGGGATTTAATTGTAGCATTTAGAAGTTGGAGTTTGATTCATGTCCATTCGAGCATATGTTCTATTTTTTTTCTTATAGTACGAAGTGAAAATTACCCTGATTATACTACAAAAATGTTTATTGTGGCAGTAAATGGTTGGACAAAATAATGTCAGCAGATGATTTGGCTTTGGGAGTTTCAACCATATTTCACACAAGCACAGTATTCGGTTTTATCAGCACAGTCTGCTCATTTGTCATGGAAATGGATCTGTTTTAGGCTGTGGTGAACAATTTATTTTATTAGTGGTTAATGTGATTATTTTTCTGATTAACCAGCTAAATATCAGGAATAAGGGACAAATTCTCATGTCATTATGACCTATTTATGTCTTACTCTGTCTGACCCGCATTTCATAAACAAGACAGAAAAACTATGATAAACTGAGATAAAAACAACCAAAAACACATCAGAGGAGCTGAAACCACCAACGATTGCAGATAAATTAACTTGATTTTGAGATTTGATTTGATCATTCAATTTTTACACTAGCTTGAATGATTTCTTCCATACCTCTGAGAAGACAATGTGGTTGTGTTTTTTCTTTTTTTTTTTTTCAAACTGCTCTGTACATTCACAGGCCACTTTATAAGGTACACTTGTGTAATCTAATGCAATACAATACAGCAGCTGTTATAAGTTCTCAGTTTTTAAGTTGAAACTGTCAGAAAGGTGATAATTCTACTCTCTGTTTATTATTTAGTACAAAGTGGTTAGTGGAGTCGTACTGCAGTGCATTGTAAAAATAGGCTGCTATAATGTTTTGGCGACCTCATTTATTTTAATTAGGGGGGCCAAAACATTAGAACTACCTCTTCTTATAATGCATGCAGATTACACAGGTGTACCTAATAAAATGGCCAGTTACTGTAATGGATGGAAGGGAAGCCTTAAGTCAGAAGCAGCTTTTTCCTAGTGGCAGCTCCACCAGATTCCTGGTCCTGATGGAGTCAAACCCAGTTAAACATCCATACTAATAATCAAACCCTTCCGCCTTTACTTTTGTTAGATATGGGAGGGCTAATTTGGCATTCAGAGGGTTAAATTTGGATTGAAGTGCACTTAGATCAAGTTTAGACTCATTTGCAGAGCACTCAGTAGAAGTGGGCATGTGCTTACGCTTTGAATAATGACTCTACTCTGTGCAAGACGACTTACATGTCAACATGTGTGGGCACACATGCCGTTGTACACAAACACATACAGACACACAGTCGATGTACACAATAGCACAGCTAAAAGATGGACAGATTCCCAGAACTCAGGAGGGATTTTTAATGATGCTTCTTGACTTTATCCCCCCTCTTTTCTTTGCTCTCTATTTTTTCCTTCCCTCTCTTTTGTCAGGCCCACAGAGAGGTATATTCTGACAGGCACTGTTGTCTGTATTCAACAAACGTGGATGATACTCATCCAAGAGGGGAGTGTTGATTGTTAATCCTTGGTGCTTTAGTTAAAGTCTTTTCTTCCCCTTCTGTCCCTCTATCTCTCCATTCTGTCCAGTTTTGCTGCAGCTGGCCAATGATGCATTTCCCAGGGACATGATGCTGGCTCTGTCCTACTTACTGGCCCTGCCTCAGGTAGTTGGACTGACTCACTCTCTCTCGCTCACACTCACATACACAAACAAACGTGGTCTTTGAAGCATTATAATTGTGATTGTATTTTATAGGGACTTTTAATCTCCTACCTTTCTAGATAAAGTGTTGTGGTAGCCAGTTTGTGTCATGAGTAGTGCATTCAAAGTCTCACCTAAATGAAATTGTAACTCATACAGTGCACATCAGGTTTAAGTCTCGCTTAGTTTAATAGACATTCACACCTGTGCTGGTTTTTCATTCTTTGTCAGCTGTTAGAAAAAAGGTCTGATAGTCTGGTGAAAAAACAAGACAGAAAGAAACATTCAACACACAGCAGTAGATGGTGTTCAAGCAGATGTAGTGAAATCTGACACAAGTCTTACGATACATGCCTCATCACCACTGAAACACTAAATTGCTAGTGTGAATATTACTTAGATGTTTCTTGGAGAGCTTGTTACTGTAAGTCCAGTCAGATTAAAGTGATGTAATTGACTGAGAGAACTTTGGATTAGTCAAAACACTATATGAATATTTTTTTATTTTTTTTTGTAGCCCTAGCCTTAAACTTATGATTTTCAAATGTTGCTGTGTTTGTTGGATACAAACTGAACATTACTGGATTAAGCTTTGGAATTACGGAGAACAAGACCATTCAAAACATCAACACAAGTGTGATTCTGTGTTTGTTCTCCACTGTCATGCCCAACACAGCCATCATTTTCTTTTAAGTGCATTTTCACTTGTTTGTCTCTCTTACAGCCATCATAAAATTAATATTTAAAAATGCCATTACAACAACCTGTCTTGTACTTCTTTCTTATATTTGTCCATTCATATATGCAGGTATTGGACGCCAACAGGTGTTTTGAGAAACAGTGTCACTCTGCCTTGTCGCTCCAGCTGGCTGCTTACTACTACTCTCTACAGATCTACTCCCGCCTCATACCCTGCTTTAAGGACAAGAACCACACCCTCTACCAGGTTAGCATAGATTACTGATGATGTCTGCAAGGGAATTTGTGTCGGACAGTGAATGAAGCTATAGATGATATTCTGAGGTGGATGTGGTCTCCACATTCCTCCATTATTCTTGTAGCTAGTATTTTAAATCTACTAAATAACTACATGCATTTCTTTTTGTACACTGCAATGCTAAAAAATTTAAATGCAAATATACACAGAAATAAACTACCAAAGCAACAAAATGTGAGACTTAAAAAACATAGAAAGCATCTACATTTGTCACAAATAAAATATGCTCTGGCTTTAACAAAGGCCAGAGCCCAAAATATTGAGCTGTTTAGAGCAGGGGGGGGTTTTTTCAGCTCATGCATTTTTTATGTCAGTTATTCACTAATGTAAAGCATGTGAGTCATGAGAGTACCATGTGTTTTTATTAGGGGTTATTAAAATGTATGCACTATTATGTACTTTCATATATATAGTTTAGAATGAAAAGACCAGTTACAGGCAAAGTGAAGAAAAGAGCAGCATCAAAAATCTTACATTTTTAAAAGCTTTAACTGCTCAATCAGGTATTATGTAATAGCAGAAGAGGTAAAATAAGTAATAGTTCTAATGTGAGTTTTAAATAAGAGCTGTCACACAAAGATGGCTAAAACACTTAGAGGAGGGCAGCACTGTGGCATTATCAGTGAGGAGGGTATTTGGCTAATGGATGATTTAGTTCCCGTTAGGAAAACTTGAAAGTAATTATGCTGCATAAAAAAATAATGTTGTTCAAACCAGGTAAAAGGAGGGCTGAAAAGCAGTCACGTCTGAATTTGTTGAAGTGTAAATGAGCATGTCATCTGCATAGTGCTGAAAGCCAGTCCATAGTAAAACTCAACTCAATGGCCTTTATTTAGCAGATAAAGCAGCAATTTGCAGTGCCACCAATCTCTTCCTACCTCTTTATGTCTTCATCTGTCCTGACGTGTTGTCTACTTACTCGGTAGCAAATTTTAACTAAGCTAACATGTTTGTTAAACTGTTCTCAATTAACATCTGTTAGTATTGCTGACAGTATCGCATAATTACATAAATCCATGTTTATTGTTTTGTTTCAGCTTTTCATTTAAAACTACAGTATATAATGTTTATACCGAGTGGAAACCCAAATCCAAGACTTATTTTTTATGATTGATATTTTTATTTGATGATATGGTACAATCATCATTTTCACATCATCAAACACAAGCCTAGTGGCTCAGTGGTAAAGCATTTGGTTGGGATGCAGAAGGCCACAGGTTTGAATCCCAGCCACTGACAACCTTGGTGCCGGCCCCGAGCCCAGATAAAAAGCTGAGCGTTGCCGCAGGGAGGGTGTCCGGCGTTAAAAACAAATGCCAAATCAATGTGGGGAACACGTTCCGCTGTGGCGACCCCTGAAGGGACAAGCTGAAAGCCGGGGTCTATTTTAAACAGTTTTAGTGAAAAGGGAGGCAAAAAATGAACACAATCAGTCATAATGGAACAAACTGGGAAAACATTGCCCAGGTTGAAAATAACTGTAATTATCCTTTTACACATCATAGTCATCTACCTCCTCCTGCTTTAATCCAAAAGCAACAGTGGAATGTGTGTCTGCTCCTATTTGTGGATGGGTTTACACTTTGATATTTTCCCCTGACATTTTAATTATAGTAGTCAGACATTTTGCATAATTTAATGGCTTTTAGAGTTTTTGGATTATATGAAATTTGATTATGTTGAAATTGTAATTAAATGTTTGTTAAAAAATTATGACACAGACTATCATTTATGTAATTTGACGGCAGCGTTTAGGTTGTGTATGTTACATTATTTTTGTTTTTTTTTTGTAAGAAAAGCGCAAACATGACAAGACCAAGAGATCAAAATGTATGAGTGAGAACAACAAAAAGAGGGAAGGGGGAGTGTGTGTGTGTGTGTGTGTGTGTGGGTGGGGGTGGGGGGGGGTGATTGGCGGAAGATAAAAGAAGAAATTGCTCTGACCTTTTCCTTGAGTGGACTGTGGCACTCATGGGTTTTAGTCCAGGTGGAATGAAGGGAGGTAAAATGTTGAAATAAAAGAAGAGAAGAGAGAAAGAGGCCAGCAGAAGAAGTGGATAAGTGTGTCCCAGATGCCAGTCAAGGTCACGACTGTGCACAAAAACACACTCTTGCACATTCCCAGTCACACAAGTACACTAACAAGTTATATTCAATACTACACACACACAAATGCTCATTCCCACACATTGCCGCACACATTGCTCCTCCATCTTAATGGCAGTAATCACTCCTCAACCTCTTGCCTCAAGTGAAGTTCAAGTCCATTAACTTAAAATATATACAGCTCCTCTTCCTCTTCTCTACACTTTAGCAGTTGTACCTTCATTTTTAGCTCATTTTGTCTTTTTTATCTGTCATTTCCTTTGATTTTCTTTTTTTTTCTTTTTCGTGTGTTCTACTAGCAAGTGCTTGTTATCGTTGTCTTCCAGGTCTTGCCTTCACTCAGCTCTTATTGATGAGGTAGTAGCAACTTTTACTCTAACACTGATAGAAGCAATAGGGAAGAAAAGCTTTCAACCCTTCTTTTTTTGTGTTTTTTTTTCCTCTTGGATATTTTTTCCTTTTCCTCCACTACATGCTCTCTCTGTGTCCACCTCCTTTTTTTTTTTTCTTTTAGTTAAGTTTAATGAATGGCTTTGTTGGCATGACAGTTCTGTTTTTATGTGTCTCTCTGCTGCTTCTTTCTGTCCACATTATGTTGCTCATTCTGCTATCGTTCCTCCCTCCTTCTACACTCTGTTTAGAGTCTTTCTTCCCCTGTAGCCCTGTCTCACTGTTGTCGAATCTCTTCGTCCACAATACTATCTTGTCTGTGCATGCTTTATACATTTCTCTAGTGCTTTCTTTAGCACTCACACATTCTCTTATCTTTTAAGGGCACACATTGTGCAGCTTGTGATATTTAATTTCAGATATGTCTGACAGGGTGTCTCTCACATATGCTTGCTTTGCATTGCAAATAAGGGTTGACAAGAAAGTAGCATTACTTGCCCAAGCATGTGTTTTCATAGTTTATATCCACATAAATATTTATATGTATGTGTGCGAATCATTGCTTGTGTTTGTGTACTATAGGCTAACATGTTTGTCTGTGTCAGTGTTAGATCTCTTTTCACCTGACAGCGGGGTGTGGATTTGTGTGTTTTTGTAGTTGGGTGTCAAGCTGTCTCCAAGTGTTCCCACTCTCCACTTGAAGAGCAGTAACACTGTGTCTCAATAACTCTCACACTCTTTCAATTCTCTTGTCACTATCACATAATTTCATACCCAGGCAATAAGATGGCAAACACTCAAGCCACTGAAGTCATTCAGTTGCAAATAAGAACAGAACTCTCCGAGGGTTTACTCTGAGGTGTCTGATGTGTTTTTAGAGACTCAGTCAAGCAAGTTTCCACATTTTAAATGTACACGGTAGTTTGTGTACCTATTGGAAGGACATTTATACAAAGTTACAGTATGAGTAAGTATATTTTAGTCAGTTCCATTAGTTTATTGCAGTTACACTAAATCATCTAAGTTAAATTTACAGGTGATGTTGATGTCTCAAATGCACCATGTAGCACATTATTTAAATTATACTTTATTGATCACCGAGGGGAAGTTTGCCCACTGTCTGTTACTGTATCTATTCTGCTGCAACTGTGAAGCAGCAGTGGGCAGCCACAGCACAGCCCAGGGACTAATTCATGTTCTGAGGCCAGTAGTTGGGTCATAGGAAGTTGTAGAGAAATGCAGTTTATTTAAAATGCATACATTTAGGCTGTAAGTTAGGCCACACAAGCAGTTGGTTGATCATATAGATTATACACACCCAACTTGGCCAAACGTAGAGAAAATGTAGAAAAACCTGTAGAATAATTGCCAAGACTGCTGATTAAATATGTCATTTACAATTTAAAGACCAAATTCTTTTGTTTTTGTTTGTGCATCAAAATAAAGTATTTGATAATTTGGCTAAACGTTGGCTAAACTTTTAGTTTCAGTATTTGTGTTTCTGGCCTCTGGGGTTTCATTGACAGCCTGTCACTGTGTGCCAGGTACCAGTATTTGATTTGTTGAATACAGTATTATAATAACCAGTAGAAAAGAAGATGACCTAAACCAGTGGTTCTAGAGTCACTCTGATATTTCTCACCTCTCACATTATTACATTGCGTCATTAGTCTGAAGGTCTTGCAGCCACACAGGTTTGCCATAATGGCTTATCTATAAATGCCATTTCTGTTCATATTTAAATTTTCCTTACTTACTACAGAGGCCGACAAAACACACATCTCTGCTTCTTGAAGATTCAGTTGCCCACTATTGACTTTGAGGTCTTTAACTGTTACTTTCCCATCCAATTACACCTCCCCGGCATGATGGTGCACCACCAGCCTCAATGACACGGACGCTGGGTTTCCATTATTCCCCAGGGCATAATGAGCTGATTTCCACTTGCTTGCACTGAAAGTTTTCATTATACAAGCTAAAGTGCTTGTTTGCGAAATAGAGGCACTCTTTGGTGTAACTGTTCTGCTGGTAGTGTTAGTGCACAATAGCCCGTGTTAATGTCTGCTAAGGTCTGTTTACCTTTGCTTGTCAATGTTTTAATGTGTGACCTTTTCCTTGATTGTGTGAGAGTATGTGAGAATGCTTGTGCTTAGTATAATTGTAGCCGTAAATGTGCAGCCACTGTACAGCAATCTGCTGAGCAAAGACATTTTTCATTCAACCATTTACCTCTGATTGCACTTGCCGTTTTCTCAATGAGTATTGATCACTTGTGTTGTGCACACATACAGACATACATTTAATATTTACACAATTGCCGTACAGACACACAGACCATGACATTGTAGTTCATCATGCAGAAAAAATGCTTAGTCCTCTGAACATTTCATTATGCCATTAAGCTTTATAATAATGGTTTACAAATCATTGTTAGATACTTTACTGCATGTTCATGCACTCATTCAATAAACTGGAAAAAACTGAAAAGTTTATTTTTTAGTAAGTATGTTTTTTGATTGTTGCTAAAGGCACTCTTTGGCAGAGTGTCACGTTTTTAAGGCTGAAAAACCCAGCAAACACTTTACCAAAGGACTCAGTGCATAGGAAAAGTATTGGTGGCAAACATGAAAGCATTCTCCTAATAGCATCAAGAATGCTTGATAAAATTACACTTTGCTTACATCTGTTGACATTTTGCATTGACTGTATAGTTGCTGCTGGTTGCGTAGCTGACCTTGGAAGTGCTGGACCAGTGAGCCAGCTCCCTGTTGTGGAATTGACTGGAATAATGAGCTGGACTGAATGACTTCCCCTTCATAGAAAAGCACCACAGACTCAATGACTTCACTTTCCTCTTTGTTTTTCACAAATTGTGCACTTGTACAAATCGTGATTAGCACTCTATATTTCACCCATGGGAACCTAGTAGAGCAGCATAGCTGCATAAAGGGCCTTATTAGACAAATATCTACTCTAAATGCACTGTTGCAGTTCACTGGGAATGTTCAAGATTAGGTAGTCTCTAAACCTTTGATTAGATGCGTTGTATTGTCACTGCTAAGTTACTCCTGCTCCTCTTACTTTTCTTCTTGGCAGCGTTGTATCTTGCTTGTGATCATACCCTTTCTTGGTGTATTGTGACCCACAGTGCAGCCAAGCATATTTGCAGAGTGATTATACCTTTAGAATTGGTGCCCAGTTTCTCTAACCCTTGCATTTTTCTTAATTATGTCCACATACTGTATAAGCCATTTGCTAAAATCAATGCTAATGAGGCCACTGACTGTACAGTTAAGTGTTAGGCATGATATAAATACATCTCATTAAAATCATTACTAGCTTATTCTCTGGAGAGGGAAGACATCACTGTTTCTGTACAGCCTTTATCCTTACAACACAGACAGAAAGGAAAACTTAGATCTGGGTTGAATTTATATGTGGCACTGATCGTCTGTATGAAAATACACGGAATAATGATAACAGTCTTAACATTAAGAATTTATTGCACTCTGTGCCATCCAAATCCTTTTTAGGTGGGTGCTGATATAAATGAAAACAAATCTTTGATAATTACAGCTTGTACAGAAAAAGAATTTAGACTGCAGCTTACTGCATTGTGATTATCCCTGGTCTTGTATTATTTTATAGCTTGCAGGTTAAATGTATCTCCTTTTGAATAAAACATTTATAGCTCCCATACATTGCCATACGGACTAGTACATACATTACAAGGACCTGTAATTTTATTTAACCACCAGCACTGCTGGTTCAGCAGGTTACCTTTTTGGTTCTTATTTAAATGTCTACATAATTATTGGATGGATGCCCTGAAATGTGGACATTAATGGTTCCCACATCATGGATTGCAATAACTGGTTTTTCTCTGACTGTGGCTGGAACCATAAGAATTGAAAGTTTTGGAAGCAAGAGCGTGTGAGGAAGTTCGTCACAAATAGCAGGCATTGATGTAATTACAGACACAGCAAGCAGTTCGCACCACCATCTCAGCCATGTTTACTGTAGAAGGCGTATTTTTTGTAGAAAACTTGTTCTAATGCTATTCCAGCCATATAGATTGTACTTTTTCTCAGCAACGGCACTTATGGTTTAAGAGAAATGTGCAGCAAGTCAAGCACACTTCAAGCACAATTATGATTTTGGCTCTTTGTTGACATTATAGTTTGTATGATAACCAATTTGGTTAACTTAGGTTAATATGAAACTTCAGCAGTCTCATGAAGCCAAAACAAGTCAGCGTCATTTAAAGAAAAACTTACGGACACATTTCTGTTTCTCAGATCCCTTACTGAGCTGTGGTGTATGGAAGATTTAAAGTAGTTGTGTGTAAGGTTTGTTGTTGTTGCTGAAACCAACTTGGATCGAAAATGTGATATCAGACTGTCAAAAAGAGAAATAATTTGTATTGTATGTCAAAGCATACATGCATAGAGGAGATTTATTTTATCCTTATGCTTGTCTTGGGAAATGTTTGCATAAATATTTGTTTTTACAAATCTGAGGCAAAGGTCACTGATGCACTGTAGGGTTTTTTCTTTCTTTTTTAAAGCATAGTTATGTTCTGGGGCTTCAGGGCTGGTGTGGACAGTGGGAGTAATTGCAGTGACAAAGGCCTATTCTCACATGAATATTATTTGTGAGTAGACTATTAAGTGTTACTATAATAATATTTCACATAAATAAATAACTATTTTGGGAAAGAGACAATAGAGTTGTTCATAGATACATAGTTAGGACTGAAATATATACAAACCCGATTCAAAAACTGTTGGCACACTGTACAAATTGTGAATAAAAAAGGAATGCAATGATTTACAAATCTCATAAACTTATATTTTATTCACAATATAATATACATATAAAAATAGAATAAACATATCAAATGTTGAAATTGAGAAATTTTGAAATGCCTTGCCAAATATTGGCTCATTTTGGATTTCATGAGGGCTACACATTCCAAAAAAGTTGGGAAAGGCAGCAATAAGAGGCCGGAAAAGCTAAATGTGCATATAAGGAACAGCTAGAGGGCCAATTTGCACCATGCAGACTGTTATAAAAAGAAGAGGGGATGCGACACAGTGGTAAACATGGCCCAACTTTTTTGAGATGTGTTGATGCCATGAAATTTAAAATAAACTTATTCTTCCCTTAAAATTTCACATTTTCTCAGTTTAAACATTTGATATGTCATCTATGTTGTATTCTGAATAAAATATAAGTTTCTGAGATTTGTAAATTATTGCATTCCTTTTTTATTCACAATTTTTACCGTGGAATTTTTGGAATCGGGTTTGTAGTAATAACATGGGAAATTAAGACTGAAAATGAGAGAGCAAGTGTGGTAAACAGATTTGAGGATTTGAGGAAACAGATTTTATTTTTACATCGATCCCTGTGAAGCAGCATCATAGGATGGAAGACAGCATAGTAAAAAGAGCCAGTGGCAGTGGTGAAATACGTGAGGGTTTTTTGAAGACAGCTGGTTTCCTCCCAGCTATGTAACATCACGTACCTTATGCAATTATGTGTACATGTAAATATCGTTATATATTTTCTCCTTTTGATTAAAGAAATATCTTTGAAATTAAATAAGCATCTAATTGGATAAGATGTGGTGTTTTCTTACTTTGAAGATAAGTTTGACTGCACAGAATGCTTGGTAGAAAGAAAAGGGATTCTAGACATTCCCTAGTAATAAGGGACAAGGCTTGAACAATTTGAGCGCTCTACAAAAAACTAGCATTTGGGGATGTAAGGAAGGATGTAATTCAGATAGCTAAACTGATGAATGACAGAGAGTGAGAATGTAAACAGTATTTCATCATAAAAGCTGTATTTCATTTTTCAATCACTGGCCTGTCCATCACAGTTCCAGCTGACTTTCTTCTCTCTCGCATTTATCCCTTTTGTGTCATCCTCCCTTGTTTGAAAATTGTGTCCAAAATGATGTCTCCATTTGGAAACACCATCGTCTTCTTCTCTTCTTCTTTTTTTTTTAGTCTCTTCTCTATTACTTTCCTACTCTGTTCTCCTGGCCTATTTCCTTCCCCCTCTGATTTCCTTTACTTTAATTACCCCAACCCCCACCCCCACACACTTTCTACCTCTCACTCTCTCTCCTGTCCTGCTTTTGAACTGTTATTCTGCCACCATGACTGCTGCTAAAGCCACATCAAAAGACACACACACACACACACACACACACACACACACACACACACACACACACACACACACACACACACACACACACACACACACACACACAAACTGAGAGCACAAGAGAAAACAGATACACACGTCTGTGTCCACGCTCATATATTTCCAACAGCTATAATTACCTTATGCAAATAAGATCAACAAATAAACGATCTCATCCTGCTGGGCGACAGCATATATGATGCCAAAAACCAAATTCAGGAGTTCATTTAATTAGAATATGGGTGATGAGAGAGATACAATATTCACCTTGCGCTCCCTGTGCATGAAAATCTCAATCACAAATGTGTATGCACTGTCTTATTCGCTATAGGCCCGAATCACTGTAGCAATTATGGTTCCTGGTACATTTACTCATTTTGTCTTGTAGGAAAAAAATGTACATATTAAATTGCCTGATTTAGCTCAGGTGCAACTGTCAGTATTTTCCTGGAAGGAAAATTATAGGACAGCATAGTTGGTCTTTCCCCACCCTTTTCTGATGATTTTTAAAAAGGACAGACATTTTTCAAATTAGCCTTGTTAGTTTGGTATGGCGGGCGGGCGGGGGTGGGGGGTGGGGCTGGTGGTGGCAGTGGCAAAGTTGGTAGAGTGGCCGCCTACCGACCATAGGGCTGGAGGTTCGTGCCCCACTCTTCCCAAGCACATGTCGAAGTGTCCCTGGGCAAGACACTGAACCCCTAACAGCCCATCCCCAGCTGGGCAGTGCTGGTCCCAACCCCAGTAGAAATTGGGGAGGGTTGCGTCAGGAAGAACTGGAAGAACTGTGCCAAATCAACATCAACAGTATTCAGTAAAGACATGAAGACACTGGTATTAATACTACAATAGCACCATAGTACATCTGAACATTTTGGCAAATGCCAAAAATTTTATCTAGTTTAGCTTTCCTTTTTCTTAATTTATTCCATCCACCCATTTATTTATTTTTTTATTTAACTTCAGTATGATATTCAGGTTCAAATGTAAAAGGCTAAAACATGTATATAACGATATGAAAGATGTGACCAAATGTTACACATTACTTGTCGTACCTAAGTGCAGCCATTTGAAAAGGCAATGAGCTTTTTATTCAGAGGAGGGGCCAAAATTATAATTTTCTGAAATACCAAATGTATCTTTTAGCACTACAGCCCCACTATTTATTTTCATCTTTGAGGCAACTAGCATGAAATAACACATTCACCAGCTGGTTGTGTCTAAACCGACCATTTATTCCTATTTCATAGGCTGACCCAAAGGAGCTGATTCGGTTGGTCACGCAGCATGTGTCTGCATATTCAGACTGGCCAGAGGAGCTGCAGAATTTGATCAACCAGTTACATTTGTACAATGAACGCCTGAGAGATTTTACACAAGCCCAGGTGCTGCAGGCTCTGGGCCGTGGTGTAGACGTCCAGCGCTTTAGCTCCGATTCCGACTATAAGAAAGAGACCATCCTTGGTCTCACAGAGTAAGTAAGGAGGGGACTTACTGTCAGTGTTCCTCAATGAAATGATTAACTGACAAACATCTAAGTTTATTTGTTTGCTGGAAATAATTGTAGTTATAAAATATGATGCATCTTCTTTCATTAGTTTTTGTTTTTCTTAGGGTGTTTTTATGTAGTTTGAAAGGGTTTCCAATACTGCACATTCATATAAGTTGAAGTGATAATCCTTTCATTTTTGGTGAAATGTTATTAATATTTCCCTTCCCTTTCCTTGTGTGTTTAGGACACTGGATGATGATGTTTACAGAATCGCTCTGTCTCTGGCTAATCGCTACAGTGTTCCTCTGTGGGAGGTCTACATGACTCACCTTGAGTTCCTCTTTACAGATAGCGGGTACATGCACACACACAAACACACATGTGCACACAATTATTTAACCAGTACTACTTCACACCGTCTTAAAGACACATTGGCAGACTTAAATACACATTTTTTTTTATACAAAAAAAACGTATGGCTCACGACATACTTCAATATCCCATGTGTGTTAAATGTTGTTTGTGCAAATGTCTGTTATGAAAAAAGTGAATTTCAGTAACACTGCCTCAGAATTAAAACAAAATTACAACAAAACTTGCAAACATACAGTAGAGAGCATACCTAAAACACCCCAGAGTAAGTCAGACATCTTGTGAAAGCATGTGTTTATGCATGCGTTTGTGTTTTAGAGGAAGGCAGGATTATAGTTTTAGGGTCTATTTCTGTAATGTATTTGCTCTCTGACTTCATAGTTTGGGAACTTGACTAGCTGTGCACCTTTCCTTATTTAAATAAAATGCCTTTTCAGCAGAGTCAAAGATGGCTGTGTGTGTATGTGTGTGTTTGAGCATGCATGCGTATGAATCTGTCATAAATATCCCCGTCACTTTCTGATTTAAGGAAATTGTTTATGGATCTACTTACAATAAATTACAACCTATAATTTTGTCAACCCCCCTGCAGCTGCTGTGTGTGTGAGAGTTCCTACTAAAATCCTAAGTTTGTAACAAATGCTTGAAGAATATTCATATTACCATCTTGACTCGAGGTACCTGCAATATGTTTATTGATTTTAATAGATGGATGAACACAGGGATGGATATAAATACTGCAGAGAAGACAGGGGACAACTTAAAGGGAAAGACGTAAATGGGACTTAAACTTTTATTGATCCCTGCAGAGAACAGCATTCTTTGCGTTTCAGTTATCCTAACTGTGTAGCAACCAGCAGCAGTGCACTGCCCTGCTATACACCAAAGTCCATTTCTTAAGGTTGTTTCAAAACATGGAATGTAACTTTGCTGTCCTCTGACTTCAGTAAGAATTCAAATGCTGACAGATTAAGAGGGAACGTTTTGTGTTCAAACATTACTCTTTTTAGGAAGACTATTTTATATATTTATTACTTTAGCACAAAGGTACCAATGCTTGCAATAATGAGGTAAATTGCAACTCTCGAAAAATAAGTGCAGGGTAATAATATGGTCAAAGGGTAACAAATGCATAAATGCATTTCGAAGACCCGTAGAAAGACCTGCTGTGAACGTTAACAATATGCAGAGAGAGACAGGTCATTAGGTAGAGAATTGCCCACAATAGAAGTGTGTAGGGATGGATGGGGAGGGAAGGAAGCGCCAGATAAATGAAGAAAGGAGAGATGGATGATAGAGCTGAAGTGTTCCTGGGTCTTATTAACACAGAATAATATGCTTTAGAGCAATCAATACACAGCAAAACACCACCATTATCAGGTGTGTGTGTGTGTAGGTCATTGTAGATTAATCAACTTTTTGTGAACATGAATGTCACTTTTTTGACATTTTAGTGACAACTGTTAAACCGTTTAAATTACTTGTCCAAAGCAAAAAAGAAAAAAAAGTTTTGTCTCCAATGTTCTGCTGGATTTCACTCCCTGCCTGCTGCTGGCAGTTGCTGAACACATTTGCTGCCTTTTTTGCAAATTATTTCTTGCCAAACATGAGAAATAAATAGACATTTCTGGCGCCTTCACTTCTGACTTATTCCCAAGATGTTTTTTGCTTTGAGCCTAATGAGGAATCCTCAGAGACAAAGTGGATGCCTTTGAATTCTGTATTGCCCTTTTTCAGTTGCACATCTGGTGACCTTTTCTGGCAAATTATGTTAAAACTGTTTCAGAAATTGCCAGTGTTATCCAGTATACAGGCCTAAATGTTTGACTCCCAAGATATGACAAAAAAAAGGTTCCCCATAGTTTATCTTTTATTTAATAATATAGTAATCTCAAGGTATATGTTCTGCAATTTAGATTTTTTTTTAACCTAAATATACTGTATAGTTTAACAGGAAGTTACTGAAAGTTGAATTTCCAGTATCAGGTAATTTCTACAAATGAACAGAAGTGGGGACTTGAGTCACATGACTTGGCCTTGTCTGACCCAAATCATGACTTTGGTTTATTTAGAATAATACAAGACTTGCAACTTGGCTTGAACTTTACCACCAGTGACTTGTGACATTATTTGGGCTTTAACTTTGAGATGACCTGCTCTCTTTCCTCTGCCCGAAATTTAAGACCTATAATTGTGCAGCAACTCTGCTAAGACAACGCAGGAATGAATCAGTCAGCAGTGCCGCACAAACCAAACTGAATGTTGCGTCTGTCATTTTCTTAGTGCAGCATAAAGTACACATTGACACACTCTTTAAACCTCACCTCTCCAAAAACCTCAATAGTAAACTAAAAGTCTCATGTTTTGCTTTGACATGACAAAAACTGATGACAAATGCAGTGGCTCTCCAAAACATGATCTGTGTCACCTCCACCAAAAATCAAAAACTCAAAGTTCAGTGTGAGCTCCTTTTTTTTTTTTAGATTTAATAATAGTGGGGAAGAACCCGGTTTTATCATTTTTTGTGATCAATAATTACGCTTCACTGTAACACTGTAGTATTTCTGCTTCTCGCGCAACAAAATACACATAAATATAAATCATTGCATCTTTTAGTTATTTTCTGAAATGTTAGGGTCTGTAGACAAAGTCTGTAAGTAATTCAAAACAAGGTAAAGTTTAGTCACACCTGATAGTTCTCTCATTTATTTTTCCTTCAAATGGACAATACTTACCTGGGACTCTTCTGCTGTATTAGGTAAAGCACCTGCCAAACCATGAGAAACTCAGGATTTAGTGTGTACTGATTTATAAATATTTCTGGATTTCATACTTCACTCAACAGCAGTTTTTTGTAGATCCATGCATTATGACTTGTTTTATGAGTCAAGACTTGACTTGGAAGTTTCTGGTCCTGCTTCAGGGTTGGTTCGTGTTGACTTTGGGACTTGACTTGCTACTCGTAATCAAGAATTGAGAATTACTTGAGACTTATAAAAATAAAAGCGCAAATGTTGGTAGGGGTTAGTGGGACAGTGGGTGATGCTGTTGCCACACAGGTTTTCTACAGTACATTCTGTGTTCACCTGCGTTAGTTTGGCACTTTAGCTTCTGCCCTTGTTCATTGCTGAAGCATGACTACAGTATGACTTGGAACATGTTTCTTGGAGTCACAGGGGAGAAACCACAGAGAGCAGAACATCAACCCACAAATACAGCTGCACAGCCTCCGGTTGAGTAATGATCTCAGTTATACAAAACCTGTTATTTCTGACTGAATTGAAACAGGTGCTATTTTAGACAGGACATGGCATTTATGACACATCAGGTCTGACACTTCAACAAAGCAGTCAGTCCATTTATGTCATAAGCTTCTCATTTACGCTGATGTTTCAAACTGCCATATGACCCTGTTGAATGGCTCTGCTGCTTTTTCTATACCCCCTCAACTTATGCTGGCATGTGTGCAATATTTGTATTTTTTGCCATACGAAAAGTATAAAAACTGACTCCAAATTATCCATCTATCTAGATCAAATTGTCAAATTTAGGGTCAAGCCTATATTATGGGTTATTTAACTGTTGGTATTTGGGTAGCTGCTCATGCTTTATTATGCAAAGCCCAAACAATATTAAGTTGTAAACAAATCTATGCTTGTAATTATGGTCTTGGCTTGCACACCTCCCAGTTTACTGTGTTGCTTTTTCTTGACACTCGATGGTTGGATGTGTGTAAATGTGTGACAGGAAATTGCCTCACAATTAAAAAGCGAATATGCTCCATGTCTCCAACACACTTTATGAAAAATTTCATATGCCACTGTCCTTTACGAAGCACACCAATATATACACACATGTACAATCCCCTGCTGGACAGTAATTTGTAAACAAATTAACAGTAGAAAAAAATACAGCTTGCATAAATTCAAGCAACAATGATGTACTAAATTGTCATCACTGCTCTGCCAAAGCTCCCCTGGAGTTTAATTTTGGCTGTCTGATTACCACATTAATTAAATATGCCTCTGCGTTTAAAAATATTAGGAGCCTAGTTTTGTTTGGACATGGTGGAAAAGACAACAAACAGAAGATGGTAATACGAGAGGGCAGGAACAGCATAGAAAATGAGGAATACTCTAATAGACTAAATCAGTTCCTTGCTCCAGCTTGTGAAGCAAACAAGAAAAGATTGTAATGAGAAGCTTCTGGTATTACAGCCACCTGAACAAAACAGAGATGGAGTGGGAAATTGTGTAGTGTACAGACAGAAATATCACCAAGCGAGCAGATGTTGAAATGCAAGTGTGCAATAGACTAGTGATAAAACTGTCATGGACAGAGATGCTGAACAAAGAAAAGCTGAACGCTGTGGGGAAAGAAGAGAGGAGATGCTCACAACCTGAGCAAAGAGACATGCTAAATACCCTTTGTCAGTGGATACAGAAGAGAGATAGAGACGAGATGACGATACAGCTTTGAAGGTCTACAATGACATTCAATGAAAACAGTGCCTGACATGAACACTGGGCACAGCTGTTTGTGTTCCTGCCTGTGTGCACCTGCCAAGGAAATCTCATAACTACCCTCAGAAGGCACTACCTGTTGCTTCTCTTGCCGGATCAGTCACTTTGGAACCACTGGTTTTAAAAATAAAACATCAAACCTTTGTATCTATGTGTGCACTCAGGAAAAAGACAAGAAGGGAGGAGGAGTTCTGTTGTCTCTAGTCTCATCTGAGCCCCTGTTGTGAGGATGATTAGTATTATTTACATTTTTCAGCTTATTGTCAGTTGCTGTGGTCTCTATTTTGTCATTAGTGAAAGCATCCTGACTCTGATGGAGAGCCCAGAGGAAACATTGTCCTCTTTGAGGTTGTCCCGTACTGACAGATAAACAGACTTGCACTAACACACACCCCCCAAAAAACCTCAGCTTTCATAGAGCCCCTTAGTGATTGCCAGCAACTATCTTTACTTTGCCTTTTCATGCTTTGTATCTTTCCTTGTTTAACTCTGTGGGTCTCTGAGGGGTTTTTTTTCTTTCTTTTCCATTTTTCCTCTCTGGTGTTTTGCTTGTGTTCTTTCCACATATCCTCTCATTCCTCGGACCACCTGCTGCTGTTGACTTTCAGTTCTGTGGCAAAATACATTTTTGAAAAGCAAAGCAATGCACAAGTCGTGTGCAACTTGAACAAATTGCCAAATAGGTTTCCGCACTTTTTTCCCCCCACTCTCTGAACTCAACATTTCTCCTCTCGGATCCTCTACTTCTTCTCTACATTTTCCCTCTGCCTTTTTCCAAGATCTTTTTTATGTCAGAGCTGACAAAGTTCTAAAACATATTCTGAGTAGTAATCTATGAAATCCTCATTTCTCTTCCAGTGGACTGTATCTTTGGTGATAAGGCTGCAGATTGCACTGCTTCTTTTGCACAGCAGTTTTTACAAACTATTTTCCAACCAAATACTCTCCACTGCTGCATTTTGTCATCCTTTGATATTACTGTTGTGGAAGTTTGAGTTTTTGTCAATATTGTTGTTTTGGCTTATTTTTGGTAGCTATTGCTGCTTATGTGACTGAAAAGAATATTACCTTACTTATAGAATATCTATTTACAGTCAGTAATTTTACTTGAGATTTTTTATTTATTATTCTCATTTTTCCCTTCATTTTCTCTTTCCCCTCCAGGCTCTCCACCAAGGACATTGAAGCTCGGAGCGAGTCCCTTGGTCTGTTTAACACTTTAAAGAGTGACCCTCAGGCCTTTTACAGCCACATGACCAAATACGTTCTACCCACTGTGGAGGGAACCGACTTGGCCCGTCTGCTCTACTATTACACATTACTAGATGCTGCAGGCTGTGAGCATTACGTCACCTCCACCATCAAGCCAGACTCCCATGTCAAACTCCTCAAAAAGCTTCGAGCTGTTGCCAGCGGTGAGATGAACACAGTTTTATTCTTATATATTAGTTATTGTAATGCAGAAGGCCCACTTACTGCGTAACATATCTCACACAGCAGACGGTTGTTTAAAGGACAGACAAATTGGGAAATTCCAGTTAGTATGAATATAGTAAAACCAGAACCAAACAAATATCAAATTTAATCAGTGCTGAATGCAGCAGTATTGTAAACATGTTTAATTGCAACCAGTTAATCAGATTAGCATTGGCTTTATTTTGCCTTGCCTTATTCTTAGTTTATGAAAATTTGCAAATCTTTCTGCTGCTAATGCAAGAGGGATGTTTACAATTTTTTTGACTAACTATGTTGTGCTCAGTAGTGATTTATTTTTAAGCAGTGCTGTTTCTGAGAAGTAATTCTAAGCCTTTAATGTCAATGATGGTTGCTGACTCACATATTGACAGTCCTTCTATCCCAAAGATGAGCATTAAATCATATGTGTTCTACAGAAACATTTGGTAGCTGAACGTCTGAATAAAACTGGTGAAGTTACCAATATTCCCCTTTGAAGAACAGATACAGATCCCTATTCTTCTAGACTCACATATTATCTTTATCTATTTGCTTATGGATCACAAGGAAACCGATTACCCTCTATTTTTGTTGTCAATCTGCCTGACACACCAAGCTCCTGAAACAACTATGTAACTGCATAGTTGTTATCACTCCTACTTCTGTGGCTGCAACCTCTCCAAGGACGTCATGTCCAGGTTGCAGCATGCCACAAGTTTGGTGCTGTAGCTAGATCGCTCACACCTGCCGTGTATGGGTGGAGGTGGTGTCACTTTCCGGTAAGGTTCAGTAAAGGTCAACCGCGTGTCAGCTGTGTTTTCACGCCTCACTTACTCCTTCTGCTTCTGATAACACCACAGCTCCTGGCGGCGACATTCTGTTTAACACACATGCACACACATACACAAATCACATGCACACACATTTGAGTTATCCTCATGAAGTTCATTTTAGCAGAAACAAACTTTATTTTAAGTTTACACTTCCACTGCTACATTTTGTGTTCACTGCATAAGCTGTTTGCCAAACCCCACATCTCTAGGTTACTGTTATCTAAGCTTTATTCTCGAATCTCCTTGGTTTTGTAATGGACAGAAGAAGGTAATCTTGCCTAAAATAACAACTGTTGCTGACAGCTTACTTAGCTAATTAAGCAAATTGCCTGACTTCTTAAATTGTCTCACTTGTTAAAAAACATAAACAAGGCACATTCTTTGGTTCTTGTGTCGTGGAGGTAGTTTGCCCTTTTTTAAAGTTTAGCATTACAAGACAAAACAAGCTATTGCAGTATACCTACTTTGGGCAATATTGGCTGGAGTTGATGGAGTGAAAATGCCACCTTTCAAACTTTTCAAATGCTGAGTATCTCTCTGACACCGCTGCACACGGTGGTTAGTCATTTCCTAAGCTGTGCCTAGTCAGTGTGGCTAAGCTACAATTGCACAGCTATGGCAACATGGGCAGTAATAAATACACAGCACTCACATATACATGTATGCATGTCACTAAATTGATTATTACTCATATACTGACTTTGTGACATTAACACTTACAAGCTAACACCTTCTGCATCTTCTCACTCGCTCACTCACATAGACACACGTACACAAATGCATACAAACTGCCGAAACGTAACCCACACATTCACACTCAAGTTGCAAAATTGACACACAGGCTGTTGCTGTGTCTTTAGGGCCACCAACTTTCTACTAACACTGTCCAACCTTTGAGTCACACTTACACGCATACACACATTCAAAATGTCTACAGTAATTTGCATTCCTGAACAGACACTTGCGAGCTACAACAACAGTTAGAGACCAAATGACAGAGGCATTCAGACAGTGTAGGGACAGGTGGTGTGTCCAATGTTCATCACATTTTCAGACTCCGTACCAGGCGACTGTCTGAGTAGGCTCTCCTGAGGAAGGGGATGAGGTGTCGCTTGGGTGTGGAAGAGACAGAGGCAGAGATGGGTGTGGGTGGGGCATGCGAGTTAACAGAGAAAACATGTGTAAGTGCATGTAACTCTTCTCTGCAGTTTAACTGTCTGTCTGGGCCTGTCTGAAAGTATTGTGTGTGGGCGCTCATGAGAGTTTTATATATAAATATATGTGTGTGTGTCTGTGTGAGGGGACTCAAAGCAGCGTTAAAAGAGCTTTCCCCACAGACAGACCAGTGTTAAATATTTAAAGGCCAGACAGGCTATGGTATTACCACAGTAACGTGTCTGGCAGACCAAGAGCATGCCACCATCTCTCTCTCTCTCTCTCTCTCTCTCTCTCTCTCTCTCTCTCTCTCTCTCTCTCTCCCCCCCCCCCCCCCCTTCTCTCTGGGCACAGGAGAAATGATGCAAAAAGACAGATCCACAAACTGTTCAACTTTACACACACATAGACAGACAGTACCATTTACTCAAAAAAGGTCACACAGAAAATCTTTGTTCACGTTTACCTTTTACTCTGTTCTTTGTGTTTGTGTGTATATATTTCTTTGGTGCTGACAATTCTTTTCCATTTCAGATCAGAAGTGGTTTTCCTGTAATTGCTGCTGTTCAAATATTATGTAAATATTGTAGTATAGTATGCACTGTACTGTATACATAAAAAGATGCCAGGAAATAGGCATCCCATAGCTTTGCCATACCTGGCAAATATTCAGATATGGATATTTTAATATATTTATCTTGAAAGCAGTGAATATGTAAGACAGAAATATTTATAACCTGGTCAAAGTGCTACAGAGGATCATGTGTACAAGGACGATGAGGGAGCCAATTATGGGCAGTGGGCTGCAGTGCATGGGTCAGTTGAGGTGAAAATATTATCATTATGCTTAAAAAAGTCTACTGTATCTCTCTTGTAGGCTTAGACTACAGGAGGCTGACTGATGAGTCCTTGGATCCACTGGCCACTCTGCAACCCGTTTTGACCAGTCAGAATGTGTTGTCTATATCTAAACTTGCCAATCGCTTGCCTCTGCCTGGTGTTGAAGGGGCAACAGTGTCACCCAGTTCAGTCCACGCAGTTTGGCTGCAGAAGCTGTTTTGGAAGGGAGACCCCCAGCTGCTAAAAAGACCTCCACAGACTGACCAAGACTACCTCCATGCTTATGACACCTGTGCCAAATACTTTGACAGGCTGATGCCTGCTGATGCCGTCCACTTCCTGGATAGTATCACTTTCTCCCCGGATGCAGCCAAACACGTAAGCCTAAATCTTGGCAGGCAAACAACAGTGTTAGTGTAGAGTTTTTGTCCTGCTTTTAATATGGATTCTTATATACCAGGCAGAAAAGAGCAATTAGTTGTTTGACACATTACAGTTTGAAGGAGGCTGGGTTTTCTATTACCATCTCAGACAGGACCTGGTGGGAGTTTGGCACATAGACAGTTTGTAATTACAGCACAGAAGGTAGTTGGTTCCAGGCAGCCACCCAGACTGAATTCATATTCTGTAAAAGGAAGAATAGTGGGGATTTTCAATCAATACATCAAACTGTCATATTCCTCACTCCATACTCTTTATTGTCTGGCTGGTCGTCTCTCATGCCTCCGGCTCAATTTTTGGAATGTCAAAAGCCCCTTCCTAATTTTAAATATATTATTCTGTTCACATCCTTACTCTGTCGCCTCAAAGCAAATACCAGTCATGATTTATAAAAGAAATTATAAAATTGCACAAGAAATGTCAGCCACATAATTATAGCACTGAAAAATTGTCCTGCAGAGGACTTAAAGTGCCTCAGCTCACCTTATCAATAGTAGCCCACTGTTTTTTTTTTTTTCTCCCATACTGGCACCTCGCCACCTCACCTCTTCAGACCCTACCTTTTCTTTCTTTTTTTATTTTATGTGCCCTGTGTTTCCATGCAGCTCAGAGAGAGCTAATTGATCTCTCTCGACTTCAGAGCCAATTAAACTCCAATTCCCAGCAGGCTTCACGTTTTCCCACATTGCTTTTTAACATGCAGATTACCTCTCAGGAACAAACCGTCTGCTCCCTTCTTGCTATTTCTTTCTTTTTTTCTGTCCTTGTTGAGCCCTCAAAGGGAAAACCATGACCCTTCTTGCTGTTAAGAAAATATGTGACCTTTCACATACCCACTGCCCCCCACAATGAATTGATCCATCTCCCACAAGGCCAAGGGGTGAGATGGATGGCTGGGACTTATCTTAACCTCCTACTGGACGCAGTTTAAGAGGGAAACAGAGTGTTGGCATTTTTCCCGTCTCTGAAGTATTGATCTAGGATAGCCTCTTTAGTATAAGCATCCCAGTTTCCACAACCTCCAACCTCTTTTCAAACCTTGCCCACAGCTTTGATTGATGTTTGTTGTGAACATCTGTGTCTAGTGCTATAGTCCCCACTCATACGTACCTAAATATATGCTAGGAGACAAATGCATTACATACTTACCTTTTAAAGAAATTCTACAGGTTTGTCAGGAAACTCAATTTAAGTGATCCTCCTGTCCTGACAGAGAAAAGCGCTGTCAGTCTGAGTAAAGCTGTTTTAAAATGCAGTACATGTGTCTATAAGTATGTGGCTGAGGTAGGTGGAAATGCAAAGTTGGGTGGTTTTTAAGCATTCTAAATTTGATCAATGTGTTGTGGGAACTTGTCCGCTTCCATGCAAGAGAGTAAAATCTTCTCCAGCCTTCTAAGGCTCCCCCCAAGAATGATTATCCTGCTCTCACTGAATATGATCAATTAGACCAGGCTGGCAGCTACTGTATGATCTTCCTCACACACACATGCCACCCAAGCACTTGATGGTGTTTTGGTGTAGATATATATTGGACTATCCAGCCTCTCCTCAATATGTGTTTAGTTTCACCTCTGCCCCTCCTTAATTTTCTCCTTCTTTTCTGTTCCACCTCCTTTCTGTCTTGTTTTTCTATCCTATTCCCCTCTCCAGCTGAGCATCCAGGCGAGGTTGGAGTTGATAAAGCGAGCAACTAAAGCCCTGCGCCAGCTGGGTGAGAAGAGCAGAAAGAAAGGGAGCGATGGTGGGGGGGAGCAGGAAGGGAAAGACCCAGCAGGGATGACGTTCGAAGAGGCTCTGGCACACCTGCAGCAATCACAGGCCCACCTGGACACTCTGAACCATGCCTTCATCATGTCACTCAAAAACAGCCAGCAGGTAAACCCCATCTGCCTGACACATTATTCATTTTGTTTTTCATAAGTTAGAAGGTCGCTTTCTGGATATAAAGGTAAATGATCAGTTTAAAACATTTGCAAGGCAATTTTCCCTCTACACTGAAAAGTTTGGAAACACTAAGACACACAAAATGTAAAAAAGCGGTTACTCTTAAACTGATCATCCGCATCCTCCCAGGTGTTAACACATGTTAAAATAAGTTAATGTCCAGTAAACCAATAATACTGTATATTTGGCTTTTCCTCCATAGGGGGAGAGACCCGCAATTTCCAGTGTAAATTAGAACAAAAATGGCCAAACAAAAACATATTTCCTTAGAAACTAGTCAGTCTATACTTAGAAATGGAGATTATTCTATATAAACAACATATAGTCAAGAAATTAAAGATTTATTTAAGATATGAATGCAGACACATCCTGCAACTAGATCCAATCAGGACAGATGATGCAGTGGAAGCCCCAAGTGCATCTGCCAAAGAAGCCAAGTACTTTTCCTTAAGTCCCTAAGAGTGTCCTTAAATTACAGACACCTTACTGCTCCTGAATTGGCTGCATTGTTGAGTAAAATCTAGACAAGATGCCTGCCTGACACCATTAGTGAAACATGGACGTGGAACTGAGATGATCTGGGGAAGTATTTACAATGGGAGATTGGGTGGTCTGCATCATTTGCAAGGCATCTCAATCAGCTTGGGTGCCACTGCATATTGAAAAGGCATTTCCTCTTGGCAACAGCTAAGTGGGGACAGGTTCTATTTATTTATTTAGAAAGTATGTTCAACATATGCTCAAAACTTTGTTTTGTGATCGATTTAGAACTATATTAATAAATACAACCACTAAAGATAATGAAACTACATAAGCTTTTACACTAGGTCTTTTCAAAGTTTTTCTTTCCAATGTAGGTAAATTTAAATGTTATGTTAGAAACTTTAGTTAAAGCTATTTAAATATGTTATGATATTGTAACAAAAAATAATGTGTCAGTAATAAAGCACTAGGGATGCATGGTAAATATTTGTGTCGCTAACAGGTAAATTGATCAAAAAATCTGCCAAATCATCTGATCTACTGGCACAAACGCTGACACACACACTAGCCATCACAGCTATATGCTTAAACTGAACTCTTGCTTGATTCCACTTGACACTTGATTCCTTTGCTTGTTCATGGGGTCACCTTTAGTTGGAAATAGTGATTGTCTCTGTATGTAGCTTTTTTGGGCTTATGTATGTGTTCGCGTGTGCAGCATATTTTTGTGGTGGTTCTGCTCGACTAAGCGCTTCACAGCCTCACTGGGCCCAGTCAAGGGTATATTAATGTAAATGTATGGGCCGCTGTTTCAAATGAGCCCTGCCGTATGGTCGTGTATACAGTATGTAGACCATGCTGTATCTCATTAAACAAAGTCACACTGACTTACTCCACTGTCACCTCCCAATGGCTGGGCCTGTGTGTGTGTGTGTGTGTGTGTGTGTATGTGTGTGCCTGTGTACACAAAAATAAATGTAAGGGTAGAGAGAGGGGACGTTATGATTTGGTCAGCCAAGTGTTGCTATGCAACACAGGTTGGGGCTTTCTTGAGCCCCAACCTGTGTAAGTCAGTAATATTTAGCCCCTTTTCTATCTATAGTTGTAGGCTCAAACACTCCATAATAGACATGATGATACAAGCATTACAAAGCAGAGATCTAGGCTAAAATCATAAAATCATAGCTCGCTCTCTCTCTCTCTCACATGCACATAAACACATACTCCCATGACCTCTACAGTGTAACTTCCCTTCTATTGGTGCAGGAAGCGATTGTATCTTTGGAGATAGATAAAAAGGATATAAGAACCAAGAAAGGGCAGATAGGTTGAGAAAAATAGATAGAAGAACCCTGTAGGCTCTGTTTGGCTATATTTTGGTCATTTATCAAGTGTACGTGACTGGCTACTCAGAATAATAGTCGACTGCCAAGGAATCTACCACAATTGCCTTCATCTGCCACAAAAACATCAAAATACACCCTGCAGGTATTGTGTATGTTACAATACCTGCAGTCAATACCTACAAAAAACTGTGGCATGAATATCAGTCCACAGTGCCCAGGATAATTTGGGTTATTACCTTTTAACACACATGCCCATCTATGCCATCCATTCAAAAATAGGGGTACACAAAGATAGATTTTGCCTTCCTCACTGGCCTGTGGATATGAATACAATAAATCATTAGATTATTATAAATAATGAATATCATATTAATATTATTTGGTATGAATATCAAAACCCTGTTTATAAATATTAAAAACAGGAGAAGTGACAAATGGCACTCTTGTTATGTCCTTTGTCTCCAGCTCTTAAGAGACTCCTTTTCTAGTATTCACAATCACATCCTTAACTTCTCACTCTCAGATCACAACTTGCTGCTGTTTTAAAGTCAGGTATTTATTTTGATTTTATGATTTTTTTTTTTTCCATATCCACTTTTGAGCTCAAAGGGGAGAGTGGTGTCTATTGAAGAGTAAAATCAGTTTAACATAGTAAAAAAACACAACCAAAATTAAAACAATTTTTTATAATGTATCTGTATGCAAGATTTTAAGATGGTAAATATTATTTATGATCATAACAGATGTTACCAGTCAAATTGCTTTACTCCCTCAATATTTACACCCGTTTAAGCACCCATAAAAGTAGGTCCACACACATAAATAGCATTTCCTGTTTGAGCTGCTCATCCTTTTTTATTGGGAGAGAGAAAAATAAGCAAAGGGGAGCAGGACAGTAAAGAAAGGTGAACGGGTTCAGACAAGTCCTGCTCGCTGGGTTAATACCTGCTGAAAACCAAGCTCGAAATTTGGACTTCCTTCACCACATTATACTTCCTTCACTCACCTTTGAAGTTCTCAAAAATATGCAATATCTATATATATCTTTACATTTCTTTATTCCACGTATTACTTTTTCTTCTGCCATCTTATTTTTGTGCATCTCTAGTTGTCCTTTGTAAAAGTTGAGAATTTTTTATGAACTCTGTCAACCTATATATTGTGATTAGTCTTCAACTTTGTGCCTTTTTTTATCTCTCTCTTCTTTTTCTTTTGTAATATTTCCCCTGTCAGGTCAAATATTGTATGTCTGCACCACTACACACCATCACTCATGTTTTGTTCCTCTGTTCCAGGAACAGCTCCAGGGTTACAGTCAACTTTATGATTTGTCCCGATCTGAGAGGTCAAAAGTACATGAGCTGGCAGTCACCATGGCAACTGATGGGCAGCCTCTGGAGCGCATAGGAGAGCTTTTGCGTGTGGCTGTTAGACCGCTGGATCTGTCAGTCAAAACGGTGCTTCGTGATGCAGTGGAGAGAGTAGTGGCAGCACTCAGGTATTAATTACATGCCTCTTTCTGTTTTCTTTTTCTTTTTACATACGTGACAGAAAACACCTAAATAATTATTTGACATCCCCTAGGCTACACTGAACATGCATGCTGTTCAGGCACATTAAAAACAGGGGAGGGGGTATTACTGAGCCCTGAAACCTAAAAACAGGGATATTGTAGAAGCAGATTAGTAAGCAGAAGTAGGGACACAAAAGGGTGGCCTTTCATAGCATAAATATTAATAGCACAAAGCACAAATATGAACTGAAATACAAAAGAATCACTATTCAAAGCTCCAGCCCCTCAACAAGCTGCCACCTCCTCTCCCTCTCCACTCAGCTGAATGGCATTTTACCTTCCTAACCCACTGCAACCTATCACATGCTCAGGTGAGACTAGGGTGAGCTAAGATTAATATCTCACTTACTACTGACATCAACATGTGGCTAAGGATGTGCATACAGTACATGACTCTAAGTAAACCATATTTAACAGAATATCTATTTTTACCTACCTTTCTTAACTTATCAGTGTTTCGCTGCTAGGGAGACCTAATGATGCAACCATGGCTCGACTCTCCTTGACTGAGCAGCTAATTCACGCCATTATGACAGTAGAATGACAATAGAAAACATCACACACTTAAAACATGGTAGACTCCTTTCAACAGCCCTTGACTGTGGGAACCAACAATAAAGCAAGCAACCAGTACATGCTTATTTTTACCAAAACAGAAAAAATAGACTGCAAAATATAAAGGAAAACATTGTTTATGTTGGGGAACAGAGCCTAGTGACAAGGGAAAAGAGTGACCTTTTCACAGTGCTCAATGACGAGCTTCACTCTACACTTATTCATTATTATGGCAAATACAGTTTTTTGCTTTTTCACTGTGAGTTAGATGAGAAAATTGGTATCACTTATAAGCTGTTTCAAGAAATGAACAACTGTTAAGCTCATAAACTATCACTTAAACGTCCTGGTTTACAAAACATTTGTGAACAAAAACAAATTTAATATGCTTTAATTAGAAAATTCTATTTACAAAAACTAGTAAAAAAAAATTTTATCCTACTTTAGCATAACTTAATAACATACACGACTAATTGTCTTGTATACAGTTGCCTAAATAGAAGCCAGCAAATCATTTAGGGCCACTGCAGTTAAATTTTATCTACTAATCTACCAATTGTTTAACCTTTACTGAGCTGAAATCACATCTCCCCTTTTTTTTTCTTTAGGATTACAACCCTTTTAATTCAATACAACTGTCTCAACACCTAGTGTTTATTTTTGTGGGTAGACCAGTTGTTTTCACTACCGTTATAAATCATTTATGATGTTGCACACTGGTAGGCTCCTGTAGGCCCCAAGGAGTTCTGGAATGAGTTAATATTAGCACAGCATTGAGAAAATAACACCACTGTAGGCTTGTGTGCTGTGTGTTCTCAAATACACTAACCATTAGTTGTCAGATCAGTACATGTAACTGCTTATTTATTTACCTCTATTAATCTTTTTTTTTACACATGATGTTGTGCCCTTGTCAAACAACATCATTTGCATGCACCTTTTTTGTGCATAATCGGTCAGATTTTTTATGTGCTGTAGGTTTATAATGCAGATCTATTTTAAAAACAAGTGGGATACACAAGTGCAAAAAAACGAGAATGATGTTTATTCTAAAATACTGAAGGCTAGCTGAACCCACCACCTACCGTACTACCGGATCTCTGTTGGTTACTATCTGAAAATATACTGTGTATAAGTACACTTCGGGCTTAGCGTGATAGGGGGGAAAACACTGTCAAAACAAATGCCTCAAGTGTTGAATGCACAGTTTTGGCCCGTGGGAGTTGGGCTCGCAGAATTTTGTTGTTGTCTTTCTACTCCCTGCATTTAAAAAAAGGTAGATGATTCACCTCGACATTTGTGCCGAGCTGCTGGATCATAGAATATATTTCAGCACTGTATGGCTTAACACTGAAAACCACATATTTATTATTGAGCAACAGTTAACAAAACAGAGTATCAAGTTGTATTTACACACACATGTTTTTAATGTATGTCCTAAGAAACGTGTGTGCTAACCCTGCCTGACCAATGAGTACAGCTTTTCTGACAGGGCCAGGTACCATCAGGCCAGCTGATAAATGAGTGCCAAACACCTTGATTATATTCCTGCCTCATTTCCTGCTTCTTTATGGATGCTCAATGGCGCATAGTGCAGATAGATGGCACCTGCTTTTACAGGCACGTGCACACAGAACAGAAAATGGTTGTGCACGTGCAAAGACATTTGCATCTGTGTAGTTAAGCAGACATGTGGCCACTATCCCTGATGAACACACAAACACACTCTATTTTACCCTTTCTCTGATTCATTATCTTCTTATAATTAATGCAGCCTGATACAGCTGTTCCCTACCAGATCTCACTCAGCTCCCACATAAACACACATTTGTGTCTCACATTCAAGAAGTTGTTCTTGCCTATGAATATCCCTTTTTGCATTTCCACATGACTGTGTATAAGAGTTTGCATGTATTGTTGGAGGGCTTTCTTGAAGCATTGTGTTTGGCAGGTATGAATGAGGCGGTCTTGTTTTTGGCTCTCTCAGAGCTTTCACTCCAGTACAGCGGGCATATCTGAGCCTCAAACTAATGGCCGTCTTTTGTATCTGTCATAAGCGCTCTGTGTTTGTGTGCCTTTGAAGAGAAAATGGAAGTGGTAAATGCAATAAAGAAAATGCTGCGTTGTCTTTCTACCTTTTGCTAGATCATTTGTATGATGTGGGCATGTACTGTATGCTGTACAACCAGTATGCAACTGGACGTTTGTTTGTGTGTTCGTGTATGCACACAAGCCCAACAGCAAAGTGGAGTTGAGTCAGGGGAAATTACCCTTTCCTTTCTCTTCTGTCTTTGTGAAAAATGGCCCCCTTTTGCAACATGTAGTACACACGCTGCAGCAGAACTCACAGCCATACTGGGATCTACCACAATGACACTGCAGAAAGATCACACATTACCTTTTTTTAAGTGCACCTGTTATTATGTGCCATTAAACTAAAATCATTTGAACGTTATTTAAAAAGCCAAACCTCTTTTATTGATGATAGATGATTCCGTTATTATATATACTCTGTCTAATTTTATCAACATGCTCACAGAGCTAGTGAGCTTTTAATATTGGATATGGGTTTAACTGTTTTGCTGTTGCTTCACATCAAGGACTTTAAATAATTTGACAATGGTTAATTTTTACAAAGCTGCGTTTGCTTCAAACATTTAATCGCTACCAGACACATTTTTAACTAACACTCTTCCTGAGAAGGAAGCCTTTGATTCTTTTTTTTTTTTCTTCATTTGTTGTCCCTTGACATTGTGGTAATTTGAAATCTTATCCTAATTAGGACATAATGCAAGATGATAGTAGTGATGTGATTTGTTTTTCAGTGGAGACCCAGATGCCCTCACAAATTACCCAGAGCCCCTTAGGGTCCTGGAGGCCATGGTGACTGCTGTACACAACAACGTCCAGACTGGGTAAGTTATCATTATCTACATGTAACCCTAAAACCCATTAACTTTTTTCTTAGAAACTTTGGCTTGGTGAACTGTATTAATGCTAATTTAATTGTCCTTGTAGAGCAGATTATTCAGTGCCAAGCACATGTACTGCGCATAATCCAACTGACTGTTAGTTTTTGAGGCATACATAAATCACAGACACTTCAAAGATGTTTCTCTGCCTCTGTCACCCTTATTCTCGGTACACCCTGCTGCTTTTCAGCTGTGTTCAGGGCCTGAAATTAACACCTGCTGAGTGTCAAATGCCAGTAAAATGTCTGGTTGGTAGCTGAATCAGAAGGAGGCAACTTCTAACATGTTTGTTTACTGCTTTTTAGAATCATCGGTAAAACAAAAGATCTTTGAGAAATGGGCTTTTCTTCCATTGCTAAATACAGTGATGTCATTTGAGCCCTTTTTTATTTGTTCTCTTAATTGGAATTAGCTGGAATTATCAACTATTTGACGTTATTTGGGATTAATGTCATGATTCATTTTTATTCATTCAGTTTAAAAAATATCAGAAAATAGTGAAAACTGTCTTATTTCCTTAATGTTTGGTCAACCCAGCAGTCTGAATTATTGAACTCAATATCACAGAAGATAAAGAAAAGCAGCAGATTTGAAAAGCTTTTGGCTGCATATTTGTGTCAATATTTTTTTTACTCAAAAAAATAGCATTTTTTAGTCTATCTTAACTTTGTATGGTAGTAATAAAATTGATTTGGGACACATTAATGCAAATTTGAAACCTTGCAAAAGATGAGGCAATGTGCCTCTATTTATCTGTGCCTCACTCCAACTGTCTGACTGCTACCTTCCTTAGTGACAGAGCAGTGACTTCAGATGACCTTCTGGCATGGCTGCGTCCATTCTGCGGTGACGCTTCGTTCCCTGTGCGGCCTCGCATTGATGTGCTGCAGATCCTGGAGAGCAACTTCAGCCTCAGAGACAACGATGTCCGTCTTCTGCTGCTCTACAGAACTCAGGCTGTTCTGAAAGACAGGGAGGTAAATTGCACAGATGCTTTCACACATATGCGAAGCTATGACTCATCCCCTCATTAACAGGGTGCAACTTTGAGAGACATTAAGTACACATTACTTGAGAAACAACTTTAATCCCAAACACACTGAAAACAGAACAATGGTACTTGATCTAAAAGAGGCTTTTTTTCTTTCCTCCAAGGTCATAACATTAAGTGCTGGGCCATACATTTTGAAACAGTACTAGAAATTGATGAGAAGGGAGAGAAAATAAGTATAAGGAGAACAGAGTAGAAATGGGCTAGTAAGGACACTACTACTCTCCTTTCGGCTTATCCCGTGAGTTCAGGGTCGCCACAGCGGATCATTGTCCGCATGTTGATTTGGCACAGTTTTTACGCCGGATGCCCTTCCTGACGCAACCATCCCCAATTTCTACCGGGCTTGGACCGGCACTGCATCGCTGGGGAGGGGGAATGAGCTGTTAGGGGTTCAGTGTCTTGCCCAGGGACACTTCGACATATAGCCAGGGCCGGGGATCGAACCACTCACCCTGTAGTCCGTAAGCAACTGCCTTTACCAACTGAGCTATAACCGCCCCGGCTAGTAAGGACACTAAAAGGATGAATAAATGACTCATTTATGCCATTAAAAGAAGTGAATGTTGACATTCTCACTACGTAACATTATGGAATTTGTGCCATAAAAGAGATTGGTATTGCTGAAAGGATTCATAAGATATTGTTAATGTGCATTTCTAGCTACTGCTCAATCAAGAGCTGAACACGTCATTGTTTATTTCACCCATAAATTAACAGATGTGCTTTGAATTAAAAACTACATCAGTCTTTATGAAGGACATTATTAATTTTTTTTTTCAGAATAGGATTGACTGATGCCTTTTCATGATTATAACAAGCATTTCTAAAGATATTTCATTTGTCACAGTAGCTAAAGACCTGAATGTGCATTTACTTCATAGTACCAGTAAAAGGTAAACAAACGTGATCTTGGAAAAAAGATTTAAAACGTGTTTTTAGAGGTGATTTGGTAAAACACGATGTTGTGGAATTAGAGAGTTCTAAAGGAGGTTATACACAGCTTTAAGGCAATGAAGATCCTCCTCTTCAGTTATTGCTCAGTTACCTAAATGCTTGTAAACATTCTAAAATCCTTGTTATATGTGTAAAAGAATATGCATGGTATATGAGTTCAAGCTTGTTAGATATTTGCACGCATGTGGCCTTGTCCCTGCATACAGTAACCTACCATTGAGTGGCTAATCATTAAATTTCCTGACTGACTAATTAATGGCCTGAGCTAGTTGATTAATGTGCAAATATATGCACACAGCCATGGGCCATTGTCAGCACAGGTAGACAGGTGTGTGGGCCTGGACACTAACTAATTGGCTGTGCTCGCAACATTTGGCAGGCTATGACGAAACACACACACACACGCACACACACAAGCACCCACGTGCACTCTTAAGAGAGTGCACATCTTAGGGATCAGTTAATTAGTCTTGCAAAAGAAGTCTTGCTGTAACCGAGCGAGACTCATTTTAAATGAAGTGCCACTTTCTCTTGTCTCTCCCTAAGGCAACCAAAAGGCCTTTAGATGTGTGAGAGTGATTTTTGGAGCCAAAAGTCTCATTTAAGTTTGATTAGTCAAAATGTTTGTTAGCTGGAAAGATTCTTTCTATGCACATCTGCATTGACACACAAATCCTAAACTGTGCACAACACATTCGTTTACAGTGAATAGTTTTTATTACATTTTGCCTTCTAATTGGAGCAACACTTTACAACAACATTGTTTCCACTGCCTAATGCCTGGCTGAAAGCAGTGGCAGAGTAATCATGTTGGCTCGGCTGGTACAACCCGTAAGCAGAACTGGCACTGATGGCGGCATGTTGGTGCCCCAAGGCCATGCCTGAGACGTAGTAGTGCCCCTGTCTGACCTGATCACCTCAACTTACAGCCAGAAAGTGAAGAAGAGGGAAAAGAGTTTGTATTGTTTCCCCCATTGTCCCACTAGACCCTTAACTAATCAGCACAACTCCCTTCTAAGTTTGTCTCACAGGCTACCCAAGAAACACACACACACACACACACACACACACACACACACACACACACACACACACACACACACACACACACACACACACACACAGCACTCATTTTCCCCTTCCCATGCAGTACACATATATTTATGCACACACACACAAACAGGCAGCCTGCCTGCTGTGATTACCATGACAACCATGCTGTCAAGCCACAGTTTGGGAGTGAAACTGACACAGTACTACATTTAACTTGGAGTTTTGAATTATTTCTTTACTGCCACTGTGTGTTTGCAGTTCTGACAAAAGCGTCTGATTAGCACTTTGGTCCATCATCAGAAGCAGCTATAAAATAGCTATAATCACAAACGCACACACACCTCCAGCTATTCACATGTTTCAGTGCATTAAGATGCATATGTGGACAGATATGTACAGAAGTTTTATAAATATCATGTACTGTGTGTCTTAAATCAGAAAAGAGATCTGATTATAATTTTAACTGAATAACAAAAAAAACCCAATTGTTTTTTATCTTCGTTCCCACCCCTCTTTTCTCTGCCTATGATTTGCAGTGTGTACTGTAAACCTTCACCTCTCTTTATTTTGCTCTGTGGCTGTGTCCATTTGTTTTTATTTTCTTGAAATTAAGGGAAAGAAGACAAATATTTGTTTAGGAAGCATAGTTGTATATGGAATATATAGTAATTCCTTGAGAGTTCTAATTAATAAAACTACAGGTTTTTACTTCATTTAATAATAATTTAACGTGAAAATTGCTTTCATTTATCCTCATAAAACATACTATGATCAGTGTAATTAATGGCCAGTGATAGATTACAGACTTTCTGCAAGACTTTCATTTCATTTTTTTCTCCTCTCATGTCGAGGCAGAATACTCGTGCAGAAATATGACTATGACTCCAAAATACAACAAGAGGAATAAAAAGCATGTAATTGGTTAAGAGTTTTGAAAAAATTGACTGAATTTTAACCAAGGGTTTGGGGGAAGAATAGTTGATGTCAGGCTGGTGCCAGTTTGCTGCCCTGCTGAACTGACCTAAATATAACTGCTGACCTTCAAGCATCAAGAAAATTATGATATTCTGTTACAAGCCTAAACAATTTGCTGCTGACCAAAGCGGATACTGTATGACTTACCATACAATCCTGGATAATGATTTGGGTTTTATATTATTTAAAATACATGCCAATAAGCTAACCATCCTGGTCCCACTAGTTACAACTTATTTTAATACGGAGGTTTTGATTTTCTCAAATAACATTCACCAAAAAGGCAAATAAATACATTTCTCAAATGATTCATTCAAGTTGAAGTGAATTAGCTTATAGGCTGCAAAAGGATGATGCAATACATTTGTTAGCTGGTAGCATTTCTAGGCCCATATTTGTCAAGCTTCTAAAATAAAAGCTTTGCCCTTAAGCAAAAGATAAATGGGAAAACTTAATGTTTACTCATACCCCTAAACGTATGAATAAAGACTTTATATCAGACTTTTTTTGACTTCAATATGCTGGTAAATATAAGATGGCTTTCAGTTTAAATTAGGAATTGAGTACTTTTACAATTAAACTATGCTGTTACACCACTTTTTCGTTTTTTTGTAGAGTGTATCAGGGCTGCCAACAAACAATAAGTATAAATTAGCTATTGATTTGAATTTTACAATCAGTTTCAGGATCTTGTGTGTACCTGTCAGTGTTGTACTTTGAAAACATTCTTCTGTTGGTAGATGTCAAAGGGGATTTTTTTGTTTCTATTGCAGCCACTTTACAATTTACAATCCCTTCCCACCCACCCCCTCTGTTCTAACTACATTTGAATTCAGGGTACAGTACCATTTCTTTTACAGCTAATTTAACTCAGAGGTTACTCGCTCCCCAACTAACAACCCAGTTATTTGTTGTGTGTTTAAAACTGATTGGTGTATTCCTATGGATCTGATTCACTTATTGTGTAATCTTTGCCTCAGTGCCTTGTGAGGACGCCTCTTTGACAGCACTTGAAATATCCTCATATCCTCGCAGTCTATTAGGGTCTGAAAAATCTTGTTGTTGTCTCTTCATATTGACTGTCCAAGCTTCCTCCTCCTCCTCATACCTGCCCGCATGCCTGTCTGCATGTTTCTGTTTATACATCCTCATATTGTATACAGGGGCGGTTTTGTTTTATACGCGCACACAGATAGACAAACACTAGTCGCATTCCATCTTTTAATGGAGGTAGACAAATGCTATTACGATGGATGCTGTTAAGCCCAGTTGTGTCCAGACTGGGTCAGGCCACACACACACAGTGATGATGGATCAGAAGGAAACTGAATAAGAGAATTAGAGAGGGTAGAGAGATAAGGATAGATCTGAGGCATGAAGAGAGAAGAAGCGATTTAGAAATGATATTGAATCGAAAAAGGAGAACAACATGCCACTTATCATTCCAATACATCATTCTTCCTCCCTTTCAAAGCATCCAAACACATTATTCAGACACAGTCACACACAGAGTCACCTAAAAAGAGAGTATGGTATTAATGAGCCCAATTGAAATGCTGACATTTAGGTAGCTTAGAGGGAGATGGGTGGAGGGTGTTGGTGATGATACAAGAAGTGAGGGAGGGTGTGTGGGGTGAAGCCAAGGATAGATTTTGTGACTTCATTTTGAATAATTAGTCATAACAGCAGGGTGTCCAAATGTCACCACTGTCAAGATTGGAGGGACTGTGTTGTTGGTGTGTATCTGTCTCTATGTGTTCTGTGCTTTTGGCCTTTATGTCACTGACACAAAAATATGCCTCGGATTATTTGTTTATGGCATCCTACAGATGAAGAGGTGACATTTAAAAGGACCTATATTTGTGGAGGTGTTAAGCATTTGTTCTTTATGGCTGTGTACATATTAATGTCCTCTCCGCTTTGGATTTGTATCGTAAAGGAAGTAAATGCGATGTTAAATACCATGGCATTCCTAATGCCGTCAGCACACATAGACACACACTCAGTATAGAAAGGTGAAGAACGGCCACAGCATGAAGTATTCACTCAAAATGTTGAAGAGGAAAAATAACCTACACATGTGCGTCCATGTGCATGAAGAGTCATCGACTAAGCTCATCAACAATGATAGCTGATTCATGCTACAAGCCCCTTTCACCCCTGCCCATGTCATGGATCATTTGTCGTGACAACCTGTTTAGGTGCTGTGCTGTTTGGCCTTGCGGTGATTCATCTGTCTAATATGGATAAACTGAGCTGAGCAGAGCAGGCTGTGTACCGTAGTTGCACTCTGTTAGCTTCCAGTCTGCAGCTACACAGCCTTCAGACCCCACAAGTTAATCTTGACATATTTGACTTTTACTAACGCTGCAATCTACTCTACATATTGACTTCTATACAGGGCTCCCTCTCTTTTATTCATAACCTTGGCTGCTGTTGTACATTTTTTCTTTGTGATAGTCTTTTTGGCAGCCTCCAACAGTAGATTCTCACTCCACCCTTGTTTCTCTTTCTTTTGATAGAAATTATTGTGATACTCATTTTGCATGCACCAATTAAGCAGAAAATTACATAATCCCACCCTTTCTGGACACAGTATACTAGGGGTGGAGCATATGCACGCATGCATGCACAGACAAACCTGAGCATCTTAAACAGCAATGGCATTACTGTAAATTGGTGTTAGCATGCAGTGCCCTTACACACCGTAGTGTTTTGTTTCTTATATCAGCCTTAAGAATTGCGGGAATTTTGGAAGTGTGCACTTGCTTTTATGAATACATATATCGACATGCATATACTTTATGCTCATATCTGTGTGCATTTCCCCTTCTTGCCATACTGTAAAAATTCCATTTGTATTTGTACATTTCAAGACCACTATTTGAGGTTTGCAAAACTATAGTGTTAAGAATGTCTTAGCCTTGACACATACCTAAAAAAGACACAAAATAACTGCTCAGAGGAATGGTGCACTATTTATATATAACTGCAGTATTTGTTTTACATGACAAGAATAAAAACAGAAACCCAAGTGGGAGTGTTGTTTCTTGACAGAACAATGCTTTTGCTGTGGCTGATCATTGCCATAAGGCCCCTGTGGTGTGCGCATGCACACACACACGCACACACTCACAGATCACTTATTGTCAAAGGGGAACGTTGAATAGAAGTTAAAAAGTGGAAAGGAGTCATCACACAAGGAATTGTGTGTGTGGGGAAAAAAATGACAGAGCTTTCCAGAGGTGAAGGCCAGGTAGAGAGGAGAAGTCGGACAGAGGAGCTGAAAAAGACTTGCCTGATGAAAGTGAATGAACCTTGACGAGAGAAAGAGAGTTGTACAAAAACCGAGTGAGCAGAGTTACTTTCCAAGTAGATAAATAATAAATGTGATGGGGTTGAGGAAGCTATCTTATGGCCACATTCTAATGCAACAGGTCAGGGGTCATTGTCGTGATAGCCAAGACCCAGCTATAACTTTGCTTGTTTTGGCAGATTTTATCTATCCCCTGTGGCTGCTTGCGAGAACTTTATTTATGCTCCTGTTTTTAACTCAGAGCCAGGAGGGAAGAGCAGAACACTTTGTCATCTTGGTGGGACCACTGATGATTCAGTCAAGAAACACCAGAGAGGAGACAGTGCAATAATATAAACAAGAAAAGAGGGGATGTGTAGAGAGAGACAGACTATGAGAAATAAGGTGAGAAGAGCCTGAGGATAGCTGAAGTGTTAGGAGAAGGCAGCAGAAGAGATAGACGCAGTAAAGTCTGAGATGGGGTTTAGGAGAGTTCTTTGCTGCTTTGTAGCATCAGCTAAACTGAAAAGAACATCCTCTCAGACTACTGCACATCTGTATTTGTCTGTAAACTGCATGTGATTTCAGTTTCATGTGGAAAGGATTCCATTTATTTTCTTCTTATGTAGTTTAGGCTTGTGTGTCTCACCACATGGGTTTTTTGTGCCAGTGCATAAAGATCACAGCATTTAGTATCTTCTCAGAAGATAGGACGAGTGTCAATATCTTATTTTTATAACCTGCAGACCAGTCAATGAAATAAGAATCGAGGTGTATTTTAGAGCTACCTTGTCTTATAAAAACTGTCTGTGTGCTATTCACAAGCAGCATCAGCTGATGTGAGCTCTCAGAAGTCTTACAATCAGGAGTTCTTGATTTGCATGTGCCTAGGAAACAACATACCAACATAAAAATCTCATCCCAGATGTAAAGAAAAGTGGAGGGCCAATCATGATTTGAGACTGCTTTGCTGAGAATGAACTTTCAAGATTACAAGAAAAATAGGGACCTTCAGAAAAGGAAGGACAAAAAGACAGATCCCTGTGGCTCAGATTGAATTATCCACTCATTAAGTGAATTTACATGGACTTAAGTAAGCAGGTTACGGTTGGCTTTTTTGGAAAGCTGATTTTTTAAGTACCGTATCAACCAGAAAGTTGGTTTCATATAAGTGTCTCGTATAAGTCGCAAACTGTTGTGGATCAGCTGCATGTGTCTTTCCTTTCTCTCCCCACTGTACTGTGACATGAAAAGAGAGAGAGAGAAGTCAGAAAGCAGCATTTTCCGCTACTATACAGCTAAAATCTGTGCGCCAGGCTTCTAAAATAAGTTGTAGGTGGAGGAGAAATCAGGTTACCCTGCTGCTGCACGTATACGCAAATTTCCCATAACCGTGTTTCTTAAGTGCATGTAAACACAGTCATTGGAAGAATGTTGGATTGATTGAAAAACGTTTCTTTATCTTTTTATGTGAAAACAGTCAACAGGAGAAATGTATTAGCACCAGATACTCCCGAAGGCTCTCATTTTGCTTTTTTTTTTTTTTTGCTCTTAGCTGTTCTTCCAAATTCTCCAAAGATGGGGTTCTGGAGAAAAAGTTTAGACGTAAGCACACTCAAATAAAAATGTGATTTACTTATCAGGAGACACAGGAAAGACAATTGTGAGTAGCACAGTTTTCCTCTGGGTTCCCTTCTCCTTGATATTTCTCACACCTTGAATATTCATCAGGCCCTTTAAGCATGCATGATCAAGAAGATGTTTTGGCACAAAAGGGTTTAATATTAAAATATACTGTAAGGGTTGGATGTGTGTGTGCTTGCTAAAAGCAGGTGTTTGCCAAAATGGTTTAAACCTTACCTTATTCTTACCTCCTAACTTCGATCAGCTCCTTCCTCCTAACTACTCCCCCCTCTGTTTCCTTTCGTTTGAACTCCCCATCATACTCCCTTCCTCTCCTGAGGCACGTGTGTGTTCACCACATACTTATGTATACTCAGATGTCAAGTTAGACATTGTGGATCTACCCAAGTCTTAAGGGAGAGAGCAAGAAAAAGCATAACAAATAGAGAGGTTAGACAAATTGTATTTGTCATTGCACTCATCTTGTCATGTCATACCTCGCATGCACCCAGGTGCATCCTTGTACGCGATTGCTTCATGTGTGTTTGGGATCATTGGGCTTATTTCTCCTCTGCATGTTTCATGTGTTTCACTTTTAAGCTGTAATAAACTCCCTTGCCCCCTACAGGCCCTGAGGCTTTGCCCTTTTGGTGTTTACTTCTCTTTGCTCACATTTTGTCTGAAACCTGCAGTCTCTTATCATCCCCACTCGCATCCTCGGCATCATTCATTCTCTCTCCTGCCTCTCTCTCCCCTTGTGAAGTGTGCGACCTCTGCAACTTTATTCTGTCCGTCGCCGGGGACATTAGCCAGAGCGGGTCAATGAATATTGATGAGCTCATTCAGAACGCACTCAGTAAAAGGCCAGACACAGAGCTTGCTGGATCCCACAGCTCCACTGGCACTCCCAGTTCGATACGCTGACATTCCCACATTGCGTGTTCTGCCCCTCTCCCTTTTCTGTCTATCTCTCTCTCTCAGTTCAAGGACTGAGATAACTGTCAAGTCACAGAGATGATTTTTTTGTTGATTGGGACAGAAGCTTTGTTGTTTTTAACTAAGAACTCATACAGATTTAAGAAGAAACTGCATTTTTTAATTTGTGTAGGGTACGAATGTAATCGTCCTTGTTCTTTTTTTACATGCACTGTTTAAGTCAGGGTGTGATTTATCAAGATTAAAACCCTCCCAGTAAGTTTGAATCAAACCAGTTCTTATATCTATATTGAAGTGCCCATAAGTACTTCACGTACTGCTCAGTGTAATACTGTATTTTCTGCTCTGCTCACCGGCCATGAAGCTTTTCATTCAGAGTCGTACTGTGCTGTAAGATATGGGGGAGCCCTTGTTCTGTGCAACAATGAACGTTAAAGTTCATGTGAGGTTCACATGAAACTTCAGCAGTCCCACTAATCAGTCTATTTAAGACAAATGTTCTTCTTTTTGTTTCCCTAGATTCTTTGCCCAGCTTTGGCAGGGGAATAACTTTTAATAGCTGCATGTAGATTTTGTTGCCAGCTTACTGCTAAAGTGTTATAAGCAGAGTGGATCAGGCTTTTTCTAGGTATTCACATTTTATAATGAAGCACACAGTGCATGCTGTGAAATCTGTACTGATCTTAGGAGCTGCCTATGCACACACAAAACTGAGGCAGTCACTGTTATACCGTAGGTGAGGTACTGACTTTAATGTACTTATAGTTTTCTAGCAACAATATCTTTAAATACTGGCTTCTTTTAATTGATAAATATATATATATATAACATATACAGTGTCTAATTGCACAGCTGTCTTTTGAGAAATGTTAACACCTTTAGGTTTTGTCAGGGGAGTAGTTTTGCTTATAACTTATTTATTTGAAATAAAGCCTTAATTTGCTAACTCCGAGCACGACCTAACAGGCCAGTTAACACCAAATCTGCATTCTGCCACATGCTTGAGCATTCCCTTATTAAAAATGTTTGGGGTGAACATGGACCCGATGTTACTTGCGAGAACGCTCCCTTTATCAGTCGAAACGTTGCCATCCTAAAAGCATTGTGCCTTGACACCATGCATTTTAGTAAAGTCCAATCAGTTTTCTATTTTATTTTTTTTTTAACCTTTTATGTATTTATTTATTCATTTATTTATTTTCAACAGTGGAGTCTTCCTGGGCCTTATTTTTTGGAGCCCACTTTCATCCAGATAACGAACTATGGGCGACTAGACACTGCTGTACAAATTTCAGATCAGCTTGTATCAGTTTAGAAGTTTTTAATGGTTCTCTTTCCACCATTTTAACAATCCCTCCATTTGACTGAGTCTCTATGTAAATGAGGAAAGTTTTGTAAAATTGGTTACTATGTTGGCAGGACAGAAAAGGAGTGGGCCAAGTATCCACCTTTGAACAAGTCCCTAACTCTCTCCAGGAGTGCTTTGAAGGCTGGCATAAGAGATAGAAACCAGGATGAAAACAAGAATTCTTCTTTTGGGACCGACAGTCACAACATTTTACCATCAAGATATTTATAACAGATTGTGACAGTTTTTATTGTAAAACCTCCAGAAAAAAGTAGCAGAACAAGGAATTGGTAATTGGCACTTTAATGTAGCAAACTGACACCATTAAATGATGAAGTTGATATTTAATAAGACATTTAAAATTTTCATTTACCCTGCCCATTTGATAGAAAGGTAGAATTGATAGAGATCCACATCATGATTGTCAGTGGTAATTACATGTGAAGAATGACAGGGAGAGAGCTGTCAACACAGACAGTCAAAGTAGCACTGATCATTAACCTGTCTACCCCAGTGTTACGCACAGGGGTGATGATTTGTTCACCACATATTTAAACAAGACAGTCACAGCGTCAGCCCTTATCAGCTGTAAAGATATGACATGGTCTCCAACTCTGTCTGCGTCTGTGAGGCATGATATTGGTGGATGTGGCCTTGGAGGTGCAGAGGGTCAGCAGTTGTGTTTGTGTTTCTTACTTGTGAGTTGCTTTGGATGAAAGTATCTGCGGAATGACTTGTGTTGGGCTCTTTCTAACTTGTACTAATCATATGACATGGTGTGTGTAGGGAACAGGGGGAATGTGAGCATCCTTTTCTATCTCCCCAGGTGCTTCACATCAATACCATTCCGTTACTGGGTTGTTTCAAAGCACTCAATACTAGGAGCCTGATTTAACATTCCCATTGACTCCCGGTTTCAATCAGAATGTACACTCCAATTGCATTTGTGGTAGTTAAATGAAAGTTAATACGTACTGCAGCATGCAGAAAAGATGCTTTTACCCTAGTTGACCTTTTTTTGTTACCTTGTTGTGTTTTGATACCTGTATTCCTGTTTAACATTGGCATTTAACACAATCACTTCACAGAGCTGCAAGCATGGCTGTAAACTCTTTTTGATTCACTTTAATAAGAAAACTATTTGTGTCAAATATGCCAGAGAAGATGATTGACGAGCCTCCTCTTTGCCTGCAGTCACCATGTATTCTATCAGTGTGATCCTTTGGCAAGTCCAGCACTACGCAGTTTTGTTCTGGCAGACAGAGACACTAAGCGGCAACTGTTGGGCCTTTTCAAATACTGTATAAACCTCTGATGAGAGTTATTGATGGTATAGGTTCAAGTAGTTATTATTGAACCTTTAACAAACTTCAACTTAGTGCTTGACCAGCATCACTGATTGCTAGGGCACAAGTGCTCTGAGCTATTTCTCAGACATCCCCTGTTGATTGTGAGTAATTGGGCTGTTTGTCTTTAAAATGTCCAGCTTAGTAATAGCTCATGTTTTCACTTTTTAAACCACCCTGTTGTTTTGATAAATTACAGCAAAGCATCCATACAGTGTGTACACCTGATTAATGAGTCACTGTAATCTTCTGAGCTGTGTCTGATAGACTTTGACACACTGTCATTCTGAAAGTAATCAGTTACCAGATCACAGCGTAAACAAATGGCTCACATCTTCAAAATATAGCCTTTGCTGCTTGAAGTGAGCTTTGTGTCTTTATATGGGATTTGTTGTTTTGTTTTAATTTTGTTTTAATCTTAGTGGAGCCAGTCAATAATTTAGTAGAGGAGGGCCAGATTCATTATGAACAGCTCTGGCAACCATTGCATACTGTATTGTACTAGAAGGCCATTTATTCCTCATATCACTTTGAATTTTTCAGTGTGTGTATTCAGGGATTAGTCAAAAGCATGTATTAATTATGGGAACTGTGGTTTTGGACCCTTACCCTTTCAAAATCTTTAAAAAGGCAACAAGTATTTCAAGGTTACTATTTTAAATTATTGATTTAATACAGATTTACTATTTACTACTATATTATACTAAGTTATACTAAGTTTCTAAGCCTCATCACATTAATTTGGTTAAAGCAACATAAAATTGTCAATAGCACTAAACAGCATGTGGTTTGAATACTGCTGGAAATGTTTGAAGTGCTTCTTCAAGTTGAAACTAATGATAATACACTAAGAATGAATGCAAATTTGTCTGATCATTAGTTTTTCTTAGAGGTTTGAGTTGTTATTGCAGGGTCAAAGTTGTTTTAAATCTAATTTATGTGAAAGAATTAGCACATTAAATTGTTAGACCAAGGCAATTGTTTTAAACCTAATAACAAAAAAAGTCTTCAAGGTTTTGTTTTGTTTTTTAAAGCCTGCTGTTGCCATATGCAGTGAAGGGTGAAGTACTCAGATCATTAGTTAGGTAAAAGTAATACCCCAGAGAGAAAATATAGGTACTGCATTTAAAATGTTACTTAAGTAAAAATGCAAAATTATTAACAAACGTGCTTTTTAGGAAGAATGGCTCATTTTGCATCAGTGAATATGGTTATTAATATTAATGCATTCGTGTGTTCATCACTTTATTGTTGCAGCTGCTAATGTTTTTAAATGTTTAAGCCGTTATACATTGCTAATGCTCACATGCTTTGAATTTAATAAGTATAATTTGAATAGCTTTAGGTACTTCTGGATAGCTTGGCAGTTTCACACTGGGGTCAATCAAGTATTTTTACGCTGTATGTTTTTTTTATCTGAAGCTGAAAAGTAACTAGTACAGTAAAATAAAGTAGTAGTGAAGTAACTAGTACAGTAAGCTTTATACCAGTGGAAAAAAACGTACATCCTTTCTGCAAAATTCTGTGAATAGAAAGGCCTTCTGTTACTTGTAAATGTGAAAACCTTTATTAACATTTTATAAGGTGCATCACTAACGTGATAAGTTATTTAATTCAGAAGGTAATAAAAATATTATGTCAGTTGGCATCTAACATTTAATTCTTAAGCTTAAGTCAGTCCCTCCAGAAATTTGTGATGTTGAACCAATCACCTGTGAATTCTGCACGGCCTTCCACATCATAAATGCATCACATGTTTTTAGAAAAGCTGTCATGATATCAGGCACTTAAGGCCGCAACAATCCTGGAAGGACTGATTAATGTAATATTTACACAAATGAAAAGTGTAATGAAAAAAAACACGTTACTTCTGTTTTTTTCTAGCGTCTCAAGCTAATTGACTGTTCACTTTGTTTTGACACTGCCTCAGACACTGAAGCCATGTCTGTATAATCGGTGCTGCAGGAGGGTTCTCATTATAAGTGGGGTGAAATTTTTCAAGCAGGCCCCTAATTTGCACATACTTTCTGATGCTTTGATGCCAGTTTTCTCATTTAATGTCTTGATTGTGTGATGCTAGGACTCCCCAGGGCATAGACCCAAGTGATTTTTGGACAGAACTAACTGCAAGAGGAGTTGATACTCAAAATATTCTACAAAATACTCAAAAACTCAATGTTCAATTGAAAGTGCAAGTATTGGCCTAATTCTATAAAGTATTGGCGAAATTCTCCTTTAAAAGTAATGGTAGTTCGAATCTTCTACTAAAGTAAAAGTACTAAGAAGTTAATTTAACTTTTGCTTAAATGTAAAAGTACTCCGGCTTCACAGATCGTCATAGAAAACTTTCAGCACCATGGAAAAAGAGGAATTATTATGCGTTATCTAAAGGATAAGGTGGAAACACAAGTGGTGGTGAATATCAGTCATCAGCTTTCACCACGTTGGTCATTATTATGTGCAGCCTCCAGGGGCTCGACCTTGAACATTCATGTTGTGATCTTTAATTTGCACTGTTGGCTTTCAGGTTGACATTAGCTGGCCAACAAGACCAAGTTGATGTGACACTAGTGACACAAAACAGTGACACATTTAACAAAAGCCTTAGAAAACACAACTGAAAAATAAAAAAATCTAAACTTAGGTAAAATTAAACAAACTAGATAATGGCATAGGTTCCTTAGGGACCATAAATATGCATGTTAGCTGTTTTTCCCAAACATACTTATTGTCTACTCAAGAGTAGCTCAAAGCCTGGTTAGGATTCAGTAAGTGACGCAAACCTTCATGTACATGAAGATTTGAGAGTATAGCAAGGCATTCTTCGTTTCACCCTGTTTGTCTATCTGCAATATTAATATTCAGGTGTCACCTGTGTGTTGAAAGCAGTTCACATTTAAAAGACCACAGCAGAACACTTTGATGTCAGAGTGTTTATTTTCTGAGGTTTTTTTCCTTTGGGAAAGATGGCGACATATGGAGGAAATTATTTCACAGGAGCATATTGAAGCTTCAGTGTTTTTATTGTATTTGATTGTGTAGGTGTGAACACCTGTGTGTCTGCTTGCATCGTCCTTGTTATGGTTTTGTGTGTGTCTGTGTGTGTGTGTGTCATCCTCTAAATGGAAAGAGAGAAGTCTCATTCCAGTAAATCTCTGGAGGAATAGATGTCTCAACTTTCATCTGTCTAGCTCCTCTCTCACTTACACACACAAACACAAACACAACCACAACACCACGCTCACACATAATTTTGATTCATGAAAAAAAACCATCATCTGGACTTAACTACTGCAGTCATTGTGTGTGTTTGTGTGTGTGTGTGTACACCCACGTGTCTTCTGGCAGTTTTGTGCTCTGCCTATCGATTTGCCCCAAAGCAGCTCCCATCTCTCTGTTGTCTCTCTCATGCACACTTACGCACTTCCTCTGCTTTTTCTCCCCATTTTATTATCATATGCTGATAGCAGGGTTAGACTGCATTGCAGTTTTTAATCAGTGGAAACATACCCTGTCTGACTACACAAGCTTTTTTTGGGCAAACTACAACACTGTCTATAATTGATGTTGGTCCTATAGAATTGCTTTCTTGTACAGCCTTATGAAACCAAAGGAGCGAGGGCGTTTTTAGTTTAGGGTGAAGATTTTATTAAAAAGAATTTATTCAGCAAAACTTATTGTTATTTTAAACAAAAATCTGTGTTATTACAAACAGATAAAGCCAATGTCAGACAGTATTGACCTCACATTGCTTTCTAAGGCAATAAGGTGTTTGGAAATTTTGTAACGCTCAGCAGCACAAATCACAGCAGCTAAAAAAAAACACAGTACCTGTTTTACAATATTACTTTCCACACATTCACCATGTACACAAAAGCCCTCTTATCCACAGAGGTTTTCTGTTTTTTTTTCCTCTTGAAAAGTAAAAGGTTGTCAGAGCAATAATGCAGCTGCTCGTAACTACTAGATGTCATGTTTCATTTACTTCAGCCTCCGCCTCTTCCCTGCTTGCTTTATTTCCATGCTTTCGTCTCACTTTCCATGTCCCTGTGTATCATTTTGCTAAAAGCATGGCTACTCTCAGTCACAGTGGGCGAGCATGTAGCATGTGGTCGGCATTATTTAACAGCACTGTTTCCTGTGCCAGCACAACCAGCATGAGCTAGGAGCTTTTTGTTTGTGTGTTTGCTTTCATGCCTGTGTCCTCTCTGCCACACAGCATCGATTTTATAGAGCATTGCATTGTTTGCTGACCCCTTAGTGGTCAGGAAACAATATGATTCCCTATATCAGTGGTTGCAGCTGGCTTAGATGAATTGTTGTGTTGATAGTATGTGGGGTACTGTATGCGTTTGCCTGTGTGTGGGTGTGTGTGGGTGTGTGTGTTTGTGTGTGTGTGTTTAATTGTACAGCACCTGTTTCCTTTCACTGTATGTGACTCTGTCCTTGTGTGTCTGTGCTTATATTCTGTGTTTAATTTTATTGTTTTTTGGTTTTCTAATAGACTTTTCTATTTCTCTATATTCTTTGTATTCTTCCCCTTCATGCTTTTGGATTGTGTTCAGGCTTAAACTTAAACTATTGGGCAAGACATTTTGCAGAGCTCCACCCCACATTGTGACTGTTGCTACATGTGAAAAGCTGTCTGTTATCTTTCTGTTTAGCAACAGTAGATTTACCTCTTAAATAATATTTTTTAATGAAACAACGGGCCCCTAATTACACTAAGAAGCAGACAAAAGTGTCCTACGTAAATTCTGCTGTAATGGCAAAACAACTCTGAATCGCTATACATGGGCTGTATGTTCCTGGAGCCGTCGCCTGTTGTTTAGCTGATACTGCACAATGACTGCACAAGTTTTTTGTCCCCCAGCTCTTCATGCCTCCACTCACATCTTCCACCGGCTCTGTGAACTGCACATGGCACAGCCGTAATAGAGCTAGAAGAACAGACTGGATTCGATCAACAAATTTGTCACGGTTGCTTTTGAGTGCAAAACCTAAAGCTCCCATGTTTAGCCAGCTCCATTCTCACCAGCAATTGTGCAAGGAACTGTGGTTGGCAAACTTGGCTAAAAACTCTCTTTATGCTCAGTTACAGTTGATGATATTCAATTACAATAGATTTGTGATACCCCCTTGCTTATCCTGCCCATGCAAAGTATAGCCCACAAGCCTGATAATGACATGAATGATATCAATGTCAGTGTTCTGCTCTACCAGCTTCCTGACCTCACATGTTTGAAAAACTGCCTTCCATAACAGTTCATTCAATCCAACCCAAAACCGAAGTTCAGCGGTGCAGTGAGGGTTCATTCTCTTCACTTAACACCTGGTGTTGGTCAGGACCCACAATCTATACACCTGGCTAGTTAAAATATTGGAAAAACAACATTTAGAAATGTGAAGGCAACAAGTTGCTGGTAGCGCCTGTTTTTTGGAGAGGGACTTTAGAAACATCCACTTGTCCGTAATGCGACAATTGTTATTAATGTCTGAGCTGCAGATATAGGATTTTATCCAGCTGTTTAATTCCCGGTAGTGCTTAAAAAAAGTGGCAAAAATGACTTGACTTAGGCCCATTTCTGTGCCTCTGTTATGATGTGGATTGTTTCGCCCCTTACTCTTCAGTCATGGGTTCAGTCAGCATTCCCAGCACACAACATAAATTTTATTTAAGCCTGTTCTGTAGCTTCTTTCTTTTATTGCAAAGATAATTTCCACCTCAGTGTCTTGAGAGTGTTTATTCAATCTATTACTGCTCTTTGTGTACTAATTAACTGTACTGCATCCTCTGCACAGTGAAACCTGTTTTAGCTCCTTCACATGGTCTTGCTGTGGCCTGTCTGTCTGTGTCACAGTAATAGCTTCTAAACTATAACTTTCCTAATGCCATGTTGTTTGGGCACAGGTATGTGAAGTCTCATCACAATCATTTTGGATGTATACAAAACAGGATTTACTGCTGTCAGAAAAAAAAGTCCCTCTATTAAATGTTTTCCCCTTGTGAAGTCAATTCAACCACCTTCTTTGAGTTCTACCTTGCAATTTAAAAAACATCACGAAAACCTTGCAACATGCGTCAGAATTTTTTTGAAAAACTGTCGTGAAACCAGCGAGTTTAGGCTGCATCAATCGCAAAAAGGTCGGCAAAATCCTGGAGGGACTGATTAAGGTGAAGTACCCCCCCCTCAATGTGAGGCCCACTTTAAATGTGACTTTTATAATGAAGGTTTTATTAGCTCAGCAAAGCTTGATTTTATATTTCTAACAGATACATAGTCACAGCCTTGTGATGGCTGTGTTATGTCAGAGTGTAGCTCTCCTTCATGTGATTTTATTAGCAAGTTTATGTAGAGGGTGTGGGGTAGGGGTTAACCAGTTGTTTTTAAAAGCCAGCATATACTGTAATGGTGGCAGACTGCTTGTTTTTAGCATTAAATGTGCTTCCACAGCTCTCTGTGTAGCTGTTTACTGTCTCCTAGAAAAAATATGGTCTTACTAGTTTTTCTCTCTATTTGGTGATCTCAGTATTCGAGGAGGGTATTTCCAAATGAGAATTCCTTAAATTTTATTTAAGAAATGTACTGTGCCCGACACTCATCACTTAGTGTTCAAGCTGTGTTTTAGTGTAAACATCAACTGAATTGATCTTTTCATATCCGATCACTCTTGTATTGTTTTTGACACCAAAATCTAGCCTGGAATTGCAAATCAGAATCACTCCGTGCAGCCTTGCATTTTTAATAAGAAAACAGCTTCAGAATTCGATATTTTTTTCTGACACTTTCTTTAAAAGTATTTCTGCTAATATTGATAAACTAGCAAATACTTTTATTTCCTCTGCATTTCCACACTACCATGGCTTCTATAAAATCCAGATTTAAAAACAAGTGTCATTTACAGTACCTTCCATTAATGAAGGCTTCTGCAGAGTTCTTGAAGGTACAGTCTTGGTTGAAAAAGTAATGGTTTGGCTAATGGTAAAAGTTTTCAAGGATTTTACCTCATCCAGTGATGAGTGCTCTTAAGTTTCCTGCCTTTTTTGCTGGCAAAATTGACAATATTAGAGCATTTTCACTCCTGTTTCCTAGTAGACATGTTTTCCCCCAATCATCCCATTTTCAGCAATTTCACCCCAATTATTGCCTCTAGTCCAGTTGATGTCACGCCCTCAAAATGTTTATTAGAAGTTTGGGATGTTGTTGCCCCCATTCTGCTTCATATAGTTAAGACTCTGTATCACTGACTACTTCAAGACTACCTGTGTGTAGCCTCTTATTGAAACACTTGGCTGTGATTTCTTTGTTCAGCTCCCATTCTCTATGCCCATGCCTGGAGTGGCCCAAGATTCAGTTTCAGCCCAGTTTATTTTTCTTTGCATACAGTATACTTTCTATTACTCAAAATACAGAGACATGTTTGGAAATGATGCACAAATGATACTCAGATGTATCTACCTACACAGCTCAATGATGTACATGATGTAAAAGACTTGATGTCTGTTCATTTATGCTTCAGAAAAACAAAAATCCTTTTCACCAACAAAACCTGCATGTGCAGGTAAAAGGGAGACCTGGTCAGTAAAGAAACCTTATAGGTTTTAGACAATAGCGACGGCATCTAAAGACTTTCTGAAGCCAAATGATACTCTATTTGCGGTGGGTTGGCAAATTCATAAAGCGACAGATCCACAGTAAGTGTTAAAGTATTAGCTGCTACCAGCATCCCTCCCTCCGTTTCTGCCCTCCTGCACTCTGTCTTTGCAGGACACCACAGAGGAAATGTTGATTTTAACCACTAGGCATAATTGATTACCATCCCTCCTTGTTAAGAAAATAAAAGTCTCACAGCTATTTGGCAGAGATTAAATCTGTGTTCTACCGTAGGGGAGTTTTGATATGTGTGTGCGCATCCTGCCAGTAGTGACAGGATGTGATATGTACAGTAGGTGTGGATTTTTACTTGTGATTGTGTCTGTGTGTATTTGCATTTTCTAATGTTTTGTGTAGTGAGAGCAGAATATTTTTTGGAGTCCCGATGTCTTACCTCGCCTGCCCTTGATTTTTTATTTTTTATTTTTCAAGATGAATGTGGCTCTTAAATTTACTGTATAAAATGCTTCACTAGCTACAAAGTGTTCAGTTTTCTGTATTCATAATGCAACGAGGCAATAATAGTGATGAACAGGCTTTGAGATGCAGTTTACATTTGGTGATGGATGTGAGCGCTTTAGATTGCAATGACTTTTTACAGGTAGTTAAGATTCCATTTCTGTTTCCCAAATGACCTCAATTTCCCGAGGGTCCTGAGCTTCAGCTTTACTCATTCATTGCTCAATCTCCCATCATAAGGCGCTTCACTTCAGCGCTAAGCACGAATCTGTGCTGCCTGTAATTTAACCTATGCTTTTATGCATAAATTAGAAATGTATCGCATCTAATGTATCACAACCAGTATGACTATCATATGCATATTATAGGCATTTGTTATCTGTGTAATACCTAATTAACACTCATCTCTTTGGACCAATTGCAACATAGAGAAGTAAAATAATTATATGAGCAAGTCAATAGTAGATGCATTTACATGCATTATTTAAAAGAGGGATTTCTAGGTAACGAGTGCGCTAAACTTAAAGTAATTGCACCAAAAGGGTAATTGTGCTCATTGTGACTCGCTCATTATAAAAAGGTATGGTGTTTATGAAGCTCACTATAGTTGTTCAGCGTGTTAACATCGCTGTATTAATTAGTGTAAAATACAGTGCGCATTTGTTCATAATATATTGTATTGGAGAAATACTATGAATTTGCCAGAATGTATGATAGGTCTTCTTAGTGGGATACTTTAACTAGTACCAGCATGAGTATTTTGGATCACAACAAAGAAGTGCACAGACAGAATCAGATCTAAACCAGCTTCATAACAATAATGTCTGATGTTTGAAAATTAGGTTTCAAAGAACAGTTTTGTCTTTCCGAGTTAATTCACAGACAGCTCCGGCATTCTTAAACATTTGAATTATTCTGTGAATAGACCTTTATTCTCATTATCTGTCAACAGGCTTTAAATAGATATGCAGTCATATAAATTTAATCGCGCTGCTTAGGCTGAAACTGTGTTTTATGAGTCTGGCTGCAAGTGATGTTTTGTAGTGGGTGTTTATGTGTTTGAGTGTGAGTGTGTGCGTGCATGTGTGACAGAGCCTGTCTTTGCAGAAGCCATGCTTTGGCAGGTTTTGGTTCTCCCCTCAGAAATCAGCCGCTCTCTGAACTGTTAAATCACACTAGAAGTCGACCTTTGAGAAGAAAATTAATTACTTTCCCTCTGCCTCCCCCTCCTGTAAATTTGTCCATATTCTTATTTCATTTCTTTATATTTTGTCATACTTTCTCTCTTTCTCATAATGACACAGAATAGGTTAAACCACAGGTTAAATGTGCCATTACGATTGAAGCCTTGTTCCTTCCCTTCAGTGCCCTATTTGAAGCTTGAAGTCTTTGATACTAGTGTAGATTGACTGTGTGTGATTGTCGAAGTCATTCAGGTCTTGCTTTGGCAGGAATGCCTTGCCCACAAACTGCTGCAATCATTAGGTTGTCAAGTTTGTTGAAAGCATGCTTCATTTGAAATCAATTAAAGCTGGTCTCCTGTTTCTGTTCACTGAGACAGACTTCTCAGTGCATGATGCTGGCATTTATCATCATATTGATCCATGACATTGCACTGGCCGATTGTTAAAGAAACAGATGGATGCTCAAGGCAGAATTCTTTTCATTTATGTACCTAATTTGGGCTTTATTCTTTGTTAGAGTTAAAATTCTTAGAGCTGTCCTTTGCTTTCAAATTTCAAGTTGATTTTACATTCTTTCCTCCACCTTCTCTCTCAGGTCCAAATAGAAGATGTGGAGAATGAAGAGAAAAGATATGCTCTCTTCCTGGAGCTGCTGGGGGCTGCTCAGAAGTGGGAGGATTTTCCGATGCTGATGCTCCTTCTGCAAGCGTGGCCACCTATGATCAAAGAGGACGTGTAAGACAACTATTCTTTGACTCGTTCAAGGTTAAAGAGAAAGTTTTATTCATTTTTGGAAATGTGATTATTTTCTTTCTTAGCAATAGAAAGAATGATTGATACGGTATTGTTCTCATGTTTAGTCTGGCAAACATGAAGCTGCAGTCAACAGTGTAGCTAAGCAGGAACCAGGGGAAAGGGCTAAGTAACTAATTAGAAAAAAACCTGCCTAGCAGCACATTTTAAGTTATTAACCAGTCACCATATTATCAATAATCTATACAAAAACTGAATCAGATATCTAAGAAGTTGATGTTGGTGACTATTTGCCGGATTATTTTATACATTCAAACAGAGCCAGGCTGGCTGTTTCTGCTTGTTTGTCTGTACGATAAAATAAATCAACATACATGACCTTGGTGTTAGTACGAAAGTGAATATGCACAGTTACCAAAATATGAGATTAGCATCTCGGATACTGTCAATAATCAGTTGAACTAAGTTGTTCATTTGCTCAAGACCATGTATTTGCAGGAACAAAGTCAACATTGACAAATTCAGATTAATAAGAACTCAAATATATATTCTATAGGCAGATAAGGAAAATGCATATATCATGTTACTAAATACAGGTTTTACGGGAAATACCAGCACTGAAGCAGCTCAGATTAGTCATTCTTACAGCTGTTTTTATATCGACTCTCAATATGTTGGCGCTGCTTCACATTTTTGGGTATAAGTGGCCTCTTTTCCATTCGTAAACGAAGTGGAACTAAATGTGTCTTTGTGTTTAACTTTGTGTCGACCACAGATACAGGGTTTATATGATACCTTGTTTGTTACCGAAATCAGGGGCATGTGAAAACATTGCGATTTTAATGGGCAACTTCTGTGCAATGTTTTCACAGTTCAGTAAGAGAATGGACATGGAGAAGTGTAGCTCTAATTACTCAGGTACAAATATTGCACATAGGCTTTTAGAGCTGAAATAAAGGGGATCGTCTTCGCAAATCTTTAGGGTTTGGGCTTGTTGCACCAGCTAGTGTCTTATGAGCCTCAGCTAGTGTTGGCTGAAATATTGATAAATGCCTAATGATGTGATTGCTCTTTTTCTGCTCCATTGTTCTCAATTTAAAGTGTGAGGTACTCTGAAGACCATTGAAACAATATAGGATCATGTTTTCTGGAGCCTTTTTACTTCCAGCTCAGTCAAACAGACTGAGTTTCAAACAAATGCGATCTGCAATTTAAAGTTCTTCTCCAGTAGTTAGAAACCTGAAGGGACATGCTTTGAATAGGATAGTTAGTTATTCAGACTCAGATGGGTTTGTTGATGAACATAGTTTACATGTTTAAACTGTTCAGTGATAAAGGCCAAAACTACCTGCCTTAAAGGACATTTGCTCTTTCACAATATATGACCCCTAAGTTAGATAAGGGGACTTTACAACCTCAGTGAGTGGGGCTAAGATCTACATGGCTTTACTGACCATGTTGAACTACGCAAGAGAGGACAAAAGAAATTTTTATAGACTATACTTCAGGGCTTGTCCCATGCAGCCGATTTTTGCCCTGATTTGTTGGTGGCGACAATCCGTGGGGCATTTCCTATTCAAGGGTGGTTGTAGCTGATTCTAGGTCAGCGTAGCAGGCTCAAATTGGTCGGGTAGTGTGAGGGGATTACAGAGGTGTTCTTAATGCTTCCAACACGCTCATGCTCCTAATCTGAAATTTTAAATATAAAACATGTTTGACTTGAAATCCTGCAGTGTGAAAGGAACCGCGATGGAAGGTTGAGCAGAAACCAGCAACAGCCAGCGAGAGAAAGCTGACTGTGAAGCATCACCAAACGGATGTTTTCCACTCTGAGACACAAGACACTATATTTTTAATCAACTGTCAGTTTGTCATTTGCAGGCTGGTGTTGTATCATAAGCAAAAGCTGCTTAGCATGAAGGTGAAAACAAATTACTAAAAGTGAGAAACTTGGAAGTTTCTAAAATAAGGGGGAAAATGTTTTTGTTGGTGGGGACTGTGGTTATCGCTCAGAAAATTGGTAATGGGCAGTAGATTAGTCACTGACTTGTCTTTTCTGGCACAGTACACAGTAGGAGAGAAGGGATTAGGTTTGGACAACACAGCCACCTCACCTTAAAACCTGGATTTCACTGACACCTCACTGACTCTGAGTGTTGGAGTTGCAGTCAGAGCAGCGTCTGCTAGAACAGTCAGCTACAGACTAAGCAGTTGTATGTCTGAATTTTCGATTTAAAAGCAAACATAATGAATACAAACTCAACTCCTGATTATGGATTTAGTTTTTTTTTTTTTTTCATCTTGTTCTCATTTACTGTAAATCGCTCGAGGGATTTTGCTGCTACGTTCATACACACACTGACTACTTGATGATGTGCCTCTTTGAAGCATTCAGTAGAACCCTGAAATACAGTTCTGATTTGTGTTAACTGTGCTTTTTATCTACAACAGCTGCAACATCTGACACTCATAATATGAGACAAAACTGAGAATAACTTAACCTTCAAATGCCGCCCTTAAGATGGTGACGAGTTGGGGCATTATCTTTTTTTAGTGTGCAAGACACATGGTTAAGGTTAAGCACTTAATCCGGGTATTTTTGCTGAAGTGTGTTTATTGTGTGTGTACGTGTGTCTGTAGAGTGGGGATTTGTTTCAGTAAGACTACAAGAGGCTGTTTTTGGAGCTATATTGAGTGTTGCATCTCAAAAGCTTATCCTTTAGTCTGTCCGCTGAAACTGAGTCATGATTCGAAGCACGATTTGGGGGTTGGCTGTGACTCACACTGCACCCTACAAAAGATTTGGCAAGCGCGTAGACACTTCTAGTTGCATGCAGCAGTTACCTCCTTGTCCCTTGATAAAAGTGAGCAAATGTGCCTGCAACATGAGCAGACTCTGTTTGCCTCCATGACCACATCATCAGAAGGTGAAGCAGCTTTTAGGGTGAGATTTGTTAGTAAGTGAATGGAAAGATGCCTCTCACATAAGCCCGGCTGTCCTCCCTATCTGGCTTTTTCTCATTTGAAGGCTATTTACTATCTTTATACATCATGTGAATATTTACAGCTTTACTGGCGTTGTGAAATGTGGTTTGATTCTTCGCCTGAGGCTTGACACAGATATGAGACATTGGCTGCACATTAACATCTACAACCTCTATAACATTAGCATTAGCCAGCAGTTATAGGGGCTCTAAAATGGCATTGACTCGTTATTGTGCTAATGATAACGATAATGAAATTATTCATTTCAATAGCATCCATTTTTCTACCAAGATCTAATTTACACATGAGTTGTTCTGTGCTTTCCAGCTTTCTTCCCTATGCCCGATATGCGTTATAGATCCATGAAGGTCATACTACCTCATCATCATTGCCATTTGCTGACTTTAGTGGAAGGGAATTGGTTACTCTTGAGGCATTGGCAAAGGTCTTGAACAGCTCATACAGGACCATGTAGACAAAGTGACGCCCGTCACTGCTGTTCCCTGGTGTTCTCACAGAGAAGGAAAAAATGTTTAATATTAACTGCCGCAGCATTGTGGTCAAACATCTTTCCTTTTCACTTACAAGTTAGTGTCAGAATTTATTAGATCATCTGCAAACCTCTAGGTAATTCTGTCTGCTTTCATGTCAGTCTGTGATTTGAAAGGAAGTTGATGTTCTTATTATTATGTGGCTGACATTCTGCACCTACATAATTTATAAAGTGGGTGCAATGTTTTTAGTTTTTTACATATCCTAATATTGTTTTTGTTTTTTTTATTAGTGTATTATCCTGTATAGTGTATACAGTACAAGTATTGCCAACATATATTTACAGCTTTTACTTTAGATGCTTATGCTTATATTTACAAGCATAATGTAGGGCTCACTTCACAAAACACACAAGCTCAGCACAAGACTTCACAGAAGCATGTGCACACAGTATATGTTCATCTTGTTTTCTGTCTCCAGGGCACAGACTGACCGTAACTCCTGGGTGGTCCTTACGTCAGCCCTTCTGACTCACTGCCAGGGGTCACAGGTGAAATCAGACCTGCCTCAGCAGGTACTCACCATGGTGCGATCCCTCTATAAGACCAAACACAAGCTTCCTTCACAGGTAAATAGCAAACAGTCCTACCTACATTTCTAACTCTGAATCGCCTATGGTGTCATTTTCTCTAGTATCTCTGAAACATAGTAAACTTGGAAGTCAACAAAGACATTTAGGTTTTGGACAAAATAAATATGAATTATTTTAAGCTATGTGGTAATTTTTCAATAGTAACACAGGATTTATGATTTATTGCAATGACCAACCAAATCAGTTACCAAGTAAATAATTACTCCAAGACGTTTGCACGGGCCTTCAGATTTTAGTCAATATTAAATTACCAAAAATTTAAATGATTGGTTAAAAGAACAAGTCTCACTGAAAAACATTTATATCTCTGCAACACTGCCAGGCTGTTCTGTTTAGGAACATTTTAACCTCAAAAATACTCAAAAAAGTTACTCACCTTTAATAGGTTAGTTACATTATTACAGTCATATTAATCATTTAGTAATATACTGTAAAATGTGTAATGTTACGTTAGCAGAATTTAGTATAATGATTACTCCTACTTTCTTAATATTTTCTCTTGCATCTTAAAGTTTAGTAAGTCCTTATAATAGACTGCGCTTACATGCACTAAGTAACCGGGTACTCAGAGAAATCGGCTTTCTCAGGTAATCTGGGAGCGGTGTTTAATGCACTTAAGAAACCTGGTTACGGGAAATCCGGATATACATGCAGCAGCAGAGTCACCTGATTTCTCCTCCACCTCTGACTTATTTTGGGAGCCTGGCACGTAGGTTTTAGCTATATACTGACTCTCTTTCTCGCTCTCTCTGTGTGATTATGTGAAAGCCAGGGGGAGAAACAGGGAAAAAATAAGGAGGCACATGAAGCTGATCCATAACAGTCACAATTTAAAAACTCCGGGGGGAAGTGACTTATTTAGACATCTATGAGGCACTTTGTGTTAGGAAAATTTTCGGTGGGACCTTAGGCAAACTTGGCATTCGCATTAACCCATTAACGATCTCTGCTTTCATGTATTTACTCAGATGCATGTCCCTGTCTGCAGCCTTTTGTTAGGCACACATAGGCAGTTGGAGAAAGATTAGAAAACTTGGTTACGCGTATTCATGGCAGAGAAATCGATGTTCCCCCGACAGAAGTGTACCTGTGGAAACCAGGTTTCCCTAATCCCCTACCCAGATTTTGGAAACCAGCTTAAAAAATCAGCTTTCCCAAGAAAGACTGTAACCTGGTTACTTAAGTCCATGTAAACACAGTTTGCACCGTGGCCTTTCTGTTTAAAGTTTGTTCTCCCCGTGCTTGCAAGGGTTTCCTCGGGGTACTCTGGTTTCCTCCCACTGTCCAACGACATGCATGTTAGGATAAATGGGGACTTCAATATAGGTGTGAATGTGTTGGCCCTGAGACAGACGGCCGACCTGTCCAGTGCCGACCCCGCCTCTTGCCCTATGACAGCCGGTATAGGCTCCAGCCCTCCCCGCAACCCTACACAGGATAAGCGTTACAGATAATGCATGGATGGATGGATGGATGATTTGCATCAACGCAATACACTGAAAACTCGCATTTTCAATTCCTGTACACCTCTATCTATCTCCTTTGTTATCATCAATTTGTGACTAAGCTGGTTTGGATTAAGTGTAACCTCACTGTGGTGCCATCTTTTCACCCCATATCTTAATGCAGGAGCCTAAAGCTATTAAACCACGTAACCCACAGCAATGTGTTAGCATCAGTTCAGTGCTTTTTGCTATGTGCTATAGGCACTAGCCAATGTTTGATATCTGACGGCCTCTAATGCTATTCATGCCCTGCTGAGCACCATGGAAGCGGTAAGCCTAATGGCATTCTGTATGTCTAGCGCCAGCTGACTGTGATATTAGTTTAGCACTAATGCTATTCAGTGTGAATAGGCTAGTGTCTGCCTGGCTGTCTAATATTAGTGTGGGAAGGGGGTGGGAGGTGGAGAAGGAGGCCTTTTACTCTCTCTTGAACAGCTTTAATTTGAATCTGCTGGAATGAAACCGGCAGAGCATGGGGGAGTCAGATTGCATTGTGATATCCATATATTACTGAATGGGACTGCAACAGGACGGTGAGTGTGTGTATTTTTGTGTGTAGACCTTTTTAAAAGTATTATGTGCCTGTATGTCTGTACAGTATATGCACATCTATTAACCTTCACTGTGCCTCGCCTACTCTCTTCCCGCTGTCTCCTCTTCTCACCTTCTCTTCTCGCTTCCTTTTTTTTTTTACTGTCTTCTGATTACATTTCTTAATTTACATCCCTCTTTTTCCATGTCCTTCCTTCATCTGTTCACCCTCACGTTTGTCAATTCATCTACCTCTTTTTACTCTCCAGTGTATCAGACACATAGCCACCCTGCTGCTCCAAAACCAGCCCTGCCTCCTACAGCCTGCACTCAAATTAATGGCTGAAAGCGGTGATGAGCATCTGCTGCAGCTGACTCTGGATCAGATCAATGGCATGAGCGCAGTAAGTACATATGTTCAGATGCAGACCACCCTCATTTTAGACAAAAGCTTTTTTTTTATTATTGATATCAATGCCATTTGATTTTCAAATAACTAAGTCATTATTTAAAGTTATTTAGAACTATTTTAAACTAAACTTATTTTACAGTGAACAATGCATAACCCAGGTTTTTCACTTCATTAATGATATAAAAAAAATAGCGATGAACATAAAATTATTAAAATTGTTTTCAATTAATTTTGTCTTTATTCATAATCCTGTGACCCCATCCTGTTTAGCACCATCTCTTTGTTATGACCTTTTTTGCTTTCCTTTTCAAAATGTTTTATTTAAATAATTTTTTGAAGCCTGAAGAGAGATCCAACTTATTTCATAAAAATTATAAAAAAAAATACATGAATTTATGAAGCTGCACTCTTGCAGGCCTCAGCGACGTGCTTTAGCTAATGTATAAAAAAGTGTGAGAAAGACCTAGAAAGGTGGAATACAAAAGCCGAGGCAGAAAAGAAGCAATTGATGAAGATGTAGGGAGGAAGATGTAAGTCTTGAGGGCAGAAAGAATTTATGAAACCTTCACTTTTGTAAGATAAGAATGAAGTTCTTCAAAATAATCTCAACATTCAAGTAACCTAACATCTATCCACTTTCCAACTGTCCTGTAGTTATGGAGAGTCACAATCAGATAAGAAAGTAATCATTTAAGACTGTGTGGGCTGTTCTCCACTGTTCCCTGATCAGATAAGCAGTCGTCACAAAGTAGGCCTCTCAGACCCAGAAGACCCTCTCTTTGTTTCTAAATCAGATAAGAGAAAACCTCACTATTAAGTGATAGAGACCCTATTAAATGAAACATTAAAGCTCCTATGTCCCATACACCTGAGCGACATGCTACTTTTATCGCGCAGAAAAAGGGGAGCGGGAGTGAAGGAAGCAGGGTGTTGAAGGTGTTAAGAATAAAAGGTATGTGATTTAGATGTGGGGAGAGGAAATCAAATGGAGAAGGAATAGGTGTTGAGAGGGAGAGAGAAATGGGACAAGGAGGGAAATTACATAGACAGAGTCAGTGTATGAAGGTGTAACATTAAAATGTGAGCAAGACTTTGGTGGAGAGGACAGAGTAGGGTGCACGGCCGGACTGAGCGAGGAAAAGACGGAAAAGATAAATCACAGAGAGCTAGACAGAGCTAGACACGTGGTGTGTCACACTGCTTTGAGAAGCAATCTCCCTGAATGAACGGGGGCTTGTTTGGAGCAGCACAGAGCAGTGTTCATCTGAAGATAACATCGACAGAGACAGAGAGAAATCATCTTACATCTAATACATCTGATAATGTTTTGGCTCTATGCTGGTTGTGCAGCCATGTGCAAGTAGTTGCGGGTGTGTGTTTGCCTGTGTGCATGTCTACCTTATCTTAAAGTGAATGAGAATTTGTCTTTGTCTGTGTATGTGCATCTATCAAGGCGTGTTTATACCTATGTTTTGTTACTAATGGGTTTTGAAGTGGAGTTTGATTTTCTGAGACTATTTTGAGATTTCTTTACCCAATTTGTATGTTAAAAACACATTGTTGCAGATATCTTAAGGCCGTGTTCTCTCTCCGAGTTCTTATATGTCAATGTGAGTAAACATGAGGTTAATTGCTGGGTTGCTATCCTGCAGTGACTGCTTTTGTATACCTGAATTTAGATATAGAGTTTTAACATGACTAAAAATGTGCAGATACATTGTCTGCTTAACAACTGTATATACGGTCTTACTGATCCAGCATAGATCTCTGCAATATGTACAGTATCCAGTCCTAGTTAAAAAAAGTACACAGGTCTTTGTCTGGTGTTTTGCTTTGAGGTGACATTCATTTTGTTTGTGCTGTCCACAGTATTTAAAAAAATAAATGTTAAAATTCAAATGCAAATTGTAATTGTAGAAACATCCTGGTTGCTCTGGAGACTTTCAAAATGTCTCTTTCATCAGCAGTTCCAATCAAAATTGTGTATGTGGGTTATCCAGGAAATTCATGTTACAGGGAAAATATGTTCCATTTGTAAGACCCTGTTAAAGAAGAATTACATAGAAATAGCTAACACAAGGGGGTTAAATAGCAAGTATTCCCATAGCTAAATGGGGGGGGTGTAATTAAATAATTCTCACCATTCTTCTTCAAACCCTCTCACACTTTATTATAACTACATTTTAGCTGATACGAGAGGACAACACCCAGAGGCCTTTTATCAGACCTACAAATAGCCTGGACTTGTTGGCAGCTGCCACTACCAGATCAAGTTGATCGTGTCGAGGGAAGATCAGAAATAATTGATTTTAACTTCAGCGTTGTCGATCAGAAATTGAGTGTAGGAAGCTTAAAAGCATAAAAACGGTTGACTGACTGTTGTTATTCAGCCATTTAAATGTTTCATTGAGGTTTTTCTATCACAGTTTACGAAGCCAAGCGCACAGATTTTAACTGTATAGTGACAGAAAATGCTTCTTTTTCAGAGTATTTGTGTTGCAGCACAGTTAACATTACATAGGGAGAGAAAGGGAAAACAGCTGATCCACAATGGGAACTGTCTGAATTATTTTTTAAAGTCCATGGGGGAAAGTGACTTATATAAACTTAGTTAAAGTGTTAGTTAAGGTCTTTGTTGGACTAAGGACCCCGCGCTTTATTCTCCTTTCACTCAGCTGTTTGTTCCTGTCTGTCTTTTGTTCAATACCTGCTCAGTTGGAGAAAGCTGAATAGAAACCTGATTACGATTATATGGCAAAGGCAAAGGTGAAATCTACCTGAAGACAGAAATCTACCTGAGGAAACCAGGATTCCCTAATCCCCTACCCCAAAAAAGATAAATTCTGAACATGGGCAGGACAGTTTTGAAAGGGTTAGCTCTGCCACTTCAAAGCCAGAAGACCACCTATTTGAATCCACCTACCATCTACATCTTTTTTGTGTGGAGCTTGCACGTTCTCCCTGTGCATGCGGGGGTTTCCCCGAGGTACTAGGGTTTCCTCCCACAGCCGAAAGACATGCATGTTACTAGGAGACTCTAAATTGTCCATGTGTTGTGAATGGTTGTCTGTCTGTGTATTTGTGTGTAGGTTGGCCCTGAGATAGACTGGTGACCTGGCCAGGGTCACCCAATGAAAGCTGGGATAGCTGGTAAAGAAAGACATTTATGTGGCTCTACGTGTATATTTTGTTCCAATACACTGCAGTGAACTGTAGGTTAATAGATATGCTAAGCTGTATTGCAGGAGGCCAGAGTCGGCTTTGTGGAATTGAAGAAGAGACGTGGTAGTACCACGGACCTTTTGAAAGTGAGACAATTAAGTAGTAGAAATAGCAGGTAATGTAGAAGAGGTTGTATTGTTCTTAATGATGCGGGATAATACAGTGCAAATATGCAGGCATTTATTTCTTTTCACTTGCAGTACAAACACGTGTGGCTTCTACTTTCCTCCCATTATTTCTTTATGTCCTGTCCCACCTTTCCCGCTCTGCTCCGTCTAGTGAAGATATATGGTCCCTGGATGAGCAGAGGAGAGCAGTGGAGCAGGCGAGCCAGGGGTTAACACCAGCCTGACTAATGGGAGACAGAGATAAGGGCCGATAAGAGCTGCCCTGCCAATATGAATGAGCTGTCAGTGCATTGTGCAGCATAAATAGATGCTGCTGCACATGTTCACAAACACGCGCTTGCATAGTTGCAATACACAACAGTAAAATAATGGGAGTTTTTACCTGTTTGTGTTCTTAACTCTTCCCTCTTCTTTTCTCCTCCATCAAATTTTACTTTGCTAGACAAAAACACATATCTAGTTTTTTAGTTGGAGTTTAACTGAAATGACAGTGGCTAGCTAATTGAGCTAAGTTTTGCTCCATAAAAAAAAATGTAAAATGGCCTTATTCCATTCTAGCATTACCTAATCTTGGTGATTATCCGGTTTACTTGTCTATTGTTTTAACTTAACATTATTTCTCTTTTAGTAATAAATGTGAAAAAGATAATAACAGGGGTATAAGTGTTGATCACATTAACTGATTTTGAAACGTAAACTTCGCCAAACCCAAAAAAGTGCCAGACAGAGCTGACGTTAGCCTTGTGTCTATTTAACATCGAGAACCAGCTCCTCCACCAGGAGGACTGACTACACAGTAGATGTGCTAGTTGTAAAGGCTCATTAATGTAACTTACCAGTTCATACTTACTTACTAAAGAAGACCAACCTATATTGTCATTGAGCACATACATGTTACAATGAAATTCTTTCTCTGCATTGAACCCATTCCCCTGGGGGGAGCAGTGGGCAGCCTGTATGCTTTAAAAAAGCAGACAACACCCTCGAAACTCCTACTGTCCTTGCTTCATAAGGAGAAAGCCACAGCATGTCACACCTGCTCTGCCTGCTTTTGTTTTCTAAGCTATGGTTTTATGTAGGGGATGGTTTTAAAGAGCAGCTAGTTTTATAATCGACCTTCAAAAATTTTAATTCTTCCTTAATAATTTTTGCATTTATTACTTGTTTTATTTTCATTTATATGTGTTTGTGCTTGTGCTTGTGAAGTCCTCGCAAAGAATCAGACAGAACATGTCTTTCTGTCCACTGGAGTGAAGTTAACAGGCCTGTGTGGGTAGGTGTGTTTGATTGAGTGATTATGTGTCTAATTGCTTGTTTAAGTGGGCTTGTTTACAGCTTTTGTGCCATATTGGACCTGTTAATCTAGCTGTGTTTGCTTGCAACTCAGTGTGTTGATCCTCATCTGCTCTCAGCGCTTGTGTGTGTTTGTGTTTGCTCATGTGCATCACAGCTCACGTTTATTTTTATTTTTTGGCTTCACAGCCTCCTCCTCTGTCACTTTCAATCATGTCATGCTGTAAGCAAGGACTGTTCGGTGTAGTGTGTGCGCACTCAGTTTGCTGCATAGCTAAAGCCTAGGGACAGCTAGGATGGAGGGACAGGTTCAAAGAGCTCAAGGAAGGAAAAAAGGGATAAGGGAAGGTGGAAGAGAAGATAGTTGTGTGTTGTCTGGCATTCCTGAGAAGCTTTATGATTTAAATGATAAAAGAAGGCTCGGTCATGCATTATGTATTAGGCATTGTACGTGTATGGTAATTCCAATTAAGCTCTCAGCTGAGTTTAGCTAAGGGTAGGAGAGAGCAAAGGAAAAGCATATACGGGAAATGAGAGACATGCAAAGCGAGAACAGAAGAAAGGGTACAAAAATTGACCAGACCAATCAGGCAGCATTTGGCAGCCTTTGAAAACAAGCAAGAAAGACAACCTTGGCTGTCTTTTGCTGGGTGGGACAGCGAGAAATGATTAGGTAATAACAAGATTAAGAGGGGGGTTGGACATCTTATGGTTGCAGTTTGATGTGCCAGTTCTCTCGTCATGCTGAGTGTTTGTTCATTCACTCACAGCACACACCTGCTACAAGCATAAGCGCACACACAAGACAGAAAATGCCTCTTATTTTCGCTTCACTGAAGAGATAGACAAGGTGTTGTTTGGACCTTTAGAGAAGACTTGGAGGGGCTTTTAACCTGACACAGAAAACAGGCCTGAACACGAAAATATATATACACCCCAGGACAGGTTTTCATGTTCCCCTAGCTCTTGACCTTTGAGAAAGAAAGGAAGGCATGATGGATGTATTCCCACCTCAATCAGATTCTATTTGTGCTGAACTGTTTGTAAAGGAGAGGCCTGGACAGACTGCTGGGAAAACTCCAAAACTCAGAGAGTAAGAGAACAAGGGGGAGATGGGAGGCAAGAGATGGGACTGCAGATGGGATGGTTGCAGAGTCGTTTCTGGGGATGCCTTTTTACATAAAGGCTTCAAGCTGATGTTGTAGCAAGCCTTCACACTGTGGAAGTGTCCCTAAAGAGACATGAACTCCTGGATTGCTGCTGCTTTGCAGCTGAACTCTCTATTTCAGACATACAATATGTGGAGGACAAGTCAAAGCACTTCCATTGAATCAGAGACACAAAAACCTGTGTTTTAGCCACGCCGGTCTCGCCCAATCTGTATGTTTAAAACCTAAATAACTATCAAAGATAAGAGGAATGTGGGTATTATACTTAGCTTTTTTATTGATGGTTAAGTAAGAAGTCTCATGTCTATGACGCCCATTAGTGTAGCTTACAATAAAACTGGACGCACGAGGGAACAGCCAGCCCCGGCCTGGTAAAACTACAAATGATTGTATTTACACTTCAGTGTTCACTTCTACAAATTAAACAAACATATTGTATGGTAGTAAACTTGCGATGTGCTGGTAGCCAGATTTTGCAGGCTTTGGGCTGAGGCAGGTTAGCTGTTTGCCTGTCTTTCTGTCTGTATGCCATCATAAGCTAATTGTCTTGTGGAAGAAGCTGCATTTTAATGGGCACATTTGAGTAGTATTGATCTACTTGTCAAACTTTCTGCGAGAAAATAGTGTCATTCCCAAAAAGTCAAATGAGTCTTTACTCACATTTTGCTTGAAATGAATGTTATATGACTATAATTTACAGCAAATGATCAAATAATTATTTGATTCCACTGAAGGTTGATAAAAATAGTCGTTTATCACTATTCTGTACAGTCCCCAAATTAATTCCCACAGTATTAAGAAACATCAATCATTTAATAATAAATAGTGTCCTTGAGTAAAAATGTGCGTCGTGGTTGCAAAGAAAAACCAAAGCAGGACATTTATTTAGTGAGTCTGTAACTTTAGAAACTATATAAAGGAAGACTATTTATTTTACATTCAAGACCCTGTACAGGTAGTGGTCCTCTGAACTTTGCCATTGGCCTCAGTTGTCTGTAGCCTACTGCGTAAGGTAGGTGTGAGCCCCGGACAAGCAGCAGTGCCTGAAATGTGACAGAGCTGTTCATGCTGTGTAAAGGACATAAAGTTATCAGCTCCGTTCTGATATCAACATTCCCCTCCATCCCTCCATCTCCCTGCCGCTTCCTCACATCTATTTTCAGCTCGACTGTCACTCCAACTGACTCTAAGACTCAAATCTGCTGTCTCTCTTGACACCGTCAAACAGTAATAGCCTGGGAGGCGTACGTGTGTGCATAAGTTGGTGTGCATGGAGGACTGGTCCTGCAATCAAATCATGTTCTGTGCCTTGCTCCCCTCCACAACGAACCAGGGCATGCAGGAATGATAGAATTTGTGTATATTAATAAGGAGTTGGTGTTTCAGTGTGTCATTAAATTGGTCACAGTACACAAAAGCAAGGCTGATTTCTTGTGCTCCAAACTTGTACGGCGTCAACCCAAACTCTCTCTCTGTGATCTGTTACTTACTAAAGTGGTCTCCTCTGAAGCCCACAAGCTGTAATATCTGAGGTATTTAACTGCATTGCCCCTCCCTGATTGTAGAGTGACATAAATATTTCCTGCTTCTTATTTTTGGAGGCCACCTGGTAGAGCAGTCTTCATGCATGTGCCCACAGACCCATATGTATTCTGTAGGTGTAGACAGTGCAGGTGATCTGAGCAGTGCTACTACTGTATGAATTGCCTTGAAGTTTTGTAAACACATTAATAGTTGTCACAGGATGAATCCCTGACTTTACCTTTGACTATAAGGTTGTTATTTTACAGTATGTTCACTTCTACGAACAGTCCCCCATAAAGATTTTGCCTCTAAATAAATAAATTTATATTATTTGTAAAATGAGACCCGGATGGTCTAAAACCTCTCATCCAAGTCTAGTGTGGGTGAGAAACCTTGTCCTTGATGTCACACTATAGAGGTAAACAGTTTGAGCATATTTTGTTCATTCTTTTGACACATGTATTGTATCTTACTTGCTCCTTTACTTGTAAAGTTTAACATCATCTTTGTAAGTTATTGAGTTGCGAAATAGGTCAATGTTCACTGCAGCTCCACAAATCCCACAAAGTATATTTGTTCTGGTTTTCTGTTGAGGCTCCGAAATCAAAAGTTTGAAACTTGAAGTGTTAAGTTGTTTTGAAGTGCCTCTCTGTGGTGCTACTGTGCATTCAGCCCTTGGAAACAGTTGGAGCACTTAAAAATGTATGTATCTGATGCTTTCAGTGAATGTCTGCCTTTCTCCTCACTGGCTCGCGCCCTTCATCTTTTTCCATCATACATTTTCCAAACTCCTTAATCATTCCATCTCTCTTGTCTTTCTTTCCCTATAATTCTCTTAGCAACCCATTGACCTCCTCACCCACCTCTGTCGCAAGATCAGAAGTCCCTCAGAGTCTCCCCCTCCCCCAGCTTGTCATGATTTATCTGGTCCTCTCTATTGATTAAATTGTTAGTCATGCATCACATACTGTATCTCTATAACTGCCATTCCAACCCCTTCATCACCCTTTTTTTTCTTGACCCAAGCATTCATAAACTTAATCACAACTGTTTAAAACCTGCATTAAAACCCAGATCTGTTTTGGGACACAAAGCAGGAGTATGATTGTCATTGACAACAGTTGTCTCTCAACTCTCATGTGAGATGTTTAGGTTCACTAATATCCAGTATCACATGAGTGAAGGGACTCTGTTTAAAAGTTTTATGATTTTAAGGATGAGTTGTCCTTCGAGGAGAAGAAATAGAGCGAGGCTAGCACAGAGATGAGAGAATTTTGAGGTGGGGGAGAGAGATTCATCTGGCTCTGCTCCCCTTCTCTACTACAGAAGAGAAGACATGAGCTCCACATTTATAATTGATCTACCTCAGCTCCAGAAATACCCTGACAGGGACTGGCTGTTGTGCTTCGTGTGTGTGTGTGTGTGTGCACGCTCACATAATGCACGTCTAGTTGAGCAAGTGCAATTTAATAATAGAGACAGCAAACAGGTGAGAAGCAGAGGAGATGGGCTGAGTCACAGATAGAGGCACAGAGATGGCCTTTCAACCCCAGCACTCAACAGCAGCCCGAACGGCATTTAGCTGTAAGAATTTGCATGCATTTCAATGATGTAAAGAGGTGGAAGATGGAATTAAAATATTACATAAAGCCTTCTTTATAGCTGTGGGAATATGTGTTCTGAATTGTTTTGGAAAGTGAGACTCTTACAGCTCCACATAGCTGTAGAAAAGCAGAATAGTCTGTGTTTTTGGTGTGTGGGTGTGTGTGGGTGTGCATGCATGTGCCATCGGAGTGTAGGTCAGCGTCAAGGTCATCACACAGTGTGACCTCATCGGGTTTCATCAAACAACGTAATCACATACAGCGGCTTGTAACTCTCTACATTTAGCAGCAACTTTCATTGTTTTCCCAACCACTAGATGTCTAGAGTACGTCTGCTCAATGATACCTTTTTACTTGGCAGACACAAGCTACATATTTGCCAAATTTCTTTCTAGTTTTTATGGCTTATGTTCTTTGCAGGGATAAAAAGAGGCAATCACACTTAAAAAGGAAAGTTAGTTTCTCCTGACTCAATCATTACGTGTTTACACTTTCTCATCATCTCTTTTCCCTCCAGGAGACGGCTTCCTCCTGTGATGCCGAGCTCCTCTCGTTGCTCCTGGACGCCGGGCTCCTAGTGGGATGTGTCTCCTCAGCCCTGTACCCCCTGCTCACCTCCCACATGCTGTCCCACCAGCAGGAGGGAGGCTGGGATGTAGAGAAAGCTGCTGCAGAGCTGCTGACTGCAGGCCACGGCCCCGAAGCGGGATCTCTGCTGCTGGCTTTCCGCGGAACCCACCAAGCCCAGTTCACCTTCAACTCTGCTTTGGCTGTTCTCAAGAAGTGGCTATGAAAAGCAGGAGGTGGAACAAGGTGTGAAGGATTGATCATGGAGGGGATGCAGTTTGGATCAGAGTGATAAGAGATTGCGAGGTGTTGAAAGAGTTAGGTTGGATGGAGATCTGAAGAAATTAGTGCAAGGCGAGAACAGAAGTGACATCAGGCCGTACCTCTGCATTTTGTTCTGTAATTGAGTTTCAGGTTCATCAACCGACGACACATAATCAGCAGCTGCAGTGTTTGCCTTAAAGGTACATTATCGGATGCCTTTAATAGAGAAACATCTGCTCAACTAGAGACACACGTATAGAAGTACACAAAGCTCTGTCTTTCCTCAGTCATGAATGAATGTTCAGACGAATGGCTGATCAGAAAATACACTCACTGCTTACATTAATTTGTGTGTGTGTGTGTTTGTGTGTAGCTGGGAAGCAGTGGGTGGATATTAGCCTATTGTTCCGTGACAGGTTTGCCTCTTTGACGTCCTATCATTAAACACTCTGCCTCTGCCTCTGCTCCATTGTTTTCCCCCTAATAATGTCTAATTAATTCCTGCTAAACAAATTAGCTCAGCAGCTGCCCCACACTGTGTGTGCACGTGTGTGCAGATGCACCAGTACTGTATGTGAGCACTGACAACACAGTGATATGTAGAGCTAATGATTATGAGAAGTAAATATGGATGTGTGTGTGTGTATGTACACAACATTATTTGTTTAGCTTGATAGATTCCAGGTTTTATTCTGTACCCCCCCGCCCTTTCAAAGTTGAAATGAATAAAAATCTAATGATGCAAATGAGTCATTATGTTGAGTTTTATAGTAATGATAGAGGAAAAAGTGCCCAACACTTGCATCTACTTTAATAGACATGTGTAAGTCTTTGTTGTTGTTGTTTTCTTTGATGACACTGTTAACATTGCTTTTCTTTTCAGTGAATGGGTCCTATAATGATTGGAGTTTCATCTTACATTGAAAATATAACAGAAAATATTTGCATTATAATTACAGCATTTTCCCATTGTTTTAACATAATTGCATCCCCCTGATCGGCATTTATTTTTGCTTGCCCTCACATGCACTCTTTGCTTTGTTACACAATCATTTTAAATCAGTTGAGCAAACTGTTTTCTCTGGTCAACATGCACAAATCCATAGAGGCCTTGGAGCAATCAACTGCTTTCACCCACACTCTGAATTTGCTATTGCTAAAAGCTTTTATAGCTTTATTTTTCCTGCCCAACAGCCCTTGATTTTTTTGAGAAATTAGTTGCAGGGCAAGGATTTAGTGAGTGGCTGTATGTGCGTGTGTGTGTGTTTGGGCGGGGGGGTCTAATTTATCTTGTTTGTCAAAGTGTTCAATGAAACTAATAAAGTGGTGCTGATTGCAGGTCCCCAGAGCAGCCAGTCTTGTTTAGAATGTGCGCAAAAGAAAACCATAAAATAAACCTGTGAAACCGAGCTTTAATGAACAGCAGGAGAGAATCCAGCATTTGGGTGGTGATTAAGCAAGAAAAAGATGAGCTTCTTCCTCACTCACTGAATCTTCTGAAAGAAGCAGTTTACATTTTTATTATATTGTGATACTGAGGAGACAGACATACCCAGCCCAGACAACCCAGACACAAACAGTGATCACCGGCTCTGACCATTAAAATATCTTCTGTCTCTCAGCTCATTTAGGTTTTGGCAGAAGCTTAAAAACCACGTGGTCAGCGTCAGGGAAGAAGATCAATAAGCCCCAGAAACATTCCCAAAAGTCTTGACTTCCAGCCAAGGTTCAACCATGTTCAGTCATGGTTTGTTAATTACGCCCCTTCCCCCAAAATAATGAACGTGCATTTCTATTGTGACAATACTACACTATACCACAATATTATCGTATGCATACCTTAAGCTACTTAGGTAGAAAGAGCCCCACCTTCCCAGCCAAATAACACTTCTTTTGTCAACTAGCTATAATTATCTAGTGCCCAGATCAGTCCCACCATTGTGGAAAATGTTCTTCACACTGTACAAAAAGGGGAAATATATTTTACTTGCATCAATGCACTTTTGAAAAATTTATTTAAAATTTATTCCTCCCTCCATCCTTAGCAAATGTCACCAAATGATTTTCCAAGTGCAGAAAAAGATCAATGGACTGGGTGTATGAATTGCACCAGGATGCCTTGACCCCCAGCAAACTAAGCACCTTTTGTGAATTACTGCCCCCTACTGGTTAAGTAGTGTCGTCGTTGCTTCATTTGTTGCTTCTGTATTTGATTATTTTAAGTTAGCTTCACTCAAAAACAGTGAGTAATAGTGTTTTCTAAAAATCTAAGATAGGATTACTACTGTATTTTACATTGAGGGTGGGCCTGGCCAAGCTGAAGTTCAGAAGAAGCAGGATGAATAAGCAGGACAATGACCCTAAACACCGGAGTAAATCTATTACAGAAAGGCCTCGGAAGCACAAAATCCACCCTTAGAAGTGGACCAGACAGAGCCCAGTCCTCAACCCAAGTGAGATGCTGTTGGGTTTAAAAATGCTTTCTCTCAGGTCATGTTGCCTCAAACTAGGTCGACAGTACAAGACAGCACCTTGTTCTATAGTACTTTTTGTATAGTTTTTTTAGTACCTTTTCTTTGAGAGTTCTGTTTGTAAAGACTGTGCTTTTGTCATACCCTGTGACTTGAAGAAAAGCCACTGAAATAACCATGCAGTAATTTCTATGCACATCTACACCTGCATCTGTGCAAATGACACTTGATACAGAACTTGACTTGATAAGTGAACGAGCCTAAAATGGTCACATATTCTAATACTGCTAAACTAACGAGTGCACATGTGACCTTTACCTGTTTTCCAAATAAGCCCAAGCAACCCAAACCAGTGAGAGGAGTAAAAAACAAAAACAGATAATGTCATATAGGAAATAATACAGTAAGCTTAGTTGTCATTGTACTTGATGCCTACTGAACTGTGGGACCAGTAGCTTCCAGGCCATTTAAAACCATAATAAGCACATATATGTTTGCATATTTTCTTGTTAACATTCTCTGGCTGTAGTCAGTTCTTTTAAGTGAAAAAGTAAACTCCATTTTGATTTCTGCATTGGTTTTGTGAAAACTATTTTTGCTGCCTCCAAAGACAAAGTAAGTTAATTTCTTCAAATTCCCCCACTGTAAAGTTTCTATTAAATAAATCTCTTTTTGAGACCCCCTTATGTTTTTGGTCCATGAGTGCACAGTGGTATTTACCTGCCTAACCCTGCTGTCATTTATAATACTTTTGGGCCAGCCAGAATAGGAATATATTTTATTTCAACATTGTGAAATATTCACCTGTAATTCACTTTGGCAGGCAACATTTAAAACAGCTGCTGAAGTAGAGTAGCTCATATCCCTGACAGGCCAGAAATTGAATAAAGAGCTGTGGCTTTGAGGTATTTACCCTGACAGCAATATTGCTGTGTTTCAAGCCCATTGATAAGAGATGGGGTTGGGTCTATATATCAAACAAGAAAGTAATGAATCACCCCACCTGTGGGAGGGCTAGAAGAAAATGAGACAATGTTTGTGTCAGTGATGCGCCACATGAAAATATAATCAGACATGAAAGCTATCAGAAGGGCTTTTTGCAGGTCTGGCTGTGTTGAGAAAGTGTCAACAATATAACATAAAAGGAAATAATACTGTGGAGAGTAATGGGTCAATTTCAAAGCCTTCCAGTCCTACACTCATGGCTCAGCCATTTAGGGCTTTTCTATGCCTGTGTCAGACACTGATAGTTGTAAAGATGACTGGGCTTTACAATCTTAAGAAAATACACCAGATTCCATCCCCTTGTGTCAAGGTCTATTACCCCTTACAAAATGAATTAAATTGGTCTCACATAGTAATTGAAGCAGGTGTGTCCTTACCCTTGAGCAACAGCAGGAGTCCATAGTTGGTCCCAGCCAGCATGAAATTAACTCTGTGCTAATCTAACGAGATTACATGAGGCCTTGTAATCAATCCTGAACTGTTAAATCCTCCAGTCGTCAGGCTGATCGTCACCAGTCAGACCAGGCACAGACCTGGTCGCTTTTAACACCGGAACGTAATGTTTGAGCAAAAACCCCTGTGCTGGGCCAACGCTCAGCCAAAACCACTAAAACTACATGATAGAGTTATTATACACCTCTGTGAGAGAGAGCAGCCCTGAGAACATTTTGTGTCTGAGGAGAAGGAAGGCTGATAAAATCTAGAATCAGAAAGAGTGAGAGGTTTAAATATATTCAAAAGACACAAAGATGAAAAGTGAGAGAGACACGGCTATGTTGAAGCTATATTTTGAGGTGTTTTGGTGTCATACAATTATTTTTAACTTACTCAGTAGAACACTTTTTTCCAATGTCCTCCGTGATGGACATGGGGACTTACTAAATCCATGTTTTCACATGAAATTCAAGGTACTTAAGGTGACAGGAGATCGACAGAAGCAGAGAGAATCTTGTTAAGGATTGTTGATGGAGGGTCAGATACTAAATAGAGAATGAGGAGGAGAGCTCAGAGAAGGAAGAGGATGATCAAAGGACCGAATGATGAGGAGAATTAATCCCAACATAGTCCATATGGCTTGGTTTAGTTTCAGTGTTTTTCCACATTTGATGATGTTCATACACCTGAAAAAAGGAGGGCAAACAAAGCTACAACTGTTACAAGCTAATTTTTACATTGCAAATGGTTTCTGCTTTGTTTTATTTCAAAAACATTCTTGTTCTTCTCCGCAAAATGGTAGAAAAGATTACATATTGTCAGTTCACAGGAAGTCCCGCTGTCCACTGCAAAGGACATTGCATCAAAAGAAATAAAAAAAATGTTTATGAAAAAATGTGTTGTGTCTTGGTGTTTTCTCCCAAGACAAGTATTTCGCACAGAGAAACAGAAATTGCACCACCTTTTTTACTGGGTCTCGAGAGGATATGGAAATTCCAGCAAGTGTGATCATGATTTGTCACTTTCTTTCCTTTAGATGTGTACAGTCCGTATTACCCTCTAAATACAGGCTACAATTTGGCTTTTTCCACTTCCAGCTTAATCAGCTACCTGACAGGTTTTCCCCTGTTCTCTAATCGATATGTTTATATTATCAATGAATGAAGCCAGTATTTGTCATTTGAATGAGGTCTATTGTAATGGTGAACGCACACAGATTTCTCACCGGGTTGTGCTGTTACCTGGCAGGTCTACAAGGCTTTTAAGAAAAGAACTTTCAAATGGGAGGCAGTGATTTGTTTCCCACTTCAAACTGACAATAGATTTGCTTGTACTAGTAGTATTTTGCAATTTCTGCCCAATCCCATCCCTGATGTTTTTGTGCCTAAACCTAACATTGGGGAGTCCCTAAAAAAGGACTGTGTGTGGGATTATTTTAGGCATGATATGAACTTAATGAACTAGGAGGCAGGAGGCTGCCTACTTAACCATAATTATTGGCTAATGGAAGCTAAAATCTGCTTATTGATTTTTTTTTTTTCCAGATTGGGTGTATTTTTGTAACAAAAAGTTCTTAAAACCCACTTCTGTCCAAACCAGAAATGACAGAGAACGTACTGGAGCATTTAAAGCCGTAAAGAGCCAGATATTGTTTCCCTGTACCATTGTAGACCATTACAATAACAAAATCTAGAAATGTACTTACATTTGACAGGTGGACAGAAAAGTGACACACAAATAAGGGCTGATGTTGCCCTGTATGGGCTCCGTGTGTAAATTGCCAATCATTTGTTAAGCCATTCAACATATCAGCTTAAAATGTAATGTCACTGCTGTGTTCCCAGCTTTTCACTGTCCCCAGGAGGCCAAGAAATAAAATACAATAAGCAGATTTTGCCATGGTATCTATCAGCCAATCATCTTGTTTTTTAATGTGAAAATGTTCTTTTCTGTAGGTCTCAACATGGCCCACTCCCATTGCTCCACCACCAGTCTTCATCAGAGCTTTCCTTCTTTAAACCAGCCTTTCTTTATGAACCTGACCTGTCTATCTGATAGTAAACACCAACAGTAGTTGTCTTTTGACCATTTAAACACATCTAAGTTTCAGCAGAAACTCCTTAAGGTCTTGCATATTATTCATGATATGAACTCCTAAAAAGCTGATGCTGACAAAGCCATGGTGAGAATTAAAGGGCTTCTGTCTGTATGGCTTTCAGGCTTCACGTTCCCTTTCAGTTTGCACCTCTCTTATAATTGCCTGAAATATATTTTCACTTTTATTAACTTTCACCTTGAGTTAGCATTCAAGTCAGAAGTCTTTAGTAACACATTTGTCATTGACATAAAGTAGTGCTTAAAATGAGCTATGCAATTGTTAAAGATACAGTATTTACTTTTTTCTGAAAACACTTTTACTAGAAATACACTCTAAAACTTATTATAATGTGGAGAGGTGCTGTGAAGGCCTCTTGGAATCTAGACACACTAAACAGGACAACAGTGCACAGATGTTCTCAAAGTTTCTGCTTGATTAGGAACTGGGATGGATCATTCTCATTAATTGTAATTTCACAGGGACGACTACCTGAAGTGACAGGCAGGGCACTGTGGAGCACAGTGGGGAAGAGACTGGAAAGGTCGGACAGATGAGAGTGAACTGAATGTCCTGCAGCTTTAAACACTGGGCAGGAAAACTCATCTTTACAGTTTTTTAAATTCATTTTACTGGAGACACCGACTGTCCCTGCTGATGACATATGTTGAGTACACTATGCCAACATCCACTGTTAACATTAGTGCCTAAAGAGTCAAATAGTGAAATCTTACAGGGTTTTTTTTCCTACTTATATTCAAGAAGTATTGTTCTTGAGAAACAGTGTTAGAATCCCGTTTGGGCTCTGTTTGTGTTCACAGACAGACTTGGACATGTTGTTAAGGTCTACCTCCCCTACTGCTTGGGTTTGGTAAACACTGTGTCACAACCTGTCAAGTGTCAGCATCCTTTATTTTATCTGTCAGACAACGCTCTCAGTGCAGGCAGGATGAGCCTCAATCACAATCCATTCAGAAGGTGAGAGAGAAGGGGGATAGGAGACAAAAGAATTTGCGTCCCCCCTCAGGGAGGAAGCTGAATGAGAAGAGATCTCACAAATTCTCTGCTCTGCTGAAGAGAGGTTATCTCTTTGAAACAAGGCATTTAACTTGCACCTACGAGTCCTCTGCAGAGTCTGGGGTGTGAGAGAAAGTGAAAAAAAGAAAGAAAGGGAATAAAAAATTGTTTTTGCATTCCAGGAAATTCCCTGCACTCTTTCTGGCTTGTCAAATAGACTGAATCCTGGGAAATAATTTACCCTCCAAGGCCATGTTTGTTTCTTTTGCTTCTATTTTTCATCCATTCTGTCTTACCTGGCTTTGACCGGGAACCTTGCCGTCTACAGAATCACTTTCTTTCTAGCATCTCCTGTTGGTGTAGTACACTGAAACACACGCAACAAACATAAAAATAAATAAAAATATTTCTATGTTTGTGAGGACACTCATTAGCATAATGCAATCCCTAGCACCTAACCTTATCACCAGGTCCTAACCCTGAAAGGAGCCCTGTGAAGCTGTAAGGACCTGTCAAAATGTCCTCACTTTATAAGTGATAACGCTGTTCCTTTTTTGGTCTTCACTAAGTACAAGAACGCACACACAGGGATACAAAAAACCTAATAGATGCTGTAGGAGTAAAATGGCTTTGAAAAGAATGAGATGTAGTATTGAATATAAAGGATGTACGGAAACTATAGAAACTAAGAGGTCAGATAAGCAAAGTATATGGAAAATTTCCGAAGGTCAAAGATGCCAAGAGCTAACGAGAAAAAGTCGAGTGAATAATAAAGGTCTTGTTGGTGGATATACTGCAGAAGTTGCGTTACATGAGAGATCTTCAATAAAAGTGAAAAACAGGGCAGGAGAGAACAAGGACGTTGGTTGAGGCCTGTACCCACTATTAGCACTGCAGTGAAGCAGGTAGCAGCTGAAATGTTACAGCTGACGATTTCTTGACTATATCTGCGCATAGATGCGAGATGAATTTTAGTGTAAGCAGAAAATAAAATCCTAGTGTGTCACAGATACGTTTGCGACATGTGTGTCACAAGCCCCTTTTTTCGGTGAAAATATATTTAAATTTGCAATAGTATCTACAGTACATTAAAAAGTATTAGGCTCACGCCCGTTTCCAGCTTTTCTTTCGGATGATACTAATACTGTAGTTATTAGAGGATGTGGCTGTGTTAAAAGGACCCTGTTAAGTTTTCTTGTCACCAAACAAACTGAGTGTTTCATCACTGCGTAGAATGAATTTCCTTCTTTAAACATTTTTCAAAGAATGTGGAATCTGCTTTTCCATAAAGCTAATTTTCATCAGCGGCTCTACTTGAGGATTATTTCTTTGTGTTAGTGGAGCTGATTAGCTTGTGACACACAGGCATTACTGCAGACAGCTCTACTTAGTTAGCAAAGGTTCACACACTATGAGGCTTTCAGCTTTGAGTGTATGTATATTCAAATTGCTGATTAGCTATGGCAGTGTGCTTTTATTATGTTCGTGCTGCCAATATTTTAAAGATAGTAAAGCAGTGAATACTAGCTGTGTGTTTGTGTGTGTGTGTGTGTGGGTAGCACCACATTTGATTGACAGCTTTGTCTGTACGTAGTGTATTTCCTTGGTTTATAGGAGGATTTAAGTACATTTATGCCACTGTAGCTCACTAATTTAGGTTGACACTCGCAGTGGCTTTATGTTAGCAAGTAAGAATTGCTCCTTTAAAACTGAGTACTTTCTGTCAAACTGATATTGGGTGAAGTGATTTGCATAAATTCAAGAAAACTCTTCTAGACGTTCAACGCTTTGAGGTGGAGGTTCATTCGCAGCTAAAAAAATCGAGATAGTTGGTGTTAACTACGTGCCATAAGAGACTGTCAGTGAAAAGATGGATGAAAAATGATGATTATACTCAACTAATAATTCTTTCTCTTTAACAATCATCCAAGGTGCGTGATTGTCACTCTCCTCTGTCACAGTGTTGTAAAAAACAATTCTTCAGTGACATATTCAACTTTAAAATGTTTTCAACTTATAAAATGTCTTAGAACAAGTGAAACACTTTGCCAGCACCAGAAGGTGCTTCTCAAATGTTGAACCGTGGCAGAATGAGGCCGATCACTGCTCAACTAAGGAGGGAAATGACACTTGAATCGACAAAATTGATGAAATGAGTGGATTTGCATCAGAGACGGAAATGTAAGTCCCGCAGCTGCACGACAAAATGTCGGATGGATTGTGACATTTAAAAATTGATCTATATAGTACTGTATGTTTGTACAGGGATTGTATAGAAGTAGTTCTGTGTTGCTTGTGTGAATGAAAGCTGCCGTACTCGGGATTACAAAAACTGCCTAATGTGTTGAGACAGGAGCAAATTTCGGTGTGTTACATCGCAAAAATGTTTCAGTGCCTGAGTAAAAGTGTTAAGGTGAACATTAAACAGCTGTTTTATTGCTCTGTGGATGTGAAAAAAAAAGTTGGTAATGGGCTGCATTTCACACATCGACATCAACGCCCCATCCTTTTTTTTTTTTTTTTTACAGGCGCACACATATTCATGTCCTCCAAGCTGTTACTGAGTGCCATATGCTTCCCAAACTGGCAGGTTGTTCAGTTGTTTAGCAGAGAGAAAGTAAGAGCTGAAGAGCTCGTGAGACCTGGGACACAACAGTTTGGGTGGAAGTGCAAAAGTGGAGATCTAGAATGACTGGAAGAGTGTGTTTGGTGTCTAAGGACAGCGCTGAAGCAAAGCAGGAGATGGAAAGAGGGAAGGATGTGAACTAGGGTCTGTCAAATCAATATGAGCTGCAGGGGAGATGTTTGTGTAGGTGTGTGTGCGTACACACATTTATCAGTCACAACAATAACTCCACCATATGGTTTTATTGTTGTGATGGACAGGGGTCAGCATGGGAAAGATTTAATGCTGGTTGTGATAGACAGGTGTCCAAACAAACAGTGCATCGCAGCTTACTGCACACGGAGCTGCAGCCTGGTGAGAGGCCCCATTCTGATACCTGTCCACCACAACATACAGCAGCTCTGCCATCAGTTCTACTGTTGCAGGGTTGTGTCTGAGTTTTTACTTTGAAATTGTGAAACGTTATTTTTTTCAGCAGTGTGTGTGTGTCTGTGTGTGTGTGTGTGTGTGTGTGTGTGTGTGTGTGTGTGTGTGTCGGCCAGCATGCAGCTGCCCATGTGATTAAGCACGCATGTGCGTGCATATGTACACTACTCCCACATGTGTGCTGAATATCAATTGCGTCTGTTTGTACAGTTTGTGTGTACTCCTCACTCCTTATGCATGTGCATGTGTAGTATTTAGTATCTCTTCTTCTGCAATCAGAGATTCATTGATATTTCTATGCTTGGCTGAATGTAGAAAATTACCTGCTTTGCCAGCAACTGTATCTTGTCTGCTCCAGTGTTGAGGCTCTGCCGTCTCTTGCTTCAGCCTCTACATCTTAACCGACTCATATCACACACACAGTGATATATGGAGTTTAGGAAATCATTGCTACTTACCTGAGCACAGACAGGACGATTACAAAATTGAGAGCGTGGTAGGGTTGAGCATTTTGTATGTTGTTTTATTAAAGCTGAAATATTTAAGGTCTGTGTGGGTATGTAATCATAACTGAATATTCTTTACCCTCGTTTGTGTAGTGTGTCTACCTTAGAAAGTGACTTCTAAGACACAATCACAAAAACAAAGGAATAATTACTTCTTACACGACACGTGAACGGCTCCATCTGAATTCTCCAGAGCAGGTACCAAGCGGACCTCATGGTGAGATTGTGTCATGCTGTTACCTCTTAAAACGCAGTGTCACACTGTTACAGTAACTCACATTCTAATGCAGAAACCAACTGTTTTAAAGATGCCAAACATGGCAAATATGAATAGAATTGAGTAAAAAGTTTTTATAAAACAATCTTGAACATTTATTTAATGGGGTCCACATTAGATTTAGGGAAGAGTTGGAGAAATCATGCAGAATACTGCTGGATAGAGTGGAATGATGTTAAATTTTCAAACCTTTTACATTTACATGGTTAAAGGCTAGTGTTAAAGCCCTAGGTATTTGACTACATTTAATATATTTTGGGGTTAAAGAACCAAAATTATAGGGCAAATTGCATATATATATATAGCTGTTTTTCTCGAACTGAACCTTATCCACTTTAAATTTGTAACAGGAGAGTTTTAAATTTGCCATAAATGATGTGTTCAGTCACAGAAACAGACTCTAGCGGAAAATAAAAAACACGTGTGTGTCTGTATGAGAGCATAAACAAAAGCATCTGCGGGTGTTTACTAAGGAGCTTCTGGTTTGCTTAGACTGAAACTTTTGCAAACAATCCAACATAATGACAGACAAATCGAAGCAAACCCACAATGGCAGCACCAACAGGTGTTTGCGTTTCTAAAGGACTGAAGCCAGAGGAGAATGAGGCAATTGGTAACCATGGTGATGGCAAAGGAGAAGGAGGAGGAGGAGGAAGAGGAGTGGGATGCAGAACAGTTTCGTTTAGAGAGTGTCACTTACATGCTTTGATGGTGATAAGGGCTGCTGCTGGGGTAAACAACATCAGAGCATTAAAATACTGAGAGATTTGGGCACTCCAGAGGTTCGGGTTTCGTTCACTAACAGCATTTTACTCTTCTTCTCTTTCTCTGACTAACCTCCTCCTCCCTTTACTTAACCCAAACAGCATCGGCCTGTCTGTCTCTATCTCCACACCAGCACACATCACACATCACACACTCACCCATCAGCCTAGGCTACCTTCTACTGCCTCCCTGCAGGTGTCCTGCTGGCCTCTGTGATGAATGGCAAGGATTGCCGTAACCATGGCAACACTTTGACACAGACTTTCATCCATTTGCAGAGTGGGCACTTGGTCAAAAAAATAAAGAAATAAAATAAGATAAATGTATGTAGTGTTGGAGAGTGTATTTTGTGTTTGTTTGGGGCAAAAGCTTCTGATGGTCTTTTAGCAGGGGTGTGACGTACTCCAGGGTTCGTTGATGTGTCACACAGTTAATGAATGTCATAGATGTTATCGGGCATGCTCCAGTGAGTGTCACAAACTTAGAGCGTGAGAGAGTGGAGGACAGACAGAGAGGGAGGTTTTGGGAAGGGAGGACACGTAAGGAGAGTGATGGACTGAAAGGCAGTGCAGCAACAATCCCACTGACAGGCAGCAAAGCCTTTCGAAGTCCATTGAAATGACAAATAAAGAAACAGGGGAGTGTAAAGAGGGCAATAAAATGAGATGAGGCAAAAGGAAAAAAAAACAGTGAACACTTATGGTAAAAGGAGAGTGGGAGGATGATCGGGAGGAAGACAAGGGGAAGTGATAAATTAGGAAATGAATACGGTGAGGGCTGCAATGGAGATGCAGGCAAAGTGAGAGACGTGTGTGTGTGAGACGGAGAAAACGACAGCTGAAAAAGCCAGAGTGTATCTGTATCTGTGTGTGTGTGTGTGCACACAAAGAAAAGAGAGAGAGAGGGTGAGGGAGAGATGAGAGCAGTGGAGGATGTTGAGCTGAAATCTTAACTAACAGAAGCGCTGGCACCACACTGGGAGGAAGAGCTGAAACCAGGCATCAGGGCTTTGGGCTAATTAAGAAAAGAAAGAAGCTATAAGTGTGTGTCTGTGTGTGTGTGTGTGTGTGTGTGCCTGTGTATCCCTGCGTAAATGCCAATACAGATTTACTGTTGATGTGTTTGAGTATGAGAAAAGTGTAAAAACAGGGTGTTTGTGTGTTGTCTATGTCACACTGTAACAACATGTTACCTCATGTACACTAAGACAACATACCTTATTCACCGTCCATCTTCTAAAGATAGCTACTCGTATGTCAGACTGTTGTTTTTTTCTGTGTTTTCTCCAGGCATTTTTATCAGCTTAATTACCAAAAGATATCCATCTGGCAGTGAAATGAGCTTTAGAGGATCAGGCAGCAAAACAATATTGTCTCCTTGTTAGTTGGGTCATAGTGTTGATTACAACTCAACGTGACTTAGCTGCTATAATAACATATGATACTGGGTGAGCCAAGATCCATATGTTATCAGAATTTCCTTAAAGGCATATTCTTCAAGTTCTGCAGTCTTAATTTAATACCTTTTTCATCTTCAACTTCAAACCAGAGAAGTGAAAATGGAGGAGCATCGTATCCAGTCTTACAGGGTGGTAACTACTTATTCGAAGGTTAATCTAGAAGTGAGTGCCGTGATCCCTCAACTGTGTGTGCACAACCACGAAAGGTCGAAGGTGACTCACAATGCCTGTTTACAAAATCTAATAGATGTTACCCATGGGTAGAGCGGTAATAATCCTCTGTTTTCTTTTCCAGAAGACATGGAAAGACTCGTGCCATTACCTGACTGCTGTTGTGTCTGGTCTTTTTGGCCTTCAAGTAATGCTGCCACATGCCAAGATTACAGCAGGTCAGTAAATTTTTTTTTTTAAAAGAACATCTTGATAGACCCTGATAAATTGAGCTACTGTCCTAAAGGTTATAATCCTTAAAATGTCAGTCCTGGTTGATTTAACTATTGATTGAATGTAAGCAATTGAATGTACTTACAAATTAATGTAAAAAAAAAAAAAAAAGAGTATCAAATAAAAGCAAAATACCCCAAAACGGTATATTTGATATCACCAGATATTGACTCATATTTGACAAACACAACGAGAGTCACAGAAGAGTGTTAGTGAAATTGGCGAAGCTGCCCTTTACAGGCTCGGCATCTATCCACGCTTAGTGTGAGTTTAGTTGTCAGTGCTGTAGCTCTTTCACTTCATCCCTCACAGCTTTTAGCTTCTTGTCTCTGTGGCCACTGGAGACTTGCTGTTGCTTCAGTTTTGCCGGTGTCCTCTCACCACTCTTACATCTCTTCTCACACCTGTGCTCATTCTGTCAGCACTTCTGTGCCCGTGTCTGAGTCAGCGTCGGCCCCTGTCAGAGTCTGGGTCATCATGACCTCTTGGTTCTCTCGTCACCGATGTCAGTGTTTGTGCTTCATCTGTCCTCGTCGGCTGACTGAACATGTCTCTCTGTGTCGTGTCGATTCCAGAGCATGGCTCGAGGCAGTTTACAGTAGTTGTCATGGTGCCGCACAGTCACTGCCAGTGGTCAATTTCAGTGACACTAGTCTTCTCCCACCATCCTAATGTCTCACATTAGTTGTTTTTGGCAAAAACAGTTTTGCTAAATATATGAGCTATTCATAAGTATCTTGTGATGATGTGACCTTTTTGGTGCAAAAGGCCTGCACACCCAGCTGTACACAGTGCAGAAGGGCGAATAGTAAACGTGTTAGTTGTATTGTTAAACAAGGCACACGAAGGTAATTTTATAGTATGATGACTGTGACCTTTGAAGATACTTTATTTCACATAAACTGACTCATAATAACATTACAAAATACCTTGATAAGCTGATACAGAATAAGACCTGTGGAGCTCCCATTATTTCCTACATTGAAGCCATTGTATGGACAGGAAGAATTAATAGTATGAGCAAATTCTATGTGAGCATCTTTTCTTGTTTGAAAATACACTTGTATATAAAAATATCCTTTATATGAATTCAAACTACCAGGACGCCAGCACTTTTATAGGAGGTGCAGAATACGTCGCAACAAAGGGGCTGCAACTGCAATCTGCAGCCTACAGTATCAATTAATAAAATAATAAACATTTATGAACTTGAACTGAATCTATTGCTGCAACTCTGAGGAAAATACAAAATACCAAGGACAGCATTTTGATAAATATATTGAAAAGCTTCAGTTTTCTTAAACTTTTAAACCGATCCTTGTAGTTCTAGTGTTTCTGTACTATAAATCACTGTCTCCATCTTAGCCCCGAAAACTGTAACAGAATTTGATTTACTTTTAGCATAAATGAACTACAACCCTCTTGTGTATCCGATTTGTAAAGATAAATGTGTATTTTATTCCAGCCACAAACAGTTCTGTTGATTACCCATCTTTCTGGCTGCCTGTGCAGCCTCTGTCTTGCCATTTCTTACACAGAAAGTGTGTTGTGAACAGCACATTAGCAGGACAGCAGCAGCTCTGGTGTCTACACAGTAAGACTTAGCACTGTTGGAAGCGTGTGGTTAGGGACACGTGATGACCCTAAAAGCAGGTGCAATGTAACACTGTTAGAGTTCAATAGACATTATTCTGCCTGCGTAGACAGGTGGACTGATTGAACACAAGTATACAAGTATATACTACAAGTATATTTGTTTTTTCACACTTGTATGTGAAAGACAGGGGCTACGACCCCTGTGTAGAATTACCTTTACAGCTTACGTTTTTTTTCATGTTAGCACATGGAACACATCCCTCTACAAATCAATGCATGTTCACATTTCAAACGTAATCTTCACCTACCACTGATCAATGGGCTGACACTAAATCAGCCAGCCTGATTGGACGGGGACGGAGCCCCTGTTCCACAGGGAGCTGCAGACAATCAGAGGGTGTTAACTTGAAATGATTCAAACATAAGGGGAGCAAAACAATTTTTTCCTGCCATATTTACCCATCGGAATTAATAAAGATTGACTATGGTGGGATTTCATTTACTGAGGCATATAAGGTGTTAGTTAAGTTAAAAACTCTAATTGAGTTCAGTCAGATTAATCCAGCTCTCCAGAGGCTAATTAAGTTGACATCTGTGGTGGTTTGTGTACTTGTTAATTCATCCCCTCAACAAGACACAATTTTTCTTGTGGCAAAGCCCTTTCCAATACTCCAATAGTCGATAAAGTGCTTACTAATGAATGAAACACTTTTCTGTAGTGTGCGTATTTGACTGAACGTCCCGCTTTCTTTTCTGTCTCTGTTTGCGAGCACTAAGAGGTACTGTGTGATGATTATTTGTCTGATTGCAACCTGATTGAGCCTACGACTCTCTTGTCATACATAATCCGTGTCGCAATGGACACAATAATGTAAAAGCTTTCTATCAATTTACTCATCCCATTTCATTGCCACAGTAACTAAATACAAAAACAACTCCAGATTGTCTCATGTTTGTGCACTAATTTCACTGATTGGGGGAAATACAAAGCCAAAATGCAAGTAAACAGTAATTTTATTGTTAATTTATGGACTAAAGATGGTTTTATGAGCACCATAGTCAGATTCACTAGACAGAGATATTGTGATAGTACCTTTGTGCTTTTGGGAGACACACCACACCACTCAGTATGTTTGAAATCTACTGCCTTTAAACTTTGAGACCAACTGTTTGGACTGTCCATTGAGTGAGTCACAGTTTGCTGTTTGCCTTAAAGACACAGTTACTAGGTTGTCTTTTAACCAAGGTATAAAAGACCCTGAAAGCAAGACTGTGTGTGTGTGTGTGTGTGTGTGTGTGTGTGTGTGTGTGTGTGTGTGTGTGTGTGTAGGCATGTGTGTAAATTTAGAAGTGAATTTTTAGTAAATGTATTCTTAAGTCTTGGCTGGCTGAAAGAATGATGACTGTAATCAAGTGCATGCCTTTCCATCACACCGAGCTCAGATGCAGCAATGACATTTCCAAAGGTGCATGCTAGATGGAATATTAAAACGCGGCGTCACGCCAACTCTTTTAATGGCTTGTCTTTGCACCTTAAAAGCTGCTTGACACTTGGTTTGGCTTTTTTTTTAACATTTGCTGAAGTTAAATCAATTGCTTTTAATTTGATATGCTTTATGTATTTGTTTTTTATTTTGTCAGGTGGTTTTGGTAAAAGGAGCTCTCGCATTACTTTAGTTTTCTTCCTGAAGGTGAGAGAGATTATAGAATAAGTTAGAAAAACAAAAAAATGATTCATAGGCTTGTGGCTTAATAAACAACGTGTAAGGATGTGGATTAAAAAAGGACGAGAGAGAAAGAGAGTTTATCATGTAAACAGACAGAAGTGAGCACGTACAGTAGGTAGGTCAGCATCTTTCCCTTAGTCTATCAGCTTGTTGACTGAAATGGGGAAGACAGCCCTTCAAAATACTCTGTGCATACACACAAGCTCATATGTGCTGACCTGATAAGATGAGGTGTAACAGCATGCCTGCAAACAGAAAACGAAGAAAATCTCTTTTTTCGTGTGTGTGTAGTGAGTTACCATCATGCCTTGTCACACTATGCTGCATTATTGCGCTTCTTGTCTTTTCCCCCCTTTTTCTCTGCAGTAGCTGTTGTCCTCCATCCTCTCTTCATCTTTTCTTGTCCTGAGGCTCTTTCGCTTGCTGAGCCTGTTTCAGGCACCAGAGACGTGCTCAGAATCGATTGTCTGATTAATACAGGAGACAAACACAATTAAAAATTGATTTGTAGCTCATTATTGACCAATGTGAATAATTAAACAAGGTCTCACGGCCAAACTCGCAAGAGGATATTTCTGTGTATATTGCTGTTTGTGACAGTGTACTGCAGATTTTTGCAAGAGACAGTGGTGGCCACTTGCTTTAAAGCAACACACACACACACACACACGCACACCAGCTGCTGTAAACCTTTAGTTTTGGTTTGACTCTCCTGGTGTACGCTTGTCAGTGTTGTAAATGTTTCATGGTTAATGAGTGTTGATTTTTCAGTGACATTTTATTAGGTGCTCATGTTGATTGTTTGTTCGCTCTTAAAGCTGATGTGGCTTTGGGGCAAGAGTTCACTTTTATCAAGGTGTTAATGTCAAGTGTTAATTTCACAGCATACCCATTAGGGCTTCTCTAAACACTGCCAGAGTTCATTTAACAGTGACGGTTTTGCACTTTTCAATTTTTTAGATGTGACTGTGAAGATAATGTCTATATATGTTAAAGGGCATTTTTTTTATTGGGTGAATTGGTTTTGTCCATTAACTCAATAAACACAGGCCTGAGAACCTGACCTCAGTGGGCTCATTTAGAGAGAACGTGGAATGGCACATTTCAAGACATTTTTACAGGTGCAATTTTAGACACAATTAGAGAGATGTTTCATTTTGCTCTTTCATTTACAGACTCCAAAGAGATGTGATGTGCCATTTAAAAACACACGTGTGACCCTGCAGTCCGATACAAAACACAGTCTTGCAAGTCCAGGGAGACGATGATGCATATTGGCATAGCTAAGTTTAAAGGTTGCCAATGTCATTTATCATTTGATTTAACTGTGACTAAGTTGTAGTTTTGGTGTAATAGTGTATTAGCTCTGAATACACACAGCTGACGAGAGGCAGACAGTGAATCAGTAAAGAAATCACCTATAAATAGAAAGGAAATGGCACTTGGCATGTGATACACAGGAGAGTGAGGGACATGTCAATCAAACACAACCTCTTAACAGCCACAAAATAGCTTTAATTAAGCAAAAAAGTTAAATCCCGTGTGTGGGGTTCCAGTGGTATTTGGGGGTTTTAAAGCAAAATCAAGGGTTTTGTCTGTTACAGCCTGACTGGCCGATATAAGCAATGTTTAGACACTGTGTGACCGTAAAATTGATAATGTTACACTCAATCAGCTTTGACTGATGGTAGGAGGGACATGGACCATGTCATGTGGTAAACATTTCATTTAAAAAATAAAGATCAGTGCTTTAGTTTCTGTGGAGTAGTCAATGCTGTAGCTATTCCTTCTATTTTTCAGACCTTTAAACATTTTTGGAACAAACTATTAATCTTGTTGTTCTTGTGCTGGTTAAAACCATCTTTGTTAATCAGATGAGCTGAGTGACTAGATGAGCTGTTCATATCACACTGATATCATTTTCTCGTCTGATCTTCGTGCCGTGTCATTGACTACAAACAAAACCGGGGATGTGTTTGTTAGTAAAATCTGAGGCAGGTTCTCCAAGAACACGAAACAATCTGCTTCTGTAGCTGTGCTTAAACAAACAACGACTTCATCCATCTATCTCACCTCACTGTCGCTTCTGGCATTTCCCATATCTTAGACCCCCACCTTCCCGCAATTACCTATCATTGTGTTGTCATTGCCTCCACCATCCTATTATGTACAAATGGAGAAGAGGGCTTGACATGTTGTCAGGCCACAGAAGATAAGATGGCCATTTAACAGGCGTTTGCTCTCCTATCGTCTGTCCACATTTAATTATTCTGTTAGCTCTCCTCCCAGGAAAGGCTTTGAAGTCACCATGTCAGGACAGCAGAGACTAAACGTGATGTGTTACAGCAGCAAGTTTACAGCGTTGGAGCTTTAGGGAGATTTAGGAAGATTTTCATGCACTGCAGCTTTGCAGTTTTGATCTTGAAATGAATACGTGTGCGTGATTATTTAACTATGGTAAATTGCAAGAATAAAAGTGCCCTGTCATGTTTATAATGTTTGATTTAATAAGAATCTGCCAAGTTACAAGAGCAGCTCTGTCTGTGGCAGCTGAAGGGGAACGCCGCTGCAGAACTCGAATGCAGCATTCCCATAAGAACAGTACAGTGTGTAAAAGATGCACTGCAGTCATAGCCAGAGGCAAAAGAGGAGTGACCTTTGTAAAATGTGACTATATAATGTAGGCAGCAGTGTGTGAGTGTGTGTGTGTTGGTGAGGGGGGGTCATGTAATGAGCAGGAAAACTATCCTTCAAATCAAGGACCTGGGTTTTGGTAGAAATCCAGTTCGACTAAAGAGTCCTTGAGCAAATCACTGAATCTCAAATGAGAAGCAAATTTCCTGAAGGGGATCAATATTCATTATTATGACTGGAGCACCCTTTTCAATCAAGAGGAAAGTATGATTGCTCATTCAAGGACACCCTGTGCATGAGTTCCTTCGGATAAACACACATATTTTTAATCTTTTTGTGTGAAACTACAGCCAGCATGATAATCTCAACTGTGAGACCTGTGAGGCAAATAGATGTAAATTCTGGAATTGAGTTGTCCTCACCTTTTCACAGTGAAGATGTACTCTGTGTACTCTGGCTTTTTATCAGTTTCTTGCTGTTGCCCTTTTCCCTTCTTTCTCCTCTTTTCTTGTATCTATTGTTTCATTAGACCTGATCTATTATTGAATTTGCTCTTTTAGTCCTCGCTCCTTTTTCTTTCCCTATCAGTTGTTTGCCAGGTGGCGCGACTGTGAAAGCCGTCTGATTTATGGCGGCATAGAGAGCCATGCTGGACAGGAGTCTTTCATTCAGTTAAATGTGTGAAGGAGAGAGCGTCAGTAAGTGTTGGCATATGCAAATGAAGCGAAGGAATTACAACTTGACTTATGACTGAAAACAGAATGTTCCTGTTACCATCTCAATCAGTTATTCTCATCTGTTTTTTTTAGCATGGCCTCACGCTTTAAATCAGTCACATGTTCTCACTGGGTTTCTTTCTTGTTTTTGCTGCCTTCTTCCACATTTTGTGTTTTTGCATGTATTTGCATGTAATAGGGGCTTCCACTTTTGTAAAACATCAAATTTGAATAAAATAGACATAACATGTAATTAGCTACAGTGTAGCCCACATACCCTGATGCTGAAATGTGTTGCAGAATAAATCTGACTCTGTTCATTTGCTGTGGGTGTACTATACCCTGACAAGCTAATTTGTAAAGAGATACAGTAGCTGCATTTCTACAGCAGCCGGTAATATACCCTATATCCTTATCCACAATTCTCCATTTTCTTAAATCCAGCATGTTTCCTCACAATTTATCACACACAGTTTAGTCTCATGGTTATCCACTCAGCGTGAATTATTAGCTGTTCAAGCAATGAGAAGAAAACCAGCCTGATTTCCTATATTTTAGCAACAGTGCTTTCAGCGAGACAGATGAACAGGGACGTCCCAGCTGGAGTATAATGCATGTGTCACACTGTAAATCATTACATGTCATTGTTATTATCATTGCAGATCAACTGTTTTAATTGACAATATATGAGTTTATTGCCACTTGGGTGCAGAAAATGTGCAAACACAATATACTGATGTATCACCTCTTAAACTGGTTTTCCATTTAAACCAATCAAGGATGTGGTTTTAGTATTGGGGTAAAAACATTTATATATTTTGACATGCATCCAGTGAAATCACTGGATCAGGAAAAGAGAGAAATGCCTCTTTTCTCCAAGACATCAGCGTGATGTCATTTCCATTGATCAGGCCACTCATCCATCAGCTGTCACATGTTGTTGGAATGTTCCTTAAAAGCCTTAAACACAGTGGGAGCTATTTACTTTAAAACTGGTGCCTGGACATGCACTGGTTATGGTTGGTTATGCTTTTAGAACACCTGACTGTTTCATCTGGAAATGGTGCCATAAAACAGTGAGACTGAAGCCAAACGGTAAAGTTACAGTTTCATAACCAAAACAATAACTTGAAAGAAGCCAAAATGCTATTTAGAGGGTGAGCTGTGGGGTTATGGCTCAGTGGTTTGAACCCCAGTTCACCCTGGCCACATGTTGGGCAAAACGCCAGATTAGCTTCTGTGTGTGTCTGTAACTTCTTGTGCTGAATATCTCCTCAAACTTGACTCTTTTGGAAAACTTTCTTTGCAGAACAAAATCCAAAGAAAATAATATTATTATTATAACGCAAAAATAAAACGAGGCTCTGCACTAATCTTCTACCCTAGTATATGTGTCTGTTTCTGTAATTAATGATGTCTTTTTTTTTGTCTTTGCCTACTTTTTTGGTCTTTTTGAATTGATCGTCTGTATTAACATTTGATGACATTCCTGCCTTTTGTTCTGAAGGTTGTCGCAAGTTCAGCTGAAGATTTGCAGCTCTCCAACTGCCACTCCTCTTTCACCATTTCACTTCAAATATTTTCTCTTTGTCTTTCCTTACATTTTTGCTACACATTGCATCATTTTATGGGTTTTCAGAAGCTTGAGCTACTGTACACTAATTGGGATACAAATGAACAAGTCAGGTCTGTCTACCTGCCATTGTCTCTTCCCTGTCTACCTCCTCACCTGTCAGCCGATCAGCCTACCGCTCGTTTTCCCTCTGTTTACAACATTTTCTCACAGTGATATGAAAGCACCAAAAGGTGCTAGGTTGCTAAGGTAACCAACCTTCCTGTCCTTCCAAGATCTATCATAAGTGTGTTCAACAAGCCAGTTTGAAGTTGAAGTCTGGTTCAGTTGGAGAAAACGAGTCACACTTCCAGTAAATGGTCATGGAAGAATATTAGAGTTCAACAGCAAAACAGTATTGATACAAGTACAAACAATATTTTCCTTAGTTTAACAAACATTTTGACCCAAGGGTGGATGCCAGTGCGTCATGGTTAATTACATGGATAGTATTGTAGTTGCATATGTGAGATCAAACAATAACTCTTGTTCACTGTGAGACATCTAACAGTTGTGCTTTAGTTTGAGGTATGCTCTAAGATTTCTGCCTCTTTCTCTACAATGAAGGTAAAATGAATATTAGATCAACAGCTTTTGGCTCGTCCCATCAGGGGTCGCCACAGGGAATTGTGTTCCGCACGTTGATTTGGCCTGTGTTTTTACCCTGGAAGCCCTTCCTGCCCCAACCCTCCCATTCTATCCAGGCTCGGCACGGCACCTAGGTGCCACTCGCTGGCTGGACGGGGCCGCACCTGGTGGGGTGGAATTCAAACCCACTGCCTTCTTTATTCCGACCCAATGCTCTACCACTGAGCCACCAGCTCCATGCAGTAAAAATTTGAAAAGCTATAACTCAGAGAGTTCATTTTTAGTGTAATTTTTCATTCTTATAAACCTACCGTTTATAAATATGGAGCTGGAAAGATGGTTTATTGGGCTCATCATAAGGACTAGACGTTTGGAAATTAGTAGCCTAGTTCTCTCAAAAAATAGAAATGTCAACTACCAGCATCTCTGAATTTCATACAGTATAATAAACAAGTTGGGATTTTAAAGGGAGTTACCATTTCTTAACAATGAGCACGAGCATATCTATTTATCCAGTGCTTCGGTCTTCCCTGGTTGCCTGGTAATGTCATCCCTACAATAACACTGTGGGAAGTCTGCGCTCGCTGACTTTTGGCAAATTTATTAGCCGTTAGAGCGTGAAGAAATTGACAGAAATTACGAAGAAAATGTCAAGAAACAAACAAAAAATCAGCACACGGAAAGTGATATAGAATAACGGAGAGCTACAGCACTTTAGCAACTAGCTGCATGGTTACTGTGCTTCTGCTTTTTTTGTGTGGATGAGCAAATATCACTTCCTTTTTGTGCTTAATCCCAAATCACGGACAGCTTTATTTAAAGAACACAGTTGGGCTCTACACACAAACAGAACCGGAACAGAACAAGAACCACAGTCTTGTCGTTGTGTGATATTGTCTAACCTTATTCACACGTTCCCAGACCACAACACTGTACACATTGTTCCCACTCATTCACATTAATTGCTTCTGACAGATTGGGTTCAACTTTTATCACAGAAGAAAGAGAGAGAAACACACACATACACACACACACACACACATATATACAGTATATATGCACATAAATAATATAGTAGATCATATATTTTTTCTACAAGTTTTGGAAGATCTATTGGGTTTGCACATTATCACATTAATTCTGCAAGAGTACAGAACAGGCACACACACATACAAACACACATATATACACACTAGGGGAAAGTCTGGCAATGGTTAGGAGTTAATCAACCTGTTAATTGCCCCTCTGTGACAGGTTGATGTTTTTGTTTTTATCTCTCTCCTCCTTTCATCCTCTCTTCCTCTAAGATCCTGCTGTGGTAAAAATCGGACCCAATCAGTCATTCGCAGAGGCAATTAACTGCAATTGGCCGAGGCTGGATGGGAACTGTGCTCCATCACAGCAGCTGTGTGTATCTGTGTGTGAAACTATGTGAGCTCTAGCGACTTTCTGTGACTTATTGTTTTCTACAACATTCATGGAGGAAAAGCTCTGCGTGAGCTCAGGTTTGTATTACTGAAGAGATGGACTTGACTGTAGGTGGATTACTATTATAAAACGTTTATTTTGTATTTTGGCTGAAAGATTTTCAGAGTTAGTATTAAATAAGCAACTTGTGCAAGAGTAAAAATACTATTAATCTCAGATCATAATTTGTTTTCCTAGCACATACTAAAGAGATGAAAGCACAGTCAAACAAACAGAAAAGGAGTTAAATTATTAGTTTCAGTTATTACATTTAAAGGTCAAACCCACATATGTATTTCAGGCTGAGAGAAAAAAAAAAACACATGCACATTTTCTCTGCACGTAGAAAATGTGTCTCTGAGGGCTTAAAGTTTCTGGTAATTGCCTTACAGCATGATCTCCTGACCACAGCTCCAGGGGAAAACCTTATCAGTTGTCCACCTGTCAGCTGTTGGTGTAATTCCTTTGCAAAACAAATTAATTACTCTAAAAGTATTGAAGGCTGAGAGCTGCTGTTGGCCTCTCCCAAGTGGAAAATAGAAAACTTTAACAAACAAAGCTTTTTTAAATCTTTTTTGCCATTTTTTTCTGATTGTGTTTGAATTGAAAGTTCTTTTCGTGGATATGTATTGTAAGTGTATTTAAAGGCCAGCTGGGTCGTAGTAAATGAAGCACAATAGCACATATACCAGCTATCAATGTTAGATGAGTAAGTGTTAACACAGCAATAGAAAGGCTGAATGTGAACCCAGCCCTGCTGCAGCAACTTGTCGCCTGCCTGTTGTCTTCACAATAATTATTGTAACTTGGTTTCTGCTTTTTTTTTCACTTTGGCTCTGTTGAGACGACCAAGGTCATGAAAAACTCTCAAAGCATGTCTCAGTTCCTTTTTCTCCCCTTTTCCTATAGTTGTGCAGTGTTCTGTTAGAAGTGCATGGAATTGACATCAGGTTGTGGTTAATGAAAGAAGATATATTTCTTATAGTAGTTGGACAGAATGTATTAGAGGGTAAAGATTTGGAAAACAGCCAGTTACTATTTTAGACTGTCGTAAAGTGCTTCTGGGAAGTGGATGGGATTTTTGTGCTGAATCATGGTTTTGCAGGAAAAGGCCACTGTGTGTGTTTGTGTATGCGTGTGTATGTGTGTGTGTGTGCGTGTGTGTGCGTGTGTGTCTCTGTGTGTGTGTGTGAGAGAGTTCTATTTACTCATCTACTTTATTGTTACACTCTGCTTTTGTGTGTGTGTGTGTGTGTGTGTGTGTGTAGACATGTGTGTCCTATTTTTCTATTTTTGTGCCTCACATTTCTCATCAATATTTTACTCCCCTTCTTTCCCTTCTCTCCTCTTTCTCTTTCCCTCTCTCTTTCTTGGGCATCAGAATAGGGTTTTATCTATGCTCCACCACACACCATTGAAGGACTGGCTGGATGGCTGGCTGCAATTCCACTGGGACGATATGAGTTGCGTCTGTTGCTATAAAGGAGCTGCCACCACCAGATGGTTGCAAACAATCCTTTTGCTATTTCTTTATAACCTTTATTTACTCACAGTAGGCTGACAGAGTCCAACATGTGCTCACACTGTTTTCAGCTATTCACAGAGGAGTTGTTCAGTATAAAAAATCTGACACTGAGTCATTTTGCAAATCCTCTGTTGCAGCAGTGGTCAAGGACAGGTCAGTCGATAATAGCACTTGAATATAGTTTTGTCCAGTTCCCCCACCAGGAATGTCAAATCATATCCCCCTCCTGCTGAGTCAATTCTAGCTGCCCCATCAACACTAATGAAGCCACACAGGCAGAAGGAGATGGAAGAAAGTGTAAAAGAGCAGAGACCTCATGTAGTGCAACATAATACAGCAGCAGTGTAGCCCCAATACTGATGAACCAGGGCAGACGCTACAGATGTAGCTGAAGCTTGAAATGTTTAACCTCTCTGCAGGTGGTGCCTTCAGTTTGTTTCCCTGTTTGTGTCCATTTCGGTGCTTCCTTCAAGGGCAAGTTCTGTGCAAGCGGTGAGCTCTGTTTGTAATGCTTTCTTTTACAGGTTTGTCAATCTTTTTTCCTGGAAGTTTTCTAAAAACTATAAATGAGACAGTCTTCAAATCATACACAACTAGTTATTTGATTTTAGGTAAAGGTTTGTCAGGTCAGAAAAATGCAAATGCAACATTCAACATATATGTGAAGAGTGGAATTTTCATCAATGGATTTAGAGTCTGAAGAAATTATATCTGATGAGTTTGAATTGAACAATGTATTGATGAAAATTCCTCTGGGAATCAACCGCTGCTTTAATGCATACTTTGACTCAACTCATATGTGTTAAATTAATATGTTGCATACTTTAAACACACCTTTGAGCTCAGGGAGGATGTTATGATGAAGGAATAGTCAAAGTCAAGGTGCATGTCTTTTCTGATTTCGTCACGTTAAAGCTACAGAACTCTAACAGAAATCCACCCTCAAGATCTGAATGGGTCCTGATGGATTTCAGGCATAGAATCTGTGACGTGTTTGCCATGAGACAGCATGGCTTCATGAGCTCCTGTTAAGCTGTGCCTTGCTCTTTTAAGGCTCTTATTTGTCACCTATTTTGTCACTTTCGTCATGTCTACAATATTATACAGTAAATAACAGCTTTTTCACAAAGCCAGTAACTTCTAATCATACTTTTATATCTTGCATATTTCTTTTTCTTTCTAGTTTTATGTTCCTCTTGTGTCGACAATGAAACTTTCTTTCATCCACACTGCAGAGACACGTAGAACATTCAATCTGCAAACTCCGGTTAGGTCTGTGCTGCCAGCCAACTCTCTAGAAGTCTGCAGAAAGTTCATGAGCTCCCCTGTGGACGTGATGAATGAATAGCGGATTTGGAAAGCCTTCAGCACTCCTGGGAATGTGTTAAGTCTGTGAGTTTGCAAGTATGGAAGTCCAGACATTTGGATTCAGTCATATTCTCCTGCCTGAAGTATAAATGGGGACAAACAGTTTGTGAGCTGAGTGAGCTGAAGCTTTCATGATGCTCTCTTGCACCAACTTTCATTATGCTGTAAATATCTGTTGTGGTAGGAAAACAGCATTAGAATTCAGAAATAGGGGGGAACCAGCAGGGCCAGTTGCCAACCACACACAAAGAGGAGCTAGAGGAGCAGCATTTCTGGATCCTTAAGGAAGGTTATTATCCACTTTCTTCAACCCTAAAAGAATATGGGCAGCTTCAAGTTTCTGAACCTTAAAAAATTAAAACAACTGCTGACAATTATTATTACTATTCAGTCATGTTTACTGTTCTTAATATTTTAATCTTCTAAATTTAGATTTGGTTTCCCATTACAGCGGCAGATATGTCACGACTCACATAACAGTTTTAATTAGTTAAATAATAAGAAAATTGAATCATGATCTCAGGTCCAAAAACCAAAGTTGTAGTTTTAAATCCAGTTAAACAGACTTGAATGTTTGACAAAGTCTCTGCAATGAATAATAGTTATCACTTAAACAAAAAACTAACTGGAGCATTTATTAGACTTACTGCACAAGATCATAATCATATATTATGTAGTTATAACAAATGCAGCAGCTTGGTCATTATCGAAAACAGGCTTTAGAGGGACAACTGATCAACTGCTGCAGTTTTATTGTGAAAAAATGAATGTAATTGTTTTAATCTGTCGGGAAAAATAGACACCCCAGGGAGCTAAACCCTATAACTATTACAATATAACTATTTTGGTAATTTGACTGTGTTCCAGCCATGTCTGTGTGTTTTTGTGTTTTTTCCCTTTATGTGTATTACAATAACAGTGTGATTATAGAGGGCATTAGCCCCTCTGCCTGCCTTTATTAGGCCACACATGAAGGGCTTTATTTTATCAGAGCTGACACCCTCCCTTGGAGTCATTTCTTTTTGCAATTTTCTGCTCAGTTTCATGTTCCATTACCAGCAGATTATGCTTTTTTTTCTCTGTCTTGCACATACACTCATTTATAGATGAGCTCACACACAAACACACTTGGAGCACACACTGTTGCACACACATATTGTGCATGCTCACGATCTAGTGCACTTTTGTTATTGGGCCACTGGTTGCTGAATTGTGAATGGGCAAGCTTGGCTACAGACGATGGAACAGCAGTTAATGCAACACATGGCTTTATTTATTTATTTATTTATTTATTACAGTGAAAGTAAAATCAATCCTCAAATCCATTACCTGTGTCTCTGGTTCAAAGTGACTATGTAAGACAAAGGGTGAGATTTTACCTCCAGTGTCATCCTAATTTCTCTGTACGTGTTTACTTTCTTGTGTGTGCAGCTTCAATGTATCTAGGGGAAATTGGCAGGAACCTTAATAAAAAATTATATTGATTTTAGGATTGCTGGTTCAATATGTATTGTGATACTTTTAAAGAGGCACTCCACAGATTTGTCATCTAAGAGTCAATATACCAGTCATGAAGAGGAGCAACTCTGTAAACACAGTTGGATAATGTCTTCTGTTGTACTGGAGGAGCTTTGTCAAGTATTAGAATAATGTCATAGTAATGTAACCAGCATCGTCTAACTTCTGAACAGAATCGGGGCATGAAGTTTCCAATATGTGGCTGTTAACCAGGTTAGCAGGAGATTATTGAATGACACCACTGCTTTTTACTTATGAGATGTTGATGTAGCGATTGAAATTATTTCAGTCAGCCAGGGTAACTAGGAAACACTATAGGAAACTGCTTTGCAAGTGTTACACACAGTGGAAGGAATTCAAAGTTATTTCATGTTTTGAGCTGACTGATATCCATTTCTACTCCCATTCATGGGCCCAGTTGATGAAATATCACATTTTGACATCTCAACAACTAGTGGATTAATTATATCATTTCAAACATACGTTCATGTCCCATTAACAATAAAATGCATTAGTTTTGTTGATTCCCTGACATTTTATCTAGTGCCATTTGTAGGTCAGAATTTAAATTTACCTGCTAAATAAATGACACACATCAATCTCAGGTGTGCTTTGTATTCAGTGACAATGAACAGATATTAGCATACAGTAGTAAACATTAGTTCTGCTGCTCTCCAATAAGCTAAAATCTTCACTGTCATCATGTTCACATTTAGGTCGAAGCACCACCACAAAGCACAAAGTCTGTTTCTGTTTTTTTCTTTTCCCACATTTACAGTTTGCACTTGGCTCTGAATCACTGGTATATTGATAAAAACAACAGACTTAACCAGTAAATCACGAGCAAGCATGTGACTTAAACATCCTCTTAAGATTCTGCTGGGCTCAAGAGCATAAGGGTGGTGGCAGACCAAGACTTTAGAGGACACATGAGGAGGCTCAAACTTTTCTCATTTTATTATATGAAATATGTTTGCACCAACAACTTTTAATATCACACACTGTACAATGACATTAGTGCTATTAATGCATCTTGGCTGGCTTTCTGTATACTTTGCATAACATTTGGAGAGATAGACAGAGCTGCATGGCTGTAGACTATAAGTCATGTTTACATCTTTCTCATCTTAATTCTTCAGCTTTATAGGACTGCAATATGTTATGGGACAGCAGAAACCTGTTTATTAACATTCTGTAATGTGGGTTTGTCATTTTGCAACAACAAACAACTGATTACAGTTATTACTGCTAGTTAGTTTATATGGTCCTAACAAAACTTTCAAACTTGTTTTTGCATAGCGTTGGCAGGTAAAACATCAGCCTGTTAATCAATTATGATTCCAGTAACCGTGTGTAGAAACATCTTTATTCACTGAAAAGATCCTGATTTTGAATTTAACATGGACACGTGACACTTAGGGTTTATTATCCACCAGCTTCCTTGTCCGAATGTTTTGGCTGCTCATGAACATGCATGTTCAGCATTATTTTATTTTGATCAGTTTACTGTAAACACTTATTGAATATGCCAACCGAACATATTGTTTCTGTATTTCCTCTGTCCATTGTTCTTACTCTGCATATTTTAATTTCTTCTCCTGTATATGACCTTAAATTTGGGATTTTTCCGAATAAGTTATTGAAAAACGTAGTATTTTTTTTAAAACAGAGACTAATATTTCTGGAACATTCCATTGGTCCAGAGACAGGTGGGCGATAATACAAAACTCCACATGGGTCACTGTGAAGTGGGTGTGAATAGACAGCGTTGAGATGACTGTAAAGGAATCAAGGAGGAAATTATCAAAAAAGCTGCAAAGTGTTTCAGTGACTTTGTGTCCCAACTCGGGTTTTTTCTTGGCAGGTGTGTGTCATCAGTGGAGATATGAGGGAGGATGCAGTCCTCAAAAATAGTAACCACTCGAAGGTTGGACGTGTGTATAAGTGTTGCTCTCTTTGTGTGTGTGAGAGGACATGTCTGTGCTGGAGTGACGCATTAACGTGTGTGTGTACTGGTGTTAGTGTGTGTGTTTTTAAAGGTTGCTCAACGGTGAGGATGTGATTAAGCTTTGTTAAACAACACCATCACCGATACACGAGTATCAGTAGTGTTGACCAACGAGCTGTGATTTCTTCTCAAACCTGTTGCTAAAGACTAATAAGTATCACAAGCTTTGATAGTGTTTAGTCTTTATTTACAACGGAAGAAATGTCTTTAAATGTCAACTTGAAAAACAAATGTTGCTCTTTGCTGCAGGTAAGAGGGCAGTTTTCTTGTTTGTTAAACTACATTCATGACCCATATTATGAATATTGCTGTTGTTAATTTAACTATAGATAGTGTAAGGATAAGTAATCAGCGTGCACCACACGCAGATTGAAATATTTTACTGAAGAATAATATCACTTGTTAGTAGGGATTTTACACATTTATAGTTTTTTGTTTTTGTTTAGAGGTCTTCACTTCACTTATTATCACATTCCTGAACAATTATTATTGTTGGTTATTATAGTTATTTTTCTAGGAAAAAACTTCAATGCAGGCTTTAAATTTCATAATTTATACATTTTGTTTTACTGCCCCTGATTTAGTTCACAATATTATTAATGTATCTATGCATTTGTTGGTGGGATAATGTATTATAAAAACCTACACATCAAATTTGTTTTTAAAGCTCAATTTGTTTTTATATTAGGTAATAAAGCAAGACATGCTTTAAGAGCCTCCGGACTGTGTGTATCAATTATTTTTAATTTATGTGATAATTCAGACTAGTTCTCACCCTTTTTCCCTAATAAGTTCCCAAGTTTTGGCGGTTGCTTACTCTTGCTGTTTCATCCAACAAGTAAGCCAGAAGATGATTTCAAACAATTCAACCTTCAACCTAAACTGCTTAGGTGGAAAAAAGATACTTTGACACCACCTTTGAATTTATCTTCTAGCAAACCATAGTAATCAACATACTGTCCAATGATGTTTGTGCAAATTCACAGTGGGTTTGTGTTCTGATTACAAAAGTCATTCTGTAAATCCAGCGCAGAAAATGTGAATATATATTGAGCCCTACGTCATCAAAAGGCTTAAAAATATGAGAAGAATTCTAGGTTTTCACACAGCTTTTGATGTATTGAGGTCAGAATGAGCAGTGGTTGTGAATAAACAAACATACACTGAAGGTCTGGAGGAGCTTTGTGCTTATTCATCAACCTCTGACTCGTTAAACAGCCTCAGCAGACCTCACTCTGACTGTCAAATGACCACATACTTGTTTTTTAGCAGGACTCTCTAAGTTTTTATCAGGGGAAAGAGAGAGAGAGAGAGAGAGAGAGAGAGAGAGAGAGAAAGAGAGAGAGAGAGAGAATCCTCAGATGACATTTGTGCTTTGGGACTAAGAGAGAGAGAAAGAGAAAAAAAATGAGCCTCAGTTCAAACTCTTCCTTTGAAAATGAATTCACTGAGGGCATTATTCAACAGTGTGCAATTGTGAAAGAAGTGAATGAAATTTCTGGGTGTAAAAAGTAATGTAAGGAAACGGTAAACTATAAACCTTTACCGAGGAAACACTCAGGAGTATAAAGCATGAGGAAATGTTAAGAGAATGACATTTTGGTGGTGGGTTATTCCGAGCAGGGCAGCTGGGAGGTTGTGAAATGCTCATAATGACATTTACAGTAACCTTTCCCTGTGACTTTTTAAAGAAGGGTTAAAACCACAGAGACGGAAAGATAGGGCTATGTTAGGTCCGTCACATTAATCACACTGCGATTGTGCCAGGGCCACAGGCCGTGGGCAATTTCTCTTCTCGGTCGTTAAGAAGCGAAAAGGAAGGACGAGGACAAGGGCCACACAGAAAATGGTCATGCCTGCAGAGTGGACTGATGGGCACAATATTTGTCCTTTAACCGGTCAAGCCAGGGTGAAAACCTGTGACAGAGCTGCTGAAGTGTCTTTAAGACAGACAGTGAATTCATTCTTTCTGACCTGCACAGAGTAGCCAAAGCAGTGTGTTATCCTTTGAATTTAATTTAAATCATGCGCTCTGTGGCCACAGTAAGAATATTTTCATAAAAATTCAATGTGCATCAATGTTTCATCGTTGCAAATTGCTCAATATTGTGTTCAAATGTGTTTCAGAAGCTGTGGCCGTGCACATTAATTATAGAAAAAAAAAAGCAGCTAAATTGAGCTGGATTAAGGGTAGAGGGCTGCTTTTCTGGCAGACCTCAGAGAAAATGTGATAGAGCTTTTACAAAATGTGTTTGTTAATGGGACCTACTGCTGTCAAAGAAATGGGAAATGACTCCTGCGGTCAAAGTTTGTTATTTCATTCTCATCCAAATTAGATTTAACCTCACAAATTTCACCCTACCAATGTGGTCCTGAAAATGTCTCTGTCCCTGTGAAAGCTGTTCCTTTGTTTCCCTCCAAATGTGTTTAAACATTGTCATATTTACAGTAGTGATGTAAATGTAATGTACACGTTTGTAATGTTTGTAAAGCAGCAACACCAAACGAATGAAAGGTATTCCTACAATATTTGAAGCCATTTCTGACAATATGCTGCTGACATTTAGCAGTCACTGTCTCCTGGTGGGGGCGGAGAGGCACAGAGGACAGAGCAGCTGTGGCAGAGCACATATCCTGAGGCACTCTAGTCCCTAAAGTCAGTGAAACACAGTCAAATGTTGGAGCACCTGTCCCTAGAATAGAAAGTTTATGGGCTGTAGAAAATGGTTCCATTGGGATTTTATTATCTTAAAGTTTTTTCTTCTTTTTCCCTTTTTTTTTTTTGATTATCATCTTAAGGATTTAACAAAACACATTACTATACAAAAAACTGAATATGTGTTTTACTGCCTTTAAAGAGCAGCTGCCAAACACTCTAAAGATGATTCAGTGCAGCTGCCTGTCTCCAAACACTATTTCCCACGTCTACTCCAGTCCTCTACACTTCATTTTAACTCTATTTGTTTACTGCCTGTACTTTCTAGCTACCTTTTACATTGGATCTTGCATACAAAATATCATCATGATCATACTGATGAAAGTACTGAAGGGTATCAGGAAGCAGCTCCGCCATTATAATTGTGTAATACTGACAGGAGAAACTCTGCATAACGACAAAGTTTACTTTTGATATTCAAAGTACAGTTTATTGTACTTTTCGCCTAGAAGAAAAAGGAAGGCATGTACATTTGAGGTACAAATATAATCTTGCTTAGAAACAGTTGAAACCATGGTTTGGATCATTCTCCCAAGTCGTGACACTACATTTAAACTGAACAAACGGGCGTCGACAGATTGCAGATCTCTAGCCACAGTGTCAGTTTGAACGCAGGTGTTTATTTGCATGTCAGTTAGTCCATCGGTTGCATGTAAAGCTGGGCAGGGCACAGATATTGTTAGCATACAGGCTGTTAACAATAGCAGGCTGTATGCCTCAGGGTTTAGTGCTGGAAGAATGTTAAATAGCTGGTGTCATTTTTTAGCACCGCATGTCCCAACAGACCGGGGATTCCAATATTTTCCACTGTGTTTTGGCATGTTTGACCTTTATGAAGCGAACTAACCAAAAACCACCAAAAGTTAGAATCTCAATCTTAACCTGATGAAGTCAGCCAGCTGAAATATTGTGCACTGTTGCATGACAGTGCACAACATCTCTAAAGGCTTCTCGGTTTACTGAGCTTATGGCATCACGAGTGTCACTAACAGAGTAGCTGGACAAGCAGCTCTAGCTGTTTCCTCCTGTCTCCACTCTTTGTGCTCAAATAGACTAGTTGGCTGCTAGTGTTGGCTTCATGTTTATTTTGCCAACATAACAGTGGATCTCATTATTTAGCAAAAGCGTGAGTCCGACAGTGCAGATGTTTTCCTTTAGAGCACATGCTGGCTGGATACTACATTGTTTTTATTGTCCACATAGTCAGTGAGTTTGTCTGTCATGCAACACTTTGCATCTTTTCTACCCTGTCTGTGGGCCTCAACCATTGGTTCCTACCAAGCTGTATCTCTTTGTTAAACAAAGGTAAATACAGTAGTTCATTTCCTGGGGACTATTTTGCGCTATGGCTTTGCTGCTCGTGAGTTTGTATAGTAACAGGCAGGTGTGTGTAGGATGAACTCAAAATAAATGACTGTGTCCACACATTGTGTACAGTAATGAAGCTGCATGATAAATGTGTTATCCTAGGAAAAAAGGTAAAAGATGAACTGGTGTGCAAGAACTTTGGACTTTTTCTACTAACATTATATTGACTCCCCATGTCGGTAATCCCTGCAACAGAATTCGGTTTACAAACCTATTAAAGGTGTAATCTTTCTCACACAAAGACAGTGCCTTGAGGGCACAGTTAGGGTAAATTATATTACAACTCAGCATACAATAAATTTGAAATGTTAGCGTCATTCAAACATACAATTACTGTATGCGAAGTATGTACACATTTTACAACAGATGTTTAGAGGAAAACACTGTTAACGATGGTTCAAGAGCATCTAACCCATTTCTCATTGCCTGATTTACATCACCAGCTGTATGGGCACTGTTGTCCAATAAAAAACCCATCCTAAATAATAGAGGAAGAGAAAAACAACACATTTGACTCTGCTGGGAGTCCAGGCCAGTGTCTAGATTAGAGGGAGATCCTCTTAAAGGCATCGTGCAGACAGGATATTCTGTCTTGTTCCCTCCTCCCCAGAACATCTCCTCTGAGACCACTGATTTAGTGATTTAGTAGCATGCTAGCTGCGATCTGCTTTGTCCAGATGTGCGACCACTTACACACACACAGACACACACGCATGCACACACACAAACTCACTAGGGACCAGCCATTGTTCCTTTGTGCAGTGGCATGGATGTATATAATTCACATGTAGTCTGTCTTATCTATGTGTGTGTGTGTGCGTGTGTTTGTAAGTGTGTGTGAGGGGAAAATGAGAGGGTAAGAGAGAGATTTGGTTATCATATGTTTGTCTTACATGAGTAGCTATTAAGGCTAACAACTAGCTTTAAGCTGAAAAGGTTTGCACAGTCACACACACGCATGGAGACACAAGTCCTCGGTGGATGTACAGTACCAGAGTGGCTGGAGTTTCCCTAGTAACAGCATTCACTTTCACGCTGTTGCTGATGCATACAAAGATGCAGACCTTCATGAATATACATGGACATAACAGCATATGGACGATATATATACACAGTGAGTTGTCTGGGCTCACACAAACAACCTGACACTCACAGCTTTGATGGTTTGGTCTGACACTTTCCCCAGCTCACACAGACCTTTTTGTTATATAGAGCTGAAACTGATGAGCACACACGTACAATGTGATGTCAGACGGCAGAAGCCTCAAGCTAACAATGTGGTGTGCATTGTCTGCCTGGTGCTCGATCTTTTAAACACACACGCACACACACACACACACACACACACACACACACTAGTAAGTCTATCTCTAAGGCCTATTAGTCACAGACCACAAACAAACATACAAACCCTAACACCAGCTGCCCCAGTACCCTGATTTTTCAAACTCTCATTAGACGTCTGACGCACTCACACACACAATCACCCACCTGGGGCAAGCTCAATTTATCGTCAAGCCTGTTCAAAATGTACTGAACAGACAGAGCAGTCATCAGCAGGTGTGAGAGCAGACAGCAGAAGGATGTAACAACAGTAAAAGGATGTTTATCTAAATCCATCTGGAAAACATGTTAGCAGGACGAACATTTTTGGCTTATTGAAAATTGCTTTAGTTGGGACTATCTGACACATCATATTGCATTTTCGCCATTTTTTTAAATAGACAGATTTTATGTTAATGTGGTTTTACAGGACATGGTAACACTGTGGTTTTTGACGTTGGTACAACAATGACATGTGAGGAGAGTAAAGCAGTGAGGGGAACTAAAAGAGAAGTCCTTAGCAATAGAAAGCAAAGAGAATTAGAGTAAAGCCGAGAAACAAAACAGGAAATGTGTCAATATATTCACAGCAAAGCCAATAGAATAAAGAATTTCAGTCAATAGCTGGAGAAAAAATTCTCAAGGCACATTTACAAGTTAGGGGCTGATTAGTCCGTATTGTTAGGTGCAGTAAAACATACCTGAGGGGCAACATGTGCTGCTCAAACACACTTATACGCAGGGAACAGAACACTTTCATCTTTTTGAGCTTGTCAGTGTGACAAACATCACCTTACACACACCACACAAAATCAGTCCGAGCAGAGACGAGCGCACATCGTAAATCCCAGCATGCATGCTGGTTTTCCCGCATGCTCTCGCACAAACCCTTTGTCTACTTCTCCCTTCCAGCTGGATTTTTAGGCAGATCAGTTGCAGCTCTGTTTTTTATAACCACACTGGTGCTAAAATCATGAGTACCTACAAGTCCAGGTTTAACCAGACAACCGGCATAGTGACAATATAATATTTTGAATACCTTTTCAGCTCCATTGCACTGACTGTTCATTAATGTACACAACCAAAAATGAATCACAGGAGCAGCATGCTGGCAGCCTGGACAAAGACAGACATTACAGCAAATTCCTCCCATAAATCTATTCCCTGGTCCTTTTAGACTCAATTACTAAGGACACAAGAGACTTTATACTAGTGAGGTGATTGATCTCACCTTTGTTATTACTACAAGAGATCAGAAGCCCGAGAAAACGGAGGCACTGTCTGAGTCCTATAGTGAGGGGAGTAATAACATCAATCCAGAGACAAAGCCACTGCAGGCTGATACAACACAGGTGCCATAATAACAAGGTGTTTCTTCACCATGAACACTGTATGGAGGACATCTTGTTCACAATGTAAAGCACAACTTTAATACTGCTAGTGTGAAGGTCTAAATACCAGTAAGATAAAATCCACACCCATAGCCAAATACAGTTTCTTCCCAACAGCTGCCAGTTGCTCCTGCCGGCTGTATTGATCTTTCATAGTCTTTATGGGTTTGATGCTGATGACCATTTTACTACCTCCAAACACAGTGGAGATACATAAAGCCTCTTTGACTTGAGGTAGGTTAGGAGGCACCAGAGAATCAATAATTCATAATTCATCCCTGTGTGTATGTATGTATGCGTGAGTCAGTGTATTTGTGACCAAACAACACCTGCTAGACCAAGTGGTTGTTTTCATTCTTCAACCTCCGTTTATTTGAACAAAAAAAGAGGGCAGGGTTAAATCCACTAAACTCAAATACAAAAATAAGGGACTCAAATTGAAATCAATATATGAATACAATTTACACATACATCCAGTGCTGTGGAGCAGGATGACAGCATTGTGAAAAGGACAATACTCTTGTTATGGCAAAAGGGGAGCTTGAACAAGCCAAAACGCTTTATTTAGGCAACTGCGTAGCCATTTGGGACTTTCAGAGGTCTATGAATAAATGGCTTGGATTTGTGTTATGGTCAGTCCCGTCTTAAAGCTAACAGTAAAAAAATAGATGGGAGACTTTTTCGAGAGCCATCCCAGATCCTATCTTTCATAACCCCCCCACATCTCTCCCTATCCCGGTCTCACCGTCTGGTCTGTCGCAGCAGGCGCCCTATGCAGAGAAGGGGCCAATTCCATTATCCCGAGAAATTAAACAGAAAACCAAACCGAGCCGTGTGCGCTATGTGCAGGTTGTACTGGTGATTTCGTTGATCGGGGCAATGAGTTTGGTGGAAATCATGTGTCCCACTCAGCAGGAATTCTAATCTGAAGGGGCGTTGTCTGTTTATATGGTCGCTCTCTCTCAGTTTTCAACAACAATGTGCAATTTGATGAAAATCCCATAGAGTGCCAGTGGTCCAGACGCAGCCCGGGGTCCGTCCGTGGCAAACAGACTGTCCAAAACCAACAGGTCCTTGCATGTGCGTGCGTTTGTGTGCTTGTGTGCGTGGTGCGAGTACGTTTGTGTGTGCGCAAAACTGTGCGTCCGTGCGCGTTGGCGAGAGGAGGCAGCTGGGGGAGGGGGGGAGGGGGGGTGGATGGGTGGAGGAGAGGATATCAAACGGAATCCCTGATCACTCCTTCTCCCCGTTAACCAAAGACAGCTCTTTGAGAATTCCACTGGCGTCTACCCGCCTTCTCTCCCGGATCATGTCCTCCAGGCTGCGAAAGACAAGCGTGTGCACCCCGCTGCCGGACAGATGCACTTTGAGGAAATACTGCTGCTCCGCTGAGTGCGCCTCTCCTCCGGCTTTGAACTCCCTTTTCCCAAAGCGGCACCAGGCTGCGAAACTTTCCGAGTTGGTCCAGCATATCTCCTCGCTGCTCAGGCCCAGATGTCCCACTGCGTTCTGCATCACCAGGTCAGGGGGGAGCGGTCGGTACCGGTACCGATTGTTGACTATCCTTCCGTGGCGACCGCTGCTGATTTCCAGCAGGCTGTCCTTGCGGATCTCACCCTTGTGCAGGTGGATGACCTGGTCGTCCTGCTCGTAGATGGCCCAGTGGGGGGCTTGCGCAGTGGCCACTAGCTCCAGCAAGTCCCCTGGTTTGCACATAGTGAGCAAAGTTTTGGCCGAGTACACATTCAAGTCCTCGTTCTCCCGCAGCTTGGAGAAGATGCATTCCTGGGAGCAGAACGCAGAGTACTCCACCTCGCTGAACGAGAAGGGTCCCTCCTCGGCCGGGCTGTGGTCCTTGGTGAAGCCGCAGTCGGACGGAGTGCGGTCGTCCACCTCCTCCTCTTCGTCAGAGAAAAAGTAGGCGACGCCGACCCGAAGCTCGTCCTTCTCCAGCCCGGACGGATCCCCTGTGGGCAGCTCGCTGTAGTTGAGGTGGGTGATCCGATCCAGTTGATTTCCCATCAATGACCTGGCAAGGCAGAGGCATGGACTGCGGTGTCTAAGAGGGGTAGGGAGAAAAGGTGAGAAATAGAAAGGGAGGTGAAAATAGCGTATAATACAGCGTCAGGCAAATTTCACACAACAAGACGCGCAGTGCACAGACGCTTGGCTGCATTTAAATCCCTTTGGTCAATAGATGATACAGTACACTAAGAAAGCACTCAACACTTCTCAGCGGTCACCCATAAGAGAGGCAAGAGCTCTCTCGAGTTATTGAACCGACAGAGTACACTAACACAATCAATGATCCACTGCCTTGTTCTCCCTTCCCACCCATTAGTCAATCTTTAATTCCGGTGGAATATTAAACGGGTCCCGTGCGGAAGCAGTAAGGAAAAGAAGGGAAATGGTCGGGAGCTGAATCCTGCTTTAAAAAGTGACGAAAGACAAGGCACCGCCGGTCCTGTCTCTTTACGCACGGCGCAAAACGAAAAGAAACAGGAGAAAACTAATACCTGTGCGCTCCCCGGGCAAATTGCTAAATATCCTTATGGTCCATTAGTACAGAGGGCTGTACTGGCCCCTGCTCTCTTCCCTTCCCTCTTTCTTCTCACACTTGTTTCTCACTTTTTGCTTCGCGCACCGGGCGCCGCTCCCGCTGTCGTGCGTGCTGCAACTTCACTTCTCCCAGCACCAAGTCCATTTAAGTACCAACGAGAGCTCCGCCTCACCCAGCGCGCTCCACCTCCAGTGGCTTTTTACTGGAGCCAAATCTCCGGTTTATTACCGAAGGACCAATGGCAATCGCGGAGAAGTGTGTCACTCAGCCAGAAGAGCCAATCAGGTGCGCGCAGGGCGGCTGGCTGCGATAGGCGGCTGTTACCGTGGCATGGTTTTTGTTGTCAGAGAGCTGTGGAATTCTCAACATGATCAGTCTGTATAGGCAAGTTCAAGGCAGCAGTCACTAGTGATAAGAGCCTGCATATCTCAAGACGAGCATATGAGAGAAGCTCCAGTTTTTTTATTGCGCTCTGATGTGCTATAAACACTTCTACTATCTCATAAACGCTCCAAAACGGCGCCCTTATCGTATATGCACACTGTTGCTGCAGGACATGACAAATGTGTTTCCACCTTCCAGAATACACAAGTAGTCTCTGTCCTCCAGTTCCCATGTGGAGCTTGTAAGTTATTTGCACATGCTTCACTAACTACACTACATGCACTGCATCACTCTTCTCTCATATCTGCCTCTGTGTGTGTGTGTGTGTGTGTGTGTGTGTGTGTGTGTGTGTGCTTGCCTAGTAGAGGCTGAAAGGAGGGGGTGGAGGCAGGTGTGTTTGTGTGTAAGATAGGAACAAAACAAAGGAGTCTGCAGGGAGATTAGTACAAACTCTATAATATTTTACTTTGCATTGATTTTGTGTCTAGGAACAAAATATGACTCAAATGAAATGCATATGCAATTTCAGCCTGTGACTCACTTTTGCATGCATAATATATTGTATATCTGAATATTGTGCTTGGAAGATAAATGTAAGTACACTTATGTCATCTTCACTCTGCAGTCACCTCTCTCTTTTCATCACTGCCGCCCAGAGGTGACAACACTCTTGCCGTTTAACTCAGACCACTTTCCATGGAGCGAATGTTATTCTGTCTACAGTACCATCACATGAGAAATCTGCTCTTCTTTTTTTTTTCTGTCTTGTAGCATCCGAAACGCTCCTCAGAGTACCTCTCTTTTCCTTCTCCCAGATGGCTGGTGATAGCAGCTCTCCAGTTGCTGACATAGAACAGTCGCTGGTCTTTGTTTCCACTGGTGACAGGCAGAGCAGTGAGAGTAGGTGAGATATGATTGTGCAGAATTACCACCCTCTTCCTGCCACACACACACACACAAACACACACACATTCAAAAGACAAAAACAGTCACCCATGCAGAAATGGGTATGTCTTTCTATGTTGTATATCTGAGTGCATGTATGTACCAGACTGATCACCCTGTAATTTATGTTAAGTGGAGCTGCAAGTGGGAGGTATAATTTATGATATAGTACTTACCTTTATGTTTGTGTGTGTGTGTCCATGTGCTTTTAAACTCATGCACAAATGTATATAAGATATTTTTAGGCAGTGTCCCTTCACACACACACACACACACACACACACAAAGATGTCATGGGACTGTCAGCAGCGGCTTTGGCTGCAGCTCTCACAGGCATGTGGTTCTGCGACCTATAATCTAGTATGAGCAGAAATGAGTTTCCTTTGTAGATGCTGCCTTCCCTCCTCTCCTGGACACACATACACTGTACTAGCTCCCTCTCTTTCTTACTCAGTCTCTTTCCACTTCTTTTCTCTCTTTTACACATGCACACATCTAATCATATATGCAGCTGGTGTAATAATAAGGCAGAGTGCAGACACTACTGGAATAACTACTAAGACAGTGTGATATTTCACAACCTCAATAATTGGATACGTCTCAATTCCCTAATTACTAACTAAATCATATACACTGTGGCACCATACCATACAGATAAATTAGTGACACACACACACACACTCACACACTCACTCACACATTTGGCTGTCCACAAAATTATGCATAAATGCATGCACATCACTTTTTTCCTGACTCACATGCAAGCTTTGTCTTTCTCTACCTTTATCAGTCTGTTGCTTACAAAGCTGTAGTTTGCATTTGAATGCAGTCACACTTACAGACCTTATAGAGAGTGGGAGAGTGAGAAAGATTTGGGTATGCACATGCAATATCATGGTGTGTCTGTTGAGAAGAAACAGCACTACATCAAGCCATAAACCCTTGAGGCACCAGAGCTGCTAGAGTGGGTTGTATAGGGAAAAAAAAGTGAGAAGAGATTTTCTGTTGTATACAGTACATACAGTTGTTTTTGTATGTGTGTGTTTGAGCTGATGTCAGCACCCACAAAAATGTCATGTCAATATTTTAAAGACCTGCATAACATACAGTGCTTATTTTACACAGTTGCCCATAAAGGTGGAATAATTTGGTTTCCAGACACATTCCTCTTTTTCTCAAAGGTTAATTGTGTTTTAATTTTCACTGCGATGTGTTTGGAAGAAATTGATTGATTAATAAAGTTTTGAAAAGATGTACACTTTTTCTGTTAAGAATAAGTCACATTGTCACACAAATTTCATAAGAAGAGGCAAAAAATATTTTATTCCAACTTTATCAGTATGTACTGTACAGTAGGCACTGCAGTACACATATCATTGTATGTTTCTGGTATTGTGATCTGCTGTCCTTTAATCCCCCAAAATCATTAAAAAATCTTTTTCCCCTCTTTTTCTTGCTTGTATAAAAACTAAGGTAGCAGAAATACAGTGTAAGCTTTTTTATGATACTGTATTGATCCCTGCGGGGAAACTAATCTTTTTGCTTGCGCCTTTCCAGGGAGGTCAGAGAGCAGGGTCAGCTACAGAGCAGTATTATCACACGCCTGTTGTAAAGGCACATAAGATGGAGTGACTGATATTTGATAAGTCTAAAGCTGTCGTTTGGCGTGTCTTCAGTCGTGACCCGAGACAGAGAGAGTGGGTTGTCCACCAATCACAGAATCAGAGGTTTGATTCCCAGCTCCTCCAGTGCAAATATAATACAGTGCATAATATATCACACCGGGAAATACATTTGTGTGCTATGTTTTTTGTCCAGTTGTAGTAGAGTTGGTGAGCACTTTAAGAGAGAGTTCTCTGATATATTAGGAAAGAACCAAAGAGAACAGGCAGCAGAAAAGCCAAGCCCCGTGTAAAGGTCGCAGCTGCTTCAACAATTACTCTGCAATTACTTCCTCTGTCTGCGTGTCATTGTGCATACTGACACTTACTCAAATATTGGATGACAGTTATTTACACCGGTGCCCCGTGTGTATATATGGAATGAATGCTTCTGTAATTTATTTTCCTCCAGTGGGTACGTTTATCAGAAAACTTGCCAACATCAGCAGCAAGAATTCAGAGTTTTGTTTTGAAAAATGTTAATTTATCTAAACGTTAACATAGCCACATTTTTGTTGTCTTGGGGAATGGATGTCATTCGAAGAATACTGATGCTATTTGTGTCAGAAAACAACACGAGCGAGCCATTATACCCTCCAACATGTCTTTAGTTTATGGCTGTAATTGTAGGTGCTTAGGTACTGCAGATGGCAGCTATCAACATTATCATCATATCTATAATCACAGTGAAGATTTTCCTTTGGGGTGTTATTTCTTGTACTGAGCATAGTCTTTATCTTAGTGGGAAGGGGAACAATAAAGCTCAGTGTCTTTGCTTGGTTAAGCAATCACAATTTAAAACTCTACAGTTTTAGTTTCCAGTGGCATTAATACATACAATTTTACCAATTTGTTAACCATGATAAATTATGGTTAATAATTTATTAACTATAGTGCACAGTTTTGCTAGTGTTTTCCGCCTCTTTTGTGGAACACCTTGCTTGTACACATTCATGTTTAGGTGTATGTCCTGCTTAAGGCTGCATGCTGTATTATGTCATGCTGTTTTATGCTATACATCATTTTATGGATCTAGTGGAATGATAAATTATGTCGCGCCACATTATTTACTGACCATCCAGGAGTTAGACTAACCCCAGTTACAGCCTACAGAAGCTCCAACCAAACAAGTGCTTACACATCCTCCAACTCTAAACCTATTGACGGTATCTTTCAGTCACACTTGTTTTGTTGGCCACTGCTCTACAGCAATATGCTGAAGTCTATTTATTTTGTTGTTTCTCCTCTGACGGTCTGTCTATCACACTCCCTTTTGATTCCCATATAACATTGAACATGGGCCAAATTGCAGCATAAAAAAAAAAATCTAATTAATTATAACCATCTTAACTACAATCACTGAGGCATTTCCAGCATATTAGATATGTCATAAATGAAAGATGTTTGCCATGTCAGAGTGTCACCTGTTTTTCCAGCAAAGAGGAGAGAGATATAGCAGATGTTGCTATAAATGACAAAGGCAAAGGGTTTGGTTCTTGAATTGGAAAGTGCCTAAATCGGCCAAGCGTGTTTGGTGTTCTGGAACGGTGTAGCTTTAACAGAGATGTTCAGTAATGTCTAAACAGTCGAGTCTTTTACCAGCTTAAAGACCCTGGTGCACATCCAGGCAGTCACATATGGCATCAAGCTGTCCCAAGACATCTTGTAATTCAACAGGGGAAGAAATTGGAATAATGTGGTCACGAAATGCTCCTTTTGCCAATATGAAGGATCGAATTGGCAAAAATGCTTCTATGTAACACCAGTTCCAAAAGTCTCCCTCCATGTTTTTCAAAAATCACCCTGTCCTCCTATTGTGACACATAACAACTTCATCTGTTGTGCTGTGTTTGTGCCACAGTCTTCAGCTAAGAAAAAAAATGAATACATTTGTGATTGTTGAGTTGTATTTTCAGTAAGTTATGTTTTTAATTCATAAAAGGATGTTTAGATGATATTTTGTTTGACATCATTTCCAGGTATTCTGAACATTCACAACAAATCAATAAACTGTTTGTTTCCCATCTGTGACTTGTCTAACACTACTTATATTTTCTCTCTGGGCATTGCATGGACAGGTTTTTGTATGTGTGTGTGTCAAGTGTTTTGTTCCAAGTCCATCTGTCCCCCATAGAAAAGCAGATCTTCTGTCAGGTCTTATCAGCTCGCCTCAGACTGCGAACTGTGACTCATTCAGAAGGCCCTCGTCTGACACATCAGAAATCCATCGATGTGGCTGTGAATGTTAACTTCTTCAGATTCAACTCCTCTCCGTCTTAATGCTGCTACAGTCATTCCCCTCTGAAAAGACTTGTACCTTTCACAGACCTGTGTGTGTGTATGTGTGTGTGTGTGTGTGTGTGCAGGGAAGGCCGACATGCTGAATTCAGCTTTTCTACTGAAATGACAGAACAGAATTATAGGTCAGTATGATCCTATGTAGTTAACAAAATCATAGAATGAATGATCAACATGCTGAGTTGCCAGAAGGTTGTAGCTCAGTGAACTGCTCAGTGGCCTAAATCAAGACGATTCTGCTCATAGTTTACTCTTAGAAATCAATTTTTTATTGTTTTACAGATCCCCAGCCCTTTAAAACACAGTATCACAATGGCACAAGAAGAAAAAGATGTTTTTTATTGCTCAGGAATTAGCAGTTGTTCTTAATAACTGACTGTCTGCTTGGTAAAAACCCTGGTTTGGTGAGCATGGACAGCTTACTTAGCTGAACACGCTGCGTGCTTTTGTTTTGGTGTAAGAGAAATGAAAAAGTGTCTACACAGACAGCGTCCCTTCAACAGCCCTGACAAATGTAAAGAGAGACATAAATGAGACAGCCCTGGACAATTAGATCTGTGTAAGCAATGGTCCCAAAGGGCCCCACAGAGAAGTTTAGGGAAGCAGGTGTGCTCTGCTCTTGTGGGGGTGGTTACCTAAATGTACATTTGCTAAATCAACCATTTAGTCTTTTGAGAAAGAAAAATCAATGTTCAGTATTGGGGTTCATTTCTTAGTTGTTAGATTTCTTGACCATACACATCATAGTTTTTTTAATTTAAGCTTAAAGAATTTAAAGCTTATGAAAACATGGTTTACAGTGCAACATATTAAAAAAGGAACTGCTTTATATTATTTGCCACATAACAGAAGCCTGCTAACGTCCTAATTTCTTCTCTTGCTGTCCTCCCCTTCATCTCCCATTCTAAAATTCATTCCTCAGTCCTTTTCCCTTTTCCTCTTTATCGTCCTCCGGTTGGTGTAGTGTGTTGGTATGCAGGGTGATGTTGGCTGGTGTTTGCAAAAGAAGGATAAAGTGGTAATCAGTGCCAATGAAGCAGCTCTTGTCCCAGAGCTCAAATGTGCCAACATCAGCAATACCACCAGACCATGTGTGTCAGTGTGTACTATGTGTGTGTGTGTGTGTGTGTGTGAGTGAGAGAGAACAAGAAAGGGAGAGAGAGAAACAGAGGGACTATTATGAAAGAGGTCAGACAGAGGTCATTTTCTTGGACACAAATGTTAGATGACTGCTTTTTCTCCTGCAGAGCCGGGGATGCAGTATGATCACAGCCATCAAACACAGCGGTCAGCATTTCTGAGTTAGTGGTCAGCGGTTCGACTCCTGGTTGCTCTTGACCAAATTTCAAAGTGTCCCTGGGCAAAACCCTGAACACCTTGCATAGCAGCTGTCACCGTGTGTGTGTCTTAAGAGGTGAATGAGAAGCATCATTCTAAATTGCTTTGGATAAAAGCACTATATAAGCAGAGCATTTACCAGTTTTTACACTTGTACAACCTTGGACACACTGACCCAATTTTCACAGTTCTGATGCAACTATTGTGAAATATATTCTCTGAAGACAGAATGTGGTTTAAGACAGATCTGTTGTTTTTGTTTTGCTTAACACTGCAGAGGCAAGGACTTTAATAAACCACCCCATCTATTATCATATAATCCCCTTTTCAATCTTTTCAACAGCCAAATGTGAACTGGGAAGGTGAACACTTAATGCCAAAGTGCTGATGAGCAGACCTAAACTATCAGATGCTTAAATAAACCATCCAACTGCTTAGAGGAGGACTCAAATTGCACCTTCCAGCTGGCGGCTCCCTCGTGTCAGTGCGTTTAAGTAAACTTCACCTAGATAAGCAAAGGTTAAAATAATTAACACTCTGAGATCAGTAGCCTTAACTGTTATTATCATCTTCCTCTGTTTTTAACCAAAGCGCATTCATCATCCTGTTTCCTTAACACATTAGCACACATTAGCTAGTTTGTTGTATTCCATTTCTGCTATTTCTGTTAGAAGATTTGCTTGATTTAATCTGTTGAGGGAATATCTGGCTGAGAGAAAATGGATGAGTGAGGGGACTGTTCCAGATGGTTTGATGCTCAAATCCAACATATTGATTCAGTCACTGTTCACATTCCATCCTCCTTCCTATTTCTACCTTGTTAATTATAAGCTGAGGGTTCATGTGAAATACTGTGAAAGCAAGTGAGAAAGGCTAACGTTTAAACTCACTACATCTCATTAAATCACTATTGGGCTCTTATTGTCAAAAGATGGATGATACCAGGTGCTCTCATTTTGTGATGGCACACAGCTGGGATTTTATTGAAGTGGTGTTGTTACCAGATGCACACAAACACACGCGGACAGGAGCATGCGCACACGCACGCACACACACACACACACACACACACACAAGCTGTGTTATCTCTGTCATATTGTTGTGTTTAGTTTCCATTAATTTGACTTTTGGGGGCGGGCTTGTTGTTCTTGCTGATGTGACGTGATGTATTGTGTTTTGTGCTTCTCACCTGCTTAGAAGGTGCTCAATGTGCACATGCAGCAGATTGATGTGGTTAAATGTAAGCCTAAAGATCATGATATCATGAATTTACCAAGATATCTGCACTAGACTTTATTAAAACGCATACAAATCTGTCTTATAATTCTGATAAAATCTGAAATGACTTTTTAAAATCACTATGTATATGTAAGGTTGTGGTACTAACGTCACCCTCCATGTGCTTCATAACCAACTTGTAGTTTTCCTAGTCTCATTGTAAACTGTCTATGTTAATGGGTCTCTGTTGCCCTTCCCTGCAGTGTTTCTACCAGCGCCATGGTTTTCCTTGAACCACCACACCAGTGTAAATAAAATCATTATCTGCCAAAAGTGGTAATTAAATTTAAGATGTGTGTATTTACTTGTGCCGATTTTGCACCTTCTGCACAAGGACACTGAGTTTTGCTTGGGGAGAAGCTTTTGTGGCAGCTGTGCTAAAGACTGTTCTCATCAGGAAATCTACAGTGCTCAGCTTTTTCAGAGAAGGAAAGGCAGCAATGATAAGATTGGTCATGACTGATGCCAGCTGCTACTAAACTTACTGATAACAAATTTTCCCAAAATCCAGCCCCCTCAGAAGTTGTGCTGCATGTGCGTGCCTGTGGATTGAAACTACTAAGTCAGCTGCCACAGCTTAAATCTCAGGAATAGAGCCTTATTTGTTAACACTTATTCTTTTTGTTTTTTATTAATTGACTGCTGTTATCTTCAACCATCTGAGTTTCTGGAAGCCTGCAACAGCAGGTTTGACATTAGAGGTTTGGCCCCAAAAGCATTTGCGTTGAGCTTCTTCTAGTGTGCAGATGTAGTTGCTTATTTTTTTCTCACTCTGACTGTGTGTGTGTGTGTGTGTGTGTGTGTGTGTGTTTGAGAGAGAGTCTAGAATCAGCATGTGACTGCCTCCTGTGTGGCCTGGTCCCATGTTTGACACGCCAGCCTAATCTTCTATCAAACAGCCTTGCAGCAGACCTTTGCTTCTTACAATGGCTGTCTAGTGTGTGTGTGTGTGTGTGTGTGTGTGTTTATGTGAAAGGAGAAGTAAAAGAATAGAATGATGTAGGGGGTTCAAACCAGACACAAGGAAGAACATCCTTGTAATGGATCAAAGACTGCACATATCACACACGCATGTACATCCAGGGCACACATGTTAAGACCCACACATCCCTGCACACACACAAGGCTCACAAACATAAATTAAAGGCAGAGCCACTTCATATGCGTATTTTCCATTTTTTTAAAGGCTGTTGGGTTCCTAGAGCTAATCCCAGCTGTCACTAGGTGAACCACAGGGTCACCACTCTATCAAAGAGCACCTATCTTAGTATACACACCCAGTGTCAGTGAAGGTAATTTATTATCCCCCAGGTTAATAAATAATACATTTTATTATACTGTACGTAGTATAATAAAATGACACAATTGTACAACTGACCTCTTTTTTTTCTCATGATTTCTGTCTCACTTGTGTTTTTTATTTTTTGAGAATTCTGCCTCTGTCTAAAGCAATTCTCCATTCAACCAAAACGTTTGGGTGGAAATTCCACAAATTAAACTGAGGACTTGAAATACTTAGAATTTATTTAGCCCATTAGTCAGTTAGGCCAAAGGTTCTCATTGCAGTAAATGTTTGTCCTTGTTTTTCAGAGGAACATCTTTTATAGATGGTATAGGCCGGATTGCTTATTTTAACATAATCTTTAGGGGGTTTTCGCACATCTACATTACAGATCCATAAATTTGCAAGTAATTTCAACCACCTGGGACCATGTGCTTTCCTTTTGTTTGACACCAATAATTCAATAACATTTGGGGTCAATGAATGATGTGTGTTAACTGTTTTGAAAAATGGTGCAAAAAAGGTGTGAAACCAATGAAAAAGTGTTAACACATTTGTCTGAGAAAATCTCTGCTGTGCTAAACAAGCGATGATGAAGATAAAGGGGATCGCAGTTTCATTAAACGCATCCTAGCAATTGAGAAACACTGTAAGTGCCAGTTCCACCTGCTCCCTGCTACATCATTAGGCTTTTTTTCCTCATCTTCCATGCTGAAGATGCTTGTTCCTGCCACCTGTACCTGCCTGTAGGCTGTTGTTATCACCGTGTCCTTCAATATAAAGTCACATAACTGTTTTCGCCTGCTTTGTTGTACTGCATTCAGGTCCTTTTCCCTTCTACCCTCTACTCATTTGTGGCACTGTGTCTGCAAACTGCTCTTTCGTGAAGCACATTATACTTTTTGGTGGACAGACTTGGTGGTGGGGCAGGTGGCTGCTCATGTTGACCAAAGCTACTGGGGGACTCCTGCGGTGCCCTTTCATGCTGCTTAGGGGGTTGACTGCATTGATGTCTGTGGGAGGGTTTTTGTTGGTTCTGGTTTGGCTCAGACATAAACTCAATACCCTTAAGCTCATCCTCAGATAATGACTCTGTTCACATCCTCTTTGCTTTGTCTTTGGTCTTTTCTTCTCCCTCTCACCCGAAGAATCACAGAACAAACAACAGCACAGACCACAACTATCTTTGAAGAGAGCTCTCTCCTTGCTCAACCTCAAGAGGCTCTATGATCCTTCTCATTCTCACAAACCCTGACAACAGCACAAACTCCTATGTTTATTCATAAATGAACTGGTATTCAGAGATTCCAGATATCACCCCTTAAGTGCATTACAAACAGCTGCAATTTGTCTGTAAAGATCGTCTTTGTGTAGGTGATAATAGGATTATAATCCCTGTATTTGGTTAGGTGATTTTACTCAATTGAGGAAATAAATGCTTTAATCTTCTTCACCTTTTGTCTCATGTCTAGTGTTCTCCAGAGAGGAAGCATCAAAGTAAGAAATATATTTTGTAAAGTCCCATTAATCCATCCATCCAGAGTTTGGTTGTGGGAATAGTAATAGAAAAAACACATTTTAAATTTAACTTTGACAGATGTGGGGTTTGTGTTGCATAATGTGCTGTTCTTTTTACATTTTTGGCTTATTAGGGGACAAAGAAGGACCCGGACAGATAGTCTCCTAAAAAGGATCCATACTGTACAGACAGAATGAATCTGATTTTTAACAGGAACTCTGGCTTTGCATTAAATTGAACTTCACTGTCTCCTGGTCATGAGCATCGTTTTCTACAATGTACTTTTTTGCAAATGTTGAGTCATTTAATGTCTGGTACATTATAGCCAAAATAAAATGGGACTGAAGCTATAGGCCCACCCGGAATAACAGCAACAGCAAGACATTACACATGCAGTCATCTTCATTATTGCAAAGATTTGTCAGATTTTCTTGGTTTCACCTGTGTTTCTCAAACTCTTTAATTTGAAAAGTATCCTCAACATAGTTCTTTCCTGTTGGTTACACTCTGCCTCCCTCCCTTTCAGGGTCAGGGATATTTAGGACACCTGTGACTATTGCATTCCTCTTGTGATTTATTTTTCCAATTTGGATCCTATTCACTCAAACAGAAATCCAATATGAAGACTTATGTGAACGCTATTCAATATGAGTATAAGGAAGGAGATTACACACATAATTTTCTGATGAATCTAAACCCCAGACCATGTAAAAAAAGTTGTGTCTTTTATTTCTCAGAGTTGAAGGTTAAAATCTAAAAGACATCTACTGATCATTTAACATCATATTGAAATGATGGCTATTTTATTAGCTTTACAATGGAAGTCAAACCAGTACAAGTGATGGATGGGCAGTTTTATGGATACCAGCTGATACAGGTGTTCCAGGGATTAAAATGGAAGATCAACTTGCCAAACAGGTATAAAAGCAAACCAAGTAGAAAGAGAAAGAAACATAAGAGACTTCACAGCAAACTAAACTATAATAATAATAATAATACATTTAATTTATAATGCACCTTTAATTTAAAAATTAATCTTTTTATTCATTTATTTTTTATCCTTTCAGCTTATCCCGTGTGTTAAGTGTCGCCACAGCGAATCATTGTCCGCATGTTGATTTGGCACAGTTTTTACGCCAGACGCCCTTCCTGACGCAACCCTCCCCAATTTTTACCATATAAACATTACTCATCCTTAAAGGATTCCTGCTGCTGCTGTTTTGTGTGTTTTGCTGCTTCGCTCATGTTTCATGTCATATAGTATTTCTGTTTAGACATATACTTTGTAAACCTTTGTTGGCATCTCACAGTCTGATAAAAGCAAACATAAAGCAGAGCAACGACAGGGGATGAATGGAGAGATGAGAACGTTTCCGATCTGTTGGACATTTCTAGAGAAACTCATTTTCAAGCCAAACTAGGACGAACATATTGTGATCAAGCAGATTTTTGTATTTAATTTCTTTAATTGTGCATTTCGACTGATGCACAAATGGTGTTGTTGTTGAATCACATGGCTCCAAATGCTGTTCATACCAGAGCTGGATACATTTCACTTACAAACTGTGAATGTGAACCATCAACATAAAAACACAAACAAAAAATTGACTAAAAAAATGTGAATTGAGCATTAGGGCATGTAATGTGACTTAACTTGGTGGAATCACAGTTCTCACATGGCAGATTTGACGTGTGATTCAAATGTTCTTGTACAGAGGAATCAGAGTCTAGTGAAAGCGAGGGAGAAGTTGAACAGCAGGTGGTGTGGACACAGCAACAAATACAAATAGGCAACAGGGCTTCATACAGAGCTTGTATGAACAGACTTCAAGCTGAAATATCAGTCACTAAAGATCCAGCTTTTGTAGGCTTTCCCTTCAGTCTAGGCCTGTGTCGCTGGTTTGTTGATTGTGCAGTTCCTCTGTTATTGTACCTTTAACTAGTTGATTGTGATCTGTTTCAGCATGTGCTGGTCCGTTGCCCCTTTGGTTCTGCCAATAACCATTTTAAAAGAGGAATTACACATGAAATCTAATTTCTCATCTTCTTTTTTCCTCTATTCACTACTAAATCAATTGATAGTTTTTAGTCACATGACCTGTGCTGAGCCCTGGATGGCAAACAAAATAAATGTTTGGTAAATTATTCCTACAGCCTAAATGACCCACAGTTGACATCCTGGGGTACTGTGGAGATGAACTGAGGGACTGAAGCAATTCAGTGCACTTGTGTGACAGATTTCCTAAAGGTTTATTTACACATGAAGCAGATAAAGCTGCTTTTAAGTCAGCAGCATTGTATGGGCTTATGAGGCCATAACACATCACATCAAGTTAAAAAGTGGAAAATAATGTGATGGTCTGCAGATGAGAGCCTTCTTTTGCCCTCCATCTGGATGTTCCCATGATCAATATCCCCAGTAATTGAGCCAAGAATCTCTCTCTCTCTCTCTCTTTCTCTCTCTCTCTCTCTCTCTCTCTCTCTCTCTCTCTCTCTCTCTCTCTCTCTCTCTCTCTCTCTCTCTATATATATATATATATATATATATATACATATATGTTTTTATAAATAAAAGATTGTTTGAAAGTGTACCTACATTTAAAATGTACCAGCCTCCCACCCTCCTTTAAATGTAGTTCAAAGGCTGTAGTGTAAAACAGCCTTTGTAAACTTTAGAATCCAATTCTTGGCAGGAGAGATATCATTTTGTTTTAGAATAAGTCAGGTTAAGCATCATAAACACAACTGCTGCTGTCAGGGATAAGGTTAGGGTAAGGGGAAACACAGATTGATGGAACCCACTTCTGAGGATTGGAATCGAGCACCAACTGAATGAATTGTCATCAGGGTTCTATGCAGCAGCTTTCCCTCTCACAAGATTGGACTCATATCTTGATACATGATCCACAATTCAATAAAAATGATATAGCTACATTTGTAAAGATGTGATGTTGTGCAGTTCAGAGCAGAGTACAGCATCAATTTGTGCTTTTTATTGATTTTAGTCTATTTATTTGCAGAATTTGTTTTGAATCTGTTTTGAACTGATGCAGCAGTATGTATTTTCTGATAATGTATTGATTTCTCTTACAGTCCAGATGCAATTTCAGATTTTTATTCATATATTTTTTATTTCGGTCATTGTGGTAGCAATAACCAGAGCAGCAGTAAAATTATTCTCCTTTTCAGAGTAAAAGACGCTTTGTACAATAACCTTTTACAACCTGCCATAAACGATTCAAAATGACCATGGCCGGGCACCTCAGCATGGAGAAGGTTGTGAAATGTAGGGCACAGAAGCCGCCCTTTCCCAGGATGAAAATGGCTTCTCAGTCAATTCGAGGTCAGACATGGATTTGTTAAATTCCAGACACAAGTATTGCAGGAGGGTCCTGTTTCCTGCTCTCTCCTCGGCTCCAAGTAGCTAAAAGCAAAATTCCGACACGCATAACCACATTCTCACACACACAACTGTCCCGCTCAGCGCCTCCTCTGATTTCCCGAGTTGTCCTTAAGCTTAACAGTTTCAGTGTGTGAGTATGATGATCTTTTCCTCCCGATCTTTAAAAACAAATGTTTTCCTTTTTCTGTTTCAGCCTCCTCTTTCATTTGTTCCCCCTTTTCTCCGACTCCACCACTCTCTTGACCTTTCTTCACTAAATCTGTTTTTTCTCTCTATCTCCTCAGCCTTTTTCTTTGTTACCCTCCATCCACACTTTTTACATACATGTCATGTCTCCTTCTATTTCCTCCTCTCTGTATTTTTTGCTTGTGAACACTTTCTCTCCCCTTGCTGACATTTATACTTAATAATTCTAGGATATACCATGTGCATTGAATCTAAAAACGTCTGCTATTTTCTCCACCACCTTTCTCTGTCCATTTCCTTATACTCCTTCAACCCTTCTTTCACCCCAACTCATGTCATGCAGTATCTTTCAATTTCTTTTTACTCTTCCGTCAATCCTTCTTTCCACTTCCTCCCCTCTCTTCTTCTGACTGTGTGAAGGAGCCTTTGTTAAATGTGTGAAAGGAGCAGAGGGAGAACTTGGCAGAATAATAATTCAATCAGTGAATGCCACCAAAAAATAAGCACAAAAGGTGAATGCCGGCTTAACCAGACAATGAAGGCACGGGCGTTCTGAAAGACAGCAGCATCTTTTTCGAAATATATCCATAATTTGCGATAGCGGCGTTATGGACATTCATTGTTAAGACATTAGGCATCCTGGTACACAAACAGCAGACATTTGCAATGACACTTTTCTTGTAAAGTTTAGTGAATTATCCAGCTCTGTCTCATATGTCAAAGGCTAACCAAATATCAGTTCGAATGATTTTTGCTGTGGTGAATGAAATATTACTACACAAGGAGTTATTGTTGTCTTCCCTCATTCATGTAAATATGTAGTGATTGTTGTCAAAAGATAGAATCTTAACAGAATCAGTTAAAGAAGTAACAGGAATATTTAGTTTTACGTTTAGGATCCCACTTGTCAACTACTCTCTTGTTTTTTTCTGTCTTGTTGATGTTTCTTTTTTTTAGTTGAGTTAAGATGAAATGAAATTACTATTTTATAAAATACAATCAATAGACTTTGATTTGTTGCCAGGCAAAACTGACAGATTTTTAACCCTGATGTGGCTTATTTTTTTAGTTTTTTAGTTTTTAGTTTTTGGAGATTTTTCAGTATTGGATTTTTTTTTCCTTTTATGTTGTGTTATCTCAGAAGATCTGCCTGAATGTTAAACTGCTCTGCGAACAAACACAGTCATGAAGGCCTACTGAAAAATTCAGACTTGTGTTCTTTTGTCTGTACGCCTCAATAACATTCACTTGTACTGTGGTCTCTGCCAGTGGGCTTCGTTTCACGCACAAGCTGTCATGTGCAATGAAAGCAAGTGGTGAATGCTGTGGCACTGTTTTCAATTCACCTTTCAGTGTGGTTGGTTCATACAAATGCTTTATGCTAGTCCAAGGTGGATCCTTGTCACTGTTTTCCTGCACATACTTCATGAATATGTTTACAGTCGAGTGTGCATATGTAAGCGATTGTGTGAGCTTGGCTGCATCTGTCATGTTCAGTACCTTGCTTCGTGGCTGTTTGTTTAGCTTCTCCCTACCTGTATGAGATAAGATGCATCTGGTTGAATTTCTGTACACACACACTTTTGTCTCCTTGTAACGTCCTCCCTCCTCCTTAGCACCCTAGGTCTTTTCTATTACGCTCTACCACATCTCCTTGTCTCTGCCAACCCGCTATTTTGTCGCTCTGTGATGTTTCCATGTCGTGTGGTGCTCGTCATTCATTTTGCTGTTATGCTGTCAGTTCAGCCACTCTGTGGCCTGTGCTACTGTGTGCATTTGTAATTTCATAACTGGTGTTCCCCACTGACAGCAAGTTTGGCTCTGTATCGCCCTCTGCTTCTGTCTAATATCCCAGGAGATATTGACTTCTGCGTTGTTGTGGTGATTGTTTGTGTGTGCAAGTAGAGACAATATGCTCTGAGCAGATGGCCTATTTATTTGAAGTTATATAGTTTATCGTCATTGTGTTCAAGGAAAGTTGTGGTTTTATTATTTAGATATCATTTAAGTCAGACCTATAGACTGTATATAAGAATTTGCTTGTCCAATACTTTAGTTTAAACACTAGTACATTGGGTTTCGTTGTGGTCATGTTGGATTGCTGGTGAGCTGCTTGCATGGATGCAATACAGTATAAGCACATGAACAGTCTATAAAGATCATAAGTGTCCATGAAACCAAGGCTTATGAGTCCACACGTGAAAGACGGGAACTGAGAAGCAGCTAGAGAACTGGCACATGGACAAAAATGGCTCTTGGTGAGGGACAGTTCATAAACAGGTTATCGTTCGTCAGACGGCCAAGGCAAAAGGTGAAATTACACTTGAAAGTTATATTTGTTGGCAGCAGCGTCCATTTGCATTTAAATGTGTTTGACCTCCTCAGCAGCAAGGCCCTGCTTCGTCAGATGAGTTGGCAGTAATTACATCAAGTTACAAGTATCTTTTTTGCCTTTTCTTATAATTCTCAGGTTGCTTGTGCGTCTTAAAAATGACTTGTTTTAAGAGCCTGTCATTTAAAACAAATTACAGACTACTGTACCATGATGAGCAGAATGTCCTTACAAGCATGCATGCTAGCACACACAAATTCAACAGTGCTGCTTTTGCACAGTCGAATCAAAACCTTAAATGGGTTTTCTACTAAGTAATTTTTGCTCATATGCCCAGAGTTGGATGACTAAATTCAGATCCCTAAATCTTCTCCTGCTTTCTCATCTATACCCAAAACTTCCACTTGAACTCCATGTATACAAAAACCAAACTCTCTATTCAAAGTCCTTAAGCTCTTCATTTCCAATTAAAAAGACTGAATGCAAATACTTACCTGGCGTGCAGGATGCACAGTTTATTCATTCAGCTTTCCAACAAGGCTGCCCCTTCTGTGCTGTTTTATTCGACACCTAGATACGGTCAAAGTTATAAAAGTGCCATGTTTCTGGTATGAAAAAAATATTTAGAAATTATAATTATAAGAAATTAAAATTATATATATCAGCAGCCTTAGGTGGACTTTTGTGCAAGTTTTAAAATGTACTGTAGCATGTTAACACACAAAATGGTTAATATAGTGAATATTCCTTGCAAAACATCAATATATTTGTCGTATGGAAGTTGACATTGCAAGGCACTTGCTTTTTATATGGTTCTAGTACATAGACATGTACAGTCCATGAAGAAGGCATAAAACGTCTGTCCGGATTCCATAGATATATACAGTATATCATCAACAGATATAAGGGCCAGAAAAAACTTTCCCACTTTACTGACATTTATAAGAGCAATTTGTTGTGGTTTATGAATTAAAAATCTCAATACATTTTAGCAGCCACTAATGTAATACCAAATACCAAACATATATTTCTTAGTAAATAATTCACATAAACAATACACACAAAAACAGCCTCCAGGTTTGAAGTGATCTCCATAGTTGATATTGCTAATATGAAGCTTAGGGTGACACCTTCACATGACTTCCCAGCTTCCACACGTCTATATTAGATCCCAGGTAAATATTTCATCACCATCAGAACTAATTTGATGCCTCTGTAATAAATGCAGTGTCATCATTGCCTCCCCTGTGTCAGCTTAGCTAATGATACAAGCCTTGTATTAATAGTGATTTTCATTACCCTTGATGGAGCCAATGTCTCAGCTCATTCCACACTTGCTTCCCCATTGTTTTGTTGTCATTACCACTCAGTAAGCTAATGACTGTTTTGACGATGCATTTACATGTACATTCACTGCCCCCTTTTTATGGACAGCATACCTGTTGAAAATGTTAGGTTTTTTTAGTTTTCAGTGTATTTTATAATATAACATTTTGCTTCTTTGGTCTTGGTCACACCACTCGCTTGAACTTCCTTTAAACTGCAACGTGTTTTATTTAGGTTAGAGGGGCTTCGGTCAAAAACCAATTATAGTCCCATTCACAGGCGCGCGCACACACACACACACACACACACACACACACACACACACACACACACACACACACACACACACACACACATACACACACAATACATTGAAAATCCTCTGGCCAATGGTTATTGGATTCTTTTCCTCCAACTGTACAGAGTAACATCAGCTCTCTAAATATTTTCATTATATCAAATAATTGACTGGAATCGGTTGAACTGTCTGTACATTGCCCCTCACCTGGGGATTTTTACTTCCAGTGGTGGATGAAGTACTCAATAACTGTACTTAAGTAAAAGTGCAAATACACAAACAAAGATTCTAGTAAAAGTATAAGTACCCACTGACATTTCTACTTACCTAAATTAATAACAGTTAAAGTACTCAACACTTTTTTAGGCTTTAACTAATTAATGGGTTGAAGCTCTTTTAGCTATGATCTGATACTGTTTCCAGTTTTACTTCTAAACTACACATGTTGTAACATCGCATAATGACAGTAACAGCCTAACTAGAGGCACTGTGCTTTCAAGGATAAAACACTGATAAAATCCCACGAGAGCTGTCTCAGTTTCAACATTTAATTTGTTGTTTATGTTCTATTTTGAATTAAACAAGGGTTGATGAAATTTGCAAATCATTGCTTTGTCTTTATTTTTACACATCATCCCAACTTTTTTGGAATTGGGGTTGTAAATCCACTTGAGTACAGACACGTGAAAAATTTACTTATGTACAGTAACGAAGTTCTTGTACTTCAAAGCAGCACAGATCAGTTGATCTTCCCATTTCGTCGTGTAAATAGAATCTTGGTTTAATTTATGAAAGCTTTCTGAAAGTTTAGGGATCCAAGGCTGATATCCCTCAGATTTTGTACACACACACACACACAAGCAGAGGTACCTAGTCATAATCAGTGCATTTTAGGTCTTTTGAGTTCTATTGGAAGGGCTTTTATCATTGTCTGACAAACAGGTTTTTCACACACATGCAAGTCACAGTGTAGCGCAAGCAATTATGAGTGAGTGAGGAAAACGTCCATTCATTTGTTACTTACACATCAAGAAACTCAAACAGTAGATCACAGAGGAAGGAAGAATGGGATGAGAATGAAAGGCAGCTCTGTTTGTCCTAGTGACGCACACAAGCTTCATTGATTGAGAAATGTTTCATGTTAAAGCTGAAGTGCATTTGTTCCCCCACATCTGCCAAAAATGATTGACAGTTCAGAAAGGGCCTGGAAGGACGACAAAATGTTACCAAACGGAAAGACAAAACAAAAATGTGGAAAAATTGTAAGACAGTAACACAATGTTTATGAATGTGTATGTCAATGTCTACAGCAATGTAGCTGTCTACATCCCCCCACCCCCCGACCCCACCCCCACCCCCAAGAAACCCTTTGTTAAATATGATTAACACAGCAACAAGAGATCAATAATCTGTGATACTCAAAAAGTGGGAGAGAGAAGGCAGAACAATCTTGGGAGAACCGTGAAAACAAACAAGACAAGTGAAATTCAAGATGACAAGCAACAACAAAACTGCACTGGATAGTAGAATCTAATTGACAGCATGAAACAACATAGTGCCAAATAACAAGATCTGTGAAATGACCAGCAAGGAAAAAAACAATAATTAAAGTAGCCACAGTCCAGGGAAAGGCTGTACACTATGAGGAAGAAAATGTTTTCAGTGCATATTTTGGCCGATTAAAATAAATACTCATCAAAATGTGCTTAAACTAAACTCTAAAAATGTGTTGGTAAATTATATTTATAAAAAAGCAAAAAATAATATTTACACTTGAATGTTTGCTATAAAAACTTTTCTCTCAGCTCATTATCACAAAAGAATCAAAATATCCATTATAAGCATTCATAAGAAAAGTGTCTAAATATTGTTTTAGCGCATGATGTCTTATCGTCTACTTCACGTAAAGGCAGAGAAAAACCACAGAATTGTCATTTTCAGTTTGCACTACTGGCTCAAATTCCTCCACTGTGTTTGAAGCATGCTAAGAAAACTGAGCCACTTGCACAAAGCCCACATCAGGAAAAGACTAATAGCAGAAGAACCAGGGATTAAATGTTAGTATTTTACTCTAAGGTCATGTTGTTAAACTGGTTTGGCTAAAAATGTGTCTATATTCACTGAGATCGACAAACCCTAATTTTACTACTGAATTACCTTGAAACGACTGCAAAGGAAATATTGATAATAACAGAAAAGCTTTTGCATCCTCCAACAGACCTGTTCCCTGTAGACTCATGGACCCACTGTTCAAATACAGTTTATTTTTCAGGTTTTAAATGAAACAGAAGCAAGCGCTGCTTCTTAAAGACACCTCAACTACTACCTGGCTGAAACTGTGAACCTAGACACAATTTTGATAGAGAAAAGTTATTTGACACCAGTAGTGAAACTTTTGTCAAGTCATGGAAGATAGTGCCACTATCTTGTGCCACTGAATTATACAGATGTGCAGTGTACTTTTATAGAGCAAAACATTTTTGTCAATGTGTTTTTCAAATGAATCTGAACTATTTCATGTATGTACTCTCAGCTTTTAACACCTCTGGTAATTTCAGAAAATTGTGCTGTGATTCAGTAAAGGTTACACCAGTGTCTATGCAGCATCCAAATGCTATAGGGAATAACCTGAAGCTAATTTGTTTCATGCAAATGTTTAAATATGAATAATGGTGGAAGAGCAAGAATAATTCTGTATCATTTAAATGCATGAACAGATCTCTTCACGCTCAAGTGTCCTTATCGTGGCAAAAATGTCAACCACTGTCCTCATGTTTTCATTTTGATTAACTGATATGCTATCTATCTATATACGATTTTTACCACAGTGGGAGATAAATTGTGCATGAAAATTGGGGACAAATTGTGGGCTGTATTAATTCAATATAGGAAAATTCCGTTTTGGTGAGAGCTCTACGGGTGTTCACACTTACCAGACCTTGATGAGAAAGACAATGAAAACCAAATTAAATACAAGCACAATTTACACCTGAGCTGGAGACAAGAGAACTTGTGTTGTTGATGCAGGAACATTGTTAAAAGTAATGTTCTCCCTTCTTACTGTGCAGCGATTGATGCCACACATTCGCTCGTTACCCCCTCAGTCTGCTTTCCTTTCATGTTTTTTTAACTTAAAACAATGTGTTCCAGTTTCATCCCCGAGACATTGTATGGCTAGATTTTACCTATACATTCTTCATACTGTATGGATACAGGTAAACAACATGCACAGCATGTACAGTAAGCACTTAAATCAACCTCACATACTGCATGTAGTATAGTCTGGACAAAAAAATATTTATTCAACAGCATGATTCCAGCATAAAGTCACATTTAACCTTAACTTGTATTTCAGTAGTATATACAGTATGCAGTACTTTAATATGGCCTCAACTTTTCTTTTGAAACTTTGTTCACTTTCAAGTGCTCCTCCAATAAAGGATGTATTTTGGTCATTGTTATTTCACTTGAATGTTTGAGCTGCAGTATGTACGATTTGCATATTCTAGTGCAGGAGGGACAGTTCAATAAATTGAAGTTATCTTGTGTTCACCATATATACTTGAATATAAATTATATACATTTTCATCAATGTTGGAGAGGGAGTGGACTCTAGTCTAATGTTTTTTAAACCTAAAAAACGGAACTTAAACATTCTGTGAGAAACTTATCAGAAACAGAAATAGATTTTTAAAACTTTTTTGTGGGGTTCTTTAAGGGACTTCATGAGGTATTTCTGCAAACAAAGCGTATTATACTGTGCGCTTATACAAAATGCATTGCTAAAGCAACTTGACAAATGGTACAGCAGTGAAAAGTGAAAAACAAGGCTCGTGGACAAGTATAGTTTCTTTTTTTTCACTCATGCATAAGATTGTGTGCTGTAATGTAACTCACTCTGCAGTAATTCTCATTCAATTTTCTGGAAAGACTGAAGTCTTGTTTCTATTGTGCGGGCAATCAGACGCCAACATGCACCAACAAAGTCTCGTACATAAAGGGAAATAAATGCGTCTTATGAATTGCATTCACTCTGTTTGTATTTGATTTACCCTCTTCTGAGAGGCCACTCGTGAAGAAGATAGCATCAAGCTGTAGAGGATATATACTACTAATTTAGGGAAATACAGTGGAACATGGGAATGCTACCATGACCACGGTGTGTACTCATGTACTTCATACTGTACTGTACATGCACGTGCATGCTTTTGGGCATGCTTACACATGCTAACTGGTCAAGCTGGATATTTCTGTAGTATGAGAGAAACAATGAGGGAATATCAACCAAAGCTCAACAAAAGCCAATGAAAGTGAGCGGATCAGGATGTGTCAAACACTTCAGTTCTACAACAGACGTCACAGCCATAACATCCTTGTTTATAATCCCTGGCCTGCTACAGCCTTTTGGTGTGGAGTTCGCATACTTGCATGTGTTTCCTCCTCCCACACTCCAAAGACAAGCATGTTAGGTTAATCTGCTCTGAATTGCCCATAGGTGTGAATATGATTGTGAATGTTTGTCTGTCTGTGTATGTCTCTCTGTGTTGATCCTGAGATAGACTAGCGAAATGCACCAGGATGTAACGGCCTGTTGCCCAGTGACAGCTGAGATAGGCTCCAGTCCCCCATGACCCTGAACAGGCTAAATGGTTAAAGGTCTGCACTTTTCTACCTCCTTTTACCCAAGGTACAATTGTGTTTCATTCACAGACGGCTATGAACAGCTGCCATTGGACTGGGACTGTTGATAGGAGAGGGAAGGAAAGATAGTGAAGACAATGCAGAATTGAGTAGAGAACGGAAGAGGTGGTGAAAAAAAGAAGAAATTGTGGCACAAAGTAAGAAGGAAGAGGATCGAAAAGAGGTTACAGAGGTGGCTGCTATATCCAGGATGATGAAAATTAAAATGAGAATTAGAACGACAGCGAGGGCAGAAAGACAGAGAGAGAAGAGGCATGGTGTCACAAGAATGCCCTCACCTTCCTTCTTCCTGTGTCAAGTAATCATTTTTTGTGATGCTTCCTCGTCCTTTGCAGTAAAAGAAAACCTACAGCCTGTTTGCTGGCCATGCCCTCAGTGCCTGACGCTCATTCTACTGAAGCATTACATTAACTGTGTGTTTGTGTGTGTGTGTGTGAGCGAGCGCTGTGGTGAGCTTTGAGTCAGACGGAGGATTTCCTCCTTCATGGACACAGATCTGGGAACAGCTTTCCCTTAAACTAAATCCTTATTCTGACCATCCAAGTGGAAACAGAACTACAGACTTACTGTCGGCATGTACAAGCACAAGCAGCTTCGCCCTCAGCTTGCGGGAAGCAGCTGACACACACACACATGCACACATAAGTCGGTCTTAGCTGTGGAGACACTGTCTGACATAATGCATTTTCCTAGCCTCTTCAATCACCCTTAAACAGCCCTCTGAGAGTGTTTTAGAAAGACAGGACCAACCAAAATGTCCTCACAGCAATGATATAGAAGTAATACACACACACACACACACACACACACACACACACACACACACACACACACACACACACAGACACAGATTCAAGAGACATGTGACTATGTTCTCTTTCCTATATCACATTCCATCTTTGATATTATTTTCCTCACATGACTGCTCACTGTGCTCGCCAAAATGTCTCCTTTATGTCGTTTTGTGTGTGGATGTGGATGACTGTAGCATCTCAATGCCATCACTGTGTCTTCTGTGCATATGGCACAACACCACGAGGAAGACAAGATTTAGCATTTTGTCACTGCAATTAGCATTTCCCACCCACGTTAACCAATTAATGCTCACATCCAATAAACAGTTGGTCAGCGTGAACAACAGATGTCTCTATTCACTCTAACGCATGTAAATGTTTGTGTTTGTTTCTGTGGTCAGTCAAACAATGTGCTGCTAACCATTCTCTATCATCTCTGTTATCCATACACATTTTCAACAATAAAGCAGATCCTCCATAATAATATGCGACTAAGATGTGGAAGATCTGATCCATTGATTTGCATGTGTGTGTGCAGTAGTTCTATGAAAATAATTCACAATTCAGATCCCCTAATCTGAGCTCATGTTCACGTCCTAATGTGTGTGCGTGTTGACTTTGGGTGTGTGCGTTTCTGAGGACCTCGTGTTACATATAAGAAAAGACCTTTGGCCGTGCTGATACTAGATAAACAGTTCATTAGGGTGCTGAAGCACTGGCTAACGGTCACATTCTCCAACAGCGGACAAGCGCTCTGAAGAGACCAATTAGGATTGATCACCAGCTCTTATTAGCGTTATACTTCAACATGGTGTGATTTCTTAATGAGGAGAGTCGCAGGAGAGATGAGAGGATAAATGAAAGAGATGTAGTGCAGAAGTCTCAGTTTTTTAATCTATTCATAGAAAATTCAGCTCACACACAGACAGAGACGCTTTTTTTTATCCACATTTTCACTGTATCACTTCTTGCACATTGAATACATGTATCTTTTTGACCTCTTGATTGGTCTCTAAGCTATTTTGTCTGTGTGCTGTCAGTTTTTCTACAAGTGGTACTTGTAGTTTCTGACCACACACAGCTAACATCTTCCTTTGACAGATCTGGACCCTCTAACAATTTTTTACTTTTAAACTAAGAGCCCGATATTTTCCTGCACGAATGTTCAACTGAAGCGTTGGTGATTCAGCTAGGAGAGTTTTATGTTCATCTGAGCTCTGGAATTTCTCCAACTGCCAGTCACGCTTGCAGAAAATGAGCGGAAATTGCATGTCTAGGTTTCAAAAATAACTCAAAACCTGAAAAGACCAATGTGAGATACCTGCTCTGTAACAGGATAGTGGTAGAAAGGCCGCCGTACGGAGACAAATGAGATAAGTGTTTGTCCTCCATCTCTGAATCACAGTCCATCCCACTTTGAAGATATAAAAGAGCTCATTTATTTGACTGGGGACTGCAACATTTGAAATGTACATTTACATTTCACTAGGCAGAGCTGTTTCTATGCCAGCTTTTAAAACACTAAAACATGCCTTGCAGCTATGCGTGGATAATTTAGTTAGTATGCCAGTGGCAAGATATACACAAGGAGTAAAAAACAGAAAGTCCCTCATGAGAAGGGAGAAGGGGAGAAAATGGAAAACACTAGTGCAGATGCTAGAGGTCTTACATTTTGATACCATCCTGAGCACCTACTGAAATTAGATATGGTGCTGATAACTGCTGATAATATCCAATGAATAGCGTGATAACATCACACACAGGAATTTAATCATCAACTTGTAATCAGTGTGCAGACTGGTGTGTGTGCAGGCTGCCTGGTCAGGAAAGGTATGACCTGTCTTTATTGCACTCTCTACTCTTTGGTCTCTCTCTGCTTCTCTGTCTCTCACTCCCTCAGGCTTCTTTCCCCTCCATTCGTCCTCTTCGGTGTTATGGTGACAGATCCGAGTGGCACGGCTTATCCCGGCATACCAGAGCAGCTCTATGGATCATCAGCCTCTGTGGAGTCAAGACCTGGAGATGAGAGAGGAGGCGGAAGGACTTAAAAAAAAAAAATTCCCCTCTTTCCAACACAATAGAAACCTATTATTCCCTCTGTGCTTTGTTCTTTTGTTCCCTTACTAGAGAGCACTCATGGATCCCACGCCTGCTCCTCTGATACCTATTGACTCACAAGTTTTATGTCTTAAACAAGAAGACGGAGAAAAATATTCTATTTACTAGCATTAAGATTTCCAAAAGAGTTTTTGCTTTTTGCCAAGATAGCCTCAAACCGTGAAAGCTATGGGAATCTATTTTAAATTCATATACTTTATATGGAGTATTTTGAAAGGTTAAAAACAAGAATTTGAACATTTGGCAAACTGATAACCATACATGTGGTGAATACAAATGTAGGTCATGTTTTTTTTTCAAAGCTATGATTTTCCTTTCATTTCAACTCTTCCGTCATAAAACAATCAATAAATTATGATGTGCTCATGTAATAAATAATTGAATATATTCTGTCTGATCTGACTTTCAGATAATCACTCCTGTTTGTGGTCTAAAGGTGTGTTTTAGCATCAGTCTCAACATTTACCACTGGATGAAGGTTTAAATCAATTAGTAATACTTCACTTTATGATAATCCTGGATATTGCTCAAAACATGAAGGATTAATTAAACTATGGCTATTTCCTGTGGTTTTTCTAGTAGCAAGTGGAGGATCAGATTAAAGTGGCATTACAGAGGAGGTGAGAGCGATAAATCGCAAACACTAGCACTCCTTGTTTGCTGTGCTCGTGAAGGTAATCTGAATCCTGAGTGGTAATGGCAGACTCAGAAGGGCACTGCTATATAAAGCAGTAATAAAAGAATGTAAATACATCTTATCTTAACAGACTAAACTGCAGTTGTGGGATGAACATTTAAATGTATGGCTCCATCGTCTTTACCTTCGCCTCTAATCACCTCCAGATCAAGTGATTAATCATCTGATTCGCATTTCTACTGCATTCGATGAAACCATGATGCAGACAGCGTGTTTACCAATCTTTTTTCTGCATGCATACTTATACATTGCTCTGTTTTATCAAGGTTCCTTCCTTCGATACAAGACTTAAAGTGTAGCTCTTTAAATTCGGGCAGAATCTACATAATTATAACAGCACATCTGTAACCTGTTTAGACAGGTCAGTGGGATTAAATTTAGCAATGAAGCCAGCCCATTATTTCTGGGTCCTCTCCACTTGTCAGCTGAGTCACCTGGAGGCTCGCTTCAAGAAGTCAGAGCGAGACACCCCCCAACCCCCTAACAATACAAGAGCCCTAATTAATTTTTCATATTAGTTACTTTTTAAATCTAACTCTAGCCAATAGGCCCTGGGCGGTGCTTTGAATATTCACACTAATGTTTTTATGCTCTCCCCCACCACTGGCTATGATTTAATAACATCTTCCTCAGTGCTACGTCCAGGGCTTTTCTTTTTTTTCTCATTGGCCTTAATTAGCTACAACTTGGAGCCTCCTGTCTCTATCTCTTCACTGTGCTCTCGCTCGCTCTCCGTTACAGCCAGAAGACAACTACCAGCTCCTGCCTGTCTATTCTCTTCTCTTCTCTTTAGCTTGAGCAATGTGTGTGTTTGTGTGTGTGTTCTATGCCTGACTACTCTGATATGCCCTCTCTATAACCCATACATGTAGCATGTAGCTAATCAGCGAAAAACAACAGACTAGAGTGGAAAGATTTCTTCAAGCTCTTGTTCTAAACATAGAATTTGCATAGACTGCAACCTATTACAAACCTCCAATAAAGATGATGCTCTACTGAAGTATGGCATGTGTGTGTGTGTGTGTGTGTGTGTGTGTGTGCATGTGTGTGCATATGTTTGGTTAAGCATCTGCAGATTAGTGGTGATAATGGCCACCATATTGTGCCTATGGAAGAAGTGAAGCTATAAAGCAGTGCAATATCCAACTTGGAATAGAAAACGGGGGTGAAAGCAGCTGCATGTGGGTGTGAATGTGTGTGGGAGAGAGAGATGTATGAGTGTGTATTACTGTAGCTTGCCTATACATATGAGTCATGTGTCACGTGCTAAATAACCCTTTATGCCCCACTGAAAGACACTCTGAATAATCAGGGGGACTGTCAGAGCAATCAAAGTCCCAGGCCCCTTTGCTATGACTTGATTAGGATGTTTGCAGATGATAAATGAACACACACATACTTGGACATGCTCTCTCTCACACACACACGCACACACACATAAGCTGATTGCATCTGCTGAAAAACAATCACTCCCCATAGTGTAGCCACTTTGTGCCGGTGGAAGAATAGGGGAAAATTACCAGTCAAAGAGGGCAGCCTGCAATCTCGCAGCGCACGAAAGGTTTTCGGTCTAATTTGAAATAATTCTAATTTAGAAATAGTCTTCTGGACAGCGTGCATTATCCCACCATGCTTTTCTGCCTGGAGAACACTCAACTAATCAGAATTTCAGTAAAGTGTGTTTCTGCCCGCGCAGACCCAGGGAGTAAAGGAGCAGAGCTTTTTCAGCCCACACAAATGGCCCCTCAGCCCTGCCATAATGGGGACTCCTTAAGGCGGTCTGAATCACAGTGGAGGAGGGTGTTCACAAGATTCTGGAGTTTGCATGAACTAGAAGTTTTACTAACTCAGATAAAGGCAAAGTATTTGTGACACAGACTCTACATCAGAGTTTCCTGTAGGAAGGTTGATATTAAAGGCAAATTAGATTTACTGCATCAAAGCTGAATTTCTTTGGGTTTTATATCTTGCAGTGGTGCCTGCTTATTCTGAACCTAGAAGATAGTTTTGTTTCATTCCTCGCTGCTGAATATGAAAAACTGCAGATCTCAATTTCAGCATTTTGCATCTGTTCCCTCTGTGGAGAAACAGTGACCCCTCGGTGCCTCGCGTTTGTGTCCCAGCGTGTCCATATACACAGAGGAAGCAGTGGGAAAATTGTTCAGTTCTTTGCCTTAAAGAAAACCAATATCACAAAAAAATATTACATTAGACATCCAGTAAAAGTAAACAGAGTAAACATACAGAAGGATTTTGAGAAAATGGCTGTAGGTAAGATTTTTATAAGTGTATCAAATGACAATGTGAAAACAATGGGCTCACTTGAATTACAAACTGAGAATTATAGTGTCTGAATTTATAGTGTCTTTCAACTTGTTGTTCTGGTTTTATCACCCGCAACTTTGTTGTTTCACTGTTAGCGTTTGAAGTAAAGAAGCTCAGCAAACTACTCAGCACCAAACCGCAGACAGCACAGTTAGAGAGTAGCTGCTGTACATAGTGGAGGTTTAGTAGCTAATGAGACCACAGACAGAGCTAAAAGAGAGTGATAGTTCATTTTTAAGTTGACTAGAAAGGCATCTCCCAATGAATGATAATGTTGCTCCATAAGTGCTGGGTGTGTAATTAAGCTACTGTTTTCTAACCCTGCCACCTGTATGACTTGTTTCTGCTACACCAGCGGGGCCCAGAAAAACTTGCTGTTACAGGTTTTAAGTATCAAAAGTACTGTAAGACTACACCCATAGAAATGTGTCACCTGTGAATGATTTGCTGTATTATTATACATGATTATAACCATCAGTGTGACGCTGTAATTTTATTGCCAGACCTGGTAGATGTGGAGCTAGACTTATCTCTTTATCTCTCTATTTCCATAGGCGTCACTCTAAATCTGGATCAGATAATCATTGGGAAATGTGTATTTATTGTTTTCACTGTTCCCCAGTTGTTGTTTTCCGAGTAAAACATTGACCTATGTTAAGGGTTAGTAAGACAGAAACTTTAAATCACGTTGCAAGTATAATACTTGAGTACAGTTTTTACACTTCCCAACACTGCACACAAAGATATGCATGTTGTAAACTTCTTGCTCAAATGTAACACACAAACACACATGCACACACACGCACACACACAAACACAAACACAGAGACAGTGAGTTCCACAGTATTATTATTCAGAGGGTTCTGTCTTGGCTCTTATCTCCAGCCACAGCAGCAGGATGAGAAAGAAAAAGTATGGACTTAGTTTGAAGGACCTCTGTCAGCATCAACACTTTCTCTGAAGAGACTGAAAACACAGAAGAGAAGGCAAAGGGCTTATATCAGCTAAAGATTTTGCTGAATTGAAAATGAAAAGTGGGAAACGTATTGAAATCCATCTAATCCTTTGACTGGTCATCTCTTTTCTGTCTCTCTCATGGGATGACTGACCTACTTACTTGATTTCTCTTTATATGCCTCTATTATCTCGTCAGTGGCCACAGATGTGCCATAACTGTTAACATCATTTTATCAGAAGTCCCATTTCTCTCATTACTCATTTTCCTCTCTCCATCATGACCAAACCTTGAATCCAATCCCTTCCTTAGTTAGTCCCCTTTTCCTTGTCACTGGCTAAAACTGTTGCGGCCATTTTGACCTACTTCTAAACAATACCCCTTCCACCACCACCCCTCACCAGCATCCCCCATCTCCTCTTTTGCTTTCACTCTCACAGACATGGGTTTCTCTTTGCGGATGCAGTTAAGTTGCGAGTAGGAAACACTCATGGGGAAGTGAGTGTTCCCCTGTGTCTGATTGCCTGAGAGGTAACCTATTTAGGGAGCAGAGTGAAAAAGAAAGATGGTGGGGTTGAATATCAATTCAGTTTGAGATTATTGGGTCAAATTTATCACTTACTGCTATGTGTTTGAAGCAACATAAACACTGATAAGGTGTGTGCACTGTTAATATCTCCTATTTACTTCAGTGCAGTCCCAGAGAGTGGGTAGGATGTTTTCATATATATGGCAAAATCGATATCGGGGCATAGATCATATTAACTGACCCCAAACAGAAAGATGAGAGTACATCAAACGAGCCTTTCTGCAGCCGTTTTGCCTCACTTTACATCAAACCTACTGTGTGTAGGCATATTTCTTTACAGCAAAACATTATGACAGGATGGATGGATTTTTACTGCTCTGGTAAGGTTCTTGTAACACAGTGCTTTCCCTCATTTTCTGAAAGTTTTACAAAAGTGTAGACACAAATCCAAAAAAATTGCACAACGAATGTCTCATATTTCCCGTAAAATGACCAAACACCCTAATTACATCCCAAAATGTAGTATTGGATTTAAATAAACAGAAGAACAGTGCTATACTGCCTCTCTTCTCGGGGCTGGGTCCCGCCACAGTACTGCATCATACCACATATATTTTCTCTTGCCAAAGAAGGAGGGAAGAATCTCCCAGTGTGGTGTATCCAACCGTGGACAGAGGCAGCCCCTTTTCCCCCCATGTGTCTCATCCATTGCCTGGACAAGGGGGATGGAGGAGGCATTGAGGGCTGATTATCTAACCTGGAAGTGCTACATAGAGAAACATTTTTCAAAAGCATTTAGAGAAGGTGAATATAGAGGGAGGTTCACAACTGTGTGAATGGAAGTCAAATCAGTTTTAGACCAGCACAGTACTGTGCAAACCAACATCATTCTGCTTTGGATCTGGATCCTGACCTGGAACAAGCAAATTGTGAATTGCTTTTAGAAAATTGAGCATATGGGCAGTGCTGTAAGACCCAAGTGTGGCATGGTGGTGGAAGACACCGTTCTGCATGATGGCAGCACACATGGTCACATTTCTCTCATGCTGTCCTGGGATACTGATAATGGCCCTCTGTCCTATTACACTTCTCCCCCTGCATCTGGTTTGGTGAGGTTCAAGCCAACTTCATCCATGTTAATATATTCATGAAGAATTGCATAAATATCAATGTTGAATATTCTCTGTAAGGGATTAAGAAATGATACAGATCAGTACATTTGGTACAGTCCAATTCTCTGACTCTGTACCTGCAAATTTGAAGCACTGAGAAAAGTGTCATAAACAGTAGGGTGCAAAAGTTTGCATCCTCCTATTTTGAAATTGCAAAAAGGGTCAAACAAATATATTTTCAGTGTAAGGGGATGAAAACTTGTCTTATGCATAGTATTGAGTAAAGTGTTTTACTGAAAAGCCTTGATGAGGTTGAAAACTGAGTGGAAGGCTGAGGAGCAGCTAATAGCTTTGCAGCCTTGGTGTGTGATTTTGCACTTTGAATGACAGGTTTCAAAAGTCTTGTGACATGTAAAGATTTAGTGTGTAACTGCTATTTTAAAAAATATAAAAACAAACTGTAAATGTCAAAGGTTGACAGAATGAATTAAATTCCTTGTGTTACTTCTGGTTTTAAATAGCACATACCCTGCTCCATAGCCTGTAAACACTTTTATATGTTATAGGAGAAAAAAAAATCTGCCAATAGTTCGAGTGCATTTCCATAAAGTGCGGTGTAAATTAACTTCTTTCATGTTGTTTCTTCAAGTGTAATTTCTCATCATGATAGTAGTTAGCTAAATTGCTTTTTCCCTGCCTTGTTTTATGACACTTCCTCGAAGTTCAGCCAGAGTTGGAACATGAGGAATTATTGCAATTCAGTGGAAGAACTCTTTAAGTTTAGGGAAAAAAGATAGATTTTGAGGTCGAGTATGAGACTTAATGACCTGTAGAGCTATGTAACCGTTGCAGTAAAATTGAGTTTTATTGCGTCGTGAAACTAATTCCCAACTGCAGCAGGCAAGATAAGATGTTGGAGTATATCTCGGGCCAGCAAGAGTCCCTGAGAAGAATTTTATCCCATGTATCATCTTTGGACACACAGTCTGCATATCTTTTACAATAACAGTGGTTTTCTTTCCCCTCATACTACCCACTCACGCTCTTTTGCTTGGTGTTCCAGATGGCACAGTTGGCAGACAACACATTTGACAGCAGAGGCAAAGCGTTTTCTCTGAAACCCTATCAAAATGCAGCCTTCATCAAAAGTACATAAGTATATTTAGAGTGTGGTGCCACACTGTGAGTTGTTTGAACATCACTGAAGGGCAGCCTGCAAAAGTGAAATGTGAAATGTCAGGAAAAATATCCATTTGTGGGGGTAAATAATGTGCATATGTGTGTTTATGTGGCTAATCAAACAGTTATGGTTTGTCTCCATGAGCTTGAATGTCTGAACTGATGGCTGTCTGTGACTGGGAGCAACCAACCCTGTCAAGAGAACAAACTCTATTCTTTGAGGTTTACAATGGTGAACGGTTTTGCTTCTGAACAACACTTTTCTCTCTGTCTTCTTCTTTTTTTATTTAAAATTGGTTCACTCAGCAGGCAAGTCAAGTGTGTTCAACAAAAGAAGAAATTAATAATCTGATAAACATTAAACATTCATCTCCTTCAGGGGATCTGCTACAATTTATTATTCATCCAAGATCATGCTATGTGCAAATGAACAATTTCTGCTTGTCTACAATAAGTGTGTCCCTGCCTTGTATATCCCTTAAATGAAGGATTTAGAATTAGATGTCATGCATATGCATAGTTCTAAGCTCCTTCTTCAGCATAATGTAAAGCAGAATTCCCCAGTGTGGCATGTAACCCCCCAAAATAAGTGTAACAGGAAAAAACATAGTTATATTAATTCAGGAGCTGCATTTGAGGCCCTTTGCAGCACATACACCAAAAATCAGCTGAAAGTCTGTCACCAAATCTCCCTCCTTCTGACGGGACAACACTGACCCCATGCAGGACTCTGCACTGAGCAGGCTTTCTGAAAGAAATGTTGTTTCGCTTTGGGCCCTTTTTTAAATCCAAAGCTATGTATGTATTTACCAGCTGCAAACATTCATCTGCATGTACTGTACAGACACTCACTTAAGTGGCTCAGTGCACACAGTAGCATTGGCTACACCTCCCCCGCCGTGCACTTTGTCAACCTACCTGGCAGTGCATACACTCACACCATTTACATTTCAAAGTCAGACACATTTGCACAAACACACATAGTTGCCATCTGGTACTTCTGGTTTCTCTCACACCCACCCACTGGTTTCCAGACTGTATGAGTGACACCTACTAAGTGTTTGCAGTGGAATAAGGCTATAAATGCTCATCTTAATGCATGTCGGAGCACAGCAGTAGGAATGAATGTTTCTGCATGTATTTCTTTAACTTAAGGCTGTATTTCTGTGTGTAGTGGCTACATGAATGTGTGTGTTTAAGCCCCTGTTTATACAGTCTACAATTTATACGCATCCAGCTGTGCATGTCACCAGTGTGTTTTCTGGCTTATGGTGGAGGCTATGGCACCGGGGAGGCCTTATCTGTCATGTTCAGAGAGGTAGCTCTCACAGGAGATAGAGCTCTCAGCCGGAAGCATGGGCACCGCTGAAAAGACTTCTGACACACACCTACAGCTCTGGCTCAGACAGCAAAAGAATGAACCAAAGGAAGATGCAGTGGAAATATTGAGAAACAAATTTCACAGTCAGAGGAGGGAGGGCTCATCATTGAAAGGTGTTTGTGTGTCAATGTGTGTGTAACCTCTGGAATATATAAATCTAATGGAAAGTGTTTCCAATCAATAAATAAAGTCCTGCTAATGTGCATACACATTAATGTCTATTGACACATATGGGATCCAGCTTGAATACATTCTGTATCACTTTTGTACGTTTCACTCATGAACGCATTTCCATTAGTGTGACCTCCAGAGGTGCTGTTTGGATAATTTAGCCTCCAACATGTGAACCTTGGTGTATATGAGTGTGTGTGTTTGTGAGCATGCATCCATGCACCTTCTGGAGTGTCGGGGTTAATGTGTTCACCCCTGGGCAGACAAAGCATCTCTCACTCTTTATTAAATTGTCCTTCATGTGGGAGAAGATGAGTCTCATTATGTAAGAGTCTCCAGCTAATGACCACTAATCCCTCCCTGCTGAGGAAAAAGTGAGAGAGAGGCAGAGAGAGAGGATGATAGGTTGAGAAAGCAAAGCTCTGAAATGTAAAGAAAGATGGATTGAAATTTGGAGAATGGGGATAAGAAGTGGAGAAAGAGTGTAACTAGAGGCACACATTAATATTCAAATGTTTGGCTGTTATTGACCTCTCCCTCTCTGCCTGCGCTTCTAACCCTCTCTGTTTGCAATTGCAGCCACACACACCTCCCACCCTTGTCCCCTCTCCTTCGTTCCGTCACGCAGAGATCAGTGCGAGGGAAACGGACTGTGAATGCATTAGTGTCATCATCATCATCAGGGGACATGAGGCTTCATCTGTCATCATCCTGCGACAGCTAGGGCAGTTCACCACAGGGCGGGCTATTACTCTCCATTACGCACGCACACACACATGTACACACACTGGGATGGGTAATGACGGGGTGCATCAGTGGGCGTCCTCGCCCTTCAAAATCTGATATATAATGTTTTTTCATCACTGTCTGGTTAAAAATGTATAAATCAATTTCCCTCCCAAAATACTGCACCATCGACCAGGGGCCTTAAAAATGTTTTTTTTGCCAGATGTCTGCCTCAACTGATCCAGAATGAAATGAAATCCTCTTCTGCCTGCAATACCAAGCCTAGGATGGAGATGGCAATACACACACACAGACACACACAAACACACATACACACACACACACATACACACGCACACACACAGTGATGAAGATAGGGAAAGTTGGGAGACAAATGCATTAAGGGGGAGAATGTCAGTAAAAAGAGATTTTCAGCAACAGGTATGATCAATATTTCTCTATTCTTTATTCTATCACAGCAGCTCAGAAACAATTTTCTGTTAACCCTCAGTCAGACGGTGGAATAAAATCTTCTCTTTTCTTCCTCAATGCTTTACCATAAGTTACAGTGATAGAGTTATTATTACTAGTATGTCTCTGTAAAAGCGCCTCAACCAGCTTTAATGTACCTATATAAGTACGTTGGCTGAGCTGTCACACGGTAAACCTTCGTGGTGACATCAACATACACATACATGTGATGGATTTATTTCATATATATGTATATATACTGTATATATATGTCATATTTTTCATATCAGTGAGATTTTCCTGCATCTGCTGGCTACTCTTGACAAGCTGTAAAGTATATAACTGATTAAACAAACCGCTCACGATGAAGTGACTGGTAGTGATCTTGCTTAGCATTCTGCGTCGTTGTCCCATGTGTTCAGGCTGACTTGCAGCTGATTTATCTTACATCAGCTGTCATGGCCCTGAGGGGGGCAACCTTCTCTGTCAGCCATGACACTCAAACATCACAATAAGTCAAACAGTCCATGGGGAAGATTACATGGTGCATCATACCATGACAGCAGAAGACTCTGAAAGGCAGCACTTGTTAGCTGAAGGCACAGCAGGATCACCAGCATATGAGCTATAGACTTTGAGATTTAACCAACAGTCTCTCTACAAAAAGCAGGTGCTGAGTTCAACGAATGTTAGACTTTCTAAATTTACAAAATATTTACTGCAAAAATAATTCCATTCCCATCAATTTCGGCTGTACTTTGTGATCAGTGTCCAAAGATTTATTCATGTCAACTGGACTTCTTTCTTCTTTGTTAGAAACGTTTTGCTACTTATCCAAGCAGTTTCTTCAGTTTCTAAATCAATACTTATGTATATGTGACTTTTTTGTTTTTAAGTTTTTAGTTTTTAATAGTTTTCAAACTAACTTCTTTCACGTAGTTATATGGCGTATTGTTTGTAGAATTTTACACTTACATTTACATTTAGTCATTTAGCAGACGTTTTTATTTAAAGCGACTTACAAGTGAGGTACAAGGCAGAAGTCAAAGAGAAAACATCGAGGCGAAGTCCAATCAGAAAAGTGTTTACATTTCATACTTGTACTTTCAAGTACAAGAAAGAGCATAAAGGAAGTTTTTTAGATAGAATAGATTTAGGTGCATTAGAAGTTGCAGAAGACTTCTGTTTTCAGCATTTTTTTGAATATTGGGAGTGAGTTTGCTGAGCGATCAGAGTTTGGTAGCTCGTTCCACCATCGTGGGATCATTGCTTTTTGCTTTATGTCTTCTGTGCAGTGCTGGGACCACCAGACGTCCTTCATTGGCAGAGTGCAGCGGATGGGAGGGATTGGAGACCTGATTGAGGGAGTTGAGGTAAGCGGGAGCTGTTGAGGTGATCACCCTGTGGGTGAGAGACTGAGCTTTGAACCTGATGCGAGCAGCTTCAGGAAGCCAGTGTAGAGAAAACATTTTGAGGAGACAGAATTTGATCCATTTAGGAATGAGGCTGTAACATAACAAAATGTGAAAATATAAAAACTCTGGATGCACTGTAAATATTAGAGGGCACATACTTTTAAACATATGAATGTCAAAGTATTTAAAAGTACTCTAAACTTGACCATTATATAAAAAAAAGGGGTTTTACTATAATAAACAATGTTTATTAAAAACTTATTAAAGCTATTCTCTAAGAATATTAACATGTATGAGCATTGCATTAATGACAAGAGCCATCTCTCAGTTGCTCAGCTCAAGTGGGAAGCATCATCTCCTCTCACCGAGATTAGCCTCTTGCTTCAGAAGCATACAGTAATTATGTACAGTAAGAAAGTGAAAAGATGGGTATTTTTGTACTGCACACAAACACGTTTGCACTCATATCTCAAGCAACTTGTTCAAGGGCATGTCAGTTCTTGACTCATCAGAAAGTGCAGCAATTTTCTAGAACTATTACCCAAAGTCAATCACTCAAGTGCTGATTAGAGCTTCGGCGCCTGCTTTAGCCGGTCAAGCTCATTTCCAAGAAATGGGGAGACCATCTCTGGGAAAATAACACACACACAACAGCCACAAATGATGTCATGTTGAGTCATAAGAAACAAATGAAAAGCTGCAGTTTTACCGTAAACTTTTTTAGTGAGAGCAGCAAAGCAGGACACAACTATAGGATGTCATCAGTAGTTGGTAGGACAGAAGGGACAAAGAAAAAGGGGCAAAATTGAAGATCAATTGCTCATTAGAAAGCATGTCTTCCGTGTTATTTGTGTGCCATTAAGCACATTTTTGAGCCAATAGAGCTGACTGAATTGATCTACTTAGAGAGGGCAGAACAGCAACGATAGAGTGAATTCTAAAAAGGAGTAAAAAAAAAAAAACGTTGCGCGTGTATGTGAAGGAGAAAGAGATGAATAAAAAAGACACAGAGAGAATGTGAGGGATAGTGTGTTTGCAAGGAGGATTTGCACAGAATTGATCTGTTGACCCGATGATCACTTTGATTTAGTGTCACTCCATTCAGCCAGATTCAATGATTTAATTAGGAGCATTGAAGTGATGGGATGCGACGTTGCGGTGTATCCCTCTCAGATTCCTCCTTCTTTTACAAAGAAGTCTGCCGGCCCAACTATGCTCCATTCAATTTAGTTCAACAGCCCTTTTCAAAACAACAGAGCAATCATTAAATCTGTGGGCTACATCCTCGGCCGAGTATTTCTCAGTCAGATGCTCGGAAGACTGACTCTTTTGATCTCATGAAATGAAAGCAAATGAAAGTTTGATACTTTTGTCAGAAACTGTATCTCAGAAAATGTGTGTTAGAACTTTTTTAGATTATTAGTTTTACATCCTTCCTTTTCACTTTCTCCCATTTTCCCAAAAGAGAAACTTTCAATAGCCACAATGTCTAGCACCTTTTAACAACATCTGTCATTTAGAAAGGCTATTTCTAGATCTGTTATTGTCACAAATGTCCTAATCCTCTAGGGATGCAGTGACCTGAGGAGAGAATCTAGTGGCCTGGGACTTAAGAGTGGATGGACAGATGGATGGATGTGCACAAGGATGCGTGAAAAAAGGTGCCCTGAAAATTGGATTTCTCTCGCCTCTGCCTCTTAGACAGGGGAAGCTAAAAACAACAGGAAAATGGAGGAAAGTGTGAGAATAGAAAGACAGAGGCGAAGGAGGCTTATCACCAGGGGCCCTGTCAGAGAAAGCGTTGATTCGTGGCGTGGCTCTTTTTCTCCGGCCGAAATTCCACACCCCATTACCCCAATAGCAACACCTGGCCTTAGCCAAAAAGGTGGAGGGGTGGCTCCGGGAAGTGGAGGCGGATGGTGAAACGTACGCACAAACCCAAACACACCTTCCTCTTAAGACAAGCTGTAACGGCAAAGCAGGAGCGTCAAGTTGAGGTCCCGCTTCAGCAGATGTAGGACGCAGACGGAGCAACTCAAGTGAGCCAGAGAGGGAAAGAGGGATGGATGGAGGAAGACAGGGAGGGAAGGATTGGAATGGGATATACAACTCATGATAAACACATCCATCCTCATTATTGTAATAACCCGCCTGCCACGCACCAGTGCAGACTCTCTCTTTCCCCTATCTCGGTCTCTCACCATCAGCTGCTTCTTCTCCGTCTCACACACACACACTCATGTACACACAAACACGAACACACACACACACACACACACACACATAATACAGGCAACACATTTGAGATAGATACAGTATATCAGGGCACAAAAAATGTTACATTTCACTTTCATAAACCGCCCTTCCTGTGCTATCCATGCAGACAAACTATCTAATCTCAGAACTGCAGAACAAAATCACATTTGGTGCAATGTTCTCAGTCAGGAGAGGTTCCAAGCCAACACTTCTGTTAGATTACAAATGAATGTTTCTTCATGGCTTCCACATAGTAAGTTCATCACCTATTCCTGCTCCGTCCATAGTTTGTGAGAAAATCTGAAGGAAGCGCTGGTAGGATTAGTGCACTAGCCACGAGGCTTAAGGCACTAAAACACACATACACACATGGGTATTTCTGTAAATTCAACATCCTCCCTGCTTCATTCCCAGAGTGATTTAGGAGGTCTCTCACAGTGATTTATGTACTCAAAGGCACACAGCATGGTACCGAGGTTTCGGTACCATGACGATGAGGTTCCAGGTAAAGTCAAAATTCGATTGTTGTACTTGAAATAACATTTTTAAAAAGGAACATTTCTTGAGAATAGGCCAACTAGCTTTCATTTGGAGTGTGAAAAAGTGGACAGTGGGTCTTCAAAAATTTTGAATGTGGTGAAGAGACAGACTAATTAAATTGGAAATGGTTCATAGTAATGCTATGTGGGCTTTATTGGCAAAGGGAAAACTCACTGGACTATATAGTGTAAATACTATGATGTGATTCAGAGAGTAGAGAACCACGGAACACTTCTGCTAGCTCTTATATATATCTCATAAATAACTGCCAATGACAACGTCCAGCCAGAGGTCTGAAAATATGCACCAGTGTATCGCAAAGACAGTCTTGTCTCCCAAAAATGATGTTCTTTTCTATGCAACACATTGGCGACTGCAAATACATTTTTTGAAAAACTTTACTCCAACAGTACAGAACTATCTTTTCTGCTGTAGTAACATCAAGAGGTTACACAGATAATGGCCATAAAGGGCACGTTTTGAATGCATAGATACTGAACATATCGGTAAAATGTTCCCAGACAGCATATTTATTTTCTGCAAAAATATCTAATCTTGTAGTGCCACATTCATTTTTTAAACCACTGTTATGCAGGTAGTCTGTGGCTTTGTTTAGCCAGTCGCTGCACCTGGTCAAGACTTGGAAAAATTGTGGTTTTACTTATTCATGGAATGTATTTTAAATACTGGACACTAGATTGAAAGATAAAAATGAAGTTGTGCACAATCCCCAATATCATCATTGTTCCTAATTCCAGCCTTTAAAAGTAGGCTGATGATCACCATGCTTCTGCATTTCTGGACACAAAAAGGAAAATCTTTTTGTGTCTTCTTTTTTTGATGATGTGATCAATGCAGAAGCTGCATTACCACTGTTGGCCACAATACCTTAACTGAATGAGAACTGAATGAGCTTATGCTGTGAGTTCAGGGTCGCCACAGTGGATCATTGTCTGCATGCTGCATGCACAATTTTTTTATGCCGGATGCCCTTCCTGAAGCGCTATATAATATAATATCAGATATAATTTATACTATATAAATACAGCACTATACACTTTACAGTTAACATGGTGCTCTAGTGTTTATCTGAGAAATAAACACTGTACCAAATAAATGTGCTCATTTTTAGTTATTTGTTTTTGTTTCTTAGAAAAAACTCTCATAGTGTTTTGGTTCTGTTGCTTGTGAGTGAGAAACATGAGAGAGGGAATAATCAATTGTTCCTCCTTGCACATCTCCATCTCCTGTGTTATTATTATATAGATTAATATGGAGGTGTTGGGCCTTTGGGAAATTCCAGGTGTATTGACCCCAGGAATTGACAGAGCAAGACGAACAAAATGGTGCAAGTAACGATAAGACAGAAATAACGTTAAGCTAATTAATGGGGATAAAGTCAAATAGATGTCAAGTGAGGGCTTTGTGCTATTAAAAATCGTATTGATAGAGAGGGGCAGAAAGCACTGACATCAGGGAAGGAGCGAGGAAATAAGGAGCTAAATACAAACATGGTCCATGGGGAGATGCCAACTTGGCACATCAAGCTGTCAGGCCACCACTGGGCTAATTATTGAACATCTGTGGTTGATTATACGCCAAAACCTTTGGCACAAGTCAGCACTTATTTCTCCTTATTGGACTCTGTTGGTCCTTATCAGCAGCAAATCACCATTCGCAAACTTGAGACAACCGTAGGATGGGTTTTTGGATTATGACCAATCTGCCGACCAGCTGTTTACTTTCACTAAGTGAAGTGATAAGCAGAACAATGGTTGCAAGTTTGTTCGAGTACAGCTTGTGACAAATGACACGAAGTGAGATAAAGTGGTTGATGGGCGTTTCTTTGTGCTAGTTGTTTCCCTGTAGACAAGGTAAAACAACTTCAATAAAGACAGAGAAAGTGGAGAACATTTTGAGCTGCATGTGACTGAGAGAAGAGTGCAAAAGCAGCATCACTCCTCCACACAGCAGCCAGCGTGTTGGTGATCTCTCTGTTGGGGGTAACTGTCAGTCTGACAGCTGGTATAGATCCAATCTAACTCCACCGTGTCTGGCAGCTTTAGTAATTGTTCATATACGAGTGGGGCTGCTCAGCTCGAACAAGGTGTGTGTGTGTGTCTGCATGCTAATGGTCAGGATGCTTGTGCAGAGCACATGGAGGGCCAGCGGGGCGGCAGCCCTCTTTCTGTAGCTGGTGCCAGGTGTTGGAAATCACCTGCTGCTTTGTGCACAGGTTGCAGGAAAATGCTGATTCAAACATGCACACGTACGTGCACGTGCACACACAAGCTTCAATGTATTTTATACTTGCCAGGAAGGAGACAGTATTTTCAGAAATGCTATGTTATTGGTTTAAATAAATAAAAATTATAATAAAATAAAAAAAGGTAAATAAAAAGACAGATGAAACAATAAAAAGATCAATAAAAAAGAACAGGATATCGAGGTCAAATTCAATGTATTAAGCTGCGTGCGTCTGTGGTGGTAAACACTGATCTCTGTAATGTTTCTGAACAGAGCCCAGACTTAGCTCCTTACTTCCTTCCACTCAGGGTCAGTGGTATTTAAAACGCCTGTGCTCATCGACCTTCTCTGACTCCTGTTTGCTCCTGCCAATATCTTTGCTCTGGTTGTAGGCTCTTTCCTGTTGCTTAGGTATTCCAGGACATTATAACACTTACACATACAAATATAAAGTACATAAACGTATATGACTCTGGTGAAGCTGTAGGTCTGTGTGTGCATTATTGCCATACTGTCCTCTGACTGGTCGGCCTTCATCAACATTCAGCTTCTGTATAATTACTCCACGTTGGGTAGTAGACAGACTGTTTGGTTTCCATTGGAATGAAAATGCTCCTGATTGGCTCTCACCTGTGTCAGAGGGTATCTGTCATGCAGCAGAGATTTGTAAGTTCAGGAATCTGTAGTGCACAGTGGGTGGTACTCAGCAGCGTAGTTGGTTTTCTTTTGACTATGAATGTGCAACTGTCAGTGGCCCGGACTTTTGCAGCTGTGTGTGTGAGCACCTGATAAGAGGGACCGAGGTTGTAACTCCTTCGTTGGTCTTCCCCTGCCAGCATTTTGCCTGTGTATCATGTGTTTGGCCATTTTTGGACTTGACATTGTTTTGCATGTTTTTACTGTAACAATTTAACAAGCTGGCATTTTTATTGCTTTGTGGTTTGTTAATCTTGTAGGAAGGTTTCCCCTTTTTGTCCTAGTTAGTGGAGCTGAATCTAAGTGCACTACAGAAGTTAATCATCCCGGGTAAGGTCCCCAGTCTGCTGTGGTTCAAGGAACTGGGATGCACAAGTGAATTACCTGTTTGCTGTGAGTGTAATTAGTTTGTAGTGATGCCACTGCTAATGAGTTTGTGGTAGTACCTCTAGACTCTCTCTAGCATAGTCTGCCACCCGTTTCTCTGGCTTCAGTCCACTCAAGTTGGATTTAGATTTTTTTCTCCCTAATATTTGCTCCCTTTCAATGTTGTTAGGAAATTCTATAAAATTAAATTTTAAAAAGTCACATCATCTGTTAATGTGGGTTTTCTAATAAAAGTATACCTAGTTATATTTAATCTTTGATGTATTTTATTTTCTAAGTTTCTATTTTTGTTTTTCTGCAATAATGTCCTAAACCTTTTATCGTAAATCATCTCTCTCTACCCTCTTTGAGAATAAGTCTATGCTTGCCTATTTTGGTTGTTAATATAGTGTAGTTGGTTTCTTTAATGTATGCATTAAGACATGAAAAATTAATCATGAAAAATTATTTGGAGAAATCATGAACATGTAACACTGAGTGTTACATCTGCCGTAAAAACTGTGCCAAATCAACATGCAGACAATGATCCGCTGGGACGACCCTGAACTCACAGGATAAGCTGAAAGGATAAAAACAAAAAACAAAAATGAACGATGTATGTGACATTCTGCAAGGACTCAAACTTGTTCAAACTTTCAAGGTACATTGCTAGACAGAGCAATATTAAACTTATAGGCCAAATGCATAGGCCAGAATACTAAAGGAAGAATACACCTAGAAATTAAGATTAATGGAGTAAGTGCAAATAATCCACATACAAAGTAGCAGATGCCTTTAATAATTTCTTCTTTGAGTCTGTATTAACTATTGCTCACTGTTTTTCATTCAAAAAATCACGTGCTTGTTCAATAAATACTATAGAGACAGCTTTCAGCATAAGGAGGGTCACAGAATTCGAAGTTTCACAGACAATAAGATCTCTCAAACCCTCCAGGATGTCTTTCTTGTTGATACTTTTATGCTGAAAGAGCTTAGTCATACATTAATCACCCCATTAATCATTTCCCAATCTCTCAAGCTATATGTCCTAATGTGTGGAAGTCAGCAGCTGTAATCCCAATCTATAAAAGTGGAGACCTTGTCCGTATGCAATTATAGACCAGTCACTATCCTACCTACAGTGCCTAAAGTTGTAGAGAAACTCATTGGACAACAAATAATTGCACATCTGAACACCACTTCTTTTGCTATGCACCCAATGCAATTTGGATTCAGGGCTAAATACTTTGTACTCTACAGAGACTGCTAACGACTTCTTTAAAATGTTTTTTAAATATTTACTGGATAAAGGTAGTGTGGTTGTTGCTGTGTTTCCCGATCTTGAAAAGGACACTGGAATCACAACAAACAAATTGAGTGACCAAATTAAGTGGATTAAATTTTTCATCAGGTGCCATAAAATTGATTGAATCTTATTTATCATATCAATCACACTCAGTCAGAGTCGACAATTGCCACTCACCACATCTGTCCACAGGTGTCCTGCAAAGATCTGTTCTGGGACCATTATTTTTTTCTCTACATAAATGATCTGCCATCATTATGTCCAGATAATGATATTCAGATGTATGGAGATGATTCGGTAATATACACACACGGTGACAATATGTCACAAGTTGCAGAAAACACAGTCTATGTTCCATGTCACAGGATGGTTAAATCAATGCTGCTGAAAACTCAGTCTAAAACAGTGGCCACATTCTTCTCCACAATAAACAGTCCCAATATAGAACCTGATGTTTATGTGTCAGGCGAAAAAATACAAGTTGTTCCAGAATATAAATACCTTGGGGTCTTAATAGACTCTAAACTGACTTTTGAATCACAGGTGAGAAGAATTTGCAAACGAGCTAAATTCAATATCTCAAATTTCTGTTTCACGAGGCTGCATTTATTACTGCAACCAGCCAAAGTATACATGTACGTTATGGTTATGACACATCAATTACTGTTTAAGAACTTGTTCACAGGCAACCATAACCACACTGAAACCTTTAGAATCGCTCTATAAAGCTCTATTACAATATCACCATTGCAAAATATTACAGAAGCATAGAATTTTATAAAGGGAACAAATGTATGTGCAATATACAGGGTTACCCATGGTCTTTCAACGCCTCCACTCAGCCGTTTGTAAATACTAGAAAGGCCTCATATCAACTAATGAGAGATGCAATACGAGAGGACTGCATTGTTCCTCTCCGAAAAAGTACCTGCAGTCAGTGTGGAACGCTGTTCCAGTGAACAGAACTGACCTCATACAATATGGGCAAAAACTTCTAAGAACTTGCTTCATTAATAATCAAACATGCCACCATAAGCATTAAGATTAATAATGTGGGTGCTCTGCCCTGACCTTACTGTTCTACTGCCGCTGTCTCTGCCATCTTGTCATTTTAATATACGTTTAGATGTATATTAATAAACTGTTTTTAATAAACTGTCGATACCTATTAGGCCTATTATGTTGTGTTTTATTCTGTGTCTATTCACTGTGTTTGTCAGCGTTTTGTTTTATTTTATATTTTATCTATTTTTAGGGAGACAATGTTAAAATCTTTCCAGGGACTGCAGATGAAAAATAGCCTTTTGGCAAATTCTGGTACATTTGCTAAAATGCTTCTTAATCTGCACTTTCCCTGTCAAATAAACCAACAAAAGTAAAACGTAAAGTAAAGAGGTAGGATCCAAACCATTTAGTGTTGCAGATCACCAGTAATTCTAAATCACTTCTTGAAAAGGGCACGAAATGTGGTACAATGGTACATTTATAATTTTGCATCCATTCATTGAGCCCATCACAAATAAAATTGGGTTTTTTTTAGACCTCGCTAATGCATTCAGTGTAATTCGAAATAACATATGCAGGAGGCCTTTCAAGTTAAAAACATCATTAACAAATGTGGTCAGAGGATGCATTTAGCATAATCAAATGTGTTTTGCTAACAACAGAGTGTAATAGGAATCATAGCAGGATGCACAAAATCCCCTCACGCTTTCTCTATGATACTGGAAGTAATCATTAGGCCATCAAACTGACTTGATGGTAGTGTAGGTGGAGAAAGCCTGCAGCGACAGTTGTGCCTCCAACAAACAAATGCACATGCAGACAATGTGACTACTGCTGCATCACGAATCCACAGCTTACTGAAGAAATGTAATGATTTGATGGCCTCATTCTGGCTTTAGTAAATGTCACTTTGAGTTTCTCAGGGGAAAATGACAAGGAAGGTTTTCCAAAGATATGAAAACAAATGTGAAAACAAATCCAGCAGTAACACAGTTAAAAAACGAGCTTATGTGACTTTGAAACACAAGCTGATACAATCTTAAGGCTCATCGAAGTGTAGAGAAAAACGTGTTGGCACAGTCAGACACAGGAATATTGCAGGACAGATGCAATAAAGAGTGAGAAGGCTTAAGACTCTGCATACAGCAAACTCGATGGAGTCAGAAAATGTATTCAGGATAACAAAGATGGCCATGAAAAGAATAGATCCGCAGGTATAGAGAAACAGCAGGGTAAGTCGCGCTTTACTCTTTTGCAGAGAAGGGTCATTGCTTGAACTGAGAAAATATGGAAATAAAGAAAAATGGCTGAAGTAGTGTAAGGGATAGGAAGTGAACCCAAATTATATTAATTATGCAGTCTGTGATGTGCCATGATATTTCCTAGGGGATTCAAAATGTGAGGCCTAAGCAATTCTGCAGTAAATGCACATCTACAGCGGTAATAGCATCATGCAGGTATACTGCAGTGAATCTAAATTAAATCAAATCTGAGCTTCCACAAAGATAGTAGTTTAGGTAATAGTAGTAATTCTCTTCCAACCAATCAAACATTAAACGTCAAGGCCGCAGAGGCAATGATCAGTTGAGAGGTGTCAGACTGTGGTATTTTTCCAGATATAGGGGAAGCTTTGCAGCAGCAGTATTTACAGATAGTTGACAAGTGCACAAAAGCCTTTTCCCCTGGAGATAGCTTCCCCAATATGGTGAAGAATTTGCCATATTTTAGATCTTACAACATATACTGTACGAGAGCATTTATCAGGTCTTAAATAAGATAACACATTCAATTGATGTTAGTTTTACTTAAATCCTTAATTTCCATAGATTTGAAACATACAGAGTAAGTTTAGGTAGGTTGTTAAAACAGGCAAGAAATGTGTTATCAGGCTTATAAGCATCACGAGTATCATTTTGCAGCTGCATGTTTTAACTAAACAGCAGTTAAGCTGAGCAGAAAGTAGGGCCAGATAAGTTTTGGGCAAAAAGTTAATAATCCTGCAAGAAATAGTGAGCATCACATTCAAGCTAGACTCAATCTGTTCAAGAGTAAAGTAGACAGCACAGTCTGTGGATACACTGGCTTGATTGTTAATAGGCAACTAATAGTTGATGGTATAGTTAGGAAAATATTGCCAAAAAGACCTAAAGCCCAAATCAATACAATAGGGTTTAAAAACCAATTAAATAAATTGGCCACTGTTATATTAATCCAGCCGGGTTCCTGAAAGGTTGATCAACGGCAAAGAGCACTGGATCTGTTCAGGAGGTTAATAATGGAAAAACGGAATCACGTTTCTTCTTTAAATCGTCACCCATCTGTAAATTACTGGCAGTCGACAGCTCCTAGTTAAGCTTTATTTTTCCTGATAGAATTTGTTTTTCAAACTGCTGACTGGGTCTTTTCAATCAGCAGGGTCAGCCATCCAATTAGCCTGTTGTCCAGACCAATAGTGACTTCAGAAATTATTGAGTTTTGTGTGAACAAGCTATAAGTCAAAATGTAGGGCAGTTTATGTGATTGCAGGGGAAGGGGCTGCTTCTGGGATGCCACGGCATATTAACGGAGCCTGCTGCTTGGTGTCATGGGTGTATCGCAGTAAAATATTGGTGAGTGAGTGTTCCCGCTTGAAACCACTGAGAAAAGCACACTTTCAGCCAGCATTTGTAGATTAGGTGCTAGTAAATGGTGCTGCTTGCCACGTGGTGTAGCACATCCATTTTACCTGCGATGGTACATCATTGCGAATTGGTTTGAAACGGTTGCAGCTGCTGTTGTGCAAAGGATCATTGCATGATACTAGTAAAAATGCAGTATAATGAAAAACAGTGTCAAAAAAGAAAGATAGTGTAAGAGTGAAATTCATTATTTGTGCCTTGTTGTTGCTCCCTCCCTTTACACCTTCGTGCTCTGGGAGTTGTTCTTAATCCGAACTGCATACATCATTCACAGTTTCCGTGACTAAATACGTGTACAAGCCTCTTCCAATCCCCAGCAATCACATGCGATAAGAGAAGAAGCAGCATATTAATACGCTAGTGGTGTTTCATGTTGGTGAGTGAATTCCAAAATGAGGAGATGTGTCCATTTTTATTGCTCGTGGTTCACAAGAGATATCACAGATCATAAAGATGATAAACAAACACGAACTTGTTCTCCCTAAAGCTCGCCACATCCGCAGAAATATATTTTTCCAAGTATAAGGGATATGTTATTTATGTGGCTAATATAGTTGTACACAAGTGTGAAAAGCTACTTTACATTAAATAGAACACATAAAGGAAGGTGAAAAGCTAATATTAGATCCATAACTGAGATGTGGGGTGTTGCCTCTTGGTCAGACAGCTTACAGTAAGTTATTGTACAGTATAACCCATACAGTGTACACTTTCTGCTGTCTATGCTATGATTTGTTTAAAGAGACGTACTGTAGAAGGAGCCAGGAAACCTACCTGAGGGAAACAATTAAAGTCAACCAGGATTTAGCAGCCACAGATATAGCATTCGTTTTCTGAGATTTACTTGGCAGATGCACCAAATTGAGGAAGTTCATTTGTGAGAAATACAGCTAACTTCACCATAAGACATTTTCCAGCACAACTTTTTTATTATGTATGTCTATGAATAATACATTACAGCTATTACAACTTTCCTTTAAAGGCTGGTTCACCTACTCTGATGAAGCTGTTTGATTTGTTATGTGACCTGAACGAGGTTAAATACAATCAGACCCAGCAGCTACATGCAGAGTAGTAGTTGCTTTGATTTGTGACATACATTTACCTACACAGCAAAACAAGTTTTTGTTTTCCCCAAGTCTTTTATCTTATAATTTTATATTAATAACACATCAGCAGATTGCAGTGATAAATTCACAGAAAGTTATTTTTACTTCTTCTTTGATTAGTCTTAGTCTTCTTTGATTAGTTTGACAGCTACAGCTTCTCTGTTTTGCTTCATTCTCTACATGTCAGTTTGAATAACAACTTATGAGGATTGACAAAAGTTTTAACTTTTAGACATTAAGTTCTTTGTTTCACATTATGTATTTTAAAAGAATGTCATTGATTAAATGCTTTTATTTAAATTACGAATTTCCAAATGTGTATCTTTAGTTCTTGCCTTTCAGTTTAAGGGAATTTTACCATGGAAGTAAATTAGTAGTTTTGCATTTTGAAGCTCAGTATCTTGGATATTACACAAAAACTACCACATGTGTTTCCAGATAACAAATCTAGATATAACTATTGTTAATCCCCAGATACTGTACAGCCGGCTTATTTCCTTGTTATTAATGAAATATTACTCCCCTCTTATTTTCTTATTACCAACCTTTATTGTAAAGAACTAAAAAACGATTATATCTGTAACTATATTTAAAAATGCATATGCTTTAAAACAAGATGCACATACACACAAATGCACACTCATGCACACACACACACACACATACACACACACACACACAAACACACACATGCACACTCATGCACACACACACCTACACACACACACACAAACACACACACACATGCACACTCATGCACACACACACATACACACACACACAATATGAGTGTTTCCCATCACTTAAATTGGCTGAGACAGATTCAGCCAACAAACATCAAAATATCGAATCTCACCACTGGCGTCCTTCTCCCCCTCACTCCACTTCTCCTCCTCCACTCACCCCATCCAATGCGCTGTCAGTACACAAGCACAAACTCAATCTGCTTCTAATGATTGCTTTATTGACGAGGCGAGGGTCTATTCACTCACGCAGGCCTGCAACAACTACGAGCCAAATCAGTTGGAGAGAGGGGAGAAAGCCAGAGATGGAGATCCAGTGGGAGAGGATCTGAGCTATATTTACTCTGGACTAAATACTGGTGAACTTGGCAGACTATCTGGACTAAATACTGGTGAACTTGGCAGACTTTTAATCCCAAATGCCGTGTAAGCAAAATGCAAAGAATCTCCTATTTCCTATATTCAAATGATTTAAGACAAACAAAAATGTATTTCTTTCATTTTTTTATCCAAGCTGCCAGTGTTGCTCTTGGGATTGCAAAACTTGACCTTGGTTGATTACTGGACAATTTGCCATCAAAAAGTGTAAAATTGGACTGTAATAACTTCACTTACCCTTTCGGAAACTGTTCTCAGCTGTATTGTCATATTGTTTCATGATTTGCAGTTAAGATACTGCAGCTTTGCTAGAAGATGGATGAGCTTTTCGTCCCCTTTTGCAACATTTTTTATTGCCATCAGAAAAATGGAAGAAAACGACAACAGGTCCAAGCTGACCAGTCATAGTCTTTCAGTTTCCAGTCTGTAGCTGCTGTGGACCTGGTATGTTATTTTTGTGCCGCAGCATTGTATACGAAGTAGCTTGCATAGCCCTTTAAATCATGAATCCAAATGAGGTTTTGTTCATTTTAAAGCTTCATATCATTTTGGACAATAAGACAAGCATTAGGCTTTTAATGTTAGTTGAAAGTATGAACATGTCTGCCGTTCAAACACAAGATAGATCATTTCTTAGACCCCACACATGTGTTAAAACATTTATTCTATGAGCACTCTGCAGTACATGCAGTACATTTCATTTCTTTATGACATCCTTAGTTTCCTGATGAAATCCCCTGAGAAAATTCCTGAGCTTGGACCATTTCTCATGAGCATTTCCATTTCCTATTTTCATCTAAACTTTTAGCGTGAGCCTACAGTGATTATCATATCTAAGAATAATTCTTGACAGCCAGCCCCAGCCACCATAACAAGATTAAATCTCCATGAGATGCTGGTTAAATTGAGCTCAAAAACAAACTAAAGCTACCATTACCCACCCACTTGGATTACACTTCGGTATTCTAACAAGCATTACAATATCTTGTCAGATCTCATAATACATACACGCTGTCAGAAAAGTTTCTGCTTTTTCTTAACAGAAATAATATGACATTAAAGAGATTTTAGAGAACAACACATGGGATAACTTGGTATATATAAGTTTTGCCTACTGGTGAATAGGAATCCCAAATTACATTTGTCCACTTTTGACTAGGAGCATGCTCTATGCTTACAGTAAATACTGCACAACAGCACTGCTACTGTAAACAGTGATTATTTATTCATTAATGTCTCCTGAAACATGCCTTGGATTGATCCTTTTAAGAAAGTGCTGTGCAAACTCATTTCAAAGACTGGGATTCAATTTTTCATTTTAACAGGGAATGGTAATCCCAACACTGGAAACTGAAGTGAAGCTCAGACAAACACAAAAACGAAAAAATCCAACCATCCGATCCTCATATCTGAGAGGGCTGCAAAGATCAGACAGCAGCTCATGCTCAGCCTTAAGGATGAAAATGATGTTGGAAAAATAAAAGCATTTCTTTTTTATTTATCGGCTCTGTGTGTATAAATAAGCACCATTTCCCTTTTCTGGGAAGGAAACTCCTCACGTCATATATACATGTTTCTGAGTTAATGAAACATGTAAAAGGAGCTCTTTATTAACATCTGTTTATTGTAGCTGCAGGACAATCTGCAATGCAGGGAATTCAAAATACCTTTTTGCTGTTTTGTCTGTGAGTGAAGTGTGAAAGGTCAACACGCAGATACAATCAACAAACTCATTTTTCACGGATCAAAAAATGTATTTGTTGCACTGAATGTTTCAACCAATTTGAGCCCACAGTGCGTATGCCCCCTCAGCTTGCACATTTGAATAATGACTAAGCATCAGAAAATCACTTGGTATCATTTCTCTGCACCATTCTCCTGCAGATGTCTCTCTCCAAAGTCATCCCTATGTCCTGGCTGTGTCATATTGAGGCTGGAAAATGTCCTTTCCGACAGAAATGTGGAGCTATAACTCTTCAGACTATTTCTTCACACTGGAGAAAAAGACATCAAAGCATTTGTGCATGCGAGTGAAATAGAGAGTGTGAGTGTGTGTGCATGCATGTTTATGTCACCGCTGTAGAGCATCAATGAGTCTGGAGAGAATGAAGTTGCTGACTGGTGCTGGAACAGGCCTTGTAAATCTGCTTTTATTCCCCTCCTCCACCTCCTCTTCCTCTTTGTCTCATTTCAGAGGCTTGAGCCATTCCAAGAGGCTATGTGTATCAGCACTCTATACATGTGAAAGAATGAGACATATTGTGAAACTGTGTGTTTACGTCTGCGTGTGTGTGTTCAGCTTGAGCAAATAAAGCCCTTATGCAGTTGTTGGGGTGTGTTTGCATCGATTTGTCAGGTGTTTTGTAAAAGCAAGAGGATAACAAATTTTTCTTAAAAGCTTCTCTACCCTTTTCCATTTTGACACCAACTGCTAGCACTGTTAAGATATCCTCTTTGTATCGTATGTCTTTGTGTCGAAAACACACTCTGCGTTTGCCCATTACACTGAAACTTCAATACACAGCATGTAACACGTTTGTCCAAATTCAATAAACAACAAAGTTCGGTTTTCCTGGGGCTTGCAGTCATTGTGCAGTAACTGAAAGAATAACATCACTGCTCTATAAGAGTGTTCCTCAATTTGAGCTTCAGCTGTTTACATCATTTTCATACCCATCAAACCAGTCGCTGACCCCTGGTGTACATTTATTCATTATTTCCCTTAATTTGTTACTATTTGACAGTAGTCAAGGAGGCTGTTGAGACACATGAAGAGGTGGCAGCAGCATCGAGTACTTTGTGGATAACTCAACCTAATCATGTGACAGGAACTGAGGGTTTCTGACTTATCCAAGTCATGCTCTGCCCCTTCTTGCATAATGTGTCTTCAAATATAAAGTTTGGAAATTGAAAGTAAAAATTGTTTCAATTTTGAGCAAACAGCAGTGGCAATAACTCAGTAATAATAAGTCAAAGATAATATGTCTTTGCTACATATGGAGAATCATTAGAAGATTAAGACACATATAGCCACACAAACACACACACACACACACACACACACAGACACACACACACACACACAACAGGAACAGAAATCTCAAAGATGGAGGTCTGAAAATGTAAAATCTATCAATAATTCACATTATCTTATGTGCATCACTTTCCAACTGAAGTCTTTTACTCCCCTCTCCTGGCAGTTGACTGTGCATTGGGTTGTTATTCCTTGACACTATACTGTGTAAAATGGGGGGATTTATAAATCAATTTTCCATTTGTCAGTCGGCCACTTCATTTTACAGATGAGAAGATTTAGCAAATGTTTGTCGTGCTTCTCTTCTCACTAAGTGGGCAGTCGGGTTAGATTTTTAAAGCATTTGCTCACTCGTTCACCACTGTGATGATATAACAGTGTGCTTTACCAGTGCACAGGACTTTGTTGGTCTGTGTGATGCTTGGCAGACTAATACTAACAGCTACATGACCAATGTAGATTTATAACTTTATATTTACACTTAGACTTGTCTTTTCATTGTGATGCAGAGGTTGATACAGCAGCAAACTGAATGTGTCCTTTAATTTGTGTTAGACTAAATGCACTTTAGATAGTGACAAGACAACCCCACAGCTTTTCTTGTGCACTGTGCGAGTAAGAAAATAAAATGAAAGGGAACTAGTTTTTAACATAAAGAATTGACCTTGGGCTTCGATTTAGGTCGAGTCGTGGCTGAACTTGAGCTTGTAGGAACTTTGGGAGTCTCGGGCCTGAGCGGGTCTCTCATGTGGATATGGCAAAACTGATGAGGTGCCAAAAGTATGCTGGATGTATACTGTGATGTTAGCGCTGAGTTGTTTGCAGCTGGGTTGACAGAAATAATTGTGTACGTCTGTACATATAGTGCCCAGTACAGCATTTCATAGAAATAAAGAAAAATCCACCCCCTCCTATTTGTTATGTAGTTATCAGATCAGCCTTGATGCAGCAGCACTGAGAGGCTGACTTTGTTCATGAATGACAGCACGCATTTATCACTAGTCTGGGCAAATTAGCATGCTAGCACACACGGAGCAGCTAGCACTTGCTCCTGGGGCACCTGAGTTGTTATTGTGCATTGAGTGAAGGCATTATCACTGCCCTGACTTGGCGCTCTGACACAGGTTAGGGCTAATCATCCCCTGCGGGAGAATCAATAGCCCGCTCGATTCACAAGGATGGAGCAGGAGGGGGAAAAAAGCAAAGAGAAGAGAGGTGGATAAATAGGGTTCAGCACAAGGTGTTGTTAAGGCAACATATAGGTTTTGATGTTTTAGGGAACTTGCTCCTTGACAGACTTTTTCCCTTTAACACTTCTCGGCAGCTGCTCACTTGACTTCCTTTTAATATAGTAAAAAAACAGAAATTACTTGCATAGAAATCTTTCATTGATATTGAAATTTGGTTGCAAACACAGACTTTTAAAAATATTCCTTGTTGGTGAGCTCAAAAAAATCTTCACACCTAGGATGCTAAAGGCGCTTAACTTAATTTGTGATCCTGATATAAGTCTGCAGCAGTACATACAGGTTTTGCCATAAGACATTTTGATAAACCACTACAGGAAAAGCACAGCTGTAAATTAAATAAATCCAATGACGAATTCCTATTACTGCTTAGACCTGGTTATTGTGCTCATTGTCACACTGTCATGGTTAACGGGGACAATTCATTAAAACAAG